>NC_135478.1:109509466-112009466 GCF_052094955.1 Ictidomys tridecemlineatus | reverse complement strand
TGTTGCATACAGATTTCCAGTTTTCCCAGCACCATTTGTTGAAGATGCTATTCTTCCTCCATTTCATGCTTTTAGCCCCTTTATCAAATATAAGATAGTTGTAGTTTTGTGGATTGGTTTCTGTGTCCTCTATTCTGTACAATTGGTCCACCCACCTGTTTTGGTACCAGTACCATGCTGTTTTTGTTACTATTGCTCTGTAATATAGTTTGAGGTCTGGTATCGATATACCGCCTGATTCACACTTCCTGCTTAGAGTTGTTTTTGCTATTCTGGGTCTTTTATTTTTCCATATTAATTTTCTTAATTGCTTTATCTATTTCTACAAGAAATGCCGTTGGGATTTTGATTGGCATTGCATTAAACCTATAGAGAACTTTTGGTAATATCGCCATTTTGATGATGTTACTTCTGCCTATCCAAGAACAGGGTATATTTTTCCATCTTCTAAGATCTTCTTCTTTTTCTCTTTTTAGGGTTCTGTAGTTTTCATTGTATAAGTCTTTCACCTCTTTTGTTAGGTTGATTCCCAAGTATTTTATTATTTTTTTGAGGATATTGTGAATAGAGTGATTGTCCTCATTTCCACTTCAGAGGATTTGTTGCTGATATACAGGAATGCCTTTGATTTATGCGTGTTGATTTTATATCCTGCCACTTTGCTAAATTCATTTATTAGCTCTAATAGTTTCTTTGTAGACCCTTTTGGGTCTGCTAGGTATAGAGTGCCTTTGATTTATGCGTGTTGATTTTATATCCTGCCACTTTGCTAAATTCATTTATTAGCTCTAATAGTTTCTTTGTAGACCCTTTTGGGTCTGCTAGGTATAGAATCATTTCATCTGCAAATAGTGATAATTTAAGTTCTTCTTTTCCTATTTTTATGCCTTTAATTTCTTTCATCTGTCTTATTGCTCTGGCCAGTGTTTTGAGAACTATGATGAACAAAAGTGGTGAGAGAGGGCATCCCTGTCTTGTTCCAGATTTGAGAGGGAATGCCTTCAATTTTTCTCCATTCAAAATGATGCTACCCTGAGGCTTAGCATAGATTGCTTTTACAATATTGAGGTATGTTCCTGTTATCCCTAGTTTTTCTAGAGTTTTGCACATAAAGGGATGCTGTATTTTGTCAAATTCTTTTTCTGCATCTATCAAGATAATCATATGGTTCTTATCTTTAAGTCTATTGATGTGGTGAATAACATTTATTGATTTCTGTATATTGAACCATACTTGCATCCCAGGGATGAATCCTACTTGATCATGGTGCACATTTTTTTGATATGTTTTTGTATCCGATTCGCCAGAATTTTATTGAGGATTTTTACATATAGGTTCATTAGAGATATTGGTCTGTAGTTTTCTTTCTTTGAAGTGTCTTTGTCTGGTTTAGGAATCAGGGTGATGTTGGCCTCGTAGAATGAATTTGGAAGTTCTCCCTCTTTTTCTATTTCCTGAAATAGCTTGAAAAGTGTTGGTATTAGTTCCTCTTTAAAGGTTTTATAAAACTCTGCTGTATACCCATCCGGTCCTGGGCTTTTCTTAATTGCTAGTCTTTTGATGGTTTCTTCTATTTCCTCAATTGATATTGGTCTGTTTAGGTTGTCTATATCCTCCTGATTCAATCTGGGCAGATCATAAGACTTAAGAAATTTATCAATGCCTTCACTATCTTCTATTTTATTGGAGTATAAGGATTCAAAATAATTTCTGATTATCTTCTGTATTTCTGAAGTGTCTGTTGTGATGTTGCCTTTTTCATCCCGTATGCTAGTAATTTGAGTTCTCTCTATTCTTCTCTTCGTTAGCTAAGGGTCTGTCAATTTTATTTATTTTTTCAAAGAACCAACTTTTAGTTTTGTCAATTTTTTCAATTGTTTCTTTTGTTTCGATTTCATTAATTTCAGGTCTGATTTTTAATTATTTCTTGCCTTCTACTTCTTTTGCTGTTGTTTTGCTCTTCTTTTTCTAGGATTTTGAAATGAAGTATGAGATCATTTATTTGTTGGTTTTTTCTTTTTTTAAGGAATGAACTCCAAGCAATAAATTTTCCTCTTAGAACTGCTTTCAATGTGTCCCATGGATTCCGATATGTTGTGTCTGTGTTTTCATTTATCTCTAAGAATTTTTTAATTTCCTCCTTGATGTCTTCTAAAACCCATTGATCATTCAGTAACCTATTGTTTATTCTCCAAGTGATGCATGAATTTTCCTTCCTTCTTTTATTGTTGATTTTCAGTTTCATTTCATTATGATCAGATATGATGCATGGTATTATCTCTACTCCTTTATATTGTCTAAGAGTTGCCCTGTGACATAATATATGATCTATTTTTGAGAAGGATCCATGTGCTGCTGAGAAACAAGTGTAACTGCTTGATGTTGGATGGTGTATTCTATATATGTCAATTAAGTCTAGGTTATTAATTGTGTTATTGAGTTCTATAGTTTTCTTATTTAACTTTTGTTTGGAAGATCTGTCCAGTGGTGAGAGAGGTGTGTTGAAGTCTCCCATGTTTATTGTATGGTGGTCTATTAGACTCTTGAACTTGAGAGGAGTTTGTTTGATGAACATAGCTGCACCATTGTTTGGGGCATATATATTTATGATTGTTATGTCTTGTTGGTGTATGGTTCCCTTGAGCAGTATGTAGTGTCCCTCTTTATTTCTTTTGATCAACTTTGGCTTGAAATCTATTTTATTTGATATGAGTATGGACACTCCTGCTTGTTTCTGAAGTCCATATGAGTGATATGATTTTTCCCAACCTTTCACCTTCAGTCTGTGTATGTCTTTTCCTATCAAATGCATCTCCTGTAGGCAGCATATTGTTGGGTCTTGTTTTGTGATCCATTCTACTAGCCTGTGTCTCTTAATTGGTGAGTTTAAGCCATTAACATTTAGGGTTATTATTGAGATATGGGTTGTTCTTCCAGCCATATTTTTTTATTTATGTTTCTTAACATGGTTTGTTTTTCATCTTTGATTATTTTCTCCCCTTTACTGTACTACCTCCCACTGTTGGTTTTCATTGTTATTTTCCATTTCCTCTTCCTGTAATGTTTTGCCAAGGATTTTTTGAAGAGATGGTTTTCTAGCTGCAAATTCTTTTAACTTTTGTTTATTGTGGAAGGTTTTAATTTCATCTTCCATCCTGAAGCTTAATTTCACTGGATACACAATTCTTGGTTGGAACTCATTTTCTTTCAGTGTTTGAAATATGTTATTCCAGGATCTTCTAGCTTTCAGTGTCTGTGTTGAAAGATCAGCTGTTATCCTGATTGGTTTACCCCTAAATGTAATCTGCTTCCTTTCTCTTGTAGCTTTTAAAATTCTCTCCTTATTCTGTATGTTGGGCATCTTCATTATAATGTGTCTAGGTGTGGATCTCTTATGATTTTGCACATTCGGCATCCTGTAGGCTTCTAGGATTTGGGATTCTGTCTCATTCTTGAAGTCTGGGAAGTTTTCTCATATTATTTCATTGAATAGATTGCTCATTCCTTTGGTTTGGACCTCTATACCTTCCTGTATCCCAATGACTCTTAGGTTTGGTCTCTTTATGTTATCCCATATTTCTTGGATGTTCTGCTCATGGTTTCTTAACACTATTGCTGAGCTGTCTATGTTCTTTTCAAGTTGAAATACTTTGTCTTCATTGTCTGATGTTCTATCTTCTAAGTGTTCTACTCTGCTGGTGGTATTCTCAATTGAGTTTTTAAGTTGTTTTATTAATGCCTGCATTTCTAGGATTTCTGTTTGCTTGTTTTTTTATAACCTCTATCTCCCTGTATAGTTGATCTTTTGCTTCTTGGATTTGTTTATGTAATTCATTGTTGAAGTGATCTTTCATTGTCTGATTTTGCTGTCTAATGTCTTCTTTGAGACTCCAGATCATCTGAAGCATGTATATCCTGAATTCTTTATCTGACATTCCATCTGCTGCAGATATTACCTCTTCTAATGTTGAGTTGACCTGCATTGCTTGTGGTCCTTTCTTTCCTTGTCTTTTCATACTGTTTGCATTTCTTTCTGCTTGGTGAAACTGTTGTGTTATTGAATTTTCCCCCTATATATTTATATTGCTCTTGTATATTTGCAAAGTCTCCCTCGCAGGCGTGGGCGGTGACTCTGCCCCTCCTCCAAGTGGGGCAATGTGCCTACCACGCCAGCAGGCCGCTGGGCCTGTTCTGCCAGTCGGTAGCAGGTCCGCCTATCTTGCAGGCGCGGGCGGTGGCTCTGCCCCTCTGGGGGCCACTGGGCCTGTTCTGACTGTCGGTTGCAGGCCTGTCTACCTTGCAGGTGCAGGTGGCGGTTCTGCCCCTCCCCCAACCGGGGCGATGTGTCTACCATGCTGGCGGGTTGCTGGGCCTGTTCTGCCGGTGGGTCGCAGGTCCACCTACCTTGCAGGTGCAGCTGGCCTGTTGGAAGGCTTTTTAAAAACGTTTTTGTCTTAATTAATTATACATGACAGCTGAATACATTTTGATACATAGTACATAATGGAGCACAACTTCTTCCTCTGGCTGAGCTTGGGGTAGATTCACACCAGTAAGGTAATCATACATGTATATAAGATAATAATGCACATCTCATTTCATCATACTTCCCATACCCACACCCCCTCCCGACTCACTCTCCTCTGCACAATCCAAAGTTCCTTCATCCCTGCCCCAATTATGGATTAACATCCACTTATCAGAGAAAACATTTGGCCTTTGGTTGTTTGGATTTGGCTTAATTCACTTAGCATGACATTCTCCAGCTCCATTCATTTATCTGCAAATGCCAGAATTTCATTCTTCTTTAAGGCTGAGTAATATTTTATTGTGTATATATATATATATACCATATTTTCTTTATCTATTTATTTGTTGAAGGGCATCTAGGTTGGTTCCATAGTTTAGCTAATGTGAATGAGCTACTATAAACATTGAAATCACTGTAGTATGCTGATTTTAAGTCCTTTGGGTAAAACTCAAGGAGTGGGATAACTGGGTCAAAATGGTGGTTCCATTCCAAGTTTTCTGAGAAGTCTCCATACTGCTTTTTTTGAAAGGCTTTGATAAATGTTTAATATCATTACTTGATATTCATTTGTTCAAATATAAATTTTCAAAATCATTTGTGATTATCTTCAGGATTTCAGTTGTGTCTAATATTGGTAATTTGAGTGTTTTCTTTCTTTTTTTTGGTTAGTTTTGCCAACTAACTTA
Organism: Ictidomys tridecemlineatus; assembly: GCF_052094955.1. NCBI lineage: Eukaryota > Metazoa > Chordata > Mammalia > Rodentia > Sciuridae > Ictidomys > Ictidomys tridecemlineatus. The sequence goes on along the minus strand of NC_135478.1, from coordinate 112,004,249 downwards.
TCAATCTTCTTTATCCTTTCAAAAAAATCTACTCTTTGTTAATCTTTTGTGTTGTTTTTCAATTCTCAATTTCACTGATTTTGGCTTTTAATTATTTCCTGTCTTCTACTGATTATTGGTAGTTTGTTCTTTTTATAGGACCTTGAGGCATAATGTTAAATTATTTATTTTGTATCTTTCTATTTTTTTTTTGATATATGAACTCAGTGCTATAAACTTTCCTCTTAGAACTGCCTTCATACTTTCCCAGAGATTTTGATATGTTGAAGTCCTTATTTATTTCTAAGAACTTTAAAAAATTTCTCCCCTGATTTCTTCTGCTATTCAGTCACCATTCAAAAGGGTATTATTTAATCTCCTTTATTATTTAATGTGCTAGAATGGTTTCTTTTTTTAAATATTTATGTTGATTTCTAATTTCATTCCACTATGGTCTGATAGAATGCAAAGTATTATCTCTATTTTTTTATTTGATAAGATTTTCTTTGTGACTTAAAATATGCTCTATTTAAAAAAGTTTAATGTAATGCTAAGAGAAAAGGGAATTCAGTCTTTTCTGGTCATCATTCATTGATTCTTGCTCTTATTTCCTGAGTTACAGGAAACTTGTTTAGGAAGTTATTGCCTGTTCCTACATTTTGAAGTATTTCTTCTACTTTTTTCTTCTAACATTGCAAAATTTCTGTTCTTTATACTTAAGCCTTTCCTCTACTTTGAGTTTACTTTTGTATTTTCTCCCTGAATTAAATCTATTTAGAAAAGCTCTATCATATCTAATATGTAACCAATGAGAAATTCTTTTTTTAAAGATAGATAGATGATAGAGAGAGAGAGAGAGAGAATTTTAATATTTTTTAATTTTCAGCGGACACAACATCTTTGTTTGTATGTAGTGCTGAGGATTGAACCCGGGCTGCATGCATGCCAGGCGAGCGCGCTACCGCTTGAGCCACATCCCCAACCCAAATGAGAAATTCTTAACTTTTAAAGTGTTTCTTATTATGTTTGTTATTTTCAATTCTTTTTTTTTAACTTTTTTATTAATTTATTTTTAAATTTTCATGCAGAACAGGTGAGATACATTGTACACAAACAAAGCTAATCTCAAACTTGTCAGAAAAAGCTAGAAAAATTAAACTACATTATATATAAATTAAATATAAATATAAATAAATTGTATATAAATATATAAATTAGTTTTATGTTTCAGTGCTTTTAGTGTTAGAATCATGTTTGGTAACTTTTTCCATTTTTATAGATTCAGGGTTATGAATAATACATATTCATGCATAATAAAACTACATTTTCTCTGCTCATTTGATCTTTAGAAAATGTATATTTAAAACATTTAAATTAGTACTAATAATATATCATAATTAATTTTCAAAATTTGTGTAATATAAACAATAATGAATTATTTCATATTATGTGATATGGTAATTACTATTTTAGATCAATTGAATTCCTGATATTCCTGCAAAACTGTTCATTTAACAACCTTTCCTCATCATTGAGAATGATAATTATATTTATATGATGCTTAAGCCGCAATCTTTTTATCATCTTTAAAGTTTCTATTTTCTCATGTTCCATCAAAACATTTTCAATTCTTATGTTTAATAAAATGTTTTTTTTTAATAAGTGGAAGAATAATCAGTAGAATAGAGGAAGGGGAATGGGGGGAGGGAGGAGGGAAGGGGGCAGGAGAAAGCAATGGGGACTGAAATGGATTAAACTACATTCCATGCATATAATCATCAAATAATCCCACTATTATATATAACTATAAATGTACTAATAAAAACATTAAAAAGGATCTTAAAATGAAGATACTATTACCAATCTCCAGCTTTTGGAAGGGGGAAATTGTTCTCAGAGAATTAAAGTTTTACTCAAGGATTCCACTTCTAAATAAATAGCAGAACTAGAATTTGAACCCAAAACTCTATGATTACACTGGCCATGTTTGTAGTACATTGTTATCTGGAGCATCCACATGCTCAAGACACTAGGCTAGGAGCTGTGAGGAATAAAAGTGTGAATGCCACTGAGTCCACATCTTTAAGTTGTTATCTATGTAGCACCTATGTATACTTAGGGGTTTTTTTGGTAAATTTTAAATAATTTTATGAGCACATTATAATTATACCAACATTAGGGCTCATCTTGAAAAAATCATACATGCATGAAATATAATTTGCTCCACTTCAGTCCCAGGTATGTGTTCACTCCTCTCTCCCCTGCTCCTCCTACTTCCCCCTGCTGGTCTTCCTTCCATTTATCATAGTTTTTTTTTTTTTTAGTGATGCTCTATAGATGTACATACAGTTGAAATTCAGTGCACTATATTCTTATATGTACATAGGATCATTTGGTAAATTTTATTCTGCATTTTCTCCCATTTCCCATCCTTCCTGGCTGCCCTTCTATCCCCTTCTATTCCACTGATCTTCCTTCTATTTTCAAGGGATGTACGTCATTTTTGGCTTATTTTTCTCTAGTTTCCACGTGTGAGCAAAAGCATTGACCCTTGACATCAAAGAAAGAAAACTTCATACCAATATCTCTGATGATCATAAACACAAAAATTATTAATAAAATATTAGCAAGCAACTTTCAAAACACAGTGACAGCATACCATGATGAAATAAAATTTTTTCTGTGACAAGCAGGAACTAAAAGAATCCATAACCACTAAACCATCATCACAAAACATACTCAATGAAATATTTCTTGCAGAAGAAATTTTAAAAATCAGAGATAAAGACAATGTGGTATATATACTCAATGAAATATTACTTAGCTTTAAAGAAGAGTGAAATTATGGCATTTACCAGTAAATGCAAGGAGAATATCATGCTAAGCAAAATAAGCCAATCCCACAAAACCAAAGGTTAAATGTTTTCTCTAATATTCGGATGCTAATTCACAATAAGTTGGGGGGCACTAGAGAAGAATAGTGTTACCTTATATTGGGTAGAGGGAAGTGATGGGAAGGTAAGGGAGGGGATGTGGGGATAGAAAAGATAATAGAATGAAATAGACATTATTACTTTATGTATATATATGACTGCATAACCATTATGATTCTGCAACATATACATTCAGAAAAATGAGAAATTATATCCCATCTATGTATGATATTATCAAAGTGCATAAATGCAGTCTAATGTCATGTATAAAAAAATTAGAGTCAGTGTCTGAATAAATCTAATTAGAAGAATAGTGAATTAGGAGGGACAAGATTTCAGATTAGAGTGAGGCAGCATTTCTCCTAGCTTGGCTACTCAGAACTCAAGCAGTAGGAATACGTCTTCTCTCCAAGGCTGAGTGAAAAATCCTGAGACTGGAGGGGCAGTCTGTCCTAGCTGAACCAGAGATTGTTTGACTCATTAAGTGGACCTAAGAAAGTCATCCTGAATTTATTAATCATCCAGCAAAGAGCCAATTAGGGAGCCATCTTGGGACTGCAATGCAGCTGTACCAACAGGAACTGGAAATACAGATTTGTGAGTTTGGCTAGGTCTATGTGGGCCTGTCTGAGCATAGCAAGGACTTGGCTGGGTTTAGCAAACCTATGGAAAGTCAGAAACTGGGACCATTTTGCTTGGAGGAGCATAGTTTGGAGAGGCTGTCCCCAGCCCTGTGAGTCCTGTGGCTTATGGGGGCTGACAGTGGTCAGGAGGTTGGAAAGGTGGGTATGAGAGCACTTGGCTTTCTGCATGCCTGGCTGGCTGATCCCAGCAACCACACAGTCCCAGGCACCCACCAGTTCCCAGGGCCACCTGGGCTACCTCCCCACCCCAGGTCCCAACACTAGCCTGATCCCTGGTGCCTTCCCCAGTCTGGCACCCACTGGTGTCCTGGGGCACACCTGGGCTAATCCCCTGTCCCATCACCATGGTCCCCAGCATCCTCTCTTGTCTGGCACCTGTTGGGTTCTCAGGTCCCCAGTGCCAGTAACAGACTGGCAACTGCCAGAGCATCTGGGCCCCCTAGCCCCAGTTCCCTGGCCCCCTGGACATTGACCTGGACCACTGCTCTGCTCACTCAAACAGGAGCTCTGCTGCTGGCTCATAGCCCAGCATGTCAGGCCACTGCTTCACTGCTAGGCCTCTCTGGCCCAGCACATAGCTTTACCAATGGCTACAGGGCCATCACCCAGCCTTGATCTGCCTGGCTAAGTCAGCTAGGCCTGCTAGATGTGGCCATCCACTTTGCCATCCAGCCACAGCCCAGCCTGCTGACCCACTACTTTGTGGCTGGCCCGCCTGGCCCAACCACTTCATCATCATTTGGCCACAGTCCAGCTTGTCTGTCATGCCAGTTTGCTGCCAGGCCCTGGAGCTCTGCTGCTGGCTCATAGCCCAGCATGCCAGGCCACTGCTTCACTGCTAGGCCTCCCTGGCCCAGCACATAGCTTTACCAATGGCTACAGGGCCATCACCCAGCCCTGATCTGCCTGACTGAGTCAGCTAGGCCTGCTAGATGTGGCCATCCACTTTGCCATCCAGCCACAGCCCAGCCTGCTGACCCACTACTTTGTGGTTGGCCTGCCTGGCCCAACCACTTCATCATCATTTGGCCACAGTCCAGCTTGTCTGTCATGCCAGTTTGCTGCCAGGCCCAACTGCCCCAGCCACCAGCTTCATCACCTGGCCAGCATCCCATGCTGTCCACAATAATCCTCCAAGAAGGGAAGTTGGGAAGTCTTAAACCCCAACCTTCAACGAGGTGGCCAATACAATAAAAATTAAGGACTCACAGTCCAAGGCCCATATTCCCACACTTAGTTCACACTTCAAAAAGAAATACCAAATGTCTTCTTTGATATAATGAGAGCAACTAAGAATAGAGTAGGGAGGAAGAGCAGGAAGAAAAGATTGACATTAAACAGAGGCACGAGATGGGAGGGAAAGAGAGAGAAAAGTGGAATTGCATGGAAATGGAAAGAGACCCTCATTGTTATAAAAAACTACATAAAAGAGGTTGTGAGGGGAATTGGAAGAAAAATAAGGAGAGAAATGAATTACAGTAGATGGGATAGAAAGAGAAATGGGGGGGAGGGGGATAGTAGAGGATAGGAAAGGTAGCAGAATACATCAGTCACTAGTATGGCATTATGTAAAAATGTGAATGTGTAACCTATGTGATTCTGCAATCTGTATTTGGGGTAAAAATGGGAGTTCATAACTCACTTGAAACTATTGTTCGAAGTATGATATGTCAAGAGCTTTGTAATGTTGTGAACAACCAATAAAAAAAAAAGAAATGAAAAGAAAACCAGTTGGGCACAGACAGAGAAGAACACGTATGTTTACTATTTTGTCCACCACAGTGGAAATGACTCCTTAATTTCTTAACAATTCACCAAGATTTTCCTTTTATTTGGGTTTTGTTTTGTTTTTCTATATTGGGTTTTTGTTTTATTTAAATATGTGCTGATTGATTCAAAGACTCCAATACATATACACATTTGCTTCTCTTTCCTCATTTCTGGACTTGTTTTTCTTTTTTGAAGGGGTTATTTTCCCCTGCTCTGTATTTTGAGGGTTACAGTTTTTGATTAGCATATTTTGATTTTGTTTTGTATTGTTTCTGTCACTTGTCTCTCACAAGAGTGAGAGCCTGCAGAATGGGAGATCTTGGCCACCTCTTCCTCAGGCAGGGGATAAATTTTCAGAATATACAAAGAACTAAAAAGCATAATACCTAAAAATACCCAAATTAATATGTGGCCAAAAGAACTAAAGAGACTCTTCCCAAAATAAGAAATACAAATGGCCAAGAAATACATACAATAAATGTTCCACAGCAATTAGGGAAAAGCAAATAAAAACTACATTGAAATTTCATCTCACTCCAGTCAGAATGGCAATTATCAAGAATTAGTATGCAGCCATATCAACATTTATAGAAGCACAATTCACATTAACCAAGGTATGGAACCAATCTAGGTCCTGTCAACCAATGATTAAAGAAGTATTCCTAATAAAAAAACGAATGTTATTATGGCATTTGCCAACAAATGGATGGAACTGGAGACCATTATACTAAGTGAAATAAGTCAGATGCAGAATGTCAAATTTCAAATGTTTTCTCTTATACATGGAACCTGGTCCAAAAGAAGAAGAAAAAAGAAAGTAAAATCAAAGGGGAGAATTCCATCAAAGCAGAAGAAAGATCAGTGGAGTAGAGGGAGGGGAGTGATAGGGACAGAATAAGGGAATAACAGTGAGATGATTATGATCTTACTTTCGTGTGTGTGTGTGTGTGTGTGTGTATAAGATTTATTGTGATATAATATATATATATATCACAATAAATCTCATCTTTATGTAAACACACAAGAAACTGATAACAACAACCAAAAAAAAACCCTAAATAAATAGCAGAAAGATCATAGAGTAGAAAGAAGGGAAAAAGGGAAGGGAGTAAAGGAGAGAAAGGTGAAGTAGTGGGAATTAAATTAGAGCCAGTTGTATTCCAATTTTATAATTATGTCAAAATGAATCCTATGTATGCATAACTAAAAAGTACTATTAAAATGAGATTAAAGGGCAGGGCATGATGGTGCATGCCTGTAATCTCAGCGGCTTGGAAGGCTGAGACATGAGGATCTTGAGTTCAAAGCCAGCCTCAGCAACTGTGAGGCACTAAGCAACTTGGTGAGTTCTTGTCTCTAAATAAAATACAAAATAGGGCTGGAGATGTGGCTCAGTGGTCCAGTACCCCTGAGTTCAATCCCCAGTACCCCCACCCACCCCAAAATGAGATTAGAGGAGGGGTGCACATTCTAGTAGCTCCTCAGCACTGAATTTACAAAGCAGGAAGTGGCTTCTTAGCAAGGTTGTCAACTGGGGAACTCACTGAAACTGAACATGGAACTGTAAAAAAATTATCTATAGAGTCAAAGAAGTCAGAAATGCAAACATAAGAAATAACACATCAGAGAAGTGCCAGTTTGGGCTCCAGTGTGGCTGCCAGCAGCTGTAGCAAAGGGGAGGGATAGTGCAGAGAAAAGAGACAGCGTGACCGGCTGATAAAGACATTGAAAAAATAAAGAAGAATTGACTTGGTGTAACCTGTTGGATTAGAGAGGGAAAGCTGATTGTAATATCATTATTTTAATAGCCCAATTATTTTAATAGTTGAGTTTAATAGCCAGCTAGGAAGTGAATAAGTGGAAGCAATTTCAAAAATAACTCTCATGTGAGGGGAAGCATTTTTAGGCAAGGCAAACTGGCTGATGGGCTTGGGGGTCGGGTGGGGGGAAGCATGAACTTGTCCTACCAGATAAGGTGGCTGTGCTTGCTGTACCAGAGAAAGCAGCCCGCCATCTGCTACTAGAGAACTCAGCCACACATGCTGAGTTCCTGTGGGTGAGGAAAATGTACTCATGATCATGTTCACACTTGCATTCATACTACCAGAGAAGGTGACCATCTGCTGCTTCCCTGCAGCCAAGAAAACAAGTGATCATGCTATCAGAGAACTGGTGGAAATAAGCCCTTTATTTCTCAGTAAGAGTTTTCATTTTACATTGTTTGTTTTTTTGTTCCTCATTTCTTTTTTCTTTTCTTCATATTGCCATTTTAATTAAGACTTTTTATTTTTAAAAAGACTGTTTTAAATTTTTCAAACATAATTTCATCATATTTTATTTCTTTTTCCCATTATGTATGTTTTTGTGTTTGTGTGTGTATATGTACTCACTATGCAGATAGGCTTGAAAAAGTACTAGTATGTTTATATAATTTTTTAAAAAAAATTTTAAATTTATTTTTTGCATTACAATTCTTAATACACCTTTATACCACAATTTATCATTCTCTGTGTTTATATAATTTTACTTTCACATTAATTGTTCCCTTCTGTACCTATTTATTTTATAGCCTGATTTGTCTTGGGTGGGGTTCATTTATATAGGGGTTTGAGTTTTTTTGATCTTACAGTTACTAGTTTGTCCATACTTTGATCCTCATCCCTTTTATCTCCCCTTCAATCACTATCCTCTTCATCAACAGCCAAAGTTTTCTGTTCTATGTCCTCTCTTTATTTTTATAAATCTTTTATTTCTTCTTTATAGCTGACATCTGCTACCTACCACTGGCCTCTCCTTTATCACTTTAAAAAAAATGTTTTAGACTTTCCCTCATAGTTATGCCTTATTTTTCTCTATGTTTAAGTAACTAATTCCTCTAAATATAGAATTATATAGATGTAAATCATACCCCTTTCATACTGTGTTTATTAATATAGTGATGACATGGTAGACACCTCATGTTTGAATGCCTGTTCTTGTCCAAAATTTTATTGCTGTTACTGATGATGAATGCTTACCCTAGCATTCCTATATAAGTGGCAATAATGTTACAGATGTAAACACTGGACATTTATCTTAAAATTATACATCTACATCTGACATCAGTGTTATTCCAGCTACCCCTTCCTCTAAGAGAGGCTGAAAATGATTGGGATGCTTCAAGATCACAGAGTAGAAATACTGTTGCCAAGAAACACTCACAGCTTAGCAGAGCATCCTGCACACTCGTTCTAGCTCCACCTGCATCTTAATATTACTTCAAATCATAGAATTGAGCAGACAAAAACCCCAAACAAAAAACCAGGCCCCAAGGAGGAACAACTAGAGGAGAACTTCAGGTCCCATCCCTTGACATCCAATTGTATATCAAAAACAGAAATTCTAGGGGCTGAGGTTGTGGCTCAGTGGTAGAATGCTTGTCTAGCACATGTGAGGCACTGAGTTTGATCTCCAGCACTACATAAATAAATAAATAAATAAAGTTATGTCCATTTACAACTAAAAAAATATTAAAAAAGCAGAGAAATTCTAGAAAAATTAAAAAAACCCTACATACATAAGGACGCATGTATAAAAGAGAAAGGGAATCTATCTTAATGGGTGTGTAAGTCCAGTACCTCTGAAAAATATGAAGAAACAGGAAAATAAATATCCCCTCAAATTTATAATCCCTCATTGAAAGATTCCACAAGATATAGAAGAGGATAAATTTCCAAAAAAGATTATAAAATCTTTATTAGAATGTTCAGTGAACTAATAAAAGCTCTAAAAAATGAATTAAGAGAACAAATAAAAAGATGAAAGAATATTTCAATAAAGAAATATAAGTATTGAAAATAAACCAATTAGAATTTCTGAAAATAAAAGACATTATGAATTAAATTAAATTCATTTGAGGTGGGCATGTTAGCATATGCCTGTAATCCGAGCAGCTCAGGAGGCTGAGGCAGGAGGATCACAAGTTCAAAGACAATCTCAGCAACTTAGTGAGGCCCTAAGCAACTTAGCAAGATACCCTCTCAAAATAAAATATAAAAAAGGGCTGAATCTGGGGTATGTAGCTCAGTGGTTAAGTGCCTCTGGGTTCAACTCCTGGTACCCCATTTTCCAAATCACTTAAAAGCATCACAAACAGATTATTGAAATTGAACTTCAGCACTTGAAGACTGAACCTCAGGTCTTAAAGACAGAATACATGAATTGAGTACACAGCCGACAATAAAGGAAAAAATAATGGAATAGGATCAGAATATAAAAGAACTCTGGGACAACATCAAGAGACCAAATTTAAGAATCATTGGGATAAAAGAGAATATAGAGATACAAGCTAAAGGCATTAAGAACTTTTTCAATGAGAATGTTACAGAAAACTTTTCCAATATCAGAGAAGAAATAGACATTCACGTACAGGAAACATACAGGACCCTAAATAGATATAGCCAGAAGAGAAGGTCTCCAAGATACATCATAATAAACTGCCTAACACAGAAAATAAGAAAATAATATTAAAAACTGTAAGAGAGAAACCTCAGGTCACATTAAGAAGCAAATAAATAAGACTCACTTTTGACTTCCCAACTCAGACACTACAATAAAGGAGTGCTTATAGTGACATATTCCATCTGATTGCTATACGCAGAAAAAGCTTTCCTTCATATTAAATACAGAAATAAAAAATTTCTATGATAAGTGTAAACTAAAGGAATTGATGACAAAAAAGCCATCACTCTGAAGAATTATCAAAGATAAACTGCACACAGAGGACCCCCAAAACAAATCCTAAAACTCCCAAATAGATGAATATCAATAAAATAAGCTAATTGAGAATCAAGACTGAGTTAAACAACAAAAAAATCAAAATTACAGTAAATCACAAACATATTCATAATAACACTGAATATAAATGGTCTCAGCTCTCCAATTAAGATATAGATTAGCTGAAAGCATCAAAACAAAATCTAACTGTATTCTCTCTGCATGAGACACATCTCATAAGCAAATACACTCACTGGCTGAAAGATAAAAGATGGAAAAAATATTACATGCAAATGGGGTTTGTAAATAAGCTGGAACAGCTATTATCATACCTGATAAAGTTGACTTTAGGCAAAATTGATCAAAAAAGACAAAAAACACCATTACATCCTGGTAAAGGGAAAAAAATCCAACAAGAAGATATAATAATAGTAAATATCTATGTCCAAAATGTAGCACATCTAATTAAATTAAAATACTCCTTGACATTAAATATCTGAGAGACCCCAATACGATTGTGGGTGAATTAAACACACCCCTATCACCAGTAGATAGAATATCAAAGAGTACAAAACAATAAATGCTGACAAGTATGTGGGGAAAAATCTTCTCTCATACATTATTGGTGGGCCTGCAAATTGGTACAACCACTCTGGAAAGCAGTATGGAGATTCCTTAGCAATCTTGAAATGGAACCACAATTTGACCCAGTTATCCCACTCTGTCTTATACCCAAAGGACTTAAAATCAGCATATTATGGTGATGAGTCAATATTAATGTTTATAGCAGCTCAATTTACAATAATCAAGCTATGGAACCAACTTAGGTGCCTTCAACAGATGAATTAATAAAGAAAATATGGTATATATACACAATAGAATATTACTCAGCCATAAAGAGGAATAAAATTATGGCTTTTTCCAGTAAGGTGATCAAACTGGAGAACATAATGTTAAGTAAAATAAGCTAGTACCAAAAAACAAAAAGCTGAATGTTTCTCTGAAGTGTGGATGCTAGCCTGCAATGGGGGAGGGTGTGAAAGAGAAAAATACAAACCCATTGGATCAGACAAAGGGGAATGAAAGGAAGGGAAGGGGAGCAAGGGAGATAGAAAGGGAATAGAATTAATCAGTCATAACTTTTCTATCCTTGTGTTTGAATATACAACCAGGGTAAATTTACATCATATACAACCACAGGAATAGAATCCTAATTAGAGTAAATTATATTTCATGTATGTTTATGCTGCAGTCTGGATGGGTACAATTCACAAGCCACTTGTCAAGCAGAATCGAACTTTATTTTTAGAACACACATGCAGCACCACAAGAGCTCTTCAGGAATTCCCTCAGAGCCCAACTGCCACCACCAGCTTCCTTCGAGCCTCTCAACCCCCTGTCCTCCCGCTCTTGAGGCAGATTGGCTGCGTCGTGTGGGCGGAACCAAAATAGTCCCCCAATGAGCAGCTCGGTGGTCTGAAAGGGCCAGGAAACAGCCCAATGAGCATCACCACAGAGGAGCCAATCAGCTGGCATCTGGAAGTTTGCTGGGGCTGCTGTGAGCCAATCAGCTGGAAGTTTTCTGGGGCTGCTTTGGCTGTGGCTCTCAGCATGTTTAGTAGGTCAAAATACATTCTTCTGTCATGTAAATCTACAAAGAACAACAACAACAGACTATGCTGAGAACTCATCTCACTATAGTCAGAATGAGAATTATCAAGAATACAAATAATAACAAATGCTCATGGGGATATGGGGGAAAATAAACACATTTATACTGTTTGTTGGACTTCAAAAGATCTATAAAGATATATGCAATCCAAATAACACTATAGATAAAATTTTTACCACTGTTATTTTTGTTGATGTATCTTTCATCAACATCTACAGAATATTTCACCCCTAAACAGCTGAATTTACCTTTTTATCAACAGCTCTTGGAACTTTTTCAAAATAGACAATATTCTAGGTCAAAACCTAAGACTTAGGAAATATGGAAATAATATTATGCAATGTATCCTATTAGACCACAATGAAGTGAAACTAGAAATCAGCAGCAAGAGATAAGAATAGGAAAGACAGTGGAATGAATCAGACATAAATTTACTATGTTCATATATGAATACACTACAGTGAAACTTCACATCATGTACATTCACATGAATGGGATCTTAGAATAAATCATACTTCATGTATGTATAATATGTCAAAATATACTCTATTTTAATGTATACCTAAAAAGAACAAACAAAAAAGGAAAAAGAACTGTTCCTAGTGTCCTAGAGATTCTGATATGTTGTACCATTATTCTCATTTACCGTAAGTATTTTTTATTTCTCCCAATTTATTCTGCTATCCATTCATCATTCAAAAGTGTATTATTTAATCTTCAGGTGTTAAAGTGGTCTCTATTTTTTTTATCTCATTATTGATTTCTAATTTCATTCCATTATGATATGCTAGTATAGAAGGCACTTTTTTCTACTTTTTAAAAAATTTGCTAAGAGTTTCTTTGTGGCCTAGGATATGGTCTATTTTAGAGAAGAATCCATGTGCTGCTGAGAAGAAAATGTATTCAGTTATTGTTAGATGAAATATTCTACATATGTCCATTGCCTTAATTATTGTATTTTTTAGTTTTGCCGCTTTTTTAGTTTTTGTTTGAAAGATCTATCCAGTGATGATAAGTGGGTATAAAATCACCCAGTATCATTGTGTTATGGTCTGTTTAATTCTTGAAATTGAGAAGTGTTTATTGTATGAATATGCTATGTTGTTTGGGGCATAAGTTTTTACCACTGTGATTTTTGTTGATGTATCTTTCCCTAAAGTAGAATGAAATGACCTTCTTTGTCTCTTCTGATTGTTTTTGGCTTGAAGTCTACTTTATCTAATATAAGGAGAGAAACCCCTGCTTGTTTACAAGATCCAAGTGAATGGTATGTTTTTCCCCCATCCTTTTACCTTCAGTCTGTGAATGTGTTTGCCTGTGAGGAGAGTCTCTTAGAGACAGCATATTATCGGATCTTGTTTCTTTTTTTCTTTTTTGGGATGTACCAGGGATTGAACTCAGGGACACTCGACCACTGAGCCACATCCCTAGCCATATTTTGTATTTTATTAGAGATAGGATCTCACTGAGTTGCTTAGCACCTTGCTAAATTGCTGAGGCTGGCTTTGAACTTGCAATCCTCCTGCCTTCAACTCCCAAGTCACTGGGATTACAGGTGTGTGCCACCACATCAGGCAAGTTCTTGTTTCTAAATCCATTCTGCCAACCATGTCTTTAGACTGAAGGAGAATATATATATAATTTCCTGTCATTTTGATTAATTTCTAGTGTTTAAATTTGATTGTTATTTAATTAATTATTCTATTGCCATTTCTCCTTCAGCTGTTTTTTCATTTTTATTCTGCATTTCTTCTTTATGAAATATTTTATTGAGTTTGCTTTTAGTTATGAATTCTTTTAGCGTTTGTTCATCATGGAAGGTTTTTTATGTATATTCTATTCTGAAACTTAATTTTTTAGGGCCAATTACTCTTGATTATCATTCATTTTTTTTTCAAATGTTGGCATATATTATTCCAAGACCTCTTGGATTTTAGGGTCTGGGTTGAAAAATCAGCTGAAATCTGGGTTGGTTTACGACTAAATGTGACATGATGTTTTTCCCTAGCAGCTTTAAAAATCTACTCTTATTCTGTATGTTAGACATTTCCATAGTAATGTGTCTTGGAGAGAATCTGTTGTGATTTTCTATATTTGGAGTCCTATATGCCTCCTGCATTAGAATTTTCATTTTATTCTTTAGGTTTGAAAAATATTTTAATATTATTTCATAGAAAAAATGGTGCTTTCTTTTAGTTTGTCCTTTAGAGCTTTCATCTATCCTAATGAATCTTAAATTTGGCCTTTTAATGTTATCCAATATTTCTTGAACATTCTATTCACAGTCTCTTAACATCTTTTCTTTATGATCAACTTTATTTTCAACATACTTTGTCTTTAAGTTTGGAAAATCTATCTTAAAAATTGTCTAATCTATTGGTGATGCTTTCATTGAATTTTTAATTTGGTTTATTGATTCCTTCATTTTGATGATCTCTGATTGGTTCTTTTTCAAAACTTTTATCTCCTTATTGAGTTGATCATTCACTTCTTGTACTTCCTCTGATTTCACTCCATACATCATTGTCTTTTAGCTCATTGAACAGTTTAAGTATGAACTTTCTAAATTTCTTCTCTGACATTTCCTCCATTGTGAATTCAATGAGGTCGTTTTTGAGACATTTTGGGTGTTTTGGGATGGCTTATTCCCTTGCCTTTTCATATTTCTATGTCTACCCCTCTATCAGTATGTTTCTGAGTTCTTTTATGTGAAGGAACAATTTGTGAGCTTTTTTTCTTAAGAGTCCTGTGTTGGGTGAATATCCAGATGATATTTTAATTCACTATGTGACTGCTGATTCTGATATCAGGCCCACTTTAAGTGATGACACTTAGCCGTATTTACTATAGTCATTTTGGGGCCAAGCCTTATTCCATTCAACCTTATAAGAACAAAAACTTCTTGCATTTGATCTATGCTGTCCCTTACATTCAGATATATAACTATAGTAAAGTTCTGGAAGGAGGTAAAAAATTATTGTTTAAATTCAGTAAATTTCCTATACCCTTGAGGGCTAAAAGGAGGAAGAAATAAGATTGGACAAATAGGAGAGGAAAAAGACTGACAGAAAGAAAGAAAGGGGGAGAGGAAGAGGCTGTAAAAGGGTAATTTATACAAAGATAGAAAGAGAAAGATGGGTGTTATTTGATGTTGTATCAGGGGTTGAGTAAGGAATGAGAGAGGCAGATACAAACTAGAGCTAGGAAAACAAAGATAGGAAGATTGATTCCATTTAATGCTTCAAACAATTAGACGAAATACAATCAAATGTGTTGAATGTACAGTGTTGGCAATTAGGTTAACAATTATATTCAAATTAAGGCATTATTTATATAATCAAAGTTGATGTTAGAGTTGTATATGGTATACCATGTCCCGATGAAGAAAATTCTTGTTGGATCTTGGTTTGGATTTCATTGTGGTATGGACATTTAGTAGATGTCCATCAGTCTTAAATCATGGTTCTCTCCTGAGTTGCTGGGAGACAGGGGACAATTTCATGTTTGCTATGGTATTCCTACCAGCAGCTTCTGGTTTGTCAGATCTGGGGCCTGTAGGTAACTGCTCAATTGGCACAATGTTTCTGTTGCATGTAGTATTTCAGGATTTAGGTTCTAGAGTGTCCCTGTGATTGCTGTGTGTACCTGTTCTCCTCTATTCATTCCATTTTGCAGAACTGAAGATCCTGGTGGCTGTCTGTGGGTGCAGAAATGTTGGTTGTGAACTTTCTGCAGGTGATCTGTGATGAAGAAGTATTCCCCTGGCCAACACAGCTTTCTGAGGTATGGTAGTAAACGGACTCCAGTCGTTCACCTAGACTCTATTTTCTACTGCCCCAGGTTGTGAATGGCATGCATCACATATTTCTTCTATTGATTCTTGATGCAAGGACCTGCAAGTATCCCATGTAATTCCCTGTCACTTGCCAGTTATGATTGCACTGGCATCAGCTTTTATTGGCTGCATAGACTCAGGAACTTCCCTGCTGGGTCTCTATGCCACTGGATATTCAGGCAGCTTCCCTCTGGTAGGCCCTTCAATCTCATTCCTACTATTTGGATCCTGGGGACTATTACTTGTCTCCCTATGGTGCCTTACCCAAGAGTTGGTGTTTGGTGGCCTGGTGAATCTGCTTTCTTTTGTTCAGTTCCAAAGCTGCTTCTTTGTTGCCCTTGCTAGGGGCACAGATGCATAGTGGGGTTTGTCCCACTTCCCTGGCACCAGACCCCTCCAGCCTGCTTTTTTATCCTAGTTCATAGTGAGTGTGGAGGGGAGAATAATTTTGGTGATTTAGAGCTAATAGTGGTCCTTCTAGAAGTTCATTCTGTCTGGATTTTTTAAGAGATCTCTTTGCACTTTCCTCTGGCTCAGTTTGCAGCTGACTGGGCACGGGAAGACATGCTTTAAGAAGGAAATGGGTCAGCTGACAGCTACATAAGATGGCTGCAGACCCCAGCTCAGCTTTCTTTTCACAATTTGGTTTTAAGCTGTTTGTGCTATTTTAAGAGATTTCCATTACTGTTATGCTTTAAGATTTTTCTGGACCTGACCAGGCCCACATGGAGAAATGACTCAACCAAGCTGTGGGTCCCCCAGACTGCCTCAATCTTGAGACACAGCAGCCATAGTCATAGTCCTTCCCACATGGTAGCTTCCACCATAAGATAATGGAAAGGGCTTAGAGGTAGCTGCCTGCTGCAGCACTGCATCACTACACAGGCCACCCAGTGCCATCACATGGGGGCATCATTTCATCCCCATCTCTGAAAGCAGTCACTTCTAACTTCAGACACCACTGCTGCCATCTTGGGTTGCCTCCACTGCCAACTCTGCCATCTTTAGTTGGGGCAGCTTGCATCTTGGGACACCAACTGGGGCCTGGAAGCCCAACTGCAACACTAGTGCTGCCACCAACTAGGGATGTGACCACTTCTATCTAGGGGCAACTAACAAGACCTGAAAGACCATTACCAAGGTTCCTGTGGGCCTGGTTACACCAAAGGTATCCCTACTAGGTGTGCTAATAGACACCATCTTGTTGGAGAGGCAAAAGAGAGCCCTGAATGGGGGCACCCCTTTCTAATTTTTCTTCTAACAGCCCACTTTGTTTGGTTCCGCTTTCACTCTTTCTATAATCTAATACCACTATATTCTCACATTCTACCTCATGAACATCTCATTCTACACCCCCCTTTCTCTTCCTGTCCACAATTAGAAACTGTGAAGCCTTATGCAAACCTACTGACTATGGTTGATGATAATCATCATCACTGTTTATAGCAAAAAATCTGTAATTGTCTAAACAGGATCTATTAGATTTATGGATGCATATTGCATACATTGTGTATTGAAAAACATTGAGTTCCCCCATAAAGGCAAGACATTGGTAACCTGCAGGGTCACTACAAGTTTATGGGGTAGAACTGTAATACCTTAGATCCACATTGCAAGAGAGAAAAAGACACATGGAAAACATGAAAAAACAAGAGAAAAAATTGTCCCATACAAACCAACCATAGAATAATAAAATCCATTGACATAAGACAATAATAGAATCCATTGACAGCATGGTAGAAGAAATGTCAGAGAAGGAGTTCAGAATGTACATAATTAAAATGATCGGTGAATCAAACAGTAACATAAGAGAGAAAGTACAGGCAACAATTGATCACTCCAACATATGGATAAGAGAGCAAATACAAGTAGCAAAGATTACTTGAAGAAATAGAGATTCTGAAAAACAAAAATAAAACAAACAAAAACTCCCACAAAACAGAAATCCTTGAAATTAAAAAAAAACAATAAAGCAGATAAAAAGATCAATAGAAAGCATCTCCAACAGACTAGATCATTTGGAACACAGAACCTCAGACAGTGAAGACAAAATATCTAGTCTTGAAATAAAATTGACCACACAGTGAAGATGGTAAGAAAACATGAACAGAACATCCAAGAATTATGAGATAACGTTAAAAGACTAAATCAAAGATTTATCAGGATAGAGGAAGGTACAGAGATTCAAACCAAAGAAATGCTCAATCTCTTCAATGAATTAATATCAGAAAATTTCCCAAACATTAACAATGAATTGAAAAATCAAATACAAGAGGCTAACAGGATACAAAATGTATAAAATTACAACAGATCTACCCCAAGTCCCATTATAATGAAAATTCCTAGCATACAGATTAAGGATAGAATTTTAAAGGCTGCAAGAGAAAGAAATCAGACCATATGTAGGAGGAGAAGACCAATCAGGGTCTCAGCAGATTTTTCAACTCAGACCCCCAGAGCTAGGAGAGCCTGGAACAACATATACCACACTCTAAAAGAAAACGAATGCCAACAAAGACTCTTACATCTAGCAAAATTAAGCTTCAGATTTGAGGGTGAAATAAAAACCTTCCACGATAAACAAAAGTTAAAAGGATTTACAGAGAAAACCTCATCTACAGAACATCCTCAGCAAAATATTCCATAGGAGGAAATGAAAAACAACAATGAAAATCAGCAAAGGGAGGAATTACATTAAAGGAAAAGTCAATCAAAGGAGAAACCAAATCAAGATAAAAACCGAAAATAAACCAAAATGACTGGGAATACAAATGATATTTCAATAATAACCCTGAATATTAGTGGCCTAAACTCATCAATAAAAAGATGTAACTAGCAGAATGGATTAAAAAAGACCCCCAAATAAGCTGCCTTCAAGAAACTCATAGGAAAAGACATCCACAGACTGAAGGTGAAAAGATGGGGAAAAATATATCACTGACATGGGTTATGTAAACAAACAGGGATTTACATACTCATATCAGACAAAGTGGACTTCAAGCGAAAGTTAGTAAAGAGGGATAAAAAAGGTTATTTCATACTGCTTGAGGTAATCATACTTCAACAAGACATAACAATCATAAATATCTATGCCTCAAACAATGGTGCATCTATGTATATCAAACAAACCCTTCTCATCTTCAAGAATCAAATGGACCACAATAACACTGTGTACCTTTAACACACTTCTCTCACCATTGGATAGATCCTCCAAACAAAAACTAAACAAAGGAACTATAAAACTCAATAATATGATCAATAATTTAGACTTAACAGACATATATAGAATATTCCATCCATCAGTGAGCAAATATACTTTTTTCTCAGAAGCTCAGGGATCCTTCTCCAAAAAAGACCATATGTTATGCCACAAAGCATGTCTTATCAAATAGAGATAAAAATAGAGATACTACCTTGCATTCTGTCTGACCATAATGTAAGGACATTAGAAATCAATGATGAAATAAAAAATAGAAGCTACTCTAACATCTGGAGACTAAGTAACATGCTATTGAATGATGCGTGAATAACTGAAGATATCAGGGAGGAAATAAAAAGAAATTCTTAGAGGTAGATGAGAACTCTGATAGAACATATCAAAATCTCTGGGACACTATGAAGTCAGTGCTAAGAGGAAAGTTCATTGCATTAAGCTCTTTCATTAAAAGAAGAAAAACTCAACAAATAAATGACCTGACATTACATCTCAAAGTCCTAAAAAACAAACCAAATCAACACCAAAAGCAGTAGAAGACAGAAAATAATTAAAATCAGGGCTGAAATAAATGAAATTGAAAAAAAAGGAAACAACTGAAAAATTGTCAAAACAAAAAACTGGTTCTTTGAAAAGATAAATAAACAAACCCTTAGCAACCCTAATGAAAATAAGGGGATAGAAAACTCAAATTACTAAAATCCGTGATGAAAAAGAAAACATTATGACAGGCACTATTGAGATACAGAAGACAATTAGAAATTATTTTGAAAATTTATACTCCAATAAAACAAAAAAACTCAAAGACACCAACAAATTTCTAGAGGCATATGATCTGCCCAAACTAAATCAGGAGGACATACAAAATTTAAACATATCAATTTCAAGCAAGGAAATAGAAGACACCATCAAAAGTTTACCAATAAAGAAAAGCCCAGGGCCAGAAAAATTCTCGGCCAAGTTCGACAAGACCTTCAGTGAAAATTAATATCAATACTCCTCAAATTATTTCATGAAATAGAAAAGGAGGGAATTCTTCCAAACTCATTCTGTGAAGCTAGTATCACCCTAATATCAAAAACCAGACAAAGACTCATCAAGGAAAGAAAACTTCAGACCAATACCCCTGAAGAACATAGATGCAAAAATTCTCAATAAAATTCTGGCAAATCACATACAAAAACATAGTAAAAAGATAGAGCACCTGATCAAGTGGGGTTCATCCCAGGGATGCAAGGTTGGTTCAACATATGGAAATAAATAAAGGTTATTTCACCACATCAATAGACTTACAGAAGTAAGAATCATATGATTATATCAATAGTGGTTGAATTTACTAAAATTTGGTTTCTGTTGTAAATTATGGTCTACTTTAGAAATGTTCTATGTATTGATGATAGATGAAATATTCTCCAGATGTCTGTTAGGTCCATTTGATTAATAGTATTTTTTTTTAGTTCAGAAAAATTTTTACTTAGTTTATGTCTGCATGATCTATCTAGTGGTGAGAGTAGGTGAGTGACTCACACCTGTGCTCTAGCACCTCCTCCTTCAAATACACAAGTATCATGTCTTCAGGTAGTTTCCTCATCTGGTCTCCTCATCTTGGTCATGAGCAACCATAGGTTCTACCCTCTATCACAGTATCTCAACTGGACCCTGAGTCACAGTTATTGGAGGTGGCTGTGTCCTCTGAGGTAGAATTCATTATTTCTAGTCATGCCTGTACTCTCTACCTTCTCCTCTGTAAATAGGGAGGATTTGTAGTGAGAATCCAACAGAATGACAAAGAAGAACATGGGATGGTGGAGGATGGTAGACAGATACTTCACCAGGGCTTCCTTCAGCAACTTCAGCATGGTGTCAATGCCCATAATCTCCCCAAACAGCATCTCAACCTTCCTGCTGAAAATGTGGATCGAGGGGTTAACCTGGCTCAAAGTGGACATGTGGGTGCTCATCCAAGGGTCTCAATGTGTCACAAACAGACTTCAGGTCTTCCTCTGGTTACAGCTGATCAGTTCTCTGAAGTTAGACTCAGTGGTCATTATGTTAATTGTTCTTTTTTTTGCACAATGAATCACCCAAGCACATGGAACAATGTGTTCCACTTGCAAGGCATGTCCTGGATAAGGTGGTTATGAGATAGGTCATCTAGTTCTCCTAGTTTTTCACTTAGAGTCACTGGAAAACCCATTCTCACAGCTGGAGAACTACTGCAATGCTCAGTAGGTTCTGCACCATTCTTTGACTTTTAATGGCCTAGTTTGTGATCAGTTTCACTATGTAGCTGAAGCATTGCATGCTCAATGTTCCCCTCATTCAGTTTCTTCCCTATGCTCAGGTCATCAGTGACTATGATGCCAATCTGAAGGTCATTCAGGCTTCTGCATGCTCTTGCCACTGTGGTCACAATTGATAGGTGACACAACCAAAAATGCCAAACAACAGTGGTCCCCACAATGTGGTAGGACACTACATTGAGTCATAAGGGTCAGGTACTCATGAGTCTGGTTACTCATCCATATTCTGGAATGACCACATCACTGTCAGCTTCCTTCAGCTGTGACATACTCTTTTACATTGACATTTATACCCAGGATAGCTGTCCTGGACAATTAAGAAAGAGAAGGCAAAGAGTATTGAGGTTTCAAGCATTTGAGCAAACTTTTAAAACCAACATTGTCTACAAAAGAATATGGCTGAAGGCCAAATGCAATAATTTCAGCAATGAGACATGATTTTTGTGTGTGGGGGGGTGCTGAGTGAGGGTCATAAAACTTCTCACTGAGGTCGTCAAAGGAGTAAGTGCCAGATAACTCCATGATCAGTGGCCCTTGGATGCCTGAAGAGTGGGTCAAGGTGGTCTCTGAGACATGGGTCTTGAGCAGGTGGCCATGGAACCTCTTCAGGTGTTAGGAGGCAGCTGGTGCCCTGGTTGGTGGGATTCTTGCTGCTGCTGCTGGTCCAGCCACAGTGTAAGCATACCACTTTAGGGACTCTGCAGAGCAAATAGAGAAATGACTACATCTTTGAGCTCTTCTTGCTATTAATGGGAAATATAATACATTATTTTTTTCTGGCCTCTCTGGCAAGCCAGTTTATTATTATTTTTTTGCATGCCTTTAATCCCAGTGCAGGAGTATTGTGAGTTTGAAACCAGCCTTATCAACTTAGCAAGGCCCAAGCAATTAAGAGAGACCCTGTCTCAAAATTAAAAAAAGAAAAGGGCTGGGGATGTGGCTTAATGGTTCAGTGCCTCTGGGTTCAATCCCTGGTACCAAAACAAATAAGAATAAAAAGAACAAAAAAAATCATTAGAAAAAGCCAGTTAATTTGGAGGAGGAATTTTCCATGGAGTTTGCCAAACTTGTACCTAGAAAGCCCTTTTTAATTCAAACATTTTCATGGTGGCATCTGTAGCGCAAATAGCCAGTGCCCAAGCTCCCTTTCTTCCCCGGGCATGATGACCCAGCAGCAGTGTAGACATAGAGCCTCAAAACTGTTCACAGGGACCCAGTGAAAAAATGGTGCCAGACTTCCTACTTCAGTCTTTTCATGACCTTCTTATTCTGTTGGAAGACAGCACCAGATTCAAACATTCTAGAACTCAGTTCCCCAGTCTGCTTCTTCTCAGGAGAGGATACCACCAGGGCCTCACCAACATCCTTTTAACACAACAGCACTGACATAAATTCCCAGAGCACAACTGCAGATCCCTGGCCAGCCTGCCCAGGGATGAGGAGGCAGAAGGGCACACTTTGACCAATGTTGCTAGAAAGAGATGACACCGAATTTGGTTCTCCTCTGGAGGCAGCGGGTTTGGACTCAGGGTATGAGATGGGGGACCGCACCTGCAGACAGGACGCTGGTGCCACCCCCATTCTCTTGCAGCACGTTAGAGCGCTGCGTTTTCCAACTGTGCCCAAAGAGTAGCTGGTGTCCAGGTTCTTCCGGTTCTTCCCTCTGCTCAACTCATTTTTGAAGTCAACGTGTTGGATTCGAGCAGTCCAGGAGTGACCGGAAGTGCTCCCAGACTCCAGATCTGCTCCTGGAACCAAACTTGCTCTCGGGAAGGGGACAGTTTCTTTCCACCACGCCCTCTATAGTTCCGTCATAATGGAATGCAGTGATGTGGTGGTACCCCCACACCAGGTCCTCCTCTCTGCTGTACTTCTCAGTGACTGGCACATCAGAGGAGATTTCAGAAGAGACTGCTGACACCGGCTCAGGCAACGGGATCGTAGGCGCCATTTTCTGGATAAATCTGATGGGTGAGAGTTTGGAACTGAGGTCTCACACTTTTGCAGGTTGTAGGAAAGCAGGAGCCAGAGGTGGGAAAGGAGGAACTCCCAGAGACACGTCTGTTCCTTTGAATGAGCTCAGTGCAGTGCCCTTACCTGAAGTGTCTCATGAGGCAATTTGTACTCAATTATTTTTCATTTTCCTCCTCTGGAGAACTATTCATAGGTTACTTACATGTTGTTTTAGTGCTATCTTGAGAAGAGTTAGAGAAATGCTTCCAAGCTGGAAATTACTTCCTGGAGTTTTTGTGTCAGCTGGAAACAAGGCTCTGGGTCACTGCTTCCATAGCTACACAATACAGTGTGTTGTTTAAGTGGGAGAACGGAGACCCATGGTCGTCCTCCCTTTCAGCAGGGAAGTACTTTTGACAGATACAGCTCACTGCTGCCCTGACTTCTGCCTCCTTGGCGTCAATCTCTTTGTGCTTCATGTCCTCCTGTTCGTGCAGGAAGTCCATTCCTTCTGAACAGTGGCCAGGAACTAGATCACCGTTTTCCTCCTCTATTTGATTCAAAATCACTGTCTTCTATTTTGAGACAAAATCATAGTCCCCTTTGGAACAAGTGTTCTGGTTATTCTTTATGATTGTCCATAACTATCCTGGCTCCTTCATCATGCTAATGTCTTAGGTAAATAAAAAACTGGTCCAAATGCTCATCTGTGCAACCAAATGTATATTATCTTCATCTTTTCATAACTACTCAATCTTTGAGGATGTTTCTATGACTGATCATGATTATCATTGGAAAGCAGAAGGTAGCATGCCTGAGCACATGTGTTGCAGGAGTTCTGCTAAATACTTCACAGTGTGGACACACATATATACAGTGGAGACTCAATTTTGGTATTAAAGCCAGGATACCCACCACCTTGACAGCGCAAACATGGTCCTTTTGCATTTCTGACTTCATGCTTTCTGAGCTCCATTTTCCAGTTTTCCTCACAATCCAAACTCCAGGTCCAACAGGGATTGGCTCAGTGCAGTCCACAAGCTGAGGACCTACAACTGTACTGCAGGATCACCCACTCATCAGTTGCTTTGTTTGACAACTATGCACTGGGCTACCTGAAGTTGTAACCCACTCCCCAGGGCCACCTGTGGTGAGGGTTGGCTCCATTGATTTTTAAAGATTGTTTCACTCATTATTAAAACATTTGACCCAGCCACTCCATAGCACTGCCTACCAGTTTACATTTTCTGCTTGAGCTGCCAGGGTCTTGATGTATCATACTACCTGCTCCAGAGAAATATGGGAATTTGTAATTCTTGAAATGCACAATTAATTTCAATTACAAGAGGTAATTTTTGTCTTTTTCTTTTTTGTTATGCTCACTGTGACATATTTGTATATGCATATAATTTGCTCCCCCTTCTTCCTCCCCTTCTCCCTTCCCCTATTCATCTCCTTTATTCTCTGGTCTTCTATTTATTTACATGTATTTCCCCCCATTGTTGCATTATAATTTTTCACAAAAGTGGAATTTATTGTGATACATCAATAGGTATAGAATAATTTTGATTTATTTTATTCCCCTTTTCTTTTTACCACCCCCTTTATCTTCTTGATTCCCTACCTCTACTTTGCTGATCTTTAAGAATAATTTTTTTTGGTCAAGAATCTTAAATATTCTGCAATGAACCATCACCTCTGTCCCCCCTAATCCTGTTCTGGCCTTTTCACCTTCATCTTTCTCCCATCCTTGGTTCCCTTCTGTTCTTTCTTAGTAAAACTAGTAAAACCTCTTAAAATATCTAATTTTTCCACTCAATGAACATCTTGTTGTTCATTTTTAGTTCTCTATTTTTGGTCCCTCTCCCAGATTCTCAGACTCTACCCAGACAAACACTGACCACTGCAGGACCAGGGTATCTCAGAGCCTGGATTCAAAAGAGAGGTTTAAAGATCCTCATGCCCAGGAGCTGGCTTTGACACCTTGCCCCCCACCTGCCTGAGGCTGATCATTAACCCAGTGCTTATATAAACCTAGGGCCCTTCCTGATGTGTGCAAGGCCCTTGGTTCAATTCCCAGTGCTGAAAATTTTAAATTTTTTTGGACATTTATAACACGTGAATTGTTATAATCTACATTTATTTGTCTTGTTTTATGCATACAATTCTTTAATAAAATAGCATTTAAATCACTTACCTTTTAAAAGATACTTTCAAATAAATAATATTTTTCCATTCTTGTTTCATTTTGGACTAGTTGAGCATTCATATTTGTTTTATCTTGATATTTATTCATATTTGTTCCAATATTTCAGTGATTTCTTCAGAACTTACAGTATGTGTTATTATACATATGATATAATAATCTCACAAAATTATAGTTGTATATACTTCTTCAAATTATTTATAAAGTTATTGTCATATATTTTATTTAAACTTCATAAATTTCAATATATAATACTTGAAGTTTTACTCTGAACAGTAAAATCCTTTGCTGAATTTCAGAAGAAAAATTACCTCATATATATCTACATATTTAATAGTTCTGCATTTATTTTCTTAATTTTTGTTCTTTTTAGTTACATATGACAGTAGAGTATAATTTGACTCATTTATACAAACATGGAGTATATAGTACTGTCATTAGGATCACAGTCTCATGATTGTATATGACATAGAGATTCACTGTGATATATCTATACATGTACATAGGAAATTATGTCATAATCATTCCATTGTCTTTCCTATTCTTACCTCCTTCCATTCATTCTCCTTTGTCTAATCCACTAAACTTTGATTCTTCCACTCTTTCCATTGTTGTGTGCTAGCATCTACATATCAGAGAACATTTGACCTTTGTTTTTTGGGGATTAGTTTATTTCAATTAGCATAATAGTCTCCAGATCCATCCATTTACTGACAAATGTCAAAGTCATTCTTCTTGATGGCTGAGTAATACTCTATTGTGTATATATACCAAATTTTGTTAGCCTAGGTTTGTTAGCTTAGGTTGGTTCCATAGCTTAGATGTGGGTGTGTCAATGTATAATACTATTTTTAAGTCCTTTTGGTATAAACTGAAGAGTAGGATAGCTAGGTCAAAGGATGATTCTATTCCAAGTATTCTAAGGAATGTCCATACTGCTTTCCAGAGTGATTGTACCAATTTGCAGTCCCACCAACAATGTATAAGAGTACCTTTCTCCCCACATCCTTGCCAACATTTATTGTTACTTGTGTTCTTGATAATTGCCATTCTTACTTGAGTTAGACTCTCAGTGTAGTTTTAATTTGTATTTCTCTAATTGCTAGAGATATTAAATATTTTTTCATATATTTGTTGACCATTCATATTTCTTCTTCTGTGAAGTGTTTGTTCAGGTCCTTTACCCATTTATTGATTGGATTATTGTTTTTTTGTAAAGTTTTTTTGAGATCTTTGTATATCCTGGAGATTAATGCTCTGAAGCACAGGTGACAAAGATTTTCTTCTGTTCTGAAGGTTCTCTCATCACTTTCTGGATTGTTTCCTTTGCTGTGAAGAAGCTTTTTAGTTTGATACCATCCCATTTATTGATTCTCAATTTTACTACTTGCACTTTAGGAGTCTTGTTGAGGAAGTTAGTTCCTATGCTGACATGAGTCTTGGGGCTAATTTTTCTTCTAGTAAAGGCACATGTTCTCTGTTCTAATACCTAGGTCTTGGATCTACTTTGAGCTGAATTTTGTGCAGGCAAGATATAGGAGTTCAATTTCATTCTGCTACATATGGATATCCAGTTTTCCCAGCACCGTTGTTGAAGAGGCTATGTTTTCTCCAATGTATGTTTATGATGTCTTTGTCTAGTATGAGATAACTAAATATATGTTGGTTTGTCTCTGTGTCTTCTGTTCTGTTCCATTAGTCTTCATGTCTGTTTTGGTACCAATAACATCTATTTTTTTAAGTTTTAAAAATATTTTATTAGTTGTCAATGGATCTTTGTTTACATCCAGTGCCTCACACATGCTAGGCAAGCGCTCTGCCACGGAGCCACAATCCCAGCCCAAGCATGCTGTTTTTGTCACTGTTGTTATGTAGTATATTTTAATGTCTGGTATTGTGATGCCTCCTGCATCACTTCTTTTGGTAAAGATTGCTTTGGCTATTCTGGGCCTCTTATTTTCCAAATGAATTTCATGTCTGCTTTTTCTATTTCTATGAAAGATGTCATTGGGATTTTAATAGGAATTGCATTAAATATGTATAGTGCATTTGGTAGTATGGACATTTTGACAGTAATAATTCTGCCTATCCAAGAACATTGTGAGATCTTTTTATCTTCTAAGGTCTTTTTTTTTAATTTAATAAACACTTTTATTAGAAATAATACTAATAATTTCTGCTATGTTGGAAGCAAAATTATGATCATTATGAACAAAACAAATCACTGATTCTGGCCAAGAGAACTCAAAAAGACACATCCAGATGGGTCATGGGTAGAATGACAATGATAATATAATTCATTATCCAATCTAGGATATTTTTGAGGGTGAAAAGGGTTTTTTGTTGTTGTTGTTGTTGGTCGTTCAAAACATTACACAGTTCTTAATACATCATCTTTCACAGTTTGATTCAAGTGGGTTATGAACTCCCAACTTTACCCCGTATACAGATTGCTGTATCACATCAGTTACCCTTCCATTGATTGACATATTGCTTTTCTAGTGTCTGATGTATTCTGCTGTCAGTCCTATTCTCTACTATCCCCCCCTCCCCTCCCCTCCCCTCCCCTTTTCTCTCTCTACCCCCTCTACTGTAAATCATTTCTTCCATTTGTATTATCTTGTCTTACCCCTCCTTTCCTCTTATATATCATTCTCACTCCCTTTCCCTCCCACCTCTCATCCCTGTTTAATGTAAATCTTCTTCTCAAGCTCTTCGTCCTTACCCTGTCCTTGTTTACTCCCCTTATATCAAAGGGGTCATTTGGTATTTGTTTTTTAACGATTGACTAGCTTCACTTAGCATAATCTGCTCTAATGACATCCATTTCCCTCCAAATTCTATGATTTTGTCATTCCTTAATGCAGAGTAATACTCCATTATGTATAAATGCCACATTTTTTTTATCCATTCATCTATTGAAGGGCATCTAGGTTGGTTCCACAATCTTGCTATTGTGAATTGTGCTGCTATGAACATCGATGCAGCAGTGTCCCTGTAGCATGCTCTTTTTAAGTCTTTAGGGAATAGACCGAGAAGGGGAATAGCTGGGTCAAATGGTGGTTCCATTCCCAGCTTTCCCAGGAATCTCCATACTGCTTTCCAAATTGGCTGCACCAATTTGCAGTCCCACCAGCAATGAACAAGAGTGCCCTTTTCCCCGCATCCTCTCCAGCACTTATTGTTGTTTGACTTCCTAATGGCTGCCAATCTTACTGGAGTGAGATGGTATCTTAGGGTAGTTTTGATTTGCATTTCTCTGACTGCTAGCGATGGTGAGTATTTCTTCATGTACTTATTGATTGATTGTATGTCCTCCTCTGAGAAGTGTCTATTCAGGTCCTTGGCCCATTTATTGATTGGGTTATTTGTTATCTTATTGTCTAATTTTTTGAGTTCTTTGTATATTCTGGTTATTAGGGCTCTATCTGAAGTGTGTGGATTAAAGATTTGTTCCCAGGATGTAGGCTCCCTATTAATCTCTCTTATTGTTTCTTTTGCTGAGAAAAAACTTTTTAGTTTGAGTAAGTCCCATTTGTTGATTCTAGTTGTTAACTCTTGCGCTATGGGTGTCCTATTGAGGAATTTGGGGCCCGATCCCACAGTATGTAGATCGTAGCCAACTTTTTCTTCTATCAGATGCCGTGTCTCTGATTTAATATCAAGCTCCTTGATCCATTTTGAGTTAACTTTTGTGCATGGCGAGAGATAGGGATTCAGATTCATTTTGATGCAAATGGATTTCCAGTTTTCCCAGCACCATTTGTTGATCTTCTAAGGTCTTCTTAAAATTTTTTTAGTGTTCTGAAGGTTTCATTTTAGTAGAAAAGTTCTTCACTTCTTTTGTTAGATTCATTCCCATGTACTTTATTTTATATTTTTGAGGGTATTATGAATGGGACAGGTTTCTTAATTTCTCTTTTGGCTGATTCGTCATTGGTGTATAGGAACACAATTAATTTATTGCTGTTAATTTTATATCCTGCTACTTTGCTGAATTTGTTTATGAGCTCTAAACATTTTCTGGTGGAGTTTTTTGGGTGTTTGATTATAGGATCATGTTGTCAGCAAATAGTTTGAGTTCTGCTTTTCCTATATGTATCCTTTTCATTTTTTATTTTTGCCTCATTTCTCTGGCTAGGGCTTCAAGGACTATGTTGAGTAGAATTGGTGAAAGAGGGCATCACTGTCTTATTCCTGTTTTTAAGAGTGAATACTTTCAATTTTCTTCACTTAGAATGATGTTGGCCTTGATTTTAGCATATATCCTTTTTACAATGTTGAGGTATATTCCTACTATCCCTAATTTTTTCTAGTATTTTGAACATGAATGGATGCTGTATTTTGTCAAATGTTTTTTCTGTATATATTTAGATAACCATGTGATTCTTCTCTTAAAGTCTATTAATGTGCTTAATTATATTTATTTGGATTTCCATATGTTCAACCAATCTTGCATCCCTGGAATGAACCCCACTGGATCACTCTGCACTATCTTTTTAGTATACTTTTGTATGTGATTTACCAATATTTTATTAAAAATTTTTGCATCTATGTTCATTAGGTATATTGGTCTGAAGTTTTCTTTCCTTGTTGTGTTTTTGTCTGCTTTTGGTATCAAGGTGATACTAGCTTCACTGAATGAGTTTGGGAGTATTCCCTCCTTTTCTGTTGTAATAGTAAGAAGACTACTGGGATTAGTTTTTATTTGAAGGTAGAACTTGGCTGAGAATCCATCTGTCCAGGGCTTTTTGTTGGCAGGATTTTGATGGAACCTTCAAATTCATTACTTCAAATTGATCTATTTAAATTTTGTATGTCCTCCTGGTTCAACCTGGGAAGGTCACATTTCTCTAGAAATATGTCCATGTCTTCAAGATTTCTACTTTATTGTAGTATAAATTTTCAAAATAGTTTCTGATTATTGTCTATAATCCAGTGTGTCTATGGCAATAGTTCCTTTTTCATCACAAATTTTAGAAATTTGATGTTTTTCCCTTTTTTCTTGTTTAGCAGGCTAAGGGTTTATCAATCTTATTGATTTTTTTCAAAGACAAAACCAAAGGCTGAATGTTTTTTTCTTAATATGCTGATGCTAATTCACAATAAGTCTGGGGGCCCTAGGGAAGAATAGTGTTACCTTAGATTAGGTAGAGGGAAGCCATGGGAGGGTAGGGGAGGTGCTGTGGGGTTAGAAAAGATATTAGAATGAAGCCGACATTATTACTGTGTGTATTCATGTGACTACATGACCAATATGATTATGAAATATGTACACTCAGAAAAACGAAATTATATCCCATCTATGTTTGATATATCAAAGTGCATAAATGCATTCTATTGTCATGTATAATTAATTAAAACAAATAAAAATTAAAAAATAAAATACAATAAAAAGTATTTAGCCATTCAATTAAAAATAAAAAAGAACCATCCTTTTGTTTCATTGATTTTTTTGAGTTTTTTTTGGGGTGGTGGTGGTGTGGATTTCAATTTCATTGATTTTTGCTCTGATTTTAATTATTTACAGTCTTATATTGCCTTTAGTATTGATTTGTTCTTTGTTTTAGGACTTCGAGGTGTAGTTATATATATATATATATATATATATATATATATATATATATACACACACACACACACACACACATACACATACATACATACATACATATACATATATATTTATTTATTTTTGAGGTGTATTATTTATTTGGTTAATTTCTATTCTTTTAATGAATAAGCTCAATGCTATGAACTTTCCTCTTAGAACCATCTTCATAGTGGCTTAGAAGATTTTGATATATAGTGTTGTTCTTGTCTTTTACCTATAAGTATTTTTTTTAAAATTTCATCCTGATTTCTTAAGCTATCCATTCATCATTCATTAGCATATTATTTAGTTTTTAGATACTAGATAAGCTTCTATTTTCATCTATGCCATTGATTTCTAATTTCATTCTGTTATTATCTGATATAATGCAAGGTATTATCTCTGTATTTTGTATTTACTAAGCATTGCTTTGTGGCCTAATATGTGGTCTATTTTAGAAAATGATCTGTGTGCTGCTGATAAGAAAGTGTATTTAGTCATTGAGAGATGAAATATTCTAAATATGTTTGCTAACTCTAAGTTATTAATTATATTTATTAGTTTTAGCTTCTTTGTTTATTTTTGTTTGGAGGAGCTATCCAGTGATGATGGTAAAGGCATCCAGTATTATTGTGTTGTGGTCTATTTGATTTTGAAATTGAGAAGGGTTTGTTTGATGTATGTAGGTACTCCAACATTAGGGACAGAAATGTTTCTGATTGTTATATCTTGTTATATCTTGTTGATGTATCATTCCTTTAAGCAGTATGAAATTGATTTCTTGGTCCTTTCTGATAAACTTTGGTATAAAGTCCACTTTATCTGATATAAGTATAGAAACCCCTGCTCATTTATGAGATCCATATGAATTATAAGATTTTCCCCATGCTTTTACCTTC
The DNA here is from genome assembly GCF_052094955.1 of Ictidomys tridecemlineatus. NCBI lineage: Eukaryota > Metazoa > Chordata > Mammalia > Rodentia > Sciuridae > Ictidomys > Ictidomys tridecemlineatus. Next base: position 111,972,493 of record NC_135478.1, on the reverse strand, counting down.
AGACTGTGGATGTCTTTGCTTATAAGGTGAGTCTTTTTGGAGACAGCATGTTGTTGGGTCTTGTTTTTTAATAGTCTGTGTCTTTTTAAAAATATTTTTTTAGTTGTAGATGGACACAATTCCCTTATTTTATTTATTGTTATATGTTGCTGAGGATCAAACTCAGCACCTTGCACGTGCTAGGTGAGCGATCCACCACTGAGCCACAATCCCAGCCCCTCTGTGTCTTTGATTGATGAATTTAGGCCATTTAAATTCAGTGTTATTATGAGAATTGATTTTTATTTCCTGTCATTAAATTTAAAAAAAAATTTATATGGTGCTGAGGATTGAACCCAGGACCTCACACATGCTAGATGAGCACTCTACTGTTGAGCAACAACCTTAGCCCCTATTTCCTGTCATTTTGATTTATTTTTGGTTTATAATTTGAATTAGTTTCTCCTTTGATTGCTTATTGTTTGAGTGTAGTTCCTCCCTTTACTGGTTTTTACTTTAATTGTTCATTTCTTCTTCATGAAATATCTTATTGAATATGTTTTGTAGTGCTGAGTTTCTAGTTATGAATTCTTTTAACATGTTTATTATTGAAGGTTTTTATTTCATTATCAAATCTGAAGCTTAGTTTTGTTGGATATAGTATTTTTGCTTGGCATTCTTTTTCTTTCAGGCCTTGGTATATATTATCTAAGACCTCCTAGCTTTGAGGGTTTGGGTTGAGAATTCAGCTGCTATTAGAATTGGTTTCCTTCTAAATGTGTCCTGTCAGTTTTCTCTAGCAGCCTTTAAATTTTTATCATTATTCTGTTCTGGCATTTCCATTAAAATATACCTTGGTGTAGGTCTGTTGTAATTTTGTGTATTTGGAGTACTGTATTTGATTTCCACTTCATTATTAAGTTTGGGGAAATTTTCAGATATTATTTCATTGAAAAGATTGTACATTCCTTTGGTTTGTATCTCAGAGCCTTCATCTATCCCTATAAACCTTAAATTTGGTCTTTTCATGTTATCCCATCTTTCTTGGAAGTTTGTGTTCTCTTGACATCTTTTCTCCGTGGTCAACTTTATTTTCAAGATTATATATTTTATCTTCTTTGCCTGGAACTCTGTTTCAAGTGATCTAGCCTGCTGGTGATGCTTTCCATTGAGTTTTAAATTTTGTTTATTTGATTCCTTCTTTTAAAATTTTCTGATTGATTTTTCAGGATTTCTATCTACTTATTTAGACGGTCTTTCACTTCTTGGATTTTCTTTCTAATTTCATTCCTTACATTGTCTTTTAATTCACAGATCAGTTTAACTATGAACTTTTTCAATTCCTTCTATGTCATTTCCTCCACTTTAATGTCATTGGATTCTATTATGAGGTATTTTGGCTTCTTTGGGATAGTTTGTTCCCTTTGCTTTTTTTATGTTGTTTGTATATATACCAATTTATCAGTTAGAATCTTGAGGTGGCAAAGCTTCTATTGTATGAGTTTACATTGTTTTTGAAGTTTTCTAGTACCTCATGCTTTCGTGGTAGACAAATAACAACAACCAATGCAATTAATATTCAACATTGAACTAAATACTTAGTTCCTATTTTGGCATCTCCAATGTTAATTGGCAGTATAAAGAGAAAGGGTATGTAGGCAATTGCTGACAGTATAAATATTGTGTTCATAAAAGTTTGCCATTTCAAAAATGTGAAGAGGGATAATGCAGAGAAGATTTAGGATGTAATAATTGATAGCATGAGGGAGGGAGGGAGGGAGGGAGGGAGGGAGAGAGAGAGAGAGAGAGAGAGAGAGAGATAGATAGAGAAGAATTAAAAGATCAGTGAAAAAGAGAACAAAAAAAATTTGGCTGTTAGCAAAAGACAAGAGAGGAAGAGAATCAAGGGAAATAAGAGAAAAAGAATATAAGACAAAAAATATAAACCAAAACTAAGGTATACCTATAAAAACCACTAGTCCCCAAAAGACAGAGTCAAAAAAATAACTATCTTCAAGAAATGTTAGAAATAAGAGTGAGACAAATATGTATATATTTAAATGTCCATGACCACTCAGCACACAAAAGTTAAAAATGTTCTTGATGGAAGATTAATGTATTGTTTCTGCAGTGATGGTAAAAAGTTGTCTATAATATTATATGTTGCTTGTCAGTTCCCAATTGCCTGTCTTTCCATTTTTTCTAGAGGCATGCATTGTGCACAAAAGTAGTAGTTGCTGGCTGTCAGTTTTTTCCTTTTTGTGGAACTTCTTATTGTTGCCTGTTCTCAGCTTCCCTTCTCAGCAGTATGAGGTGTGTTGTGTTGGAGGGTATCATCTACTCCACTCATAGTGAGGTGCAAGTGTAGAGTTCTGTGAAAGGAGTTCCCAGAGGTGGTGCTGTTTGGGTCTAGCTAGATCCCCAGTGCTTTGTGGAATGATATTTGGTGAAGCTTTTAAATCAGTACCCCTCCGGAACCTGGCTGCTTCCAGTCTACACAGGTGTCTGTACTGCTTGACTCCCCCTTGGGTTCTACCTGAGCAGTGGAGGAGCCAGTCCTTTGCCCTCCTATACCTCCCATGGCTCCTGTATCTTGGCCATTCGGTTGAGTCCCAAGTGCACATTTCCTCTCTCACTAGATTAAGTCCCTAGTCATCCCAGCTGGTCCTGTGAACTGCAAGACTCAAAGTGTAACAGACACCCAGGATCTCTCAGGTCTGAGTGTCTCAAATTCCTTTGAGTACAACATTGTTCATGCCAGAATTTCACCTGTTTTTCTAGTCAAACTCTGGGTCCTTTGATAGGACTTTGTCAGGTCAGGTTTTTGGACCCATCTGGAATTACACAGGTCTAGGCACTTGGGTTTTGACCTACACTAGCCAGCCACCATAGCATGATGAAAAAAGATGATGGCTGATCCCACTCTTTGCAGGTCACTGGGAGATGTGCAGCGTCCTTCTCATATGAAAGCAAAGTGCAGTCATCCACTGGATCAGCTCAACAATGTACTGGATTATCATCCTGTGTTTTAAGACACACCTCAGTGCCACTTGGAATGTGGGCTCTCTTAGTCTCTCTCTCTCTGACCTGCCTGCAATGGATCTGCATTGGCAGCCAGTGGTGCTAGTGTTGTATTATTTTCTTTTGCTTTATTCTATCAAAACTTCTGTGTCCTGGGCTGGGGATGTGGCTCAAGCAGTAGCACGCTCGCCTGGCATGCGTGCAGCCCGGATTTGATCCTCAGCACCACATACAAACAAAGATGTTGTGTCTGCCGAGAACTAAAGAATAAATATTAAAATTCTCTCTCTCTCTTTCTAAAAAAAAAAAAACAACTTCTGTGTCCCTAGGCCATTCTAAGAGTCCAGTATTAAATTCCAGTAGGATTTCTTTCTTTTTTCCTTCCTTCCTTCCTTCCTTCCTTCCTTCCTTCCTTCCTTCCTTCCTTCCTTCCTTCCTTCCTTCCTTCCTTTCTTTCTTTCTTTCTTTTCTTTTCTTTTCTTTCAACTGATCTCAAAGAGAAGCTGTTTGTACTCTTTCCTGGTCCCAAGCCATGGAGTAATTTGGAAAGTAACCTTCTCTATTCCACCATCTTGACCTTTCAGAATTAAAAAAATAATTTAAAAAACTGTTGTCATAACATAGTCTATAGGAAAACATTTCTCTCTTTAGGAGTGCTGGAAAACTTACTAATGTTAGCACCCTGAACAGAGCAGCTTGGGTATATTGGGTGCATCTGTAGTTCTTTTACCATCACATGGCTCCTTTTCTGCTTAGGCAATGCTGAAGACCAATTTGTTGAGAAATGTCTTCGTGGCTGCTAAGTAGGCCAGAGTTTCCTGAGACAATTTTCCTGTGTGTGTGTGTGTGTGTGTGTGTGTGTGTGTGTGTGTGTTTATATGTGAATAAAGAAAAAGTTGGCCATGTTGGTCTTATTTAATGTACATTGGTTGCCCATTTGCTGGTGGCTCTTCATAAATCTACTTATAATAGTGACCTGTAATTTCAGAAAAAAACATAGTGTCACCAGTTATGAGAGGTTTTCTTCTGGCATTTGAGAACCTACAAATTCAGTTATATCTTGTGTGCTTTTCCCATAATATTCATCAAAAATCTTCTGCCTTGGCTTCTTACTACTGCACAGTGCTTTGTGGAATGATGTTTGGTGAAGCTTTTAAATAAGCACCCCTCTGGAACCTGGCTGCTTCCAGTCCACACTGGGTGTCTGTACTACTTGAATCTCCCTTCAGTTCTACTTGAGCCATGGCAAGGGTTGATAGGAGGTCTGACAATTTGGGTCCAAAGACAAGTTCAACTCAGAGCATATTCCTTCTTTGCTCCCAAACCTGTTAATACTGTTCCTCTTATCTAAATTCATCTCCCCTCTCTGTTCTCCTCCAATGTCTAGCTTACTCCCAAATTATTCCAACCCTACCCTGAATATCTGGGTACTACATCTGTCTATTTCATATGTTCTGTGCAGTTACTGAAAGTGTATTCTATTTCCTATGATAGTGCTAAAAGTGGTCCTTGCCCAGGGACTGATCATATGGGTTTTGTTGTGTGGCATCTTTGACCACAATTATATTGCAGTAGAGACTGCATCTTCCTCTATGGGTATGGAGACTGTATATAATGGGTATATAATAGGTACTCAGTAAATGCTTTCTTTATAAAATTTGTGACCACCTAAATAGCATGAAAGGAAATGGAGACTGGCAAATGACAGCTAGATTGATTGGAGCCAGACCACAACTATAAGTTCAAAATGGATTTTTATTTGGGGCATCCAGTATGAAATTGCCTTCTTTTGTGAAACATGGAAGTCTCAACCAAATTCCAAAGCCACAAACCAGTTCAGTCCCTACCCTGTACTGAAATAGCTGATTAGAAAAAAAGTGTTTTTACAGAGGGTTAAAAAGGCAGAGACAGAAGAAGTACTCCAGGGTCTTATACTCCAGCTCTATTCTGTCAGAATTGGTGCTTGTCCATTCAAGGGATCTCTGTTCATCTTTGAGTCTTAAGCATAGCAGGCAATGTGATGGAGAAGGGAGATGACTGAGAACAGGATTCTATAGCTGGAAAAATAGAAAAGAACTTCTTCCTACCCAGCTTTGGGGTCTATGTGGCTGATTCAAGGGGCAAGGGTTGATAGGAGGTCTGGCAGTTTGGGTCCAAAGACAGGTTCAACTCAGAGCATATAAGTGGATATGCCAATGTTCCCCAGAGCAAAGTTCTGTAGGTTTCCTATTAAAAGCCTTAGAGTTTATTGCAGCCACATGACATTGCTGTTGTAGCACAAAAACACCCAGACTCCCTTATATTAAACCCATGAGCATGGCTATGTTCCAAGAAAACTATTTATGGACACTGAAATTTAAATTTCATTTAATTTAACATTTCAAAAAATAGTGTCATTCTTTAGAATTTTAAACCATTTTTAATCATTCAAAAATATGGGAAAAATGTTCTTGGCTTATGGGTCATGAAAAAGTGGTGACAGGCTGAATTTAGCCCACCAAATATAGTTTACTGATTATTGCTCTTAAGAAGTAGCAAATGGACCACCTTAATTAACATTATTCTGTTTTCCAAAAGTCTGATTTGGATCTTTTAACTCTAACCTTAGTCTGTTTGCTTGCATTCCAGATGGGTGCATCCCCTTTTTGCCAGTAACAACAACAGTGGCCTGGTTGGTACAGTAGCAGCTTCAATAAGTGCCTTGGCAGCATTTGAATGGAATGTAAGTGACAACATATACTGTTGCCTTTAAATTATTTCATAAAATCATTTCTCAGGTTTTTCTGGGACTCTGTATAGGATGTATTTCTCTTTGGTTTGACTTTTATTTTTCCTTATCCTAGTAAGCTTTCTGTTTTAACTTCAACACCTCCATTCCAGTCACATTATTATTCACCTAATGTGAGTTTTCTCAGTTATTCCCACTAGACAGGAGGATGGTGAGTTCAAAGCCAGCTTCAGCAAAAGTGAGGTGCTAAGCAACTCAGTGAGACCCTGTCTCTAAATAAAATACAAAATAGGGCTGGGGATGTGGTTTAGTGGTTGAGTGTCCCTGAGTTCATTCCCTGGTACCAGCCCCCCCAAAATCTAATTTCTGAGGTGAAGGGCCTGTGGTAGAGGGCTGTGGCCTTGGGGTTGTTGTGTCACTCAGTTCTGAAGGGGCTCCTTGGGTATCTGGTGAGTTCTGCTAGCGTTTGACCTTCTCTTCCTAGACCCCACACCAGCAGCGACCCTGAGCCGACACCCAGAAAGACCGGCAATAGTGGCCTCCACCGCCTCACACCCACCCATCAAGGGGATCCTGAAGAACAAGACGTCTGCGACTTCCTCGGTGGTGTCCTCGGTGGAGCAGCCCCACCGGAGTGTTGAAGAGGAGTTGAGTAAAAAATCCCAGAAGTGGGATGAAATGAACATCCTGGCAACATATCACCCAGCAGGCAAAGACTATGGTTTAATGAAAATAGATGAACCAAGCACTCCTTACCATAGTATGATGAGTGATGATGAAGATGCATATAGTGATACAGAAACCACTGAAGCCATGACTCCAGATGTTCTAGCTAAGAAATTAACTGCTGTTGAAGGCTCAGAACCAAAGTATCGGACTCGGGAAAAAAAAGGCAGAGTCGAGGAGAAAAATGACTTCTCACTTGAAGAACAAGAAAAAAAGCGACAATTTGAATTGAGGAGGAAGCTTCACTACAACGAAGGACTGAATATTAAATTAGCTAGACAACTAATTGCAAAAGATCTACACGATGATGAAGATGAAATGTTAGAGGCAGACACTGAACAATCAAAACAAGGATCTACTACAAGTGGCCAACAGCAAAACAAATCACAAAATTTGTAGAAGAGATTTGTTCAACATTGCAGTTGTTTGTCAAATACAAACCCTATTCACTATAACATGCCGCTTCTTGTTCTCCACAATTCATGACTTAGGTACCAAAATACATTCCAGTTATTTTATATTGACAAGAATTAAATGATAACCTTAGAGACTGATTAGACTAAAGATGCCTAATTAATGCATATACAGTGTAATGTCATCAGTCTAAAACTGCTTTACTTTAAGAACACTGATTAATTTGTATAGGACATTATATAACTTTTTATGCTTTAGAAGTTAAACAACATCTAGGGGGAGGGGGAAGGGGAACTAATTTATTTTCATCACTTCTAGATGTGATACCTCTTATAAAAAGTTTTTTTTTAATCAAAAGCCTTCTTGGAACAATAAGATATATAGGCTGAAAAAAAAATATTTATATATATATTTTTTTCAGGCTGAAAAGTATTTTAACAGTTGTCTTCAATTGGCTTTTCTGTCTAATTGAGAAGGATTGTAAGCATTACTGTTGCATTTTCTCGCTTGCTATCTTTAAAATTCTTATTGTGTTTATAAGGAAAGAACTGAAGTTTTTTCTACTCAGAACTAGCTTTTTTCCCCACAAATAAATTACTAGGTTAAACTTGTGCTAACGTCTGCTGTAACTGCTTGTTTTGGTACATTGAGCAGACCAGATCAATATTGTCAATAAATATAATTGTAGCTGTCAGTATTCGATTTACATACCTGTCTTAACCTCCTGCTTCTGTTTCCTACTCCTTTTTACACATAAGCACACAATTGTAAGGATTTTATAAAAGGATAACAAAACTGCTACGATAATGAAACTCTCATTTTTGCCATGAGTGCTTATTAATTCTTCTGATAGATAAAGAAAATCAATTGAGTGGTAGCAATACTATAGGCAGGCAGGAAATAACATTCAACTATTTAATCTACACATCTCTTATTTACAGTGTGATAATTAAATTGCTATTATTAGTTCATTTGACTTAATTAGATCTTAGAAAACAACTGAGACTTTTTTGCATGATGAGAGAATTGTATGTAGCCAGTGATATAATTATTTCTGAATGTAAAGACAGAATTAAGCCTGAAAATTTTTATTTAAAAATTTTTAAATAGTTGTGATTTAATGGAATATGATAATGTATGCCATGACAAATGTACTTTATTCTTCTAACTCAGTAGGAATTATTTGGATTTTTTTCCTGAAATGAAGTGCAGTTCCTGTGTATCACTACACAGTGGTGGATGGTTTCATTTCCAGTTACTTATTTATATCTTAATTTTTTGGTAAGTACCAAAAGAATCCATTATATAAACAGACTTAAAATTATTTCTGTATATTATATATATGAAATGGCTTTTATCAAACAGCTTCTTTTCCACTTGCAGATTTATGGAAATATCAGTATGCTGAAATAAATAAGAGTGGGAGGTTTTGCTGTTAAAAAAAGAATCTCATTTCTATATGATTCAGTCTCAACTTTTACTTGACCTCTTTACTTGACCTCACTTTTACCTCTTCTCTCTGAACTATAACATGATGTGCTCAGCACTAAACTAGAATCAAGGAAATTAAAAAAGAAAAATTGAGAATCTCATTTACAGTGGAAAAGACAAACATGTACTCACTACAGTGTAAAAGTAAGAGGAAAAGGGTACTCATCAAATACTGAGGGTTCTCCAAGGAAGCACATCAATCATAGATGATGGGTAGCACTTGGTACATTGGCTTCCTCAGTGCTGATATCCAAAGGATGAGTAGATATTGTCCAAGTGGGGCCTGTCCTAGAAAAGGACAGTAGAGTGAGGAGTGAATCATTTGAGAGATTGTAGGTAGAATCTGCAAGGCTGTGATAGAGTTCCTAATTGTTCAGTAGAATTTGTGTCCTCTTAATCAGACCCTTGTTAAGGACAAGGACATGTCCTCTCTTTCACTCAGAGTACCCTACATCTATCACATAACTGGGAATGTGGTGTTATAAATCTAGTGTAGCCTGTGTTTTTTCTGTTCTTTTTTCTTATCCTTTTTAGATTTTTCATGTACATTGCATGTGCATATTGGTCAGAGGCAGAAGCTTGTGTGAAAAAATGTGGATCATATTGAAAGTTTAAATCACCAATTGAAAACGTTTTTAAAAAGAAAGTTTAAGCAGACCATTCCTAGGTGGACTCAAGAAGTGACCTTGACACATCACAAATGCCATTCCCCTTCTGTGTTGAAAATTTTGCTACTGCTTTTGCTTAGAAGTATCGTGGAGTACAGAACACATACAGCCTCAGATATGCACTATGGCCAGAGATTTGTTTTGAAAGTGCCATGAACACCAGAATAAGTCAGACTCCAAAGGCATGGACAGAATGGCCTATGACCCAATCAGTGATTATCAATCTGCAGATAACTGTTTTTCATTTAGTCTTTGTCCTCAGGCTTCCTTAATCTCTATGAGGTTCAAGTTCTATTTCCATAAGAAAATAATAATTGTTAGACATGACAGTAAAATCCAAAATAATTACTGTTTTTTTTGGCAAAAACAACCTAAATGATATATGTGGAGATTTTTTGTAAGACTTGCATTTTAATGATAGATTATTTTGTTATCATTATTATTATATTTGACAAAATTTAGAGGGTACTGAGTATATACTTCTGTTTCTTTCTCATTATTTTATCATCCACATATAATTTCTATTATTCAAGATTATTTGTTTTGGCAAAGTTTGTATGATCTTTGAGCAGTCCAATGGGACTCAGATCACTTTGTATTCTGACATTTTTTTAACCTCACATTAGGTTACATCCTAAGCCCTAGAAAATGGTGGACTTTGCATCATAGAAACAAAGAAAAGGAAGTCGAAGTTGTTTGGGAATCATAATTGTTTCATGGGATAGATCAAAGCAAACCTTTTTCTTTACAGGTAAAAAATTATAAGGCCCATAAGCCAACCCTCTTTAACTTTACATTCTTCTTGATTTCTTGTGACCTTGCTGCGCTTGCTGGTTCTGTGTCACCATACACATCAAGACAGGGGTGATTATTTATAGGTGTTCTGAGAAAAACTTTAAGGCATATCCCTCAGGCATTCATTTATTCACTCATTTTGTTCAATCATAAAACCTGGATACCCAGGCTCACCTGGATACCCAGTCTCACTATTGTTAAAAATATACAGGTGACAAAAAAAATCAAATTCCTTGCCCAGAGAGTCTCCCAGTGTAGACTGTGGCTGCAGCCCTGTGAGAAATCAGTAGTGGTCCTGCATAGCAATCATTATGGTGAGGTCAACTGAGTGCAGGAACACTGAATCTGGGGTCACTCATGTGCTTCAAGAAAAGCTTATTAGAGAGAACCTGAAGCCCTTAGGAATAAAGGTTACATCTGTTGGTAGAAAAATCATATCACAGAGAGTCAAAAATACATGGATTATACTGTCATGTGTAACTAAAAAGAACAAAGAAAAACTTTAAAAGAAGGAAGTTGAAAAAAAAACTTATTTGGATTATTCGAGATCAGATAAAATTATGGTCAAAATAGGGAGTATGTGGGGTAGAGTGATGGGAAATGGAGATGGGTCTGCAAGTGTAAGTACAGTTCAATTGTGAAAGGCTCACATGTATGCTGGATTTTAAAAGTGTGTCCTATATCCTCCCGGAAATAGGAAATGTAGGCTTTCAGGTCATTTAAGGATTTCCATTTTAAGAAGTTCTATTTAGACTGAAAAGAGAATGGACTTGAGCAGAAATTCACACAGTGCCCCCATGAGGTCCTAGGAAGGATATAGAAAAAAAAAGGGAAACTGCTTTCTCATTATCAATGGCGGGTTTGATGCCAGATTACAGGTGAAGGCAGTGGAGAGAGAAGTATTATGAGCAACTCAGTCTTGAGGCTCAGAGATCTGGATGCATGAGGTCTTTATTAGTGGATTTAGGGGATCCCAGAGCAGAGCTAGATGATGGGTGATAAGGAGAACAGCGAGTTAACATTGGTACTGGGTGAGTGTTTGGTACCTGTAAGACATTAATATGGAGATGCCCAACAGGCAGTGGGAGCATGAGAGTTTCAGGTTGGTCAGGAGGGGAGAGCTGGGCTGAAATTATCAACATGGGCATCCTCTTAATGAGCACCTGCCTTATACTAGTCATGGTATGCATTTTCAGGGATATATCTATGAGAAGCCATTGCTCCATCACCAGGAAGAGATGGAAAAAATAAATTTGGAATCTCATGAATAAGTACTGTCCCAGGTGGCAATGGGGGAGTTTCTAATACAGTCTGGGTGTTAGAAAGGCCATCTGGGTGGAGACTTGTTGAGAAAGGGTGACTGAGCACAGGGAATAGTCTGTGCAAAGCCCAGAATGCAAGAGCATAGGGCCCTGTGGGCACCTGGAGTGGATCAATATGGCTGAAGCACAAAAGCTAGGATTATAGCAGGAGGCTGTCAACAGATTTTGGACTGGAGAGATGAATGAGAGCCGGATGGGCCAGATCAGCAAAGGCTTGGGATATATTCATGGGCCCCTCAATATGAAGTCTTATGTTTTTCTTAATTCTAGAAAGTTCTCAGTGGCTCTTGGTCCCTTTTGTGTTGTTTAACAAAAAAAAATCTGAGGCTGAATACTTAATAAAGAGATTTTATTCAACTCAAAGTTCTAGAGGTTCAAGTGCGTCTGCTCAGCTGGTGAGGGTATGATAGAGGATGGCATCACATGGTAGGGGCATGTGCAGCAGAGAGATGTCATAAGAAAGGAATCCAAACATGCTTTATAACCTCCCATTCTCATGGTAACTAATTCAGTCCTGTAAGAGCAAGAACACACTCCCAGGAGACTCAATTAACATCCTCAAGAAAAGCATTGATCCCTTCTAAAGATTTAATTATCATGCCTTAAAGGCCACACTGCTATTATCACACTGAGGACCCAGGCTTCCAGCACAAGACACTTTGGGGGACAAGCTATATTTAAACAACAGCATGTGCACTTTTTGGGTCATTATCCATCTTTAGCCTCACATAGCTGAATTAACCTCCCTCTTCATTTTCTGGCCTAGTTATTTGACAGCTTCACAAAGCCCCTCTTTTATATAATTGAAAAAATCTCTTTTCCCTTCCCTCCTTCTATTTATCTCCTTCTCATGAGTGTCCCCTTGAGTGTATTTAATGCATCATTAAATAATTAAGTCTTCAGGAAAAAGTATGATAGAATTTTGTGTATGTGTGTATATGTAAATATAACCTCAAGCATTTGTCAGGGAGACAGAATACTAATTGTCACATGCAGACTACACAGCAGTAACATAGTTGGTCATATGGATGTCTTAAATTCCCTGGGGGGTGTCTACCAAGTTTTTTTTAATATATGACAGAGGAATGCATTACAATTCTTATTATATATATAGAGTACAATTTTTCATATCTCTGGTTGTATACATAGTATATTCACACCAATTCGTGTCTTCATACCTGTACTTTGGATAATAATGATCATCACATTCCACCATCATTAATAACCCCATACCCCCTACCTTCACCTCCAACAACTCTGCACTATCTAGAGTTCGTCTATTCCTCCTGTGCTCCTGCTCCTTTTCCCACTGTGAATCAGCCTCCTTATATTCTTTTTTATTGCTGAGTAATATTCCATTTATATATATATGCCACATTATTTTTTATCCATTTATCTATTAAAGGGCATCTACCAAGTTTTAATGGGGAAAAAGAAACATTGAGACCTTGCATTCATAGAGTAGTAGACTTTCGAGTCATGAGAACCTCTGGAGTGCAAATCCACCCTGTCATTAAGGATATGAAAGGGCAGATGTGCAGAAAGAAAAAAAGTGTCAATAATTAAAATAATAGCTAATTAGTAGTAAAAATAATATCTCTTTTCTTCTTTTTTTCCCACTGCATATCATTTCTCAGAGCCAGTCCAGGTGTATATTTTCATTTTCAGTTTTGTTATCAGAAACCTGAATGAAAAAAAGTACTTTTTATTATTATGCTGGCTTTTCTTAAATTTACCCTATTTTGCCAAAGATTGCCCCTGCAGAGTGAGTGTGATAAACGTTAAAGAAATTTAAAAGTTCTTAAAAGTTGCATTCCTTAGAGATAATCAATGATGAAAGAAAAGAGGAATTTGAAGTTTTAACAGCAAACAAAAAGCCATGAATTGGTGTGAATATACTTTATATACAACCAGAGATATAAAAAAGTTCTCTATATGTGTAATATGAATTGCAATGCATTCCTCTGTCATATACTTAAAAATCAACAAAAATTTAAAAGAATAAGCCCAATAAAAACAAACAAACATGAGTAATTTATTTATCCTCAGTGATTAAAATAATCTCACCAGGTTTACATTCCAGGTGTTTGACTCAATGTTCATGAGGGAAAAAGTTGACCTTCATTATTACTCTTCTGTTAGGCTGAGTCATTGTTGCAAGTAAATCAACTACATAGATTATATGCCAGGAACTTTCCTAAATCAACACAAGCATTTTACAGCACTTTCTGCATATTATTAAGCTCTGTGTTAAGATAACAAAGATTCCTAATTGATGGAAGATCACCATGCAGTTAAGGAGATAAGTATTCCACACATGAAATTATTAGCCTTTTATGACAATACATGCAAATGAACTAAAATAAAAGCTGGAAATACAGCAGGCATTCTGTGTACACCCAGAAAAGGGTCAGATGTGTGAATTTAATCCTGATGAGTGAAATTGGAAATGGTCCTCTTAAGGGGTCACTTGAGCAGTCCCCAGGATGGGAAAGTTAAAAAAACAGAAGAGCCCTTGAGTGTCATGGGCTTTTGTGCTCATAAGTTCCACAAAAGGCTTGGTCTTAGTCTTGGTAATCTCCCATTTCTCCTCTGGTCTTGACATTTACAGCTTTATGGTTCTAGAGAGCACGAACAGGGAATTGAGGCAGAATGACAGAAGGTAAAGTGGTCTTTGAGGGATTTGGCCTTCTGGAGTGAAGGGTTCCTGGTTGTAGTAGAGGGATGGAATGTATGTGAACTATGGAAGAAAGATGAGCACGTGTATTTTACAGTTCGGGGTCTGTGGTCAGCTGGAAAGATAATGCAGCAGGAGTCCATTCTTACCTGCCAGGTTATATTTTGAATGACATTAATAATGATTAATCTTAGACATGATTGTGTACTTTTATACTCTGATGATCAATTTCATACTGGTTACTTATTATGTGTACTTTTATACTCTGATGTACAATATCATACTGGTTACTTATTAAACAAATTATTATACCTTGTTTGGAAAAAGTGCTCCCCTGCCTAGGTTGGAAAGAGATCATTTTGCTCACAAGTTATCAATCTCAAATAACATATATACTGAGAATCAGTTGTAGGCATAATGTCAATCTCTAGTTTGTATCTCCTAAAACACTGATATTCTTTTAGAAAACCACATTGCAAATTTTAAAATCGGGAAATTAACATTAATACAAATTACTATCTTATCTACAGTCCTATTCACATATCAACGATTGTTCCACTGTAGTCCCTTGTACCAAAAGAAAATCCTGGATAATTGTGCTTCTTCTTTATTATAAATATTTCATCATCAACGCTACATGTACATTTTAACTGTCCTTTTTTTTTGATTTGTGCATGTGGTTGAATAAGCACAGCTTTTAGGTAGTTTGGTCCTCAAACAACTTGACCGTCAATGATGGCAAAGCCCAATGCTGTGGACAAGCCTTCACTAAACCTGCCCTCCAGAAACTGTAGCACAGTCAGAGATCTGATTAACAACAAAACAAACACTGCAGATGTCCTTCTGTAGGCTGCCTCCTTGGGACAGAAAAAGGCCTTGCCAGCACCAACACTTTGTCACAGGCTGTGATCTCTGGTCCTTAGGATTAAGACCAAGGGATACTGCCTTGGCCTTCTCACTTCCTGCCCTGAGGCACTTAGGTGCCACTGTGGGGACAGAGGGCCATACTGAGTACTGAGGGTCACAACATATACATTGTGATTATCTACCAGTCACCCCAAGTTTTGCAGTTCATCTGTGGTCCTGAGCCATCTTGATGTGTGATAGTGTCATGGTGGCATATTAATTCACTTAGGTGCTTATGGGAAATTTTAATTAATTTTTAAGAGTGTTTTTTAGCTTTTTAAAACAAAATTAGCTTGCTTTGTATATAAGAACTGTTATTTCTTTCATAGTTTTTTTAGTGTGTTATAGTTATACATAATATTTGGCTTCATTTTGATGAAATTATACAAGCATGGAATATAATTTGCTCCACTTAAGTCCCAAGTACTTCCCTTTTCCTCTCCTTCTCTCTCCTCTTGTTCCTTTTCCTCTACTTTACTGGTCTTCCTTCTATTTTATTTACAGTTTTTTTAAATTAGTGCTTTATAGATATACATAAAGGTGAAATTCACTGTGGTATATTTACATATGTACACAGAAAAGTTTGGTCAAAGCAGTGTCTCTTTGGGAATTTACTTCTACATTTTTAATGTGCTTAATATGCTGTTTCTCCATTGTTTTTTAATGGATCCTGGAGGAATCTGACAAGAAGGGCACAGATCAAAGTGGGGCCAGCACAAGTTTGTGTTGAAAAAAAGATTAGGGAAACAGCAAATTTTAAAATCAGGAAATTAACATTGATACAAATTAATATCTATAGTCCTATTCACGTTGGGGCTCCAAGGCTATAGAAAGAATGGGTTATGTAAGATCTTGCACATGGGGAGGGTCCCACTGCAGATCTGATTATATTTTAGCTGCTGGGCTCTAAACTACAGTCAACAATTCTTCATTTAAAAAAATTTTACTCTGGTCCTTTCAGTGACTATTCTAAACTGTCTACCTTTTTTTAAAAGTCACCATGTTCCTGATTCTTATTTGAAAACCCAATTCTTAAGAGAATTTGAGCATAAATCAATCATTTCCATTGGCCAACAATCTCCATTTTTTTCTTCTTTCCACCACTATAATGATGAAATATTGCTTTTAGTCAAAGTGCAACCCTCTACAGTGTCTGCTCTGATCCTATCTCTTCTCAGTGTTTATAGCTATTGCTTCATTAATATTCCCATCATCTTTTATCCCTTCCATTCTATTAACACCCCACCACCATGTTCAAATATCTACCTGCTAAAAATAATATTGCTTTGCTTTGTCTCCACTCTACTTAGTATTCTGTTTTTATTATCTCTCTGCTGATAATTAAAAAAAATATTCTACACAAACTATAATGTAGATATTTCTCACTTTCCATTCACTCACTGCCATTCCTCCATAAGGTCTATCCAATAATAGATTCTCTGAGATCTGGCTTTTAAGGAATTTATAGTTGAATTGCAGAAGTAACACGTGGAACTAATTAGTGGGAGGATTAGTTAGGTATGTAAACAGTGCTGGGCAGAATTAGGTAAGAACTACCTTACACCCTCCCACCAAATCTCCTGCAGCCAAAGAAGTTATTTTTTTTTCTTTTTTGATACCAGGGATTGAACCCTAGGGTGCTTAACCACTGAGCTATGTCCCAGTCCTTTTTTAAAAAAAAATATCTTGAGACAGGATCTCACTAAGTTTCTCAGGGCTTTTCCAAGTTGCTGAGGCTGACTTTGAACTTGTGATCCTCCTGCCTCAGCCTCCTGAGACACTAGGATCACAGGCGGGTAACATTATGCCCAGTCAAAGAAGTTCTTGGACGTGGGTTTAGTCAGATATAGATTTGTGATGAAGGATAGGACAATATAGGTGTGGAAACAACATGGACAAGACCCAGAGTTAGAACTATGTATTTTAAAAAAGAATTGAGTCATTGTTATATTGTGGACTTTGTCATGTTGTAAGTGTAGATGTGGTTGTGCTGTTCTCTAGTGATTTTTTTTGTACACATTTTTTTTCTATTCAAAAATACTTGGAGCTGGACATGGTGACACATGTTTGTAATCCCAGTGATTTAGGAGGCTGAGATAGGAGTGTGGGGACAAGTACATGGAGTACTGCATTTGTGGCATACATTAAGGGTGCCCAAGTGGCAAACTACTCTCCTTGTGCTAGGTGCATGAGCAGCAAACCACTTATCTCATAGGCACAACCCTGGGTGTGAGGCCACATATTGCAGTCCCAGTGCTTGCTCCATAGCCTGATCCTTGATTGGTTGCTGTAAGGACAGTTGGCCAGAAATTGCATTGGTAGCTGCCTGTAATCTGCTTAGATTAGATTAGACCTCTCCAGAGGTCTTGATTTGTGACTGCAGCCACACTCTCCTCTGCCCTGTTCCATGGACCTCCTTGCTGGATGAGAGAGAGCTCATGCATAGGAGGATCTCAAGTTCAAGGACAGCTTCAGCAACTTAGCAAGGCTCTAATCAACTCAGAACTTGTCTCAAGATAAAACAAATAGAAAAGAGCTGGGATATGCTCAGTGGTAAAGAGCTCCTGTGCTAAATTTTTTGGTGTGTTATAGTTATACAAAATATTTGGGTTCATTTTGATGAAATTATACAAGCATGGAATATAACTTGCTCCACTTAAATCCCCAATACTTCCCTTTTTCTCCTTATCTCCCACCCCAAAGCATGTGAAACTCAGTATACGAAAGAAAACCAGGATCCCAGACAGGATCTGGCAGACCTCCACCCACTTCAGTGTCCTTCACTGGTGTTATAATTCTAACCCTACATAAATATATAGAGACCTAAGGTTGGTTTGGCCCAAACCATTTTATAGCTGATCAACCTAGAACTCAGTTATTGAAAATGACTTAGCTGAATTTACATCATAAATTAGTGTCAAAACTGGTACTGAGTCAATTTTTCCTGTCCAGTCATTTAAAGTTCCTAATTAAAAAAATTATTTTCAACTATACATACAGTAGACTGTATTTTGGCAGAGTATATATATAGAGAGAGTATAACTTATTCTATTTAGGTTCCCACTCTTGTGGTCTTACATAATATGGAGTTACTCTGGTTATGTATAAAATACAAGGCTAGAAAAGTTAGGACCAGTTAATTCTACTGTCTTTCCTATTCCCCTCCCCACTCACTTCCCTTCACTTCCCTTTGTCTAATCCACTGAATTGTTTGGGGTTATCATCCACAAATCAGAGAAAAAATTTGGCCCTTATTTTTTTGAGATATACTTATTTCACTTATCGTATTTTCCAACTCCATTCATTTACCAGTAGATGCCATAATTTCATTCCTCTTTATGGCTAATATTCCATTGTGTATATATAACACAGTTACTTTATCCATTCATATGTTGAAGGCCACCTGGGTTGTTTCCATAGCTTGGCTATTGTGAGTTGAGCTGGTATAAACATAGATGTGGCTGCATCACTGTAGAATGTTTTAAAGTCTTTTGGTTATAGACTGAGGAGTGGGATAACTGAGTGAAATGGTGGTTTCATTCCAAGTGTT
Organism: Ictidomys tridecemlineatus; assembly: GCF_052094955.1. NCBI lineage: Eukaryota > Metazoa > Chordata > Mammalia > Rodentia > Sciuridae > Ictidomys > Ictidomys tridecemlineatus. The sequence continues at coordinate 111,954,216 of NC_135478.1, read as the reverse complement.
CTGAAGAATCTCCATACCGCTTTCCAGAGTGGTTGCACCAATTTTCAGTCTCACCAAGAATGTATGAGAGTACCTTTCTCCCGATATCCTCACCAATATTTATTGTTACTTGTATTCTTGACAATTTCTATTCTGACTGGAGTGAGACGAAATCTCAGTGAATTTTTTTTTAATCTGAAAATTGGTTTTATTTATTTTTAAATTTGTTTTAATTAGTTACACATGACAGTACAATGACCTTGACATATCATACGTTTGAATCAGATGGGATATACTATCTCAATTTTCTGAGTATACAGGTTGCAGAATCACGTTGGTCATGCATTCATATATATAGTAATAATAAGATCTGTTTCATTCTACTATCCTTCCTATCTCCCCAACCCTTCCCCTCCCCTTCCATCACTTCTCTCTATCTAATCTAGGGTAATGCTATTTTTTTCCCCTCAATCTTCATACATGTATTTTGTATAATAATGTGGGTCTCCTTCCACCATCCATGCAATTCCTTTTTTCCCTCCCTTTCCCTCCCACCCCTCTTCCCTAAGTAGAGGTAATCTTCTTCCCATGTTCTTCCTCTCTTCTTAATTTTGAGTCACCCCCCCTTATATCACAGAAGACATTTGGCATTTGTTTTTTTGGGATTGGCTAACTTCACTTAGCATAACCTGCTCTAATGCCATCCATTTCCCTGCAAATGCCATGATCTTATTATTTTTTAGTGCTGAGTAATATTACATTGTGTATATATGCCACATTTTTTCAATCCATTCATCCATTGAAGGGCATCTAGGTTGGCTCCACAGTCTATCTATTATGAATTTTGATGCTATAAACTTTAATGTGGCTGCGTCTCTGTGGTATGCTGTTTTTAGGTCCTTTGAGTATAGTCTGAGAAGAGGAATAGCTGGGTCAAATGGCGGTTCCATTCCTAGCTTTCCAAGGAAACTCCATACTGCTTTCCAAATTGGCTGCACCAATTTGCAGTCCCACCAGCAGTGTATGAATGTACTTTTTCCCCCTGCATCCTCACCAGCACTTGTTGTTGTTTGTCTTCATCATGGCTGATATTCTTACTGGAGTGAGACAATATCTTAGAGTAGTTTTTATTTGCATTTCTCTGATTGCTAGAGATGGTGAGCATTTTTTTGGTATATTTGTTAATTGATTGTTTATCCTATTTTGAGAACTGTCTGTTCAGGATCTTGGCCCATTTTTTGATTGGGTTATTTATTTATTTTGGGGGGTTTAACTTTTTGAGTTCTTTGTATACCCTAGAGATTAGAGCTCTATCTGATGTGTGAAGGGTAAAAATTTGTTCCCAGGATGTAGGCTCCCTATTCACTTCATATATTATTTCTCTTGCTGGGAAAAAACTTTTTAGTTTCAACATTTGTTGATTTTGGTTTTAATTCTTGTGCTATAGGTGTCTTATTAAGGAAATTGTGGCCTAGCCCCACATGATGGAGATTAGGGCCTACTTTTTCTTCTATTAGACACAGAGTTTCTGGTTTAATTCCTAGATCCTTGATCCATTTTGAGTTAACTTTTGTGCATGGTGAGAGATAGGGATTCGATTTCATTTTGTTGCATATGGATTTCTAGTTTTCCCAGCACCATTTGTTGAAGATGCTATCCTTTCTCCAGTGCATGCTTTTAGTACCTTTGTCTAATATAAGGTAGTTGTAGTTTTGTGGGTTAGTCTCTGTGTCCTCTGTCCTGTACCATTGGTCCACCAGCCTGTTTTGGGCCAGTACCATGCTGTTTTTGTTACTATTTCTCTGTAGTTTAAGGTCTGGTACAGTGATACCACCTGTTTCACTCTTCTTGCTTAGAATTGTTTTAGCTATTATGGGTTTCTTCTTTTTCAAAATGAATTTCATAATTGCCTTTTCTATTTCTGTGAGGAATGCCATTGGGATTTTGATTGGAATTACATTGAATCTGTAAAGTGCTTTTGGTAATATGGTCATTTTAATGATATTAATTCTGCCTCTCCATGAGCAAGGTAAATCTTTCCATCTTCTAAGGTCTTCTTCTATTTCTCTTTTTAGGGTTCTATAGTTTTCATTGTATAGATCTTTCACCTCTTTTGTTGATTCCCAAGTATTTTATTAGTTTTTGAGGATATTGTGAATGGGGTAGTTTTCCTCATTTCCATTTCAGACAATTTGTCACAGATATACAGGAATGCCTTTGATTTATGGGTATTGATTTTATATCCTGCCACTTTGCTGAATTCATTTACTGGTTCTAGAAGTTTCTTGGTAGAGTTTCTTGGGTCTTCTAGGTATAGAATCATATCATCAGCAAATAGTGCTAGTTTAAGTTCTTCTTTTCCGATAGTTATTCCTTTAATTTATTTTGGCTGTCTAATTGCTCTGGCCAGTGTTTCAAGAACTATGTTGAATTGAAGTGGTGAGAGAGGGCATCCCTGACTTGTTCCAGATTTTAGAGGGAATGCCTTCAGTTTTTCTCCATTTAGAATGATGCTGGCCTGAGGCTTAGTGTGGATAGCTTTTACAATGTTGAGGTAAGTTCCTGTTATCCTTAGTTTTTCTAGTGTTTTGAGCATAAAAGGGTGCTGTATTTTGTCAAATGCTTTTTATGCATCTATTGAGATGATCATGTGGTTCTTGTCTTTAAGTCTATTGATATGATGAATTGCATTTATTGATTTCTGTTTGTTGAACCAACCTTGCATCCCAGGGATGGATCCCACTTGATCATGGAGCACGATCTTTTTGATATGTTTTGGTGTCCAATTTGCCAGAATTTTATTGAGGATTTTTGCATCTATATTCATTAGAGAGATTGGCCTGAAGTTTTCTTTCTTTGAGGTATCTTTGTCTGGTTTTGGAATCAGGGTAATATTGGCCTCATAGAATGTATTTGGAAATACTTCTTTTTCTATTTCTTGAAATAGATTGAAGAGTATTGGTATTCATTCTTCTTTAAAGATCTTATAAAACTTGGCTGTATATCTGTCTGATCCTGGGCTTTTCTTGGTTGGTAATCTTTTGTTGGCTTCTTCTGTTTTCTCACTTGATATTGGTCTGTTTAAGTTGTGTATATCTTCCTGACTCAATCTGGGAAGATCACATAACTTAAGGAATTTATTGATGCCTTCACTATCTTCTATTTTATTAGAGTATAAGGTTTCAAAATAATTTCTAATTATCTTCTGTATTTCTGTAGTGTCTGTTTTGATATTACCTTTTTCATCCTGTTTGCTAGTAATTTGGGTTCTCTCTCTTCTTCTATTTATTATTATGGCTAAGGGTCTGTCAATCTTATTTATTTTTTCAAAGAACCAACTTTTAGTTTTGTCAGTTTTTTCAATTATTTCTTTTGTTTCAATTTTCTTGATTTCAGCTCTGATTTTAATTTTTTCTTTCCTTCTACTGCATTTGCTGATGATTTGTTCTTTTTCTAGGGCTTTAAGATGTAGGGTGAGGTCATTTATTTGTTTGGTTTTCTTCTTTTAAGGAATGAACTCCATGCAATGAAGTTTCTTCTTAGTAGTGCTTTCATAGTGTCCCAGAGATTTCGATAGGTTGTGTCTGTTTTCATTTACCTCTAGGAATTTTTTAATTTCCTCCTTGATGTCTTCTGTAACCCATTGTTCATTCAGTAGCATATAGTTTATTCTCCATGTGATGTAGGAATTTTTATTCCTTATTTTATCATTGATTTCCAATTTCATTCCATTATGATCAGATAAAATGCATGGTAAGATCTCTACTCCTTTGTATTTGCCAGTGTTGCCCTATGGCATAATATGTGGTGTATTTTTGAGAAGGATCCATGTGCTTCTGAGAAAAAAGTATATCCGCTTGATGTTGGTTGATATATTCTATATATGTCAATTAAGTCTAAGTTATTAATTTATTTAACTTTTGTTTGGAAGATCTGTCCAGTGGTGATAGAGGTGTGTTAAAATCACCCATGATTATTGTGTTGTGGTCTATTTTCTGTTGAACTTGAGAAGAGTTTGATTGATAAACATAGCTGCACCATTGTTTGGGGCATATATATTAATGATTGTTAGGTCTTGTTGGTGAATGGCTCCCTTTAGCACTATGTAGTGTCCTTCTTTATCCCTTTTGATTACCTTTGGCTTGAAGTCTATTTTATTTGATATGAGTATGGACACCCCTGCTTGCTTCTGAGGTCCATGTGAGTGGTATGATTTTTCCCAACCTTTCACCTTCAGTCTGTGTATGTCTTTTCTTATCAGATGAGTCTCCTGTAGGCAGCATATTTTTAGATCTTTGTTTTTAAATCCAGTCTGCTAGCCTATGTGTTTTGATTGATGAGTTTAAGCCATTAACATTTAAGGTTACTATTGAGATATGGTTTGTACTTCCAGCCATGTTTGTTTATTTTTGTTATTTAACTTGATTTGTTTTTCCTCTTTGATTAGTTTTTCCTTTACTGTACTACCTCCCATGGTTGATTTTCATTGTTATTTTTAATTTCCTCTTCATGTAATGTTTTGCAAATGATGCTTTGAAGCACGAGTTTTGTAGCTGCAAATTCTTTTACCTTTTGTTTATTATGGAAGGATTTTATTTCATCTTCAAACATGTAACTTAATTTTGCTGGATACAAGATTCTTGATTGGAATCCATTCTCTTTCAGTGTTTGAAATACGTTGTTCCAGGATCTTCTAGCTTTCAGAGTCTGTGTTGAAAAATCCGCTGTTAACATAATTGTTTTACCCCTAAATGTAATCTGCTTTCTTTCTCTTGTGGATTTTAAAATTCTTTCCTTGTTATGTATGTTGGGCATTTTCATTGTAATGTGTGTTGGTGTGGGTCTCTTGTGGTTTTGTACATTCAGCATCCTGTAGGCTTCTAGGATTTGGATTTCCATTCATTCTTCATGTCTGGAAAGTTTTCTAAAATTATTTCATTGAAGAGGTTGCTCATTCCTTTGGTTTGGACCTCTATACCTTCCTCTATCCCAATAACTCTTAAATTTGATCTCTTAATTATCCCATATTTCTTGGATGTTCTGCTCGTGGTTTCTTATCAGCCTTTCTGAGCTGTCTAGACTTTTTTTTCAAGATGATATACTTTGTCTTCATTGTCTCATGTTCTGGCTTCTAAGTGTTCTACTCTGGTGGTGATGCTCTCATTTAAGTTTTAATTTGATTTATTATTTTCTTCATTTATAGGATTTCTGTTTTTTTTTTGTATAACCTCTATCTCCCTGTAGAGTTGATATTTTGCTTCTTGGATTTGTTTATGTAATTATTGTCAAAGTGATCTTTCATTGTATGCATTTGCTGTCTAAAGTCCTCCTTAAGACTCCAGATCATCTGAACCATGTATATCTTAAAACCTTTATCTGATATTTTTTAATGCTATAGCTATTATCTCCTCTATTTTTAAGTTGTCCTGCATTGTTTGTGGCCCTTTCTTTCCTTGTTTCTTCATGTTGGTCACATTTCTTTCCAGCTCTGTGTGACTGTTGTGTTATTATTTTTCTCCTATATGTTTGTATTGCTCTTGTATAGTTCCAAGAACTCTCCTTTGTGAAGGGAGACATTGTCTAGAGATGTTGGGTTCAATTATAGTTTAAAATATATTCATTAGCTTTATCAAAGGCATACAGATTCTGGTGAAATATAGAGAACTGAGGGTTGGGTGTAGGACTTTATGTTTAGGGGGAAAGATGTGAGGGTATGGGTGTTAATATATCTTAGCTATTTTGGAGGAAAATTCTAAAAGGGGGTTATTAATAGGAGAATAGACAGGAGGTATTTTAGGTTGGCTAAGTACATGGGAGGACAATAAGAAGCACAGAAACAATCATCTATTTGCATTTAGTAATTTACACATAGTAGAAATAGTAACACTTGGGAGTTTGGGAGAGGAAGAGAAGGAGGAAGAAAAGTAAAAACAAAAGAAGAAGAAAAAACAGGGGGAAGAGATAGAGAAAAAGGAGTAAAAAAAGAGAAAGGAAAAGAGAAGAGAAAGATAAAAAGAAAAAAAGAAAGAAGGAAAAAGAAAAAAATTCACTCTCAGAATTTTATTTTCTTCTCTTCCAGTAGGTGGCCTTGTGCATTCCCGGCTGAATCACTGCCCTCACGGTGGGGGAAGTAATCCCTGTGAGGTGGCTCTCCCTCCCCTGCGGGGTGCCTCTCCAATCCTGGTCTCTTTGGGTTGCTCTGGGTCTCTGTCTCCCTCACTTCTCCTGCCCACCAGGCTCCAATTACTGGGACTCTTCTCCACAGCCCTGGGTTCACTCTGGGCTTGCAGCACCCTGGCCGCTCTGTGCTCCTGATCAACTGAGTGCTATCTCTGTGTTGGGTAGTCACCAAGTCATCACCAGCTGTGGAGAGGGGGAGTTGGAAACTGGAAACCTGTTCTGTCCTATTCCCTCTGATAGCCATGTGCACCGAGAGCTGGTGAGAAAGGTTTTAGGTATCACAGCTGGGGGAGAGGGAGTTGGAGATCAGGCACCTTTTCAGTTTTTACTTGGCTCTGATATTCACACCCACCAAGAGAGAGCTGGTGAGAAAGGTTTTGAGTTATCGCAGCGGGGTAAAGGGGAGGTTGGGACTCACATACCTGTTCAGACCCCAATCTTGCTGTCTGCTACATCCACCAAAAGCTGATGTGGCAGATTTTCCAGGATGGTGACCACCTGTTTCCGTGCAAGGGTGTCTGGTGAGGTGGGAGAGGGGCTAGGCTGTTCATCCACTATGTCTCGAGTACGGCCCTCAAGTTTGGTGCCCTGCAGTGACATGGGTTACAGTCTGGTGTGCTCTAATCTTAAAGGATCTGTTAGCCTACGTCTCTACACTGTCAGATCTTCCTGGTGCTCAACTCCACCCATCTGCGGTGGGTTCCCAGGCTCTATTTTGCCATTTCTTTTGCTGTGTTCAGAGCTGGTCTGGTGACCCAGGAGCAAGGCCTCTGCTTTCTGCTCCGCCTTCCATCTGTGCTGACTGCACCGAAATCGGGGACCACCTTCCCAAGTTTTTATTTTTTGTTAGCATAGTATTACACACAATGTAAAGTGCTCCCAACATACAGGAAAAGTTCAATCAATGATCACAATATAAATCCACATAATCAAATTTCCTAAGAAACATTTTTCTCTCTTTCTATGAAAGATTAGTACTATCTTAACGTCAACCGCTTTAATTTAGCTTTGCCTCTCTAATATTATATAAGTGAACCAAAGATTATAAAGTCTTTTCTTATCTTTCTTTTTAAAAAGCTTCTTATATTTCTTTATTAATCAAACTATTCAAAACTGCATAAGTAGAGATATGCAGCTTAAAGCAAGGGAGCAATAATCGTAATCTTTTCAATACTATTCATGCATATTGCAATGTTGTTTTTAGTTCTCAAAAGATGTTGTTCAATTGAGGTACTTTCAAAAGGAAGGGAGTTTCTCAATTCTCTGTTGCTTTAAAACAGAAGTTTATTTGTCTTATTATACTTGGGGCTGAAAATTTTCTGCAAAGCATTATGTTTGCAAATTTCACCTATAATATTTATGTGGTTATTCATTTTGTTTTCTATAAAGTATTGCTTTATATGAATATTCCAAACTTGTTCATTTATTCAATAGTTGATAAGCAAATATATGGTTTCTCCTTTTTGGCTATTTTTTTTCAATTGATGCAACTCAGTAATTTTTATTGCAACTGGAAGACAATACATCACAGAAACTTTATGGTAGGTCTGGGGAAAAGTGTTATTTACAATAAATGATGAAATAGTTTGTCTTTGGCAATATGATTACATATGAAGAATGCAAAATGAGAATATGATATGCCTCCAAAGCAACACCACCATGCCCCTAGAGTTTGGCTAACTGCGCCTGTCTCCACACTGCTTCTTTAGGTTGACACAAACACAACTGAACATCGATTTCTTCCTCCTTTAGAGTTCTCCCTTTCTATTCATGATATTGGCAGTTTCAGACAGAAAATAAAGAAAAAAAAGTTGGCTTCTGAAAAATTATTACTTTTTAAAATTAATTTGGCCATGTAGGTCCGTTGGCCAGCTAAGGTCAGGTGACCCTAAGTGTCAATCGTAAACCTCTTGGTCTTCTGATTGCTTTATCACTTTTTTTTTCTGTAAAACAAAACCAAAACTCATAAATGTTACAGAATCAGGGTATAAAAAAAATGTACAAGGGCATATGCTTCCCAGACACACATGGACACTTTTTCCCTCCACATTTTCACATGGTAGTGTTAAGTAGTGAGTGTGAATGATGCCATGGAACTGGTTACTGAATCAGTTGTGAGCTTGGATGGCCTCAACATACACATCAAGAAACAGTGATGTTTCCAAGAACTGAAAGTGTGCTACGTTTCTTCTAAAAAAGGGGGCATGGGGAACTCAGGCCACAGTCATGAAAGGAAGGATAAAATACAATTTCTAAATTTGACAGATTCACCATTTTGAAGTCTGTGAGAATCCAATATGGAATATCAACAATTTGCAAAAAGGTAGAGAAGGCATTTCTCCGCTTTTGTAAATGAAATACAGTGGAAAAACACTGCTGTATATATTCCAAATAAATAGTCTTAAATTTCAAACACTAACAAAACAACAGGAAGGGTACTTGTGAGCATCTCAGAGGAAGTCAGAAAGGATCTTTCACACTGGTATGATTTCAGAAGCACAACAGAGATGCAGCACCATAGACACATCGGTTTTTCGGCCGTTAAAAGATGGGTCATTTTAAAAATGGTGTTTTCCTTCAGTAAATTTTTTGGTCAGTGAAGCTAGCACTTGTTTGCTGAACTGTGGAAGAATGCCAAGGTCACATACATTATTCATGATAAAGCTGAGGAGGAGTCTGTGCTTAATTCAAGAGTAACCAGCAGGAGAGAAGATACATGGGGTTAGCCACCAAGACCAAAGGTCACAGAGGAGTTCACAAAGGGAGGCAGGTCTATACAGAACACTGAACGCCATGTGTAAATCCTCATGAGATTCCAGGAAACAGGAACACCACACAATGTACACACTTTTGATTTACACATTCCGTTACACAGAGGAAGAGGGGGAGAGAGAGAGAGACGCCATTACAACTTTGTAACTGTGTTAACTGCAATATAAACCAAAGTCCAGAGTTTGGCAGGTAACTAAAAGGGGTTTATCACCTAGGTTATATAGCAAAAGTGTTGATGTATATTATATATAGTAGTATAAATAATAAAAAAGTATTATTTAAATTAGATCACAGTGCTGCACCATAGGCATAAGTGTCTGATATAGTATTGGTGGGCTGGGAGCTACAACAGTAAAGATTTTACTGTCAACACTGGTAAGTCACAATCGAGAGGGGGACACAGAGTTCTGATGTTTTCTTTTGGTGGCAAAAAAAAAATTCTGAAGATGAAAAGAAAAAGACTTCTCTATAGAAACATAAAAATAAATTGCAACATCTGGGCAGCTGTGATCCACCAGAAAGAAACCAGTCCCAACCTGAGTACAGTTGAAAGGGAAAGAGAAACACATTAAACTGAACCGGATCCCATGTGGAAAACACTCCCATGTCCATCGCTTGCACAGATCTCCGGTTCCTGTCAGAGTCCTTGCGCCAGAGGCCCCTGAAGAGTGGAGGCATTGAGGCCGATCACCTGCACTTGTCGCTGAGCAGACCTGGTATGCTGGACTCCGAGCTGGGCCCAACAGCCATCTGTACACGGTTTTCACTCGAGTCCACTGCCTGACACTGTCCCCCAGGGAGAGGCATCATTCAACATAATGGTCTCTTCCAGAATGCCTCGTGGTAGTGACTACTGTGACCAGTAAGCACTAGACATGCAGACTGCCTCTTGGGAGAAAAAAATCCATTCTTGGGAAAGGCCTCTGACACATTCCTTCTCAAACACTGAGATCCGAGACTGAAACCCGTGACAGTTGTCTTGGCTATGGTTTTCTCAAACCACCATCTAAGGGCTGGTTTGGTTCATTTTGAGTTTCAGATAGATGGCCTTGCCAAAGAACTGTATTCACTGGGTGGGTGAAGTAGGAGCTTGTGGTATATTGGAAGGCTGGGGAAAAAAAACCTATGATGCAAACCTTTTCCACATAGTACTAGATACTGTAGTAGGATAAAAATAACTGTCTATGTGCATATCAGTTAAGAAAAAAGAGCTACGATCTCTTTCTCTTAAATGTGTCCAAGGGCCAATAGCAAGCACTTGCGGATGTCACGGTGCTGATGGGTTCAAGGTTGTTCTCCAAAGCATCTTAAATATTGCTATAGTTCCCCATCTCCCCCTCCCCCCGCCCCGTGAGTATGTGAGATACTGGAATGACACACAAACCGCCACTTTTCCCAGCAGGAGAAATGAAAGCGCACCACCACATCCCATGATGGTGCTCAGGCGATCGGTCAGACTAATGGATACATATGCTAGTTTGGAAGCTAAAAGAACATCTGACATTTGGGAAGGAATTCCAAGACTAAATAGTGAATGGCATTTAAGCAAAATATTCTTTCACAAATAGGCTTGTGCTTAAATTCTCTACTGCTCTTGGAGGAGAGGGAAAGAGAGCGTGCCTCCTGCCCCTTGGCTTGTCTTTTTTTTTTATTGGTTGTTCAAAACATTACAAAGCTCTTGACATATCATGTTTCATACATTAGATTCAAGTTGGTAATGAACTCCCATTTTTACCCCAAATACAGATTGCAGAATCACATCTATTACACATCCACATTTTTACATAATGCCCTATTAGTAACAGTTGTATTCTGCTACCTTTCCTATCCTCTACTATCCTCCCTCCCCTCCCCTCCCATCTTCTCTCTCTACCCCATCTACTGTATTTCATTTCTCTCCTTGTTTATTTACCCGTTCCCCTCGCAACCTCTTATGTGTGATTTTGTATAAAAATGAGGGTCTCCCTCCATTACCATGCAATTTCCCTTTTCTCTCCCTTTCCCTCCCACCTAGTGTATCTGTTTAATGTTGATCTTTTCTTCCTGCTCTTCCTCTCTGCTCTGTTCTTGGTTGTTCTCATTATATCAAAGAAGACATTTGGTATTTGTTTTTTAGGGATTGGCTAGCTTCACTAAGCATAATCTGCTCTAGTGCCATCCATTTCCCTGCAAAATCCATGATTTTGTCATTTTTTAGTGCTGCGTAATATTCCACGGTGTATAAATGCCACATTTTTTTTATCCATTCATCTATTGAAGGGCATCTGGGTTGGTTCCACAGTCTAGCAATTGTGAATTGTGCTGCTATGAACATCGATGTGGCAGTATCCCTGTAGTAAGCTCTTTTAAGGTCTTCAGGGAATAGTCCGAGAAGGGCAATAGCTGGGCCAAATGGTGGTTCCATTCCCAGCTTTCCCAGGAATCTCCATACTGCTTTCCAAATTGGCCGCACTAGTTTGCAGTCCCACCAGCAATGTACAAGAGTACCCTTTTCCCCACATCCTCGCCAGCACTTGTTGTTTGACTTCATAATGGCTGCCAATCTTACTGGAGTGAGATGGTATCTTAGGGTGGTTTTGATTTGCATTTCTCTGACTGCTAGAGATGGTGAGCATTTTTTTCAGGTACTTGTTGATTGATTGTATGTCCTCCTCTGAGAAGTGTCTGTTCAGGTCTTTGGCCCATTTGTTGATTGGGTTATTTGTTTTCTTATTGTTTAATTTTTGAGTTCTTTGTATACTCTGGATATTAGGACTCTATCTGAAGTGTTAGGAGTAAAAATTTGTTCCTATGATGTAGGCTCCCTATTTACCTCTCTTATTGTTTCTCTTGCTGAGAAAAAACTTTTCAGTTTAAGTAAGTCCCATTTATTGATTCTTGTTATTAACTCTTATGCTATGGGTGTCCTGTTAAGGAATTTGGAACCCGACCCCACAATATGTAGATCGGAGCCAACTTTTTCTTCTATCAGACGCAGAGTTTCTGATTAGATATCTAGCTCCTTGATCCACTTTGAGTTAACTTTTGTGCATGGCGAGAGGAGGGGATTCAGATTCATTTTGTTGCAAATGGATTTCCAGTTTTCCCAGCACCATTTGTTGAAGATGCTATCCTTCCTCCATTGCATGCTTTTAGCTCCTTTATCAAATATAAGATAGTTGTAGCTTTGTGGATTAGTCTCTGTGTCCTCTATTCTGTACCATTGGTCCACCTGCCTGTTTTGGTACCAGTACCATGCTGTCTTTGTTACTATTGCTCTGTAATATAGTTTGAAATCTGGTATCGCTATACCGCCTGATTCACGCTTCCTGCTTAGAATTACTTTTGCTATTCTGGGTCTTTTATTTTTCCATATGAATTTCATGATAGCTTTATCTATTTCTACAAGAAATGCTGTTGGGATTTTGATTGGGATTGCATTAAACCTATAGAGAACTTATGGTAATATCGCCATTTTGATGATGTTAGTTCTGCCTATCCATGAACAGGGTATATTTTTCCATCTTCTAAGATCTTCTTCTACTTCTCTCTTTAGGGTTTTGTAGTTTTCATTGTATAGATCTTTCACCTCTTTTGTTAGGTTGATTCCCAAGTATTTTATTTTTTTTTGAGGATATTGTGAATGGAGTGTTTTTCCTCATTTCCGTTTCAGAAGTTTTGTCTCTGATATACAGAAATGCCTTTGATTTATGTGTGTTGATTTTATATCCTGCCACTTTGCTGAATTCATTTATTAGTTCTAGTAGTTTTTTTGTAGACCCTTTTAGGTCTGCTAGGTATAGAATCATGTCATCCACAAATAGTGATAATTTAAGTTCTTCTTTACCTATTTTTATGCCTTTAATTTCTTTCATCTGTCTAATTGCTCTGGCCAGTGTTTCGAGAACTATATTGAATAGAAGTGATGATAGGGGGCATCCCTGTCTTGTTCCAGATTTTAGAGGGAATGCCTTCAATTTTTCTCCATTCAGAATGATGCTAGCCTGAGGCTTAGCATAGATAGCTTTTACAATGTCGAGGTAAGTTCCTGTTATCCCTAGTTTGTCTAATGTTTTGAACATAAAGGGATGTTGTACTTTGTCAAATGCTTTTTCTGCATCTATCGAGATGATCATATGGTTCTTATCTTTAAGTCTGTTGATGTGGTGAATAACATTTATTGATTTCCGTATATTGAACCATCCTTGCATCCCAGGGATGAATCCTATATGATCATGGTGCACAATTTTTTTGATGTGCCTTTGTATCTGATTCACCAGAATTTTATTGAGGATTTTTGCATCTAGGTTCATCAGAGATATTGGTCTGTAGTTTTCTTTCTTTGAGGTGTTTTTGTCTGGTTTCGGAATCAGGGTGATGTTGGCCTCATAGAATGAATTTGGTAGAGCTCCCTCTTTTTCTATTTCCTGAAATAACTTGAAAAGTATTGGTATTAATTCTTCTTTAAAGGTTTTGTAAAACTCCTCTGTGTACCCATCCGGTCCTGGGCTTTTCTTGGTTGGTAGTCTTTTGATTGCTTCTTCTATTTCATCCATTGATATTGGTCTGTTTAAATTGTGTGTATCCTCCTGACTCAGTCTGGGCAAATCATATGACCTAAGAAATTTATCAATGTCTTCACTATCTTCCATTTTATTGGAATATAGGTTTTCAAAATAATTTCTAATTGTTTTCTGTATTTCTGTAGCATCTGTTGTGATATTGCCTTTTTCATCTTGTATGTTAGTAATTTGAGTTCTCTCTCTTCTTCTCTTCGTTAGCATGGCTAAGGGTCTGTTGATCTTATTTATTTTTTCAAAGAACCAACTTTTTGTTTTGTTAATTTTTTCAATAGTTTCTTTTGTTTCAATTTCGTTGATTTCTACTCTGATTTTAATTAATTCTTGCCTTCTGCTACATTTGCTGTTGTTTTGCTCTTCCTTTTTTAGGGCTTTGAGATGAAGTGTGAGCTCATTTATTTGTTGGTTTTTCCTTTTTTTGAGGAATGACCTACAGGCAATGAATTTCCCTCTTAAAACTGCTTTCATTGTGTCCCATAGATTCCAATATGTTGTGTCTGTATTTTCATTTATCTCTAAGAATTTTTTGATTTCCTCCTTTATGTCTTCTGTAACCCATTGATCATTCAGTAACGTATTGTTCATTGTCCATGTGATGTAGGATTTTTCCTTCCTTCTTTTATCATTGATTTCCAGTTTCATTCCATTATGATCTGATAAAATGCATGGTATTATCTCCACCCCTTTATATTTACTGAGGGTTGCCCTATGGCATAATATATGGTCTATTTTTGAGAAGGATCCATGTGCTGCTGAGAAAAAAGTATGTCCACTTGATGATGGTTGATATATTCTATATATGTCAGTTAAGTCTAGGTTATTGATTGTGATATTGAGGTCAATAGTTTCTTTATTCAACTTTTGTTGGGAGGATCTCTCCAATGGTGAGAGAGGTGTGTTGAAGTCACCCATGATTATTGTGTTGTGGTCTATTTGATTCTTGAACTTGAGGAGAGTTTGTTTTATGAACGTCGAAGTGCCACTATTTGGTGCATAAATATTGATAATTGTTATGTCTTGTTGGTGAATGGTTCCTTTTAACAGTATATAATGTCTTTCCTTATCCCTTTTGATTAACTTAGTCTTGAAGTCAATTTTATTCGATATGAGGATGGCCACCCCTGCTTGCTTACGAGGACTGTGTGCGTGGTATATTTTTTTCCCAACCTTTTACCTTGAGCCTGTGTATGTCTTTTCCACTCAGATGTGTCTCCTGGAGGCAGTATATTGTTGGATTTGTTTTTTTAATCCATGTTACCAGCCTATGTTGCTTTATTGGAGAGTTTAAGCCATTATCGTTTAGAGTTACTATTGATATATGGTTTGTACTTCCAGCCATATTTGATTATTTATCTCTTTTTTTCCTAATTTAGTTTGTTTCTCCATGATTAGCTTTCCTCCCATCTTCTGTCTTTGCTGAGGCACTTCCCTCTGGTGGTTTTGGTTATTGTTTTTCATTTCTTCCTCCTGTAGTGTTTTGCTCAAGACACTTTGCAATGCTGGTTTTATGGCTACAAATTCTTTTAGCTTTTGTTCATCATGAAAGATTTTTATTTCATTGTCGTACCTGAAGCTTAATTTTGCTGGATACAGAATTCTTGGTTGGCATCCATTGTCTTTCAGTGTTTGAAATACGTTGTTCCAGGATCTTCTTGTTTTCAGCGTCTGTGATGAAAAATCCGTTGTTAACATTATTGGTTTATCCCTAAATGTAATCTGCCTCTTTTCTCTTGTAGCTTTTAATATTTTCTCTTTGTTCTGTATATTGTATATCTTCATAACAATGTGTCTTGACATTGGTCTACTGTGATTTTGTGTGCTCAGTGTCCTGTATGCATCTACAATTTGTATATCTGTTTCCTTTTTTATTTCTGGAAAGTTTTCTGTAATTATTTCATTCAGGAGGCTACTCATTCCCTTGATATGAATCTCTGTGCCTTCCTCTAACCCAATGACTCGTATGTTTGGTTTTTTTATGTTATCCCAAATCTCTTGGATGTTTTTCTCGTGATTTTTTACCAGTCTATCTGAGTTGGCTGGATTCTTTTCAAGATGATATATTTTGTCTTCATTATCTGACGTTCTGGCTTCTACTTGCTCCACTCTATTAGTGATACTCTCGATTGAGTTTTTAATTTGGTTTATCATTTCCTTCATTTCTAGAATTATTGATTTTTTTATAATCTCTATCTCCTGATAAAGATGCTTAACTTCTTCTTTTATATGTTTATGTAATTCATTTTCAATGTGATCTTTAAGGTTCCTTTCCATCTGTCTAAGGTGTTCCTTGAGTTCTTTAATGGCCATTTTTCTGATGATTGTAGGTCCTCCTGAATATTTAGGCTGTCCTTCATTGTTTGTACTTCTTTTCTTCCTTGATTTTTTATGCTCATGTTACTTCTTGTTCTGTTTGACTGCTGAGATACTGTTTACTCTTATAAATTTATTTGATGCTTGGGAGGAGAGATATTAGAAGGGAAGGGAAGAAGTCACTAAAGAGAATGAGTGTAGGCAGGTAGAATTCAAGGAAGAGGGAATAAGAAAATTGAAAAGAAATGAAAAGACAAAAGAAAAAAGTGAAAAGAAAGAAAAACAAAAAAATAAAAATTTAAAACCCCCCCAAAAATTATAATGATAATAAAAAAATGGAATTTAAAGTTTAAAAAATAATAGTAATAATAATAAAATAAAAAGAATTAAAAAATTGAAACCATTAATAAGAAAGTTAAGGAACAAGAACAACATCAACAAAAAAAAGTGAAAATAAAATTAAAAAAATACTAATAATTATCATTAAAATAATAATAATAATAAATGCAGTCACAGAGCTTGATTAACTTCTCCTCCAGTAGGTGGAGCTGTGCCCACTGGGCCAGGCTTCTCTTTTTGATAGGTGGGAACTAATCACTGTGCCTCAGCTCGTCTTCCCAGACTGTGCGGGTCTCCAATCCTGAGTGCCTAGGGCCTTCTCTTGTGGTTCCTCAAACCAGGCCCTGCTCACCTGTGATGCTCACCACAATACTGGCTACACACCCGGTCTGCTGCTCCTGGGAGCCCTGTTTTCATGGATGCCTGGGCACACCCTTTCTGTTTGTCTCCCTCAGACCCTAAGTTTGTAGGGCTTGGGGCTGAGGACCCCCAGCGAATTTGTTTGCCCTCAGGTAGCAACTCCCCTGGTAGCTGGTGCAAGGGACCTCTGTTGTCAGCATTGGTGGGAGTGATAGCCGGGAGTTCTGCGCCAATAGTCCCATGTCACTCCTGATTCCCTGGGTCTGGCTATCGTGCTCGGTTGGCTTTTACCTCTGTGAGTTCAGGTGGGCCGACTAGTTATTTCAGTGGGATCATTAGTGCTGAGTCACGAGAAGCAGGCGAACCAGAACTGGATTGCAGCCAATCCGGGCTCGGTGTGTTCTGAGAAGGGCAGATTATTCACCTGGGATCTCTTTCAGCTCAGCAGTGCCTAGTGGTCCTGATCGAACAGTATTTTGACAGTTTACTTCTCCCTATGCCCACGCAGCTGAAGGGGTTAGAGACTTGATCTCTCCGCGTCTGCCGCCATATTGGATCACTTAGATTTTAAATTGTCACTCATCTTATCAGCTGTTCCATTTTACTCGGCAGCTCACTCGCGTGGTGAAGAATCTGCTCTAAGGTGCACAGCGGGAAGCGGCGGCGGCGGCGGTGGCGGTGGCCCAGTTGTGGCCTTCGGGACTCCCGGGGAGGGGGTGTGGGCTGGGGGAGGAGAGGTAGCACCTCGGGGCCCTCGTGGGCCGGGTACTGAGCACGCGAGAGAGCGGGTGGGGTGGGGGAAAGAAATTGAGATCTAGATTTAGGGAGTGAGCTTGGGAGGAGAGACAGCGGTGGAGAAGCAAAGCGAAAAGGCGGAGAGGAGAAGGAGAAGGGGCTGAGGGAGCCGGGCAGCTCAAGGGCTGCAGCCTTACTGCTCGCGCTGAAGTCGTGATGTACTCTCTCCACCTTAGCTGGAGTTGTGGTGGATTCACTCCAACTAGGCCCCTTTCTTGACACGGTGCTGAGTCTTTATCCAGAATTTTTAAATTTCCTCTTTGATGTCTTCTGTAACCCTTTGTTCATTCAGTAAGCATATTGTTTATTCTCCATGTGATGTTGGATTTTTTTCTTTCTTATTTTATTATTGATTTCCAATTTCATTCCATTATGATCAGATAAAATGCATGGTAGTATCTCTACTCCTTTGTATTTGCTAAGATTTGCCCTATGAGATAATATATGGTCTATTTTTGAGAAGGATCCATGTGGTTCTGAGAAGAAAGTGTATCCGCTTGATGTTGGGTGGAATATTCTGTATATGTCAATTAAGTCTAAGTTACTAATTATATTATTGAGCTCTACGGTTTCTTTATTCAACTTTTGTTTGGAAGATCTGTCCAGTGGTGAGAGAGATGTGTTAAAATCTCCCATGATTATTGTGTTGTGGTCTATTTGACTCTTGAATTTGAGAAGAGTTTGTTTGATGAACATAGCTGCACCATTGTTTGGGGCATATATATTAATGATCATTAAGTCTTGTTGGTGTATGGTTCCCTTGAGCAGTCTGTAGTGTCCTTGTTTATCCCTTTTGATTAACTTTGGCTTGAAATCTATTTTGTTTGATACAAGTATGCACACCCCTGCTTTCTTTCGAGGTCCATATGCGTTGTATGATTTTTCCCAACCTTTCACCTTCAGTCTGTGTATGTCTTTTCCTATCAGATGAGTCTCCTGTAGGCAGCATATTGTTGGATCTTTTTTAAAAATTCCAGTCTACTAGGCTATGTCTTTTGATTGGTGCATTTAAGCCATTATCATTTAGGGCTACTATTGAGATATGGTTTGTACTTCCAGCCATATTTGGTTATTTATGTTACTTAACATGATTTGTTTTTCCTCTTTGGTTAGTTTTTCCTTTACTGTTCTACCTCCTGCTGTTGGTTTTCAATTGTTTTTTTTTAAATTTTTTTTCTTTCCTTTTTTTTATTGTTGGTCGTTCAAAACATTACACAGTTCTTAATACATCATATTTCACAGTTTGATTCAAGTGGGTTATGAACTCCCAACTTTACCCCGTATACAGATTGCTGTATCACATCAGATACCCTTCCATTGATTGACATATTGCCTTTCTAGTGTCTGATGTATTCTGCTGTCAGTCCTATTCTCTACTATCCTCCCTCCCCTCCCCTCCCCTCCCCTTTTCTCTCTCTACCCCTTCTACTGTAAATCATTTCTTCCATTTGTATTATCTTGTCTTACCCCTCCTTTTCTCTTATATATCATTTTGTATAACCCTGAGGATCGCCTTCCATTTCCATGCGATTTCCCTTCTCACTCCTTTCCCTCCCACCTCTCATCCCTGTTTAATGTAAATCTTCTTCTCAAGCTCTTCATCCCTACCCTGTCCTTGTTTACTCCCCTTATATCAAAGGGGTCATTTGGTATTTGTTTTTTAACGATTGACTAGCTTCACTTAGCATAATCTGCTCTAATGCCATCCATTTCCCTCCAAATTCTATGATTTTGTCATTTTTAATGCAGAGGAATACTCCATTGTGTATAAATGCCACATTTTTTTTATCCATTCATCTATTGAAGGGCATCTAGGCTGATTCCACCATCTTGCTATCGTGAATTGTGCTGCTATGAACATCGATGTAGCAGTGTCCCTGTAGCATGCTCTTATTAGGGCTTTAGGGAATAGACCGAGAAGGGCAATAGCTGGGTCAAATGATGGTTCCATTCCCAGCTTTCCCAGGAATCTCCATACTGCTTTCCAAATTGGCTGCACCAATTTGCAGTCCCACCAGCAATGAACAAGAGTGCCCTTTTCCCCGCATCCTCTCCAGCACTTATTGTTGTTTGACTTCCTAATGGCTGCCAATCTTACTGGAGTGAGATGGTATCTTAGGGTAGTTTTGATTTGCATTTCTCTGACTGCTAGCGATGGTGAGCATTTTTTCATGTACTTATTGATTGATTGTATGTCCTCCTCTGAGAAGTGTCTGTTCAGGTCCTTGGCCCATTTATTGATTGGGTTATTTGTTATCTTATTGTCTAATTTTTTGAGTTCTTTGTATATTCTGGATATTAGGGCTCTATCTGAAGTGTGTGGATTAAAGATTTGTTCCCAGGATGTAGGCTCCCTGTTTATCTCTCTTATTGTTTCTTTTGCTGAGAAAAAACTTTTTAGTTGAGTAAGTCCCATTTGTTGATTCTAGTTGTTAACTCTTGCTCTATGGGTGTCCTATTGAGGAATTTGGGGCCCGATCCCACAGTATGTAGATCATAACCAACTTTTTCTTCTATTAGATGCCATGTCTCTGATTTAATATCAAGCTGCTTGATCTATTTTGAGTTAACTTTTGTGCGTGGCGAGAGATAGGGATTCAGATTCATTTTGATGCAAATGGATTTCCAGTTTTCCCAACACCATTTGTTGAAGATGCTATCCTTCCTCCATTGCATGCTTTTAGCCCCTTTATCAAATATAAGATAGTTGTAGTTTTGTGGATTGGTTACTGTATCCTCTATTCTGTACCATTGGTCCACTCGCCTGTTTTGGTACCAGTACCATGCTGTTTTTGTTACTATTGCTCTGTAGTATAGTTTGAAGTCTGGTATCGCTATACCGCCTGATTCACACTTCCTGATTAGCATTGTTTTTGCTACTCTGGGTCTTTTATTATTCCATATGAATTTCATGATTCTTTTATCTATTTCTACAAGAAATGCTGTTGGGATTTTGATTGGTATTGCATTGAACTTATAGAGAACTTTTGGTAATATCACCATTTTGATGATGTTAGTTCTGCCTATCCATAAGCAGGGTATATTTTTCCATCTTCTAAGTTCTTCTTCTATATCTTTCTTTAGGGTTCTGTAATTTTCATTATATAAATCTTTCACCTCTTCTGTTAGGTTGATTCCCAAGTATTTTATTTTTTGGGGGGATATTGTGAATGGAGTAGTTGTCCTCATTTTCATTTCAGAGGATTTGTTGCTGATATACAGGAATTCCTTTGGTTTATGCATGTTGATCTTATATCCTGCCACTTCGCTGAATTCATTTATTAGCTCTAATAGCTTCTTTGTAGATCCTTTTGGGTCTGCTACGTATAGGATCATATCATTTGCAAATAGTGATAATTTAAGTTCTTCTTTTCCCATATTTATGCCTTTAATTTCTTTCATCTGTCTAATTGCTCTGGCCAGTGTTTCGAGGACTATGTTGAACAGAAGTGGTGAGAGAGGGCATCCCTGTCTTGTACCAGATCTTAGAGGGAATGCCTTCAATTTTTCTCCATTCAGAGTAATGCTGGCTGGTGGCTTATCATAGATTGCTTTTACAATGTTGAGGTATGTTCCAGTTATCCCTAATTTTTCTAGAATTTTGAACATAAAGTGATGCTGAACTTTGTCGAATGCTTTTTCTGCATCTATCGAGATGATCATATGGTTCTTATTTTTAAGTCTATTGATGCGGTGAATAACATTTATTGATTTCCGTATATTGAACCAGCCTTGTATCCCAGGGATGAATCCTACTTGATCATGGTGTATAATTTTTTTGATATGTATTTGAATCCGATTTGCCAGAATTTTATTGAGGATTTTTGCCTCAAGGTTCATTAGAGTTATTGGTCTGTAGTTTTCTTTCTTTGAAGTGTCTTTGTCTGGTTTGGGCATCAGGGTGATGTTGGCCTCGTAGAATGAATTTGGAAGTTCTCCCTCTTTTTCTATTTCCTGAAATACCTTGAAAAGTATTGGTGTTAGTTCCTTTTTAAAGGTTTTGTAAAACTCTGCTGTATACCCATCTGGTCCTGGGCTTTTTTTAGTTGGTAATCTTTTGATGGTTTCTTCTATTTCCTCTATTGTTATTGGTCTGTTTAGGTTGTCTATATCCTCCTGACTCAATCTGGGCAAATAATAAGACTTGAGGAATTTATCTATGCCTTCACTATCTTCTATTTTATTGGAGTATAAGGATTCAAAATAATTTCTGATTATCTTCTGTTTTTCTGAAGTGTCTGTTGTGATATTGCCTTTTTTATCCCGTATGTTAGTAATTTGAGTTGTCTCTCTTCTTCTCTTCGTTAGCATGGCTAAGGGTCTGTCAATTTTATTTATTTTTTCAAAGAACCAACTTTTAGTTTTGTCAATTTTTTCAATTGTTTCTTTTTTCAATTTCATTAATTTCAGCTCTGATTTTAATTATTTCTTGCCTTCTACTTCTTTTGCTGTTGTTTTGCTCTTCTTTTTCTAGGATTTTGAGATGAAGTATGAGATCATTTATTTGTTGTTTTTTTCTTTTTTTGAGGAATGAACTCCAAGCAATGAATTTTCCTCTTAGAACTGCTTTCAATGTGTCCCATAGATTCCAATATGTTGTGTCTGTGTTTTCATTTAACTCTAAGAATTTTTTAATTTCCTCCTTGATGTCTTCTAAAACCCATTGATCATTCAGCAACCTATTGTTCATTCTCCAAGTGATGCTTGATTTTTCCTTCCTTCTTTTATCATTGATTTTCAGTTTTATTCCATTATGATCAGATAAGATGCATGGTATTATCTCTACCCCTTTATATTGTCTAAGAGTTGCCCTGTGACATAATATATGGTCTATTTTTGAGAAGGTTCCATGTGCTGCTGAGAAAAAAGTGTAAGTACTTGATGTTGGGTGGTATAGTCTATATATGTCAATTAAGTCTAGGTTGTTAATTGTGTTATTGAGTTCTATAGTTTCCTTATTTAACTTTTGTTTGGAAGATCTGTCCAGTGGTGAGAGAGGTGTGTTGAAGTCTCCTATGATTATTGTATGGTGGTCTATTAGACTCTTGAACTTGAGAAGAGTTTGCTTGATGAACATAGCTGCACCATTATTTGGGGCATATATATTTATGATTGTTATGTCTTGTTGGTGTATGGTTCCCTTGAGCAGTATGAAGTGTCCTTCTTTATCCCTTTTGATTAACTTTGGCTTGAAATCTATTTTATTAGATATGAGTATGGACACTCCTGCTTCTTTCCGCAGTCCATATGAGTGGTATGATTTTTCCCAACCTTTCACCTTCAGTCTATGAATATCTTTTCCTATCAGATGCGTCTCCTGTAGGCAGCATATTGTTGGGTCTTGTTTTGTGATCCATTCTACTAACCTGTGTCTCTTAATTGTTGAGTTTAAGCCATTAACATTTAGGGTTATTATTGAGATATGGTTTGTTCTTCTAGCCATATTTGTTTATTGATGTTACTAAACCTGATTTGTTATCCTCTTTGACTACTTTCCCCCCTTTACTGTCCTACCTCCCATTGTTGGTTTTCAATGTTATTTTCCATTTCCTCTTCCTGTAATGTTTTGCCAAGGATTTTTTGAAGAGATGGTTTTCTAGCTGCGAATTCTTTTAACTTTTGTTTATTATGGAAGGTTTTAATTTCATCTTCTATCCTGAAGCTTAATTTCGCTGGATACACGATTCTTGTTTGGAACCCATTTTCTTTCAGTGTTTGAAATATGTTATTCCAGGATCTTCTAGCTTTCAGAGTCTGTGTTGAGAGATCAGCTGTTATCCTGATTGGTTTTCCCTTAAATGTAATCTGCTTTCTTTCTCTTGCAGCTTTTAAAATTCTCTCCTTATTCTGTATGTTGGATATCTTCATTATAATGTGTCTAGGTGTGGATCTCTTATGATTTTGCACATTCGGCATCCTGTAGGCTTCTAGGATTTGGGATTCTGTCTCATTCTTCAAGTCTGGGAAGTTTTCTCGTATTATTTCACTGAATAGACTGTTTATTCCTTTTGTATGGAGCTCTGTGCCTTCCTGTATCCCAATGACTCTTAAATTTGGTCTTTTGATATTGTCCCATAATTCTTGGATGTTCTGCTCATGGTTTCTTAGCAGACTTGTTGAGCTGTCTATGTTCTTTTCCCGTTGAAATACTTTGTCTTCATTGTCTGATGTTCTCTCTTCTAAGTGATCTACTCTGCTGGTAGTATTCTCAATTGAGTTTTTAAGTTGGTTTATTGTTTCCTGCATTTCTAGGATTTCTATTTGTTTTTTTTTATCTCTATCTCCCTGTGAAATTGATCTTTTACTTCCTGGATTTGTTTGTCAATGTGATCTTTCATTGTCTGATTTTGCTGTCTCATGTCTTCCTTGAGACTCCAGATCATCTGAAGCATATATATCCTGAACTCTTTATCTGACATTCCATCTGTTGCAGCTATTACCTCTTCTAAAGTTGAGTTGACCTGCATTGCTTGTGGTCCTTTCTTTCCTTGTCTTTTCATGCTGCTCACATTTCTTTCTGCTTGGTGAAACTGTTGTGTTTATGGGATTTTCCCCCTAATTATTTATATTGCTCTTGTATAGTTGAAAAATCTCCCTTGCAGGGCAGGTAGTGGCTGTGCTCCTCCTCTAGTTGGGGTGATCTCTGTATTGTGCTGGCGGGCCGCTAGGCCTGCTCAGCCGGTTGTTCGCAGGTCTGCCCACCCTGCGGGTGCGGGTGGCGGCTCTGCTCTGCCCCCCCTCCAATTGTGGCGATATGACTACCACCCCCTCAGGTCGTTGGGCCTGATGCGGATGCAGGCGGCTGCTCTGCTCTGCCCCTACTCCAATTGGAGTGACGTGTCTACCATGCTGGCAGGCCTCTAGGCCTGTTCCGCTGGTGTGTCTCAGGTCTGCCTCACTCTGGCAGTAGGGGGAGTTGGGGTTCGAGAGTCCTTTGGTCCTTGTGGTCACACCCACGGAGAGATTTTGAAGTTTTCCGGTTGTTTGCCAGGTTGGCGGGGCTGTTAGCAGAGGCCGGAGGGCATGGCCATGTGCTGGGCCATGCGGGGACCCTTCTAGCTGAGTCGGGCCACTGGGAGCCACCTGAAGAGCGGGGCAGCTGTGTCTGCGTGGCTAAGATCCGGGCGGGTGGTTTGGCTGTTCCCAGAGCGAGAGCAGGGCCTCCCGGGAGAGCCAGTATGGCGGGGGCGTCTGCCGGTTTGGGCTGCCACTCCGCTCCGGGCCGCTGCCGCTTTCAGAAGCTGCTGGTGGCTGCAGGATTGGACCTCTGCGCCCGCCGGGGGGGGGCCACCTGTAGAGCTGGGTAGCTGCGGCTGCATGGTTAGGAACCGGGCAGGTGAGGCGGCTGCTCCCAGAGCGAGCACTAGGCCTCCCAGGGGAGCCCGGATGGCGGAGGCCGACTGCCGGTTTAGGTGGGGCGGGCCAAGTCGCTCCGGGTGTTCGCCGCTTGCAAAAGCGGCTGCTGGCTGCAGGAGTTGACTTCTGCACCCCCCACGGGGCCACCTGTCTAGCCGGATAGCTTTGGCCGCGTGGTTAGGGACTGGGTGGGTGAGGCGGCTGTTCCCAGAGCGAGCACTAGGCCTCCCAGGGGAGCCTGGATGGCGGAGGCCGACTGCCGGTTCGGGCGGGATGGGCCAAGCTGCTCCGGGTGACCGCCGCTTGCAAAAGCGGCTGCTGGCTGCAGGACCTGACTTCTGCACCCGCCACGGGGCCTCCTGTCTAGCTGGGTAGCTGTGGCCGCATGTTTAGGGACCGGGTGGGTGAGGCGGCTGCTCCCAGTGCGAGTACTAGGCCTCCCAGGGGAGCCCGGATGGCGGAGGCCGACTGCCTGTTTGGGCGGGGCGGGCCAATTCGCTCCGGGTGTCCGCCACTTGCAAAAGCGGCTGCTGGCTGCAGGAGTTGACTTCTGCACCCGCCGCGGGGCCACCTGTCTAGCCAGGTAGCTGTGGCCGCGTGGTTAGGGACTGGGTGGGTGAGGCGGCTGCTCCCAGAGCGAGCGCTAGGCCTCCCAGGGGAGCCCGGATGGCGGAGGCCGACTGCCGGTTCAGGCGGGGCGGGCCAAGTCACTCCGGGTGTCCGCTGCTTGCAAAAGCGGCTGCTGGCTGCAGGACTTGACTTCTGCACCCACCGGGGGGCTACCTATAGAGCCGGGTAGCTGTGGCCACGTGGTTAGGAACCGGGGGGGTGAGGCGGCTGCTCCCAGAGCGAGGGCTAGGCCTCCCGGGGGAGCCGCTTGCCGGAGCGGCTGATGGCTGTGGGACTAGACCTCTGTGCCCGTGTGGCCGTCCAAGATCTACTTCTCTGGGACAAACTGTCACTTCCAATAAACCTACCAGTTCATGGCAGCTCTCCTCTTAAGGGAATTATGCTAGAAGTTCCTCCATAGGTAGGCTGCCGCTCTTCCGATGGGTCTTTCTTATCCCGTTAAAGTGGAGATGTTGGAATCGCTGCTTCCTCGCCGGCCACCATGTTGGATCCCTCTCAATTGTTGTTTTTCATTTCCTCTTCCTGTAATGTTTTGCCAAGGATGTTTTGAAGAGCTGGTTTTCTAGCTGCAATTTTTTTTTAACTTTTGTTTATAGTGGACGATTTTTATTTCATCTTCAATCCTGAAGCTAAATTTCACTGGATACATGATTCTTGGTTGGAACTCTTTTTATTTCAGAGTTTGAAATATATTGTTCCAGGATCTTCTAGCTTTCAGAGTCTGTGTTGAATGATCAGCCATTATCCTGATTGGTTTACCCCTAAATGTACAGCTTCCTCTCTCTTGTGGCTTTTAAGATTCTCTCCTTATTTTGTATGTTGGGCATCTTTATTATTATGTGCCTTCATGTGGATCTCTTATGATTTTGTACATTCGACGCCCTGTAGGCTTCTCGTATTTGGATTTCTTTTTCATTCTTTAGGTCTGGGAAGTTTTCTAGCATTATTTCATTGAATAGATTGCTCATTCCTTTGGTTTGGACCTCTATACCCTCTTGTATCCCAATAACTCTTAAGTTTGGTCTCTTTATGTTATCCCAAAATTCTTGGATGTTCTGCTCACGATTTCTTAACATTCTTGCTGAGCTATGTTCTTCTCAAGTTGAAAATCTTTTTCTTTTTTTGTCTGATGTTCTATCTTCTAAGTGTTCTACTCTGCTGGTAATACTCTCATATGAGTTTTTAATTTGGTTTATTGTTTCTTGCATTTCCAGCATTTCTGTTTTTTTTTAATATCCTCTATCTCCCTGTAGAGTTCATCTTTTGCTTCTTGGATTTGTTTATGTAATTCATTGTTGAAGTGATTTTTATTGTCTGAATTCACTGTCTAATGTCTTCCTTGAGACTCTAGATCATCTGAAGCATGTATATCCTGAACTTTTTATCTGACATTCCATCGGCTGCAGATATTACCTCTTCTAATGTTGAATTGACCTGCATTGTTTGTGATCCTTTCTTTCCTTGTCTTTTCATACTGCTCATGTTTATTTCTAGCTTTGTTAAATGGTTGTGTTAATGGTTTTCCCCTTACATATTTATATTGTTCTTGTATAGCTCTAAAATCCCTCTTTTGCAAAGAAAAACAACATTAACAGTTCCCAATATCAACAGAACATCATCTAAGCACAAGTTTTCATTATTAATACATTTATAGTTAGAATCTAATCTACAGATATTGGTTTTAATTATTATTTAAAATATATTCATTAATTTCATAAAAGGCATACCATATCTGGTGGCATACAGAAAACTGAATTTCAGACGAAGGATGTTATACTTAGAGGGAAAGGAGTGAGGGTATGAGGTTAAACTAACTTAGCAACTTTGGAGAACTCTAACCAATAGACTGGTAATTTATGGAAGAATGTATAGATTCAACCTCCTATCTGTATTTAGATAGTTACCCTATGTATAGATAGTAAAAGTTAGGGGGTTGAAAGTGGGATAGAGGGAGTACAAATGAAGAAAAGAAAAAAAAACAAGGAAGAAAAGAGAAAAAAGAGAGAAGGAAAAAGAAAGAAAGAAATAAGGAAAAAAATGGGGGGAAGGTGGGGCATATGCAATTGCTCTATACTATATTATTTTGGTGGTTCGGTTGTTCATGCACAGTTCTTAGTTTCACATATGTTGAGGTTGTGAAACAGAGAGAAGAAAAGAGAAAAATAAAAATAAAAGTCTCTCAGAATTGTTTTCCTTTCTTCCAGTAGGTGACATTGTCTATTCCTAGCTTGAGCCTCTGTGTTCAGTGTGGTGGATATAGCCAGTGTGAAAGGACATGAGCTTCCACCTGTATCCTCCCTACTCTAATCTCTGCAGTGGAAACCAGGTGCCTGTACAGTTGTTGTTTTGCATTGATAGCAACACCCCCCAAAAGCTTGTGGGAAATATTTTGATTTATCTCAGCTAAGGGTGGGGCAGTTGGAAACTGGGAACCTGGATCAGCTGCAGAACTGTGCTGGTAGCCACGCCCCCTTTGATGGGTTTTAAGGGTTGATGGGCTTCCTCTGGACTAGGGCGTGGGGCGGGGCTGGGCTTCCTCCTCTGGTCTGGCTTGGCGCCTGGCTTCCTTCTCCGGTCTGGTCTGGCTTGGTGCAGGGCTTCCTCCTCTGATCTGGTCTCAGGGTTGAACACTTTTACAAGTGTTTCAGGTGTTTATTTACCACTTACCTAAGTTCTTTTTAAAATTTGTTATTTTTAGATATACATGAAAGTAGAGTATGTTTTAACATATACCTTCATGGAATATAACTTATTATGATTAAAATCCCTATTTTTGAAGTTGTACATAATGTGTAATTTCACTGGTAAAGTATTCATATATGAAATAGGAAAGTTAGGTCTAATTTATTCTACTGTATATCCTATTCCTGTCCCCATTCTCTTCTCTTCCTTCCCCTTTGTCTAAATCAGTGCCCTTTTATTTCTTACCTACCTTATTGTGTATAAGCATCCATTTACCAGAGAGAACACTCAGCCTCTGTTTTTTTGGATTGGCTTATTGCACTTAGCATGATTGTCTCCACTTCTGTTCATTTAATGGAAAGTGCCATAACTTCATTTTTCTTTATGATTAATATCCCATTGTGTATGTATATTACATCCAATCCTCAGTTGAAGGATATCTACTTAGCTATTGTAAATTGAGTTGCTATAAACATTGATGTGAATGTGTCACTGTAGTATGCTGTTTATAAGTCTTTGGGTATAAACTGAGGAGTGGAATAACTGGGTCAAACAGCGGTTCCATTCC
The DNA here is from genome assembly GCF_052094955.1 of Ictidomys tridecemlineatus. Taxonomy (NCBI): domain Eukaryota; kingdom Metazoa; phylum Chordata; class Mammalia; order Rodentia; family Sciuridae; genus Ictidomys; species Ictidomys tridecemlineatus. Next base: position 111,925,686 of record NC_135478.1, on the reverse strand, counting down.
ATGTTCTTGATGGTTTTATTTGCTGTAAATAATCTTTTTAGTTTGATATCATCCCATTTATTGATTCTTGATTTTTTTTCTGGTGTTTAGGAGTCTTGTTGAGGAAGTTGTGGGGACATAATGGCGAGTTGAACCTACTGTTTCTTCCAGTAGAGGCAGGATCTCTCTTCCAATATCTATATCCTTGATCTACTTTGAGTTGAATTTTGTACAGAGTGAGATATAGGGATGGAATTTTATTCTATCACATATGTATTTCCAGTTTTACCAGCACCTCTTTTTGAAGAGGCTCTTTTTTTCCAATGAATGTTTATGGTGTCTTTGTGTAGTATGAGACAATTGTATTTATGTGGGGTTGTCTATGTTTCTTCTAATCTCTTAAATTGGTCTTCATGTCTGTTTTGGTACCAAGAGCATGCTGTTTTTTTCACTATAGCCCTGAGTATAGTTTAGGGTCTGGTATTGTGCTATCTCTTGCTCCACATTTCTTGCTAAGAATTGCTTTGGATATTCTGGTCCTCTTATTTTTTTAAATAAATTTTATGATTGTTTTTTCTATTTCTATAAAGAACATCATTGGAATTTTAATAGAAATTGCATTAAATCTGTATAGCACGTTTGGTAGTATGTTCATTTTGGACACAGTAATTCTGCTTATCCAAGACATGGAAGATCTTTCCATCTTCTAGGTCTTCTTTTATATATATAGTTTTTATTGTAGAGTTCTTTCACTTCTTTTGTCAAATTAATTCCCAAGTATTTTATTTTTTTGAGTCTATCATGAATAGGATAGTTTTCCAAATTTCTCTTCAAGCCTATTCATCATTGTATAGGAATGCAATTGATTTATGGGTGGAAATGCTTTCAATTTTCCCCATTTAGAATGATATTGGCCTTGGGTTTAATATATATGGATTTTAAAAAAATTGAGATATTTTCCTATTTTCCCTAGTTTATTTTTTAATGTTTTGAGCATGAATGAATGCTATATTATGTCAAATGCTTTTCCTGCTTGTACTGATATAATCATGTTATTCTTGTCTTTAAGTCTATTGATGTGGTGAATTATGCTTATTGAGTTCCATATTTAGAAACAACCCACATCCCTAGAATTAATCTTCTTGATCATGGTAAACTATTTTTTAGTATATTTTTGAATGTGATTTGCCAGTATTTTATTAAGAATTTTTATAACTGCTTTCATTAGGAATATTGTGTTAAATATTTCTTTCCTTTATGTGTCTTTATCTTGTTTTAGTGTCAGGGTGATACTAGCTCCAGAATCTGAGTTTGGGAGTGTTATCTCCTTTTCTATTCATGGAATAATTTGAGGAGAATTGGCATAAGTTCTTTGAAGGTCTTGTAGAACTCAGCTGAAAATTCATCTAGTCCTTTTCTTTGTTTGTATGTTTTTGAAGGCATCTTCAATTTCATTTCTTGAAATTGTTCTGTTTAAATTTTCTATATCTTCCTGATTCAATTAGGTAGGTTTTATGTCCCTAGAAAAATGTTGATGTCTTCATGATGTTCAAAGTATTTTCTGATTATTGTCTGTATTTTTGGATAGCTTGTGTTAATATTTCCAACATGAATTTTAGAAATTTAAGTCTTTATTTTGTAAGTTTGGCTAAGTGTTTATTAATTTTATTTATTTTTTTAAAGAACCAATATTTTGTTTCATTGATTTTTAATATTTTTTGGTATCAATTTCATTAATATGGCTCTGATTTTCATTATTTACTGTCTTTCTTTGCTCTTAGTGTTAATTGGTTCTTAATTTTCTAGGGCTTTGAGGGGTAATGTTAGATTATTTATTTGGTTACTTCCTATTCTTTTAAAGAATGTGCTTAATGCAATGAACATTCTTCTTAGAACCACTTTCATTGTGTCCTAGAGATTTTGATAAATTGTATCACTATTGTCATTTATTTCTAAGTAGTTTTTAAATCTCATCCCTAATTTCAGAATTCCATTGATCATTCAGTAACATATTATTTAGTGTTCAGGTATTAGAGAAGTTCTAGTTTCAACTTTATCATTGATTTCTAATTTCTTTCATTATGATCTGATAGAGCACAAGGTACTATCTCTATTTTTTGTAATTACTAAGGGTCGTTTGTGACCTAATGTGGTGCATTTTAGAGAAGGATTAATTGTATTGTTAGTTCTATGGCTTCTTTATTAGATTTTGCTTGGAGGATCTATCTATGATGAGAGATAAGTGTTAAAGTTATCCAAGATTATTGTGTTGTGGTCTATTTGATTCTTGAAATTGAGAAGGGTTTGTTTGATTTATGTAAATGCTCTAGTGTTTGGGACATAAGCCCTTATGATTGTTATATCTTGTTGATGTATAATTTCCTCAAATAGTATGTAATGGCCTTCTTTGTTCCTTCTGATTAATTTTGTCTTGAACTCCACGCTATCTGATATGAGGATTGAAACCCCTGCTTATTTATGAGTTCCATGTGAATGATATGTTTTTCCCCTATATTTATACTTCCATTCTGTAGATGTCTTTGTCTATGAGGTTAGTCTCTTGAAGACAGCATATTGTTGGCTCTTGTTCTTTAATCCAATTTTTCAGTCTATATTTTTTGATTGATAAGGTTAGGCCATTTACACTCAATGTTAGTATTGAGAAATGTTTTTTATTTTCTGTAATTTTGATTAATTTTTGGCTTTAATTTGAATTAGTTTCTCCTTTGATCAACTATTTTTCTAATGTAGTTCCTCCCTTTGCTGGTTTTCACTTTCATTGTTCATTTTTTTAAAAAATAAGATTTTATTGAGTATGTTTTGTAGTGCAGCCTTTCTAGTTGTGAATTCTTTAACTTTGTTTATCATGGAAGGATTTTATTTCATCTCAAATAGTGAAGCTTAATCTTGCTGGGTATAGTATTCTTGGCTGCTATCCATTTTCTTTCAGAGCTTGATATGTATTGCTTCTAGACTTCCTAGCTTTGAGAGTCTGGATTGAGATCTGGATTGGTTTCCCTGTAAATATGACTTTTTTGTTTTTCTCTGGTAGCCTTTAAAATTCTATTCTTATCCTGTAAGCTTTTTATAATAATGTGACTTGGTGTGTGTCTGTTATAATTTTGTATGTTTTGGGTCCTGTAAGCCTTCTGTATTTGATTTTCCATTTTATTCTTAATGTTCAGGAAATTTATAGACATTATTTCACTGAAAATATTGTGCATTCCTTTGACTTCACCTATCCTGATAAATCTTAAGTTTGGTCTTTTCATTTTATCCCATATTTCTTGGAAATTCTGCTCATGTTCTCATAATATCTTTTGTCCATGGTCAACTTGATTTTGAAGATTATTTATTTTGTCTTTATTGCTTGAGACTGTCTTCCAAGTAGTCTAATCTGTTGGTTATTCTTTTCATTGAATTTTTTATGAAGTTCATTGAGTCCTTCATTTCAAGTGTACTTCTTAATTTTTTTTCAGTTCTCTTTATTGAAATGTTTTTAAATCCATTCTTTTCAGTTACATTTTCCTTTCCTTTATATAATTCTCATCTTTCAAATGCCTTCCTGGATTATTTGTTGCTTTCTTTTTTTTACTGTTTTTTTTTTAAATAAATGGCAGCAGAGTGCATTACAATTCTTATTACACATATACAGCACATTTTTTCATATCTATGGTTGTATATAAAGTATGTTGACATCAATTCATGTCTTCATACATGTACTTTGGATAATGATGTGTATCAAATCCCACCATCTTTGCTAATCCCCTGCCCCCTCCTTTCCCTCCCATCCCTCTGCCTTATCTAGAATTCATCTATTCCTCCCATGCTCCCCCTCCCTTCCCCACTATGAGTCAGCCTCCTTATATCAAAGAAAACTTTTGGCATTTGTTTTTATGGTATTGGTTAAATTCACTTAATATTATCCTTTTCAATGCCATTCATTTACAGTGCCATTTAAAATGCCATGATTTTATTCTCTTTTATTTCTGAGTAAAATTTCATCTCAATCTCTGGTTTTTTGTAACTGGATTTTTTCATTTAGCAAGATAGTCTCCAGATCCATCCATTAATGGAAAATGTCATAAAATTATTCTTCTTAATGGTTGAGTTCTACTCCATTATAATCACATTTTCTTTATTCATTAATATGTTGAAGGGCAGCTAGGTTGGGTCCATGGCTTAGTTATTGTGAATTGAGTGGGTATAAACATTGATGTGCTACATTACTGTAGTATGTTTGAATTGTGAGAAGTATTTTTTAAAAACATATAGTAAAAATTGATAGTGAAAAAAGAGTCAGTGTAGGTGAAAATAAAGACATAATTCCAAGTTGAGGGAAACACTTATAGGAGGGTCATATTCAGAAAATTTTGGCATATTTGGCACTGTTTCCATTTCTTTTATATAATAGCCTGTTTCATTGTAGGCATGGGACACCATGAATCCTGTTTTTATTACTGGCTTTAATTCAAGCCCACAGAATACAGTAGAGGGCACTTAAGAATAAGATGGAATTTAGTAAATGTGAATTAGGGGGATCCAAGATGGGTTACTATTTCTGGCTTCTCTGTGGAGGAGAGGTTACTATTTCTGGCTGCTCTGTGGCATGAAACAAAGAAAGCAGTCAGGAGGCTTCTCCACAAGGTCTCACCTATATGGAATAAAACATCTCAGAGTGAGTGAGAGGTCCCCTATACAGCAGAAACCACCAGCACTGTGACCACCCATGCAGAAATCAGAGTCTGTGCATTCCAGTAATACTCCAGACTCTGGACCCAGAGCCTGCAGTTCTAGTGCACACATAGTTCTCAAGCAACATAGCAGAATTACCTAATCATCTGTACTCTACTCCCACACAGGCCACACAGCTACAATCTAGCCATAGCCCAAGGCCATCCCAGCTCCCCACACCTCACCAGACAGCCCAACGCTGGAAGCAGACTGCCTCCATCTTGGAAAATCTTTCTTGTCATTTTTTGGTGGGCATGGTTATCAGCATGGATCACTGTCTGAACAGGTACCTTGTTTCCAACTCCCTCCCTCCCCCCTTCCCAGCTGTGATAACTTGGCACAGTGACTATCCAACACAAAAACAGCTCTCAGTTAAACAGAGTGAAGTGCAACCAGGGTGCCGCCCACCTGGTGCAAGCCTGAGGGTGAGAGGTCATGCAGTTGGGACCTGACAAGCAAGAGAGGGGAGGGGTCTAAAACCTCAAGCAAAACAATGAGACCAAGATTGGGGAAGCTCCAGGCAAGAGAGGGAGATGATACTGGAGGCTCAAGTCTTCTCACCCTGGTTACCTACACCACCCTGAGGGCAGAGACTCCAGCTTAAAATAGACAACTCCACCTACTGGAAGAGAAGAGAAACAGAAAAGGATTTTTTTTCATCTTTTTCTCCTCTACCCTTCTATCCTCTGGCCCCCACAACTCCAACATATGTGAAACCAAGAACTTTGCATGAAAAGAACTTTGACAACTGAGTCACATGAGTAATATAATATAGAGGAATTGCAGAAGTCCCCCAACTTTTTTCTTTTTCTTCTCTTTCTTTCTCTTTTTTCTTCTCTTTCTTCTTCTTTCACCCTCCAAATTTTACTATTTTTATATACTGTAATTTTATAAATATATATATATATATGTGTGTGCTTGTTTTTATGTAATCTACTGTCCTCCCACATAACAGTCTGCCACAGTCCAGCTGGGCAAAATAACTGGGAGGTGACAAGCAACATGTGAAGGTTGAAGCGGGAACTGCTTTATTGCAGGGAAACTTAGTGGGAACTGCGCGGGCACTCAAGGTAGTGAGAGCCACTTTATTTCAGAGCAGCAGAGGCAGAGGTATATATATCTAACTGATCACACACAGCTTGACTCAATTAGCATCATCTAGATACAGAAGTCAGCCAATAAGGAATTCCCACCATCTTAATGGCTCAGTGGCGTTGCCTCACAAACCACTCCTCCTGGTTCCATCTTGACTTGATTTGCGGTCCCCAACAACTGTCTACCCTAAATTACTTCCTGTCTATTCCCCTGCTATGAACCCTCTTCATTAGAGTTCTCCTTCAAATTCCTAAGTTATATTAATCCCATATCCTCACATCTTTCCCCCTTATCATATCATCCTATACCCGACCCCAAGTTCACTATCCATTACCAGAAACTGTAAACTACTGATTATATTTTAAATAATAATTGAACCCAACATTTCTGGACATTGACACTAAGCTTTAAATGTCTTAATAACAATAATTTGTTCATAGGTGATGTATTGTTGATATTGGGATCTGTTAACATTGTCCTTCCCCACAAAGGAGGGATCTTGGAACCATACAAGAGCACTACAAATATATAATGTAGAAACAATAACACACTAGTCCCACAGAGCTTGAAAGAAAGAAATGCTAGAAACATGAAAAGACAAGGGAAGAAAGAACCACAAACAAACCAAGAAAACACATCATTAGAAGAATTGACAGCTACAGCAGAAAAACTGGCAGATAAAAAGTTCAGGATGTACATGGTTAAAAAGTTCTATGATCTCAAAGAATTCATTAGAGAGAAAATACAGGCAGTGAAATATCACTTTGTCCATGAGCTACATAAACAAATCTAAGAAGCAAAAGATCACCTCAACAGGGTGATAGAGGTGTTAAAAAAACCAGAAATCCTTGAAATGAAAGAAATAATACACCAAATTAAAAACTCAAATGAGGGCATCACCAACAGAGTAGACCACTTAGAAGATAGGACATCAGAAAATAAAGATTAAACATATCATCTGGAAAAGAACATAGACAACACAGTGAAAATGATAAGAAACCACTATCAGAACATTCAAGAAATATGGGATAGCATAAAAAGACCAAATTTAAGAGTTATTGGGATAGAGGAAGACATAGAGGTCCAAACCAAAGGAATGAGCAACTATTCAATGAAATAATATCAGAAAACTTTCTAGACATGAAGAATGAAATGAAAATCCAAATCCAAGAAGCCTACAGGAAGTCAAATGTGCAAAATCACACAATAGTGCAGCTATGTTCATCAAACAAATTCTTCTCAATTTCAATAGTCTAATTGACAACAATACAATAATTTTTGGTGACTTTAACACACCTCTGTCACCACTGGACAGATCTTCCAAACAAAAGTTGAATAAGAAACTATAGAGCTCAAAAACACAATTAATAACAGACTTAACTGACATATATAGAATATTTCAACTGGCATCAAGCAGATATACTTTCTTCTCAGCAGAACATGGAGCATTCTCTAAAATAGATCATACACCATACTACAGAGTGATTCTTAGCAAATACAAAAAAGTAGAGATATGGCCATACATTTTATCTGATCATAATGTAATGAAATTGGAAATCAATGACAAAATAAAAATAAAAATTTCTGCATCACATGGAGACTGAACAATATGCTACTGAATGAACAATGGGTTACAGAAGACATCAAGGTGGAGATTAAAATATTCTTAGAGGTAAATGAGAATACAGACAAAACATATCAAAATCTCTGGGACCTTTTTGAAAGCAGCACTCAGAGGAAAATTTATTGCATGGAGTCCATTCTTTAAAAGAAGAAAAAGCCAACAATAAATGACATCACACTACATCTCAAAGCCCTAGAAAAAGAAGAACAAATCAGCAACAAAAGCAATAGAAGGCAAGAAATAATTAAAATTAGAGTTGAAATCAGTGAAATCAAAACAAAAGAAACAACTAAAAAATTGACAAAATAAAAAGTGGGTTTTTTGAAAAATTAAATAAAATTGACAGGCCCTTAGCCATGCTAATGAAGAAAAGGAGAGATTTACCATCATACGGATAAAAAAGGCAATAGCACAATAGACACTACAGAAATACAGAGGATAATTAGAAATTATTTTGAAATCTTATACTCCAATAAAATAAAAGACATTGAAGACATCAACAAATTTCTTAAGTCATACGATTTGCCCAGATTGAGTCAGGAAGATATAATAATTTAAACAGACCAATATCAAGTGAGGAAATAGAGGAAGCCACCAAAAGCTTACCAAGAAAAACCCAGGACCAGATGGATACACAGCCAAGTTCTACAAGACCTTTAAAGAAAAACTAATACCAATACTCTTCAATTTATTTCAGTAAGTATAAAAAGAGGGAGCACTTCCAAACTCATTCTATCAGGCTAATATCACTCTGATCCCCAAACCAGACAAAGACACATCAAAGAAAGAAAACTTCAGACCAAGATCTCTAATGAATACATATGCAAAAATTCTCAATAAAATTCTGGTGAATGGAATACAAAAACATATCAAAAAGATTGTGCACCATGATTAAGTGGGATTCATCCTAGGGATGCAAGGTTGGTTCAACATACAGAAATCAATAAATGTAATTCACCACATCAATAGACTTAAAGATAAGAATAATATGATCATCTCAATAGATGCAGAAAAAGTATTTGACAAAATACAGCACCTCTTTATGTTAAAAAAACTAGAAAAATTAGGGATAATAGGAACATATCTCAACATCATGAAGGCTATCTATGCAAAGCCCCAGGTCAACATCATTCTAAAGGAAGAAAAATTGATGGCATTCCCTCTAAAAACTGGAGCAAGACAGGGATGCCCTCTTTTACCACTTCTATTTAACATAGTTCTTGAAACCCTGGCCAGAGCAATTAGACAGATAAAAGAAAATAAATGGATATGTATAGGAAAAGAAGAACTTAAATTAGCACTATTTGCTGATGATATGATTCTAACCTAGAAGACCCAAAAAAGCTCCACTAGACAACTTCTAGAACTATTAAATAAATTTAGCAAAGTAGTAGGATATAAAGTCAACATCCATAAATCAAAGGAATTTCTGTATATCAGTGACAAATCCTCTGAGAAGGAAATGAGGAAAACTACCCCATTTACAATAACCCAAAAAAGATACTTGGGAATCAACTTAACAAAAGAGGTGAAAGATCTATATAATGAAAACTACTAACCCCAAAGAGAGAAATCAAAGAAGACCTTAGAAGATAGAAGGATCTATCTTGCTCTTGGATAGGCAGAATTAATATTCTCAAAATGACCATACTTCCAAAAGCACTATACAGATTTAATGCAATTCTGATCAAAATCCCAATGACATTCCTCATAGAAATAGAAAAAGCAATCATGAAATTCATCTGGAAAAATAACAGACCCAGAATAGCTAAAGCAATCCTTAGCAGAAAGAGTGAAGCAAATGGCATCACTGTACCAGACCTTGAACTATACTAAAGAGCAATAGTAACAGAAAACAGCATGATATTGACACCAAAACAGGCTGGTAGACCAATGGTACAGAATACAAGACACAGAGAATAATCCACAACATTGCAATTATCTTATATCAGACAAAGTTGCCAAAAACATGCACTGGAGAAAAAATAGAATCTTCAGCAAATGATGCTGGGAAAATTGAAAATCCAGATGCAACAAAATGAAATTAAACCCCTATCTCTCACCAAGCACAAAACTCAACTCAAAATGCATCAAGGACCTAGGAATTAAACTAGAGACTCTGTGTCTAATAGAAAAAAAGTAGACTCTAATCTTCATCATGTGGGATTAGGCTCCATCTTCCTTAATAAGACTCCTATAGCACAAGAATTAAAACCAAGAATAAAAAATGGGATAGAATCAAACTAAAAAGTTTCTTCTCAGCAAAAGAAACAATCTGTGTCATAAACAGAGAGCTTACACCCTGGGAGCAAATTTTTACCCCTCATACATCAGATAGAGCAGTAATCTCTAGAGTATATAAAGAAATCAAAAAGCTAAACACCGAAAAATCAAATAACCCAATAAATAAATGGGCCAAGGACCTGAACAGACACTTCTCGGAAGAGGATATACAATCAATCAACAAATATATGAAAAAAATTCTCACATTTCTAGCAATCAGAAAAATGCAAATCAACACTACTCTAAGATATCATCTCACACCAGTCAGAATGGCAGCTATTATGAAGACAAACAACAACAAATGTTAGTGAGGATGTGGGGAAAAAGGCACACTCATACATTGCTAGTGGGACTTCAAATTGGTGCAGCCAATATGGAAAGCAGTATGGAGGTTCCTTGGAAATCAGGGAATTTAGAACCACCATTTGACCCAGCTATTCCTCTCCTTGGACTATACCCAAAGGACTTAAAAACAGCATACTACCGGGATACAGCCACATCAATGTTTATAGCAGCACAATTCACAATAGCTAAACTGTGGAGCCAAACTAGATGCCCTTCAGTGGATGAATGGATAAAAATATGTGGCATATATCCACAATGGAATTTTACTCAGCATTAAAAAAGAACAAAACCATGGCATTTGCAGGTAAATGAATGGCATTGGAGAAGACAATGCTACGTGAAGTTAGCCAATCCCCCCCAAAACAAATGCCAAATATTTTTCTTATATAAGGAGGCTAACTCACAGTGGGGTAGGGATAGAGAGCATGGGAGGATTAGATGAATTCTAAATAGGGAAGATGGTGGGAGGTAAAGGGAGGGGGCAGGGCATTAGCAAGGATGGTGGAATGTGATGGATTTCATTATACAAATTATATGTATAAAGACTTGAATTAGGTGTCAACAAACTTTATATAAAAACAGAGATATGAAAAATTGTGGTATATATGTGTATTAAGAATTACAATGCAAAAAATAAAACAAAGTACATGTATAAAGGCATGAATTGGTGTGAAAATCCTTTATATACAGAGATATGAAAAATTGTGCTCTCTCTATATAAGAAGAATTGTGGTGAGCCATTCCTGCGGACTGTGGTCGCCATTACATGATGGCGCTGGCTCCGCTGTGGTCTGTGAAGGACAACTCCATATCAAAGAGAGTTGGCGTGTTGTCAGCTCCTTATCAGAGAAAGTTGGCGTGTCGTTTTCTAGCACCCTGTGAGAAGGGTCCACGTGGCAGCTTTGCATTGGGGTTCGCGGTGCTTTATTAAGGCTGGGAGGGGCATCTGAGGATTATTAGAAGAATTATTAGAAGAATATCAAGGGCCTGAATAAACTGCTGAAAGAAGATTCCTGAGTCACGTCTTCCTTGCGGGCAAGGGGGGGTCGCGACAAGTGGTGCCGAAACCCGGGAGAAAAGAAACAAAGAAAAACCCAGGAACCAGAACTTTCAGTGGTCAGGGAGGTGCACCGGTAAGTCCCAGGTAACGTGGGACCCGCTGTTAAAAAGCGGGAAGCTCCTCTGTAAAGAGAGGGCGTTACATCTTATAGCAATTGCACTCTGAATTTTCGTTTTGTTTTCTGTGTATTTTCGTTTTGTTTTTGTGTACTTTCACTTTCGATTTCTGTGTTTTCTTGTGTTGCGTCATGGGTGCCGTGACTTCAAGTCCACTTCTTCTGGCCCTAGATGGCCTTTTACGTTCCAAGGGACTGGAGGTGAAACATCGCACCTTAGAAAAAATTTTACAGAGGGTAGATACAGCTGCACCGTGGTTTACATTTTTGGGCAGCCTCACTACACCCAGCTGGGATAAATTAGGCAAGGACCTTGATTTTGCTCGTGAGCAGGGCATGTTAGAGGGTGGGGTGATACCCCTCTGGAAGATGGTCCGTAGTTGCCTTACGGATGGCAGATGCCAAGAAGCGCTTGTTAAAGGGCAGGAGGTTTTAGAACAATTGCATGAAGAAAAATCAGAAACAACAGAGAGCGAAGTGTCTCAGGAAGAGAGGAGTGTGCGGGGCGTGGAGAACGGGAGGAGACTGTATCCAGATCTCAGTGTGCTGCCCACGCCCCCATGCAAAAGTGGGTCAGAGGCAGAAGACGCTGAGGAGGAGGAGTTAAGAACGCTGTCCCGGCAGCTAGGGAGTTTAGGTACAGGGAACAGAGATAAGCAAGGGCTCAAGAACGGGCGGCCTCCCGATCCGCCTCCGTATGGCGGGGGTGTTTCGGGACGAAGTTTCCACGCCCAAACATGGAGGGCTGTTAACGTTGAGATGGGTCTTGCTTATCCAGTTTTTCAGGATGATAATAGGGGAACATTTCATGAGCCTTTGGATTTCAAGATTGTAAAGACCCTGGCGGAGTCTGTGCGCACTTATGGGGTCGATGCCGCCTTTACACTAACTCAGGTAGAGAACCTGTCTAGATATTGCATGACTCCCTCTGATTGGCTAGCCTCGTTCGGGCTTGCGTCTCCCCAGGCAAATATTTGGACTGGAGAGCATTTGTGCTAGAGGGCGCAGCAGAGCAGGCCGCCCAAAATCATGCAGTGGGACACCCCCATTGGGACAAAGACATGCTTTTGGGACAAGGGAGATTTGCTAATCAACAGACAGGATTTCCTCCTGAAGTATATGACCAGATTAATAATATTTGCATTCGGGCATGGAAATCACTTCCAAATAGAGGAGAGGTGTCTGGTAACCTGACTAAAATTATACAAGGCCCTACAGAACCCTTTTCAGATTTTGTAGCAAGGATGGTGGATGCCGCTGGAAAAATTTTTGGAGATCCTGATAGAGCCATGCCCCTTATCAAGCAATTGGTTTTTGAGCAATGCACCAAAGAATGTAAAACAGCGATTACTCCTTATAAAAATAAAGGCATAGAGGCATGGATGAAGGTGTGTAGAGAGCTTGGAGGACCTTTAACTAATGCAGGTCTTGCAGCTGCTGTCCTTCGGGTTACAAAAAGGGGCGGTTCTGGTGCCGGAACATGCTTCTGTTGTGGTCAGCCTGGTCATCTCAAGCGTGAATGCCCCAAAAAAGACAATTTCAATGGACCTCCCCATGGTGGCTTTTCCAATGGCCCTCGTTTACCGGGGTTGTGTCCAAAATGTAAAAAGGGGAAGCATTGGGCAAAAGAGTGTAGATCAGTGAGGGACATCCATGGGCAGCCTGTTTTAACTGGGTCAAAAAACGGCCGGAGGGGCCCTCGACCCCAGGGCCCACAAATATATGGGGCAATGGAGAATGTCACACCCGAACCCGAGACATGGCCATCTCTACGCCATCCCATGAGACGCGGAGAGCCACTACAGGTGCAGCGGGATTGGACCTCTGTTCCACCTCCAGACTCGTATTAACACCTAAGATGGGAGTCCAGTTGGTAGAAACTGAGTTCAAAGGGCCTTTACCACCTGGCACTGTGGGCTTATTGATTGGACGTGCTTCCTCTATTTTACAAGGTCTTCATGTTTTTCCCGGAGTCATAAGCCCTGATACTGTGGGGACTGTAAAAGTCATGGTGGAAGCTCCAAGAGGCATTGTGTCTATCTCCCCAGGGGATCGGATTGCTCAATTACTAATTTTGCCTAGTTTACATAACCACTTCCTGGCTGACTCACGGTCACGGATGGGAAGTGAGATTGGTAGCACTGGAGGGAATTGTATCTATTTGTCACTGGGTATGAGCAACCGCCCCACCTTGGAATTAATCATAGAGGGTAAATCTATTGTGGGACTGCTGGATACAGGAGCAGACCGTAGTATTATAGCCCTTAAAGACTGGTCTAAGGGATGGCCAGTACAGACTTCTGATCAATCCTTAAGGGGACTTGGATATGCCCAAGCTCCTCAAATTAGCTGCAGACATCTATCCTGGAAGGACCCAGAGGGACACAGTGGTACCTTTCAACCTTATGTGCTTGATTTACCTATTTCTTTATGGGGCCGTGATCTGATGGAAGACATGGGGTTCACCCTTAGTAATGACTATTCCCTAATGTCTCAACAGATCATGCAAAATATGGGGTATAGGCCAGGTCTAGGACTAGGAAAACATCTACAGGGGCGTAAACACCCTGTGCAAGGTCATCAAAAACTTGACAGATTCGGTCTGGGTTTTTCATAGGGGCCGCCGGGGCTCAAATACCCATAACTTGGCTCACCGAGGAGCCTGTTTGGGTGCCTCAGTGGCCCCTTCCCTCGGCTAAACTGGCAGCAGCCCATGACCTAGTTAAAGAACAACTTGACTTGGGCCACATTCAACATTCTACTTCTCCATGGAATACTCCCATATTTGTCATTAAGAAAAAATCAGGGAAGTGGCGCCTACTGCATGATTTACGAGCAGTTAATGCTCAAATGCAACTTATGGGGCCCATTCAAAGAGGGCTGCCGCTGCTTTCCTCTGTTCCTCAGGGCTGGCATATCATTGCTATTGACATTAAAGACTGTTTCTTTTCTATTCCTTTGCATCCTAAAGACTCACAGCGTTTTGCCTTCACCCTTCCCTCGTGTAATCACGAGGAACCAGATCAAAGGTTTGAGTGGGTTGTTTTACCACAGGGAATGTCTAACAGTCCTACGATTTGTCAGATGTATGTAGGGAAGGCACTCACACCTCTCAGACAACAATATCCTTCCATCAAGATTATTCATTATATGGATGATGTATTATTGGCAGCCAAATTACAACAGTCAGTTAATGAGGCCTATAAAGACCTGGTGAAGTTGTTAGCTCAGTATGGATTACATATTGCACCTGAGAAGGTTCAAACAGGGGATTCTATTAAGTATTTGGGAGCGACGATTGGATATGACATGTTAAAACCACAAAAAGTTACTATAAGAACTCAAGATCTCCAAACTCTAAATGATTTTCAAAAACTGTTGGGAGATATTAATTGGATAAGAGGTTATTTACATATTCCTAATATCGTGCTCCAGCCTTTGTATGCTATTCTTAAGGGTGATCCAGATCTTACTTCCCCTCGTACCCTCACTAAAGAGGCCAGAGCGGCCCTTATAAAAGTAGAAGAAGCTATACAACATGCTACTCTATGCAGGCTCCAGAGTGATAAACCTTTCCAGTTATGTGTGCTTGCCACTATGCGGCAGCCTACTGGAGTACTGTGGCAAGATGGGCCTTTACTATGGATCCACCCACATGTATCCCCAGGAAAATCTTTAGAATACTATCCTGATGCTGTTGCAGCGTTAGCACTTAGAGGGATTCAACAGAGCATTCAATTTTTTGGACAAGCACCTTCTTCTCTTATCATACCCTATTCTAAAGTTCAACTTAATGTTTTGTGTGCTACTCTGGACAACTGGGCCATTCTATGTTGCTCGTTTCAAGGGGATATTGATAATCATTACCCTTCTCATCCATTACTCCATTTTGTTAAAGAGCATCCTATCATTTTCCCTAAAGTGACTTCACCCACTCCAATTCCGGGGGCTGTTAACATTTTTACTGATGGCTCTAAGTCTGGAATGGGAGCTTATGTGATTAATGACTCTCCCCCTGTCCAGCATCAATTTGCTCCTGAAAATCCACAATGGGTAGAACTACAAATTGTCATTGAAGTTTTTAAACAGTGTTCTTTTCCTTTCAATCTCATTTCAGACTCCATCTATGTGGTGCAGGCGCTCAAAATTCTGGAGGCTGTAGGAGCTATTAGTGACACCCATACTGTGTCTGCTTACTTTAATCAGCTTCAACAGCTTATCCGTAGCCGTACTGCCCCTTTCTATCCAATGCACATTCGGGCTCACACCTCTCTTCCTGGCCCGTTATCACAGAGTAATGCCTGTGCTGACTCGGCAACTAGAAGCCAGTTGGTATGCTTGGCCTCCTCCTTAGAAGAAGCTAAATTGTTTCATCACAACTTTCATGTCAATGCTATGACACTGCGCAGACATTTTTCCATCTCCAGAGCAGATGCTCGTCAGATAGTATTACAATGTCCCCATTGTGTCACATTTCTTCATCCTCCTACTTATGGTGTAAACCCACGAGGATTGAAGCCATTGGTTGTCTGGCAAATGGACGTAACTCACGTGCCTGACTTTGGCAACCTCAAATATGTACATGTTTCTATTGACACATACTCTGGAATTATTCATGCTTCTGCTTTATCGGGAGAAAAGGCACGTAATGTTATTACTCATTGCTTAGAGGCATGGGCAGCATGGGGTGCACCTGCATCCCTTAAGACTGATAATGGACCTGCTTATACTGGCAGACAGTTTACATCTTTTTGTTCTACTATGGGAGTACACCTTGCTCATGGGTTGCCTTACAATCCTCAAGGGCAAGGCATTGTTGAACGTGCCCACCGCACCTTAAAAGAAACCTTAGAAAAACAAAAAGGGGGAATAGGAGTTGACCACACTCCTAAAGAACGCCTGTCCTTAGCTCTTTTTACCATTAATTTTTTGAATTTGGATATTCATGGCCGCTCCGCGGCCGATAGACATGTGTCCCCTCAGCCCTCTGTGACTGGCTATGTTAAGTGGAAGGATGTTCTTACGGGCCAATGGAACGGCCCTGACCCCGTGCTGACATGGGCACGAGGATCTGTATGTGTTTTTCCCCAGGATCGCACGGAGCCGCTGTGGATCCCTGAACGCCTGACAAGAAGAGTCTCGAGATCTGCTAACCAGCAGCAGGAGGTGCCACAACAGTCCCATGATGAGTAGCTTCATTCTGATGAGTGCTCTGGCTCTGATGCTGGTGCCAATGGTACAGATGGCACCAATGCAGTGGTGGGCAGTGGCACGGGCATGGCCAATGCCAATGCCAGTTCATAGTAATTCTAGTGTCCTCCCCACTCTTTTTTCTACCTCATGTGAGATGTCTGCTCCTTGTACCTCTCCTAGAGGGGACATGGAAAATATTTTTAATCAGTCTCAAGTTAATCTCACAGGAGTTTTTTGTTTCAGTCTTGGGAACACTAATTGTATTAGCCTTAAGACCAAAAATTTGACTAACTGGGAGGACCCATTGCGGTCCAGTCGAGTCTCAGGGAGTATTCTCAGTGCTGTATTGAGCCAAGTAGTTTCAGGGAAGCAATCAGGCTCAGGGACCCCCGCAACTAGCTCTGTTTTAAACATAACTACTTTAGCTATTATCTCCGAGGTACTAATCCCAATGCCTCCTTCTTCTAATGGTACTTGCAATGCCACTCATTTCAAGGCCTCTCCCTACTGTACCCCTAATTTTGGTTTTCCCCCGACATTTATGCCTTGTCAGGATCATTCTTGGGAGAAACATCAAGTTGCTAAAGGTTTCTCCTTTTCCCCCCCTCTGAAGAGATATGTTTATAACTTTAACAACAATGCCAACTCCTCTACAGGAACAGGTTGGTCCTGGTTTCAATGGCTCATTTCCAATGAGAAGGGGGCTTCAGCCGATATTTCCGCATTGGCTCAATTACTAGGAGCCAAAAGTTGGCTGGCTAATGTTTCTGGCACTACTAAGGAGAGTGAACGAGGTAATAGGCTTACATCTGTTTCGTTCAACTCTCTGTTACATTATGCCACATTGCCTCCTGCAATGGTCTGTATCCAATCCCCGTTCCTGTTCCTTTTAGCTAATCACACCTCATCGGGGATGCTGGATTGTTCTATTATTACCTGTTTCTTATCTGAGTGTTGGAATGATTCTTGGACTGTAGCAGTGATTATGAAAATTCCAACTTTTGTCCCAATCCCAGTCACTGTGGATCCAGATAAATTTCCTATTGTAGAGCTACTTAGAGTCCGCAGAGATTTTGGAATCACAGCAGCTATAGTGACAGCCGTGGCGGCATCTGCTGCTGCAGCAGTTACGGCCGGAGTAGCCATGGCCAGTCAAGTACAAACTGCTGCCACTATTAATCAAGTTGTTCAACAAACGTCCACTATACTTGAATCGCAAAATGCGATTAATCAACATATTTTGTCAGGGATTTTAGCTGCCAACCAAAGAATAGATTTTCTTCAAGCTCAGGTAGAGGAATTGGCTGACCTAGTACTTTTGGGCTGCATTGACCAACGTGCACATTTATGTATAACCTCTGTCAGATTTAATGATTCCAGGAATGCTTCCCACATCATTGGTGGATATTTGGCTGGGAATTGGTCCATGAAAGCGGAAGACATGATCCAGTCCCAACTAACCCAGATGGCTGTCTTGAATAGTACCCGTGTCGATCCCGTGACTCTGGGTCAATTCACCAATTGGATATCTTCTGCTTTTTCCTTTTTTAAGGAGTGGGTGGGAGTAGGCATTTTTGGTGCACTATGTTGTTTTGGTATGTTCCTCTGTTTGTGGTTTCTCTGTCGCCTTAAGGCTCGTAGTGCTCAAGATAAGGCTATGATCATACAAGCTCTTGCAGCTTTAGAAAATGGTAACTCGCCACAGGTCTGGCTTGCGCATCTTAAGCAATAAACTTTTGACATGTCTTTTCTCGTTATTCTCTTAGTGTTGGAAAGCCCTTGCACTCTGCAGGCCTTGCTGCCATTGCACTCAGATGGGTTTCCACACTAGTGCCTTTGACATGGTCGTTGCACCCCAAGTTCTTATAACATTGCACTGGGATCGACATGTCCTTCTTTTGTCATCCTTCTAGTGTTGGAAAGCCTTTGCACTCTGCCGGTCTTGCTGCCATTGCACGCAGATGGGTTTCCACGCTAGTGCTTCTCTATCGCCTTAAAGTCCGTGCCTTTCTTTCAGGGTGCTGCCAACTTGTTTGTAGTTGTACTTCTAGACAGCCACAGTTTAACCTCAGCTATTCCCTCTTACTCACCATCGTCACGATACAGGATTCGAGGCAAGGCACTGCACTTGAGTGATCCATTGAGAAGAGGGACCTCAAGGGGAGCATGTCCTATTGCATGCGAGTTTGACGTGTCTACGCCCCGCCACACGAAAAAAGGCATCGGCTGATATGGTGTCAGATCTGGGGAAGGCGCCCCCTAGGGCTGGGCCATACTATGCAGCCACTTCTGCACAGTGGGATAGGACCTCTACTCTCGCCTGTATTGTCTTAGTAAAACAAAAAGGGGGAGCTGTGGTGAGCCGTTCCTGCGGACTGTGGTCGCCATTACATGATGGCGCTGGCTCCGCTGTGGTCTGTGAAGGACAACTCCGTATCAGAGAGAGTTGGCGTGTTGTCAACTCCTTATCAGAGAGAGTTGGCATGTTGTTTTCTAGCACCCTGTGAGAAGGGTCCACGTGGCAGCTTCGCATTGGGGTTCGCGGTGCTTTATTAAGGCTGGGAGGGGCATCCGAGGATTATTAGAAGAATTATTAGAAGAATATCAAGGGCCTGAATAAACTGCTGAAAGAAGATTCCTGAGTTGCATCTTCCTTGTGGGCAAGGGGGGGTCGCAACAAAGAATTGTAATGCATTCCATTGCTGTCATGTATTTAAAAAATAAAATTGATTAAAGATAAAAAATGTGAATTAGGTGAGTTGTAATGGTTGGGTGTGGTATTTTTAAGCAATAATGTATTTGAAATTCACCTTGATCCCACTAGACAGCTGAAGAACTGAATCAAATTTCACTGATTGGAACCAAGTTTTTTTGGGGGGGATGTATTAATTTCCAAGTCATTAGCTATTAGTGTTGAAAAATATCCCTTTAAATCGAATTTCTTCTTTATTATAAAAAGTGAAGAAAATATAACTGAATCTTTCTTTGATAATCCAACTTATTTTTATTGGGGCAATTGAGAAGATAATACTGAATCTATTCTGTTTGCTTGACTAGACATCTGTTTATTTTACCGAAATCATAAGACAAATTTCAAAGCCACTGACACCACTTCATGTTAAAACATTGCAGTATCATCTAAAACATTAAGGAATATATAAATATCCAACAAGTGAGGAATAGTCCAAGAAATTCTTGAGTACCCCTTTTATAGAAAACTGCATGAAAGAGACTGAACACTATCTCAAAAATTGGAGAATGCTGAGATTAAAAGAGAATTGCAAAGAAATATTTCAATAATATTAGTTATGCAAAAATATATACCTGTGACCATTATTAGAAAATCTTTACAATTTATATATTAGTTTTAAAATAATTTTTATTGTGCATTATAATTATACATAATAGCTTGGTTGTTACACATCCACACATGCCCATAACCTAGTTAGATCAATTTTATTCCCCAGCATCTCCCTTCTCTATGTTCTTGATTCCTTTCTTCTAATTTACTGGTCTCCTTTCTATTTATGAGTGATTGCTTTTTTTAAAATAATAATTTTTTCCTTCTAGCTGTCTGTTGCATATGAAAGAAAAAGTGCAACCCTTCATTTTCTGAGTCTGGATTGCTTCCCTTAATATAATGCTCTCAAGTTCCACCCATCTTCCTGAAAATAACTTAATCTCATGTTTCATAAAATAAAGTTTTATGCAGACATTATCTATCTATATATCTATGTCTATATCTACATCTATATCTATATCTATCTATTGATATCTATCTATCTATCTATATCTCACATTTTCATTGCCTATTAATCTGCTAATGAACATCTAGTCTGGTTTTATAATTTATCAATTGTGAATTTTGTTGGTATAAACACAGGTATACACATATTGCTGTCGTATACTGTCTTTATTTCTAAAATATTAATACCAAGAAGTTGTATAACTGGCTCATATCAGGGTTCCATGCCTGGTATTTTGAGGGATTTCATATTGATTTTCATAGAGGTGGTATGTTGCAGTCAGATTTTTTTTTTGCTGCTGTGACTAAAAGACCTTACAAAAACAATTATAGAGAAGAAAAAGCTTATTGAGGGACTATGGTTTCAATACATAGACAGCTGAATCCATTCCTTGGGGCTTGAGGTGAGGCAGAGCATTATGGTGGAAGAGTATGGTGGAGGAAAGTAGTTCACATGATGATCAAGAAGCAGAGAGACTACACTCTCCATATATAAAATGTATACCCCAAAGGCATGCCCCCAGAGACCTATCTTCTACAGGCACACCCTACCTGCCTTCAGGCACCACTCAGTTAATCCTATCAGGGAGTTGATTCACTGATTGGATTGATTCCCAACTCAATCATTTATCCTGTAAATCTTGCATTGTCTCATGCATGAGCTTTTGGGGGAGACATCACATTCAAACATTCAACACTTGGCCCCTCAAAGCTCACAACCATCTCACAATGAAAAGTAAATTTTTTCCATTTCCAAGAGTCCCCAGTATCAACAGTTCAAGGATTGACAAAAAGCTCAAGTGCAAATTGTCCTCTGAGACTCAGGGCAAGCTTGCTTTATGAGCTCCTATAAAATTCAAAAGTGATTTACACAAATTTTCACTCCCACCAGCAATGTATGAGGAGTGTACCTTTTCCCCACACCCTCACCAACATTTATTGTTGCCTGTATTCTTAATGATTGCCATTTTGACTGAAGTGAGATGAAATCTTAGAGTAGTTTTGATTTGCATTTCTCTAACTGCTATAGATGTTGAACAGTTTTAACATATTTGTTGATAAATTATATTTCTTCTTCTGTGAATTGTCTGCTTATTTTCTTAGCCCATTTATTGTTTTTTTGGATTATTTTTTTTGGTTCTTTATATATCCTAGAGACTAATGCTTTATCTGAGGTGCATGTGGAAAAGATTTTCTCCAATCTGTAGACTCTCTCTTCACATTATTGATTGTTTCTTTTGCTGAGAACAAGATTTTTAGTTTGAATCCATCCCATTTACTTGTTCTTGATTTTACTTCTTGTGCTGTAGGAGTCTTGTTAATAGGTCCTAGGCTGACATGGTAAAAATTTGAACCTACTTTTCTTCTATTAGGCATAAGGTATCTAGTCTTGTGCCTAAGTCTTTGATCCACTTTGAGTTAATTTTTGTGCAAAGTGAGAGAGTTTTAATTTTGTTTTGTTACATGTGGCTTTCCATTTTTCTCATGACAATTTGTTTAATAGTCTATCTTTTCTCCAGTAAAAATGAGAATGGAATCACCATTTGACCCAGCTATTGCACTCCTTGGTTTATACCCAAAGGACTTAAAATCTGCATACTACAGTGGTACAGCTACAACAACGTTTATAGAATCTCAATACACAATAGCTAAACTATGAAACCAACCTAGGTGTCCTTCAATGTATAAATGGCTAAAGAAAATATGGTATATATATTAAATTAAATATTATTCATCTCTAAAGAAAAATGTAATTATGACATTTGCTGGTAAATGGATGAAGTTGGAGAATATCATGTTAATGAAATAAGCCATTCCCCCAAAACCAAAGGCTGAATGTTTCCTTTTATATGCAGATGCTAATTCACAATAAGGGGAGGCACTAGGGAAGAATAGAGTTACCTTAGATTAGGAAGAGGAGAGTGAAGGAAGGGGAAGGGGGATATAGTGATAGCAAGGATCATAGAATGAAACAGACATTATTACCTTATGTACAGGCATGACAAATGTGATTCTATAACCTGTACAATCAGGAAAATGAGAAATTATACCCCATATATTTATGGTATATCAAAGTGCATAGATGTATTTTATGTCATGTGTAACTAATTAAAACAAATAAAAAATAAAAAACCCACTATTTTTCGTTGTGCCTTGTGGATGCTCAGCTGCTCCAAGATGAAGGTGAATATCTCCTTCCCAGCCACTGGCTGTCAGAAACTCATTGAAGTGGATGATGAATGCGAATTTTGTACTTTTTATGAGAAGCGTATGGCCACAGAAGTTGCTATGGATGCTCTGGGTGAAGAATGGAAGGGTTATGTTGTCTGAATTAATGGAGGGAATAACTAACAAGATTTCCCCATGAAGCAGGGTGTCTTGACCCATGACCATGTTCACCTACTTCTAAGTAAGGGGCACTCCTGTTATAGACCCAGGCGAACTGGAGAGAGAAAGTGCAAATCTGTTCGAGGTTGCATTGTGGATGCCAATCTGAGTGTTCTCAACTTGGTTATTGTGAAAAAAAGGAGAGAAGGATATTCCTGAACTTACTGATACTACTGTACCCAAAAGAGCTAGTAGAATCAGCAAACTTTTCAATCTCTCTAAGGAAGATGGTATCTGCCAATATGTTGTCAGAAAACCCTTAAACAAGGAAGGTAAAAAACGCAGGACCAAAGCACCAAAGATTCAGCATCTTGTTACTCCACATGTCCTGCAACACAAGTGCCAATGTATTGCTCTAAAGAAATAGCATATTAAGAAGAATAAGGAAGAGGCTGTAGAACACACCAAAATTTTGGCCAAAAGAATGAAAGAAGCCAAAGAAAAAACACCAGGAACAGATTGCCAAGAGACTCAGGCTGTCTTCTCTGAGAGCTTCTACTTCTAAGTCTGAGTCCAGTCAAAAATAAGAATTTTTATCAGTAACAAATAAATAAGATCAGACCTTCTAAAAATAAAAAAAGAAAAACCAGTGACAATTTTGAAAGTAAAAGTGATTTACAAGTATCCAACCTATAAAGGTACAGAATAAACATTTCATACAGAAAAAAATAGGGGCATAGAAAGAGGGTTTTTAATTTGATGCCATCTCTTTTTTCCTGAGCTGTCAGAGTATTATTGAGGAAGTTGTTGCCTGTGCCTATATGTCGGAGCATTGATCCTATGTTTTCTTATAGTAGTTTCAAGATTTCTTGTCTAATTCCTACCTTCTTAGGTCTTTAATCCATTTTGAGTTTACTTTTCTGTAGGTTAAGAAGTAGGAATCTAGATTCATTATTCTAAATATGGATATCCAGTTTTCCTAGCACAATTTATTATAAAGATTATTTTTTATCGAATGTAATTTTATGGTGACTTTGTCAAGAATCAGATGTCTTCTTTTCCACTGCATTGGATTATGTGTGAAGAACCATGATAATTTTTGTTATGATAGCTCTGTAGTATAATTTGAAACTGGTATTGTGATGCCTCCAAAATTGCTTTATATGCTTAGTTTAGACTATTCTGGGCCTTGTATTCTATATTAATTTTAGGACTATTTTTCTAATTCTGTGAAGAATGTTATTGGTATTTTGATGGAAATTACAGTGAATCTTTTTGTAATATGGCCATTTTAACAATATTAATTCTGCTTATCCATGAACATGGAATGAAACTAACTTCAACATGAGGTCTTATTTTCTTAATGTGTTTTTAAATATGTTATCCTAATATTTAATTAAGGATTTTCTATTTTTATCCCTCATCAGGGATATTGGTCATTAGTTCTTTCATTGAAGTGTCCTTGTCTGGTTCAGGTTATCAGGGTGATGATACTGGCTTTGTAGAAGAAATCTGGAAGTGTTCCATAGGAAAAATTTGTTTTAAATTCTTTTTTGCTAGTGAATTATAGTTATACATATTGGGATTATTTTTGACAAAAATTAGAAGTATGAAATATGATTTGCTCCAATTTAGTACCCAGTACTTCCATTTTATCTCCCCTCTTCCACCTGTTTCCCTTACTCTTCTCTACTGGTCTTTTTTTCTATTTGTTTATAGATTTTTTAAAATGAGTACTTTATAGGTATACATAAAGGTGAAATTCACTGTGGTGTATTCATAAATGTACATAGCATAGTTGGGTCAATTTTATTCCACTATTACCCTCTTTTCCTGTCTTTCCAACCTCTGCCTCAATCCTCTTCCTCTGCTTTGCTGATCTCCTTTCTGTTTTAATAGGACCCCACTCTACTTTTCCTTTTATTTTGGTCTACTTTCATGTATGAGAAAACATTTAGCCATACTCAGAGAGTCAAGGAATTTTTTTCTAAAAGCTAATGTGATAAGGAATTACTATCCTGGAATTTGTTATTCTGATTAATTGTTCACAAATTTCTCTGTGTGTTCTCATAATACTATTTAGTAAAAAATATCATCAAGGTATTGTGCAACTGTCTCAGACAGAGTTGAGACACCATTCTCCATGCAACAATCAAATATATTGACAATTGCAAGTAGCAACACTTCATAGATATAGGTGAAAAACCATAGCCTGAATGTAACAGGCAGAGAATATAACTTTCTGTTTTGTTTTATCTCTGGAATATTTTGCTCTTGGGAGAATGTATGCTTTCTTTGCTTTTCAGGAGGATGAGATTTGCTCTCTCTGATTGTTCTAATTATCTAGCTTAGTCACATTTCAAGGAAGAGTTATTTCCCTAGTGAAAGGGAGCTCTTGGAATATGACACTTAGGAGATTGTGTTCTTGGCAAAAAGGGAGCAGATATGTAGTATCAAAGTTAAATCTCTGATTTCCAGGCAAATATCTTTTTTTCATAGGCATGATCTTACACCTTAACTCTTCATTCAATAATTGTAAATTGTGCCTTGTTACAGTCTCAGAAGAAAAGTAACCTTAGGGATTACCTAGACTTATCATCCACCTACTATATGGTTCCTTCCACAACTCTTCCTGTGCTCAAACCCTCAGTAATAGGAAATCTGCTACACCACAAGAAGCCTTCTCCCTCTTGGACAGATCTGGCCAGGCTGAAATATGCCTCTCTACAGCTTAAGTCCTTATGCAACTCAGTGGGAGAGGTCTTACCTTTCATCCACTCTACCTTTCATATATTTAAAGATAACTTGTGTCCCATTGAGCTCTCTGTTTGCTAAGATAAGTATCTTTAACATTCTTACATAATTGGGCATGGGGACACAAATACATAGAACTTGATTCATATCTCTATTAACTCTGGTTTATTTATTTGAGTCAACACTCATGCCTGTTATGATTTGAATGTGGAATGTCCCTGAGAGGCTCATGTGTTGAAGTTTTGGTGCCTAATGAGGCAATGTTCATATATAGGGCTTTTGGGAAGTAATTTGATCATAAGGGCTCTAACTTCATCTGTGAATTCATCCATTGATGGATGAATAATTTCATGGCACTCTTGGGAAGTGATAGAAACCATAGGAGGTGGAACATAGTCACAGAGAGTAGGTCATTGGGGCCATATCTGTTCCTACATATATATTTTTCTCTTTCACTCTCTCCTTCCCTCTCTCCCTCCCTCCCTCTCACCCTTCTCTCTGCTGTTGGCTGCATGAGGTTGAGGAACTTTCCTGTGCCATACCTTCCCCACTATGATGTTTTGCTTTACCATGGCCCCAAATCAATGGAACCTAGTGACCATGGATTTTAATTTCTGGAACTATGAGCCAAAACAAATATGTATTCCCTAAGGTTATTTTCTCACATATTTTGTCACAGAGACTATATATATATATATATATATATATATATATATATATATATATATATATATATATATAATTTTTGTAGATATTAAACCCAGTAGTCCACTTTATGCTTTGAATCTAGCCCTTGCTGCTCTGCTCCTGCAACTTATTTTTAAAATGAACATGTTGTCTCTTATTCTATTCTTTCTTCCTAATGTTCCCTTCCCTAATCTCAGGGGGAACAGAATTACCCTTCTTCCCTTCATCATACCAAGTTATTTATTTTTGAGTACACATCCACCATATAAATGAAGTAATTAAGCCTTTGGGAGGGTGCTAGAGATTTAAGAATCTCCCAAATTAATAATCAAATTATGACCCCCTTACAGGGCATACCTGGAATGTAGCATTTGAGTCACCTCTTTAAAATCTCTGTTCTTCCTGATGGACAGAATCAGAGCCTCTGGGACAGGAGTCCCCTGTCTTTCTCTCTTGCTAGCAAAAAAAAGTTTCATTTTTCCAAAACCTTGTCTTTTTTTTGGGCTGGCATTAGGGATGAAGACTGAGATTTTGGTAACAACAATGCTTCTTATAGCAACATGATTATGTTATTCCTCTGTGTTTGGAATCTATAAACAATTTTATGATCTCATATAAGTGACCTTGCAATATAAAATTTATAAATTATGCCCATTCAAATTATCGTATAATTTATTAGGAGGCTTTGAAATATGCTTCCTTCTGAGTTCATATAATATAGATCACAGACTACTGGAGTTAAAGAAGTTTTGAAGATTATCTATTTCATTTTTTTTCAGCTGATAAAATAAAAATTTACTTCAAGAAGTTATTTGGTAAGACCTCCAGCCCTAACTCTGCCATTTGCTCAGGGATACTTTGCCTCTTAATTGATAAACTGGGACAGAACTTTCTCATCTTTTCCTCACTCAGTAAAACCATCATTCATTTATTCACACAACAAATATTTATTGAACATAATTTTATAGCAACGCAGACAAGAAGTAATATCAGTATATCAGGCTGGAGAATGAAAAACCAGCCTCTACCTCAGAGCAAAGCCTGTCCAAGGAAGGGGGCATGACCTTTGTCCTTGGAAAGACCCACAGAGCACTCCTAGGCACATACCCACCCTACTGAATTGTTTATCTACAAATAACAGGAGAGATCTGCTGTGCCTGGTGTCCTTGACTCAGTCAGGCTAGGTGAGGACCCATAGCAACCCCCTAGCAGCCACCAATCAGCATGAAACAGAGAAATACCTGGGATGCCAGATGACCCAGTAGTTTATGGTAGTTGATAACATGTTGGGAAACCATGTAGTTCAGCATGTACTCCCCTCATGGCTTAAACCAATCAGTTCAAATGAATCCCCCTCTTGTGCTAGCCAATCACCCCTACTCAACTTATTTCCACCAGTGAATGTGCTAATCATGTTTTAGAGTTGTTTTATGATTTTCACGTGGTGTGTGATGATTTGCTAAGAGAGGCTATGATGTATGTGAAGTCCCTGCTTTCCCCAAAGAGTAAATAAAACTGCTGCAAACCCTGGGCTTGGGGCTTCTCAGCATCACCAGTTGCTGTGTGTGTGCAGAGGACTGAGCTAGCTCGCAATAAAAACCTCTTTGCTGCTTACATCGATCTTGGTCTCTGGTGGTCTTTTGGGGGTCCTGAATTCGAGCATAACAAATGGGGGCTCATCTGGGAACCCCCTTAAAAGCCTACCCAGACACCCTGATCAAGAAGTGATGAAAACCCAGCCGGTAAGTAAAGGCATTGCCGATCTATAAGTTTCTGTACTCTGATTGCCTGCAGGTTCTGGTTCTGTATTGTGTGGTCGGCAAAAGGTCCAGGTGGACGCACTGAACGGCAGCCGATGGAGTTTGTGGGAGATGTCCCCAGCCCCTTTTTGGGTTCTGAGTGGATTGCCTTTGGTAAAATATTTTGTTAAGTATTTAGTAAAGTATTTTGCAGCTGACAGATCCTCCGTCTGCCTCTGCTTTTGGTTTCTGTGTAGCAATCTATGCTGGCTGTGAATTCTTTTGCTGCACTGCGAATTTTGTGTTATGTATGTTTGTTTCTATTTTCCTGTCTGCCTCCACCCCAACACCCTAGCAAGAGAACTAATCTCACAATCTGGAGTCATCAGACCCAATCTGAGGAGTATACTCCCCCAATCTGTTTGTCTGAGGGGAAGGCCCCAGTTGGCTTGGGGCCAGCAACCCCCTTCCATGTTTTTGACAATCTGAAAAGGGAATCTGTGTCTTTGTGTGTCTTTTTGTCTGTGTCTCTGTTAAGTGTGATGGCATTGTTTTACTTTGGATAGATGCAGTGTCCCAAGTTCTGATCTGCCTTAGAAGTGTGGAGGTAACTTTAGCTAAATTTTAGCCTGAGAATGTCCCTAGTATGCTTCTCTTGCTTCCCTGTAAGGGACCAAAAGCCAATAGAACTGCCATTTTTTCTGTTCTCACCTTTTACACCCCTTTTAGCTGTGTTTTAAAGAACTTTGATAAACCTTACTCCCCTTTGTTAAGTGAGATTAGGGATGCAATGATTTCTTTTCTTCCCATAGTTGGCTTGAGTGCACCCATCCACCCACTGCAGAGGGAAATGCCTCCTGGGGATCTAAGAACTTTGATATCTCCATTTTTCTTTTTCTCAAAACCTTGTCCTCATTATTAAATTGGCATTAATTGGCTTCAAGGACAGGAATTGAACTTTCAGTAACAAATTTTGGCACCCCAGAGGGGACTCCAGAGGAGCCCCCACTCTAAACAACTGCAAGCAGAGGATTAACTTTTGAGAGCTGACTATTGGAAAGTTAGGAGACATGTCAGCATGCCTGGGATTGGACCTAACCAGAGGAGCTAATCCTGTAACTAAAAAGAGGGACTGAGGGACTCCCAGCAACTGCCAAAGCCCCTTTTGCTTTGAGGAACTCTAAGACCCTTGATTTTACACTTCTGATTCCCCTCTGTGAGAACATCTGGTCCACTTGTGGGGACATCTATAGTGCCACTGGTGTAGGAGTCATAATTAAATTGGTGTTAGAAACTTGGGGAGATTTTTCTCTTATCTGATCTGTTTTAAAAGTTCTTGTCTGTCAGCCATAGTCTGAAGCTCCCTTCAGTCTGTCTGTACTGTCTTTTTTTTGGTACCTGTTTCTGGCCTTTAAGACATGGGCAATAATGTGTTGATATCAACTGTGGTGTTTTTAGACATTACAATGGAGATTTCACCTATGAAAAGCTACAAGGCCTTTACTATGGTGTTATGTGTGCACACTGGTGTTATGTGTTGTCAACAGATGAAAATAATGATGTCTTTATAAACATTGGCAGATACATAGAACGCTCATGAAAAATTTAAAAAATGGACCCAAATATCTTTGATTCACGTGATTTAAATGGTTCAATTTAAATTGGGTAAACAGATGAAAGTAAAGATGTCTTTAAAATTAAGCTTATAAGTTTTTCCTAGGTGATCAAAAAAACTAATAAAATGTTGATGTCTATGAAAAAATCTGCCTAAATTCAGAAATTTACAAGGATTGTTTCAAAATTTGAACAGAAAAGGAGGTTAACAAATGGAAAAGAGAAATTAGAAGGTTCTGGGTATGGATTTAATAGAAGGAAAATGTGTTTCTGCATAAGAGAGTCTGTTATTGGCTGTATAGGTTTAAGTTAGTGACAAAGAAGGTCTGTGTAAGTTGGTTATATATATAAAGTTTTTGAGCAAGTAATCTTAAAGAAATTAAAAATTATACAAATATGGTTAAACAACAACTGTTATTTTGCAATATTGTAATATGTTTTTTCTTTAAGAGATAAACTTGGTTAATATAAAAGCATTAATTTGATTGTTGTGCTATTAAATGTGTTCATATCTTCCAGCATATAAGTCTGTAGGGTAGAAGTTTTAAAAGAGTATTATATCAAGCTGGTATTCTAAAGTTGTACAGTAATTTTAGGCTTACAAGAAAAACATTGGAGATTTATTTATATCATTTGATGTTCTATAACTAGACCTGCTATCAATAGGATGTGTAAAGTTTTATGTTACTTTTTATACTGGGGTACAATTTAAATGTATTTTTAAGTTAATGAGAGCCTAATCTGTATAAAGGTTAATATTGTAAAACACAAAAGTACTTTGCTACTTTTCTACAAAAGGTTAAAAGCTTTCAGTCTTTCTTTAATTTTGTTTTAGATGTGATATTATATTATGTTAACTAATATTCATGTGAACTTGAGCAAGAATTTATGTAGTATTTGTAAAATGATGTCTAAAAAGCAAAGATCAGCTTCAGAACTAGAGCACTTTACTTAAGATTTATGAAGAGCCCCGCTTTACCTGAGATAAGGATCTGTGTCCCACCCTAACCCTAACCACCAGACAAGGAAACATCTGCTCTTTGGCTAAGAGAAGCTGTATGGCATCAGAGGAATTTTGGAGCTCATGGTTTCCTTAGGATTGTGTGATTTGCTTATAGTATTTTATTAGTGTGCATTGAATGCTAGTTCAGGTGCTCCAGCACACCAACACTTTTTGCATTAATTGTGTATATTTGATAATTGGTGCGATCAAATATATGAATGCATTTAAAGACAATCCACCTTCAAGTAATTATTAATAGCACACTCACAACATAGGTCATAGGGTAGTTATATTTCTTTGTAGTTATATTATGTTTTCCATAATGATTACATTAATTTATATTCCCTGTGTTTGAGATTTTTGAGAGATCTTTTAGTTGGTTGTGGAAAAGTCATATTTTTCCCTAAATAAGTCTGAAGATCATCTCCTAGCCAAGCCACCAATGGGCAAGTCCCAAGATTCATAGAGCCTAACCAAGCCATGTCTTACAAACATGCACAAACCTGAAAACACTAGAAAGAGACTCCCCCACTGACCCCCTAGACTCAGAAACTGCTTAAGAAGGCACCCAGGAACCTATGTGGAGCTTAAACCCAATTAGCCTCCCAAGAAAGACTCTCACCATTAGGCATGATCTCCACTGAAGTAGAACAGAAGAGGTTGGACACCTGATGAATTTTCAGGATGCAGATTTATTGACTTCAGGGTTTGGAGATGGCTCTTGCTTAAGAATTCTTGCTCTGAACAATGAGTGTGGGTGAGGGGCCTAGGAGGTTCATAATACAAGTGCATTTCCTTTCATCCTCTAGACAGACAGGGGTTTCACAAGTTTTTTTTTCCTGCAAATGTGGCATTTATAAACAAAGAGAAAGCTACAAACCACAATGCCTTTTGCAGATTTTTTGCTAATAGCTGATGTCCTTTGCAAAAACCTCTCTGATAGGAAGAGGAACTTACATGCCACAAATATATGGTGGAGGTTCCTGCTTAATTATGGTAAGGGTCTTCTGGGTGAGGGTCTCTGTCCTGCTTCACTACCACCAAGGTAGGGTAGGCAATGTTGGTACAGCCAACTGGGATGCCATAATATTTCACATATTCTGAGGGAAGTACACAGTTTTTGCTGGGGAGAGATAAAGAATCATGTCAGCAAGCACCCATTGGGTGATTATTTATAAAATTAACCTTAAAATAAAACTTCTAGCATGACATTTTTGCCCAAGGCCCTGAAATGGCTCCACAAAGAGTTCAGCTTCCAGCTGAGCACCTCCATTCCATGCCCCTGCCTTTCTGGTCCTGATACATCTCCAACCTCTTACTGGGGAGGAAGGATGGTTCCTAAGTAGAGGAGAAAGGGAAAAAAAAGAAATTCTCAGGGTGAAATGGGAGGAAACACTATTGTTAGACTTCAGCTAAGTATTCTTTAGCTCAGCAGTGATGATTACCTTCTTCTGAAAAAAAATCACAATGGATTGTGGATCCTGATTTTGAGATTTTTTTTAAAGCAGCTCTTGAAGTATAGTCAAATGTTTAAATAACTGAGAAAAATTCCCCAGTGACATAAGTTTTGGATACTACTTCCAAAATGGGGGAAATCTGAGGTAGGGATAAAAATAAAACAGTCTGGGATGGGATCTATATCTAAGCTCTAGATCTGAGATCTATAATTTTAGAGAGAAATCTAGAAATTTATATAGAATTAAGATGAACCCTATATAGCACTGATTCACTATAGCACTATTTTGTAAACAAGTATGTATAACATCCATTAGAATATAAATCATTCAGTTAGTTATACAGTCATTCCTCAGTGTCCATAGAGAATTGGTTCCAGGACACCCCCTACTCTCAGTGAATTAAGAAATCTGCAGATGTTCAAGTCCTTTATATAAAATGGCATAGGATTTGCATAACCTATGCATATACTACATGCTTTAAATAATATCTATATTACTTATAATACCTAATATGACACAAATGTTATGTAAATAATTATGCTGCATTGAATAAGAACAAGCAAAAAGTCTATGTGTGTTCAGTACAGATGCATTTTTTCCTGAATATTTTCAATCTGTGGTTGGTTAAATCCACAAATATGCAAGTCATAAATACAAAAGCCTGACTGCGTTTTTCTTATGACATATGAGCTTGGGGTAGAGAAAGAGGAGAAGCTTAATCAAGCACATGTTATTCATTTGAAGAGGTGACTTGGATGCAACTTGGACTTTAGAAGATTTGAAAAAAATAAGAGAGCAATTGCCAATGTAAGAAACCCAGGAAGACAACCCCAAAGGTCTTTGCCCTCAAGTTTCTCATTGTTGATCCGAAGGAAAAATGATGCTTGGT
Organism: Ictidomys tridecemlineatus; assembly: GCF_052094955.1. NCBI lineage: Eukaryota > Metazoa > Chordata > Mammalia > Rodentia > Sciuridae > Ictidomys > Ictidomys tridecemlineatus. The sequence continues at coordinate 111,893,042 of NC_135478.1, read as the reverse complement.
AATGATGGCAAGAAAAGTACAGGGCAGAAAAGAGGGAGCAGGCAACTAAAGGACTTTAGAAGTGATTCAGAGGTAGATAAATGAGTGTGGTTTGTGAGTCTAATAGAAAGTATAAGAGAAAGTGGTTGATCATCCCTGGTATCACCATAAGGTATATGGGCAGCAGCTTCATGTACCCACACAAGGCACAGCCAGCCTTCACGTGAGACATTTTCTTGGCTGAGAGGCACCACTGCACAATCACCTCCCATCGAAAGCCCAGTGAGAGAGGGGTGCAGTGATGAACCCAACCTAATTCCATTTTAAGATTGGTAGCCATCTCATCTCAAAATCATGAAAAGTTAATTTTTGTTTTACTATAAATCACTGCAATTTCTAAACTTGTTTGGAATTCCTGCCCATGCCTTGAATTCACCCATGCCTGGCTTTCCCTGACCAGATAACAACCCTCTCTGAAATGTCAGCAGTGCCTCATAAATTCTGATGTTGGAATCTAAATTTATTCCCTACCTTGAAATGTTAAGCCATGTAGATCATTAATCTACTATCTGTATTATACTTGTCAAAATCCTGTTAGCTGTAAGTTCTCAAGACATCCCCCTTTGCACCTTTCTGTGCTATAAAACCTTTTCCTGGAGAGCTGGGGGCTGTTCTCTGGCCTGGGATTTTAAGTGAGACAGTTGCTGGCTAGTTTTTGTGTATACAAGTTTGCTTTATTTGATTTAAAATTGGAGTTGGTGGTCTTTTCTTTGAGTCATGGTTCAACAGCAGCCCAGAGATCCCATGACACACCACTGATATCCCAGCTTCCCCATCCTGGGTCTTTGGCCTGAGACTCCCAAGTCACAAGGGTTCAGCCATTCAAGATCACATGAGGCCTCCCCTATATTTCCCAGCCCCACAAACCACAGAAGGACAGGAGTCCCTGCTGCCCTGGGGAGACTCTATTCACCCTGCACATCCATCTTGAGTGACTGATATATGCACCAGTACCAGAAGGTGAGGATGCCTAGTCCAAAGATGAGCCCAGGCCATGGGTGGTCTCCCTCGAGGGGATCTTGGAAGATGCGAAAGGAGTCATTCCTTGGGGTGTAGCATTCTTCTTTGATGGTGGTGTTTCTATCAGAAACTAAGGTTGGAATGTCTTTCATGTACTTTCCCATGAAGGCTTCATACCCTCCCACTTCATTGAAATCTGGAAAACATTGGTACAAAAACAATCTGAAATTTTCAACTCTTCACAGAGATTTCTTCTCTGGGCCTGAGAATTTGAGAGGACACCACCACCAGAGAGAGTCCTTACTGTGTGGTCTTGGGCGAGTTATTTTCCCATTCTGTGCATCAGCTTTCTCAACCATAGAATGGTATTATTAACCCTGCCCAGCCCCCTTGGGGGCTACTATGAGGATCCAAAGCAAAAACTGTGAGAGTGTTCTAATCACAAACTTCTTTACAAAATAGAAGGTATTTCAATAATTTAAAGGAAGTTCTTGGTATGGAATCACATGCAAAGACTCTCCCCTCACTTCCTGCTGTCAGCTATGGTCCTTGGAACTCAGATCACAGGCCTAGAGTTAGATCATTAGGAACACTATGGAATGCCCATTCCTACCTCCATTCTCCACTCTCACTTTTCTGCCTCTGAACGCCTCTGATTCTCCTAACTTAGCCATCTTGTTTCTACAACCTACAGGGCCAAGCTCTATTCCAGTCACTACTGGAGATTCCTGAGACCACTCATGTAACTTGTAGTGGATACCAAGCAAATGCCCATTCTCAAACTGTTTTCTGGTTGTTTCTCTTTTCTTCAAGAAGTGCCTAACATTGAGCTGAACTTGAGATGCTGGTTCATTTGAACAGACTCACCTGTGATTGTGTAATGCCAGTGATTGCTAATAAGAGAAAGATGGCCAAGTATATGTCCAGGCCCAAGGCCAGATTGATGAATATAGCCCCAGAAAAGATGGATGCCAAGAAAGAGAGAAGAGGCAAAATTAGAAGTGATGGATGCCAGTCGGCCACAGGGTACATACTGTATTGCTGAGCTTTGAAACTAGCTGTATTCAGGATGATAATTGGTATTCCAAAAAAGGATTCCATGATCAAAAAGATCTGTGAAATGCTTAATTAAAGTTAAGGCAGGGCTGGGGTTGTAGCTCAGTGATAGAGCACTTGCCTAGCATGTGAGGCACTGGGTTTCATCCTCAGCACCACATAAACATAAATAAGCAAAATAAAGATATTGTGCCCATGCAACTAAAAATATTTTTTAAAAATGTTATCACAGTTTCTTTGCCTCATAATTTCTCTGAGCCTTTAATATACACCATCTACTGAGAATCCCTAGAAGGGAAACATACATGATGCTTCACAAACTTATTTAACTATTAAACTGTTTTTGCCAACACAACTTCTCTGAGCCTTTAATATACACCATCTACTGTGAATCCCTAGAAGGGTAACATGATACATGATGCTTTACAAACTTATTTAACTATTAAACCATTTTTGCCAAGGTGTTATTATTAACACCTGAGTGCCTCCCAACCCACCCACTGACTGCTACTCCTAGCTATTATCCATTATTTACACCTCAGTCTACATAAGTATGTCAGATCCATTCCCAAAAGCAATGGTGTTAAAGGGTGTTAAAGTGTTTGGGTGTTAAAGCATCCATGAGTGGGAAACCCAATCTCTACTGCATAAAGGAGAAAACTTTATCAAGATTATAATTTTATCTTCCTGACCCAGAAGGAGTTCATTTGACTCAAACAACCAGTACATCACCAACTACCTCTTACATACCAGGCTTGGTATTAGGTGGTCTGATTTAGATTTTCACATGTAATTTTCAGGGGACATGTTCCATTTTTGCTCATGAAATATGTTCCTTATGCAATTCTTCCATGGTCTCTCCTTTTCCTCCCTTTGAGCAGCCTCATAATTAACCTTCTACCTGGCTGGATGATGTAGTTGCTAATATAAACCAGCAGAGTGTACTAGGGTCATTCAGAATCAGTTTCCATATTGTCTCCAAAATACTGCACTTCCAAGAAAAATTAGTATTAAAGGATGATCATGGTGCAACTTTTCAAATATTTAGATACAGAAGAAACTTGTCTTCCCCAGATGAAATTAATGAGTTTTTGCACAATAATCTCAGGACATACAAAAAGGGCCCAGCCATATTCCTGCAAAAAGGCCAACATAGTTGCATTTCCTCTCTATTCTCATCTTCTGTCTTCCCCACTATTGTAGCTCCTCAATTCCCTTCAGTGGCTCAGGTGCCCACCCCGCCGTCTGTCACTCTGCTATGGTTTGAATGTGTCCTCCAAATGTTTACGTGTTGAAAACTTAATCCCCAAATGTGTGTGTTCATGATATTTAAAGGTGGCACATTTGGAAAGTGATTAGGATTAGATAGCACCATGAAGGCAGGACCCCCATAATGGGATTGTTGGCTTTATAAGAAGAGACCCCAGTTTGCAAGCTCCTTAACATTACTATGTTATCCTCTTCACATGTTAGGCACAGCAAGGAAATTCTTACCATTTGCCAGTGCTATGCCCTTGGATTTCCCAGTTTCCAAAACTATAAGAAATCGATCTTGATAAATTATGCAATCTCAGGTATTCTGTTATAGCAACATAAAACATACTAAGACACCCTTCCAATGGAATATCCTCTCTACTGCCTCTATTATTTGATCAACTATCAACTCTATGCCTATGTGCTAATGTTTGTGCTCTGGACAGTGAACTGACCCCTTCTCCAAGATGGACCTTCTGAGTATCCCAAGTCTTAGCTCCAGTCCTCCTAGACCTTCCCTGAATATTCTCTCAAGATCTCTCAAGGGATCTAATGTTATCATCATTCTTGGTGAAAAAGGATAGGCAGAGCTAAGAGAGGGTGACTTACAAAGAGACCTTCTCACTGGAAGCTGGTGGTCAGTGGTAAGAAGTTTTAGATACCATCACTGAGTAACTTTAGGCAAAACATTTTGCTTCTCCACTTCTCAGTGTCTTCATCTTTAAAGCAGGAAGTCCTGACTCTAGGTGCTTGTCTCAGTGGCTGGAAATGGGAAAGGACTTCAGCCAAGGAAAACATTCCCTAACCAGGTCCTGGATGGATTCATCCTGCTCTCTGTAGCAGCCCAAAGGAGGAAAGAACCCCTGCTGCACTTTATGCTTGCTAAATGTAAATGACCACTTTTTCTTGACTGCACATGAAGCCACTAGAAATTGTGATGAACACTCATAATGTCATCCCATGTCTCCAAACAGTTACACAAAATTATGTAAATTAAACTGGCTCTACTCACTGATTACAGCAGGATGCTGTCAAATTCACATACTTTTGATTTGGCAGATTAGCTAACAAACACAAATGAACTATAAAAAGTTCAAGGCTACAACTATTGCCTTAAAAATGCCCACAATTGGCTTATTTTCCATGAAAAATAATTTTTAGTGCTTTATGATAACATGTCATGGTAGACTGTGATTCTCATTAATTTTTGTCTTACTATCAATAGTATCAAACACATACTACAGATGATAATTCTATAAATGAAGTTTATAAAGATTTCTTGAAATGTTAAACTCATAGAGATCTTGTTTTATGACATTCTATTTCCATCTAGTACTGATAAAGAATTCTAAGAGAACCTGCCTGGTGTATAAATTCTTTCTCCCATGAGTCATTCCTAACTCCAAGATAAATTCTGCCCTGGGAGCCCCAAAGGCCAGCAGAAATTCTTGAGGATATGGCAGCTGAGTTCATGGAATTGACTGTAGCTGAATGAACCCAGTTCAGCCTGGGGTTTCTGGCATTAGTCTTGGTCTCTTTCTAGGTGCCCCATTTTTTTTCTTCTTCACTAGTGGTTTTTCTCCCTTCTTTTTCCAGAGAATTTTACAGTTTACCAAGGGTTTTCACATGTATGTTTTATTTTAATTCTCAAAATAAAATTGAAAATTAAAGGATAACTTTTCTGTAAAATTTTCTGTAAAATCATTTTTTTAACCAAAAAATTTACTTTTAAAATAAAACAATTTTAAATAAAATAAATGTATGTGGTTTTAAGTCAAAAAGCACAGATAGTTAAATGCTGAAAAAATAAAATGTTATATATTGAAAAATCATTAGTCTGCCCAAAGATGACCACTGTTGAGAGATTTTTATTTTTCAATACCATTAAGCTATTTTAAATAGCTTGTTGAAATTTAGATATTATGTTCTACATAATTCAACAATTATGTTCTCCATCTACTAAAAGTAATAATTCTGAAGATGGAAATTGGAAAATGTTTAAAATGTGGGTTAAGAGCAGGATGAAAGAAGACAGAACGATATGGATATTTTTTATTTTCTTAACAGTGCTGGAATCAAACCATGGGCCTTTCCCTAGCTAACAAAACCCCAGCTGGTGTGCACATGCTGACTGTAACTTTATAAGAGACTACACACAATACAGGCAACACTGAAATATGAAAATAAAAATGTTGGTATTAGAATTATAAGATTATGGGTGCTTATATACCCTAAAATTTTCTTCAATTCCTGCAGTTTCAAAGGTGAAGCAGAAATTTTAAAACACAATATATTCTTTAACGATGTGTGTGTGTGTGTGTGTATGTGTGTATGTGTGTGTGTTTGTGTGTGTGTGTGACAAAAACATAAAAAATAGATTGGAAGAATACATACCAAATTCAAGTTAGCATTTATCTTTTATTAAGAAGGAAACTAGGAGCAAGAGGAAGTACAGAGAAGAGGGGAGATAAGATGCATTGTATTTCTTTTTAAAAATGAAAAATTGTCCCGTGTACAATGGTGCACACCGGTAATCACAGATACTTGGGAGACTAAGGTAGGAGAATTGCAAATTCAAAGCCAGCCTCAGAAACCCAGTGAAACCTTGTCTCAAAATTTAAAAAAAGAGCTGGAAATGTAGGTCAGTGGTAAAGTGCCTCTCCATTAAATCCCCAGTACCAGAATAAATAAATAATAAATATTTTAAATTTCTAAATTTTGAGTGGGTAGATATGAAGGTGTCTGCCATATTATTATTCTTGGTACTTTTTCTGTATGTTTAAAGTATTTCATTAAATTATTTTTATTTGTAAAATCAGATGTCTGCATAGGGAATACACCATAATAGTGGTATGATAATAGCCCTAAGAACAATAGTAATAACAGCCTCAGGGAATACAAAGACATTCAGTTATTATGTGTAATTCATAAAATCTCAAGTGATTGTGCATATTTGAGTAATATATAGCTTCGATATAAAATAACTGTCCTAAAATCCTATGAGGTAATTTGTCTCACAGGTCATTCCAGATTTCTCCTTTTCTAAATTACTGTTGAATGACTTAAGGAAAAGAGAGGCAGAGATAAAAGAGAAAGGAGGAAAGAGAAAAGGACAGTGGCAGAGAGGGAGTGAGGGAGGGAGGGACCGAGGAAGGAAGGAAGGAAGAAAGGAAGGAAGGAAGGAACAAAGGAAAGTAGGAAAGAAGGAGAGAAAAAGAAATGAAGAACAAGAGAGAGATGGAAATTTCCCTGTTTTTGCTAAACAGAACCATTTGAAGTGAAATAGAAAAATGTGGTCCTCTAAGTTCAGGGATTGGCAATTTTTTTCCATGAAGAGTCAGGTAGGAAATGTTTTCAGCTTTGCAAGCCATACCATCATTCCAACTCTGTGGGTAAAACATGAAAGCATCATAGACAACATATACAAATGGCTTGGAACACAAGCAAAGTGTAGATTGTTTTATTACTAGAGCTTTTCCCCATCATTTTGAAACTTTAGTTGATCAGTGTCTGCTGGACTCTTAGGGAATAAAAAAAAAACATACCCCAACTAGAAACCTCTGGGAGCAACTGAGTCTCTTGATTTTGGTGAGCCTTGTGTAAGCTGTTTGGCTTTAGTGTGGATATTTTTAAGATGCTTTGATTTGATATGTGTGTTTGCTGCACATTCTGGTCATAACCAAAATGTATCTGAGCACTCAAGAAATCCTACATAGCAATGAGGTTTCAGATGGAAAAGCATCATTAATCAAATTTCTCTTACCATTTGTGAAAGTGAACAGCCCACGTAATATGTATTCAACCCTTAAGCAAAAGCCAAAGCTTTTATTTTTACCAAAGGATCCCAAAGGACAGCAAAGTTGCCATAAAAGTTTATTGCAGTCGTGATCTGTGATAATAGCCAAGGGAAATACAAACAAGGACATTCACTTATCACATGTAATTCATAAAATCTGAGGCTTTATCGCAAGTGATTGTGCACATTAAATAATATGCACCATGCAAGAAACCTTACAGAATAAAATTCTTCTCAGAGCTTGATAAAGTAGGTGGTCAAGGGAATCAATAAAATTTGGGAGTTCATGGAGAGACAAACAGTTCAGAGTCTCTAAGCTAGAAAAAATATAACCTCAAGATGGCAGCAATAGCCAAGGCTCCATACCACCACTAATAATGCACCTGCAATACCTTTTGCTTTCTCCCATCAATTACATGTTTGCTGAATACTTATATCTTCCCCAAACCTTCCTGGCAAGTTGTTGGCTGTTCCCTGTCTGTACATGGATCTCACAAACAATCGCACCTATAACAATCTTTGCCTATACACACAACACACACACACACTGCCCCCAAATATTTGACTATGTATAATACACATACCTTGCTTCTGTACTTGTTAACTTGCAGTTCTTTTATTTTATCCATGATAAAATAAAAGGGAGGAAGGAAGGTGGGCACTCCTGTATACTGAGCTCCTAGCAAGTACAAGTGACATCAATGTATTTCTTTTGTTTTCATGTCTGAATTATATGTATGTATTTCTTTAAAAAATTTAATTTCTACAACCCATGGTAAACTTGAAGCCAGCTTTGCAAATGTACAGCCAAAGCCTTGTCTTTCTGCACACACCTCCCTCCTTTAGTACCTTCACACACTCACTGTACAATCGATGTTCTCTTGTCATAGTCCTTGCAGACCCTTCTCTCACCAACTTGTTTTGAGATTCATTTAACTGCTTCCCTTAATTTTTAATGCAGTCTTAAGTTTTAACCAACTCTGTACTGAAGGAATAAAAGACTTAGTATACATATAGGGTCAAAAGATTTAGACCCGTGTCAGGAAACCTGCTTCTCATCCTGCTCTTCTTTAACCCCCGAAAGTCCTTTTCCCTCTCTAAACCTCATTTGCCCATCTATAAAATGAGATCTCAGGACATAGGATTAGATGATCTATCCCATTCCATCATTCTACACTTTTTTCTTACCAAAGCACAGTGCAAAAGTGTGAAATCACAGACTTTGAGACCAGAGAGACCCAAATTCCAAGCCTGGTTTTGCCATGTACTGGCTATGTGATTTGGGGAAAATTATGTAACTTCTCTGAGGCTTATTCTCTCTTCCATGCAATGAAAAATAAAAATAGAAATTTCTACCCATGAAGTACACTTGTAAGAACAAGAGACAATGGGAGTAAAACTCTTACTGGAGATTAAATGAAAATACTGGCACTAAGTGCAACAATTATCCTTTTTAAGTTTTTGTCAAGTGATCATGTTTGGGCAACAGATGGAACAAGTATGATGTTTATTAGGGCTTCTAGTAGGGAGCACCAGATATCATGCAGAGAGGCAACAGACTACACCATGTATGATTTAAAAGCAAAATTTAGAAAAAGCTGATGCTAGGAAGCATTCTTCATTAAGGTCTGAGCAGAAAGAGGCTGCTCCTCGCCCACTTGGTGATTCTCAAGTCCAAGTAGGTTTAATCAGTAACCTGAAAAATAGGTGGGGTGATAGGGAAGGCAGGAAGAGAGGTTGGCCATTTATTTATATGACTACCCCTACACCAGCTCCAAGGGCAAAGAGTGCCCTTTCCATGACAACTGCAGTCAACAGACTTTCACCAGCTTGAACTGTGAATTTAGAGAATGTTTGTCTCTGAAAAGGGGAAACCCATTACCCTTCTCTGTGTGCTCATGGGATGGGTACCACCACACAGGCTGAAAACTGAGGGGCAGTTCCCTCACTAGTTTCCTGCTACTTTCAGAGTGACCTTCCCACTGTCCTGATTATCTTCCTTTTTCTCTTCTTATATTGGTGTCCTCCCCTCCCTTATGAAGCTGGGGTCTGATGTCTTCAGCCCTCCTAGCACTTCCTAACCTAGGCCAGTCTGGTCTGCAATGAAGTAAAATTGAAAAGGCCAGAGTTTTCATCTTATAGCTAAAAACTAATCCTAAAGGAGAAGAGGAGAATGTGAAGGAGGGAGAATCATCCTATTAATGGAGAAAGCACAAAAACACTAGTCAGAAAGCTGGCACAGGTCAAGGACGGTAGCAGAGCAAGTCAGGAAGGAAGGAGAATGATTTATGGTTTCAGTCCCAATTTCTGAGCTAAAACCCTATCATCTTTATCAATGAGAGCATTTTCAAAACCTTTTATGGGGGAAATAACAATCTCTTCAACAAATGGTGGTGCTGGGAGAACTGGATATCCACAGGCAAAAGAATGGAGTTGGACCCTACATCACACCAAACACAAAAACTAAGAATACATGCAACCTGAATGTAAGAGCTAATGCTATAAAAGTTTCAGGAGAAAACATGGAGACAACTCTTCAAAACCTTGGATTTGGCAATGAAATCTTAGAAATTACACTGAAAGTATGAATGGCAAAAGAAAAATAGATAATTGGATTTTACAAAGATTTAAAACCTTTGTGCACCAGAGGATACTACCAAGAAAGTGAAAATAAAGCCTACAGAATGGAAGAAAACATTTGGATCTCAAATGCAGAATATACAAAGAAGTTTTTACAATCGAACAACAAAAGACAGGCAACCTAATTTTTAAAAATTTTGTATATGTAGGCAAGAACAAGAATGTAAAAATACAAAAAAGGAAAATAATTGTGGTAGATAGAATTCTTGTACAAATATATATTTTTTAAAGAAAGAACAACCAAATGCAATATGTAGACCTCATTTGATTTCTGATTCAATCAAACTAGTGTAAGAAAGCATTTTTTTGAGATAATCAGGAAAGTCTGGTTAGAAAATTTTGGAATAGGTATTAGACTACAAAAATTAAGAAATCACTGTAAATTTTTTTAGGTGTTATTATAATGTAATTGTTATGGTTTTAAAAAGTTAAAGGTACAGTCTGAAGAATCTATAGTGAAATGACATGATCTCCCAGATCTGATATAAATACAATACTGCTAAAAAAAGAATGGTAAAATATTGGGCTGGGAGTTGTGGCTCAGTGGCAGAGCACTTGCCTCTCACATGCGAGGCACTGGGTTTGAATCTCAGCACCACACAAAAATAAATAAACAAAATAAATATATTGTGTCCATATATAATTAAAAATATTTTAAAAGGAATGGTAAAATATTGGTAATTGTTAAAATCAAATGATCAGTATTAGATATATGAGTGCTCATTATACTCTTCCATTTCTGCTTATGCATGTTTGAAATTTTTCATAATAAAAATTGCAAATGTTATTTAATTGTATTGTTGCCTCCATTTTAAGTTGCCAGGAAAATAAAAGCACTAACACCTTTTTTTTCCTACCCAGCATCCTCAGATCCAAGCAATCTCAGGTCTTAGGGCATATCTTTGGCAAAATGCTAAAATTGTTCTAATCTCCCCTTTGATGATGGAAGATTAGAGAAAGGAGAAAAACTTTCTGTAGACAATAAGATACCTTTTTGACAGAACAATAAGCACCTTGTAACTGTGAGAAAGGGGGAAACCAGAGCCACTCCCTGTGTGATCACAGAAAATGCCACATCTTTCTCTGCCAAACTAACCCAGAAAGTTTCTCACTGAGAATGCTGAGGACTTTTTCCTCAATCATTTGTGTTCATCATCATCTCTTACATTCTAATAACTTTACGCTTTCAAATAAATTCACTCAATCCTTACCACCCACCACCCAGTGAGGTAGACAAGTCAAGAATTATGAAGGATGAAGATCTAAAGAGTTTGTGCCATTTGCTCACAGGTCACCTCTTAGTGAACAAATGAGCAGACCAGGTACGCAGCTTCCTCCAATTATTCTCCTAGATGGTTTTCTCAACAAGGTCCTATTGGTCCTATTTTCTTTCTTTTACTCCTTATAATTCACCCTTCCCTCCCTCCCTCCTTCCTTCCTCCCTTCCTTCTCCCTCTCTTTCTCTTCTTTCTTTTTTCTTTTACTTTTCTCTGTTCCTTTAACCTTTATCAGGAAATCACCTTGGAGTTAGAAAAAGTCAACTAAAACCAATAACCAATTTTTCTTTTCCTACCATCTTTTGGACTGTCAAGGGAATATCTTAGAACTCAGGGGTTTCCAAAGTTGGTGGTGGATGTTATGGTTTGGATGTGAGATTATACAAGAAGGTTCAGATGGGAAATGGTTGGGTTATGAGAGCCGTAACCCAATAGTAAATTAACCAACCTCCAATGATATTAACTGAGGGGTAACTGAAGGTGGGTAAAATATGGCTGGAGGAGGTGGGCCATTGAAGGCATGACTTTGGGGTATGTATTTTGTATCTAACAAGTGGAGTCTCTCTCTCCATCTCTATCTCTTTCCCTCTCCCTGTCTCTCTCTCTCCCTCTCTCCCTCACTGCATCCTGATCATTATGTGAGATGCATCCCATCACCACATTTTTCTGCCATGATGTTCAGTCTCACTTGAGGCCCCAAGGAATGGAACCTACTCTCTATATATGGGGGCCTCTGAAATAATGAGCCCTCAAATAAGCTTTTCCACCTCTAATTGTTCTTGTCAGGTCTTTTAGTCACAGCAGCAAAACAGCTGACTAAAACAGTGGGGAAGTGTTGCATTGTTTAATTTATGTTTTTGCTTGGTTGGTTTTGCCATCATGAAGAATGGACTTGAACATTTTCAAGAAAGGAAAAGTAAAGTAAAGAAGGAATAGGAGGCTTGTTCCAGTAGATCAGTGAAGAGCTTTTCCCAGCTTTCAAAGGTGCCCAGTGGCCAGACAGTCCTTGAGAACTTCAACCTGTAAACTGGAGCCTGCAGTTCCAAATTGGCAGGGAGGGCAGATTAAATGATGGTAGGGGAGCATCCCAGTGGTTAGGTTTAGAGAAAATAAAAATCCCCCAGAGATTTAGTAATAAACAGATTCCAAGTGAATATGAGGAATCCTATGCAGTAAAAAGGACAGTGAACCAAGAGACACAGATCTAGTTTCTACTCTTGATTTAGGATTCTGAGAAGCACTTTACATCTCCAGGTTTTTCATTTGCCTGTTGCCAAGGTTTGAATATTTCCCCTTCAAAACTCCTGTGGAAACAGTCCTGAAATCCATGTGTTGATAGTATTTGGATGAGGAGCTTTGGGAAGTAATTGAGATTAAATAAAGTCATCAGGGCCAGCCCCCATGACCAGAGGGGGGAGTTATGAGCTCACACACACTTACTCTATCTTGCCATGTAATGCCTCCTGTCATTTCATGAAGGCCTTCATCTAATAAAGACCTTTCAATATTAGGCTTCCCAATCTTCAGATCCCTGAACTAAATAAACTTCTATTTTTATAAATTACCAAGTCTGTTGTGTTAAGCTATAGCAAATAAAAAAAGAATGTGACTGTTCCCTTTCAAAGTTGGTATTGACTGTCTATACTCAAAGGCATCAGAAATATCACATGGTGTTGGATTGTAACCTGAAAGGACAATGGCTGCCTCAAGGTTGAGGCTGGTTCTTATATGTCCTTAATTCCTTTTTTAAAAATTGATGAATAAATTAAGCATAATTATATGTAAACCATGATGTCTTGAAATGAGCATACATTGTATAATGGTTCAGTTGAGCAGATTAACATGTATTGCCTTGCAAATGTGTGTGTGTGTGTGTGTGTGTGTGTGTGTGTGGTGAGAACACTTAAAATCCACTTTATTAGCAATTTTAAACTATATACAATACATTGTAATTGACTATAGTTACCATATTGTAAAATAGATATTTTGAACTTATTTTTCCTACTTACCTGAAGTTTTGATCTTGGTCAAAACTTTGACCAAGATCTTCCCTCACCCCAGCCTCTGATAATCTCCATTCTATTCTCTATTTTTATAAGTTCCATTTTTTAAATCCCATATGTTAGTGATATCAGATGGTATTTGTCTTTCTGTGGTCAGCTTCTCTTTATATAATATCCTCCAGGTTGATCCACATTGGCACAAACAATCATGCTGCAATAAATGTGGGAGTGCAGAGATTTCTTCAACACTTTTATTTCATTTCCTTTGAATATATACCCAGAAATGGGATTGCTGGATCATGTGGTATCTTAATTTCTGAACTCCATTTTTTATTTTTAAATTTTTTGTTTTATTTTTAAATGTGTTATACATAATAGTAGAATGTGTTTTGACTCCCTCTTAATCTTGTATTAAGAACAGTTTTCACTGAATCTGCATAAAACTGGTATGTTCCCAACCTGCACCACAGTGGGGAACAAGGAGTTCCTCTGAACTCCACTGGATCCTTGATGCATGAAACAGAACTTTGAGGAGTAAGAAGGCTGAAGAGATCAAGTTCATAGAAATACGTAGAGGTGCCTCTTGGTAAATGAGAGTAAGCAGCTTCTGAGCAGCCAGGACCCAGTCCCCAGTGCAGTATACTCACTGAGAATAAAAATGTAGATCAGCAAGGACAGAACAGAAAGGTAGATCTGGGATCTGCTTGCTTCCAAAGCTCTTCTTCAGGTACTATGGCAATTTTACCACCTGCATGGAGTGCAAGAGAGGTCACTACTAGCTAGAGTAACCAGAGAGACCAGAGGACACAGAAAAATGAGAGTCATTCTGGTGTTAAAGCCACAATAGTGTAGTCAAGGGGTCATAACCCTTCTTGACCAGAGAAGTCTGCAAAGTGACCAGAAGACCATAAACATTTAGCCATTTGCTCATTTCAATCTCACCTGCCCTACCACTATAGTAGTAACTGTGTTATCCCAATGCTCAGAGAATGCCCAATAAACACCTGTTTTTTATTGAATACATGACTGGGCTTAACTAAGGAGGCAGATCCTTATCCTGGGAGAGGAGGGAATATATATATATATATGTAAAATATATACATATATAATGTACATATATATATGCATATTATTAATATACACAAATATGTGTGTATATTATATTATATTGTGTACATATATTTATAATAATATATGATTATCATAATATATTTATATTATGTATAATATATTTGTATTTTTATATAATGTATTACACATATTCCACATATATATAATATTGAATACATTTTATATTTATATATAACATTATATATAATGTTAATAATTAATTCATAATATATAAATATGTTATTAATAATTATAGTACTTATAATAATTATAAATTGCTCATACAGTTACAATCATAATGATTATAACATAAAGGTAATATTAATCAATAATCAATAATTATATATTATATACATATGATATTTTTAATTGATAATAATTTTATATTTATAAATAATATATTTACATAAATATGAAAATTATATAATATCATACATAAATACAAATATACATTAATAACTAATGATTAATAAAACATATGGCTGCTCTGGGAGAGGAGAGCCTTGCTCTGATAAGGAGGTACAGGGCAAGGAAAAGATCACATAAGTTCTACCATGACTGTTTGGCCTTGGGCTAATTCTGCCCCCCCATCAATAACCATCCACTGCCCGAATGTGAAGATTTCCTTTTCACCTTGTTCTCTCTGAGGTCTGCTTCCCTTCCTCCCTCATCAGCACTTGGTCTTCCCACTGAGACTGCAGTCAGAGAATCATTATTTAGATAATTAATATAGCTCATCTCATTTTCCTCAAGACTGTAAACTGAATAAGGTTATGCCCAGGAACCAGTATAGTGCCTGTCCAGAGAGAGCAGGAATCCTTTTTCTAAGAAAGCTGAAGTTTTCTGAGAAAGACTTTCTGTTGTGGATGCCTCCAAAGCTTAGAGCTCAGCTGTCAACCGTAGCATAAAGAAATTGGCCTTTCATCCATGTTTGTTTGTTAATTCATTCATGCATTCAACAAAGCAGAGTCCCTGCCCTCTCCTGACAGCCCAGGAGTTCCTCGTGAGTAGTTCTCAAATATGCAGTGTATACCTTTCACTATCTAAACTGTGCTTCCTGGCAAGGCCCCCAATGGTGGAATGACCACAAACAATGAATTCTTATCATACAATAAAAGTAATAGCCTAAGTGCAGAGACAGTGGATTTAGGGAAGTGGGGGCTTAGGAGGGACTTAAGTGGCTAGATTGAATCTCAGCTCAGCCACCAACTAGTAGATCATAGATAGCCCACTTGATATCTGGGATCCTCCATTTGAACACCTTTAGTATGGCACAGACAATAATGACTTTCCACAGTTTGGCTCCCATTGTGTAGAATCTCTCTTCCAAGTCTTAATCATTTCCTTTGCTGTTCAAAAATTTTCTAGTTTGATGGTATCCTACTTTTTGATTCTTGGTTTTATTTCTTGTGCTTGTGGTCTTTTTTGGGAAGTCAAATCCATTACCTTTATAATGGAGTGTTGACTCTATGTTTTCTTCTAGCAGTGGTAAATTTTCTAGTCTATTGCTGAGTTTTTATTTATTGTTCATTTTTTTACCATACAATTTATTTTTAGTTTTTTTTAGTCATACATGACAGCAGAATGTATTTTGACATATGATACATACATGGAATGTACATACATCAATCATATTGCCTATTCTATTATGCTGCCCTCCCTACTCCTCCCCTCCTCTCCCATCCTTTCTCTCTATCCAATCTAATATGACACACTTTTTTTTCTTTCTCTCATCACAACATCATATATGTATTCTGTGTAACAGTGAGGTTCTCCTTCCATCTTCCGTGTAACTCCCCTTCTCCCTCTTTTTCCCTCCCACCTCTTTTCCCTATTTAGTAGTAGTCTTCTTCTCATGC
Organism: Ictidomys tridecemlineatus; assembly: GCF_052094955.1. Lineage (NCBI taxonomy): Eukaryota > Metazoa > Chordata > Mammalia > Rodentia > Sciuridae > Ictidomys > Ictidomys tridecemlineatus. The sequence continues at coordinate 111,877,048 of NC_135478.1, read as the reverse complement.
TCTTCCCCCCTATCCCATTTTGAGTCACCCCCTTTTTATCAGAGAAGACATTTGGCATTTGTTTTTTTTTTTAGGGATTGGCTAACTTCACTTAGCATAATCTGCTCTAATGCCATCCATTTGCCTGAAAATGCCATTATCTTGCTATTTTTTAGTGCTGAGTAATATTCCATTGTGTGTAAATGCCACATTTTAAAAAATCCATTCATCTATTGAAGGGCATCTAGGTTGGTTCCACATTCTAGCTATTGTGAATTGTGCTGCTATAAACGTTGATATGGCTGTGTCCCTGTAGTATGCTCTTTTTAGGTCTTTTGGGTATAGTCTGAGAAGGGGAATAGCTGGGTCAGATGGTGGTTCCATTCCCAGCTTTCCAAGGAAATCTCCATACTGCTTTCCAAATTGGGCACCAATTTGCAGTCCCACCAGCAATGTATAAGCGTACCTTCCGCCCCCCCCCCGCCCCGCATCCTCACCAGCACTTATTGTTGTTTGACTTCATAATGGCTGTCATTCTTATTGGACTGAGATGGTATCTTAGAGTAGTTTTAATTTGCATTTCTCTGATTTCTAGAGATGGTGAGCATTTTTTCATGTATTTGTTGATTGATTGTGTATCCTCTTCTGAGAAGTTTCTGTTCAGGTCCTTGGCCCATTTGTTGATTGGGTTATTTGCTTTTTTGTTGTTAACTTTTTGAGTTCTTTGTATACTCTAGAGATTAGAGCTCTATCTGATGTTTGAGGGGTCAAAATTTGTTCCTAGGACGTAGGCTCTATTGCTGAGTTTTTAATCCATTTCAATTTGAGTTTTGTGCAGGGAGAGAGATGGATCTAATTTCATTTTTCTACATATAGCTATCCAGTTTTCCCAGCACTATTTGTTAAAAAGGCTGTCTTTACTCCAAGATATATTTTTGGCAACTCTGCCAAATATCATATTACTAGAGCTATTAACTATATCTGGTTCAAAGCAAACAACAGATGTCAACTATTATCATCCACAGAAGTAATTTTTCTTTTAACATTAATGGTGGGGATAGGAGTTATATAAGCCAATTAGTTCTGAAAGATGGTAAAAAATCAGTCAACTAGGGGAAAATGATTGTGTTATGAAGTTAGAAAAGACTTTACAGTTTCAAAGTTATAAAAGATGTAGCAAGTGATGTTTATGTTGAAGGAGGGGAAACAATGAAGAAGCAAAGTATTGGGAGGGAGGAAGAGGAAAAAATAATTTTGTCATTAGTAGAAGATATGAGAGAATAAGAAATTAGAAAGTGATCAAATGAAAATAGTAAAAAACCAAACTGAAATATAGAATCCAAAAAACCTACTCCCTAAAAAGATAATGCTAGGAAAAACTATCTACATTTAAAAAATGCTAAAAGTGAAATAAAATGAAACAAATAAATGTATGTGTGTGTATATGTATATCTCCCTGGAGCCAGAATTCTCATGCATATTCTCTTTCTCTCTCTCCTCTCTCTCTCTCTCTCTCTCTCTCTCTCTCTCTCTCTCTCTCTCTCTCTCTCTCTCTCACACACACACACACACACACACAAAGAATAAATAAAATAAAAAAATTTTTAGAAGATCAGAAATAATAAAAGAAACTTCTCCACTGATGTTGTCAAAATAGTTGACCAGACTGGATGGTCACTCTCTATGTTCAACAGTCTTTCTTGTTCTTTTTTAGTTATGTAGTGATAGTGCAAGGAGTGGGGTTTTTAATTCCTTCCTGTTTTTGTTCTACTTTTTGAGCTGCCAGTTAGAGCAGCCTAAGATTAAAGCCATTTGATATAAGACTCAGCTTCCTTTCTCACCAGTATGAGGTGAGATGGGTTAAGATGTATTATCAGTTGGTATTTTAATCCATTTGGACCAGTTCAGTGCACTGCCAGAATACAGCTAATGCAGTGTTCTGTGAATGAGTTCCAGTAAGTGGGGCTCAAGTCTAATCATGCCACAGGGGCTTTGTTGGGTGGTATCTGTTGTGGAGAGGTTAGATTGACCCTGAGGACTTGACAGTAGCCAATCTCTGATTCAGCTTTGGTTCCCAGGAGCCTCTCAAGATATTCAATCATGGGGAAAGGGGGACAAAGCTCTACTTACTGCTGCCCTGGGGCACAGACTTTTAGGGTTTAGTTCCTGAGTGTGTTCATCCTGCCCAGTGAGCTGATTGGTTCACTTCAGCTGGTCACTGAGCCACCTAACACAAAGAAAAAGCTATTTGTGTTCTCCTGCATACTTGTGACCTGAATCCTTCTGGATACAGTCTACTCTGCACCTGTTTTACTCACCTTTCATTAGTTAAAGCCTAGGTCACTTGATAGATGCCTGCTGGAATATCATGGATATGTTTTTGTATGTTTGTTTTGTTCTTTTTTTCAGTCTCCTAGATCCTTCACTCACTACATGGTGCACTTGCCCCATGAAGGTCTGCCTCAGTTCCCTATGGCCAGGTGAGATGCATGATGTGCTTTTCAAGCACAAGTATGCTTTGCAGCCTTTGAATCAGCTAAGATTAGGGAACGTTTTTAATCTCAGTTTCCTCTGTACCAATACTATGTTCCCCCTTCATCTGTTTGTGGTGAATTAATGCTGTTAGTGACTGTGGGGGCTCTGGGTCAGTTCTGATGTATTCTTTCTTCTTTTTTTATTGTACCCAAATTTCTGAGTTCCTAAGCCAATTCAAGTGTTTAATATTATATTTTAGTAAAATCCTTCTTTCAACCATCTTGCTGAGAAAATGTACACCTACTGTTTTGTTCCCATGCCATGGTGTGTCTTGGGATGCAAGACACAATTATGTACTGTTCCCCCAAGTACATAATTTTGAAAATGAAGTGACTTTATGGTCAAAGATGTTAAGAGACTACAAGAATATTCAAGTAATGTACAATGACATTAAGAGGATGAATTGAAGGTTTATTGGGATAGATGAAGGCCCTGAAATATAGGCTTTGGGATGAACAATCATTTTAATGAAAAAAAATTAGTAAATTTTTTAAACCTTAAGAATGAGATAGAAATTCAAATACAAGAGTCACAGAATTTCAAATGTATAAAATCACAATGATCTTTTCCAAGACACATTATAATGAAAATGCCTAACATTTAGAATAAAGATAGAATTTAGAAAGCTGCAATAAAAAATGACTGGTCACATTTACAGGTAAAACAATCTAGATTTGAACTGATTCCTCAGTATACCTAAAATCCAGGAGGGCTTGGAGTCATATACATTAAGCTCTGAAAGAAGATGGATGCCCATCAAAAATACTGTATCTGGAAAAATAAAGGTTCAGAATTTAAAATAAAATAAAATTCTTCCATGACACACCGAATCAAAAGAATTTATAACTAGAATTCCTGCACTACAATAAAATATTTTATAAAGAAGAAATAATAGTGATAATAAAAATAATAATGAAAACCAGCATAGTGAAGAAATACCTTAAAGGAATATTAAAGGAGAATCAAGTCTAATTTAAACATTAGAAATAAATCAAAAGGGAAAGAAATAAAAATAATTTCTCAACAATAACATTGAATGTAAGTCATCTAAAAATATTCATTCAAAAGAGAGGTTGGAAGATGGGATTAAAACACAAGACCCCCAAATATGCTGTTGGCAAGAGACTCATCTCATAGGCAAAGACATCCACAGATTGAAGCTAAAAAGATGGGGAAAAACATTCCATTGACATGGGACATGTAAATAAGCAGGTGTAGCTATTCACGTATCACATAAAGTGGACTTAAGCCAAGATTAATTAGAAGAGCCAAAAAAGATTAAGTCTGTTTATGGGAATCATACATTAACAAGATATAATATTCAGAAATATTTATGTCCCAAACAATGATGCATCTACATACATTAAACACATCTTTCTTAATATTAAGAATCAAGTAAACCACAATACAATACTTGTTGACTTTAACATGACTCTCTCATCACTGGATAAATCATCCAACCATAAAGTAAGAAATTAATGATATGACCTAACAGAAGTCTATAGGATATTTCATCCATCAATGACTGAATTCACTTTTTTCTTAGCAGCACATGGAACATTTTGTAAAACAGACCATATTTTAGGCCACAAAGAATTCTTTGTAAATACCAAAACATAGAGATAATTACTTGCATTCTATTAGATCACAATGAAATGAAATTAAAAATCAACAATAAGATAAAAATAGAAACCACTCTAACACCTTCTAGTTTGTATTTCAGAGCCTTTATTTATCATTATGATTCTTAAATTTGGTTTCTTGATGTTTTCTTATATTTCTTGAATAATCTGTTCATGTTCTCTTAATATCTTTTGTGGTTAACTTTATGTTCCTGAAGGTAGGCAGACCTGTGACCCACGGGCAGGTCAGGCCCAGCAACCTGCAGAGTGACAGAGCTGCCACACACTCCTGCAAGGAACTCGGACCTGCGACCCACCAGCAGGACAGGTCCAGCGGCCTGCTGAGGGGCGGAGCCGCCCCCTCCCCCCGCACCTGCAAGGTAGGCGGACCTGCTACCCACAGGCAGGTCAGGCCCAACAACCGGCGGAGTGACAGAGCTGCTCCACGTGCCTGCAGGGTAGGTGGACTGGCGACCGACTGGCAGAGCAGACCTAGTGGCCCTCAAGCGTGGTAGACAGATTACCCCAATTGGAGGAGAATCACAGTCACTAGCTGCCCTGCAAGGGAGATTTTTCAACTATACAAGAGCAATATAAATAAATAGAGGGAAAATTTCAAAAACACAACAGCTTCACCACGCAGAAAGAAATGCGAGCAGTATGAAAAGACAAGGAAAGAAAGGACCACAAGCAATGCAGGTCAACTCAACTTTAGAAGAGGTAATAGCCGCAACAGATGGAATGTCAGAAAAAGAGTTCAGGATATACATGGTTCAGATGATCTGGAGTCTCAAGGAAGACATGAGACAGCAAAATCAGACAATGAAAGATCACATTGACAAGGAACTACATAAACAAATCCAGGAAGTAAAAGATCAATTTCATAGGGAGATAGAGGTAATAAAAAACAAACAAATAGAAATCATAGAAATGCAGGAAGCAAACTCTTCTCAAGTTCAAGAGTCTAACAGACCACCATACACTTAAAAACTCAATTGAGAATACTACCAGCAGAATAGATCACTTAGAAGATAGAACATCAGACAATGAAGACAAAGTATTTCAACTTGAAAAGAACATAGACAGCTCAGCAAGTCTGCTAAGAAACCATGATCAGAACATCCAAGAATTATGGGATAATATTAAAAGGCCAAACTTAAGAGGCATTGGGATACAGGAAGGCACAGAGATCCAAACCAAAGGAATAAACAATCTATTCAGTGAAATAATACGAGAATACTTCCCAGACTTGAAGAATGAGACAGAATCCCAAATCCTAGAAGCCTACAGGATGCTGAATGTGCAAAACCATAAGAGATCCACACCTAGACACATTATAATGAAGATGCCCAACATACAGAATAAGGAGAGAATTTTAAAAGCTACAAGAGAAAGGAAGCAGATTACGTTTAGGGGTAAACCAATCAGGATAACAGCTGATCTTTCAACACAGACTCTGAAAGCTAGAAGATCCTGGAATAACATATTTCAAACACTGAAAGAAAATGGGTTCCAACCAAGAATCGTGTATCCAGTGAAATTAAGCTTCAGGATGGAAGATGAAATTAAAACCTTCCATGATAAACAAAAGTTAAAAGAATTTGCAGCTAGAAAACCATCTCTTCAAAATATCCTTGGCAAAATATTACAGGAAGAGGAAATGGAAAACAACAATGAAAACCAACAGTGGGAGGTAGGACAGTAAAGGGGGGAAAATAATCAAAGAGGAAAACAAATCAGGTTTAGTAGCATTAATAAACAAATATGGCTGGAAGAACAAACCATATCTCAATAATAACCCTAAATGTTAATGGCTTAAACTCACCAATTAAGAGACACAGGCTAGTTGAATGGATCACAAAACAAGACCCAACAATATGCTGCCTACAGGAGACGCATTTGATAGGAAAAGATATACATAGACTGAAGGTGAAAGGTTGGGAAAAATCATATCACTCATATGGACTGCGGAAACAAGCAGGAGTGTCCATACTCATATCAAATAAAATAGATTTCAAGCCAAAGTTAATCAAAAGGGATAAAGAGGGACACTACATACTGCTCAAGGGAACCATACACCAACAAGACATAACAATCATAAATATATATGCCCCAAACAACGGTGCTGCTATGTTCATCAAGCAAACTCTTCTCAAGTTCAAGAGTCTAATAGACCACCATACAATAATCATGGGAGACTTCAACACACCTCTCTCACCACTGGACAGATCTTCCAAACAAAAGTTGAATAAGGAAACTATAGAACTCAATAACACAATTAACAACCTAGACTTAATTGACATATATAGAATATACCACCCAACATCAAGCAGTTACACTTTTTTCTCAGCAGCACATGGATCCTTCTTAAAAATAGATCATATATTATGTCACAGGGCAACTCTTAGAAAATATAAAGGAGTAGAGATAATACCATGCATCTTATCTGATCATAATGGAATGAAACTGAAAATCAACGATAAAAGAAGGAAGGAAAAATCATGCATCACTTGGAGAATGAACAATAGGTTACTGAATGATCAATGGGTTTTAGAAGACATCAAGGAGGAAATTAAAAAATTCTTAGAGTTAAATGAAAACACAGACACAACATATCGGAATCTATGGGACACATTGAAAGCAGTTCTAAGAGGAAAATTCATTGCTTGGAGTTCATTCCTTAAAAAAAGAAAAAACCAACAAATAAATGATCTCATACTTCATCTCAAAATCCTAGAAAAAGAAGAGCAAAACAACAGCAAAAGAAGTAGAAGGCAAGAAATAATTAAAATCAGAGCTGAAATTAATGAAATCGAAACAAAAGAAACAATTGAAAAAATTGACAAAACTAAAAGTTGGTTCTTTGAAAAAATAAGTAAAATTGACAGACCCTTAGCCATGCTAGCGAAGAGAAGAAGAGAGAGAACTCAAATTACTAGCATATGGGATGAAAAAGGCAAGATCACAACACACACTTCAGAAATACAGAAGATAATCAGAAATTATTTTGAATCCTTATACTCCAATAAAATAGAAGATAGTGAAGGCATCGATAAATTTCTTAAGTCATATGATCTGCCCAGATTGAGTCAGGAGGATATAGACAACCTAAACAGACCAATATCAATTGAGGAAATAGAAGAAACCGTCAAAAGATTACCATCTAAGAAAAGCCCAGGACCGGATGGGTATACAGCAGAGTTTTACAAAATCTTTAAAGAGGAACTAATACCAATACTTTTCAAGCTATTTCAGGAAATAGAAAAAGAGGGAGAACTTCCAAATACATTCTACGAGGCCAACATCACCCTGATTCCGAAACCAGACAAAGACACTTCAAAGAAAAAAAACTACAGACCAATATCTCTAATGAACCTAGATGCAAAAATCCACAATAAAATTCTGGCGAATCGGATACAAAAAATTATCAAAAAAATTGTGCACCATGATAAAGTAGGATTCATCCCTGGGATGCAAGGCTGGTTCAATATACGGAAATCAATAAATGTTATTCACCACATCAATAGACTTAAAGATAAGAACCATATGATCATCTCGATAGATGCAGAAAAAGCATTCAACAAAGTACAGCATCTCTTTATGTTCAAAACTCTCGAAAAACTAGGGATAACAGGAACATAGCTCAACATTGTAAAAGCAATCTATGCTAAGCCTCAGGCTAGCATCATTCTGAAGGGAGAAAAATTGGAGGCATTCCCTCTAAAATCTGGAACAAGACAGGGATGCCCTCTCTCACCACTTCTGTTCAACATAGTTCTCGAAATACTGGGCAGAGCAATTAGACAGACAAAAGAAATTAAAGGCATAAAAATAGGAAAAGAAGAACTTAAATTATCACTATATGCAGATGACATGATTCTATACATAGCAGACCCAAAAGGGTCTACAAAGAAACTATTAGAGCTAATAAATGAATTCAGCAAAGTGGCAGGATATAAAATCAACACGCATAAATCAAAGGCATTCCTGTATATCAGCGACAAATCCTCTGAAATGGAAATGAGGACAACCACTCCGTTCACAATATCCTCAAAAATAATAAAATACTTGGGAATCAACCTAACAAAAGAGGTGAAAGACTTATACAATGAAAACTACAGAACCCTAAAGAGAGAAATTGAAGAAGATCTTAGAAGATGGAAAAACATACCTTGTTCATGGATAGGCAGAACTAACATCATCCAAATGGCGATATTACCAAAAGTTCTCTACAGGTTTAATGCAATGCCAATCAAAATCCCAACGGCATTTCTTGTAGAAATAGAGAAAGCAATCATGAAATTCATATGGAAGAATAAAAGACCCAGAATAGCAAAAACAATGCTAAGCAGGAAGTGTGAATCAGGTGGTATAGCAATATCAGATTTCAAACTATACTACAGAGCAATAGTAACAAAAACAGCATGGTACTGGTACCAAAACAGGTGGGTGGACCAATGATACAGAATAGAGGACACAGAAATCAACCCACAAAACTACAACTTTCTTATATTTGATAAAGGGGCTAAAAGCATGCAATGGAGGAAGGATAGCATCTTCAACAAATGGTGCTGGGAAAACTGGAAATCCATATGCAACAAAATGAAACTGAACCCTTTCTCTCGCCATGCACAAAAGTTAACTCAAAATGGATCAAGGAGCTTAATATCAAATCAGAGACACGGCATCTGATAGAAGAAAAAGTTGGCTACGACCTACATACTGTGGGGTTGGGCTCCAAATTCCTCAATAGGACACCCATAGCACAAGAGTTAACATCTAGAATCAACAAATGGGACTTACTCAAACTAAAAAGTTTTTTCTCAGCAAAAGAAACAATAAGAGAGGTAAATAGGGAGCCTACATCATGGGAACAAATCTTTACTCCTCACACTTCAGATAGAGCCCTAATATCCAGAGTATACAAAGAATTCAAAAAATTAGACAATAAGATAACAAATAACCCAATCAACAAATGGGCCAAGGACCTGAACAGACGCTTCTCAGAGGAGGACATACAATCAATCAACAAATACATGGAAAAATGCTCACCATCTCTAGCAGTCAGAGAAATGCAAATCAAAACCACCCTAAGATACCATCTCACTCCAGTAAGATTGGCAGCCATTATGAAGTCAAACAACAATAAGTGCTGGCGAGGATGTGGGGAAAAGGGTACACTTGTACATTGTTGGTGGGACTGCAAATTGGTGCAGCCAATTTGGAAAGCAGTATGAAGATTCCTGGGAAAGCTGGGAATGGAACCACCATTTGACCCTGCTATTCCCCTTCTTGGTCTATTCCCTAAAGACCTAAAAAGAGCATGCTACAGGGACACTGCTACATCGATGTTCATAGCAGCACAATTCACAATAGCAAGACTGTGGAACCAACCTAGATGCCCTTCAATTGACGAATGGATAAAAAAAAAATGTGGCATTTATACACAATGGAGTATTACTCTGCATTTAAAAATGACAAAATCATAGAATTTGGAGGGAAATGGATGGCATTAGAGCAGATTATGCTAAGCGAAGCTAGCCAAGCCCTAAAAAACAAATGCCAAATGTCTTCTTTGATATAAGGAGAGTAACTAAGAATAGACTAGGAAAGAAGAGCACGAGAAGAAGACCAACATTAAACAAGGATGAGAGGTGGGAGGGAAAGGGAGAGAAAAGGGAAATTGCATGGAAATGTAAGGAGACCCTCAGGGTTATACAAAATTACATACAAGAGGAAATGAGGGGAAAGGGAAAATAATACAAGGGGGAGGAATGAATTACAGTAGTGGGGGTAGAGAGAGAAGAGGGGAGGGGTGGGGAGGGGAGGGGGGTTAGTAGAGGATAGGAAAGGCAGCAAAATACAAAAGACATGAGTATATCAATATGTAAATCAATGGAAGTGTAACTGATGTGATTCTGCAAGCTGTATACGGGGTAAAATGGGAGTTCGTAACCCACTTGAATCAAAATGTGAAATATGATATATCAAGAACTATGTAATGTTTTGAACAACCAACAATTAAAAAAAACACAACTTTATGTTCCTGATTATTTTCTTCTTCTGAAAGGCTGGAAAAATCTGTCTTCAAAGTGGTCTATTCTATTGGTGATGCTTTCCACTGAATTTTTAATTTGGTTTTTCATGGCCATGATTTCCACTGGGTCCTTTTTCAGGATCTCTATCTTTATGAAATGATATTTCACTTTCTGCATTTTTAAATCTAATTTCACTCCTTACATATTCTTTTGACTCATTGAAAATTTTAATTCTGAACGTTCTCTAGTATTAATCTGAGATTTCCTCTGCTGTAGTATCAATGAGGTAAGTTGTTGAAGTGTTGTGGTCTATTTGGGGTCATTTATTCCTTTGGTTTTTTTATGTTGCTTGTATGTCTTCCATCTTTTGGGATGGTTATTGTTTCTTTTATGCAAGAGATTACAATGTGAGCCTCTTTGTCTGAGGAGCCCTGAGTTGGATGAATTTCTAGGTATTGATATTTTAACTCAACATGTGGCCTCTTTTGTTCCCAGTGCTACTTTCTGAGAATCCACTGAATCTTATTATTACAATCAATTCAGAGCCAAGCCATGTACTATTCAACTTTATTAAAAATGAAAGACTTGTTGATATTGTTTTGAACATTTCCTATAATTCAGGTATAAACTTGTGGCAAATTTCTGGAATAGGGTAAAAAAGGTTATTAAATATTATATAATTGCTATACAATTATATGGGGCAAAAAGGGGAAAGAGAGAAAGATTGGGGAAAATGAATAGAAAAAAAGAAAATATAGAAAAGAATAGTATACACCAAGGTAAAAGGATAAAATTTATCAGTGGGGGGAATTTGAGGCATTAGCAGAAAATGTAAATGGGAGAATAGGGGTTAAGTGAAGCAAGTATATACTGGAGGAAGAAAAACAAAAATGCAGAGAATTATTCCAATTAATGCTTTAAGCTATTAGAAGAAATATATTCAAATAGATTTTAAGGCACAATGTAGGCATTAGGGTAACCATTTCAATCAAGAGAAAGAGTGATGTATATGATCAAAGTTTACATTTGAGTTACAGTAAATAATGCCAAAAATGTGTAAGGGCACTTTGTTTGGGATTGGGATCTCTGATGACTTCAAGGCTGTGGCATACTTGGTGGCTGGGAAGGTTTCTGTGCAAAAGTACAAGATGCCTATTTGCCAGGAAAGTTTCTGTGCAAAGACACAGGTTTCCTAGCTGCTGTAGCAATGCCCTACACAAGGAGCTATGTGCTAGAGTCTTATAAGCCTTGACATGGATCTCAGGTATACAGCTCCTAGGAATAAAGAAACCCTTTTGTTAGACAATCACAATGTTTCACCAAACTCAGCTGCACCTGAACCTGTCCACATAACAGTAACTTTAAACAGTGGACTTTCTTGAGAATTACACAAACCTCCTACATTGCACATTGCAACTATAGTGCATAACTGAGGAATAAGCTTCATAAGGTTGCTGGCTCTGTAACCTGCCCAGTGACACAATGAACAATAATGTACTACTGATGTTAATGACCTAATGTAACTTATTGATATAAATAAAGCTGGCAGCTTAGACAAGGGGCCTTTCTGCCATTCTGCCTCTGTATTATGCTTCTGTCTCCTTTTGATTTTTTTTTACAAAGATGAAAACTTTAATTAAATATTAGTTTGGACTTTATTATAGTTTGGGACATTTAGAAGATGTCCCTCATTCCTTCATTTTGGATCCTTCCAGAGGTGCTGGTGGATAGGTGTCATTTCCCTAGTTGCTATGTTTCTCCCACCAGCTTGTTCTGGCTTATCAGCTCAGGAATTTTTGGTTGACTGCTCAATGGATGTGGTGTTGTCTACTGTTTGCATCAATTGTGTGCTGAAGTTTGGCATGTAGAACTCTGGGCTGTCTCTGTGATTACTGTGGGCCACCTGCACTTGCTCCCCTCTACACCATCTTTTTTGAAGTGACAAAGTACCTCACTTCTGTCTATAAGTGCAGATCCTGAGGTTTGTGGATTCTTTGTAATCTCTGGTGTAGAAGCATTTCTTCTGACTGACATCTCACTGGGATACTGTATTTATACCTGAGTGAAGAGATTTAGCTTGTTCACCTTGGTTCTAGCTTCTACTGCCCAAAGCTATGAATGGTGGGTGCTACTTCCCTCTGAAGACTGTGACAAGGCCATATCTGGCCTATGTCCAAACAGTGTCTAAATACTTGCAAGCTATGGCCCCAGGTCAGACTAAGTACCATTGTCCTCCACTTCCTTGGACCCCCCCCCCACATTGTCTGCCTTGACTGACCTACTTCTAGGGTTAAGTTCAAGGCAACTTCCCTTTAAATTTCTTGGGACTCAGGCAATTTCTTGCCCTAGCCTTCCATAAGGTGCTGCCACAACCTGGGGACCATCCCTCTATGCCACTGAAGTTCCAGGCAGCGTCTCTCCAGGCTGGGCTTCATGCAGACAGCAGCTGAGTTTAGGGAAATAGTTTCACTAGGCTTCTCGGGACACAGGCAACTTCTTGGTTGTGTCTCTCATCAGCATCAGTGGTGGCACCAATCCTGAAGGTTTTTCCCTTACCTTGCATGGGACCCTAAATGCTTCCAAACTGGAGATTTCTTGGTGGAGCTGATGTTTCAGCTAGAAAGAAGGTTCTGGGTCACCCCTTTCATGGCTATGCTGTATATAGCATGTTGTTGTACTTGGAGAACTGAGACCTATGGTTGTCAGCCCACTCAGCAGAGAAGTACTTCCCAGGGGGAGAACTGGAACAGCTGATTGCTACCCAGCCTTCTACCTCCACCACATCACTGTTCCTTGTGCTTCATGTCCTTCTGCTCACTCTGAAAGTCCATTCCTTCCAAACAGTGATTAGGAACTGGATCATCATCTTCCCACTCTACTTTCAAACAAAATCCCTGTCTACATTGGAACAAGTGTACTGGTTATTCTCCATGAACATCCATAACTATTCTGGCTTCTTTATTATACTAACATCTTAGGTTAATAAATAAAAGGTTCAAATGGTAATTTGTGCCCCCAAATTCATATTACCTTCAACTTTTCATAACCCTCCCACCACTGAGGATGTTTCAATGAACACGAATAATCACCAATATCAGTGGAAATCAGAGTGTAGCAAACATGAACACATTGTCTTGGGGCACACAGCACTGTGTTCAAGGTGCTCTGCTAAATGCTTCACAGTGTGGACATACTTAGGTAGTGGAGACTTGCATCTGGTATTAAATTTGAATCTCTAACACCCTGACAATATATGGTCCTTTTGCATTTCTGTCTTCATGCTTTCTGAGCTATACTTCCCAGTTTTATTCACTCTCCCAATTCCAGGTACAACAAGGATCCTAGCTTGGCAGAGCCCACAAATGACAGCTAACTTCACCGTGGGCATGTCCATCATTGACTGTTTTGTCTGGCCTGGCAGACACTCGTGTAGCCTGGGTCAGCCAGGCATAATGCCTGGAAACTGTGCCTCTTAGCGTCACATGCAGTGAGTGGGGACATTGATTTATTTTAGGCTGATTCATTCATTATTAAAACCTCAGACCCAATTAACTCCACAGCTTGACCTAGAAGCTCCATTTTTTTTCATAAGCTTCCATGGTACTGGTGTGTCATTTGAAGCCCATCCACACTATCTGCGGCAGAGAAATACAGAGATTTGGAACTAATTTAGTGCTTAATTAACTTCACTTGCTAGGAATCACTTTTTCCTTTTTTATGTTTTTCTAATTACATAAAAGTGGAATTTATTGTGATATATTCATATATGCATATAGAATAATTTGGTTTTTTTTTATACACCTCTTCTTTTCCCCTCCCTCCCCTTTGGTCCTCTACCTCTACTGATCTCCTTAAAGGATAAAATTTTTTTTTGTCAAGAATCATTACTATTCTGGAATGAATCATTACCTCTGTCCCTTCTAATCCTGTTCTGGCCTTCTCACCTCCATTGTTCTCTCCTCCTTGGTTCCCTGTTGCTGTCTCTTAGCTCCCACTTTAGTAAAACTTCTTTAAACATCTCGTATTTTCACTAATTTAACGTTTTATTGTCCACCTCTAATTCTCACTCAATTTGTCTCCCTCTCCCTGATCCTGACACACTACCTAGGCCAGAATTGATCACTGCAGGGCCAGATTCTCAAAGCCTGGATTCAAAAGAGTGGTTTAAAGGTCCCCATGCTCAGGAGCTGGCTCTTGTATCTTTCCCTACTTGCCTGAGGCTGATCAATAACCCAGTGCTTAAAGAAGGGGTCATCCTCGGGATGGGGACATCATCACCTGCAACTATGGCTAGCACATTAAGCCCCAGCACTATGGCTGGGACTCCAGAGCCCTCTGCATTGTCAGAGTGGTTTCATAATGCTGCTGATATCTCTGTTATTGTCCATTTCATTCTGGTGATGGCTGTTGGGCTGTGGATGTGTGGGAGCTTGATGGACTTTCAGGGTGGTCACGAGGATTTGCAAGGGAAAAAACTTAGGGTAGGGAAAGTGTCACATAACAAGGCAACATTAACACTTTTCACTTTCTGCATGAATAATTTCCTGGCATCTGGCATAAATAATGCTTATATAGAATGAATTAATTCTCCTAGAATGATTTTAACAGAGATAAAAGACTAGGAGCTACAGATTTTGGGTGTTTGGCATCTCCAGCACCTGGAATAATGAACAACAATGTTATTTTTATTATCTCATTTTATTTATTTTTCTTTGTCTTATTTCCCTTGCTTTCTGACTTAGTGGAACACTTAAATCATTGCTATGCTGTTCATGCTGTTCATTCTTCTTTCTTTTCAATAACGAGTTTTAATGTTTTTCTTAGTGCATCATAGTTAGATATAATATTGTGTCCATTTTGACATAATCATATATGCATGGATGATTTGTGCCACTTTAATTCCCCAATATTCTTTTTCCCCTCCCACTTCTCCTGTTCCCCTTCCTGTACACTACTGCTCTTCCTTTAACTTATAGTTTTTAAAATTTGTGCTTTATAGATGTATATAAAGATAGGATTCACTGTGATAAATTCAAATATGTACATTGAATAATTTGATCAATTTCATCCTGCTCTTCCTCTCTTTTCCTGTCCCTCCTTCTTCCCCCTCTATCTACTTCCTGTACTCCAGTGATCTCGCTTCTATTTACAATGGATTCTCTCATCTCCTCCTCCTTATTTTTGCCTACCTTTGATATACAAGAGAAAACATTCAACCCTTGACTTTCAAGGTCCGTCATATTTATTCAATATGATGTTCTCCAGTTTCACACACTCATCAGCAAAATGCCATAACTTTATTCTTTTTCATGGATAAATAAAACACATTATGTATATATAACACCATTATGTATATATAATACATCAATAATGAGTTTGAGGCTGTGAATTTTTTCCAAGAACAGTTTTAGCAATACTTCATATTGTTTTTATAAATGAAAATAAATAGCCGTTTGAAAAAATATTATCTCTTGAAGTCATTTCAGTTCTGAGTTTTTATTAAAACTATGTTTTTAATGATTATTTTTAGTTAAACATGACAATAGAATTAATTTTGATATAATTACCAAAGCATAGAATATGATTTGTTGTAATTTAGTCCCCAATACTTCCTCTTACCCTCTATTCCTCTTACCTCAGTTTCCTTCCCTTTACTCTATTGATGTAATTATCTATTCCTCTTACCTCTGTTCCCTTCCCTTTACTCTACTATTTAATTATAATTTTTTATGGTTCTACTATTTAATTATAGTTTTTTAAAATTAGCGTCTTGTGAATGTACATGATGGTGAGATTCACTGTGGTACCTTCATTTATGTACATAGGCATGTTTTGTTAATTCTTTCCACTGTCTTTCCATGTCCCATTTCTCCATCCTTCCCTTCATTGACCTTTGTCCTCTACCAATATTTTTCTTTTCTTTTTTTACACCCTCCCCACCTTATTTTGGATTAGCTTTCACATATCAGGAAAAATATTTGGCTTTTTATTATTTTGGAACTGGCTTATTTCACTTAGCAGATAGTCTCCAGTTTCATCCATTTACCAGCAAATGCTATAAACTCATTCTTCTTTATAGCTGAGCAATACTCCATTGTGTGTGTGTGTGTGTGTGTGTGTGTGTGTGTGTGTTATGTTCTTTATCCATTCAGCTGCTTAAAGGCACCTATGTTGGCTCTATAGCTTAGCTATTGTGAATGGAGCTGCTATAGAAATTGATAAAGCTGTGTCACTGTAGTATGTTGATTTTATTTCCTTTAGCTATACACTGAGGAGTTAGATAGTTAAGTCAAATGGTGATTCAATTCCCAGTAAAAAGATGATTTTGAAGTCCAATAAAAATGTATGCTATAATGACTACAGGTTTAGCTCCATTGTTGAACACTTCCCTAGTATGTGCAAGGCCCGGGTTCAATTTCCAGCACTGAAAAAAGAATTTATTTTTAAAATCACCTCCATAACCATTCCTAGGAAAACATTTCTTTTCTTAGGAGTCCTGGAAAACTCACCAACATCAGCACCTTGGCTGGAACATCTGGGTGTTCTTTAGTGCATCTGCAATTGTTTTACCTTCACATGCCTTCTTTTCTGCTTAGGTAATGCTGAAGACCAACTGAGGCAGTGTTAGAGGCTTCTATTTGACTGGTCAAGATGTGTCTTGGCACCAATGGTGCAAAATAGAGGATACAGAGGCAAACCCATATAAATACAGTAATCTCACATACTAGATAAAGACACGAAAAACATTCATTGGAGAAAAGATAGCCTCTTTAACAAATGGTGCTGGGAAAACTGGAAATCTATATATAGAAAAATGAAATTAAACTTCTATCTCTCACTCTGCACAAAACTCAATGTGCATCAAAGACCTAGGCACTAGAACAGAGACCCTGAATCTAATATAAAAAAAAAGTAGGCCCAAATTTTTACTATGTTGGCTTAAACTGATTTTCTCAACAAGACTCCTAAAGTGCAAGAAGTAAAATAAAGAATCAAAAATTGGGATGGATTCAAACTTAAAAGCTTCTTCTCAGCAAAGGAAGCAGTCAATAATATGAAAAGAGAGAGCCTACAGAATGGAAAAAATATCTTTGCAATATGCACCTCAGAACATTAATCTTCATCATATGTAAAGAACTCAAAAACCTAACTCTGAAAAATCAAGTAATCCAGTTAAAAAATAGGCTTAGGAAGTGAACAGAGAAGAAATACAATTGATCAACAAATACAATAAAAAATGTCCAATATCTCTAGCAATTAGATAAATGCAAAACTACTCTAAGATTTCATCTCACTCTACTCAGATGGAAATTATTAAAAATACATGCAGTAATAAATATTGGCAAGGATTTGGGGGGAAATGTACACTTATATATTGCTGGTGGGACTGCAAATTTGTGCAACCACACTAGAAACCAGTATGAATATTACTCAGAAAACTTGGAATGTAAGTACTATTTGACCTTCTTGGCTTATACCTAAAGGACTTAAAATCAGCCTACTACAGTCACACAGCCACATGGATGTTTATAGCAGCTCAATTCACAATAGCCATACTATGGAACCAACCTAGATGCCCTTCAACAAATGAGTGGATATGTAAAATGTGGTGTATTTACACAATGGAATATTACTCAGTCAAATAGAAGGATTAAATTAAGGCATTTGCTGGTAAATGGATGTAGCTGGAGAATATCATGCTAAGTGAATTAAGCCAATCAAAAAAGAACAAAGATTGAATGTTTTCTCTGGTATGTGAATACTATTTACAATAAGGGAGTAGGAGCTAGGGAAGAATAGTGGTACTTTGGTATAGACAGAGGGAAGTGAAGGGAGGGGATAGGATATGAAGGTAGAAATAATAGTAGAATGAATTGGACATTATTACCCTATGTGCATATATGATTACATGACTAGTGTGATTCTACATTGTGTACAATAGAAGAGTGAGACATTGTACTCCATCTGTATATGATTTATCAAAATGCATTCTACTGTTATGTATAATGAATTAGAACAAATCTTTAAAAATCATGTAAAATAAAATAGTAGGGTAGTGTAATATGCATTAGGCATGCTATTTACAGGAGGAAAACTGAAACTCAGAGAGGTTGAATATATTGTCCAAGGTCACTAGGCTAGTTGAACCAAGAACTGAAACACAAAACTATCTGCCTACAAATCCCAAGGCAAATGATTTTCACTGTGCCAATTGGCATTCTTTGTTGGTAAAATATAATTTGATAACTTACTTCTTACAAGTATAAAGTGCATTATATCTATAAATGTGGGCTCAGATAAAACAAACTACCTTGGCTTTCTTACCATGAATCCTAGTTTAAAGGTAGTATAGTTCTGTGAATGAAGCACCTTCATAAATTTTTGTAGGTTTGAGAAACTTAACTCTCTATAATATGCATAAGAATAGAAGGCATACTGTTACACTCTAGGGAGCTGAAGTAGGAGAACATTTTCAAATTTTCTTTTATTAATAAAACACATTTTCTATTTCTAAAAAAGTGTCTTGATATAGCCAGTTTCCAGGTCAGAGTTTTATGGAGACAGGTTTCCTCTCTCTCTCTCTCTCTCTCTCTCTCTCTCTCTCTCTCTCTCTCTCTCTCTCTCTGCACATCTATGTGTGAATAAAGAAAAATATGGACACATTGGTTATTTTGAACATACAATGGTTGCCCATTTGCTGGTGACTCTTTTCATAAATCTTCCACTTGTGACTGTGACCTGTAATTCCAGAAAAAATATAGTGTCACCAATTATGAGAGATTTTCTTATGGAATTTAAGAATCCCAAGTTGAACTTGACTTTGTGTGCTTTCCCCTGTTCCTCATCAAGACTTCTGCCTTGGATTCTAACTATGACCACACATTCCTTATTTGCTCCCAATCCTGAGCTAATGTTGTTCCTCTTATCTTAATTAGCCTCCCCTCTCTGCTCTCCTCCAATGTCTAGCTTACTCCCAAATAATTCCAACCCTACTCTGAATACTAGGTACTTCATCTGTCTAGTTCTTATGTTCTGTGCAGTTATTGATAGTGTATTTTTTCCCTGTGATAGTGCTAAAGGTGGTGCCTCTGACCCTTGCCTAGTGACTAATTTTTCTGGGTTTTGATGTATGGTATCTTTGACCACATTTCTATTGCAGTAGATGCTGCATCTTTCTCTACAGATATTGAGAATGTCAGAATTGTTTGGGGGTACACAAGAGATGTTCAGTAAATGTTTTCTTCACACATCTTCTGACTTATTTAAGTAGTACGAAAGGAAATGGAGACTGGCCAATGACTTGGCAAGGGTGATTGGAACAGACCAACTACAAGCTCAAAATGGATTTTTATTCAGGGCATCCAATCTGACATTGTCTTCCTTTGTGAAACATGGAAGTCTCAACCAAATTCCAAAGCCAATTCAGTTCAATCCCTTCCCTCACCTGAAATATCTGAAGAGAAAAAATGATTTTATTGAGTGCTTAAAAGTTAGAGACAGAAGAAGTACTCCAGGGTCTTATACTCCAGTTCTATTCTGTCAGAACTGGTGCTTGTCCCTGTTCATTCAAAGGAACTCTCTTCATCTTAGAGTCTGAATCACAGCAGGTAATGTGATGGAAAGGTACATGACTGAGAACAGGGTTCTATGGCTGTGAGAATATAAATGGATTTCTTTCTATGCAATTTTGGGGTCCGTGTTGCTGATTCAAGGGGTCAAAGTTGATAGGAGGTCTGACAGTTTGGGTCCAAAGATAAGCTCAACTTAGAGAATATAAATAGATACATCAATGTTCCCAGTGTTCTTCAGTTTTTCTGTAAAAAGCCAAGTTGTAAGTATTTAGGGTTTATATCATAGAGTCTATGACAGCCATACAATGCTGCCATTATAGCACAAAAGCACCCAGAGTCAATATGTTATTCCAAAGATCATGAGTACATTCCAATAAAACTGTGGACACTGAAATTTAAATTTTATATTATTTCACAATTCACAAATTAGTATTATTCTTTAGGATTCTTAACCATTTTAATCATATTTATGTCCATGCAAAAATTGGTGACAGGCTAGATATATCCTATGAACCACAGGCTGTTGATTTCTGCTCTAAGAAATGACAACTGCAGCACCTTACCCTCCATCTGTTTTCAATAAGTTTGAATGGGATCTTTTAACTCTAACCCTTGTCTGCCAGTAACATTGACAGTGGTTGCTTTGTGGGTCTGATTGGTATAGGAAGAGCTTCAAGAACTGCTGTTGCAACAATTGAGTGGATGTAAATGACTAGAATTTTTCCTTTAAATTAAAAACATATCCAGAAATTTTAATGAAACCATATCTCAGGATCAGGATTCTGTATAGGATGACTTTCTATTTCTTATGATTTTCATTTTTTCTTCTACTGGTATATATTTTTTGACCTTGACATCTGGGTAGCCTCATTCTGCCTAAGACATTCCAGTCATGTTTTTACTCACCTTGGAGATTTTTCTCAAGCAGTTGTTCCAATCAGGAATGTCAAGATTGTGTATTAAGTTCCTAATTGTTTGGCAGAATGTATATTACCTTAATCATATCATCATTAAGGACAAAGGACAAAGATAATGACTACTCTTTCATTCATACCACCCTACATATAGCACATGTTCTGGGCATGAGGTGAGAGTGTCATAAATAGTTCTTGAATAGCCTCAGTTTTTTCCCCTATACTTTTATCTTATCATTTCTAGAGTTTTCATGTACATTCCTGTGCATATTTATTAGAGGCAGAAGCTTGTGTGGAAAAAAATATTGGATATATTGAATGTTCAAATGACTAATTAAAAATAATTTTTAAAAAGAAAGTTTAAACAGGCCATTCTTGGATGAACTCAGGCAGTGACTTTGAGCCATCACAAATGTGGTTGCCCATCCTGTGTTGAAAATTTGCTTTTGCTTTTATTTTAGTAGTATCATGGATTACAGTATGCATCCAGTCCCGAGATATGCCCTATGGCTATATATAGGACAAAATACCTTTATTTTATTTTTTTATTTTTATATGGTGCCAAGTATTGAACTCAGTGCCTCACACATGCTAGGCAAGTGCTCTATCAATGTGCACACCGGAGCTCCAGAGGTTAGTTTTGATAGTGTCATAAGCACCAGGATGAAGTCAGTCTCCAGAGGCCTGAACAGAATGGCCTATAACCCCATGAGTGATTGTCAACCTGCAGATAAATCTGATGTTCTGCTTTTAGCCTTTGACCTACATGAGGCACAAGTTGCACTTCCATAGACTCTTTGTAAGACTTGCATTTTAATGTCAGATTATTTTGCTACCATTATCACATTTGGCAATGCTTAGAGGGCACTGAAAATATCCTTCTGTTCCCAAATTTCTTTCTCATCCATATATAATTTTTACCGTGTAAGATTATTTCTTTTGGCAATGTTTGTGTGATCTTCCAGAAGTACAATAGGGCTCAGATTGCTTTATATTCTGACCATTTTTTTTACTTCACATCTTGGTCATTTCCTAAGACCCAGAAAATGGTGGCTGTTGCATTGTAGAAACAAAGGAACAGAAGTCATGGTTGTCTGGGAATCATAATTGTTTAATGGGACATGATCAAAGCAAACCTTTTTTCATTACAGACTCAGAGGTCAAAAATTATAAAGTCCTACAAGTGAAGCCTCTTTGACTTTACACTGTTCTTGGTTTCCAGGGCAGTTCTATTTGTCCCCATGTACATCAAATGAAGGATGATTATCTACAGATGTTCTGGGAAAATCTTTCAGATGTATCTATCAGGCATTCATTTATTCACACATTCTATTCCATAATCAAACCTGAATACCCAGGCTCACCAAGCCTATTGCTAAAAATATACAGGTATCCAAAGTCAAATTCCTTGCCCAGAGGGTCTCTCAGTATAGATTGAGGCTGCAGTCCCATGGGAAATTTATACTGGTCCTACATAGCGACTACTGTGGTGAGGGCAGCCTGGTAAAGGAGCCCTAAATCTATAGTCACTCATGTGCTTCAAAAGAGATGACCAGAATCAACCCCTTAAGAATAAAAGTATAAGTAGAAAAATTTAATCATGGAGGGTCAGAAAAATCAATAAATAGAATCTGAAAGTAACTTACTTGGATTGCGTGGAGTTCAGGTAAAATACTTGAAACTATTGTTCGAAGTATGATATGTCAAGAGCTTTGTAATGTTGTGAACAACCAATAAAAAAATATATATATATATATAGTCAAAATAGAGAGTATATGGGGGTAAAGTGGTGGGAAAGGGAGATGGGGCTGCAAGTGTAAGGGTTCAATTTTTAAAAGACTCACATGTACACTACATTTTAAAACTGTCCAATATGTTCCTGGAAATGGAATATCTAGGCCAACAGGTCATGACCAGATTCATGTTTTAGGAAGTTCCACTCAGACTGAATGGAGAATGGACTTGAGCAGATGTTCACACAATGTCTCATGTGGCTTTATAAAGGAAACAGAAAGAAGGGGCAGTTGTTTCTTCATTATCAATGACAGATTTGATGGCAGGTTACAGGGGAAGGCAGTGGAGAGGAAAGCATTATGAGCAACTCAATTTTGAGACTCAGGGATCTGGATGCATGAGGTCTTTATTATTGGATTGAGGAATCCTAGAGGGGAGGTATATGATGGGTGATAAGGAGAACAGTGAGTTAGTATTGGTACTAGATGAGTATTTGGTATGTACGACACTGACATGGAGATGCCCAGTGGGCAGTGGTAGAGTTTCAGGTGGTCAGGAGGGAGAGCTGGACTGGAATTATCAAAATGATCATCCTCTTTAGAAACATTGAACATCTGCCTTATGCTACTCACTATGCATAGTTTCAGGGCATTGGGCATGACCAAGATGGCTATAGATAGGCTCCTTGACTAAGACTTCAGCCCAGCTATGTTTAAGTACTTATTCAAGGTCATAAACACCCTGATTCAGCCTATGTACTCAAGGTCATGTATATCTGCTTGTGAGAATGCACTCATTTATGTAAGCTATTGGCACCGAGTCTTCTTTATTTAGCCTGCTTTGCTTACGGAAAGACTCAGGGGCCTGCTGCTGCCTCTGAATGAATCATGTCTGCTATCCCAACTGCACTTTTCATCTTCTTTCACATGCTGGGATCCCAAATTGGTTTCCCAGTGTCTGAGCCCCCGCAGGACAATTGGTGTAGTTGGTAGGATCCCACGCAGGTGAAAGGTGCCTCAACCCTGGCAGATGGAGGGGACCCGTGTCCACCAAGCAGCATGAAGCACTCAGTTGTCATGGTCCTATAATCATGAACTCCTGTGGAGACTTGGGATATAACAGATGGATCACCTTTACAGGCAGTTATCTCCCACCTACTAGATAATGTCACTTGGACACTAGCAAGACAAATGTGTTGTTATCTAAATCTTTAGGATACCAAGAGTTCCAATGTTATAAAGATATTACAACATTGCTTCCTTTCTTCATAAAACAGATTCCAGCAGAGGATCTCTATGTTTCAGTTTGGGATTAAAAAAAAACCCACCTCTCTAGCATATCATTCACAGGTCACCAGGAAATATGCAGAAAATTCTACATAATGTTGTACACAGATAGGCACATTATTTCATCAATGTTCCATATTATACTTGTATTTTTGAATGGCTCTCTGATTTATCCCAGCCTTCATAGATCCTGACACTGACCACTAACCAGTGCTTGTAAACTCTTATGGCCCAGGGATTATGAGGCCTGATGCTGTCTTTGGTCATAAATCCCTGACCTCCATATTCAATGGCTTCAGCACCCTCTTCACCATGGGCCTCTACACCAAAATACATCATTGAAAGAGCTCCTGATAGCTGGATGCTAAAGGAATCCAAATTTCTAACAAGAATGTCTCTGGAGAAGGGCAGATGTAGAAGTGAACAAGAGCTGGCATGTCTTTGGCTTCAGTGAAATTGATCATAGTTATATAGTGGGTAAAGGGACAAATTAGAAGACATTTGATTTAACTTATATATTCATACAAAAATTTAGATATACTTTTAAATCTAATAATTGCTTTTTCAGACTTTCAAGATGATTCTGATTACTTTTTATTTAATACTTTCCTTACACAATCCCCTTCAATCTCATCTTCACAGATTATAAAATTCCCACTTACTATAAGAGGTTAATGTGTTGTTTCTGGAAGTTTCCATGTTTAACACATGAAGGAGATAACTAATTCATGCATACACTAACACAAATGAATTTATCTTCTGAATTTATTGATTGTACCATGTTAAAAAGGGACATACTCAGGGAAAAGGCAAATTGATGAGATTGCTTAGAGAGTTATGTCAACCAAGGGGATCCTGAGTTGTCTGGTGGATTTGAAGGTAATAAGGTGGAAATAAATAAACAGAAAAATTGATTCATAAAACATTCCTTGTTTCCTCTTCTTAATTTTCAAGTAGATTCTATATTGTAGCAGCCTTTTGTAAAATGTTTTAAAGATTAAAGTATAATATACGTTTAGAACATATAGAACATAAGTGTATATCTCAGTGATGTATTGCAAAACAAGCACATAGTAACCACTGACCACATCAACCAAATTGAAGGCCACTTCATTCCAAAAATTGGAAATTAATGGCACTCAGAGTCTCACTTTATTCCCCATCCTTCCCAACCTAACCACTATAACTTCTAATGCTATTCATTTAGTCTTCCAGATTCAGGCAATTATAAATAAAATAACTCAACCTGTATTTCTTGATATATGGCTTCATTTGCTCATTATTTTTGTGACATTCAGTTGTGTAGCTATGTGTAAATTTAGTTTACTTGTTTTCTTGCCATATAGTATTTCATTGTTGTCACATATCAGAGTTTATCTGCTCTGACATTCATGGCCATATTGCTTTGTCTATCTGTTGGTGCACATGGGCATATATTATTATTATCAGTTATATTCTTATTTGTGAATATCTTTCATTCTCAGACTTTTCAAAATTAGTGAATGTGATTAGAAAGAAAAATGGGAAAATGTCTTAAAAGAAATTAAGTATATCTTTTACAAAAGTAATTTTATTGAGAGAGAAAGTGACAGAATGGAGGAAAGAAGCAACCCACAGCATCTTCTCAGCTTCAAACTCACAAGGTGAGAAGATAGCTTATTTGCAAAGTGGGAACTAAACTAGAACCCACTGAAGCTTAATACTGAACTGTTTTAAAAATTGAAATTGTAGTGATGCACCCAGTGCAACTGTTAGCAGGGGCAGGAAGGTAACTCCTGTCTCCAACTTAGAAAAATCCCAGAAGATACCTGAACCAAAGAAAGTAAAATAGGCACAAAGAATATTGTACTTGTGCCATCCAGAATCTGGATTGCAAGGAGAAAACTACCTTATTCCTGGCATTGTATTGGATACACAGAAGTATCTGCCCTCAAAGAAATATACTCAATATTTTATATGCATAGTGGTGAAACTGAAACTTATGAAGTTTTTCCCCTATGGCCTATAGTAAGTAGATTTTACCACAGACTCCAGAAATCCAGACATCCTGGAGTTACTAGCATTCCCACAGTAATAAGGGATGTGGACCAATTCTCAAAAACTTACTATGGAGTTCCAAAATTTAGTTGAGAATAAACCCACTACACCAAGCACATCACAGAAACACAATTTTTCAGCAAATACATTGTGTATCCCAACTGTAATGGTTAATTTGAAATGTTAGCTTGATTGGAGTAAGAGAAGCTGAATACTAAGAAGTTTTTGGGTGTGTCAATGAGGTTATGTCTAGGAATGATTGGCATGTGGGATAGTGAACTGAAGTGGAGAACCTTTCTAAGTGTGGGCAGCACTGTACAATAATTGGAGGCTTGAATGGAATAAAAGTTGGAAAACAAGGAAACAATAAAAGTTGGAAAACAGATGCAAACTCAATTCCTCTTGAATGGGTTCTTGATCGCTGCTGATGATGCTAAGAACATCAGACTCTCACGCCTTCACTTTTACAAAGTGGACTCTGCCAGTGATTCTCCAAGTTTTCATAAACCTTTGGTCTTGGACTGGGGCAGCATCATTGATTTCTCTTGTTTTGAGCCTTTACCACCTTAAACTGAACAACTACTGGTTCCTCCAGCTCTCCAGTCTGCAGATGACCACCATGAACTATCCAGCTTCTGTTTATGTAAGCCAATCTAAACCCCCACCCTTTTTTTAAACTCATACCTCTTATTGGTTCTTTTCCTCCAGAAAATCTCTACTAATACTAAAATTGGTACCAGCAGTGGTTCTAGAGAAACAGAATTGTAAGGATGAAAACTTACTTTTGTGGTTTCTGGAACTGGCTGTCTAAATTGATTAGGCCTAAAGTTATTAAATTATCTCCTACTGGTACTGTGGAGAACACTGATAATCCATGGTGTAGACTGTTAGAAGAGATTAGAAAAAATAAATGCATTTGATGCTCCCAATCCACCACTTGTAAAAAGCAAGGAGTATATAGTGATGCTATACATGATGCTTTTGAAGATTTATGGAAAACAATGGAATATGGTTGGCCCAGATCCATTCACCACCATGGGAGGTCAAGCCCAGCAGTTCAGATCCATTCACACTAGACTGTGTGGGTCCCAGGTGCACAGCAGGCTTGGTGCACCCCTCTCTTGGTGGGGCAGACATCCACCAGAGCCTAGTATCTGGCTCAGGACTGCACCTTCTGACCAGCAGATTACCACGGGAGTTCAAGCCCAAGGCCCAGATCCACCCACTCCAAATTATGCAGGACCCAGATCCAGGATGAAGTAGCATTCATTGAGGGACACCAGCAAGGTCTGGAAGCTCAACATCAAGGTGAGGTACAGGCAATCTGCACGGGTACTACAAGAATATAGGGAAGAAACTGTAATATCTCAGATCCACACTGCAAGAAAGGAAGACACATACACAACATGAAAAAAACAAGGGAGGAAAGTTCCCCAAACAAATCAGGACAGTATAATAACAGAACCCATGGACAGCAAGGTTGATTAAATATCAGAGAAGCAGTTCAGAAAGTTCATAATTAAAATGATCTATGAGTTAAAGAATCACCAAGATGAGCAAATACAGGCAAAAATCCATCACTCCAACAATGATATAAGAGAGCAAATACAGGTAGAAAAAGATTACTTTAAGAGAGAGATAGAGATTCTGGAAATTCTTGAAATGAAGGATACAACAAATCAAATAAAAAACTCAATAGAAAGCATAACCAACAATTCTTTCTTGGAAGAAAGAACATCAGATAATGAAGACAAAGTATACAATCTGAAAAATAAAATTGATCACACAGTTCAGAAAGTTAGAAGCTGCAGTTGTTCTGGTCACTGGTGTGGTCAATTAGTCACTCAGCTATCT
The DNA here is from genome assembly GCF_052094955.1 of Ictidomys tridecemlineatus. NCBI lineage: Eukaryota > Metazoa > Chordata > Mammalia > Rodentia > Sciuridae > Ictidomys > Ictidomys tridecemlineatus. Next base: position 111,849,477 of record NC_135478.1, on the reverse strand, counting down.
CAGTTGCAGAGGGGTAGAATGCAGAGTCAATACATAAACACAGGAAGCTGGTGAGAACTGGCTGGTGGAGACCTAGCCAATGTCCAGTAGCTTGTTTATTTTTAGAATGCATACAACTGTTATAGGGTTCGGGTGGGGCATGCCCATCATTCATACATAAGCAAGATAATATCCATAAACCAGTCATCTTATGCCTAATGTAACTGCACTATGAGGAAACTCTAAATATTGCTATCATCTGGAAGGTTCTTTGTCCCTAAGGGAGGGGGCTTTCTGAGTCAGGGTTTTCATCCCCTGAAGCTCCCGACTATCAGTTTCCTGGCCTGGCAGCTTGGCAACGCTAACCACAAGTGCTAAGGATGTGGTTTCACTAATGGCTCACTAGAGCAGGGCACCCCATCCTGCAGGCATTCCTGTCAGGCCTGAAGAGCGTAGATTCTTCAAGCACTCCAAGTTGCTTCTAGCTGCTAGCTGTAAACTGAAAGTTATTCCAACAAGAAACCATGAACAGAACATCCAAGAATTATGAGACAGCATCAAAAGATTAAATCTAAGAGTTATTGGGATAGAGGAAGGCACAGAGTTTCAAACCAAAGGAATTCACAGATATTCAATGAGATAATATTAGAAAATTTCCCAAGCATGAAGAACAAATTGGAAAACCAAATACAGGAGGATTACAGGACACCAAATGTACAAAATTACAACAGATCTACAGCAAGGCACATTATAATGAAAATGCCTAGCATACAGAATAAGGATAAAATCTTAAAAGCTGCAAGAGAGAGGAATCTGATCACATATGTGGGGAGACCAATTTGTATTTCAGCAGATTTTTCAACCCAGACACTCAAAGCCAGGAGATCATGGGAAAACATATACCAAACTCTGAATGAAAATGGATGCCAGCCAAGAATCTTATATCCAGCAAAACTAAGCTTTAGATTTGATGATGAAATAAAAAACCTTTCATTAAAACAAAAGCTGAAAGAATTTACAACTAGAAAGCCTGCACTACAGAATATCCTCAGCAAAATATTCCAAGAAGAGGAAATAAAAAACAATTATGAAAATAAGCAGAGGGAGGGATTACACTAAAGGAAAATCTAATCAAGGGAGAAAGCAAATCATGTTAAATACCAAAAATAAACAAAGATGGGAATACAAATCATGTCTAATAATAACCCTGGATATTAATGGCCTAAACTCACCAATCAAAATACATAGACTATCAGATTGGATAAAAAAAGACCCAACAATATGCTGCCTCCAAGAAACTCATTTTGTAGAAAAAGACATTCATGGACTGAAGGTGAAGTGTTGGGAAAAATCATACCACTCACATGGACTGCGGAAGCAAGCAGAGGTTTCCATCCTCATATCAAATAAAGTAAACTTCAAAACTAAAGTCAGTCAAAAAGGATAAAGAAGGACACTACATACTGCTCAAGGGAACCATACAGCAACAAGACTTAACAATTATAAATATATATGCCCCAAACAATGGAGCATCTACCTTCATCAAACAAACTCTTCTCAAGTTCAAGAGTCAAATTGACCACAACACAATAATTTTGAGTGACTTTAACACACCTCTTTGATTACTAAACAGATTTTCCAAACAAAAGCTGAACAAAGAAACTATAGAACTCAATAATAATATCAATAACTTAGACTTAACTGAAATATATAGAATATTTCATCTTTCAGTGAGAGAATATACTTTCTTCTTAGCAGCACATGGATCCTTCTCTAAAACAGACCATATAATATGCCACAAAGCAACTCTTAGCAAATATAAAAAAGTAGAGATATACCCTGCATTCTATCATATGATAATGAAATGAAATTAGAAGTCAATGATAAAATAAGAAATAAAATCCACTTCAACACGTGGTGATTAAATAATATGCTACTGAATGAATAATGAGCTACAGAAGACATCAAGGAGGAGATTAAAAAACTTTTAGAGGTGAATGAGAACACAGATACAACATATCAAAATCTCTGGGGCACTATGAAAGTAGTACTAAAAGGAAAGTTAATTGCATGGAACAAATTCATTCCTTAAAAGAAGAAAAAGTCAACAAATAAATTACTTAACATTGCATCTTACAGTCCTAGAAAAAGAAGAACAAATCAACACCAAAAGCATCAGAAGACAGGAAATAACTAAAATCAGAGCTGAAATCAATGAAATTGAAACAAAAGAAACAATTGAAAAAATTGACAAAACAAAAAGTTGGTTCTTGGAAAAACTAAATAAAATTATCAGACCCTTAGCCATGCTAAAGAAGAGAAAAAGAGAGAAAACTCAAATCATTAACATACATAATTTAAAAGGTAATATCACAATAATAATATTACTACAGAAATTCAGAAGATAATTAGAAATTACTATGAAACCTTGTACTCCAATAAAATAGAAAATATTGAAGGCATTGAAAAATTTCTATAGATATAATTTGCCAAAATTGAATCAGGATGACATACACAATTTAAACAGATCAATTTCAAGTGATGAAATATCAGATGCCATCAAAAGTCTACCAACCAATAAAAGCCCAGGATTGGATTGATATACAGCTGAATTCTATAGAACCTTTAAAGAAGAACTAATACCAATACTCTCCAATTTATTTCAGGAAATAGAAAAAGAAGCAACACTTCCAAACTAATTCTATGAGGCCAATATCACTCTGATTCCAAAACCAGGCAAAGACACATCAAAAAACAAACAAACAAACAAACAAAAACTTCAGACCAATATCTCTAATAAACTGAGATACAAAAATTCTCAATAAAATTCTGGAAAATTGAATAAAAAAATATATCAAAAAGATTGTGCACCATGATCAAGTGGGATTCATCCCAGGTATGCAAGTTTGGTTCAACATAAAGAAAGCAATAAATGTAATTCACCACATCAATAGAGTTAAAGATAAGAAACATATGATCATCTCAATAGATGCAGAAAAAGTATTTGACAAAATACAGCACCCATTTATGTTCAAAACACTAGAAAAACTAGGGATAACAGGAACATGTCTGAACATCATAAAGGCTATCTATGCTCAGCCCCAGGCCAACATCATCCTAAATGGAGAAAAATTGAAGGCATTTCCTCTAAAGACTGGAACAAGATGGGATGCCCTCTTTCACCACTTATATGCAACATAGTTCTTGAAACACTGGCCAGAGAAATTAGACAGATGAAAGAAATTAAAGGGATACACATAGGAAATGAAGAACTCAAATTGGCATTATTTGCTGATGATATGATTCTATACCTAGAAAACCCTAAAAGTTACACCAGAAAACTTTTAGAACTGGTAAATGAATTCAGTAAAGTAGCAGGATATAAAATCAACACCCATAAATCAAAGGCATTTCTGTATATCAGTGACAAATCCTCAGAAAGGGAAATGAGGAAAGCTACCCCATTTTCAATAGCCTCAAAATAAATAAATAAGTAAAATACTTGGGAATCAACTTAATGAAAGAGGTGAATGATCTATATAATGAAAATTACAGAACCTTAAAGAAAGAAGTCAAAGAAGATCTTAGAAGATGCAAATTTCTACCTTGCTCTTGGATAGGCAGAATTAATATTCTCAAAATGATCATACTACCAAAAGCTCTAAAAGATTTAATACAATTCCGATCAAAATCCCAATGGCATTCCTCATAGAAATAGGAAAAGCAATCGTGAAATTCATCTGGAAAAATAAGAGGCCCAGAATAGCTAAAGCAATCCTTAGCAGGAAGAATGAAGCAGGTGGCATCACCTATACCAGACCTTAAACTATACTACAGAGCAAAAGTAAAAATAGTAAATAACATCATGGTATTGGCACCAAAACAGACTGGTAGGCCAATGGTACAGAATAGAGGACACAGAGACTAACCTACAAAATTTCAATTATCTTATATTATACAAAGGTGCCAAAAAGATGCATTGGAGAAAAGATAGCCTCTTCAACAAATGGTGCTGCCAATCAATAGATGGGCCAAGGACCTGAACTGACACTTTTATTAATATGAGATACAATCAATCAACAAATATATTAAAAAAATGTTTGTCCTCACTAGCAATTAGAGAAATGCAAATCAAAACTAAGATTTCATCTCACTCCAGTCAAAATGGCAGCTATTATGAAGAAAAACAACAATAAGTGTTGGCAAGGATTGGGGAAAAAGGTACATTCATACATTGCTGGCGGGACTGCAAATTGGTACAGTCAATGTGGAAAGCAGTATGAAGACTTTTTGGAAAACTGGGAATGGAACCACCATTTGACCCAGCTATTTCTCTCTTTGGTCTATACCCAAAGGACTTAAAAACAGCATACTACAGGGACACAGCCACATCAATATTTATAGCAGCACAATTCACAATACCTAAACTGTGGAACCAATCTAGATGCCCTTTAATAGATGCGTGGATAAAAAATGTGGCATGTATACACAATGGAATATTATTCAGCAATAAAAGAGAATAAAATCATGGCATTTGCAGGTAAATGGATGGAGTTATAGAAGATAATGCTAAGTGAAGGTAGCCAATTCCAAGAAACCAAATGCTAATTTTTTTTATATAAGGAGGCTGATTTATAGTGGGGTAGGGAGGGGGAATATGGGAGGAATAGAAAAACTCTAGATGGGGCAGAGGTGTTGGGAGGGATGGGAGGGGACACGGAGTTGTAGGTGATGGTGGAATGTGATGATCATTATAACCCAAAGTACATGTATGAAGACAGGAATTGGTGTGAATATACTGTTTATACATTCAGAGATATGAACAATTGTGCTCTATATGTGTAATAAAAATTGTAATGCATTCCGCTGTCTTATATACATAATAAAAAAAGAATATGATCATGTTGGTTGATTGTTTCTGGCTTCACTGGACAAAATGAGCTCAGAAATTCAGTTTCTCAGCTGCAGACATGCATATCTGATCTAAAAGCTGCTCAATGTGCTCTAGAGCAGAATCTTTTCTCTTGTAGTTTTAGGGCGGAGGTTGCTAAAAATGAAACCCAAATCCTCATCCTGCAATTGGCTGAATTAAGACACATGTTTAACTCTCAGTCTCAAAATATATCTGCAATTAAAATAAGTGCACTGCTTGGAAAATAATGGGATTCTCTAAATTGGGATACTGGCATATGGAAGGACCCTGAAGAAACTGGGAACTCCTACATTATGATGAGTTTATTTTGCCAGAAGTTGTTGAGTCTTTACACTTAGCCATCTCTACCCTCATCTTCTGTGGTATTGGCTTCTCCACATGCTTTGCCTATGGAAACAGTAAAGTCATTTTTTGATTCAGTTGCTCAGCATGAAAATGTTGATACATTTCAGGACCTGCCCTCACTTCTTACTTTTGCCTCAGGCCTATAATTAGATTCAAATCTAAGCAGGCCCCCAGAGGTGAGGTAAGGGTGTGACCCATGAGAAGGTTTGCTACATTCTGAAGGAACTTCTTAAATTTCCTAATTCATACAAGTAGAGTTCTGGGAACATGGAATTTGAGTTCTGTGGGAATAAAATTTAAGTGTGTGAGGTAATGGTGGAAGAAACATAAAATTAGATTAGGCTGAATTTATTGAAATGGACCCATTAAACAGAGATTCTAGGTTTGATGTATTATCTCACAGTGTTACAAAAGTTACTAATAGTTTGTTTTGATGGTTGACTGAAGCATGGATCAAAAAATAACCTATTGTTAATGAACTGGAATGCCTGACATCCCTTAGTTTACTGTTTTTTTAAAAAAAATGACAGCAGAATGCATTACAAGTCATATTACACAAATAGAGCACAATTTTTCATATCTCTGGTTGTGTATAAAGTATGTTCACACCAATTTGTGTCTTCATACATGTATTTTGGATAATAATGTCCATCCCATTCCACCTTCCTTGCTTACTCCTTGCTCCCCCTTCCTCTCCAACCCCTTTGTCCTATCTAGAGTTCATCTTTTCCTCCCATGCTCCCCCTCCCTACCCCATTATGAGTCATTCAATTTATATGTCTTACATGCACAAGGCCCTGGGTTCAATCCTCAGCAAAATAAATAAATAAATAAATAAATCCCTTGGTTTACTGTTGATGAATAAATTTCAAGGCTCAGAATGAGTGGAATGCTGTAGTGAATATGTCATGTATAACCTTCTCCTTCATACTGGAAGGGTTCAGAAGATTTACCTTCACCAAAAGTATAGAAAACAAAATTGTGAGGGGAAGACAAGCATCCTTGAAGAGCTCTGACACTGCTGTTCTTTGCATTCCAAGTCTTACTGTGAGAGCTGCTGTCAATCACTTGGGAGATTGAAATGTGATAGGAATAATTTGGTCCCAGAGAGGAAGAAAGTGGCAGCACTTAAACACCAAAGACAAGGTTGTCATAGTTACCATAATGCCCAGCAAAGGGGAAGAAATGAACAAAATGTTCTGACTCATGTAGATCTCTGGCATTAATTCATTAGTCATGGTGTTATTAGAAGTCAAATAAATGAGAAACCCACCAAATTCTCACTTGACTTATAGAAGCAGAAAAATTCCAGTGCAAATGTACAAAATGCCTCTTTAGACCATAATAGCAGAGAATCATGGCCCCTCAACCACTTTCCATATTGAGTTAGTTTACAGATCCAGAACCCTTTTAATGAAGGGGAGGTCAGATCCCCTTGAGGAAGGACCCTAGTAAGATACCAAAAAGCTCTACTGTTAATCTTTCTTCTATCCTTCCACAAAGGGACTTAAGGTCTTTTATCAGGGTAACTATGTATTGGTTGAAAAGGCAATGATTGGACCTTATGGGGATTGCTAGACACAGACTCTGAATTGACAGTGATTCAAGGAGTTCAGGTGATCAAGGCAGTTTTAGCCAAGGTATGACTCACAGTGGATCAAGTGGGGCCCTCAAACTCATTCTGTGATTATTTCCCCAGTCCTGGAATGCATAATAAGGATAGATATACTTCACACTTGGCAAAACTCCGACATTGTTTCTCTAACCTATAGAGTGAGGGCTATTATGGTGGGAGAGGCCAAATGGAAAGAGGGGCACATCTTCTATACCTGGGAAAATAGTAAATCAAAATCAATATTACATCCCTGGAGGGATTTCAGAGATTACTGCCACCATCAAGGAGTTGAAGGATGTAGGGATGGTGATTCTCATGACATTCCCATTTTGACTCCTACTTGGCCTATGCAGAAGATTGATGGGTCTTAGAGAATGATAGTTGATTATTGTAAGCTTAATCAGGTGGGGACTCCAAATGTAGCTGCTGTGCCAGAAATGGTTTCTTTGCTTGAGCAGATTAATACATCTCTTGGTATGTGATATGCAGGTATTGATTTGACAAATGTTTTTTTTTCTCCATCCTGTTCATAAGGACCACAAGAAGCATTTCAGAAATATACTTTGCCAGAAATATACTTTCACTGTCTTTCCTCAGGAGTATGTCAACTCTCCAGCCCCATGTCACAGCTTAGTTCACAGAGATCTAGATTGCTTTTCTCTTCCACAAGATAGTATACTTGTCTATTATATTGAAGATTTTAGGTTGACTGGACCAACTGACTGGACCATTCTGGACTTGCTAGTAGAGCATTTTCATATCAAGGTATGGGAAATAAGTCCTAACCAAATTCAAGGACCTTCAACTTCAGTAAGTTTCTAGTAGTCCAGTGGCATGGGGCCTGTTGAATAGTGAAATATTAAGGTGGGAAAGGCTAAATGGAAATAAGGTATCAAATAAGTTGGCCTATCTTACAAATAAGAAGTAAGCATAATGCCTGGTAGACCTATTTGAATTTTGGAGGCAGCATTTGGTGTGTGTTACTTCAGCCCATGTACTGCATGATTAGAAAAGTTCCTTGTTTTCAGTGGGGTCCAGAACAGAAGGAGGCTCTGCAACAGTACCTGTTCAGGCTGCTCTTCCCCTGAGCCATATGACCTACCAGATCCAATGATACTTGAGGTTTGGTGGTAGATAGGCATGTTGTCTGGAGCCTTTGACTGGCCCTCCTGGGTGAATCACAGAGGAGGACATTATAATTTTGGAATAAGACCACACCATCACCTTCAGACTATTATCCCTTTGAGAAACAGCTCTTGGCCTGCTACTCAGCCTTAGTGGAAACTGAATGCTTATTCATGTGCCACCAAGTTACCATCCAACCACAACCTTCATCATGAACTGGGTGTTAACTGGTTCATAAAGCCATAAAGTTGGACGTACACAGCAGCACACTATTTTCAAATGGAAGTAGTACATACATGATTTGGCCCAGGGAGACCCAAAGGCACAGTAGGTTGCATGATGAAGTAGCCCAAATGCCCATGGTTTGTACTCTTGCTGGAATACCTTCTGTCCCTCAGAATGAACCTATAACTTCATGGAGTGTACCTTATGCTCAATTAACAGAGGAAAAAAAGACTAGGCTCTGGTTTATACACGGTTCTGCATGATACATGGGTACCACCCAGAAGTGGACAGCTACAGAAATAATGCTCCTTTCTAGAAAAACACTGAAGGACAGATATGAAGGAAAATCTTCACAATGGAAAGAAATTTGGGCAGTGCATCTTGTTTTGCATTTTGCCTAGAGGGAAAAATGGCCAAATGTGCAACTGTATACTGATACATAGGCTGTGGTCAATGGTTTGACTTGCTGTTAAGTGACCTGGAAAGAATATAATTGGAAAATTAGTGATAAGAACATTTGAAGAAGAAGTATATGGATAGCCCTCTCTGAAGGATGGGAAGATATTTGTGTATCATGTAAATGCTCATCCAAAGGTGACCTCAGCAAAGCAGGCATTTAATAATCAAGTATATAGGATGACCTAATCTGTGGATAGCAGTCAGCCTGTTTACCCAGCCACTTCTGACATCACCCAATGGGCTCATAAACAAGTGGTCATGGTGGCAGGAATGGTGGTTATGCATGGGCTCAGTGACACTAACTTACACTAACCAAGGCTGATCTAGCTATAGCCCTGCTTACCAGTAGCAGAGACCAACCCTAAGTGCCTGCTATGGCATCATCCCCTGGGAAGATCAGCCAACAAACTTGTAGCAAGTTGATTATATTGGACCAGTGGTTTGTCCTTACTGGAAGAGGCAGTGGTTTGTCCTTACTGGAATAAGGACACATTTTATGGGTACAGATTTGCCTTCCCTGCACATAGTTCTTCAGCCAAAATCACCATCTGTGAACTTAAAGAATGCCTTTTCCATTTTTTTTTCAGTCAACATTTTTTCTGCTTTGCTAAAAGGTCTGACAAGAACAACTTTAGAGAAGGAAAAGTTTATTTGAGGGCTCACAGTTTCAGAAGTTTCAGTCCATAGACAGCTGGCTTAATTCCTTGGGGCTCAAGATGAGGCTGAATATCATGGCAGAAGAGTGCGGTGGAGGGAAGCAGCTCACATTATGATCAGATAGGAGAGAGAGAGAGAGAGAGTGAGAGAGAGAGAGAGAGAGAGAGAGAGAGAGAGAGAGAGAGAGAGAGAGAGAGTGTCAGTCCACTCATTAGATTCAAAGTATACACTCCAAAGGCGTGCCCCTGATGCTCACCACCTCTAGCTATTTACCTTCAGTTAACACTCAGTTAATCCCTATAAAAGGATTAATTCACTGATTTAGTTAAAGCTCTCCAAACCCAATTTCTCCTCTGAACCTTCTTGCATTGTCTCACATGTGAGATTTTGGGTGACACTTCACACCCAAACCATGACATTCTGCCCCTGGTTCCCAAAAGCTCACAACCATCTCACAATGTAAAATACATTTTGTCTATTTCCAAGGGTTCCCATAGTTTCAACAGTTCCAAGATTGCCCAAACTTTCAAGTCCAAAGTCTTCTTAGGGACTCAGGGTAAGCTTGCATTGTGAGCTGCTGTAGAAATCAAAAGCTATTTACAAGTACATGTAGAGAATCAGACCGACTGCTTGCAGTCCTTGATCAAGCTTGCCTGCAAACAGGATGTTCTGCCAAGTGGGCTGGAAGGACTTTGAGAAAAGAACATTACTTGCAAACAAGAATGTTTATCTGTTCTTGAGAAGGAACAGAGCTCAGAATGCTCCAACCCAAGAGTAGATTAAGACATCATCAGTAAGTTACTTCTGATTAGTAAGTCACTTCTGCACATAATGTTTTGCAAGCTTATAGACCTGAGTCATTGCTGTTGGAATATTCTTTGTTCATAATACTATATAAAAGACTGCTGCATTCTTCTTCTTCCTTGCTCATGCTGACCTGCGTTTGAGTTCTTTGCGTCAATTGGCTGAGTTGGCAGGATTCAGCACTGAAGGGTAAGCACCCCGGGTTGAGAAAACGAAAGGGGGACTTTCAGGATTAACATGGGAAACTCCCAATCCTTAAAGGAACAATATGTAGAGTAGCTAAAAGGATTATTACATTCCATAGATGTAAAAACATCTCATAAGAGAGTTAAGGAGTTATTTAAAATTATAGAATGTCATTGTTACTTGTTCCAGTATCAAATCAAGGTCCAGTTAAATTTAGGGGAAAGGAAACTTGTTCAGAAAGAGCTCCGTAAGCAGCATCAGGTAGGAAATGTTATCTCCTTAAAGATTTGGACACTATGTAGCACTATTACTCAAGCATTACAATTATTAGAGAGTAATAGTGAAAAGGATTCTCATCATGAAGGCAAAGTTGATACGTCAAAATGTGATACTAAAATTAATGAAGCGGAGCCCAAGGAAGATATTTGTGATACTGTAGGTGATTCTCCTAAATCAGATTTGGATGATGGAAGGGATTTAGAAAGTTCAGATAGCGACTCTAGTATGAAAGAAATAATGGAGGCCTTTGTGGAACAAATGAAATTTAAAAAGCAAAGGTTCTCTCTTAAACCTACTGTTTCTTCTTATGCTTCCCTTTTTCCAATTACAAAGTCTAAAGTTGTTGTGGGTAGAGAACAACAACACTTTTCGTTTCCTCTTACTATGATATATGATGATGGTGACCTTCCAGCTCCCCCTGGTGGTTTTATTAATCCCCCACATTTGTTTCCTAATACTAAACAACAAAACCCTCATAATCCCCAAATGATTGATGTTCAGTATACTGCAGTGGAATACAAGTTTATAAAGGATTTAAAAGCTGCAGTCTCTCAATATGGCCCTCAGTCTCCCTTTGTGCTAGGTATGTTAGAAAATTTAGGAACTTCTAAATTACTTATTCCCTTGGACTGGGAGGCATTAGCAAAAACAGTTTTGGAAGGATCTCAGTGGTTACAATTGAGAAGTTGGTGGAAAGATGAGGCATGGAAACAAGCTCAAGAGAATGAGACTCAAAATCCCCCTGGACCTATGGAGGATAAGTTAATGGGGAAAGGTAATTACCGTGCCTTAAGAGAACAGGCTCAATATACAGATCAAGACATTCAAAAAGTTCGACAGGTTTTCTTGAGAGCTTGGAGATGTGTAGTACCCACTGTCAAGCACAACTTTCCTTTACTAAAACCATACAAGGGGCTACTGAATCTTATACTGATTTTCTTGTGAGACTGCATACTACTGTAATGAGGGCAGTGGGTCAAGATCAAATAGCAAAGGTATTATTGGAAACATTAGCATTTGAAAATGCAAACCCTGAATGTAAACGTATTTTGGGGCCATTAAAAGGACAAAATGCCTCATGAACATGAAGCTTCCATATTTGCTGCAGCAATGGCTAGAGCCCTTAAACCCAATAAATCAGGAACTTGCTTTAATTGTGGAAAAGCAGGTCATTTTCGAAAAGATTGTCGAAAAAAAGGTAACAATAGTAATAATAGTATATCTCTCAAGACAAAAAAGATACCTACTGAAGTTTGCCAATGATGTAAACGAGGCAAACGTTGGATAAATGAGTGTCGTTCAAAGACAGATAAAGATGGAAACCCTTTACCTCAATTGGGAAACTACTCAATGGGCCGTCATCCCTGGGGCCCACAAACAAAACCCGGACCACCTCTCACTTGTTTCCAGCAACAATGACCCCTGAGTCGGTCAAACAATCCCAGGATAATACTAAGTTAACTATTGATAATCTTTACACAGCTACCCAACAAAGTGCTACTGCTGATTTACCTATTAGTGAAAATGTTTTAATGTCTCCTGGAGGTGGTATTTACAAAATAAAGACTGGTGGACCTCTTCCCTCTAATAGTTTTGGATTAATTGTCAGTCATAGTACTCTGCCTTAGGAGGCATCCATGTAATTCCTGGAATTGTTGATTCTGATTTTACAGGTGAAATTTTAATTATGGTATATTCTACCCAAACCCTTTCATTGATTAGTGGAGAATGAATCACCCAGATTTTGTTGTTACCTTTTTTTTTTTCAATTTCCTTCTAAAAATCAATCAAGAACTGGAGGATTTGGTAGTACAGGAAAGTATATATTTTGGGAAACTTTAATTACTGATTGGAGACCCTCTTTAACTCTAAATATTCAAGAAAAATATTTTGAAGGATTTATTAGATACTGGGGTGATGTCTCAGTTATTTCCATAAAACAATGGCCACAAGAATGGCCTAAACAAAAATGCCAAATAACATTAGATGGATTAGGGGCAGTGGCAGATGTGTGGGTCAGTTCTGGCCCTCTATTATATCATACCTTAGAAAATATTAGAGTCCTAAAAACTTTTTACAGAATTCATGTTCCAGTTAATATTTGGGACGAGATATTTTATCTCAACTTGGAGCACATATTCACATTCCTTCAAAAAACTTGTAGCCACTGTTCAGCCCCTCGAGCAATGCCATTAACATGGTTAACTGGTACTCCTAAATGGATTGAACAGTGGCCTTTAAATAAAGAAAAGCTCAAGGCATTAAAACAATTAGTTACTGAACAATTACAGGCAGGACATATTGAATATTCCACATCTCCTTGGAACTCCCCTGTATTTGTTGTTAAGAATTCTGGAAAATGGCAAGTATTGACAGATTTGAGGGAAATTAATAAACGTATTAAACCTATGGAGGGATTATAATTAGGACTTCCCTCTCCTGCAATGATTCCAAATAAATTGTCAATTTTTGTTATTGATTTAAAAGATTGTTTTTTTTACTATCCCTCATCAACCTCAGGATAAGGAAAAATTTGCTTTTACAGTATCTGAATATAATAATCATCAACCTGTTTAACATTATCAATGGACTGTGTTACCTCAAGGTATGATTAATAGTCCTACATTATATCAGGAATTTGTTGCCAGAGCCTTAGAACCAGTTCCACAACAATTCCCTCATTATATTTTATATCATTATATGGATGATCTTTTATTGGCATCCTCTACAAACAATGAACGTGATTGTTTCTATGAAGCAATTCTAAAGGCTTTGTTAAAATTTGGATTACAATTAGCTCCAGAAAAGGTACAAATTAATTTTCCTTATTCATATTTAGGATTTATATTAGATAAACAAAAAATTAAGTCTCAAAAGGTTCAAATAAGAAAGGAAAACTTAAAAACTCTTAATGATTTTCAAAAATTGCTAGGGCATATCATTTGGATTCGTTCATCTATAGGGATACCTACTTTACCAGTTACAACATTTATTTGCTACTCTAGAAGGTGATACTGAATTACATAGTTCTAGAACCTTAACTAAACAAGCATTACAAGAATTAACCTTAGTTGAACAACGTTTAAATGAAGGATATTTATCTTATATAGATTTAGAAAAATCCATATACAACTAATTCTCTTTTATACTCCTCATTCCCAATCTGGAGTGCTAACTCAAAATGATCATATAATAGAATGGATTTTTTTACTTAATAAATATAATAAATGATTAACTACATATATAGATAAACTACCCTTTTTAATAATTAAAGGTAGATCTAGACTGTTACAATTGAGTGGTAGAGAGCCAAATCAAATTATTACTCAAATAACCCATCAACAAATTTCTTATAATCTACAATTAAATGAAAATTGGCAAATTGCTTTAGCTAGTTATTCTGGAGCTATATCTACTCAATATCCTAAATCTAAAGTCTTTGAATTTTTTAGAAAATATTCTGATATTAGTAAACGCTATTTCTTCAATTCCTCTTTCTGGCATTACTGTTTTTACTGACGCAAACAAAACTTCAGCAGAATATTGGACTCCCATAACTTCTAAAGTGTATACTCATGAGTTTTCCTCTTTTCAACCTGCTGAATTATGGGCTATTACTTTAGCTTTATTAGATTTTTCCAGTGTTCCTCTTAATATTGTTTCTGACTCTCAGTATGCAGTTTTGGTGTGCACACATCTACCTTCAGTTAGTCTTCCTATTAATCAAAAAACCATAATTGAGAAAATATTTGCATTTACACAAAGATTATTATTACAGAGAACCATTTCAGTATATTTTACTTATATTAGGGCACACTTTACACTGCCAGGATCATTAACTAAAGGAAATCAAAATATTGATCAACTATTGTTCCAAAAAAGGCACATCAAGAACATGCTTTACATCATACAAACACTAAAGAACTTTACAAAAATACAAAATAACCCCCAAACAAGCACGTGACATTATAGCTAACTGTTCATCATGTACTCCTTTTAATATCCCTTACTGTCCTCCTGGTGTTAATCCAAGGAGATTCCATCCTAATGCCCTTTGGCAATGGATGTTGTTATAACTCAGTCATTTGGATGACTAAGATATGTACATCATACCATTGATACTCATACTCATTTTCAATGGGCCACAGTATTTTCTTTGGAAAAAGCTGATGCAGTCATTTCTCATTTATTATCTTGTTTTGCTATCATGGGATTTCCCAGAAAAACTTAAAACTGACAATGCACCTGTATGTATGTCACAAAAATTACATTCATTTTTACAGAAATATGACATTACAAATACATTTGGTATTCCATATAATAGTCAGGGTCAAGCTATTATAGAAAGGGCAAATCATACATTCTGAGAATATATATATATATAATAAAAAGGGGAGAGATGGCTATGGCTTATGCACCTCAATATATACTTTATTAAACCTTACTAACTTTAAATTTTTAAAATCTTTGGTCAGCTTCCAAGGTTCCTGCAGCCCAGCAACATTTCTTGATATTTAAATCATAACCATTATTTCAAAAGTCAGAAATACTTATATGGTATAGGGATGAAAATAAAGAATGGATTTCTGGGTTGTTGCACCACATGGGAAGGGGGTTTGCTCTTATTTCTACAGATAAAACACCTTTTTGGAGTACCTTCAAGACTTATCAAATTGCAGAATGAGCAACCCGTTTGTCAGACAATTTCAGGAGTTGTCAATGCAGAGAAACTTTACGATGACAACGAGAACAGCAGACCCCCCAACATGGAGACAGATGAAAAGATTGACTCGAGAAGATAAAAAACCCCTTCAAAAGGCAAATCAGCCTTTAAATCCTGTTAATATTTTATTAGCTATGCTTGCAGTTATTGACTGCCAGGCAAATTCAGTTTCTGCTCATTCTTTTGCTTATTGGGCCTATGTACCTAATTCTCCTTTGGTGCGAAGTGTTTCCTGGGGAGAACCTGAAGTTTGTGTATGTACTAATAATACTAATTTCTTATCCCCTCCTGAATATGGGGGAATTGAAGATATACCATTCCATAAAAATCTATATAATATTTCTAATATAACTATAGATGTTGAAGGAGTCCCATTGTGTATAGGGGCTCATTCTTTCAGTTTACCTGTTATAGCACATAATGATTCTCATTCTTATAATACTTGGGGAATTAATTATCGAAGTTATTCTACTGCTGTTTTTACTGTCATGATATCATCCCAAGAGTTTAATATCTCTAATATGTATATTATTCAATCATTGTTAATGTCTGAAGAATGTTTTGTTAGAACTCATCTTCCTTTATGTTCAACTAAATATTTTGAAGCCTTATTAACTCATTTAGAGTGGGAAAAATGTCGTGATCATCACCCTAAAATGGTAGTCAAAAATCAAAATATTACAATAGTAGATTGGAGTACTGATCATTCTGAATTAATAGAAAGTTGGTCAAATCGTACTTTAAGATGGCATCAACATAATGGGACAATAAATGCTTGGGGTAATGAGACAATTAAAATGCAACATTATGCTTTGGTCCCTCCAATGTTACAGCATATACAGTTTTCCAATGTTCAAGGGGATATATGGAAATTATGGACAGAATCTGGGAAACTCACTGTTTGGACTAGGAATTTCATGTTAAATGTATCCCATTCCTATCCTTTCAAAGTACATCTACATAATAATCTAACTTATTTTGCATCCACATGTGTAAAATTCCCTTATTCTCTAATGATTGAAAACTGGGTATGTAATGAAACTCGGGGAACAATATCATGTGAAGATGATAATCTTACTCAATGTGTAAATAGAACTAATTGGGATTTAATGGAATCTAATAATTATTCTTTAGTTATTGTTAAAGCTCACATGGAGTTGTGGATACCTGTTAATTTGACTCTCCTTGGTCTGATTCTTTGCCTGTTACTCCTTTGTACAATGCTGTTCAAGTTTTATTACATTGCTTTCAACGATTGATAGGAATAGTTATAGCTTCAATCCTTGTAGTCGCTTCTGTTACTGCCACAGCTGCTATAGCTGGCGTTGCTTTATATCAAGGCACGCAAACTGCGGATTTCATGTGAACATGGCATCAGGATGCTCACTTGTTATGGCTAAAACAAAAAGATTTAGACTCTCAAATAGCTACGGATATGATAAATTTACAACATACTGTTTCCTGGCTTGGTGATCAAGTGACTATTTTGGCTACCAGAAGTGTTCTGAAGTGTGACTGGAATTCTTCTCATATTTGTGTGACTCTTGTACCATATAATACCAGTGATTCTTGGGAAACCATTAAAAGATGGTTAATTGGACATCAAAATTAAACTTTAGAAATTATGGATTTGGAAAAATCTATTATGGACACTTTTAGTAAGACATTATCTGATTTGACAGAATCTGACATTTTATAAGGATTGTCTTCAAGTATTGCTAATTTGAATCCTTTAAGTCATTTCTCTACCTTGTTGTCAACTTCTTTTGGTAATACTGTAATAATTTTTATTTTATGTTTTGTTTTGTATTTAGTCTTCCAAAGCTGGAAAAGGCAAAGGCAACTGAAACATGAAACCTCTCTAATCGCTTCTGCTTTGGTTCATTTACAAAAACAAAAAGAGAGAGATGTAGAGAATCAGACTGACTGCATGTGTGCTTGCAAACAAGATGCTTTGCAGTCTTTGGTGGAGCTTGCCTGCAAACAGGATGTTCTGTCAAGGATGTAGAGAATCAGGTAGGATGACTGCATGTGTGCTTGCAAACAAGATGCTTTGCGGTCCTTGGTGGAGCCTGCCTGCAAACAGGATGTTCTGCCAAGTGGGCTGGAAGGACTTTGAGAAAAGAACATTACTTGCAAACAAGAATGTTTATCTGTTCTTGAGAAGGAACAGAGCTCAGAATGCTCCAGCACAAGAATAGATTAAGACATCATCAGTAAATTACTACTGATTAATAAAGCTACTTCTGCACATAATGTTTTGCAAGCTTATAGACCTAAGTCATTGCTGTTGGAATGTTGCCTTCTTTGTTCACAATACTATATAAAAGACTGCTGTATTCAATAAAGGGAGATTCTTCTTCTTCCTTGCTCATGCTGACCTGCGTGTGAGTTCTTTGTGACAATTACCCAATATATAAAAGTTTAAATAAACATTTCATAAACAAAAATAGAAGCATGGAAATAAGGGATAGGACCAAAGCAAGACTGAAATCTAGCTAGACAAACAAGTCCTGTAACAGCACATTCAACATCTGTGGCACATGGTATGGGGACAAATGCATGGAGTACTGTAGGCATGGCATATGTTAAGGGATCTGAGTGGCAGGCCACTTCCCTAATGCTAGGTGTGTGAGTGGCAGGCCAGTTATCCTGTAGGCACAGCCCTGGGTGTGAGGCCATGTGTTGCAGTCCCTGCACTTGTTCCACAGCTCACTCCTCAATTGGTCACTGCAAGGACAGTTAGCGGAAATTGCATTGGTGGCTGTCTGTAATCTGCCTAGCTACTGCCTGAGTATATATACATGGTAACTGCAAAATAAACTGAGACCTTCTTCCTGCTTGGTTTCTGGAGGCCTTGATTAGTGACTCTGCAGCCACACTCTCCTTTACCCTGTTCTGTGAACCTCCTTGCTGGATGGGAGAGAGCCCACACAGCTGGTGCCCAAACAGGGACCTGAGGTAAGCCTATAAGACAGGGTGTGGCCCCTCACAGAGCACTGAGGAAGGTGAAATGGGGAACTTACCGAGTTCCACCAAAGACTCACAGCTGCAAGTTCTGCACACTCTCTTAGATACTAGAGGTTT
Source organism: Ictidomys tridecemlineatus (assembly GCF_052094955.1). NCBI lineage: Eukaryota > Metazoa > Chordata > Mammalia > Rodentia > Sciuridae > Ictidomys > Ictidomys tridecemlineatus. Next base: position 111,831,060 of record NC_135478.1, on the reverse strand, counting down.
AACCCTGAATAATAGAGAAGCCCAGAAGTTCTGGGATATAAACACTAACCTGTGGATCAATATTGATCCTAGGATATGGGACAAGATAATGGCAAATGCACGGCAAGCTGAAGTGAGATGGGGTATAATTTACCACTACATTTTTTTCCTATTGTGACAGCCATTTAGCAAAGTTTAGGGGGCCCTAAAACAAATCCTTGTCATGTAATGATGGCTCTGAGGGAAGATAAGTCCGTGAAAGACAGGCAAGGGGAAAAAAGCAGTGACAAAAATCTACTTCAAAGCAAGCAACCACAGCAGGTGCAGGAAGGATAGAGGCAGGAAACAGTACTGCTAGCTTTCATGGTGCAGGAAGAGATGACCACAAATGGTGCAAGTGCGCCTTCTACTGACAGGCAAAGATTATATCCTTCACTGAGTCAATGACAATTGCCTCCTTATGAGGCAACGTCAAAGCCATCAAGGGACTATGACAGCTTAGAAATGAGAAGGCTGCTGGACAGACCCAAGCCATGGTCTCCCAGAAACCCACTCTAGGAGGCCATAGATCATTTTGAAGATCTATGTAGGATAAGAGATGAAAAGTGGGGTAAGGGAGTACAAGCCTTCCCAGTCAACACAGCCCCCACATCACAGCACCCTGCTACTTGGTATCCACACACATTGGGCACTCTGAAGGAGTTAAAGAAGGCAGTAAAAGAGGATGGGCCCCAGGGGCTGTTTGCAGAGCAAAATATTCGAATCACTCAGTCTTGAACTGAATTGCCCTCAAGACTGGAAAGACTAGCCAGAGCTGCTCTTGAACCTGCAACGTTTTTGAAGTGGAAGGCATTTTTCTATAATGAATGTGAATAGCAGAGGGAGGGTAACCACGCCACAAATGTTAACCTCCTAGCTGAATGCTTACAGGGAGAAGGAATCTACAGTTCCCCTGTAGTACAAGCCACATGTCCACCAAATTATTTTGGCCAGGTGCAGCTCTGTGCTCTGAGAGCCTGGAGGAAGTTTCCACCTGGGGGAGGTACAGTTTCTATTCAGGGCTTAAGGCAGAAAGCCACTGAGGACTTGCTATAGCTTACTGACAGAGTAAACAAGGTGGTAGAAGGGAAGGTGCCTCATAAAGGACCAAAGGCAGCCAACCATCCCTTTCCCTCCCACCCCTCTGACCTATTTAGAATTCATTTATTCCTCCCATACTGCCCCTTCCTACTCCAATATGAGTCAGCTCCTTATATCAGAGAAAACATTCATCATTTGTTTTGGGGGGATTGGTTAACTTCAATTAGCATTATCTTATCCAACACCATCCATTTATCTGAAAATGCCATGATTTTATTCTCTTTTATTGCTAAGTAATATTCCATTGTGTATATATGCCAATTTTTTATCCATTCATCCACAGAAGGGCATCTAGGTTGGCTCCACAGTTTAGCTATTGTGAATTGTGCTGCTATAAACATTGATGTGGATACAGACCAAGGAGAGGGATAGCTGGGTCAAATGGTGATTTCATTCCCAGATTTCCAAGGAACCTCCATACTGCTTTCCATATTGGCTGCTCCAATTTGCAGTCCCATCAGCAATGTATGAGTGTACATTTCCCCCCACATTCTCGCCAACACTTCTTGTTATTTGTCTTCATAATGGCTGCCATTCTGACTGGAGTGAGATAATATCTTAGTAGTTTTGATTTGCATTTTTCTAATTGCTGGAGATGATGAACATATTTTTTATATATTTGTTGATTGATTGTATATCATCTTCTGAGAAGTGTCTTTTCTAGTCCTTGGCCCATTTGTTGATTTTTTTGTGTGTGTGTGTGCTTGGCTTTTTGATTTTTTTATATACCCTAGAGATTAGTGCTCTATCTGATGTGTGAGAGGTAAAAATTTGCTCCCAAGATGTAGGCACTCTATTCACCTCACAGATATTTTTTCTTTTGCTGAGAAGAAACTTTTTAGTTTGAATCTATCCAATTAATGATTCTTGGTTTTAATTCTTGTCTTATAGGGGTCTTATTAAGGAAGTTGGGGCCTAATCCCACATGATGAACATTAGGGCCTACTTTTTCTTCTATTAGATGCAGAGTCTCTGGTTTAATTCCTAAATCCTTGATTCACTTTGAGTTGAATTTTGTGCATGGTGAGAGATAGGGGTTTAATTTCATTTTGTTGCATATGTGTTTCCAGTTTTACCAGCACCAAATGTTGAAGAGGCTATCTTTTTTCCAATACATGTTTTTGACACCTTTGTCTAATATAAGATAATTGTAATTTTGTGGGTTTGTCTCTGTGTTTTCTATTCTGTAGTAGAATTCAGTTTTGGTGCCAATACCATTCTACTTTGTTACTATTGCTCTGTAGCATAGTTTAAGGTCTGGTATAATGATGCCACTGGCTTCGCTCTTTCCGCTAAGAATTGCTTTAGCTATTCTGAGTCTCTTATTTCCAGATGAATTTCATGATGGCTTTTTCTATTTCTATGAGCAGTGCCCTTGGAATTTTGATTGGAATTGCATTAAATATGTATAGTATGGTGATTTTGATAATATTAATTCTGTGTATCCAAGAGCAAGGTAGATCTTTCCATCTTCTAAGGTCTTTTTTGATTTCTTTCTTTAGGGTTATGTGATTTTCATTGTAGAGATCTTTCACCTCTTTTATTAAATTGATTCCCAAGTATCTCATTTTTTGAGGTTATTATAAATGGGGTAGTTTTCCTCATTTTCTTCTCAGAGGATTTGTCACTGATATACAGAAATGCCTTTGATTTATGGGTGTTGATTTTATGTCCTGCTACTTTGCTGAATTCATTTACCAGTTCCAGAAGTTTTCTGTTGGAGCTTTTGGGTCTACTAGGTATAAAATCATATAATCAGCTAATAGTGATAATTTAAGTTCTTTTCCTATACCTATCCCTTTGATTTCTTTCATCTGTCTAATTGCTCTGGTCAGTGTTTCAAGAACTATGTTGTATAGAAGTGGTGAAAAAGGGCATCCCTGTCTTGTTCCAGTTTTTAGAGGGGATGCCTTTAATTTTTCTTCATTTAGAATGATGTTGGCCTGAGGCTTAGAATAGAAAGCCTTTATGATGTTTAGATATATTCCTGCTATTCCTAGTTTTTCTAGTATTTTGAACATAAATGGGTGCTGTATTTTATCAAATGCTTTTTCTGCATCTATTGAGATGATCATATAATTCTTATCTTTTAGTCTGTTGTTGTGATGAATTACATTTATTGATTTCCTTATGTTGAACCAACCTTGTTTTCTTGGGATGAATCCCACTTGATCATGGTGCACAAACTTTTTGATATGTTTATGTATTTGATTTGTCAGGATTTTATTGAGAATTTTTGCGTCTATGTTCATTAGAAATATTGGTCTAAAATTTTCTCTCTTTGATGTGTCTTTGCCTGATTTGGGGATCAGAGTGATATTGGCCTCATGGAATGAGTTTGGAAGTGCTGCCTGTTTTTCTATTTCCTGAAATAAATTGTAGAGCTTTGGAGTTAGTTCTTATTTAAAGGTCTTATACAACTCGGCTGTGTATCCATCCAGTCCTGGGCTTTTCTTGGTTGGTAAGCTTCAGATGGCATGTTCTATTTTATCACTTGATATTGGTCTGTTTAAATTGAGTATATCTTCCTCATTCAATCTGGGTAAATCATATGACTTAAGAAATTTGTTGATGCCTTCAATATCTTCTATTTTATTGGAGTAGAAGATTTCAAAAATAATTTCTAATTATCCTCTATATTTCTGTAGTGTTTGCTATAATATTACCTTTTTCATCATACATGCTTTTAATTTGGATTCTCTCTCACTTCTCTTTATTAGCATAGCTAAGGGTCTGTCAATTTTATTTAATTTTTCAAAGAGCTAACTTTTTGTTTTGTCAATTTTTTCAATTGTTTCTTGTTTTTATTTTATTAATTTCAGCTTTAATTTTAATTATTTCTTGTCTTCTACTGTTTTTGCTGCTGATTTGTTTTTATTTTTGTAAGGCTTTCAGATGTAGTGTGAGGTTATTTATTTGTTGACTTTTTTCTCCTTTTAAGTAATGAACTCCATGCAATGAATTTTCCTCTTAGTACTGCTTTTATAGTGTTCCAGAGATTTTTATATGTTGTGTCTATGTTCTCATTTACTCTAAGAATTTTTTAATCTCCTCCTTGATGTCTTCTGTGATCCATGTTCATTCAGTAGCATATTGGTTAGTCTTCAGGTGATGGAGGAATTTTTATCTTTTATTTTGTTGTTGACTTCCAATTTCATTCCATTATTATCTGATAAAATGCATGATAGTATGTTTACTTTTTGTATTTGCTAAGAAATGCTTTGTGACATAGCATATGGTCTACTTTAGAGAAGAATCCATGTGCTGTTGAGAAGAAAGTGTATTTGCTTTGGAGGACCTATCCAGTGGTGAGAGAGGTGTGTTAAAGTCACCCATGTTTATTGTGTTGTGTTCAATTTGGCTCTTAAACTTGAGAAGAGTTTGTTTGATGAACATAACTGCACTATTGTTTGGGGCATATATATTTATGATTGTTATGTCTTGTTGGTGTATAGTTCCCTTGATCAGTATGTAATGTCCATCTTTATCCCTTTTGATTAACCGTGGCTTGAAGTCTACCTTATTTGATATGAATATGGAAACCCATCCTTGCTCCTGCAGCCCATGTGAGTGGTATGATTTTCCCCATCCTTTCACCTTCAGTCTGTGTATTTTTTTCCTATCAAATGAGTCTCCTGGAGGCAGCATATTGTTGGGTCATTTAAAAAAATCCATTCTGCTAGCCTATCTCTTTTGATTGGTGAGTTTAAGCCATTAACATTCAGGGTTAGTATTGAGACATGGTTTGTATTTCCAGCCATATTTATTTATTTTTGTAATTTAACTTGACTTGGTTTTCCTCTTTGATTAGTTTTTCCTTTAGTGTACTACCTCCTTCTGCTATTTTATTGCTGTTTTTTATTTCCTCTTCATGAAATATTTTGCCAAGAATGTTTTGTAGTGTCAGTCTTCTAGCTATAAATTATTTTAACTTTTGTTTATCATGGAAGGTTTTTATTTTTATCATCAAATATGAAGCTTAATTTTGCTGAATATGAGAATTTTGGTTGGCACCCATTATCTTTCAGATCTTGATATGAATTTTTCCAGGATCTTCTAGCTTTCAGTGTGAGTCTCCTGGAGGCAGCAGGATACCCAACAATATGCTGCCTCCAGGAGACTCATCTGTGTTGAAAAATCTGCCCTTATCATAGTTGGCTTTTTTTTCTATATGTAATCTGATTTCTTTCTCTCATGGCTTTTAAAATTCTCTCCTTATTCTGTATGTTGGGCATTTTCATTATAATGTGCCTTAGTGTTGGTTCTGTGTGATTTTGTACATTCAGCATCATGTAGGCTTCTTGAATTTGGATTTCCAATTCATTCTTTATGTTTGGAAAGTTTTATGATATTACTTCATTAAATAGATTCTTCATTCCTTTGGTTTAGACCTCTATGCCTTCCTCTATCCCAATAACTCTTAAATTTAGTCTTTTTATGCTATCCCATAATATTTGAGTATTCTGCTCATGATTTATTTTTCACATTTTCTCTGTGTGGTCTATGTTCTTTTCAAGATGATTTATTTGATCTTCATTGTCTGATGTCCTATCTTATAAGTAGTCTACTTTGTTGGTGATGCTTTCATTTGAGTTTTAAGTTTGTTTATTATTTCTTTCATTTCAAGCATTTGTGATTGTTTTTTTGGTAGAACCTCTATCTCCCTGTTGAGGTGATCTTGTTGAAGTGATCTTTCACTGCCTGTATTTGTTCTCTTATGTCTTACATGAGATCCCAAAACATTTTAACCATGTGTATCCTGAACTCTTTCTCTGTATTTTTCTGCTGTATCTGTCAATGATTCTAATGATGTTGTGTCTTGATTTGTTTGGGGTACTTTCTTCCCTTGTCTTTTCATGTTGCTTGTGTGTCTTCCTTTTCAGCTCTGTAGTTTGGGGGTGTTATTGATTTTACCCTGTAGATTTGCAGTGCTCTTTAGGGTTCCAAAATCCCTCCTTTGAGGGGAAGGACAATGTTAACAAATACCAATATCAACAATAAATCGCCTATGATCAAATTGTTGTTATTAGAACATTTACAGTTTAGTCTCAATGTACAGAAATGTTGGATTCAATTATTATTTAAAATATAATCAGTAGTTTCATAAAAAGGTTTATAGTTTCCAATGGTGGACAATGAACTGTTTGTGGGGCATAGGGTGATATGCTGAGGGGGAAAATGTAAGGGTATAGAGTTAATATGCCTTAGGAAATGTGAAAGAGAAATCTAATAAAGAGAGTTAGTAGCAAGAGAAAAGATAGGAAGTAATTGGGATAGACAAATATGTGGGAAGACTGTAGAGTACATAAAGCAAACACACATATGTATTTAGAAAAATACAGGATGTTAAAATAGTAAAATTTGGAGGGCAAAATAAAAATGAAAGAAGAAATAAGAGGGTAAAATATGCCTGTACAACACCTCTATATTATATTATTCAGATGACTCAGTTCTCAAAATCCTATTTCATACAAAGTTCTTGGTTTCACATATATTGGGAATTTGAGGGCTGAAGGATATAGGTCTAGAAAAGGAGGAGAAAAAATACTCAAAAGAAGAAACCAGGGTTGTTTCTAGCTTTAGAGATTGTATCTTTTTTGTTTCTCTTCTCATCCAATAGGTTGGGTTGTCTGTTTTAAGCTGGTTTTAGGGTGGTGTAGGTAACCAGGCTGGGAAGACCTTTCCTAGTGAAGGGCATGTGGAAGCTGAGAGTGCCACCCACCAGTCCCTGCAGGGAGACTGCACCTCACAGGTCTCTTCTTGGGACTGCTCATATGACTTGAATGCTCAGTATTGTTTCCCTCTCTTGCCTGGAGATCTACCAGCTCCTGGTCTCTCTGTTAGATTCCAAACTTTAGTCCCATCCCTTCTCACTTAGTAGTTCCCATCTGTGGGACCCCACACACCCAGAATCACACCAGGTGGGGTGATGCCCTGGTCGCACTGCACACCTGCCTAACTGGGAGCTGTTTTTGTATTGAGTGATCACTGTTCCAAGTTATCACTGCTGGGGAGGGGAGGGGAGTTGGATACCTGGTACCTGGCCAGATGAAGATACAATCTGAGAGCTGCTCTCACCAAATATGGTGAGAAAGGTTATCCAAGATGGAGGAGGTCTGCTTCCTGTGCTGGGGTGTTTGGTGAGGTGGGTGGAGCCAGGCGATGGGGTTGTGCTGTGGGTAGGTAGTAGCCAAGTAACCTGCATGAGAGCAGAGCACAGTCTGGAGTTCTGCAGAGGTGCTGATAGGTGATTCTGCTAAGCCACTTGAGAGCTGTGTGTGGACCAGAACTGCAGGCTTTGGGCTTTGGGAGCCAGAGGTCTGGAGTCCTACCCAAATGCTGAGGCTCTGAGCCCTCTGCAGGGGTCACAGCGCTGATGATTTCTGCAGAGATCAGCTGTATAGGGGTCCTCTTACACTCTGTGAGGTGCAGTATTGTGACTAGGTGATATATGGGTCACAGAGCAACACAGGATGCTGCCTCCCTCTGGCCCACTGTCTTGGAATCCCTCAAGTACCTGAGGTTCTATTTTCAACAGGTTCTAACCTGTTAATGATGTCTTCAAGTGAGTTTTTAATTTTATTGATTGTGTCTTTTATTTCTAATGTGATCTGCCCTTTTTTCTCTTCATAATTTCTGTTTCTTTAGTAAAATGGACTTTTATTTCCTGAAATTGCTCTCTTAATTCCTGACTTAGAATTTCTTTTTTTTTTGTAATCTTCTAGTTTTTTTCCACTTTATTTCCTCATGTTTTCAGAGGTCTTTGATTTGCACATCAATTGATATGGATTCCCCTACCTCTTTTTTTTTTTTGTGTGTGTGTGTATGTCCTTTTGTGTGTAATTATTTCATTTATTCTGGGACTTCTCTCTGATTTTGATTAGATGCCACTTATATTATTTATTCTGGGACTTCTCTTTGATGAATAATTAGATGCTAAGGGATTGACCTGAGGTCACTCTCTGATTGCTGAGTCCTTATTGTTAGTTTGGTGTTGAGAGCCACAGCCGAAGGGGCCCCAGCAAACTTCCAGCTGCCAGCTGATGATTGGCTCACAGTGGCCCCAGCAAACTTCTAGCTCCCAACTGTTTGGCTCCTCTGCAGTGATGCTCATTGGGTTGTTTCCTCACCCTTTCAGACCATGGAGCTGCTCATTGGGGGACTTTTTTTGGCTCTGCCCACATGACCCAGCCAATCGGCCTCAAGAGCAGGAGGAGTGGGGGAGGTTGAGAGACTTGTGGGAAGCCAGTGGTGGCAATTGGGCTCTGAAGGTTTTCCTGAAGAGCCGTGTGGTTTGGCCTGTGTGGTTCTAAAAATAAAGTTCGTTTCTTTTGACAAGTGGCTCCTGAATTGTGCCCAGCCAGACTTTGGCAGTTTGGGGCTTTTGTTTCCTCATGACTTTGAATTAGAGTAATGTCAGGGTTTAAGTACAGTAGATAAAGTCTGAGATTCATTGTTGCTTGGTTTAGATGTGCATACTTCTCAGCTGCAGGATCCCTACTCTAAACTTGAAGTGTCCTAATCTCTTTCCAGGCCCTCTTAAGTGGGAACCAGGAGTGGCATTAATGTCAGAAACAATTTAAGTTAAATATTTCTGTAATACTATAAGCCTCATATATATGAATTGTGGGATTAGCATTTAACAACAGTACAATAATAAGAAAACTTGTAAACGAATCAGGAATTAACAACAGGAGTTTACTCTATTGTCTGGTAAGTTAATTATCACCACAACTTGAATGAGGTTAAAATTATATAGTCTAATTGTTAGTTTTGGGCTTTGCCTCTGCTATTCTTTGTATTAAAGTATAGTTGAATATTGAGGGTCATTAATTTATGTGAGAAGCAAAATGTGCTGTCTTTTGGTTGGGTTTAGTTCAGCAGTAGCATCTCTAAGCTGTCAAACTTTAATGTCCATATAGGTTCCCAGCACGTCACAGAATGGGGCAAAATAACAATTGTAGCAACAATTGAAAACAACAAATACACACAGTATTAAAATAAATACCCAGGTACTACTATGACACTCTAATATTGATTGCCACCAATAAAGAGAAATTATGGGTTTAGGAATTGTCAATAATGATACCAATATCCATGAACTAGAGAAAGCTTCAAAACAAACAGCAAAACAGTCAACCATATTATCTATAGCAATAATGATTGCATCAGTATTCATGGGGTGGAGGAAGAAGTTATGTAAGCCAGTTAGTTCTGAAAGATGGTAAAAATAGTTAATTACAGAAAAATATAATGTATTAGGAAGTTTTAAAAGATTGTTCAATTTAAAAATGTGTAGAGAAAATGCAGAGGTGATATAGCAGGTGATGTTTATATGGGAGGAGGGGGAAAATAGAAGAATCAAAGCACTGGGAGAGAGAGAGAGGAAGAGGGAGAGGGAGACGGAAAGGGAGAGGGAGAGGGAGGGAGGGGGAGAAAGAGAAAATAGAATTTGATTATTAGCAGGATAAGAGAGAAAGAGAAATAAGAGAAATAAACAAATGAAAATAATACAAAACCAAACCAAAATGTACACTACAAAAAACTCAAACCCTCAAAAGACAAGGCTAGGAAAGAATAATTATATTGAAAATGCTAAAAATAAGAGGAAAAGAAACAAATGCACTATGTATGAACCTATTAGCACAGCCAGATTTCACACATGTGCTTGCATGCATGCTCTCTCACACACTCATATATGAAAAGAATAAAAATTAAAAATTAAAAATATTAATGAAGTACAAATGAACCATCTTCATTGAGGTGGCCAAAATAGTTGACCATATTGGGTGATCACTGTTTATGTTCAACAATAATTCTTTTCTATTCTTGAGTTATGTACTAATATATAGAGAAAGGGTGGGTGTGTAAACAACCTTCCTGTTTTTGTGTTGCTCTCTGAGCTGCCTTGTGGAGTGGCCTGAGATTGAAGCTGTTTGATGTGACTCAACTTCCCTTCCCACCAGTATATGGTGAAATGGGTTAGGAATTACTGCTGGTTGGCTTTTTGTCCATTCAGGCTATGTTGGTTTCTTCCCATGGTACAGCTGCTGTAGAGTTTTGTGAAGAAAATGAGTTTCCATCAGGTGGGGCTAAGGTCTAATCAGAACTCAGGAGCTTTGGGGGTGGTGTCTCTTTTGAGAAAATTTGATCAACCAACCTCTAGGGCTTTACAGTAGTGAATCTCTGATACAGGTCTGGTTCTCAGGAGCTTCCCAAGATATTCAATCATGGGTGGGGAAAGTCAGTGCTCTCCTCACAGATGCCCATAAGCATAGCCTTCTCAGGTTTGGTCTCTGAGTGTATTAACCCCCATATTCTCAGACTTGCTTCACATGAGCTGCCAAACACAAAGGAGAAGTGAGTCAGGTTCCCTTTCACCCTTCTGACTTCAATCCCCCTAGGTATAGTCTACTCTGCACCTGTTTCACTCACACTGCACCAGGTACATCCTAAGGTCACATGATAGGTACCTGTAAGAATATTGTGGCAGTGTTTTTTTTTTCCTTATCTCTCAGATCCCAGTCACTGCTATAGCATGATCACCCAAGATGGCCCCATTGCAGCTGTCCATGGCTAGTTGAGATACAGAGCATTTTTCAAGGACCAGTGCACAGTGCAGCCCCAGGATCAGCTAAAATCAAGCAATGTTTATGCATCAAATTTTTCTGTACCAAAACTGTGTTCTTCCCTCTGTCTCTGGTGCATCTCTACCAGGGGCAGAGTGTGGCATCTGGGTAAGCTCCAGTGTATTCTTTCCTCTATGTTTATAGTACCCAAATATCTGAGTCTCTAAGCCATTTTGAGTGTCCAATATTGAATTTTAGTGAAATCTCTGTTTCATCCACCTTCCTGGGAAACTATACACCTGTAGCTCTGATCCAGAGCCATGATGTAGCTTGAAATGAATCTTTCCTCTACTCTGCCATTGTCTGTCTCCAAATATTTATTTATTTATTTATCTTTTTCCAAATACTATTTCATCATATTGTATTAGTCTTTTGCTTTTTTCTATTATTCATGCTTTTATGTGTGTGTGTGTGTGTTTGCATAAATAAGTTTGAAAAATATGGTATATCCTTGTAATTTTACTTTCACATTAATGGATTCCTTCTATACTTGTTTATTATTGAGTTTTAATGTGTCTTAAATGTGGGGATCAAGTATACATAAGTTCAAGTTGATTTGTTCTTACAATTGCCAGTTTGCTAATACCTTGGTTCTGACCCCTCTTTTCTCCATATATTTACTTTATTCCCTCACTAAAATCCTAATTTTTATGCTCTTACTTTCTCCCTTTATTTTATTACTTTCAGTTAACCTTTTATGCCTGTTACTTGATAGTCAACATTTGCTCCCTACATCTTATCTTTCCTCTGGTCACTTGTAAAAAATATTTCAAAATTTCTCCTATCTTCCTTATTTTCCCATTACTTAAGAAACTATAATTCCACAGAAAAGCAGAATTATATACGTTATTCAATCCATAGCCCATCCATGTTGAGGTGCTTATTAATTAAACACTAATTACTAAAAATAACATAGTAGACAATGTAAAAGGCTGGGACTAATTCACAGTTTTGTCTTGCTGAATCATTGACCCCACCTTTCCTATGTACATAACAACTAATGTTACAGAAATCAAAGTAGACCTCAAACATTTAATTTTATACATCATTTACTGACATTAGGGCTACTCCTAGCTCACCTTCTCTTCCAGGAGGGGCTGGAATGTGACTGAAACACTTCAAGATTATAGATACTGCTGCTGATAAATTCTTACATCTAGCCAAACAAAAATGAATCTCACCGCACATAAGATCTAACACAACCTGAGATTACACATTATTTCAACACATAGAATAGGGGAAACAAAATCACCCAGAAAAAAAACATATTTTAAGGGTGAACAATAAGAGAGAAACTTCAGATCCCCTCCTTGACATCTATACATATATCAAAACAAAGAGAAATTCCAAAATTAACACACACACACACACACACACACACACACACACACACACACACACACTCATATAAAAGAGAAAAGGATGCTGTCTGAAGCATAAGCCCAGGACCTCTGAAAACATGAGTAAACAGGCAAAAAATGTACCCCCAAAGCTCATGATACTCAAACAAAGTATTCTACAGATATGGAAGAGGATAAAATTCCAGAGAAAGATTATTAAAACTGATTATTAAAATGTTCAATGATCTATGCTGTTTTTGCTCTGTAGTATAGGTTAAGGTCTGGTATAGTGATGCTACCTGCTTCACTCTTCCTGCTAAGAATTGCTTTAGCTATTCTGGGTCTCTTATTTTTGCAGATGAATTTTATGATTACTTTTTCTATTTCTATGAGGAGTACCATTGGGATTTTGATCAGAACTTCATTAAATATCTATAGTGCTTTTTGTTAGTATGGTCATTTTTCTCTGACTAGAGTTTCAAGAACTATGTTTAATAGGAGTGGTGAAAGTGGGCTTTCCTGTATTATTCCTGTTTTTAGAGGGATTTGTTTCAGTGTTTCTCTGTTTAGAATGATTTTGGCCTTGAATTTGTTGAATACAGTTTTTACAATGTTGAGATATGTTCCCTCTAGTTCTAATTTTTCTATTGTTTTAAACATGAATGGATGCTATATTTTGTCAAATGCCTTTTCTGCAACTATGGACATAATCTTCTATTTATTGTCATTAAGTATATTGGTGTAGTGAATATTGATTTCCAAATAATGAACCAAACTTGCATCCCTGAAATAAAACCCATTTGATCATGGTGCACTATCTTTTTAATGTGTTTTTATATGCAAATTGTCAGCATTTCATTCAGAATTTTTTCATTTATATTTATCAAGGATCTTGGTCTGAATTTTCTTTCTTTTCTGTGTCTTTTTCTGGTTTTGGTATTATGGTGATATTGGCTTCATGGAATGAGTTGGCAATGTTCCCTCCTTTTCTATTTTGTGGAATAATTTGAGGAGAATTGTTATTAGTTCTTCTTTAAAGATCTGGTAGAATTTGGCTCAGAGTCCATCTAGTCCTTTTTTTTAAACTTTTGATTGCTTCTTCAATTTCATTACTTGAAATGGATCTATTTAAATTTTCTATACCTTCATGGTTCAATCTGGGTAAGTCTGTGTCTCTAGGAATTTGTCAATATCTTCAAGATTTGTCTCTTATTGGAGTATAAGTTTTCAAAACAGTTTCTGGTGATCTTGGATTTCAGTAATGTCTGTGGTGATATGTCATTTTCCATTTTGAATTTTGTTAATATGAGGTTTTTCTCTTTTTCTTTTGATTAGTTTGGCTAAGGATTTATCAGTCTTCTTTATTCTTTCAAAAAACCAACACTTTGTTTTATTAATCTTTTGAATTTTCTTATTCTAAGTTTTATAGATTTCAGCTCTGATTTTAATTACTTTCTGTCTTCTACTGATTTTGGTGTTGGTTGGTTTTTCTTTTTCTAGGGTATTGAAATGTAATGTTAGAGTATTTATTATATTTATATTCCCTAGTTGTGTAAACTCAATGATATATAGTTTTCTCTTAGAACTTCCTTCATACTTTCCCAGAGATTTTAATATGTTGTATCACTCTTCACATTCATAAACATATTATTTAAAATGAAGATGTTGGAGTGATTTCTGTTTTTTATCTTGTCATTGATTTCCAATTTCACTCCATAATGATCTGATAGAATACAAGGACTTATCTCTATTTTTTGTATTTGATAAGATTTACTTTGTAACCTAAAATATGCTTTATTTTAGAAAATGTTCCACATGCTTCTGAGAACAAAGTAAATTCAATGTTTGATGGATGAAATATTCTATAGATGCCTATTAGTTCCATATTATTAATTGTATTTTTTAGCTCTGTAGAATCTTTTCTTAGTTTATATTTGAATTATCTATTTAGAAGTAAGAGAGTTGTGTTAATGTCACCCAGTATTATAATCTTGTAATCTATTTGGTTCTTAATATTAAGAAGGGTTTGATCTATGTACATAGATGCACCATTGTTTGGGATGTAAGCACTTATGATCAGTATATCTTGTCATTGGATCATTCTCTTAACCAATATGAAGTAGCTTTCTTTGTGTCTTCTGATTAATCATGGCTCAAAGTCCACTTTATCTGATACTAGAATAGCTACCTCTGCTTGTTTACAAGTCCCATTTGAATGGTATGTCTTTTCTCATCCTTTCACCTTAAGTCTGCGCATGGATTTGCCTGTGAGGTCTCTTGCAGAAAGCAAGGCATCAGCCTCCTGTCTTAGGTTGGTACCATTGCAATTGAATCTTACCCATCACTGACTACTGGTCCAGTATAGCCACACCTGTGGATATGTCTTTATACCAGCGGGGGGCGGGGGTAAGGTTCTTTGCCTCACCTCTGTTGGCTCCCAAATTTAGCTGAACGACCATGACAAGCAGAAGGGAGGAAGATACACCAAGCCAATTGACGGCTCCTTTTGGAAAAATTGTACCACCGATGACATCATCAGCAAAAATACCCCAACACTACCACAAGTTGCTGCACCAACAGATAGTTCACAATGCATACAAGTGAGTTCACAATGCATACAAGTGATTCATAGTCCAGGCAAGTTCTGCAGGCAGTTCAGTGATGACTATTGCAGAAGCTGTAGATTGGTTTTATCTTTGTCTTCACTGGCACTGGGATGAAGATAGGAATTCTGGCAATAATGGCTAAAGAAAAAATTATATAACATTCCAGAAGGCACTAAAAGAAAACAATTTTCTTAACAATTTACATTATCTTGAACAGAATTATTAAATATAATAAAAAGGAAAGGTGAAAGTAAATAAACAGATCTGTTAACCTCCTTTTTTGTTCACATATTTAAAAAAATCCTCAGCAGCTGTTTACCCAATTTAAATTAAACCATTTAAATTATGTGAAAAAAATATTTGGATCCATTTTTCCTGAGCACTTATCATATATGATATATGAACATACGTACATACAAACATGCAACATAAAACACAAGTGTGCACACAACACATAACATAATAGTAAAGGCCTTATAACTTTTTACAGGTGAAATCTCCATTGCAATGTTTAAAAACTCTATAGTCAAAAAATAGAACTGATCAGCAAAACATTAACCTAGGTCTGTATGAGCTCAAAAAACAAAATAGAACATCATGATGCGGGAAAGGGCAATAATAAAATAGACATTGAAAAAAGCATCCTGGTTCTGTTGCAGATGTAAGGGTAGCCAAACTGGAGTTCTGGATATCAGCTGTTATGGATTTGAGCCAAATCATCTTCTTTTTGGTCTGTAGAAATTGCTTTAGTTAATCTTTTTGGAATCCAAATTGGCTGCTGTTCTCCCTGTGGAAACACACAAACAGACCCCTGACTCCAGGCAATCACTGGGTCAGGACCTTAGTTAATTTCTCTGGAATCCAAATTGGCTGCTGTTCTTTCTGTGGAAACACACAAACAGACCCGTGAATCCAGACAATTACTGGGTCAGGACCTTTCCATTGTCCTGTTAGAATATCCTTCCAAAGTACCTTGGGCTTATGTACATTTTTTGGACACATATGCCTTTCTGCAGCACTAAGTCCTGATGAATCCAAATTTTAAAAGTTTAGAGTAAAAAGGGTTATTTTAAGTTTATCTTTGGGGAATATATACCCTTTCCCAATTTCTTCTTTTTGCTTTAATAAGTACATTTTAATAGTTTGATGAGCTCTTTCAACTATGCCTTGTCCCTGTGGATTGTATGGGATTCCTGTTATATGAGTAATGCCAAATGATGAGCAAAATTGTTTAAAAGAGGTAGAAGTATAACCAGGGGCACTGTCTGTTTTTAACTGTTTTGGAACACCAACAGTGGCAAAATTTTTTAAGCAATGAGCTATAACATCTTTAGTTTATTTTTCCGGCATGAAGGGAGTCTATCACAAATCCAGAAGAAGTATCAACTGTAACATGCAAATATTTTAATTTTCCAAATTCTGGCAAGTGTGTGATGTACATCTGCCAAATATGGTTAGGTATCAATCCTCTAGGATTGACTCCAAGATTAACTTGTGGTAAAAAGGTCACACAATTTTGACATTGTTTTATTATTTGTCCAGTTTGTCCCTTAGTTATTTTAAAATGCTTTTGTAAAGTATTAGCATTGACATGAAACTTTTTATGAAAATTTATAGCTTCTTCTAGTGTAGAGAAAATATGTATGTCATGTGTAGTTTTATCTGCTAAATTATTGCCCAAACTAAGGGCTCCAGGCACTCCTCTTTGTGCCCTGATATGTCTTATAAAGAACGGATCTTTTCTGTCCCAGATTAGACTTTGTATAGTGGAAAGCAAATAGAAAACAGTAGAGGACGGGGAAATCTTACCAGCATCTTCAAGGGATACTATAGCATTAAGTATATACTGACTATCGGAAAATAAATTAAATACAGAATCTTTAAACATCACAAAAGCTTGTAATACTGCATTAAGCTCTACCTTTTGAGCTAATTGTTTGGGTACTAAAAATGTAAAAGTTTGATCAGGTGTAACTATTGCTGCTGTACCAATATTTGACCCATCAGTGAATATATTTGGAGCATTCATGATAGGTGTTTTTCTTGTCCATTTTTGGAAAAATTACAGGATGTGATGACCAAAAAGACAATAAAGGATTAGATGGTAAGTGGTTATCAAATGAAACATTAGATTTGCACATGATTATTGCCCAAGTATTTAACTCATTATCTAAATCATCAATTTGATTCATAGTATATGGAGTAATAATTTTATTGGGAGAAATTCCAAACACTCTCTTTGCTGCTTTTATTCCTTTGAGTATTAATTGTCCTACAGCCTCAGAATACCTAGTAAGAATAGTGTTAGGAGAATAAGATAAATGTATCCATAATAATAGACCTTCTTGCCAAAATACTCCTGTAGAAATATTTTTGTTGATAGTACAATAAATAATAAAGGCAAACTTATATCAATTCTATCCAAATGCATATTTTCCATATGTTTCAATGATTTTTAATGCCTTTCTTGCTTCAGGCATTAACATTCGGGATGAATTTGGATCTGATGGACCTTTTAGGATATCAAATAAAGGTCCCAACTCTCCTGTTGGTATACCTAGATAAGGCCTTATCCAATTTATGTCTCCTAATAACTTCTGAAAGTCATTAAGTGATTTGAGTTGATCTACTCATATTTGAATTTTTGGTGAATGGACCATGGTTGAGGATAATAGGACTCCTAAATAATTAATTGGAAAATTTAATTGTACTTTATCTATTGCTATCTCTAGATTATAATTTTTAAATAAGTTTGTAAGTGTGGCATCAAATTCTAGCAATGTGTTTTTATCTTTGTGTGCTAATAATACATCATCCATATAGTGAAATATTTGTAGTTCAGGATTTTGATTTCTAAGTGGCTGGATTACTTTGTTAACATAAATGTGACACATAGTTGGGCTGTTAGCCATCCCTTGAGGGAGTACTTTCCATTCATATCTCTGATCAGGACCTTCTTGATTCAGTGCAGGGATAGTAAATGCAAAACGTGGACTATCCTCAGGATGAATTGGAATTGAAAAAAAAACAATCTTTAATATCTATAACTAAAACATACCAAGTTTTTGGCAAAGCAGACAATTGAGGAATCCCCAATTGAACAGATCCCATAATAACCGTCTCATTATTAATGGCTCTTAAATCTTGCAATAATCTCCATTTACCAGATTTCTTTTTGATGACAAAAATGGGAGTAGTATGGGTAGATACAGAAGGTTGTATATGTCCTTCCACTAATTGTGTTTGACCAGGTCATGGGCTGCTTGTATCTTTTCTTTAGTCAGGGGCCACTGAGGAACCCATACTGGTCTTTCTGATTTCCAAGTAATTTTTATTGTCTCAGTGACCCCTTCTGAAAATCCAAACCATGTCTGTCTGTTCCTTGATCTATTTGTATTGGTGCTGCTATACCTTGTTCTTGTTTTTCTAATCTTTTTCCTTTCCTAAAACCTTGTCTAGTGATAATAGTGGGTGCATTTTGGTTGATGTTATTTGTTAATATCAAACCTAATTGATCTAGGACATCTCGTCCCCATAAATTTACGGGAAGATGATCCAATACATATGGCTGTATAGTTTCTTCACATCCTTCAGGATCCTTCCAATCTAATACCATTGCACTTCTATGGGGATTAGTCACCACTCCTAGGCCTTGAAGCATTTAAGTGGCTTGTTGTAATGGCCAATGTTTTGGCCATTCTTGATGAGAGATGATGCTAAGGTCTGCACCTGTATCCAGTAGCCTATTAAATTCATGTCCTTGAATATTTAGTTTTAGCATGGGGCGAGAATCTAAATTTAAAGGAAGCATAGCCCAATCTACACCTGTGGAGCCTAATCCCTTGGAACCTCTTTCTACAATTTATCATGTAGGAAAATTTATCATGTAGGCTGGATATTATTAGTAACTGTGCTATTCTATCTCCTAGTGAAATTACTGATATACCCTTTGGAGAACTGGCTATAATTTTTATTTCACCTTCATAATCGGGATCAATTACCCCAGGACTTATCATAAGTCCTTTTAGAGTAGAAGAGCTGCATCCCAATAATAAGCCTACTGTTCCTTTGGGAAGAGGTCCTTTTACCCCTGTGAGAATGATTTGAACTCCCATCTCTGGAGTAAATACTGCTCTGGCCGAGGCACAGATGTCCAACCCTGTGTGCCCTCTGGTTTGTCTGATGAGGGATCTAATGGACAATGTGTCCTGGGCACTACCTTGATGGGGTTGCTGGGTTCCTCCAGTGCTCTGTATATTTGTGGTCTTGGGCCCCGGAGCATTGGACCCCCCTGTCCATTTTTTGGCAATGGAGCCTGATGCCTTTTTCCACAATATCGTGGATAAACACCTGGTCCTTGTTCATGTTTTGATAATGGAGTACCCTCTATGGTGGTTTGAGAATGGCATTCATTAGCCCAATGTCTCCCTCTATGGCATCGTGGGCAAATACCCAGTATTCTACTCCTTTGATACCTAGTTTTGTTAAACCCTCCTCCTATGGGGCAATTCCTTTTAAAATGTCCTGTTTGTTCACAATTATAGCATGTTCTTGGCCTGGCATCTAAAGCCTGTTTTACTGCAGCTGGTTTTCATCTGAGCTCAGGTGAGGCACCAGAAGCAGATGGACCCAGTTTACAATCTCTCTCTTCCACTCACTAATATGAGATCAAACACACTATATTTTTGGCACTATCTTCAGATAACTCTCTTTTGCACTTTCTCATTTTCATAAATCTCAGATATTTTAAAAAGAGGCACAGAATTTTAGAAATGGAAGCATCCTGAGTGATCTAGGGCATAAATGTATCACAATTGGTACCAAGTCCAGTCTCATGGCCTTATTAATTCATTTCTCTTATCTTTTGGGTATCTGTAAAAGTGGATAAATACTGACTTCTTTATTTTATTAATGAAAATTTAATGAGATATTTAATATAATGATTTAATGAGAGAGAACCCAGCACATAATACATATTAGTAAGTAAAATCTCCCCACACTCTCTATCTTTTCTCTCATACAAGAGATATACCCTTTTGTACCTCTCCCATCTGTTGTATTCCAATGACATGGGCTCACTGATTTAGCTCATGTGACAAATAGGTACATGGTTATCTGAGTTAACATAAAGTTAAGTGGTCTTGGGAAACTCTCTGTCTTATTTTTCTCATCTATAAAATTGGAAGTTGTATGCTTGCATTATCTGCCTTAAACTATGATCTGGATACAAAATGTATCATTAAATGAGTTAGTTATTTATAATTAAATGTTATGATCATGTCATTATCAATCATATGATAATGGTGGTGGTGATGATGGTAAGGGGATGGTGATGCAATTTTATTCTCTTAATGTTACTAGAATCTTCCCCATAATGCTGTTTGTGACACTCAGTCCTTTTTCTTTTCTATTTTGAGACAGCATCTCATTTAACTGCCCAGGATGGTCTCATATTTGCAATCCTCTTGCCCCAGCCTTTTGAATCACTGTGATTACATGTATGCATCACCAAACCCAGACCCATAACCTAGATGTGCAATAGTCTACTTTGTTACTCTGAGTTAAAATTAGATGGATCCTTGAGTTCATCAGTTTCATATCTCTTCTCTGATGCAAAAATTATCTCTTCTTCCATATTAACACTTCTTAATACTCAAGGCTCCTCATCCATGCCCTTCTAAAATCTGATATTCTCACATAGTATGTAAACATATTTTAAAGTAGAAGAGAAAGGGGGCATGCTCACGGGCTAAGGTGTAGTTTTGTTGTATAGCAGTTGTCTAGTAGGTGCAAGTCCTTGTTTTAATTGCCAGTACCACACAAAGGAAGAGAAAAAGAAAAAAATAGGGGGGGCATGTTCATGCCTGGCTGCTCCAGGAAAGCAGGAAGGAACTGCCAGTTGTCAGCATCATGGACAGCTGCCTGTGGTGCCATGTTCCTCCAGTACCCCGGTTTCAGAAATGAAATGTTCTTAGAGATTAAGGGCATATTGTATCAGGGCCAAGACCATTAACAGTCTCTCCCTCTCAGTGCCTCAATTTGTGTGTGTAAAGTGAGATAATAAGATCATAGGACCTTTATGGCCCTTTCCAGAGCTACAATTCTATGGCATTCCTAATGGCCAGATTCAAAATTTGCTCTGCTTCTTCTGGGGCTCTACTTCACATGGAGTGATGAGCGCTCCGGTCCAGTACCAGCAAAAGCACCTGATCTTGAGCTCCCCTACTTCTCTGCACATCACACACATCCATTCTTCATGTGTGTATCGTACCCATATGGTGAGGAAAACTTCTAACATTGAAGCTAAAGAACACATTAATTTAAAGGGAAAGCCTCTAGGCACTAACTAAGCATCATCTCAGGCTTCCAGAGAAAGTTGATTTTTTTTAAGTCAGATATGGTAAGACATAAGATCCCAATAGTCTCTATTTTTTATTCTCTTTATGTTACTAGAATCAAACAAAGCTTTCCTCTCCATCTGATCTGTTTCCAAACTATGTCAGAAGAGCCTGACCCTTCTCTTACCTATGACTATGCCCCCAAAGCATGGTCAAGTCAAGGTGGCAAATTTCTTATGCACTGATTCACTGAGCACAGTAAATTTGAAGGATAAGGCAGCTGAAATGGCCCTGTACCTCCCTCCCTGACCTCAACCAAGCCTCATAGTAAACTTTCCAAAATACACTTATCCATCTCATCTTTCCGCATTCCTCCTAGGGAAGGGATCTGAGCTCTGATGAAGGCATTTAGTGAAAGCGTTACACAGTCTTACTGTTGTAAGAGAAACTTTTTTTTTGTACCAGGGATTGAACTCAGGGGCACTTGACTATTAAGTCATATCCTCAGCCCTAATTTGTATTTTATTTAGAAACAAGGTCTCACTGAATTGCTTAGTGCCTTGCTTTTGCTGTAGCTGGCTTTGAACTCATGATTCTCCTGCCTCAGTTTCCTTTATTGCTGGGATTACAGGTGTGTGCCACCACACCCAGCAAGAGTAAGTTTTTATGGCTTGGAAATCAGCTTTGACTCATAAATCACCTATTTCAATGGTATCCTTCGGTGTTTCTTGGAGGTTCTCCTCTTCTGCATCCAAGTCAATACGTTCCTCTGCTGTTGTGCAGACTCCAACAGAGACGATAAAGCTGTGGGAAAACAGAGAAAAAGTTAATGTAAAAATCCAGTGTCTTCAGCCAAGCAGTAGGAGAGCAAAGAGATAACCATCAAGAAAAGAAAAGGAATGTGGACTCTTAGTACCAACAAAGAACATAGATTACATTTCTCACCCACAGCATAATCTCTCAATATGTTGGAAACTTAGATGTAAATAATACCCATGTATACATGATATATGGATAGAAGTTAAAGAGACTGCCTCAGATAAAGAAATATTTGTTCAGTGATTATTTTTACACATTTTATGAATTGTTCCTTTTGGCACTGATACTAGGAAGTAAGACTAGACAAAACAACCATTTGTCCAGATCAGCAGTGTGAGGTCATAATTTTATACTATGTCATATTATGAGGATAAGAATATGCAGAGGGATACATCAAGTTGGTAGAATAGAGATAACCAGCACTAGTTTGCTCCTCCATGGGATGGAAACAAAGAAAAACATTGTGTAACTGCTCACAGAAGTAAGAAACTATGAGTGAACACTGGAAATTGATAGCACAGAAAATTAAACCTGGTGAATTCCAGAGACAACAGAGAATAGCAAAGCAAAAGAGGTAGAATACCTCAGCTCCTGGTGCCTGACACCCTGGTCAGGGGGAGGCACTGATTCCTGCAAGGAGGTAAAATCTACAGAGAAAGAGTCATGGCATGTGATAGAAGGATGCACCCTGCAGACTAACCGGTTTTTTTTTTAAAGAAGTGTGGAGATAGTGTAAATGATTGTTCTGTAACTAATAGAGCACTTGTTTTATTTTTTTAGAATATTTATTTTTTAGTTTTCGGAGGACACAACATCTTTGTATGTGGTGCTGAGGATCGAACCTGGGCCGCATGCATGCCAGGTGAGCACGCTACCACTTGAGCCACATCCCCAGCCCAATAACAGTTTAAATAAATAGATGACCTGGAGTCTGCTTAACAAGCTAGCTTTAAAGAAGGAACTCAGCCGTGTCTCTCAGCAAACCCTCAGAGTGCTATGGCGAGGATCCATCTTGAGTAGGGTCCTATTGTTAAGGACTAAACTGCTCTGTGATCAGAAGACCCAACAAAATCACATTTTAGTGTCCCTATGAACATTCCTATGCACTGACTGGGTCAGCAGTGGCCAGTATAACTTGGGGGAGTATCCCTGACAAAAGTTTCTGAGAAATTTATGCAGGGGTTTATTTATGATTTACTTATGCAAGGAACATAAACTACAATACATACATGAGAATGGAGGAAACAGTAATTCAGCAGTTCTCCCTTCTGTTATTTGAAGTGACCCCAGAAGTGTATTATTTTGTGTGGGGGCCAGGTCTGAAGTCATGAGGATAGAGGTCAGCAAATCGTTTGGTTTCCACAACCAAAAGTACAGAACAAAGAATATTAAAGGCTGCAATAGAGCAGTGCAAACTCACATGTAAAGGCAAACCTATTAGAACAAAAGCAGATTTCTTGGTGGAAAATATTATCACCAGGAGGGTATGGACTGGTGTATTTCAAATACTGAAAGAAAGTAAATGCCAATCTATATTAGTATACTCAGCAAAATTATTCTTCACATTTGAATGATAAATAAGCACCTTCCATGATAATCACAAACAAAGGGAGTTTATGGCCATGAAGCCAGCACTACAGAAGATACTTAAGGGACTTCTATACCTAGAAGAGGAAAAATGATAACCACAATCATGAGAACACAGGAAAGAATAAATCTCACTAAAAGAGTTGATAAGCAAATGAGAATTAGGAAAAAAACCAAACATTATTAATATGTAAAACTACCAATCTTCTAAGACGAATAAGAAAAACAAATATAGAATATCCAAAACTACCTGAAGATAAACAAAAAATTTAGAAGCTGTACACACTTTTCAACAAAAATCCTGAATGTAAATGAATCCTCCAATTAAAAAATACATACTGGCCAACTGGATTAAAAAACAAGATGTAACAATCTGCTGCATACAAGAAACTCATGTCACAATTAAGGACATGAACAGACTGAAAATGAAAGGATGGAGAATTAAATTTCATGAAAATGAAATATGAAAGCAAATAGCAGTATTTAATTATGATTTACTTTTAGCCAAGATTTGTCAGAAGAGACAAGGAAGATCACTACAGACTTACAAAGGGAACAATTCATCAAGAAGATATAATGATTATAAATATATATGCACAAAATGTCAATATATATTATATTCAATAGTCTTAGTTTAACAAAGACTATTGAATATAAACAAAGAGATAAGCTTAAATACAATAATAATAGATGATTTCAATATCACACCCTCAGCAAGTGATAGATCATCCAGACAATAAACCATCAAAGAAACATCAGAGTTAAGTTATACTACAGATCAGGTGGACTTAATATACAACCACAGAAATTTCACCCCAAAACTGTATAACACGTATTTTCATAAGTACATGGAAGATTTTCCAAAATAGATCATATATTAGGCCATAAATCAAGTCTTACAAATGATAAAAAATTGAAATAATTTGTTATATCTAATCAGATTATAATTTAGTGAAACTAGAATTAAGATGAAGAGGAACTACAGAAATTATATGAACACATGGAGATTGAACAATATACTTTTTTTGGTGGTATGAGGTTACTCTAACACTGAGCTACATCCCCAGCTCTATCTTTAATTTTATTTTGAGATAGTATCTAACTAAGTTGCCAAGGTTAACTTCAAACTTGTGATCCTTCCTGACAAGTATCTGGGATTATAGGTGTCCACCACCACACCAAGCTGATAATACACTTTTGAATAAACAGTGGGTCATTGAAGAATCTGGAAGGAAATTTAAAAATTTCTAGAATCATGTGAAAATGGAAATATAGCATACCCTTATTTTGTGGGATACAATGAAAACAGTATGAAGAGGAAAATTTAGAGCTATGAGTGTTTGCATCAACAACAACAACAACAACAAAACCATAGAGATCATAAATAAATAACCTAAACATGGCAAGGCTAAGAACAAACTAAACCCCCAATCAATAGAGTACAGAAATAATAAAGATTAGGGCAAAAATAAATAAATTAGAGACAATATGAATGTTACAAAGGATTGATGAAACAAAGATTTGGTCCTAAGAAAAGATAAAATTCACAAGCTCTTGACTAAATCTACCAAAAATAAGAGAAATAAGACCCAAATAAATAGAAGGAGATAAGAAGGGGGATATACAACTGATACCATTGAAATTCACTGGATCATTTGGGAATATTTTTAAAAACTTTATGTAAAACAAATTTAAAAATATCTAGTGGACAAATTTCTGGACACATATGACATTCCATAATTAAACAAAATAGAAAATAAAAAATAAAATTAAAATAAAAAGATAAATAGATCAATATGAAATGAGATTAAAATAGTCATAAAAAGTATTACAACAAAGATAAGCTCAGAATAGATTCACTGCTGAATTTTACCAGACTTTTAAAGAAGAAATAATACCAACTACCAAAGCTCCTCAAAATACTTCATAAATTAGAAAGGGAAGGACCCTTTTAAACTCATTCTACAAAGCCAGTATTACTCTACTATGATAACATGATAAGGACACAACACATATACACATAAGGAAACTATAGGTCAATAACCCTGTCATCATAGTGCATAAAATCTCAATAAAATACTTGCAAATTGAATCAACAGCACATTAAAAGATCATTCACCATGAGCAAGTTAGTTTTATTCCAGTGATGTAAGTCTGATTCAACACACACAAATCAATAAATGTAATACAGCACACAAATAGAACCAAATATGTCAACACAATAAAGGTTATATATCACAAGCCCATAGCTAACATCATACTGAAAAGAGAAAAATAAAATCATTTCCTCTAAAACCAGAAAAATACAAGAATGTCCACCCTTATTCAATATAATATTTGAAATTTCATCCAGAGCAATCAGGCAAGAAAAACAAATAAAAGAGATACAAAGAAAAAAATGAGGAAGTCAGATTTTCCCTCTTTGCAGATAGTGCAATTCTATATTTAGATAACCCTAAACCCTAAAACACTTTTAGAACTCATAAACAAATTTAACAAAGTAGCAGATACAAAATCAAACATAAAAAAATCAATAACTGTTTTATACATCAAAAATGAACTTCCTGAGAAACAAATTAGGAAAAAAACTCTCACTTTACAATAAGTGAGAAAAACAAATAAATAATATACCTAGGAATAAACTTGACCAAGATGATAAAAAACCTACAATGAAAATTTCAAAGCCCTGAAGAAAAAAACTGAAAAAGAGACTAGAATGTGGAAAAACACCACTGAACATGGATTGGGAGAATGAATATTGTTTAAATGAGTATACTACAAAAAGTGATCTACAGATTCAATATAATCCTCATAAAATACCAATGACATTCTTCACAGAACTAGGAAAAACAATCCTAAAATTCATATGAAAGCACAAAAGACCCATAATAGCCAAAGCAATCCTTGGCAAAAGAGCAACACTAAGGGATGATAATTCTTGGTTTCAAAACATACTACAGAGCAATAATAATAAAAATAGAATGTCATTGGCATACAAATAGGCAGGCAGTTTGATTAAATAGAATAGAGGACACAGAAATAAACTCATGCATCTTTAGCTAACTGATTCTCAACAAAAGTCCCAAAAAATATGTTGGAGAAAAGACAGCCTCTTCAACAAATGATGTTGGGAAAACTGAATACCCACATAAAGAAGATTGAAACTAGGGCTCTCTCTCTCATCCTGTACAAAAATAAATCCAAATAAATAAATAAATAAACCCAAAATGAATCAAAGAGATTAACGTAAGACCTGAAGCTTTGAAATGACTAGAAGAAAGCATAGATATTGCTACAAGCAACAATTTCCTTGAATAGGATTCCAATAGCCCAGGAAACAAAAGAAATAATTGACAAATAAGATCACATCATATTAAAAAGTTTCTGCACAACAAGAGAAACAATTATCAGAGTGAAGAGATAACGTACACTATAGCAGGAAACAAAATCTTTGCTAGCTATTCATTTGACAAAGAATTAATATCCAGAATATATAATTTTTAAAAATTAACAAAAGAACAAGCAATCTAATCAAGAAATGAGCAATTGGTGTGAATAGATACTTCTCAAGAGAAGAGTATGGATGGCCAATAAATATATTTTTAAATGATATATATCTTTATTCATCAGGCAAGTGCAAATCAAAACTATAGTAAGATTCCATCTGGAAGTATAGTCAGAATGGCTATTATAAAAATTAATAAATAAATAACAAATGCAGGCAAGGATGTGGAGAAAAAAAGAACCCTTTTACAATTTTGGTGGGAGTGTAAATTAGCTCTGTCACTATAGCAATCAGTATGGAGTTTCCTTAAAAAATTAAAAATAGAATTACCAAACAATCCAGCTATATCAATCCTGGGTATATATCCAGAGGAAATAAGTCAGTGTACCAAAGAGGTACCTGTACACCCATGTTTTTTTACAGCACCATTCATAATTGTAAAGATACTGAATCAGTCCAGGTGCTCATCAACATATGAATGAATTTTTAAAATGGTATATATACACTATGGATATCATTCAGTCATAAAGAATAATGAAATCATGTCATTTTCAGGAAAATTGATGGAATTGGAGGATATATTAAGTGAAATCAGCCAAAAAAATAACAAGTAGGGCATGTTTTCTCCAGTCCATTGGTAACTACCTTGCTTTCTCGACTTTAAAAGGAAACACAGAACTAAATGTGTTTGAGGCTATAAGTTTGAGGCATGGGGAAGCAAGTGATAGCTCTATGAAAGAAAGCCTGTGACAGATACAGTCAATAAACATCATGCTGATTTTGCAGTAACTAAATCAGTTTTTATTTGACATATAGGTTTGTCACGGCTTTTGGAAATTTGGCAATGATGTTGAAGGTCTCTAATGGTCCTATAGTTCTTGTATTCAGGTATGCATAAATAAAGTATTAATAAAAACTTTTCTCTTTTTGTATGGGCATATATGATCTTGGGTTAATTTCTTATCTCTGTTCCCTTGGAAACCTGAAAAAGATGGAATGCCATTTGAATTGGTTTTGCAGACTTATATTGCTTATAGGCCCATAATTACTCATTTTTTCTAGATTGGAAGGGATATGAATGAACCCTAAACCAATGGGAGCATTTTGATTTAAAGAAGAGTACTTTTAATTTATGAAGTCTTAAATCAATTGAACCTTGATATTGTATTATGATTTGAATGTCCCTTCGAAAACTTATGTTGAAATTTAACTGCCATTGTGACCGTATTAACAGGTGTCAGCATACTACAGCGATAGAGGCACATCACATTTTATAGCAGTGCAATTCACAATAGTCAAATTATGGAACAATCCCAGGTGCCCATTAACAGATGAATCAATAAAGAATATGTGGCATTGCTACAGGGCCTGACTCAGGCCTAAATGAAGGAATATTTATCTTGCTCATTGTGCGGCAGGGAAGTCCTACCATAGAATGCTATGTTTTGGGACAGAGTGCTGTCAGAACTCCGGCAAGTACCATTTCCTTGCTCCTTTGACAAGGAGATTTTCCCCTGTTGGTTCAAGGTAAGCCTACATGGCAGTTTCTAAACTCTTTGTGTCTGGACTCCTGTAAGATAATATGTTGTATATCACTTCTGGACTATCATTACTGTTATATGTAAATTGGCACATACCCACTATAAAAGCTATTTTTGCTGTGTAATAAAACAGACACTGTTCTCTGAAACCATCTCTGGAGGGGTTTTTCCATGCTCTCAAGCTCCCCACAGTCGACACCGGAAGGGCAGGACCCTCAGCATGGCATGTGTACACAATAGCTTTTTAATTTTTTTAGTTGTTGATAGACCTTTATTTTTTATTTATTTATATGCAGTGCTGAGAATTGAACCCAGTGCCTCACACATGCCAGGCAAGTATGCTACTGCCAGACCCCAGCCCCAGAACCACAATGGCTTTATACTGAGCTACAAAGGAGAATGGAGTAATGTCATTTGCTGGTAAATGGATGTAATTGGAGAACATCAGGCTAAGTGAAATGAGTCAGACTCACAAAGTCAAAGGTCAATTGTCTTTGCACATAAGCAGAAGTTAGAAACAAGGAGAGAAGAGGGTTGGGGAATCCCATGAAGACAGAAAGGAGATCAGTAAGGAAAAAGAAGGGGATTAAGGGTGACAGAGGATGGAAGGGAAAAGGGAGGAACTCCAGAATGAAATTGATCAAGTTATGCTATGTACATAAATGAGTATTCTACATTCAATTCGACCTTCATGTATATCTATGAAGCACCAATTAAAAGCAGTGAATAAACAGAAGTAAGTCCAGTAGAGTAGAGGAAGAAAATGGGCAAGGAGGAGACAAGGAAAAATGGAAGTACTGGGGATTGAAATGGAACAAATTATATTCCATGTATGTATGCATATGTCAAAATTAATCCCACTAATATTTATAACTATAATGCAAAAATAAGAACATTTTTTTAAAAAGGGATAATTAGATAATGAGGAATCTGTTCTTATGAGTGGATTAAATCCACTATTATGGGAGTACTTTTTTAATAAAAGGATGGAGTTTGGCTTCCATTAATTCATATCCCTTTCTCATTCTCTCTTGCCACTTAATGCCTTCCATGAGTTTATGATGTGGCAAGAGGGTCCTCACCAGATGCACCCATCAATCTTAGACTTGAGGCTTCAAGAACAAAAAATGAAATAAACTTTTATTATTTATAACCTACCCAATCTGTGGCATTCTGTTATAGCAGCAGTAAACAGACTAAGATATATTGTTAGAAATATTTTGAATTTTATGGACAACTGTTTGGCAGCTTAAGTGGAAAATATCAAAAGGTAAAACATACTACAGATTTCTCTGAGTTTAGAAATTTTTGTAACCAGGCCTCAGAAGCTTCAACTATGGGACTGTTATAAGTAACACCAGATACTATTTTGAACATAGGTTTCTGAGCCATGGTAGCCCTGTGCTTGCTCATGTGATGTCATTTCCCCTGCTCATGTACTATCACTCAGGGAGTAGGATCCAGAGACAACCCCCCTGGACTGAAGTGTGGACTGTAAAAAGATTCCCATTAAAAATGCATTCTTGAAACTTCCTAGCTGGCATACCATGTTTCCTAACCTGTGTCCTTCTACACAAAACTAATGGCAAGTACAAACCATTTTATTCATGCAGGTGGGAGATGTCTAGTTGAGCTGAGGTCGACCAAGAGTGCTGCAACATGAATGTGAAACAAGGACAGACGAGGTCTTCTGAATGGATACTCACATGCACATCTGGAATGGGCTTGGTGAACAGGGAGATGACCACAATGGTGATGACAGAAATGATAAAGAGGATAATGGCAAAATACAAGTAGTGGACCCCACAGATAATGGTGGGACAGTTGCTGGGCTCCATGCAGCTCCCAGTTCCATAGGCAAACTCAGTAATCATATGGGAAATTCCAATCAGAAATCCTAGGATGAGTCCCCAAAAGGCTCCCTGTGAAAGAAAACCCTGAATTAATGAGTGCTGAACCCACAAAACAGGTGGGAATTCTAACATTCCAAGAGATGGGCAGAGGCAAAGGAATAAAGCTGAGAGAAATGGTAGCTCTAGACCATCTGAAGCCAGGACATCATGGTACAGGAAGGGCTGGGACTGTTTAATCAGGCTTCTAGGGGGTCTCTCTATCTTGTTCAGCAGCATGATTTCACCTGCATCATTAAACAAGGACTCATAATATAATGGAGTAAAGTGATTAATAACTCATATGGAATTTTAATCTCCTCTAAATTCCAAAAATTCATTCTAACTTAAAAAATATTTGAACTCTCCACCTTAGCTATTGTCACCACCTGCCTCCAGATTTAGGTCTGTTTAGATATTACGTGATCACTTGTAAAGTATTTTGTCTACCTTGAATATACCAAAAAATTAATTAGGTATCTGTGGGATGGAGAAAGTAACTTTTCCATATAAATAGTTCTTCAATCCCCTTTATAAACCCAAAGTCATAAATTTTAGTTTAATAACACAACATTATATAATGGATTTTTGTATCAAATTTGGGGTTTGTATATGAGATACACAGATGCTTCCAAGAGACTAGAAGAATTAGGGGACTATTTTTCAGAGATTTTTAAAGACTCTTCATTCGTCTTTCTTCCTTTCTTCACCTTTTCTTTTCTTTGTTTTCTTCCTCCTTTTTTAACTTTCCTTTACCTCCTCTCTTTGCTTCTTCCTTTTCTTGTTTTTTTTTTTTTTTGCCTTTTGGTCTGTTCTCACCAAAGGCCTCTATTTCTGAAAGCTACAAATTAAGTGAGCCAGTGGCAAATGTGAATGTGCTCTTAGAAGGGTGGCCAAAATGAAACTTCATAATTTTGTCAGGTGTTGATCAGTCCCTTGGCTAGCCACAGTTATCCCTATACTTTATATTCCAAGCATGTTAATTTAAGAGCTGTTCTTTAAGTATATTTATGTCCAGTATTTTTGTTTATGTCATTCTCTCTATCTGTGAGAATATGGATATTCTTCCTGGTAAATTTGCTCTATTTTAAATAGAATAAACTATAGAGAACTGGGTGGGTTCACCCTCCTTGCTGTGGCCACAGGATTGTGAACACATGTCCACGTCAGACCAATTCTACTGCCATGCAATCACTTATTCATTTCTCTGCTTCTACATTTTAACTGGGAGTTTTTCCAGAGAAAGAACCAAGTTTCATTCAATTAATGTAGCTAGTGCCTGGCCCGATGCCTGGCATCTGAAATTAAATTAATAAATGAGAAAGAAAAAAAACATTCCCCATAATGTATTCCTTTAAAAACACTTTTATTTTAGTTACTATGAATAATGCTGATAAAACTTACAAAAATTTCTTCTTTTTTTGGAAATTAACTTCTATTCCTTTACTTTTATTCTCAAGTGGCTCTTAAAAAAATTGATAGCCATTGACATTTTCTTGTGCATTTTAGGATATTTAACATATCCCTGACCTCTAACCACTAGGTATATGCAGGGTTCTCTGAAGCAGAATTATCAAAAATATTTACAAACATTGCTCTTAAAGGGGGTTAAAAAATACCTCCAATGGAGTATGACTATGGTCTATATCAATTCTTATTTTTATTTTTGAAAGTGCTGCCATTGCCAAATTGGATATTCTTGTGGCCTGTTGCAGTGCCAACCTGGGCTTTTAGACATAAGATGACAATTTTATTTTAGAAATATTCCAGGGAACCAGCTTTCTGCTAATCCCTATTGAAATTTGTCTAAAGAAATGTATCTATGTATCTAACCTGTTTTGATTAATTTCTGGTTTAATTCTGATCTTGCCAAGGTACTGTGTGCCCAGTTTGGTGTAACTAGAAAATCTGGATTATTTTAAAACAACAAAATTGATCTGCTCTTATAGAATTTAAAAAGAACTGGTTTAAGGATCAACATTGTTGCTTTAAGATAATTGTCAACTTTTGTGTTTTATCAGGATAATTTATTGTGTCTATTAGATTTTCATTACTTAGGGACACTAAGTCTTGAAAGAATTATGGTTTGTTTAAGTTCCTGTCTGTTTTAACACCTTTTAAATGATTGCTTCATAACTCTGGTGAAATAAACAACTGTTATTTTAGGTTATTTTATTACATCTAGCACCCTAAATATATGTTACTAGAAATGTGCTACATCTGAGGGCTAAATATGTTTGTTTGAATTTTGTCTAAATATTATAGAAAAAAAGCTTGTAGAATTAAAGCTATGTAGGTTTAATATGGACAAGGTGACCATTAAGTGTTCTCCTCTATAGAATATATGTTGTATCTATAACTTAAATATAAATGGTCAATGAAACTTTTATAATTTCTGCCATTTGTATTTGATCTGTATCTGTTTGCTTTACTAAATAAATATCTTGTTATTTAAAAAAAATAAAAAAGAAAAGAAAAATAAAATCTGCAAATGCGGAAAGAAGAGATATACCTGTTGTGTTTTGTGCACCTCAAACTGGGTTACTCCACTGAGGTACTTCTCTGATGCAGTATATATCTGTTTCTTTCCTTTTGGGAGTAAGAAAATGTCTCCAATCAAAACTATGATATCAATTTTATTCTTTTGGATGGTAAGCCACATGGTCAGCACTGCTACTCTTTCTCAGCCCTTCCCAGGGGAAGATTGGAAACAGAAAGCTGAGCAACACCCTAGTTGAATAGCATATCCAAATGCATCTTTCTCATTGTGCTTTAAAAATAGCAATGGCACCCCACTGTTGGCTTATATTCTTTAACCTGGTTTTCAAGTGACCATTCCTATTCTAACTTTGACCTGCTTTTCTAGCTGTATCTTCAATTATTCACAAACTCTCCAGCTAGGTGAGATTCCTTGCTAGTCCCCTGCCTTCCCCTTATCCTTTAATTTCCACATTTGGGCAAGTCTCTTCTCCCTGCCTTAAATTCCCTCTCTTTCTTTTTAAATCCCTGAAAACCCACTTTTTCCAAAGTACCTTCCCTTACCATTTCAGCATGTGTTGATTGATATAGCCTTTCCTGAATCTCTTCCTACTTACATTTAAAAAAATTTTTGTTTGTAGTTGTAGATGGACAGAATGCCTTTATTTTATTTGTTTATTTTTATGTGGTGCTGAGAATCGAACCCAGCACCCTGCACATGCTCCCAAGTACTCCATCACTGAACTACAGCCCCAGCCCCTCTTCTTACCTACAATTTGAACCACATTTTAAAAATGCTTTAATTCTTATCTATCTCATATTGTTTTTAAGATAAAACGTTTGAGCAACAGGACCTTTTCCTTCACTGGGTCCTAAATAGTGCTGGCTGAAAAACCAAGTTCACACCACAGCCACTGGAAGTAACTTGTTCTAGGATTTCCTGTGGAGCTGCTCACCCAGAGACTACAAACTTCATAGGAGGCACCAAGGTTGCATAGAAAATGTGCAATATGAGTTGAGACCTTGTACCAAGAAGGACAGGGTACTTATAGAGAAAGTACACCCAGTACTAACTCCTGAGGAGTTTTTTTTTAATTTATTTTTTTTATTGTTGGTCGTTCAAAACCTTACACAGTTCTTAATACATCATATTTCACAGTTTGATTCAAGCGGGTTATGAACTCCCAACTTTACCCCATATACAGATTGCTGTATCACATCAGTTACCCTTCCATTGATTCACATATTGCCTTTCTAGTGTCTGATGTATTCTGCTGTCAGTCCTATTCTCTACTATCCTCCCTCCCCTCCCCTCCCCTCCCCTTTTCTCTCTCTACCCCTTCTACTGTAAATCATTTCTTCCATTTGTATTATCTTGTCTTACCCCTCCATTACATAGTTCTTGATATATCATATTTCACATTTTGATTCAAGTGGGTTATGCACTCCCATATTGCCCCTTATACAGCTTGCATAATCACATCAGTTTCCCTTCCATTGCTTTACATATTGTCATCCTAGTGTCTGTTGTATTCTGCTGCCTTTCCTATCCTCTACTATCCCCCCTCCCCTCCCCTCCCCTTCCCTCTTCTCTCTTTACCCCCCCTACTGTAATTCATTCCTCCCCCTTGTATTATTTTTCCCTTTCCCCTCACTTCCTCTTGTATGTA
Organism: Ictidomys tridecemlineatus; assembly: GCF_052094955.1. Lineage (NCBI taxonomy): Eukaryota > Metazoa > Chordata > Mammalia > Rodentia > Sciuridae > Ictidomys > Ictidomys tridecemlineatus. The sequence goes on along the minus strand of NC_135478.1, from coordinate 111,796,539 downwards.
ATTTTGTATAAACCTGAGGGTCTCCTTCAATTACCATGCTATTTCCCTTCTCTCTCCCTTTCCCTCCCACCTCTCAACCCTGTTTAATGATGGTCTTCTTCTTGTGCTCTTCTTCCCTAGTGTGATCTTAATTACTCTCCTTATATCAAAGAAGACATTTGGCATTTGTTTTTTAGGGCTTGGCTAGCTTCGCTTAGCATAATCTGCTCTAATGCCATCCATTTCCCTCCAAATTCTATAATTTTGTCATTTCTTAATGCAGAGTAATACTCCATTGTGTATAAATGCCACATTTTTTTTATCCATTCGTCTATTGAGGGGCATCTAGGTTGGTTCCACAGTCTTCCTATTGTGAATTGTGCTGCTATGAACATCGATGTAGCAGTGTCCCTGTAGCATGCTCTTTTTAGGTCTTTAGGGAATAGACCCAGAAGGGGGATAGCTGGGTCAAATGGTAGTTCCATTCCCAGCTTTCCAAGAAATCTCCATACTGCTTTCCAAATTGGTTGCACCAATTTGCAGTCCCACCAACAATGTACAAGTGTACCCTTTTCCCCACATCCTCGCCAGCACTTATTGTTGTTTGACTTCGTAATGGCTGCCAATCTTACTGGAGTGAGATGGTATCTTAGGGTGGTTTTGATTTGCATTTCTCTGACTGCTAGAGATGGTGAGCATTTTTTCATGTACTTGTTGATTGATTGTATGTCCTCCTCTGAGAAGTGTCTGTTCAAGTCCTTGGCCCATTTATTGATGGGATTATTTGTTATCTTATTGTCTAATTTTCTGAGTTCTTTATATACTCTGGATATTAGGGCTCTATCTGAAGTGTGAGGAGTAAAGATTTGTTCCCATGATGTAGGCTCCCTATTTACCTCTCTTATTGTTTCTTTTGCTGAGAAAAAACTTTTTAGTTTGAGTAAGTCCCATTTGTTGATTCTAGATGTTAACTCTTGTGCTATGGGTGTCCTATTGAGGAATTTGGAGCCCGACCCCACAGCATGTAGGTCGTGGCCAACTTTCTCTTCTATCAGATGCCGTGTCTCTGATTTGATATCAAGCTCCTTGATCCATTTTGAGTTAACTTTTGTGCATGGCGAGAGAAAGGGATTCAATTTCATTTTGTTGCATATGGATTTCCAATTTTCCCAGCACCATTTGTTGAAGATGCTATCCTTCCTCCATTGCATGCTTTTAGCCCCTTTATCAAATATAAGAAAGTTGTAGTTTTGTGGATTGGTTTCTGTGTCCTCTATTCTGTACCATTGGTCCACCCACCTGTTTTGGTACCAGTACCATGCTGTTTTTGTTACTATTGCTCTGTAGTATAGTTTGAAATCTGGAATCGCTATACCACCTGATTCACACTTCCTGCTTAGTATTGTTTTTGCTATTCTGGGTCTTTTATTATTCCATATGAATTTCATGATTGCTTTCTCCATTTCTACAAGAAATGCCATTGGGATTTTGATTGGCATTGCATTAAACCTATATAGAACTTTTGGTAATATTGCCATTTTTATGATGTTAGTTCTGCCTATCCATGAACAGGGTATATTTTTCCATCTTCTAAGGTCTTCTTCAATTTCTCTCTTTAGGGTTCTGTAGTTTTCATTGTATAAGTCTTTCACCTCTTTTGTTAGGTTGATTCCCAAGTATTTTATTCTTTTTGAGGATATTGTGAACGGGGTGGTTGTCCTCGTGTCCATTTCAGAGGATTTGTCGCTGATATACAGGAATGCCTTTGATTTATGCGTGTTGATTTTATAACCTGCCACTTTGCTGAATTCATTTATTAGCTCTAACAGTTTCTTTGTAGACCATATTGGGTCTGCTAGGTAAAGAATCATGTCATCTGCAAATAGTGATAATTTAAGTTCTTCTTTTCCTATTTTTATGCCTTTAATTTCTTTTGTCTGTCTAATTGCTCTGGCCAGTGTTTCGAGAACTATGTTGAACAGGAGTGGTGAGAGAGGGCATCCCTGTCTTGTTCCAGATTTTAGAGGGAATGCCTTCAATTTTTCTCCATTCAGAATGATGGATGCTAGCCTGAGGCTTAGCATAAATTGCTTTTACAATGTTGAGGTATGTTCCTGTTATCCCTAGTTTTTCGAGAGTTTTGAACATAAACGGATGCTGTACTTTGTCGAATGCTTTTTCTGCATCTATTGAGATGATCATATGGTTCTTATTTTTAAGTCTATTGATGTGGTGAATAACATTTATTGATTTCCGTATATTGAACCAGCCTTGCATACCAGGGATGAATCCTACTTGATCATGGTGTACAATTTTTTTGATATGTTTTTGTATTCGATTTGCCAGAATTTTATTGAGGATTTTTGCATCTAGGTTCATTAGAGATATTGGTCTGTAGTTTTCTTTCTTTGAAGTGTCTTTGTCTGGTTTCGGAATCAGGGTGATGTTGGCCTCGTAGAATGAATTTGGAAGTTCTCCCTCTTTTTCTATTTCCTGAAATAGCTTGAAAAGTATTGGTATTAGTTCCTCTTTAAAGGTTTTGTAAAACTCTGCTGTAAACCCATCCGGTCCTGGGCTTTTCTTAGATGGTAATCTTTTGATGGTTTCTTCTATTTCCTCAATTGATATTGGTCTGTTTAGGTTGTCTATATCCTCCTGACTCAATCTGGGCAGATTATATGACTTAAGAAATTTATCGATGCCTTCACTATCTTCTATTTTATTGGAGTATAAGGATTCAAAATAATTTCTTATTATCTTCTGTATTTCTGAAGTGTCTGTCGTGATCTTGCCTTTTTCATCCCTTATGCTAGTAATTTGAGTTCTCTCTCTTCTTCTCTTCGCTAGCATGGCTAAGGGTCTGTCAATTTTATTTATCTTTTCAAAGAACCAACTTTTCGTTTTGTCAATTTTTTCAATTGTTTCTTTTGTTTCGATTTCATTAATTTCAGCTCTGATTTTAATTATTTCTTGCCTTCTACTTCTTTTGCTGTTGTTTTGCTCTTCTTTTTCTAGAATTTTGAGATGAAGTATGAGATCATTTATTTGTTGGTTTTTTCTTTTTTTAAGGAATGAACTCCAAGCAATGAATTTTCCTCTTAGAACTGCTTTCAATGTGTCCCATAGATTCCGATATGTTGTGTCTGTGTTTTCATTAAACTCTAAGAATTTTTTAATTTCCTCCTTGATATCTTCTAAAACCCATTGATCATTCAGTAACCTATTGTTCATTCTCCAAGTGATGCATGATTTTTCCTTGCTTCTTTTATCGCTGATTTTTAGTTTCATTCCATTATGATCAGATAAGATGCATGGTATTATCTCCGCTCCTTTATATTGTCTAAGAGTTGCCCTGTGACATAATATATGATCTATTTTTGAGAAGGATCCATGTGCTGCTGAGAAAAAAGTGTAGCTGCTTGAGTGCCTGCAAGGTAGGAGAACCAGCGACCCACGGGCAGGTCAGGCCCAGCAATCTGCGGAGAGACAGAGCCAGCCCCACCCCCAGTGCCTGCAAGGTAGGAGAACCGGCGACCCACGAGCAGGCCAGGCCCAGCAATCTGCGGAGAGACAGAGCTGACACATGCGCCTGCAGGGAACGGGGTCCTGCGACCCACCAGCGGCCTTCTGTGGGGCAGGCCCGTCCCCTCCCTCAGTGCCTGCTAGGTAGGCGGGACTGTGACCACCGGCAGAGCAGGCCCAGCGGCTGGTTGCGGGCCAGAGCCGGCCCCACCCCCAGTGCCTGAAAGGTAGGAGAACCGGCGACCCACAGGCAGGCCAGGCCCAGCAATCTGCGGAGAGACAGAGCTGACACACGCGCCTGCAGGGAACGGGGTCCTGCGACCCACCAGCGGCCTTCTGTGGGGCAGGCCCGTCCCCTCCCCCAGTGCCTGCAAGGTAGGTGGGACTGTCACCTCCAGCAGATCAGGCTTAGCGGACTGCTGAGGGGCAGGACAGTCCCCTCCCCCAGTGCCTGCAAGGTAGGCGGGACTGTGACCACCGGCAGAGCAGGCCCAGTGGCTGGTTGCGGGCCAGAGCCGGCCCCACCCCCAGTGCCTGCAAGGTAGGAGAACCAGCGACCCACGGGCAGGCCAGGCCCAGCAATCTGCGGAGAGACAGAGCTGACACACGCGCCTGCAGGGAACGGGGTCCTGCGACCCACCAGCAGCCTTCTGTGGGGCAGGCCCGTCCCCTCCCCCAGTGCCTGCTAGGTAGGCGGGACTGTAACCACCGGCAGAGCAGGCCCAGCGGCTGGTTGCGGGCCAGAGCCGGCCCCACCCCCAGTGCCTGCAAGGTAGGAGAACCGGCGACCCACGGGCAGGCCAGGCCCAGCAATCTGCGGAGAGACAGAGCTGACACACGCGCCTGCAGGGAACGGGGTCCTGCGACCCACCAGCGGCCTTCTGTGGGGCAGGCCCGTCCCCTCCCCCAGTGCCTGCTAGGTAGGCGGGACTGTGACCACCAGCAGATCAGGCTTAGCGGCCTGCTGAGAAGCAGGACAGTCCCCTCCCCCAGTGCCTGCAAAGTAGGCGGGACTGTGACCACCGGCAGAACAGGCCCAGTGGCTGGTTGCGGGCCAGAGCCGGCCCCACCCCCAGTGCCTGCAAGGTAGGCGTACCGGGGACCCATTGGGAGGTTAGGCCCAGCAACCTACGGAGAGACAGAGGTGCCCCTCGCGCCTGCTGGGTAGGCGGACCTTCGACCGGCCAGTAGAGTAGACCTAGGGCCCGCCAGCGTGGTAGACAGATCGCACCAATTGGTGGAGGATCACAGCCACCATCTGTCCTGCAAGGGAGACTTTTCAACTATACAAGAGCAATATAAATAAATAGAGGGAAAATTTCAAAAACCAACAGTTTCACCAAGCAGAAAGAAACGCCAGCAGTATGAAAAGACAAGGAAAGAAAGGACCACAGGCAATGCAGGTCAACTCAACTCTAGAAGAGGTAATAGCTGCAACAGATGGAATGTCAGACAGAGAGGTCAGGATATACATGCTTCAGATGATCTGGAGTCTCAAGGAAGACATGAGACAGCAAAATCAGACAATGAAAGATCACATTGACAAGGAACTTCATAAACAAATCCAGGAAGTAAAAGATCAATTTCACAGGGAGATAGAGGAAATAAAAAACAAACAAATAGAAATCCTAGAAATGCAGGAAGCAATAAACCAACTTAAAAACTCAATTGAGAAAACTACCAGCAGAGTGGATCACTTAGAAGATAGAACATCAGACAATGAAGACAGAGTATTTCAACTTGAAAAGAACATAGACAGCTCAGCAAGTCTGCTAAGAAACCATGAGCAGAACATCCAAGAAATATGGGATAATATCAAAAGACCAAACTTAAGAGTCATTGGGATACAGGAAGGCACAGAGCTCCAAACCAAAGGAATAGACAATTTATTCAGTGAAATAATATGAGAAAACTTCCCAGACTTGAAGAATGAGACAGAACCCCAAATCCTAGAAGCCTACAGGACGCCGAATGTGCAAAATCATAAGAGATCCACACCTAGACACATTATAATGAAGATGTCCAACATACAGAATAAGGAGAGAATTTTAAAAGCTACAAGAGAAAGGAAGCAGATTACATTTAGGGGTAAACCAATCAGGATAACAGCTGATCTCTCAACACAGACTCTAAAAGCTAGAAGATCCTGGAATAACATATTTCAAACGCTAAAAGAAAATGGGTTCCAACCAAGAATCCTGTATCCGGCGAAATTAAGCTTCAGGATGGAAGATGAAATTAAAACATTCCATGATAAACAAAAGTTAAAAGAATTTGCAGCTAGAAAACCATCTCTTCAAAAAATCCTTGGCAAAACACTACAGGAAGAGGAAATGGAAAACAACAATGAAAACCAACAGTGGGAGGTAGGACAGTAAAGGGGGGAAAAATCAAAGAGAAAAACAAATCAGGTTTAACAGCACTAATAAACAAATATGGCTGGAAGAACAAACCATATCTCAATAATAACCCTAAATGTTAATGGCTTAAACTGACCAATTAAGAGACACAGGCTAGTTGAATGGATCACAAAACAAGATCCAACAATATGCTGCCTACAGGAGACGCATTTGATAGGAAAGGATATACATAGACTGAAGGTGAAAGGTTGGGAAAAATCATATCACTCATATGGACTGCGGAAACAAGCAGGAGTGTCCATACTCATATCAAATAAAATAGATTTCAAACCAAAGTTAATCAAAAGGGATAAAGAAGGACACTACATACTGCTCAAGGGAACCATACACCAACAAGACATAACAATCATAAATATATATGCCCCAAACAACGGTGCTGCTGCGTTCATCAAGCAAACTCTTCTCAAGTTCAAGAGTCTAATAGACCACCATACAATAATCATGGGAGACTTCAACACACCTCTCTCACCACTGGACAGATCTTCCAAACAAAAGTTGAATAAGGAAACTATAGAACTCAATAACACAATTAACAACCTAGACTTAATTGACATATATAGAATATACCACCCAACATCAAGCAGCTACACTTTTTTCTCAGCAGCACATGGATCCTCCTGAGGAGTTTATTCCAACTCTTAGAGAGCCCCCATGATCCATAGAGACTTTCCCATATAAACCTTTAGAGGTACATCCATTTCTTCTTAAGATCTTTGGGAAATAGAATCCCTTCCACAGAGAATATACCCATAGAAAATTCTGTGGCAGACTGGCTTTTCTGAACATGTCAAAGCAATACCTACAGGTTCAGTGATTCTCTTCCAGAAAACAGCAAGCAGGAAGACAGCTGCAATGGGTGGTCCCAAGTAACTGGTAATGGACTGGATATAATCAAAGAGCTGCCCACTTTGTGCACAATGGGCACCCAGGCAATGCTGATGGCAATCAGAAAGAGAATGAATAACCTGAAATCAAATTCCCCATGACAGAATGTTAATAAATAATCCTACATAAATGTATATATATTATTTTATGTACCACACATATATACCAACATCACTAGCAAAACATATACATGTGTATATATATATATATATATATAGAGAGAGAGAGAGAGAGAGAGCCCCCATGATATGTATATATATATATATATATATATATATACACATATGTATGTATATATATATATACATACATATATATATACACACACATACATATACACACACATATGCATATGCACAAATATACACATATATAACATGACCACAGCAAGAAAAATTAATAAACAAATTCATTCTTGAGTATTTTTTCCTCCCTATTCATCTGTGGCTATGGGTAAATGAAACACACTTGGTTTTCAGTAGTGATTTAGGCCAAATCAATCCCATTCAAAAATCCCACTTAGAGAGGCAGTAGAGTACAGGGACAAGGTTATACACTTTGGAGCAAGACAGTCCTGGATTAAAATTTTTTCTATCCTTGTGTAATATAGGACACATTGCTTAGCTTCTCTCTGAATCTCAAATTCTCCAACTCTAGACAAAGAAAAATGTGACTGACCATGAAAAATTGGAATAAACATTAGTGAGAGTAAAATGCCTCACAAATAGTAGTAATTCAATAACTAGTTAAAAAAAACCTAGTGTTATTATTTTCTCCTCCTTATTCCTCATAATTTAATTTAAAACAAGCCAAAGAAAGTTTATAAAGGAATAGTCTAGATAGGAAGGGACACAATTAGGTATTTCCAGCTCTCTTCCTCTTGAGTTTTACCATGTCCTAAAAAGATTGGAGATTATCTTATAATCTCTTATTACTTGGCTCTTTATTTAATTATAAATTAAAGGGATCTTGTGAAAAATAGAAGGAAGAACAGCAGAATAGAGGAAGAGGATTGAGGAGAGGAAGGAGGAATGGGAAAGGGGAAGAACAGCAGAATGAAATTGACCAAATTAAGAATACACCACAATGAAATTCATTTTGTGTATAACTGTAATGCTTCTCTTGAAAAAAAAAAGAACAAGGGCTGGAGTTGTGGCTCAGTGATAGAACACTTGCCTGGCATGTGTGAGGCCCTGGGTTCAATCCTCAGCGCCACATATAAATAAATAAAATAAAAGAGCCATTGACAACTAAAAAATGTTTTTAAAAAATCCAACAAAACAAATAAATGGAAGAAAGAGCACTAGAATAGGAGAAGGGAATCAGGAAGAGAGAGAAGAGGAGGGAAAGGGAAAGAACTGGGGATTGAAATGCAGCAAATTATGTTATATGCCTCTAAAAATATGTACCACTATTATCTAAAAATATAATACACTAATAAAAGAATTTATAAAAAGCTTTGTTTCACTTACCTCACATGTATTTAAGGCAAAAGAGTCTTAAACTGATCTTAAATTTGTGTTTTTATATATTTCTCACTCTGAAATTTCCTTCCATTGTCCCCTATTTACCCAAATTCTACCTGCCACTTTGAACCCAGATAAGGTTCTTCCTCCTCCAGGGCCCTTTCCCAAGTATGCCATATTATGCTCACTTCTCCCTTATCTGAGTCCCTGATTGCTCTTACAGTCCACACAGTAGAGTTTCAAACTGTTTCACATCATTGTGAGCTTATATAGGAGACTGAGATAAGCCACAAGATAGCAGTTATGGGATATAAGGAAGTGTGAGACCCAACATATTCTTAGGACTAGGGGATCCAGATCTGTACAAAGAAACAAAGTGATCTTCTTTTCCATTTTGCATTTGAGCCTTACAAATACCAAGGAAAGTTAGTAAGTGCCTTTTTAAGGGAAAGCCAGTCAAGGTAGTAGTACTATTTTCTATAATACAGAGTAGTAGATTCTGAGCTGGTCAGATCTCCCTTGGCTGCCTTTCTTTAGCCCAGAGACCTATGAAGAGACAGCCCATATCCCTCCTGAACTCATTGGGAATCTTTTCTTTAACTAACATCCCAGGGTTTGTTCCACCTGACCAGAGGAGAGTGCTTTAGCCCCCTGAAGAGACATATCAACAGTCAGGCACACACTGTAATCCCAGTGACTCAAGAGGTTGATTTATAGAATTGCATTTGAGGCCAGCCTGGACAATAGAGCAAGACACTGTTGCAAAATTTAAAAAAACAAAAATGGTTGTGATTGTAGGTCATTGGTAGACATTCCCAGTACTAAGGAGATTAAGGAGAGAGGGAGCTGGAGACAAAGAGAAGAGACACATTTCTATGAATCCTCTGTCCAGAGCATTTGCTTAATGGCTAATCATGATAATGAACACACCTGATCCATTTGACAATTTTTGATATTTTCAGAGTCCTGTTGTGTTGATTAACTCATTTATGACAGTAAATGGGCTCAATTTTTATCACATATAAATAAATAAATAAATAAAATAAAAGACCCATTGACAACTGGATTGATGACCAGAGCAATTTATGACCTCCAGTTCTCCAATTTAAAGTTAAATATCATTGAAGGGCAAATATAACAAGCCACCAATGTCATTCCACTAGCATCATCCAATCTTTCCTAACTGATCGTTCTATGATCATTTAAGCTTTTGCATGATGGATGACTCTGCATTTACCTTCCTGCAATCATGAGCTCTTTCTCAGATGCTTGCTTCCGGATCTTCGTGTAGATGTCCATGGTGAAGAGGGTGCTGGCACTGTTGAAGATGGAATTTAGGGAGCTCATGAGAGAAGCTATCATAACTGACAGCATCAGGCCTCGCAATCCTGGAAGACAAGGAAGGTCTGAGTGGCATATCCAGTACTTCAGCAGGACTCAACTTTTGTTTGCTTCTGAAACTGTGCCATCTTCTCCAGTTCATTTTTCCAGAAAGAATGAATGTTTTAATTTGGGCATAGTGGTGCACACCTATAATCCCAGTGGATCAGGAAGCTGAGGTGGGGGGATCACAAGTTCAAAGCCAGTCTCAGGAATTCAGTGAGAACCTAAGCCAGTTAGAGAGATCCTGACTCTAAATAAAATATTTTTTAAAAGGTTAAATACCCCTGATTAAATGCCTGCTACCAAAGCAAAATAAAACAAAAAGAATAAATGTTTTAAGAAATGGGCCATAGCTTTACATTGTAATCCCATGACAACCTACAAAGCTCTAAATAAAAACCATATCTGAGGTAAATACTTTGCAATTGAATAATAATGATGGTGATGGTGGTGGTGCTGGTATTTCCACTTGGGGTTTTATATGACCTCTCAACCAAAAGATTAATGATACAGCACATATATATTTAAATATGGATTCAAAAGATAAGGTTATCAAGAAAATGAAAAGTCAGTAACAGAATGGGAATAAATATATACAAATGATCTATCTGGTAAGGACCTACTATACAGATCATATAATGGACTATCATCCAGATTCTTCTCCCCCAACATGTGTGGGCCCAGGCCCAGGGTAGGCACAGGTTCACCCCTGGCCACCTGGGAGCCCAGGCCTAACCCACTTCAATCTTGGGACACTGCAGCCAATGACATAGCCTTCTCCATGCAGTAGTCTCTACTTTGCTACAACAAATAAGGTCTAGAAGTGGCTGCATCTTGTAGCAGGCCTCCCAAAGCCAGTGTAAGGCCCACCCTTTCAGCCCTATTTCTGAAAGTCATAGCATCCATCTTGGGGCACTTCCATTGCTCTCTTGAGTTTCCTCTGTTATTGCTGCCACCACCTTTAGTTGCAGTGACATCCATCCTGGAACACCAGCAGGGTCTCGATACATCAAGGTGAGGTAAAGATAATATGCATGGATACTATAAAATTATAGGATAGACACTGTAATACCTCAGATCAACACTGCAAGAAAGGAAGACACATAGACAACATGAAAATACAACAAAGGAAAGTGCCCCAAATAAACCAAGACACTACAATAACAGAACCCATGGACAGTGTAGTTGGTGAAATGTCAGAGAAGAGAGCTCAGAATGTTCATAATTAAAATGATCTATGAATTAAAGAATAACACAAATGAGCAAATATAGGCAAAAATTGATCACTTCAACAAAGAGATAAGACAGCAAATATAGGCAATCATTGATAACACCAACAAAGAGACAAGGGAACAAATATAGCCATTCATTGGTCATACCAACAAAGAGATAATGGAGCAAATACAGGTAGCAAAAGATTACTTCAAGAAAGAGAGATTCTGAAAAACAAAAAAGAATTAAAAATCCCGATAATGAAGGAAACAATAAACCAAATTAAAAAACTCAACAGTAAGCATCACCAATAGACTAGATCACTTAGAAGATAGAATATCAGATAATAAAGACAAAGTATTCAATCTGGAAAATAAAGTTGAACACACAGTGAAGATGGCAAGAAACCATGATCAGAACATCCAAGAATTATGGGATAGCACCAAAAGAGCAAATCTAAGAGTCATTAGGATAGAGGAAGAAGGCCCAGAGTTTCAAACCAAAGGAATGCACAATCTCTTCAATGAGATAATATCAGAAAATTGCCCAAACATGAAGTATGAAATGGAAAAATCAAATAGAAGAGGCTTGTAGGGCACCAAATGTACAAAATTATAACAGATCTACACCAAAGTACATTATAATGAAAATGCCTAGCATACAGAATAATGATAGAATATTAAAGGCCAAATGAGAGAGAAATCAGATCACATATAGGGGGATACCAATTCGTATCTCAGCAGATTTTTCAACCCAGACCCTCAAAGCTAGGAGATCATGGAAAAACACAACAAGAATTCTGAAAGAAATGAATGCCAACCAAGAATCTTATATCCAGCAAAATTAAGCTTCAGTTTTAATGAGGAAATAAAAACCTTCCATGATAAACAAAAGTTAAAAGAATTTACAACTAGAAAGCCTGCCCAACAGAACATCCTCAGCAAAATATTCCCTGAGGAAGAAATTAAAAACAACAATGAAAATCAGCAGAGGAAGGTATTACACCAAAGGAAAAAACTAATCAAAGGAGAAACCAAGTCAAGTTAAATAACAAAAATAAACAAAAATGAGCAGGAATACAAATCATGTCTCAATAATAACCCTGAATGTTAATGGCCTAAACTCACCAAATGAAAGACATAGACTGTCAGATTGGATTTTAAAAAAAGACCCAACAATACACTGCCTTCAAGAGATTCATCTCATAGGAAAAGGTATCCACAGACTGAAAGTGCAAGATTAGGAAAAATCATATCACTCATATGGACTGTGGAAACAAGCAGGGGTTTCCTATCCTCATATAAAATAAAGTAGACTTCAAGCTAAAGATAGTCAAAAGAGATAAAGAAGGACAATACATACTGCTCAAGGGAGCCATACATCAATAAGACATAACAATTATAAATATATATGCCCCAAACAATAGAGCATCTACATACATCAAACAAACTCTTCTCAAGTTCAAGCATCAGATAGACCACAACACAATTATTCTGGGTGACTTTAACACACATCTTTTACCACTTGATAGGTCTTCCAAACAAAAGCTGAAAGAAGAAACTATAGAACTCAATAATATAACCAAAAACTTAGCTTCAGAGACATAAATAGAATATTTCATTTATCAATGAGTGAATACACTTTCTCAGCAGCACATTAGTCCTTCTCTAAAATAGACCATATATTATGCCACAAACCAGCTCTTAGCAAATACAAATAATTAGAGATATTACCTTGCATCCTATCAGATCATAATGGAATGAAATTAGAAATCAGTGATAAAATTAAAAATAATAGCTACTCCAATACTTGGAGACTAAATAATATGCTATTGAGTAAACAATGGATAACAGGAGACATCAAAGAGAGATTAAAAATTCTTAGAGGTAAATGAGAACATTGTTACAAGATATCAAAATCTCTGGGACACTATGAAGGCAGTGTTAAGGGGAAAGAAAGTTCATTGCATGGAGTTCATTTCTTAAAAGAAGAAAGTCAACAAATAAATGACTTAATGTTACATCTCAAAACCTTAGTAAAAGAAGAACAAATCACACCAAAAGCAGTAGGAGACAGGAAATAATTAAAATCAGAGCTGAAATCAGTGAAATTGAAACAAAAGGAACTATTGAAATAATTGACTAAACAGAAAGTTGGTTCTTTGAAAAATAATAAAATTTATTATTCCCTTAGTCATGCTAATGAAGAGAAGGAAACAGAAAACTCAAATTACTAATCTCCATTATGAAAAAGGAAATATCACAACAAACACTACAGAAATATAGAAGATAATTAGAAACTATTTTGAAAATTTGTACTTCAATAAATAGTACATATCAAAGGCATTGACAAATTTTTAGAGTCATATAATTTGCCCAAATTGAATCAGGATGATCTACACAAGTTAATCAGATCGATTTCAAGCAAGGAAATAGAAGATGCCATCAGAAGCCTACCAATCATGAAAAGCCCAGGACCAGATTAATACACAGCTGAGTTATACAAGACCTTCAAAGATGAACTATCAATACTCCTCAAATTATTCCATGAAATAAAGAGGGAATACTTCCAAATACCACCCTGATTCCAAAACAAGACAAAGGCATATCAAAGGAAAAAAAAAAGACTTAAGACCAATATCTCTAATGAACATAGATGCTAAAATTCTGGCAAATTCAATACAAAAACATTGAAAAATAATGTACCACAGTCAAGTGGGGTTCATCCCAGGTATGCAAGGTTGGTTCAACATACAAAAATCAATAAATGTAATTCATCACATCAATAGACTTAAAGATAAGAACCATCTCAATAGATGCAGAAAAAGCATTTGACAAAATACAGCACTCCTTCATGCTCAAAACACAAGAAAAATTAGGGATAACAAGAACATATCTCAATGTTGTAAAAGCTATCTATGCTAAACTGCAGGCCAACATCATTCTTAATGGAAAAAAATTGTTCGCATTCCCTCTAAAAACTGGAAAAAGACAGGGATGCCTTTTTTCACCACTTCTATTTAACATAGTTCTTGAAACACTAGCAGGGTAATTAGATGAAAGAAATTAAAGGGATATGTATAGGAAAAGAAGAACTTAAGTTAGGACTATTTGCTGATGATATGGTTCTATACCTAGAAGACCCAACAAATTCCACCAGAAAACTTCCAGAACTAGTGAATGAATTCAGCAAAGTAGCAGGATATAAAAATCAACAACCATAAATCAAAGGCATTTCTGTATATCAGTGACAAATCCTCTGAAAGTGAAACAAGAAAAACTACTCCATTTACAATGGCATCAAAATAAAAAATACAATACTTGGGAATCAACTTAATGAAAGAGGTGAACAATCTCTACAATGAAAACTTCAGAACGCTAAAGAAAAAAATCAAAGAAGACCTTAGAAGATGGAAAGATCTACCTTGTTCTTGAATAGGCAGAATTAATATTGTCAAAATGACCATGCAGATTTAATGCAATTTCAATCAAAATCCCAATGGAATTCTTATAAAAATAGAAAACCAGTCATAAAATTCGTCTGGAAAAATAAGAGACCCAGAATAGCTAAAGCAATCCTTAGCAAGAAGAGTGAAGGAGGTGGTATTGCTATACCAGACCTTAAACTATACTACAGAGCAATAATAACAAAAACAGCATGGTATTGGCACCAAAATAGACTTTTAGACCAATGGTACAGAATAGAGGACATAGAGACAAACCCACATAACCACATTTATCTTATACTAGACAAAGGTATAGGGATTCTGATTGTGGAAATGTACAGGGAAGTGTTACCCTGGTGAGTAAACTTCCAGGGGGATAACACCCATATATTGCCCTGAAATCTCTCCTAGAAACTAGTAAAATAACTAAATATATGTTCAATGTTTAGCTGATATGGTAATACCCTACTTGAGAAGCTCTGTGTAGAGCCTCATTAGCTTTGACCTTGATCTCAGGCACACAGCTCCTAGGAATAAAGGAACTCTCTTGTTAGACAACTACAATGTTTCACTGAGTCTAAACCTGTACTCATAACAATAACTTTATACAATGGACTTTCTTGAGAGCTACACAAACCTCCTAACATTGCACATTGCAATTTAGTATGTAACTGAGAAATAAGCTGCATAATGTTGCTAAGTCTGTAACCTGCCTAGTAATATAATGAACAATATGTACTAATGATGCCAATGACTTAAAGTAAACTATTGATATAAATAAAGCTGGCAGTTTGGTCATTCTGCCATCTTTTTTTTCTGCCTCTGCATCTTATCTCTGTCTCTCCCTCTTTATTTTCCTTACACAAAGGTGCCAAAAACATATATATTGGAGAAAAGATAGCCTCTTCAACAAATGGTGCTGATGAAATTGGAAATACATATGCAACAAAATTAAATTAAACTCCTATCTCTCACCAGGCACAAAACTGAACTCAAAGTGGATCAAGGACCTAGGAATTAAACCAGAGACACTGTACCTATTAGAAAAAAAAAGTAGGCCCAAATCTCCATAATGTTATAGTAGGCCCTGTCTTCCTTAATAAGTCTCCTATACTTCAATAATTAAAATAAAGAATTAATAAATGGGGTGGATTCAAACTGAAAAGCTACTTCTCATCAAAAGAAACAGTGAGGTGAATAGAGAGCCTACAGAATAGGAGAATTTTTTTTTTTTTTTACCACATGCACATAAGATAGAGCACTAATTTCTGGGATATATAAAGAACTCAAAAATCTTAACACCATAAAAATAAATAACCCAATCAATAAATGGGCCAAGAAACTAAACAGACACTTCTCAGAAGATGATATACAATTAATCTACAAATATACGAAAAAATGTTCATCATCTCTAGTAATAGAAAAATGCAAATCAAGGTGGTTCATAGTGGCATAGGGAGTGGGAGCAAGGAAGGAACAGACAAACCAGGGCAGAGGGGTGGGAGGGGAAGGGAAGGAGCATGAGGTTACAAGTGATGGTGGAATGTGGTGAATATTATTATCCAAATACATGTATGAAGACATGAATGTGAATATACTTTGTATACAACCAGAGATATGAAAAATTTGAGCTCAATATTTATAATATGAATTGTAATGCATTCCACTGTCATATATAAATACAAAAAAATTAATAAAAAAAGAATCAGCAAAAAAAAAAGAAAAACGCAAATCTCATTCTAGTCAAAATGGCAGCTATCATGAATACAAACAACAATCAGTGTTGGCGAGCATGTTGCAGAAAAGGTATACTCATACACTGCTGGTGGAACTGCAAAGTGGTGCAGCCAATATGGAAAGCAATATGAAGAATCATTGGAAAACTGGGAATAGAATCACCATTTGACCTAGCTATCCCTTGGTTTATACTCAATGGACTTAAAAATAGCATATTACAGGGACACAGCCACATCAGTGTTCATAGCAGCACAATTAACAATAGCTAAACTTGGAACCAACCTATATGGCCCTCAGTAGATGAATGGATAAAAAAATATGGTATATATACACAATGAAATATTATTCAGCATTAAAAGAGAATAAAATCATGGCATTTTCAGGTAAATGGAAGGAATTGGAGAATATAATGCTAAGTGAAGTTAGCCAATCCCAAAAAACAAAATGTTGAACGTTTTGATTTAATGATGCTGATTCATAATGGGATTGGGGGGTGAGGTGGGAGGATTAGATGAATTCTAGATAGTGCAAAGGGGAGGGAATAGAAGGGAGTGGGAATGGGGGTAGGAAAGATGGTGGAATGAGATAGACATCATTACTCTAAGTATATGTATGAAGATATGAATGGTATGACTCTACTTTGTGTACAACCAGAGGTATGAAAAATTGTGCTGTATATATGTAATATGAACTTCAATGCATTCTGCTGTCATATAAAACAAATAAAAATTTAAATATCTGAGAAAAAGAACTATCATAGGTCTATATTAAAAATACAAATAACCAAATAGAAGTTGCAAATTATATGAATAGCCAATTTGTATTTATATATGACAGTGGAATGAATAGCCATTCCTACAAAGATATGCAATGGTTAATAATGACATAAAAAGATGCTTAACATCAAGAAAATTCAAAATGATTACTATTTCACACCAACTAGGATGGTACTTTAAATATATAACAAGTAGAGAAATAGATACCTTCTATTGGTAGAAATGTAATATGACAAAGTTACTATGGAAAATTGTCAGGTCTGCAAACAGTTAAACATTTTGTGATTCATCATTTCCACTCCTAAATGTCTACCCAAGAGAAGTAAAAATGTACATCCACAAAAACACATGTGCATAAATGTTCATGGCACCATTACTTATATCACCCCAAAAGTGGAAACAACTCAAATGTTCATCAACTAATCAATGATTAAACAAAGTAAACAACTGATAAGTGGATTATCATGCAATGAAATATTATTCATTAATAAAAAGAAATAATGTGCAAATACATGCTAAAACACAAACCAACCTTGAAAACATCATGCTATTTTTAAAAAAGATAGTCATAAAGAACCATATATTATTATATGATTCCTTTTATATGAAAGGTCTGGAACAGGCAAATCTATAGACAGAAAGTGCATCTCTGGTTATTTAGAACTGGGAGGTTGGGTTGAAATAAGAATAAACTACTAATTCCTTTAACAGGTACAGGATTTCTTTATTGGGTGATGAAAATTTTCTAAATTTGATTGGGATGAACAAACTAAAAACCACTCTGTTGGACACCTTTAATGGGCAAATTGTATGGTATGTTAGTTACAGCTCAATGAAGTCTTTATTGAAAGAAGACAAAGCTCTATTTCCAACTCTGACCTTAAGCAAGTTATACAAACTGTAGGCCTCATTTCTTGAGGTGTTAAATAGGGATACTATGACATCCACTCATGTCAGAATAAGAGGTGTTGTTTTAAAAGTTTTCCCAATCACAGCAAGCACGATTGGCTATAATCTCTGTCATTCTTTCTATACCTCTGTGGGCACACAATTGCACCTGCTGAGGCCAGAAGGCCAGGGAGAGCTGAGGGCCCACCATCACAGCACAGATTTACGGGCTCAGAAGCAAAGTGACCTTAGGGATTACCTAGGTTTATCATCTACCTGCTACTTGGGTCCCTTCCACAATGCTTCCTGGTCCCAAAACTTCAGTAAGAGGAAATGTGCTACACCACAGGAAGTCTTCTCCCTCTTGTACTGTTCTGACCATGATGAAATATGCCTCTCTACAGCTTCAGTCCTTATGCAACTCAGTGAGAGAGACCTTACCTTTCACCTCCACTACCTCTTTCATATATTTAAAGATAACTTGTGTCCCCTTGAGTTCT
Organism: Ictidomys tridecemlineatus; assembly: GCF_052094955.1. Taxonomy (NCBI): domain Eukaryota; kingdom Metazoa; phylum Chordata; class Mammalia; order Rodentia; family Sciuridae; genus Ictidomys; species Ictidomys tridecemlineatus. The sequence goes on along the minus strand of NC_135478.1, from coordinate 111,778,326 downwards.
GTATTCTCTAAGCTAAATATCTTCAGTATTCCTACATAATTTAGGAACCCAACTATATAGAACTTGACTCATATTTAAATTAACTTTGGTTTACTTATTTGCATCAACATTCATGCCTGTTATGATTTGGATCTGAAATGTCCCCGAACGGCTCATGTGTTGAAGGCTCAGTCTCTAATACAGCTTTGTTCATATGTGGGGCTTTTGGGAAGTGATCGGATCATAAAGGCTCAAACCTCATCAGTGGATTCATCCATTGGTGGATGCATAATTTGGTAGCACTACTGGGAAGTGTTAGAAACTATAGGAGGTGGGTCCTCATTAAAGAGAGTGGGTCCTTGAGGCAAAGCCCTTACGGTCGATCTTATCTCAGGCTCTTATGTACTTAAGTTCTCTGTTGGCTTACTAGTTGTCTGTCTGTGAGTACACACTCACCACAGGAATGAAGTAGTTCACGCTTTTCTCTCCTTCTGGCTGTATGAGGTAACTTTCCTCTGCCACACCTTCCCCACCAGGAAGTTCTGCCTCACCAAGGCCTAGAATCAATGGAATGAAACCTCTAGTGACTGAAACCTCTGAAACCATGAGCCAAAACAAATCTTTCCTCCCTCAGGTTGATTTTCTCAGGTGTTTGGCCACAGACACAAAGCTAATAAACACAATGTAACAGTTGTCTAACTCATGCTTTAAATATAGCCCTTGCTCCTCTGCAGTTGTGACTTATTTTTAAATGGACAAGTTTTTTTCTCGTCTCCCCTGCCCTTCCCTAATCTCTCCACTTCTCTAATCTTGGGGGAAACAGGATTACCCTTCTTCCCTATACTAAGCCTAGTTGTCTTCTGTGAGTACACATCACAGGAATGAAGTAATTCACACTTCAGAGATGATACTAGATCTAAGAAATGAATTCTGATCCCCATCAGGGCACACCTGTAATGTAGCCTTTAAATCACCTCTTTCAGAACTCTCCATTCTTCCTGATGGGCAGAACCACAGCCTCTGGGACAGGAGTTCTGTGTTTCTTTTTTTTTTTTTTTTTTTTTGCTTGCAAAGTATTAAATCTTCTTTTTTCCTTTTTTTCCCAAAACCTTGTCTACTTTATTGAATTGTTATCAGGGACAAGAACTGAGTTGTGGGTAACAATAATGCCTCTTGAGATCTTTTAGGATCATGATTCTCTTATTCCTTATTTGGTATCTATAAACAATTTTATGGTTTCATATAGATAGCCTTGCAATATGGATTATAAAGTCTGCCCCTTCCAATCTCTTTTTTTTTAGAAGGATTAAAAAACATATTTCCTCCTGAGTTTATATAATGTAGATCATAGACTATACTGGAGCTATAGGAGTTAGAAAGACCACTTAGTCTGACTGTCTCATTTTTCAGTTAATAACTCCATTTCAAGGAGTTATTAGGTAGGGTCTTCAGTGATTGACTCAGGGTTATTTCATCAGTTAATTGCTTAACTAGGACAGAACTCTGTCCTCTCTTCCACACTCATTTCAAACTCTCATTTATTCACTCAACAAATATTCATTGAACATAATTATATAGCAGTGTGGACAAAAAGTAATGTTTATATCAGACCAAAATTTTAGAGAGAGAGGAAGATAAGAGATATTTAGGAGACACAGTGATAGCATTTGATGTGGACTGACGGGAAAACAATTTACTGGTGAGATGAAACATAAAGAAGCTACCTAAGAATATGGAAAATGAGAAACAGGAAGAGTGGGCAGGGGTAGCTCTGTCAATCTAAAGAAATAGCAAAATCGCCCCCACAGAGACCAGTGTAAAACTCTGGAAGAGCCATTGCCACTCTTGCTCCTCACAACCTTAATAAGCAGCCTGGCTCCCTGGTGTATTTAACTATTACTTTCTTATTTATGTCATTTGAATGCAAATAGTTTGCCCAAGGTCATGCAGGAATCCTGTGGTTTAAAAGAAAAAGGACCCTCCCAAATTCCTCAATTCCAGCCTTGAGCAGACTTAAGCAAGCCAGATGGAAGACAGAGTTGTTGTGTGCCTTGAAAAGGTTATTTTCTTGCTGGAGGCCTCAGTTTTCCCAACTGTAAAAAGAGATTAACCAAGTAGCCTCTAAGTTTCTTTTCAATAATAAAATTTTTAAGTTTATTCTATATTAAGATATTAATATTTATAAGTTCTTTATTTCCTAAGACCCTCTCTGTAAGATATGGAAAATGACAAACTCCAAAATAGTGTGGACTGGGCAGGGGGAGTGAAAAAGAAGACAATGCACTGATAAAATTGATCCTTTCCCAGTATACACTTTTCTAGAGATAGGACACTTCCTGGAAAGGAAGCAAATATCATCCAGTGACAAGACAATCCCAGGGAAGGAGATATCCATCAGGCCTAGAATGACATCTCTGGAAGGAAGCCAAAGCATTGATCCTTCCCCCAAATAAATCCTTTCCCAGTGAGAGTACATGGGACCCTGAAGGGAAAGAGATAAGCATTGAACAGTGATCCAAGCCCTCCATTCTTCCCCAAGTAAAATTATTGCCCAGTAAACACAAACTTCAAATTCTCCCAAACCTGTTTCCTGAGTGCCCAAACTGACATGCTTTGTCAATAATTAAGTCATCTTTCAGTGTAGCGTATATAAGCACAGACTCCCCCTTGGTCATTGACTCATTTTCTATTAGGAAAGTGGGTCTACCAGATGCAAGATTTCATCACTGAATAAAGGCTGTGCTGATCCATGAAGTTTGCACCCAGCTTGGTCATTTTGTGCTAACATTCCTAACCTAACCAGATTTTCAGCCCTTGAGCCATAATTAAGAGAATTTTTTTTTCTCCAACGTGAAACATGAACTACAATCTCACAGGTCAATCCCCAAACTCTAGCTATTATAAATTCAGGATTCAGTCTTCTAGGATAACATATTCTTTTTTTCTTTTTCTTTTTTTGGTACTGGGGATTAAACTCTCAGGGATGCCTAAATACTTATCAATAGCTCTTTTAAAAAAATATTTATTTTTTAGTTATAGGTGGACACAATACAATATCTTTTTTTTAATGTGGTACTGAGGATCCAACCCAGTGCCTCACAAATGCTAGGCCAGCACTCTACTGCTGAGCCACAACTGCCCTGCCAGTATCAACAGCTCTTTTTAATTATTTTAATATTGATACAGGGTCTCATTAAGTTGCTTGGGCTGGCCTTGAACTTGTGACCCTCCTGCCTTCCCTCCAGATTTGCTGGAATTACTGGCATGTACCACCATGCCCAGCAGGGTGGGGCTCACCTGTAATTCTAGAAGTTTGAGATAACATATCCTATATGATAAGAAATCACACTGAAATCTATCCATCTATAAATTATCTATGATTTCAAACTCTTTCCTTCTAGCACTAAAATTCTGGACTTTTTCCTCCTAACATATTCCTTGAAATGATTTAAAAGTAAATTCATTCCCCAGGTAAAATTCTCTTATACTCCAGAGGCTTAGTTTAAGCCTTCATTTTAATTTGTTGGAGAGCTTTATTTTTAATGGATAGAAAAATTATTTATATTTATCATGTATACCATGATTTTTGAAATATGTATAGATTGTGAAATGGCTAAATCTAGCTAATTATCATATCAATGACCTCACATACTTACCTTTTTTTGTGATAATCTACTCTTAGCAATTTTCAAGCACATATTGTTAATGACTATAGTCACCACACTGTACAATAGACCTCTTGAACTTATTCCTCCCAACTGAAATTTTGTATCCTGTTAACAAGATTTCTCCAATCCATGCCAACCTTTATCTCACTCCCTGGTAACCACCATTCTATCTGCTGCTATAATTTTAACTTTTTAGGTTCTGTATTTAAATGAGATGTTGCAGTATTCATCTTTCTGAGTCTGGCTTATTTCACTTAAAATAATGATTTCCAAGTTCATCCAAGTTGTCATAAATGACAGAATTTTCTTCTCTTTTAAGGCAAAACAGTATTTCTTTGTGCATATATACCACTTTTTCTTTATCCATTAAAGTGTTGAGCTCATGAATTGATTTCGTACTTTGTCTGTTGTGAGCCATGTTGCAATGAACATGGGAGTGCTTCTATTTCTTCCACATACCAATTTCATTTCCTTCAGATATATATACCCAGTAGTGGGATTGTTAGGTCATATGGTAGTTCTATTTTTTTTTTCAAGAACCTCCATAGTGTTTTCCACAATGATTGTACTAGTTTGTATTGCCTGTGTTGAAGATTTTAGAAAGATTTTCTAGATTATTATGGAAGAGCCACAGTTTACCTAATAAATTTTCAGATCATCTCTTTTCCAAGCCTGACTGATGGACAAGTCCCAGGACTCATAGAGCCTTACCAAGTCATATGTCTTATAGACATGTGCAAAATCTGAAAACACTTACAATGAAACTTCCCCTACTGACCCACTAGATTCAGAAACCGCTTAGGCTCAGAAGGCACCCAGAATTTAAAGGGAGCCTAAACCCAATCAGCCTCTCAAGAAAGACTCACCATCAGGCATGAGCTCCACCACCACGGTTGGGGAAGCGATGTTGGTGCAGCCAACTGGGGTGCCACAATATTTTTTACATTCTGAAAGGACACAGGCAATTTTTTCTGGGGAGAGACAAAGAATCATGTCAGCAAACACACATTGGGGGAATACTTCTAAAATTCACCTTCTTAAAACAAGGTGTCAAATATAACATTTCTGCCCAGGGCCTTGAAATGGATCCACAATAAGTGTAGATTGCAGTGAGCATCTCCATCCCAAGCTCCTATACTTCTTGCCCTGATATACTCGCAACCTCTGACTAGGGAGGAAGGATGGTTCTTAAGTAGAGGAAGATGGGGGAAAAAAAGAGGGATCGGGAAGTTAAGAACTTTAGAAGTGGTCCAGGGGTAGAGAAATGAGTATGGCCTGTGAGTCTGCCAGACACTATGCTTAGGGTGAGATGGGGAGAAAGCACTTCAGCTAACAGTAGTGATAATTACCTTGTTTTCTCCTGAAAAAGCACAGTGGTTTGTGGTTCCTAATTTTTAGGTTTATTTGAAACAGCTCTTAGATGTAGAGTCAAATGTCTAAATAACTGAAGAAATTTCCCCAATGACCGGATTGTTGAATACCACTTCCAAAATATGGGAAATCTGGGTTACGGATAAAAAGTAAATAGCCTTGGAGGGGAAGGAACAAAATCTAGAGCTTAGAAAGAATTCAAGAATGTGTATAGGATTCAGATCAAGAAACATTTGTTCAATACTTGCTATATGAATATCTCATTTAGTGCTGCCCTATATTCAACCATAGCACTATTTTGTAAACAAGTATGTATAACATTCATTAGAATATAAACTATTCAGTTAGTTATACAGCCTTCCCACAGTGTCCACGGAGGGAACTGGTTCCAGAACACTACTTGACACCCAGTGGATACAAAACCCTGCAGGTGCTCAAGTACCTTATATAGCATAGTATAGAATTTGCATAACACATGCATATCTTCCTGAATACTTTAAATAACCTCTACATTACTTATAATACCTAATATGATATCAATGCTGTGTAAACATTTATGGTAGTATGTTGAATAATAGCAAGGCAAAAATGCCTACACATGTTCAATAGAGATAAAATATTTTTCTGAATATTTTCAAATCATAGTTAGTTGAATGCATAGGCATGCAAGTCATGAATATAAAAGACCGACTGTATTTTTTTTTCATGAGACAAGCCTGGGGTGACTGTGGGGGCTATAATTGAGCACATGTTATTAAATGGAAGAGGCAAGTTGGATGCATATTGTGACTTTAAAAGATCTGAAAAATAAAATGAGAAAACAATTGCCAGCATAAGAAATCAGGGAACACAACCCCAAACGTCTTTGCCCTCAAGTTGCTCATTGTTGATTAGAGGGGAAAATGATGCTTGGTAATCATGGCCAGAAGAGGGCAGACTACAGGGAGCAGGAAGTTAGGGACTTTAGAAGTGATCCAGAGGTAGAGAAATGAGTATGGTCTGTAAGTCTCCCAGAAGGTATTACCTGTGTAGAGAATGCGGCTGATCATCCCTGGCATCACCATGAGGAACATGGGCAGCAGCTTCATGTACCCACAGAGGGTACAGCCGGCCTTCACGTGAGACATGTTCTTGACTGAGAGGCAGCGCTGCACAATCACCTGCCATGGAAAGCCCAGTGAGAAAGGGGTGCAGCCCAGAATTCCCATGACACCTTACAGTTATCCCAGCTGCCCCATCCTGGGTCCTTGGCCTGAGACTCCCATATAATAAGGGCTCAGCCATTCAAGACCATGAGGCCTCCCCTATGTTTCCCAGCCCCACAAGCCACTGATAGACAAAAATCTCTTCAGTGCCCTGGGAAAAATCTGTACATCTGCATATCCAGCTTGAGTACCTGATCTGTGCACCAGTACCACAAGGTGAGGATGGCCAGCCCAAAGATGAGCCCAGGCCATGGGAGGTCTCCCTTCAGGGGATCTCGGAAGATGTGGAAGGAGTCTTCTCTTGGAGTATAGCATTCTTCCTTGATGGTGGTGTTTCCATCAGAAATTAAGGTTGGAATGGCTTTCATATACTTTTCCATGAAGGCTTCATACCCTCCCACTTCATTGAAAGCTGGAAAACATTGGTACAAAAACAGTCTGAAATTTCCAACTCTTCAGAGATTTCATCTCTGGAGCCTGAGAATTTGAGAGGACACCACCACCAGAGAGAGCCCTTACTGTGTGGTCTTGGGCAAGTTATTTTCCCATTCTGTGTGTCAGCTTTCTCAACCCCTTGGGGGCTACTATGAGGATCCAAAGCAAAAACTGTGAGGATCCAAAGCAAAAACTGTGAGAGTGTTCTAAATCACAAACTTCTTTACAAAATGAAAGGTATTTCAGTAATTTAAAGGAAGTTCATAGTATTGGATCACATGCAAATACTTCTTCCCTCACTCCCTGTTGTTTGCCATGGTCCTTGGAACTCAGATCACAGGCTTATAGACTCTCAGTGACCAGTAGGAACCTGGACAGAGACCTACCACCTCTGGTCTCAGCAGTGTGATTCAATAACCAAGAAAATGAGGAATCTGGAACCCTGCCACCTTTCAGCTATGGGTTCTTTACAAGTCATTCCAGCCCTCACCTTGCTGACCCACAGGGTCTACTTGGGAGCTTTTATACCAAATGAAAGTGTTCATGGAAAACTGAACACTAGAGAGAACATAAGAGTCTTTGCAGGACACATAGAAGTTCTTGTGCACCTAAAAATGAAGTGCATTTTACGTCCTCTCTGAACAAGTGTCAATAGACACAGGTTTCCACTGTTGTCTTTAGGGTTTTCTAGGCAAGTAATACCTCAAGAAATGAGAGGGGCCCAACATTAAGTGGCCAATTTAGTTTTTTTTTTCAAAGAAGGGAATTGAGAGGAAAATTGTCACATACTGTCAACAACTCATGAAAGTGGACATTTAACTTCAAAATGTAAGGAACATATAAGCTAAAACTGAAAACACAAAACTTGGATATATTTAACTTAATGGGTATTAAGTCTCATCTTTTCATCTTTTTCCCCCCCCTCGATTTCTCTGCAGACAAGAGGCCCACAGTGGGGTCAACTGACTGAGGCTACCAAGGGAGAACAGGAGACCCAACCTGAGTCCTCCTGGGTGATGGCCAATGTGGGCTGGACCACTGCCCTTCAAAGGACACTGACTGCCCCAAACTTTCTTTGCCTGGCTCTGTATATCTTCCCCCACCCCCTCCTCAGCCTGCCCTTTCCCCGCTTTCCAAACCCAGTCAGGATAAAAGACCCCACCAGCATAATTGCTGTCTGTAAGGTGTCCGTGTAGATCACAGCTGCCAGGCCCCCTAAGCAGGCAAGAAGACAACATAGCTGACCTCAGGTGGAAGACAGCCTATCTACCTGCTTCCTCTTCCCATCACCCATCATGACCTCTACTTCTTACACACAATCTGAGAAGCAACCCCATCCCCAGTCACCAACCTGCCTTTCCTCCCCCCTCCCAAACTTTACAGTATTCTGCTATTTAAAAGTGTGTTCTCAACCTCTGCTTTTCACAGAAATGTTCTCAAGGCCTTAGGGAAAGGAGAATGTTTCTAAAGAACCTGATTTGACTATGTTAAGCCAAGGGATGGCTCAAAGGAGATGGCTGCTCTATAGTAAGAGAAAGCAGCTTCCAAGTGAAGGCAAAGAAGAACAAATTGCTGATAAGGAGATTCCTAGGAACATTACCAAATTGCCACATTTCGGAGGGCCACTTCTATGTCCATTCACTGTTTCTCAGACTATCTGAGTAACTTTAGTCCTCGAAGATATGGAGCCCCAATTCAGCTGTAAGTTTCATTGCTGCTCCTGACCTTCCCAAACTAGGCAAAGTATCACCTCTGCAACCCTTTCTCCCTCCTGCAGTAGCTCTCAGTCCCCAGAATATCAAATCCAAGGCCTTTTAATTATCAAACCTATGGCCCGCACTCACCCCCATTACTCCTCAGTGGCCACTCTCCTTCAGCCAAGTGCATCCTCTTGCTTACCTTGCCTCCACCTCATGGCCTACCATTCCTACCTCCATTCTCAGCTCGCACATTCTTGCACCTGAAACTCCTTTGATGTTCCCAATTTAGTCACATTGTTTCTACAATCTGCAGGGCCAAACTCTCCCTGAGGTCCTGTAAGAAGTTGCCCTATCCCAGCCTCTACTGGAGATTTCTGAGACCACTCAGGTAACTGTCGTGACCCCTTGCCCGCAAGGAAGACGCAACTCGGGAATCTTCTTTCAGCAGTTTATTCAGGCCCTTGATATTTCTTCTACTGATCCCTCGGATGCCCCTCCCAGCCTTAATATAGCATCTCAAGCCCCAATGTGAAGCTGCCACGTGGAACTTTCTCATAGGGTGCTGAAAAGCCAAGCGCCAACTCTCCCAAATAAGGAGTTGTTTGTCACAAACCACAGTGGAGCCAGCGCCATCTTGTAATGGCGACCATAATCTGCATAAGAGGCAGAGGCGGCTCACCACAGGTAACTACTAGTAGATACCCAGAAAATGCCCATTCTCAAACTGTTTCCTGGGTGTATCACTCTTCTTCAAGAAATGCCTAATACTGAGCTGAACTTGAGATGCCGGTTCACTTGAACAGACTCACCTGTGATTGTTTAAAGCCCAGTAATTGCTAATAAGAGAAAGATGGCCAGGTATATATCCAGGCCCAAAGCCAGATTGATGAGTATGGCTCCAGCAAAGATGGATGCCTAGAAGAAGAGGAGAGGCAGGTTAGAAGTGACATAAGCCAGTTAGCCACAGAGTGCATACTGTATTCCCATGTTTCCAAACTAGCTTTATTCAGGATGATAATTTGTATTACAGAAAAAGGATTCCATGGTTAAAAATGTCTGGAAAATGCTAAATTAAAAAGGTTAAGGCAATTACTTTGCCACACAACTTCTTTGAATCTTTAGTATAAACCATCCTCTATGAAGGTGAACATGAGCACAGAACACAAACTTCATCAACTTATTTAACTTTGAAACTTTTTTTTGCCAAGGAGTAACTATTAACACCTTGATGTTCCTCTTAATCCACCTGTAGACTGCTGCTCTTAGCTATTATCCATAATTTACACCTCAATGTACACAAGTCTGTCAGCTCTAGTCCCAAACACAAGTTTTAGTGCCAAAGAATCCATGAGTGGAAATCCCAACCCCAACCGAAGAATGAAGAGAACTTTAGAAAGATTATAATTTTATGTTTCTGACACAGAAGTGTAAGGATTTTGGCTGAGGAAATGTACAGGACAGCATTTCTCTAAAACTTCTGGGAGGTAATAGGAACCCTGTTTCCCACATTTGGAATATTCTGCATTTTCCCCCAGGGACTAGTAAGGTAACTAATTCATGTGCAATGCCTAGCTGCTGTGGCAATGCCCTGCGTGTGGAGGCTCTGTGCTAGACTCCTATCAGCCTCAACTTTGATCTCAGGCACTCAGCTCCTGGGAATAAAGGAACTTTCTTGTTTCACCAAGCTCTGCTGTGCATGAACCTGTCGACATAACAGTAACTTTAAACAATGGACTTTCTTGAGAGCTACACAAAGCTCCTAACATTCACATTGCAATTATAGTATGTAACTTGAGAAATAAGCTGCATAATGTAGCTATCTCTGTATCCTGCCTAATGACACAATGAACAATAATGTACTATTGATGCCAATGATCTAATGTAACCTATTGATATAAATAAGGCTGGCAGTTTGGAAAAGGGCATTCTGCCATTCTGCCTCTGCATCTTGTCTCTGTGTCTCCTTTTTTATTTTCCCTACACAGAAGGAGTTCATCTTCACTCACACTTTAAGGGAAATTGTTCCCTTTTTGCTCCTGAACTCAGTATATTCTTGGTGCGGTTCTTCCATGACTTCTTTCTCCTTGTGTCTCTCAGCCCTCTCATAATTAGCCTTCTACCTGGCTGGATAATATAAAACAGCAGAGGGTGTGAGGGTCAACCAAAATTAATTTTCATGCATCTCCAAAACACTGCACTACCAGGAAAGATTAATATTAAGGAATGATCGTGATGAATCTTTTCAAATATTTACATAAAGAATAAAGTTGTTTTTCCATAGATGAAGATGAGTGAGATGTTTTATTGCACAAATCATTTCAGGGCATGCAAAATGGCCCAGCCAGAGTCCTGGAGAACAGGTCAATAGAGTTGGACTCAATTCTCTTAGTCTCATCTCATATCTCTCCCCCTCTACTGCAGCTCCTCAGTTCCCCCTGGTGGCCAAGATGCCCCACAACACCCTCCTGTTCCTCTGCTAGATTTGAATGTCCAAATGTTCCCGTGTTGAAAACTTAATCCCCAAATCCTTATGTTGATGATATTTAAAGATGGGGTGTTTGAGGGCTGGGGCTGTAGCTCAGTGGCAGAGCACTTGTCTGGCATGCGTGAGGCACTGGGTTTGATCCTCAGCACCACATAAAAATAAACAAATAAAATTAAGGCCTTCTGTCCATCTACAACTACAAAAAAAAAAAAAAAAAGATGGGGCATTTGGGAGGTAATTAGGCTTAGATAACACAGCAAGGTCAGGAGCTTCATAATGGACTTTATAAGAAGAAGACAGACCCCAGTTTTTAAGCTCCTTATCACCATATGATCCACAAGTTAGGCACAGTAAGGAAGCCCTCACCAGATGCCAGTGCTGTGCCCTTGGACTTCCCAGTTTCCAAAACTATAAGAAATTGATCTTTATAAATTATGCAATCTCAGGTATCCTGTTATAGTAACATAAAACATCCTAAGACACCCTCTTAATGGAATCTCTTCACTACTGTCTCTCTTATTTGGCTCTATTATTTGGTCTAATGTCAATTTCATGCTTACTTGTTAATGTTTGAGCCCTGGAGAATGAATTAACCCCAACACCTAAGATGGGCTTCTGAGGGCCCCATGACTTAGCTCCAGTCCTCCCAGATCTTCCCTGAAGATTCTCATTCCAGAGATCTAATGCCATCATCATTCTTGGTGAAGGAGGATAGGCAGAGCTAGGAGGTTGGAAGAGAGAGTGTGATTTAGAAAGAGACCCCTTCACTGGAAGCTGGTGGTCAGAGGACCTGAGTTTTAGATATCACCACTGAGTAACCTTAGGCAAAACATTTTGCTTTTCCACTTCTCAGTGTCTTCATCTTTAAAGCAGGAAGTCCTGACTCCAGGTGCTTGTCTCAGGGGCTAGAAATGGGAAAAGCCTGCAGCCAAGAAAAGCATTCCCCAGCCAGGTCCTGGATGGATTCATCCTGCCCTCTGCAGCAGCCCAAGAGGAGGAAAGAACCCCTGCTGTACTCTATGCTTGCTAAATGCAAATGACCATTTTTTCCTGACTGCACATGAAGCCACTTGAAATTGTGTGAATACTCATAATGTCATCCCATGCCTCCAAACAGTTACACAAAGTTATACAAATTAAAAGGGCCCCATTCATGATTACAACAGGATGCTGTCAAATTCATACACTTTTGATTTGGTGGAATAACTAACAAACACAAATGAGTTATAAAAAGAGTTCAAGGCTGCTACTATTTCCTTAGAAATGCCCACAATTGGCTTATTTTCCAAGGAAAGGTAATTTTTAGTGTTTTATGATAACATGTCATGGTAGACTGTGATTCTCTCATTAATATTTGCTTTACTGTCAACAGGCACAGATAAGTATTACACAACCCCAAGATAATTCTATAAATGAAGTTTATAAAGACTTGAGATGTTGATCTCATATAAATCTTGTTTTATGACATTCTATTTCCGTCTAGTACAGATAAAGAATTCTAAGCAAATCTCCCTGGCAAATAAATTCTTCCTCCCATGAGTCATTCCTACCTCCAAGATAAATTCTGCCCTTGAAACCCCAAATGCCAGCAGAAATGACTGGGGATATGATAGCTGAGTTTATGAAAGTGACTGTATCTGAGTGAATTCACTTTAGCCTGGGGTTTCTGGCATTAGTCTTTGGGTCTCTCTCAATGAACCAATTTTTCCTTCTTCACTGCTGGATTGTTGTTGTTGTTTTAAAATACCTTTATTTTATTTATTTATTTTTATGTGGTGCAGAGGATCAAAACCAGTGCCTTGCACATGCTAGGCAAGTGCTGTGCCACTGAACCACAACCCCAGCCCCTGGCTTTTTTTTTTCTTTCTCCCTTCAATTATAGGGAATTTTATAGTTTACTAAAGGCTTTCAGATGCACCTGTTATTTTGATCCTTAAAACAACATTGAAAAGTAAAGAATCACTTTTCTGTAACATTTTCTGCTAAGTCATTTTAACCAATTTTTTAAATTGACTTTAAAACAAAATTTTGAATAAAATAATGTGTGTGGTTTTAAAACAAACAGCATAGAAAGTTATATATTGAAAAGTAAAATGTTAAATGCTGAAAAATCATCACTCTTCCCAAAGGCAAACACTGTTGAGAGTTTTTTGTCTACTAGTTATTTTTAAATAGTTTGCTAAAACTTAGATATCAACAGTTATGTTCTCCATCCCCTAAAAGTAATGATGCTGAAGTTAAAAATCGAAAAATGTGTAAAATTTTTGCTAAGAGCAGGGGAAAATGAAACAAAATGGTGCGGGTACTTTTTGTGTGTGTATGTGTATGAGGTGTTTGCTGGGGATCAAAACCTGGGCCTTGCACTAGCTAAAAAGTGCTCTGTTTCTGACTAAATCCCAGCCAGTGTGCACATTCTGATTGAAATTTTATAATAAAAGAATACACAAAATATATAAAAGATTGAAATATGGAAATGAAAATGTTTGTATTAGTTAGAGGATTATCGATGTTTCTTCACCCTAAGATTTTCTTAAATGCCTTGAAGTTTCAAAAGTAGAGCAGAATTTTTAAAATGTTCTTTAAGGATAAATGTGTGTGGGGGGGTATAGCAAAAATATAAAAATAAAGATGGGAGGCTGGGGTTGTGGCTCAGTAGTAGAGGGCTTGCCTCCCAGGCATGGGGCACTGGGTTCAATCCTCAGCACCACATAAATAAATAAAATATTGTGTCCATCTACAACTAAAAAAAATAAGAAATAAAGATGGTAAGAATACATATGAAGTTAAAGTTAGCATTTACCTTTTAGGAAGGAGGGAACTAGGATCAAGAGGAAGTACAGAGAAAAGGGTGCAGATACATTATGTTTTGTTTCTTTTTAAAAATGTTAAATTGTGTTAGTTGTGTTGGCACACACTTGTAATCTCAGTGACTCAGAGAATTGCAAATTCAAAGCCAGTTTCATCAATTTAACAAGACTTTGTCTCAAAATAAAAAGAAGAGCTAAGAGCAGGGGAGGAAGATGTAGCCCAGTGGTAATGCTCCCTTTATTCTTTGTTCTTTTCTGTATGTTTTAAATATTTCATTGAATTATTTTTATTTAGAAAAGCAGGGGACTGTATAGGAAATACACCAAGATAGTGGTATAATAGCCCTGAGAATAATGGTGATAATAGCACCAGGAAAAACTTTGCTGTCTACCTCAAATTACATGCATGCCAGATTTCTGTCTTCTTAAAACATTCCTCACAAGTCTCTGGTTATTCCCTGTCTGTACATGGATCTCACAAGGCCTTCTCTCCTCTCTTCTTATCTATCATAAACCATCTGTGCGCGTGCGCGCGCGCGCACACACACACACACCATTCACTTATCGTGTAATTCATAAAACTGAGGCTTTATCTCAAGTGATCATGCTTATCTGAATAATATATAGCTTTGATATAAAAGGAGTTTTCTATAATCCTCTGTTTTACAGTAATCATCCCAAATTGCTCCTTTCCTAAACTACTGTTAAATGCCTTAAGAAAAAGAGGGATAGAGAAAAAGAGAAAGAAGGAAGGGAAGGAGGAAAAATGAAAGGAAGAAGGAAAGGAAAGAAGCAAGCAAAGAAAAAAGGGAGAGAGATGGAAATTTCCCTGATGTTGCTAAAACAAAATCAACTCAAAGTGAAATAGAAAAGTATGGTCCTCTAGGTTCAAGGATTGGCAATTTTTTTCCATAAAGTCAGGTAAGAAACATTTTCAGCTTTGCAAGCCATACCATCATTCCAACTCTACAGGTAAAATCTGAAAGCATCATAGACAACAAGAAAATGTTATTTACCCAAGCAAATAGTAGGTTGGTTTCTCCCAAGGGCTTTGAAAGTTTAGTTGATCAGTTTCCATGGGACTCTTAGGAAACAATAAAAATTCAGACCCCAGCTAGAAAATCTTTAAGAGAACCGAGTCTCTGATTTTGGTGAGTCTTGTAGGTTGTTTGGCTTCAGTGCAGAGGTTTTTGGGATGCTGTGATTTGATATGTGTGTTTGCTGTCCATTCTGGTTCTAAGATGTATCTGAGCACCCAATAAATCCTACCTGGCAATGAGGTTTCAGATACAGAAGCATTATTATTCAAATTTCTCTTTCCATTTGTGAAAGTGAATAGCCCAGGTAATAAGCATTCAAATCTTAAGCAAAAGCCAAAGTTTTTTACCCAAGGATCCCAAATGGACAGCAGAGTCACTGTTAAAGTTTATTGCAGTCATGATCTGTGATAATAGCCACGGGAAATACAAACAAGGACATTCAGTTATCACGTGTAATTCATAAAATCTGATGCTTTATCTCAAGTGATTGCACACATTTGAATAAGATGCACCATGCCAGGAAACCTTACAGAACAAAATGCTTCTCAGAGCTTGATAAGGCAGGTGCTCAAAGGAACCAATAAAATGGAGGAATTCATAGAGAGAGAATCAGTTCAGGGTCTCTGAGCTGGAAAGAATATAACCTCAAGATGGCAGCCATAGCAAAGGCTCCTCGCCACCATTACCCACACACCTGTAATATGCTTTGCTGTCTACCTCAAATTACATGCATGCCAGATTTCTGTCTTCTTAAAACATTCCTCACAAGTCTCTGGTTATTCCCTGTCTGTACATCGATTTCACAAGGCCTTCTCTCCTCTCTTCTTATCTATCATAAACCACATGTGCGCGTGCACACACACACACACACACACATACACACACAGATTGGTTAATCTATGTTTGTCATACACACTATACTTACCTAGTCACTTTTTAACTAATAGTTCTTTTCTTTTATCCATGATCCCTGCACTCCTGTGTACTGGGCTCCTAGCAGATACAATTGACATCAATGTATTTCTTTTGTTTTCATGTCTGAATTCTGTGTATGTATTTCTTTATAAAATTTCAAGTTCTACACCCCATGGTAAACCTGAAGCCAGCCAAATGTACAGCCAAAGCCTTGTCTCTCTCCACACACCTCCCTCCTTCAGGACATCCAGACACCCAGCGTACAATTGATGTTCTTCACAGTCCTTTCGGATCCTTCTCTCACCAACTCGTTTATATTATGAGATTCATTTAACTGCTTCCCTTAATTTTTCATGCAGTCTTAAGTTTTAATGCTCTCTGTACTGGAGGAATGAAAGAAAGAAGACACATAAGGTCAAAATATTTATATTAGTGTCAGGAAACCTGCTTCTCATCCTGGTTCTGCTCCTCTTTAACCCCCCAAAGTCTCTTTCCCTCCCTAAACCTCATTTGACCATATATAAAATGAGAGCTTAGAACATACTACTAGCTGATTTATCCCATTTCATCATTCTATACCTTCATCTTACCTAAGCATAAGACAAAAGTGTGAAACCACAGACTTTGACACTAGAGGGACCCAGATTTCAATCCTGCCTTTGCCTTATGCTAGCTGGGGAAAATTACCTAACTTCACTGAGCCTTCATTTTCTCTTCCATAAAGTGAAAAGTAAAAACAGAAACTTTTACGCGTGCCATTCACTTATGAGAACAAGAGATAATGGAAGTAAAGCCCCTGACACTGAAAATACTGGCACTGAGTGGAACTATCATCCTACTTAAACATTTGTCAAGCGATCATGTTTGGGCAATGGATGGAACAAGTATGATGTTTATTAGGGCCTCTAGTAGGGAGTACAAGAAATCATACAGAGAGGCAGCAGACAATGCCATATATGATTCAAAAGCAAAATTTAGAAAAAGCTGATGCTAGGAAACATTCCTCATCAAGATCTGAGCAGGAAGAAGATGCCCCTCACCTACCTGGGGACTCTCAATCCAAGGAGGTTTAATCAGTAACCTGAAAAATAGGTGGGGTGACAGGGAAGGCAGGAAGAGAGGTTGGCCATTTATTTATATGACTACCTCTACAGCTCCAAGGGCAAAGAGTGCCCTTTCCCTGGCAACTGCAGTCAACCGACTTTCACCAGCTTGAACTGTGGACTTGGAGAATGTTTGCCTCTGAAAAGGGGAAACCCAGAGGGAGGAGGAAGATGGCGGCGAAGGGAGTGCATCACCCCCGTGTGCCGCGTCACTGTGCGGGAGTATGACGAGTTAAAACAGCTGAAGGCTGTCTTGTTGGGAATTTCCAGCGAAACTGAGGTGCTCCAGAGTCTAGTGGAGAGATTTTCATCGCGGCATGCTACAGGGACACTGCTGCATCGATGTTCATAGCAGCACAATTCACAATAGCTAGACTGTGGAACCAACCTAGATGCCCTTCAATAGATGAATGGATAAAAAAATGTGGCATTTATACACAATGGAGTATTACTCTGCATTAAAAAATGACAAAATCATAGAATTTGGAGGGAAATGGATGGCATTAGAGCAGATTATGCTAAGCGAAGCTAGCCAATCCCTAAAAAACAAATGCCAAATGTCTTCTTTGATATAAGGGGAGTAACTAAGGACAGAGTAGGGACGAAGAGCATAAGAAGATTAACATTAAACAGGGATGAGAGGTGGGAGGGAAAGGGAGAGAGAAGGGAAATTGCATGGAAATGGAAGGTGATCCTCAGGGTTATACAAAATTACATACAAGAGGAAGTGAGGGGTAAGGGAAGAATAATACAAGTGGAAGAAATTATTTACAGTAGAGGGGGTAGAGAGAGAAGAGGGGAGGGGAAGGGAAGGGAGGCGGGATAGTAGAGGATAGGAAAGGCAGCAGAATACAACAGACACTAGAATGGCAATGTGTAAATCAATAGAAGTGTAACTGATGTGATTCAGCAATCTGTATACAGGGTAAAAATTAGAGTTCATAACCCACTTGAATCAAACTGTGAAATATGATTTGTCAAGAACTATGTAATGTTTTGAACAACCAACAATAAAAAAAGAAAAGGGGAAACCCATTACCCTTCTCTATGTGCTCAAGAGACAGGTACCACCTCACAAACTGAAATCTAAGGGACAGTTCCGTCACCAGCTTCCTGCTACTTTTAGAGTGAACTTCCCACCCTCCTGCTTATCTACAGTAAAAGCTCACTTCAATTTCAACCCATCTCAGATATTAGCCAGGGCAGATCTTTTACAAAATTCTAAAACTGGTTTAATCTCTCCTTTGGCGTTGGATAAGGTAGAATTTAAAAAAGAAAAAAGGAGAAAAACTTGCTATAGCAAATCACATGCTTTTTTGATAGAGCAATAAGTACGTTGTATCTGCTGGAAAGGGGAAAGCTAGAGCCACTCCTAGGTGATATCAGAAAATGCCAATTCTCTCTCTGCCCTGCTGAAGTCTCTCTCAATCAGTTGTGTTTACCATCGTCTCTTACATTTCAGTAATTTTATGCTTTCAAATGAATTCACTGAATCCTCACTACCCACCTCTCAGTGAGGTCGACAAGGCAATTATTATTTCCAGTTTCCTCATGAAGAAGGGACATTTAAAGAGTTTATGCCAGTTGCTCCCAGATCACCTGTGAGTGAGCAATGAATGGACCAGGAGTCCAGTTTCCTCTGATTATACTGCTAGATGGTTTGTCACCAAGGTCCTACTGGTCCTATTTTCATTCTCTTATTCTTTATTATTCACCCACTGACCCACCCTTACTTCCTTCTTTTTGTTTTTTCTCTTCTTTCTTCCTTCCTTCCACTATTATTTTAATCTTTATCAGGTAATTACTTTGGAGATAGAAAAATGCCAAGCAAAACGTGTAAGCAAGTTTTCCTATCTTTTTTGGACTGTCAGTATCTTAGAATTCAGAGGTTTCTGAGGTTGGTTGGGAAGAGTTGCTTTGTTTTTTTTTTTTTAAAGAGAGAGTGAGAGAGGAGAGAGGGAGAGAGAGAGAGAGAGAGAGAGAGAGAGAGAGAGAGAGAGAGAGAGAGAATTTTTAATATTTATTTTTTAGTTCTCGGCGGACACAACATCTTTGTTGGTATATGGTGCTGAGGATCGAACCCGGGCCGCACGCATGCCAGGTGAGCGCGCTACCGCTTGAGCCACATCCCCAGCTCCATGCTTTGTTTTATTTTTGGATTTTTGCTTGGTTTTGTTTTACCTTCATGATGAATGGACTTGAACACTTCCAAGAAAGGAAAAGTGAAGTGAGGAAGGAAGAGGAGGCTTGTTCCGGTAGGCCCGTCAAAAGATCTTCCCAGCTTTCAAATGTGCCCAGTGGCCAGCCAATCCCTGAGAAATCTCAAACTGGAGCCTGCAGTTCTAGGCTGGCAGGGAGGGTAGCTTAAAGGGCCACTACTGGGAGCATCCCAGTGGTTGGATTTAGAGAGAATAAAAGTCCCCCAGAGGTTTAGCAATGAAAGGTCCAGGGAACTGATTCCAAGTGAATACTAGGAGCCTCATGCAGTTAAAAGGACAGTGAACTAAGGTACACAGAGCTGGTTTTTATTCCTGATACAGGATTCTGAGAAGTACTTTACATCTCCAGGTTTTTTCATTCCCCTTTTGCAAAGGATTGCATATCTCTTCTTCAAAACTCATGTAAAACTTAGTCCTCAAAACCATGTGATAGTATTTGATATTATTTGGAGGTGGAGCCTTTGGGAGGAAATTGGGATAAGATAAGGTCATCAGGGCCAGCCCCTGTGACCAGGGAAGGGAGATATGAGCTAACATACACTTACTCTGTCTTGTTCTGTTAAAGTCTTCATCAAATGAAGGCCTTTTGATATTAGGCTTTCCAGTCTCCAGATACATGAGAAGACAAGTAAACTTCTATTTTTATAATTGACCAAGTCTGTGGTATTCAGTTATAGCACAGAAAATAGAACTATCAATTAACAAAGAATGTCACTGTTCCCTTTCAAAATTGGTATTGACTGTCTATGTTGAACAGCCTCAGAAATATCACATGGAGTCAGATTTTAACCTGATAGGACACAAATTTTTATGGTTGCCTCAGGTTGAGACCAGTCATTAGATGTCCTTAACTTCCCCCTTTTTTTAAATTGAGTAATAAATATTTAACATGTTTATCCTGTAAACCATGATGTTTTGAAATGGGTGTACATTACTTAATGGTTCAATAGAGTCAGTTCACATATGTATTACCTCCCAATATGTGTTTATGTGAGAACAGTTAAAGTCAGCTTTCTTAGCAATTCTCAAGTATATACAACATGTTATCATTGACTGTGGTCACCATGTTGTACAGTAGATCTCTTGAACTTATTTCTCCAGTTACCTGAACTTTTCCATCCTTAGACCAAGATTACCCCTCCCCATCAGCCTCTGGTAACATTATTTTTCAGATTAGGTGGTTTTATTTTTCTGTGTTCAGCTTATTTCACTTAACATAATATCCTCCAGGTTCATCATATTGTCACAATAAAAAGTTTTTTTCATTATTTAAAGAGCTAAATAGAATGCATTCTGCTGTCATATATAAATAAAAAAATTAAAATAGAACTAAATAGTACTTTATTGTGTGTACATATACCACATTTACTGTACCCATTCATTTGTTGATGGGCACTTAGGTTGATTCCATGTCTTGACTATTGTGAATCATGCTGCAATTAGTGTGGGAGTGCAGGTATTTTTTTTTGACATATTTATTTCATTTCCTTTGAATGTATACCCAGAAGTGGAATTGCTGAATCATATGGCATTTTAATTCTTTAACTCCATCTTTGTCTTCTAATAAGAACAGCTTCCACTGAAACTTTGTAAACCTGCTTTGTTTCCAACCTGTGCCACAGTGGGGAACAAGGAGTTCCACTAAACTTCACTGGCTCTTTGATGCATGAAACAGGATTTTGCCCTGAGCAGCAAGAAAGCTTATGGAACCAAGTTCATAGAGACACATAGAGCTGCCTCTTGGTGAATGACAGTGGGCAGCTTCTGAGGCAGCCAGGGACCAGTCCACAGTGCAGTGTACTCACCGAGATCTTGGAAAATATGTAGAGCAGCAGGGACAGAACGGAAAGGTAAATCTAGATCCGCTTGCCTCCAAACCTCTTCCGCAGGTACTCTGGCATTGTCACTACCTGCAAGGAATGCAAGAGAGGTCATCACCAGCTAGAGTGACCAGAGAGCCCAGAGAACACAGAAAAAATGAGAGCCATCTTGGTGTTAGAGTCATAATAGTATGGTCAAGGATTCATTGTCCTTGTTGGCCTGGGAAGTCTTCAGAGTGGCCAGATGACCATAGACATTCAGCCATTTGCTCATTTCAATCTCACCTGACCTACCACTATAGGAGTAGCTAGGCATTATCCCAGAACATAGAAAGTGCCAAATAAACACCTGTTTTTGAATGAATACATAACTGGACTCAACTAAGGAAGCAGATCCTTGTCCTGGAGAGGAGGGGAAATGTATATAGATATATCTATATATAGAGAGCTATATTCCTCTATAGAGCATCTACTGAAAACAAGTCATAGGCAGATATATTCCTATATGGAGCACCTACTGAAAAACAAGACATCATAACATTGATGGCATCTTGCCAGTGTACTAAACTAGTAAACTAGGCTGGATGTGATCTACAACATGCTCTTCACATAGGCAGTGCCAAGGATTATAGCTATAAGTCTGCTCAAATGTTCTCTCAGTTCCTTCCTGCAAATTCTAATCACACCTCTGCCCTAAGATCGTTGTCCTCTGGGACAAAACATGTGTTACCATCAATCTGTGAGTCTCCAGAAGATGTAGTACCGTCCCTATTTTCCCCACATTTACACAAAGGAGGTGCTCAGTATATCTCACTGAACAGGTGATACTAAAGATACCCTATGTAAAATGTCAGAGAGACTCAATCAGGATACCAAGCATGCATTTGATAGTTGCTGCATGCTCAGCAAATAAGAACTACTGATATACATGAATAAAGAGAAAACTCAGTTCTTTTTCTCAATCTGTTTCCTTTCTAGAGTCAGAAACTTGACATAGTTGTACATCAAGAGCAAATGCATGGCCAGGTAGTACAGGGACACACCCAGAGTGAGGGAGCAGGATGTTTCAGACGAGTTCAATTAGTGTGGTATTTCTTAGGAAACCTTCTCAGAGGGAAGAGTCATGAGTCTTAACAGAAAAGAGCCAGGGGTGCTGTTCAGTGCCACAACAGAAAGCCAGGAAATATTTTACAATCTAGAACTAAAAGCAAACACAGGTTATCTTTGCCATTTATTCCACTGAGTCTCCTCTGTCCCCCAGAAGAATCAAAGTCACATATATATTTGTCACCAGGAAATGGAATAACAGAGTGGGTACTTTCCCCAGCCTTGATGTAAATGGGAACAAACACCCAGTCCAGCACAACCACAAAAACAGGGCCTGAAACCAAAACAAGAGGTGGCTTCAAATCAGGAGGAAACTTAACCCATCTCTACTTACCTGAAGGACCCTTCAGCTGCTGCAAAAAACTCCCCCATCCCTTTCTTTTTTGGATTGAAGAGCAACACTTAGGTGGCCATTAGAGACTGTAGGATGCCTTAGTTTCCCAATTGGCCCAAAGAAACAGAAACTGCGCAACAGCAGAGGGAGCCCAGGAAGCTATTGCTATCATCACAGCCCTGGGCTCCAGCCAAAGGACTGAGATCTCCTTTGACTCTTCCCTATATTACACGGGGATAAAATACCATCTAGAGAATAATAATAATATATGGTGCAATGAGTTGACATCATTACTCTAAGTACATGTATGAAGACATGAATGGTGTGAAAATACTTTGTGTACAATCAGTGACTTGAAAATTGTGCTCTATATGTGTTTTATATATATATATATATATATATATATGCATTCTGACATCATGTATAACAAATTAGAATAGATAAATAAATTAATAAAAAAGAGAATAATAATAATTGGGGATAAGCATTTCCAAACTTGTAACATGGTTAGAAAGGTCTGGGACCTCATCTTTTTAACACCAAAGGGAAAGAGAAAAAATATTCTTACTATCCTTCAGTGTATCTCTCATGCTACTCTGGTGGAAGGAAAGCAGAACGCCTGGGCTCCTAAAACCATGCTCCTCCATCTGCATCCCAGGATGGCTCTGAGCAGTTGGGTTCTATCTCAATCTGCTCTGGACACAGACTGACCTGGCTAAGTGCTAAGGTTCTGCTATAGTTTGGTTATTGTTTAGCATCTCCCCTAAAGGTTCATGTATTAGAGGCTTAGTCCTCAGCATGGTGGAGGTGGTGGAACATAATATGAGGTGGAGCATAGTATAAAGTTCTTAGGTCACTGTGGGTGCTGCTCATGGAATAGATTAAGGTAGTTCTGGAGTGACCCCTTGGTAGTTATAGAAAGTGTTATAAATGCCTGACTCTGGCCCCACCCATCTCTCTGACTTCTTATTTTGGGTGATATTACCTCTCACACAATGCTGCTATTGTCTTCCACCAGGAGATGCCACAGTCAAGTGGGTCCCTTACAAGGACCTGTAACATGCTGCTTGGACTTTTGACTTTCAAAACCATGAGCTGAATAAACCCCATCTTCATAAACTTAGCTTACATTTGGTATTTCATAATAGTAACTCAAACAGTACAGGTTCTTTTCCACTTCTACAACACAGTAACACTGATGCTACTTACATTCCATTCAAAAGCCCCAGTGGTGATCCCTGAAGCTGCTCCAGTCCCAGCCAGCCCCATAAAACGGTAACTTCCAATGTTATTGGCGAAGAGAGAGGCTCCAACCTAGAAACATAAAGATAAAGTCAGGAGAGAAGTCAGGAGCAACCCAGTGACATGATTCATTTTCTTCTCTGTAATTTCCTCCCCCATCCCTTCTGAATTTGAGATTATAGACTTTATCTAAAATTTCTCCATCTTGACCTTGCTTGTGACTAAGAAGCCCTCTTCATCCACTGATGGGGTGAGAAAGGCTGTTATAAACATTTATACAGTTTTACTGCCACTATGCTTGAGAATCTGTGTCAGACCAAACGAAGCAGGTTTGATTGAATGGTAATTGGGAAAATAACATAATGTCATACCACAAAAGGCAAAAGACCATGTGTTTCCTTTTCCCTTTAGAAAATTTGTGATCACATTTGACTGCCTACATTTCCTGTCCAACAAGGTTGGCAAAAGAGAAGATAGAGAAATTAGAGAATTTTAGGCTAGGGAATAGCTCAGTTGCTAGAGTGCTTGCTTCACATGCACAAGGCCCTGGGTTCAATCCCCAGCACCACAAAAAGAAAGAAAGAAAGAAAGAAAGAAAGAAAGAAGGAAGGAAGGAAGGAAGGAAGGAAGGAAGGAAGGAAGGAAGGAAGGAAGGAAAGAAAGAAAGAAAGAAAGAAAGAAAGAAAGAAAGAAAGAAAGAAAGAGAAAGAAAGAGAGAGTGAAATTAGAGAATCTTGCAGAATTTGATGGATCCACGCATATCAGCTTGAGGCCCTTTTGTAACACCTTCTAAGAGATGGTTAGGTGCATACACACATCTAACAAGAACTCCCCACTTTTCCAGACAGCTGAATCTATGGTGGAACATTTAATTTTTTTTAAATTAAGACCCTCTTTACCTTGAGCTGAAACCTACCAATGTCCTACTTTCACCCTAGTGATACGGAACAAATCTCTCTTCCACAAGTTCTTACTATATCTAAAGACAGAGGTAATACACTCTGCTCTTATTCCCCAATCCAAACTTCCTCTTATTGTATGTCTGCTTCTCCTTGGCCATGGACTTGAATCTCATCACTCTGTTCTTCTCTGCTTCCCTTAGCTCCATCTTTCTCCCCAAGTGGGTCTCAAAACCAAGTAGATTAATCTAGACATGAGCTGTCCAGAATGAGACAGGATGCCCTTCTTGCCTTTCCATCTGGCTTTAACATCCTCCAGCACCAACTTCTTTTTTAAAGTTTCATGATTCTTGGCAGTACTGAAGATTGAGCCAGTTCCTCTAATTTCTAGCACTATTGGAGGATCAGCCTGTAGATTATTCGGAAAATTTAACAAGACCATTTTTTTTCTCCCAACACTTGTGGGGAGAAATGATTTGCCTGGACATTTTCTTTTGTGATTTAATTATTTTTCCCTTTAGATAAGGCTCACAGGAAGCCATCCAACTAGTGGGATTGCATCTATCTTTTGAACCAAAGACAGACATTACTCTATTTAATAACTCCTTCAATGCTTGACTCAGTTGTAGAGATGTGTTCCCAGAACTTGTACTATTCACAGTGCTCTGCAAACCAGGGTCATCAGCTTGTCTTTGGAGCTTGTGAGAAATGCAAACCCTCAGTTGCCTCCCAGAGACTTAGTGAATGAGAGTTATAAGCACTCCACTCCACGTGATTCATATGCACTTTTAGGCTTAAGGAGTCTTCTCTAATCTGTATTAGAAGTCATCATTCTCTCCTTAATGTTGTTTTGCCCTCTCTTGGGAAGCAGAAGTGCAGGCCCTAGCTATACAATTACAATGCTAAGATCTGGAAGACAAAAAGTTTGGGGTGAAAGAGGCTGTCTCCAAAGTCTTCTGCTTTACCTCCAGAATTTTAAAGATCTGTTACCAAAGCATTTATCCTTCCGAGTGGGAGATACTATTACTCAAACCATGTGTCAAGATATGGCATGAGGACTGAACAAAACTTTGGCCATCTCACCTCTAAAATCCCAGAGTTGACAGACTCAAATTAAGACTCCCAGGATATCCTATGTCACAGTAAAGTTATTGAGATATCCAAATGGAAAAGTCAAAGACTTTGTGGGGAAATACTTCCATAAACAATTTAGCTCAAGAAATAGGATCATTAGAAGTTTCCAGATGGTGATCACAACCACCAGAAACAACAAAAATGGGCTACTAGAAAACTCATCTGCCCTCTGATATGATGTGGGAATCACAAGAGGAATAATAGGCACTGAAGCCGCTTCACAATCAGGACAATCTTACTTTCTCCAAACCCAGCAGCCCTGCAATGTCCTGTCACATCCTCTACCTTCTGGCAAAATCACACCAACTCAGTCTCCTAGACATGCTCTGTGCTTTCCTGACTCCTGTGTTAATATGTTTTCCATTCCTGAAACTCCCTCTCTGTTGAGCTCTGCCTTCCAAAACACTGTGTCAGTCATCAAAATGAGGCATAGTCCCGTCTCACCACTGATACCATCCAGAGCTTATCTCTTCCTGTTCTGATCTCTTGTCCCACATGCTGTCTATTCCACTCTCCTGGTGCATTGCACACCCTATGCTGGTACAGCAGTGCCCCCTTATTCATGGTTTCACTGATATCAAATGTTTGAATGTTCCTTTTGGGAAAACAACAGGAAGTATTGCAACCAAATGCCTTGCAGTTGCATTTTTTCCTACTGGCTACATGAAATTGGGACTTTTCACAGGAATATGCCAAGGTACACTTTATCTTGAAGGAGAGGCAATAAACTTGGCCAGCCAGGCTTACACGGGGCTCATAAGACAGCAGGGCATACTAGAGAAATGTCTCTATGAGATGTCAATCTGGCAACCTGTTTAGCAGTAGTAAGAACAATACTACAAGTGGGGTGGGGGAGATCTGATATTATGGGTTATTTTCTATCAAACAGACAAAATATTTTCAATTATAATACTTGGTATTGGTAAGTAAATTTTCTCTTCCTTATATTTCTGGTATAATTCATCTTCTTATACTATATGAGGACTTATATTATTTGGGGGACTCTATCTTAAGCAAATTATCTGACATGCAAAGATTTATTTAGACAGATTTCATTAGTATGTTCATTGCCATGTAAACTATACACGATATGATCCCTGAAATTTTAAAATATATGCATGTGTGCACATTTGTACATAAATTGACAGAAATATCTAATTTAACAATGGCTACCTTTGGAAAAGAAAATAACAAATACATTGTTTTAATTCTTTATACTTTTCCAATTTTTTTCATGATGAGTTTCTGTAATTTTATAATCATAACACAATTCTTTAAACCTTTGACAATGAAGCACTACAATTCCAAAGTTTCTATCCTAGACTCACTGGCAGAGCCTAAGAACTAAAAACAAAGTTATATATTTAGAGGGATATAGAAAAAGACATGAAATGTTACTAAATACTAACTATGATAAAGTTTTTTGTGACAGGAAATAGAAGATTTACATCTTAAACCAACTTATCTGATGTTAGAGATGGAATTACCTTGGAAAAGACTACAGTCAACATTATTTTCAAATGAAAATAAAATTATAATCCAGAAGAAGAACATGGTTCAAGTTTACACATGAATGTTATCTTTACTTCTAACCTAGGGGCCAAGAATTACCCAAGAAAATGGACAGGATTACGTTTGTCTTCCTATCTTAAAAATTAGGAGCATTAGCAGCTTGGGAGGCTGGGGCAGGAGGATGGTGAGTTCAAAGCCAGCCTCAGCAAAAGTAAGGAACTAAGCAACTCAGTGAGACCCTGTCTCTAAATAAAATACAAAATAGGGTTGGGGATGTGGCTCAGTGATTGAGTGCTCCTGATTTCAATCCTTAGTACCAAAAAAAAAAAAGTGTTGGGACAAGTGCATGGAGTACTGTATACCTGGCATACTTTAAGGGCGTGTGAGTGGCAAACCACTTACCCTGTAGGCACAGCCCTGAGCATGAGGCTGTGTATTGCAGTCCCTGTGCTTACTCCATGGCCCACTCCTCTATTGGTTGCTGCAAGGACAGTTGGCCAGAAATTGTATTGGTGGCTGCCTGTAATCTGCTTAGCTACTACTTGAGTATATATACATGGTACCTGTGCAATAAAATCAGACCTGCTTCCTGCTTTATCTCCAGAAGTCTTTATTAGAGACTCTGCACCACACTCTCTTCTACCCTATATCGTGGACCTCCTCGCTGGACAAGAGAGAGCCCACGCAAATAGGAGCATTCAATGGATTTTGGAAAGTATGCTAAATGTTTCCAAAAAATGAGTTGAAAGGATTTTGAAGGTTTCCACACAAAGAAATGATAATGTTTGAAGTGTTGGACATCACAATTACTCTGTCCTGATTATTACACATTTTATGTATTTATTAAAATGTCACACTGTGCCATATAAATATGCATAATTATTCCATGTCAATTAAAAATAATAAAAATATATATTTTTAAAACTATCCTGTATCAAAAATCATGTTTGAATTCATTAAAGGCTCCCCCTTCCCCTTCTTCTAAGCACACTGGGAACCTTTCAACCAGGTTCTAATCTTGGCTCTGCCATCACAAACTATGTGACCTTGACCCAGTCACTTTTATGCTATGAACCTTAGTTTCCTCTGTTATAAACCAAGAATAAGACTCTTTCTTCCCCTAACCCACAAGGGTATTGTTGCACTTAAATGAGATGACAAATGTTGGAGACCTTTGAGAAACATTTGCCCACAAAATCATACTACTCTGAAAGAATACTAATATACGTTTTTACATGACCTGTGTTTTTATAGAGTGCCCTGAGTTTCATCAAAGAGCCAGAGTTGTCGATTTCTCTTTGAGGGAGAAAGATCATAGCTCAAACGGAATTGCACTCAACAAATTTCAAGAAACTATTTTCTTCATTAATTAAGCATGTAATTTCAATAATATCCAGAACACTGAGATGGCACCCTGCTCCCTGCTTCTGTCCTCCTCTTTAAAGGATAGGACTGTTTCTCCGTCCCTTCTCTGGGCTGTGCTAGACACAGCTATTGGGGTGTTCTCCCAAAAGTGATTCTCAAACTTTAGCACACATCACCATATGAGATTCCAAACTAAATATGCATTTCACATTAGTAATGAATATAGGTTTTTAAGTACATCATGTGCAATATTTGGGATAACTTATCATAAAATGTTTTTCTTGTTTGTCTGAAATTCACATTTAACTGAATATTGTGTATATTTATTTGTTGAATTTGGCAATCCTAATTAAAATCACCTAGAAGCTTTCATTGCTCTGCTTGATTCTCTAGAGTTTCTGATGCAGTAGGTCTAGGTTAGGGCTGGACAAATAGCAAGGTCTGGGTACCTCACTTAGAGAGCCCCACACTAGGAAAATAAGAAAAGAAAAGAGGAACACTGACTTTAACAGTGCCTCCAAGTGTTAGGCCATGAACTCAGTTCACTTTATCTTACTTAATGCCCACAAAGTTTGGTAAGGTTGGTATTATTCATCTTAATTTTACAGATGAGATTAAGGATCAGAGGAGTTGAGTGACTTGCCCAAGGTCCAATACGTTCTTAAAGTCCAGAAGGCACAAGAATTGCTTCAGCCCTCCACTGACTTCCCCCTTTTCTGACAGTTTCTTCTAATTTCCATGAAGGGGAACCATGGGAAGAGACCCTCCTCCCTACCATCTCACTGTAAACTCAGGAGCAGCATGTGCTCCCCTGCATCATCTTTTATTTCCTCCTTCACCTTCTCAGGAACTGTTAATATCTTTTTCCCTTTAGTAACTATCTGTTCAATAAGGGGAATTTGAAAAGGTTTAACCTTTGAAACTTGCCATCTCTCAGGAATCACACTTCTTGGATCGAACAGAAATAGGGTGGGGTTTGTATATTCAGAATGTTTTATTTCTGAGTCTCTGGTAAATATTTAGACACAAGCTTTGCTCCAGAGTTGTTATAACCTCTGTTTACTCTACATCAGCTCATGTGCCCACAGACAATGGTTGTCTTTCATTCATTACATGCATGCACATCTCTCCCCTGACCAACAAATCAAAGTGATAAGAAGTCAGGAAGCCACTGCCAAAGCTGGTATCTTCCCACCAGTTTTTGACACAAAAGGCAGGTGAGGTCTTCTGATGGCATTTAGAGGTTGAGGGGACTGGACACCAACTCCCCCACCAACAGATGAACCCATCTTCAGAATCATCAGCAATTCAAAAGGCCTGATCTAAATGTACCAAAACTCTCTCATGCTGCCCCTTTTCAATCCTTTATATACCCTCATCTTCTTTTCTATCTCAGTGCTTTTGGCTATCTGTTTATTTTGCTTAGATTGCTCATCCCCCAATTTTCCTTATTTTATATTTTAAAATTTTTAATTGATTCATAAAAGGTACACATACTTATGCGGTAAAATGTGGTTTGTCAATGCACTTATACATTGTGCAATGATCAAAACACAGTAATCATTTCAATCATTTCTTGTTTCTGGATGAGTTTTTCTGCTCCTTTAGGTCTTAGCCTAAATGACCAATCCTCATAAATTTCCACACTATGTAAGCAAAGAAGACCCTTATCTTTCCCACCTACCCTTAACTCAAATTCTTTTATTTCTTAACATTTAACTATTACTTATAATATTATATATCTTGTGGAAATGTGACATGTACACACATAAATTCATATATATAGGCACCTATCACAGAATCTGACACATAGTAATCACATGCAGTTGTGGAAAAAAGAATAGCAAATCATAAATAGATGAATGAATAAATGAATTCATAGCTAAAGGGAAAGATATGCAAATTTGTTAAAATAATGATTATAATGATAATAGCCAACCCTTGATTAGTACTGAAAGTATCCTATCATAAGATATTCACATACACTAACTAGTTCAATATTCATAACAACTCTACAAGATAGGTGCAATTATCTCTATTTTGCATTTGAGGAATTGGGGCACACAGAGAGTAACTCACCCAATAGCCACGTAAGTATGAATTTATGGAGCTGGGGTTTTAACCAAGGATTCCAACTCCAGAGTCTGTGCTCTTAACTATAACTTTAAATCACCTCCTTAACGTAAAGTTTGCCCAAAAAGATTGATATAGTTGCCTTGACTCACTTTGCCACATGCCAAGATAGACAAGGAAAGCCCAGATATATTTCTTAATGCAAAAACCACTTCATTTTAGCTGATAGTTTTAGCACTCTTCTGACAGTGACCAACTGGAAACATTGATTGAAATTTAGTTTGTTCTTTCTGTCTACAAAAGTGTTAATTTGTTAGAAAATACTGGGAAGGTACCAGTGGGAAAGGGGAATCTGGGAGCTTAGGTACTAACTAGATGACAGCATCTTGGCTACATGCCAGTTGACTGATGCCTAGGAACACAAAGAGGTGAGTGGCACATGATGCCTAGGAACCCATGGGGAGGTGAGTGGCAATACATTTCTCAAAGAAGCTCCTCAGCAGGGACTAAGAATAGAAGAATGGGAGGCAAATTGCTCTACCAAAAAAAATGAAGAATAATGAGAAGGAGACAATGAAGGTGAAAGGAAAAAGTAGAGAAGAGCAAGAAAAGGAGAAAGCAAGAGAAGATAGAGGAAGAAGAAAATGAGAAGCAGCAAAAAGAGCAAGAAAGGAAGAAAAGAAGGAGGAAGAGAACAAAGGAACCGGGTTATTTAAGAGCAAAGCAGGAGCTGGCAAAAATTTTCACTGAAAAGGAGATACATATTATGGGATTTTTCACGTTTTACAAAAAGTTGACTCAAACTGACCAAAAAAAAAAAAAACAAAAAACAGTCTTGAGATAGAGAGGAAGCATGGCCACACCAGACTTTACCAAGATTCCTATGTGGGCTGCACCTGTGGGAGACCTTGAGTGAGGTGATTGCTGGTGATTTGGCTTGGTCCACAGTGAAGTTCATGGAAGAAGCTTCATGAAGGAAGTGGATGGACAATGGACACTGCTGGCTTTTATTGTTTATTAATTATTAAGGTTTTAATGAGGAAAATAACAGAACCAATGAATGGCAGAACTATCAAAATGACAAAACTATTACTTATAAGGAGGAGCATTGTAGTTTACTCATTTAGAAATGGCAATAATAATAATAGAATGAATAACAGTGAATGTACCACAAAAAGGGAAGCCTAAGCAGGAAGAATCACCTCATCAGTTATGAGTTTATTCTAAAATATCTGTTATTTCACTTAACCTTATAAAAATAGTTCCTTTAGAAATAACTTTAAGGAAAATTATTTTGTAGATGTTCCAAGTTTTATGAAAAGATTAGACAGAATACTCAACTTTAAATGATAATAGAATATAAAGGTTTTTTAGTATATAAGTAAATTTAATCATGGCTTCAATAAAAATATATTTTAAGACCTATAGAAATGATTTAAATATTTTCCTGTATGTGTTACTTCATGTGAATTTTGTTTTCTTGGGCATTTTGTGTTGGAATGCCAGAGTGAAACATAACTTAGATAGTAAATACAGTATCATTTACCAGAATGCCTACCTTCCAACAACATTGTTTCTTTATTTCTGAGTAATTACAACTTGTTTCAAGAGAGCTGTGGCTAATTAAAAATAAATTTCAACAGTAAATAAAAAACAAATTTGGATACTCCAATTAAGGACAGACTTGTTTTTCCAGTTTTACTATTATGAGCCTTAAAAAAATAGAGCAGCAAAAGCCATTTTCTCTGTGCACAGGGACAGAAATTTGGAGCCCTGCTGGAGAAAGACTTTGAGTTGGATCCTGCATCCTCTGGATCTCCTGAATTCTTACCAATGCCTACACTAGAGAAGAGAATGCAGACTGAGCTCTCAGGTGACACCACCAAGGGGGGCCAGCATGAGGATCTGCAGACATTTCCCTCTCCTCTCTCCCTTTTCTCAAATTCAGCTCCTATTTCCAGTGCTTGCTTTCATTGAAAGATCTTGGAGCAGGTATTGTAAGGGATAAAGAGAAATTATGAAAAGTATAGGATTAGACCTCATCAGAGGATACTGGGATAAAAAGAACACAAATGGCTTTTTGCTGGTGGAAAGCAATTCCAACAAGAAGACAGGGCCCAATGGACTTGGGTGGTAAAAGGAGGCAGAAATCACTTCTCCCAGATTTTTGAAGGATAAACTACTTGTCTTTTCTTCTCATTTTGTCCTGGGGATTTCTCTTTTAGTGGACTTTCTGTCTCTTCTATGTCCATTTGCCTAGTTCCCTCCCTTTTCTCTCTGATTCACGAGGTCCCACCTGTACTGGGCCTGCCAGGTTTTTTTGGTCCTCTAGTGGCATTGTAAGGGGCCAAACTTTGGTTGGATCATTAGCTTTTAGAGACTTAAAGTTAAATCTGGTATATTTTTCTCCAGAAGGTTTTAAAAGTTTGAGAAGCTGTCTTCTTTCTCCAGGGATAATTTCTATCATGGTCTCTGGTCAACACTAAATGAAAGAATTTCTGGGTTTTCAGGTTAACCTTAAGGCTACACCTATTGGCCTCATAACTCTTCTCAAAGGACAAAGAGAAAGAGACCTGAATAACCAGAAGAACAGAGAGAGTCCTAGCTCAGTCTTTATCTTTGAGTGAACTTGGCCCATGGAGTCAATCATCATCCTTATTATATTTGCAAACTAGATCACTGAAAAGTCAATTGGATAAGTGATGTGACAGTCTTTGGAAAAGTTTCTACTTGAAAAAAAAAAGGAAAAAAAATTAAAAGAACTACCATTAAGACTTTACTATCAATACTACTATACACATGTTCTCAAACCAATAAACAATAAATCTGGTCCTTTGCCTGTTTTTTTAAATAAAGTTTATTGGAACACAGCCATGCCCATTCATTAATGCACTTTTAATGTATGCTTTTGTGCTACAAATATGAGAGTAGTTTTGACAAATATCACAGCTACAAAGATGAAAATGTTTACCATGTAGCCTTTTGCAGAAAAAGTTTGCCAACTCTTTCCCTAAGGCACTGGGATATAATGCTTTCTGTAAATTCTCTAACAATAAAAGAAGAAAAGGAATTCTGGCTGTCCAGAGACACTATAATCTCCATGGTCTTTGCAGGTAATGAATTAGCTAGCATGCCCACACCCATTCCCTGTACTTTCTCCCTCCTCTTTGGTATATAAAGTCTTAGAATTTTAGTCCTGGAAGAGCCTTTGAAACTCATTGAATGTTTTTGCCATGGTCAGAAGGCCAAGAGAGATGCCAGATCTGGAGAGCCTCTGGCTTCTGTAATGATATCTTTGAGCCAGCACATTTGAGAACCGATATTTGAGACCTCTCATTGGACCCCTATCATTAAAGAGGAAACTCCTGGAGCCTTGGAGAAGTTAATGAATTTCTCAATGTCCTAAGGCTTGGTTAAGTCAGGTCCTTTGGTTCCTTGTGCAGTTCTCACTCCCTGCCCTTTGGAATGCTTACTTCTGAGTAGAAAGAGTTCCAAGGGGTTGTCCCAGCCTTGTTGTGCCCCATGCTCCCATGGAGTCCATCTGCCAATGTATAATTATGACCAAACTCCTCTCTGAAACAAGAGTTTTCCCTGAGATGTGCCTCTGGGGGCCTACTTTTCTGAATAATTTCTGCTGCCTATAGCCAAGGAGTAGGAAGTTCTCTTTCAAAACTCAGCCCATGAGTTTCCTAGCCTTCTTGCTTTCATATCTTCCATGTCTCTCAAATGATCATCACAATATAGCACACAGGCAGCTGCTAGGTAAAAAACAAGAACTATGTTGACTAGAAGTGATGAAAAAGAGCATCCCTATCTTGTTCCAGTTTTTAGAGGGAATTCTTCCAATTTTTCTCTGTTTAGAATGATATTGGCCTTGGGTTTAGCATAGAGAGCTTTTACAATGTTGAGGTATGTTCATACTATCCCTAGTTTTTCTAGTGTTTTGAACATGAAAGAGTGCTGTATTTTGTCATATGCTTTCTCTGCATCAATTGATATAATTATATGATTCTTATCTTTAAGTCTATTGATATGATGAATTATATTCATTGATTTCTGTATGTTGAACCAAACTTGCATCCCTGGAATGAACCCCCACTTCATCATGGTGCACTATTTTTTAAAATGTGGTTTTTATATGTGACTTGCCAGAATTTTAATGAGATTTGAAAACTGGTTGGGGGAAGAAGACTCAAATGAGAGCCTCATCATTAAATCAGTGGATTCTGTACAAAAGTATGACGCCATGCATCTCTTTGGTTATAATAATCCAATTCTGAGATATGCATATATGTTCTTAAGGAAAAGAACACCCATGGAAAACACTATATGAACCATTGAACCCTACCTGCTTAGAGTGGGGCTAATTCCTCTCATTAATCAACCATCAGCCCAGATATAGACTCAGAAAATATCAGGAAGAAAGAAATTATTGCTGGTCAATATGTGAAGTATTCCCAGACCTAGACTAGACTAAAATGCAAATCTCCTATGTGTGATTGTGCCACATGCATTCCCTCTCATTGGCTTCTCCAAGTCCCAGAAATTGGAAACTGAGGTATCACACCCAATAAAACAGTCCTAGAGGCACAAAAATTCATCTTGATTACAATCAATAGAAGGGAAAATAGCTGTGTAAAAAATGCAATGATTTATCTTAAAAGCGGTGAGTTTCCTATCATGGGGGGATGTATAGGAGAAAGGGGTACTGGAAACAAACTGAGACTGGATGAGTATTCGGCAGGCTTGCTATAGGTGGCACTGAGGCATTAAATGGAGGAGGAATACACTATTTTAAAAAATATTTAAACAAGCTTCTAGGTCCTGTTTAGCTCTCTAGTTTGGAAAATCTCAAATCCACTAAGATTTCAGGCTAATTTGCATATGAAATCCATAGGCTGGCAACATCCAATAGGAATATCTGTGATTTTGGAAATGTTCTATATCTGTACTATTCTATATGACAGCCTTTGCTACAAATGGTAATTAAGCACTTGAAATATGGCTAAGTGACCAAGGGATGATAATTTTATCTAATCTTAAATTTATATTAAATAGACTATTGACTAGTGGTTATCACATTGGTCAGGACAACTTCAGAAAGGATACCCAAACCTTGTCTTAAACTTTGGGATTTGAGATACCTCTTTAATGCCTGATTTTAGGAAAATACCAAATTCTAAACATGAGAGGATTAAAAAACATTGACCCAGAACTGAAAGGAAACATTAGAATAGGTGTGCTTCTACCCACTAAGTAAAAGAAAGAAAACCATGAGGGACTCATCACAAAGTCAGCATCTACCCAATATTTTGGCCAGTATAAGGATAAAATATAAATTACTTCACATTCCAACTTACATTCAGAATCTAAAAGGGTTGGGCTAATAGAAACAGAGAATAGATGGTAGTTGCCAGGGGATGAAGCATAGGAAATTAGGAATGGATGAGAAGATGTAAAACATTTTAGTTGGGTTTAATAAATTCCAGAGATCTATGATACAGCATGGTGACCATAGTTAATGATAATGGATTGTCTACTTAAAAATTGCTAGGAGGGGCTGGGATTGTGACTCAGTGGCAGAGCATTTGCCTTGCACTTATGAGGCAAAAACAAAAAAGCAATCCATCTACAAAAATAATTTTTTAAAAATTGCTAGGAGATTAGATCTTCAATGTACTTATTGCAAAAATAGTAAGGTGATGGGCTTATTAGCATGTTTGATTTATTTCTCTGTGTGTGTGCATATATATATATATATATTATATACATATTATATGCCAAAACATTACATTGTATACCATAAGTGTATACAATTTTTACTTGTCAAAAATTTTTAAATAGAAAATGACTTCAGAAATAACTTAAGCAGCTGTAAAAATTCCAGTTATCAAAGTCCATCCTAAAATAGTTCATCAAAAACCAACTTCAGGATGTAATGATATCCTGATAAGTCCTCTCTGGGCAGCATGTATCAGAACAGTGACAATCTTTACTTTCTTGCTTCTCTTTCTCCAATCATCTTACTGCTGTCATTCCTCCTCATTGTATATAGTTGTCAGTACTCCCATCTTTCACCAATCTCACTTGTATTTTAATTTGGACATGTTGCAATTGTTCAATCAGTTGTTTCAATGAGAACTTTGGATCAAAATGATAAGTGGGCTGAATTGATAACCCAGCCAGATCCCTGTGCTGATATAATGGGATGAATGTCTTAGTTTCTCTACCACCCATGCACCTTAAAAAGAACATAGGCCACACAGTGATAATGGTAAGAAACCATGAGCAGAACATTCAAGAAATATGAGATAGCATAAAAAGACCAAATTTAAGAGTTATTGAGATAGAGGAAGGCACAGAGGTCAAAACTAAAGGCATGAAGAATCAGAAAACTTTCCAAACATGAAGAATGACTTGGAAATCCATATTCAAGAAACATACAAAACACTGAATGTACAAAATCACAACAGATCCACCCCAAGGTACATTATAATAAAAATGCCCTATATATAGAATAAGGAGATAATTTTTAAAGCCATGAGAGAAAGGAATAAGATTACATATAGGGGAAATTTAATTAGAATAATGGCAAATTTTTCAACACAGACCTTGAAAGCTAGAAGATCCTGGAACAACATATATCAAGCTCTGAAAGAAAATGGGTGCCAACCAAGAATCTTATATCCAGGAAAATTAAGCTTTAGATTTGAAGATGAAATAAAAACCTTCCATAAACAAAAGTTAAAAGAATTTATAGCTAGAAAACCAGCACTACAAAACATCCATGGCAAAATATTCCATGAAGAGGAAATGAAAAACAACAATGAAAATCAGCAGAGGGAGATAGTACCCTAAAAGCAAACTAATCAAAGAAGAAACTCAAGTTAAACAATAAAAATAAACAAATATGCCTGGGAATACAAACCATGTGTCAATAATAACCCTGAATGTTAATGGCTTAAACACACCAATCAAAATACATAGGCTAGCAGATTGGATTTTCAAAAAAAAGACCCAACAATATGCTGCCTTCAGGAGACTCATCTGATAGAAAAAGACACATACAGACTGAAGGTGACAGGTTGGGACTAACATGGACTGCAGAAGTAAGAAGGGGTTTCTGTCCTCATATTAAATAAAAGTAGACTTCAAGCCAAAGTTGATCAAAAGGGATAAAGATGGATATTACATACTGCTCAAGGGAACCATACACCAACAAGACATAACAATCATAAATATATATATATATATATATATATATATATATATATATATATATATATTCCAAACAATGGTGTGGATCTGTTGTGACATCATGTAATGTAGCTTAAATAAAATTTTTATGTATACATTTTTACTTAATTTTTGTAATTATATAGTTAGGAATTAGGATTTTTTGTCTATGACAGGAATATTATTGGCTTTTGTTCTTGTGGCAAGCAAATGTATCCCCATAACTTTTAAAATTAAAAGCAAAATATAGATGTATGTTTGATATCTCTATTTAGTAACAAACTATAGAGAAAAGTCATGTTAATTAACTCAAAATTAACTTAAACTTAGGGCTGGAATTAGATTTTGTTTGAAAAAGATATTTTTTGTTAACATTTTTAAATTAATCATTTTTAAAAATCCAGGCTCTGGGTAGCTCCAGGCAGCAGGTCTGAAACAGGAAGTACAGGTTATAGGCTGGAAGGCAGGACCAGAAGTTCTGTCTGAGTGACAGTGGAAGGACCAATGGGAACCCCACTAACATGTAGGAGGTAGGATCAGGAAGTCCGCTCCTCCAGACAGG
Source organism: Ictidomys tridecemlineatus (assembly GCF_052094955.1). Lineage (NCBI taxonomy): Eukaryota > Metazoa > Chordata > Mammalia > Rodentia > Sciuridae > Ictidomys > Ictidomys tridecemlineatus. Next base: position 111,740,115 of record NC_135478.1, on the reverse strand, counting down.
TGTTGAGTTATTACCATGGTGAGAGAAACAGCATGGAGCCCATAAGCTGCTTGAGTTTCCCTAGTTGGTTACATTGCATTTGATTTTGTCTGTATTTTCCCCACCTGGGCAGGATCCTATGGGTGTTTAGCAGCTTGCCTTGTCTCTGTGACCTATGATCTATAGTTTGTGTTCTTTTAAATTTCGCATTCTCCCTTGCAGCATGTGGGACTTTAATAGTGAGTTTTATAGGCAATGCCAGTGTTACTATCAGATCTTAAGGCAGTCTTCTTTTGGCACTCAGGTGAGCTTGTTTAAGGGTTAAAAGCACTACTGGTGATGGGTCTAGTTACAAACCCCATAGGGAGTAGCAGCTAAAGCCTTTTGTCCAAAGTGGCTGAGTTGCAGCCATTCTGATCTGGTAGGACAAGAATGTAGTAAAGAGGTTAAGTAAAAATTTTCTGAGTATTCACACACACAAAAAGAAAATTAAATTTTACTTTTCTACAGGTAAAGAACCCTTGTATTAAGTCTCATCACAGAAATTTATTTCCCCTTTTCTCACTCTCCAAGTGCAGACTTCTACTACATAAACCACAAAAGTCTTTACCTAATATTTCAAAATATAAAGATTCACAAAAACAATCTAAAAAAGTCCACAAAAGCACTTTTTCCATGGGAGAGGACTCAACTAAACAAACAATCCCATTAATCATCTTAATAACTCTTATATTTATTTAGAGTCTCTAGAATTATAAATTTTTTTCTAAAGACAAAATATTCTTAAATATTAAAAAGTTTAACATCACAGATTTTTCTTCTAATTCACTTAGTTTCTACAATTCAGCCCACAATACTCTGCAACCCTAAACATACTTAACTTCTGGAGAGAAATTTCAAACCCACTAAATTTTTAAAAAATCATCCTGGAGTCCCTGTTTGGGCACCAATTGTCATGCTTCTCATGACTAAATCACTCAGGGTCACTCCAGGGGAACTGGGCTTCACAAAATAACCACACAAGAGACAGAGATATCTTTTTCTTTGGGATCCTGTGACAGCTCCTCTGACCTTAAGGGTCCACAGAGAGAGAGAGAGAGAGAGAGAGAGAGAGAGAGAGAGAGAGAGAGAGAGAGAGAGAGAGCCAATGCACACTGACCCCTTTTATTGAGGAGAAGCCATTCAAATGAGGCAAGGGATCAGGTTTCAGGGGGTTGTGTCTAGCTTTGTGATGTCTGTTGTCAGCAGTTGACTGACATCTAGGATGGCCACACCCAAAGGCAGAGCAAGAGAAGGAGAAACACAAAGGGCATTTCCATGGAACATTCTATCTCAAAAGGGCAAAGGGGTAATATCACAAAGGATCAGGTGAGTGTAGCTCAATCCATGGAGTGACATGCCTACATTTGAAGACATGTTCTCAAACTTCCAGGACTGGGGCAATGTCCAGGTCACTAGGAGATGTAGTGATGGTCAAAGCTTCTCCACTTTAGGAAGGAGAATGGAAATCATTACAGAGAGGAAGAGATGAAGAAAGGACAAGTGAAGCCTTAGTACTAATTCGGAGGCTATCTGAGACAGCCACTCTCCATCCCTTCTTCTAGTTTGGCACTGGGCCCCAGTTACCCACAGAGGCATTTCAATGATCATTAGTTATAACAAATGCAGGCAAAAGTCAGTACTCTTCTAGGCACCAAGTTCTACCAAATACTTTGGTTTGCTGAAAACTCAGAGCCTAAGTATAAGACCCTATTGGATCCTAAAGAAATCAGCTCTCTGAGAGAAAAGGTTCAGTATTACTGGCACTCCATGTGTCCCAATTTCCTCTAGAGATGAGATAAAGAAGCTCTGGAAAGGAAATGGCTCAGAGACCTGAGGGCCCTGGCTGGATAACTCACCAAAGCTCTCATCTGTTAGTCTTTCCCCATCCTGCTAATTCACCGACCATCAGTCAATCTGCTAATGAGAGTGAGATTCTAGGAACACAAAACCCAGGCTCAAAAATCCCTGGACAATTCCATTTATATGAGGTAGTTCAAGGAGTCAAAAATAGAGACAGAAATTAGTGCAATATTTGCCAGGAGCCACAGAGAGGGGGAAAATGGGGAGTTATAAATGCTTTTTTTTTCTCAGTGCTGAGGATCCAACCCAGGACCTTGTACATGGGAGGCAAACACTCTACCACTGAGCTACACCCCCAGCCTGGGAGTTATTGTTTAATGAGTACTGAGTTTCAGTTTTATAAGACAAAAAGTTGTGTAGGTATATGATGCTAATGGTTGTACAACACTATGAATTACAAGTTTAAATAGCCAGAATTGTTAATTTGTTGTTACATGTATTGCTCCACATTAAAATAATAAATTTCTAGTGATGTCTAAATATATTATAAATAACATAATTAAGAAAAAATCTGAGGGCTGCAGATGTAGCTTAATGGTAGAGGGCTTGCCTAGTATACTTGATGCCCTGGGTTTAATTTTAGTACCAGAAAAAAAGAGAGAGAGGAAAAAAAATCTTTGAGCAATGAAAAGACCCATGAAGATAACAGTGGAATTAGGAAATTATTTGTGTATTAGATAAAGACTGGTTAAACACTGGTCTAAACACTAGGGGGACAGAGTGAATAAGGCATTTAGTACCTGCCTTCCAGGGCTTAAAATTAATTGCAAATGCTTAATGAGCACTGGAAGCCATTTGAGAAAGAAAAGAATGTATGGGAATTAGATAGAGATGGTAGTTGCACAACTGTGTAAATGTGCCAGACACCTCTAAATTGTATACTTTACAATGGTCAATTTTATGTCATGTGAATTTCACCTCATTTGAATGAATAAATCAATAAACAAATAATAAACAAGGTACCTGGCCTGGAGATAAGAAAAATCAAATTCCCCACCCAGATAATTTTTCCTTGATTTGTTGTGGGTTCTAAAGTTTTCACATATCTTATTCGTTTGTTCAACAAACACACTATTTGACAAGAAAAAATGAAAAGAATCATAAAAAACATGACTCTTTATGTCATCTAGAGACCCATCTTGGTAATTCTATACTGAGAAACTCATTCAGTCATTCATTCATAATATTCACTCTATGTAAATACTGGTATTACAAACTGAATAACACAATTCAGTGCCTCAGACCCTCCTGAGGTCCATCGAGGGAAGTTTGCGCATGATATGCACTTGCTGTGCAAGGATGCTTTCCCCTTGCCTCTTCACTAAGTCTCACCTACCTTTACACTCAATTAAAACTTATCCCAACAGGCTTTCTGACCTGCTTTCTACCCCTAGCCTAAAAGCATCCTTAGAAATTCCTATTCTTCCTACAGTTGTCTGATTTTTTAATTATATTTATTTGTATAACTATATGTTTAATATCTACAATACCCCAGTAAGCTATAATCTTCATGAAGATAGCACCAGAATATCTTGGCCTTCACTGTGCCTAAGCCTGGGGTTGGCATATATGAGATGCTCAATAAATATTAACTAGATGAATAGAAATAATGAACATAAGCAATTCCAATGTGATAGATATTCTGATAGTGAGGCAGGACATATTTGACTTTATCTTTCCAAGGGAGAGAGTGGCAAAAGAAACAATTTTGAATAACTCACCAAATACTTAGTCTTAAGTATTTGTATTTAGTCTTAAGGGAGAAGTAGGAACCACTGATGCAGCACAGCTGGAGAAATGTAGGGAGGTGTGAGAGCACATGGTGTGCATGTTCAAGGAACTGGAAGCATTTGTGTTCTGCATGACTGGGAAGAACAGTAGACAATAATGCAAGAGATGTGGACAGGACTTGGACCACAGAAGAGCACATGCAGTATGCCCAGCCTGCTGGAATTCACTCCATAGAATAATGAGGAGCATGTAAAGCAGAGATTCCTGTCATTAGATTCATGGACACTCAGAGGTGAGTTTCAGACATCCATTAACTCCCTAAAATTGTATGCATAGTTGTGGTCAGATTTGTATTTCTTTGGGAAGAGGGCTCACAATTTTCATAAGATTCCCAGAAAGATAAGTGACCCCCAAACTGGTTAAGAGCTACCACTTACTTTAACTACCCAAACTAAAACAATCCCACTCTCACCCCGGTGGGCTTTTTTAGCACTCAAAACAAAATATAAATAAAAACATACTGTCTTATTTCACTTAGCATAATGTCTTCAACTTTCATCCATATATTGTAATATCTTTCAAATTTTTCTTCACTTTTGAGGCTCAATAAATATTACTGAGACTCAGTACTTATTAAAAAATAACTCCCAGGCTAAGGGTGTATCTCAATGGTAGAGTGTCTACCTCACATGTGCAAGATCCTGAGTTGAATCCCCAGCACTGAAAAAAATAATATTAAGTCTGGAGAAAAACACATTTTAAAATGTTAGTTAAAAATTTGTGATCTGATAAATATATCCATATATAGTATGTATATGCCATATTTTGTTTATTTCTTCATTCATTTATGAATATTTGGTTTGCTTTCATCTTTTGATGATTGTGAATAATGCTATAAGATCATGGGCATGTAGGTATTTTTTATCCTTTTTGAAATAAAGAGTAACAAAGTGGATAGGCATGTTGCTTGATGGTAAAGCACATAATTAGCATGTGTGAGGCTCTGGGCTCAATCCCAGGCACCAAAACAAATAAATAAATAAGCATAGTGACACAATGGTGGATGAATGAATGGAGGCATGGATAGATTTTTGATGGACAGAAAAGTTATTGATGAATATAAAATTGGGGGATGGAGGTATGGATGAATAATGGAAGGACAGACAAATAGATAAAAGCACTCTGAATTAAACATTAGGAGAGCTGTTCTCTATCTTAGCATGACACTTTCCAGCTGACACACCAGGTATCAGAGATACTGTGAGCTAACAGTGATCCCATAGTAACAATGGCAGTAGTATTAGATTAAAGGAAGTTTCAAAATATTTATAAAGACGAGTAACTCAGTTTAAGATCACAGTCAGCATTAGTCAATGAAAGGATTGTGTACTAGAACTTAAGTTGTTGCTGACTAGGGTCATTAGAGTTTCCCAGAATGTTATCAGGAAAGAAGGAAATAACTCAAGTTGAGTGAAACCACACTCAGTATCAAATATGGAACAACCAGAACATCAGTCAAAATAGCAAAAGCAGGATCAATGAAAACTCAGGAACATGAGCCACAGAGGATGCTGGCAGTGCATGGGTCCAAATGTTAAGGAAACATATATAAATGAAGAGTGCTCAGGGAGGGAATTTTGATAATATTGAGCCCTGCTCTGGCCCATAATATTTACTGATCCATAGTCTCATTATTTATGGCTGTTGTCAGAGCTAACCCCAATGGTTAAAGGAACAAAAAATGTAAAGTTATCTCATATAAATGGAAATATAAATGGCATATAACATTAAAAGCTACAAAAAGTGTCACTAATAAAATAAATGCCAACTAAAACTACAGTGAGATAATATGTTTAGCAGACTGGAAAAGATTTTAAGTAAATAGATAATACATTATTTTTGTGAGGAAGTATGTACTCTCACACACTGCTGACAGAGGACATAATTTTGTGTCACTCTAGCAGTGATTTGAGACCATCTATGAAAATTATATCATGAGAATAGATAAGATGCAGACTGGGAGAAAATATTTGCAACTGACATATCTGATAATCTACCAATATACAAATAACTCAAAAATAAAATTTAACAATCTGGTTTTAAAATGGGCAAAAGTAACTATTACTAGCTACTCAGGAGGCTGAGTCAGATCAGTCACGAGCTCGAGGACAGCCCTGACAACTTAATAAGACCCTGTCTTAAAAATAAAATTAAAGCCATTCTTGGGATCCATCTCTAGACCCCCTGTCCTGTGTTCAGAAGACCCATTTTACTCTTATGTGCAAATGTTGGAAAACCTATAGGGAGAAAGCAAGAAATCCTGAAAGTCAGAAAATGTAACTGTCGACATTCAGAGATGTGGCTGTTGATTTCTCCGAAAGGGAATGGGAATGCCTGGAGCCTGCTCAATAAAATTTATATAGACATGTGATTTTAGAGAACTACTGAAACCTGGTCTTCCTGGTGAGGATAAGTTCCTTTCAGACTTCCTAATTTGCTATTAATATTTAATTTCTTTAGATTCTTTTTTATTTCTAAACATCACAGCACTAGGATAGAAACATCAATAGTTATAGGAAGGATCCCAATGAAGAGTCATTCCATTTTCCAATAAGCAAGTCTATGCCATCCCTTGCACCTTTCTGAAGCAAAGGAAAGAGCTCTGGAGAGAAAAGAAATAGTAGCTATATACTCAGATGTGCAGAAATGGGTAAAACCAAAAACACAGATGAGAGGCCCAAAGGCCAAGGAAGATCTCAGAATGGTAGTTGAAAATGTATGGTCCAATACAAATGACTATTTAGAAGCCTAAATTTATTTCTCTTGATATTATAGAAGAACACTTCTTGCTTTATGTTTATCATTCTTTTAAATTCTTTAAAGTTTCCTCCTCCCCCTCCAGTGATCTCTGAGTACAGTGAAAGTAACAGCAAAAAAACTCCCCTTTGGGAGGGTCTGCATGATCTGACTGCTTTTCCATTGCTTAAGGTGGTCTCTAGAAAATCTATGCATATTTCTAGAGACCTCTAGATAAACAAACTTTTATATGTTAATATCACAAAGAAGTTTCTCTAATATTTATACATTTTTTGAGTAATATTTTTCTCATCAAAAGTGTTTATAAACTCTTATAATAAATTTTCTGTGAACTTTTTCGTCTAAATAATTAATGTCAATGATTTACAATAGTCATTGTGGGTATATAGTCATATATGAAAATTATAGTTACTCAGAAGGACTTTAAAAGTAATACATCTATGGTTATTAAGGGTTTTGTAAATTAAAGTTTTTCTTTTTCTTGACTCCTTTTCTGTGTTTCATTTATGAAATAAGTTTTCTGTTGTAGAGCAGATTCCCTCATATACTTTAATAATGCTTTATATTTTCACCTACATATTATGATTGGATAGCAACTGTTATTACTTCACAATGTAATTACAACAATGTAAGTTGAAATTAAATTATGAACAATCCTATGTCTACTGACAATAAAAATATAATTCTCCTTACTTGCTTTTATAAATATCACCCCTAGTTTGCTTATGACTTGTATTTTTGCCTCATTTGGTTTTGTCTAGGTGCACATGAAAAGTTATAAAAATTATCTTATTTTTGTATGTATATGTAAATGTATATAGCCCTAAAAGGAATGGAAACCGGGGGAGTGGTCTAATACTGAGCTGTATCCATAGCCCCTTTTATTGGGAGAGAGATTCTCGCTAATTTGTGAGGATATCTTCTAATCCTCCTGCTTCAGCCTTCCTAGTTTTTAGGTTTACATACATGTTCATCATCTGTATATTGATGACTCTGTTCTTATGTCCAGAAGAAAATTTTAGCATTTTAAAGACAACTTTAAACAATTTTTGTGATTCTGTTTGTCTTTTATGTACTGTTTGAAATTTTGTGATGAAAATCATTCAAAATAAACTTACTCTCTTAAGTATTTAAATAATTATATTAAATCAATAAAGATTGGGGAAGTAGCTCAGTGGTGGAGTGCTTGCCTGGCATGAGCTAGGACCTGGATTTAACCTCCCTAAAGCAATAATAATAATAATAATAATAATAATAATAATAATAATAATAAACAAAAGAACTGAACAGACACCTTACCAAAGAAGATAAACAGATGGCAAATAAGCAAATGAAAATATATGCAACATCGTGCCACTAGAAAATTGCAAGTAAAACAGCAGTGAGATATCATTATGCAACTATTAGAATAACCAGTAGGTGGCCTAAGTACTGAAAACACCAAATGCTGGTGAGCATGGGGAACAATAGGAACTCATTCATGGCTAGTGGGAATGCAAAGTAGTACAACCACTTTGGATAAAATTGAGACAGTTTCTTACAAAGCTAAACATAGTCTTACCATAACTTCTATCAATCATCCCCCTTGGTACCAACTCAAATAAGTTAGAAACATGTCCACACAACAACTGGCACAGAGATGTTTATAGCAGCTTTATTCATAATTTCCCAAAGCTAAAAGCAACCAAAATGTCATCCTTCAATAGGTGAAAGGATAAACAAACTGTAGTACACCCATACAATGGAGTATTATTCAGAAGTGAAAGAAATGAGCTATCAAACTATGATAGAACATGAAGGAAATGAAAAAGCATGTAACTAAGTGAAAGAAACCAATCTAAAAAGATCACATACTGTATGTTTCAAACTATATGATATTCTTTAAAGGTACAACTATGGAGATAGTACAAAGATCTGTAGTTGCAGATTTGTAGCCCAGAGGAAGGAATAAATAGATGGAATACAGATGATTTTTAGGGCAGTGAAATATTCCATATGATAATATATGATAGATTTGTATCATTACACATTAGTCAAAACCCACAGAATGTATAATACAACACCAAGAGTGAACCCCAGTGTGAACTATGCACTTTGGTAGATGATAAGGTGAGAGTGTAGGATTATAGATTATAACAAATGTTCCATTCTGGTGTGGGATGCTGATAGTTTGGGTCATGAGTATATGGGAACTTTCTGTACTTCCCACTCCATTGTTCTTTGAACCTGAAACTACTCTTGAAAAAATAAAATCCACTCTTCAAAATTATATATGCATATACCCTTTGAACCCAAAATATACTTCTAATAATTTATGCTGTAAATTATTCACATAGGACAAAATAAAATGTAAAATTTTCCTTATTGCAGCATTATTCATAGTTTTAAAAAGATTAAAAACAATGTAAATGCCCATCAATTCATGTATGTAATTAAATATATCATGATGTATACATTTAATGGAGTAATACTATGCAGATGTTTTTAAAAATAAACTTTTTGTGTGTTGATATAGATTGATCTCAAAGATATTTTGTTATATTCAAAAAGCAAAGCATGTAGAACAACATATAGTTTGTTAACACTAATTTAAAATTTTAGGGGTGAGGAAAGAATATAGATACATATTTGATCATTTAGATATTAAATATCTTAAACATACATGAAACTAGCTAAATTGATTACCTTTAGGGAGAAAATTTGAATGATTATGAGATTTTTCTCATTACCTTGATTAACACAGGGGCAATAATTAAAACTCTAATATTTAGCCTAATGTTCTAAGTTAATGTTTACCAAAACATTATATAACACAATATGGAACCAAATACACACAGATATATAAATATCCCCATAAATATCCACCCACATAGACAAATATTAACCCTAAAGCACAGAGTCAAAGTCTGACTTGAAAAACTATCAATTCTTGACTGGATTCACTTAGATAATGTGACCCACAATGATGACTCAAAATGCAAAATCCTAAAATCTCTGACTTGGAGTGATTTTATTAAAGGAGAAGGGCCCAATGATTGACTCTTTAGCTTTACTTTGGCTCCTTGCTGAGATAGAAATGCTAACTGGAGAGAAGAAATGGTTTGAGGTTGTGCTTCAAAAAAAGCAAAGAAGTCAAGTTTTAATATGGGCTTAAACTATGGATACAACCATAGGGCCTCATTTTCCATGGAAGACCACTGGAAGGCCCATTTGCTCTGTACTCCAGACACCAGTTATCCCGAGTCCCAGTTTCATCCCTTATTTTGAATTATCCTGAGTCACTCACTGTTTTCTTCTCACTCTCATTACTTGAGAAAGCACCTGGGCTGAGAGAGTGCAAAGTATACTCCAGAGTCATTATTCCATGTGAAAGAGCTGTGATTTCTTTGGGGCAAAGGCCTCTTTAATCTACAGCTGTTACTATTGTGACTATCCCCACATGACCTTGATACAGGAGGGCTGCCTGTGCCTTCTTTTTGTCCCTGAGCACAGCGAGGTACAGTGGCTTGGGGGTCAATTTCTTCAATGTCTGAATAAGGCACTGTCAGGTTTTGAATTTCCAAAACCTCTAAGAATGATAGACTCTTCGTATTGAAAAAGTCAAACACATTCAACCAACCTACCCGACCCTTCATTCTATGGTGAGGAAATTGAGACCCAAAGAGTAGGAGTGACTAGTCTAAAGTCATGGTCTGATCTCTGAGAAACTAATGAAATGCTCTTTCACCTTCAAAAATATTTTCAACACAAATTCTTAGAATTTCTTGTAAAGTTTAATCTACATTTACCCTATGACCTAGCAATTCCATTCTGAAATGCATGTTCAAGAGAAATGAAAACATATCTTTCAGAGGGAAGATGGCCAGCAGCTCACTGGAAGGTTCTTCTGCCCAAAGGAATCCAAGCCACACTAAATGGCAACCCAAAATCTTAATATCTCAACTAATTATCAAATAATAAAAGACAAACACTCAGAAATTTATTTACAAAAGGGAAGCCCCTGATAGATCTAGTCCACTAAAGACAAAATGGCTCCGGTGGTTTATTTAAGTGGGTACATCAAAGGTAGGGGTAAGGCTTCAAGGACAGAGTCTTTGTGATGTCCTGCAGTCAGCAAGTTGATTAACATCTTGCAGGTCACACCCATCTCAGGTGCTGTGTGGAATCTTAGGCAGAGCTTGAGGGGGAAGTTCACCTGCATCAGGCTGTCAATCCCTATGGGGAGTGCCCCAGGGAGTTCCCAGTGCCAGACTCATTCCCTCAGGGGGCTACAATGCACAACTCAGTCCATACACAGCCCACAGATGGCTGGTGACATGTATCCCCCCCCCTCTCTCTCACACACACACACACACAAATATTCATAGCAAGTTTGTTTATAGTAGCCAGAAACTAGGTATCACCCAAATATCCATAGGTAAATGGGTAATCAAATTGTGGTTTATCCACTTAATGGAATACAATACATCAATAGAAAGAAACAAATTCTTGATACATACAATGTCTCGAAGACATTGAATTAGAAAAAGAGGATAAACATTAAGCACAAAAGAATATTCACATATTTTAACATTTATATGTGTCAGTACCACAGGCAAAAATAATTCATCTTTGGAGAAAAAAAATAGAAGAAAGTGACCCCCGCTCCCCTGGGGGGACAGGACAACTACAGTCAACACAGGAAGCCACGCTGCCTCTCACCCTGCACAAGCCTGGGCCAGTCTCTACAGTGCTGGGGCCCCAGGTGCCTCTCCACAAGGTCCCCACTGAGGTGCACCACATACTCCCCAGGCACCAAGGCTAGAGAGCACCCCAAATATTACAACTGGTCAGTCCTGTGGTCTCTATCCACCTCGGGCTTGACAGTTTGGCCTGATTAAGGGATATGGGATGGGTGGGCCAGTGTCCTTTGTGTTCCTTGTTAAGCAAAAGAAGTTAGTAGTTAATTCTATTATGAATGTTCTTCTCTGTGTATAATCTTTAAGACATTACAAGGGATTTGTTTGCTTAGCTGTCAACAGAATCAAGCCCTGGGGGCCTATAGCCACAGTCTGAGCTACCCTCCAGAGGGATGCAGGCAATCCCCTTCTCAGGATGATGGATCCTTTCCCTTTTCCTTCATTCTTTACAGTGCATTGTTTTTTCTACCTGCTTGTCTTATTATTAGAACAACTTAGAAAAACAACAAAGACTGTTTTCCTGATTTTGGCATGAACCCCACCTTGTTCTAAAAGAAGACTGCCCAGGGCACCCCCAAGCTCCCTGCAGCTGACTTCTATCCTCCAGGGGGTAGTCTCAAAGTCCCACCTGCACAAGTGCTTTCCTGCTGATGTGGTAGGCTAGTAATATTTTGGCTAAAATCATGTTTGTGGATGTAACATTTTTAAGAATTATTTTAAGAAATAAAAGTCCCAGAAAGTAAAAAAAAAAAAGTTGTCTGGGGCAGGAGAGGGATAATGTGGACAGGTTTAGGCTCATTACTCATAGGTAAATATTTGACAAATGTTTACCCCTAAAAGGGGGGGGGTAAACAAAAAATTTAGGGGTAAACATTTGTCAAACTTATTAAACCATATATGTTAAATCTATGTATTTTATTGTATGAAAATTATACCTTAATAAGATTGATTTTAAAAAAATCTGACAGACTCAGTAGCTCACACCTATAATCTGATACTCAGGATGCCAAGGCAGGAGGTTTGCAAGCTCAAAACCAGCCTGTGCAAATTAGTAAGATCCTTGCCTCAAAATAAAAAATAAAAATGATAGAGAAAGTAGCTCAGTGGTAGAGTGTTGTTAGGTTCAATCCCTAGTACCACACACACACACATGCACACACACACACACACACACACACACACACAGCTTTGATATTTGCATTGCTTTTTTTTTTTGTAAAGTACTTTCTTACATTTCATATGTTAGAGAAAGGAGAAAATCCCTTTTCTTCCCAGTTTAATGTGCACTCTTTGAATCTAGGAACAAAATTAGAGATCTAGGAGTCAAATTAACACAAGACAGATTAATAAGAGAGAAACAAACAAGTTTCTTTTATATTTTTTGACAACAAAAAATATGAAGAAATCACAGAACAAAGGATCTCAGGGCTAGGGGTAATTAATTCTAGGAAATTCATTAGGAAATATATAAAGGGTGAAGTGTAAAGCTACAGGTAGATAAGGATTACCTTAGTGACCTTATCTATGCAGGCCCATTGCAGTACCAATTTTGTAGGTATTCTGACCATGGAAATATACCGGGAAGCGTTCCTCTGGTGATCAAACTCTGGGGGAGTGGCGAGGGGGTTGAAGGTAACTGGCACTCTGTTTCCCATGCTTTGAATGCCCTGCAGTTTCCCTAGGAACTAGTAAGATAACTAATACATATGCTATGTCTAGCTGCTGTAGCAATGCCACTAGAGTCTTATCAGCCTCAACCTTGATCTCAGGCACATAGTTCCTGGGAATGAAGAAACTCTCTTGTTAGACAACCACAATGCTTCACTGAGCCTAAACCTGTCCACATAACAGTAACTTAATACAATGGGCTTTCTTGAGAACGACACAAGGCTCCTAACATTGCACATTGCAATTTAGTATGTAACTGAAGAATAAGCTGCGTAATGTTGTTAAGTCTGCGAACTGATTAGTAATACAATGAACAATATGTACAAATGATGTCAATGACCTAAAGTAACATAAGGATATAAATAAAGCTTGGCAACTTGGCCCCTCTGCCATTCTTCCATCTTTCTTTCCTGCCTCAGCATCTTGTCTGTGTCTCCTTTTATTTTCCTTACACAATTCAAAGTCTCTAGTTATAAGGACTCTTTTTATCATGGTTACAGGGAAGAAATCCCTCCCAAAGCAATCTTTATTATGACTTGCTATATGTAGGAAAAGGCAGGGCAGGTAACCCTGTCTGCAACTACAGTTTCTCCAATGTTTTCAGCTTGAAGCTATCAATATACTAACTGGGCATATTTTGTGTTGGCTTTCTTTAACCCCTTCACATCTTACAACTATCTGGCAAAAGTCCTGTTAAATCAGTGAGTTAGGGCATACTATCTTCATTTTACAGTGGATAAACTGAGGCTGACAGTCAAGAGTCTCAACAATCTAGAACAGGTACTGGGAAGGCCTGTATGACCATTGGACCTGGAAGTCCACCCCTCATTTGTCAGACAGGCACACTTTTGTTCAGAGTATCAGGGAATCCTATAGTGAATCAGTGGCAGGATTGGGACTAGGGCCCTGGCTCCTGGCTCCTGTGGTCCTATGTGTTCCTCCTGTGCACAGGGCTGTTGAGACTCTCACTTTGCCTACCCACCCCCTTTCTTTTCTCTGCCTATGACCTGTTTCTGCTGCTCTGGGATGCTCTCAGATCCCTCTGGGAGCTCCAAACCTTACTTCCTGAAGCAAAGCCACAAATCCCAGCTCTATGCTTTTCCTTCTCTATGTAAATGCTGGGTGAGCTCCTCAGGCCCTCTCTCAGCTTGTTCTCAAGAATTCCAGGGTGCTAACAAATGTGTCCACAGAATGGTTTCTCATAAAATACTTCCTAGCTGATTCCATAACTTGTGAATCACACTGCTATAAACATTTATGTGGCTGTATCACTGTAGTGGACTAACTTTAAGTGTTTTGGCTAAATATCAAAAAGTGTAATAGCTGGGTGAAGCTAGACAAAAAATAAGGAAACAGAGGGTGGTGGGGATACCATGAAAATAGTATAGAGATGAGTGAATAGAGGGCAGAGATTGAGAGCTAGGGAGGGGGGATAGGAAATGGGAAGAACAGTGAAATGAAAAGGGAAATTAAAAGGAAAGTACTGGAGATTAAACTGGAGCAAATTATATTCCATGCTTGCATAATTATGTCACAAAGAACCCCAACATTATGTATAACTATAATCCGCTAATAAGGGAGATCTTTTCATCTTCTAAGGTCTTCTTTAATTTCTTACTTTAGCATTCTATAGTTTTCATTGTAAAGGTCTTTCACTTCTTTCATTAAGTTGATTCCCAAGTATTTTAATTTTATTTTCAGGCTATTGTAAATTGGGTAGTATTTCCCATTTCCCTTTCAGAAGATTTGTCACTGATTTACAAAAATGCCTTTGAATTATGAGTGTTGATTTTATATCCTGCTAATTTGCCAAATTCATTTATTAGTTCTAAAAGTTTTCTGTTGGAATTTTTTAGGTTTTTTAGGTATAGAAACATGTTCTCAGCAAATAGGGATAGTTTGAGCTCTTCTTTTCCTATTCATGTCCCTTTAATTTCTTTCATCTGTCTAGTTGCTCTGGCTAGAGTTTCAAGGACTGTGGTAAATAGTAAGGGTGAAAGAGGGCACCCCTGTCTTGTTCCTGTTTTTAGAGAGAATACTAACAATTTTTCTTCATTTAGAATGCTGTTGGCCTTGGGTTTAGTATAGATAGCTATTACAATGTTGAGATATGTTCCTTTTATTCCTAGTCTTTCTAATGTTTTGAAAATGAACGGGTGCTATATTTTGTCAAATGCTTTTTCTACATCTATTGAGATGATCATATGATACTTACCTTTAAGTTTATTAATGTGATGAATTACTTTTATCAATTTCTGTATGTTGAACCAACCTTTCATCCCTGGGATAAACCCCACTTGATCGTGGTGCTCTAGCTTTTTAATATGTTTTTGTTTGACTTATCAGAATTTTATTAAGAATTTTTGCATCTATGTTCATTAGAGATGTTGTCTGAAGTTTTCCTTCTTTGAGGTGCCTTTGTCTGATTTTGGAATCAGGGTGATATTGGCCTCATAGAATGAGTTTGGAAGTGTTCTCACTTTTCTTATTTCATGGAATAATTTGGTAGTATTGGTACTAGTTTTCCTTTGAAGGTCTTAACTCAGTTGTGTATCCATCTGGTCCTCGGCTTTTCTTGGTTGGTATACTTCTGATAGTGTCTTCATTTCATTGCTTGAAATTGACTGGTTTAACTTGTGTATATCATCCTGATTCAATTTGGACAAATCATGACTCTAGAAATTTCTTCCAGATTTTCTATTTTATTGGAGAACAAATAATTTCTAGTTATCTTCTGTGTTTCTGTAGTGTCCATTGTGATATTTCCTATTTCATCAAGGATGTTAGTAATTTGAGTTTTTTTCTCCTTCTCTTCACTAGCATGACTAAGGGCTTATAAATTTTACTTATTTTTTTCAAAGAGCCAACTTTTTGTTTTGTCAATTTTTTCAATTGTTTTTTTTTTTGTTTGAATTTCATTGATTTCAGCTCTGATTTCAATTATTTTCTGTTTTCTACTGCTTTTGGTGTTGATTTGTTCTTCTTTTTCTAAGGCTTTGAGATGTAATTTATTTTTTTGTCTTTTTCTTCTTTTAAAAAAAAAATGAACTTCATGCAATGAACTTTCCTCAGTACTTCCTTCATAGTGTCCCTGATATTTTGATATGTTGTATTAATGTTCTTGTTTACATCTAAGAAATTTTTAATCTCTTCTTTGATGTCTTTTGCAACCCAGTATTCATTCAGTAGCATATTATTTAGTCTTCAGGTGTTGGAGTAGTTTTGTTTTTTATTTTTTCCTTGATTTCTAATTCCATGCCATTATGATCTGATAGAACACAGGGTAGCAACTCTAATTATTTGTATTTTCTAAGAGTTGCTTTGTGGCATAATATATGGTTTATTTTAGAGAAGGATCCATGTGCTTCTAAGAAGAAAGTGTATTCACTTGTTGCTGGATGAAATATTCTGTATATGTCTGTCGAATCTAAGTTATTGATTATTATTGAGTTATATAGTTTCTTTGTTTAGCTTTTGTTTGGATTATCTATCCAGTGGTGAAAGAGGTTTGTTAAAGTCACCCAGAATTATTGTGTTATGATCTATTTGACTCTTGAACTTGAGAAGAGTTTGATGAATGTAGATGGTCTATTGTTTGGGGCATATGTATTTATAATTGTTATGTCTTGTTGATGTATTGTTCCCTTGAGCAGTATAAAATATCCTTATTTATCCCTTTTGATTAACTTTGGCTTGAAGTCTATTTGATATGAGGATGGAAACTCCTGCTTGTTTCCTCAATCCATGTAAGTGGTATGTTTTTTCTTAACCTTTCACCTTCAGTCTGTGAATGACTTTTCCTAGGAGATGAGTCTTGTGAATGCAGCATATTTTTAATCCAATCTGCCAGTCTGTGTCTTTTGATGGGCAAGTTTAGGCCGTTAACAGTCAGGGTTATTATTGAGACATGATGTGTATTCCTGGTCATATTTGTTTATTTTTGGTATTAACTTGACCTGGTTTCTCCTTTGATTAGTATTTCCTGTAGTGCAATACCTCCCTTTGTTGATTTTCCTTGTTGTTTTTCATTTCCTCCTTATGGGATGTTTTGCCGAGGATGTTCTATAGTGCAGGCTATCTAGTTGTAAATTCTTTTAACTTTTGTTTATCATGAAAGATTTCTATTTTGTCATCAAATCTAAAGCTTAATTTTGCTGGATATAAGATTCTTGGTTGGCATTCATTTCTTTCCTGAGCTTGCTACATGTTGTTCCAGGATCTTCTAACTTTCAAGGTCTGAGTTGAAAAATCTACAGATATCGTAATTGGTTTCCCCTATATGTAATCTGATTCCTTTATCTTGTGAATTCTCTCCTTATTCTTCATGCTAGTCATTTTTATTATAGATTGTTTCCTTCTCTCTGATTCTGAGACTCTGTCTAAGCCAGAATTGATCACTGCAGGGCCAGAATCTCAGAACCTGGATTCAAAGGAGAGGTTTAAAGGTCCCCATGCTCAGGAGCTGGCTCTGATATCTCTCCCCACTTACCTGAGGCTGATAAATAGCCAAATGCTTAAAGAAAGGGCCATCCTTGGGGTGGGGAAATCATCACCTGCAACCATGGCTAGCACATTAAGCCCCAGCACTATGGCTGGAACTCCAGAGACATCTGCATTGTCA
The DNA here is from genome assembly GCF_052094955.1 of Ictidomys tridecemlineatus. NCBI lineage: Eukaryota > Metazoa > Chordata > Mammalia > Rodentia > Sciuridae > Ictidomys > Ictidomys tridecemlineatus. The sequence continues at coordinate 111,722,718 of NC_135478.1, read as the reverse complement.
GAGGGTTTTAGAATGCTGCTGATATCTCTGTCATTGTCCATTTCATTCTGGTGATGGCTTCTGGGATGTAGATATGTGGGAACTCAATGGACTTTCAGAATGGGCACCATGATTGTCAAGGGATGAAACTTAAGGTAGGAAAAGTGTGACATAAAAAGGCAACATTAACACTTCACTTTCTGCATGAGTGATTTCCTGATGTTTGGCATAAATAATGCTTATACAGAATAAATTTTTCTCCTAGAAGCCCAATCATTTTTAACAGAGATAAAACTAGGAACTACAGATTTCTTGTGTTCGGCATCTCCATTACCTGGAATAATGAACAACAATATTAGTTTTATTATCTCACTTTATTTGTTTTCTTTGGTTTATTCCCCTTGCTTTGTGACTTGGTGGAACATTTAATCATTTTCTGTTCTCTTTATTCTTTCTTTTCAATAATTAGTTTCCATATTTTTATTAGTGCATCATAATTGTATACAATATTGGTGTTCATTTTGACATAATCATACATACAAGGAATATAATTTGCTCCACTTTAGTTCACCTATACTTTCCCTTTTTCCCTTCCTCCTTCCCCCTGTTCCTTTTCCTGAACACTACTGGTTTTTCTTTTATTTATAGTTTTTTTAAAAAATTGTGCTTTATAGGTATCCATAAAGATGGGGTTCACTGTGGTAAATTCAAATATGCATATCAAATAATTTGGTCAGTTTCATCCTGCAGTTTCTCTTTTTCTGTTCTTCTTTCTTTCCCCTCTACTTACTTCTTCTACTCCCCTGATCTCCTTTCTATTTACATGGGATCTTCTCATCCTTTCCCCACTTATTTTGACCTATCTTTTACATTAAGAAAAAACATGTAACCCTTGACTTTCTGGGTCTGGCTTATTTTATTTAATATTATTTTCTCCAGTTCCACCCATTTACTAACAAATGACATTACTTCATTCTTCTTTATAGCTAAATAAAACACCATTATGTATATATAACACATCAATAATGAATTTGAGCCTGTAAATTTTTTCCAAGGACAGCTTTAGATACACCTCAAATTGTTTTCATAAATGAAAATAAATAGCAGTTTGAAAGAATATTATCTCTTGAAGTCAGTCCAGCTCTGAAGTTTTATAAAAACGAAGATTTTATTGATGCTTTTTAGTTACACATGACAATAGAATTTATTTTAACATAATTATAAAAGTATAGAATATGATTTGTTCTAATTCGGTTCCTGATGCTTCTCCTTATCCTCCGTTCCTCCTAACTCTGTTCCCTTACCTTTACTCTACTCATTGTTCTGTTCTGCTATTTTTTTTAATTAGTGTCTTGTGAATATACATAATGGTGAGATTCACTGCAGTATATTCATATATGTATATTGAAATGTTATGTCAGATTCATTCCACTGTCTTTCCCTATCCCATTTCTCCTCCCTTTCCTTCATTCCCATTTGTCCACTCCACTAATTGCTTTCTATTTTTTAAATATTCACCTCATCTTATTTTGGATTACCTTCCACAGATAAGAGAAAATATTTGACCTTTGTTTAGTTCCATCCATTTATCAGAAAAATGGCATAAACCCATTCTTCTTTATGGCTGAGCAATACTCCACTGCATATATATCTATACCACATGTTCTTTATATATTCTCTGCTTAAGGGCACTAGATTGGCTCCATAGCTTAGCTATTGTGAATTGAGTTGCTATAAACATTGATGATGCTGCATCACTATAATATACTGATTTTATTTCCTTTTATAAACTGAGTAGTGGGATAGTTAGGTAAAATGGTAGTTCAATTCCTAATAAAATTATAATTTTTTAATTCCAATAAAAATTTCTGATATAAGGACTGTAGGTTTACCTCAATTCTTGAGCACTTGCCTAATATGTGTAAGGCCCTGTGTTCAATTTCCAGCACTGTAAAAATAACTTATTTTTAAAGTCATTTCCATAACCATTCCTAGGGAAATATTTCTCTCCTTATGAGTCCTGGAAAAATCACCAATATCAGCACCCTGGCCAGAGGATCAAGGGTTTCTCCAGTGCATCTGCAATTGTTTTGCCTTCACATGACTTCTTTTGTGCTTAGGTATGCTGAAGACCAACTGAGGTACTGTTAGATTCTTCTTTTTGACTGGTCAAGATATATTTTGGCATAGACCAATGGTGCAGAATAGAAGACACAGAGATAAATCCACATAAATACAGTTATCTCATATTAGACAAAGACGCCTAAAACAAATTGGAGAAAAAATAGTCTCTTTAACAAATGGTGCTGGGAAAACTGGAAATCCACATGTAGAAAAATGAAATTAAATCTCTATCTCTCACCCTGCACAAAACTCAACTCAAAGTAGATCAAAGTTTAGTCACTAGAAGAGAGATCCTGCACCTAAGAGAATAAACAGTAGGCCTGAATCATCACTACGTCAGCTTAGGAACTGACTTCCTTAATAAGACTTCTAAAATCAAGAATCAACAAATGGGAGGGCATCAAGCTGAAAAGCTTTTTCTCAGTAAAGAAAGCAATCAATTGTGGGAGGCCATCACGCCATGTGACCAACATTTTCCTTCCCTGATTGGTGAGGCTCTGTCAGTCACTTCCCATGTTTTGGCCACATAAAGTGGCCCTAGAAAGTGGCATGGGTCATAAAAATGTCACAAAAATGTGTCTTCATGCATAGGCGTGCCTTCCTACAGCCCCAGGGGTCAAGTTACCTTACCTGTCCTTGTAACCCCACCCCTCTTGACCTTTATTGGATGGAAATTTCTAAAGAATGAGAGTCTCCCACTAAAAGACCACTCCCAAATGTGCTAGCTCTCTCTCACCAGCCTCTCATGACATTCCTCACTCTTCCATTTGGGGAGCTTGAGGCTAAGGGCAGAGGAGTCATTCCAGGGCTTGAATTAAAGGTAAATGGTGTGTGTGTGTTTTATTTGGTACCTTAGGAAATTCATTTGAGCGATCCTTTGTTGGCTACTTGCACTGGCTGGGGACAGTAACCAATAATGTGAGGAGAGAGCTACAGAATGGGAAAAATCTTTGCCACATGCATCTCAGAGCATTGATCTCAAGAATATATAAAGAACCTGACCTGCAACCCCCCTCCCCATCTGCAGCCAAAACGAAACGTGTCTAGCTAGCGCTGGGGGAGGGGCAAGCAGGAAAAATCAAAAGGATAGAGTGCCTGGGATCCCAATTGCAACTGTGGGACCCTGGAGATCCAGGCCGACTGATTCGCACGGCCTGCCCCGCGGCTACAGAAGGCGTGGCGCCCCAGGGAAGCGATTAATTAGCAAGCAGGGAGAGACGTGGCTGCGATCAGGTGGAATCCCACCAGCCAAGCCCGCACTGACCCCTGGGCTGAGTACGGGATTTTAGACGGGGAAGGAAGCAGTACAGTCCCATCCCCCACAGCAGACACTCCACCAAGGCAATCAGCAGCCAGCATCTTGGAAAGCTGAAGTATCCACCGCCACTCTCCGACAGATTGCAACAACAAAACAGGTGTATGGCACTCAACCCATCCCCCATACATCGGGAACTCGCATAAAATCTCTCCTAGGCTTTCCGGGGGAGGGAGTATCAGAGTGAGCCTGCATAAAGACTAGGGGAAAACTAGAGACACCTGACCTTCAACTCCCCTCCCCATCTGCAGCCAAAACGAAACCTGTCTAGCTAGCGCTGGGGGAGGGGCAAGCAGGAAAAATCAAAAGGATAGAGTGCCTGGGATCCCAATTGCCAACTGTGGGACCCCGAAGATCCAGGCAACTGATTCGCGCGGCCTGCCCTGCGGCTACAGAAGGTGTAGGAGGGAGTATCAGAGTGAGCCTGCATAAAGGAAGGAAGCGGTACAGTTCTATCACCCACAATGGAAACAAAACAATAGAGTTCCGGGGTTCCCAATAGTCACCCTCCACACCCAACAAACGGCAGGCCCAGAGTACAGTTTGAACTGCTGAGAACCATCACTCAGGGGAAATCTGGTCTAGCAGGAGAAACCAAGACTAGCAGGAGAAACCAGGAGGCTAGAGGCAAGGCCCTCGAGACTGGGCAGCTGGAAACCGCAGGCCCGCCGAGGACAGTTCACCCACTGCCCACGTAGCTGGGCGGTAGGAGAACACCCGCCTGCAGGCGACCAATCACCCGCCCGCGGCCTGTGATACTGGGCGGCTGGAGACCGCCCGCCTGCTGCAACTGGGAGCTGAAACCAAACAGAGACAGTCCAGTCACACCCCCTCATCAGGACACCCCGGCAAGGAACTGGGGCCAGTCATAGCAAAGTAGTGTCGTCACTGGAGCTCGGACATCGGAACTTCCTTCACAGTGGAATCCACGTTAGCAGGCATAGTTTAACAACACAAAGGAGAGACATCAGAGTAATACAGAACCAAAACAAATCTATAGAAGAGAGCAGAAACACGACAATCAAATAGAGCTGGAAAGCAACGGGGACAACGTGAGAAAACAAGGGAAAAAAGGAGTACAAACAATGCAAGACAACTTAATTCTACAAGAGGACATAGAAATATCAGAAGCAGGGATAGGGAAAGAACTCAAGGCATACCTAACTCGAATGGAAAGGAATATTAGAGAAGACATGAGACAGCAAGTCCAAGCAATAAAAATATATTTTGAAAATGAATTAAACAAACAAATTCAAATGGCAAAGAACGAGCTCTACCAGGAGATAGAGATCTTAAAAAAAAAATCAAACAATAATCCTAGAATTGCAGGAAACTATAAACCAAATTAAAAACTCAAACAAGAATATTACAAATAGACTTGATCAAGTAGAAGTCAGAACATCAGATAATGAAGACAAGGTTTATCAACTTGAAAAGAGTATAGTCAACACAGAAAAGATGCTTAAATCCCATGAGCAATCTATTCAAGAGATATGGGATGTCATTAAAAACCAAATTTGAGAGTCATCGGGATAGAAGAAGGCACAGAGATTCAAACCAAAGGAATGGACAGCATATTAAATGAAATAATTGTAGAGAACTTCCCAGAGATGAAAGATGGAATGGATTGCCAAATCCTGGAAGCATACAGGACCCCAAACATTCAAAACTATAATAGACCAACTCCAAGACACATAATTATGAAGATAGCCAACATACAGGACAAGGAGAGAATATTAAAAGCTAGGAGAGAAAAGAGGCAGATTACATTCAGGGGTAAACCAATTAGGTTAATGACTGATTTCTCAGCACAGACTTTGAAAGCGAGAAGATCCTGGAACAATGTATTTCAAACGCTGAAAAATAATGGATTTCAACCAAGAATACTGATGCCAGCAAAATTGAGCTTCAGATTTGACAACGAAATTAAAATCTTTCACGATAAACAAAAGCTAAAAGAATTCGCAGCAAGAAAACCAGCACTGCAAAGCATTCTGAGCAAAATACTACAAGAAGAGGAATTGAAAAATAGTGCCCAAAACTAACAACAAGAGGTATCTCAGTAAAGGAGGAGGAAAATAACCAAAAAGTAAAACTAGCCAAACTAAAATAAATAAATAAAGAAGCATGACTGGAAGTACAAATCATATCTCAATTGTAACCTTAAATGTTAATGACCTAAACTCACCAATCAAGAGACATAGGCTAGTAACCTGGATCAAAAAAACAAATCCAACAATATGCTGCCTTCAGGAGACTCATATGATAGGAAAAGACATACACAGGCTGAAGGTAAAAGGTTGGGCAAAATCATACCACTCACATGGCCCTCGGAAGCAAGCAGGAGTGGCCATACTCATATAGAATAAAATCAACTTCAAACCTAAGTTAATTAAGAAGGATAAAGAAGGACACTATATACTGTTAAAAGGGACCATCCACCAACAAGACATAACAATTATAAATTTGTATGCACCAAACAATGGAGCTGCAACGTACATAAAACAAATGCTCCTCAAGTTCAAGAGTCAAATAGACCATAACACAATAATTACGGGTGACTTCAACACACCACTCTCACCATTAGACAGATCCTCTAGACAAAAACTGAATAAAGAAACTATAGAACTCAACAGCACAATCAATAACCTAGACCTAACTGACATATATAGAATATACCAACCATCATCAAGTGGATACACGTTCTTCTCAGCAGCACATGGATCCTACTCAAAGATAGACCATATATTATGCCATAAGGCAACTCTTAGTAAATATAAAGGCATGGAGATAATACCATGCACCATATCTGACCATAATGGAATGAAATTGGAAATCAATGATAAAAAAAGGAAGGAAAAATCCTACACCACATGGAAAATGAACAATATGTTATTGAATGATCAATGGGTTACAGAAGACATAAAGGAAGAGATAAAAAAAATTCTTAGAGTCAAATGATAATACAGACACAACATACCGGAATCTCTGGGACACAATGAAAGCAGTTTTAAGAGGGAAATTCATTTCCTGGAGTTCTTTCATCAAAAAAAGAAAAAAACCAACAAATAAATGAACTCACACTACACCTCAAAAACCTAGAAAAGGAAGAACAAAACAACAGCAAATGTAGTAGAAGACAAGAAATAATTAAAATTAGAGCAGAAATAAACGAAATTGAAACAAAAAAAATTGAAAAAATTGATAAAACTAAAAGTTGGTTCTTTGAAAAAATAAATAAGATAGACAAGCCCTTAGCCATGCTAACGAAAAGAAGAAGAGAGAGAACTCAAATTACTAATATACGGGATGAAAAAGGCAATATCACAACAGACACTACAGAAATACAGAAGATAATTAGAAAGTATTTTGAAACCCTATATTCTAATAAAATAGAAGATAGCGAAGATATCGATAAATTTCTTAAGGCATATGATTTGCCCAGATTGAGACAGGAAGACACACACAATTTAAACAGACCAATAACAAAGGAAGAAATAGAAGAAGCCATCGAAAGACTACCAACCAAGAAAAGCCCTGGACCGGATGGGTATACAGCGGAGTTCTACAAAACCTTCAAAGAAGAATTAATACCAATACTTTTCAAGCTATTTCAAGAAATAGAAAAAGAAGGAGCTCTTCCAAATTCATTCTATGAGGCCAACATCACTCTGATCCCAAAACCAGACAAAGACACTTCAAAGAAAGAAAACTACAGACCAATATCTCTAATGAACTTAGATGCAAAAATTCTCAATAAAATTCTGGCGAATCGAATACAAAAACATATCAGAAAACTTGTGCACCATGATCAAGTAGGATTCATCCCTGGGATGCAAGGCTGGTTCAATATACGGAAATCAATAAATGCTATTAACCACATCAATAGGCTTAAAGACAAGAACCATATGATCATCTCGATAGATGCAGAAAAAGCATTTGACAAAGTACAGCATCCCTTTATGTTCAAAACACTAGAAAAACTAGGGATAACAGGAACTTACCTCAACATTGTAAAAGCTATATATGCTAAACCTCAGGCTAGCATCATCCTAAACAGAGAAAAACTGAAGGCATTCCCTCTAAAATCTGGAACAAGACAGAGATGCCCTCTATCACCACTTCTATTCAATTTAGTTCTCGAAGTACTAGCCAGAGCAATTAGACAGACAAAAGAAATTAAAGGCATAAAAATAGGAAAAGAAGAAATTAAAATATCGCTATTTGTGGATGACATGATAATATACTTAACAGACCCAAAAGGATCTACAAAGAAGCTGCTAGAGTTAATAAATGAATTCAGCAAAGTGGCAGGATATAAAATCAACACGCATAAATCAAGGCATTCCTGTATATCAGCAACAAAACCTCTGAAATGGAAATAAGGAAAACCACTCCATTCACAATATCCTCAAAGAAAATAAGATGCTTGGGAATCAACCTAACAAAAGAGGTGAAAGATTTATACAATGAAAACTACAGAACCCTAAAGAGAGAGATAGAAGAAGATCTCAGAAGATGGAAAAATGTACCCTGTTCATGGATAGGCAGAACTAACATCATCAAAATGGCGATATTACCAAAAGTTCTCTACAGGTTTAATGCGATGCCAATCAGAATCCCAAAGGCATTTCTTATAGAAATAGATAAAGAAATCATGAAATTCATATGGAAAAACAAAAGACCCAGAATAGCGAAAGCAATTCTAAGAAGGAAGTGTGAATCTAGAGGTATAGTGATACCAGAGCTCAAACTGTACTACAAAGCAACAGTAACAAAAACAGCATGGTACTGGTACCAAAACAGGCAGGTGGACCAATGGTACAGAATAGAGGACACAGAGACTAATCCACAAAATTACAACTATCTTATATTTGATAAAGAGGCTAAAAACATGCAATGGAGGAAGGATAGCATCTTCAACAAATGGTGCTGGGAAAATTGGAAATCCATATGCAACAAAATGAAATTGAATCCCTTTCTCTCGCCATGCACAAAAGTTAACTCAAAATGGATCAAGGAGCTAGATATCAAAACAGAGACACTGCATCTGATAGAAGGAAAAGTTGGCTATGATCTACATATTGTGGGGTCGGGCTCCAAATTCCTTAATAGGACGCCCGTAGCCCAAGAGTTAATAACAAGAATAAACAAATGGGACCTACTTAAACTAAAAAGTTTTTTCTCAGCAAGAGAAACAGTAAAAGAGGTAAATAGAGAGCCTACATCCTGGGAACAAATTTTTACCCCTCACACCTCAGATAGAGCCCTAATATCCAGAATGTACAAAGAACTCAAAAAATTAAACAATAAGATAACAAATAATCCAATCAACAAATGGGCCAAGGACCTGAACAGACACTTCTCAGAGGAGGACATACAATCAATCCACAAGTACATGAGAAAATGCTCACCATCTCTAGCAATCAGAGAAATGCAAATAAAAACCACCCTAAGATACCATTTCACTCCAGTAAGATTGGCAGCCATTATGAAGTCAAACAACAATAAATGTTGGCGAGGATATGGGGAAAAGGGCACACTTGTACACTGCTGGTGGGACTGCAAAATGGTGAGGCCAATTTGGAAAGCAGTATGGAGATTCCTGGGAAAGCTGGGAATGGATCCACCATTTGACCCAGCTATTGCCCTTCTCAGACTATTCCCTGAGGACCTTAAAAGAGCGCACTATAAGGATACAGCCACATCAATGATTATAGCAGCACAATTCACAATAGCTAGACTGTGGAACCAACCTAGATGCCCTTCAATAGATGAGTGGATAAAAAAATTGTGGCAGCTATACACAATGGAGTAGTATGCAGCACTAAGAAATGACAAAATCATAGAATTTGCAGGGAAATGGATGGCATTAGAGCAGATTATGCTAAGTGAAGCTAGCCAAGCCCTAAAAAACAAATGTCAAATGTCTTCTTTGATATAAAGAGATCCACTAAGAATAGAACAGGAAGGAAGAGCATGAGGAAAAGACTAACAGTAAAGTAAGATGAATGGGGGGAGAGAAAGGGAGAGAGAAGGGAAAGCATATGGAAATGGTAGGAGACCTTCAGTGATACACAAAATTATAAGAGGTTATGAGGGGCAAGGGGGAGGGGGAAAAAAGGGAGAGAATTGAACAACAGCAGAGGAGGTAGAGAGGGAAGATGGGAGGGGAGGGGAGGGGAGGGGGGATAGTAGGGGATAGGAAAGGTAGCAGAATACAACAGTCACTAATATGCCATTATGTAAAAATGTGAGTATGTAACAGAAGTGAGTCTGCAATTTGTATTTGGGGAGTTCAAAACCCAATTGAGTCAAATGTATGAAAGATGATATATCGTGAGCTCTGTAATGTTTTGAACAATCAATAAAATAAATGAAAATTTAAAAAAAGGAAAAAAAAGAATATATAAAGAATTCCAAAAACTTAACACTAAAAAAAACTCACAAATAACCCAATCAAAAACTTAACACTAAAAAAAAAACCTCAGAAGTAACCCAATCAATAAATGGGCAAAGAAACTAGACACTTCACAGAAGAAGAAATATAATTGATCAACAAATATATGAAAAAAATGTTCAATATCTCTAGCAATTATAGAAATGGAAAACTAGGATTTCATCTTACTCCATTCAGAATGGCAATTATCAAAAAAATACAAGCATTAATAAATATTGGCAAGGATTTGGGGGAAAGGTACACTCATACATTGCTCTTGGGACTGCAGATTGGTGCAACTACACTGGAAAGCAGTATGGAGATTCCTCAGAAAACTTGGAATGGAACCACTGTTTGATCTGTTTGATTTATAACCAGTGGACTTAAAATCAGCATACTACAGTGCCACAGCTACTGTATGTTTATAGCAGCTCAATTCACAAAACTATGAAACCAAACTAGATGCCCTCAACAGATGAGTAAATAAAGAAAATGTGATATATATATATATATAATATATATATAATATATAATATATATATAAATATATATATATATTTAAGGATGATATATATATAAGGATGATATATATATCATCCTTAAAGAAGAATAAAATATAGCATTTGCTTGTAAATCAATGTAGCTGGAGAATATCATGCTAAGTGAAATAAGCCAATCCCCTAAACCAATGATTGAATGTTTTCTCTGGCATGTGGATGCTATTTACAATAAGAGAGTGGGAGCTAGGGAATAATAGAGGTACTTTGGAATAGACAGAGGGGAATGAAGGGAGGGAAGGGGATATATGGGTAGAAAGGGTAATAGAATAAATCAGAGATTATCACCCTATGTGCATGTATAATTATATCACTGATGTGATTCTACATGGTGTACAACTAGAAGAGTGAGAAGTTGTATTCCATTTGTGTATTATGTGTCAAAATGCAATCTATTGTCATGTATAACTAGCAAAAACAAATTTTTTAAAGCCTCATGGAAAAAAAGGGTAGAGTAACATAATATGTATTAGGCATGATATTTACAGGAGGAAAACTGAAACTCAGAGAGGCTGAGTATATTGTCCAAAATCACTGGGTTAATTGAAACAAGAATTGAACTGCAAAACTATCTGCCTACAAATTGCAAGGTAGATTCTTTTAATTTTGTCCATTGGCCTTCTTTTTTGGTAAAATATAATTTGATAACTTACTTCTTACAAGTATAAAATGTGCTATATCTTTAAACGTGGACTCAGACAAAACAAACCATCTTGGAATTCTTACCATGAACCCTAGTGTAAAGGTGATATAGTTCTGTGAATGAAGTACCTTCATGGATTTTTGTAAGTTGAGAAACTTGGATGTCTGTAATATGCTTCAGTAAATAGAAGTTACACCCTAAGAAGCTAAAACAGGAGGACATTTCAAACTTTCTTTTATTAATAAAAAACATTTGATATTTGCGAAAACAAATTTCTTGATAGGAAGTTTCCATGCCATAGCTTCCTGGAGACAAGTTCTCTCTCTCTCTCTCTCTCTCTCTCTCTCTCTCTCTCTCTCTCTCTCTGTGTGTGTGTGTGTGTGTGTGTGTGTGTGTGTGTGAGAGAGAGAGAGAGAGAGAGAGAGAGAGAGAGAGAGAATAAAAAATTGGACACATTTTGCTGGGAGTCGCCCCGGCTCCAAAGACTAGCTTCCCCATCCCCCGAGAAGAGCGGTCCAATGGTGAGCCCTGCTAGTTCACATGATCCTTACTCACCAATCAGACTAGCCCTGATGGCTCACATGATCCTTACCCACAAATCAGAAAGCACCCCATGCCAACTGTCAAACCATTCAACCATTAAACTGTCATAACTGTCAAACCACCCCCAGCTCTATAAATATGCAGAGCTGTTCCTCAATAAATGGGCATTTTCTCAGATGACGAGCCTTGTTCATTCTTTCACATTGATTATTTTTGACATACATTGGTTGCTCACTTGCTGGTGGCTCTTTTCATAAATCTTTAATTTATGACTGTGACCTGCAATTCCAGAAAAAAAAAAACATTGTCACCAATTATGAGATGTTTACTTTTGGCATTTGAGAACCCCAAGTTCAGCTCTATCTTGTGTGCTTTTCTCTGTTCCTCATCAAGACTCTTCTGCTTTAGCTTCTAACTACCACCACACATTCCTTCTTTTCTCCCAATCCTGAGCTAATGCTAATCCTCTTGTATGAATTAGCCTTCCCTCTCCTCCAAAGTCTAGTTTCTCCCAAATCACTCCAACCCTACCCTACTCCCTCCCCTCACCTGAATATCTGGGTACTTCAACTGTCTAGTTCATATGTTCTGTGCAGTTACTGAAAGTGTATTCTGTTCCCTGTGGTAATGCTAAAGGTGGTGCCCCTGACCCTTATCCAGTGACTGATCTTTCTGGGTTTTGATGTGTGCTACCTTTTGACCACATTTCTATTGCAGTAGAGGCTGCATCTTCCTCTATGGATTCGAATAGTTTCAGAATTGTTTTGGGTATACAACAGGTGTTCAGTAAATTCTGTCTTCATACATCTTTTGACTTTATTTAAGTAGTACAAAAGAAAATGGAGACTGGCCAATGACTTAGCCAGGGTTATTGGAGCAGACCAACTGCAAGTTCAAAATGGACTTTTATTCAGGGCATCCAATCTGACATTGGTTTCTTTTGTGAAACATGCAAGTCTCAACCAAATTCCAAAGCCACAAACCAGTTCAATGCCTCTCCTCACCTGAAATATCTAAAGAGAAAAACTGATTTCACAAATTGCTTAAAGTAAGACAGAGGAAGTACTCTAGGGTCTTATACTCTAGTTCTATTCTGTCAGAACTAGTGCTTGCCCATGTTCACTCAAGGGCTTTTTCTTCATCTTTGAGTCTTAAGCATAGAAGGCAATATTATGGAAAGGTGCATGACTGAGGACAGGGTCTTATAGCAGAGGGATAGAAATGGATTCTTTTCCATGCAATTTTGGGGTCTATGTTACTGATTCTAGGGTAAGAGTTGATAGGAGGCCTGACAGTTTGGGGCCAAACACAAGCTCAACTCAGAGCACATAGGTAGATACACCAGTGTTCTACCTATACATTACCTACACACCAGATAGTTATAAGTATTTAAGGGTTTATATGACATAGAGCCTATTGCAGCCATACAATGCTGCCATTGTAACACAAAAGCACCCAGAGTCAATATGTTATTCCCAAGATCATGACTGCATTCCAGTAAAACTATGAACACTGAAATTTAAATGTTATATTATTTCACATTTCACAAATTAGTATTATTTATTAGGATTTTAACCATACTTAATCATTCAAAAAGATAAAAAATATTCTTGCACTATGGGACATGCAAAAATTGTTGACAGGTAGATTTAGCCTATGAACCACAATTTGTTGACTTCTACTTTAACAAATGGCAATTGGAGCACCTTAACATCCATCTGTTTTCAATAAGTTGATTAGGATCTTTTAACTCTAACCCCATCCTGCTCTCTTGCAATCCAGTTGGTTGCATTCCTCTGCCAGTGACAATAGCATTGGCTACTTTGTGGGTCTGGTTGGTATGGTATAGGAGCAGCTTCAGGAATTGCTGTTGCAACATTTGAGTGGAATGTAAATGACAAATAGGATTTTTCCTTTAAATTAATCCATACGTAGAAATTTTTATAAAACCATATCTCAGGTAGTCTATATAGGATGTATTGCTTTCTTTTAATTTTCATTTTTCCTTCTACTGACATATATATATATATATATATATGTGTATGTGTGTGTGTGTGTGTGTGTGTGTGTGTGTGTTTTATATATATATATAAAACTTTTGACACATTGGTAGCCCTATTCTGCCTAAGACATTCTAGTCACATTGTTACTCACCTTTGAGATTTCTCTCAGTTATTTCAATCAGGAATTTCAAGATTGTGATGAAGTTCCTAGTTGTTTTGTAGAATGTATATTTTTCTTAATCAGACCATCTTTAAGGCAAAGGACAAGGATAATGTCCTCTCTTTCATTCATACCACCCCACATACAGCATATAACTGGGCATGAGGTGAGAGTGTCAGTTCTTGAATAGCCTCAGGTTTTTTTTTCCTATTCTTTTATCCTTTTTAGTGTTTCATGTACATTCATGTGCATATTTATCAGAGGCAGAAGCTTGTGTGAAAAAAGTTGGGCATATTTAAAGTTTAAATGCACCAACTAAAAAATTTTTAAAAAGAAAGTTTAAAAAGGCCATTCCTGTATGGGCTCAGGAAGTGACCTTGAACCATCATAAATATTGTTTCCCATCCTGTGTTGAAAACATTTGCTTCAGCTTTTATTTTAGTAGTATCATGGAATAACAGTATGCATCCAGCCCCCAGATATACCCTATGCCAGAGATTTGTTTTGATAGTACCATGAATACCAGAATAAAGTCAGCCTCAAGAGGCATGAACAGAATTGTCTATAACCCCAAGAGTGATTATCAACCTGCAGATAATTCTGCTATTCCTCATTTAGGCTTTGACCTCTATGAGGCACAAGTTGTACTTCCATAGGACTCTTTGTAAGACTTGCATTTTAACTCTGATTATTTTGTTACTATTATTATATTTGGTAATGCTTAGTGGGCATTGAAAATATTATTCCATTTCCAATTTTTTCTCATGCTTTCTCATTTACATATAATTCCTACCATTCAAAGTTATTTCTTTTAGCAGAGTTTGTATGATCTTCAGCAGTCAGCTGGGCTCAGATCACTTTATATTCTGATCACTTTTTATCTTACATCTTGATCACATCCTAAGCCCCAGAAAATGGTGGCCTCCACATTATAAAAACAAAGGAAAGGAAGGTCATAGTTGTCTGGGAATCATAATTGTTTAGTGGGTCAGGATCAAAGTAGAGCTTTTTGCTTTACAGACTCAGAATTAAAAAATTATAAAGTCTCACAAGTGAAGCCTCTTTGACTTTACACTGTTCTTGGTTTCCAGGGCAGTTCTATTTGACCCCATGTTCATCAAGTGAGGGATGATTATCTACAGATGTCCTGGGAAATCTTTCAGATATATATAATCAGGCATTCACTTATTCAAACATTCTTTTCATTCATCATACCTGGATACTCAGGCTCACCAAGCCTATTGCTAAAAATATATAGTAACAAAAATCAAATTCCTTGCCCAGATGGTCTCCCAGCATAGATTGTGGCTGCAGCCCCATGAGAAATTTATACTGGACCAGCATAGCAACTACTGTAATGAGGGCAGCCTGGTGAAGGAGCCCTAAATCTGTAGTCATTCATGTCTTTCAAACAAAGCTTGTTAGAGATGACCAGACTCAAGCTCTAAGAATAAAGATCACATCTGTAGGTAGAAAAATTGAACCATGGAGGGGTATAAAAAGTAAATAAATTGAATCTAAAAATAAATTACTTGGGCTATTTGGAGGTCAAGTAAAATATGGTCAAAATAGAGAGTATATGAGGGTAGAGTGATGGGAAATGGAGATAGGTCTGCAAGTGTAAGGGTTTAATTATGAAAGCCTCATGAGTATGCTACATTTTAAAACTGTCCAATATGCTCCTGGAAAAGGGATATTTAGGCATTCAGATCATTATCAGATTAATGTTTTAGGAAGTTTTACTCGGACTGAATGGAGAATGGACTTGAGAAGATGTTTACTCAAGGCCTCATGAGGCTCTCTGAAGGAAACAGACAGGAGAGGCAACTGCTTCCTCATTATCAATGACAGGTTTGGTAGCAGATTACAGGTGAAGGCTGTGGATAGGGAAGCATTATGAGAAACTCAGTCTTGAGGCTCAGAGACCTGATGTGTGAGGTTTTATTAATGGAATAGGGGATCCCAGAGGAGAGCTAGATGATGGGTGATGAGAAGAACAGTGAATTAGCTTTGGTACTGGATGAGTATTTGGTATATACAACACTAATTTGGAGATGCCCAGCAGGCAGAGGGATAATTTCAGGTTGGTCAGAAGAGAGGGCTGTGCTGCAATTATCCAAATAGTTACCCTCTTTAGAAACATTGAACACCTGCCTTATGCTAATCACTGTGTCAGGACATAGGACATGATCAAGATTGCTATAAATATACTCCTTTAATAAGACTTTAGTCCAGCTATGTTTTAGTATCTAGTCAAGGTTATAAACACCCTGATTCAAGATATGTATTCAAGGTCATAAATATCTGCTTGTGAGAATGCACTTATTTGTGTAAGCTGTTTACACGGGGTCTTCTATATTTAGTCTGCTTTGCACATTAAAAAGGCCCGTAGAAAGACTCAGGGGGATGCTTCTGCCTCTGAATTAAGCATGTCTACTATGTCAACTGCACCTTGCATCTTCTTTTACCTATAGAGATCTCAAATGTTTTTCCAAGGGTCTGAGCCCCTGCAGGACAATTGGTGTAGTTGGCAGGATTCCACACAGGTGAAAGGTGCCTCAACCCTGGAAGAAGGAAGGTACTTGTATTCACCAAGCTGCATGTAGCGCTCAGTTGCCATGGTCCTATTATCATTAACTCTTGTGGAGAGTTTCGATATAATGGATGGATCACCTATTAGCATAGAAAATACTTTACCGGCAGTTAGCTCCCACCTATGAGATGATGTCACTTGGACACCAGGAAGACAAATAGGGTGTTATGAAAGTCCTAGAATGCCAAGAGTTCCTTCTCAAAGAGAGATATTATAATATTCTTTCCTTTCTTCAAAAACCAGATTCCAGCAGAGGGTCTTTACATTTCTACTTGGAATTAAAAAAACCCTCTAATATATTATTCTCTGATCACCTGTAAATATGCAGGAAACTCTATATACTGTTGTAAATACATAAGCACACTAGTTTATCAATGTTCCATATTATACTTGTATTATTTAATGGCTCTCTGATTTAGCTCAGCCTTCATAGATCATGACACTGACCACTAACCAGTACTTGTAAACTCTTCTGGCCCAGGAACTATTAGGCCTGATGCTGTCAGTCATTTAGACCTCTGTTATAAGTCCCTGACCTCCATATTCAACAGCTTTAACACCTTCTTCACCATGGGCCTCTACATCAAGGTACATCATAGAATATAATGGGATGGATCACCTATTAGCATAGAAAAAGACTTTACCAGCAGTTAGCTCCCATCTATGAGATAATGTCACTTAATAATTGCATGCTAAGGGAATCCAAATTTCTAAGAAGAATTTGGAAGGACAGATGTAGAAGTGAAAAAGAACTGGCAAGTCTTTAGCTTCATTGAAAGTGATCACAGTTACACATAGAGTGTGTAAAGGGACAAATTATAAAACATGTAATTCAACTTATCTCCTCATACAAAAACTTGGATCATACTTTTAAATCTTTTAAAATAGATAATTGCTTTTTCATACTTTCAAAATTTCTCTGATTATTTTTTATTTAATCCTCTTCTTACCTAAGCTCCTTCAGCCACATTGTCACAAATTATACAATTCCCATTTGCTCTTATAGGTTAATGAATTTTCCATTTTTAACACATGAAGGAGATAATGGTTTCATTCATATACTAACACAAATGAGTTTATCTTCTGAATTCATTAAGAATTCCACCATGTTAAAAAGGGACATACTTAGGGAAATGGCTAATTGATAAGATTTCTTAGAGAGTTATGCCAACCAATGGGATCCTGAGTTGTCTGGGGGATGTGAAAGTAATAAGGTGGAAATAAAAAGAAAAATTGATTTATAAAACACTCCTTTTTTCCTCTTCATAATTTCAAGTAGATCCTATATTATAGTAGCCTTTTGTAAAATGTTTTAAAGATTAAAATATAATATACATGCAAAATGTAAATGTACATCTCAGCGATGTATTGCAAAATAAGTACATAATAACCACTGATGGTCACATCATTCCAAAAATTGGATCTTAACAGCACTCAGAGTTTCACCTTTGTCCACATCTTTCCCAACCTAACCACTGTAACTTCTAATGTTATTCATTTAGGCTTCCAGTTTCAGGCTATATAAATAAAATAACTCAATCTGTCTTTCTTGAGATATGGCTTTTTGTGCTCATTAATTTTGTGATGTTCAGTCATGTTGCTATGTCTAAGTTTAGCTTATTTGTTTTTCTCACCATATCATATTCCATTGTAGTCATATATCAGAATTTATTTGCTCTATTGTTCATGGCCATATTGCTTTGTCTATCTGTTGGTGCACATGGGCATATATTATTATTATTATTAGTTAGATTATTGTGTGTGCATATATTTCATTCTCAGTATTTTCAAAATTAGTGATTTTGATTAGAAAGAAATATGGAAAAATGTCTTAAAAGAAATTGAGCCTATTTCTTACAAATGTAACCAGATTGGAGAGATAATGTGGCAGAATGGACAAAAGATGCACCTCACAGTAGCTCCTCATCTTCAGATTCACAAAGTTGAAAAGATATTTTCTTTGGAAAGAGGGAAACTAAATGGAAGTCACTGAAGCTTATTACTAATTTTTTAAAAAATTGAAATTATAGAGGTGCACACAGTGCAACTGTTAGCAGTGGCAGAAAGATGGGAACTCCTGCAGCCAACTTAAAAAATTTACAGAAGACACCTGAACCAGAGAGAGTAGTATAGGCACAAAGGATATTGTACTTGGATCATCCAGAATCTGGACTGCAAGGGAGAATGCTACCTTATTGCTGATACTGTACTGTACAGACAAAAGTATCTGTAGTCAAAGGAAGATACTTAATACTTCATATGCATAGTGATGAAGCTGAAACCTGTGAAAGCTTAGTTCCTATGCCCCAAAGTAGGTTTTAACAGACTTTGAAATCCAGACATTCTGCAGTTACTGGCATTTTCTCAGTATTAAGGGGTGTGGAACAATTCTCAAATTTCCACCCACAGAGTTCCAAAGTTCAGTTGAGAATAAACCCCAATTACTAGAATCTCCAATTTAGAACACTACACCAAGCCCATCACAGAAATACAATGTGTCAGCACACAAATTGTGATGTCTCAACTGTAATGGTTAATTTGAATTGTCAACTTGACTGAAGTAAGAGATGCTGAAGATTAAGAGACTTGTGGTGTGTCAAGGAATGATTAGAGCATGGGATAACAAACTTAAGTAGAGACCCTCTCTATGTGTGGGCAGTACTGTCCAATAGCTTGGAGACTTGGATGAAATAAAAGTTGGAAAACAAAGAAGTAGCAGAAGATAAAAACTTGATTCTTACATGGGAGGAATAGACAAACTCTAGATAGGGCAGAGGAGTTGGAGGGGAAGGGAAGGGGGCATGGGGTAATTAATGATGGTGGAATGTGATGATCATTACTATCCAAAGTACATGTATGAAGACACAAATTGGTGTTAATATACTATGTATACAACCAGAGTTATGAAAAATTGTGCTCTATACATGTAATAAGAATTTTAATGCAGTCTGCAGTCATATATAAATAAAAATCTTCATTCTTCTTGAATGAATTCTTGATTGCTGCTGCAATCACCTGAAGACATCAGAATTTCACTCCTTCACTCTTCTAAAGAGATCTCTGCCAGTGATTCTTCAGGGAGTTTCCAGAAGTCTTCAGTATTGGACTGAGGTAGCATCATTGATCCCTCTTGTTCTGAGTCTTTACTATCTCAGAACAACTACTGGTTCCTCCAGCTCTCTAGCCTGCAGATGGCCACCATGGACTGTCCAGCTTTTGGTTATGTAAGACAAACTAATAAATTCCCTTTTTATTAGAACAAACCTCCTTTTGGTTCTGTTTCTATAGAGAACCATGACCAATAAAGAAATTGGTACCAAGGTGGTTCTAGAGAAACAGAATTTTAAAGATAAATTTACGTAGTTAGTTTTGTGGTTTCTGGAGTTGGCTGTCTAAACTGATTAGGTCTAAAGTTGCTAAAGTCTCTCCTACTGTTACTATAAAGTCTCTCCTACTGGTACTCTCCTACTATACTAAGTTGCTAAAGTCTCTTGTACTGGTACCAATAATCCATGGATTCACAACCAAGTGGTGAATGTCTTCTCTGGTATAAGGGGGGTGACTCAAAATGAGGTTGGGAGGGAGAGCAAGGGAGGAAGATTACCTCTAGATAGGGAATAAGGGTGGGAGGGAAATGGAGAGAGAAGGGGAATAGCATGGATGGTCAAAGAATACCTTCATCATTATACAAAATACATATATGAAGATATGAACTTGGTGTCAACATACCTTACATATAATCAGAGATATGATAAATTATGGTATAATGAATGGTGTATTAAGAATTGTAATGCAAAAATAAGTCAAGTCTCAAAAATAGAATTAATACCAGTAATGCAAATAATTGGTATTAATAAGTTAATAATATCAAATATTATTGGTATTAATACCAATAATACTATTCAAATTACTGTATGAAATAGAAAAGAAGGGAACCATTTAGACTCATTCTATAAGACTAATTTCATCCTGATATCAAAACCAGGCACAGACACAAATTCAGTGAAAGAAAATTTCAGACCAATATTCCTGATAAACATAGATGCAAAAATTCTCAATAAAATTCTGGAAAATTTCATACAAAAATATATTAAACAAATAGTGCATCATAATCAAGTGGGGTTCATTCATTTCAGGGATGCAAGCTTGGTTCAACATACAGAAATCAATAAATGTAATTCATCACATCAATAGAATTTAAGATAAGATCAGATGATTATATCAAGTGATGTAGAGAAAGTATTTCACAAAATACAGCAACCTTTCATGTTCAAAACACTAGAAAAACTAGGACTAGTAGGAACATAGCTCAACATTGTAAAAGCTATCTATGCTAAACCCAAGGCTAATATCATTCTAAATTGAGAAAAATTAGAAGCATTCCCTCTAAAAAATGAAACAGGACAGGGATGCCTACTTTTACTACTTTTTAAAAAATATTACCCTTTTTTAAAAATCTCCTCCCTGATGTCTTCTGATACCTATATATTATTCATACCATAATATTTAGTCTCCAGTTGTTGGAGTAGTTTCTAGTTTTTATGTTATCATTGATTTCTAATTTCATTTGATTATGGTACAATAGAATGCAGAGTAGGATCTCTAGTTTTTGTTTTAATTTTATTTGTTTTAATTAGTTATACATAACAGTAGAATGCACTTATACACTTTGATATATCATATATGAATGGGTTATAATTTCTCATTTTTCTGAGTGTATGTGTTGAAGAATAGTGATTGTACCATGGTGGTTGTACCAATTTGCAGTCACATCAAGAACGTATGAGTGCACCTTTTCCCCCACATCCTCGCCAACACTTATTGTTACCTATATTATTGATTATTGCCAATCTGATGGGAGTGAGATGAAATCTTACAGTAGTTTTGATTTGCATTTCTCTAATTTCTAGACATGTTGAAATAAAGTAATAATGTCTGTTTCATTTTACTATCTTTCCTATCCCCACATCTGCTCCCATCCCCTCCCTTTACTTCCTTCTATCTAATCTAAGGTAACACCATTCTTCTTTAGTGCCCCCTGTCTTATTGTGAATTAGCATCCACATATTAGAGAAAACATTAAGCCTTTGGTTTTGGGGAGTTGGCTTATTTCGCTTAGCATGATATTCTCCAACTCCATCCATTTATTGGCTAATGCCATAATTTAATTCTTCTTTAAAGCTGAATAAGATTCCATTTTATATATAGCACATTTTCTCTATCCATTCATCTATTGAAGGACACCTATGTTGGTACCATAGTTTATCTATTGTGAATTGAGCTGCTATAAACAATGACATGGATACATTACCAATGTATCAATGTGCTGATTTTGAGTGCTTTGGATATAAACTGAAGAGTGGGATAGCTGGGTCAAATGGTAATTCCATTTCCAATTTTCTGAGGAGTCTCCATACTGCTTTCCATAGTGGTTGTACCAATTTGCAGTCACATCAACAATGTATGAGTGCACCTTTTTCCCCACATCCTCACCAACACTTATTGTTGCCTATATTCTTGATTATTGCCAATCTGACGGGAGTGAGATGAAATATTACAGTAGTTTTGATTTGCATTTCTCTAATTGCTAGACATGTTGAACACTTTTTCATGTGTTTCTTGATCGATGTATTTCTTTTTCTGTGAAGTGTCTGTTCAGTTCCTTACAAATTTATTGATTGGGTTATTTGTTTTCTTGATGTTAAGTTTTTTGAGTTCTTTATATAGCATAGAGATTAATGCTTTATTGGAGATGCATATGGTAAAGACTCCCTCCCACCAGTAAGTCCTCTGCTCACATTTTTTGAATGTTTCCTTTGCTGAGAAGAAGCTTTTGAATTGGAATCCATTCCATTTATTGATTCTTGGTTTTACTTCTTGAGTTTTAGTAATCTTGCGAAGGGAGTCAGATTCTAGGTTGACATGGTGAAGATTTGGCCTATTTTTTGTCTATTAGGTGTAGAGTGTCTGTACTAGTGGCTAAGCCTTTGATCCATTTTTGAGTTGACTTTTGTGCAGGGTGAAGACAGAGGTTTAATTTCAATTTGCTATGTATGGATTTCCAGTGTTTCCAGCACCATTTGTTGAATAGGCTATCTTTTCTCCACTGAATGCAATCATATCTGGAAACTCCACTCAATTGTATGACCTTTGACTAATTCTTTAATTCCTTAGAAACTCAGTTTTCTTATCTAAATTAGAGATACACTTTATCACTAAATTGGTGTATTGAGAGAATATGGGCTTATTACCTCATACCTAGTTGCCCATTAATGATGAATGTTAGTCCCCCACGGAAGGTAATGACTTAGTCTATCTTTGTTTTCTGTTCTGAAAAACACCTACCTTTATAGGATCAAGGTAATGGCTAAATGAAAATATATGAAAACACATAACTTTTACAAGTTATTATTTTATTATCCACTCTTCCTTAAAGTCACACTAAGTAGATTTCTGCTACCAGCTTTATACACAGAGGAAGATTTCTGCCTTAGTTAATTAAAATATAGTAGCTAATTTTAGATGAGAAAGTGATGAATAGCTGTTTTAAAAGGAGATAGCCATTTTGGGGGGCAGATAATATGTCAGGCTGTATGCAAAGCACTGTTGCTGTGAAACTTTTTTAAAAATACAGTAGGGAATGTCTTATTATTCACACACTCCAGATGAGAAATTCAGTTAAAGGAACATAAATAAATACACTTCCTTAGGATATACAACTAATAGACAAGGAGACAAGATTTCAACTTATTTTTTTAGACTCAAAATTCCAAGCTCTTAACCTGTACACAGGCTTTTAATGATGTTAATAAAAATGGAAAGGATAGAGGGAAGATTTGATAATGGGGAAAGAGATAAGTCACAATGAGTTAGGACTAGTCAAAAAACCACAGTGGGTTTTTTCATAAGCAACAGGCAGGTGGAGAATTTTATTTTATCAGGTAGATGTTCTTCTCTCAACTTTAAGGGTGATAGAGAGCCTCAAATCTACTTGGTATGGCCTTGAACCAAAGAATAATTTTGATGGGAACCTATCCATAAACAAGTCTTTTATTCAGAGAAATAGAAACTGGTGGAGAGAAAGAAAGGGAAGGAAAGAGAGAAAAGGGAAAAACTGATACAATACCTGGCAGCAAGGCCATTTCTTAATCTTTCAGGAAGAAGACTCATCATGGTGCTGGGGCTTCAAGTGGTGGTCATGGTTACAGACAGTGATTCTTGATCTCATACCTGGCCCATTTCTATAAGATCTGGGGTAATATATAATTTCAGGCAGATGGAGCATGACATCAAACCTGAGCATAGGGAGCATCAAATTAGATGAGGCCAGGCCTGTCTTCCAGGGATAAACCCTGATATTCCAGACTTAGAGGGGTTAGAATTGGGGTTTGAGACTAAAGTAAAAAAATGTGAACCTGTAAGTGTAGTTTATGTGACTTGAGGATGTGATGCAGATAATATATTCTCTGAAATCATCATCTGATAATCTTCCTTATTTTGAAATTTTCTGTGAGAATGAAAACTCTCACTGCTTGCCAAAAGGTCTAAATAACATATACAAAAATACATTTAGAAAATCACTGGTAGAAAAATAGCATCAAGGGGCTGGGGATGTGGCTCAAGTGGTAGCGCGCTCGCCTGGCATGTGTGCGGCCCGGGTTCGATCCTCAGCACCACATACAAACAAAGATGTTGTGTCTGCCGAAAAACTAAAAAATAAATATTAAAAAATTCTCTCTCTCTCTCTCTCTCTCTCAAAAAAGAAAAAGAAAAATAGCATCAATTTCCAACTAACTTTCAAAGCTTCACATATAAAATTTTCAAATATAGTATTTCCATGTTGATCTCAACATTGAATTCCCAAGATAATAGGACTCGTGAATCTGATTCTTAGACTAGGCTGGTTATTGAACCCTTTGCATACAGTCTCTGCTGTACTTTGAGCTAAAAATATATGACAGTATGTAAAATTTCTCTAAACACTACATTTATTAAAAATCACATAATAATTCTGTATCTTCTTTTTTTGGTGAGAAACTCAAATTCTGTTTCTCAAATTCTTGAATCAACCTAGCTTTGTGTGACCACAGGTGTGTTCTTGGTGGGGCCTAGTTGATGATGGATTTCAAGAGAATTATAAAGGAGTGAAAAGTATAGGGAGAGACTAGTAGTATAGGTTAACTGTGGTCCATAAGATAACTGGATCCTGAAAATGAGTACTGAGTAGCACATAGGATACAATAAAAAGAAAGCACAAAGGGGCCAGAAAAAAGGTTAAGATAAAGGGGTGATTGTGCCTATAGGCATGAAATCAGGTTATTTGTATAAGAAAGACATAATCCCAGCCAATCCCTTTAAATCTTCAAGAAAAATTGGGAGATGAAGCCTTTTCCCAAGTCTATAAGAACCCCCAAATACAAGACCATCAAGAATACATAAAATAATCTGGGGGTGTAGCTCAATGGTAGAGCACATGCTTAGCATACATGAGATCCTGGGTTCCTTCACCAGCAACACACACACACACACACACACACACACATACACACAGTAAGAATTAGGAAATAAGAAATATTATGATTGGCTTTGTGTTGAATGGGTACCAACTAGATAAATACATCATCTAAAAAAATACAGAAGAGGCTCTAACAGCTCCCTTCTAGACTGTATCTACTTGCTAGAGCTGCCATAACAAAATACAAGTACTGATAGGCTGAAAAAAATTAAAATTATCTTTTCAATATTCTATAGGCAAAAAGTTTGAGATCAAGGTGTCCACAGGGTTCCCCTTAAGACTTTCATTTTCTCTTGTAGATATCCATCCTTGTGTCTTCACATAGTTTTCCTCTGTGTCCTAAATCTCCTCTTCTTCTAAGGACACCAGTAAAATATTACTGGTTAGGACCAATCCTAATGACCTCACTTTAACTCAATCACCTTTAAAAACCCTATATCCCCATCCAATCACATTCTGAAATACTGGGGGTTAATGAATTTTGAGGCTAATGAATCCCACATGCAGAGTTGTACCCTGTGCACCCACAAACCAGAGTTCCTGTGGAAAGATAATCCAAAGTGGGTGCTATGCAGCAGAAGGAAAGAGAATCACAAGCCTATGGAATAAATGTTAGTGCTTTCTCTTCTCAAACTCACAGAAGCAAAGAGCAGATTGGTGGTTACCAGGAGGTAGAAGAGAAAGATATTTGGGAGATTTGGTCAAAGAATGGAAATTTTCAGGTTTTCTGGTAGAATCAGTTTCAGAAATATATTGTACAATATGTTGATTATACCTAATAGCAATATATTATATACTTAAAATTGATGAGAGTATATTATAAATGTTCTCATCACAAGTTAGTATGTGAAGTAATGGATATATTAAGTGGCTGGCTTTAATTATCTCATAATGTATACATATATCAATACATCATGTTGTACACAATAAATATATTTTATTCATCAATTAAAAACCTCATAAAGAACTTTTTAAAATAGTGTCAGACCCTGTATATCTAAATAAGAGGGAAGAATTAAACAGAGGATCCTTTAAAGTTAGTGGGGTAGGATTTTATTATACTTTGGCATTATAATGTGCCTCAGACATACTTAAACCTTGGCTTTAGAAAAGACTTTTGATCCTAAGGTATCACTAGAAATATCAAAGGAAGACCTGGGGGGAAGTTCCACTAGCTCAGTATGCCTTGGTAATGAAATCATTTTGGAAATTAACCTAAATAGTAGTTTTCAGAGTGTTTTCTTCAGATTATCAGCATCAAAATCATCTGGAAACTTGTGAGAAATGCATTTCAGGCTCTATTCCAAGATCTATCGAATCACAAATTCTGGGGTAGGTCCAGCAATCCACGTTCACACAAGTCCACCAGGGGATTCTGATGCAATCTATAGTTTGAGAACCATGACTGTAAGCCTTTGTCTGATTCTGAAATTCACTTGTCTGTGCTACAAGCACTCATGTGTAGAAAAGTCCCCTTTAACAGATGAGCATTTGTTACCAGTTTTCTAAACATGTGATGAATTATATTAAATAACTTAATTTTTTATTTGTTCTCTTTAGATATACATGGCTGTAGAGTGTATTTTGGGATATTATACGTACATGGAGTATAACTTATTCTAATTAGGATCTCTCATTCTTGTGGTCACACATGATGTGGAGTTTCACTGGTAATGTATTCATATATGAACATAGATTTTTACTAAGAGTTACCCTTATGACCAAAATTTTGGGCTGGGTTAGGGAGGCAACATGAGGCTCTGCTACAAAAGGACACTCACCAGCAAACACTCCCCCCCTCATAAAGAGCCAAACAATGCCAGCCCTGTTGACTTCTTCCTAATCTCATCCCATTCCCACCAACCTACTCAAACAATGATGGCACCTCACTCAAACAAGTTCATGCACCAAATCACAATCTGGAGGTTAGGTGTGATTTTTTGGAGTGGGATAAGAGGAATTATTAATGAAAATTTCTTTCCTCCAACCAAGCACACATATGATTTTTTTCCTGAGGTTTGCTTTTGTGAAGCAGCCACATATCATTTAGGAGATGGTGATTTCAGCACCATGGAAAAGTGGATTCCTTTAAGTCCCCAAAGTAAAACTATCCCTAAGTGAACACTAGTGTCTGACTGGGCTACAGAGAAGTAAGCAGTGCTCCCAGGGAGGCTCAGGACCTACTTCACTCTGCAAGGAAGGAGACCTGCCTTTTCATTATGAGATAGTCCTTTCAAAACTATCATCTGTATTTAAACAAGCTTTTTATTCCACTAAATTGTAATTTTTCAGTTCTATAAACTGAGCATTGATAAGTTATCATTCTGCTCCTTGTACAATACCACCTTCAGTTTGAGAACAAGAATAGCTCTTCCATGTTCTCCTGAAATGATTCAAATATAATTTATCAGTTACTGGCCTCTGGTTACCCAAGTAGCAGTCTATTTTAGGAGGACATTATACAGGTTTATTAGAGGCTTGCATCTGAAAATTATCTTCAAGCTTAGCTATACTTTTTAGATGAGGTCTCACTGTGTTGCCCAGGCTGGTCTCAAATTCCTGGGCTCAAACAATCCTCCCTCCTCTGCCTCTCTATTAGCTGGGACTACATAACTGCACCACCATGTCCAGCTTTAGCTACATTTAAAAGAAATTGTTCAAGTTGCCCAATTTTATTCTCAACTATCCTGACCTCCTGTTCCTAAACCATACCTTGTGCTAACCAGTTTTGTATTTATTTATGATCTCTAGATGTTAGAGATTTCAACGTTTGTATTCTTTCAAATACATTTAATTGCTGAGACTCTAATGCAGCTTAATATAGCATCTGTATGGCATCTTTCATGTATGTATCTCCCATCCCCTTTTCAAAGTAACTTATTTATACCACAGGAGGCAGGAAGATCCCATAATCATCAAGTTTCCCATATTTCAAAGAGAAAAAATACACAGTTGAGACAAAATAATTTACCCCAATATATATAATAAATCATTGACTAAGACAGAAACCAAACACAAGGCACTTCATCTAATACTATTCAATCCTCTCCCTTTATTCTCAAAGGTCAAAACTTACCACAAACTCCACACAAGACATTCCTTTAAGTAATGCTAGCCATGTGAAAATCTCCATTTTCCCTATTCTTTGCTTAGATTAAGAATGCACCGGGCTGGGGATGTGGCTCAAGCGGTAGCGCGCTCGCCTGGCATGCGTGCGGCCCGGGTTCGATCCTCAGCACCACATACCAACAAAGATGTTGTGTCTGCCGAGAACTAGAAAATAAATATTAAAAAATTCTCTCTCTCTCTCTCTCTCTCCTCTCTCACTCTCTCTTAAAAAAAAAAAAAAAAAAAAAAAAAAAAAAAAAAAAAAAAAAAAAAAAAAAAAGAATGCACCTAAAGCAGTGAACACTAGGTTTCCTTCCTTCCACAAGAATAAGCCATCCCCTGTCAAGCTACTTCTTCTAGACCCAAAACCTACTCTCAAAACTCTTTTCCAAACCCAAAACTCTTTTCCAAATCATTCAATACAAACAAGTTGACTTTAACTCCAATGTGAATATATTATCATTAAGATTTCACAGGTAGAATTTTTAAAAATAATTACATTTAAATTAAATAAAAATGATTTCCTACTAGGAAACAATTCAATGAAAACTACATTGTTTTCACATAGAGGCAAGGATTACCATCACCTGAAATAGAGACAATGCATTTTAACCTTTGTCAATAGATGATTTGCAATCAAGACACCTGATAAAGGAATAATAGCTGTAGTCACATGAACTAATGAAGGATCAAACCTAGGCTAATTATTTCAATGTTTCTTTGGAGAATGAAGCTGTATTGACATGACAGATACCCTGGGAGATGCATTTTCTCTGTCAAGTGACACAATGTCAGCTTCTAAGTCCATGGGTCAACATCAGCACCATGAGGCACAGTAGCCTCTGACAAATGCATTTAAGTTTATTAAAATCACCAGAGGGTAAAGTATGTATACAAAAACTGGTTAACCAAGAACCAGGCAAAACTATCTGTAAATAAAGGCCAGTATCATTGATTTAGAAAAAAAGAAAATAAAAAATAAAGACTTACTGAGGGGCCAAGACATTCTAGGAATATTGAATGTCAAAATGAGTGAAATCCCAAACATGAGGAACACCCAATGGGAATCTTTAAAAAGATAAGAAAATTCCCTGGACTCAAGATTATCTGTTTTCCCTTGGGCCTGGGGCCCTCCCTATTGGGCTAGTACAACTTTTCTGAGGCCTGTACTTCAAGGAGCAAATAACAAGGACAAGACTCCATCAAATTTTCTTCCTCAACTTCTGGGTGTTCATTGGTTTCTCAGATTGGTATCTCTAGTACAAGGAAAAACATGAGAAGAATATGATGGTGGGAGAAATTTTTTCTTAAAAAATAAAGATGAGAAGTTGAGACATGGTTAGAAATTGAGAGATTAAAACTCTAAAAATAGTATTCAAGGATCACAAAGAATGTGGACACACTGATTCTACTTGAGACAAAACTGTATCAGACACCATAGGACTTCTGTTTCTTAGTCTGATTTTTATGAATATGACTGAACCAACCTTCCTTCTGAGACTCTAATATGTACAGGTGAAAGTATTACACTGGCTTCAATATATAAGTTAATGGCAAAATAATGATTTGCCTTCAGCTACCCTATAATTAATTACATGTATACATGTTTATCCAACTGGGCAAATTTTACAACTATCTGGTTTCCCTTCAATGCTACAGAATGGAACTGAAGGGAGGTAAAGATTGCAGCCTTGATGAGTCTACAGCAGAAGATAGGACTCAGGCAAAGTATGCATGGCAAAAGACAGCTACAGCTAGCAGGATGATGCCATTGATGTTCACTACTGTCCTCCACAAAGGCTTCTCAGAGGTGTCTGTCAGCTTCATCTTCATAGCTGCCTCCTCTTCCTTGGTCATCTTAGGTCCCTTCTGGTCCAGCCCACAGAACAGGTCATAGGCCCGCCTGAAGCACCCTTTTCTCTCCTCAGGAACTTCTGCATCAAGGGAAAGGCATAAAAGAATTATTGGATACAGAAGCAGGAGAGATGAGAAGGGGCTTCCAGAAAGATGCTACTCCATGAAGCATCTCCATTCTGAAGAAATTTCTTAATTTTCTTATTTTCAGGAATGGGAGTAGTAAGTACAAGACAATGTTGGATGGATTCTACATTGTCACAATCAACTAGCCTGAACTGTTTATCAGATAAATAAAATGTATTTTGATTTAGAAAATTTAGATCAAGTGATAGTTTATGAGAGAGAAATGTTAACAGTTGGCTGGTAAACTGTGGTGTGAAGGACATGGAAAACCCACCTGTGAAATACATAAACTCATAGCTCTCTGCTGTGTTAATGGAAAGCAACAAGGCTGGCATGTCAGGAGTGAATTTGGCTACATCTGTGAATTCTAAGCTTCCACATCAGACCCACCTGGATGGCAAAGAAAGGTCTGAACCATTCCTGATGCAAAGTAGCAGTGATCAATACTTCTGGGCCTTAAGATCTGGTGTTGCATATCAATACTGATGAGTCAAACTATCCAAGTGGCCCTTACACCCAAAGTGGATGCCTACCAGGGAATGGATTCCCTTCTGAGTTCATGTGTGGCACCAGAAGTAGGCAGACCCAGTTTACAATCTCTCTCTTCCACTCACTAATATGAGATCAAACACATTATTTTTTGGCACCATCTGCAGAGAACACTCTTCTGCATTTTCCCATTTTTACAAGTCACAGATATTTTAAAGACAGGCACAGAATTTTAGAACTGGAAACATCCTCAGTGATCCAGGGCATAAATGTATCACAACTGGTACCAAGTCCAGTCTTGTGGCCTTGTTAATTCACTTCTTTATATTTTGGGTATCTGTAAAAGTAGATAAATACTGGCTTGTTTGCTTTATTAATGAAAATTTAATGATATATTTAATCTAATGATTTAATGAGAGGAACTCATTACATAGTATATATTAATAAGTAAAAAGCTCCTCCCACTCTCTCTCTCTTTTTTATCTACATGAGACATACCCTTTTGTACCTCTCCCATCTATTTGTTTCATCCCAGATGGACTCACTGACTAGCTCATGTGCCAAATAAATACATGGTTATCTGAGTTAATATAAAGTGGTTTTGGGAAAGTATCTACATCTTATTTTTCTCATCTATAAAATTGGAAAAAGTATCTTTGCCTTATCTGCCTTCAGTTATGATATGAATACAAAATGTATCATTTAATGAGTAAGTTATTTATAACTAAATGTTATAAAAATGTCACAGTCAATCATATGATAATGGTGGTGGCGATGCATATGATAAGGGGATGGTAATGCAATTGCCAATCTTCCTTATAATGCTTTTTCTTAGAGAATGGTGATTGTGACACCCATGGTCCATCAAGAGAGCTTAATTTACTGTGCTTTAGTATGGTAGAGTGTTTCTTATTATTTCACCATAAGTTATCAAAGAAAAACAATTCAAGTTCTTCCATGAACCTCAGAGGTTGCCAAGCTAATTCTGCTCCCAATGAGAGAGTCTCCTCTATAATATCCCTGAGAGACAAATATCTGAAACTCATCCCTTTCCAGATCAATTCACTAAGAAAACTCTTCCTTAAAATCAATCATATGGTGATAATTATAGTCAATTCTTAAAATATCCAAATAGAATACTCAAAGCTAAGGAACAGGAATTTTAAAAAATCAATTCACTTTCCCAAGGTAATGAAAAATAGAATTCATGATTCAATATCAGTTCCACCTCATTATAAAAACACCCCCTACCCTCTGTCTCAATAGGGATTGAATACAGGGGCATTCTATAATTCAACCATAGGCCTGGTTCTTTTTCTTTTCTATTTTGAGACAGCATCTCATTTAATTGCCCATGCTGGTCTCATATTTGCAATCCTCTTGCCTCAGCCTCTTGAATCACTATGATTACATGTATGCATCACCAAACCCAGATCCATAACCTAGATGTACAATAGTCTACATTCTTACTCTGAGTTAAAATTAGATGGATCCTTGAGTTCATCAGTTTCATATCTCTTCTCTGGTGCAAAAATTATCTCTTCTTCCATATTAACACTTCTTGATACTCAAGGCTCCTTATCCATGTCCTTCTAAAATCTGATACTCTCACTCAGTATGGAAACACTTTTTAAAGTAGAAGAGGAAGGGGTCATGTTCACAGGGCTAAGGTGTAGTTTTGTGGTACAGCAGTGGTCTAGTAGGTGCAAGTCCTTGTTTTAATTCCCAGTATCACAAAAACGAAGAGAACAAGAAAAAGAATAGCGGGGCATGTTCATGCCTGGCTGCTCCAGGAAAGCAGGAAGGAACTGCCTGATGTCAGCATCATGGACAGCTGCCTGTGGCTCCATGTTCCTCCAGTACCCTCAGAGATGCTGGTTTCAGAAATGAAATGTTCTTAGACATTAAGAGCATATTGTATCAGGGCCAAGACCATTAACAGTCTCTCCCTCCCAGTGCCTCAATTTGTGTCTATAAAGTGAGATAATAAGATCTTAGGATATTTATGGCCCTTTCCAGAGCTAGAATTCTATGACATTCCTAATGGCCAGATTCAAAATTTTCTCTGCTTCATCTGGCGCTCTACTTCACATGGAGCAATGAGCACTCCAGTCCAGTACCAGCAAAAGCATCTGATCTTGAGCTCCCCTACTTCTGCACACCAACATATCCATTCTCCATGTATGTATCTCACCAATATTGTGAGTAAAAGTTCCAACATTGACGCTAAACAAGACATTAATTTAAAAGGAAAGCCTCTAGGCACTAACTAAGCATCATCTCAGGCTTCCAGAGAAATTTGATTTTCTAAGTCTGATATGGAAAGACATAATATCCCAACAGTCTCTATTCTTTTATTCTCTTAATGTTACTAGAATTGAACAAAGCTTCTCCCCACCCCTCCACCCCCCCCCCGCATCTTTTCTGTTTCCAAACTATGTCAGAAGAGCCCTGACCTACCTCTTACCTATGACCATGCCCCAAAGCATGGTCAAGTCAGGGTGACAAACTTCTCATGTACTGATTCAATGAGCACTTAAATTTGAGGGGTAAGGTAGCTGAAATGGCCCTGTACCTCCCTTCTTGACCTCAATCAAGCCTCATCATAAACTTTCCAAAATCCACTTATCCATCTCATCTTTCCTCATTCCTCCCAGGGAAGGGATCTGAGCTCTGATGAAGGCATTTAGTGAAAGCTTTACACAGTCTTGCTGTTGTGAGAGTACTTTTTTTGTACCAGGGATTGAACTCAGGGGCACTCGACCACTAAGTCATGTCCTCAGCCCTACTTTCTATTTTATTTACAGACAGGGTCTCACTGAGTTGCTTAGTGCCTTGCTTTTGCTATATCTGGCTTTGAACTCATGATTCTTCTGCCTCAGACTCCTGAACTGCTGGGATTACAGGTGCACACCACCACACCCAGCAAGAGTAACTTTTTATGGCTTGTAAATCAGCTTTGACTCATAAATCACCTATTTCAATGGTATCCTTCGGGGATTCCTGGAGGTCCTCCTCTTCTGCATCCAGGTCAATACGTTCCTCTGTGCTGTTTCGAAGACTCCAACACAGACGATAGAGCTATGGGAAAACAGAGAAAAAGTTAACATAAAAATCCAGTGTCTTCAGCCAAGCAGTAGGAGAGCAAAGAGATAACAATCAAGAAAGGAAAAGGAATGTGGACTCTTAGTACCAACAAAAAACATAGATTACATTTCTCACCCACAGCATAATCTCTCAATATGTTGGAAACTTACATGTAGATAATACCCATGTATACATGATATATGGATATTCATAAGTTAAAGAGGCTGCCTCAAATAAATAATGTTTGTACAGTGATTGTTTTTACACATGATAAATGAATTGTTCCTTTTAGCATTGGTACTAGGAAGCAAGACTAGACAAAACAACCATTTGTCCAGATCAGCAGTGTGAGGTCATAATTTTATACTATGTCATATTACAGGGATAAGAATATGCAGAGGGATACATCAAGTTGGTAGAATAGAGACAGCCAGCACTAGTTTGCTCCTCCATGGGATGGAAACAAAGAAAAACATTGTGTAACTGCTCACAGAAGTAAGGAACTATGAGTGAACACCGGAAATTGGTAGCACAGAAAATTAAACCTGATGAATTCCAGAGACAACAGAGAATAGCAAAGCAAAAGAGGTAGAATACCCCAGCGCCTGGTGCCTGACACTCTAGTCAGGGGAAGGCACTGATTCCTGCAAGGAGGTAAAGTCTACAGAAAGGGTCATGGCATGGCATAAAAGGATGTACCCTGCAGACTAACAGCTTAAATAAAGATGACCTGGAGTCTGTTTAGCAAGCTAGCTTTAAAGAAACTGCATCTCTCAGCAAACCCTCAGAGTGCTATGGCGAGGATCCAACTTGAGTAGGGTCCTATTGTTAGGGACTAATCAGCTCTGGGATCAGAAAACCCAGCAAAATCACATTTCAGTGTCCCTATGAGCATTCCTGTGCACTGACTGGGTATGCAGTGGCCAAATGAGCTAGTAT
The DNA here is from genome assembly GCF_052094955.1 of Ictidomys tridecemlineatus. NCBI lineage: Eukaryota > Metazoa > Chordata > Mammalia > Rodentia > Sciuridae > Ictidomys > Ictidomys tridecemlineatus. Next base: position 111,688,244 of record NC_135478.1, on the reverse strand, counting down.
GACTTGGAAGAGTGTCCCTGACAAAATTTTGCTGAGAAATTTATGCAAGTATTTATTTATGATTTACTTATTTATGATTTATTTATAAAGGGAACATAGACTGCAATATATATGAGAATGGATGGAACAGAAATTCAGCAGTTTTCCCTTGTGTTACTTGAAATAACCTCAGAAGTATATTATTTTGGGGGCCAGGTCTGAAGTCATGAGGATAGAGGTCAGCAAATCATTTGGTTCCCACAACCAAAAGTACAGAACAAAAAGTAAAGGCTGCAATAGAGCAGTGCAGACTCACTATTCAAACCAAAGCAGATTTCTCAGTGGAAAACATTATCACCAGGAGGGTATGGAATGATGTATTTCAAATACTGAAAGAAAGTAAATGCCCATCTATATTAGTATACCCAGCAAAGTTATTCTTCACATTTGAATGATAAATAAGGACCTTCTATGCTAATCACAAACAAAGCGAGTTTATGGCCATGAAGCCAGCACTGCAGAAGAAAGGGACTTCTATACCTAGAAGAGGAATAATGATAAACACAATCATGAGAACACAGGAAAGAATAAATCTCACTAAAAGAGCTGATGAGCAAATAACAATTAGGAAAAACAAACAAACTTAATGTGTAAAACCATCAATCTTCTAAGATGAATAAGAAAAATAAACATAGAATATCCAAAACAACCAGAAGCTAAACAACAAAATTATATAAACCTACACATACATTTCAACAGTAATCCTGAATGTAAATAGTCTGAATCCTCCAATTAAAAAATACATACAGGCCAACTGGATTAAAAAATAAGATGTAGCAATCTGCTGCATACAAGAAATTTATGTCATCATCAAGGGCATGAACAGTCTAAAAGTGAAAGGATGGAGAATGATATTTCAAGCAAATGAAATATGAAAGCAAATAGCAATAGCTGTACGCATATCTGACATAACTGACTTTTAGCCAAAATTTGTCAGAAGAGACACGGAAGATCGATACAGATTGATAAAGGGAACAATTCATCAAGAAGATATAAAGATCATAAATACATATGCACCAAATGTCAGGGTACCCAGTTTTGTAAAACACAGACTATTGAATATAAATGGAGAGATAAGATTAATACTATAATAGTAGGTGACTTCAATACCACACCCTCAGCAAGTGATAAGATCACCCAGACAATAAACCAACAAAGAAACATCAGAGTTAAATTATACTACAGATCAGATGGACTTAATATACAACCATAGAAATTTCACCCCAAAACTGTACAACACATATTTTCATAAGTACATGGAAGATTTTCCAAAATAGATCATATATTAGGCCATAAATCAAGTCTTACATATACCAAAAAAATTGAAATAATTTCTTATATCTAATCAGATCATAATGGACTGAAACTAGAATTAAGAGGAAGAGAAACTACACAGAAATTATACAAACACATGGATATTGAACAATATACTTGTTTTTGGTGGTATGGGGGTATTCTACCTCTGAGCTACATCCTCAGCTCTCTCTTTAATTTTATTTTGAGACAGGATCTCACTAAGTTGCCCAGGCTAACCTCAAACTTGTGATCCTCCCTGACAAGTATGATGTCACCACCACACCAAGCTGACAATACACTTTTGAATGTATAGTAAGTCATTGAAGAAATTTGGAATGATATTTAAAAATTTCTAGAATCAAATGAAAATGGAAATATAACATATCATAATTTGTAGGATATAATGAAGACAGTATGAAGATGAAAATTCAGAGCTATGAGTGTTTGCATTAACAACAACCAAAAAAAACCCACAGAGATTATAAATAAATAACCTAAGCAATGCAAGGCCTTAGAATGACAAAAACAAACTAAACCCCAAGTCAGTAGAAGGACAGAAATAATAAAGATTAGGGTAAGAATAAATAAAATAGAGACTAAATGAATAATACAAAGATTTAATGAAACAAAGAGTTGGTTCTTTGAAAAGATAACATTCACAAGTCCTTGACTAAACTTACTAAAAGGAAGAGAAATAAGACCCAAATAAATAGAAAGAGATAAGAAGGGGAATATACAATAGATATCATTGAAATTCACTGGATCATTTGGGAGTATTTTTTTAAAAAACTATATGTAAAACAAATTGGAAAATATCACAGAGATGGACAAATTTTTGGACACATATAACATTACAAAATGAATCAAAATAGAAAATAAAACGAAAAAGCCTAAATAGATCAATAACAAGAAATGAGATTGAAATAGTCATAAAAAGTTTTCTAACAAAGAAAAATTCAGAACAAACAGGTTCACTGTTGAGTTTTGCTAAATTTTTAAAGAAGAAATAATGCCAAATACCAAAGCTCCTCAAAATATTCCATAAATTAGAAAGAGAAGGTACCTTTTAAACCAATTCTACAAAGCTAGTATCACCCTACTATCATAACATGATAAAGACACAACACACATACACATAAGGAAACTATAGATCAATATCCCTAATGTCATAGTCCAAAAATTCTCAATCAAATTGTTGCGACTTGAATTCAACAGCACATTAAAAAGATAATACACCATGAACAAGTTAGTTTCATTTCAGTGATGTAAGAATGGTTCAACACACACAAATCAATAAATGAAATACAGTACACAAATAAAACCAAAGACAAACATCACACGATCATCTCAATAGATTCAGAAAGAGCCTTTGATAAATTGTGTATCTCTTCATGATAAAAATTCTGATTATAATTAGATATGATAGGAAAATCAGAATTTTGTTGAACTTCCTTATACTTGTTTAGAATATAGTATTGTTTTTAGTCTAAATTACATAATGCTTTAATTAACAAGGACCATAAAATTCTTATTCTAGTCCTGTCTGTTGAGAAGGCATGTTGGAAAGTGAAGAAAAAAACCTGATTACATTAGGGATAGAAGTATTATATGTCAACACAGTAAAGGCTCTATATCACAAGCCCATAGCCAACATCATTCTGAATGGGAAGAATAAAAGCATTTCCTCTAAAAATCAGGAAAATATGAGAATGTCCACTCTCATTACTCTTATTCAATATATAAAATTTCATCCGGAGCAATCAGGCAAGAAAAACAAAAGAGATTCACAGAAAAAATGAGGAAGTCAAATTTCCCCTGGTTGCAGATAGTACAATTTTATACTTAGAAAGCCCTAAAGACTATACACATACCCCCACAAAAAAAAACCTTTTAGAACTGATAAACAAATTCAACAAAATAGCAGAATATAAAACCAAATATATATAAAATCGATAACTTTTTAATACACCAAAAATGAACTTCCTGAAAAAGAAATTAGAAAAAAAACTATCCACAATAAGTGAAAAAAAACACAAATTAATAAAATATTCAGGAATAATCTTGACCAAAAAGATGAAAAAATTCTACAATAAAAATTTTAAAGCACTGAAGAAAGAAATTGAAGAAGACACTAGAAGGTGGAAAGAACACCAGTGGGAGAATAAATATTGTTTAAATGAATACACTACCAAAAGTGATCTACAGATTCAATATAGTCCTCATCAAAATACCAATGACATTCTTCACAGAACTAGAAAAAACAATACTAAAATTCATATAAAAGCACAAAAGACCCATAACAGCCAAAGCAATCCTGGACAAAAAGAGCAACACTGTGGGGATGATAATTCCTGGTTTCAAAATATACTAAGAGCAATAATAATAAAAATAGAATTGTATTTAAATAGAATAGAGGACTCAGAAATAAATTCATGCATCTATAGCTAACTGATCCTCAACAAAAGTTCCAAACACATATGTTGGAGAAAAGACAGCCTTTTTAACAAATTATGTTGGGAAAACTGAATACCCATAGGGAAAAAATTGAAACTAGGCCCCCTGTACAAAAATCAAGTCTCAACTTGTATAAAAATCAACTCAAATAAATAAATAAATAAACTCAAAATGAATCAAATATATTAATGTAAGACCTGAAGCTTTTAAATGACGAGAAGAAAGCATAGATATTGCTACAGGCAACAATTTCCTGAATAGGATTCCAATAGCCCAGGAAACAAAAGAAATAATGGACAAATAGGATCACATCATATTAAAAAGTTTCTGCACAACAAGAGAAACAATTATCAGAGTGAAGAGATAATGTACACTATAGCAGGAAACAAAATCTTTGCTAGCTATTCATTTGACAAAGAATTAATATCCAGAATATATAATTTTTAAAAATTAACAAAAGAACAAGCAATCTAATCAAGAAATGAGCAATTGGTGTGAATAGATACTTCTCAAGAGAAGAGTATGGATGGTCAATAAATATATTTTTAAATGATATATATCTTTATTCATCAGGCAAGTGCAAATCAAAACTATAGTAAGATTCCATCTGGAAGTATAGTCAGAATGGCTATTATAAAAATTAATAAATAAATAACAAATGCAGGCAAGGATATGGAGAAAAAAAGAACCCTTTTACAATTTTAGTGGGAGTGTAAATTAGCTCTGTCACTATAGCAATCAGTATGGAGTTTCCTTAAAAAATTAAAAATAGAATTACCAAACAATCCAGCTATATCAATCCTGGGTATATATCCAGAGGAAATAAGTCAGTGTACCAAAGAGGTACCTGTACACCCATGTTTTTTTACAGCACCATTCATAATTGTAAAGATACTGAATCAGTCCAGGTGCTCATCAACATATGAATGAATTTTAAAAATGGTATATATACACTATGGATATCATTCAGTCATAAAGAATAATGAAACCATGTCATTTTCAGGAAAATTGGTGGAATTGGAGAATGTTAAGTGAAATCAGCCACATAAAGAATAAGTGTGGCATGTTTTCTCATGCCCATTAGTACCTTGGTTTTTCTACTTTAAAATGAAACAGAGCTAAATGTGTTTGGGGCTGCAAGACTAAGCATGGGGAAGCAGGTGATAGTTTTATCAAAGAAAATCTGTGACAGTCAATTAACATCATGGTGATTCTACAGTTACAAAATCAGTTTTTATTTGACATATAGTTTTGTCACAGCTTTTGAAAATTTGGCAATGAGGCTGAAGGTCTGTTAATAATTCTATAGATCCTTGTATTCATGTATGCATGAATAAAGTATTAATAAAAACTTTTCTCTTTTCTATGGGTATATATGATCTTGGGTTAGCTTTCTACCTTTGTTCCCTTGGAAACCTGAGAAAGGTGGAATACCATTTGGATTGGTTTTGTAGATTTATATTGCTTATAGTCCCATAATTACTAATTTTTCTAGATTTGGAGGGATACAAGTGAACCCTAAATCAATGGAAGCATCTAGATTTAAAGAAGAATGCTTTTCATTTATGAAGTCTTAAATCAACTGGACCTTGATATTATGCTATGATTTGAATATCAGCTCCAAAACTTATGTTGAAATTTAACTGCCATTGTGACAGTATTAACAGGTGTCAGCATCCTACAGTGATACAGGCACATCACTGTTTATAGCAGTGCAATTCACAATAGTCAAGTTATGGAACAATCCCAGGTGCCCATTAACAGATGAATCAATAAAGAAAATGAGTCATGTATACACAACGGACTTTTACTCAGCTATAAAGGAGAATGGAATAATGCCATTTGCTGGTAAATGGATGTAATTAAAGAACATCAGGCTAAGTGAAATAAGTTAGATTCACAAAATCAAAGGTCAACTGTTTTCTTATACAAGCAGAAATTAGAAACAAGGGGGAAACAGGGTTGGAGAATCCCACAAAAACAGAAGAAAAGTCAGTAAATTACAGAAAAGGGATTAAGGGTGATAGAGGATAGATGGGGAAAGGGAGGAACTGCAGAATTGAATTGACCAAGTTATGCTATGTACATATATGAGTATACCACATTGAATTCCCCTCCATGTATACCTACAAAGTACCAATTAAAAACAATGAATAAACAGAAGTAAGTTCAGTAGAGTAGAAGAAGAAAACTGGGACAGGAAGGACAGAAGAAAATATGCAACTACTGAGGATTGAAATGCACCAAATTATATTCCATATATGTATGAATATGTCACTATTGAACATATGAACCCCACTATTATTTATAACCATAATACACTAATAAGAACTTTTTTAAAAAAAAAAGGATAATTAGATCATGAGGAGTCTGTCCTGATGAGTGGATTAAATCTACTATTGTGGGAGCACTTTTCTGATAAAAAGATGAAGTTTGGCCTCTATTAATTTATAACCCTCTCTTATTCTTTCTTGCTACATAATGACTTCCATGAGGTTATGATGTGGCAAGAGGGTCCTTACCAGGTGCACCCCTCAATCTTAGACTTACCAGACTCAAGGATAGAAAATGAAACAAATTTTATTATTTATAACCTATCCAATCTGTGGCATTCTGTTATAGCAGCAGTAAACAGACTAAGATATATTGTTAGAAATATCTTGAATTTTATAAACAACTCTTTGGCAGCTTAAGTGGAAAATATCAAAAGGTAAAACATAATACAGATTTCCCTGAGTTTAGAAATTTTTGTAACCAGGCCTCAGAAGCTTCAACTATGGGAAAGTTACAGGAAACACCAGTTCCTATTTTGAACATGGGTTTCTGAGCCATGGTAGCCCCGTGCTTGCTCATGTGATCTCATTTCCCTTGCACATGTACTATCACTCAGGGAGTAGGATCCAGAGTCAACCCCTCTGGACTGAAGTATGGACCTTAAAAAGATTCCCATTAAAAATGCACTCTTGAAACTTCCTAGCTGGCATACCATGTTTCCTAACCTGTGTCCTTCTACACAAAAGTAATGGCAAGTACAAACCATTTTATTCATGCAGGTGGGAGATGTCTAGTTGAGCTGAGGTCGACCAAGAGTGCTGCAACATGAATGTGAAACAAGGACAGACGAGGTCTTCTGAATGGATACTCACATGCACATCTGGAATGGGCTTGGTGAACAGGGAGATGACCACAATGGTGATGACAGAAATGACAAAGAGGATAATGGCAAAATATAAGTAGTGGACCCCACAGATAATGGTGGGACAGTTGCTGGGCTCCATGCAGCTCCCAGTTCCATAGGCAAACTCAGTAATCATACGGGAAATTCCAATCAGAAATCCTAGGATGAGTCCCCAAAAGGCTCCCTGTGAAAGAAAACCCTGAATTAATGAGTGCTGAACCCACAAAACAGGTGGGAATTCTAACATTCCAAGAGATGGGCAGAGGCAAAGGAATAAAGCTGAGAGAAATGGTAGCTCTAGACCATCTGAAGCCAGGACATCATGGTGCAGGATTGTTAAGTCAGGCTTCCAGGGGGTCTCTCTATCTTGTTTCAGCAGCATGATTTCACCTGCATCATTAAACAAGGACTCATAATATAATGGGGTAAAGTGATTAATAAATCATATGGAATTTTAATCTCCCCTAAATTCCAAAAATTCCTTTTAACTTAAAAAATATTTGAACTCTCCACCTCATCTATTGTCACCACCTGCCTCCAGATTTACACCTATTCAGATATAAAGTAACTACTTGTAAAATATTTTGTCTTCTTTGAAGACACTGAAAAAAAATTAGGTATTTGTGGGGTAGAGAAAGTAAATTTTCCATATATAAATAATAATTCTTCCTTCATTAGTCCCTGTTACAAATAAAAAATATCTCTTTTTAGTTTAATAACATAACATTATATAATGCATTTTTATATCAAATTTGGGGTTTGTATATGAGATACACAGAAATTTTCCAAAGACTAAAAGAGGGGACTATTTTTTCAGAGAATTTTTTAGACTCTTCTTTCTTCTTCCTTTCCTTTCTTCCGTATCTTTTCTTTGCTTTCTTCCTCCTTTTTTCTTTACTTTCCTTCACCTTTCTTTCTTTGCTTCTTCCTTTGCTTGCTTTTTTTTTTGCCTTTTGGTCTGCACTCACTTAAGGTCCATATCTATTTTTGAAAGCTACATATTAAGTGATCAAGTGGCAAATGAGAATGTGCAAGTAGAATGGTGGCCAAAATGAATCTTCATGATTTTATCAAGTATTGACAGTCCCTTAGCTAGCCACAGTTACTCCTACACTATAATCCAAGTGTGTTACATTAACAGCTATTCTTTAAGTATGCCATGTATGTTTATGTCCTAGGACCTTTGTTCAGGTCATTCTTTCTATCTAGAAGACTTGGGATAATTCTCTTCCTGGTAAATTTCTCCTGTCTTAAATACAATAAAATAGAGAGAACTGGGTGGGTTCATTCTCCTTGTGTGGCCACAACACTGTGAACACATCTCCATGCCAGCCCAACTCTCCTGCCATGCAATCACTCATTCAGTTCTCTGCCTCCTCACTTGAATTGGGAGTTTTCCCAGGAAAGGAACCAAGTTTCACTCACTTAATGTAGCTAGTGCCTGGCACCATGCCTGGTATCTGAAATTGTCTATTAAATTAATAAATGAGTAAGAAAAAAGGTTTCTCATTCATCCCCCATAATGTATTCCTTAAAAAACATTTTTTTAAATTTTAGTTAGTATGAATAATTCTGATAAAACTTACCAAGAATCTTTTTCTTTTTGGCAATTAACTTCTATTCCTTTATCATTACTCTCAAGTGGCTCTTAAAAAAACTGATAGCCTTTCATATTTTCTTGTGCATTTTAGGATATCCCTGACAACTAACCACTAGATATATGCAGGGTTCTCAGAAGCAAAACTATCAAAAATGTTTCCAGACATTGACAAAGTCCCCCTTGAAGAGGGTGAAAAAACACCTCCAATGGAGAATAAATATGGTCTATCTCAATTCTTAGCTTTATTTTTAAAAGCACTGGTCTATTACCAAATTAGATATTCTTGTGGCCTAATATAGTACCCACCTGGGCTCTCAGTTGACAATTTGTATTTTAGAAATATTCCAGGGAACCAGCTTTCTGCTAATAACTACTGAAATTTGTCCAAAGATATTTATCTATGTCTCTATTGAGATTACTTTCTTGTTTAATTCTGATTTCTCCAAGGTATCTGTGTGCCTAGTTTTGAATAACTGGATTATCTTTCTCATAGCACAAATATGGAAAGAACAGATATACCTGTTGTATTTTGTGTACCTCAAAACTGGGTTTTTCCACTGAAGTACTTCCCTGATGCAGTATATATCTGTTTCTGTCCTTTTGAGAGTGAAAAAGTGTTTTCAAGTAAAACTATGTTATCAATTTTATTTTACTCTTTCAGATAGTAAGCCACATGGTCAGCACTGCTGCTCAGAGACAGCTGAGCAACACCCCAGTCATACAACATATCCAAAAGCATCTTTCTCATTGTTTTTTAAAAACAGCAATGGCACCCCACTGTTGGCTTAAATTCTTTAACCTGGCTTTCAAAGTGATCATTCCTATTCTAACTTTGACCTGCTTTTCCAGCTGCATATTCCATTATTCACAAACTCTCTCTCCAGCCAGGTAAGATTCCTTGCAAGACCCTTGTCTTCCCCTTATCCTTTCTTTTCCACATTGGGCAAATCTCTTCTCTCTGCTTAAATTCTTTCTCTTTCTTTTACAATTTTAAATCCCTCCAGATCCACTTTTCCAAGGTATCTTCTCAAATGATTTCAGCACATGTTGATTGATACAGCCTTTCCTAAATCTCTTCCTACTTACATTTTGAATCAAATTTTTAAAAATGCCTCAATTCCTATCTATCTTACATTGTTTTTCAGATAAAATGTTTGAGCAACAGGACCTTTTCCTTCACTGGGTCCTGAATAGTGCTGGCTGAAAAACCCAGTTCAAACCATAGCCACTGGAAGTAACTTATGCTAGGATTTCCTGTGGAGCTGCTCACCCAGAGACTACAAACTTCATAGGAGGCTCCATGAGGTCAGGTCAGAATCACCAAGGTTGGATAGAAAATGTACAATATGAGTTGGGACCCTGTACCAAGAAGAACAGGGTACTTATAGAGAAAGTAGACCCAGTATTAACTCCTGAGGAGTTTATTCCAACTCTTAGAGAGTCTCCATGGTCCATAAAGACTTTCTCATATAAACCTTTAGAGGTACATCCATTTCTTCTTAAGATCTCTGGGAAACAGAATCTCTTCCGCAGAGAATGTACCCATAGAAAATTCTGTGTCAGACTGACTTTTCTGAACATGTCAAAGCAATACCTACAGGTTCAGTGATTCTCTTCCAGAAAACAGCAAGCAGGAAGACAGCTGCAATGGGTGGTCCCAAGTAACTGGTAATGGACTGGATATAATCAAAGAGCTGCCCACTTTGTGCTGACTGCACAATGGGCACCCAGGCAATGCTGATGGCAATCAGAAAGAGAATGAACAACCTGAAATCAAATTCCCCATGACAGAATGTTAATAAATAATCCTACATAAATAAATATATATTACTATGTGTCCCACACATATATACACACGTCACTTTCAAACATATATATACATACATATATATACATATGTATACATAATATGACCACAGAAAGGAAAAGTAATAAGCAAATTCATTCTTGAGTCTTTTTTTCTCCCTATTCATCTGTGGCTATGGGTAAGTGAAACACACTTGGTTTTTGATAGTCATTTGGGCCAAATCATTCCCATATAAAAATCCCACTTTGGGAGGCAGAAGTGTACAGGGACAAGGCTATATACTTTGGAGCAAGGTAGTTCTGAATTAAATTTTTTTCTATCTTTGTGTTTAGCCTCTCCCTGAGTCTCAAATTCTCCAACTCTAAACAGAGAAATATGTGACTGACCACAAAAAAAATTGGAATAAGCATTAGTGAGAGTAAAATGCCTCACAAACAGTAGGCATTCAATAAATAGTAAAAAAACCACTATTGTTTTATTTAAAAATATATTGTTATTATTTTCTTCTCCTTCCTCATAATAAAATTTAAAACAAGCCAATGAAAGTTTATAAAGGAACAGTCTGGATAGGAAGGGACACAATTAGGTATTTCCAGCTCTCTCTCTCTTGAGCTTTACCATGTCCTAAAAAGATTGGTGAGTCTCACATAAGCTCTTATTACTTGGCTCTTGATTTAACTATAAATTAAGGGGATCCTTGTGAACATAGAAGAAAGAACAGCAGAATAGAGGAAGAGGATTGAGAGGGAGGAGGGATGGAAAAGGGGAGGAACAGCAGAATGAAATTAACCAAATTATGAATATATCACAATGAAGTTCATTTTTTATATAATTGTAATGCTCCTCTTTAAAAATAAAACCCAACGTGGGCTAGAGTTGTAACTCAGTGGTAGAGCATTTGCCTGTCATGTATGGGGCCCTGGGTTTGATCCTCGGCATCACATATATATAAATAAGGAAATAAAATTAAAAATCCATTGCAATAAAAAAACATTTAAACAACAACAATAAATGAATGCAAGGAAGAGCACTAGAGTAGAAGAAGGGAATCAGGAAGAAGGAGAAGAGGAGGGAAAGGGGAAGAACTGGGGATTGAAATGCAGCAAATTATGTTATATGCCTCCAAGAATATATACCACTATTATCTAAAACTGTAATACACTAATGAAAGCAATTTAAAAAGGCTTTGATTCACTTACTTCACATGTATTTAAGGCAAAAGAGTCTTAAACTGACCTTCTTAAAGTTGTGTTTTTAAATATTTCTCACTCTGAAATTTCCTCCCATTGCCCCCTATTTACCCAAATTCTACCTACCACTTTGAACCCAGTTAAGGTTCTTCCTCCTCCAGGGCCCTTTCCCAAGTATGCCATACTATGCTCACTTCTCCCTTATCTGAGTCCCTGATTGCTCTTACAGTCCACATAGTAGAGTTTCAAACTGTTTCACATCACTGTGAGCTTGTACAGGAGACTGAGATAAGCCACAAGATAGTAGTTATGGGATGTAAGGAAGTGTGAGACCCAACATACTCTTAGGACTAGGGGATCCAGATCTGTACAAAGAAACAAAGTTATCTTCTTTTCCATTTTGCATTTGAGCCTTACAAATACCAAGGAAAGTTAGTAAGTGCCTTTTTAAGGGAAAGCCAGTCAAGGTAGTAGTACTATTTTCTATGATACAAAGTAGTAGATTCTGATCTGGTCAGATCTCCCTTGGCTGCCTTTCTTTAGCCCAGAGACCTGTGAAGTGGTAGCCCATATCCCTCCTGAACTCATTGGGAATCTTTTCTTTAACTAACATCCCAGGGTTTGTTCCACCTGACCTAAGGAGAGTGCTTTAGCCCCCTGAAGAGACATATCAACAGTCAGGCACACACTGTAATCCCAGTGACTAAAGAGGTTGATTTAGAGAATCACATTTGAGGCCAGCCTGGACAATAGAGCAAGACACTGTCTCAAAATTTAAAAAAATTAAAGGGTTGAGATTGCAAGTCACTGGAAGAGTATCCCTTGGACACATTCCCAGTACCAGGGAGAGCAGGGAGAGAGGGAGGTGGGGAGAAAGAGAGAAGAGACACATAAGCATATCTATGAATCCTGTGTCCAGAGCACCTGTTTAATGGCTAATTATGATAATGAGCACACCTGATCCATTTGACAATGTTTTGATATTTTCAGAGTCCTGTTGATAAATTCATTTATGACAGTCAAAAATGTAGCGCATTGATGACTTCCAATTCTCCAGTTTAAAGTTAAATATTACTGAAGGGTAAATATTACAAACCACCAATATCACTCTACCAGCACTGTCCAATCTTGTCTAGCTGATCATTTTCTGATCATTCATGATAGATGACTGTATTTACCTTCCTGCAATCATGAGCTCTTTCTCAGATGCTTGCTTCCGGATCTTCGTGTAGATGTCCATGGTGAAGAGGGTGCTGGCACTGTTGAAGATGGAAGTTAGGGAGCTCATGAGAGAAGCCATCATGACTGACAGCATCAGGCCTCGCAATCCTGGAAGACAAGGAAGGTCTGAGTGGCACATCTAGTACTTCAGCAGGACTCAACTTTTGTTTGCTTCTGAAACTGTGCCATCTTCTCTAGTTTATGTTTCCAGAAAAAATAAATGTTTTAATTTGGGCATAGTGGTGCACACCTGTAATATCACTGGATGGGGAGGCTGAGGCAAGAGGATCACAAGTTCAAAGCCAGCCTCAGCAATTTAGCAAGGCCCTAAGCAACTTAGTGAGATCCTGTCTCTAAATAAAATATTTTTTTAAAAGGGGTTGAATGTGGCTTATTGGTTAAACAGCCCTGGATTAAATACCTGCTACCAAAAGCAAAACAAAACAAAAAAAAATGTTTTAAGGAATAGGCCATGGCTTTAAATTATAATTCCATGACAACCAACAAAGCTCTAGATAAAAAAAAAACATGTATGAGGTAAATATTTCACAATCGAATTATAATGATGGTGATGGTGGTGGTGGTGGTGGTGTTTCCAGTTGAGGGATTTTTTTATATGATCTTTCACTCAAAAGATTCATGATATAGCTCAAAGATATTTAAATGAGGATTCAAAAGATAAGGTTATCAAGAAAATAAAAAGACAGCTATGGAATAGGAATAAATATTTACAGTTCATATATCTGGTAAGGACTTACTATATAGACCATATAAATAACTATCATAGCTCAATAATAAAAATACAAATAACCCAATTAAAATGGCAGATGATCTGAATAGCCATTTCTCCAAAGATATACAAATGGTCAATAATGACATGAAAAGACGTTTGACCTCAAGAAAATTCAAATCAAAGCCACAATAATTATTATTTCACACCAATTAGGATGGTATTTGAAAAATATAATGAGAAATGTGGACTTTCTATTGCTAGTAGAAATGTAAAATGGCAAAATTGGAAGTTCGGCAATCAGTTAAACATAGAGTTACAATATGATTCATCAGTTTCACTCCTAAGTGTCTACCCAAGGGAAATAAAAATATACATCCAAACAAATATATAAGTGTAAATGTTCATGGCATCATTATTTATAACATCTGAAAAATAGAAACAACTCACATGTCCATCAAGTGATTAATGGTTAAACAAAATAAAAAACTGATAAATGGATTATCATGCAATGGAATATTATCCATTAATAAAAAGAAATAAAATGCAAATACATGCCACAACACAGATGCTCTGTTAAAGTAGACAGTCACAAAGGACCACATATTTTTATATGATTCCTTTTAAATGAAAGATCTGGAACAGGCAAATATATAGAGACAGAAAGTGTATCTTTGGTTATTTAGGACTGGGAGTTTGGGTTGAAACAAGGAAGGGCTGCTAACTTCTTTAACAGGTGAAGAATTTCTTTATTAGGTGGTGAAAATTTTCTAAAATGGATTAAGGTGATAGGCACTACTCTATGAACAACTAAAAATCATTGAGTTGGACACCTTGAATGAGCAAATTGAATGGAATGTCAGTTATAGCTCAATGAAGTTTTTATTGAAAGAAGACAAAGCTCTATTTCCAACTCTGACCTAAGCAAGTTATGCAAAATTGTAGGCCTTATTTCTTGAGGTGTTAAATAGGGATAATATGACATCCACTCATGTCAGAATAAGAGATATTGTTTTAAAAGTTTTCCCACTCACAGCAAGCATGGTTGGCTATAATCTCTGTCATTCTTTCTATACCTATTGCATCTGCTGAGGCCAGAAGGCCAGGGCAAGCTGAAGGCCCACTATCACTGCACAGATTTACAGTCTCGGTAGCAAAGTGACTTTAGGGATCACCTAGGCTTAATATCTACTTGCTACAATGGGTCCCTTCCACAACTCTTGCCATGCCCAAACCCTCGGTAATAGGAAATCTGCTACACCACAGGAAGCCTATTCCCTCTTGGACAGTTCTGACCAGGCTGAAATATGCCTCTTTACAGCTTCAGTCCTTATGCAACTCAGTTGGAGAGGTCTTACCTTTCCCTTCTTTACCTCTTTCATATATTTAAAGATAGCTTGTGATGGGAGGGGAGGGGAGAGGATGTGAGAATAGGAAAGATAGTAGAACAAAACAGACATTATTACTATATGTCTATATGTGACTGCATGACCAATATGACTCTGCAATATATATATACTCAAAAATAAGAAATTATATTCCATCTATGTATATCAAAGTGTATAAATGCATTCTATTGTCATGTATAATTAATTAAAACAAATTATAAAAAAGATAACTCATGTCTCCTTGAGTTTCGTATTCTCTAAGCTAAATATCTTCAGTTTCTTTCAATGTTCCTACTTAATTTAGGAACCCAACTATATAAACTTGACTCCTATTTCCATTAACTTCAATAGATTTATTGAGTCAACATTCATGCCTGTTATGATTTGGATCTGAAATGTTCCCAAAAGGCTCATATGTTGAAGGCTCGGTCTCTAATGCAGCTTTGTTCAGATGTGGGGCTTTTGGGAAGTGATTGGATTATTAAGGCTCAAACTTCATTAGTGGATTCATCCATTGATGGATGCATAATTTGATAGCACTATTGGGAAATGGTAGAAACTATAGGAACTGGGTCCTCATTAAAGAGAGGGAGTCTTCATTAAAGAGAGTGGGTCCTTGAGGCAATGCCCTAATGTACTTAAGTTCTCTGTTATCTGTCTCCTTGTCTGTCTGTGAGTACACACTCACCACAGGAATGAAGTAATTCATACTTCTCTCTCCTTCTGGCTGTATGAGGTAACTTTCCTCTGCCACAGCTTCCCTACCATTAAGTTCTGCTCACCAAGGCCTAGAATCAAATGAAATAAAACCTCTAGTGACTGGAATCTCTGAAACCATAAGCCAAAGCAAATCTTTCCTCCCTTAGGTTGATTTTTTCCTCAGGTGTTAGGCCACAGACACAAAGCTAATAAACACAATGTAACAGTTGTCTAATTCATGCTTTAAATATAGCCAGTACTGCTCTGCATTGAGATTTATTTTTAAATGGACATGCTTTTTCTCTTCTCCTCCTGCCTAATCTCTCCACTTTTCTAATCTTGGGGGAAGCAAGATTACCCTTCTTCCCCATACTAAGCCTAGTTGTCTGTCTGTGAGTACACACTCTCCACAGGAATGAAGTAATTCACACTTCAGAGATGGTAGCAGATCTAAGAAATCTTACAAATGAGCAAATGAATTCTGATTCCCATCAGGGCACACCTGGAATATAGCCTTTGAATCACCCCTTTCAGAGCTCTCTGTTCTTCCTGATGGACGGAATCATAGACTCTGGTGGAGTGTCACCCCCTCCTCCACAGAAAATCTTAATTAAGCTTCTCCAGATGTCCTCACCATAAGTGATCTTAAAATATCAGCAAAAGAATCTCTGCAAAAGAGTTCAGTGTAATTAAATTTCCTGTTGCTCTCTTACAATAACTAAAATTGGCCATGGCCTGAAAGAGAACCAGGTGCTGAATACCCCTTTATTAGTTTATCACAACATTTATGGGCTATCTAGTGTTGCAGATTCTCTAGTTTAAATGATATATAATAGTTTGTAAAGGTTTTCAAGCGGGAGGTGTATTTACAAATATAGAGTGTGATAAGAAGACTTTTTTTAACAAAGTCTCTGGCCTTGGGCCTGCTTCACAGGGATATTTGCATTTCAAAGATATAAGAAGATGTTACTAATTTGGTTCCATGGAAACAGCTGTCAGGGGAGGGGAGAAGAAGCTCTCCCTTTCTCAGACACTGATTCTTACAATAAATGTCTTTGAGGGGTTAATTTGCCCAGAACAGTAAATGATAAACCTGTTGTCATGGGAACTTCTGTAAATTGGAAACCTCTGAATTTCTCCCCCTATACACTGGGTATAAAGTTCTAAAACTTCCTGAACTCATGGTTCAGAAGGACTGAAAGATTACACTGAAAACTTTTCCCTCTGAGCCTGGTTACAACCAATAAAAGTAAAGAATAAATCTGTTTCCTGCTATCTTCCAATGTCCTATCACATCTGTCCCTACAACACTGGGACAGTAGTTCTGTGTTTCTCTTTTGCTAGCAAAGTAATAAAACTTTTTTTTTTCCTTTTTCTCAAAACCTTGTCTTCTTTATTGGATTGTCATCATGGACAAGGACTGAGCCTTTGGTAACAACAATTTTTCTTGAGGTCTTTTAGTAACATTATTCTCTTATACCTCTGGGTTTGGTATCTATAAACAATTTTATGGTCTCATATAAATAGCCTTTCAATATAGACATAAAGTCTGCCCATTCCAATCTCTTTATTTTTTAGAAGATTTTTAAAAATGTTTCCTCCTGAGTTTATATAATACAGACAATACACCTACTGGAGCTATAGGAGTTATAAAGACCACTTACTCTGATTTTCTCATTTTTTCAATTGATAACTCTATTTTAAGAAGTTATTAGGTAGGGCTTTCAGTGATTTGCTCAGGGTTACTTCATCAGTTAATTGCTTAACTGGGACAGAACTCTGTCCTCTGTTCCACATTAATTTAAAACTCTCATTCATTTATTCACTCAACAAATATTTGTTGATCATAATTTTATAGCAGCACAAACAAGAAGTAATGTAAGGTCAGACCAAAATTTTAGAGAAATAGGATGATTGATGAGCCCAACCTATTCTATCCTAAGAATGGGAGCCATCTCATCACAAAGTAATGAAAAGTTCATTTCTGTTTTACTAAGATTTCTATTTAGCCTGACCATACTCTGAGGGCTAATCTTATTTGGAATTCCTACCCAAGCCCTAAACTCACCCAACCCTAGTTCTCCTTGACCAGATAACAATGTTCCCTAAAACCTTAGCAGCCTCTCATAAATTCATATGTTGGAATCTCAATTTACTCCCTACCTTGAAATGTCAAGCCATGTAAATCCTTAACCTGCTATCTGCCTTTGTATTATGCTTCCCAGAACCTTGTTAGCTGTAAGTTCCCAAGACACCCCCCCACACTTTGTAATTTCTTGTGCTATAAAACCTTTTTCCTGGAGAGCTAGGAAGTTTTCCTCAGGCCCTGCATTTTGGGTGAGGCAGCCGTTGGCCAGTTCTCTCTTATGTACACAATACAAGCTTGCTTTAATTTGGCTTAAAATTGCAGTCGGTGGTCTTTTCTTTGTGTTGTGATTCATCAAAGATAAGAGATATTTAGGAGACATGATGATAGCATTTGATATGGATTGGTGGGGAAATAATTTACTAGCTGAGAAAAGGAGGATGAATCAGCAAATGAGACATAAAGAAACTACCCAAGAATATGGAAAATGAGAAACAGGAAGAGTGGATACGGGTAGCTGTGCCAATCTAAAGAAATAGGACAAATGCCCCCACAGAGACCAGTGTTATCAGAGCCAAAACTCTGGAGCCATTTTGACTCTTGCTCATCACAACCTTAATAAGCATCCTGGCTGCCTGGAGGTAATTAACTATTACTCCCATATTTATGTCACTTGAATGCAAATGGTTTGCCCAAGGTCATGCATGAAGTCTGTGGTTTAAAAGAAAAAGGACCCTCTCAAAATTCTTCAATTCCTGCCTTGAGCAGAGTTAAGGAAGCCAGATGGCAGACAGAGTTGTTGTGTGCCTTGAAAACGTCACTTTCTTACTGGAGGCCTCCGTTTTCCCAACTGTAAAAAGAAGAGGCTAATCAAATGGCCTCTAAGTTTCTTTTCAATAATAAAAATTTAAAGTTTATTATACATTAATATATTAATATTTATGAATTTTTGTATTTCCTAAGAACCTCCTTGTAAGATGGAAAATGACAAACTCCAAAATAGTGTGGTCTGGAAAGAGGGAGTGAAGAAGAAGGCAACACATTGGTAACATTGATCCTTTCCCAATACACCTTTTCCTAGAGATAGGACACTCCCTGAAAAGTAAGCAAACATCATCCAGTGACAAGACAATCCCTGGGAAGGAGATCTCCATCAGGCCTAGAATGACAGACTCTGAGCAGAAGCCAAAGCATAGATCCTTCCCCAAATAAATCCTTTCCCAGTGAGAGTACAATGGGACCCTGAAGGGAAAGAGATAAGCACTGAACACTGCCTAGACCCTAATATTCTCTCCTAAGTAAAAATATTGCCCAATGGTTCCATTCCCAATTTTCCAAGAAATCTCCATATTGCTTTCTATATTGGTTGTGCCAATTTGCAGTCCCACCATCAGCGTATGATTGTACACGCCCACCCCCCATCCTCACCACCACTTATTGTTGTTTGTCTTCATAATGGCTGCCATTCTGACTGGAATGAGATGAAATCTTAGAGGGGTTTTGATTTGCATTACTCTAATTGCTAGTGATGATGAACATTTTGTCATATACTTGTTGATTGATTGTGCATCTTCTTCTGAGTAGTGATTGTTTAGGTCCTTGGCCCATTGTTGATTGGGTTATTTGGGTTTTTTTTGGTGTTTAGATTTTTAGTTCTTTATATACCCTAGAGATTAGTGCTCTGATGTGTGAGAGGTAAAGAACCAACCTAGATGCCCTTCAATAGATGAATGGATAAAAAAAAAGTGGCATGTAAACACAATGGAATATTACTCAGCAATAAAAGAGAATAAAATCATGGCATTTGCAGGTAAATAAATAGAGTTAGATAAGATAATGCTAAGTTAGCCAATCCCAAAAAACAAATGCCGAATGTTTTCATTGATATAAGGAGGCTGATTCATAGTGGAATAGGGAATGTAAGCATGGGAAGAATAGAGGAACTCTATTCCTAGATAGGGCAGAGGGGTTGGATGGGAAGGGAGTGGGCATGGGGCTACTAATGATGGTGGAATATTATGGACATGAGTATCCAAAGAACAGGCATGAAGACACGAATTGGTGTGAATATACTATGTATATAACTAGATATATGAAAAATTGTACTCTATATGTGTAATAAGAATTGTAACCACTGACATATATAAATTAAAAAAATAATAATATTGCCTAGTAATAACAAATTTCAAATTCTGAAAAACTGTTTCCTGAGGGCCCAAACTGACATGCTCTGTCAATAATTAAGTCATCACTCAGTGTAGCATATATAAACATAGACTTCCCCTTAGCCATTGGCTTATTTTCCATCAGGAAAGTTGGTCCACAGATGCATGATTTCATTACTGAATAAAGGCTGTGCTGATGCATGAAGCTTGCGGCCAGCCCAGTCATTTTGTGCTAACACTCCTAATCTAACCAGCTTTTCAGCCCTTGAACCATAATTAAGAGATTTATTTTTCTCCAACGTGAAACATGAATTACAAATTCACAGGTCAATCCCAAAACTCTAGTTATTCTAAACTCAGGATTCAATCTTCTAGGATAACATATTCTTTTCTTTCTTTCTTCCTTTCTTCTTTCCTTTCTTTCCTTTTTCTTTCCTTTCTTTCCTTTCTTTCCTTTCTTTCCTTTCCCTTTCCTTTCCCTTTCCTTTCCTTCCTTTCCTTCCCTCCCTTCCTTCCTTCCTTCCTTCCTTCCTTCCTTCCTTCCTTCCTTCCTTCCTTCCTTCTTTCTTTCTTTCTTTCTTTCTTTCTTTGTACTGAGGATTAAACTCTTGGGGATACCTGACTACTTATCCACATCCCTAGCTCTTTTTAATTTTTTTCATATTGAGATAGGGTCTCATTAATTTTCATAGGGCCTTACCAAATTTCTAAAGCTGGCCTTAAACTTGTGACCCTCCTGCCTCAGCCTCCCCTCCAGACTTGCTCGGATTATAGACAGGCATGAGCCACCAAGCCTAGAAGGGTGGGGTTCACCTATAATTCCAGCAATTTGGGATAACATACCTTGTATGGTAAGAAGCCACACTGAATTCTATTCATCTACAACTTATCTACAACTTCAAACTCCTTCCTTCTAGAACTAAAATCTGGACTTTTTCCTCCACATATGTCTGTGAAATTATCTAAAAGTTAATTTATTCTCCAGGTAACTATGAGGCTTAGTTCAAGCCTTCATATTAATTTGTTGGAATGTTTTATTCATTTTTAATGGATAGAAAAATTGTTTATATTTATCATGTACACCATGACATTTTGAAATTTGTATAGATTGTGGAATGGCTAAATCTAGCTAATTAACATATCAATGACCTCACATACTTATTTTTTTGTGGTAATCTGCTCTCAGCAATTTTCAAGCACATACACTGTATTGTTAATGACCATAGTCACCACATTGTACAATACATCTCTTGAACTTATTCCTCCTATCTGAAATTTTGTATTCTTTTACCAATATTTCTCCAAATCACGCCACCCTTTGTCTCACTCCCAGGTAATCACCATTCTCTCTATTGCTTTAATCTTGACTTTTTACATTCTGTGTTTATCATGCAGTATTCATCTTCCTGAGTCTGGCTTAATTCACTTAATATAATGTCCTCCAAGCTCATCCAAGCTGTCATAATGACAGAATTTCCTTCTCTTTTAAGGTGAAACAATATTCCTTTGTGTATATATTCCACTTTTCTTTACCCATTCAAATGTTGAGTTCATGGATTGATTTCATGTTGTGAACCATGTTGCAATGAACATGGGGGTGCTGCTACCTCTTCAACATACTGATTTCATTTCCTTCAGAGATATATATACCCAGTAATGAGATTATTAGATCATATCGTAGTTCTGTCTTTTTTTCAGGAACCTCCATAGTGTTTTCCACATTGATTATACTAATTTGTATTGTCTGTGTTGAAGATCTTTGAAAGATTTTCTAGACGATCATGGAAGAGCCACCGTTTTCCCTAATAAATTTTTATTTTCCAAGCCTGGTGGACAAGTCCCAGGACTCAGAGAGCCTAACCAAGTCATATTCTTATAGACATGTGCAAAACCTGAAAATACTTAGAATGAAACTTCCCCTACTGACCCACTAGATTCAGAAAGTTTTTAGTCTCAGAAGGCACCCAGGAGTCTAGAGGGAGCCTAAACCCAATCAGCCTCTCAAGAAAGACTCACCATTAGGCATGAGCTCCACCACCAAGGTGGGGTAGGCGATGTTGGTACAGCCAACTGGGGTGCCACAATATTTTTTACATTCTGAAGGAATGACACAGGCAATTTTTTCTGGGGAGAGACAAAAAATCATATCAGCAAACACACATTGGGGGAATACTTCTAAAATTCACCTTCTTAAAACAAGGTGTCAAATATAACATTTCTGCCCAGGGCCCTGAAATGGTTGCACACGAGTGTAGATTGCAGTAAGCACCTCCATCCCATGCCCCTATATTTTTTGTCTTGATTCACCCCCAACCTCTGACTAGGGAGGAAGGATGGCTCCTAAATAGAGGAAGATGAGGAACAAAAGAAATGCTTAGGGTGAGATGGTGGGGAACACTTTCTTTAGACTTTAGCTAACTACTCTTCAGCTCAACAGTGATAATTACCTTGTTTTCTCCTGTAAAAGCACAGTGATCTGTGGTTCCTAACCACAAAGATATGCATAGGTTAGGCAAATTCTAGACCATGTTATATAAGGCACATGAGCACCTGCAGAGTTTTGTCCTCCAGATTTATTTTAAGCAGCTCTTAGAAGTAGAGTCACATGTCTAAATAACTGAGGAAATTTCCTCTGTGACAGGATTGTTGGATACCACCTCCGAGATATGGGAAATCTGGGATTAAAAAGTAAGTAGCCTGAGAGGGAAAGGAACATGGTCTAGAGTTTTAGAGAGAATTCTAGAAATGTGCATAAGGATTCAGATCAACAAATATTTGTTCAACACTTGCTACAAGAATATCTCATTTAGTGCTGCCCTATATTCAACCATAGCACTATTTTGTAAACAAGTATGTATAACATGCAGTAGAATATAAACCATTCAGTTAGTTATACAGTCTTCCCTCAGTGTCCTTAGAGGGAACTGGTTCCAGGACACTACCTGACACCCAGTGGATACAAAACTCTGCAGGTGCTCAACTACCTTATATAATATGGTATAGAATTTGCATAACACATATATATCTTTCTGCATACTTTAAATCATCTCTAGATTACTTATAATTCCTAGTATGATATAAATGCTAGGTAAACATTTGTTGTACCATGTTGAACAATAACAAGGCAAAAAAGGCTACACATGTTCAGTATAGATGAAATTTTTTCTGTATATTTTCAATCCATCCATAGTTGGTTAAAAACATGGACATGCAAATCATAAATATAAAAGATCGACTGTATTTTTTTTCCTAACAGAAGAAACAAGCCTGGGGTAGGTGGAGGAGCTATAATTGAACACATGTTATTAAATGGAAGAGGCAAGTTGGATGCATATTGCGACTTTAGAAGATTTGAAAAATAAAATGAGAAAACAATTGCCAGTGTAAGAAACCAGGGAAGACAACTCCAAACGTCTTTGTCCTCAAATTGCTCATTGTTAATCAGAGGGAAAAATGATGCTTGGGAATCATGGCAAGAAGAGGGCAGACTACAGGGAGCAGAAAGTTAGGGACTTTAGAAGTGATCCAGAGGTAGAGAAATGAGTATGGTCCATGAGTCTCCCAGAAGGTATTACCTGTGTAGAGAATGCGGCTGATCATCCCTGGCATCACCATGAGGAACATGGGCAGCAGCTTCATGTACCCACACAGGGTACAGCCGGCCTTCACGTGAGACATATTCTTGGCTGAGAGGCAGCGCTGCACAATCACCTGCCATGGAAAGCCCAGTGAGAGTGGGTTGCAGCCCTGAGATCCCATGATATCCGACAGTTAGGTTCCCCATCCTGAGTCCTTGGCCTGAGACTCAAGACCATGTGAGGCCTCCCCTATGTTTCCCAGCCCCACAAGCCACAGGTAGGCAAGAATCTCTGCAGTTCCCTGGGGAAAATCTGTACACCCTGCCTATCCGGCTTGAGTACCTGATCCGTGCACCAGTACCACAAGGCGAGGATGGCCAGCCCAAAGATGAGCCCAGGCCATGGGAGGTCTCCCTTCAGGGGATCTCGGAAGATGTGGAAGGAGTCTTCCCTTGGAGTGTAGCATTCTTCCTTGATGGTGGTGTTTCCATCAGAAATTAAGGTTGGAATGGCTTTCATATACTTTTCCATGAAGGCTTCATACCCTCCCACTTCATTGAAAGCTGGAAAACATTGGTACAAAAACAGTCTGAAATTTCCAACTCTTCATAGAGATTTCATCTCTGGAGCCTGAGAATTTGAGAGGACACCACCACCAGAGAGAGCCCTTACTGTGTGGTCTTGAGCAAGTTATTTTCCCATTCTGTGCTCCACTTTCTCAACCATAGAATGGAATTATTAACCCTGCCCAGCCCCCTTGGGGGCTACTATGAGGATCCAAAGCAAAAACTTGTGAGAATGTTCTAAACACAAACTTCTTTACAAAATGGAAGGTATCTCAATGACTTAAATGAAGTTCTTAGTATGGGATCACATGCAAAGACTTCTTTCCTCACTCCCTGTTGTCAGCCATGGTCTTTGGAACTCAAATCACAGGCTTAGAGACCCTCAGTGACCAGTAAGAACCTGGACAGAGACCTACCACCTCTGGTCCTAGCAGTGGAATTTGATAACCAAGAAGATGAGGAATCTGGAACCCTGCTACCTCTCAGGTATGGGCCCTTGACAAGTCATTTCTTATTGACCCACAGGGCCTACTAGGGAGCTTTCATACCAAATGAAAGTTCTTGGAAAACTGAACACTACAGAGAATATACAAAACTTTCCAGGACAGGTAAAAGTTCTTGTGCACCTAAAAATGAAATGCATTCTACATCCTCTCTTAACAACTATCCCTAGACATAGCTTTTCAATGTTGTCTTTTAAATTTTTTTTATTTTATTCTCATTTGTTATATATGACAGCAGAATGCATTACAATTTATATTACATATATAGAGCACAATTTTTCATATCTCTGGTTTTATACAAAGTATATTCACACCATTCGTGTCTTCATACATGTACTTTGGATAATGATGTCCATCTCATTCCATCATCATTTCTAACCCCATGCCCCCTTCCTTTCCCTCCCACCCCTTTGCCCTATCTAGACTTTGTGTATTCCTCCCATGCTCCCCCTCTCTACCCCATTATGTATCAGCCTCCTTATATCAGAGAAAACATATGGCATTTGGTTTTGGGGGACTGGCTAACTTCACTTAGCATTATCTTCTCCAACTCCATCCATTTACCTGCAAATTCCATAATCTTATTCTCTTTTCTTCTTGAGTAATATTTCATCTGTATATATACTACTTTTTTTTAATCCATTCATCTACTGAAGGACATCTAGGTTGGTTCTACAATTTAGCAATTGTGAATTGTGCTGCTATAAATATTGATGTGGCTGTGTTCCTGTAATATGCTAGACTGAGGAGAGGAATAGATGGTCAAATGGTGGTTCCATTCATAGTTTTCCAAGGAATCTCCATACTGCTTTCTATATTGGCTGCACCAATTTGCAGTCCCACCAACAATGTATGAATATGCCTTTTTACCCACATCCTCGCCAACACTTATTGTTTGTCTGCGTAATAGCTGCCATTCTGACTGGAGTGAGATGAAATCTTAGTTTTGATTTGCATTTCTCTAATTGCTAGAGATGATGAACATTTTTTTTCATATATTTGTTGATTGATTGTACATCATGTTCTTAGAAGTGTCTGTTCAGAGCCTTTGCTGATTTATTGATTGAGTTATTTGGTTTTTTTTTTTTTTTGGTATTTAACTTTCTGAGTTCTTTACATACCCTAGTGATTAGTGCTCTATCTGATGTGTGAGGGGTAAAGATTTGCTCCCCAAATGTAGGCTCTCTATTCACCTCACAGATTGTTTCTTTTGCTGAGAAGAAACTTTAGTTTGAATCCATCCCATTTATTGATTCTTAACTTTAATTCTTGCACTATAGGAGTCTTATAGTTGGAGCCTAATCCTACGTGATGGAGATTAGGGCCTACTTTTTCTTCTATTAGATGCAGAGTCTCTGGTTGTATTCCTAGGTTCTTGATCCACTTTGAATTGAGTTTTGTACATGGTGAGAGATAGGGTTTTAATTTCATTTTGTTGCATATGGATTTCCAGTTTTCCCAAGAAGAGTGAAGCAGGTGGCATCAACTATAACAGACCTGAAACTATACTACAGTGCAAGAGTATCAAAAACATCATGGTATTGGCAACAAAATAGACCAGTAGACCAATGTTACAGAATAGAGGACACAGAGACTAACCCACAAAATTACAATTATTTTATATTAGACAAAGGTGCCAAAAACATACAATGGAGAAAAAATAGACTCTCCAATGTTGTCGTTAGGATTTTCTAGGCAAGAAATGAGGAGGTGGAAGGCAACATTAAGTGGCCAATTTTTTTCAAAGAAGGACATTGAAAGGAAAATTATGACATACTGTCAATAACTCATGAGAGTGGACATTTAACTTCAAAATGTAAGAATATATTTAGCTTAATGGATATTAAGCCTCATCTATCACTTTTTTGCCCCCTCAATTTCTCCACAGAGAGGCCCACACTGGGGTCAACTGATTGAAGCTATCAAGGGAGAACAGGAGCCTCAAGCTGAGTCCTCCCAAGACGAAGAAAATACCTCTGTACCCCAGGGTGATGGCCAAAGTGGGTTGGACCAGTGCCCTTAAAAGGACACAGACTGCCCAAATTCACAGCTTGGCAGGAAGCAAGGAGAGAAGCCGAACTTTCTTTGCCTGGCTCTGTATATCTTCCCCCACCCCCTCCTCAGCCTGCCCTTCCCCCACTTACCAAACCCAGTCAGGATAAAAGACCCCACCAGCATAATTGCTGTCTGCAAGGTGTCCGTGTAGATCACAGCTGCCAGGCCCCCTACGCAGGCAAGAAGACAACATAGCTGACCTCATGTGGAAGTCTGCCTCCTATCACCCATCCCAACCTCTACTTCTTGTACACAAATCTGAGAAACCTCCCCATCCCCAGTCACCAACCTGCCTTTCCTCCCCACCCTTTACGGTATTCTGCTATTTAAAAGTGTGTTCTCAACCTCTGCTTTTCACAGAAATGTTCTCAAGGCCTTATGGAAAGGAGAATGTTCTGAAGAACCTGATTTGACCATGTTAAGCCAAGGGATGGCTCAAAGGAGATGGCTGCTCTATAGTAAGAGAAAGCAGCTTCCAAATGAAGGCAAAGAGGAGCAAAGAGCTGACTAGGGAGATGCCTGGGAACATTACCATATTGCCACATTTCAGAGGGCCACTTCTATGTCCATCACTGTTTCTCAGACTATCTGAGTAACTTTAGTCCTCAAAGATATGGAGCCCCAATTCAGCTGTAAGTTTCATTGCTGCTCCTGACCTTCCCAAACTAGGCAAAGTGACACCTCTGCAACCCTTTCTCCCTCCTACAGTAGCTCCCAGTCCCCAGAATATCAAATCCAAGGCCTCTGTACCTCATTTGAATTATCAAGCCTATGGCCCACACTCGCCCCCCATTACTCCTCAGTGGCCACTCTCCTTCAGCCAGGTGCATCCTCTTGCTTACTTTGCCTCCACCTCATGGCCTGCCATTCCTACCTCCATTCTCAGTTCTCCAATCTTGCACCTGAAACTCCTCTGATGTTCCCAATTTAGTCACATTGTTTCTACAATCTGCAGGGCCAAACTCTCCCTGAGGTCCTGTAAGAAGTTGCCCTATCCCAGCCTCTACTGGAGATTTCTGAGACCACTCAGGTAACTACTAGTAGATACCCAGAAAATGCCCATTCTCAAACTGTTTCCTGGGTGTATCTCTCTTCTTCAAGAAATGCCTAATACTGGGCTGAACTTGAGATGCCAGTTCACTTGAACAGACTCACCTGTGATTGTGTAAAGCCCAGTAATTGCTAATAAGATAAAGATGGCCAGGTATATATCCAGGCCCAAAGCCAGATTGATGAATATGGCTCCAGAGAAGATGTCTGCCTAGAAGAAGAGGAGAGGCAGGTTAGAAGTGGCAGAAGCCAGTTAGCCACAGAGTGCATACTGTATTCCCAAGCTTTATTCAGGAGGATAATTTGTATCCAGAAAAAGGATTTCATGGTTAAAAAGGTGGAAAATGCTAAATTTAAAAAGTTAAGGCAATTTCTTTGCCACACACCTTCTCTGAACCTTCATTTTCTGTGAATCCATAGAAGCAAACATGAGCACAGTATACAACTTCACCAACTTATTTAACTTTTGCCAAGGAGTAACTATTAACTATTGATGTTCCTCCTAACTCACCTGTAGTCTGCTGCTCTTAGCTATTATCCATAATTTATACCTCAATGTACACAAGTCTGTCAGATCTATTCCCAAACACAAGTTTTTGTGCCAAAGAATCCATGAGTGGGGATCGCAACCCCAACTGAAGAATGGAGAGAACTTTAGAAAGATTATAATTTTATCTTCCTGACCCAGAAGGAGTTCATCTTGACTCAGACTTTCAGGGAAATTGTTCCATTTATTTCTCCTGAACTCAATATATTCTTGGTGCGGTTCTTCCATGACTTCTTTCTCCTTGTGTCTCTCAGCCCTCTCATAATTAGCCTTCTACCTGGCTGGATGATGTAGTTGCTAATATACAACAGCAGAGGGCGTAAGGATCAACCAAAATCAATTTTCATGTCATCTCCAAAATACTGCACTACCAGGAAAGATTAATATTAAGGAATGATCATGGTGAATCTTTTCAAACATTTAGATAAAGAATAAGGTTGTCTTCCCCTAGATGGAGATGAGTGAGATGTTTTATTGCACAGAATCATTTCAGGGCTTGCAAAAATTGCCCAGCAGAGTCCTGGGGAACAGGTCAATAGAGTTGGACTCACCCTCTCTCAGTCTCATCTCCTCTCTCCCCCTCTACTGCAGCTCCTCAGTTCTCCCTAGTGGCTGAGATGCCCCACAACACCCTCCTGTCCTGCTGCTAGATTTGAATGTGTCCTCCAAATGTTCACTTGTTGAAAACTTAACCCCCAAATCCTTATGTTGATGATATTTAAAGATGGGACATTTGAGAGGTAATTAGGATTAGAAAATACCACAAGGACAGGAGCTCCATAATATTGTTGACTTTATAAGGACAAGAAGAGAGACTGTACTTTCCAGGCTCCTTATCACCATGTGATCCACATGTTAGGAACAGCAAGGAAGCCCTCACCAGATGCCAGTGCTGTGCCCTTGAACTTCCCAGTTTCCAAAACTATAAGAAATTGATCTTTATAAATTATGCAATCTCAGGTATCCTGTTATAGTAACATAAAACATACTAAGACACTCTCCCAGTGGAATCTCCTCACTACTGTCTCTCTTATTTGCCTCTATTATTTGGTATAATGTAATTTCATACTTATGTGCTAATGTTTGAGCCCTGGAGAATGAATCAACCCCCCACTCCCAAGATGGGCTTCTGAGGAACCCATGACTTAGTTCCAGTCATCCAGATCTTCCCTGAAGATTCTCATTGAAGAGACTTAATGCCATCATCATTCTTGGTGAAGGAGAATAGGCAGAGCTAGGAGGTGGGAAGAGAGGGGATGACTTAGAAAGTCACCCCCTCACTGGAAGCTGGTGGTCAGAGGACCTGAGTTTTAGGTACATCACTGAGTAACCCTAGGCAAAACATTTTGCTTCTCTACTTCTCAGTGCCTTTAAAGCAGGACGTCCTGCCTCCAGATGGTTGTCTTAGTGGCTGGAAATGGGAAAGGACTGCAGCCAAGGAAAACATTCCCCAACAAGATCCTGGATGGATGCATCCTGCCCTCTGTAGCAGCCCAAGAGGAGGAAAGAACCCCTGCTGTACTCCTTGCTTGCTAAATGTAAATAACCACTTTTTTCTGATTGCACATTTGAAATTGTGATGAATACTCATAATGCCAGTTCCTCCCATCCCATGCCTCCAAACAGTTACATGAAATTATGTAAATTAAAGGGATCCTATTCAAGATTACAGCAGGATGCTGTCAAATTCACACACTTTTGATTTGGTGGATTAGCTAACAAACACAAATGAGCTATAAAAAGAGGCTGCTACTATTGCCTTAGAAATGCCCACAATTGGCTTATTTTCCATGGAAGGTAATTTTTAGTGCTTTAGGATAACATATCATTGTAGACTGTGATTCTCTCATTAATATTGCCTTACTGTCATTAGTCTCAGACAAGTATTACACAACCCCAAGATAATTCTATAAATGAAGTTTATAAAGACTTCTTGAAGTGTTGAACTCATAGAAATCTTGTTCTATGACATTCTATTTCTCTAGTAAAGATAAAGAATTCTAAGAAAACCTCCCTGGTGAATAAATTCTTTCTCCCATGAGTCATTCCCAACTCCAAAATAGATTCTGCCCTTGAAACCCCAAATATCAGCAGAAACGCCTGGGGTTATGATAGCTGAGTTCATGAAAGTGACTGTATTTGAGTGAACTCACTTTAGCCTGGGGTTTCTGGCATTAGTCTTTGGGTGTCTCTTGATGCCCTAATTTCATGCTTCACTACTAGGTTCCCCACCCCCCTACTTTTCCAGAGAATTTTATAGTTTACTAAGGACTTCCAGATGCCCATGTTATTTTGATCCTCAAAACAACATTGAAAAGTAAGGAATCACTTTTCTGTGATATTTTCTGTAGTCATTTTAACCATTTTTTTAAAAATTGACTTTTAAAATAAAATAAAATTTTAAATAAAACAATGTGTGTGATTTTAAAACAAACAGCATGGGAAGTTATATATTGAAAAGTAAAATATTAAATGCTGAAAAATTATCACTCTGCCCAAAGGTGAACACTTTTTAAAAATGATAAATTATGTCAGGTGTGTTGGCACACACCTGTAATCTCAGTGACTCAGGAGAATTTCAAATTCAAAGACAGTTTCAGCAACTTAATGAGACTTTGTCTTAAAATGAAAAGAAGAGCTAAGAGCAGTGGAGAAGATGTAGCTCAGTGGTAAAGCTCCTTTCCATTCAATCCCCATACCACAATAAATTAATAATATATAGTTAGATCTATAAAATTTGAGTGGATAGATATTAAGGCGTTTGCCATATGATTATTCTTTTGCTTTTCTGTATGTTTCAAATATTTCATTAAATTATTTTTATTTAGAAAAGCAGAGGAAATACACCATAATAGTGGTATGGTAATAGCCCTGAGAACAATGGTGATAATAGCCCCAGGAAATACAAACAAGGACATTCACTTATCATGTGTAATTCATAAAACTGAGGTTTTATCTCAAGTGATGATGCATATTTGAATAATACATAGCTTTGATATAAAAGGAGTATTCTATAATCCTCTGAGGTAATTTGTTTCACATGTAATCATCCCAGATTGCTCCTTTCCTACACTACTGTTAAATGCCTTAAGAAAAAGAGAGAAAAGAGAAAAAAGAAAGGAAAGAAGGAAAAAAGGAAGAAAGCAAGCAAAGAAAAAAGGAAGAAGAGAAAAGAAAAAAAGGGAGAGAGATGGAAATTTCCCTGATATTGCTAAAGAAAATCAACTCAAAGTGAAATAGAAAAGTATAGTCCTCTAGGTTCAGGGATTGGCAATTTTTTCCCTGTAAAGAGTCAGGTATGAAATGTTTTCAGCTTTTCAAGCCATATCATTATTCCAGCTCTGCAGGTGAAACATGAAAGCATCATAGACAACATAAACAAATGGGCTTTTCTGTGTTCCAAGAAAACGTTATTTACACGAGCAAATAGTAGGTTGGTTTCTCCCAAGGGCTTTGAAAGTTTAGCTCATCAGTTTCCATGGGACTCTTAGGGAACAATAAAACATTCAGACCCTAACTAGAAAATATTTGGGACTAACTGAGTCTGATATTGGTGAGCCTTCTGTAGGTTGTTTGGTTTCAGTGAGGATGTTTTTAAGATGCTGTGATTTGTCATGTGTGTTTGCTGTCCATTCTGGTTCTAAGATGTATCTGAGCACCCAATAAATCCTACCTGGCAATGAGGTTTCAGATGGAGAAGCATCATTGCTCAAATTTCTCTTTCTATCTGTGAACGTGAATAGCCCAGGTAATAAGCATTCAAACCTTAAGCAAAAGCCAAAGCTTTTATTTTTACCCAAGGATCCCAAATGGACAGCAGAGTTGCAGTAAAAGTTCATTGCAGTCATGATCTGTGATAATAACTTAGGAAATACAAACAAGGACATTCAATTATCACATGTAATTCATAAAATCTGAGGCTGTATCTCAAGTGACTGCACATATTTGAATAAGATGCACCATGCCAGGAAACCTCCAGAATAAAATGCTTCTCAGAGCTTGATAAGGAAGGTGCTCAAAGGAACCAATAAAATGCAGAAGTTCATAGAAAGACAATCAGTTCAGAGTCTCTGAGTTGGAAAGAATATGACCTCAAGATGGTAGCCATAGCAAAGGCTCCATGCCACCACTACCCACACACCTGCAATATGCTTTGCTGTCTACCACCAATTCTATACATATTGAATTTCTGTGTCTTCTCAAAACCTTCCTGGCAAGTCTCTAGCTGTTCTTGGTTTGTACATGGATCCCACAAAGCCTTCTCTCCTCTCTTGTCATGTATCACAAACTGTCTGTACACACACACACACACACACACACACACACACAAATACACAAATTAGTTAATCTTTGTGTGTAATACAAACTATACCTACTACTAGTATACTCAGTTACTTTATAAACTAATAGTTCTTTTTTTTTATCCATGATCCCTGCACTCCTGTGTACTGGGCTCCTAGCAGGTACAATTGACATCAATGTATTTCTTTTGTTTTCATGTCTGAATTCTGTGTATGTATTTCTTTATAAAATTTCAAGTTCTATGCCCCATGGTAAACCTGAAGCCAGCCAAATGTACAGCCAAAGCCTTGTCTCTCTCCACACACCTCCCTCCTTCAGGACCTCCACACACCCAGCGTACAATTGATGTTTTCCTGTTACAGTCCTTTCAGATCCTTCTCTCACCAACTCGTTTATATTATGAGATTCATTTAACTGCTTCTCTTAATTTTTCATACAGTCTTAAGTTTTAACCCTCTCTGTACTGGAGGAATGAAAGAAAGAAGACACATAAGGTCAAAAGATTGAAATCAGTATCAAGAAACCTGATTCTCATCCTGGTTCTGCTCCTCTTTAACCCCCAAAAGTCCCTTTCCCTCCCTAAACCTCATTTGTCCATCTATAAAATGAGAGCTTAGGACATAGAACTAGCTAATCTATCCCATTTCATCATTTTCCACCTTCATTTTATGTAAGCGCAGTGCAAAAGCGTGAAACCACAGACTTTGAGACTAGACAGACTAGATTCCAATCCTGCCTTTGCCTTATGCTAGCTGGGGAAAATTACCTCACTTCTCTGAGGCGTCATTTTCTCTTCCATGAAGTGAAAAGTAAAAAAAGAAATCCCTAACAATGTGGTACACTTATGAGAACAAGAGATAGTGGAAGTAAAGGCTCTACTGAAGACTAAATAAAAATACTGGCACTAAGTGCAGCTATCATCCTTCTTAAGCATTTGTCAAGGGATTATGTTTGGGCAACAGATGGAACAAATATGATGTTCATTAGGGCTTGAGTAGGGAGCACCGGGAATTATACAGAGAGGCAACAGACAATGCCATGCCCTGATTCAAAAGCAAAATTTAGAAAAAAAAACTGATGCTAGGAAACATTCCTCATCAAGATCTGAGCAGAAAGAGGATGCCCCTCACCTACCTGGGGACTCTCAATCCAAGGAGGTTTAATCAGTAACCTGAAAAATAGGTGGGGTGACAGGGAAGGCAGGAAGAGAGGTTGGCCATTTATTTATATGACTACCCCTACACCAGCTCCAAGGGCAAAGAGTGCCCTTTCCATGGCAACTGCAGTCAACAGACTTTCACCAGCTTGAACTGTGGACTTGGAAAATGTTTGCCTCTGAAAAGGGGAAACCCATTACCCTTCTCTATGTGCTCAAGAGACTGGTACCACCTCACAAGCTGGACTGAAGGGCAATTGCATCCCCAGCTTCCTGCTACTTTTAGAGTGACCTTTCCACCCTCCTGCTTATCTGCCTTTTTCTCATCTTAGATTAGTGCCCTCCGCTCCTTTATAAAGCTGGGGTCTGATGTCTTCAGCCCTACCAGCACTTTCCAGTCTTAGGCCAGTCTGACATCCAGTGCAATAAAACTGAAAAGGCCAGAGTTTTCATCTTGTAGCTAAAAACTAACCCTGAAGGAGAAGAGGAGAATGAAAAGGAGGGAGAATCCTTCTATTAGTGGAGAAAGCACAAAGGCACTAGTCAGAAGGCTGGCACAGGTCAAGGACAGTAGGAGAGCAGTCAGAAAGGAGGCAGAATGATTTCTGGTTGTCAGTCCCAACTCCTGAGACAAAAACCTATCAGCTTTATCAATGAGAGCATGTTCAAAGCCTTTCATGGGAAACAACCGTCTCTTCAACAAATAGTGCTGGGAGAACTGGATATTCACGGGCAACAGGATGGAGTTGGATGCCTATCTCACACCAAACACAACAATTAACTCCATAGAGACGAAACCTGAAGGTAAAAGCTAAAGCTATGAAACTCAGGAGAAAACGTGTAGACAAATCTCCAGAACCTTGGATTTGGCAATGGAATCTTAGAAATTATACCAAAAGGATTAAAAAGGAAAATAGATAAATTGAACTTCACCAAGATTTAAAATATTTGTGCATCAAAGGCTATTATTAATAATGTGAAAAAGAACTTACAGAATAAGGGAACACATTTTCAAGTTACATATCTGATAAGGATCTGGGATCCAGAATATACAAGGATGTTTTACAACTGAACAACAAAAAGGCAGGAAAAAACCTATATTTTTTAAAACATGTAGACGTAGGCCAGGACAGGAGGGTAATAATACAGAAAGCAAAAATAATTCTGGTAGATTTTCTTTAAAGAAAGAATAACCAAACACAACCTCATTTGGATTCTGAGTCAAACTAACTAATTAAGAGAGTGTTTTGAGATAATCAGGAAATTTTGGTTATGGAATAGCTATTAAACAACCTAAATTTTGAAATCACTATAATTTTAGGTAGACATTATTATAGCACAATAGTTATGAATTTAGGAAGCCAAAGGTACATCCTGAAGAATTTACAGAGAAATGACATGATCTCTAGGATCTATTGTAAAATATTGCTGAAAATGGCAAAATATTGTTAATTATTAAAGCCAAATGATTAATACTAGATATTTGAGTACTTGTATTCTACCTCTGTTTATGTATGTTGCAAATGTTACTCAATTATGTTGTTATCTCAGCTTTAAGTAATCAGAAAAATGAAAGCACTGGCAACTGTTTTTTTTCCCCAATGCCCTGCTTAGCTACAGTAAAGACTCACTTCAAATCCAACCCACCTCAGATATTAGCCAGGGCAGATCTTTTGCAAAATGCTGAGATTGGTTTAATCTCTCCTTTGGCGCTGGATGGGGTAGGATAAGAAAAAGGAGAAAAACTAAATAGTACTCTATTATGTGTAATATACCACATTTTCTGTACCCATTTATTTGTTGATGGGTACTTAGGTTGATTCCATGTCTTGACTGTATGAATCATGTTGCAATTAACATGAGAGTTTGTTTTTTTTGTTTTGTTTTGTTTTTTGACATATTCAAAAATTCAGATTTGTACCAAACACGTTGACTAGGCTGGATGTGACCTTCATCATGCTCTTCACCCAGACAGTGCCAAAGATTATGGCTGCAAGTCTGCTAAATGTTCTCCCAGTTCCTTCCTGCAAATTCTAATCACATTCTGATATTACTTCCTCTGCCCTGAATTTTTTTGACATATTAATTTCATTTCCTTTGAATATATACCTACAAATGAGATTGCTGGATCATATGGTATATCCTAATTCCTTAACTCCCTTTTAATTTTCTATTAAGAACAGCTTTCACTGAAAATTCATAAACCTGTTATGTTCCCAACCTGTGCCACAGTGGGGAACAAGGAGTTCCACTAAACTTCACTGGCTCTTTGATACATGAAACAGGACTTTACCCTGAGCAGCAAGAAAGCTTATGGAACCAAGTTCATAGAGACACATAGAGCTGCCTCTTGGTGAATGACAGTGGGCAGCTTCTGAGGCAGCCAGGGCCCAGTCCACAGTGCAGCGTACTCACCGAGATCTTAGTGAATATATAGAGCAGCAGGGACAGAACAGAAAGGTAAATCTGGATCCGCTTGCCTCCAAACCTCTTCCGCAGGTACTCTGGCATTGTCACTACCTGCATGGAATGCAAGAGAGGTCATCACCAGCTAGAGTGACCAGAGAGCCCAGAGAACACAGAAAAAATGAGAGCCATCTTGGTGTTAGAGTCATAATAGTATGGTCAAGGATTCATTATCCTTGTTGGCCTGGGAAATCTGCAAAATGGCCAGGTGACCACAGACATTCAGCCATTTGCTCATTTTAATCTCACCTGCCCTACCACTATAGGAGTAGCTAGGCATTATCCCAGAACATAGAAAGTGCCAAATAAAAACCTGTTTTTGAATGAATACATAACTGGACTTAACTAAGGAAGCATATCATTGTCCTGAAGAGGAGGGGAAATGTATATATATAGATATAGACATATAGAGAGGGATACATTCCTATATAGAGCACCTACTGAAAAACAAGACATCATAACATGGATGGCATCTTGCCAATGTACCAAACTAGTCAACTAGATTGGGTGTGAACTTCACTATGCTCTTCAGATAGGCAGTGTCAAGTATTGTAGCTGTAAGTCTGCCCAAATGTTCTCCCAGTTCCTTCCTGCAAATTCTAATCACACTTTCGACATCACTTTTTCTGACCCAAGCCTCTTGTCCTCTGGAACCAAACATGTCACCATCAATCTGTGAGTCTATAGAAGATATAGCACCCTCCCTGTTTTTCCCACATTGCTTTTAGCTCCTAATATGTAAATTTACATATAGGGGGTGCTCAGTATATCTCACTGAACAGGTATGTAAAATGTCTGAGAGACATAGTCAGGAGTCCAAGGATGCATTTGATAGTTGAGTACCAGCTGCATGCTCAGCAAATAAGAACTACTGATGTACATAAATAAAGAGGAAACACAGTTCTTTTTCTGAATCTGTTTCCTTTCTAGAGGCAGAAACTTGACATAGTTGTACATCAAGAGCAAATGCATGGCCAGGTAGTACAGGGACACACCCAGAGTGAGAGAGCAGGATGTTTCAGAGGAGTTCAATTAGTGTGGTATTTCTTAGGAAACCTTCTCAGAGGGAAGAGTCATGAGTCTTGACAGAAAAGAGCCAGTGTCACTGTTCAGTGCCCCTAGGGAGCCAGAAACTATTTTACAACCTAGAACTAAAAGCAAACACAGGTTATCTTTGCCATTTATTCCACAAAGTCTCCTCTGTCATCCAGAAGGATCAAATTCACGTATGTGTGTGTGTGTGTGTGTGTGTGTGTGTGTGTGTTTGTGTGTGTGTGTGTGTGTGTGTATCAGCAGGGAACAACAGAGTGGGTACTTACCCCAGCCTTTATGTAAATGGGAACAAATATCCAGCCCAGCACAACCACCAAAAACAGGGCCTGAAACCAAAAGAAGAGATAGATTCAAATCAGGAGGAACCTTAACCCATCCCTACTTACCTGAAGGACCCCTCAGCTGCTGCAGAAAAATCACCCAGCACTTTGGTTTTTGGATTGAAGAACAACTCTTAGGTGGCCATTAAAGGCTGTAGGATGCCTTAGTTGCCCAATTGGCCCAAAGAAACAGAAACTGGGCAACAACAGAGGAAACCCAGGAAGCTATTGCTATCATCACAGCCCTGGGCCCCAGCCAGAGGACTGAGATCTCCTTTGACTCTTTCTTGTATTACACGGAGGTAAAATACCATTTAGAGAATAATAATAATAATAATAATATCTGGTGATAAGCATTTCCAAACTTCTAACATGGCTAGAAAGGTACTTGGGCCTCATCTTTGTAACATCAAAAGGAAAGAAAAAAAATACTCTTACCATCCTTCCAGTGTATCTCTCATGCTACTCTGGTGGAAGGAAAACAGAACACCTGGGCTCCTAAAACCATGCTCCTCCATCTGCATCCCAGGATGGCTCTGAGGAGTCCCTTAGTATTTGAAGCTCCTCTGGACATCAATTGACCTGGCTAAGTGCTAAGGTTCTGCTATAGCTTGGGTATTGTTTAGCATGTCCCCTAAAGGTTCATGTATTAGAGGCTTAGTCCTCAGGATAGTGGGAGGTGGTGGAACATAGTATGAGGCGGAGCATAGTATGAGGTTCTTAGGTCACTGTGGGTGCTGCTCATGGAAGGGATTAAGGTAGCTCTGGAGTGACCCCTTGGTAGTTATAGAAAGTGTTATAAATGCCTGACTCTGGCCCCACCCATCTCTCTGACTTCTTATTTTGGGTGATATTACCTCTCACACACAATGCTGCTATTGTCTTCCACCAGGAAATGCCACAGTCAAGTGGGTCCCTCACAAGAACCTGCAACATGCTACTTGGACTTTTGACTTTCAAAACCATGAGCTAAATAAACCTCATCTTCATAAACTTAGCTGACATCTGGTATTTCATAATAGTAACTCAAAACAGATGGGTACAGGTTCTTTTCTTCTCCAACACAGTGGCACTGATGCTACTCACATTCCATTCAAAGGCTCCAGTGGCAATCCCTGAAGCTGCTCCAGTCCCAGCCAGCCCCACAAAGTGGCCACTTCCAATGTTACTGGCGAAGAGAGAGGCTCCAATCTGGAAACACAAAGTTAAAGTCAGGTGAAGACTCTATACATGACTGGGACATTCCGGGTAGGCCAAATAAAGAAGAAACATGCCATTCCAAAGAGGAAAACTGAAACTTTGTGCTAGAATTTGTTGATACCACAAGCTCCCAAGGCAGACATGGGGACTTGGGAAATAGTGGAGATGAAAGGAAAGAATTGGCAAAGGAGCAGATGGCAGATGATCCCCATATCAGATCATCTGTAAGTCTTTTGTGAGCCTAATGTCCATTAGTGAAGATGATGGGAAGACATACATCATGCCAGGATCCTCTAAAAGTCCCCTGCATTCAGGGCCTGTACCATTCATGTCTATGTTCTCAGCATGCCTGGGGGTTTCAAGCCTTGTCCAACATTGGCTTTCAGTAAATATAGATAATGTTCTTAAAAGAAATTATTTAAAAGAAGCCTCTGGGTCTTGGTCACCTTGTCAAAGAACAAGGGGCATGGAGCTGATAATTTCAGAGTGATTCCTACTAAACTATGTAATTTCATGTGGTGCCAAGTAGCAAAAGATAATATTAATAATAACACAAATTTTCTAAATCCATAAAGTATTTTTATTTTTAAAAAAGGACATGGTGGTGCACACCTGCAATCCCAGCAGCTCGGGAGGCTAAGGCAGGAGGATGACAAGTTCAAAGCCAGCCTCAGCAATAGTGAAGTGCTAAGCAACTCAGTGAGACCCTGTCTCTAAATAGAATACAAAAAATAGGGCTGGAGACGTGGCACAGTCGTTGAGTGCCCCTGAGCTCAATCTTCCATACTGAAAAAAGGTGGGGGGCGGGTGTTGAGATTGTACAGAAAATGCACAAAACACTGCAAGGATATACATATCTAAAGACATAGATTAGAATTCAGATTGGAAGGACATATTTAAATACCCAAGAGTGGAAATCTAAAAGGAGAATGTGACTGTGAATAGAAGTCACAGAAGAAAATACCAAATGAAATAGGAGGGATCTTGCACTGACCAGTCCTAACACTGTGCCACCAACTCAATTGCATTTGAGATCCAGAATAACTCCAGAGAGTTCTAGAGTCTTCCTATAAGCAGGAGCATAAGGAACAAAATCATTTGAGAAGTACAAAATATGTACAGATGCTTTTCAACTTACAATGTGGTTATGTCCTAATAAAGCCATCCTAAATTGAAAATATTTTACGTCCAAAATGCCTTTATTTAATGCACCTGACCTGTTGAACATTGCAACTCAGTCTGGTATATTTTATTAAAAACTATATTGAAAGTGAAAAACAGAATGGTTGTACTGGCACAGTTTCATACCACAATAAAGTTGAAAGCTTTATTAAGTTAAGTGATCATAAGTTAGGGACCATCTGCATAATTATCCCCATCTTTGCTAAACAGATAGAAGTATGTTTGCAGTTGTTTGATTATTTTCCTTAAAAAGATCCAAATCTGGAAGAAAATATGTATTTCCCCAAAGAGAGATTACTCCAAGAAACTGTCCTAACTATACCATCCCCTTTCCCCAATATAAGGCAGATGGTACTCAGTGCCAAAAGCTAAGTCATAGGACAGGGATATCTCTGAAGGCCCAGGCAAAAGGAGGCCTTAGAATGATGAGAAGGAAACAGTGGTGTAAATGCATTCATTCATTGGCCCAAACAATATTAACTTAGCAGCTATTAAATGTGTCTAGTGCTATTCTAGACACTGGAGATTGAGCCACAGATAACATAGATGAAAATATTCACAAGAAGCATAGTAAATAAAGAACACAGAAAGAAAGGTCAGAGAGTGGTTAAATGCTGCAAAGAGAATAAAGTAGGGGGAGCATGACAGAGAGGTTAAGTGTCAGAGAAAGTCCCTTGGTGGAGGCAATCTTTAAATTGAGATCTAAAGGATACAAGCTACCTGTGCAGAGGTCAGGCAGAAATCATTCCAACAAAGCAAAAACCTCCAAGTGGGAGAGGTATGCATGGTTGAGAAGCATAAAGACTAGAGGAGAGTGGAGTAAGGTAGGCCAGGAAGAAGGTGGTGTGAGATGAGCCTGAATAGTCAGGAGGCACTGGGTAATGGGGATGCTGGTAAGCCAGGTCAGGAGAAGTGAATTTTATTTTAAGTAGATGGGAAGCCAGTAGAGGGTTTTAAGCAGAGGACTGACAAGATCTGATTTTTTTTGTAAGGATATCTCTAAATTATGTGTGGAGTATAGGGTCGGAGGGGTGAGGAGAAAACTGAGAGATCAGGTGTGAGGCTATCTCTACATCTAGGTAAGGATGGATGGTGGATTTATCTAGGTTAGTAGGAGTGAGATAAAGTCAAGCAGAGAGGTTGAGGGTAGGTTTTACAAAGTCAACAGGCTTTATTAATGAATTTGATAAGAGAAAAAGTAACTCTATGATTTAGATTTGAGTAACTGAGTAGATGCCATTCATTTAGAATGAGGAAGCTGGGAAGGCAGGTAGTTTAGAGATATCAGCCTGTGTCTATTCAAAGCTTGATGGGGATAAAAGTCTACTTTTAATAAAAAGAATGTTCCTAAAATGGCCCAAATATAGAATAAAACATGTATCTCCCCAAATACTGTTTACTCTGAGGAACTATCCTAACGACAACCAGTCATTTATCATCAATCACTTGATAAATTATTAAGCCTAATGCCATACTATTATGGACAATTTAGAACTTAATTATCAGAATGATTAACTGGATTAGATTAATCTTAAATTCAAGAGGTCCTCTCTAATATCCCTCACTTGAAGGGAGATGTTGGACTTTAAGACATCTCAGGCTGTCCTGTCCCCGCCCAACAATCGGAGTGAGATAAAATGTAGATAGGAGTGCTTTGGGTGCTAGAAGGTTGTGGGACCAGGTTAGTTTCACTTCTGTCAGAGACACATCCTCAGTTTTTTCTGCTCTCCTTCCTTTGACCCCAGAGCTCACAATCATTTACCAAAATGCTGACTCTACCTTCATAATGTCATTGAATCTAGCACTATCTATATCAACCTTGGCTGCCTACCATTCCCCACAACCTGACTACAAAATATTCTTCCAGATGTTCTCATGGATCTCCCTCCTATCTGTCACTTCACCCACCACCCACATGGACAGTTACCTACCGACGCAAAGCTTCGATCATGTCACTTCACTCTTCTTTGTTGTTGTTGTTTTTAAATATACATGACGATAGAGTGTAGTTTGACATGTTACAAATACATGGAGTATAACTTATTCTAATTGAATCCCATTCTCAGATTCTCCCAGACCCTACTTCTCCCGTAGACCTGCCAAGCAGTCTTACTGACAGCTTCAGGCTTAAAGACATAGTCCTAGGTATTCAGCAGGATTTCAAGGCAAAGTTCC
Organism: Ictidomys tridecemlineatus; assembly: GCF_052094955.1. NCBI lineage: Eukaryota > Metazoa > Chordata > Mammalia > Rodentia > Sciuridae > Ictidomys > Ictidomys tridecemlineatus. Next base: position 111,646,238 of record NC_135478.1, on the reverse strand, counting down.
ATCCAGTGTAAAAACAGCACAAACTTAAAATTTCAGTTGGAATGCTTTCTTTAACCCTTACTGTCTTGGTGCATATAAGATCTGTGAGCCTCCCATCTTCTCTCGTGACTTGCTGTGAAAGAGTCAAATGAGATGCTTAATCAGTAATGACTGGCACTCAGCTGGTTCTAAACAGCTGTCCCTTCTCTCCTTTGTTCTCCCACAAGGACAATAATGTCACCCTAAAGGATATTTACAAGACCTACATTGGACACCATTATGGACTTTTCTGTATTCCTTCCCACAAAACTTATGTATTGAATCCTTAGACCCCAATATGACTATATCTGGAGATAGGCACATAGTGGATATAATAAGATTAAAAGAAGTCATAGGGTAGGGCCTTATGATATTATAGAACTGGTGTGCTTACAAGAACAGGAAAAGATACCAGGAATCTCTCTTTCCTTGCACACAGGAAAAAAAAATAAGGCCATGAGAATACAGCAAGAAAACAGCTGGAAAGCCAGAACGAGAGGATTTGCCGGAAAACAACCCTGACAGTTCATTGAAGAGTTAGCCCTCAGAGTGTTAGAAAACAAATTTCTGTGGTTTAAGCCTTCCAGCCTGTGATATTTTGTCATGGTTGCCTGAGAAGCCTAAGATAGACACCATTGCTTTATTACCTATGCGCCTCTGCCAGATTGTCATACTGTTCCTCTGCTCACAGGAGCTTATTAATGATAATTTATCACAATGATTTCCTAAACACTATCTCTCCACTCCACCCATGTTCATGCCCATTTGGGAATCACACCCCCTCTAGAGAGTAAACCAATGACATGAATCATGTTGTTCTCTGCAATTTCCTCTGCCATCCCTTCTGAATTTGGGATTTAGACTTTATCTAAAATTTCTCCAGCTTGACCTTGCTTCTGACTAGCAAACCCTCTTCATCCCCTGATGGGGTGAGAAAGGCTGTTATATACATTTACACAGTTTTACTGCCACTGTGCTTAAGGATCTGTGTCAGACCAAACCCAGCAGGTTTGATAGGATGGTAATTTGGAAGATAACATAATGTCACACCACAAAAGGCAAAAAGACTATGTGGTTCCTTTTGCCTTTAGGCAATTCATGATCACATTTGACTGCCTACATTTCCTGTCCAACAAGGTTGGCAAAAAAGAAGATAGAGAAATTAGAGAATCTCCCAGAATTTGATGGATCCATGCATATCAGCTTGAGTCCCTCTTGCAACATCTTCCAAGTGATGGTCAGCTGCATACACATCTCTAACAAGAATTCCCCACCTTTTCAGGCAGCTGAATCTATGGTAGAACATTTAATTTTTTTTATTAAGACTCTCTTTACCTTGACCTGAAACTTACTCATGTCCTACTTCCACCCCAGTGATACAGAACAAGACAAATCTCTCTTCCACAAGCTCTTACTATTTCTAAAGACAGAGGTAATACACTCCCCTCTGATTCTCCAATCCAAGCTTCCCCTTTCTGTATGTCTGCTTCTCCTTAGTCATGGACTTGAATCTCATAACCCTGTTCCTCTCTGCTTCCATTAGTCCCTTTCTCTCCCCAAGTGGGCCTCAAAACCAAGTAGATTAATCTAGACATGAGCTGTCCAGAATGAGACAGGATGCCCTTCTTGCCTTTCCATCTGGCTTTAACATCCTCCAGCACCAACTTCTTTTTTAAATCTTTACGATTCTTGGCAGTACTGAAGACTAAGCCAGTTCCTCTCATTTCTAGCACTATTGGAGGATTGGTCTCTAAATTATTTGGAATATTTAACAAGACCAGTTCTCTTCTCATTGCAATTTAGATTCTTGATAAGACCAATTTGGTTTGCCTTAATACAGTCACTTAAATTTTTTTCACTCCAATCCCTCCGGGGTTTGGCACAATTTAGATGACTTCTGGTGAGCCTTCTCTAAAGGGAAAATTAATTAAACCACAAAGGAAAATATCCCAGGCAAATCATTTCTCCCCCCAAATGTTGGAAACTAGTGGGGATTGCATCTATCTTTTGAACCAAAGACATTACTCTATTTAATAATAACTCCTTTAGTGCTTAACTCAGTCCTAGAGATGTGTTCCCAGAACTTGTACTATTCACAGTGCTTGGCAAACCAGGGAAATCTGCTTCCCTTTGGAGCTTGTGAGAAATGCAAACCCTCAATTGCCTCCCAGAGACTTACTGAGTGAGAGTAATAAGCACTCCACTCCATGTGATTCTTATGCCCAATTAGGCTTAAGGAACCTGCTCTAAACTGTATGAGAAGTCATGATTCTCTCCTTAATGTTGGTTTGACCTCTCTTGTGAAGCAGAAGAGCAGTCCCTAGCTAAACAATTACAATGCTAAGATCTGAAGGATAAAAAGTTGGGGATAAAAGAGGCTGTCTCCAAAGTCCCCTGCTTTACTTCCAGAATTTTAAAGGTCTGTTACCAGGGCATTTATCCTTCCCAATGGGAGATACTATTACTCAAACCATATGTCAAGATATGGCATGAGGACTGAACAAATCTTTGGCCAACTCACTTCTAAAAATCTCAGAGTTGACAGGCTCAAATTAATACTCCCAGGATATCCTGTCACAGTTATTGAGATATCCAAATGGAAAAGTCAAAGACTTTGTGGGAAATACTTCCACAAACAATTTAGCTTAAGAAATAGGATTATTAGGAGTTTCCAGATGGTGATCCCAACCACCAGAAACAACAAAAATGGGCTCTGATATGGCATGGAATTCACAAGAGGAATAATGCGCACTGAAGCCGCTTCACAATCAGGACAATCCTACTTTCTCCAACCCCAGCAGCCCTGCCATGTCCTGTCACATCCTCTACCTTCTGGCAAAATCACACCAACTCATGCTCTGTGCTTTCCTGACTCCCGGGTTAATGTGTTTTCCCTTCCTGAAATTCCCTCTCTGTTGAGCTCTGCCTTCCAAAACACTGCGTCAGTCATCAAAATGAGGCATAGTCCCCTCTCATCACCGATACCATGCAGAGCTAATCTCTTCCCCCTCTGATCTCTTGTCCCACATGCTGTCTGTTCCACGCTCCTGGTGCATTGCACACCCTATGCTGGTACAGCAGTGCCCCCTTATTCATGGTTTCACTGATAACAAATGTTTGAATGTTCCTCTTGGGAAAACAACAGGAAGCATTGCAACCAAATGCCTTGCAGTTGCAATTCTTCCTACTGACTGCACGAAATTGGGACTTTTCACAGGAATATACCAAGGTACACTCTATCCTGAAGGAGAGGCAATAAACTTGGCCCTCCAGGCTTACACGGGGCTCATAAGGACAGCAGGGCATTCTAGAGAAATGTCTATGAGATGTCAACCTGGCACCCTGTTTAGCAGTAGTAAGAACAATACTACAAGTGGGGTGGGGGAGATCTGATATTATGGGTTATTTTCTATCAAACAGACAAAATCTTTTTAATGATAATACTTGATATTGGCAAGTAAATTTTCTCTTCCCTATATTTCTGGTATAATTCATTTTATACTATATAAGGACTTATACTATTTGGGGGACTCTATCTTAAGCAAATTATCTGACATGCAAAGATTTATTTAGACATATTTCATTAGTATGTTCATTGCCATGCAACCAATACACCATATAATCCCTAAAATGTTTAAATTATGCATGTGAACATATTTGTACATAAATTAATGAAAATATCCAAATTTCATAGTGGCTATCTTTGGAAGAAAAATAATAAATACATTGTTTTACTTCTTTATACTTTTCCAATTTTTTCATGATGAGTTTCTGTTATTTTATAATCATAACACAAGTCTTTAAACCTTTGACAATGAAAGACTACAATTTCAAGGCTCCTCTCTTAGACTCACTGGCAGAGTCTGAGAACTAAGAACAAAGTTATGTATTTGTTTTGGGGGATGTAGAAAAAGACATGATATGTCACTAAATACTAACTACAATAATGTTTTGTGTGACAAGAAATAGAAGATGGACATCTTAATCCAGGTTATCTGATGTTAGAGTTAGAAATACCTTGGAAAAGACTATGGTTAACATTGCTATTTTCAAATGAAATTAAAATTATAGTTCAGAGGAAGATAGTGGTTAAAGTTTACACATTATCTTTATTTACACCCTAGGGAAAATAAGCCTGAGCACACTCAAGACCTCTCACCTAGGAATCAAGAATTATCCAAGGAAATGAACAGGATCACCTTTGTCTTCTAAGTTAAAGATTAGGAACAGACAATGGATTTGGGAAAGTATGCTAAATGCTTCAAAATAATGAGTAGAAAGGATTTTGAATGTTTACACACACACACAGACAAATAAATGTTTGAAGTGATGGATATTACAATTATTCTGTTCTGATCATTACATATTTATATATGTATTGAAAAGTCACACTGTACCATAAATATGTATAATTATTCCAGGTCAATTAAAAATAATAAAAATAGGGAGGGGTCATGAAGTTAGAAATGATGGTGGAATGTGATGATCATTATTATTCAAAGTACATGTATGAAGACATGAATTGGTGTGAATATACTTTGTATACAAACAGATATATAAAAAATGTGTTCTATATGTTTAATAAAATTATAATGCATTCTGCTGTAATAAATAAATAAAAAATAATAAAAATATGTATCTTTAAACTACCCTGTATCAAAAATCATGTTTGAATGCTTTAAAGACTCACATAGCCTTCCTTCCCCTCCTACTAAGCACACTGGGAACCTTTCAACCAGGTTCTAATTTTGGCTCTGCCATCACAAACTATGTGACCTTAATTCAGTCACTTTTCTGCTTTGAACCTTAATTTCCTCCATTATAAACCAAGAATAAGACTCCTTCTTACCCTAACCCACAAGGGTATTGTCCCACTTAAATGAGATGACAAATGTAAGAGACCTTTAAGAAACATTTGCCCATAAAGTAATACTATTCTGAAAAAACACTAATAATGTTTTTACATGACCTGTGTTTTTATGGAGTGCCCTGAGTTTTATCAAAGAGCCAAAGTTATCGGTTTCTCTTTGAGGGAGAAAGATCATACATCAAACCGAATTGCACTCAACAAATTTCAAGAAACTAATTTCTTTGTTAACTAATCATGTAATTTCAAGAATATCAGAACACTAAGATGGTACCCTGTTCCCTGCTTCTGTCTTTCTCTTTAAAGGACAGGACTGCTTCTCCATCCTTCTCTGGGCTGTGCTAGATACATCCATTGGGATGTCCTCCCAAAAGTGATTCTCAAACTTTAGCACACATCACCATATGAGATTCCCAATTAAATATGCATTTCACATAAGTAATGAATATGTTTTTAAGTATAAGTACATCCTGTGCAATATTTGGGATAACTTATCCTACAAATGTGTTTATTGTTTGACTGAAATTTGCATATAACTGAACAACCTGTATAATTATTTGTTAAATTTGGCAATCCTAATTAAAATCACCTAGAAGCTTTCATTGCTCTGCTTGATTCTCTAGAGTTTCTGATGCAGTAGGTCTAGGTTAGGGCTGGACAACTAGCAAGGTCTGGGTACCTCACTTAGAGAGCCCCACACTGGGAAAATAAGAAAAGGAAAGAGGAACACTGACTTTGAGAGTGCATCCAAGTGTTAGGCCATGAACTTAGTTCACTTTATCTTATTTAATGCCCACAAAGTTTGGTAAGGTTGATATTATTCATCTTAATTTTACAGATGAGATTAAGGATCAGAGGAGTGAAGTGTCTTGCCCAAGGTCCCATAGCCAAAGGTTCTTAAAGTCCAGGACTCAAAAGAAATGCTTCAGCCCTCCACTGACTCCCCCCTTTTCTGACAGTTTCTTCTCATTTCCATGCAGGGGCACCATGGGAAGAGACCCTCCTCCCCATATCTCACTGTAAACTCAGGAGCAACATGTGCTCTGCTGCACTTTATTTCCTCCTTCACCTTCTCAGGAACTGTTAATATTTCTCTCCATTTAGTAACTCTCTTTTCAACAAGAGGAATTTGAAAAGGTTTAACATTGGACAGTGGCCATCTTTCAAGAATCAAACTTCCTGGATTGAAACAGGAAAAAAAGGTGGGGTTTGTATATTCAGAATATTTTATTTCTGAGTCTCTGGTAAATATTTAGACACAAGCTTTGCTCCAGAGTCATCATAACCTCTGTTTACATCAGCTTATGTGCCCACAGACAATGGTTGTCTTTCATTTATTACATGCATGCACATCTCTCCCCTGACCAACAAATCAAAGTGATGAGAAGTCAGGAAACCACTGCCAAAGCTGGTGTTTTCCCACCAGTTTTTGGCACAAAAGACAGGTGAGGTCTTCTGATGGCATTTAGAGGTTGAGGGTACTGGACACCAACCCACCTACCAACAGGTGAACCCATCTTCAGAATCATCAACCATTCAAAAGGCCTGATATAAATGTACCATATCTCTCCCATGCTGCCCCTTTTCAGTGCCTTTGGCCATCTGTTTTTTTTGTTTGTTTGTTTGTTTTGCTTAGATTGCTCATCCCCCAATTTTCCTTATTTTATATTTTAAACTTTTTAACTGATTCATAAAAAGTATACATACTGATGTGATATGTCAATGCATGTATACAATGTGTAATGATCAAAACAGTAATCATTTCAATCATTTCTTGTTTCTGGATGAGTTCTTCTGATCCTTTAGGTCTTAGCCTAAATGTCCAATCTTCAGAAAGTTCCACCCTAGGTAGGCAAAGAAGACCCTTCTCCTTCCCACCTACCCTTCACTCAAATGCTTTTCTTTCTTAGAACTTAACTGTTACTTATAATTTTATATGTATCTTGTAGAAATGTGATATACATACACATACATGCATATAAATGGGCACCTATCACAGAATCTGGCACACAGTAATCACGTATAGTTGTGGAAAAAAGAATAGCAAAGCATAAATAGATAAATGAATAAATGACTGCATAGCTGAAGGTAGAGGACCTGCAAATTAGATAATATAATGATGATAATGATGATAGCCAACCCTTGATTAGTACTGACAGTATCCTATCATAAGTTATTCATATGCACTAACTAACTCAATCCTCACAATAACTCTACAAGATAGGTGCAATTATCTCTATTTTGCATTTGAGGAAACTGGGGTACAGAGAGAGTCACTCACCCATAGCCATGTAAGTAAAAATGCATGGGGTTGAGATTTTAATCAAGGCTTCTAACGCCAGAGTCTGTGCTCTTATCTATAATTTCAAATCACCCCCTTAACACGAAGTTTGCCCAAAAAGATTGATATAGTTGCCTCTGACTTACTTTGCCACATGACAAAACAGACAAGGAAAGCCCAGATATATTTCTTAATGCAAAATCCAAAGACTTCACTTTAGCTGATAGTTTTAGCACTCTTCTGGATTTGACCAACTGGAAACATTGATTGAAATTTAGTTTGTCCTTTATGTCTACAGAAGTGTTAATTTGTTAGAAAATACTGGGAAGGTAGCCAGTGGGAAAGGGAAATCTGGGAGCTTAGGTACAAACTAGATGACAGCAACTTGGCTACATGTCAGTTGACTGATGCCTAGGAACACAAAGAGGTGAGTGGCACATGATGCCTAGGAACCCATGGGGAGGTGAGTGGCAATACATTTTTCAAAGAAGCTCCACAGCAAGGACTAAGATAAGAAGAATGGGAGGCAAATTGCTCTACCAAAAAAAAGTGAAGAAGAATGAGATGGAGAGGAGGAAGATGAGAGGAAAAAGTAGAGAAGAGCATAAAAAGGAGAAAGCAAGAGGAAGAAAAGAAAGGAGGAGAAGGTGGTAGAGGAAGAAGAAAATGAGAAGCAGCAAAAAGAGGAAGAAAGGAAGAAAAGAAGGAGGAAGAGAACAAAGGAACCAGCTTATTTAAGAGCAAAGAAGGAGTTGGTAAAAATTTTCACTGAAAAGGAGATACATATTATGAGAATTTTCAAGTTTTACAAAAACTTGACTCAAACTGACAAAAAAAAAACAGTCTTGAAATAGAGAGGAAGCATGGCCACACCAGATTTTACCAAGATGTCCAACGTTGGCTGAAATTAGACACTCCACCACAGGCTCATGCCACTGCACCTGGCATCAGACTACACCTGTGGGAGACCTTGAGTGAGGTGAATGCTGGTGGCTTGGCTTGGTCCACAGTGAAGTTTATGGAGGAAGCTTCATGAAGGAAGTGGATGGGCAATGGACTCTGCTGACATTTATTGTTTATTAATTATTAAGGTTTTAATGAGGAAAATAACAGAATCAATGAATGGCAGAACTATCAAAATGACAAAACTATTAGTTATAAGGAGGAGCATTGTAGTTTCTTCACTTAGAAATGGTAATGGTAATAATAATAATAATAATAATAATATGGAAATGAATGTCTGTGAATGTACCACAAGAAGGGAAGCCTCAGCAGGAAGAGTATCATCAGGTATCAGAGGGTTTATTCTACAATGACTATTATTTCATTTAATCTGTAAAAATAGTTTCCTTTAGAAATGAGTTTAAAGTAAATTATTTTGTATATGTTCCAAGTTTAATGAATATTGGAGAAAATACTCAACTTTAAATGGTAATAGAATATAAAGGTTTCTTAGTGTGCAAATAAATTTAATCATGGCTTCAATAAAAAATATATTTTAAGACCTATAGAAATGACTTAAATATTTTCCTGTATGTGTATTTCATGTGAATTTTTGTTTTCTTGGGCATTTTGTGTTGGAATGCCAGAGTGAAACATAACTTAGATAGTAGATACAGTATCATTTACCAGAATGCCTACCCTCCAAACCAACATTGTTTCTTTATTTCTGAGTAAATACAACTTGTTTCAAGAGAGTTGTGGCTAATTAAAAATAAATTTCAACAGTGGTCAAAAAACCAAAATTGGATATTCCAATTAAAGACAGACTTGTTTTTCCAGTTTTACTATTATGAGACTTAAAAAAATAGAGCAGCAAAAAACATTTTCTCTGCACAGGGACAGAAATTTGGAGCCCTGCTGGAGAAAGACTTTGAGTTGGATCCTGCATCTTCCCTATCTCCTGAATTCTTACCAATGCCTACACTAGAGAAGAGAATGCAGACTGAGCTCTCAGATGACACTACCAAGTGGGGCCAGCATGAGGATTTTCAAACATTTCCCTCTCCTCTCTCCCTTTTCTCAAATTCAGCTCCTATTTCCATTGCTTGCTTTCATTGCAAGGTCTTGGAGCAGGTATTGTAAGGGATAAAGAAAAATTATGAAAAGTATAGGATTAGACCTCATCAGAGGATACTGGGATAAAAAAGAACACAGATGGCTTTTTGCTGGTGGAAAGCAATCCCAACAAGAAGACAGGGCCCAATGGACTTGGGTGGTAAAAGGAGGCAGAAATCACTTCTCCCAGATTTTTGAAGGATAAACTATTTGTCTTTCCTTCTCATTTTGTCCTGGGGATTTCTCCCTTAGTCGGCTCTTGTCTCTCCTATGTCCATTTGCCTAGTTCCTGGTCTTTTCTCTCTGATTCATGAAGTCCCACCTGTATTGGGCCTGCCAGGTTTTTACAAGACCCACTTTGGGTCCTTTAGTGGCATTGTAAGGGGCCAGACTTTGGTTTGATCATTAGCTTTTAGAGACTTAAAGTTAAATCTGGTATATTTTTCTCCATAGGTTTTTAAAAGTTTAAGAAGCTGTCTTCTTTCTCCAGGGATAATTTCTATCAGGGTCTCTGGTCAACACTAAATGAAAGAATTTCTTGGTTTTCAGATTAACCTTTAGACCACACCTATCGGCCCTCATAAATGTTCTCAAAGGACAAAGAGAAAGAGACCTGAATAACCAGAAGAACAGAGAGAGTCCTAGATCGGTCCTTATCTTTGAGTGAACTTGGGCCATGGAGTTAATCATCATCCTTATTATACTTGCAAATTAGATCACTGAAAAGTCAATCAGATAAGTGATGTGACAGTCTTTGGGAAAAGTTTCTACTTGAAAAAGAAAAAGTAAAAGAGCTACCACTGAGGCTCACTACCAATACAACTCTGAAACTGTACACATGTTCTCAAAACAATAAGTCTGGTCCTTTGCCTGTTTTTGTAAATAAAGTTTATTGGAACACAGCCATGCCCATTCATTAATTTCATGGATACTTTTGTGCTACAAAGCTGAGTTGAGTAGTTGTGACAAATTTCACAGCTACAAAGATGAAAGTGTTTACTATGTAGTCTTTTGCAGAAAAAGTTTGCCAACACTTTCCCTAAGGCACTGGGATATAATGCTTTCTGTAAATTCTCTAACAATAAAAGAAGAAAAGGAATTCTAGCTGTCCAGAGACACTATAATCTCCATGGTCTTTGCTGGTAATTGACGAACTAGTGTGGCCATACCCATTTCCTTTACTTTCCCCCTCTCTTTGGCATACAGTCTTAGAATTTCAGTCCTGGAAGAGCCTTTGAGACTCATTGAATGTTTTTGCTATGGCCATCAGGCCAAGAGAGATGCCAGCTCTGGAGAGCCTCTGGCTTCTGTAATTATGTCTTTGGGCCAGCACATTTGAGAACCGATATTTGAGACTCCTCATCTGACCCCTAAAATTAAAGAGGAAACTCCTGAAGACTTAGAGAAGTTAATGAATTTCCCAATGTCACAAGGCTTGGTTAAGTCAGGTCCTTTGGTTCCTTGTGCAGTTCTCACTCCCTGCCCTTTGGAATGCTTACTTCTGAGTAGAAAGAGTTCCCAAGGGTTTGGCCCAGCCTTGTTGTGCCCCATGCTCCCATGGAGTCCACTCTGACAATGTATCATTATGACCAAATTCCTCTCCAAAACAAGAGTTCTCTCTGGGATGTAAATCTGGGGGCCTATTTCTCTGAGTAATTTCTTCCTGCATTCGAATCATCCATATCCTTCAAATAATCATTATAATACAGCACACAGGGAGCTGCTAGTTAAAAATGCCCAAACAAAGTGCCCCCCAAAAAGGGAATCCTGAGCTACCAACCAGTCCACAATTACAGTAGTACAACTTTATGGTTCCTGTTACTCAGTTGAGTTGGCTTGGGTTGCTTTAAGAGTGATTCAGGCTCCTGCAGACACCCCCCACCCCACCCCACCCCGGTCCCCGCCTGGCTCTCCGTGGAAGCTACTCTTCTTGTAATTTCAGCCCTGGAGTCTGATGTTTCCCCGCTAACTGTCCCTCACTTCTATTCTTAGGCCAAGGTACAAACTCCTTTCCTCTACCAGACTCACTAACTTTTTAGGAATGAGGCCTGTTTTAGAGTTCCCAGATTTTCACCTGGAGTACGTCATAATGACTCTTTCCAAAGCTCCCTTAGATCCTAGAAATGCACAGAACCAGCCTCTTATATCCAGTCTCCTTTCAGATTTTATGAGCTGATTTCTTCTGACTTTTCCATGCCTCAAGTATCAACCCAGGGTCAACACAAGTCTTCCCTTCCTAAAATCTCCCTGGGCCATCTTTCAGAAGCTTATCTGGATGTATTCTCTTTCTACAGCACAAAACAACTGGGCAAAAGGCAGAAGGAAGGGGCACAGGGCCCCAGTGAAAGTTTTTGCCACAGCCAGCAGGCCAAGAGAGATATCGGCTCTGGAGAGCCTTTGATTCTGTAATGTCTTTGGGCCAGCGTATTTGAGAATTGATATTCTGGTTATGGGCTTATTGAACAATGACAGGTTTAAACTGACTTCATATCATATTTCAAAGAGAAATTGAGATGTATAGTTTTGACGATGTTCTAAATTTTTCAGTTTTGGAGGGAAAGTTCTTAAATGTGTATTTTCTTGATTTCCATGTTTTCCTCTAATTCCTTCTTTCAGGTGTATATCGCTATGTGTTTAAAAAAAACCAATGTTTTAAATTCTAGAATGAAAATCACTGTGGTTATTTATTTCTTCTAAAGTAGCAGTTTTTAAACTTTGATACGTCACTAGAATGTTGTTCTCAAACAAAATGTGAGTTGATTCCTCTTATATAAAATAAATAAAAATTGAGTTGCTGGGGAATAAAGAGGAGAAAAACCACCCCTGAAGCATTTCTTCAGAGCCCAAGTGTTTTAGTGAACATAGTATAAAAACACTTTGGATTGCAATCATATTTGGTTTTTTATTTGTTCTTTTTAGTTATACATGACAGTAGAGTATATTTTGACATACTTAATACAAACATGAAGTACATCTAAAAGAATGTAACTATATTTGTGTTAGTCAGCTTTTTGCATTGCTAATACCTTAGAAAACAACTTAGGGAGGAAGAATGTATTTTGGTTCATGGTTTCAGAGATTTCAATTTATATTCAGTTGGCTCCATTGTATGAGATGACACAGAACATCATGGCAGAAGAGCATGGTGGAGGACAGCTATTCAGTTAATTACAATGAGGAAGCAGAGACAGAGACAAGGAATACCCGTTAGGGCACACCTGCAACCATGCCCACAGCCTATAGTTTCTACCACCTCCCAGTAGTTCATTCAGTTATCAATGGATTAATCCACTGGTGAGGTCAGAGCCATCATGATCTAATCACTTCCCAAAACCACCATCTCTGAACATTGTTATACTGGGAATCAAGCCTTCAACACATGAATCTTTGGGAGACATTTAAGATTCAGACCATAACACCATATTTTAATGCATCTAAGATACCAACTATCATAAAATGTATCATGTACCTCAAAGAGAGAACAAACATTGTCAATTGACGTATGGAATGCCACAGATTGGCTTTGAAACTCAGCCCAACACAAATTAACATGATTCGTGTGTGTGTGTGTGTGTGTGTATACATATTTTATTTATACTCCTGAAAGTCAACAAATTCATTTTAAAATGCAGCCAATGTGTACCTGGAATTGATAATTTGCAGGAATATAAGTAAATATGCATATAAATCATCTCAATTTATTCATACAATGAACCTAGAAGTTAAATTTAAGACATCAGCAGCAATAGTTTCAGGGAAACACTAAGCTTCCCCTTACTGAGCACTACTAAATACCATGCACTAGATAGATGCCAACTGAGGGAGTTGCCTTGGCACTGTGAAATAGAAAAGGAGGGAACCCTTCCAAACTCATTCTATGAGGCTAGTATCACCCTTTATGTCAAAACCAGACAAAGACACATCAAGGAAGGAAAACTTCAGATCAATATTCCTGATGAACATAAATGCAAAAATTCTCAATAAAATTCTGGCAAATTGCATACAAAAACATATTAAAAGATTAATTTTATTTTAAATAGATTATGTGACTAGTGGTTACCACATTGAACAGGACAGCTCCAGAAAGGATACCCAAACTTTGCTTGAACTTTGGGATCAGAGCTGCCACTTACGGCTGTCATCCCTTCTCATTGTATATATGTGCCATTACGCCCATTTTTCACTAACCAATCTCACTTATATCTTAATCCCAAGTAATTGCAACATTTGGACAAATTGTTCAATTAATTGCTTCAATGAGAACTCTGGATCAAAATGGTCAGTGGGTTGAATTGATAACCCAGCCAGAACCCTGTGCTGATATGATGGGATGAGTGTCTTAGACTCTCTCACACCCATGCACCTGTCCTTTGATTGAGCTAGTTCTGCCTGTATGAAAGTATCATAGAAAAAAGCGCTTAAATATGCAAAATATAAAATCCAACAAAGGTTAAGAACTACAATTGAAAACAGTGGAAGTCTCTTCTTCCATTTATTCAGTGAGTGTCTCCTATATATCAGGTACCACAAATAGCTCCAGAAAACGACAATAAAATTGCTCTTAAATGAGAGAAAGTAGGAAAGAGGTAGCAAAAGAGCTTCTATTTACAGATTTTCCACCATAGAAGAGGTCCCCACTTCTCATAACACTTCTGGAAAGTAAATATAATCAATTCCATTTTATAAATAGAGAAATGGAAACTTAGATTTGTCCAAGAATACTTCCATCTGTGTGTTCTTGTTTCTCCGCACTGCCCACCTTGTGAAGTTTTTTCCTCTATTTATCCCTTGATGAATTCCAACCATTACTTATTTAAATGTTATTCCATTAAAACAAGAGATTATAAATGCTCAGGAGACCTGGTGAGCATGTGACCCATATCCAGAATTTAGGGAAGAAGGAAGAATATGGGTTCCTAAAGGTAATACCCCCAGTACATAGAATTTCAGAAAAAAACTTACCGGCCACCACACCATACTTCGGCCTGCCAGGAAAAAACCTCCGACTGTCCCACGATTGGTGGAAAACATAGCCTAAGGAAGAAAGGGTCCAAAATTTAATAGAAAACTAGAAGAATGACCTTACCAGCCTAGGACATACCTTCCCATTCTGGCACTTTCTTTAACCACTCCACTTTTTGGCCTTCTTTCACTTTCCTATTCCCCTGGACCCTCACGATACTTAGATGATGGAGGCAGGGCCCTACAGTTGACAGACAAGGAAACTGAGGCTCAGAAGGCTTAAACAATGCCCCTAGTTCCAGTGAAACAAACTGAAATTAAGGACAACTTCCTGATAAGTATTTTTCTGCATTGTGTCTTTCCTCATACTGGGAATAAAATCTTTAGCCTGGGGGATGCCAAAGAAACAGAATGGCAATCACCCCCTGCCTCAGTCTGTCTAGTGCAGGTAACTAAATATTCATATGTATGCCATCTGGCTTTTGTTTCTACAAATTATAACCACTTCTATGGGTCCTGCAGATAAACAACCTCACTGCTTCTTCCTAGTTTGACCAAACTGCAAAAAATTCATTTTTTATTTTCCATATTTTGCCTATTGTGTGGGTGGGTGGCCAGATCCAGCCAATCAGGATCCAGGCAGGATCTCTGGGTTAGGCTGCTGGTAACACTAACTTACTCTGCAATTGGCTCTGAACAAGCCCCTCCACCTGAATCTGTTTGCTTTCATTAAATAGGAGGAAATGCAACTCTTACATTTTTATGGATGCATTATAATTATACATAATAGATTTACTGTTATATATGCATGTTTTCATACATGTACACACACACACACACACACACACACAAATATATACACACAAAAAGGTATAACAATACAATTCAGTTGATTTTTTCCCCAGTACCTCTCTTTTCTCCTCTCCTTCAATACCTTTTGGAAATAGAAATTTTTACCTCTTTCTTGCAAGAATATCAATGTACCAAATAAAATATCATGCTTTTGAAAAGTACTATATGGTATGTGCATTGTATCTTAATAAAGCTATTGTCAAGAAAGAAAATACTGTAAGATTGCAAGATGTTGATACTAAATATTGCATTAAAAAACAGACATTCAAACTCAATACAAATTTATCCCTCCCTGAAGATGTAAGTAGGAGCTTGCTGGAATCGTTCTTTGGCAATATATTGTGACTAATGTGATAAATACAGAGAAAGGGGACAATTTCTTCTAAAAAGAGGACAAGAGGAAAGGCTTCCCAGAGTGGGCAGCATTTCAGCAAATGTTAAAGGAAAAGGGAGGGGGATTTCAGGAGTTCAATGATCCAGAGGTGGAACTATACTCAGGCTGGGGAGGGAAGGAATGGCAAACAGTGTTAGTTGTTGAACCTGACTGAGGCATATGAATAGGGAGAGTGGTGAGAGGTGAGCCAAGATCTCAAATGCCAGGCTAAAAGTTACAGGCTGTATTCATAAGCAATAAGCAGTCACTGAAGTCTTAGGAGGAGAAATATGACATGTATGTTTAATGCATGATGACCAGCTCTTCTCAAGCCTTCTTTGGAATGTTGTTTCTGAGACTGCAGCTTATTTCTGTTTGAGCTCAGGCCCAGGCCCAGGTCCAGGCTTTCAGCATAAAATTGGGCTTGTCCCTGGACCTCCTCTTTTCTGACATTGGGTTTCTCTCAGCAGACACTTGCTAATCTCCCCGAAAATATTAATGACTGATAGGGACTTAGCCCCATCTGATGTGTTTGTGTTTTCATAGCTGACCATGAGGCTAAAAGGCATCACTGGTCTAAAGAAATTAACCTCTGATGGTGACATTTCAGTCATTTAGAAACTTCATTCAGCAAACAAGTCTGCAGTGGATGACTCATTGCTAGATTGTCACACAGCAAAGAAGTATTGAATAGAGTCCTTTAAGAAGCAGGATTATTTATGCATCTAATCTAATAACAGATTTGTTGAGCATCCCTGGGTGCTAGGCAGTACCAAGGAGAGCGCATCAGGGCTTTCTGGACTCCTAGCAGGGTCTTCCATCCCATTGGACATACTCTGAGGGCTCTATAGTGGATGTTTTGAGAGTAACAGGAGAACCAACAGATTAAAACACATAAGAAGGTCACTAGGGCTGAAATAGAAATAAATCCCAATGACTTAGCCTCCAGTGGTGGGTTAGGGAAAAATTATTCTGAAGTCAAAGAAGGTGATTAGGGAGACAGGAAAAGTAGGTTGAGGTCCAGACACAAAGATTTCCCAGTTCTTCAGAAATGAAGAGCTTAGAGGAAGAATGTAAGGGCAGGGTCTAGAATGGGGAGCTGGAGTAATTCAGAAAAGATATTGGAGATGTACCAAAGGTAAAGAGAGGTGCACCTCCACAAGGCCTTTCCTCTCCAGCATGGTTATCCTCTCCTCATCTCTGCCTACCCATCCCTCAAGGCCTCTCAAATGTCACCTTCCCTGTAAAACCTTACCTAACACTCCCCCCATGGAAATCTCTTCTATGTACTCTTCCCTTCCCCAGGCAAAAATAATCTCTCCCTCCTAAGATCACCTAGAGAACACCACTGTTACCTTGTTCAAAGTCCTTACATGTTCTTTTACTTTGTGTTACCATATTACAAATTTTTAATCCCTATAAAACTCAGTAAATGCCTTATGCATGGAAAAGCACTGTCTCATGATTAGGATAGGCACAAAAAAACGTCAAGGTCCTAGGGTTCACTTTGTAAACCATAGTGTTAAATTTGCCGCTCTATCCTACAACTAGAAGAGAATAAACTCACAATGGCAAGCTGTGAGAGCAAAAGAAGAACAATTAACTCAGAATGTTTTTTGTTTGGTTGGTTGGTTGGTTGGTTTGGTTTTCTCAATGGAATACAAACGTCATTGAGCAAAAGGAAGGAACTTTAAACCTCAGTTTAAATGAGGAACAGATTAAGAAACTGGAGATGTTGGGCCTGGAGAGAAGACTCAGGTGTGGCCTGTTACCTTCTGATATGTAAAACAGGACAGTCACACTCAGTGCATCCTGCATAGAGCATAACAAAAAAAAAAAAATGGGAGAAGCCCCAGGATGTCAGGTTGAAGCTGGGTCCCAGCTCCTTTTTGTCAGTGCTGTTCAGAGATGGCCATGGGGCCACTGGGAAGATTTTTCTGCTGAAAGTATTCAAGTCAAGGCTGTTGAAAACTAGCCAAAGTGACTTTGACAAATGGATTAAAGAAGAAATGTAAGCATAAGATGAAGAGGATTGAAGTCAATAAACTTTAGGTTTCATCTTTATGAACACATATACATAAAAAAGAAACTCAGAACCATTTGGACACTGTCACTGTGTCACTGTCACAGCTGAAAGGTCAAAGGAGAGAGTATTCCAAAAAAGAATAGTGTCTTAGAGGGGGCAAGAAAGAATATTGGGAAGAACATTGGATTTGGTATCTATGACCTGGGTCCGAATTCCAGCTCTATATTGATTCATCTGATTGACTTCTAGCCACCCTTTCTGATCCTAATCTGTAAAATAAAAAAAGTTAGGGTTCACTCAGACACCATTCCAGCTCAGGCATTAGACACCATTCCAGCTCAGTACATAAGACAGGGGTCATTAAATTTATTCTGCAAGGAAAAAGAGCCTGATAGTAAATACTTAATATTTTGTGGGATACATGCTGCCCTATTTTTTGTTTTGTTTTGTTTTGGTTTGGTTTGTATTTATGACACTTTAAAAGTGTGAAAAGCAGCTGGGTGTGGTGGTACACACTTGTAATCCCAGCGACTCTGGAGGCTGAGGAAGGAGGATCACAGGTTCAAAGCCAGTCTCAGCAATTTAGTGAGGCCGTAATCAACCTAGTAAGACTCTGTCTCAAAATTAAAAAATAAAATAAAATAAAATAAAAGGGCTAGAGTGTTGCTCAGTAGTTAAATGCCTATGGATTCAATTATAGATAGATAGATGATAGATAGATAGATAGATAGATAGATAGATAGATAGATAGATAGATAGAGAGAGATAAATGTGTAAAAAGTATTTTTAGTTTGTGGATCATACAAAAACAGGGTGTGGGTCAGATTTGGCTCATGGACCATAATTTTAACAAACCCTGGCCAGAGAGAGTTAGAGGATAGTTGAAATGTTCCAGCATGACAAGTATAGAGATTCACTTTCAGAAGATATAAAGTCCCCCACGAAGCCACCTGAGAGGAAATAGAAGTGGAAATAAATACCAAAGAAGCCACAATCCAAAGCTCAAGTATGATCGAATGAGTCACAGATGGAAGAATATGAAACTACTGAAGAATATTGGAAGTGACAGGATGGTGACAGAGGGATGTTGCTAAAATGGGCCTGGACCCTTGTATCCCTGCAGCACAGGGATTAGGCATGAGTCAGAATGCCTATCCCAAAGTCACTCTTAACCCTTTCATAGTAAAAAGGGGAGTCTTGACTGGAAGAAATTCAGCATGTTAAATGATCAGGGTCCAGGGGCACTGCTAATGGGGAAAGATTAAATGTCGGCAAATACTAGCAGGCTCATTAACCAGCATTTAAAAGGACAAGTGGTACTGATTCACAGATACTTCAGAAGTGCAAATACCATAAAAAATGTAAACATCTGTAGTACTGGCAGGGCTAAAGAGATTGGTTTACAAAACTGAGATTATCGGGATTGTCGGGGAAATGGGCAGTATAGCATAGCTACCAAATGATAGATTCACATCTTGGATCCAGTGAATATAAGTTGGGGAGAAGTGGGAAGTATTAAGGCAGACACAGTGACAGTGTACCTGATACCTTGAGAAACCAGGAGTCATGACAGCCTGAGTTCCAGGAACAACCCTATGTATTGCAAAATCTTAGGCAAATCACAACCACTTGGGGTTTCAACTTCCTCTTTTGTAAACTGGGGATTAGCATTTATTTCTGTCTTGTGGCTTTTTGTATAGATGTTCTATCCAGCTAACCATTTTGCCCATTTTCCTTAACAGACCAAATTATTCAGAGTCTGGGTAACACCCTGTAGGGCAAATGAGATTCCAAAAAAAATTCCCAAAGTCTATAAAAGTTTGCAGATCCTCACAATATCTTTGAGAAGTCATAAGATTAGATGCAACTGTACCTATGTTATTCTTGGGTAAACTGAGGCTATAGGAAGCTATCTTACCTGGTCATTTTGTTTCAAGCCTGAGAAAGCCAATTCTGGCTCCTACTTGAATATTTCCCACTCTTTTGGGGGAAGCTGAGAATATTGAGGAAGAATAAGCCACACCAACCCTATAATTTCTTTAAAAAATAAAAAAATCCACACTTCCTTTTACTCCTGAAAGTTTCAGTGCCCATAGAAGGGTTAGTGCCCATCCTTCCCTCTAAGTCTGAAGGGTTCAACACAAATAGGTCTGACTGGCACAGCAGCCCCCTCTATCTGTCACCCCCATCCAGGACAACCCTTGAAAGTGGCTGGAATTTAAAGTGGCAAGCTTTTAAAACACCTTCTCTTTTAGTGTTAGGTGTGCCAGAGTCTGTCATAAATGAACTTTCCAAGTTCCAGGATGCAGAGAACAAGTTTCTCTGGTTTGGTGTGTCCCCAGAGTCCCAAGGGGAGACACATGCACTTCCCTCTCTGCAGCACCAGGGCACTCTCTGGTCTTCCTCCTCCTGCTCCATATAACTTCCCCATTCCTAATTAGCTCCAGCCCCTGGGATTCCCTGGCAAAGGCCTCTTGTTTAACCTTCCCCAGGAGCAGTGACATGGGTCAGCCTCCCCCACAGACTGCCCCAAGCACCTGAGCCTGACAGGGGCTGTGACTTTCTGGCTTGACACGGTTTCTTTCCCATTTCAAGTTGGTTAACTAACATAAGGCAGTAGTCACCTGGTTGACCCTCTGCCTCCTGGCACTTTCCTGCCCTTTTTACTCTCTCCTTGTCTCAGCAATCCTCCACCTTCCTTCTTTGCTCATAGGCCCCAGGAATCTCTTGGCTTTCCTGATGCTCCCCTGGGATCCCCTCTAACTGAATTTCATGCTTGCTTACTGTCCACACATTGCACCCCTCAACACCTCTCAAGGGTTTCCAACGCTTTCCCACTTGCCTGCATCCATCTCCTGGCAGCTCAGAGACCCCAGCCCTTCGTGCGCCCC
Organism: Ictidomys tridecemlineatus; assembly: GCF_052094955.1. Lineage (NCBI taxonomy): Eukaryota > Metazoa > Chordata > Mammalia > Rodentia > Sciuridae > Ictidomys > Ictidomys tridecemlineatus. Next base: position 111,625,910 of record NC_135478.1, on the reverse strand, counting down.
CGTTCAACTCTGGTCTCAGGGCCCCTACATACCCATAGCCCGACGGCCATCACAACCACAAAGTAGATGACAATGACAGAGATGTCCGCAGCATTTCGGATGCGCTCATAGGATTCCACTGGAGCAGCAGCGGTGGTGGGCGATGGGCTCCAGGTGCTACTGTCCATGGCGGTGGCGGCAAATCCTTCCCCCACGCCCGGACTGCTCACTTCTTATTCAGCCTCGGAGTTAATTATCAGCCCTGGGGGAGGGGATCCGCGATGGAGGGGCAGCCGGGCGGTGAATCAAAGCTCCTGCACTGCTGTTGCTGCTGCTGCTGTTGCAGGTGCTCTGCACTGTCGGCCAGCAGCACCAAAGTTGGAGTGTTGAATGAGGAGTCAGCCGAGCTGTTGGCAGGGTGGTGTTGTCCAGGACAGGTAAAGGCTGTCCCTCGAGCAGGGAGGGGCCGGCCAGGAGGTGGTGCCCGCGTGGCACAAAGGCCGAGGTCCTTTAGCAGCGGGAAACCACCAGGCTGCCACGCCTGGCCTGCCATGGGATTCCACCTGGGACAGAGCAGGAGTGGCTTAATAGAGGGATCACCGCCTGGGGCCAGGGACCTAGAGACTGTTGAGAGCACCTGCCAACTGCTGCTCTTGGACAAGTCCCAGCACCTCTCTGGACCTGGCCTCTCCATGTGTAAAATGGGCACAGAGCTCTTCTAAGAAACTCAGCCAAATTCTTGGTCTTGGTGGAGAACATTCTGGGGAAATGGGAACTTGCTGGATGCATAATCATAATCCCTGGCCACAGGCATAGCCAGTCACTCACATTCCTGATTCCACCTCCACAGCCCTCAAAGACACTGTTACCCTCCTATAGGAGGAAGACACTGAGACTGGAAGAAGGAAAGCATTTCCTTACTCTGTGTCTCACCAGGTACAGTCAGCCTGCATATTCCAGGATTTGGCATCCAGAGTACAGAATTTTTGCTTAAATTTTCCCTAAACAATACAGTATAAAACTGTTTACATAAAACTTACATTTTATTAGATATTATAAGTAATATAGTATTTAATACATATGTGAGGATATACATAGGTTATTTGCAAATTCCATGTCATTTTAAATAAGGGAATTGGAAACAGGCCACCACCCAGATACTCAGGGACAACTGCCGTGTGTTTTGTGCCCCTTCTGAATCACTCACAAGGGACAATACGAAAGAATCCCTTCCAAGGAACTCATCAGATCCTGAGACTTCCTGGGTACTCAGCCTGCTCATTAGGAGACACATGTCTAAGCCACACCCTGGGCTCAGAAAAGAGATGGTTGAGAAAGGAAGCAGGACTTATCCAAGGTCACACAGTAAAGGAGTGGCAGAGTTGGCCCTGCAACCCAGGTCAGGCCAGGGACTCTTTCAGAGGGATACTTGGAAACATTCTCAAGGGCTGACCCTGAAGGCCTCAGAGCAACCAAAAGTGGCTGTTTTGGGAGAGGAGAGCCTTGCTCTGATGAGAAAATACAGGGAAGAGAAAGGACTGCATAAATCTTACTAGGACTCTGTTCTGCCCTGGGTCCTCCCTGCTCCCCCACTAACAACCATTCACTGCCCAAATGTAAACAGACTGTTCCTTTGCACCTTGCTGTCTCCAAGTTCTGCTTCCTCTCCTCCCTCATCAGCACTTTTTCTTCCCACCTTAGTTGCAATCAGAAAATCATTATTTAGTCAGCATCCATATAGCTCATCTCATTTTCCCCAGGACTATAAACTGAATAAGGCTATGTTCAGGGCCCAGCATGGTGCCTGTTCAGAAAGATCAGGAATTCCTCTTCTAAGAAATTTTCAAGTAGAAGCTTTCTCCATGGATGCCTCCAACACTTACAGTTTAGCTGTCAACCACAACAAAAAGCAACCTTCCTTTCATCCACGTTCCTTTATTAATTTATTCATGCATTAAGCAAAGCTTTTCCACCTGGCTCTGTGCCAGGCAAAGTCCTTGCCTTCTCCTGACAGTCCAGGAGCTCTTCCTTAGCAGTTCTCAAATATGTAGTGTCTGGGGCTGTAGAGCACTTGCAGTAGAGTGCTTGCCTAGCATGTGTGATGCACTAGGTTCAATCCTCAGCATCACATAAAAGTAAATAAACAAAATAAACAAGTCCATCTACAACTAAAAAAATTTTTAAAAATATTCAGTATCTACCTTTCACTCTAAATTGTGCTTCTGGGTAAGGCACACAAGGGTGGAATAATCATGAAACACTGAACTCTTAGGACACAATAAAATCAATAGCATAAGTGCAGAGGCAGTGGATTTAGGGAAGAGGGGTGGAGGAGGGACTTACATGTCAGTTTGAATCTGAGCTCAGCCACCAACCAGTAGACCATGGGAAAGCTCACTGGACATCTGTGACCCCCATCTTAATGTCTATACTATGGCATAGAAAGTAATGACTGTTTCAAACAATGGGTCTCACTGACAGAGAGACACCAGCAAAGGTGAGGGGAATAGAAGGACACTATGATATTTTTTCTCCTTTTCCTTTTCCTTCTTCTGAGTTCAGATATGGAAAGTCCAGGGAAGCAGGATGTTGATCAGCATATAATTTTCTTGTGGCTGCTGTAACACATTACCACAAATTTGGTAGCTGGAAACAACCGATTTTTTTTTTCCTCGAAGTTCTGGAATGCAGGAGTCCAAAATAGGTTTCACTGAGCTAAAAATCAAGGAGTCAGGAGGATCAGACATCTGAGATTATAGGGCAGAATCCTTCTTTTTCTTTTCCAGCTTCTAATGGCCATGGCATTCCTTGACTTGTATCACATCACTCTAATTCATAGAGGTATTGTGTGTGTGTGTGTGTGTGTGTGTGTATGTGTATGTATTAAAATATCCATAGCATAAAATTTACCACCATAACCATTTTTAAGTGTGCAGCTCAGAAGCATTACATACAATCGCATTGTTGGGCAACCATCACCAGCATCCAACTCCACCAGCATACCCCCCCACTCCCATTCCCCGCTTCCTCCATTGTCTCCTCCTCCTCCTCCTCCTCCTCCTCCTCCTCCTCCTTCTTCTTCTTCTTCTTTTCTCTCTCTCTCCCCCCCCCCCTCTCTCTCTCTCTCTCTCTCTCTCTCTCTCTCTCTCTCTCTCTTTCTTTTTTTCTACCTGATATATTTTCCAGAGGAAGCAGCATTTGAGATGATTTGTGAGGGTGAGGTAGGGAGAAGGTGCTCCTGAAGGTGAGTCCAGGCCTAAGGATAAAAAACAAAATATTGCCAGGAAAAGAAGAAATAAAGAAGAGTGAGAAGGGTCAGGATAGAAGACTTTTGAGTTCACCCCAGGCTACCCCTAGACTGTGGGTAAAGAAGGTAAAATAGAAGGAAAGATAAAAAGCAAGAAAGGTAAAATGTCCCTGACCTTCCCTCTAAAACTGTAATCAGGGAGGGATTGACCCCTGGTGGGCTTTATCTAAGGATCTGAGCATCAGTTCAGCCCTTGACTTGCTGGGTTAGCTTAGGCAAGTCCTCTAAATTCTCTGAATATCACCTCTAAAGTAGAGAGAGACCCAATTATTTTTCTAAAATCTTTTATTGGTGCATTATAGTTATGTTTTACGGTAGGATTCATTGTTACATATTAGTACATGTACACAATAACAATATAATTTAGCCAATATCCCTCCCCAGAATTTCCCCCCTTCTTCCCCTCCTCCCACCCCCTAGTCCCTTTCCTCTATTCTACCGATCTCCCTTTGCTTTTCATGAGATACCTCCCTTTCTTTTCCTTTCTACTTTCTTGCTTCCACATATGAGAAACACATGACCTTCTGAATTTGGCTTATTTCACTTAAAATCATAGTCTAGATACAAGACCCAATTTGATCTAACAGGTTTGCTGAGTGCCCACCATTCATGCCAGCTTCAGGTTGAGACCAGAACTCAGGTTGCTTGATGGAGGCTATAGCTCTTTCTTCTGGATACTAAACATCTGACTGGCTTCAGAGAGGAGCTACAGAACAAAGAAGGAGCTGCAAGACATCCAGCCTGCCTTCCCCAGAGCTCTTCACAGGACATTGCCTCTCAACTTTGACCTCAGCCTGGTGGAGCAGGAAGAGTGCATGGCTGGGAGACAGGAGCCTCGGTTCAGATACCAATTCCTCTGCCAAGTGACCTTACAAATCTCTTCCCCATCTGAGATTATTTCCTCTCCAGTCTTATTGCCAGAATTTGACCAGTTGGTCTCTTAGGAAGGCTCCTGGTGCCCATTCTAACTCTAGCCAGGCTCCTGAAGCTCCTTGGGCCTCCAACTCTTCTCCATTCCATGATTACAAGCCCTGAATAGTTGCATGACAGATGTGTGTCGCCCTCACTTCATCTTGAGTTTCATCCCCTGCTACATCTCCCAACTCCAGAGATGAATTTTTTTTTATTGCTCACCAGCATTTCTAAAAGTAGAAGTGGGGAACATGGTTTATAAAACATCTAGCTACTCCCTGGATGTTCCTCAAACAGTGAGCTCAGAAGTGGCTATGTAGTCAGGCACACCTGGTTGGAATTCTAGCTCCTTCTCTCATTAGTGAGGAAACCTCAGAACAAGTTATCCAACTTTGGGGTGGGGGCTTATTTTCCTCACTTGCAAAATATGGATAATAAGATTTAAGATACATCAAAGAACATATGGAAAACACTTCAGCATACCGTGACATGCATATTTAGTGTTCAATAAAACAGCTGACCTTGGGGTTAAGAAGGGTGTAGGTGAATGATAGGATACTTGCCTTCCATGCACAAGGTCCTGGGTTCAATCCCAAGCATGGCAAAAAGGCAGGAGGGTAGGGGGGTATAACTTTCATTTTCTTAATACTGGCCACATTAGTACTTACCTGGACTCAAAGATGAGGGGTCCTCATGAGGCCTCTACACTCACAGAACAGGAGAAGATATGAAAAAGAATATAAGGCCTACAAATTGTACAACTTCAATTTTCACAATGATCCTATTGTTTTCCCCATTTTATGGGCAAGTGCACCGAGATTCAAAAGGGTTAAGTAACTTGCCTCAAGGTCCATCAGCTGGCAGATGGCCAAACTGGCACTCAGCCCCATGGCCCCAGTGGTACAGAGAGGAGGGGATGAAGCAAGGAGAAGTGAAGCCTTAGTCCTGATTCTGAGGTTATCTGAGTGAGCCACTCTCCTTCTAGTTTGGCACTCGGCCCCAGTTGCCCACAGAGAGAGGCATTTCAATGAGTCATTAGTTTAACAAATGCAGGTAAAAGTCAGCACTCTTCTAGGCATCAACTTCTACCAAATACCTTGGTTTGCTAAAAAGTCAGAGCCTAAGAATAGGAGCAGGTTAACTGCCTGTTGGATGCTGAAGAAGTCAACTCTCTGAGTATTACTGGCACCCCATGTGTCCTAATTTCCTCTATGAGATGAGACAAAGGAGCTCTGGGAAGGAGGTGGCTCAGAGACCTGCAGGCCCTGGCTGAAGAACTCACGAAAACTTTCATCTGTTAGTCTTACCCCACCCTACCAATTCACCACCCATCAATCAACCTGCCACTGAAACTGGGATTCTAGGACCACAAAACCCAGGCTCAAAAATCCCTGGGCAATTCTATTTATATTAGGTAGTTCAAGAAGTCAAAAAATGGAGACAGAAAATAGTAAAATGTTTGCCAGGAGTCAGAGAGAGGGAAAAAATGGAGAGTTATCAATGCTTTCTTTTCTCAGTGCTGAGGATCTAACCCAGGACCTTGTACATGTGAGGCAAACACTCTACCACTGAGCTACACCCCCAGCTTAGGAGTTATTATTTAATGAGTACTGAGTATCAGTTTTACAAGACAAAATGTTGTGTAGGTATATGGTGCTAATGGTTGTACAACACTGTCAATGTACAGGTTTAAATAGCAAGAATGGTAAATTTGTTGTTATATGTATTGTTCCACATTAAACTAATAAATTTCTAGTGATGTGTAAATATGTTATAAATAATATGATTAAGAAAAATCTGAGGGCTGAAGATGTAGCTTAATGGTAGAGGGCTTGCCTGCATACTTGATGCCCTGAGTTTAATCTTAGTACCAGAAAAAGAGAGAGAGAGAAAAAAAATATTTGAACAACTAAAAGACCTATGAAGATAACAGTGGAGTTGGGAAGTTATTTGTGTGTTCAATAAACACTGGTTGAACATTGGTCTAAAAACTAGGAGTAAAAAGTGAACAAGGCATCTAGCACCTGCTTTTCAGGGCTTAAAATCTATGCACATGCTTATGAGCACTGGAGAGAGGAAGCCATTTTGGGAAAGATAAAAATGTATGGGAATTAGGTAGAGATGGTAGTTGCACAACTGTGTAAATGTGCCAGACACCTCTGAACTGTTCACTTTACAATGGTTAATTATATCTCATGTGAATTTCACCTCATTTGAATGAATAAATCAATAAACAAATAATAAACAAGGTACCTGGCCTGAAGATAATAAAAATCAAATTCCCTACCCAGATAATTTTTCCTTGATTTGTTGATTGGTTCTAAAGTTTTCACATATCTTATTCTTTTGTTAACACACTATTTGACAAGAATAAATGAAAAGAATCATAAAAACATGACTCTTTATGTCATCTAGTGGCCCATCTTGATAATCTAAACTGAGAAACTCATTCATTCATTCATTCATTCATTCATTTATAATATTCACTCTGTGAAAACACTGGTGTTACAAACTCAGTAAAACATGTCTGTGCCTCAGACCCTCCTGGTCCATATAGGGAAGTTTGCACATGATATGCCCTTGCTGTTCCCTGTGCAAGGATGCTTTCCCCTCACCTCTTCTCCAGGCTAATTCTCACCAACCTTTACATTCAATTCAAACTTATTCCAAGAGGCTTTCTGACCTGCACTCCACCCCTAGCCTAAAGCCATCCTCAGAAATTCCTATTCTTCATACATTTGTCTCAATTTTTAAATTATAATTACTTGTATAATTTATGTTTAATGTCTACAATCCCCCCCACACACTAAGCTATAATCTTCATGAAGGTAGCACCAGGATCTCTTTGTCTTCACTGTGCCTAAGCCTGGGGCTGGCATATACTAGGTGCTCAATAAATATTAACTGGATGAATAAAAGTAATGAACATAAGCAACTATAATGTGATAGATGTTCTGATAGTGAGGCAGGACATATTTGTCTTTCCAAGGGAGAGAGTGGCAAAGGAAGCAATCAATCATGAAGTGAGGATAGTTGTATTGAGTCTTAAAGGAGAAGTAGGAACCCCTAATGTAGCACAGCTGGAGAAAGTTAGAGAGGTGTGAGAGCACAGGGTGTGCACATTCAAGGAACTGGAAGCACTTGTGTTCTGCATGACTGGGAAGAACAGTAGATGATAACACAATGATGTGGACAGAACATAGACCACAGAGGAGCGCATGCAGTATGCCCAGCCTGCTGTAATTCACTCCATAGAATAATGAGGAGCATGTAAAGCAGGGATTCCTGTCGTTAGATTCATGGAACACTCAGAGGTGAGTTTCAGACATCCACTAACTCCCTAAAATTGTATGTATAGTTGTGGTCAGATTTGTATTTCTTTGGGAAGAGGGTTCACAATTTTCATAAGATTCACAGAAAGATCAGTGACCCCCAAATGGTTAAGAACTACCACCTACTTTAACCACCCAAACTAAAATAATCCCACTCCCACTCCAGTGGACTTTTATAGCACTCCTCAGAAATAACAAAATATAAATGTCTTGTCTCTCTGTTTATTGCTTGTCTCCTCTGCAAGAAGGCAAGCTCTGTGAAGGCAAAGACTTTGTTGTTCCTATTCACTGCTCATTCACTAGTGTCAAGCACACATGAACTCAATAAATACTCCCTGACTAAATAAGTATTATCATAGGTATTTTTCAGTGTGGTAAAATAACTGTAATTTAAAGTTTGCAATCTCTCAATTTTAAGTATATACATCAGTGGTATTAAATAAATGCATATAGTTGTGCTACCATAACCACCATCCACCCACAGAATTCCTTTTATCTCACAAAATTGATGCTCTTTACCTAAAAGCAATTACTATTAAAATCCATTAAAGCAATACCCCCCCACCCAGCCCTAGTTACTCCTGAAAACCACCTTTTACTTTCTGTCTCTATGAATTTCATTCTAATTTTTGTCTCTACTCTAGATACCTCACATAAATAGAATTATATGAATAGAAGCATACTGGTTTATTTCACTTACATTAATGTCTTCAAGGTTCATCCATATTGTAACATCTGTCAAATTTTCTTCATATGTGTGTGCATATATATGTATATATAATGTATATGCCACATTTGTTTATTTCTTTATTTATTTATGGACATTTGGTTTGCTTTTATCTTTTGATATTGCAAATAATGCTATGTGAACAAGGGTATGTAGGTTTTTTAAATCTTTTTTTCAGATAAAGAATAAACAAAGGGGCTGGACATTTTGCTCAGTGGAAGAACACATAATTAGCATGTGTGAGTTTCTGAGTTCAATCCCAGGCACCAAAACAAACAAGCAAGCATCGGCATACAATTGTGTATGAATGAATGGGGACATGGATAGATTTTGGATGGATGGAAGAGTGATTGATGAACATACAATTGAGGGATGGAGGGATGAATGAGTAATGGAAGGATAGAGAGATGGATGAAAGCATTCTGAATTAAACATTAAGAGAGCTGTTCCCTATCTTAGCATGACACTTTCCAGCTGACACACCAGGTATCAGAGATACTGTGAGCTAACAGTGATCCCATAGTAACAATGGCAGTAGTATTGGATTAAAGAGAGTTTCAAAATATTTATAAAGATGAGTCACTCTGTGCTAGTCCATGATCACAATCAGCATTAGTCAATGAAAGGATTGTGTCCTAGAAGTTAAGCTGTTGCTGACTAGGGACAGTGAAGTTTCCCAGATTGTTATCACTGGGAAAGAAGGAAATACCTGAAGTTGAGTAAAACCACACTCAGTATCAAATATGGAACAACCAGAACATTAGTCAAAAATAGCAAAAGAAGGATCAGTGAAAACTCAGGAACAAGTGCGACAGAGGATGCTGGCAGTGCATGGGTCCAAATGCCAAGAAAACATATAAATGTAGAGTGCTCAGAGAGGGAATTTTTAGGATATTGAGCTCTGCTTTGGCCCACAGGATTTGCTGATCCATAGTCTCATTATTTATGGTGATTGTCAGAGCTAACCCCAATGGTAAAAGGGACAAAAAAATGTAAAGTTAGTTCATGTAAATGGAAATATAAATGGAACATATCGAAAGCTATCAAAAGTTCTCTAATAACATAAATGCAAATTAAAACTACAGTGAGATAATATGTTTACCAGACTAGAAAACATTATAAATAAATGAATAACACATTATTTTTTGAAAGGAAGTATGTACTCTTTCACATTGGTGATGGGGGACATAAATTTGCATCACTCTAGCAGTAATTAGAGATCATCTGTGAACATTATTTCATGAGAATAAAATAAGCCACAGATTGGGAGAAAATATTTGCAAAAGACATATCTGGTAAACTACTCTACCAATATATAAAGTACTTTAAAACTCACAAATAAAATTAACAGTCTGGTTTTTAAATGAGCAAAAGAAGCCAAGTGTGGTGCTGTAGCACATGCCTATAATCTTAGCTACTCAGGAGGCTGAGGCACATCAGTCAAGGACAGCCCTGGCAACTTAATAAGACCCGGTCTGTCTTAAAAATAAAATTAAAGCCATTCTTGGGATCCATCTCTAGACCCCCTTTCCTGTGTTCAGAAGGCCCATTTTGCTCTTCTGAGCAAGTGTTGGAAAACCTATAGGGAGAAAGCAAAACATCTTGAAAGGCAGAAAATGTAACTGTCAACATTTAGGAATGTGGCTGTTGATTTCTCTGAAAGGGAATGGGAATGCCTGGAGCTGGCTCAATAGAATTTATATAGCCATGTGGTTTTAGAAAACTACTGACACCTGGTCTTCCTGGTGAGGATAACTTCCCTTCAGACTTTCTAATTTGCTATTAATATTTAATTCCCTTAGATTATTTCTGTATTTCTAATCAGCACAGCACTAGGATAGAAACATCAATAGTTACAGGAAGGATCCCAATGAAGAGTCATTCCATTTTATTATAGGCAAGTCTAAGCCATCCTTAGCTACCTTTCTGGAGCAAAGGGAAGAGCTCTGGAGAGAAAAGAAACAGTAGCCATATACTCAGATGTGCAGAAATGGGTAAAACAGAAAACACAGATGAGAGGCCCAAAGGCCAAGGAAGAAACCAGATCTCAGAATGTTAGTTGAAAATTTATAATACAGTACAAATAACTATTCAGAGCCTAGACTTATTTCTCTTGATAACATAGAAGATATTTCCTGCCTTATGTTTATCATTCTTTCAAATTCTTTAAAGTTTCCTCCTTCCCCTTCATGAACTCTGAATACAGTCAAAGAAATAGCAAAAACACTCCCCTTTGCCTGTGGTGGTCTGCATAATCTGACAACTCTTCCATTGCTTTAGATGGTCTCTAGAAAATCTGCGCACATTTCTGAAGACCTCTGGATTAAATAACTTATATATTAATATCATAAAGAAATTTCTCAATGAATTACAGTAGAGGGGGTAGAGAGAGAAGAGGATAGGGGAGGGGAGGGGAGGAAGGATAGTAGAGTATAGGAAAGGCAGCAGAATACAACAGACATGAGTATGTCAATATGTAAATCAATGGAAGTGTAACTGATGTGATTCTGCAATCTGTATACGGGGTAAAAATGGGAGCTCATAACCCACTTGAACCAAAGTGTGAAATATGATATATCAAGAACTATGTAATGTTTTGAACAACCAATAAAAAAAGAAAAAAAAAAAGAAGCTCTTCACATTTCTTACAAGTCTAAATGCTGGTTTCCTGGTTTAATACTGTAGATCCTTCTAACAATGTTTTTTAAAAAACACCATCATCAGGTCTTAAACTTGAAGAAAAATATCTTGTGGTTATTATTCATGAGTGTTATGATGCTTTTTCTCAGTTTCAAACACATTGTACAAATATAATATTGCATAAATTTCAAAAATTAAATTATAAGTTTAATATTACATAAATTTCAAAAATTACTCAGTGTATTTACAGTAATTCTCATTATAAAAATATATAAATATATATGATAGTTAACATTTTAAATAAATCATGATTTTAAGTGCTCAAAAAAAAGAAATATCTCAAATATTTACATATTTATTGAGTAATTTTTTCTGTGAAATTTTTCTGCTATATAATTAATGTAAATGATTCACAATGACTACTCTTTGTGGGTACAAAGTCACATATAAAAATTATAGTTATAGAGAAGAGTTTTAAAAGTAATAATTTTAAAAGTAATACATCTATGGTTATTAAGGGTTTTAAAGTTTTTCTTTTTCTTGATTTCTTTTCTGTTTCATTTATGGAGTGGGTTTTATGTTGTAAAGTAAGCTTCTTCATATCATTTAATAATGTTTGTATATTTTTACCTACATATTATAATTGGAGAACAATTATTACCTCACATATTAGAACAATGTAAGTTGAAACTAAAATGTGAACAATTCTGTGTATACTGATAATAAAAGTATATTTGCCCTTACTCACTCTTATAAATATCACCCCTGGTTTGCATATGACTTGTATATTTTGCCTCAATTGGTTCTGTCTAGGTGCATATGAAAAACTATGAAAATTTTCTTTATATATATATATATATATATATATATATATATATATATATAGAGAGAGAGAGAGAGAGAGAGAGAGAGAGAGAGAGAGAGAGAGAGAACCATGAAGGAATTAAAACCAGGGGGTACTCTAATACTGAGCTATATTCCTAGCCCCTTTTTATTTTATTTGGAGAGATGTTCTTGCTAAGTTTTTGAGGATGTCCTCAAACTTCTAATCCTCCTGCCTCAGCCTTCCTAGTAGCTAGGTTTACATGCAAGCCCATCATCAATATATTGATGAGTCTGCTCTTATGTCCAAAAGAAAGATTTTAGGATTTTTAAAGACCACTTTACATGATTTTTTGATTCTATTTGTAAAATCCTGTAAAGTTGTCTTTAAAATCCTAAAATCTTTCTCTTTTTTGTTTGTCTTTTATGTTTATCTTCTTTTGAAATTTTGTGATCAGAATCTTTCAAAATAAACTTACTGTCTTGGTATTTTAAAAAATTAAATAAAAGATTGGGGTGTAGCTCAGTGGTAGAGTACTTGCGTGGCATGAGCTCGGACCTAGATTTAACCCCCTAAAGCAATAATAATAATAATAATAGACAAAAGAGCTGAACAGGCACCTTACCAAAGAAAATAAACAGATGGCAAATAAGCATATGAAAATATTTTCAACATCGTGGCATTAGAAAATTGCAAATTGAAACAGCAATGAGATATCACTATGTAACTATTAGAATAACCAGTAGGTGGCCTAAGTACTGAAAACACCAAATGCTGGTGAGCATGGGGAACAATAGGAACTCATTCATGGCTAGTGGGAATGCAAAATAGTACAACCACTTTGGATAAAACTAAGACAGTTTCTTACAAAACTAAGAAACTTACATAGTCTTATCATAAATTCTATCAATCACCATCCTTGGTACCGACTCAAAAAGTTGAAAACATGTCCACACAACTGGCACAGAGGGGTTTACAGCAGCTTTATTCATGATTGCCAAAACCTGGAAGCAACCAAAATGTCATCCTTCGATAGGTGAAAGGATAAACAACTGTAGTACACCCATACAACTGAGTATTATTCAGAAGTGAAAGAAATGAGTTATCAAGCCATGATAAAACATGAAGGAAATCAAAAAGCATGTAACTAAGTGAAAGAAATCAATCTAAAAAGACCACATACTGTATGTTTTAAACTATATGATATTCTGATAAAAGTACAACTACAAAAATCTGTAGTTGCAGATTTGTAGTCCAGTAGAAGGAATAAATAGATGGAACAAAGAAGATTTTTAGGGCAGTGTATCTGTATGATACTATAATGGATTTGTATCATTACACATTAGTCAAAACACAGAATGTACAACACCAAGAGTGAACCCCAATGTGAACTATGCACTTTGGTAGATGATAAGATGAGAGTGTAGGATTATAGATTATAACAAATGTTCCACTCTGGTGTGGGATGTTGATAGTGCTGTTTGGGTCACAAGTATATGGGAACTTTCTGTACTTCCCACTCCATTTGGCTATGAATCTAAAATTACCCTAAAAATAATTAAGTCCACTTTTTAAATTTTTTTAATTTTTTTATTTATTTTATTATTTTTTAATTTTTTAAGTCCACTTTTTAAAATTATACATGAATGTATTCTTTGAACCCAAAATTTACTTCTAATAATTTATGCTATAAATAATCACATAAAGGCAAAGTAACCTATGTAAAATTTTTCTTATTGCAGCATTGTTTGTAATAGAAAAAGATTAAAAGCTATATAAACACCCATCCATTCATGTATATGGTTAAATATATTATGGTGTATACATTTAATGAAGTAATGCTATGCAACTCTTTTTAAAAAGAAAGTTTTGTGTGTTGATATAGACTTATCTCAAAGATATTTTGTTAGATTCATAAAGCAAAGCATGTAGAACATCATATAGTTTGGTAACATTAGCTTAAAATATTAGGGATGAGGGAAGAATATAGATACATATTTGCTCATTTATATATTAAATCACTTGGATATACAAAAACTGATTAAATTAAATAATATAATATTACAAATTATATTCTATTACCTGTAGGAAGAAAATTTGAATTATTGTGAGATTTTTCTCATTACCTTGATTAACAAAGGGGCAATAATTAAGAGCCTGAGATTCAGCTTAATGTTCTAAGTTAATGTTGACCAAAACATTATATAACCCAAAATGGAACCACATACGCACAAATATATAAATATTCCCATAAGTATACATCCACATAGACAAATATACAAATATCAACCCTAAAGCACAGAATCAAAGTCTGAATTGAAAAACAATCAATTCTAAACTAGCTTCACCTAGATAATGGGACCCACAATGATGATCCAAAATGCAAAATCCTAAAATCTCTAACTTTGGAGCAGTTGTATGTTGGAGAAGGGCCAAATGATTGACTCTTCAGCTTTACTTTGGTTTTGATGGATGTGCATAAAAGGAGTTTCTCCTTGCTGAGATAGAAATGCTGACTGGAGAGAAAAAAAAATCATTCAAAGTTGTGCTTGGAGAAAGCAACAAGTCATTTTTAATATGGGCTTGGACTGTGGATACAACCATAGGGCCTCATTTTTCATGGAAAACCACTACAAGGCCCATTTGCTCTGTTCTTCAACCACCAGTTATCCCAGGTCCCAGTTTCATCCTTTATTTAGAATCATCCTGAGTCACTCACTGTTTTCTTCTCAGTTTCATTACTTGAGAAAGCATTTGGGCTGGAAGAGTGCAAAGTATACCCCAGAGTCATTGTTCTATGGAAAGAGCTGTGATCTCTTTGGGGCAAAGGCCTCTTTAATCTACAGCTGTTGGATTACCCTTATATGACCTTGATTCAGGAGGGCTGCCAGTGCCACCTTCTTCTACCTGAACACAGGAAAGTACAGGTAAGTGGCTTGGGGGCCAATTTCTTCAATGTCTGAATAAGTCATATGTCAGGTTTTGGATTTCCAAAACCTCTAAGAATGATGGACTCTTCACGTGGAAAATAGCAAAAACATTGAACCAACCTACCCCATCCTTCATTCTACGGGGTGGAAATTGAGATCCAAAGGGTAGGAATGAGAAGTCCACAGTCATGGTCTGATCTCTGAAAAACTAACGCAATGCTCTTTCACCTTCAAAAATATTGTTCAACGCAAATTCTTGGAATGTCTTGTAAAGTTTAATCTATATCTACCCTATGACCTACCAATTCCACTCCAAAGTGTATACTCAAGAGAAATGAAAATATATTCACGCGCGCACACGCGCACACACACACACACACCACACACAAATATGTTCATAGCAACTCAGTTTATTATAGCCAGAAGCTAGATAAGCACCCAAATGTCCATTGCCAGGTAAATGGAGAAACAAATTGTGGTCTATTCACTCAATGGAATACTACACATCAATAGAAAGAAACAAGTTCCTGATACATACAATATGGATGAATCTCATAGACATTGAATTAAGAAAATAATATACACCATAATATGTGACATTACCATAAGCAAAAGTAATTCACGTGTGGAGATTAAAAAAAAGAAGAAGAAGAAGAAGAAGATAGTGAACCAGCCCACAGAATGAGACACTTACAGCGGAATCGAGAAGCCACGTTGCCTCCTGCCCTGCACATGCTTGGGCCAGTGTCTGGGGCCCCCGGGCTGGCACCTTTCTGTACACTCTGAGTTGAGGTGCACGTTGCCCTCCCCCGGCGCCAAGTCTGGAGAGCGTCCCACAGGCTACAACTGGTCACTAGTGTAGTCTCTGTTCTCCTCGGGCTTGAAGGTTTGGCCAAGGGGCATGGATTGGGTGGGCCAATGTCCCCCTTGAGCAAAAGAAGTTAGTAGTTAATTCTATCATGGATGTTCTTGTCAATGTAGTCATCAGGGAGGATTCCTTTGCTTAGCTGTCAACAAAAGCAAGCTCCTGGAGCTACAGCCATAGTCTAAGCTGGTCTCTGCTGGACGCCTGCCTGGTGGCCCCCTCCTAGAAGTTTCAGTCCTTCCTGCTTTCCTTCGTGCCACACAGTGCATTGTTTTTTCTACCTGCTTGTCTTATTTTTAGAAAAATTTAGAAAAACAACAAAGGCTGTTTCCATGATTTTGGCTTGAACCCCTTGTTCCAAATGGAGATGGCAGGTCGGCATGTCAAAGCAATTCAAAGAAAGAGGTGCAGCTGACTTCTGTCCCTGAAGCTGACTTCTGGGTCCTGGGGGAGGAGATTTCAAAATCCCGCCCTCCCTAGTGCTTTCCTGCATGTGGTAGGCTAGCAATATTTTGGTTAAAATCATGTTTGTGACTGTAACCATTTGTATGAATTATTTTAAAGAAATAAAAGCTCCCCTCCAAAAAAAATAAAAAATTAAAAAAGAAGATATTTGTCTGGGGCAGAAGAGGGATAATTGACTGAAAGGGCATAAGTAAGAACTTTTGGGGGGTAAACATTTGTCAAAACTTATTAAACCATACATGTTAAATCTATGTATTTTAATGTATGTAAATTATCTTAATAAGGTTGATTGAAAAAAAAAAAAAGATAAGCCCTCCAGGCACAGTGGCACGCACCTATAATCTGATACTCTGGAGGCTAAGGCAGGAGGATTATAAGTTCAGAGCCAGCCTGGGCAACTTAGTGAGATCATTGCCTCAAAATAAAAAGTAAAAAGGATTGAGGAAGTAGCTCAGTGCTAGAGTGTTGCTAGGTTCAACCCCTAGTATTTCCCCCCCTCCACACACACACACACACACACAGATACAAAAGATAAGCCTTTATATTTGCATTGCTCTTTTTTGTAAAGTACTTTCTTACATTTCGTCTCCAGGGAGAGGAGAAAATCCCTCTTTCTCCTAGTTTTTATGTGGGCTCTTTGAATCTAGGAACACAATTAGGGATCCAGGAGTCAAATAAACACAAAACAGACTAATAAGAGAGAAGCTTACAAGTTTCTTTTTATATTTTTTACACAAAGAACAAAAAATTATGAAGAAATCACAGGACAAAGGATCTCTGGGCTATGGGTAATTAATTCTAAGGAAATCACTAGGAGATATATGAAGGGTGGACTGTAAAGCTACAGGTAGATAAGGGTTACTTTAATGAGCTTATTTATGCAGGTCCATTGCAGTACCAATCCCAAGTCTCCAGTGATAAGGACTCTTGTCAGGGTTATGGAGAAGAAATCCCTCCCCAAAGGAAACTTTATTATGACTTGCTGCATGTAGGAAAAGTCAAGGCAGGTAATCCTCTTTGCAACTACAGTTTCTCCAATGTTTTTGGCTTGAAAGAATTAATATGCCAACTGGGCATATTTTGTGTTGGCTTTTCTTTAACACCTTCACATCTTACAACCATCTGGCAACAGCCCTGTTAAATTAGTGAGTCAGAGCATACTATCTTCATTTTACAGTGGAGAAACTGAGATTGACAGGCAAGAGCCTCAACTTTCTAGGATAGGTACTGGGAGGGCCTCTCTGGCCACTGGACCTGGAAGGCATGAAGTCCACCCCTCATCTGTCAGATAGACACACTGTGGCTCAGAGAATTGTGAATCCTACAGTGAATCAGTGGCAGGATTGGGACTTGGGCTCTGAACCCTGGCTCCTGGTCCGGTGTACTCCTCTAGTGCATGGGGCTGCCTTGAGCTTCCCCACTGTGCCTTCCCCTCCTCTTTCCTTTCTCTGCCCATGACCTGTTCCTGATGCCCTGGGATGCTCTCAGATCCCTCTTAGAGGCTTCAGAATTGACTTCCTGAAGCAAAGCCACAAATCCCCATTCTATGCTCTTCCTTCCCCATGTAAACTCTGGGTGAGCTCCTCAGGCCCTCTCTCAGCTTGTTCTTAAGGGTGCCAGAGTTCTTACAAATAGTTCTATAGAATGGTTTCTTATAAAACAGTTACTAGCTGGTTCCATAATAGATATTGTGAATTGCGCTGTTATAAACATTGATGTGGCTCTATCACTGTAGTAGGCTGACTTTAAGTCTTTTGGATAGGAGTGGAATAGCTGGGTCAAGCTAGTCAAAAATAAGGAAACAAAGGGGTCAGGGAATACCATGAAAATAGTAGAGGGATCAGTGGAGTAGGGGAAAGGGATTGAGGGGGAGAGAGAAGGGATGCGAAATGGGAAGAATGGTGGAATGAAATTGGCCTAACTATTCTACATACATACATAAATATACCACAATGAATTTACCTTATGCATATCTATAAAGCATTAATCTTAGGAAACTATAGAAGGAAGACCAGTAGAAAAAAGGAAACAGTGGACAGGATGGAGAGAGGGAAAGGGGAACTACTGAGGACTGAATTGGAGCAAATTATATTCATGCTAGTATAATTATGTTAATATGAACCCCAACATTATGCATAACTATAGTACACTAATAAAATATTCCACCCAAGGATATCTGCCATCTCCAAAAGAATAAGACTTTAGTATCACAGAAAAAAATAAGATTTCATTTTTACACCTATGATTATCAGATGTCTAGAAACTTTTTATTATCTAGTGTTGACCAGGGTAAGAGAAAATGGACATACTCATACACTGTTAGCGGGTGTGGACATTATATGGTAATTTAGAAGTATCTATTAAATTTTTAAATATTTACTCTCAGATCCAGGAATTTTAACATCTACATGTCTATCCTGTAGAAATATTCATACCATTGAGCCAACATAACCAATATGCATTATTCGTTTCAGTGAAAAACTAAACAATTTAAATGTCTACTATGGGAGATTGGTTAAAATATGGAATCCAATGTTACTTTTTTCACATTACAACATATTGAGGAAAACTTTCTTTGATAAGTGCCTCATAGTTTCTAGTAGTCACTCTTGTTATGTACTACATACGTGCAATAATTGAACCATTCACCTACAAATGGGCATCCTGGTTATCCCCAGGTGTCTTTGTTTTATGCAAGTGACAGCTCTCTAGGAAGAGAGTGAAAATAAATTTAAATTAAATCTCAGTGAACTGAACTGAACTAAACTGATATATGAATAGTACCAGATTGGCAGTGTTAAAATTATTCTAATGATCACACAAAAAGTTGCCAGTACCACTAATCATTAGGGAAGTATAAATTGTAACCACAATGGGATAGTCTTTCACACTCTTAGATGACTATTATTTTAAAAAAAAATAACTGCTCGTAAGAACGTGGAGAGATTAAATTCTTGTATACTGCTGGGAAGATTGTAAAATGGTGCAACCACTCTGGAAAATAGTATGGCAGTTCCTCAAAAAATTAAAAGTAGAATTATGCTACGATCCAGCAATTATAGTTCTGAGTATATATACAAAAGAACTAAAAACAGGGACTTCAACAGACACTTGTAATACCCATGTTCATAGCAACATTATTTACAATAGCCAAGAAGTAGCAACAACCCAAATGCCCACTGACAGATGAATGGATAAACAAAATGTGGTAAAGACAGTCCCCAACTTACAGTGTTCCACTTACCATTTCTCAACTTTACCATGGTACAAAAGTGATTCACATTTAGTAGAAAGAATCCTTCTAGTTTTGAATTTATCTTTCCCCAGCCTTTTCTATATGATATGATGCTCTCTTGTGATGCTGGGCAATAGCAGGAAGCAACAGCTCTCATCAGCTATGTGATCACAAATGTAAACAACTGGTCCTCTATAGTGTACTGTATTGTAATCATTTTTGGATACAAATATTCAATAAATTATATGATGTATTCAAGATTTATTATAAAATAGAGTTTGCGATAGATTATATTACCCAATCCTAGGCTAATTCTGAGTACCTTTAAGTTAGGGAAGGCTAAGATATGATATTTGGCAGATTAGGTATACGCAATCCATTTCCAATTTGCAATATTTTCAAGCTACAATGGTTGTATAAGAACAAATAAGCCAGGCACAGTGGCTCACACCTGTAATCCCAGCAGTTCAGGAGGCTGAGGCAGGAAGATCAAAGCCAGCCTCAGCAACATAGTGATGCCCTCAGCAACTCATTGAGACCCTATCTCTAAATAAAATATATAAAAGGGCTGGGGATGTTGCTCAGTGGTTAAGCACTGGGTTCAATCCCCTGTATCTAAATAAATAAATAAATAAATAAAACCATTGTTAGTTGAGAAACATCTGTGTATACACACAATAGAATGTTATCCAGCCCTAAAAAGGAAGGAAATTCTGATACAGAGTATAATATGGATGAAACTTGAAGGCCCAATGCTAAGTGAAATAATCCAGACACAAAAGAACAAATATTGTATGATTCTGCTTATATGAGAGAGGATTGGGGAGTTATTGTTGAATGAGTATAGAGTTTAAGTTTGGAGAAGTGAAAGTTCTGGAGTTGTATGGTAGTTGATGATGGTTGCATAATAACGTGAATGCACTAATGCCACAGAACTATAAAAACAGTAAATCTTATGTTATATATAATCTACTATAATAAAAAAGAAAAGTTTCATCACAATTAATTCTAAATTCCACTGTAGTGAAGATATGGGTGAACTCACAGTTTTATAGTCTGTTAAAGAGAGTGTCATCTGAGATAGACATTCTGTAGGGCAGTTTGGTGACCCATATCAAAGTCTTAAAAATAATCCAACCCTTTGAGTAGCAGAGCTTACACTAGTAATTTACCCAGGAAAATAATCAGATAAGTATTATCTCAGTAATTCCTACAATGAGTGTTCAAAGATAAGGATTTGTTAAGTAAACATAAATATATTAATGTACTAATAACTTGTGGTCATTAAAAAGAATATTGAAGATCTACAAAGTGTTGTGCATAGTGCAATCAAGTTTTGTAAATATGTGATGCTTGTTTATAGATAATTATGTGTAACGTTTTATGCATAACTTCATTATATTTAAAGTCTGAAAGAATATATATACCAAATGTTAACAGCAGCAATTTACAGAATATGATTTAGGAATAAAACAGTTTTTTTCTTTTAGCCTTTTTATAGTGCCTTCTTTTCCCCAAAATAGAAGATTTGTTTCAGAACAGACTCCCCCATGGATACCAAAACCCTCCAGTGCTCAAGTTCCTTATACGAAATTTATTCATAATTAGAAAAAAATGAATATGAGCAGGACTGACATCTAACCTGTGAATGTCAAAGAGGCTGTTTTCAAAGAGTAAGTGACTCTACTGCCAAGTGGGTTTTTCTTTTTCCTTTTCTGCAATCAACAAAAACATAACCTGAAATCTTGGCTTTTGTATCCAAGTTGTAGTTTTTATAATTTATTACATATAGAAAGATGTCCATAACATAAACCTACATAGTATAGGTATAGGTAGAAGACAATCTCAGCAGGTGATTTTCTATTTTAACTTTAACACATATTTATTAGGATCTCCAAAGAACCAAGGTAGACTTTATGAAGGAGGTGATATAAAAATGCTATCTGAGGGGCTGGGGCTGTAGCTCAGTGGCAGAGTGCTTTTCTAGCATGTGTGAGGCACTGGGTTCCATCCTTAGCACCACATAAAAATAAACAAATAAAATAAAGGCATACTGTCCATCTGCAACTACAAAATTTTTTATTTTCTGGCATGACAGAGTAACTTGCATGGGCAGTAACAGGGAAACATGAATAGTCCAGTTTAGATGAATATTTACTATATCTTTTCTTATAATTCCTTAGTTACTGAACACCTCCCCTGTGTCACACACATGGCTTTAGGCACTTTCAGATATCGCAGTGAGGAAAAATTAGTCCCTATTCCAATTCCAGTTGTAGTTGTAGGGGACGTGTTTCAGTGCCGCAGTCTGGCTGGGCACAAAATAACCCAGCCACCACAAAACCTTGTAGATTCAAACAGCAACTCTTTATTCCTGAACTCTCACCGACACTCTACCCACACTTTCCGTGAACACATTGCCTCTACCAGGCTCTGCACACCAGTTCTCTCAGAACCCCTCGAGAACTCAACAGGAACTCAGCAGGATACGCCCTATTCCCAGCAGGATCCACCCTAAACCTGGAGCCACCCTAACCCCTGAGCAGGGTCACCTTTCAACCCAAAATGCCATGCATCATTCCTACTTGGCTATGGCTTTCAGCATTTCAGAACAGACTCCCCCATGGATATCAAAACCCTCAAGTCCCTTATACAAAATGGCATGGTATATTTGGCCTGTGTATATCTTCTTGTATGCTTTAGGTCATCTCTAGATTAGTTATAATATCTAATATAATTTAAAAGCTGTATAGTTTTTATATGGTATTGTTTAGGGAATAGGTAACAAAAATATATACATGTTTGCTACAGATAAAAATTTTTAAATATCTTTGATCCATGGTTGGTTGAATCTGAAGATAGAGAACCTGCAGATGTACACAATGTGTTCAGAAGGAAAACAAATCATAATAAAGTGATAAAAGGGCCAGGAAGAGGAAGGGTGATCACAGAGATCCTTTCCTGTTGGTGTCAATGACAGAGGGACCCAGCCACATGATGTTTGAGGGAAGGGCCTCCCAGGTATAGAGAACAGCAAACACAAAATCTCCTGATAGAGAAGCATGAAGAGAATGAGACCAAGGACCCAGGACTATGTAAACACCACTGAATCCAGCAGCAGGAATTCTTCTAATTTACCATAAAAGTAAGAATACTGGACTAGGAATCAGGATATCTATATTTAAGGCTTGAGTCTGCTACAATTAGCTTTGTTTCCTTGGGCAAATCACTTTGATTTCCTAGAACTCAATTGCCTGTGTGTCAAATGCAAGTAATAATCTTTATCCATCCCTACAGGTGAATCTTAAAAGGAAATAGAAAATGTAAAATTGTTTAGAGCAACTATAGTTGTATTGGAAGGAGGGTGTGACTATGAAGGCCACCAATGGTTGGGGAAATAAGTAATTGACATTTCCCTAATTTTTGGCCTTTTTCATCATTTTGGGTTTCCTGGCTTCATGTGACTAGCTCCTCTTCCAATACTACCAGCTGTTCCACACATAGGATACAACTGGAGCACAAAGTCTTAATGGTCTCCGAGGGGAGGGACTGAGAGGAGATTCTGGGGAGCTCTGCTCATCTCAGGTCCTTGGCTCCTTCTATGACCTTTAGTGAAACCCATAACATGAGCCTTATCAATAGTGAGTTTGGAACATTCAGAGGTCACTTTTTGGAAAGAAGCACTCAAAAGAAAGTATTAAACAAGGAATTTTGTTGTCCCCAAAGTAGGTAATACATGGGGTGGCTTGTGTACCCTTAAAGTCACTTTGGAGCTCCCTCTGAAAGCCCAATTGCAGAAAACATGATGTACAAGAATTGTCTGTAGAAACCCCTATAAAATGTCCATATGACCTGGAGGTGGCTTTATATTTCATTTTTTAATTATTATTTTATTTTTTAGTTGTAAATGGATCTTTTAATTTATTTATTTATATGTGATGCTGAGGATCAAAGCCAGGGCCTCACACATGCCAGGCAAGTGCTCTACCACTGAGCCACAACTCCAACTTCCCATTTATATTTCTGACTGGTGTGTGTGTGTGTGTGTGTGTGTGTGTGTGTGTGTGTGTGTATGTGTGTGTGTACACCTGCACTTTAAGGGATGGACTCAGCCAGGCAAGTCCAAACTTCTGGGGCCAGGAGAGAAAGTATACAGAGAAATGGAGAGGGTCCAAGGAAGAGGGTGAAGTTCAGGGACTTGTACATACCTGCCCTCCCTCAAGGTGCCAAAGACCAAGGCAATGGTTCTCTGAGGCCTCCATTAGAGGAACAGTGAGAGAAACTTCCATTTATCTATCCATTGCTGTGATTTAATGAACACAGCAGTAAGTGCTTGACAAATATCTCCCTTAATCCTCATAACACTCCTATGACATAGGTGTTATTATTTCCAGTTCATAGATAAGGAAACAGAGATATTAAGAAATCCCCAGGTTACACCCAGCTAATGAAAGCAGAACTAGAATTTGAACCCATTGCTCTTAACCACACATTAAAAATATGTGCCAAATGGGGAGCATGTCCCAAAGGGGAAAATAAAAGAGTGAAGAACCTCTAGAAAGAAGCTTGAGACCCTGGCTTCTAACCCCTGCTTCACCCCAACTCACTGTACCACACTGACAAGTCCCCTTTCCCCTCTATCTACTGCTCGTTTGTGGAACCTTGTGCTTCCCAGCAACCCACCTCTACTTGCATCTTCCTGATTCCTTGGTCTATTGGCTTCCGTCATCCTTTGTGTGATTCCAGCATCATGCAACTGGCCCCTTTTCTTACATTTCCAGCTGTGCCAGATTCAAGTTTTGACTGGAACCCAAAGTCCCTGTGGGTGGAAGGACTGAGAGGAGATTCCAGGAAGCTCTGCTCAGCTCAAGCTCCTTGGCTCTTTATATGTGATCTTTAGCAAGGACCATATTGCACAATGAGCTTGGTACTTTCGGAAGTCAAGAAAACATATACTTGCCTCTCAGAAGGTACATAATTTAGGTGATAGCCTAAATCATGCCAAGACATTCCTCCTGTTAAAAAAAATGTTAAAGGGAACAAACTATCTAAGTGTACACATTAAAACTATAATCATAGCTTCACAGTAGAACCTCTGAGGAAGTCAATTGGTCTGCAATAGCAAATCTGCTCACTTCAATTGCAACATTTTCAGCTTTTTTGAAGATCTGAATTAAAAAGTAGCTTGAACATGAACCCTGGAAACTCCACTATATATTAAATAACTCACCCCCTGCCTTTCACAAATCAGACACTGATGTTAAGTAAAGTCTCATTACTTAGCTAAAACCAGAACTCTAGGCCTCTGACCTAAAGTTGCTTCTTTGACACTTGCCCCCATTTTATCCCTTCAGTTTCTGAACCTTGTGGAATTTTACTTTAAAATATCTGTCCTAGCATTTTCCTAATCACTATCCACAGCAGCTGCCCCCAGATCAGGCCACCTCATTTCTCCCTGGCTTATTATAACGGACTCTGTGGTCTTTCTCCTTTAAGTCTCCCACTCCTCCAATCCATCCTACTGAATGTGCCATGCCACTCTTTGATCCAGAGAGCTGACAGGCACTCCCCAAATATTACCAAAGAAAACCCAAAGGTCCTCCACCATCTGGTACTAACCTGTTTTCCAGTCTCCCTTCTCACTCTGCCTCTTTTCCTGACATATCTTAAGTCTAGCTCAACTGGTTTGTTTTCTGCTCCTAGTATCGCCTTTCTATTTCTACAACTGAACAGTATTGTTTCTTCCACCACGTCTTCAGGACCTCCCTATTTATTGCCCCATCTGCCACCTCCACCTATCTGAATTCTACTATCTTGCTATGCCCTCTGACCTTGAGGAACATCCTTATACTCCACTCCGAGTGTAAGTAATTGCTCCCCTCTGGACCCCACCTCCCATTTTTCTGTGATCCTATGATGGGTGGATCTACCTTAGGTCAAAGTACTTATGCACCTGCTTTCTATCCTAGCAAGATATACACCTTGTCAAAAATACAATGCATAATATATTGGTCTGTTTGTGTCCTACACAACCAGTATAGTGCTTTTTGCATTGATTCATTTGTTCATTCATACATTAATAATTTATTGAAGAGAGCTTGGGAGTCCAACAGATTTTAGTGTGTATCTGTACCCTATCACAGGCCTGTATTATGATCTTGAGCAAATGACTTAATAATTCTGAGACTTAGTTTTTCTTCTTTGTAAAATAGAGATAACAACACCTATTTATAATTCCTGATTAGTAATATGCAGTATATGTTTAGCACAAAGCCTGAGTGTTCATTAATTCAATACTGTTCATGATGACAAACAGCTCATGTTACACGCCTGGAATTGTGAAGAATGCTGGGCATACAGAAATAAATAAAACTAGGCATACCTTTGAAGCCTCAGAGACTAGCAGAGAGACAAACAACAAGGAAACAGCTCACCCCATATTCACACAGAGTGATAAGTACTATGACAAAGAGATGCACATGTTCCTCTGGAGTGTCTAGAAATGGCATTAAATGGGAACTGTGCCTTGGAAAGAAGGTCAGAGAGATAGAGCTCCCCAGAATAGCAATGTGAGCACCATTTGAAAAGACCAGTGATAAAGATCTAGGGGAAAGAGGTAAACTAGGACATCAGGACAGAAGGAATTGCATAGGACAAACAGCAGAGTCAAGTTGGAGCATGTCTGCATCTGCAAACAGCTGGGGCTCAATGAGGGTTTGCCAAAGGGGCGAAAGCTGAGAATAGAGAGGAAAGCCCTGGCATTCTTTGCCACAGTCATGCTGTATGACTTGGAGTGTTACCCCAGCACTGGGCTCAGTGTCATCAGATGATCCATGAGATTGGACCCTAGGATTCTGAGATACAGAAAATAACACCGAGTCTTTGGGTTTTCCTCCTTCATTCCTCCAGCTCAGTCATGGGTGGGCATGTTTTTACCTGCTCTATTTGGGAGGAGTTTGGCCTGCAGAAGCTGGCACCACCCTCTTTGAATCACACCTATCTCTGAAACAAGAAACACTAATTGCCTTGTGAGAACTGTCACACCCTCTTCCTGGGAAATGTAGAGACTTGTCCCCTTTTCATAGCTTGGGGGTTGGGGGCAGCTCAGAGACTCCAGGGAGCTACGTGGTCTTCCACAGGACCCCTGGGATATAACATGGGTAATGCCTGAATTCAGAGAAAAAGTAAGAATTACAGTGAATATAAATTTTTTTTCAGTGACTATACATTTGATTCATCTGATAAGAAATAGATAAATTAGATTTAGAAATAATCATTTTGAAGGTAAAAATGCTACATTATATAAACTAATCAACTTTGTCAATTCAGTCTTAAGTTAGCTACTTAGTTTTAAGAAAAAAAATTATTCTATATTTGATGGGGAAAAATCCACTTGAATTATATTTATCATTTAAACTGAAATCTTATAATGAAAAATCTAGTTCATCGTTTACATTTTTTTTTGTTATTCTAGTGTTGTGTATAGTATTAGAGAGGCAGAAATATGCCAGGTCTCAACTGCAGTGATCCACAGAGGTGGGGGCAGCATCTCAAACATTCAGTGCTCCAAGAAGGAAGTGAAGTCAAGATGGGGGGAGGGATGTGTATTAGTTTCCTATGCTACTGTAGCAAATTACCACAAATTCTATGGCTTAAAATAACACACAATTAGATGGACAAAATTACCCTAAGTATGAAAACACGAATGGGGTGACTCTACTTCATGTTCATCCAGAGACATGAGAATTTGTGCTCTATTTGTGTAATATGAATTGAATTGTATTCTGTTGTCATATATAACAAATTAAAATAAATAAAATAAAATTTTAAAAAACCACACAATTGATTCATGTGATAGAAACTCAGCTTATAAAGAAAACTATAGACCAACACTCCTGATGAACATAGAAGCAAAAATCTTTAATATTAGCAATCCACATTCAAAAACACATTAAGAAAATTGTGCACAATGATCAAATTGGATTCATCCCAAGGATGCAAGATGGGCTCGACATATGTAAATCAATAAATGTAATTCACCATATAATTAGAATTAAGGACAAAAATCAAGTGATCATTTCAACAGATACAAAAAAGGCCTCCTATAGTAAGCCAGACCCAGAAAGCCGAGGGTTGAAAGTTTTCTCTCATATGTGGAAGCTAGACCAAAATAAGGAAAGAAGAAAGCATGGGTGGGAATCCCATGAAAATAAAAAAAAAAAGATTAGTGGAGCAGAAGAAGGGGATGGGAAGAGAGAGAGGGGAAGGGAAAAGGAAGGAACAGTGGAATGAAATTGACCAAACTATGCTATGTACATGTCACAATGAATTTCATCTTTATGTATATCCTATAAGTCACCAATTAAAAATAAGAAACTATAGATAAATAGAAAGAAGACCAATAGAGTACTAGAAAGGGAACAGAAGGAAGGAAGAGGAGAGGGAAATGGAACTACTAGGGTCTGTATTGTATAATTATGTCAAAATGAATGGCAATGATCTGTGTAATTATAATGCAGTAATAAAAATAAAAATAAAAAACCTTCAACAAAATCCAGCACCCATTCATGTCAAAAATGCTGGAGAAAATAGGAATAGAAAGCCCTTACCTCAACATCATAAAGGCTATATATGACAAACCCAAAGCCAATATCATGATAAATGGGGGAAAAACTGAAAGCATTTCCTCTATAATCAGAAACAAGACAAAGATGCCCATTCTTACCACTTCTATACAATATGGTTCTTGAAACTGTAGCCAGAACAATCAGGCAAGAGAAGAAAATTAAAGGGATACAAATTGGAATGAAAGAAGTCAAACTAGCTCTGTTTGCTTCTATACTTAGAAGACCCAAAAACTCTACCTGAAGACTTCTAGCACTGATAAGAAAATTTGACAAAGTAGCAGGATACAAGATCAACATACAAATATCAATAATATTTCTATATTTTAATAATAAATATGCTGAGAAAGAAATCAGAAAAGCGTTTTCATCTCAACATCAAAAAATATCTTTTGGAATAAACTTAAACAAAGGAGGTTAAAGCTCTCTATTAAAAACAATTACTGGGGCTGGGGATGTGGCTCAAGCGGTAGCGTGCTCACCTGGCATGCGTGCGACCCGGGTTCGATCCTCAGCACCACATACCAACAGAGATGTTGTGTCCGCCGAGAACTAAAAAATAAATATTAAAAATTCTCTCTCTCTCTCTCTCTCCTCTCTCACTCTCTCTTTAAAAAAAAATAAAAAAAATAAAAACAATTACAGAGCACTGAAGAAAAAAATTGAAGAACACCTTAGAAGATGGGAAGACATCCTGTGTTCTTGAATAGGCAGAATTAATATTGTTAAAATGATCATACTGCCAAAATCAATATACAGATTCAATGTAATGCCATCAAAATGCCAATGCCATTCTTCATAGAACTAGAATAAAAAATTCTAAAATCATATAGAAGAATAAAAAACCCAGAATAGCCAAAGTAATGCCAAACAATAAAAGTGATGCTGGAGGCATCACAACATCTCATCTCAAATTATATTACAGAGACATAGTAAGAAAAACAGCATAGTAGAATAGCTAAAACAATTATAAAATGGAATACCAAAGTTTGAAAACTTGCACCATCTGATTTTGAGACATCATTAAGCTAAAGTAATCAAGACAATAGGATATTGGTGAAAGGATATATACACAAAAATATGACCAACTTATTTTTAATGAATATTTCTCAGAACAGTTTTAGGTTTACAAAGAAATTGAACAAACTACAAAGAGTTCCCATACACTCCTTGTACTTTCCCTTATTATTAGCATCTTGCATTAGTGTGATGTTTGTTACAATTGATGAACTAGCATTCATACATTACTGCTGAAGCACACTACACTAGAGCACTTTTTGTGTTATACGTTTTTATGGGTTTTGCCAAATTATAATGTTATACATCAAACACAACAGTATTTACAGAATAGTTTCACTACCTTAGAAATAACCTGTGTTTCACCTATTTATCTCGTCACCCTCCAACCTTGGTAATCACTCACCTTTTTATTGTCAATAGGGACAGTGAAAGTTGTGCTTTTTCCAGAATACTGTGCAGTTGAAATCATAGACTATGTAGATTTTTCAGACTCACTTTCTTTTTTTTTTTTTTTTTTGAGAGAGAGAGAGAGAGAATCTTTTTTGTAGATGGACACAACACAATGCCTTTATTTATTTTTTTAATGTGGTGCTGGGAATCAAACCCAGGTCTTGCCCGTGCTAGGCGAGCACTCTACCGCTGAGCCACAATCCCAGCCCAGATTCACTTTCTTTCACTTAGCAATATGCATTTAAGTTTCCTCCATGTCTTTTCTTAATTTGATAGCTAGTTTCTTCTTATTACTGGATAATATTCTATTGTATGGATACACTACAGTGTATTTAACCATTTACCGGTTAAAGGATGTATCTTAGTAGCTTATAATTTTGCAATTATGAATCAAGCTGCTATAGATATTCACATCAGGTTTTTCAACTTGTTTAGGTAAATATTTAGGAACATAATTGCTGGATATTATAGTAGAAATATGTTTAGTTTTATAAGAAATTGTTAAACTGTCATCCCAAAGTGGCTATTCCATTTTGCATTCCCAGCAATGCGAGAGTTCCTTGTTGCTCCACCTCCTCACTAGTATCAGTATCCAATTAATTTTTTTAAGTTTTAAATTTTTTTTGCATTTTTAAAATTTTTTGATTGATACATTTGTACATATTTATGATGTTCCATACGATGTTTTGATTTGTGTATACATTGGGTAGTGATCAACTCAGGAAAATTAGTGTTATATATTATCTTAAACTTCTATCACTTCTCTATGATGAGTGCATCAAATTTCTCTTTTGTAGCTATTTCAAGATATATGTTGTATTATTATTCCATATATTCACCTTCCTATGCCATAGAACACCAGAACTTAATACTTCTATCAAACAATACTATTATACCTGCAGACTGACCTCTCTCAACCCCACCTTGTATTCTCCCCAGTCTTTGGAAACCAGTATTCTATTCTGTGAAATCAACTTTTAAAAATTCTACTTAGTGTAAAATCATACATGTAGTGTTTGTCTTTCTGTACCTGATTTACTTCACTTAACATAGTGCTCTCAAGTCTATCCAAATTGTCATAAATTACAGGATTTCATGCTTTTGTGGTTGAATAATATTCCATTGTATGTATACAACACAAATATGAGAAGACAATTCTTTAGGGGAAAAAGATAGTATTTTCAATAAATGGTGCTACAAAAGAATGGATTTCTACTGATAACACACATCTGACACACACAAAAAAATTCTAAATGGATCATAGAACTAAATAAAAAAAATTAGTGCTGGGAATATAGCCCAGTTGGTAGAGTGTTTGCCTTGCATGCACAAAGCCCTGGGTTCAATCCCCAGAACCACATGCACACACATACACAACAACAAAAAAATTAAAAACTACACAACCTTTAAAAGAAAATATAAGAGAATATCTTTGTGATCTTATGCTAGGCAAAGACTTCATATATATAACAACAAAAGTGTGATCCACAAAATAAAAAATGAAGGAATTTATTAAAATCTGTTTTTTTTTGCTCTCTAAAGACACTGTTATGAGCATGAGAAGATTAGAGAATATGAAAGAAAATCACATTATCTGACAAAGGACTCAGTTATTTACAGAATATATAACTGTCTAAATCCAAGAAGAACAGAACAAACAACTCAATTTAAAAAACAAAAAGGTGAAGGATTTCAATAGATATTTCACCAAAGAAGATATGTGGATAATAATTATGCACATGAAAATATGCTCAACATCATTAGTCATTGGGAAGATGCAAAACCAAACCACAATGAGATACAGCTACAAAACTTTAGAATGATAAAAAAAATACTGACAGAACCAAGTGTTGGAGAGGATGTGAAACAAAAGGAACTCTCATACAATGCTGGTGAAAATATAAAATGATATAGCCACACTGAAGAACAATTTGGCAGTTTCTTATAATTAGCATGTGACCCAGCAATAACATTCATGGATATTTACCCAAATGAAATGAAAACCTATATTCTCACGAAAACCTATATATACCAAAACTGGGAAGCAATGTTGCTCAACTGGAGAATAGATTTTTTAAAAGAGCAGTATATTCATAAAATGGATCATTATTTATCAATAAATATAACAAATTACAGGCACATGCAATAACACAGATGAATCTCATGCACTATAATAAGTGAAAAAAGAGTCAAAAGGGTAACTATTGTACTAATTCATTTTTATGACATTCAAGAAAACATAAAACTATAGCTTTGGAGAACAGATCAGAAGTTGCCAGAGGCTGGGCTGGGGGATACTATAAACCGCAGCATAAAGGGATTTTGGAAATGAGGGAGACTTTCTGTATTTTGATTGTGGTGGTGGTTTCATGGCTCTGCATTTGTCAAAAGTCATAGAACTAGAAGCTGGGGTTGTGGCTCAGTGGTAGAGTGCTTGCCTAGCACATGTGAGGCACTGGGTTCAAACCTCAGCACCACATAAAAATGAAATAAAGGTATTATGTACACCTACAACTAAAAAATAAATATTTAAAAATAAAACTCATGGAACACTAAAAATGGGTGCATTTTATTGTATGTAAATTAAAATAACTTTTTAAACTGTAGTGAAGGATCTGTGATTTATATAAGTATGAATTAAGAAAATTCCATTTCCTTATAGCTTATTAAAAGAGAAACTCCCCAGGTGGTTTTAGCATTCAACATTAAGAGTCATAGCCAAGGGAGTTACATTCCCACATGTGGAGATGATAGATGGATCCCTAGAGCTTCCTTTTCTTCCCAGGCTCCTCTAGAGAAAACACCAAGTCTCGCCTTCCTAATTTTCAAGATAAAAACTAAAAGCAAAGGAAGCTACAGCTCCACCTTGTGGTGAGACCCAGCACAACACTAAGAAGTCCTTCAGTCATGGTCTGCCTTATCCGGGTCTAAAGTCGTTGGATGAGAAGGGGTCAGCAGAAACTAAGCTAAAAGCTAAACAACAAGCAATTGTTCTGGGAGCTCCCTTGAAGTACTAGAAGCCTCTCTTTTTCCTAACATTCCTAAGGCAAGGTTGGGACAGCCAAGATCAAAAAGCATGAAAGTTAAGTTAAATGAGGGAATATAGGAAAATGGATATAATAACAATGCAAGTGTGAGAACCTAATTCAATGGGCTGTGGATTTGTAAGAGGAGGAGAAACCTGAGCTTGGACTGTCTTTCCATGCAATATCTTGCACTGCCTAAACACTATAGAGAGATCTCACTAGACACAACTGCCCAGTCATGAACTTCTCAATCTTCAGAACTGTGAGCCAGTTACTGTGATACTTAATTATAGCAACAGAAAATAGTCTAATACATGGCTATATACTTGAAAGAATTGAAAGCAAGATCTCAAAGAGGTACTGTAGCTTGTGTTCATAACAACATTATTCACAATAGCTAAAATATGGAAGTAATCCAAGTGTTCATCAACAGATGTGGTATATGCATATAATGGAATACTATTTGACCTTAAAAAGAAAAGAATTTCTAACATACTTCATAACACCTTGAGGACATTATGCTAAGTCCTCAAGAAACAAGCCAATCACAATAAGACAAATAATGTTTGATTCCACTTAGATGAACTAGTGAGAGTGGTCAAAATCATAGAAAAAGTGGAATGGTGTTGCCATAGGCTGGGGACACAGAGAAGAGGGAGTTAGTGCTTAATGGGTACAGAGTTTCAGCTTTACTGTTATGGAAACAGATGATGGTGATAGTTGCACAGAATTTTGAATGTGTTTAACATGATGACTAAGCTGTAAAAAGAGTCCAGATAGTAATTTTTGTTGTACATATTTGCCACAATTTTAAAAAAAACTTTTAAAAGTATTTGAATAGTATCAGTAAAACATGCCCTCTCCAATTTTCCATAATCCCCACCATATTGTATTCTACTCAGTATTCTCTTCCAAGTAGGTAGCCTGGACCCTTAAGGATATGCCATGAAGGAGTGAGCCTGGTAAGCAGGGTGACAGAGTGTCCCAGCTAAACAAATGTCCAGTGCAGAGAGAAATCATGATATTTTGGAGCAATAAGAAGATTCAAGTGGCCAAAGTGTGCAGGGAGACCATAAGATTCAACTCCCTTATATAACAGATGGGGAACTTGTCCCCAGAGAGAAGAGACTTCCTCAAGTCACACAATTAATAAATGGTAGTCTGAGGACCAAACCCAATCTTCTTCCCTCTCCAATGGCCAACTCTTCTGTGAAGCCCTTTCCTTTTATCCAAAAGTCCTACTCATCCTAAGTGAAGTCCCAGGGAATGTCCAGGAATCTAGGCCTATTCATACCCCTACTCCAGGGATTCAGAAAAATCAGGCAAGAGGCTCTGCTCCCGGGGATTGCTCCACAGCATACTCTGTGACTTCCCTGAACATGAGTCAGGGCTGAATTTAATAGCTGGCAAGTTTCGAGGGCTGAGTTCAGAACTCATCTGTCTGTACTTTCCTGGAGGGTGTGACAGATAAATACCTTACCCAGCCACTCAGGATGCCCAGAATTTCACCACTAGCTCTTCTTTCCTCTGGACTGTGTTTAAATGCAAATATCTTTGTTATTAAGGTAACATCATTACCTTAGTCCTTGTGTTGCCTAAAATCTGGGAAATCAGAATCAAAACAAAACTGAATGCCGTTTCGCTACATTAATAATGAGAAGCATGAGTCTAGAGAGAAGGGACAGGGCCATGATTATCTAATGTCAAAGCTAGGGTAAAACCAAACCTGTTGTGTTAGTGAGTTTTCTATTGCTGTGACAAAACACCAAAAGATGAACAACTTACAAAGAGGAAAAATTTATTTTGGATTATGGTTTCAGAGGTTTCAGTCCAGGGTCACTTGCCCTGTTGCTTTTGGACCTGCGGAGAGGCAGTACCTAATGGTAGAAGCACATGGTAGAAGAAACCCATTCATCTCATAGCAGGGAAGAAGCAAAAAGAGAGAGGGGAAGGGGCTAGAGCCCCAATATCTCCTTCAATATGTCCCCAGTGATCTAACTTCCTTCCACTAGATCCCACCTCTTCAAGGTTCTACTGTCTCCCAACAGCACCACAGGCTGGCCACTAGGCCTTTTGCCTGTGGGTACATGGGGGACATTGAGAAGCTAAACCACAACACCTGGTCTCCTGATTTCTGATCAAGGACTCTTTCTATCACTCTCTACTGTTTCTCATTAAGTAGTGTCCTCCTAATGTTTTCTGGGAAGAGCAGAGGTGGGAAAGAAAAGGGGACCTCACAGATACAGGGAAAAACATCAAGGAAAAAAAAACAATAACTTGGCTTTACTATAATTTTTCAAGTCTGGTTAGTTAATTCTTTGATTCAACATGTATTTATTGAGAATCTTCTATGTTTCAGATACTGTGGGGCATGGTGAGGGTAAAACAGTTGTATTCCCTTTCCCAAGAAAACTTCCAGGGTAGTACCTCCAGCTGACATGATGAATAATTTCTCCCCCTACCTCAAATTTCCTTTGCTAAGTCAATCAACAAGCTCAAAATCCTTAACTCGATGCCTTTTTCTACTATGGGAACACTGTTCCCTTATCTCATTAATTCTCTCATACACACAAATTTAAAAATGATGAAGGCATCATCACCCATTTTACAAATGAGGACATTAGAGCTTCCTTAGTTCAAGCATCCTTGTTTCTCTCTCACTTGAACCACCTTCTTCTCAGACTCTTGGGTAGTTTGAGAAAGGATCTCACAACCTCATCTCTTGAACCTCTCCTCGTCCAGTCTACAAACAAGAAACAGAAAGTGTCTTGTAAAAATCTCTGTGATGAACAAGAGAGCCAGACTGAAGCTCTTCCTTTCTAAGGCTGTTTCCATTACATCATACTGACATCTTTGGAGCCTCAGGGCAACCTGAGAAGATGAATTCTTGACTAGAGCCTCCTAACTCCTAAAAGGAGCCTGTCAGGATTAGAGCAAGGAACAGCATCCAATTAAGGTTCTCTCAGGTAAAGATTCTGAGTCAAGGACCAGGGAAAATCCCGGCTATCCTTATTTGTGAACATCTCCTGAATTTTTTATTTCTAACTTGTTCAAAAATTCTCATCTAGACTATGTCAAAACCTGCACTGAACCTGTTTGATTTTATGATTACAGAGCCACTTTGGGATATTTTCCATGTGAACTCTTTGCTTGGAAAAAAGACATGGCTTTCCAGCTTTTTATTTTAAAGCTGGTAATTCTGATACATGCTACAATGTAGTTGAATCTTGAAAACATTCAACATTATATGAGTTACTTAAGACAGTAAAATTCATAGAGATAGGAAGTAGAGTCATAGTTGCTAGGTGCTAGAAAAAGGGCAAGTAATGTGGAGTTGAATTGTTTCATGGATACCGAGTTTCTGTTTGGAATGAAAAAATTCTGGAAATAGGAATGATAGTTGCACAACATTGTGAGTGTACTTTAATCTACTGGTCAATACACTTAAAAATGATTTGGGCTCAGCTGAGGATATAGCTCAGTGATAGATCTCTTGCTTAGTATGCATGGGTTCAATCCCCAGCACCACAAAACACAATAACAAAGATCTAATCAGGTCTATTTGTAAATTAAAAATGGTTTGGGTTAAGGCACTAATTTTTAAAAAAACTAAAAATAGCCATGCAAAGCAGCACATTTTTGTAATCCTGGCGAATCAGGAGGCTAAGGCAGCAGATTGTGAGTTTGAGGCCAGCCTAGGCAATTTAGTGATGCCCTAAGCAACTTAGTGAGACCCTGATTTAAAATTAAAAAATAAAATGGGCTGGGGATGTGGCTCAGTGGTGAAGCACCTCTGGGTTGAATCCTCAGTAACAACAAACAAACAAAAACTAAACAAATGTAAGAAAGACCAATAGAGTAGACTAAGAGAAACAGGGGTAGTGAGGAGGAAATGGAAAGAGGAAGAACTGGGGACTGAAGCATAGCAAACTGTATTCCATTTTTGTATGATTATGTCAAATAAACCTCTCCTCTCTCTCTCTCTCTCTCTCTCTATATATATATATATATATATATATATATATATAGAGAGAGAGAGAGAGAGATAGATAGATAGATAGATAGATAGATATTGATATATATTGATATATTGCACTAATAATAAATGAAAACAGAATAAATAACTAACTGCAAATTGGTGCAACCACTCTGGAAAGCAGTATGGATATTCCTTAATGGAATCACCATTTGTCTCAGTTATCCCACTCCTAGGTTTATACCCAAAGGACTTAAAATGAGCATACAGTTATGCAGATACATCAATGTTTAAACAGCTCAATTCACAATAGCCAAGCTATGGAATCAACCTAGGTGTCCTTCAATGGATGAATGGATAAAGAAAATGTGGTATATATACACAGTGGACTATTACTCAACTCAGCCATAAAGAAGAATGAAATTATGGCATTTTCCAGCAAATGGATGGAACTGGAGACAATCATGCTAAGTGAAATAAACCAATCCCAAAAAATCAAAGGCCGAATGTTTTCTCTAATATGTGGATGCTAACCCACAACAAAGAAGGATGGGGAGGGGAAGAGTAGAAGTCCATTAGATTAGACATAAGGGAAACAAAGGGAAAGGAGGGGGAGGGGATTAGGAAGGACAGGAGAATTAATCAGACATAACTTTTTTAGACTTGTATTTGAATACATGACCAGGGTAACTCCACATCATGTACAACTGCAAGAATAGGATCCTAATTAGAATAAGTTATACTCCACATATGTATAATATGTCAAAATACATTCTACTGTCATGTATAACTAAAAAGAAAAAAAAGATAAAGGAGAAAAAGTATAAAAAAAACAAAAACCAGGGCTGGGGTTGTGGCTAAGCGGAAGAGCACTCACCTAGCATATATGAGGCCCTGGGTTCAATTCTCAGCACCACATAAAAATAAATAAAATAAAGGTATTATGTCCAACTACAACTAAAAAATAATTATTAAAAAAACATGATAATAGTATATATCATTCATTAATTTGTATATTGGTAGAATTGGAAGAAATTTACTGTTATAATGTAAATTAACCTCATATTTATTAGAAACAATATTTCATCCTGAATGTAGATGACTCAATCAACAATTCTCTGTATAAAGGGGTGGAATCAGCAGTTGGTCAAATCTGGGCCTCCCAGCTGTCTGGAACTGAGAGAAGAACATCACTTGTCTCCCAATGGGCCAGAAGATTTTTAGATGTTGTGGAATGCTGTAAATGGTACAACATTTACATTTTAAAGTATAGATTGTCTTTTCTCCATCGAGTCACTGAGCTGGAATTTTGCAAAGGAAAATATCTGCTGTCTCAGGAAGATTCAGTCCCAAACTCCCAACTCAAATAACATTTGAGTCCTGTTAAAAAAAAAAAGAAAAATTAAAAAGTAGTTAATATAAAAAATAGCTTAAATAAATTTTATTTTGTATTTATTTTACCACAATGTTTTAAAAATAGCTGCATCTTCTAAGCTGAGAACGATAATGTTCGGCAAAAAATAAATTCATGTTTCATCCCTCTGTCTCTGCCATGGAAATTGATAAAGATTCTTCACATGTGTAAACTTTATTCAGGTTCCTGAAACTTTTTCTAAGTCCACCTGTGTACTTCCTTATAAAATCCAGTCTTAGCAAAGAATTCTGCTAAGTCAGTTTAGCAAGAATTCCTCACCCTTTCTCTATCTGATCATTTTCTGCTGTGATCAGGTTCCTCATCCTCATCATTTCCTAGGTAATGTCTGATCCTCAGGCCTATCTTCAACACAAATCCATTAGATTAGGTTAGCCAGTATCCACCTTACAGCTGATGTTTCTTAGTAATATTCCTTCTATTGAGCCCTATCCTGTTCCTTGGCTATAAATTCTCACTTGCCCATGCTGCATTCAGAGTTTAGTCCAATCTTCTTCTGAAAACCTCTTTGCAGTGTTCCCTGTATCTACCACCATGAGCTGGAAAAAAGGTCTTCCTTACCTTGCTTTAAAAAGTGTCATTGAAGAATGTTTTTCTTTAACAAAATGCAAATGGAAAAGATCTTAGTGTTTAAGATGGGAACACTCTGCATTCAATGTCTGCTTTGGTGATTTACCAGTTGTGTGACCTTGAGCAAACTCTGTTGTTTATACACATTATTGGGCCACCAGGGTTTTGCCATGCTTGCTGTGGGAAATAATTGGGGTGCTACTATTTGTTTCATAGGGTTGTCATGAAGATTAAGTGAGACAGTATATGTAAAGTGTTTAACACAATTCTGAGCATTTGGTAAGCATTCCATGAATGGAAACTACTATTCTTGCTTTTTGCTTAGTCTCTGTCTTTCCAAATTTAAGAGTCACGTGAAGGTCTGGCAGGTTTTCTTTTTCAATTTTTGGTTGTTTTTCTCTGTGTGTGATTTTTTTGTTGTTTGTTTTTCTGTGTGAGCATAGTTGAGTAGACAAGAGTCCTTGCACATGGGGCCACTTCCTTGCAAGGTCATTATGTTCCCCAAGAGTATATAGCCAGGTGCCATGGGAGGCACGTGTTTGCAATTGAGAGGGAGTGTGCAAGTTTATCTATGTATATACAAAATACTGTTTCCTTAGGAGACTTCATTGTCAACCAATTAAGTCAAGAGTTATTTCCTCTTACTTATCGTAGTATCAACCAAGTTTGCTGAGTGGGAAGATAATTAAAGATTAATTGTCCAAAGGGATAATTTGTGTTCTAATTGAAGTCTCTTATCCCACTCAAAGGTTGTAGATATCAGAAGAAAATGTGATGACTGGTTATAAAAATTCTGGTCTATAGGTTGGTGTGGATCACCAGGCTCTTGTGTCACAAGGTCTCCCTGGTCTCCTGCTCCATCTTCACAGTCAGAGGTACAGAGACTAATCTTAGGTGCCCTTCACCTTGAGATACCATTTCTGCTGCCCTTTCAGAAAGGCCCTCTGCAGACTCATGGGAGCTAAAAAGACTTTGGGCAGGACCCCTGGGTTCTGACCAGCCTCTGCTACCAGTTTTCTTTATCTTGCTAGGACTCCAAGACATGGAATAGGGTTCAGTCTGGTGCAATTGTTAAGAGCACAGGCATTAAAATCTGGCAAATTTGTGCTTAATATCTAGTGTTTCCACCTCCCACTGGGTCAATGTATGATTCTATGATTTCATTCTGAGCCTGTTTCCTCAGCCATGAAACATGAATTTTGGGGAAATAAAATTCCTTTTTCACCAGATTATTTATTGTGAACATTACTCAAGAACTTGGCATTTGAAAGCCCTTTGCATGATGCCTGACATAAAGTAATATTTAATTATTAATAATAGCTAATATTTATTAAACACTTATTCTGCCAGCCTATACAGGCATCAATCATATCATTGAATTCTCACAACAACACAGAATGGTAGACACTATTATTAGCCCCTTTATAGATAAGGAACCTGAGATATTTACCCATGGTCACACAACTAACAAGGGGACAATTTGAGCTCAGGTACTCTGACTCTTACACTGTCATTATTGATATCACTATAAGCAAGAAAAATCATGAGTGCCTCCCTCCAACTGTGGAATGAACTGCTCTGTCCTCTGATTCTCTTCAGATCCCTCTAATGTTAATGTACCTCATTTCCCCTAGTTTCACTCCTGAATTTTAGCCACTATTCATTTATTCATCCGACAGACAAGCATTGAGCAGCTACTTTGTGTAAGGCTCTGTGGTTGGCCTAGATTAATCAAGGTCCTTCCCTTCACATTGCTGAGAATTGAAGAATGAAAAGAACCAGTCATTCGAGAAGCCAGAGGAAGAGTGACATCTGGGGACCTAAGGGGGCATAAATTAGAGGAAACAGAAAGGCAGAGCAGATGAAAAAAGAGAAGGAAGAAGGATGGCATGAGATGACCCCTTCCCTTGCTGGAACTCAGACTTATAATTCACACACAATCTGAGCCCCTTAAATATAATATGTTCAAATTAAGACACATTATTTTTTCAAACTAAATTTCTTCCTCTTCCCTGATCAGCTGCTGCACAAATACTTGCCCAAGCTAAAGACCTGCTAAACATCTTCTTGAATTTATCCTCTACTTTCTACTGGCCTTGACCTTTACCTTGGTTCAAACCATATCATCAGTCACATGAGCTGATGGGTTGCAAATGTGCACATCTGACTGACCCTCTAACTGCCTCCCTGCTTCCAATCACTTCCCCTGCTGCCAGATACTCTCAAAATTAACACATGAACATATAATTCCCTGGTGTGAAAATCCTTATGATTCATTTAGTCTCAGAATGACACCTAAACTCTAGTCATTCACATGCC
This sequence comes from Ictidomys tridecemlineatus, assembly GCF_052094955.1. Lineage (NCBI taxonomy): Eukaryota > Metazoa > Chordata > Mammalia > Rodentia > Sciuridae > Ictidomys > Ictidomys tridecemlineatus. The sequence continues at coordinate 111,585,278 of NC_135478.1, read as the reverse complement.
TCAGAGTACCAGCCATACCTGATTATTCCTTCCTACTCACCAAGAACAGGGCAAGCTATTTCTTCTACTTGAAATTCATTTGTGGCTCAGTGGTAGAGCACACCTTGGTTCAATCCCCAGGACTGCAAACAAATAAAAAAATTAAAAATGAACATAAAGTACTAGAGTTCTATGAACCTAATGACCTCTCAAAAAAATTAACAGCAGCTAAACTTCTCATCAAATGTGTTTCAAGTGCTTGTTTGGTTATATGTCTCTCTCCCCAAGAGACTACTCAGAGGATTTAAGATTCTGTTCTGTTGAGCACGATGCCTGCTACACCACAGGTGCTCAGTAATTATTTGTTGAATGGATGCATGCATGAATGAAAATTGATAAAGAGAGCACAGAAAAAAAATCAATGAGTCTAGCAAGGACCAAAGACTGATCCAGCAAAGGACCATCCTTAGTCTCATTAACACAAATTTAGGGTCTGCAAGGCAGCTTGGATGCCAAGAACTAATAAAAAGTTAACCTTGCCTTGCCACATGGGAATCCCAGATTGTCAGAGCTAACTAAAACCCAGGGTGATACTAAGGCCTTGAGACAAATGATTTGTCCAAGGTCCCCTAACAGGTGTCAACAGAGCAGGAATGGAAGTTAAGACTCCTGCCTACAGGTCCCAGAAACTTTCATATAGGCCAACATTCATCCAAAGTTCAAAAGCAAGAGAATCAAGATCATCTTGTACACAGGGGCTCAAAAAGAAGGTACTCCTTATCTCAAATTTCCAAATGCATAGCAGTCTCTGTTATACTTTGGATTGTGCCTCCCATTGCCCATCCCATAACAAATTAAAATATCAAAATCCTAACCCTCAGTTGCTCAGAATGTGACAATTGGACATAGAGTTATTACAGGAGTGACCAAGTTAAAATAGGTCATTAGGGTAGTATCTAACTCAATGTGGATGGTATCTTTATAAAAAGAAGAAATTTGGATATGGAGATACACATATATGAAGAATAACAAGCCTAGAGAACAGAGCCTTCCATCACAGCCCTTAGAAGGAACCAATCCTGACAAGACTTTGATTGCAGACTTGCAGCTTCCAGAACTGGGAGACAGTCATTTTCTATTGTTTGAAACACTCAGTTTGTGGTACTTTGTTATGATAACTCTAGAAAACTAATGCAAGCTCTCTATAGTAGTTGTTTTTAATGTGTGGTCCTTGGACCAGCAGCATTAGCATCACCTGGGATTTGTTAGAAAAACAAGACCTCACACATGTAGGCAAGCGCTCAATCACTGAGTTAGATCCCCTGCTTCATACTGCTTTTTAATAAGGAAAGGTGGGGGGGGTGTATGCTCAGTGGTAGAACACTTGCCTAGCAAGTGCAAGACCCTGAACTCAATCCCCAGCACTTTCCAGAAAAAAATAAAAAGAAACAAATCTGCCTGGTTTTAAAACTAAACTCCAAACCTACACATGAGATTGTAACGGTTGTGTCTCCCTGTGCACTCTTATCGTTTTGTAGCATTAAATAACTTCATGCTTTCTTTCCCTTTCAAAACTGGCTCTCAGAAGAAGATCTGCTCACCCTGTTTATAATGAATTTTCATCAGTTGATTACAGTTTTCTATGAATGCTCCTCCTTCTAAGTCAGAACAGCTTTAGGATAAAGACAAGGCCTATAGCTATAAGTACAAAAGTCTTCCAGTGGCTATCCATTACCCAGGTAGGAATACAAAGGGCTTTCTTATGACCCCTGAAATGCCTAGGCCCAGGGACTACCTACCTTGATTTCTTGCAGAAACCTAGCATGTTTGCAAACCTCAGCTTTGTACCCCCAAACAATCAACAAGTTTACATAACTACACTAATAAGGCAGGATTCAAATTTTAACATTAGCCAACACTATATAAAAGCCCCCCAAAACCAATCCACTTTCCAGACCCAGATAAGGTTCCAGAAAATGTCCAAGACTCTGGTCCCCAGATATCTGAGTTCAAGTTCCTGCTTTGCCAATTAACTCTCTTTGATACCTCAGTCACTCTGTTTGTTCTTTCCTGGTCTCCATTTTGCCTCTGAAACAGGATCAGTCTTGGTCAGGGTGACCTCCAAGGTCCTCCCTCGCTCTGCTCTGGACTGCTCTGGATTCTCAGGTTGTGTTGCATACACCTGGGATGGGGTCCAAGAATTCCTAAAGGGGTCAAAAAGATTAACCATTGGGCTGGGTCAGTTCCAGGAAGGACTAAAAAATTAACCTGGTTACTCTTGTTTTCTCCTTTTTATTAATCTTTACCACGTATAACTCTGGTGAGGCATCATTTCTCTCCTATCTCCACTGTCGAGGTGCCATCCCCCTACCCTCCCACAAAGAGTGCTGCATTCCCCACCCCTAGAACTTTCCCTTCCCCCTATCATATTCTGCCAATCCTCACTCCTGCTGTGAAACCCTCCCTGATTCCCCAAGGCCCTGTAATCACAGCTTCCTCAGATCACCTTGGTATATGGTCCTATACCCATTATATAGCTGACCTCTTAGGGTCCTAGGGACCATCTCCTATTAGCATCTTCTGCTTGGCTACTCCCCTTGGGATTTAAAACCATTCTGTGTTCGATCCTTGTCCTGTGAGCCTGGTTGGGCCAGACACAGGTTCATTGAGGAGGATATCTGAACATTTGAAATGCTTTTCACTGAACTGAAAACTAACAATAATAAGCCCTGGCTACTAGGAAACGTTCTTAAGTATTCAAAGCAATACTTCTCTTGTAGCTCCTTGGATCCTCCTGGAATCACTTGAAACAGGCTGAAAGTTTAACAAATGAGAATCCAGAGCTCATGGAGGTGAAGCAATTTGCTTAAGGCTGGATTGGCAAATTGACAGTAGAGCCTGAAACACATTCCAGAGTTCTTCCCTCCCCATCCAGGGCATTAGAGTGTACACCATGTGGTGAAATCATAACTTTACCCTCCTTTTAAGAAACTGCAGCTTGGGTCTGCCTCCCTATGAACATATAAAAACACATACACACCTGCACATATGCATGCATACACACAAGTCATAAAAATCTTACACTGGCTCCAGCCTGATTGAGGCTTCATCCTTTTAGAATCTAAGACTGTTTTTCTCCCTCTATTAGTATCATTCTTTTAAAAAATATTTTATTGGTGCATTATGGTTATACATAATAGTGGGATTTGTTTTGGCATAATCATACATGTGTAGAATATAATTTGTCCCATTTTAGTCCCCAGTACTTTCTCTTTCCCGCCTTCTATTTCTCTTCCTCTCCTGGTCTTCCTTCTGTTTTTTTATTGCTATTTTTAATTGGTGTTCTTTAGATATACATAAATGTAGAATTCACTGTGGTATATTTATATATGCATATAGCATAATTTGGTCAGTTTCATTCCACAGTTCCTCTCTGTTCCCATCCCTCCACCCTCCTCCTCGATTCCCTTCCTCCACTCCACTGATCTCCCTTCTTGGGAAGAATAACCCAGGGCAGTTCCCAGTGAGCTCACAATGCATTTTCTCAAAGATTTTGCAAGGAGCCAGGAAATGCTACACTTGGCCCTCTGTGCTCTGGTGAACTCCCCTCAGCCCTTCCCTCTTCTCCCTTTGCAATGACTTGCCTATCAGGGAGAAAAGAAGGATGAAACTCTGGAGTGTGTATTAGTTTGCTAGTATGACCTTAACAAAATACCACAGGCTAGGTACTTTAAACAACAGATTTATCTTCAGTCAGTTCTGGACGCTAGAAGTCCAAAATCAAGGCATTGGCAGGTTTGAAGTTTCCTTCATTCTCTCTCCTTGGCCACTTCCTCACTTGTCCTCATGTGATCTCTCTTCTTCGTTCTTGTATCCTTGATATTATTATGTGTGTCCAAATCTGTAATCTTCTAATCTTCTAAAGATGTCAGTCAGATTGGATTTGGTCCAATCCACATATTTCATTTAACCTTAATGATTCCTTTGAAGGCCCTAATTTCAAGTACAGTTATGTTCTAAGATAGTGAATGTTAGGATTTCAACATATGAATTTAAGCAAACATTCCATCACACGGTGAGAAGTGGACTTCCCAGTAGAAATATTGCTTTTTCCCCTGTCAGGTATTCAAGAAACCATATTATCTCATCATAGTCACCACCTATGCCACTTAATAGGATCATGCAGGAATCAATACATTTACATGCTTATTCATATGCACATAACTATTAGGTGCAGGTGTGTATGAACAAATGAATTTATCCTAGTGTGTTTTGAGTGTGTGTGTGTTGTGTGGATATGATGTGAACATGCATGTGTATTTTCAGGTACCTTTCTGCAAATGTGTACATGTGTGTGGATGACTACATGGGTGGGCATAAATATTTTCTCATTCACCATTCACTCATCAGTTCAACAAAGATGTGTTCATGCTATAGTCACTGTAGAAGATTCTAGGAATAAATAAAACAAAGTGTGTGGATGGTGCACACCAGAATACATGAAGGTTAGACTTGTTTTTCAATACTGTGTAGGTGTCTCTGAAATCTCTGCACATATGTATGTATGCATCAGTGCCCACATCAAGCTTGGAGAGTTCCTGACTACATAAGTAAAGATATATCTTCTGTCACACTAAAAGATCCTGCTGTGGGTTCTTTCCCCCAACTCTACGGATCAGATTCAAGCAGCCTTCCTGGAAGCCTGAGGCAATTGAAGCATCCTCTGTCCACTGCTCTCTTATGTTGGAAGCCTAGAATGCTGGGTCCCAGCCACTCTGCCCTCCCCACCCATAGGGTGGTGAAGCATTTCCCGATAAGAGGGGACCCAGAGTCCAGGCCACTGGGAGCCACCACCTGAGCTTCACGTGGTTTTATGGTTTCACAGTTAATGTTTTGCCTTAGGTTATTTCTGCTTTAAGAGTTCAGCCAGAAAAGGCAGGAAAGAGATGGGGGCAGGGGAGATAAGGTGCCAGGTCACCTGCAGGAGGCACTTGCCTTAGCAGTCACCTCTGGCACCACAATACTTGAAGGGTTCCAGGTATACCAAAGGAGGGAGCCGCCCAAACAGGGAGAGAACAAGGGCTTCTGGGAACAGGAGTGGAAAAGACAATCATTTGCAAATTGATCCAGGAGCCCAGCATCCCCTCTGCCACTTCCTAAAGAGCCTAGGAATACCCTCTACTAATAGCCAGCCAGCCTGTGCTTGGTCTCCCAGGATGAGTAGCTTACTACTCCCAAGATGCTCTCTTAAAAGTTTTCCTTTATACTGAGTACTTCCATTCATTGATTCTGCTTTCCCTCTCAAAGAAATTAAATATCCCTAGGAATAACTGTCCTTAAATTAATGTGTCTAGAAGATTCCTCTTTTAAATATAAATAAATGTCCTGGGAAAACATTATTACTTGATAATTTGAGTGCTCCTTCTTCCCATTTTAAGGCTTTTAAATCTCTAGGAACAGGAATAAATGAAATATAGGTAAATATAAAAATATTATGCTATGTGTATATTATATACATACATAAATGTACTTTATACATATTTATGTATCAATATCATAAAATATATATTTTACATGTATATTTATATATAATATATATGTACTATATAAATTGTATATGCCACCAGTTATTATTTACAATATTTCTACATACACTCTTTCTTAATCTCCCCTATACCACAGAGCATTAGTATCTCTATTTTATAGAGGAAAAAAGTAAGGGATTAAGTACTTTGAGTGAGACCTCCCAGTTAATGAATAAAATTCAAACCAAACCAACGTCATTCTGATTTTAGGCCTGTCTTCTTAAGTGCTGCTCTACATTCTTTCCTATGCCTTGAATATAGTAAGTCTAAAAAATGCTTAACAAGTTATTTAATAAATTAATGTACTAACTTATCCATTCCCAATAACACACAGCATGAGTGAGTTTATCACATCAGTCAGCTTTATCTGGAGTGAAAGGTGAATTTTCATGTGAAGAAAAGAAACAGTCTGGGGCCTGGTCCACTTCCCGGAAGTCAAGGTCTTTCAACTTCAAGGCATTCTCAGAGTAGTTGTGTCAGGAGATGAATGAAAATAAATGCAGTAGGCTTCTGAGCTTCTCCCCCAAATCACTATTGCTCTGAGTCCATAGAAGAATCTGAGTCTTTAACCTAGAAATCTTTTATCTTCCATGTTCTCTCTTCCATCAATATCTGCTCAAATGTCACCTTGTCCCTACAGCTTATGCTCCCATTCATTCCCTCAAGGCAGAATTATTTCTCCTTCATTTGTGTTCCTGTTGCCTTTCATAAATACCTTGAGCACAACACACCACACTTCATACTGCATTTATGTGTTTAACTATCTAGCTCCTAGGCTATGAGATCCTCAAATGCTGGGCTATTTAGTCTTTGAGCCTAGCACAGTGCCTTGCAGAGTCAGCATTCAGCAAATGTATGCTATGAGTGAGTCAGGGAGTGAGTGAGAGAGAGAGACTAGAGAAAGTGAGAGTCATCTTGCAAAAAGGAGAAACCCCTGAACCCAAACCATACCACAGTTTGTTAGTATCTTACAAATGATATACAGGTTGTTATCACCATTGTGCTCCTGCCACAACAGTTGGCATGGCAATTCTCTCTTTTTGCCAGAGTCCTCCAGAGACCTCCTCACAATTCCTAGTAAAAACTGAATCATGAATCATCTGCCAGGTACTTTCACCAATCCAGCAGCCACTAAGGTAGAGGATTCCTTCATCACATCCCTCTTCTCCACCTCAACAACTCTCTCACTCTGCCTAGTGAACCCAGAGGCACCCCTAGCACCCTCTGAGGTGTCAGAGCAGGAAATCAGGGCCGAGGGGCAACTCCTTAGGGCTGACCTTCCCATGATCTCATAAGTGCTTCCATCATGGGTTTAAACAGTCAATAATTCACCAGCCTGTAAAAGATACTAATGGAGTAGAAAAACTTTCTTTTATTACTTTTCCAATCATTTGCTGTTGACCTACTATGGACCAGCACAGCACATGGTATCTGATAAGATTATCACACTGAATTCTCAAGATAATAATTCCCTATGAGATAGATATTATCAGGGCCATAATAGGAATTTGGTGGACCCTAGGCACTGTTACTTCAAAGGCCCCTTCCTCCATTAAAAATACTAAAAATTCTATTTCATAATTTCACTGGCATAAAAATACTAAGATTGTCCTAATATTGTATATGAAGACATTTTCTTTGATGTAAAAGTTCACTTTTTATTCTTCTTTGAAATTGATACCTTGCACAAGCTCCTAAAAATATCACATGACCTAGAAGGGCCTCCTATGCCCATCATTTTACAGATAAAAAAAAACAAAGATTAAAATACAGAGCTAAGAATGGTAGAAATGTACTTATGATCAATTGTTTTTAGACAAGAATGCCAAGACAATTCAATAGAAAAAGAATAGTATCTTTAACAAATGGTACCAGGATAGCTAAATATCTACATACAAAAGAATAAAGTTGAACACCTACCTCACACCATATACAAAAATTAGAATGGTATCAAAGATTTAAATGTAAAAGCTCAACTATAAGCCTTTAGAATAAAACATAGATATAAATCTTCATGATCATCCAGTGTCTTATATGACATCAAAAGTGAAAGCAACCATAGGAAAAAAAATTGGCTAATTGGACTTCATAAAAAAAGTGTTTAACTTGTGCTTAAAAGAACACTAGAAAGTGAATAGAAGGACTGGGAGTATAAATTAGTGGTGGATCATGTGCTTTGCATGCACAACACTCTGAGTTCACGTTCCAAGGAGGTGGTAGGGGGAAGAGAAGAAAAAAGTAGGGGGAGATAATCCTCAGAATAACAGAAAATATTTTCAAATCTTATATCTGATAAGAGTCTTGTAAACAGAATATATTAAGAACTCTTGCAACTAAAAAGACCACAAGTAACCTACTGTAAAAATGGCCAAAGGGGGTTGGGAGTGTAGCTCATTGGCAGAGTGCTTGCCTAGCATATGCAAGGCCCTGGGTTCAATCCCCAGCTCTGAGAACAAAACAAGTTGGGTGAAGTACTTGAATAAACATTTCTACAAAATAGAGATATTCACAAGTGGCTCACAAACACATGAAATGATGTTCAATGTTATTTGAAAAATGTAAACCAAAGCCACAATAAGATACAATTGCATATACACTAGGATGGATTATGTTTTTTAATGGAAATAATAAGTGTTAATGAAGTGGAGAAATCAGAATCCTTAACACATTGTTGGTGAGAATGTAAAAGAATGCAGACTCTTTGGGAAACAATTTGGCAGTTTCTCAAAAAGTTAAACACAGGGTATGAACAAACAATTCTACTCTCAAGTATATGCCCAAAGAAGAAAGAGCATGTGAACACACAAAAAAACCTGAATGTTCATAGTAGCATTATTCATAAAAGCCAAAAAATAAAAAGCATCCATATGCCCATCAACTGATGAATGGATAAACAAATGTGGTATATCCATACAATGTAATATTATTCAGACATAAAAAGAAATGATGGTACCATGGCACACATCTGTAATCCAAGGTACTCAGGAGGCTGAGGTAGAAGGATTGCAAGTTCAAGCCCAACCTGGGCAATTTAGCAAGACCTTGTCTCAAAATAAAATTTCCAGAGGTACAGTGCTTGCCTAGCCTGTGTGAGGCCCTGGATTCAGTCCCCAGTACCACAAAAAGCAGAAGGAAAAGGAGGATAAGGAGAAGAAATAATGATGTATGATACTTTGTACAACAGATGCATCTTGGAAACATTATGCATAGTGAAAGGTGCCAGACACAAAAGTCTACATATTATAATAGTCCATTTACAGAAAATTTCCAGAATAGAATAATTCATAGAGACAGAAAATAAATTAGTGGTTGTCCAGGAGTAGGGAAATGGGGAGTGGTAATGGATATAGGCTTCTTCTGGGTCTGATAAAAAAAAAAATTGGTCTGGAATTGGATAGTGGCAATGGTTGCAGAATAATGTTGTGAATATACTAAAACCCACTGGACTGTACGTTTCTAAATCACGAGTTTTATGATATGTGGGCTGTATCTCAATTTTTTAAATGCAAAATTGATCACAGCAATGGTCAAATATTTGTGAACATACCAAATACCATGAAATTTCACACTTCTAATGGATGAATTGTATGGTACATGAGTTATATACCAATAAAACTATTACCCTCTTCTCCCTGCCCGCCATAAAACTGTAGGACTAATGTTCAAGTCTGGGTCTTTCCACTTCCAAAATGAATACATTTAAACTTCATACCACTCTGTTGTTTGCAGGTTGACTAATCCAATAAGGGCTCTTTACCTCTCTCCTTTCTTCATACAAGTTCCTTTTCCTCTCCTGCCTGGCTGACTGATCACCAAAATTTCTAGACAAATGGTACCTTCTTTCTATGCATGGTGTTGTCCAGATCAGTGTCTCCTCAAAAACTCTCAAGTGCCTACAATCTAAAATCCACTCTCTCAGGGACAGGGCATATAACTTAGTGGTAGATCTCTTACCTAGCATGCATGAGTCCCTGGATTCCATTCCCAGCCCTACAAATTAAGAAATAAAAATTAACAAATAAAATCCAATCTCTTTAACCCAGAAATCTAAGCCTCTTAAGATCTGGCACCAACTTTGTTTTCCAGGACTCTGCTCCTCATGGCCAACATTGTAGCCAAACCCCTCCCTGCCCTTCTCTGAATCATGTCCTTTCCTCCTGTTTCATGTGCCTGGAATACCACTCCCCACTGCATAGCCAAATCCTGTCTCTCTGCTCTGATGCTACCTGACACCTTCTCCAAGTTAAAAGTTATACACACAGGCATTAAAGTTATACATACTTCCTCTGAGCTCTCATGGGTCTCTGTACACCTCTCCCTGTATCAAAGTATTTGGGTGTATAATCCTTAAGGACAGACAGTACAATAAACAGCCCAAAGCAGGAAGCACAGAGTCTGGCACACGACGGGGCTCAGGAAAGTCACACCATACCAACTGAAGTAAATTCAATCTCACTGCTCTTTTTTTCCCTAATGGCAGTTTTCCTGCCAACTAGCAACACTACAAGCAGTTTGAACAAAGCACTTAGAATGCTAATGGATGAAAATGGGCTATAGCCACATTTATTTCAAAGAAATTAACCTCTGTGAGCTTTATTGCCTTGTTTACCTTGACTACACAGCTGTTGGTTGTTGACTACACTTCTGGGTCCCAAGGGGTGGAAATGTTCTGGTGGCAAGATGATGTCAGCCAGAGGTGATATGAAGAGGATAAGAAAACGTAGCAACTGAGTTACTAACAACTTCCTGTGTTGCTAACACTGTCACCTCACAGGGACTCCTCCTGTGTCTTCCTCAACTCCAACTGTGTCAGCCAAAGAATTGGGAAATCCAGGGGATGTGCCATAGCTGTGCTCTGATAAGTTCCCAGGAAGGAGGAGAGCCAACGATCCCCCCTCTGGGATTTAGGGGAAGTGTCCTTAGATTTCCTAACTGCTATTGCCCCCTGGTGTCCTAACTATGCCCTACAATGACAGCTCTAAAAATAAAAATACAAATGTAATATCCACCCCCAACACACAACCAGGGGATTGAATTTAGAGCCTCGTGTATGACAGGCAAACACTATACCACTGACCTATGCCCCCAGCAGTCTTTCAAATTTTTATTTGGAGACAGGATCTTACTAAGTTGCTAAACCTGGTATCAAACTCGAAATGACTCCTGACTCAGCTTCACAAGGAGCTGGAATTACAAATTGTGCACCACCACACCAGGCTCCACAAATGTGATTTATTGGAGAGGGGTGCTGAGGATGGAACTCAGACCCTCACACATACACTTTACCTATTACACCTCCAGCCCTTCACAAATGTAATTTTTAATTTTATACTAACCATATTTAAAAGGATACAGAAGGCCCCAGGTTCTATCTATGGCACCCAAAAAATGGTACAATTAAGCAGATGAAGTTAATTTTAATAATATTTTTATTTAAACCAACATACCCAAACTATTAGCATTTTAATATGTAATCAATATATAAAATTATTCAGATATTCTACATTTTTCTTTTCTCCTTGCTAAATCTTCAAAATATGCTACATATACTATACCTCAAGCACCTCAATTTAAACAAGCTATGTGTCAAGTGCCCAATAGCCCCACATGGCTAGTAGCTACTGTACTGGATAGGTGAGCTTTTGTGCTCAAAGAGCTTAACCAGAGCTTCAATGCACCCTGAGCCAAATAGCATCTCTAGACCAGCTTTCTATCCTAGGCTACATGCTTACAGAGGAAGCTTCCTGATTGTCATCTCCACTTGTCTGTATAATAGGAATCTCTACAAGCTCTCCAAAACTGTATTCTCATTTTCCTCCCCTAAAACTATCTTCCACAACCCACTCCAACTCAACCAATGTGATTTGTTGGGGAGGAGTGGCCACCAGTTGCTGGAACTAAATCCAGAGTTATGCTTTTCCTACACTCCTGCCATACATCCACACCATGATCCAATTCTATGAACTTGGCATTTAGACATATAGGTAGAACACCCCTTATCTGAAATACTTGAGACAAGAAATGTTTTATATTTCAGATTTTTGGAATTTTGGAATATTTGCATGTTCATAATGATATATCTTGGGGATGGAAGCCCGATCTAAAAATGAAATTCAATGTATATTTCTCATACATAGAAGTCTAAAGATAATGTTTTACAATATTTTTAGTGTACCTACATTTTTTACCATGACCCATTATATGAAGTCATGTAAAGAATTTTCCACTTCTGGCATCATGTCAGCATTCTAAAAGTTTCAGATTTTCAGATTAGGAATGCACAACCTGTATCTGTTCACTTGCCTCCAACTACACTGCTATTGTGCCAGTCCAGGCCAACATCATCTTGCCTCAACTGTTGAATGATTCCTAATTGTTTCCATTCCTACCTTTCCACTCTTTAACTCCACATCTCCACAGAATGCAGAGAAGGGTCAGATCACTACTCTCCCACATCCCTCACCAGCTTCCTGATGCCTTCTAATAAGACCCAAACGTCTCACCTAGCTTTGCCACACCCTTTATTACCTGCTTCCTGAACTTCATTGCCCATCATCTCCTGCCAGCCATGTGCCTCATAACTAATAAAGTCATTTTCTCTTCCTGCGCTTCTCCCTCTGTCTAGAACGTTCTTCCTCCAGACATTTGCATGGCTAACTCCTTCTCATCATTCAGGTCTCTGAATAACCTTCCCTCACCACCTTCTTAGTCATTTTCTACCCGGGAACCTTGGTTTTATTTTCTTCATAGCATTCATTACTCCCTGAAATTGGTTCGTTGGTTATTTTCTGTCTCTTTTCACGGGAACATGAACTCCATGAAAAAAAAAAAGAATTTTTCTTATTTGTTTCTGTTTTTCTAGCAACTAGAACAATATCTTGCAGCCACATAATAACATGTAAATGAGTGAATGCTACTTCCTTCTGATCCCCAGCTCCTTCTCCTTTAGGTTTTAGGATAAGTTCACCCATTCGGCCTTTCCAGACTGCCGTGCTTTATTCTCTAGCACAGCTTCCTCTTTGTTACATACCACAGTCTTGACTTTGGCCAATTCATTTCTTTTTTGGCTTCTCCCACTGCCCTTTATTACCACTTCTAGACTCTGCACTCCATAAATAGGGGCAATGACTGAGCAGCACAAAACATAGCATGTAGTAAATATCCAATAAATATTTGTTGAATGAATAACCAACTCCTGCTAATATCTCCTAGCCCTGCCCAGGGAAATGATTACCTGGCAGGTATCCTACCAGTCCCCTAGAAGAGGCTTTGCCCTAGTCTTCTCTGGCTTCCAGGAGCTTCAGCTGTCACCTCACAGACCACTGAGGTTTCCTGAACAGGTATATCTGGCTTTGAAGAAAGGAAAGAGACTAAAGTAGAAAGAGAGAGGACTGTTGTCTCCCAGGCTATACTTATCCATTCTCCTACCTCTTGCACCCAAGGTCATCAGAGCCCTCCTCCTCACAAGGGTCTCAAGAACCCACCCAGGTTGCAGTAAGGGAGGGTTTCTGAACCGTGAGGTCCAACCACCCACTTTCTTCAGCACCCTTCAACCTCCACTAGTTTGGGCATACAATGTCAAAAAGCAAGAGTCTTCCCATCCCCACTCTATGGCTGAACAGAGTTCCACAGCATCTTTATGGGGGGTTTCAGATAAAGGGTGTGCCACCTTTTCATCTCTAGACCAGTTTTCCTTTCACTCAAGTCTAAGGCCTCAGAGATTATGAAATACAAGCTCCTCATTTTCTAATGAGGAGAAGCCAGAGAGAAATAAAAACTTGTGCAAGGCCACACAGTCAAATGCAGAAACCCAGGCTCCTGTGGGTGAAGGGAACAGGCCACAGTCTCCCCTGAAGCTCAGGGATTCAAGTCAATCCTACTTTTTTTTCTTCCATTCTCCTCCCCTCACCTTAGTAAAAACCATCCAGTTATAAACTCTACACCTGGGCTTTCAACTCCTTGATCTCATTTCCAACCCATAGTATAGGGCAACATAGGGGAGAAGGTAACAGATTACAGACACTGTTTCCCCCACTTGAAAAAGGTACATGGAAATACCCAGATCAGTTGTACCTTGCATAAAGTTATACAGTGAAGCAGAAACTGAGAATCTTGTCTCCAGCTCAGATCCAGACCCCACTGTGCCTGAATGTCACAGGGAGGGTGTGGAGGGCAAGCGTATCAGAACACAGGTGACAAGGACATGAATGACCAGCTGACCACCTGGCAAGAAAATCAACCACTAAAGGACTGATGGAGAAAGTATGTGACCAACGGGTTGATTACTGACTGGCTGACAGAATGGTTGTACTTACTGGCAGGATAGCTGACAAGATTGACTGACAGGCTGGCTAGATTTTCTCACAGGGCCAACTGGCAATATGACTAGATCAGCTTACAGAATGAGGGTCAGGCTTGGTTAGCAGATTGGTTGCTGCAGGCATTCCAGAGACTGCCAGCCGCTCAACCTCAGTCCCCTCCTTCTCCCACTTCAAGCCATGTCATCATGAGGCCCCTCCCACCGCCAACAGGTTCCAGAACCAACAGATGCAAAGTTGGGGAAGGGAACCATAACTCGCTCCGGAGGCTAGCTGTTTCAGCCCCTCCGCAGCTTCAAGGTGTCACTCCGTGGCCCAGCCGGGAAGATAGGGGTTGGACGATAGGCGACAGGCGACGCTAAGTGTGGGCATAGTTGCGTATGGGCGGGGATACTGGTGGGGAGTTAGCAGGAGCAAAGAGGAACGGTGGAGCCCTCCAGTCGACTCTTCCGCTGGACATTGCCTCTATTCCCTCCCCCTTTTGCTTTCACCCTTCACCTCCTTCATCCTCCCCTATCCTCTTGGGAGCATGAGTTGCCCTGCAGACCTGTCCGGTCACTTGATAGGGTGAAAGAAGTTTCTGACTTTTATCAGTAACCCCAGCCTGGGTATCCGGACCGCTCGTGATAGGTCAAGGGACCCTGGGACCCTTTGGGCGCCAGGTGGGTGGCAGAGTCTTACAGGGGTGAAAAGCCCCTCACCGCCTCAGAAGTCCTTGAGGACTCTACAAAAGCCAGGGGTCCTAGGTGAGCAGGTTGGGACGGGAGCCAGAGGAATTTTTTTTTAACTGTTTCTATAAATGAGTCTCAAATTATGCCTCACCCTCACTTGCTCCCTCCCGATGTACCGCTATTCCTCAGCAGCGCTCCTGCAAACTCACCGGCCTTCCTGACAGCCAGTCTGGAGCGTGGCGGACAACACTTAGCCCGCTAGGTGGCATCAAAGGCCTGCAAAAGTTGGGGCAGATTGGTGCATTGCCCTGTGAACCCAGAAAGGTCGAAAAGGATGTAGAACCCCTTCCCAAAGGAGAGAACTTAGATCCACAATGGCAGGGAGATCCTCACAGGAAGTGACTTCCTGTCCCTGGAGAAAAGGAGGCAAGCCAGAGAAGGAAGAGGCTAAGAGGATATGACACCACAGTCCAGAGCACAGGTATATTCATAGGGCCATCCAGATAGTGGGAGTCTCCTAGTATGTAAGGCTGAGTTTCTTTTCCTATAAAATTAGGGACAGGAAGGATACCTGCTTAGCCCAATGTCTGACATGCTGTGACCCAGTAGTCACATTAATAAATGTAAAACAACATTCCATAAGCCAAGACCATGCCTGGCTGGTATCTGAGTGTGATACCTCTTGACATTAATGTTAACTTGAGTAGGTACAAGCCCCAGTTATTCCATAAAATACCTCCAGTGAAGTTCTTTTATAGATTTAAATAATGTCCATTATCAGCTGACTTTAAGTAAGGGGGAGTAAGTATCCTAAGTAATCTGGGTGGGCCTCATGTAATCAGTTGAAAAGCCTTAAAATCAGTGAGCTTTCCCTGTAGAAGGTAAATTTCTGCCTGTGCACAACTCTTAATAAGAGTACCAGACTGCACTTACTAATTTCAGACCTGTCTAGCCAGTCCCCAAATCACTCAAATCAACTTCTTGCAACAAATCTCTTATTATGTATATCCTACTGGTGCTGTTTCTCTGGTTGAACCCTGAGTAATACATTGAGGTATAGTGTGTGTGTGTGTGTGTGGGGGGAGTATGCTGGGGGAGGGAGGGACTGGGCCCATAATCTTCATGTTATTCGTCCCTTTTTAAGCCCCAGGAAAAATTGTGCCTTTGGGGGGGTCCAATAGTTGGAAGATATAACAAAACCATGATTGTTTATTGTCAGGGCTGGGCATAGGGCTTTGAGGTAGATAGGGGCCCAGGGCCCCTTCTACCACCCTATCCCCAGGCCTCAGCCTCACAAATGTAACCTGCTAGTTTCCAGGGCTTTCTTTATAGTCAGCTCATCCCAAGGGAACCAAGGCTCATCCTCTTTCTCCAGTAATAGATATAGGATTGGGAATGAGGGCTATGAACCATGCTGTATCCCTGAGAACCAGCTGGTGAGGAGGAGGCTTCTCCCACAGCGACCAGCTTGCCTGCATGTCTCTGTACCATGCCTCCCCCACCTCCATCCCACAAGTCCATGTGTCATGCACAAAGCTACACCTCTTGCCCTCCCATCTTACTTCTAATAGTTACTCACATTCATCAATTACATTTTATGTTGGAGCACAATGCCACACTCTTTACTCATCTCATTTAGTCTCACTACAACCTGTGGGATGGGAATTGTTACTGTTATCATCCCATTTTACAGATGAGGAAGCTGAAGCATCAAACTATTCCTTTAGCCTTCCACCTCTTTTACCTGCCCCTGGTAGAACCTTCCAGGTGGTCTGAGAACATCTGTGGCAGAGAAAAAGCAGCTCTGGTGTGAAGCTCTGTTAAGCTGAAGGGTTTCATCACTTCTCAAGCCCTCTGTTTGCTCCTCACCTCATACAGTGACAGTGAAGAATGAGAAGATGGCTAGTCTAAGAGTGCTTGGGGCTTTATAGGTACCTGGCTTCCCTTCCTTCCTTTTCCCAGAAAACTGGGGAGGCTGATGAAAAGTCATCTGGTGAGAAAACAGTAGGCTCGAGTCAGCCTGAGTTTGAGATCTGCTGCTGCTGCCTGAAAGTATGGAACCTTCAGCAAATTCTAGAATTTATCTAGACATTGGTTTACTCACCTGCAAGATAGGCAAATTAGGGCCTATGGACACAGTGAAACAGCATGTATTTTCATTCATCTCTTCACCTTTATTAGGGGGTTGATGACAGTGAAGACCTTAAGCTACAAATATAAGAGATTACCATTGTTACTGCTGAATGATCATGCCTCACCATCTCCACCCTGCCCCAAACAAACAAAAAACTTGCTCTTCCCAAAGTACAGCATTTGGTGGTGTTGGGGGGGGGTACCTCCTTCCTAAGCCTGACCCTGAAGATGTAAGCCTCTGTAAATATTCCTAAGGCAACTCTCTTGCTTTGGCTTAGTCCTAGGCCTGCCCCACCACCCTCATCTATCTGAATCAGTATCTCTCCTCTACCCCAAGTCACTCAATATCAGGAGCCTGAATATCAGCCTGAATATCCTTGCCCTCACCCTTATTCATTCCTTCAGCAAATCCTGTCAGCTCCCAAATATACCTATGTCACTCCATCTCACAGTTAAATCACTACCCAAAATCCCTCCTAAACAAACTGCTCTCCCAAATTGCTCCACACAACAGACCACCAGGGTGAGATTTCTTTTAACACAATGCAAACAAGATCCTGTCACCTGCTGCTCAAAATCCTCCCACAGGGCTTTCCAGTGCTAGGAAAATGAAGGCCAAAGTTCTAACCTCCAAGGTCTTATGAGGTTTGGTTTCTGCTGCCCTGCCCTCTCAACCTTCAGCTCTCTCCTGGTTTTTGCTTGGCCTCCCCATCTACCTTTCCATTCTGGATATTCTACATGCTTTCTCTGTACATGCTGTTTCTTCTGCCAGTCTTCTCCCCAACTCATCCCCATCCTACTGCCTTCCGCAGAGCTTTTGGACCCTCCTGCCCAAGCTGCTTCCAGTAGCTTGTTAGATGTTCCTGGAGTTTGACACTTTCCCTTTTGAACATTATGCTCAGTCTACACCATAGCATGCATTCGGGTGACTATGGGATTACCCTCACTCTGAAACATATACAACATACACAATTGTGTGCTTCACTAGAAGCTGGGCGGGTTTTGTTCACTATGGTATCCCCAATATCCCTACACAGGAAATACTGAATCACCACTTGTGGGATGAATCATGGATAAGGGAGAGAAGCTAGGCATCTGCCTGATTATGGGCAGGGGGCCACAAATCCTGATTTGCTTGGGGAGACCCAGTGTTCTTTTGTTATCCATGAAAAATAATAATGGTGCCCTTGTTCACTCTAAAGTATTCCAATATGGTGACAAGTTACTGAATCAGCCCGGTTATTAGAAAGGGAAGGGTTCTACTTTTTTTTGAGCCCCCACAGTGATTCAACTTTTCCCCCAAAAGACCAGAGCTTCTTGCTCCTGAGATATTTTCTTCTTTTAATATTCTTTCTGTATTGTTCCCAACCCTCAGAAATACATAAGAATTCTGTTTGCCCATTTCACTTCAGAAGTGTCCTCCTGGAGTGTTGCCATGGTGATTGGATGATGTCACTGCCCTGGAAATGGTTGCCTAGGAAATGACTGATGTCACTTCTAGAAGATGATTCCCATGGTAACCATCTGGGTAGAATGTGGAGTAGCTAGGAAAGTGAAGAGTATGGAGGGCAGATGCAGAAGGAACAAATGTGAAGAGTGGAAGGAAAAGGGGAAGAGAAAAGTACAGGGGAAAAGACCAAGAACAGGATTCAGACCACCCCCAGAGCAGTTGAAAATAATACAGAATCTCAGAAATGAAAGTTCCCAGAGACCACCAAAAGCAACAATCTCATTTTTTTACAGATACATCCAAGAGGCGAGGACTTGCTCTAGATCACACTACTAATTTGCAAGTGTAAAGAGAAAAGACTTCAGTTGTTTTGTAGGGCTCATCAGTAGATTGGGGTGGAGAAATGAAGGATTCTTGTTGTTCTTTTAAAAAAATTCTGACCTCAAATTAGTCAAATTATGAATAATTGACTGAATAAGAAATTCTTATTGTGCATTGTGTGTTAGGCCTGGAGAGGAACTTAAGTGACAATTTTACTCTTTGCTTCTTATTTTTTTATTCCCCACTAGAGTGTTAGCCCTAGGAGAACAAGACTCCTGTCTGTCTCAATTCACCAAGTATCTCCAGCCCCCTACCCAATATGTACCATGTAGTAGCAGCTCAATGAGATTATTGAATAAACAAAGAAGTGATAAATGCCATTGTGTGGTTCAGACACATAGAACCAGTTCAGGGTCACACAGAAACTGACAGGTGGGATTTTATAGATTGAATTTGGATAGAGCAAGAGAAGAAACCCCTTCCAGAAGGAGAGTAAGAACTTGAGCAAAACACAAGAGCAGTTTGAATAAGTTGGATGCAGCTGGAGATAGTTTTCAACTAGTGGTACTTCAGTCCATATCAAGCTACAACTGTTAGTATATTATTACAAGTAATGCACTTTCTGAAGTGAAGGAGCTCCAAGTTTTAGGAGAAAGAAAGGTATTAAGGTCCCCATTAAGGTCCAGGGTATGCCTGGGAGTAGGAGTAGTACAATAAAAAAGACCCATCCAGCTGGAGCAAATGTAAAGGAGAAAGTAATCTCTCCCCTTTGAACTGCTATGTGACTTTGGTCAGGCTTTGCATTATTCTTCTAAACTGCTATCCAGATCTGCAAGCGACGTTATCAAAAAGAACAAGATTCCTAAGCCAGGCATGGTAGTGGTACATTCCTATAATCCCAGCTACTCAGGAGACTCAGGATTACAAACCTCAGCAATTTAGTGAGACCCTGCCTCAATTTTTTTTTTTTTAAAGGTGGGCAAGTTGGTCACCAGGCACGGTGGCACACGCCTGTAATCCCAGCAGCTCAGGAGGCTGACACAGGAAGTTCATGAATTCAAAGCCAGCCTTGGCAATAGTGACACTAAACAACTCAGTGAGACTCTATCTCTAAATAAAATACAAAATAGGCCTGAGGATGTGGCTCAGTTGTTGAGTGCCCCTGAATTCAATCCCTGGCACTCCCCACCCCCACCAAAAAAGTGGGGATGTTGGAGATGTAGTTCAGAGGTAGAGCCCCTGGATTCAATCTTCAGTTCCATTAATAAAATAATAATAATAAAGGACTTTTAAGTCCTGCACAAAAATATATTCTTCCATTTCCTGTTTGACCTCAGGAAAGTTACTTTTTTCTGAGCCTTGTAATTGGAGCTACAACCCAGATCACAAGAGTATTAGTTTGTAATTTAAACATGTATTTAAAGCCTCATTCAGCAAGGTGATCAGCCCACAGAGGACAGAAAATGTTATTTACTCTTCCCTTTCTGATATAGTTTCTGTACTCCAGAATGACAACGAGTTGTGCTTTGGGAAATGACTTTAACAATAGATTCCTTCAACCTTTAGCTCATCCAACCTTGCTAGGTGCCATAAGGCTTATATTCCAGTGGAGGTGATAACATGCTGAAAAACTTAGAATAATAACAAAGACTGACCCCAAGTCACCTAGCAGTTCAAAGGAAAGAGGAAGCTTCCAGTCAGATCAGAGGATTGTAAATGAAAGTATTTCATTAGGTCTTGAAGGAAGAATTCCTAGGACTAATTTTTTCCAAGATGGGGATCAAAATAACCATGGCATAGTTGAAATAGTCTTGAAGTAGGACATCCCATCTTTTTTTTTTTTTTCAATTGCTCAGGCTGGCCTTGAACTCCCAAGCTCAAGTAATTCTCCTGTTTTACAGTTATATATCAGCATACCTAGCATAACAGCCCATTTTGAGCTCAGCTTTACCTTTTAATAGCCATGCACCATAAGCTGCATCTGGTATGTGGTTTCCTGCTAAAATATATTAACATTCCTATCTCTCAGGGTCATTGTACAGATTCAGAGACCATAAAAATAAGTACTCAGAACATAGTTTGCAATGGTGGTTTTCATCAGCTAACCTAACTATTGGACTATATAACAGAAGATGATTTAAGTCCCACTATTGGGGTATATTACAGAAGATGATTTAAGTCCCACTATAGTACTGATGCTTGAAATCCTAAGTGTTGGAGCTTGCCTGATAGTTGGGATTCCTAACTGAGGAATCAGTTCAAACTCTATAGGACATAAATACTCTAAGGGTGGATTGCAAGTAATGCATGGAGGGCCTAACAAGTCGAACCTACTTTATGGTAGAGCCAAAAGGACTTGGGAGGGGCTAGGGTTGTAGCTCAATGGTAGAGCACTTGTCTCACATTGTGAGGCACTGGGTTTGATCCTCAGCACCATATAAAAATAAAATAAAATAAAGGTATTGTATCCATCTGCAACTAAATTTTTTTTTAAAAAGGACCTGGGCCTCCCCATCTCAAGTAATGTGACTAAGTGATTTATTTGACAAAATTTCCATAACTAAGAATGCTATTCATTCCCCAAACTCTAGGAAATGGATATTTGAGCAAGGCTTGAAGAGCTACTGGAAACATGAAGTCATCAATTTAAAAATTTAAAGTACAACTTTGTTTCTAAGTGAAAATATTAAAAGGCTAATAAGTAAGCTGCCACATAGCTTAAGTGATGAATGCCCGTCTAACATGCCCAAGGCCTGGGTTCCCCATATAGCACCAGAAAAACAAACAAAAAAACAAAGCATTGAAATCATCCTCAGAATGAACATCACATCCTTTTTTTCCCTAGTCTTAACCCAAAGGGCATAGCACAGTAAAAAGCATGCAAGGATTTAGGGTATCTGAATGCTATTCTAGGTTGTCCCTAATTTTGCTGTGACCTAGAAAAACTATTTTATTTCTTTAGACATTAGTTTACCCTGACCTCTTTATCATGCAGTAGAAAAGCCTTCCAGGTTTAGGCCACATGCAATTCTCTCAAGAACTCCATTTGTCACTGATGGGGCTACACTTTAATTATGCATATTCCTACTTCTCTATACCCAATTTTCAGACCAAAGAAAGTGTCTGCATTACGGAGTAGTTGGAGTTGAAACATAATCCAAACCTGACTCAGAAGTAGCATGGCTTGCCAAGGTCATGGCTGTACAGGGACTCTTAGGTTCATTTACAAACATCAATTATTGGTTACAGTAGATCACAGAGGCTAATAGCTGGGTTCACAGAAGACTATTTAAAAAACTCACAACCCTTAAATGTGTGCTACAAAATATGTAATGGAATCAATTAGATGGCAGGAAAGCCTGGATACTGTACTGCTGATACTTCAATGCTCTGAGAGCCTCAAAATGAATCCAAAATGATGACTGGTTAAAGAGCTCCTTGGGAGAAGGAAAAAAATCAAGACCACACACAGAGATAATATCCCCAAAGCAGCATTTATTTACCCTTTGAATTTCAAAACATTTATAAGTCTGGCATTTCATAATCACCTGTCTTGATTGACATGGGCTGACACACATGGTGCTGTCAAGATACACAAGGACAACTGCCAAAGAGTTACAAAAAATAAATCCATGATTCTTAAACAATTGCAACCAAAAAAAAAAAAAAAAGGAAAGTTACACATATCAAAACTTTAGATGCATTGCGTTTAAAAGGTTTGTGTACATCATAATTTAAAGAGGCAAAACAAGGTGCTACTGAAACCTCACATCAAAGTTTATTATAAAGCTGATGGAAAGGAGCAAGTTGTCTCTCTGTATCAGCTTTCCCTAACAGTTTTCCATTAGCTGAAGAAAGAGGTGAAAGGGCTGAATTCATTTTTGCATGCACAAGATGTACTGCTTAACAAAACACTATCAGCTTGTTTTAAATATCAACCATAGCCTGTGTTGGCTAATTCTCCTCTCTAAACTCCCCAATTACTTTTGCCTAGATTTGCCATAGATTAATAGGCATAGTTAAATGCCTCATTCAGAACATACTTCTTTGCACAATTCAAAAAGGGAGCTCCTGTAAGCTCAAAGCAACCATCAGTCCAGCAATGCCCATGATGATTTATCTGAAACTGCTTCCCAAGAGACAGGAGAGCAGATCTGAGTAGCTGTGCTGCCAATACAGATAGGTTTAGCACTAGATATTTAGTGACTGTGGCAAGGAAGAATTGGTGATGATGGGAATGGTGGGTGAAGGAAGGGCCAGGGATCTGAAGGATCTTCAGTTGCCTTCTCCTGCTTCTTCATCCTGCTGGTCGCTTGTCCAGAGGGTGAGGTTGTCTCGAAGCAACTGCATGATGAGTGTGGAGTCCTTATAGGAATCCTCATTTAATGTGTCCAGCTCAGCTATGGCATCATCGAAGGCTTGTTTAGCTAAGAGGCAGGCCTGCTCAGGTGCATTCTGGATCTCGTAGTAGAACACAGAGAAGTTGAGGGCCAGGCCCAGCCGAATGGGATGTGTTGGCTGCATGTGCTCTTTGCTGATTTCAAAGGCCTCCTTGTAGGCTGCCTCGGAAGCTTCTACCACACTGTTTTTCTTCTCCCCAGAAGCCACTTCTGCCAAATAGCGGTAGTAATCACCTTTCATTTTCAGGTAAAACACCTTGCTCTCATACTGGAAATCATTGCAGTTCTTGATGAGGAACTTGTCAAGCAGAGCCAAGACATCATTGCACACTGTCTCCAGCTCCTTCTCAATCTTCTCCCGGTAAGCTTTAACTTTCTCCAATTTCTTTTCATTTCCATCAGACATGGTTTTCTGCTCAATGCTGCTAATGACCCTCCAAGAAGATCGCCGGGCACCAACCACATTCTTATAGGCCACTGAGAGGAGATTTCGATCTTCGTTGGAGAGAGGTTCATTCAGCTCTGTCACCTGTAAAACCCCAAAGAGACAAACATTTGAGAGCTAAACCCAAAAATCTTGGAAAATTCTTTCTCCAACATAATTAACAATCCTTCTCAAGAAAGGACTTATGGACAAGCCAACTCTGGAGAAAAAACATTCATGGGCAAAATCAATATACATCCTATCCAATGGAAGACTATAGTACAAAAGTTACATACTTGGAAACTCAAAATAGGAATAGAGAAGTCATCAAGTCTTGAATGTAAGATGTTGCTTTCATCTTGGAAGGAATGGTGACAAGGATGATTATGGAAAGGGATAATCATGAGGAAGAAAACACTGAGACTTTATCCTGTTTGATTATTTTCCTACAGATTCTCCCAGCCCTCCCTCAAGCCAAAATAAATGATGCATTTATTTTGTAAATGTCCCCATCTCTGCTCAAAGGAAACAAAGCTACATAGCTGCCCTATTTACTCTGACCTGATAGGAGCCCAGGCCTAACTGGCCCTAGAAGCACTAATTATTTTAAATGGAAAAGTTAAAGTTCACCAGTTGTTAATTTCCCTTAGTTCTCTATGATGCCAACTCCAGGTGAATCAGCTATATAGTTAGTAAGACTGTTGTGGGTTGAATCGTGTCCCCAGTAAGATGTTAAGGTCCTACCTTCTGGTATGGAAAATGTGACCTTATTTGAAAATAAGGTCTATGCAAATATAATTAGTTAAGATGAAGTCACATAGGAGTAGGATATATCCAAGATCCAGTAACTGGTGTTCTCGCAAGGAGAGTGAGATTTTAAAGAGACAGACATACACAGAGAACAATGTAACAACAGAGGCAGAGATTGGAATGATGTTGCCTCTATAGAGGCAAGGAAGAGTTCTTCCCTAGGAACTTCAGAAGGAAGGCAGCCCCATCAAATCCCCAATTTCAGACTTTTAGCCTCCAGAACTATAAGAAAATACATTATAGTTTTAAGATACTCAGTTGGTGGTACTTTGTTCAGCAGCCCCAGGAAACTAACACAGGTCTTTAAAATAAAAAAAACCCAGGTCTGGGGCCAGCAAAGTAGCTAACTTGCTAAAGTAATCTAGGCCCTCAAAAGAGCCTGTAACCCCTTCACAAAATATCTCCTTAACATGACGTATTGGTAAAGGTCTTTTATTTTTTAATTTTTTTTTAGTTGTCAATGGATCTTTATTTATATATATACATGGTGCTGAGAATCGGACCCTGTGCTTCACACTTGCCAGGCAAGTGCTCTACCACTGAACTATAACCCCAACCCCAATGTCTTTTATTTTAAAAGGAAAAAAGGGAAGAAAGCAAAACACTTGGGAAACCATAAAATAAAGAAAGGTATTACTTAAATTGAGCTTTAATGAGGGAACCGCCACCAAAGAAGGAGAGAATGAAGAGTTATACAAAGCAAATTCTAATGGACATTCAAGAATGAGCAGCAGAGAATCAGAAATAATGATAGTTTATTTGGGGAAAAAGTGATCCAAGAACATAAGCAACAAATGTAATTATTACATTTAAAAATCAGAGAAGTTGTACCTAGTTCTTACAAGTTCAATCAAGCAGGTGAGTCTCTCTGCCCCAAACCCCAGACAAAATAAAAACACACCAGCTCCCCATTCTAATTTCCCCATTTCCCTATCTCTAGGACATCTACATTTCAGTACAAATCCTCAACCCAGGAATATGTGCACCCTCCTTTGCCTACTCTAATCAAACCAAATCCACACTTCATTCTTCAGTGTGTCTTCAGTTCAGTCATTTCCCATGGGGCTGCCCCAACTTCAGTCAAGTGGGGTTCCTCATTCCTCCCCTCAAGTTCATTAGTAGCCTTCATACCTCTGAAACCTGCGATAGTCCAGGACAATCTTTTCCTTTTTACTAATCCAAAATCCATGCTCCCTTCAAATTCAGTTGAAGACCAGTGATACTCCCCACCCCAGTTTTCTCCTCTAGTAAGCCTTTAAACATTCACTTTTGCATTTGTTAGTAGAAAGACAAAGAGACTCTGTAAACATTTCTAAGTCTTTTAAGGAAGCAACCCTTCTAAATCAAAATTCCATCTCATTTTGACAAACACAGAATGCTTGAGCCCTATAGGCAAGAGTCAATAAAATAAAATATAAAGAACAGAATTTGAAGAGCTCCTTAGATTCTGTAGTAACAATCCAGGTAAGGCCACTAGACATTAAAATGCAAATAATATCCAAGAGTCGTAATATATTTCATCCTGTGACTAATGAAGTTGTTTCTCCTAGACTGCTCTAAAGATTCACCAAGGTAACTTCCCAGAGTATATCAAGATAGAGTGCATATCTGAAATACATATATTATACAATGTAATTATTAATTACTGAAACCTAAGACATCTGGGCTAGTCTAGCTAGTTGCATGTGACCTCAAACACAATCTTTCTAGGCATCAAAAGTAAAATAAGGAGGATTAGAACAAATGATCTCCAAGGTCCATTTCAGCTTCACCATTTTTCCTAATAAGCACCAATAAAAGGTGTGGTAAGGCAAAAGGTTGACCATATTAATATAAGTGAAGTTTAGATATAATCTATAAGTTTTAGGAATTCATGCAAAAAACATCCCTTTTCCATTGTGGATAAATTGCTAAAAAAATAAGTATTGGGTAATATTTATGATACCTTCACAAGAAAATAATTTACTAGGAGCATCAGTGTTTATGTAACAATCATCTGGTAGCCAGCCAGTCTCAATGAATCACTATCTGCATCAGCTGAGTGTGACTAACATAACTAAGTAAGCACTGTTCTTAGAACCCCAGCCAGATTTAACTAGGAATTAACTGGGTATGTTTAAATATATTATTTTTTAATACTGCTAGGTCAAAACTCAGCTAGTAAAAAGAAAATTTATCACTTGATCAGTTACTAAAAAAAACCCTGAATTTCCCCAGATTGGAAATGAGACCCAAAACAGATTTGCAACTAAGCTTGACTGACAATACATACTTCAAATAACCTCCACTGATGTTAGTTAGCACTAGTTGCCAACACTTCAAATACCAAAATATAGCAGCCAGAACAAAAGTTTGGTCCTAGGGGCTGGAGATATAGTTCAGTGGTAGAGCATTTACCTAGCATGTTGAGGGTCCTGGCATCATCCCTGCTTTCTCCCCCCAAAAAAAGCTCAAGGAGAAGCAGATACTTTACATACTAAATCAGCTGAATGATCATCTGCAGAACCTATGGAGATGAGATTTTGCATCTCTGCAATCACAGGCTTCCAAATATTTTCTAATTAGGAATACAAAGCAAAGACAAAACAAAGAATTTTAGGTAGAAGAGATTTAAGAACATGGCTTTCAATCTTCTTTCCCCTCCAATACCAGTGTAATACTCATTTCTACCACTTAATCAGCTGCCCTCAGAGCAGCCTCCTTGGCCACTAAGTCTTCATGTGGTTCCCAGACACCTAAGAGGTTGTCCCACTTCTGCTCGGAATCTCTGTTTTCTTGTACAACTCCCCAATTTATTTTGTCCTATTTACATCCTTACTGAAAACTTTAAATTGACTAAGCCTTCCCATTTTATAAAGATCCCCCTTTTTATTTAAGGACTACCAGCCATTTTTCTAATGTCTTTACCACAGCCTTTGGCTATACCAACTCTCAACCCTGGGGAACTTTTACCCAGCTTCTCTGTGCTGCGACTACACAGCATTACTGAAAGTCACAAATAACCCAGCCTGCTGCTAATTCATTTATCTTCCCATGACACCATTCGCTTACTCAAACATCCCCAGGGGCCTCCTCCAGCAACTCATAAGGCAATAAACTATGTGTTTTTGAGTAAAAATAGATCCATGCCAAAAATAGAACAGTGACTATTTAGGAAAATTTTAAGCTATTAATCTGGGAAACATTCAACATCAAAAGTAATACTTACCAAACAAAAATGCCACCCAGACTGCCAGGCCATCCAGGCCATACTTCCAGTTAGGGGTAATTTTACTTGTTCTGAACACCTCTCCCATCCTTCACAGCTACACCTGCCTACACACACACATTGTCCCATCATTTATAGTTATCTTGCCCACGTTATTGACCAGCTCCATTTTGATGTTGAGTTTATAACAGAAGAAAACAATTCTCCTGAGCAATTATGTTAACAAAATCATATAATGAAATCTTTAAGCTTCTTTGACAGAACACTATTAAAAAAAAAAAAAAAAAAAGCAAGCCAGAAAGATGGCTTTTTTTGGGGGGTGGGGGGGGTCCTTTCCCAAGTTAATTCCCAGGAAGTAAGGCTCCCACTTGGATCCAAAGTAGCAGACTACTCCCTACAGGCCACTGTACAAAAACATCATCAGCCAAGGCCAGGCTGAGCCCAGTATTCTCACTAGAGTAAGGCTGCAAGTTCTGCTAGGCTACAAGATAGGCTAAATTTCAAGCTCAGATAATCAACTTCCACTCTAAGCTAATGTTATAAAATATTTACCCTCATTATCAATGAGATGGTCTCTGCCTTGCTTTTGACATTATCAAACATTTTCACAGGGATCTATAGAGGTTAAAGGCAACCCCTTTTGAAATGCATTACTGAATGCTGCCATCCCTGGAGGCACCAGCATAGGCAGCTTCAGAAGTTGTGCCAGGTTCTGACTGCAGGAAGTGTCAACACCAAGGAAATGCCACTGTAGCAAGGAGTAGAAGAAGCACCAAAATGCTGGAGTGGAAGACCAGTTGCCTCTACCTGGACACTAGGGAGAATTTTACCTGCAATCAAGAAAATGTTATTTAGGGACCTTATAGGCTTACAAAATACTAAAAAAAAAAAAAAAAAAAAAAAAAAGATGGAGAAACAACTAGTGCCAAGTATATGAAACAATTTCTTGAAGTACAAGCTAATACAGTCCTATACTCATTTCATAGCAGGAACTCAAATCCAACTAACATTTGACTTATTAAACTAAAAAAATACTCCTGACCTTCAGAAGAATAAGCCAAATCTAGATCTGAGTTTTCCCTCTTATGCTTCTCTGGTATAGCTAAGACCCTTATATGACAGATTGTCTATAGTTAAACTGGGTTAAAATTACCTATATCGAATAAATAAAATTGTTTCAAAAGCCCACTTGTATAAAGTAACTGGAATGTGTTTGTGGATGATGAAAAATGTTTAATATACCTGAATATATACAGGAAACATTATCCCTTAGCCTCCTGTGGTAGTATCATACAGTGGTTACCATCAGAGCTATGAATTCCAAGTTCAAATCATGGTTTGACAACTTAAGTTTGTGAGAAAATCAAACCGAGTGTTATTTGCACAATGGAGTCAATATTTATCCATAATTGTTCAAAAAATTAAATCAGAATTTGCACATGAAATAACAGCTACCTAATAAACAAAATGATAAATTCCATAAACTTGCTAAATGTAATACAGAAAACATTGGGGATACTTCCACCCAAAACTATGTAACATTACAGAGGCTATCACTAATATAAAATCCCAAAGATAAGGAAAACACATTTTTTGTTTCTTCAAGGAAATGAGTAGTGGAGGTCTTGGCTATTTGGAAGTTCTTCTGAGGATAATTCAGGAACCCAAACCCAGATGGTCATCATTTCCACTTCAGGAAAACAAAGCCCAGTGTGTTTGCCACTTAAAGTGCCTTTTAATTCTAACTATTACAAAAATCATCCAAGGCTTTCTTCCTTTTTCAGCTCTATACATGACAAGAGATAATTACATTTCAAGTGACCAGATGATAGGAAACAGAGCTCCCCTGGTTTTTATATATTTTAACAATAATGGCTTTAAGCTTTCATACCACAATTTTGGTACACCTCAAAATTACCCTTAATATCTGCAACATGGATTATGTCTTACCCAGGGCCACTCAGTGGTGCTCTCCTTTTACATACCACCTGCTTATTTCCCTACTTCCCACAATCTCACAGCTGTTGGAATAAGAGCCTTTTGCCACTGGTTGGGCCAAGTGCTTCTCCCTGTCAGACTCTTGTTTCCCTAGCTGCGGATGTTTCCTGCACTAAAGATTTCTGTAGATATTCTTCAAATCCTTTGAACACATTTCTTCCTGTCCTCAATCAACACTATGATCACGTCAGTATTAAAACATGCCACATCATTTTTATAACTTCATGCTTACTAATTACATTTCAAAAGAAAAATAGATGAATTAGAGCATTAAGAGGTATGACTAGATTGTGGCCACCAATGCATATTCCCTGGAAATCTATCTGGTTACTTTCCCTTTTCTTAAATCACTTATTCTTAAATGTTAACATTTTAATCCCATTTATATTTCAGTTCTCATAACACACAGTATTTCAGATATTTTACATAAGTTATAAATTGTGTAAAATCAGTCAATGCCTGATCTAGGAAGGATTTGGTTTCTAAAATCTTTCACAATGTTTCTTCCCACTATTACACTACATATATGTTACTAGGTATGAGATAAGGCAAGCTTGGAGATACTCCTTTATTAACTTCTCTTTAACCTTTCTTGCCTCTTCAAATTATGGGGTAAGGCAGGGAATTTTAGATCTCAATGATTTGAGGCAGCATCATAGCTTCCAATATGCGTGATTTTTCTTTTTTAAAAAAATATTTTTTAGATGTTGATGGACCTTTATTTTATTCATTTATTTATATGTGGTGCTGAAAATCGAACCCAGGGCGTCGCACATGCTAGGCAAGTGCTCTTACCAATGAGCCACAACTCCCAGCCCTGAGTTTTCTTTTTTTTTAATGCATTATTTTCATAGTTTTTTTGTAAATTTACTTTATTTCTTATTTTTAAAAATATTTATTTATTTATTTTAGTTGTAGTTGGACACAATACCTTTATTTATTTTTATGTGGTGCTGAGGATCAAACCCAGGGCCTAGCAAGAGCTAGGTAAGCGCTCTACCGCTGAGCCACAACCCAGCACTTATTATAATTTTTTTATGTGGTGCTGAGAATCAAACCCAGTGCTTCACATGCTAGGCAAGCATTCTACCACTGAGACAAAACCCCAGCCCTGCATGATTTTTCTCAAAGCTTACCAACACTGTCCTCCAGGTGATGCTGGTAGAATAGAGAACATCAATCATTACAGGTAGGCAATATTAAGTGACCATTTAAATTACAAAGGCAGCAGGAACAAGTTAGAAGATTCAGGGTAGAAAGTAATTTGTTAATAACACCAATATTCCTAGTTTGATGCTTCAGATGTCCTGAAACCAAGAGATAGAAGTTTCAAGGTCAGAGTAGTGCCTAGATCCATCCTCCCTAGTTTACTTACCTGCTTCTTCCACTGCCCTAAAAAAAGCCCACACAAATCCAGAAGGATCTAGCATTCACTCTTCCCAAAAGCTTTAGTTAAGGTTTGTATTAACAACATAAGGACTTAGTGCTCTAATAACATTAAGAATTTAATCTACAAATGCCAATTTAACAGGCAAAATGTAAGAAACCATTCTCCCTGATCAATTTAGATGGCAAAACAATATTTAACATAAGAAACAGGCATATTGACAAAAAAAAAATCTTATTTTAAAGGAGTTACCTTGAAGGAATGGTTTATTACAAATCTGATGACAGCTTGGACTGAGTTTTAAAAACTGCATGGCTTTTCTAACTTATCAATCATTTCAGATATGAATTATTAATTCCCAATACATTGAAGGGTTCATTAGTTTGCAAAATGCTACCTTAATGCCTCAGAGAACATTTGTGGACAAAAATAGCAAGTTATGGAGAAGTATTTTTCAAGTCTGATGATGAAGACCAGAAAGGCAGCCCCCCCCACCCCTCAAATTAAATTTTGTTCTGGTAATATCCCTCCATTTTTTCCTTATTTCTCATCTCAAGTTGCCTCAAGTTTCTGATAGCTCCACAAAGTATTTTCTAGCCATTTTTTCTTAACCTTAATTCAACTTCAAATTCTATCCTTCTTTCTAAAACATCATTCCCCAAAGGGCTCCTCCTAACCCTGCAGCCTTCAAGTCCCATTCCCAGGCTATGCATGGACCTCACCAATATGTTGAGAAGCTTCAGTTTACACATTCCAATTATAAGTTCTCAGTTATTGGGGAAAAGAGGCACACACAGTGTGACTTGCTGACGTGGAAAGAGGTAGATTTTTCCTAAAGAGAACTGTTTTAGGACCCCTTCCAAGGAAATGCATTCATACACTCAGTCATTTAAGATTTACAAATTCATATTTTGATTTTTTCTTCAACGAGGTCCTTAAGAATTTAAAGTTCAAGCCCCTAACTTACACTAACCCCTACTTCAGAGAAAAAAATTCCCATCTATCCACAAAGGCACACCACAGTGTTGAGATGAGGATCCCAATTTGTTAACAAATTGGCCTTGGTGTGTTGCTGGTTTCCAAACACACCTTGGTTAGATGTATAACAAGGACACCCTAGGTAAGATAACCCAACTATTACCTGGATAATCCTAAATATTGGTCTCAACTATATTTCATCTGATATTATTATCAAAAGCCTTAAAATGAGATTTTCAAATGAGTCTAACATTTGGGGATGTCTCTGGGTTGTAGTTTTTTCTTTTAGAAATCACTTCAAAAAGCTAGCCAAAAGACAATGAGCTATAATCCAGTGCAGTCACTATCAAACTTAAAAGCCACCTAAAAATTGCCCAAAAGCTGGCCAAAATGCAGA
This sequence comes from Ictidomys tridecemlineatus, assembly GCF_052094955.1. Taxonomy (NCBI): domain Eukaryota; kingdom Metazoa; phylum Chordata; class Mammalia; order Rodentia; family Sciuridae; genus Ictidomys; species Ictidomys tridecemlineatus. The sequence goes on along the minus strand of NC_135478.1, from coordinate 111,553,219 downwards.
TGCCTCCCAGAATTTTTGAATTTTGCGGTTTAAGGTGGAGACCTGGGAGGCTAAATATTGGACCATATAGCAAGTTGGTGGCCACCGGTTTTAATTCTACCACTGAGTGACCTTGACACAGAAGTAATGTTCACTTCTAAGATAATATGAAGAGAGACAAGACCAGTGAGATGGTAACCAGAACCCAAAGTCTCAGAAACGCAGGTGGTGTCTAATCCACTGTATGTGCTAGGGCGTGGCTGGTCACGACTCCTTCACAGGAAATCAAGCTGCAGAATCTACAAGGGTCTTGGGAATGCAAAGACATAAGCTTTCATTTCACCCAGAAGTAGTCACGTTTCAGTTTAACCTCCAGGCAGACGGTGCAACAGTGAACTTGGGGCTATAATGAGGCTACACAGCCCTCCGTCCCACAGCCCTCCCCCACGCCTAGACTGCAGGAGCGGGGTCTTCAAACACAAAGCCAGACCCCAAACATGAAAAGGTAGGGGAAAGCAATTCGAACAATCTAAACAAACTGATCGGAATTACACAGGTTTCAAGTCCTGGCAGAGAAAATCAGGAGAGACAGCGCGCCACTCACTAGGTGATTCTTTTATTACAAGTTGGTGAATGGTGGAAGGCTATGGAGTGGAAGGCTAGTGAGCCCCCAAGTCCTATAGAACAGTCTAGAAGCAGAATATGGCTCCCGCGTGTTTCCTCGGATAACCCTTCCCCCGCAACCCAGAGCACTGTTAGATGCAACGCCCCCCAGGCCGCTCATTCTGGCGGGGCTGCAAGGGCGACCCAGAACGGCTGCCCCCGCCCCCCCGAGACCCCACCCCGGCCAAGGCCTCAGGAAATGGCGGGGAGCAAGGCGGGCGCGGGAAGCGCCAGCTGTGGGTGGCCGCGCCCAGCTGGGTCTCCCCGGGCCAGTCCAAAAGGGAGATGCTGCCCGCCGCCCCATCCCTTCCCCGTGCTAGGATGCCCCGGCCAACCGCCCGGGATCGCGGCGCGCTCACCGCCTTCATGGCGGAGGCCATGTCGTCGTAGCGCTCCGCCTGTTCGGCCAGCCGCGCCCGCTGCAGCAGCTGCTCCCGGTCCCCCATGTCGCTCTAGGCCCGGCCTCGCCTCGCGCCCCGCACCGCTCGATTGCCCGCCCGTCCGCTCCCCGGTCGCCGCGGAGGCCGCCGCCGCGCACGCGCACTGGTTCCCCGGCTTGCCAGAGGCTGCAGGCTGTAGGCAGCGCCGCCGCTCGCTCCCTCTCTCTGGCTCGCTCCGCGCGCAGTGGCTGGCGGCCCGGACGCGGGCAAGAGAGGAGAAGCGGCCGCCTGGTGGGGGGATGGGTGGACGGATCGACGCCTGCGCAGTGGGAGAGGCCGGGCCGGGCGGCGGGAGTGGGAGGGGGGAAGGGCGGGCCAGCCCTAACGGTCTATTTCAAGGTGACGTCACCTACTATAAATAGCTGCCGCCACCGCCCCGCTTCAGACCTGCGCACGCGCCCTGAGAATACTGCATTTTACCGCCGCAGAGGTGGAGGTGGGAGAGAGCCGAACCCGGGTGGAGACTGCAGAGCAATAGGAGGGACCGCGGTGATGGCGGCGGCACAGGCAGTGCATTGTCACAGCCCCACCCTGAGAAGTGCCCTTCACTCCACATTGGAGACCTGGCTTGACAAGGGCCCCCAAACCAAATAAACGACGTGGAGAAGCTGAGAGGCAGCTTGCCCCAAAGGGCGGGTTGAGTCCTCCCCGCCAGAGCCCAGCGAGGCTGTTCTCAGGGCCACACCCTGTGATTGGGTCTCCCCTGGCAGTGACAGCATCCGACAGGACCTTTGAGTAAACACACACACACACACACACACACACACACACACACACACACACACGCACCCCCCTGGTTGCCGAAGTGAGAAGTGCCCTTGGGCCACTGTTCCTTCTGTGAGGAAGAGGGATTGGGTGACCTGGTTGAGATGAAAAACATTCACAACACACCTACCAGGAGCAGGCCCAAAGCTGTTTAAGCCTTACAACCCACCCCGAGTAAGCACAACAGCGATGATACAAAGCAAAGGAAAATGCTCAAGGTTATAAGGCTGAATTAAAACTCTGGGCTTCCTCTTGTGGCAAAGAAAAGTCTCTCTCTCTCTCTCTCTCTCTCTCTCTCTCTGTCTTGTTGTAGTTGGACATAATACCTTTATTTTATTTGTTTATGTTTATATGATGCTGAGGATTGAACCCAGCACGTGCTAGGGGAGCCCTCTAACCTCCCGACAAACTAGGAAAATCCCAGTGATAAAGACAACACATCTGAAATACAGTATGCCAAAGACAGCACAAGAGACAGGGCCTTGGGCTTGCTGGGAATTTTATTGAGCAACTACTGCATGCTCATCACTGATTAAGTAAGATAACAGCTTCAGCTCCTGAGAAGCTGAGATCTAAATATAAAAGAGAAGGATACATGAGTCAGAAAATGATACTAGGGTGTGGGTTCAGCATGGACAGTTAGGATAGAAAAAAAAATGTTGATGAAGATGAGAACACAGGCCTAACTGTGGGAAAGGAGGTTGGATAAAATGAGATTATGGAATGTTTAAAATGCCGGCTGAAGAGTCAAAGCTTTATCCTTAGGTAATTGGGAACCACTAAAACCATATTTCAGGCCAGGAATTTTTCTCTGAAGAGTAAGATGCATTAGAAAGGAGAAGGGAAAAACTGAAGACTGTGTTTTTCCAGACCTCAGTTTTGCCATCTGGGAAGCTGGACTTGAACTGTTGAAAGTATCATAGTCTAGAAATCCACATCCTGGATGTCAGAGCCTGCAGGACCCTTAGATTTACTTTTGTCAAACTACTTATCCTACATAAGGGAGAACTGAGCTCTGAAGAGAAGGATGGCTGACCCTATTTGTGCAGATGGTGATCAGAGCTAGGACCTCCATACCAGGTCTCTTGCTTCCCAGTCTTTCTTCTCCCTTCTGTGATGCTAAAATGGGGAACTTTCTACCTATGAAGCTGGATTTGAGTGAGGCCCTCACCCCAGCCTTCACTATGCTTTGAAGAGTCACCTTTGCTGGTGGAATCGAGGTTAACAAACCAGGCTGATTTTCCCCCTAGTGAATATCTTATGAAAATGTGAAAGGTAGTAATTAATCACCCACCCCCTCCATAAAGATGGGGTTCATGTGAGAGCTGGGAAGAGGACCAGCACAGCAAGGGGAAAATTCCTGGGTTTCTTTTAGCTCTTAGAAGGCTTACAGCCCTTCAAGCTTTTCAGACCATTTTTGGACAGAAATTGATGTCCAAATAGTGAAAATAAGGTAGAGCTGGAACATTCTGAATAATTAATCTTGACATATGATATGATTTATTATTTGGTATTTTCGTTAGCAATGCTGGAGATTGAATGATGGGCCTCAGGCCAGCTAGGCAAGTGTTCTATAACTGGGCTATGTCCCCAACCCTTAAAATTTTTTACTTTGAGATAAGGTTTTCCTAAATTGCCCAGGTTGACCTCAAACTTGCAATCCTCCTGAGTAACTTGGACTACAGGCATGCCCCACCGTGCTGGGCATGTGCTGCAATTTGAACATATCCTCTGAAAAGCATGTGCTGGAAGCTTAATCCCCAGTGCAACAGTATTGTGAGGTGGGTCCTAAGGGGATTAAAGACAGTTATAAAAGGACTGGAGGACACTGTCTTGAGCCTGTTTTTTGTTGTTGTTGTTTTGGTTTTTTTTCTCTTTCATTTTCTGCTATGGAATGACAAGAGGTCAAGTAGATGCCTGCTGATGCCGGGCCCTTGGGCTTCCTAGCTTTCAGAATTATGGGGCAAGTAAGTTTCTTTTCTATATAAATTTCCTAAGGCATTCTGATATAGCAGCATGAAATGGCTAAGAAATGGCATAAATGATACTTTGATTCTCTCACAGAGCTTTTCTTCTCATCAAACTTCTTCATCTCCCATTCATTCCTAACAGCCTGGTATAATCAGGCTCTGCCCCACTTTTCCACTTAGACAGCTCCCCATGGCCACCAGAGGCCTCCTTTTTGTCAAATCCAAAGATACTTCACAGTGCTTATCTCTCTGCCCTCTTGTCTGTGATAAGGCAACTGTCTATCCCTCCTTGTCTAGCCCTTCTGTTAGTCTTTATGACCCTGAACTCCTCTTGGCTCCTTTTTGCTGCTCTGGCTGCTCTTCTTTTGTCTTCTGTATAGACTTATCTTCTAGCCTATCCCAAAGTGATGATATTCCTCGGGGTTCTGTTCCAGGCCCTATTTGCTTCATCCTGGGTATACTTGCTTACTCTTGAGGGGAAGTGATCCTTTACCATGTTTCCAGGATCACGTGAGTTACTTTGCAGAGATGGAGATTTTTTTTTTCTTTTCAAGACATCCCTGTTAAGATAGTTACAATTTCCATTTCCACTTTCTAGATGAGGAAACTGGTTCTATGGCTTCAACAAAGTCATACAGCTGGGAATTGGCAGAGCCAGGACTCAAACTCTGGTTCTTCAGAGTTCCAAGCCTGATGACCATCATGCTGCTCCATGATATGAGAAGGTTTCAAGTTATGGTTCCCCTTTCAGAGTCATTCTGATTGTAAAATTCCCCCATCTTCCTTGCCCTAGGAAGAGACCTGCCAACTCTTCAAAGCCTTATGAAGTCAGACTAGGATGCTATAAGTAGTCCCATCAATAAATATAACTTTTCCCCCCTCCCATACTGAGGATTGAACCCAGGGGATCTTTACTACTGAGTTACACCCTTCAGCTCTTTTTATTTTTTTGAGACAGGGTCTTGCTAAGTTGCTTAAGGCCTCACTAAGTTGTTGAGGCTCAGCCTCAGTTTGATGTCACATCAAACTGCAATCCTCCTGCTTCAGCCTCCTGAGTCACTGGGATGACAAGCATGCATCACAACATGAGCTTGGAACAACTCCAAGAGAGCCCCTGAGTAAGATGAAGGGGGGGAGGGGGGTGATGATTAACATCAAAATATGTAAGAACCAGGTCTGTGTCTTCACCTGGTATAGGGTCTCAGGGAACCAAGCAAAAACCCACCTGGCTTCATGAGGATGTGTGTATTATGATGGGGGAAAAGAACATGATTCTAGACTTGGGTTCGAATTCTGATCTGCCAGTTTACCAGCTAAGTACCTTTGGACAAGTCACTTGTAAAACAGGTCTAACCACACCTGTTTCTTAGTGTTGCTGTAAGGATCAGCATATGCATGTATATTAGTATCTGCATAATGCTGGAATAGGAAAAGCACCATCCCTCACACCTGTATAATAATTCCTTGCTGCATTCCACCCTCACCCAGTGGGAATGACTGCTCCTCATGTAGGACTAAATTTCCAAAGCATTGTCAAAATCCTCCACTGGAGTTCAATGAAGAGGTGACCTAGAAAAGGTATGTCCTGTTTTTTTTTTTTTTCCTTCCTCTTAGATACTCTGAGCTGCCTGAGAAATCTGGACACCAAGGGACATGTTACAAAGAAGACCTGGTATTGTTCCAGAGAGATGGCATTCGCACTGTTGGCATGGTTACCATCTTGAGCTGGAGGGGCTGCTGCACACAAATTAGTGTCACCCAGAAAAGATTTTAAATTCTGTTCCCCAAAGTAGGGCTGCCTGTTACTAAGGTGACTTTACTGATTCCCCAGCCAGTGATAACACCATCAACAATAGCATCAAGAGCAGCTCTTGTTTATTAATCATTTACTCTCTTCCTGAGTTTATCCCCAGAAATTATCTCATCAAATCCCCACTTGGAGGGAGGTTCTTACCTCCAGTGTATGGATGAAGAAATTGAGAGCTATAAGAAGGGTATTGAACCTCTCTCCCTCACATCTATTTTCTGCCATTTGCTTTGACCCTGGTGTTCTTTTGCAGATACCAAATCCTTCTCCCTGTGTCTAAGATTGGCCTAAGCACATGGAATTTAGGATCATCCAGGTCCTCCTGTCACTCTTTCAAAGCCTGCCATGGAAGACCACCCCCACCCAAGGCAGCTTTTGGCATTAAGAAGTGAGAAAATGTCCTGGTAGTTGCAATCTGTGAGCTGGTTCTTTGAGCCCGTGGAGCTCAGAGCCCCATTACAACCTCCACCTCCTTCAGAGGAACTCAGTTCTGGGGAGAAGGCAAAGCTGTCACCAATGAAATTGCCGCTACAATGAAGGAAAAAAAGGCTTTTGCTTCAGTTTTGCAAATGGTAGGCAATTGTGTATCTTAGCAAGAATTTTTTAGATCTACCTAGATAATTGCCTCCAGCTTCTGCATGGTGGGAGGGGGAATCTTGGTCTAGGACAGCTAAAGTACAGGGCCTGAAAATGCTGCTACTTTGCCTCTGAACCTTGGGGTTCTTACTGTGAGATGGGAGGCTGTGTTGGTGAATGGCTAGGTTGTTTTTAAATTTCAAAATAGCATTTTTATTATATAAAAAATTAAAAATCCAGCAAACTCAGAAATACGAACATATTTTCCTGGGCTTTCACATTTGTTGACTTTTATTTGCAGTTTCTTTTTCAATACAATTTATAACCTCATCCCCATTTCCAGTCTTGATTGTACAACTGCTAAGTGGCAGAAAGTTATTTTAAAAAAAAGCAAAGCTGTGAAACTAAGTTGCCCGCAACAGGTTCTGTGAGGGTAGAGGAAGTGTCTGAGAAATAAAATAGAGAAAGATAATGTAATTGGGAAATTTTAGCTATAGTTCTTTCAGTCATTTTTGTCTTTTGCTCTATGTTTAAGGATGCATGTGAACTTGATGTAATTGAAATTTCCCTTTTTGTTAATAAGGGCTTCTCTAAACAGGTCATTCACTTTCTCATCAGTAAAAATATTGCCATGGGGTTGGGGTTATGACTCAGTGGTAGAGCGCTCGCCTTGAATGTGTGGGGCCCTGGGTTCAATCCTCAGTACCACATGTAAATAAATAAAATAAAGATATTGTATGGAAAAAAACCCACAGAGATCATTGTTTAAAAAAAAAAAAAAAAAAAAGATCACCCATGGTGATCGGCAACTCTCTCAGGTAATTCTCCTGAATGGTGCCTGTGGATTCTTCATCAAACCACGCAAAATCATTACTGATGACATCTTTGGGATCTGTGCCATCTAACTTCTCACCAAACATGATAAGGAACATGGTAAAACTTATGGGTCCTGGAGCCCCATTCATCATGGCATCAATGTACACATCAGTAGCATTCTTCTCTAGTGTGGCAAGTATATAATACAAATCTTCCTTGTTGATGAACCATCTCTGTTCTGGCCAAACAAGTTGAAGGCCTCTTTGAGCTCCTGTATTTGTGACTTGTCAAATATATCAAACACATTGGATGTTGCATGCTGTGGGCACTTCTTGGTGTTCTTAGTCTTTGACTTTTTGCTTGATATGAGAGCTGTTTAGTTCTGGAACCAGATTTGGGCTGCCCTGCACAAGCATGGGTCTGTGCACTAAGTTCCTTCTTATTTCCACTCTGAAGATCTACTGTGTTTCATTTTTGGAAGATCAGCATACAATAACATGCCCACTCAAGAGGTAAAACAGGGATGCTTCAAAAGACATGTGTGGTTCAATGATAGAGTGTTTGCCTTGCATGTATAAGGCTTTGGGTTCAGTTTTAAGTAAACATACATATACACACTCACACACACACACACATACAGACAAGTTATGGGACCATATCAATGAAGTGAATAAGAAAATGAATTCCTCCTAATCTATAGCAGAAAGCATTTTGCCTGTATTTTTCCACGTGTTTAAGGCAAGGTAGTATTATTCCCATTTTACAGGTGAAGAAACTGAGATCTAGGGAAGCTAAGTGTCTTGCTTAACTGAAGCACAGAGAACAATGAACAGAAAGCTGGTTCTAGACCCATCCTGTTTGTCTTTACCATTCTTTTGCTGTTGCCCCAGCCTGCTGAGAGTCTCAGAACATTCTTTTGATTGTTGAGCTGTGATCATAATTGTCACCAACTGCTGCTTAAACTACACCCTGAGAAGTAAAGGAGAGGGTCACTGAGTTTTTACCAGTTCTTTGCCAGGCAATTGTGCTAAAAAAAAAAAATCTTTTCCTCCCCAGGATGTTAGTAGGAGGCAGACAGATTGTTGCAGCCTTCTGGCTTCTTCCAGACCGGCAGAAGGCTGGCCCAACTCAGGAAACAGAGATGTGGGAGGAGCAATGCCAATAAGAGGGTTGACTTCAAGGGGTTGGTCTCTGCAGACAAAACATTGAGCTGCCCCTGTGGTTGAGGGTAGGATCCTTCCTCAGTAAAAGACATCAGCTCCTCCACCTGGCCCTTTATAACATGACGCTAGCCCAGACATTTAGACTCATCACTCACTTCTTGGACATCCTGGCCTCACCAGGTTCCCAGATTTCCTGCCAATTTCCACCAACTAAGGTGTCTTTTCCCATCCCCTCTAACTCTTTTTTGTTTTTTTGTGTCCTTTGATATCAGCTGAAATCTTATCTTTTCACAAGAGCCTGCCCAATTTCTTCAAAAAGAAGTATTCTTGCCTACACCACTGTGGCATCAGCCATCTGCATAGTGTGACATCGGTAGAATTGATATTTCCTGGCCAATTTGTAGGCAAAAATCAACATGCTATATCATTTTATGTACTATATGATCTAATTTAATCATTATGACAACTATTTCTCTTGAACTCATTAATTAGATGGAGAAATTGAAGCTTAGGCGGGCATCTGCTTACCCAAGGGTCTTCAGGAAGTAGAGGAAGAGCTGGGATTTGAATTCAGGTCTTTCTGACTATACAGTTCATGCTTTTTGTCATTTAAACTGTCTGCTTTCCACTTCCTTAGGAAGTTACCAATTCCCTAGTAGAATGGAAGCACCTTGAGGACAGGACCTATATTTTCACCCTGGGATGACTGGCTGAGATTCCTGAACTCAGGCACCTTTCCCTAAATGCAGCATTGAATCCAATTATACCTTCTGCATATTACACAGGTCCCACCACTAGAGTCCTCTTTTGTTTTTCTTTATAATATCTTTATTTTATTTATTTATTTTTGTGTGGTGCTGAGGATTGAACCTAGGGCCTCACATGTGCTAGGCAAGCGCTCTACCGCTGAGCCACACACAACCCCACCTCCCACTAGAGCCCTCTTTATGAACGGCCAAGATACTTCTTCCAAGGAAAGGGAACACCTTAATTTTGCTGATAGCTAACTGATTAACTGACAGTTGGGTGGAAGATAAAAGGGAGAGAAAAGAGAGAAGAAGGCAAGACTGCAGAAACTCGGAAGGAGCTGAAAGTAGGAAGGGCTCCCAGATTGAATTTGGCCAGTTTGCAACTACTCACTCAGACTCAGCCTCCAAGCCTAGTTCTTCACAGTAGCTGGGGAAACCTGAGCACGTGCCTCTCTTAAGTTTCTTTTTGCATAAAATGGGGATATGGTGGCAGTTCTCTTCTTACTATACTCTCTGGGCTGTAACCAGAAGAAATGAGGCAGTGACTGAGGGAAAAAGGGAGTGCTGCCTATAAGACTCTGTGACAGTGCTAGTAACTCCTTTAAATGGAGACAGTTGGAGGATCAGCTCAATGAAATGTCCTTCCCACAAGATCTGTGAACCCAAAGGCCTGGAGGCAACAGGGAACTAACAGAATCAAGAGAGCCACAAAAGGATCTTGAAGACAATTCGGCATGTCTTGCTCCAAGAGGCAGCATGGTGTGGTTGACTGATGGATACTTCTGCCAGCAGTTGTGCCTGGCTCCATATCTTGTCCCCCCACTTGCCAACTGTGAAGCCATGTTCATATCACTTTTTGCTCCTCTCAGACTGTTTCCTTATCTTTAATATGGAATAAAAAGTGGGTCCCTTGCCATAGCACTGTTGGGAGAATCAGAAACTCAGACAATAACAGCTTGTCATTCAGCTGGCCCTGTGGGGTACTGAGGCTCAGAAAGGGGAAGTAATTCACCCATGATCACAGAACAGGTTAGCAGCAAAACCAAGGCTGTGTCCAGACCTCCCAAAGACCAGACATAGGCTTATTCTCATACAGGAAAAAGATAATCTTCCCTCAAAAAAGGCTGAGGCTGCCTTTGAACTCATACTGGGATCATAGGTGGGATTCACTGTTAACCGAGCTGAAACACTGCTTGGGTTTCCTGTGGCTAGAGTGTGGCTAAAAGTGCAAATCAGAGCCTGAAGTCAGGTATCCAGTTTACCATCTGATCCACAATATGACCTAAGCATCTCAGCTCACCTCTGCGAGCCTCAGTTTTTCTGCCCCCCAAATGGCGGTAAGATTTCCTGGGAGGACAAAGGAATCATATAAAGCTGTTTTCATAAAGCTACCCCTGAGCGCTCTCTGTGCACTCCACTGTGTGTGCAGATTCATTAACCCTAGTAATGGCTTCATTTACTCCCCACAGCAGCCCTATAAGGTAAGAACCCAATTTGCAGATAAATTCCTAAGAAGTGATAGAACCAGGCTCTGAGCTCTGATTCTATGTCCTCTGCCTGAAACACATTCCTTCTTTTTTGCCTTCCTAACTCAGGCTCCTTCTCCTGACTTCCTCTAGAAGTCTCCTTGGTCTCAGGCTGGGGTAGGCATCTGCTGACGTTAGGTGCAGGGTTTCTTTCTTCTTCACCAGAAAGGCAGCTCTGTGACACAAAGACCTTGTCACCCTCACAGCTGCATCCTCAGAGCCTAGCACTGTACTTGGCATACAGCAGGTGCTCAGTGAATTCTTGCCAAGTAACTGAATGCATCATGCCAGCATCACGATGCCACCCCAGGCCTGGGGAGAGCCAGGGAGATCAGAGAAAAGCTTTTGGATTCCTGCCACACCTTACATTAACAGCATCTTCTCCAAATGCCGACAGCCAGCCTCCTGGGACGTCACTGGAGCCAGCTGAATTCCGGTCACTGCTTCACCTTGGGAAGGCAGCCACAGCCCTCACCAAGCAATAATTGACATCACAGCAGTGCCAAGGAGCTGCCCTGTTAATATTTAATGTGGTCTTCATTGCGGCAGAGCTGCAGGCAAGAATTGGAAGGGGCTATGTCAAGTCTACATGAGGTTGTGGGGAGGACACAGATGGGAAAAGGCTTCATAAACCATAAAGCCCACAGCAGGATGAACATTATGCCAGCCCATTTTAGCCGCTGGCTTAACTCAGAAAGAACCAGGGCAGCATGTGCCTGCAGTGGGACAAGAAGGCTGCTGACTGAGCCCAAGCCCTAAATAAATGAGGGATTAGGGGCTCCAGGGGATATTTCCTGGAGACAGTGGGAGGACAGAGTACTGACGCCAGCCAGCCTGACCTGGAATCAACTCCAGGTTTGCCCTGCACAGCTGTTTGACTGGGGGAACAACCCAGTCACTGAGCCTCAGTCCTCTTATCTGTGAAATCGAGTTAATATCTTCCTTGCAGGGCTACTGTGAGGATTAACTAAGACAGAAAATGTAGAGGACTTGCTTAGCGCATAGTAGGCCCTCCACAAATACTGAGTCCTTTCTCCCAAACAAGGCTTGGAACCTGAGGTTGGAGCAAGATGTAGTAGGGTGTTTTTTTTTGTTTTGTTTGTTTGTTTGTTTTTAGTACTGGGGATGGAACCCAGGGCCTGGTACATGCCAGGTGCTCTACCACTGAGCTACATGCCTAGCCGAGTGGGACTCTTTACACATTCATTGGCCAGGGAAATGGCTAAGAAGGACTTGGAGTCAGATGTCCCAGATTTGAACTTTTCACCATAGTAGGCCTGCACCAGGAGAGATATCAGGGTGAAGATGGGCAGAGAGCTCCAGGATGGCAGAAGCAGAAGAATCTTGAGAGAGACCATCTCTCTGATTGATCCCTTCATTTAAATGATAAGGATTCTAAGGGTCCTGGATAGAACAGAACAGGCCAAAGACTCACACAGCAGAGCTGGGGCCTGACCTGGTAACAGTCCCCCCAGATTTCAGCAGCTGATGGGTTTACCAAGGCCATCTGCCTGAAGGGAAAGGCAGATGGATTGGCAGATGAGATAAAATACCCCATTTTCTGATGGGGATCTTTGCAACTCCTCTGGCCTGGTCAATAGCAGGTAGTTTATCCCCCATCCACTTCTGGTCTCCTTCCAGTCTATTTTTCCACAAATCCTGGGAGCTTCTCAAAATCCTAATCATGTCATTTAACCCGATTAAAAAAACCCTTCTATGATGGCACATTAAGGACTGCCACAGAAAATACAGGAGGCCCAGTTAAAACAATTTCCAATAGATAATGAATGATGTTTTAGTATAGGAATGTCCCAGATATAGCATGCACATACTTATACTAAAAAAAGATTTGTTGTGCATCTGAAATTCAAATTGAACAGGATAACCTGTATTTTTATTTGGTAAATCCAGCAATCTTGTGTACATTGTTCTCAGGGAAAAGGTTGGAGTTTCTAGTTGGCCCATAAGGCCCATTTTAGCTCTAAGCTCATCTCTCCCTTCTTGTCGACATGGACTCTGCTTCAGATAAAAGTCTTTACCTTTATTTGAGATTCCCAGGTTATGTTCCCCTGTGGGATTTTTTTTTTTTTTTTTTTGCAGTGACATTGGGGATTAAACCCAGGGCACTCTACCAGTAAGCTATATTCCAAGACCCTTTTATTTTTCATTTTGAGATAGCATCTTTGCTGAGGCTGGCCTTGAACTTGCAATTCTCCTGCCTCAGCCTTCTGAGTCACTGGGATTACAGGTGTGTGCCACCATACCTGGGTCCCAGTTCTCTTCTGAGATGCACCTGACATGTCTCATTTACCATGCAGGGCAGTGAGCAGTCTTTTCATCCCATACTCAGCAAGATCAGCAACTCTGACTCTCCTGCTGTGCTGAGAACTGTTTGTTCCTGCCAGATGATGTTCAAAAAATGCTGGTGAGCTTGTAGTATGCCAGACCAAATTCTTATGTTTGATTCTCTTCCCACCCAGTGGCCAATAACAAAAATCCTAAACCCATCCTGAAAGTATCCTCTTTGCCTTTGGAGGAGACAGGGAGGCATCCTTGGTTCCAATTTTACAGAGTAGGAAACTGAGAAACTAGAGGAATTCAGTGTTCAAGGCTTGTCTCAGGACCTTTTTACCTGCTAGTCCTCTGCCTAGAACACACTTCCTAAATATCTTCATGTGGATGATATGACAGATTAAAGAGGGCTACAAATATCTTAGTGACCTCTCTCTCCATCAAGAGGACATGTTTCTTTCTCCATACCTTAGACCAGGCTGGCCTGTGACTTGATTAGTCAATAGAATGTGGTAGAAATGACCCTTTTTGAGTCTGGGATCCTGACCCTTAATAGGTTTTGAGAGCTTCTGCCTTTACCCTCTTAGATGCTGCTCTTAGATTCCCCCATAAGGCAGCAAGTCTAGCCAACTGAAGGATGAAGGGCCATGTGACAGACAACAGTCAGCACCAACTATAAGATGAGTGAGACCTTCTTGCATCTTCCAGCTCTACTATGTCTCCAGCTGAATGCAGCTGCATGTGTGACCAGGAAGTGGACAGTGAAACCACCCAGGCCAACCACAGATGTATGAGCCATGAGCAACAGTTCTTGTAAGCCAGTAAGTTTAGGCTCTGTTTTATTATATTATAGGCATTCTTAAAATTTTATTATAGGGTCATAGCCTCCTTATTACATGCAATTGCCTCCTCACTCAGGAATCTGCTCTGACATCACCTCCTCAGAGAGGACTCTCCTGACCATCCTGGCTAATCTAGTACCTTCTATTCCGATTACATTCCCCCAACTCTTTCATCCCGTTCAAGGCTTTTATAACAATCTGAAATTGTGACTGATTCACTTAGGGACTTGTTAGCCAGCTCCTCTACTAGGATGCAGTTTTCGTGAGAGCAGTGGCCATATGGTTTGTCCCCTTCCATCTCCTTAATGTCTTGGTGACTGGTGCAGGGAAGACAGCTTGAATTGCTTTTGGTTGAAAAGTTGTATTCCTGTCCCTTGCTGGTGGTGCTTAAGGGAGTACAGTGGTGGGTGTGAGCTCTTACCTGATCATGTCCTCCAAAACCAATGCCCTTAGGAGGACATGAGGGCAGGCCAGGTGGCTGGGGTCTGTTTCAAGGGAAAGAGCTTCAGGGAGCCCAAGTTGAGCAGGAAAAAAGAAAAAGAAAAAGAAACTGCTAAAATGTTTTCAGGAGAGGCTCAAATTCAGAGCAAGGAAATTTCTGGTGATTCTCTTCCCCCACTTCAGCTGTGACCAGTCACAGCCTCTTGCAATATCACAAAGCTGAGAAATTGGGAGATGGGAGACACTGTTGGGCATGCTGAGTCACTCTCTGGGAACCAACTATTCCAAGTCCCTAAGACAAAGCTAGTTCTCAGTCTGCTTTTTCCAGCACCAAGAAATTGATCCAGGCACAGCCTCAACTGAAGAAAAATGCACATCCAAGCAGAAAAGATCCACTCTGAGATGCCTCTTAGAACTTCCCATTCTCTGCATTCTGTGGGAGCAGAGAAAGCATGACTGAGGTTCAAGCCAGGCTACAGTGAAGTTGGGTGACTTGTATTGAAATTCTGGCTGCACTACTGGGTGACCTTGGGCATGCTGCTTAATCTTCCTGAACACCAGTTTCTGTATCTATAAATAATAGATAATGAAAACCTAATGCCTATATTAACATCTAAGAGAATTCAGTGAGATCAGGTATGCTCAGCACATTTTTGAGCACATAGAAACAGTTAAATTGATTGTAGTTAAGCTTATGAATATTTCTTTCTCTGTTTGTTGGTGAATAGGGAATGGGAAGAGAGCAGGGTGTGCAGTTATCACAAATCTTTCCTGGGAATTAGGGCCACATTTAGGACTTGACCATCAGGGACTAGGGGTATACAAGTGCCTAATTATTTTGTTTGTTTATTTGTTTTTATTGTGTTGCTGGAATTCAAAACCAGGGCCCCACCTATGTCAGGCAAGTACTCTACTGCTGAGCTATATACCCAGTTCAAAAGTGCCTACTTCAAATTGGCTTTTCTAGCAGATAAGTCAATAGTTATCTCATATACTATGGATAAGTCAATAGTTTGAAGGTAGAACGGTAAGAAAGGTTCAGAAGGGTTGGAGACCTAAATCTGGCAGTAATATGCTATATGTCATGGAACAAATTACCTGCTCTCTGAGCTCTGATGTCCTCATCTACAAAATGGGTCATTTATTCCTAATTTACTAAACTCCTAGGGTTGTTGAGATGATCAGTAATCCAGATGAAAAAGAATTTTGGAAAGCATTCACTGTTTGATGAGTAAAAGAGGAATGGCTCCTGAAACTGAAAGGACCCCTGGATTATCTAAGCCTTTACTGAAAGTTTTTAAATCCTGAAATACAATATGGGTTCTTATTGATTTGCAGCTTGCATGACTTTGTAAAAATTACAGGAGACATTAACCCTGGGGAAATAGAAAGACTGAATAGGTGTTGCAAGATACAGGATGGACAAGGTGACAAGAAGCCCATCAGCTTAACAAATTCCTGGGCAACCAATGAGGAGGGCTTGCTATCTGTCTGTGAGCTTAGATGGGGGGCTGCTTGTTTCCCTTTTCATTCCCTATGAGCAGCCCTCTGCATCTTAGCCCACCCAAGGAAGATGATGACTCAAATCATTCTGCAGAGACTGGTCCCTCTGCATCTGTTGCCATGATACTGCAGCACAGGCTGACCAATCAGGAAGGAGACCCATATCCAAGCTTCTGTTGCTAAAACTGGAGCAGGACATCTTAGCCAATAGGAAGAGCAGCAGAGTGGAGCCACCATGGAAACCTCAGCAGTGAGGTTCAAACTATGGTTTGTCTCTGTCTCATTTGCAGGGAGTAGGCTGGGTTTTCTGTCCCCTCCCCCCTTTTTTTCAAAGAGCTTCTTGCAGCCCCAGGAAGATATTCAAGAGTCACAGCAGGGGTACATGACAAGAGGCATCTTTGAGGAATCAGAAAGGACTTCAGCTTAGCAGCTAGGTCTTAGACCTAGCTGTGTCTCTGGTCTTAGGCCATCCCCACGCTCTAACTAGCCCATTCTGTCCTAGGAAATGGCAGTATGCTGCAAAACCAAACCAAACCAAATCATCTTTAAATTAGGAAAAGGAATATGAGACTCACCTCCAAAAGGTACACTTCTATCCTACAGCTTTGTGGCTTTGGCCAAACTGCTTAACCTCTCCTTCTAGGGGAAGGGTAGTGCAGAAGATAGAGACAAAACTCATATGCTGCCCCACTCTGTAAATTTAGAAAGGTGGGCAAATGGGGCACTGTATTTCCTTTCAGATTTCACATCCTAGACTTAATGCTTTTTTACCTTCAGGCTCTGGATAAAGTACATCTACAAGAAATAATTTCCCAAGGGGGAGCCCTGTAAATAGTGCCAGTGGACACAAATAAGCCTCAGACCACTTTTGTGGCCTTAACTTGCCAGACTAGGAGAGACATCAATTCCAGAGCTCAGGTGCAGAGGGGTGAAGTTGCCCCTTGAAGTCATATAGCTACTTGGATGCAGATTCAAGACAGGAAGCCCTAACTTCCTTTCACCTTCAACATGCAATCTTCTTCTTTTTTCATACTTTTATTGGTACATTGTAATTATACAGAATGGTGGGATTCATTGTTTCGTATTTGTATATGAACACAATATGACAGTATAATTTGGCCAATATCATACTCCAGTATTACACTTTTTCCTTCCCCTCCTCCCTCCTCCTGATCCATTTACTCTACTTATCTCCCTTCTATTTTCACGATATTTTCCCCCTCCCCATCTTCCTTTTTCTTTTTCCTCTCTAGCTTCTATATATAAGAGAAAACATATGACCTTGGACTTTCCAAATATGGCATATTTAATTTAACATAATATGTTTTCAAGTTCCATCCATTTTCCTGTAAATGACAGTTTCATTTTTCTTTATAGCTGAATAAAACTTCATTATGTATCACATTTTCTTTCTCCATTCATCTATTAACAGACACTTAGATAGTTAGGTTATTTTGAATTCTGCTGCAATGAACATGGGTATGCAGGTATTGCTATAGTATTATGACTTTAATTAGTCTGGATAAACACCAAGGAGTGGTATAGCTCAATCATATGGTGGTTCCATGCCTAGTCTTTTGAGGAACCTTCATGCTGATTTTCATAGTGGTTGTACTAATTTACAATCCCACCAACAATGTAAGCATGTTCCTTTTTCCTCTGCATTTTCTTGCAATCTTCTTAAAGCACCATTGGGAAGGCAATCAAGGAGCTGTGCATGCCCATACTCCCAACACCGTTTATTTTGAAAACATGGGCATAATAAAAACTGCAAGGGAAAATGTGGTTCATCCTTCTCCTATTCCCTTCTGGCTTTTATTCTGTTGCCTGGCAACAGTTCTATTCCAGAAAACTGGATGTCATTCTAAACAACTTTCTCAACCTCATCCTTCCTGAAAAACCTATCACTTGATCATGTCCACTTTATTTCCTAAATGGCTCTTGAGTCCATCCACTCCTCTCCTTTCTATACCACTTCCCCAGTCCAAAGTTCCGTCATTAATTTCCTGGGCAGCTTCCTTGGCTTTCCACAGGCTTTTGGCTTTCACACTGGCCCATCCCATTACTGTTTCTATCTTCCATAATCATAGCTAAAACAATCTTTTAAAAATACAAATGTGATCATGTTAACTGCTGTTTGCTTAATGCTTTTTTCTTTGATACTGGGTTGTTTGACCACTAAGCTATATCCCCATCCCTTTTCATTTTTTTTAAAATTTTGAGACAGAGTCTCATTAAGTTGTCCAGGCTGGCCTGGAACTTGCAATCCTCCTGTCTTAGGCTCCCAATTGCTGGGATTAGAGGTGTGTGTCATTGTGCCCAGCTTAGAACTTCTAAGGATAAAAGATTAAATCTTTAGCCCAGCCAAGAGGTACTTCATCACTAGGCCTACCTTCTGTCCCCAACTTCATCTTGTTCTTGCACATGTTACTTCCTTTCTGCCTGTAATGTTCTTCCCTCTTATTCTATTTAGTCCTGCTCATCCTTCAGCTCTCAGGTTGATGGTCACTTCCTTGGAAAACCTTTCCTGACATCCATGACCAGGTCAATTTGCCTTTTGACAGGCTCTCCTAGCACATCTTTCATCTGTAGCACTTATCACAGCCAGTCTTGTACTTATTTGTGTAATTATTTGATTCACAAATTTAATCTCTTCTCTGCTTGATGTTAGCTTCAGGAAGGCAGTTTGTCTTATTCTCTGCCTAAAACATGCAGATGGATGGATGGATGGATATGTATATAGATTGCAGGATACTCCTATCTACCCCAGCTGACTTTGATACCCCAGCCCATCTAATGATATCCTATCTCCTTCTAGTCTGTGACTAGCCAGTCTTTTCATGTTCACTCAGTGTACACCAAACACCTCAGATGTGCAAAGAATATGCCCAAATACTGTTCGAATCCAAGGAGAGAGAGATTTCTATGCCCTTGAAACTTAGATAATAATAACAGTAGTTCCAATTAATTTTGTGTGCCAGAGACCACTGGATCTCTCCTCCTTTGAAGCTCCTACTCTCTTTTCTCTACTTATTCAGTAGCAGAGACCAGAAGCCTAGCAGTGTTTCAAGGTTCAGTTGATGTTTTGCCTCTCCCAGGAATTTGTCCCTGATCAGTGAGTCCATGCCTGATCACCCATTCTTAGAACTTCCCCAGTGCATAGGTCTGGGGCAGTCTTGCTGGCCATTTATTATAAACTGCTTCATGTTATCCTTTCTCTCTTGCTCTGCATCAGATTATCAGGAAGCTCCCTGGGGACTGTTAGGAGGATTCACATCTCACAGAATGTCAGTTAGTAGGGTGGGTATTGCACACATACTGCCTCTTTTATTCCTCACAGGACCCAGAAGGAGACATGATTGCACCCATTTTGAATAGCAGACAATCGATTTGCCCCAGATCCCAGAAACAATATATGGTAAAACTGGTGCTGAAATGTAGGTCTGTTTGAATCCAAAGTCAAGATCCTTAACTAGTATCCCAGGCCCAGATATCCTAATAGCCTGCTTATGTCTCCTTCACCTGTGCCTGAACACTGGCGGGAGTAGGACAGCCCATGCTCCTGCTGATTACCTGCCTATCAAAGGCTTTATTCTAAACCAGTTGAAATGTGTCTATCTGAAATTGCTACCCCGTGACCCTGATTCTGCCCCTGGTTATAACCAGAGCAAGTGTGTTCCCTCTTCCACATGGCAGCCTGTCAATAATTCACAGCCAGTTCTCATGTGTCCCTTGCATCTTATCCTCTCCAGGGGGGCGGGAGAGAACATTCACTAGGAACTAGCAAACCTGGATTCTTATCCTGGCCCAGCCACTGTCTATAGTCAGTAAATTTCAAAAGAAAATTAAGTAGGTGATTTTGATAAGCAAGGACATAAAAGTCACCAACTCCTCTCACCCTGGTTTCATAAAAGAAAGGGCAGGCTGACACAGAAAAAAAGTAGGGCAGACAATCTCAGAATTAATTTAGCTTTATGAAAACTCCTTATATTGTTCCTGTTGTTCTCATTTCGCCATGTCCTGATGTTGACTCTGTGGGGGACTGGCCCAGGCCTGCAAGGACCTGTGCTCTAACCCATTAAAGAAAACACTGTCATCCAGAAAAAACAGAACAGAACACTCCAGTGTCAGAACACGGTGGTTACCCTGTTTCAAGAGGGAAGGAAAAGCTGAAAGTGTCTAACACTCTGAGACAGTGAGACTGCCGAGTGCAGGAAGCAAGACAGACTTCTCCATTGTGTTGTGGCTTCATGTTCAGTTTCTGTCTCGGCATAGAGGAGCAAAGTTATTCCTTACTCTTATAACTTAATGGGTGCCCTGTGACCACTAGAAGCCACTTCTCTAGCATGTAGAACCTATGGAAAGAGGAGGGCTTTACAGGATCCATGACAGTATACTAGTGGGTATGCAGAGGCAGAACTTTTCTTTTGGGGCGGTTCTGAACATGGGCTTTCTCACTACTCATTCATTCATTAGATATTTATTAAATAATTGTGATATGCAAAATAATGTACTAGCATTGGGAGTACAAAGGTGAGCAAAGGATGATTTGGTCTCTGTTCTTATGGAACGTAGAATCTATTAGGAAGAACAGATTTAATCCAAAGGGAAGGAATATATATAAACTCACTTCTATGATTAAGGGCTACTACAGAGGCACAGGACACCCTGGAGTGTGAAATATGGGCAATCCCCCAATGTGCTGGTCATTGGAAGGCTCAGACACTAATTACAAAGTTGAGATGGGAAGGAAGAGCAGACATAAAGCAGATGAAGAGAGGGAAAGCATATTCCAGGCAGAGTGCTTGGTGTGACTGAGCACAAATCATGCGAAGAACTGCAATGAGTTCAGTATGACTTCAAGAGGGAAGGGCCTGCAAGATAAGACTGGGGAAGTTAGTGAGGGCTCGCTCACAAAGTATTTAAAGGGTTTTTGTCCTTTCTTTAGGTGGAATAGGAAGCCACTGAAGGGTACTGAGCATGAAAAATGGTTTGGTATAGCATATTATTATTTGAAGGTAGAGAGGAAAACCCAGTTGCTTCTTCAAGGAGTTAAACTGATGACAACAAGGGTAGTGGCAATAATAATGGTGATTTAAAAAATAGAGCCAATGTTACTGAACATCATGTACTGTTTTAAAGTATTCTTTACACATTCCTTCATTTAATCCTCATGTCAACACTATGAGGTAGACAGTTATTATCCCTACTTTATAGCTGAAAAAACTGAGGCACAGAGAGATTAACAAACTTGCCCAAAGTCACACAGCTAAACTAGTAGGTGGTAGAGCTGCCAGACAAGCGAGTGACCTCTTAGTATTTAAAGAAAATACTCTCCTTCTACTTCTTCTTGTTTTTGCAGTGCTAGAGATTGAATCCAGGGCCTCCGACAGGCAATTACTCTACCACTGAGCTACATCTCCAGCCCAAGAAATTACTTCCTTAAAGAATTCACAGGACAGGAAAATGCTTCCCTATTAGAGAGTATGGGTACAAGAGTCTGGAATAAAATTGTCCTATAATTTAGGCCTTTAATCCTTGAGGTTTGTTCTATGAATGAGCACTTATTGAGCATCTATCACATGCTAGGCACACTGTGTAAGTAATGAGGATGTGGCAGGACAAAAACAACAACAACAACAAAAAAAAAATCCAAACACACACACACAACAACAACAAAACAGTCCCAGAACTTATATTCTAGTGAGGAGAAAAGATAATGCCCAGGTAGAGAATGCAGATAATTTCAATAACAGTAAGATCTATGAGCAAGAGACAACAGGGTTGTATGGTGGCCAGGGACAGGCAGAAGGTGGTGACCATTCAATAAAGATGTCAGGGAAGGCCTTTCTGATATGGAAACAAATGATGCCAACAATGAGGAACCAACCCAGGCATAGTCTTTGGAAGAGGCTTCCAAGAAGAGAGGAGGTCCTTGGGAAAGGTCCCAAGGCAGGGGCAAGCTTGTATTCAGGGAACAGAAAGAGGAGACACTGCATCATTCTGAGTAAGAGGAAACTAGAATGGAGATGATAACAGAGGCAAATTTCTATAAACCCCGGCCCCATGGGTCCTGGCAAGCCCTGACCAGGAATTGGGATTTTATCATGAATCATGAAAGTCACTGATGGGTTTTCAAGCAGGGCAGTAACAAAAGCATAGTATATGTTTTTTGGGTTGGTTAGTTGGTTTGATACCAGGGTTCCAACTCAGAGCCTTGTACATGCTAAGCACATACTCCATTTCTCAGCTATACACTTAGTCCTGATATATGTTTAAAAAAGGGCACACTGGTTGTTGTGAGGAGAATAGATTTTGAAGAGAAAAAAGGATATAGGAGGACCAGTTTGGTTGTGCTGCATTTGATGAAGGAGGATATGGGGAGAAGGGTTGGATTACAATGTTTTTTTTTTTTAATAGATCAGATGTGGGGGTTGAGAGAAAAGGAAATATAGGATAATTCCAAGGTTTTACACCTGAATAACTAGGTAGATGATGGTACAGTTACTAAATTAGGAAAGATTGTGGGAGGAACAGGTTTGAATGGGAGCTGAGAGTGGGTGCAGAGTTAAATCAAGAGTCGTGTTATAGATATAAGTTTGTTATTTCTTTTAGATGTCTAATCAGAAGCCAAGAAGGTAGTGTGGATGGAGTTCCTAGGTGAGGTTAATGTTAAAGATTTTAAGTTGAAACTCAGGGGCATTAGATGTTAAGTAGAATCACAGGACTGAGCTGGGTGTGGTGGCATACTCCTGTAATCCCAGGGATTCTAGAGGCTGAGGCAGGAGGACCGCAAATTTGAGGCTGACCTGGGCAACTTAGAAAGCCTCTGTTTCAAAATTTAAAAAAAATTTAAAAGGGCTGGGAGTGTGTGTAAAAGCTAGCCAGTAATACCCGTCACGAAGGATTGATATTAGAACTACACTTAGTGCAAGCAAAGTATCCTGCACCTCTTTAGGTGTGATCTATGCATGTGACCTCTCTGCAGGAGACAGAATCCAAAGTGTCTCTACCCTTACAGAATAATGCATTCTTGCTGCTGGTCATCTCCAGCCACCAGGTCTCCAGTATTCTGCCCAGCACACGCTACCCAACTAATAATGGGAATTACGAGTCTGCAAAGACTGACTAGGTAGGTCATCGAGGTGGAATGCTGAGGATCTGTGAAGGCAGGAGTGTCCTGGGAGGAGGGGAAGAAGTCAAACAGCTTCTAAGGCTGACCGTAGCTGCAGACCTGAAACTTTTCCCAGTGTGCATTAACTTGACTGGCAAAGGCAGTGAAATGACAGCAGGAAAATGCTTCAGCAGAGAGCAAGTTGGAACTTGGGCCAATGTGTTCAACTTCTGGCTCCTCATTGTATCTCCTAGAAAGAGCCCTGGGAAGAAATTGCAGCAGACACCCATTGAAGGGTGGTTGAACAGGCAATGTGGAATCTCAGCCTGCCTTTATCACAAAAGTTAGCCTAACATCTGCACTTATTGGGCACCTTCAACGTGGTAGGCACTGTATTAAGTGCTTTTTATAAAAAGACTCTTCAATAACTAAGCACAGAGGGAGAACATATTGATACTGAAAAGACAAGGAACAGGCCAAGAGAAGAGGAATGCTTGCCCAAGGTCATCCAGCTTCCTTTTCTTTCATACACAAAAGAGAAGGGAGTCCTTCTGTGCCCTACATGTGCCCTACCCAACTAATAATGGGAATTATGAGTCTGCAAAGACTGAGAGTGGGTGCAGAGATGGTAACACCCACTTGATCTTGGTCTCTTCTTCCTTATTCAGCCACACTGGCCCCTTCCTCTCCTTTTGGATACATCTTTCCATCTCACAATCTCAGGGTCCTCACAGTCTTGAATTTCTCTGCCCTTCAATGTCTCTGCCCTTTGCCAGCTCTGCCATTCTTTGGGTCATCATTAAAATGTCCAGAAGGCTTCCCTGAGCCCCAGAACAGGTTGGAGTTCCCATTGTGCCTCTCATAGTAGCCTCCCCTGTGCCTTTAGAACACTTCCTATTTATAATTATACTTACTTCAAATCCATACTAATCACTGTTTGTGTAATTTAAAAAATATATTTCTCTCTCCTGTATCCACAGTACCTGGTGCATAGATGGTTGTTAATACTCATAATACTCCAGGGCTCCAGTATCCTGCCCAGCACATACTATACAACTAATAACGGGAATTATGAGTCTGATGAGAGAAAGAGTATTAACACATGAATACTGAGTCAATACACCCAAATAAATCTCCCTTAAAGATGGGTGAACTGCATTTTAGCCAAGACACAGAGACTTGTATAAGGGACAATGGCCCTTAAAATATAAATCATAAAACCTGACTTAAACAGTATTCTCCAATCACTGTGTTACTGCAAAAAAGCAGGCAGGCTTAATGTAATCCCAAAATGTGCATGGAGGGAGGTGGACATCCAGTTCCCTGCATGTACCGGCTTCTCTTTGTCATCCACCCAATCTGGCTCCCAGTGGTGGAAGTCACTTTCCTTGTTCCTGCAGAAGAGAATTATCACACAGGTGGTCATACTTGCCTTTTGTCTCTCAAGGGAAATCGTTTCGTCTTTCACTTCTGCTTTGAGGTAGAACATATCCTGTATGTCAGACGATCTAAGGAGCACTCCTGTCCTCCCAGTGCCAACCACTCACAGACGCCAATGTGGTGACCAGGAACAGAACATTGGTTTCATTATAATATAGGGAGCCCAGGTCCCAAGCCTATCCTCCCTCATTCCCAGCAGACTGCCCTATCATTGAAGCCAATTTACTGCTTCTGTCTCCCATACCCTGTGTCATTCTCTCTAAAGGGGAGAGCCTTGAGGTTGAAGAATCCAGGTAGATTCAATCCCTCCTGTGCCATGTGAGCTCATTAAATCTGGGTGGTTTCCTTCACTACCCTGAGACTTAGTTTCTTCTCTGCAATGTGAAGGACTGATACACATCCACTTCTCATAGGGCTGTCTTCTGGCTCTAGGACATGGGGCACACACTTGTTTATATTCAATGTACAAGTCAATTCTTGCTGTTATCTTTCTACTGCTTTCTATCTATCATTTCTCAAACATTCAACTAGCTGTGGGGTGCCAGGTTCTCCATGCACCTGTCAAGAACATTCAAAATGGAACATTTGGCCTCTAATGAGGGGAGTGTAAATAGTGATGCCTTAAAATTACTCTGCTGGGGATGTAGCTCAATGGTAGAACACTTGCTTAGCATGCATGAGGCCCTGGGTCTGATCTCCAGCACTGCAAGATAATTATAACTAAAGGAAACTAAAATTACTGAGCACTTTGCACCACCCAGATACCTTCACAAGGTTAGCTGCTTCAGATTCTCACTATGACCCCTTGAAGGAAGCCTGAGAAATACCACCATCATCTATACCCCAAAGTCAAGGTCCAGTGAAGTGAATGGACTTGCTCAGGATCACATTGGTAGCTCTACTAATCTCAGATTAGAAAAAAAATGACTCTACTTCATGATATAAGTTTGTTATTCCTTTTAGATATCTGATCAGAAGCCAAGAAGGCAGTGGATGGAGTTCAGAGGTGAGGACAGTTGAAACTCAGGGGCATGTAGATGGTAAGTAGAATCACAGGACTAAGCTGGGCGTGGTGGCATACTCCTGTAATCCCAGGGACTCTAGAGGTCGAGGCTCAATTCTCTAAATACTTTCACACTCCTGATCACCCTGGTTCTCCCACAAACCCTCTGAGTTACACAATGAAGACTCAAATGGTTCCCATTTTGTCAATATGAAGACTGATGTGTGTTGGGGTGGTTTCAGGAGCTTGTGCAGGGTCATATGACAAAGAAACAGGAAGCTGAACCTGAGAGCAGGGTTTCTGGATCTCTGAAGAGAAAGGGGGTCATGAAAGAGGATCATTTCCCTGTTTGCCCTATCTGAGATGCCAGCTACTGCCTCTGAGTATGGATGTGTTTAGAGCCCATTGTTTTATCCACATCCGGGGCCAGGAAGAGCAAGCCTGACAGGTGAGCGAGGCGCCACCTGGCGTGACCCCAGAAGACAGGCCCAATCAGTATTTCCAGACAATGGGCCATTTGTCACTGCAGGTTGTACCCAGGGACCTGACAACACTAACTTCCCTCTAGAAATCAGTTGTTCTAAGTATAATTGGAGTGGCGCATGTTTGGAGAACTCTCTCCCCCAGTTTTCTCTGATTTCAGTGTTCATTCCCCTTCTCTTAACTAACCCGATGCCAATGCCCTCCAGTCTTCAAGCATCCTCTCCCTCCCCTACATCTTCCTTTCCAGCTAGGAGAGCTGTGAATCTAGCCCACTATCCTTTTCTTCACTTTCCCCTAACTCTCCTGCACAAAATTAGGCTCTTTCCTTTAATCCTGCAGTCACTTACCTTCTGCCAGTACCGACCGCTACGAGAGCACCATGGTTGTCTGTTTCCCTCCACTGGGAATTCAAGCAATTTTGAAAGAGCACCTACTTTGAGATGGGCACTTTTAGTGCAGGATACAAAAAAGAGAGCCATTTTTATCCTCGAAGAGCTTTGGAAGGACAAACTGTAAGAACAAGACAGTATGTGAACACTAAATACCACCAGGATTCTAAACCTGGTTCTGTTCATAACTTGCTGTGTGGCTCTAAGCAGGTCTCTTTGTCACTTTGACCCTGAAACCTAGCAAGAGACACATCTGTAGACTGGAGATGGGGATGCCATCAAGAGGGGGTTCAGAGCTTCACATCCAGAGCAAAGTGGCAGGTTCCTCTTCTTCCAAAGTCATAGCGAGGAGAGTCCCCCCAATTGGATGTTTTACCAGATCACAGTCTACTTTTTGGTGTCTAACCCAACACTTGATGTTTGAAGCTAACAAATTCTTTGTTGTAGGGATTGTTGTGTGCATAGGGGGTGTTTAGAAGTACCTGCTAGATGCTAGTACCACTCCCTGCAGTTGTGACAGCCAAAGTGTCTCCAGACATTACAAAATGTCCCCTGGCAGGCAAAATCACCCTCAGTTGAGAACCTTTGGCTAGCTTCTGGTTCTCTGGCATTTTATCCAGGGTCTTAGAACAGGAGTCAGGTGGTTTTTGTTTTGTTTGACTTCTAAGAGACTGCATCTCTCCATGTTTCCCAGGTTGGCCCTGAACTCCTGGGTCAAGTGCTACTCCTTCAGCCTCCCAATAGCTGGAACTACTGATGGCACCATTGAACATGGCTAGGTCAAGGTTTTTTGAGACAGCACTGAGATAAAAGTTTTTCAGATTTGCCTTTGACAGAGGTCCTGCTAAGCACCCACTCGATATGGTCCATTCTTAATGGTTTAAGGAGTTGTAGGACATTTCACCTTGAAAACAGACTACTTTCCCAAGACAGCACCTGATCATGACTACAATATGCTTTCATACTGTAGGGAGGATGAAAAGGATCCAGAGCATGAGCTACTAGAACTGGACAAATGTCAAAGGCATTAGGAAAATGTCTTTCAGGATGCCATGGGTTTCAAAACAATTTTTCTTCTCTCTTTAGAATTTGAGGAATATTGGGGGGTTGGGGCTAGGAATTGAGTCTGGATAAGCAATCTGGTATAATTCAAAGAGCACAGAGGGGGAGATGAGAGGCTCAGTTCCAGTTGTAACCACCATAAACTTCCTAAGGAATCTTGTTTTAATGAGCTTTTTCACTCCTCTAACTAAAGAACCTCAAAAGAACAATTAGAGGAAAAGTTTATTTTAGGGCTCACTGTTTCCAAAGATTTCAGTCCAGAGGTGTCTGGCTACATTGTTCAGAGCTTGAGGTGAGGGTGAACAGCATGGCAGGAGAGGGTGGTAGAGGAAAGTGGTTCAAAACATCACACCAGGAAGCAGAGAGAGGCTCCACTCACCACATATAAAGTATATACCCAAAGCCACACCCCTAACGCCCACCTCCTCCAACCACATCCTACCTGCATTCAGTTACCACTCAGTTAATCCCCTTCAGGGGATTAATTCATTGATAGGGTCAAGGCTTTCATAACCCAATCATTTCACTGCTGAGTGATCTTGCAGTGTCTCTCACATGAGCTTTTGGGGGACACCTAATATCTAAACCATAACAAACCTGAATTCACTCTCGCAGTCAGTCTTCCTGTTGGTTAAAGAGGACATAAGTCTGTAATCTTGTGGTCTCTAAGGTTTCCCCCAGACAAGTTCAGGTAAAAGTTCCAAGGCTAAAAGAGAAAGGAGTTTAGGGAAGATTGACTCTTCATGAACCCCCCTCCCCGCATTACTGTGTTTCTTCTTGGAAGGTCTATGTTCTGATTTAGTGAGGAAACAGGAATCTTATCACAGCCAGAGAATCAGATGGAGGTCAAATCTGAAGGTTGGTAGGACTGAGTTCTTGGCATTTGCTCTGCCACAAACAAATATTATAACTTAAGCATTTTAGGCTAGGTTTAGGGCAAGTATGTGGCCATGGCCTGAACACCAGGAGTTGCCTGAAACATGTGCCAAGCTGAAGCCAGCACTTACAAGTCAAAGGGAAGAACTAAATAAAGCCTTCCAGATAGGAGCCTGTGGGAGGGGAAAGATGACTGGCCCCTGAATGAAGTTAAGGCCCAATCCCTGCCAATATATGTATATGAGGCCATGTCCAGATATTATACAGCATCTGTGCTCCCAGAGAACTGCAAGATACATATAATTATAATCATCTGAGAACAAAGGCCCCGAGCCTAGGCCCTGGGACATAGCAGCAGATGGTAGTTCACTGACTTAACATCAGTAGGAGGTAAAAGGGGCAGCACGGTGAGCAAGCCCTAGGCTCTTTGGTCTCACAAAGCTGACTTGCAGCCCAGCTGTTTGTTAGCTGTATCATCCTGGTTCCACTTCCTTAGGCCTCTGCCTCCCATCTGCTACGTTGATAAGATTATGTAAAGTATGACACATTACCCAGACAGAGCAAAACTATCAAAAAATGAAGTGACCACTGTTATTGCATGTATTTGAAGTTTTGTGAGTAAATGGAGAGGCCTGTAAATTGGCTTCTGTTTAGCTTTCTCTCCCACTATTTTCTATCCATTCCAATAAAGCCTCAGAAATTTGCTTAGTGTCTCAGGCATATAACATATTTAATACCCAAAGTGTCTTTTTTTGGTGGAACTGGGGATGGAACCCAGGATATTATGCATGGTAGACTAGCACCCTACCACTAAGCTTCAACCTCAGTTTCTGTTTTAATTATTTCGATGGGTCTCTTCTTACAAATGAGATGCAGGTTTATGTACCTATCCATCATAGTACAGTTGGCCCTCTGTATCACTGGGGTCCACATCCTTGGATCCAACTAACCTCAGATTGACAGTATTTGGGAAATTTTTTTTGGTACTGAACAGCTATTCATATTCTTTTCCTATTGTCATTATTCCCTAACCAATATACATAACAACTATTTAAATAACATTATCATTTTATTAGTTGTTATGAGTAATATAATGATTTAAGTATGTTGAGAAAACATGCATAGGTTACAGGCAAATACCACGAGTGTGTAGATCTGTGGTTTTTGGGATCCTTAGGGGATATTAGAACTTCATTAGCTGACTGTACTTACCAGTACAGTACTTAGCAGGTCCTGGCCAGCCTCTGGCAGTCCCGAGCCTTCAGAAGTCCTTATATATCTGTTTCCACTCTCACTGCAGGAGGTTGTATCTGGTCTGTTGTCAGATTGGGGGATCACATTAAAGTCCTTCTTATAGTTCATGTGACCCTCCTATGTACCTTATGAGTGGTCCTGTCATGTGCACGTGCTCCTTTGACTTCACTGACTTACTCAATTTACATTGACTGAAGTATATGTGAGAAGGTATAGTGCAAGGGGCTAGCCAGAGACTGGAGGCCTGGTAACTGCCTTCAGGAATTCCCAGCCTAGTGACTTGAAACAGGCAGCAGATAAATACAGTGTCACAGCACAGAAGACCAACAATAGGAGGCGTCCGTGTGTGGTGTATGTGTGTGTGTGTGTGTGTGTGTACACAAGTTGAGGAAACGGGTCAGACCATATCATCTCTTTTTATCAGATGAGGAAATAGACTCAAGAGATAGGCCGTCCCAAATTTTCACAGCTAACAAATGTTAGGGTTAGAATTTAAACCCTGCTCTTGGTCTTGATCCTATTGCTCTTCCCCCTATACCAAGGCATGGCTTGGTGGACTTTTTGATTCACACATCACTTTTTGATTGACTTTTTTTTTTTTTTTTTGGTACCGGGGATTGAACCTAGGGGTGCTTAACCATTGAGACATGTTCCTAGCTCTTTAGCTCTTTTTAATATTTTATTTAGAGACAGGGTCTCCTTGAGTTGCAATTGCTAAGTTGTTCAGGCTGGCACTGAACTCTCAATCCTCCTGCCTCAGCCTCCCAAGCTGCTGGAGTTTGTGTTCTGTTGCTGTAACAAAATACCTGAGACTAGGTCATAATATAAAGAATAGAAGTTTATTTGGCTCCTGTTTCTGGAGGCTGAGATGTCCAAGAACATGGCATGCAATTTGTGAGGGCATTCTTGCTGCATTACAACAGGGCAAAGAGCATTACCACATGGCAAGACAGAACAAGCATGCTCTCCAGAGTCTGATTTGCTTATCCTACAAAGTCACCAATGCCATCTTTGGGACCTCACCCTCATGATCTCATTTAATCCTTACATCCCTAAGGCCCTACCTCCCAAATACTACAAATATGAGTTAAAGGATTAAGTTTCAAACACATAAAATTCTGGGGGGGGGATATATTCAAACCATTATCACTGTTTAGCCAAATCATCCATTCCTTGAGGCTGAGTTCTACACTCAGTTTGGGTCCAGCTCTGACAGAGATGTGACCCAGCATTCTAACTCACCAGCTGCCCGTTATTCTCCCAGATCACTCTCTAGTCCTTGTTCAGCTGGGTCATTTCTGGAAGAGTAGTAAATAGTAAGTGAGGCCAAACATTGGCCTTACCCACTGGATACTGAGGAACACCAATGACCATGTTATATGGTATGAATAGCAGGCAGTATCTGTGCCAGCCCTATCATTCAGGAGGCTGACTTGAGAGCATGGTGAAGACCTGTCAGGAATGTGAGAACAGCTACCAGAGAGTAAATAACTGTTACTATCTCTTATTAGTGTATCCTTTCATATACATCTGCTTTGGATCCTCCAATTACCTCAGGATAGAGTTTCCTATTTTATAGATGAGAAGACTGAAACTTAGAAAGGAGCAATGGTTTTTCTGAGGGAAGGAATGGTAAAAAGACTGCAAGCCAGGAATCAACAATTATATATTCATATATATATATATATATATATTTAGTTGTCAAAAGATCTTTATTTACTTATATGCGGTGCTGAGCATTGAACCCTGTGTCTCACACATGCCAGGCCAGTGCTCTACCACTGAGCCATGACCCAAGACCATATTCATATATATTAACAAAACTACTCCTTTGAAGTCTCTATGTGCAGCATCAATAGCTGCATCTTAGGAGTTGCAAAAAAAGTTCAGATGAATTTTGTGTGCAAAGGATCTGAGTTGGTAAAGTCTGTTAAGTTCTAGGGACTGAAAAATAGCAAGGGTGGATACAGAAAGAGCCCATAGGACCCGGTTGCACAGGGTTTGTGGGCTGCATCTTAAGTTCTTGTTTTTAGCAGTGGTTAGGGATCAAACCCAGGGACTCAAGCATGCTGGGCAAGAACTTAGTACAACTGTAGCCCTGAATCTAAGATTTTTGAAGTTCATGTCATTAAAGAATCCTAAATAAGTGGCAGGCAAAATTGGAGTAGTTTTTAAAAATATGCCCCCAATTTCCTAGTGAACGTGACCTGAAGTGAAAGTACAGGCAAAGGAAGGCTGGACTTTGGAGTGGTAACACAAGGCCTGGGAGAAGTGGATAGATTTGCAAGGTACTGAGGAGGTAAATCAACAGGGCATGCGTTTAACTCCAGGTGAAGAGAGGAAGAGGGAGAAGTGTTTGTAAATGCAACCATCTCCCCTCTGGCCTGTGATCCTCATCACCTGAGCAGATTAGTGCAGAGTGCTGATGTTGAGGCATCATGCTGAGTCATGTTCTATTAAAACAGTGGGTCCTAAACCGAAGTTGAGTTAAACAGAGGCTTTCCTTAATCATTTTTCAGAATGTAATGATGTCTGCATTAAAAAACTGGGCTCACTCATTTGGCAAGATCTACAGCACAAGCCTATGGTAAGTTACCTAGTGTGTTGTACTTTCTGCTCACTAGTCCTGACTGGAAGAAGCCTTGCTCCTGCTTGAGGGCCTGTGAAATCAAATCTCTGTCAGCTCACAGCCACTCTCAAAGTCAGTACATTCTGAAGTCTTCATGATCTGCATCTACTGCATTGACCTGGAATGATGCCCAGCCCAGAGTGGGACTGCTGTGGTTGGGAATGAGTTTGGGGACAGAGGCTGTAAGTGAAGCTTTATTAGCTTCTAATAAGTTCAGGTATATACAGTTTGTATGAGTCTATGTTACATTATTTCACTTAATTCTATTCATACTGCGTACACTCCTGGACATGAAGCAGCAGATTCTGCTCTTATTACTCCACAGTGGAAAAAAAGGATGCTGACAGGAGCCATTCCTTCTCCAAAGACATTCATGGGGGCTGCCTGCCCCCTTTCCCAGACACTGAAGCCCTCCCACAGAAAATCTGTGCCTCCCACCTGCTCTGGGCACTTGCTGACAGAATCTGGGTGGTGGTAGCAGCAGCAGCTGCTTCCCAAGTCTTTCTCCTGAGTAGAATAGAATACTTGTGGGAGGGCCAAAAAGAAGCAAGGGCTCCCACTTACTAGCAGAGGCAAACTGATAACCTGATCCTTAGAGCCTGACAGGAATCCTCTGCCCGTGAGTGGCCCGGATTCTTTTGGGCCAAGTGGCCTGGATTCATGGGGCACTGGTGTGCATCTTGTTCAGACAACTTGTTCATAACATAACCAGCCAGTTATTGCAGTTGGTGCAGAAGTCAGTGAACTTCTTCAGTAGCTTATCAGCAAACTTCTTGGTCCCTGTGGGGCAAAAACAATTTGTCTTGGTGAGCATCGTTCTGTAGTTCCAGCTGTAACTGACCTATCCGCATGGAACATGTTCTGGTTGGTGCAGATGGTGAAGTCCCACCACTGCAGCTCAACCAAGCAACCTACGTTTGGAGTCGGGCAGCTGCAGAAACGGTGTTCCTAAAGGGAAAGGACACCAGGAGGGCACCTGCAGATGGCTGAGGTGCTTCTTCCACCACAGAATTGGTGTAGGGGAAGAGACTTCTGTGAAGAGACCCAGGCACCCAAGGGCTCATGCACCTGCCTCAGGGTCCCACCTAATCAACTTTTTATCCATAGTTCCTCACCTGTAACATGGGTGTCCTAAGGCTTGTTCTCAGCAGAAAGTTAAAAGCAGAGGTAGAATATTTATCTTGTCCTAAAGGAAGGACAGAAAAGCACATATTATAGGCTAATCAGACTCTCTGCCTGAGATAAAGGAATCTGGAATGAT
Organism: Ictidomys tridecemlineatus; assembly: GCF_052094955.1. Taxonomy (NCBI): domain Eukaryota; kingdom Metazoa; phylum Chordata; class Mammalia; order Rodentia; family Sciuridae; genus Ictidomys; species Ictidomys tridecemlineatus. The sequence goes on along the minus strand of NC_135478.1, from coordinate 111,520,176 downwards.
CTCATTTAAGATGACTCTGCAGACTGCTTATTTTTGTCCTCTACCCTCTCTAACCTTTGTGTCTTCTGACACTGTGATTCTCCTGCTCACCATCTTTCATCTCCCAGGTCCTCCGTGTCACTTCAGTGAATGAAAGCCCTCCTACCTACTCTATTCTTCATCTAGCCAAATCTCTCTTGCCATATTCCCCAGATGCCCCAGCAGCACTCCCTACTGTGCATTCTCCCCTGTGTCACCCCGGGCCTTCCCTCTGCCTCTTGCTGGAATCTATCCACCCACATACATTCCTCATCTTAATTTACCTAACTACACCTCTCTCCCTTTTCCCACTGTTCTCAGGCTAACGTGTAGAAGTTTCTCAATAAAGGCCTTGAACTGAAATGAAATGAAGTATCTTAATTGAAATCCTTTCTTTAAAAGTGAGGAAGAACAACTTGAGGCTATCAGTTTTGCTGTGTTCTGGAAATGGGCAAGAGGAGCCATTATTCATCTGTGACTTGTTCTGTTCTCCTGCTCATCTATGGCTTGTACTATTCCTGGTTCTTCTATTTCCATAAAGCACATTTATTATAGACATACCTGCTAAGAGCTGTAAAAAGGACGTGCTAACAGATGTGGCTCCTGCCCTCTAAGTCTGAGGAGTTTATGTAACAAAGGCAGTGATGTAGGCAGAGCTAAAGGAGGTAAACTGCCTGTCTCCTACCCTGGGCTGAGCTCCCCAAGAGGGGGTGTGTTGTAGCCTCTCTCCAAGCTGCTGGCATTACTCTGATATTCTATAAGAATTTACCAAAGAACACATGAAGTCAAATGTGCAAATTAAATGGATAGGCAAATGTGCACTGCAAACTTCTTCATCTACAAGCTGCTTCCATTATTATAGGAATGGTCTGGATTTTGTCTCTGCTTTCTGTCTACTTTCCAGTCAAGCTTACTGATTTACTCAGCATGGATCAGCCTCACCAGGGTATTCTTCCCTCATTTCTTTGTTAGATTATCAGGAACATCTTTTATTTTAAACAAACAAACAACAACATAATTTAATCACATTATTTTCTCCCTTTCTCAAATTGCATTTGAGAAAAATGCAATTCAGGATTGCAATGAAGGCCAGGGGCTCCTGCCAGGGAAGAGGCTATAGCAATCAAACATAACTACCTAGATGAAGATGAAGGAGCTGAGAGTCACAGCAGAGGGGATCCAGGGAAGACGGACACTTCTACTTTGTCTGTGGTGGACCTGTGTATGAGGAGCTTATATAAGGAAGTCAGTGATGTAGGCAGTCTACATCCTCTGACTTCCTTATATAAGCTCCTCATACACAGGTCCACCACAGACAAAGTAGAAGTGGATGGGCTAATGGGTCATTTCAGAGCCACATTCCCACTAAGAGTTCCACTCCATGCAAAACTGGCAAGAAAAACAGTTACTCTGGGCAAGGCACTGTGCTAAGCATTGTAGAATGAAACAAACAAACAAAAAAAAAATGAGAAAAATGTATCTCTTTGCCCTCTAGGAGCTTTAAGACAGTGTAATAGATTAACAGAATGCCCGGGAGAAATGGAAGCAGGAATGCAGAGGGGAAGAACCTGGTGAGGGAAGATTCTGACAGGTGTTGAAGGAACAGGGGCTCCGTTACAAGGTGCAAGGTGACACCTAGTAGAGTGGTACAGTAATAAAAGGAACCTGGAAGACACATGGGGAAATCAGAGGTGGGACAATGAAGATGAAGAATAAAGGGCAACAATTTAGAGAAAATATGACCAGAATCTGGGCTGAGGGAGACCCAGAAGAGAATATTGTGAAGATGGGGGGGGGGAGGCAGATTTGGCACACAGAGGTCACATCTTAAAGATATCGTTAGTGTAGTACAATGACTGCCTGATGAGGTACCAGTCAAGCTGCTTACAAACTCTTCAATGAGCTGAGGTCTTCCTAATGACTGATGTTCTCTGCGGTCTCACAGGTGGGTCCAATAATTTTGTTCAGGGAGTGAAAATGAAGGCTCTGAATTCCAGAACTTGCTATGGAACTTCTACAGCTCAAGCAGATGCTGGTGGAAAGGAGGATGGGCCAGGCCTGTCTGCTTCCCAATTCAAGTTCCTTTTCCACTGACCACTATGCTCCTTCTGCTCTGCCCCAAATCTATATCCTCTATTATGGGAAGGAGGAAGTCAGGGAAACATTCATCCCACAGTCTTTTCTAAGCACCTGAACTAGGTCTAGACATTCTAGTCAGAATAAGGTCTAAAGCATGCCAGAGCCAAGGTTTAGACTGAGGCTGAGGCTGAAGAGTCTGGATTTCATTGAGTGGCTGTATGAGTACGGGGGTGTGGGTTAGGGGTGACAACAGTTGAAGATATCTGAACAAGATGATATGACATTGATGAAGTTATAGCAAGAAGGCTACTAAAGCAAGAATAGGAGGCTTTGTTTTCACCATGATTAATATGAAGTAGCAACTAGATACTGACTTGGTGAAACCTGGAGACAGTGTGGTTTGCTGGTCTGGTCTGTGGGAGAAAGCTGAGTTTAGGGAAGGCTTTCCCTGGGACACACATTAGGTGTCAAGAAGTAACTTCAAGTTCATCTATTGCTTTTTAACCGTTCAGTGTCTTTTCAATATGGTTGAAGGTCTCATGATAAAATTTATAAATTTTCATTTCACATTATCTTCTGGATAGTTTGGCTCAGGCTCTTGTTGGAGGCTAAGGAGAGAGCTCTAAAATCTTCCCTCAATGAGAAGAAGGCAATGAGGTCTGAAAAACAACTACAGAATCTGGCAGAAACCAAGGCAAAGAATCCTGTTGGAGATAAGCAGCTAATTTGTCATCAGTGGAAGAGATCCTTTCCCCAGGAACAAAACAAATAGGGTTTCACTTTGTTAGCAGCTATTCCTATCCAATAAACAATGATTCCTTCCTACTATTACTTCTTGCTAACAAATCTGTGTGCAATGACTTCCTGAAAAAAGGTACATTTCAATCCCAAAGTTTCTGATTCTAAGCCTGAAAGGAAAAAAAAAATATTCTTGTGATCATAAGGTTTGTAATTCTGCCTGAAACTGGGCTTCTGCACCCCTCACTAATCTTGGCAATTATTTCTCACTGAGCCTATACTCTGCTTTCCCACATTACCTGCTTGGGGAAAGAGAAGCCTCCATCCCAAGGTCATTGAAAGGACAGAAGTGTGTTCATCGTCCCTTCCCTTAAGCTATAGCAGGGTCTAGATATGCAATGAGTCCTCAAGAGCCAATGTGAGCTGCCAGAATTCAATATAAGACTAACTGTAATGTCATTCTATGCCAAAAACTGAAAGGTGCATATTGAAGTACAAATACAAACCTTAAATGCTTCTAAGGAACAACAACAATAACAACTATGCATGTTTTTATATTATCAATCTTTCATTTCCCTATAGGGAAAAATATTATAAGCTTCACTTTAGGGTTAGGGAAATTGAAACAATTTACTTGTTTCAATTTCAAATTGAATTTACTTGTTTCAAATTCAATTTCAAAATGAATTTTTGACAAGTAAACTTTTTTGGGAGGGAACAGAGCATGCTGGTCTCCTCCCATCACCCATTGCATTGTTCTGTCTTGCTCCTTCTGCAGGGCTGCTGCCATGGACTAAGGGCTAAGTGATGTGAGAAGGCTGAGCAGGCTGTCACATAGCAACAGGCAGCAGAGCCAGGGCTGCTTTGGGATGGAGATGCTATGGGCTGGGATGGTTATAGCACAGACATCCCAAAGACTAGGGATTCCTCTGGGGGCTCTATTACTCTACCATATTTGGAATTTTCCATCTAAAATAGATTTGAAGATTCTGGACATGTAAAGAATAAAAGGAAAAGGGCTTTAGATTTAATAGAAAATCACATACACACAGAACACAAACCTGTCAGATTTTTAAAATTCTGAATTCACTGTTACAGGAAACAGAGAGAATTAGAGTTATAGAAGCAAGAAAATTGATTTTTAGATTTGAGTTCTTATTCCTTTAAACTAGGACTCCTTTCTTCAGCTGTAACCATAGCAACTAACAGAGGATTCTGATCTTAAAGACTGGGTTACAACTGGCAGGAAAAAACATCAACTTGCACAAAAATGTCCTCTATTGCCAGCCCTGTGAGCAATTCTGTGCTGTTACACTGAGTGTGGAAAGCTCCAGGGGTCTATAGGGGGATGAAGCTCCAGGGTCTACAGGGGGAAGATCCTTTGTCCCCTAATATATTAATAACATTACAAGGAGCTGCCTGGCTTAAAATTGTCTAACAGGAACACAATCATCCTGCATTTCAGGACTGCATAAATGGTTTTCTCTCGGCCATGTTGTGAAGCTAAATGAGAATTTGGGTGTGATGGAAATTCTATAAACCCTACGTATCTCAGAATTCATGGTCTCTGGCAGGGAGGGGTCTGTGGGGCTCACCTGGAATACAAAAATGTCTTCCAAATTGTAAACAAAGAATACACACAGATGGGCCTTTGGAAGTAAAGCTGTTTGCTCCTATAGGGCAGCCTGTCTCATGAAAAGTACAGGGATACTTAACTTGGTCTGCACCACCTGGCAAGACCTCTTCATTCTCTGGGCTGGTTTTCTGCTACCAGTCATGTCAGAGACTTACATGGGCACAGGAAGAAAGCATATCCCTTACATCAAAAGTTACCTATTTCAAATTTATAATTTTTATACCTGAGGGCTTCTGATGTATTAGCATCAACTCTCACTTTTCATTCTGAAAAATATAATCTATGAACTCATTGGAGGATTTTTAGGAGCTATATATATGCTCACCTGCACAGAATGCATGGATATAAAAAGTGATGTGCTGTGTAAAGCAGAGCTCCTCCTGTGATCTGTCCTAAACCTGGTGTCCTAGGGCTGAATGATAGGTTGGGATGGGCCCCTTGTGCCACCTTTCTGACTGACAACCCTGCTCCAGAGGGAATGATTCTGAACTGGATCCTGCTGTCTTCTGAGCCTCCTCCCTGCTGTGCTTTGTATTCCTTGAGATGCAGGAATTGAACTACATACAGGATTTCAGGGAGTGACACATCACAGCTTTGCACAATAAGACACTATTTCCTGTTTTTTTCCCCCAACACCCCCATTTTTGGTCCTTTTTCACAGAACAGCATATACAAACCTGTCAGGAGGTTCAAATCCTTGCAGCCCAGATCAGTTAGGCTGGAGCACATGAAGGGAGGAGGTAGGAGGACAGCAGTAATGCTACAGAGTTACAGTGCGTGACACCCTCTCTCACCTATGGCTCCAGGACTTAAGATGGCCTTCTTGCGTTAGGAAGGCAGCTCTAGCTAATCTCACTGTAGGAATAAGGAATTCAAGGCTCAGAAATATTGTGTTTTTTTTTTTTTTGGGGTTACTTATCCACCAAATGAAGAACTAAAGTGGAAATTCAGATGCCTCTGGGCCCTTATACAAAGGCTCTCCCTTTTCACTAGCCTGTGTTGATTAAATACCCAGAGAGATATCCTTTGGGGGAAGTATTTTACTCACTGAGACATAACCTTCAGAGGGAAGTAGCTCTTAGTATCTAACAGGCTTGTTGCCCTCCTTGAGCAAGTAGCTGAAGAGCTGGGCTAGAAGAGAATCATCATATAGGTAACTGGGCAGTGCAAAAGGACCCTCCAAAATTGGGACCAACAAAAAGCCACCGGAAGTGGCTTTTGATGTCAACTTTTGACTTGGTGAAAAGTACAGAAACAGTGCCATCTCTAAATTCTTTCAGACAAGAGAAATACTTTGTAAGGAGTAGACCCTAGAGAGCAGTGGCATGCATTGTGATTGACATATTCATTTATTCATGTCCACTGACTCCAAACAGGCCTTGGATAGGAAAAAAAGTACAGTTTCACTTCTTGATGAATATTTGGAAAAATGTGAGGTGAACACAAGCTCCTCCTCCTGGCCTATATTTCTGCAACTTCAGTGTTTCTTGTGCAAAGAACGTACTGGAGAGAAGCTGAAACCCTTCATATTCTGTGGGATGTTGGAGGAAGATCATAGCATACAGATTACATCCTTCTAATTTTGTCTTGTACCAGAAATTTAATTAGTCCGAAGCATCAAATAGGAAAACAATTCACTCAGATTTGCTGAGAAGAACATGATATAGGGTGGAAGATGACTGGTGGCCTCTGGCCACAAGTGACCAGCACTGACATGCAGAATGAGAGCCAGTCTTAGGAAACTTCCCAAAGTCATCTGCCTGAAGATCAGGAATGAGAGTTTAATGGGCCCTAAAGACAAACTTCCCATCAATATCATTTTTCTACAGAAGAGTGGCAATTTTCTAGTTTTTGAGATACTTTTTTTTAAACATAAAGCTGATGTATAGTTTTTTTGTAATGGTGCATTATTATTGTACATAATAGTTGAATTCATTATACCATATTTGTACATGCACATAACATAAAAAACTGATGTATTCTTAAAAAAGAAAAAGTGGGGGCTGTGGGTATAGCTTAGTAGTTGAGTGCTTGCCTAGCATCCTGGAGACCCTGGTTCAATCCATAGTACTGGCAAAAAAAAGTGATGGACATGGATCTGGCTCTAAGATACAGATGGGATTTATGTCAAATGTTTTATTTGTTTGTTTGTTTATTTATTTTTCAGACAGGGTCTGGGTGTGTTGCTACTCAGGTTGGTCTCAAATACGTAAGATCAAATAATTCTCCCACCTCAGACTCCAAGTAGCTTACAACTACAAGTACAACATTATTTTAAACAGATATAAGCAGGCACAGTAGTTCATGACTGCAGTCCCCAGTGTGATGCAGGAGGATTACTTGAGCCAGGATTTGGAAGCTTAGCCTGAGCAATATAGTGAGATCTGTGAAAGAACCAAACCAAACCAAACCGAACCACTGCAATAACAAAAAAAGCAGTTTGACTTAAATATGATTATGTAAATAACTGAAGGGAATTACTTTTAGTTTCTTCCTCCCAGAAACCCTCCTAATATAAAACATACAACCATCACAACAAAACCAAAATCTCTGATTTAGTCAAATTAATTTCTAAGATAGTAAACAAGTTTTTATTTTAGGAAATATTTATCTTTATAAAACCTGATGCACAGTAAATGTAGATATTGCATTAAAATGATAATGATTACATAAAATAAAAAGGACTGGGGCTTTAGCTCAGAGGCAGAGCACTTACCTAGAATGCACCAGACCCTGGTTCAATCTCCAGTATGGCTAGGAATAAAACCAACTTTATTTATAAAATCAGATGGCTTTTAGGGAACTTAAACCATTCTTTATGATATTATAAAGGTAGATAAATGTCATATATTTGTCCAAACCCGAAGATTGTGCAACACTGAGAATGAACCCTAATGTAAATTATGGACTTCAGATGATAATGATTTGTCAATGTAGGTTCATGATTGTAAGGAATGTCACTCTGGTGGGAGATGTTGATATCTGGGGAAGCTGCTTGTAGGGAAGAAGGCAGGTAGGAACGATATGAAAATTTTCTGCTTAAATTTTCTGTGGCTTTAAAATTCTTCTTTAAAAACTGAGCAATTATAGAAAAAATGGTAAGCCAAATTTGGCTAGTTAAGCTGTAGTTTGCCTCTACTTACTCCAATGCAATCCCTTCATTTACAGGAAGGAAACGGCAGTACAAGAGGGGAGATCCCTTGGCCAAAATTATGGAGTCAGAAACTCAGTCAACTGAACCCCAGATCTTCTGATTCCAGTTAGCCATAAGAGAACAAAAGGAGAATCAGTTCAGGCCTTGATGAGGAGGAAGTCTTGCTTTTTTGGTTTCAACCACAAAGGCATTAGTTCTAAAATCTTTTCTCAATAAGTAAAACATTATATTGAAGTTTAACACCCTGTTCCATCATTCACATGTCACTGAAGGATTCTGGCTCAGTACCAAACTTGCTCTCCTATCTGGGATCCCTGCTCAGAAATTCTGCTCAACCCAAGATAGTGATATTTTGGAGATGAGACACAAAATCAACTTCCTGACAAGAGTAAAGGCCTAAAATAGGTCAGAAGTTAAAGAAGGCCAGGGTTCTGTTCTGCTTGCCAGGATACTGTCACATCCAGGGTTTACATAAATGAAAGTCTGTCCCTCATTGTCCCCATCCTCATGTGTTCAATGGTTTCTCTCATCTGAAGTACTCATCTTAGACCTGGGTTTTGCAGGTAGAAGCACTGAATGGCATTATCTCTGACAAGGATAAAATAGCTCTTGAGTCATCAGTTTCAATGAGCTGCTGCTGATAGGCAGAGGAGTGTCACCTAAGGCACTGAACAGCACCTCGTCAAACTGATATTCAGTGTCAGGTGTGCCACTTATCATTTCCTCCAACGGAGAACATACAAAATGAGGAAAGATCTGGATTTGGAGTTGGAAGAAAATCCTGCCAATTACTTGCATATGTTTCTGAAAATGTAGCTCTGATTTATTTCTTTGTCTCCAAACTAAGAGGTGACAGCTCAGTTGCTTCACAGAGCAGGGGTGAGGACCAAGTGAAACATGGCAGAGAAGGGATTAGAGATGTCCTCTCTTACCTTCTCCTTCAGCCACCTCACTTCTATCTCTGCTCCTAGTTTAAGCCAGGAGCTTGCCAATGTTCACAGTGAGGCCTGTTCATGACTCCATGAATACCATCTATTACACTTAAGGCACTTGGAACATTTACTTGGCCACTTTGATCCTAAAAAGCTCAACAAAGCTAAACTCTGTCTCTGCTTTATATTCCTGATTCATGACACTGTTTTGGAGTATCCCTTTATTTCAAGTTCAAAGCACAGAAATCTTTGCTCTCTAGTCTTGAACACTGTATTCCTCCTTAGGTAAAAAGCACCAATCAAAAACAAGCGTACTCCATAATCATCAGCAGTGACCATACATATCTCTTCTCTTTCATCTGGCATGTTAAGTTTAGCACAGACTGGTCTAGAGAAGCCCAAGGCAGTATACTGTTCAGCCAAGTGGTTATATGTTTAAGATATCACTGGTTTCATTCTTCAGAGGTCAGATCTGACAGTACAGATGCTTCCAGAAAGTTTGCAGGGTTGACAAAGGTGTGAGACCACCTGAGATGAAGTCATTCCTCAAGTTCCATGGAAACCAACTTATTCATCTTGGGGACATAGAGATATGTGCAGTCCAATAAATATATGCAAACTCAGGGGGAGAACAGATTGAGACCCAGATAAGAGCTAGGGTGCTATTAATGACTCAGGGAAAGGATCTGTCACTGGAGGAGGATGAACATAATCCAGGGAAAGGGACTGAAACCCAGTACAACTGCTAGAACCACCAGATAATGAAGTGGGTGGTCTTAGGAGTGAGTGCCATGTCAAAGGTGTTTTCAAAGAGAAGCTAGCTCCCACTAACCTGGAGTGCTTTGGAAAAGAAGCAAGGTTAGGGTTTGGAAATAGGTACTCTATAGTCCCTACTGACCCTGATATCCAGCATGTCATCAAGAAAAGATTGAGAAGTAGAAGACCCATAAGTGGGTTTAAGGCATGTAGCTGCTTCATCAAGAGTCAGATGCCCCTGGAGCTTCTCAGCTCAGCAACACAGGGTCATAGTGGTAGGGAAGTGGGAGCTACCACAGGTGAAGTCAGAGATGACCATGTGCTGACATCAAGAATTTCAAAACAACTTTCCATTAGTAAGAGCCGATTGAGAATAAGAAGCATTTAAAAAGGAGGATATAAAAAATAAACACACATGAAAAAAAATGAATAGGTCACATATGATACATAGGCTGTTTTCCTATCATGAATAATGTTATTTCCCACCTCCCCCAGGAAAGATAACTCAATTTAAAGACAATAGATTAGGCTGGGATATAGCTCAGTGGGAGAGTGCTTGCCTAAAGTGTGAAAGCTGAGTTTCAAACCCAGCATCACAGTAAATAAATAAATACAATAGATCTTTTTCACTTAAGTAAATGACAAAGTAAACTCTATATTCTAACTGGGAAAAAGATTTAGGCGAAACCTCCCAAATCCTAACACAAAGGTCAGAGAGCTGTCACTGGACATAATTAGCTGTAATAAGGTCATATCAAGTTTAAAAGGAAAAAAAAAGTTATTTCCTGGAAGCTGTTGAAAAGCTAATAAAAGAATGTTTCCCCAGAAAACATACACACATGCAAAATCCTCCCTAGTTTCAGATTCACTGAAAGATCCCCATGAGCAATACCTGTCCAATCAACTAACTGCTATGGATAAATCCTTTTCCCTTCCTACTCTCCCTTGGTTTCGAATAGTGACTTAATTTTTTTCTTTTTTTGTCATTCTCTAAGCACTAAGAACCAAAGCTCATCTGAGATGACCTGAATGCTGTCTTGAGCAGAAGGTTGTGGCACTCAGGAAAGGACTTTTCTAGCCTACACAAGGAGAGGACTTTGGGTGCTAGAGTTGTGGCTCAGTGGTAAAGTGCTTGCCTAGAACGCATGGGGCACTAGGTTCGATCCTTAGCACCACATAAATATATTGTGTCAACCTAAAACTAAAAAATATTTTTTTTAAAAAGGAGAGGACTTTGGTAAGGAGGATGTTTGGATGGACACTGTCAAGAGAGCCTCCAGAACCTAAATGATGCAAAGGTGGCAATATTGGAAGCATTTCCCAGAAGCAATAACTCTAACCAAGGAGCAAGTGCTGCAAACAGGCTGGAACCATGCACCTCTCTACTTATCTGTTCACAGGGAAAGGACCAGGCATACATCTAGGGGATAGGCAGCTTGTCTGTTCCCAGGCTGGTAGTGTTTTCTACAGAATGAATGACAGAACTACTATTATCTTTATGAAAAACTGAGAATTTATTGCTTACGTAGAAGGTTTGCAGACTCTAAACCTAACATTCCAAATGCAATTTTCCCCAATTCTGACAAAATACATTTGTTCATATTTTTTCATATATTCAACAAGTATTGATGGAAACTGACTATGCATCAAGTACTGTTTTAGGAGTGGGGACAGCCAGTGAATAAAACAAAGATCATAACAGAGCTTAAGTCCTCGTGGAAGTAGAGAATCACACAAGCTTTACAAATACACAATGTCCAGAGTTGATAAGAGCAAAACAGAGGGTGGGTATCAGGGGCCTGAAGAGCAGAGGGTGGAGTCATGGAAGGTCTCACATGTGAGCTTGAAGGGTGGGAGGTAGCCCTGAGGACATCTAGGGAATTGGTATCTCAAGTAGAAGAAAGGGCTAGAATCAGAAGTGTGCTTGGTGTGTTGGCCCATGTGCATAAAAGTCAGTGTGAATAGCAAAGTGCATGAGAGATACACAGGAGATGGGACAGAGTGAGTAGCCCACATGGGGTAGAGCCTGAGGGCTGCTTAAGACTGGCTTTTATTCCCAGTAAAATGGGAGCCACAAGAGGATGATGCCAGAAGAGGCACATGATCCCATTTACAATGTGGGGTCTCTCTGGCTCGTGTGTGGAAAGTAGAATATGGGGAATGAAGACATCAAAAGGTAACTACAGGAGATGATACTGGCTATAGTAAAACACCAAAGGAAAGAACTGGTCAATTCTGGGTCTATATTAAAGGCAGATAAAAGGAAGACAAAACTTGATGATGGAATGGATACAGGGTAGGAGATAAAGAAGAACATGAAGGTGACTGAGCTTCCTGGCCTAAGTAATCAGAATGAGAAGGGAATGTTAAGGGAGAAGATGTATGGGGGTAGGGCAGTAAAGCAGAGCTTTGAACACTGTAGATCCACCATATAACTGACAGTCAAGGAGAAAGATGTCTCAAACTGGATGGCATGTCTGGGATACAGATTGAAATTTAGGAGTGGTCATTCTCTGGGTAATGAAGGACACTGGACTGAACAAGATATATTAGGCTATAGAGATGGAGGCCCAGAGAGGGCTTTACCAGCCTATGGAAGGAGGTTTGCTTGCTACAATGTTGAAAGATCAGGTTACTGAAAAGAAATCGGCAAAGGAGATTGGACAAGGAGGAGAACTGAGAGGGAGCACTGACTATCTTACAAGCCAAGTGGGGACATCATATGAAGGAGGAGTCAAGTTTTATCAGACAAATGCTGCTGACAGGACAAAAGAACTAGGACTAAGGACTTGCCCCTCCACTAAGCAATGTGGGGCTCCCTGGTAAGCTTGAGAAGGGCTGTCCCAGAGGAAAGAATAGAGTGGAACCTAATTTGTGCTTCTCATTTTTGTTTTGTCTTGCTTGGCTTTGACCAAAAGGACAGAGTCTGCCTGTTGTAGACTGACAGGAATGCTTAATGAGGATGCTTTATTAAAGATGGGCTTTGACTTTTGTCTTCCTGAGGCTAGATACAGTACGGTTAAAGCTAAGGATTCAGGGCCAGGCAGTCCTGTGAATAAATTCCAGCTCTAGTACTTAATAGATATAGAATTATGGACAAGCAACTTCATCTTTCTAAGCCTCAGTTCCTTAAACTCTAAACAAAACCACCCTAATTTCTGTCACAGAACTGGGATGAAGTTGAAATGAGATCATTTTCTGCTTGGTACAGTGCCTGATATATATATATATATATATATATATATGGAAGTAACCACAAATATCTCCACGGAAACACAAGAAGAGCCCATGGTCCAGGATGGAACAGAGAACAGTGCTTCCTTCTACAGCCCCAGCTCTGATTCTACTTTTAAGCTCTGAAAACACCCCCATATTATGTGCTGTCTTGACATACCTGCTTAGGGAAGTTACTGATGTGCTTCAAAGCTCTCAGGTATCCTGAGCTCTCTATCATGCTTCCTCCATGGACTCCTCCAATTACCCTAGGGCAGGGATTCTCAACTGGAGGCAATCCTGAAACCCCCATGCAACAATGTGGCAATTATCAGGAGACATTCTATCACAGTGGGTGGGTGCTGTTGGCATCCAGTGGGCAGAAGCCAGGTGGAGAAAGCCAGGGATGTTGCTAAAATCCCATAATGTTCAGGACAGCCTTCTACCCCATCCACAATAAAGAATTATCTGGGGCTTTGGGTATAGCTCAGCAGTAGAACATTTGCCTAACATGTATGAAGCCCTGGGTTTCTAGCCTCAGCACAATAAAGAAACAAAGGAAAGAATGAAGAATTATTTGGTCCAAATTGATTGTAGTGCCAAAGTTGAGAAACCCTACTCTAAGGTTTGTATGCCCTGCATGAGAAGATATACATGGGAATAGTTCATTTTATCATGTTCAAGAAAAGAACATTTTCCAAATAAGTGATAATTATCTCCCACCTTCAAAGGACTGAAATGTAATAGGTATATTTTGAAAAACATTTTGCCAAAATGGATTAGTTCTCCTGCTGCCATCATTTGTCCCTAATTCTCTATCTATCATCTGGGGTATTATCGACTGACCTGTAACCAAAATTGAAGGAACTCAGTAAATAGGCTCTTGCTGGTTGAGAGACTCTCATTTTATTTTATTAGGCTCTTCAGAAACTTTTTTGCTTCCTTCAGCTCTTAGGTAAACACAATGTCACCAAACATGGTCCAATATTTATTTAAAGTAACTCATTGTGTCTTTGTTTCAAAAAGTAACCTTGAAGACAGTGGGAAGTTGAATTTTCAATTCTCTTTGGTATATGTCCAAAAATAATTAGCTTTCTAGCTTAACTCTTGCTTTTCTGAGAAGATGAGAATTCTTAATTTGTATATAAACAGAAAAAATGGCTTTAAAACATGACTCCATCAACTTGATTTAATGGGAAAACGGCATTAAAACTGGTTTCTTGAGATATTTCCCATATATAATCCAGTGCTATAAATAAATGACTAATTGTACTTAATAAGTTCTTGTACTTGCTATATTTGCATTATGTTTTCTTGCCTCCCTTTTTTATTGTTGGACTATTGACTTTGTTTCCCACTGACATCAGGGTTCCTCCTGTTAACTTGTTGCTTCTAATAGACCCTTCCATGGTATAAAACATACCAGCCTGCTGCTTGCTGTTCCAGGTGCTCACAGGTCTTTGGTCTCAAGTCCTCAGAGTGCTTTACATAGTTTAGGTTGCTGAAATGAGTTCCCCAGGATAAACCTCTCTTTGATCCCAAATAATTTCTAAGAGATGGAGAATTAGAAACACAATAAAGGGGAGAAGGATAAGCCATGCCAGCCTGAGAGAGAGGAGAAGAAGCTACTTTTCTCAGGGCTGTGCACTGTCCTCCTATCCCTTTGCATGTTGTGAGGTAAGGTCAGAGCCACACCCAGATCACAGCAAATCCAAAGCTCTGGAAATTGTGATGGCTATTAACATTTCCATTCTAGCGGCCAGATAAGAATTCCACTAGCAGGGCCTTTATAGGCAAATAAAGCAGAACAAGGCATTTCATTGGAGTTTGATCTTTATGGCTACTTTCTTCCTTCCAGGTTCCCAGGATCTCTCCAACCTAATGTAGAGGTAAGTCCTATGGTGCTTTACCCAGAGAACACTATTTATTTGATTTTTAAACAACCCATTGGGCTGGTCCTCCAGAGTAGAAGTCTCTATTTCCTATCAAAGGTCATCATCATTTCCTTTTCATAAGCAGGTATTCACCCCTATCTTAAAATCTTAAGAGTTTCAGGAACCATGAAAAGGGGAAAATATTTCCAACTGATATCTTTCAGTTTGGTAAGTACATCTGGGGAGGAAGGCATCCAGTGTCTGCACTGGGTGACCTTTCAGGTTCCTTCCTTTTCTGAGATCCTCAGATGCTAGAGTTCAAGGGAAGGCATCTGGCAGGAACTAAATCTGCAGTGAGCACCAGCTTACACCCCTGTATCCTAAGGGTCACATTTTCTATTGCCTTCTATAATTGCAATTTGGCACCATGCTCTGATTTGAGAAATGCTAAATATATCTCTTGGCTGGGAAAACAATGAAGTTGGATCAATTCAGTCAGTGAAGAGAGCACAAGAGTCCAAAGTGCCAAAAAAACAGTGGCAGGTATGGAGATATAAAAAGTCTAATCCTAGTTTGCATGGCATCATTCCCTTGGTTAGCTGCTACCCTTTCCCAGGCACCTCCTCATACATCCCCACATCCAGCTGGACCAAGCATTTACCAAAAGTGTGACTACTTGGCTCCATCCTCCAAAATTGTGACTAAAGGAGCTATGCCTGCTTGTGTAGGAGGCTGCCAGCTGGGCAGCCAGGGCAGGAGGAAGGCAGTAATCTTGGAGTGCAAGAGCTCTTCTGACACAAAGGCCACCTCAAACCACTTGTGCTGGAAGACAGCAAAGTCATCCATGTCTGCTATGTGCCAGGTAGCAGTGGGTTGCTGCACAGCCACTAGAAAAAGTAGAGGGAAGAGAAGGATCCCTCAGCACAGATGTTGATTTCTCACTGATGCATGCTACAACATGGATGAATCCTGAAAACATATGCTAAGTAAAAGCCAGACATAAAAGGCCATGTACCATATGACTCCATTTATATAAAATGTCCAAAATAGACAAATCTTTAGGCAGAAAGCCTATTAATGGTTGCCCAGGGCTTGGAGGAAGAGATTTCCTGGAAGTGACTGCTAAAAGTGCAGTTTCCTTTCCTTTTGGGGGTGATGAAAATAGTCTGAAACTAGATAGAGGTGGTGGTTGTGCATGTACTAAATGTACCAAATTCCCCTTAAAATGCCTAATTTAATGTATTATGAACTTCAATTTGAAAAAAAGATCATTCAATTTGAAAATCATAATTTCAGAGAATATAATCTCCCCACTTCAATTCAAAGATAAAATAGGTATTTACTGGTCAAACTTAGAATTTAAGAAAAAAAGTATCAACAAATACATCAGAGAATACAGAGAAAATAGCCTTTGAATCACCTCTTTACAAGCCCCCTGTTACTACTGATGGTTAAGAATCATAGACACATAAACAGGAGTCCCCTCTGTTTCTCCTTTGCTAGCAAAGCCAAAACCTTTTTCCTTTTTCTCAAAACCATGTTCTGTTATTGGAGACAAGAACTAAGCTTTTGCCAACAAATGTGGCACTCCATATGGGACCCAAGATCAGCCCTCATTCCAGCTTTCTTGAGCAGGCCTGGCTGTCCAAAGAACCCCACTTCCATGCTGAGGATGCAAGATGCTGGTGAACTTGTTGAGAGCAGTAGGAGAGTTAGGAGACAGATGAGTTTGCCTCAGTTCTAACCAGAGGAGCTATTCCTGTGAGTAAGGGAGGGACTGAGGGACCATCTCAGCAGCTGCCACAGCTCCTTTTGCTTTGGGGAACTCCTGCCTTCTCTCCCTGAAAAGAACAGGTTACTCCATCATGGTCCACTTTGAGAAAAAGGAAACTGAACTCTGTAAAGTTGCGACACTCTTGGCCATCTGGTTAAGTCCTTCAGTGTTCATGCCAAGAACCTTGATTCTATACTTCTGGTTCCTCTTCATGGGAACATATAGTCCCTCTTTGTGGGGACATCTGTGGTGCCACTGGTGTAGGTGTCACAGTTAAGCAGGATTTGAAACCTAGGGACATTACTCTCTTCTGGTCTGTTCTAGGTTCTCATCTATTTGTTGGCTTTGGGTTTGAGAACTTTCTCTGGTTGTCTGTCTGTGTTTTCATTTTGTTTGTATCTGTTACTGCCCCTTTTAAGACATGGTCACTACTGCATTGATCCTACAGATAGTCTCCTGGGAAAGATCTTGCCTGGTCAATTTAAAGGTTCCTGTCTGTTGGCCATGATTTTGGGTTGTGAGATAAGTTCCTCTCTAGTTGTCTGACTCTGTGCTTCTTTTTTGTACAATCTTGCAACTGGAGTTGGTCTCACAGAGGTAAATGAGTTTAAGAAAGGGACACCTGGGGCTGGGGTTGTGGCTCAGCGGTAGAGTGCTCGCCTAGTGCGTGTGAGGCCCTAGGTTGGATCCTCCGCACTACATAAAAATAAAATAAAGGTATTGTGTCCAACTACAACTAAAATAAACAAAATATTAAAAACAAAAAGGGATACCTATAGGTATAAGCCTGTCTAAGATAATGTTTTATTGTAATGGTCTGGCTTTCTGGATTATTATACAATCTTGCAGTTGGAGTTGCTTTGTTAAAGGTAAAGTAAGTGGAATTAATTTGTACATGCAGGTCTGTCTGTTTTAATGGTTCCTGTCTGTCAGCCCTGGTTTTGTTGATCCTCTCTTGTCTGTCTTTTTGTATCTGTTACTGGCCCTTTAATACATGGGTCATGAGAGGGAGAAGATGGTGGCGAATAGAGTGCATCACCCCTGTGTACCTCGTCACTGCACAGGTGAATAACGAGTTAGAACGGCCAAAAGCTATCTTGTTAGGAATTTCCAGCAAAATTGGGGTGCACCAAAACCTAGAGGAAGGATTTCCAGCACCGGAGTATCAATTACTGTGGCTCAATCTCAAGTGAACTGTGGGCCTGGAGATTCAGGCTGACTGATCAGTGGCCTGCCCCGCAGCCAGAGACTGCGCGCCAAGAAATGGCATGCCAGCAACATAGAGAAACGGTGCTGCAGACTCTGTGGGGGTCCTGCCAACTGTGCCTTCACTGTGCTCCAGGCTGAGTTCTGGGTTTGAGACAGGGGAGAGAAACAGTCCAGATCTGTGCTCCACACCGGACAACCCACTGAGGAAGCCAGCGGCCACCATCTTGGAGAGCTGACGTCACCATCGCCAGTTTCCGACAGATCGCAGCAAGTTCAGCGATAGAACATATAGATAGAAATGTGTGTGACATTTAGCCCTTCTCCCATACAGCAGGGAAAGCGCATAAAATCTCTCCCCAGCTTTCCGAGGGCGTGATTATCAGAATGAGTGTGAATAGAGGTGTGGGGAAAGGTAAAGGCACCTGACCTCCAACTCCCTCCTCCCACCAGCGGCGAAAACGAAACCTGTCTCGCCAGCTCTTGGAGGAGTGGCTATCGGAGGAAATCAAAACAATAGGGGGCCAGTTCCCAATAGCCTCGCTCCACATCCAGGACACTGCAGGCCCAGAGTGTAGCTTGAACTTCGGAGAGGTATCACACTGGGGAAGGCCTGTCTGGCAGGAGAAGTGAGGAGACTAGAGACCAGGAATAAACCTAAGCTAACAGGTTTGGAGAGACACCAGGTAGGGGAGGAGGGAGCGGCCTCACACGGATTGTTTCCTATAGCCAGAGGGCAAAATCTTGGCCCAGAAGGCACAGCACCACCTACTGGAAGCGAAGAAAATAGAAGCCTAACAGTGCCTTTTTTTAATTAATTTTAATTTTTTTATTGTAATTTTTATTTTACTGTATTTTATTATTTTTTTATAATTTCTTTTTCATTTCTATTTTTCCCTTTCTTTCTTCTCTCCCTCTCTCTTTCTTGGTTTGCTTCCTTACCTTTTCCCTATCTTCCTCTTAAGCATGACCACCCCGATTACGTATAATTTACTAAATGCAAATAGATGAATACTACCAGTCGGTCTATAGTTCGCCTAAGCCCTTAACTACCCCCAAGTACTCCTGTCTATTCTCTTGTTAATATCTGCCTGCATTTGAGCAACCCCCAAAGAAGCTAACATATACTAACCTCCATACCATCAAATCTCCCAAACTCAACATAAAATCCTAAGTTCAAACCTCAATTCTCTATATGCCATCAAAATCTGTAGGCATTTAATGAAACTAATGAATTTACCTTAAATCACAATTAAATCCAACATCTCTAAACACTGTCTCCCAATACAAAGGAGAGATCCTGGACCTATAAAAAACAAAACAAATTTATAGGAGAAAACAGAAACATAGCATTCAAACAGAGTTAGAAAGTAACATGAGCACCATGAAAAAACAAGGGAAAAAAGGATTACAAACAATACAGGATAACTTAAATTTACAGGAGAACCTAGAGGCATCAGAAAAATGGACAGAGAAAGAACTCAAGGCATACCTGACTCAGATGGAGTGGAATCTTAAAGAAGTCATTAGTCAGCAAGTCCAAACAATGAAAGAATACTTTGAAAATGAATTACATAAGCAGATTAAAATAGCAAAACATGAACTCTACCAGGAGATAGAGATTTTTTTAAAAAAATCAAACATTAATCCTAGAAATGCAGGAAACCATAAACCAAATCAAAAACTCAAATGAGAATATTACAAATAGACTAGATCAAA
The DNA here is from genome assembly GCF_052094955.1 of Ictidomys tridecemlineatus. NCBI lineage: Eukaryota > Metazoa > Chordata > Mammalia > Rodentia > Sciuridae > Ictidomys > Ictidomys tridecemlineatus. The sequence goes on along the minus strand of NC_135478.1, from coordinate 111,501,077 downwards.
TAGAAGTCAGAACATCAGATAGTGAAGATAAAGTTTATCGACTTGAAAAGACTATAGCCAATGCAGAAAGGCTGGTAAGAAACCACGAGCAAAACATCCAAAAGATATGGGATGTCATAAAAAAACCAAACTTAAGAGTCATTGGGATAGAAGAAGGTATAGAGGTCCAAACCAAAGGAATGAACAACCTACTGAATGAAATAATCTTAGAAAACTTTCCAGAAATGAAAGATGGAATGGACTGCCAAATTCTGGAAGCCTACAGGACCCCAAACATACAAAATCATAATAGACCAACTCCAAGACACATTATTACGAAGATATCCAATATACAGAACAAGGAGAGAATATTAAAAGCTACAAGAGAAAGGAGGCAGATTACATTCAGGAGTAAACCAATTAGGTTGACAGCTGATTTTTCATCACAGATGTTGAAAGTGAGAAGATCCCGGAACAACATATTTCAAACACTGAAAAGTAATGGATTCCAACCAAGAATATTGTATCCAGCAAAATTAAGCTTCAGGTTTGACAATGAAATTAAAATATTTCACGATAAACAAAAGTTAAAAGAATTCGCAACCAGAAAACCAGCACTGCAAAGCATTTGGAGCAAAACACTACAAGAAGAGGAAACGAAAAACAGAACCCAAAACTAACAGTGGGAGGTATCTCAGTAAAGGGGGGAAAAATAATCAAAGAGGAAAAACAAGCCAAATTAAAATAAATAAAATGAATAAATAAACAAACATGACTGAAAGTACAAACCATATATAAATAGTAACCCTAAATGTTAATGGCTTAAACTCACCAATCAAGCGACATAGGCTAGTAACTTGGATTAAAAAAACAGACCCAACAATATGCTGCCTTCAGGAGACTCATCTGACAGGAAAAGACATACCATTCATATGGTCCTTGGAAGCAAGCAGGAGTGGCCATACTCATATCGAATAAATTCAACTTCAAACCTAAGTTAATCAAAAGGGATAAAGAAGGACACTATATACTGTTAAAAGGAACCATTCACCAACAAGACATAACAATTATCAATTTGTATGCACCAAATAATGGTGCTGCAACGTTCATAAAACAAACTCTCCTCAAGTTCAAGAACCAAACAGACCACAACACAATAATTAGGGGTGACTTCAACACACCTCTCTCACCATTGGACAGATCCTTCAAACAAAAGCTGAATAAAGAAACTATAGAACTCAATAACACAATCAATAACCTAGACTTAACTGACATATATAGAATATATCAACCATCATCAAGAGGGTATACATTCTTCTCAGCAGCACATGGATTCTTCTCAAAGATAGATCATATATTATGCCATAGGGCAACTCTTAGTAAATATAAAGGTGTGGAGTTAATACCATGCATCTTATCTGATCATAATGGAATGAAAATGGAAATCAATGATAAAAGAAGGAAGGAAAAAATCCTGCATCACCTGGAAAATGAACAATATGTTACTGAATGATCAATGGGTTACAGAAGACAAAAAGGAGGAAATAAAAAAATTCTTAGAGATAAATGAAAATACATACACAACATATTGGAATCTATGGGACCCAAGGAAAGCAGTTTTAAGAGGGAAATTAATTGTCTGGAGTTCATTCCTCAAAATAAGAAAAAAACCAACAAATAAATGAGCTCACACCTCATCTCAAAACCCTAGAAAACGAAGAGCAAAACAACAGCAAAGGTAGCAGAAGGCAAGAAATAATTAGAGTCAAAATCAACGAAATTGAAACAAAAGAAACCATGGAAAAAATTGACAAAACTAAAAGCTGGTTCTTCGAAAAAATAAATAAGATCTACAGACCCTTAGCCATGCTAACTAAGAGAAGAAGAGAGGGAACTCAAATTACTAACATACAGGATGAAAAAGGCAATATCACAACAGACACTACAGAAATACAGAAGATAATTAGAAACTATTTTGAAACCCTATATTCCAATAAAATAGAAGATAGTGAAGATATTGATAAATTTCTTAAGTGATATGATTTGCCCAGATTGAGTTAGGAAGATACACACAATTTAAACAGACCAATAACAACGGAGGAAATAGAAGAAGCCATCAAAAGACTTTCAACCAAGAAAAGCCTGGGACCAGATGGGTATACAGCAGAGTTTTACAAAAACTTTAAAGTAGAGTTAATACCAATATTTTTCAAGTTATTTCAGGAAACACAAAAAGAAGGAGCTCTTCCAAATTCATTCTATGAGGCCAACATCACCCTGATCCCGAAACCAGACAAAGACACTTCAAAGAAAGAAAACTACAGACCAATATCTCTAATGAACTTAGATGCAAAAATCCTCAATAAAATCCTGGCGAATCAAATACAGAAGCATTTCAAAAAAATTGTACACCATGATCAAGTAGAATTCATCCCTGGGATGCAAGGCTGATTCAATATACGGAAATCAATAAATGTTATTCACCACATCACTAGACTTAAAGATAAGAACCATATGATCATCTCGATAGACGAAGAAAAAGCATTCGACAAAGTACAGCATCCCTTTATGTTCAAAACACTAGAAAAACTAGGGATAACAGGAATTTACCTCAACATTGTAAAAGCTATATATGCTAGCCTCAGGCTAGCATCATTCTAAATGGAGAAAAACTGAAGGCATTCCCTCTAAAATCTGGAACAAGACAGGGATGCCCTCTCTCACCACTTCTATTCAATATAGTTCTTGAAATACTAGCCAGAGCAATTAGATAGACAAAAGAAATTAAAGGCATTAAGATAGGAAAAGAAGAACTTAAATTATCACTATTTTCGGATGATATGATTTTATACCTAGAAGACCCAAAAGGATCTACAAAGAAACTACTAGAGCTAATAAATGAATTCAGCAAAGTGACAGGATATAAAATCAACATGCATAAATCAAAGGCATTCCTGTATATCAGCGACAAATCTTCTGAAATGGAAATGAGGAAAACCACCCCATTCACAATATCTTCAAAAAAAAAAAAAATAAAATGCTTGGGAATCAACCTAAGAAAAGAGGTGAAAGATTTATACAATGAAAACTACAGAAACCTAAAGAGAGAAACAGAAGATCTTAGAAGATAGAAAAATGTACCCTGTTCATGGATGGATAGGCAGAACTAACATCATCAAAATGGCGATATTACCAAAAGTTCTCTATAGGTTGAATGCAATGCCAATCAAAATCCCAATGGCATTTCTTGTAGAAATAGATAAAGCAATCATGAAATTCATATGGAAAAATAAAAGACCCAGAATATCAAAAGCAATTCTAAGCAGGAAGTGTGAATCAGGAGGTATAGTGATAACAGATTTCAATCTGTACTACAGAGCAATAGTAACAAAAACAGCATGGTACTGGTACCATAACAGGCGGGTGGACCAATGGTACAGAATAGAGGACACAGAGACCAATCCACAAAATTACAACTATCTTATATTTGATAAAGGGGCTAAAAGCATGCAATGGAGGAAGGATAGCATCTTCAACAAATGGTGCTGGGAAAACTGGAAATCCATATGAACAAAATGAAACTGAATCCCTTTCTCTCACCATGCACAAAAGTTAACTCAAAATGGATCAAGGAGCTTGATATCAAATCAGAGACTCTGTGTCTGATAGAAGAAAAAGTTGGCTCCCATCTACATATTGTGGGGTCGGGCTCCAAATTCCCTAATAGGACACCCATAGCACAAGAGTTAAAAACAAGAATCAACAAATGGGACTTACTCAAACTAAAAAGTTTTTTCTCAGCAAGAGAAACAATAAGAGAGGTAAATAGGGAGCCTACATCCTGGGAACAAATCTTTACTCCTCACACTTCAGATAGAGCCCTAATATCCAGAGTATACAAAAAACTCAAAAAATTAGACAATAAGATAACAAATAACCCAATCAACAAATGGGCCAAGGACCTGAACAGACACTTCTCAGATGAGGACATACAATCAATCAATAAGTACATGAAAAAATGCTCACCATCTCTAACAGTCAGAGAAATGCAAATCAAAACCACCATAAGATACCATCTCACTCCAGTAAGATTGGCAGCCATTATGAAGTCAAAACAACAAGTGCTGGCGAGGATTTGGAGAAAAGGGTACACTTGTACATTGCTGGTGGGACTGCAAATTGGTGAGGCCAATTTGGAGAGCAGTATGGAGATTCCTGGGAAAGCTGGGAATGGAAGCACCATTTGACCCAGCTATTGCCCTTCCTGGACTATTCTCTGAAGACCTTAAAAGAGCGTACTACAGGGATACTGCTACAGGGATGTTCACAGCAGCACAATTCACAATAGCTAGACTGTGGAACCAACCTAGATGCCCTTCAATAGATGAATGAATTAAAAAATGTGGCATTTATACACAATGGAGTATTACTCAGCACTAAAAAATGATAAAATCATGGCATTTGTAGGGAGATGGATGGCATTAGAGCAGATTATGCTAAGTGAAGCTAGCCATTCCCTAAAAAAACAAATGCCAAATGACTTCTTTGATATAAGGAGAGTAACTAAGAACAGAGCAGAGAGGAAGAGCATGAGAAGATTAACATTAAACAGCCACGAGAGGTGGGAGGGAAAGGGAGAGAGAAGGTAAATTGCATGGAAATGGAAGGAGACCCTCATTGTTATACAAAATTACATATAAGAGGATGTGAGGGGAAAGGAAAAACAAAACAAAACAAAACAAGGGAGAGAAGTAAATTACAGTAGATGGGGTAGAGAGAGAAGATGGGAGGGGAGGGGAGGGGAGGGGAAGGGGGATAGTAGAGAATAGGAAAGGTTGCAGAATACAACAGTCACTAGTATGGCAATATGTAAAAACGTGGATGTGTAACCGATGTTATACTGCAATCTGTATACGGGGTAAAAATGGAGTTCATAACCCACTTGAATCTAATGTATGAAATATGATATGTCAAGAGCTTTGTAATGTTTTGAACAACCAATAAAAAATAGAAGTAAATGAAATCCAAACTGATAAAATATAAATTCATTTTTGTATAATTTATCCATACAAATAAATTTCTAACACACACACACACACACACACACACACACAAAGACATGGGTCATGCTACATTAATCTTACCGGTAGTCTCTTGAGTGGAGAGATCTAGGCTTAATGGGTCACCTATAGGTATAAGCCTGTCTAAGAGAAAGATAATTTACTGTAACACAATCTGGCCTTTGAATAGTTTTTCTGGATTATTATACAATTTTGAAGCTGAAGCTGGTCTATCAGGGGTAAAGTATATGAAAGATATGTACAGGAATTTAGGCAACTGCATGATAAGGGGTCTGAACTATCAGGAACTAAGTTGAAGCTGCCAAAAGGCACTGCCTCAGGTGTGAAAGGATAAAAGGACACCAGAAGAAAGGGTTAAAAAATATTTAAATATTTTAAGTCCAGTGTGGGCAGTGCTAGTACTGTTTCTCAGCCTGGCCTCAGGCAGCCTTAGATCATCTCACTGAGGGTCAAGTACACCATCCCTAAGTTGGAAAAATAAACAAACAAACAAAGAAAACAACGTCCCAGAAAAGATGCCTGGGCTATAGAAAAATGGGCAAAGAGAAACTGGCTTCTCCCCTGCCTTCCATCTTCTTTTGCCTATGGGGAGTTGAGCCTGCTGGCCACAAGGATGTGCAGTAAGTTCCAGCCAGCACTGTCATTTTATGACCTGGTGATAGGAATAGTTTCCCCTTTTAAGATATGACAGGATACCCCATTTGGCTAGGGGATATTCACCACTGGGGCAAAGCAATTTTTGCTTTATCAGTATCCCATCAAACCAAATGCCTAGAGAGCCTGGAAAATAAGCAACTGTAGCCAGAAAGTAACTAACTTGGATTTTGCTGGCAATCTCTTCCAAAGGATCTTCAAGGAAGCCTAAAGAAAAGGATGAAAAGGACCATTGAATATCAATATGCCTAATGTAAGAAAAAGGTCCAAAAGAAGTCTCTGGGTCCAGTTTACAGTAGGAAACTCACTTAAAGTTGATGGCATTGTGAAAATAAAGGAGACAGGTCAGGCTCAAAAATATGCTGTGCTCCAACCCCTTGAATGATACCGGAGAGAAAAAAAGATTAAGACACAGTTTTTATATATGCCAGATTGTCTGATCCCTCTCCTGGGATGAAATTCGTTGTGTAAATTACATGCACACAAAACATTCACAAGGATTATTTCAGAATAGGAATTTAAGAAATTTAAGAAAGGGAAACTAGAAAAGATAAAAGAAAGTTACAGGTAAGGAAATATATTTTAATATGGAAAAATAGAAGGAGAAAGGAACGTTTCTGGATAAGAAAGTATTTTGTCTGGTAAAATGATACTCTTGTGCTAAAATCCAAGATGAAAGAGGACTAAACTAAGGATGTAAACAAATTGTGAATGTCTGAGTCGCAGAAAGTTAGTGGAAGATAAATCTAAAAAAACACAGTGTATTTGTGATTAAATTGGCTATAATTAGCACAGTCATTCAAAGTTATTTGAACTGTAATGTACTGATATATAGTGAAGTCTGACACAATGATCTGCTCTTATCTATAATTTTCTTGTATCTGTTAGGTTTTTTTAGTTAGGGAAACTAGTCTTAAAGGAATTAGGGGCTGTACCTGTTTTAAAGTCTTGTAAATGCTTACGTTGTGACTGGTTAGATAAACAAATATTATTTTATGATATAACAATATAGTTGACACCTTAAATATATGTGCCTTAATATATCTATACACCTGACAACTATATATATCTGAGCCTTGTTTCTAAGTGTTATGTAAAAGTTTATAAATTAAAAATTTATCTAGATTTACTGGCAAGGTAACTAATAAGTGCTCTCTTCAATACAATGTATCTGACATAGAAGGGTCACACAGTCATTTGTAGGCTTGTCCTATATTGGTTTGCTTTGATTAAGTCAATTCTGATCATTAACACTGTTTCCTAAATGTGTAAGAGATTTAAGGGTATCCTTTGATTTTTTGCTAGTACTGCTAACCCATGCAGACCTGTGATTATTGTTACCATACACTATGGATTCTAAATTGTACTTTAAAAGTTAAGCTTAGTTAAATGTAAAGCTTAGGGCTTAGGGGAGAGTACTTTACCAAGATGGTGTTCTCCAAACTAAAATTATCTATAGCAATAGTCTCCTTCAGATTTATATAGAAATAACAAATTTGGTTGGTATTTAGTCATATCATTTGATGTTTTATAGCTGGATAAAGGTAACCTGTTGTCAATAAGTTACATATAGGGGCTGGGGATGTGGCTCAAGCGGTAGCGCGCTCGCCTTGCATGCGTGCGGCCCGGGTTCGATCTTCAGCACCACATACCAACAAAGATGTTGTGTCCGCCGAGAACTAAAAAATAAATATTAAAAATATTCTCACTCTCTCTCTCTCTCTCTCCCCTCTCTCACTCTCTCTTAAAAAAATAAGTTACATATATAATTTTGTCTTACTTTTTACACTGAAATAGGAATTTAAATGCATTTTTGGAAGGTAATAAGGACAGTCTGATCTGTTTATAGGTAACATTGTAAAACATGGAAGCATTCTGCCACTTTTTATAAGGGGGAAAAAAAAAGAAAGTTAAAAACTCTTTTAGATTTTGATTCCTGTTTCAGATGTAATGTATTATTTGTCAAGAGCCCCACCTTACCTGGGAAAGTGCCCTGCTTCTCACCTTACTCCATGTTAGAATGGCTACAAAAGAGGCTAGACTTGAGCTCATTTAAAGTTCTACTCAAAAGATCGATTTTTGTTGTAAAGATTATTGTGATCTCAAAATAAAAACGGGATATGATACATAACTAAGTAAAGGTTTAAGAGTATAAAAATAATTTACTTGGTTCATAGCTATTACAAAAATTAAATATGTTTTGCTCTGTTAATTGCATTTTGTATTTTCACTGTATATTTTATAACTGTGCCTATTAGTGTTTTGCAGAGGTATGACTTCTAATAAAACCACCTGAGTTAATTTGAGATAATAAGCCATCTAGGATATAATCTGTCTTATAGAGGGAAATGTCCCTGATGCTTCCAAGAGAAGCCAAAAATGGTCAACCAGACCCTGACCTATCCTGGCAAACGGCACCACTGGTAGGGGAAAGCTAAAGGAGCCAAGAGGCATGGCACACATTCCCAAGAGTGATCTCTGAGGAATCTCAGCTGACTCTTAAGAGTAGATAGGAACAGGGTCAGTTTTGAGCAACTTGGTCTGAAACACCTGTCAGGAAAGCACAGCCTAAGCACAATACTACACAGATATTTAAAAGGAAAAACAATTTTTAAAAAAACATAACTTAAGATGTACACTTGTGTCAGCCCTACAAAAAGTAAGCAAAGCTGGAGGCTATAAAGGAAAGGTTCTTGTGTAGGAGTGCTTAATAATAATGATCACAAAGGATTCTAGAGTCACAGTTTGTCCTGAGTTAATTTGAGACTAATCTCATAGACATACAAATGTAGCAGATTAGGAATGTTGGAAAGGATGTGGAGAAAAAGGAACACTTTTTGGGGGACTGTAAATTAATATAATCGCTATGAAAATCAGTATGGAGGTTCCTCCAAAGACTAGGGGTGGAACCACCATGTGACCTAGGTATACTACTCCTTGGTATTTATCCTAAAGAATTAATGTAATCATACTATAGTGATAATATGTATAACCAAGTTTATAGCAGCACAAGTCACAAATTGGAACCAGCCTAGAAGTCCATCAATGGATGAATGAATAAAGGAAATGTGGTATATTTTCACAATGGATTTTTACTCAGCAATAAAAAAACGAAATTATGTCATTTGGAGGAAAATGGATGGAACTAGAGACCATTATGTTAAACAAAATAAGTCAAACTCAGAAAGTCAAGGGTCTTATCTTTTCTCTCATATGTAGAAGTTACAGAAAGGAAAAAGGAAAAGAAAGGTTGGGTGAAGAAAGTGGGGAATCTCATGAAAATCAAAAGGAGATCTAGTAGAGGAAATGTTCCAGGGGTTGGTAGGTGAGGAGAGAAGAGGGAAGTGTTAGGGAGTGATATTGGCCAAATTTTAGTTATACTTGGTGTAATAAATACCATCATTATGTATAACTATAATATGACAATAAAAATGTAGAAAGAAAATAAATGGATAAAAACCTAAACAGAAAACAAAAAAAGAAATCCTTGTCATTCTTGTTGTGCCTAAATTAACTATAAATGTTCAAGGAAGTAGACAGGTCTGTCAACTTAGAATACAAAGTCACACATAAAGCTTAAGAAGCCCTGTCATGTCAAACAGCAAGTCACGAGGAAAAACATGTGCCCTTTGGGTAACTGCATTTACCTTAACTGTGACCTCTGTCAGGTTCTTTGTGCTTTACTATCTTGTAGAAAGAGAAGCTGTAGATAAGGGTCTGCCAGGTTTCACCAGATGTGTGTGTGATGAGCTGCTCTTCCATCATTTTCTAGGAAAGACAATAAAACTCTGAAATTCCTACAGAGGGACACCTCAGAGGGGCAGCTCTTAGTTTTGCAATGGAATCAAGAGAATGATAGGAGCACTGATGAGATCCTATCCTCCACCTACCCACTAGAAATCAAGATTGTGCTGTTACAAAAATCAAATCAAAGTGGATCAAAGACTTAAGAAATAGACTAGACATTTTGCAACTGCAAGGAAAAAAAAAAAGGAAGCCAACACTCCATCATATTGGTGCAGGATCTGATTTCCTTAACAAGATTCCTAAAGCTCAAGAAATAAAACCAAGAATCAATAAGTGGGATGGCATCAAATTAAATGTTTCTTTCTGTAGAAGCAAAGGAAATGATTAAAAGCATGAAAAGAGGGCCTCCACAAAGGGAGAAAATCTTTGCCAGCTATTTCTGACAGGGGATTAATTAATATCCAGAATATATAAAGAACTCAAAAAGCTTAACATTAAACAAACATCAAATAAACCAATCTATAAGTGGGTAAAAGAACTAAACAGACATCTCAAAAGAAGAAACACAAATGACCAATAAACATATGCAAATATGTTCAACATCTCTAGCAATCAGGGAAATGTAGATCAAAACTATACTAAGATTTCATCTCACTCCTGTAAGAATAGCAATTATCAAGAGTACAAGTAGTAATAAATGCTGTTGAAGATATGGGAGAAAATGTATACTGATATATTGTTGGTAGGACTGCAAATTAATGAAATGGTTCTGGAAAACAGTGTGGAGATTCTTTTAATTAGGAATAGTACCACCATATGACCCAGCTATCTCTAAAAGATACTAAAATCAGCATACTAGAGGGACACAGCCACTTCAATATTTACAGCAATAGCTAAATTATGGAATCAGCCCAGATGCCCATCAATATATGAATAGATTAAGAAAATGTGGAATATATACATAAAATATTATTACTTAGCCATAAAGAAAAATAAAATTATGGCATTTTTTTCTAGTAAATGGATGGAATTGGAAAAACATACAAAGACAAACTTAAAAGAGAAATAACTTAGTCTCAGAAAATCAAGGATTGAATGATTTTTCTCTTGGATGCAGAAGCTAGAGCAAAATGAGGGAAAAGTGGGAGGTGGGTATCAGATACCACAAAGACATATGGAAAATCAATGGATTAGAAGGAGATTGAAAGGGAGGGAGAAGGGATGGAAAAGGGGAGGATATGTTGAATAACTTACATAAAATCATGCTATGTGCATGTATAAATATACCACAGAATGTTTTTAAAATATTTATAGACACATAATGACTCGAGAATAAGGTTATTATAGGATTTTAAATTTTAAATAAAAGGAATAATTATATATAATTTTATGAATTATTTTTCATCAACATGTTTCTGACATTTAACCTTACTGACACATATACCTTCAGTTCATTTCATTTAACTGTTATAGAAATATTTTATTTTATGAACAAGGAAATAGTATTCTAAGGGAGATGGGAGAATATAAAGTTTTCATGGAAAGGCTATGGAAAATAGCACATTGAGACCATAAAAGAGAGAACGGAGGATTATATGCTAATTCAAATAATTTACTGATTTTACATTTCAGTGATGACAATCCAGCTGCTCAACTATCCATTTCTAGTAGAGATCTCCATATGGACAGGATGGCGTGAACCAGCTCAGTCAACTTCACCTTACCCATTTCTCTCCTCTTCCATTTAGTTTCATTTCTCAACAGTATAATTACATTCAGCATCCTGTGATATATAGAAGGACAATAAGAGGTGGCACCTCTCTAAGCAGGAGACAAATGAAATGAAGACAGGTTATTCACTCTGGTATGCTAAGAGCTCTGACAAAGTAGTACACCCAGACTCAAGCTCCTGAAGCAGGGTTTGAATTTATACTCAAATCTTGGATAAGTAGGAATTAGGAATTCTCAGGGAGGAAATAGCATTCTCAGGGAGATGGGGCTTAAGTTCAGGAGAAGAGTGTTCTCCTAAAATCTTTTACAGAAAAATTCCTCTGAAGTTCAAAAGTACAGATTCCTTACAGAATATTTCATCTCAGAAATAAATTCTGCCAAACTTTTAAATTGAGGTAAAGTGTATTTCAAAGCAAAACCTGAGAGCTTGTTTGGAGGTTCTAGCAGAGGAGCTCAGTTACTCATATACCCTTGATTGAAGAATGGTCCTCCTCTACCAGGGAAGCTCATCCTCTTTGAAAAGCACACAGCTTCAGGAGGGATGCACATTGAATGGTGAGGGAGGAAGGGGACACCTGCCTAGCCAGCCAGATCAACCAAATCAACTCCTGTGATCAATGGGTGACAGATGTCACAGTCAGATCACCTTCAAAACCCTGAGTCTCCTCTGAGTCCAAGAGTCTGGACAAGTGGCTGTCCTCCCTGCTACAACATCTTCAAAGACAGAAGACTTGGCTCCTCCAAATGTATCACATTTCCATGTGGCAGTATCCATTGCTAGTGAGTTACTTATTATGAAATGAAATCTGTTGTCTCTAATTTTCAGTCATTGGTACTTATTTTGCCAGCAATGTCATTTTTGGTCTTATCACCTTTAGCCTAAACATCCCTAATCCCTCCTTTTATCCCCAAAGCACAAGAAAAACTGCTGCTCTACATCTGTAAGCAATGAGGAAGCACAGAGAGTACTCCTAAGGTAGTAGGCGGTCCTTTCAATCTTCTACCTGACTAGAGCCAAAAGCCAGCCAGGCTTGTCAGGGATATTGGCCTGGGAGAAGACAGACAGTAAAGAAATCCAGAACTGAACTGATCATCACCTCTACTGGCCAGAATGAAAATGCTGCAATGAATGAGGCAGAGGTAAAACCAGCATAGAATTTATGACATTAAAGAAACCTGAGTGACTGCTGGCCCAGGCGAGCCAAGTAACCACCAGAAAGAACCTTCTGCTTTTAGGGAAAGGAGTGCAAAAGTCAAATTTCTTAGATCATTTACCTAAAGACCACAGAGTCAGCATAGTGAGGCAACAAGAACATGCTAGGTAGAATTGTTATAAAACAAACAAAACTGGGAAAAAATAAGAAACAAATTCTCAAAATAAAAAACATTAAAATCCATAAATATGTATAATTATAATGTGTTGATTAAAATTTATTTAAATATTTTAAGCTGAGTGCATTGGCACATACCTGTCATCCTAGATATTCAGTTCAAGGCTGAACTGGGCAATTTAGCAAGACCCTGCCTCAAAATAACAAATGAAAAGGGTTGGGAATGTGATTCAGTGGTAGAGTATTTGCCTCGCATGCACAAGACCCTGGGTTCAATCCCTAGCACTGCAAATAAATTAAAAAAAACACATATATACATAAAATAATAGTTATTTTTTTTAAAAGCAGGAGTATTTGCTCAAGGAGATAAGGTATAGGCAGCTTTTTTCCTCCTGGATACTCAGGAAAAGAACAGTCATGTTTAACCACAAAGAGTGACACACATTCACTAAATGTTCATTTTCTTACTGATTGCATGTTATCATCATGCAAGCATCATGCCATGAGTGCTGGGGTGAGCAAGAGAGACTTGGTCTGGACCTTCTTCCTGCAGCCCTGAAATTATGAATGGTTCTGATTAGTTTCTATGTCTTTGAGGGAACTCTCAGCTATCCTGACAGGCAGGACACAGATCATTAGCCCTTGATCATATAGATGTGGATAAGCAATGACTCACCCAAGATCCCACATAACAGATTGTGGAAGAGTCACAATCCCAAAAACCAAATGTTGAATATTCTCTCTGATATGTGGAAGCTAACATGGAAAGTGTGTGGGGGAGAATAGAAGTTCATTGGGTTAGACATAGGGAAATGAAGGGAAGGGAGGGAGAATGGATTTAGGAAAGAGGGTAGAATGAATCAGACATAATGTTTCTATGTTCATATATTAATACATGGCCAGTGAAACTCCACAGCATATACAACCATAAGAATAGAATCCTAATTAGAGTAAGTTGTATTCTACATATATATAATTTGTCAAAATGTATTCTACTGTCATGTAAAAAGAAGAAATTAAAAAGAAGAGGAGAATTCAAATTATCCCTATTTGACAACACAATTCTATATTTAGAAGACCCAGAAAACTCCATGAGAAAATTCTGGACTTCATAAATGAATTCAGACAAGTAGCAGGATATAAAATCAACACCCATAAATCAATTGTGTTCCTATACATCAGTGATGAATCAACTAAAAGAGAAATTAGGAAAACTATCCCATTCACAATAGCCTCAAAAAAATATCTTGAATCAATCTAACGGAAGAGGTGAAAGACCTCCTCAATGAAAACGAGAGAGAGAGAGAGAGAGAGAGAGAGAGAGAGAGAGAGAGAGAGAGAGAGAGAGAGAACGAGAACACGCCAGGGAGTGGGCTTTTATTGGGGAACAAAAAATTCCAGGGAAAATTCCATCCAATGAAGGTTAAGGGGGGGCAGCATCTCAAAGTCAGGGGTGACAATTGGGTCTTTGGGGCAGTGGCCAGTCACATCTCTGCATGGACAAGCCCTCGGACCTGGAGAAGGGTGGGGAATAGGGGAATAGCTCTGACACAGCTGTGTCTAAGCGCCTCTCACCCAGCCAGGGAGGTAACTCAAATCACGTCCGAGGATGGCCTCTCACAGTAATAAAAAGAAATTTAATCCCTATCTCTCACTCTGCACAAAACTCAACTCAAAGTAGATCAAGGACCTAGGTATTAGACCAGAGAACCTGCTCCTCACAGAAGAAAAAGTAGGCCCAACTCTCTATCATGTTGGCTTCGGAACCAACTTCCTCAACAAGACTCTTAAAGCATAATAAGTAAAATCAAGAATCAATAAATGTGATGGTAGCAAACTAAAAAGCTTCTTCACATCAAAGGAAACAATCAAGTACATGAAGAGAGAGCCTAAGAATGGGAGAAAATCTTTGCCACCTGCACCTCAGGGCATTAATCTCCAGGATATACAATGAACTCAAAAAACTTAATACCAAGAAACAAACAAACAAATCACCAAATCAATGAATGAGCAAAGGAACAAACAGGCACTTCACAGAAGAAATATGATCGGTCAACAAATATATGAAAAAAATGTTCAACATCTCTAGCAGTTAGACAAATACAAATTAAAACTATACTAAGATTCCATCTCACTGCAGTAAGAATGGCAATTATCAAGAATATAAATAGCAATAAATGTTGGTGAGAATGTAGGGAAAAAGGTACACTTATACATTGCTGGTGGGATTGCAAACTGGTGCAACTACTCTTGAAAACAGTATGTAGATTACTTAGAAAATTTGGAATGGAACCAACATTTGATCCAATTATCTCACTCCTCAGCGTATATATACCCAAAGGATTCAAAAACATCATACTAGAGTGATGCAGCCACATCCATGTTTATAGCTGCTCAATTCACAAAAGCTAAGTTTATGGAACCAACCTAGGTGCCCTTCAACAGATGAATGGATAAAGAAAATGTGGTATACATACACAAAGTAATGTTACTCACTCAACCATAAAGAAGAACGAAATTATGGCATTTGCTGGTAAATGGATAGAACTGGAGATTATCATGCTAAGTGAAATAAGCCAATCCCCCAAACCAAAGGCTAAATGTTCTCTCTAATATGCAGATGCTAACACATAATAAAGGAGTAGTGAATAGAAGTTCACTGGATTAGACAAAGGGGAATGAAGGGAAGGGAGAGGTGATGGGAATAGGAAAGACAGTAGAATAAATTGAACACAAGTTTACTATGTTCATATATGTTCCCATCTCATACAATCTTTAAAGCTACTTACATACAAGATCCTTTCCATTTCTCTCATTTCCAGTCCCCAATGGAACCTGATGGAAGAGTTAAAGGAGTCTAGAGACCACACTCAGTCTTGTGTGCACTGCCTTAAACTACAGAAACTGGGGATTCCCATCCTTCAAACCAAGGCAGATTTGAGCAAGAGTTTCACAATAAACCCCAAGGACCAAAGAATCTGCTTTAGCACCAGATTCAAACCATGAGATTGACACTATAGAAAACCCCCCAAAAGTAGAAATGTAAAAAATCATTCTTTATTCAAGTTGGAGGAGGGGAAGAAAAGACATTGTGAGACAAATGGGTGAACCTCACACTGGGCACCTTCTATCTACTATGACTTACCCTTTCAATTGTCCAGGTTCAAAACTGAGGCATCTAACAGCTCCCTTCTCCAGCTGTGATCTCCCCTTTATAGATTCACATGTACTTCTAAGTCATGCTCATCCTTGCTCTGACCAAGGAAGACTGAAACTGTCTCCTACCCGGGCCTCTATGATTTCAGCTTCTCTCTTGAAAACTCTACCTATGAGCCATTCCCATTTGCATCTTCCTAAAGAATATATCCCATGCCATTATTCTGTTACTATATATTGCATATCTCTATGAGCTATACCATTGTGAACTGACCCCCAGGGCATAGAGGGTTCTGCCCAACATTTGCCTAACTTGTGATTTTGCTCCATAACCCACCATTCATCCACATTTCCAGCCAAATCAAACCCTGCTTGCACAATCCTGTCTGTGTTCTGTTAGCTGGGGTTCTTCTTCCCAAAATCACTGGCTAAAAACCCGTCTATCTTGAAAGGCCGTTTCAAATTATGGCCCCTTAGTAAAATGATTCATCAACCCCACCCCCTAAACACTGGATCTCTAAGAATCTCTCCTTGTAGGTGCCAGGTTTTGCTTTATACAATTAGTGTTAAATCTGCCTCATTTCCTTTAAAGGTCCTGGAAGGCAGGATTATGCCCTGCTTATCTAGAATTCCTGCAACATAAACTAAAGGTTGCATTCTACAGCAAACATTGGAAGAGAATCACTAAGCCTTTTAGAGTACTCTGAAAACTTCCAGGGCTCTTAATTTGTGGTTCTTGGGTACTACTTCCAGAATGGAACCTTTTATTTGTTAGATAATATAAATATAAATATGGTTCTTCCTAAAACAGGGCTTCTCAATCTCAGTATTATTGTCACTGGGAATTAACTAAGACTTTGTTGTGGGGGGCTGTCCTGTGTACTGTAGGATGTTGACCAGAATCCCTGGTTCCTACACATTACATGTCAGAAATCCCTCATCCATCATCCTCCCATCTCTGAAGTGACAGAAATATCCCTAAATATTATCATATGTCCCTTAAGAGATAAATTGCACCTGGTTATGAAAGACCCACCATGCTTTCCTATAGCAGGTGCAATGACTTAAAAAAAAATCCCCAAGCCAAAAGTTAGGCTTTGCTGGCAACATAAACACCCAGAGAAGTAAGGAAATAGGTATCTTGCAATTACTGACCACCAGCAGCCCACAACTGGGAAGGCTTAGAAATAGGTACCATGCCCTAAAAATTAAATTAGAACAAGCTAACAGAGGGGGACTAGAACCAACTCTTATGCACATATAGCAACTCACAGGCCCCGTCTTCTGGGTCCCCCTAGAGGGGTTATCTCTCTCTACTGCATCCTGAGAATTGCTCTACCAGCCTAAACTGGGAAATACTGCCACAAATTACATAATTCTTTTTTTTTTTTTTTTGGTGGTTAAGGAACTATACTCTAAATCATGAGTTGGCAAATATTTTCCATAAAGGACCAGCTAGTGAATATATTAGGTTTTGTGGGCCACCTGGTCTCTGTTACAACTATTCAACTTTGTACAAGGAAGCACCAAAGCAGCCATAGACAGTATGTGCATCAATGGGTATGGCTTTGTCCCAGTAAAACTTTACTTAAAAAGCAAGATGGTAGGCCAGATTTGACACACAGCTGTCTGATCTCTGCTCTGTTCTGCATCACACAAAGTGTTCCTTTCACGAGGCTGCATATTTTTTCTCAGATCTTAATAAGAGGAAAAGTTATGCTTCTTCTGAAGAAATTTTTCCTTCTTATTGCTCTGAATCTTGCAGAAGATGTTTCCCACATTTCTTTGGCTAGCAAGGATTTTAGAGCTGAATTTAGCACAGAACTCTAGCAACTTTACAAGGCTTTATATTGTGTCCTATCTTATTTTTCTCATTTCTTGAATTTTCCCTATCTGGACACATTTTCCCCACCTTTCTGGAATTTTTTTAGTTCTACAATCCACCTGCAGAAACTTTTTAGAATAAGATCAGTGATAAACAAAAAGAAAAGGCAGGATGCACAGAATGGCAGTCAAATAGGAAGGTCTATGATGAATTTGTTTTTTTCTAATTTTATTTATTCTTTTTAGATATAGATGACAATAGAGTATATTTTGACATATTCATACAAACATGGAGTATACTTTATTCTAATTAGGATCCCAGTCTGTGGTTATGATACATTTCTTCTTAACAATCTTGTCCAAAATCTTCCTTACAGAAGGTTCCACTTAACGAATGTAGAAACTTCCCTCATCCTCTTTAGAGTGAACTAAATTTGGTACTCATAAAGCCAAAAAAGTAATTTTGTAGTGGAAGCAGCTGACAAATAACAACATTAACAAAGTGATGAAGGTTACCATCACAGGCATGTCCTGCTGATCTCATATATCCCAATATGATGTGATGAGAAAGGCACCTCACTTCAGAAGTATCTCCATTCTAACTATAAGAACCCAGATTTGGGGATATTCTACAGGATACCCTGGCCAAGACTCTTCAAGAATATTAAGGTCATAAAAAAACAACAACAAGAAAATGGAGCTGGGGTATGGCTTAGTCATAAGAGCACATATACTTAATGTGCACAAGGTCCTAGGTTCAAACACTGTTTCTCTTTCTCCCTCCCTACTTCCCTGGCTCCTAACCACCTCTGCCTGTTTCATCCATACAATGCATGATAATCAGACAACAGGAAGCAACCAAATCCAAATAGTCTGCTGGAGATAGCACTCTGCTCTGTCTTACCTGGAAACAAATGGGCTAAGTGGTGATTCTTCCTTTCACTCACCCAGCTCCTTCAGGTCAGATAGGCTCCCTAAAGGAAGCCACAACAGAAAATCATATACCTTGAAGAGCAAGAGTGAAGGACTGGGAATAAACTCTGATTCATAGCCTGGGTATTATCCAAGGTTTATAATTTCTGGGAAGGAAAGAATATCATCCCAAATGAAAATCCACCCCCCGCCCGTCCTCATGGAGCTTACCATTTGGGGGTAGGGAGATGATACATATAAAATAACATTTGTAAAGAGTTTCATTCATTCCTGTATTTCCAATAGCATTTGACATGGATGTATACCCAGAAGATGATTGGTATTTTGCTCTCTCCACATGTTCATCCTAATTCCCTTTTTGTGAATAGCTATTATAATTTTATATCTCACATCATGCCATAAGACTGGAGGCTAACAATAAGTAAAAATATGAAATAAATACACAAGAAAACCCCCAGTAAATGAATATAGGAAAAGTGTAGAATTATAGTCTAATCAATTTTTTTTTTGATGTAGGATAACAATTATAAATGTCTGGAATTGGGCCATGCAATACAGAAGCTATTAGCTAAATGTGGTTTTTAAAATATAAATCTGCTGAAATAAAATCATTCAGTTCCTGGATCATGTTAGCCACACTGAAAATAGCTCAACAGCCATGTCTGAGGAGGGGCTACTGTGTTGGATGGTGCGGACAAAAAGTATTTCCATCATTGTAGAAATTTCTCTTGGACAGCTGGTCTAGAGCAAAGATTGCTCCCCCCACAAAAAAAGTGTATAGGGCTGGGGATATAGCTCAGTACAGGAGCATTTGCTTAGCATGCACAGACCCTGGGTTTAATCCCCAGCACCAAGGGAAAAAAAAATAGTGGAGACTGTAGATAGTATGTATTGATAAAATCTGTCTGAGTTGTGTTTTTGGTTATTGTTTTGTTATTTGTTTCTTTTTGTAAACTCAGAGTCTCATGTGTGCTAGGGTTTCATACCCCAGACCTTTGTTTAGTTTTATAAACAGGCTGGCACTGAACTTGTGATCTTCCTGCCTCATCCTCCCAAGTAGCAGGTGTGCACAATTATGTCTGGCTTGGCTGAAAAAAAAAAAAAAAAAATATATATATATATATATATATTTTTTTAAAGGAATGGGCTATAGGCTGCTAAGTATCCATGATTTTTTCCACATTTTTAAAATTGGTTCATTATAGTTGTACATATTGATGGGATTTATTGTTACATATTCATACATGTCACAATGTAACAATATAATTTGGTTAATATCAATCCCTAGCACTTCCCCACCTCCGTCTGTACCTCCCACTTTGATCCCTTTCCTCTACTGATCTCCTTTTGAATTTTAGATTCACCCCTACCCTTGTTTTCCTTTTTCCTCTCTAGCTTCCACATTATAAGGAAAAACATATGACCCTTAACTTTCTGAGTTTGACTTCACTTAACACGATGGTCTCTAGTTCCATTCATTTTTCTGCAAATGACATAATTTCATTTTTCTTTATGGCCAAATAAAACTCTCTTGTGTATCTATACTATATTTTCTTTATCCATTCATTCGCTGATGGACAACTAGGCTAGTTCCATAGTTTGGCTATTGTGAATTATGCTGCTATAAACATGGATATGCGTGTATCACGATAGTAAGATGATCTTCAATTCTTCAAGGAAAATACCTAAAAGTAATATAGCCGGGTCATCTGGTGGTTTCATGCTTATTTTTTGGAAGACCCTCCAAATTGATTTCTATAGTGGTTGTACTAATTTACAGTTCCACCAACAGTGTAAGTGTTCCTTTTTCTCCACATCCTCTCCAGCATTTATTATTTGCATTCTTGATGAATGTCATTCTGATAAGAATGAGATGAAATCTGTAAAGTTTTAATATGCATTTCCCTAACTGTTAAAATATTGAGCATTTTTTTTTCTTTTGAGAAGTGTCCGTTTAGTTCATTTGCTCATTTATTAGTAGGGTTGTTTGGTTTTTTTTGTGTGTATGTAAAGTTTTTTTTTCTTTTTGGTATATTTTAGATATTAATCCTCTGTTGGAAGAGTAGCTAGCAAAGATTTTCTCCCATTCTGTGGGGTTCTGTCTTCATATTCGTAATTGTTTCCTTTGCCAGGTAGATGCTTTTTAATTTGATGCTGCCCCATTTATTAACTCTTGGCATTATTTCCTGAGCTTTAGCAGTCCTACTGAGAAAGTCATTGCTTGTGCCTAAAAGCTGGAGTGTTGACCCTACATATTCTTCTGGGAGAAATAGTTTCTGGTCTAATCCTGAGGCCTATGATCCATTTTGAGTTGTTTTTTTGAGCAGGGTGAGTTCAATTTCATTCTTTTACATATAGATAACCAGTTGTCCTAAGCAGCATTTATTAAAAAGACTGTCTTTTCTCCAATGTGTTTTTGGCACATTTGTCAAGGGTCAGATAAATGTACATGTGTGGATGTGTTTTAGTGTTCTATTGCATACCACTGGTCTAAGTTTCTGTTTTTATGCCAGTACCATGCAGTTTTTTTTTTTTTTTACTATATGATTTGAAGTTAGGTTTGTGATGCCTCCAACATTGCTTTTTTGGCTTAGAATTGAAGTTTAGTACTGTTCCCCCCCCCCCCCCCCGTTCTGTGAAGAGTGTCATTTGCGTTTTGATAGGATTACATTAAATCTGGATATTGCTTTTGGTAGTATGAGGTATTTTACCAATAATAACTGTCCCTATCCATGAAAATGGGAGTTCTTTCCATCTTCAGAGGTCTTCTTCAATTTCTTTCTTCAATTTTCTATAGTTTTCACCTCCTTGGCTAGATTTATTCCTTGGTATCTTATTTTCTTTGAAGCTAGTGTAAATAAAAATGTTTTCCTGATTTTCTTTATCAGCAGATTCATTGTTAGTATATAGAAAGCTGTTGATTCTTGTATGTTGATTTTGTAACCTGGTATTTTGTCCAATTTGTTTTTTAGCTCTAGCAGACTTTTGGTAGAGTTTTTGGGTCTTCTAGGTATAAGATCATATCACCTGCAAACAGTGCTAATGTGACTTCTTTCTTTCCTACTTTTATCCCTTTTATTTCCTTCTCTTGCCTAATTGCTCTGGGTAGAATTTCTAGCTCTCTTTTAAATAGGAGTGGTGAGAGTTTTCCATGTGATTTTTGCCAGGCAGAAACCCAGGTCCAGTGCCTATTTATAATACAAGATAGAAACTTGGATTTTTGTAAAAAATCGACAGATTTTTAAGTAGTTCCAATCAACAAAACAAAACAGAACAAAACCAACCAAACAACAACAACAACAACAATAAAAAACAAAACCGAAAGGCCAAATACACTTTGGAGACATCTGTGACTGAAGTGAATCCTGATTCCTGCAGAAGCCTTGCACAAAGACTTCAGGTAAGAGCCTGAGTAATGGTGGAAGGTTGAGGTTAGGGCAAAGTTGATTAGTAGGTTTCAGAGGTCCTCTGGAGGAAATGATCCTTGGGGATATAAGATATATTTATTCATATATTTGAAGAAGAAACAGAGAAAAGGAGAAAATGTCCACTTTTGGACACAAAACAAGATTACCCAGAACTGTCTCTAGGATCCCATGAACACACTAGAAACTGCTGCCCTAACAGATGTGGCCCCAAAGGGTATTCAGTAGAACCCAGCATCTCTGGGGCCATCACAGGGTGTAATTGTCTGGGGCTATGTGTCATCTCAGGCCCCTCTCCTTAAATACTTAATGGTTCCACATTTGACTTAGATTTCAGGGTGTGGTATAAATTAGCAATGGGAAAAAAGGTCCCAATGTTTTAAATGAGAAGGACCTTACTATTTTTTGTGTCTGAACCAGAGGCTGGGTTAGGGGAAGAATTAACAGTGCACTAAAGAGACATGGCTGCTGCCCTCTTGGAGCACAGTCTTGTGTGGAACGTGAGCATTTATGAAATCCCAGTCATACAAATGCAAAGGAGAGTTGTGTAAAATGAGATGCTGAAAAATGAGGCATCAGAGCTATGCAAGTGCCTGACATGGGATCTGATTCAGTGAAGAGGAATTAACCAGGTATAATCAGAAGGGACAGCACATGCCAGGCAGAGTTGCAGTAGGAAATCTGGTGCTTATAGAGGTCACTAGAGTATAAGAGTGAGGGTGAGGATGAAGCAGAAAATGAAGCTGAACAGGAAGGTAGGGCCCCAATCTTGCAAGACATTTCAGGCTATTGTAAAGATTTCTGCTTTTACCCTAAAGAGAAAAAGAGCCATAAAAAGATTTAATGAGGGATGATACAATAAGACTTCACTGCAGAAAGTGATTCCAGGCAAGGTAGAAACAGACTGAACAGGCCTGAATGGCAGTAGAAACTATGCAGGAGGCTGCTGCAGGATGCAGGTGAGAAATGGTCTTCTGCACTGGAGACGGGGTGGTCCACGGAGATGGAGGTGATTGAGCAAAATGATGACTCCAGAGACATTTACCATGCAAATGCAACCTGGGCTAGGCTGTTGAGACTCAAGCCTCCTTATGAGAATATCTGCTAGAGGTCATGGAGCCAGAGGAGGGAAGAGGCCCTAACAGTGGTTCAGGTCTCATGTAGCAGGATCCTCTCTTGGCCACCATATCCTTTCAGGCTCTGGATAAAAGACATCATTTGATAGGTTCCTAAGCAAAGTCCTAGGACTAAGTGCTTCTCATGTCTTCCAAAATCTTATATAAGTTAAATAAAAATCAACTTCCAGAGAACAGAATGTAGAGAAGAATACTGTGTAACTCTATTCCACTTATCAGACAGATAGTGAGACAAACATTATTGTCAGAATGATGAATTGGTGGCAAAAAGGACCATTTCCCAATGCTAGCATACAGTTCTGTTATTTGGAACCCTCGGTGTACTGCTGTCTGCTTTAATTTTACAGGTACTTCTTTTCCTTGGCAAAGCTGGACTGCAGTGACAGCTCCTCCCCTCGGTCAAAAAAAAAAATCCCTTCTCAGCAAAGAGCCGCTCTGAGGAACAAACAGCATGGCATCACCTTTGCAACTTACCCAGAGCTAGAGGACTTCACTTTCTGAGGTCCAGAAGCATCATTACAGAGCTAGAAGAGGTGGGAAAGTTCACCTCATCCAATCCCATTTTTACACATATACTCATGGAGAAAGAATTGACTGGCTCAAGTCAAGTTCATTTACTGGCTTCTACCCTGTTTTCTTTCCTATCCCTGTCTTCCTCATCCACATAATAATACACTGTGGAGAATTACTGTGAGCTAGGTCTGAGTTAACCACAGAGATGTTTCATCTCACTTTGCTCTCAAAGCGACCCTACAAGGAAAATAAATTAGTCCACTCTACAGATGACAAACACAAGGCTGGGCGAGATGAGCACAGGTGGTTCAAGTCCATGGAGTGGTAAGCAGCCTGACACCAGAGCATACAAAGCTGACAGTCTTGAAACATGTAGCCCCTACACACTATGTGTTTTCTGGTCCTGGATTAGAGGGGAGAGAAGAGGCAGAAGGGAGAGGAAGTAATCCCTATCGGCAGAGATACATTAATAATCTGGCATCATAGGAACTGTTATTTCTCTGAATCTGTAGGAGATTGGTTCCAAGACACCACCACCCTCAGGATACAAAACTCCACGGATGCCAGGTGTGGTGGAACATTCCTGCAATGCCAACGACTTGGGAGGCTAAGGCAGGAGGACTGCAAGTTGGAGGCCAGCCTGCACAACTTAGTAAGACCCTCAGCAATTTATTCTGTCTTTAAATAAAACATAGGAAGAACAGAAGACAGAGTTCAGTGGTAAAGGCCCCCTGGATGCAATCCCTAGTTCAAACAAACAAAAAACAACATTAAGGCTCAATTCCTTTTCATAAAATGGCATTATACTCACATATAGCCTGTATACATCTACTTGTATACTTCAAATCATCTCTAGATTACTTATAATGTATAATATAGTATGAATGCTATGTAAATAGCTGTTATGCTGATAATTAATGATGATAATAAAAGTCTGTAAATATGTTCAGTGTACTTTTCTCCCAAATATTTTTCATCCACCATTGGTCAAATCTTTGGATGAATATAGAAAACTGATTATACTAATCCTAATCAGAGCTAGTGTTGACTGAATACAAATCACATACCCAGCTGATGCTAGTCATTTACATATATAATTCTTGCAACATTAATTAGAAGTGTGTTATTTGATTTCCAAACACATGGGGGTTTCCTAGTTATTGTTTAATTGTTGCATATAACTTAATTGCACTGTAGTCAGAAATACACTCTTTATGATTCTATTCCTTGAAATTTATTGAAAAATGTACATCATGTATTAATGTATATTATTTCTAACATTCAATTTTCTCACAAATGAGGAAACTGGAGTTCAAATATTTAATCACTATGCTAAAAGCAGCACCTAGGTATAGCACTGCAGCCAAGATAAAGAAAAGCACCCATCTCACTTCATGAGTCCCTTTCCCCAAAGCTATGCTGTATCTGAAAAAAGAGATAAAATAAATTTCATATTATGTATATTTTACCACAATAAAAAATAAAGTAAATAGGCCTACAATCCCAGAGACTCAGGAGGCTGAGGTAGGAGGATTGCAAATTGAAGGCCAGCCTCTGCAACACAGGGAGACCTGGTCTCAAAATAAAAAATAAACAGTGATGGGGACACAGCTCAATGGTAGAGTACCCCAAGCACAAAAAAGAAAAAAGTAAACATAAAAATGAAAAACTTGCAATTTAGTTTTATCTATATTTAGAGAGCTCCCTCACATCCTCTGATATGAATTACATTTTTAAAGAATTTACACTTTTTTTTAACATAACAACACACCTGGTAGGCAATAAAAACTTTGTTCATGTGCCTCTCTTAAAGTTTGATCTTTACGTGCTAATCCCATCTGTGAGGAATCATCTACTTTTGTTCTACAGGCGAATTCCACCATGTGAAGTATGATAATTATTATATGGTAGGATTTATGAGTCAACTATCTTGCAGCTCTGTTGGTTTTTCTTACTATAAGTTCTAATCTAAGTCCAAAACTGTTTACAAGGGAATCTCTCGGCAGAAAGCAAAAGACTACATGGATCAATCTAAGCCTATTTTATACCAAAAACACAGTGTGCCTCCCACACTTAGATATAAGAGATGTTTAGATTAGGACTTAGAGGTTCAGAGAGGCATCTGCTCCGGGCCATGAAGTTCATGGGAAAAGGCAGGTGTAGACATCTGAAGACTTGCACAGATAGGACATGCCTAAGAAAGGCAAGATTCCAATGTTAACCAAATCCTTCTACTCACAATGTGGTGCATGGGCCCAGCGACTTGCTAGGTGAGTGCCCTCTAACCAGTTAACTTCTTTAAGTCTTGGTTTCCTCAGTTGGAAAATGGGGTAATGATACATGAACCTCAGAGGCTGTTGTGAAGATTAGGTTTGCAAAGCACTGGAAAAGTGGGTATACAATAAATGCTGGTTCTTTGACTTCTAATAAATATGGAACACTTAACTTTTGCCCTTGTATCTTCCAAGTTCCATCCTCCTTACTCTGCCTCATTCAGCATGAACTCTGTTTACTCTTTTCAGATTCTCTGTAACTAAGTCAATTTCCTATACTACTTAGATGCCTCAATAAAGGGTAGAGTTCTATTTGTCTTCACAGGAACCTATCAGAACAGTAAATTACTAATGCTAATTAAAGAGAAGGTCTTGAGACTATCCTATGGTTCCTGTATTTAAACCCCAGCTCCACCCCCTGCTGTATAAAGCAACTTCTTTGTCCCTCAATTTCTTCATTGTAAAACTGGGATAAAAGTTTTACTTAGTAAAGTTTATATTTTGAAATAAAATGAGATAATATGTGTACATGACATGCAATATATGAAGAATGTTAAGGCCTGGAAGGCCCTTAAAACATCTGTTCCAAATTTTGCATTTGACAAATGAGTTCAGTGAAGCCCAGAGGGTAGATGAGCTGCCCAGGGTCACACACCATTAGCCTATGACATAGCACATGCCTTTTTGTAAATGTTGACTTTGTTTTCTCACCACTTTCTGCCATACTGTTATAAATTTATCCGGCTATACTGGGAGGAGAAAAATAAGTGTTGTGTCCTTAAATGTGCATATTTCTCTTTCTTTTTCTTCTATTTATTTATTCATTCTCTCTCTCCCCCCCCCGCCCTCTTTCTCCTCTTTATTTTTTTTCCTTTTTTGTATTAGGCAATGAACCCAGGGGTGCTTTACCACTGACTTACATTTCATACATCTCAGCCCTCTTAATTTTTTTATTTTTTGAGACAGGGTCTTACTAAATTGCCTAGACTGGCCTCTACATGGAATCCTCTTGCTTTGGCCTCCCGGGTAGCTGGGATTACAGGCATGTGCCACCACACCCACCTGCTGCTTATAAAAGTTGAAGATGATACAGTGTGGTGACAATCATAGACTCATTTGAATCAGAAAGGCAGTGATGAGAAGCACTTGACTTAAAACTGGTGGCATCATTTGTTACATGAATCTCTTTCATCCCCTGCATTGCAGTGAACACCATGAAAGCTTGTGGCTTCTGCAGATGAGACAGGCATGCAAGGGCTACAAAACCCTGCAATTTAAATAATCTGAGGGTAGAAGGCAGGCAATGCTTTCTACAAGCTCCATAAAGAAGGTACTGTCCTGAAGTCAAAGGAGGAGAAAGCAGCAACAATGGTAGCAGCAGATGCAAGGAAGCAAAGAAATGGAGTATGTACCAGTGGTTAACTGTTGAGGCAAGAATATATAGAGAGAAAACAGAAAATAAAAATAAAAATAACAGAGTTACTTTGGATTAGGTAGAGAGAAGTGAAGAGAGGGGAGGAGTATGGGGGTAGGAAGAACAGTAGAATCAATCTGACATTATTATCCTATGTACATATATGACTACATGACTGGTGTGATTCTACATCATATACAACCAAAAGAATGAGAAATTATACCCCATTTATGTATGACGTGCATCCTACTGTCATGTATAACTAATTAGAACAAATGTTTTAAAAAGATAAAAAAAACAAGGAGGAACAGAGAAAAACAAGGACTCATGAGGAAAAAGGGAAGTAGGGGAGAATAAGAAGAAAGAGAAAGAGAGAGAAAGAGAGAGAGAGAGAGAGAGAGAGAGAGAGAGAGAGAGAGAGAGAGAGAGTGTGTGTGTGTCACCTAGAAAGACAATATCCACATGTAAAGCATGTGCAGGAACTCACACCTTCCTGGGCAGACTACCCTATCTGTGTGGGAGAAAGCACCTGGGTTTAGGTCCCTCAGGTCTCCTAAGAGTGTGGCTTGGACTTCTGCCCTAAAATTCCTTCAGATCTACGAAAAGGAGGGGAAAAAGGCTACAGAGCAGCCTGGTGGGGATGGCAGGAAAATGTTATAGTGGCAACATCTTAGTCTCCTGCCAGTGATGAGCAGCCCTCTGGGAGGGACACTGAGATATGAAGTTTCTTTTGTTGATTATTGAATGTGTCAGCCAGATGAGAGAAGAGGACTCAATGCAGGAAGAAGTCTCTATTAATCTTCCTGAGCACATAGCCAGTACAGAAGCAGCCATACTGTCTAATCCACTAGTTGTGTAACAAAATCATAAAGAAGCTGATACGTCACGTACACAAGCACTCATTTGAGGGGTTTTCTGAAGCTGTCTTCCCCTCCCCATTCTACTTATGTTGAGTGCAACCAGTCATGTTATTTGAAACAAAAATGACAGAAGATTTTTCCAAAGATTCTCCACCTCTTCAAAATCTTCTTACATTTTTATGTTTGATTACCAATGAAAACAGAAGTGGCAATTTATTAAGGTCCCTGCTTCCTACAACTTTTCTTCAACTTGAAAGGTAGAATAACTGAGATACTTGTGTGTTCTTTTCATCAATATTGCTACCATGTCCTTTCATCCACTGCAAACTCAAATTGACAAACCTTAGAAAACTGGGGCTGTGGAGAAGCACAGGCAGGTATCAACCATGCAGTTAACACGAGGTGCTACCTTGAGACATTGGTGAGAATTTCTGAGAATGTCAGCAGGACATTTCATAGCAGTTTTGCATCTCCTTCTCTAAACCTGGGAGTCTCAATGTTCAATGGGAAGATAAGAGCGTCCTAAAGAGCAACCTAATATTTGGTGCAGTTCAACCTTAACTTTTGTGAGTCTACAATTTCTTTATTTTTTTTTTTTCCTGTCTAATCCTTGGCACTATTTAAAGTCCTGAAAGAGCAATGAATAGACATTAAGAAAAGGAAAAAAAAGGTAGTGGGCAGCAGGGGACTTATGTATCTCATTATTCCATTCCTGTCCCCTCTTTGCCAGAACTATACCAGCAGAGGTGATGATGATATTGAGAGTGAGATGATGCTGCATGAGCAAGAACAGGTCCAAAACCTCTTTATTGACCAACAGAACATTATTTGATCACAGATTCTCCTTGGGACCTCAAGCTACCCCTTAGAACAGCAGTCAGCAAACTATAGCTTGCAGGCCAAGTCTAGCTAGCCACCTGTATTTTTATAGCCTTTGAGCCAAAAATTATTTTTATAAAGTTAAAATGGTTATAGAAATATCTATACAGTAGCCTTATTTTGCCTTTTTACCCACAAAGACTGAAGTATGTATTTAGGTTTGCTTGCCTCTGGTCCATAGGAACTACAAGCTACCTATAGTCTTGGCTGGTATTTTTTTCTGATTTTAATCCCTCTATCCAAATAGCCAAACAGTATAATTCTAGGAATTACATGAAGAAAATAATCAGAGATATGTGAAATAATTATTGTTTGAAAATTCTTTATAATGTTATTTATCATTGTATTGAGTATAAAAATCTATAGAATTGCTAAAATTTATCTTATAAATCAGAAACCATTTCAGGTTCTAAATGAAGATACATTCATATGATGAAATATTACATTTCATGTGTGTGTGTGTGTGTGTGTGTGTGTGTGTGTGTGTGTGTGTGTATGTGTGTGTGTGTGGTGTCGGGGAATTGAAACTAGGGCCTTGCGCATGTTAAACCACTAAGCTATATCTCTAGCTCACAACTATTTTTAAAAATCATACTTTTGGACCTGGGAGTTTAGCTCAGTAATAGATCACTTTTGTAGCATGTGCAAGGACCTGGATATGATCCCTTGCACTATCACTGAAACACAAAATCTGGACTCTTCCCCAGCTTAAATTCTGATATTTTATGTGAAATAATCTCATATCAGCAATTAAAAATGTGTCAATGGTAATCTGTCGCACTTTTTTTGAAAATTTATTACAGGAAATCTCAAACATACAAAATTAAAGAATATAATATAAAGAACCCCTACATACCCAGACACCAAAATTATATACTTGGAGTCAATCTTGTTTCATCTATATCTTCTACCTTCTCACACCACATAAGGTATGATTTTATCCACAAACCCTGAAGAAGCTTTAGAAGAAAATAACTTTAAAAAACCCATAATTTTAAAAAAGTACAAATTTATATTTTTGATTTCCCCAATTGTCTAAAAAAAAAACCCTATAATTTATCCAAAACAAAATTCAAATACTATCCCTACTTTATACTGTTATGTCCCATAAGTCTTTTTAAAGATATAAGCTCCTCTTTATTTGTCCTTGCAACTCATTTGTTGAAGAAAATAGCTAATTTCTCCTGTAAAGATACAGTCTGGGGGAGC
Organism: Ictidomys tridecemlineatus; assembly: GCF_052094955.1. NCBI lineage: Eukaryota > Metazoa > Chordata > Mammalia > Rodentia > Sciuridae > Ictidomys > Ictidomys tridecemlineatus. Next base: position 111,470,932 of record NC_135478.1, on the reverse strand, counting down.
TGGGGGTGTGGCTCACCGGTAGAGTGCTCACTTAGCACATGTGAAGCGCTGGGTTCGATCCTCAGCACCACACAAAAAACAAATAAATAAAATAAAGGTATTGTGTCCAACAACAATTAAAAATAAAATAATAAAAAAAATATATAGTCCAGATGTATTGCTTTCATTCCTTTATTGTTTAACATGTTCCTCTGTGCCCTGTACTTCCTGAGAATTAGAAATTACACCTAGAGGTTTGGGCGGAGTTAGGCCCAGTTTTGGGCAAGACTTCTTGCCAAGTGGAGCTGTGCATTTTTATCTGGAGGCAAATAGTGTCTGGCTTTCTTTCTAGTGGTGCTAGCTGCCACCAGATTTTTGCTAGATCTTGTAATTCTTTAGAGAGTATACATATTCTACATTTATTCTACACATATTCTATTATTTTTCTGTACTTATTAGATAAAATATTCTAAAAGAGAAACTTCCCAATCCAATTATTTGGTGACTCTGAGGTATGATTCATAAAGGAAAAGTAAAATACATGCTTGATTCTTTTCTTCATCCACTGACATCACACTGAATGACTACGTGTGTTTCTCTTACCATCACATTGCAGCATGTTTTCCTAAGCCACATCCACAAATGCACACTGAGAATCTTTGGTACTTCCTGAGAGATACAGCAGTGGGTTATGACTGGGACAGAAGTGGCAAGAAGCCTCAGTTACCCCCAGTACCCTTTCAGATACACTGACTATTATGTATAACAATACACATTGACTTAATTGCTTTCCACAGGCGGACCCACAAAGTAGCAATTAGAGATTCAGACATCAGAAAGAACCTGTCCTTGACCTTAGAGGCTCCTTGTCTAATTGCTCAGGGGGGAAACTGCCACAAAATAATGAGTGCCATACACATTTGCATGAGAACATACACAAGGACACACTGCATTCTAACAGGTAGGGGACAGGGCAGCCAAGCCTCCATAGATGCAGTACATATTCACTGAGTGGGCCTGAAAAGGTGTGTAGAAGGAAGAGAGCCTGCACAGAAGCAGAAAGACAAAAGTATGGAAATGCCCTTCACCTGCCTTTACAGGTAGATGGTATGCTTTATCACACTTCTGGCCTGCTTTCAACATGGAGTCCTAAGCAAAAAGCTAGAGTTACCCTGGATAGGATGAGAACATAGTCTGTCTATCTCTCCCCTCTGGCCTAGCTTGGCTGTCAAGTTATAACCATCTAACAGAAGCAGAGGAGCTTGTTGGCCTACACCTATTACCCAGGTTGGTTCCACTGCTATTAATCAGCAGGGACCTGAGACTCCAGAGACCTCTGCCTTCCACAAGAACCTGGCCAAAAGCCTGCACCTACAGATAAAGACTAGAAGGAAACTGGAAGAAATAAACATAGGCTAGGCATGGTGGTGCATGCCAGCAATCCTAGCTAATCAGGAGGCTGAGGCAGAAGGATTGCAAGTTCAAGGCTAGCCCAGACAACTCAGTAATATCCTGTCTCAAAAAAAAATTTTTAAAGAGTTGGAGGATGTATCTTAGTGTTGGATTACCTGTCCGTTCAATCATCTCCAGCACTGAATTGAGGGGGGGAGGTGGAACTTGTTTATAACACTTATTTCATAATAAATACAACAGAATCTCTTCAGTGCAAAAGCAAAGCATACAAAAAACGCTGTATAAGTAAATTTTATATAAGTTTGGTTCCAAATGTTCACCCTTGAGAAAACATATCATGTTCACCAAGAGAAGTCACCTAGGGGTAAGGAAAAAGTCTCAGGTCTTTGTCCTGCCTCCTGCTGTGAGTCTCACCCTATACATTAGGGGATGCTACTACCCCAAGATAGCCTTCATCTCCCAGTATGAGCAGAAAGAGGATCCTTGGTGTGTACTAAATGATGACTCACTGACAAATTAAAATAAGATACCTCACCCCCAGCTTCACACCCTCCCAGCAACATATGGTCCTTGTTCTCCTTTCCAATGGGAAAAGTCTGTGATTAGTTTATAGGGAAAAGCTGCCAGGCAGAGTTCTGGGCTCTTTCCTGGGTCTGATAAAGATATTTTTGGAAGAGGACACAGTGCCTTCAGTAAAGAGCCTATCCTAACCCTACTTTCCATCTTTCATTTGCCATCTCCCAGGCAACCTGCCCTGTTCTCTCTCCCTCATTCTTTCCTTTCTATTTCATCATCACCTTCTACCTAACCTCTGCCCTCTTGCACCCACCCACCAAGCCTTCTTATACATGGGGCTCATCACTGAAGAAACCACTTCTGCCAAAGACACCAACCATACATTTTTTGATATTAAGGGATATAATTTTTAAAGGCAAACTAGAAGATTACTATTTGGGTTCTGGGTTTTTTTTTTAAGGTACTTATATTTTAATATACTATGGAAGATGTATGTTGTCTGAATTTGAGAAAAAAAAGGAAACGTGAAACTGGAATAGAATTTAAATGAACAAGACTGGCTATGAGTTGAAGATCAATGAAACTGAGGGATAAATACTGTGGAATTTTATACTAGCCTATTTTTTGGTCATCTGTCTGAAAAAATTCCATTAAAATAAAAAAAAAAATCAGATCTGGGCATGGTAGCACAAGCCTGTAATCCTAGCAACTCAGCAGGCTAAGGAAGGGGGATTGCTCATGAGACCCTGTCTCAAAATTAAAAATAAAAAGGAGTGGGGATGTAATTCAGTGCTAAAGCGCCCCTCAGTGGTAATTTCTAGTATTAAAAAAAAATCAAAGGATTCCTCCTGCTATGAGACCAGGTAAGGACTGCCTGGCATCCAGCTTCCCGCTGTCTCTCCAATTGCACCTCCCATCATACCTCCTGCTCTTCCATTTGTTTCAACATGGATTTCTGAAAGTCTAATATGTGCTGCCTCTTGCTGAGCATAACACACACCCTTATGGCTGACAGATAAGGTGCAGACTCCCCTAACACACCCCACATCTTTACAGGGTAAATAACTATTTTTCTTATTTATTTTTACTTTTTTGGCAGTAGGTTAGAGGGAATAGGAGCAAACAGATGCCCTGATGGATGTAGGCCTAGGATGTGGGCAAGCAGAAGGGAATGTGATCTAGCTAGGTAGATGGGAAGACAGGAAAGGCTACCCAAGGAAGGTCCCACTTGTGCACAGCAATGTTGTCTCCTTCCCCTGAGTCCCACCTCTCTCCTTGTGTGAATACTTCACTGCCTACATGCCCAAATCCTATCTCCTGGGATGCTTTCCTTGCCCCTCTCATGCAAGGTATGATCTCATTGGTGTCCCATCAACTGTAGCCACATCCAAACACCCAAATGCCTAGAGAAACCAGTTAGGTATCATGACTGAGGGTGCAAGACAAGTCCAAAACCAGAGGAGAACCAAAGATACATGTCCCTTTTCAAGTGTAGCCCACCATGGCTGGGTACAAATGTGGACTGAGCTTCCTCAGAAGAAGACATACAATGAATCAACAAATATATGAAAAAATGTTCATCATCTCTAGCAATTAGAGAAATACAAATCAAAAATACTCTAAGATATCATCTCACTCCTGCCAGAATGGCAGCTATTATGAAGACAAACAATAATAAGTGTTGGCGAGAATGTGGGGAAAAAGGTACACTCATACCCTGCTGGTGGGACTGCAAATCGGTGCAGTCTATATGAAAAGCAGTTTGGAAATTCCTTGGAAATCTGGGAATGGAACCACCATTTGAGCCAACTATCCTTCTCCTCAGTCTATACCCAAAAGTCTTAAAATCAGCATACTACAGGGACACAGCCACATTAATGTTTATAGCAGTACAATTCACAATAGCTAAACTGTGGAGCCAACCTAGATGCCCTTCAGTGGATAAACAGATTAAAAAAAAATGAGGCATATATACACAATGGAATTTTACTCAGCAATAAAAGAGAACAAAATCATGGCATTTGCAGGTAAATGGATGGCGTTGGAGAAGATAATGCTAAGTGAAGTTAGCCAATCCCCAAAAAACAAATGCCGAATGTTTTCTCTGATATAAGGAGGCTGACTCATAGTGGGGTAGAGAGGGGGAGCATGGGAGGAATAGATGAATTCTAGATGGGGCAGACAGATCAGAGGGGCAGGGGATTAGCAATAATGGTGGAATGTGATAGACATCATCATCCAAAGAAAATATATGAAGACATGAATTGGTGTCAACATACTTTATATAAAACCAGAGATATGAAAAATTGTGCTGTATATGTGTAATAAGAATTGTAATGCATTCTGCTGTCATTTATTTTTTTAAAAAATCAATAAAAAATCAATAAAAATATAAAGCAAAACTGGCTGAGGCAGGATTGTGATTTTTAGGATAGTGTGGGGATATAAGCAAAACTGGACTTTACATGCTATGTATACCTTTATTTTACCTATGAAAATTCACATAAAATTAAGATGTATGAAATCTTCAAATTGGAAAAATTTGGTTGAAAGATTTAAAAAATACTTTATGAGTTGGATGCAGTGGAGCCCTCTTATAGTTCCAGCTATTTAGAAGGTGGAGGCAAGAGGATTACTTGAGCCCAGGAGTCCAAAGTTAAACACAGAAAGACCGCATTCTCAAAAAAATAAATAAATAAAAACATATTGTGGGACAAACAAAATGTGTCTTGCAATTCAAACTAAGCAGTTACTTTCAATTGGCCTCCACCTCCAGCTGAGCAGACAGTGTTGAGGTTCCCTTCTTCTATAGCATGGGGCCTACAGACATAAGGGAGTTTGTGGAAATAGGCCTAGTCATCTGGAAGCCTTCCATGGCAGTTCCTTTCTAAAGAAAAGGAGAGCATACAAGGCTCAAGTAGACACTCTCAGTGGATGCCACAACAGCAATGTTGTCTCCTTCCCCTGAATCCCACCTCTCTCCATTCCAACATAGGCTGCTCCACCTAGAAGCCCTGGGAACCCAATTAACACAGTAGAGGAACACAGGTTCTTTCTGTTCAATAGAAGATGAAAGAAGAAACTAAGGCTCAGAGAGGTTAAACAATTTCTTCCAAATCCCACTGGAACTGGAATTCAAACTTGAGCTGCCTCAGTTCAAAACCAAAGCTCTTCCCATTACAGAATGTCTCTTAGAAATGTTCTTAATCATAGGTGATGCTGCATACAAAAGTAGCTGATGTGGGAGAAAGACTAGTGAATTTTGTTTCTGATTAAAAAATAAATAGAAACTGGGTAGTGATGGAACACTAGAAGACAATTAAAATGAATGAACTACTGATACAATTTCAATGAATCCCAAAGCATGATACTAAGTGAAAGAAGGAAGTCCCCAAAGGTTTCATATTATATGATTCCATTTTTGAAACATCTAGAAAAGACAGAAGTACTGTGATAGTCAACAGGTCAGGCAGTGGTTGCTAGGGGATAGGGATGTAGGAGAATATGACTACAAGGGACAACATGATGGAGCTTTTTTGAGGAGATGAGATTATTCTATATCCTGATCATGGTGGTGGCTGCATGAATCTATACATTTGCTAAATTTGAAGACCTGTATGTAAGCATGAATGTGTCCACAAACACACTATTACACCCAAGTCCGTTATGTTAATTTAAACAAAATAATGCTGAATCCTAGATCTAATCCTTATTAGCAGGGTGCCCTCAGAAACATTCCATAATCCTCATGAGCCTCAGTTTTCCCACTGGGTAGTAGTGTGTGATTGAAATGAAGGACAAAGAATGCTGGACACTCTAAAAATGATGTAAGTAAGAAAGGACTGTCCTTGTTAAACTTCTAAGAGTCTGTAGCCAGCAATTCAGCACCATGCCACACAGGCAGCTGTCAACACTGGATCCCACTCAGGGAGCAGATAAAGGCACTGTGTCCTCAGTTAGAGGGGTGGCTCAAATCATGGGACATTGTCTCATCACTGACATACCCTAAAACCTTCATTTTCTTCATGTGTAGTAGAGAAATAAACTGGGATTTAAAATAAACATTGGAAAGTTGTGAGGTAAATAAACCAACCAATGAGAGGCCCTTGAGAAAGGAGGTGGCAGATTCTGCATCCCAGACCAGGCACAGTCCCTAAGAAGCCCCAGGAACCCTCACTGAATCATGAGATCTGAGTGATACTGCTTGTGAATCTGGTTCAAGCCCTCCATAAAGCAGATAAAGCCATCTAGGACCTTTTTTTCTGCATGAGGCCTATCCCCTTGGATGTTGTGGTGGACCTCCTCCTCTGTGAGATGCTTGGCAGCAGCAGCAGGAAGCAGGACCTCCAGAATTTTAGAGACTCAATGAAGCTGCAGAGGCAAAGGAAAACACAGGGTGGTGGCAAGAAAATAGAGATACTCAGAGCACAATGAACTCTTTCTGGAGATGGTGCATGAGGGTCCACCTCCCCACGAGTGTGTTTTCATCTGATACTAACGTTCATGATTTCATTATAAGATATAAGTCTGAAGGAAGACCATGAAGGTTGCTTTTGCTTTAATTTCAGATAAATCAGAAACTTTGTGAGCACCCAGGCCCAGCAAGGTTGTAGCTTTGCACCATCATAAAAATAAAAGAATTAAAACTGTGACACCACAAAGCTCCAGTCATATAGTCACTGACACTTGCACCATAGGGTGCAGTATCACTGAGTCCCATTGCTATTTTTTTTTATTGTAGTAAAATACACATAACAAAATGTACTGCTTTAACCAATTTTGATTGTGTAAGTCAGTAACATTAGGTACATCCACACTGTTGTGTAATCATCACCCTAAATACTTTATCACTATATTTAACCTATGCAATTGTGTTTTAATTCTTACATTTTTTTGGGGAAAACAAAACAGACATCATCTTGTTATCAGAAAAAAAGGGCAGAAATGATAGCGTATGCATATACCTAAGCAACAAAGATGAAAAACTGCTCTCAAACTAAAATCCTCATAGCCAGAACAGGTAATGCTACTTGTTCTGTTCTAGCTGCTTGTGAGAGAATTTAACCCAATAGGAAACAAACTCTGAGTATGAGGGCAAAGGGCACAGGCTATAGGTGCAGTGGATCCAGACAGTTTTACAGGGTACCTAAAGAATACAGGGCATAAGTAGACATTCAAAAGATCATTCCTCACAGTTCTCTTTTTTGTCCTATGCACTTAGCACTGTCCTTGGCATTCAACCCTTGACTATAGTAAGCAACTCATTCCAGGGGACTGTAATGGAAATTTTCCAGATCTTAATTTTTTTCATTCTTCTCCCCTTATGTTCTTTATTTTTAATTGGCTTGATATTAATCATGCTAAACAGTACAAGCTGAATCAAATCTCTTTGATTCCGTGGGTAAACCATAACCTTAAAATAACCTCAGAGCTGTTTCAAAACAAACACTCTGAAGAAAAAAAAAAAAAAAACAACTGCTAAACTTTCAGGGTTTGAACTAAGAACTATTCACAAATTAGTAAGCAGACATAATTCAGGACAGGAGCTGAAGATCTTAAATATCCAAGGATTCATGTGAGAAGGTACTGCATCACTGTGATCCTCTTGTCCTTTAGTGTCACTGTGTCAAGAGTACTGCCCATACTCCACCATGGTACTCCTCCTCCTCAGGGTGGTTTCGGGACACAAGACTTAATAGGAAAAACAGTAAGTCTTTCTCCATCTGGCTGAGGCTTATTCCTACAAAAGGCATTTGCTTTTCATCCACACAGATGCAGAAAATGAGAAACAGAAGAGGCAATGCTTTCTTTTGAAGGGAAGTTTTATAGAAGAATATAGTTCTTGGTTAAAAAGTCTAGAAGTTAGCATATTTTTCTGTTATCAAACCAAACAGCAGCAGACTAGACCCTAGTTGTGCTGATAGCACCTAGATATCACATGCCATATTGAGTAGCCTGATGTCTCATCCTTTGAGGAAGAACATTCTGGAGTAAGTATTAATAGGTTAAGAAAGACTGGAAAACACTTGTACATTGTTGGAGGGACTACAGGCTAGTACAACCACTCTGGAAAGAAGTCTGGAGAGTTCTCAACAAATTAGGGATGGAACCATATGATCCAGCTATCCCACTCCTGGGTATTTTCCCCAAAGATCCAGAATCGTCATACTATAGCAACACAGCCACATCAATGTTTATAGCAGCACAATTCACAATAGCTAAATTATGGAAGCAACCCACATGTCTGTCAATAGATGAATGGATTGAAAAACTGTGATATATGTATACAGTGGAGTTATACTCAGCCATTAAAAAAATGAAATTATGGCATTTGCTGGTATATGGATAGAAATGGAAATATTATGCTAGCTGAAATTAGCCAAACTCAGAAACTCAAAGGTTGAATGTTTTCTCTCATATGGGGAAGTTAGAATTAAAAAATCAGGGAGGGAAGGATAAGATTACATAAAGAACCAATCAAGTACAAATTAATAGACAAGTGAAACAAGTGTAGTAGACGGGTATAAGGGGAGATTGGTACAAGGGCAACATGTGAAATCCCATCTCATGTATACTTAAAGTTTTCTTAAAATTAAAAAATAAAAGTTCCAGGAGGCCAGGGCTGAATTTTGTTCATATATTTTCAGTTGCACCTGGTAAAATGCTACGCCCATAGCAGTTATTCAAAATATATTAACTGAGGGCTGAGGCTGTAGCTCAGAAGTAGAATGCTTGTGTACCCTGTGCAAGGTTGAATTGAATGCAAGAAAGAGGAAAATAATTAAGAATCAAAAAGACAAGAATTCGAGAGAGTAAAAATTGTGCTGCAAAGGACATAAAGCTAAGGCAATACTCTTGAATTCAAAATATATTCAGTGCTATGGATGAACTGTTCAGCTCTGAGACAGTCACATAGTGGCAGGCAGCACAGGAGTGGTGAGGAGATGATAATGGCAGAAGCTGAGAGGATCTTCATTAGGAATATAGAAATATCTCAGATAATGCAGAGGAGGTGGCAGAACAGCTTCATGCTAGAAAGAGGCAAGACTTTGACTCAGGTCACTCAAGGTTAGACCTCAACTCTTTCTTTTGGCAGCTTCATGATCTCAAGGACCAAACCTCTCCTAGTCTCACTTTTTACAACTAGAAAGAGAACATGCCCCATCTAGGAATTCCTGTGTTCATGCTAGAAACACCTTATGGGCTGCCAGGAAGATAGTGATATCACATCCTAAAGTGGAACAAATTATATTCCATACATGTTTGCTTATGTCAAAATGAATGCCAATATTATATATAACAATAATGCATTAATAAAAACATTAAAAATAAATTAGATGTGCTTCAGTTATTTGTTTTTATCCTGCATAGCACTCTTTACAATCTGATTAAATACATACTTTTGATTATTAGTTTTAATCAATCTTTCCCAATAGACTCTGATCCCAAAGGGAAAGGCCAATGCTGTTCTATTCTCTAGTGGAACAGGGCATGGCTCACACTGGGGAGTCTGTGACAAGTGAGCAGCCCAAACTTAGTTATAATGACAACTTTTCCAGAAATTATAATAATAACGGCACCATTTCTGTTACTACAGAAATAGGAGAGATTACATTTATTTAAGGAGAAAATAAACAGAAAGGGTATAGTCAGGCAAGTTGCCTCTAGTCAACTAGCCTTGACATAAGGTTCAAGAATCAATGAGAATCAGCACTGGACACAAGAGTAATTACAGACCCATGGAGGACATAGACCACCTATTCCAGAAAGCAGCTGATAGGCAGACTCAATAGGGCCATAATACAGGTGAGTTCATTCCATGTTCTGTTAGAGAACAAAATCCTTTCAGAGTCTGGTGAGGCCTAAGTCTCCTGACACTTCTGACTGTACCTCTCTAGCTCACTCCAGTGCTCCATCACACTAGCCTTCTTTTTGGTTCCCAGTGTCAAAATGCCTCCCATATCAGGGCCTTTGCACATACGGATCCTTCTGCTTCCATGTTCTTCCCTTCAATTCCTACCCTCCTCTCCCAATCTGTTTCTCCTAATAACCTTTGCAATACTTCAGGTCTAAGTTCAAACATCACCTCCTCCACGAAGCTGTCCCTGACTTTCCAGACCAGATCAGATGATAATTAAAGTTTCACAGACTCTTGAATATCATAACATGTATTTTTTTTCATAGCCTAAGTTATTTTTCCTCATTGGGCTATAAATCTCCCCTCTGAGTAGGAGCTTCAAAGACAGTTGAATGAATAGTAAATGTATGAATGCATAAATGAAATCATATACTTATTGACCCACATTGCTGCATTCTATGCACACAGTTTCCATTGTGGAGGATAAAAAGATGAAAATAGTCTTGACACTCAAAAAGCCTAATGTGTATGAAATATGAATAGAAGACAATGTACAATAGATGTCTGAAGGAGTTTCAACAAAAATCCAGAGGGAGTCCAAAGCTTTAGCTATAAACAGTGGGGCCTAAAATGGACCACTAGGCCCCACTAACAGGTCACACTTCTCTGATCATTGATCAGAGCAGCACTAATGAAGCCCAAAATGATCTGAGTTTTTACACTGGATGGTTAGGGGAGTGGAGGTCTCCTTAGCAACAATGAGGAAGCAAGAGTCAAAGTTTATTGACTGATCTAGGAAGCGATCACTGCTTTCTAATTCCTAGGATCCTCACTTAATTTCAGCTCTTCATAGCTTGGCTCCTATTCAGTTAAGAGTGCTACTGATCCTTTGTTCTTAGCCTCTGTCACTAACAAATGGCCTATTATTGCTTCAAGTCACCAAGCTTTAATAACAAAAGAAAGATAACTCAGAATAGAAAACAAACAAACAAACAAAAAAAAAAACAAACAGGAAAAAAAATGAGGTTTAGGCAGTATCTAGAAATTACAGTGTGATAGGTACTGCACTAAAAATAATTAAATATCAAATTCTGGTTTAGAATATTCATGATATACTTTTGACAGCTCAGTATTGGCTTTGCTGCCTACTACTTCTAGCTACTATACAAGTCACATATACTACTCCTAAACTTCGGAATCTACCTTGAAAGGAGAGCTGTAACTTAAAAAGAATGTTTAAGATTAATTAGTACTTGAGAGATTTTATTCCTCATATGAATAAAACTGACAAAAAAAATTTGTCTTGAAAATTATTGTTCCTAAATTTATCTATTCCCTATCATCTTGGAAACCCAATCCCACAAATTTAGGAGAAAAGAATAAATATAAGGAGAGCACTCACCTCCACTATAGAGTGGGCTATTTTGCTCAGTGGGGTGGGATAGTCAGGTTGGGTTTCTGTGCTTTGGGCTGCACTATGATTGGGTAACTCTACAGGAGGCACTGGCAAATGAACACTTCACACATTTGCTGGGCAGTCATCGACTCACACTCTCTTCATCCCTCCTGAAAAAACAAATGAAAGCACACATGAATGTGCTTAGCCTGGGGCAGTAACACTTGAGAGTCCATTCTGCTGTCTTCTCCTTTGCTTCATACTGGATAATCATTCTATGGCAATTCATAAAATTAACAATTTGTAAATCAGCTTTGGGACAAACAATCAGATCAAAGGGCTGGAAATAGAATGCAGATAATATTTCTATGCCCAAACAATAATCTTAGAAAAGATTAAGTGTGCCTAAAATAAATGCAATAGAAAACATGAGGAGAAACTGACTTGAAAGAAATGAACAGTTCTTACATCATGAAAGTTCCCAAATGTAAAAGAAGGACACAGGTTTGAAACTCTGGTATTCAAATACATATGTTTGGATGTGCCCTGAACCCTGTCAAAGTGCCTTTAACTTTGACATAACCTGTTCTTGTCTGCTTCCAGGAGGAGACTGTAGCAGCGTTCCATATAGTCATTCTGCAGGTCCTGGTGGGTAGGGAAGTAGTTGGTGGTGAGGGGGGCATGTTAGAGCACTGAGAGACTTCTATTCCACTCCAGCTGTGCAACAGAAGTCTGACACTCACTACAGGGGGAGCATACAGTGTCAGAACTTCCTTGTAAACTGGGTTGGGAGGAGTATGTGTGGTCACCATGGCAAGTTTAGGATAAGAAGGCAAGAGACAGGAAAAGAATGGGAAAAAACTGTTCATGGTAAAAAGTGATAAAATTGCCAGGACAGGGAGGGAAAAAAGGAAAATGGTGATGGAGGGAGAAAGAAAAAGAAACAGTGCACAAGCTTCTCCAATCCCATCATGCAAGTAGGATTCACAGCTGATATTTTCATTTTCTGCTGATCATGAACTATAGTCACAATGCCAGTTAGGTTACTGTAGGGCAGGAAGGATTACATGTCCAAGCAAATCAACATTCTGAAAACAGATGAGAGGCTCAGGCCAGAGTCTCTCAAGGGGACTGCAGAGTGGTTGGGTGGGGAAAAAGCTTAGTCTGATTTGAGAGCAAAATAGCACATAGTACCAGAAATAAGAAATACTTTCAGAACTTCAGGACTAAGTAACAGATCTAAAGAGGCAAGAGGAAAATCCAAGGAAGGAAAATTATGAGATTGGAGCATTAAGAGACAGAGTTGACAATCCAGAAATGAAAAGTAATCACCAGAGTAGGAGCAACCACATGGGTCTGACTGGAATTGTCTGCTCTTCAGTTAAATAGCATTTCTGAATCTTGGAGATTGCTAACATTTAGAACCATATAATTCTTGGTTGTGGAGGGATGTTCTGAACATTGTACAATATTGAGCATCATCACTATATTCTCTTCACTAGGTGCCAGTGCCTCCCTCTAGTGGCAAAACCCAGAAATGTCTGCAGGTACTGCCATAAAGTCCCCAGAGAGCAAAATTTTACCTAATAAGAATCAGGGGGGAGATAGGGAGGGCAGCAGAATACAACTGACACTAGAATTGCTGTATGTATACATATGGATGTATAACCAATGTGATCCTGAAATGTGTACATGTGGAAAAATGAGAATTCATACCCTATTTGAAACAAATGTATGATATGTCAAGATCATTGTACTGTCTTGAGCAACTAACAACAAAAAGAATCACTGAAAGTTATAAAGCAGTGCTATGGTTTGGATGCAATTTTTCCTTCAAAGGCTTGTGTGTTGGGGGTTGGTCCTCAGTGTAGGGAGAGAAGTGTGGAACCTTTAAGAGGTTCCTAATGGGAAGTGATTAGAAAGGATTAGGGTAATTCAGGTGGGACTCTGAGATAGTTCTTGATTAGCTCTTGGTAGTTCTGGCCCCTCCCCATGCTCTGGTTCCTGTCTCTTCACATGATCATCCCTCTCACAGGTTATTTCATTGTTATGCCACCCACTACCATATGATGTATCCAGAGGGCATTCATCAGAGCTGGCATCATGCAGCTTGAAATTTCAGCCTTCCAAACTGTGAACTAAATAAACATCTTTGTTTTAATTGATTTTTAAAAATATATGACAGCGGAATGCATTACGATTCATATTACACATACAGAGCATATTCTTCATATCTCTGGTTGTATATAAAGTATGTTCACACCAATTTGTGTCTTCATACATATACTTTGGATAATGATGTTCATCACATTCCACCATCATTACTAAATAAACATCTTCATAAAGTTATTCCACCTCAGGTACTTCATTTTAGTAATGAAAAACAGGCTAATTCAGGCTGCTGTCTATTTAGGCAAGGATTATTTTAATCTTTAAGTATAGATTGTTTTAAATGAAGATTATTTTTAAATCTCTGTAAGAGAAGCAATATGGAACACCATGCCTTTTCCTCTGAGTCCTGAGTGAGGCATGCATACATCTTATATTTGTATAGTGATTACAGCTCACAACCTGGTGTTACCCTTGTTGCCTCATTTGCCCTCACATCACCCTCACAGGGATGAGGAATACCTGTATGTTCTAAGTCACAGTAAACTATCCCAAGAAACACTGGGTTAAGATCATCTTCATGGTCTACACAGGTCTTGTTAACTCATTAATACTTTTGGGAATTCAAAACATAGTACAGAATAGCTAAACTTATTTTTGCTTCCTGGTTGACCCAAGGAAAGAACAAAAGGACCTGACCAAAGCCATAGCAGGGAAGCTAGAAACAGAAGTCCACTATATCTTCATGCCCTTGTAGGTAATGCTGGCCCTCATTAGCCTCCTGAATATTATAAAAATCTGGAGAAATTCTTTTTGCTGGGCATACTCAAGATATAGAGAACTCAAATGTCTGGTCCCAAAATCCCATGATGAGAAAGCCTTTTTTAATTATTTTCTGTCCTGGGAGGAAGAAAACATGGTATCTTGTCTAAACCCAGTACATTCCAGTTCTGAAAAAGAAGGCCTCTGAGGAGCTCTTAGTTCAGAAAAACTAAATAGGTAATAAGACCTAGTGCTGAAATTATAGAAAAACAGGGTCATCTATTCACAGATAGCTCTACCTTCTGGAGAATAATCAATTTGCCTACTACTGCTTACTTTGGAAAATATATTCCAGGTATATGAAAGGAAAGAAGAAATACACTTACTGCCATTCATATACACTATTACTTGAAATCATTATTCAAATCAAGATATGTAATGTGTCTACAGAGCCATTAAAAATCACTAACCATGACCTAAAGAAATAGTGAAAGGATTAAGTTAATCATAAATGGGGACAAAGAGACTCAGTGATGTATCCATTGGTCACAGAAAGTGAAACAAAGTTGATCAGGTGGCAGGATTTTTTTCTATTTTGTGATTGTAGATATTTTAGATATTCTCTTACTTTGCAGGTATTAAAGAGACAAAAATGGTCAAAATGAGTGTGAACTAGTCAAATATTTTCAACTATAAGTGAGTAATAGATTCCAGGAAAAGCCTATTATTTCTTTCCATTTTTTTTTCAGAGATATCATAAGGCATTTAAGGGTTCATACCAACTCTAGACTGGTATGAGAGCCTCTATGGAAATCTCTTCCTATAGGGCTTCCTCTTGCTTCCTTATCCTTTGAGTATCTCATACACCCTAGCATCCCCCTCCTACTATTCAGTTGCCCCCTCTTATTTGGATCTGAAGAGGTAGAAAAACTGTCTTCTACAACTTATTCTGAGTCCTAGGATTCATACCTATGGAAAGACCAAAAAAAAAAAAAAAAACCAAAAAAAAAAAAAAAATCAGCTTGTCTGAATGAAGGTTATTCTGCAAAAGAGTTCTGACAGGTATGGATGAAAAAACTCCAATTCAAACTAAAAAGATAAATTGGAACCAGTGCCAATTCTAGGCTGAGTATTTCAAATGGCACAAAAGAATCAATCAAAGACAAAATGAACAATTTAAAACTTAGGAATGAATCATAACTTTACTCTGAGGTTATCAATACCGTTATTTCCACAATGAGTCTTTTGGCAAAGTAATCTGCTTTTTAAGAAAATACACAAATTTCAAAGTTATTTCAACTAATTAGAGCAATCTTTAGCAAATTTAAAATGACCTATTTAAATTTAGTCCACTCATAATTCATCTTTATCTATCAGAATTGTTCTTCCTCAAATCATGGCTTTCTAGAATATGACATAAGACATCAAAACTCACCATTGTAACAGAATAACAATGACTCTACCTGTAAATGAAAAGAGAAACATTCTTTGAAATGCAACTTACTCACAAAAAGGTAACAGAATCAATTTTAAAATACACACAATAGTACTTTAAATGTCATTCACAAAATATACATATTTACTAGAAAATTATGCCATAAAAAGAACTGCAATGATTCTCAGCAAAATGTCAACAGTGGCTATCTCCAGGAATGAAGCAGGAGAGGGTAGCAAGTAAAAGAAAACTTTGCTTCCACTTCTAATTACACCTGTCATTTGAATCTTTTACATCAATAACAAATATTCACAAATGTCTGTGAAATCTTTGAAAAAACAAGCTATGACTTGGGAGAAAGTAGTTGTAAATCACATTATCTGGCAAAGGACTTGTATCCAGAATATACAAAGAACCCTCAAAACTCAAGATCAAGAAAACTAACAACCCAATGAGTTAAAGGGCAAAAGATTTGAACAGACACTTCATCAAACAGATGAAGGTGAATGAGCACATAAAAAGATGCTCAATATCACTTGTCATTAGAGAAACAGCAAATTAAAAGTACACTGAGATACTTCTACACACCTAAATGAATGATTAAATGACTGATCATAGCAAGTGCTGACAAAGATGTGGAGCAACTGAAATTCTTATGTATTGCTGGTAGGAATGCTAAATGATATATCACTTTAGAAAACTGTTTTTAAAATTTAACATTTGGCCTACCATTCCCACTTTTAGGAGTTTACACAAAAGAAATGAAAACTCATGCTCATACAAAAAGTTTGTTGATAAAAAAGTATGTTCATGTTTAAAGCAGCTTTATTCATAGTTGCCAAAATCTGAATACAAATGATCTGGTGAAGGGATAATCTGCAGTAGAGTCACACAATGGAATACTACTGGGTAATAAAAAGTAATGAACCACTGATACACGCACAATTTGGATGAATCTCAAATGTATCAGCCGAGTGAAAGCCAGACACAAAGGGCTACACACTGTATGATTCCATGTATATGACATGCTGGAAAATATAAAATGAGAGGGACAGAGAGCAGATCTGTAGTTGTTAGGGGATCAGAGAAAGATTAGATACAAAGAGGCACCAGGAGAGTATTCTGAATGGTGATGGAGATATTCTGCATTTTGATGTATATTTTTCGTCAGTATATGATTTTATTAAAACTGTCAAACTCATAGAACTATATACTCAGAGTGAAATTAAAATATATAAATTTCTCTAAATTTAAAAAGGTGATATTGCTTGGTCAAAAAAAATTAGACTTTAACTTTTTGGAACTACTTACAGATTTTAAAAAATTACTATGAAAGGTTAAATACTCCTAATCCAAAAATTCAAAATCTAAAATGTTGAGATCCAAAACATTTGGAACTTTGACATCACAGTCAAAAAATTTTGGATTTGGGACCATTTTGGATTTTCAGATTAGGGATGCTCAATTAGTAAGGTTTAGCAAATATTCCAAAATCTTAAAAACTCTGAAATGTGAAATATTTTTTTGGTCCTGACCATTTCAGATAAGGGACATTCAATCTATGCCATTGAAGATATATTTACTGTCAGACAAATACAGTATATCATTTCATCAAACACATATCATGGAATCAATATAAAATATATATTAAACATTTTCTACAGATTAAGAAAATGAAAACACCTAGTAAAGTAGTATACATCTGTACTGTCAGCTATTCAGGAGGCTGAGGAAGGAGGATCATTCAAGAACAGACCAGGCAATTTAGTGAGACTTTTTGTTCCCAAATGATTTTTTTTTTTTAAAGGGCCAGGCAAGTCTTTTAGTGGCAGAGCACTTGCCTAGCATGCATAAAGCCCTGAGCTTAATCCTTAGTACTACAATAAAAAGAAAAAACAATTCAGAAAAAGAAAATTAGGTTCAGAAAAGTGAAGTAACTTACCGAAAGTCACACAGTAAGTAGGTGTGACCTGCAGTTTACTCAACTGTACAGATATTCTATTTCATTATTAACCATCTGAAACACCAGGCTTTAGCTGCTGAATGTTATAGTGTCTGGCTGAACACATGTAATCCCAGTGACTCAGGAGGCTATGGCAGGAGGATTGCAAGTTCAAGGCCAGTCTCACCAGCATAATAAGACCCTGTGTCAAAATAAAAAAAATTAAAAAAGGATGAGAATGTAGTTCAGTGGCAGAGCACTTCTGGGTTCAATCCTCAGTACCACAAAAAAAAAAAAAAAAAAAAAAAAGCTATTTGTTTTTTGTCAAGAGCCAAAAGCCACACAACATCTATCCATATAAACATAAAGCATGACTAAACTAAAACAAAGAAGTTTGGCATGGTGGCACACACCTGAAATTCCAGAGACTCAGGAAGCTGAGGCAGAAGGATCCCAAGTTCCAGGCCAGCTTTGGCAACTTAGCAAGACCCTGTCTCAAAAATAAAATAAAAAGAACTGAGGATACAGCTCAGAGGTAGAGGTAGAGTGCTCCCGAGTTCAAGTCCCAGTATCTGCCCCCTATATATAAAAATAAATAAATAAAGAAAGAAAGAAAGAAAGAAAGAAAGCAGCAGTAATGACGTAGATTTTCTTGTTTGACCTAAGAAATAGTATGGAGGCAATTATAAAATTGGCATTTCCAAAATTCTGGGTAATAAGAAGACTATTAAATAATCAATTGCCAGGTTTGGTTGGTGAATTTGACCATTAGACTACTTCTTTTTTTTAAAAAAATATTTTTCGGTTGTTGATGGACTTTTATTTTGTTCATTTATTTATATGATGTGCTGAGAATCAAACCCAGTGCCTCACACATGCTCTACCACTGAGCCACAACCCCAGCTCCTAGACCACTTCTTTTTTAAACTTAAGAAAATACAACAAAGCTACTTGTATAAGGCAGCTAAAATTGTTATACTAATAAATAGTTTAAATGGGTCAGGGGCTGTAGCTTGGTGAAAGAATGCTTGCCTAGCATGTGTGAGGTCCTAGTCAATTCCCAGCACTGTAAATACATAGAGTTCAATCTATCAGAGCAGCTTTGGCTCCCAGGTCAAAATCTAACTTGTAAAATTAAAAACAATAAAGAGTGAAAAAAAAAAGTTGACCCATGCTATGTTTAATACACACACACACACACACACACACACACACACACATACTTAAAAAGGAATTTTTAGAAAAACATATTTTAAGGGCTTCTTAGAAGCTTTACAATTTTCTTGCAGTCTAAGCCCAAGATAATGCTTCTCAAGTTGGCTCTGCTTGTACAGGAAGAACCCCCACAACCTGAGATGTCTTTAAGACATGGTTCAGACAGCTCTGCTCCAATTTGACTTTTGAGAATGAAGCCTCACTCTCAAAGTTCAAAGCCAAACAGTCGATGCCGAGAAAAGCCATTTCAATTCTCTTTTGACATGTGTTCAGAGTTGAGAAGTGTGAACATGTTCTATGATTGTGAACCTCAAGGTCAAAAAGGACAGTTAGTACAGGAACTCTGATACTGGTTCCAGGCCCAGATCTAGAAGCCAATGATTGGAGCAAGTCATTTCTATTCTCTGGGATTCAGGGATGGCACTTACTCATAGAAAACATGACTTGGCCTAGATGAATGACTCAGAGGCTCAGTGTGTTATAATCTAATTTTTTTCACTCTTTTAAAAATTTGGTCTTTTTAGATATACATGACACTAGAGTGTTTTGACATATTATATATACATGGAGTATAATGCATTCTAATTAGGATCTTATGACTATATATATTATAGAGTTTCACTGGTTGTGTATTCATGTATGAACAAAGGAAAGTTAGGTCCAATTCATTCTACTGTCTTTCCTATTCCTATCCCCCTTCCTTTCCCTTCATTCCCCTTTGTCTAATCCAATAAATTTCTATTCTTCTCTCATCTCTTCTCCCTTATTGTGTGTTAGCATCCACATACCAGAACATTTGGCCTTTGGTTTTTTGGGGATTGGCGTATTTCATTTAGCATAATAGTCTCTAGTTCCATCCATTTACCAGAAAATACCATAATTTCATTATTCTTTATGGCCGAGTAATATTCCATTGTGTATATATACCACATTTTCTTCATCCATTCATCTGTTGAAGGACACCCCCATGTTGGATCCATGGTTTAGCTATTGAAGATTGAGCTGCTATAAACACTGATGTGGCAGTGTCACTGCAGAATGTCGATTTTTAAGTCCTTTGGATATATACCAAGGAGTGGGATAACTGGGTCAAATGGTGGTTCCATTCTAAGTTTTCTGTGTAATCTCTGTACTGCTTTCCATAGGGGTTGCACCAATGTGCAGTGCCACCAGCAATGCATGAGTGTACCTTTTCCCCCACATCCTTGCCGACACCTGTTGTTCCTTGTATCCTTGATAATTGCCATTCAAACTGGAGTGGGATAGAATCTCAGTGTAGTTTTAATTTGCATTTCTCTAATTGCTAGAGATGTTGAACATTTTTTCATATATTTGTTAATTGATTGTATTTCTTCTTCTGTAAAGTACCTGTTTAGTTCCTTTGCCCATTTATTGACTGGGTTATTTGTTTTTGGTATTAAGTTTTCTATGTTCTTTCTATATCCTGGAGATTAATGCTCTGAGGTGCAGGTGGCAAAGATTTTTCTCCCATTCTGTAGGCTCTCTCTTCACATTCTTGATTGTTTCCTTTGTTGAGAAGAAGCTTTTAGTTTGTTACCATCCCATTTATTGATTCTTAATTTTACTTCTTTGCATTAAGAAGTCTTGTTGAGGAAGTTAGTTTTGAAGCCAACATGATGGGGAGCTGGGCCTACATTTTCTTCTAGTAAGTGCAGGGTTTCGGGTCTAATGTCTAGGTCCTTTATCCACTTTGAGTTTTATGCAGGGTGAGAGATAGGGATTAAATTTCATTCTGCTACGTATGCATTTCCAGCTTTCCCAGCACCATTTGTTGAAGAGATTATTTTTTTCTCCAATGTACATCTACTTTTTACTTGAGCTCTTAGGCCAAAGATTGTTGCCCACACCAAATAATACAAAACAAAATACCAAGATGCCAATTCTGAATCCCAACAATATACAGAAAGAAAGCACAGCATCATTTATCTTCTTTTCCAAAATTATCCACCTCTAATGAAGGAAATGACCCTAATCAACAAGTCTCCTAACACATTATTTATTTAAAGAAACAAAAGAATAAAAAGCTGCAGGTGTAGCTCAGTGGCAGATGTGTGCTTAGCATGTTCAAGGCTGAGTTCAAATCCTAGTGCCAAAAAAACAAAAAGAGAAAAGAATAAAATCTATCTGCCCAGTTAGGAGCATATGCCTGTAATCTCAGCTGAGGCAGGAGGATTGCAAGTTTGAGCTCGACCTTAGTACCTTAGCAAAACTCTATCTTAGAATAAAAAATGAACAGGACTGGGGAGTATAGCTCAGGTTTAGAACACTCCTGGGTCCAATCATAGGTAGTGCAAAAAAAAAAAAAAAAAAAAAAACAACCCAACAACAATGGCAGGAAGGGAAAAGACAGAGGGAGGGAGGGAGAGGGTAAGCACGAGTGTGTGCGTGTGAGAGAGAGAGAGAGAAATAAATTGAAAAACAGAGAGAGAGAAAAAAATTAAACTGAAAAACAGAGAGAGAGAGAGAGAGAGAGAGAGAGAGAGAGAGAGAGAGAGAGAGAGAGAAAATAAATAAATAGAAAACCCCATAAAACTGAAATGCCTAATCCTATCCACCAAACTGCCTGGTCTCTGTTATAGGTAAGTGAAGCTGGGAGCGGTGGTGCATGCCTGTAATCCCAGCAGCTCAGGAGGCTGAGACAGGAGGACTGCAAGTTCAAAGCTAGCTTCAGCAGCAGTGAGGCACTAAGCAATTCAGTGAGACCTTGTCTGTAAATAAAAAATACAAAAAAGGGCTGGGGATATGGCTCAGTAGTTGAATGCCCCCGAGTTTAATCCCTGATACCAAAAAAAAAAAAAAAAAAAAAAAGTAAGCAAAGAGCATGGCTCTGAGGTACCCACAGACAATGTTCAAAGGGAAATTCTACAGAGCCAGGAGGGCGATCCAAAGAGACATGACTCATGAATCATGTCTAAATACAGGAGAAAATCTGAGCACCTTGGGATGGTTAAAACTGTCAAGCCTTGGAAGGTGAAGGTAGGGTCACACATGAGGTTTTCCCATGTCTTTTGTGGTTTCTTCTTTTTTAAATGAGTGAAACATTAACTGGTTTTGTGCTCAGACTCCACCTCATCCTCAAACAAGGACTCTATATGACAATTTTGTCCTAAATGAACCAAACCACTTTTGATCCTCATAATAACTGTTGGGTAGAGAGCTGAGAGAGAATCTCTGTGCCCATTACATAGATGAAGAACCTAAGACTCCCTGTATTGTTAATGGTAGAGTGCTTATCTAACATGCTTGAGGCCTTGGATTTGATCTCCAGCAGAGGAAAGCAAAGCAAAAGCAAAAACAAAAACAAAAAGAAGCAGAGGCTCAGGTAATGCTGAAGGCTAAACTCCAAAGGCCAACGGGGAGCAGAGGTAGGACCCAGATTCATGTTGCTTTCATCATAGCATACTTTCCCATCTAATATATCCCAATTTAGCAGAGATCAAACCATACTGCATCACTGGAACCATTCATGGCCTAACTCCCTTCCAGAGGGCTTTCCTTTCATGGCTTATACACTACATGGGAGCTGCTACAAGTAGAATTCCAAAGGAATGAGGAGCCAGAGTTCCCTGATGTCAGGAAAGTTGGTGTCTTTAGTTGTTTTTGTTTCTTCTCAGGCCATAGCACAGTGCCTAGAGTTCAATAAGCCTTCTGAGAGGGGTAACCATTTAGTGAGTTTGAAGAGGCAAAACATATTCCATGAAGATTGAGGATGGCTTGTAAAGAAAGTCACTTAAAAACCAAATGTGGTAGAAAAAGAGTCCCAAGTCCTTGAAGAAACAAATTCAGTTTAATTGCTCAACAAGGTTATAAGAAAAATATCAGAAGAAAAATTACATCATGCGTCAGTTAGAGAAAGCTTACCTAAGAAGGCTTTTAGCATTCATTCAACTATAACTATCTACTTTACCATGTATCTCCTTATTATCTACTGTGTGTCAGAACTGTTTTAAGCTCTGGAGATATAGCCATTTGCAAAACAAAAACCTCTGCCCTCAGGAAACTTGCAATAAGAATACAAAGGCAAAAAATACAGAATATCAGATGATGCTATGGGGAAAATATTAGGTTAGGGAGGATGCATGGAGAGTGCTGGGGAAGAATGTGCAATTCAGCCAAGACTTGAAAGCATAAGAGAGCAAATGGGGGGTGTCAATATAATTTATCATCCAATCCAGGACACCACTGAGATTGAAAGGGGACACTAATAATAATACAGGTCAACAAGTTCAAACCAGGACTGTTCTAAGCAAACTCAGACACATGGACCTTAGCCATAAGGTTCTCTGGAGTAAGAGCATAGTAAGGAGGAGAGCACGAGAAAGGACCAGAGATTCAGTGCCTGATCTCGCTAGAGAGCCACTAAAGCAAAGTGGGAGTGGAAAGCATAGGATGAGTTCTAGGACTAATCTGGGGAAATGTGACTCCAGAGCTCTGTCAGCTACTATAATGCTTTAGCTGTTATTCCAAGTGAGTTGGAGAGTACTTGGAAAATTTTGTGTTAGATAAGGTTCATGATCTGACTTCTATTTTAGAATGGTCACTCTGAATTGTCATGTTGAAAATAAACTACAAAAAAGGGAAGGGGGAAGTTTAGATCAGTTAGCACTCTACTGCATCCAAGTAAAAGTTGGTGGGATAGGGTCGGATTGGTGGCGGTAAGGTTCTGGATACAGTCTGACAGATCTAATATTAACTGGTTATTGCACATGGCAATAAAAATTAGGATGATTGTACCTAAATGCTTTCTTTAACATCATTGATCAGGTATATTAGGGTCAAAGATGAGAAAGAATTCAATTCCACATGGCCAGAGCCCACCCCCTAATGAAGACCCCTTGGGCCTTTTGAAAACATGCTACGGGTCATGAGGGAACTAGACCAAGGTAAGGGTGACCCCACTTAATTACATCATCCTGACTAGAAAAACAATGAAAGGGAGCTCACAACTTCTATAACAAGTTAAACATTCTAGAACACAAAAATATATAATCAAATACTCTAATATCAAGCAATTCTGTGGATTGTTCAAGTGCTTCTCAGATAATAACAGCTCAGTTTTAGAAGTATACATTTATTTGCAATAAATGTGCTAAACACTATGGGAAGAAGATGAGCAAAGATAAGCTCTTTCAGTTATTGGGGAACACAGAGGGATCATGATATCTCAACTTGTACAACTGGGAGCACATAGACTTAGTGGATGTTTTTCAGGTAGAATCAGGGGCTGAAGACAGGGAAGAAGCATATTCTATACAAGGGTACTATACTATGCAAAGAATATGAGGACATATTCTTTTGAGAAGTCTTAAGCAATTGATAGAATATAAAATATGCTCATATAGTAAAACAATAATAGCGTCTGTTTGTTGAACACACACCATGTGTTCCTGGCACTGTCATAAGCAGTTATATGGATTTCCACTTAAATATTTATGAGTCTCCTCCTCATACTGAAGAAACTGAAAATACAGAGGTTAAGTAACTAACTTGAGAGTCACTGCTCCTTAGAGGTAGAGTTGGGCCTCCTGTCCTAAGGTTTTAGGGCCTGCACTTGTTCCGCATTCAATGCTATGTGGAAATGGAGTTAGTGAAGAAACAAATATAGGCAAAAGCAAGGTGATGTCTAGCACTATAAGCCATGAAGAATCATGGAAGTGGTGGAGATATAGCTTGGTGGTAGAGAACTTGACTAGCATGAGGGCCTGGGTCCAATCCTCAGCACCAATAAAACAAACTAAGAAATAACAACAGTAAAATAACACTGAGTAGGAAAGAGAAGCTAATCAAATCTGCCTTTAGAAATACCTTATTGGTAACAGTATGGAAGATGAATCAGAAGGGACAAGAACTTAGAAGGAAGATTCACTTAGAAGACTACTGCAATAATCTGGGCCAGAAACCAAAGGATCTGAACAAAAGCAGTGAGAATGGAGGTGAGGAGGCAACATCAGAAGAGGGAACAGAGGAGGAAGGATAGATTGGAGGATGGCTAGATCTGAGTTCTGTTGGTAACATATTAAGGATGATATTGGGGGCCGCCCTGCACAGCTAAGCACACCTCTTGATCCTTGAATAATGAGGGTATTGAACTGGCATCGCACACTGTGCAAAGCAAGTGGGACTTACCTTTGCTCAGCAAGGAAGTGCCTCAGCTCTGGGCTTGGGTGTCATCCAATGGGATTGTGCTAATCCCTTGTTTCTTGTAATATTACCCCTTGCCTTATTTGGGTGGAATATTCTATTGAATATCTTTTCCCCAAGAAATAGAGGAAATTTGATGAAACAAGTCTGGCAACATGTTAATAGATGTTCAGGGAAATCTTCTCTCTAATTGAGCATGTTTAAACATTTCCTTAATTAAAGTTTTAATAATAATGTATTTTTATTAAAACATACATTTCCCTAGGGTAGAAAATCTCAAGAAGTAGTCAGAGGAAAGAGCAAAAGAGAAGTACAATGAGGACGTGAACCCTCAGAATCAAAGAGCTACTCTACCAATAGGGCTGCCCTTCTGGAATCAGAACTGTTTCTTCCAAGAAAGATTTTCTGTTAATTCAGAGCTTTAACAAAGCCTAAAAGTACATTCCAAGTGCTCACTTACATATTTGCTGTTTCAAAAGTAAATATTTGAGCACCAGCATATGTGTAGCCAAGTACAAGGGATAGAGAACCAATTAAGACGCAGTGTGGGTAACTGGACATGGTGAGGCACACCTGTAGACCACAATAAGGAGGAGGCTGAGGCAGGAAGATGACTTGAGTCTAGGGCTTGAGATAGGCTCGGGGGAACATAACAAGATCCCCATATTGAAAAGTAAAAATTAAGACTGAGACCTGTAAGTTGCCCTCCTTGGGCAACTTGGTAAGAAACTGTCTCAAAACATAATAAAAAATGTTGTGGATATAACTCAGGGGTGAATCACTTGCCTAGCAGGCACGAAGCCCTGGGTTTGATTCCTCAGTGCTACCAAACCAACCAACCAAACAAACAAAAATTAAAAAAGCAAAACCTCCCAAACAAGAGGAAATAACCTGGAAAATGGACTCATTATTTGGTGAACTGAGGAACCAAAACACAAACCAAAAAAAAAAAAAAAAAAAGCTAAATTTCTATTATACACATTAATTTTAAAAATATAAAGAACTAAGCACAAAAGCCCAGATTACCATGTATTTGAAGAAAATTATCTATAATTTGGGGTAGAATGAACAAGTTGGTATATCTAACTCTATCACAGTGGAAATTACTGCATGACCAGAACATCACAGAACAAATTTAATAAGCAGAAATTAAATAAAAGAAAGATCGTGAGCTTTTGCAATAACAAACTGAAAAGAAATTTTGGATCTGAGGATCTATATTAGTGCCATCCCAGTTAGAGAAAATTATGAAATTTGTAAACTGCTTCTCTTAGAAAAAGCCTAAGAACTCTCTCTCTATTTTAAGATACTACTTTATGGCAAACAAAATGTCTGGGGCAAAACCCAAGAAAACAGGATTCTTAATTTTCTACATGGCATGGCTTCCATTTGGCTAATCTTATTTAAAACATTTTTAAGGTTCAGCTCATAAAGATCCTTATTGGACCTCAGGTTTTGTAAACAATTCTTATATGCACCCCTAAGTAAATCAGGTGAAAACAAGCAGGTGGCAAGGGGCTGATCCCAGGATGAGCTGGGCAGCCTGAACACTTACTTGAACATCATAGGCATCATAATCCACTTGGATGGGAAAGGTGTTCTCAGATTCTTTTTCTTTTGGAGTTTCAAGAGTTGAAATACACAAATAGTACAAACTGTCACCCAAATACATTTCATATAGATGCTTACGATCATCATCTACCCCGAAAAAATGGGATAATAACCCATTCATCAGTTTGTTAAACCTTTCACAGCTAGTTCAAAGGGAACTAGGTGTCTCAAGTGTTTGGTGAACATTCTTTTTTTTTTTTTTTTTTAAAAAAAGAGTGAGAGAAAGAGAGAATTTTTTAATATTTATTTTTTAGTTCTCGGCAGACAACAACATCTTTGTTTGTATGTGGTGCTGAGGATCGAACCCGGGCCACACGCATGCCAGGCGAGCGTGCTACCACTTGAGCCACACCCCCAGCCCTGGTGAACATTCTTAATCAACTTCACATAATTTTGTTGTCGTGAGTTAGCTGGATCTTTCTAAAAATGATAAAAGATCTCAAAAAATACATTTATCATAGCCATTTTTTACTTTATCAGAGGCAGACTATAAAATTAAATGGATATTTAATAATTTTCTCCTTTGCCATAGTTCATCTCACCATGTACAGCATGCATACGGCTGCTCCCTAGGGCAGGGATCATGTCTTAACCCTCTCTATAACTGATGGGAAGGCAGGAAGAAGATAACAGCTGATGCTCATTTTCCAGTGTCAGGCCCTTCGAAGTCCTTTACATTTACCTCACATCTTATTTATTTTCACCATCCCATCCAATGGAGGCATGAACACTATTTCATAGAAAAGGATATTCGATGCTATAGAGAACAAGGAACTTGCCCAAAGTCACACAATTCACAGCTGGCAAAGGCAAAACCCATGCTCAGATTTTCAGATTCTTATGTCAACCTACTGCTAGATTTTTTTTCTACTATGAATTAAGTCCCACCTGACTGGGACCCTGCATGCTTCCCCCTTCACCATGGTACCACCACTTGTCTACTTACACCCAGAGCTGAGAATTCAATAGATCGTCCGTCCAGTTTGCCTAAATGAAGTACAATGATAGAAGAAAAAGCTGCTAGACTTTTTTTTTAACCCTTTCAGTACTGGTAATTGAACCCAAGCCCTGTCTCATATATTTATATATGATAAAAATTGTAAAGCTCCTCCACTGCCCTCCCCACCCCATACTGGGGTTTGAACCCAGGGCCTCACACATGGCAGATAAATGCTCTATCATTTGGGTCCTTTTTGAAATTTTATTTTGAGACCAGTCTTGCTAAATTGTCAAGGCTGGCCTCGAACTTGCAATTCACCTGCCTTAACTTCCCGAGTAGCTGGGATTACAGGTGTGCATCACCACACTCAAAACAAAAATTGTAAAGTTTTTATAGGAATTTCTTAAATCATATTTATAATCCTGTGGGGAGATGAGTATAACTCAGAACCATAAGAATTATATGGATCTGTGCCAGTCTGTGAAAGTTCTGTGGGTTAGTGGCATCAACTTTCTTTCCTGCCTGTTTTATTTGTGGGGTGAAACTATTTTGGTTATGTGAAAACCATGTAAAGAAATAAACATAGTCATTAAGTTAAACCTTAAGACACAGTTACAATCCTAAGCATGGATCTGCACTCCTGTGATGGTTGTTTTAGGCTTCATTGATCTGCCGAATTCTAACTTCTTCTGCAATTACTACAAAACAATTATTACATTGTTAGTTGTTCTGTTCTTTTTTTTTTTTCCCTAGAAGTTGTTTCATGTGCTAGTTCTAAATCCTAAGTAGATCAGAATCTCTTCCTGGAAGCAGGAATTAAATCTACTTACACCATGATCTTCTTACCTGACTGCCATGATGCTGGGCCTAAGGGAGGTTCTTCTCACTTACTGATTAATCAGCACTTAGTAAACTAGAATAACACAAGCAAGAAAGGAAAAAGGTTAGTACTCAAGAAAAGATGACAGAAATCATTAACTTCCAATTCCTCTGAAAATAATCTTAATATAGTCATGTCAGGCACACAAGAAAACTGGAGACCAACTTTGCCCTAAGTATGTTGAATGAATGAGTGAATGAATGCTACCCAAACTTTTCTATTTTTCTGGCATCTCTCATATTCTTTTATCTATCATTAACCTGTAGGTAAGATTTGGAATTATGACTAATATCCCTCTCCACATTTCATCAAATCTCTGATCATAAGCAAAAATAAAAACATTAAAAGGTGCAATCTTAGTGGCATAGTAAGTATACAAGAACTTGAGAATGCCACTTGCTGTCAGACTTAAAGGTCAACCAACCATTGGAATTGGCCTGTCCCAGTGGTATCAAGGAAAGTACCAAGTGCAGGCTGCTACTCTCCTTAGACACTAACTGTACAAGATTTGAGTGATAAGGTAATATCAGAAGAATGGGTTTCTATTAAATGAAACTAGTAGGTAAGAAACTGCTATTTTTGAGGGTATCATGATTTCAAATGACTGAAACTAATAGCTGCAGCTTTGTCACGGACACCATGTTCAACCCCAGGCAAGCCACTACCCCTCTCTGGAACACAGTTTTCTCCATTGTACAGTGTGACAGAGTGGTCTATACAATCTCCAAGACAGGTCCCGGTTATATTCTCTCATATCCCATACATCCACTATTACAATTCTTATATATCTGATATTAATTTGTCAGTGATTTTCATCATCAGTCAATAAATACTTCTAGTAATACTAAGGTCTTACTGAATACAATTTTTTTTATGCTTACTAAGGTCTTTGGCCTTACTCTAGTGAGAACATGTTGCCCAATTCTGAAGAGGCTTTGCTGACAGGAGAACAACGGCTTCTGGGGACAGCTGCCATCTTTATCCCTTTGTTCCCATAACCAAAGGACTTGGGCAAGCAGTGCTCACAATGAAATGTAAAAAGCAGGCCTAGGGGTCCCCTAGTTGTTAGATTCAGAAGGCTGCCACACATGGTTCAATCCTGCATAATTAACTAGCACCAGAGGAACCAATTTAGAATGAAAAATAAATAATTCAGAAAACTTCAAAATTTTAGAAAACTGTAAAATTCTAATATAATTTTATGTATTCAGTAGTTACTTTTACCTTATTTCCTAAACTAAACTAAAAACCATAAAATATAATGTATAATTGAACAGTAGCTATATTTTAATTGAGAAATGAATCTGAATGGCTAAGTTACAGAAACTGGTGGTGTAGCTAAGTGGCAGACTGCTTGCCTAGCCTGCAAAAAGCCCTGTGTTTGAGCCCCAAACTGTAAACAAATAAGGTATATAAACCCCAACGATGTGAGCACATCATCCTTACAGAGCTAGCCAACCAACTAATCCATGCTCATTCCTAGTTCCTCATTAATAAGTAATTACAGCTGACCAGCAGCAACTACCACAGTGATGGCAACACAGCCTATAATAAAGATAATGGATACATTATGAGGCTAAAATCGACATTTATGATGAGTTTTCAAGCTGGTCTCCAGTTAACATTTGCCACTAAATAGAAGCCAAAACAGAAGATTCTGTTGAGCTTTAGAAGGTAAGTCAAATGGTATGGTCCTCGTCAGTCTCAGCATAAGACAGACAAAGGGTAGAATGCTCTGGAAGCTGAAAAAAAAAGCAACTACTTGTTATTAGGGGCAGTACAGGAAGGACTCAAAGGACTCACAGAAGAGGTATGTTGGAGGTGGGTTTCAGAGGAAAAACAGACATTTGCAAGGGAAAGGCAGGTAGAAAGGCCATGTAGATAGAAAGACTCAGATGAAAATGAGATGTGGGTATCTGCCATGTTAAAAAAAGAAAAAAAAAAAAAAAAAGAGGAGGGCAAATTGTAGGACAGGAGGCCACAGATGTCAAGTGCTTTAGTCTTTGTCAAGCCAGCATGAGGAGTCAGAGAAAAAGGCAACAGAATTTGGTTTTCACAAAAATGACCAACATCGAACTAAGGCATTGGTTGGCAGACAGTTGTGCCCAGAACTCCAGAGTTCCTTGGTGCTATATCAGGGCCTAATCTGTGAGAGCAGAGAGGATACTAATACTTTCTTGTTTTTAGATATTGGGATTTCAAGTAAGACTTTGGCAGAAGAATTAAGAGAAGCCATCTTGAGCTGGAATCAGCAAAGAGCACTGAGACAGTGTCTCACGTAGACAAGAGGCATGGGAACTTTTCTACAAATGAAGGGAGCCAAAAAAGGGAGGTAGGTCTATTAGGTCTGTGGGAGTTGGGAATAGGACTTGGGAATAGTGATAGAAATAAGGCCTTCAAGATGTTTTTATTTTTTCACCATAGACTGAAAATTACTGCAAGTGCTGTACATGTAGAGAAGCTTTAAGTATATATCAAAACTTTCTCTTCACTGCCCACTCCCCACCCCCCCCACCCCAGTTCTGGGGCTCAGATGCAAGGGCATTGCATATGTTAGGCAAGTGCTCTACCACTGAGCCACATCTCCAGCCCACATTCTCTGGACAAAATGTTTAGTGCCATAAAAAGAACTTAACAGATTTAAAGAGAAAAAAGCAAGGAAACTATTCAAATCATTATCATCTGCTGTTAATCAAGGTCACATAAACCCATGATTTACTTAGTGAGAAATATTATAGTCATCACCCAGGAAAGGGTTCTAAGGAGTGCTCTGTGATGTAGCTGAGAAAAGGCTAGCATAGAGAAAAGCTAGAAAACAAGTAGTACATGGAATGGCTCCAACTTTTCTGTTTTAAACTATTCTCAAACTGGCTTTTAGGAAGCAAATCAAAAAATCTAATTACTTTAAATAAAAGGATACGTTAATATTAATCCTTTTTTAAATAAATATTTCCATAGACTGACTCATTCTTGGAGTGTTTCCCATAGTTGGCCTCTGTTGTAATTAAAAGTCATCCATGAGGGTTTATTTATGTGTTATGATGAACAATAATTGGATTTGACCAGAAAATGTATATAAGTATACTGGAGAATATTATCATTGGAATGAATGATTTCTATTGAGATGAAAGATCAGGATGGAACTTGGGCTGAGTCAAAACACTGCCAAAATATAGTCGCCCCATTGTGGTTCTGTCAGCTTAGCAGCATTATAAAATCACCTACCCTCTGTGCCTCAGTTTCCTCAGTAGTGAAATACAGGTGATACTGGACCTTTTTTAGAATTATTGAAAAGATGAGTTTCCAAATGCAAACCTTTAGTATGGTTCCTGCAGTATGTGGTAAGCATGCACTTATTGTTAACCACCATCATCACTAGGACTGTTAACATCATTCCAGTTTGACATAGTAGTACATATGCTCAAAAGCAACTCTTTAAGACCTTGAGTACATGTGCTGAACAGAGTGTTTCTGACCTTGACTACACACTGACCAAAGTGCTCAAGGTGGAATTAGAATCTAGCTCTGGCTCACTTCTAATCTAGACTTTTCCCACTATTCTGCCTGAATTCTTATGGTTGTTCCTCTAGTTTAGAGATCATAATAAAAAGTATACTGTAAAGGATAAATTAACTTTTATCGCTGATTTTATCAGTCTGACTATAAATGGATTTCCTAAATAAAGTGGATGAGAAACTTTAAAATATGAGGAGAAACTTTTTTTATAGCTACAAGATATATTATTCGACATTAAATGCCTACAACCACCTCTGTAACAAACTGGAATCTCTGCTGAAAACTGTGGAACACCAGTTTGGTGCTCTAGGTATAAATTGAAGGCACATGCTTTCAGCACATTTAAATGAAAAGAATCAACTTATGTGGGCTTGTGATGGCACTTACTGGATCCTGGTTAGGCCACTCTATTTGAAAAAGTTTATAGAGAACTCCTAATTTGGAATTTGAAGTATTCTTTTGGATAATTAAATGAGTGAGTCTATGAAAATAAAGATTTTTTTTCCTGCAGGGGTAAGATATAGAAAACAGGTATTTTCTCTTTCGCATCCACTATGAACTAGAGCCCTCTCTATGAACACAGTACTTAAAAAGGACTAATGACTTCATGTACTGTAACAGAGCACCTTAAAAAACATTTTCTTACTTGGTATCCATAATAACTACATGCAGTTGGTACAAAGGATGTCACTGAAGTTCAAAAAAACGAAATTTCTTTTCCAGTATCAAAGTTAGACAATGATAGTCTTTCACATCTCACATACTTTCAAATACTTTTTTCTCTTCCTTTTCTGTTATCTGGAGATAAAACTGCAAAGGAGAACAGAGAAACATTTTTATATAGGGAAATTGTCACACTGAGGATGAGGCTCAGGGATTTGATGGTTGAAAGCTAGAAAGCATGGTGGGAATATTGGTCATCCTTTATTAGGAGGTGGCAAAAACCTCTAGTCAGCTATTCCCAACACCCCGCCTTCCCCAATCCATTTCCATAGGTCTTTTTTTATATCCAGGCCAAACAAAGAAAGCACAGGTTACATAAGTGGGCATATGCTCGAAAGCAACTGTTTATGACCTTGAGTACATGTGCTGAACAGAGTGTTTCTAACCTTGACTACACACTGACCAAAACAGCACGAATTCATGGCATTGATTATACACTAAAAACATAACACATCCTTCCAGAAGCCCCAGAGAAGAGCCTAACTATAGCCATTTTGGGCCTGCCTCCACAAAAACTCATTAGATTTGCTATATACTTGGGTAATATCTTTTAAGACTTGCTTATGCCATGTAGTAATTTAATTTTAAAAAGTCAGTGACTAGGACACAAGAGAGCAGCCACCCCAAGCTCAGGAGTAAAAGTCCCTTGCAATTTCCAACTGCTGGAAGAACTCAAAGAAGGCCAAAAAGGAGTAGGAGATGGCATAGTTAACTGGGGTCTAGATGATGAAGACATGATACAAGATGGAGAGGGATGATAATTGGGCCTCCAAGAACAATTAAGAAAATTAAATATGCAGACTTAAAATAAAATGTGGACCTAAATACCCAGAAGCACTCTCCTTTGTAAGATTTGTAACAAAAATTAATATGAATGGAGTTAATAGTTCTAATGAAGTGGTGGACCCAAGAGCCACATCAGTGCTAGCAAAATGGCAGAATTCAAATGGCATCAAATTTGTTTTGCAAGAGTTGCAGTGCTTAATGATGTCTAAAGAAAATATGAAACTCTCTCAGCCACTAGGACAGTGGTTACAGCAATTAATCAAAAAGAAAAATTAATCATAAATCACAAGTCCCACCCCATTTGATTTAAGCAGTCATTTTCCAATGCAGTAACTTTTTTAGATACATCTTATAGACTTCAAAATACTGGAAAGGAAGCTCCCATTCAAAGGCAATTTATCTTAAGATACTGTAAATGATACTAATTTTTTGTCCATTTGAAATATATAAGTTGTGTTATAACAAATTGTTTTGTCAAGTGTAACCACTATTCATATAGTTGAACTTCTGGGATCAAGAAAATCTATTTAAATTGATTCCCATCATGACAGTTGGGGCACATTTAACTCAACTGTGAAGTCATAATCACCTTGCTGCTGATTACTTGGTCTGGAGGCTCCACCCTTCTGGGGACAGCCCTCTCCTGGGAGGCTTGCTACAGTAAAGTTTTCATATCACAAACCTGGGGACTACTGCTGACAGTGGGGAGTGCTTTGCCTGCACCCTGGTTTCTTTTTTAAGTCTTAAATGATGTTCCATCCAAGCTATCATCCTGCCATTTTGGGCCTGCCTCTCCTTCACTCTCATCCTTGGCCAAAGCACATTGTAACCCTCTGCCTCCTCAGAAATTGGCCTCCAATGAGTAATTCATGGCTTTCCCTATCTCTCCCCTCCCCCACCTTTATTGAGGGTGCTGATTTTTCCCTCCTCCTCAACTCCTTTGTCGCACTGACACCACCCAACACTTTCTTTTTTTTTTTTATTTTAAAATATTTGCAATTTATTTTTTTTTCTTTTTCCATTTTTTTTTGATTGTTCAAAACATTACAGAGCTCATGATATATCATCTTTCATACATTTGACTCAATTGGGTTTTGAACTCCCCAAATACATAATGCAGACTCACTTCTGTTACATACTCACATTTTTACATAATGGCATATTAGTGACTGTTGTATTCTGCTACCTTTCCTATCCCCTACTATCCCCCCTCCCCTCTCCTCCCCTCCCATCTTCCCTCTCTACCTCCTCTGCTGTTGTTCAATTCTCTCCCCTTTTTTTCCCCCTCCCCCTTGCCCCTCATAACCTCTTATAATTTTGTGTATCACTGAAGGTCTCCTACCATTTCCATATGTTTTCCCTTCTCTCTTCCTTTCTCTCCCCCCATTCGTCTTAGTTTACTGTTAGTCTTTTCCTCATGCTCTTCCTTCCTGTTCTATTCTTAGTGGCTCTCTTTATATCAAAGAAGACATTTGACATTTATTTTTTAGGGCTTGGCTAGCTTCACTTAGCATAATCTGTTCTAATGCCATCCATTTCCCTGCAAATTCTATGATTTGTCATTTCTTAGTGCTGCATAATACTCCACATTGTGTATAGCTGCCACAATTTTTTTATCACTCATCTATTGAAGGGCATCTAGGTTGGTTCCACAGTCTAGCTATTGTGAATTGTGCTGCTATAATCATTGATGTGGCCGTATCCGTATAGTGCACTCTTTTAAGGTCCTCAGGGAATAGTCCAAGAAGGGCAATAGCTGGGTCAAATGGTGGATCCATTCCCAGCTTTCCCAGGAATCTCCATACTGCTTTCCAAATTGGCCTCACCATTTTGCAGTCCCACCAGCAGTGTACAAGTGTGCCCTTTTCCCCACATCCTCGCCAACACTTATTATTGTTTGACTTCATAATGGCTGCCAATCTTACAGGAGTGAAATGGTATCTTAGGGTGGTTTTGATTTGCATTTCTCTGATTGCTAGAGATGGTGAGCATTTTCTCATGTGCTTGTGGATTGATTGTATGTCCTCCTCTGAGAAGTGTCTGTTCAGGTCCTTGGCCCATTTGTTGATTGGATTATTTGTTATCTTATTGTTTAATTTTTTGAGTTCTTTGTATCTGGATATTAGGGCTCTATCTGACCACCCAACACTTTCAACTACCCTTCCTTGCTTTGGCCAGACGCCATCAGGTAAGGATGGAAAGTCTCTGAGCTCCCTCCTTTAGTTTTGAAAACATGTTAATTCACTGAGAAATAAGTATTGGATCCTGGGCCCTGTCCCCCTCAATTGATGCATCTTTGGTTCACATTTTTATAAGGTGAACAGGGCAGTTACCAGAGTTACACAGACCTTTTAGGACTCATAGCCCCTACTGCTTAGACCTGAAGAAAGGCCACATAAAGACACTTGTAAACACACAGGGTTCTTTTGGATTATTTCCTTTTCCTGTAATGACTTTGCTTTTAGACAGTAAAGAAGGTATGAACAGGGCTCTTGTTGGGTCGCCCTGCCACCCATGTGGGTCTAGTGTGGAATCTAACAACTGGAACCAGAGAAACCTGGACCTGGCACAAACCTTGCTTTTGGTGCTCAGCAAGGACTGAGGAGGAACCCACAGTACATATAAAGCAGATCCCAAATTGGTGGGGCTAGCCTCATGGCACATCACTGTATCTTCATACTTCCTATTCAGGACCACTAAATGCTGAAATGTGGATCATACAAAATAAAGCCAATTCATGGTGTTAGGAAAAAAAAAAAAAAGTCAGTGACTAGAATCTCCCAGTGCATAGTTGATTAATATATCCTACATCCACCTCAGAGATCCAGTGCCATATCATTTGGCACCTCTATCATTTGGCACTTCTGACTCCTGAGTTCTGCCTCAGCAGGACCTCATCAGAGTATGCCATTGCAAACAACCTCAAGGCCAGTAAGCCTGAAAAGCATTTTAATGAAGACTTTGACCTGAAAGAAAGGGACTGAAAGGCCAAAGGAGCTGACAATTAGTATATAAAAGTAAGAGCAATTCTGATGCTATTTTCAATTCAGGAATTGTCTCAGAAGTTGTGTGATTTATGTTGCTAGCTTTGGCCATTCCTCTGCTCCTTCCCTTTAAAAATAATTTTTAAATTACCTTATCTGATGAAAGTTGACAGTAGATTCCTCTCTGATTAGTCCTTTTCCAAGAGTACAGAATTCTTCCTGTTGGGCATCTGTGATCCCAGTTATTGGGAGGCTGAAGCACGAGGATCATAAGTTTGAGGCCATGTGGGGCAACGTAGTGAGACTGTATCAAAATAAAAAAATAAAAAGGGCTAGGAATGTAGCTCAGTGGTAAAGTGCCCTGGGGCTTGAGCCCCACTAACATACACATACACACACACTCAAAAAAAAAAAAAAAATTTTTTTTAACCCCAAACAAATCTTGACTAAGTGAATGAAATTATTTCCACGAGCTATCAATTTCTTCATACTTGGCACCAATTAAGGCTGTTGCAGGCCATTTTCCCCATTACCAGATTTCAGGAAGATATGAATTCCTTATGGTTCTAGTCCTTAGTAGTTCTGAATTAAGAGGCAACAGGGAAAAGTGTAGAATAATGAAGCTGGTGTTAACCTGCTGTACGGTAGTAATCTGTTCTTCCCAAGTGGTGGAGTTGGCTTCAAGTCTTTTCTTCAATGAATCCTATAGGTTAAAGTTATACTTCAGATGTGTGAAGTTTCCCACCTCCCTGGTGGAGCAGTTCATTCCCATCATTGACCTCCTGACTTGAACTAAAGAGAGTGAGAGATTTGTCAAGCTGTAATTTCCATCTGACTTTTCTGTCAAAATAGGTACCATTAAATAAAACTGAGGAGCACTTGTAAGTTCTACTCAGTTTTGTGGGTAACAGAATGTGCTTCCCAGAATTGGAGCACATTAGGTACAACAAATTAGGTATACATACAACAAACATATGGAGGAGTTTGAATTTTTCTCTGGTTTGATCTGATATAAAGAAATGCCATGGTTCTAGGTTCATTTTGTATATCAAAAGGAGGAGTCTTCAACCATCCGTTCTATTATCGATGGTGCTGAGAGATGTAAAAAGGCATCAAAATGTGACACGTTCATTGTTTTAATGTCAAACTTTGACTTAAGTGAAACTTCAGATACTACCATATTTTTCCTAAAATATTATGTATAAGTAAG
This sequence comes from Ictidomys tridecemlineatus, assembly GCF_052094955.1. Taxonomy (NCBI): domain Eukaryota; kingdom Metazoa; phylum Chordata; class Mammalia; order Rodentia; family Sciuridae; genus Ictidomys; species Ictidomys tridecemlineatus. The sequence goes on along the minus strand of NC_135478.1, from coordinate 111,433,495 downwards.
GAGAGGAAGTTTTGGTTTTCATTTTGTAGTCTTCTGTATTTTTTTTAATGACTATGCATTAATCTTTTCCCCTAAAATATCAAGGTACAAAGAAAAAAGTACTTTTAATTGTTATCGTTCCTCAAAATCTCTTACATAATAGCAAATCTTGATTATTACCATTTTGATCCTTTCTTTTTTTTTAATTTAAGAATAATTTTAAGCTGGCATAGTGGTTTGCACCTATAGTCTCAGCTACTCCAGAGGCTTATGTTTATGTTGTATTCCTGCAGTCCAGGAGCTTCTGATCAGTGTGGGCAACATAGTGATACACAGACTCAAACACAAAACAAACAAAAGAGCTGCTTTTTGGGGGTGTAGGGGGCACCAGAAATTGAACTCAGGGGCACTCAGCCACTGAGCCACATTCCCAGCCCTCTTTTGTATTTTATTTCGAGAGAGGAACTCACTGAGTTGCTTAGTGCCTTGCTTTTGCTGATGCTGGCTTTGAACTCATGATCCTCCTGCATCAGCCTCCAGAGCTACTAAGATAACTGGGATTACAGGTATATGTCACCACACGTGGCTTTTTTTTTTTTTTTTTTGAGTTGAACTAGAAATTTATTATGATTAATCCAGACACTAGACGATTGCCTTTTGGGCTTCAGTCTCTAAGTCACAAACTTTGAGGCTGAATCTGTTTGAAATTACTGAATCTTATTGCATTCAAGATAATGGCAGAAATGTGCATTTCCAAGATGGAGATTATGAGGTAATGCAATCTGTCATGCACCAGAGCCTCTCAGAGTCCAGCGGGAGTCATGTGCTTTTGTCAGGATAACTGGCAAGGCTTCAGAAATGTTACCCTCTGGTTTGAACTTCAGAACTTATCCTAAATATCAAGTTTGGCATATTCGTGGGATTTACATAGATCGTTTTGTATTTAATGCATCCAGACTTTTACAAAAGCTCATTATGTGAGACATCATCAAAGCATACATAACTCTAGTTAGCATTATTCATAAGATGTCTCAAGACAAACTTTCATTTTCCTGTTATGTTCAACCATGTAGCTAATAATTATGTAGTTTTCAGGGTATGCTTTATAATTTTTTAGTACTGAAGCAGTAATTTCAGGGTAATTTATACTACCATATTTTTCCTGAAATATTATGTATGGGTAAGTAGTCTTAGATGAAGGTGGTGATGGGATTTTAATCCCAATTTCTTTCCCAAGGAAGATGATGCATTGGTGTGGTAGTTGCTAAGTATGTGGTGGAAATGGTTGTTGATGCAGTATACAAATTCTTTCACTCAAATATTGCATTCCATCCCCCATTTAAGGGGATGATGCATCTCTAGCAAAAAGTACAGCTAAGCACAGAATAGACCTGGGTTAAGAATAGAGGCCTTTTGGCATCTTATGTGGGGGTCCCTTCAGACGTCACCCGAGTGTGACAATCCAAGGCTTAACATTCTCCTCTCTCATCATCAGCTCCTTCTGTCCTCTTCTTTCTATGGCTTTCTGCTCTACTACATGGATTGAGTCTGCTTTCCATACTCTCATGTGTCCTGGGCTCCTGGCTATCCTTTTGTCTGGCCACTGCTTTCTTCTTTCTTTCCATAGTTTACTCAGTAGGTATTTGCAGAATACTGGGAATTCTTTGGTGAAGTAGCCCCTGCCCCTATCCTCATGGGGGCTGCTAAGCTTTGAGAATAGTACCCATTTTCCAGCATCTAAACTTACTCAGGCTTTTGGTTTTCTGGTTTTATCCTCAAGTATGAGAACCTGAGTAATGTGAATCCCCTCCTTCGTTTTCTTGTGCCACCATCACAGACCGATTTATAGGCCCATTTAATTTTCTAAGCTGCTGGGCTAATAGTCAGACTCCAGAGCAGGAATGTTCCCCCTTGGGAAGCTCCTAAAAGATCCAGGCCCTAGACTTCTCTGTCAAATGGTCTCCCATTTTGTGATACTTTGAAACTACAGTTAGTGATTAATAGATTAAGCTGATGAAGTCCATACAAAACCCACAATATAAAAGAAAAGAATATAAATAAGTTTGATCCATTAGATACATATAGAATACATATTCATATACATTTTAATATGGAATATTAAAATTGGTTTTCCAAAACTGACATTAGAGACCACAAAACTAAGTCAAATTATTTTTTAAGAAATTGGTAATCCTCAGGGTTAGGGATATAGCTAAGTAGGTAGAGTGCTTGCCTTACATGCACAAGGCCTGGGTTCAATCCCCAGCAACACCAAAAAAAAAAAAAAAAAAGAAAAAGAAATTAGTAATATTATTCAGATCATATTTTCTGATAACAGAGTTGTTAGAGTTTGAATTCAATTATAAATGATTCCTAGGATAAATGCATACCTTTGAACACTAAAAATTCCTTTTAAATATCTGCAGAGTCAAAGTAGAAGTCAAAATTTAAAAGATGGGAATTGTTAACAAGATTTTTTTCTTTTTTGGTACCAGGGATTGAACTCAGGAGTGCTTAGCCACTAAGCCACATCCCCAGTCCTTTTTTATATTTTATTTAGAGTCAGGGTCTCACTAAGTGGCTTTAGGGTCTCTCTAAATTACTGAGACTGGCTTTGAACTCATCTTCTCCTGCCTCAGCCTCCAGAGTGCTGGGATTACAGGCATGTGCCATCCTTCCCAACTGTTAAAGAAGTCTTGAACCTAATACATATGGTTCTGTTTTCTGATTCATTCAATACCTTGCTTAATGGTAATAGTGTTATTTCACATATGAATTTAGAATTCTCCTTCACAGTGTTTCTTTAAAAATTTAGATCAGATTTAAATACACATACACCTACATTGTAAACAGGTGGGAAATAATTGCCAAGCATAAAATAGAACATAGGGGTTGACTTTAGTTTTAACTGAGAGTTTCCTCAAAAGCACAGAACAATGAACATTTTAATGGCTCAATGTTATGAGACTACAAACAAAATACTTAGATCAAATAGTTGCAGTATTCCTCATTGCTTATTTCACATAAATGAAGGTTTTTAAAAAAGAAAAAGAGCCAAGCATGGTGGCACATGCCTGTAATCCCAGCGGCTTGGGAGGCTGAGACAGGAGGATTGTGAGTTCAAAGCCAGCCTCAGCAACGGTGAGGCACTAAGCAACTCAGTGAGACCCTGTCTCTAAATACAAAAAAAGGATGTGGCTCAGTGGTCGAGTGCCCCTGAGTTCAATCCCTGGTACCAAAAAAAGAAAAAAGGAAAAAAAAAAAAAGGTTAAGTGATGAACTTCAGTGAGACCCAAGATAAGCATTTCAATTTCAAAACAAAACTGAAATACTAATAATCACTTTATTAAGTACAAAAGTATTTCAATACAAGTAAAAAGCCCAGTTCACCAGCAGGGAAAACTGACAGCATTTCCAAACCTGAGATTAAATTTGTGTAAATATGTACAGTACCACAAGGTGAAATGCACTTCTTGGTTGAGCCCTCTATATCCAAGGCTGACAAGGGGTTCCTGCTGAATTCTCTTAGATTCCCAATCTAAAAAGCTACCATAAGTTTTAGGCCATGGGCTGGAAAGACTGAAGTCTGTAAAAATGAGATCAATGTTTGAGCAGGATGGAGTTCTTTTTCTGATGGGCAAACTAGTCACATTTCCAGCCAATCCCTGAGCCTTCGATGCTAAGGGTGCACATGGTTATAACAAGCTTACCTGATGTGCCCTTGATTTCACTGGGGACAGTATGCAGAGCTGGATACAGAGGAGAAGTGATGGGACTAAGTTCCCCACAGTGGATGCTGCTTTGCAACCAGGGCATTCTAAGTCAACTCTGAATAACAAAAAACATATATGTGATTCTTAATCCACTGTGACTAAATGGCTTTAAAGCAGGGAATGTCTATTTGCTAAGCCTTCCTCTTATTCCTATTTCAAGCATTAGTGGTTAGTTCTTTCCAATGTGGTTCTTATAGGCACTTATAGGGTTACCATGTTTTCTTTCTTTCACACATACCATATTTACACTGAACCTTAGAACTTCAGGTCTTTTAACAAGTACAGCCAGACCAAAAGAAGAAACATTGAGAAGCAGACTCAGTAGCCAATTATTTGCATTATGATGTTAGGAAAAAAAAAAATCACCACTAGTAGATGATTTTTTTTTCTAAATCATTTAGCATTTATCAAATGTCCAGACCAAAGATCATTTCCAAGTAGGAAAGTTCTAATTCTAACTTCTCTATTGGCCCATATGTAACACAACATATTCTGTTCCTAAAAATTTGTGGCAAGATTTGCTTCCCTGGCTATCTATGATGCTGCTTCTAAATGGGCTTACAGATGCAAAATACCTCAAAATAGCCTTTGTTAACTAATTTACCTGCCCTAATTTTCAAGTCTTGAATTCCAAGTTTCTAAATTTTGAAAGTAATTAGATTGAAAATTGTCTTATTCTATTTCATCCATTTTCTTGCATTTCAGAAGGGCACTGTAAAAATTAAAACTGCCAAAACAGAAATTCTGAGGGCTGGAATTAGGGGATAGAAATTTACTTAAATAAAAAGCAGCTTAAAAATCATGTTGCTAGGTATAAAATATCCATTGGGATAGCTAGCTATCCATTTGATGCTTAATAACATCTCCTGCTCTTTATCTTTCTACCTCTCCCTGCTCTTCGCATGTATTATCAGTTCTCCAACTGGTAGGTTCATTTTCTACATTTAGAAAACAGGACAAATGAAACTCACTTAAAAAGAATTAATTGAGGCCTAAACATGGTTACTTTCAAAAAATGCTCAACAAAATGCTGGGTATATCATAAGCACAATAAAAATAGGCACTGTTACTATGGTCTAGACAGGGAGCATGGCACAGTGGTCAAGAGTTCAGGGTTTGGGGTCAGCCAACCTGGGCTTCCATGTACATTTATAAGCTGTGTAACCTTACACAAGTCACCAACCTCTCTATTTCTTTTTCCTTGCCTTGTAAAAAGAGATAAAAATACCCATGGCATGAGATTATCTAGAACCATGTTTCTTAAACTAGTAAAGGACTAGTTTTTATCATTTCTGTCTCTGACCACTACCTAGCTCTACTATGCACGACTATGAAGTAGCTCCCTTCACCTACAAAGCATCAGGTCAGCAATACCTAGAGCTGGTCTCCACTTGCTTGGTGTTGCAACATCATCTCACTGTAAAGTTTTGAGACCACCTTCCAAGTAGCACAATTCCACAGCACTGGTCTCAACAATGGCAATTTTCAATCAGAGGACACTGACAATAGTTGAAAACATTTTGATTCACTCAACTAAGAGTGCTGTTAAACCTCCTACAGTACTCAGGGTAGCCTCCCTCTGCCTAAGAATCATTTGATCATATATCTCAGTAATATACAGACTGAGAAACCCTTTTCTAAATGGTTAAAGAGGATAACTTGTGGAAACTATTTAGCAGAGTGCTAGATACACAGTAATTGGTCAATACACAAAGGATAGAAGGATATCCAGTTGATGTAGAGTCAAAACAATAAAAAAAAATGATACTTGTGGCCTCTTTGTACATACAAAGGCCTGTAACAGAGGAAAGGGTGGACTTCGGCAGGACAAGAGGCATATTCACAGTGAAGTCTGCCAAGCTTTAAACTTCAGGGCTCCTTCCATAGTCATGCACACTTCCATGTACGGATGTGACTTCAGATTCTTTCAAAGGTTTCACAGCCCACAAAACCCAGGTTCTAGTACTGGCCCCACTACTTTTAGTGTAACCCTGGGTTTAAAAAAAGAAAAAAAAAATCACGTCTGTGAGCTTCATTTTATTTCTCTGTAACAGGGCTGAAACGTGAGGCAAAAATAAATTCATACATACAAAGTGCTTAGTAATAATAGATGGTATACAGGACATGCTCAATAACTCTCAATCACCATTATTATTATAAGTGCTGGCTTCTTGAGGAAAAAAAAAAAGAGGGGATGAGGTACATGAAGCAGCTTGTTGCCTAGCCTAAGCCCATGCCACTACACAGGAGAGGATCAAGGCTGGGATGCAGGTTGTCTGATTCCAGTTCACTTAGGCACAACCAACATTCAAGGAGGGCAAACTGACTACCCTGCCTTTGTGCTGAGCAGTAAAATTTAGGTCTTCCGAGAGGGGGTCCCAGGGCTCCCAGAAAGGCCCCTCACTCAGTCTCCCGGTCCACCGGCCTACGCCAGGATGCCGCGCTGGTGCAGCTTGACTCCACCTTCGCTCCTGCTCACCCAGGTTCCGCCAGCAGCACTACAAACCGCAGGTTCCGCTCAACCAGGCTTGGTGCCTCCGCCTGCCGCACCAGAAGGCTCCACGGGCCCAGGTACTGCCACAGTCATTCAGAACACAGACTCTTCCCTGTTCGCTCACGTAAAGCTCCCGGCACGCTGAGGGTAAGGGGCCACTTCCGTCGCAAACTCCGCCCAGCTGCACCTGCGCGCGCCACTATCAGCCGCATCCACGCACTGGGCTCGGGTCGTTGCTGGGGTAACCGTCCGCCCCACCAAAATTCCGGCCTGGGCAAAGGTTGCTCCAGGATTAATGTTCCTTTCAGGCTAACTTTCTGCTTTCATCAACCTGCCGTCCCTGGCAGTGTTCCACCGCCATTACTGATTCCCTGTGACCAACATGGCCCCATCCTTTGATCCTTTGTGCTCTAGGATCTTTGTGGATTAGACAGGAGGTGTCTCCCAAAGGCTCACGTGTGAGAGAATGCAAGAAAGTTTAGAGGTGAAATAATTGGGTTATGAGAGCCTTAATCCAATCGGTGAATTAATCCAGTGCATTAACTGGGCAGTAACTGGAGGCAGGTGGGGTGTGGCTGGAGGAGGAAGGTCATTGGAAGTATATCTTTAGGGTTTATATTTTGTTTCTGGTAAGGGAGCTTTTTCTGTGCTTCCTGGCAGTGACCTGAGCTGTTTTCCTCCACCATGCCCTTCTGCCTCACCTCAGGCCCAGAGCTGTGGAGTCCGACCATTGACTAAACCTCAGAAACCCTAAGCCAAAAAAACTTTTCCTCCTCTTATTATTCTTGGCAAGTCTTTTGGTCACAGGGACACAAAAGTTGACAGTTGACTAAAACAATGCCTCATTCCAAAGAGATCTAAGTTTTCTCTCCTCCTCCTCCTTTTTTTTTCTTCTTCTTTTTTAAATGAATCCATGCTCATTTTTTTTTTTTACTAAATCTTCACCCCCCCACACACACCAAAAACAACAACAACAACAACAAAACAAAACAAACTCAAAACAAACAAACAAAAACTTCACCACAGGCCCAAGACATTATATTCCCATTTTACAAATGCCACCTCAGGAACTCTCACCTGAACATACTTCTGTAAAACTGCAGCTCTTCTGCTCCTTCAAAATAAACACTCACCCCTTTGTTCTTTAATTCCCAGTGCCCTTAAAATACATTTTGTAATCTTGGTGCCTGCCTTCCTCAGAGTACCTTTTGAGTACTCTATAAAGTATAGGAGGTATAGGAGGTGACAATTGTGTCTTGCTGGCTGCTTTATTGCAGAGTAGCATATTATATTCAATGGATGTTTGCTGAATAAATGAGGAGGCAGCTTAGTTGAGTGTTTGGCCCAATGCTACATATAGTCAGTGGCAGACCTCCTGTATAATTCATTCTCAGTCTGGAGCTTTACTGAGTCACTTAATCGTTCAGGCTTAATTTGTAATAGGATTGGTAATATCTACCTAATATCTACCTCACAATGAACAAGCCACGCAAAGGAGATATGGCAAGCATTCTGTATACTTGAGATAGTTATACCCAAACACATGAGATTCCCAAAGAGGAGTGTCTTTGTTTGTTTAAAAATTTGGGGCTGGGAACATAACTCAGAGATAGAGCATTTACCCAACATGCAGCAATGCCCCAGCACTGGGTTCAATCTCCAGCAGTGTAAAAACAAACAAAACCGAAAAAGGTTTAAGTGCCTACCATGCACTCATGTAACTTCCAGTCATTAGCCAGATAATCAACAATCACCAAGATAGAATTATATAATTCAAAATTGTGATAGAAGCTATAAAGAAAAAATAATAACAATGGGATACAGAGTTTAGACATCAGAGAGGAATGTTCTCATTAGGTTTGTAGATTTCCTTCCTGGAGATCTAGCCCTTGGAATTGTTGGAATGTAGGGCATGAAAAGAACCCCCATTTGAAAGGAGGAAGGAGAATGTTTCTCTTTAGATAAGCTGAGGACTCTGACTCATTAACTTCTCTTGGACATTTTTCCTGATGGGTCGATCAGTTCATGCTAATATCCCTGTGTTTTTGATGTGTTTACAAGTACAAATAGGCAATGGAGCACAGGGACAAGGCTTCCAATCCCATTCGTTTTTTTGCCCCTCAATATCACCACTCTGAGTCTCAGCGCCTGCATCTATAAAATGGGAATGATAAAGAGAGTTGACTTCTGAATTGTCACAGGATTGAATAAGAAAAGCTGACATCAGACATTGTAAGTGATCTATACATTAGCTATGTTATTGTTCTGGGAGATATATCCTAAAGAGTAGGTTTGGAAAAGACCTTATAAATCTTATATTCAAATAGTTTGTGGTTTGTTAAGATGCCTGGATTTCTCTGCTTTCCTGTACTGCCCATCATTCACTTATTCCCATTCAATAAAAGGAAGTGCAAGAGAGACAAAAGAAGGGTATGCGATTATTTAAAGACAACGTGTTGTGTGGAAACACACTGTGGGCATTATGACTTTTCTGTTCCTGCTTTAGGGTTTTTGCTGTCTCCTTTACTTACAGTGCTCTTCCTTGGTAATTGTACAGGCCTCTGCACACTACTGAGGCTCAGCCTGAATGTCCACTCCTCAAAGTACCCATTTCTCATACCTTAAAGCACCCCCTGGAATCATTCCTATTCATAGTCCTTGTCTTTCCTCATGAATAGTTTTTATCATTGTTTGCATTGTGTTCTTTCATTTTTTCTGTTGTTGTTTGTCTTCCCTGCTGAACTGTGAACTCTGTGAAGGCAGAGACAATGTCCGGTTCACTATTTTGTTCTTGATGCCAGAACAACATCTAGAACAGAATAGTGTCCTCACTGTTGATTGGATGTAAAGCAATAATGCAGAAGAAGTAAAAAAGAAACATGTTTGTCAAAAAGGACTGAAGGAGAAAGAAAAAACAATAAAAATATTGAAAATAGACTGTTTTATCCACTTAATAACTCCACATACATTTCTCCATTCCTAACATGGTAGACCATTCAGAATTAAATATAATAATCTCTGCCACAAAGTTCTCACAGCTCCTGATCTTTTGATGCTTGGTTCATAATACCTTGCATTGCATTTTGTTGATTTCTGAACTTTTCTTATCTCCCTGACTGGACTCTAAACTTCTTCTATCAGGGTTGCAGGACACCCAGATTTGAATTTCAGATAAATAATAAGTAATATTTAGTAAAGGTACACCCCAAATTTTGCATGGGCTATCATATTCTTGTTTATTTAAAATTGAAATATAACTTGGAATCTGTATTTTTTATTTGATAAATTTGGCACCCTATATTCAGAGCACAATCTAAAACTCAATCACCTTTGTACCTTTCTTTTGCCAGGTTTTAGCATGGTGTGTTTTTGACATACACTAGGTGCTCAATAAATGCTTGTATAATGAATATTTCATGATTACAGAGTGAGGAACTTATTTGTGCATATCTAGGTCACAAAATTTCAGGTGACAAACTCATATTCATAGTTTTTTTTCATAGAAACAGCAACAAAGGAAAAAATGAAAAATTGAGAATCCCCAATTGATTAATTAATTAGGTTTATGGTAAAATACATGTATAATACAATATTTATCATTTTTATCATTTGTTAGTGTACAATTCACTGGCATTAAATTCACAAATGCTGTGTAACTGTCACTGCTTTATATGCTTAAAACGCTTTTATATCCCTAAGAAAAATTCTGTACTTAGTAAACAAGAACTCTCCTTCCTCCTCACCTGCAAACTCTAATTACTTCTATTCTGTTTCTATGAATTTGACTATTCATAGAATTGTATTTATAGTGGAATTATATAATTTTTACCCTTCTATTCCTGGCTTATTTCACTAAGCCCCAGGTTTTCAAATTCCATTCAAGTTACTTTTGTGTCTAAATAATATCCCATTTTGAGTTCATACATGCTTTGGCTATCCAGTCATCTTCAGATGGTCACTTATGTTGTTTCCATCTTTTGGTTACTGTCAATAATGCTGCTATGATCATTGGTGTATATCTGTTTGAGTTCTTGTTTTCAAGAACTATTCCTAGGAGTGTAATTGTTGAGTCACACAGTAGTTCTGTGTTTAACCTTTGGAAAAACCACCACACTGTTTTTCCACAGAGGCCATATCATTTTACACTCATTCCAGCAACACATGAATGTTCTAATTTCTCCACATCCTTGTCAACACTTATTTTCTGGTATATTTTTTAAATTATAGCTATCCTCATGGATATGAAGTGGTATTTCATTGTGGTTTTGATATGCTTTGGGAGGAACAATTTTAACTTAGGCAAGATGTGGTTTGTTACTGTGGTTTAAGAAAATATTTTAGCAACCCTTTTTATGAAGCAAAGCATGGAGCACAGTCTGGAACAGGAGGTTGAAGACAAAGAGCTAAATTGCTCTATATAAAATCGACATAATTCTGCTTTTTACTTGGTACCTGAAAGACATGTGGTAGGGATCTTGAGATGGTAGGATGATACCAGTGGTGGGAGAAAGGGCTGCCAGCATTATAGTATCAAGAGGCTCACAAGATAGTCAGTCAGTGATGCCTACTATTTGGATTTCTGTGGCTTCCTATGCTGTGCTATTGATTCCAAAACCATCCTATCCCCAACATTTCAGTAAAGAGATTATGCACAACAACACCTTAAATTAAGAGTGCTTTAGGGAATAAAGGGTGGAATTGTGTCTGTGTCTCAGGTGAATGAGCTCGAGAGCAAACTTCAGCCTTAAAGAATGTTGAGGAATGTTGAGGGCTGCAGACAAGTAAAGATGGTACCTGGCACTTTGCCAGGAGGAGTGGTTTGAGAAGTAACGCCAGCGAGCCATTAAGATGATAGAGATTCCTTAATGACTGACTGCTGTGTCTAGATTATGTCAATTAAGTTAAGCTGTGTATAATTATTAAGATAATGAGGATTCCTTAATGACTGATTGCTGTAACTGGATCGTGCTAAATTGAGTCAAGCTGTGTATTCAGTTATGTATATATACCTCTGCTGTCCTACAATAAAGCAGCTCCCGCTGTTTCAACCTTCACAAGTTGCTTGTCACCCCCCCCCCCCCTTATTTTGCCCACCCAGACTGCAGCAGAGGAAACCACCAGGGAGCCAAGAAAAGACATGGGACAATTTTTAGGCATGAAGTGACTATCAGGAGAATCTTTGGCGATGCTGGTGAGAGCTATGGATATCCCGTGATGATGACAGAGTAGACACTGTCTGGTTTTTGCTACTCAAGATCTGTTCCCTTTTCTTCCAGTTATAACTGGTGATAAATGGAAAAGTACCCCTCCCTCCCAGACTATGGGGTCCTCATGCCACTGCTTCAGGAGTGTGCACAAGATCTGAATTGGTCAGCCAACATCTTCCATGCCTCTGACAGCAGTGTTGGTTCAGTATGGATGGAGCATATGACCTGAGTTGGACTAATGAAAGCTACGACCAGGCCTTTTGTCACAGCTCTTGGCGAGGATACTTCTCCTCTCTGTATTGTTAAGGGCCACCTTTTCCACCCATTGAGATGAAGCCAAGGAGGTTCAAGGGATCAGAAAGATGGAAATGATACAAAGTCTGATGGCACTGAGCATATAGACTCACACTCCTGGGCTAGTCTTTACAGTCACTTAAGCCAATCAATTTCAGTTTTACTTTTGCTTATGAGTTGATTTGGGTGGCTATGATTATCACCCTGAAAGATCCTGATATGAGAGATCTGTAGAAACTTGAACAAGAGGGACCCCAACTATCTCAGCAAAGAAATTGACTGTTTCAATGATTGTGCTTTCTCTTCAGCTGAAACAAGACACTTTCATTTTAAACATTTCCCTCCTCATGTCCTTAATTTTTCACTGCATTTGGATTTTCCTTCTACCACCATGCTGATATGAGACAGGAATTTTACATTCAGTCTTTACGTTCGTCTAGTCCATTTGTCTTTTGAGCATTTGAGATTGCATTTTAAAAATGTTAAAATCTCAGGAGAGGGTCAAATGACAGAGACTGGCTTCTAAACAAGTTCTATATTTAAAATATTATATTTAAATATACTATATTTAAAATATAGCTGCAAAATTTATATTTTCACCTACATGTAGAGTAGAAAAGCAGCTATCCTTTCCTGTACCATTTTTCCCCTTTGTTGATAACAAAGATTGTCTTTTTCATTGTTTCTCAAACAGAATCATGCTTATTTTCTTTTGGTCTGAGATGGTCAAATTTAGTTACATCAATATTCTAATTTTAAATCATCAACCCAACAATTTTTACCCTCACTCAACTTGAGCACATCTACTTTGAGCACTTCAAAAGTTGCATATTTTGTTGGGTTGCTTGACTATACCAAGCCACAATTCTACTCCAGAACAGGTGTCCCTGCTCAGAGTTTTCTGTGTAAATATACTTCCTTTTATGCATTGAAGATTTTTCAAAGTTCATGTTAAAACTAAAGGACTAACTCCTAACAACAACTAAGCATTTGGAATCTGTCTTTATAAACACTAATTTCTAATCAATAGGAAACAGATATGTGTTCATCTGTCCCATTCTTTATTTTGCAAAGAGAGTTCTTTGTTTTGCAAGAAAAGGCTTTTGCAGGTGGAGATAGCGGGGCAAAAGGAAGAGGTATTTAAGGAAACTACCATGATTGTGCTCTTGCTGGGTGTTCAGTATTTCTTTTCTTTTCCTCCCCCCCCCCTTTTTGTACTGGGGATTGAACCCAGGGGTGTCTTACTACTGATCTAGATCTCCTGTCTTTTTTATTTTTAAATTTTTATTTTGAGACAAGTTCTCACTAAGTTGCTGAGTTTCTTACTAAGTTTCCCAGGCTGGCCTCAAACTTGTGATCCTCCTGCCTCAGCCTCCTGCATCACTGGGATGACAGGCATGTGCCACCAGGCCTGGCTCTTCCTTAGAGGATGCACCAGGTTCTTGCCTTTGCCTCAATAACATGATGAATATATTGACTCTTTCACTGAACTAGTGACTAAAGGACACATCAAATTCCACATTTGAAGGAGTTTTTAAATAACTTTTTTAGGATTAAGTGATCATCTTTCCTCAGCTTCCAAGTAGCTAGGACACAGATACATGCCATCATGCCCAGCTAGAGCATCCTCTTATTTTAACCTCTCTGAGCCTCCTTTAGGTAAATCTCTTATATAACCTCAAATCATATTTATCTGATAACCTCTCTTATTTGTTATTATGGTAAAACATCCACAACATAAAATTTACTATTTAAACTATGTGTAAATGTACAATTCAGGGGCACTAAGTGCATTCACAAAATTGTATGACCATAACCACTGCTCCAGAACTTTTTCATAATCCCAAACAGAAATTCCATTAAATAATAAATCATTATCATCCCTGTGCCCAACCACCAGATCACCAGTGACTTCTGTTCTAACTTTTACCTCTATAAAGCAGCCCATTTCAGGTAACTCATATAAGTGGAACATACCATTTTTTCTTGTTTGTCCTAACATTCTTTAAAACAACTATTTTCATGGTTTGTGGCAATCATTTAAAATTACCAGATGTAATATAAACACTTGAATGCGATCACAAAACAACTATTTTCTGTGACCACTTACCATAACATCAATAACTATTAAAATATAAAACAATGCCTACACTTTCTTGAATGTTAATATTGCATAAATGAACTTCTCCAGGATGAGATTGCCATTTGCCCGGCTCTATCTTGATTTCATTCTTGTCAAATTCCTCAAGTCAAATACACAGGAAATTTTGAAATGTACCAAATAGATGTGCTTGAGCTCTAAAATGAAGCAAAAGATATTGGAAAAAAGGGCTTGACAGCAGATTAACCACATAGAAAGAGAATTCACAACCTAGAAACCAAGACAGCAAAAATAATAACCATAGTGAAGCAAGTGAGAAAAAGAGGAAAAGTAAAGAAGACAGACCAAGAAACAAAAATATAGCAAATATATGTAATATAAGCAAGGCTGTGTCTATGATATATGGCATTGCCAGCAAACATTTTTGAGAAGACCTTGTATACATAAGCAAATTGATTAAATATGTAATAATAATTGATGGTCCACAAGGATAGAATGAATTACTAATAAATATTAGGATAATGAATACAAAATAGGCACTTATGGGCAAGTGTATCATTCAATCAAGGTACATGAAGCTGCTTTGTACATCCAGAAGCTGTCTCTTCCTAGTGAGGACTTGAGAATCATTCCTTAATGTTTGTTTGTCAAATGTGTGATTCCTAGCTATCTTGATATTTACTACAATGAGAAAAAATAACTGTTATGCTCCAAATATCCTACCTCTTTAGAAAATGTTTGTGTGCAAATAACACAAACTTTCATCCCTCTGATTTTCCCTAATTTCATTTATTAAAGTGCTGGTTTCATCATTGAAAAAAGAAAAGGTTCCTGAAATCTTTGGGGCTCCAGGAGTCACTCCAGGAATACCTGTCCTGGTATTCCTCTGGGGCCAGGCCTGGAGCCACTGAACTGCACTGAGTATAAACCTTCACCTCCTCCTCCAAGAAAGATTTGGGGATTTGGGATAGGATTCTTTCTATCTAGTCAGGCTGGTATCAAAGGACCAAACATCTGAAGAAACTTTTATTCCTCAGTTTACACGACTACGATTACGCCTACGCCTCCAAGCAATCAACAACAGTGTCGGTCAGGTTCACCAGACTGAGAGTGTCTCAGACAAATACTGCAAGTTGTTGGCCCCGCCCCTGTTGTCGGGCCCCACCCCAGGCCCTGCCTAGCCCAACTGGAGCCAGAGGGCTGAGTGATTGGAGCAGGCAGTGTCCAAACGCAGGCACCACTGTTACTGGTGGAAAGGTCATATACTAAGGGACCAGAACCATGCCCAGTCCTTCTTATAACCTAAGCCATCCTTGACTCTGCCCCCTGAACCACTAGGCTTTGTGGTGCTGTTCACTTCCCCTAGCTACACAAACATTTCCCCAGTACCTCAACATTAGTTTCTCTGAGTCCCACCCTCAGCCGCTCCAAACTCTGGTTTTGGAGCGTCCTGAATCCATAAACTTCCCAGCTCTTGCTTAAAACTTGTCCACTAGCACCACAAAACCCTGACCCCTATTTCAAGGAAGTGAAATCCCATTCTGAGTTTCTCAGAGCCCACCTATTTCCCATATAAAAGCTTCAAATCTCAAAATATGAACCCTGCCCCTGACTTCTGAAGCCTTGCTCCCTTCACATTCTCCCACCACAGATCTTCTGGCCTCCTTTTTCTCTCAGCCACATTCCTCCTACTGGACCAGATGCTGGAGCCTGGGCTTGGCCAGGTCAAAGAAGAAATATTCTTTTTTTTCCTTAATTTTTAAGATTATAGAAATGAGGGGGAAAACCCCACATTAGAATTGATGAAATACAGCCACAGCATATGTAAGAGGGAAGCTTACATTGCATTAGCAAAACAGAAAGATCTCAAATAACAATCAAACTACAACTCAAGGAATTAAGGAAAAACAAGCTAACCCCAAAGTTAGCAAAGGAAAGAAATAATAAAAATTAGAGCAGAAATACATGAAACAGAGACTTAAAGAATAATAGAAAAGATCAGTGAAACTAAAAGCCAGATCTTTATAAAATGAGAAAGAAATGAATAACCCTTTAGACTAAGTTGAGAGAAACTGTTAGGTGCAGGACAGGCTGAACTAAGTTGTGTGCAGGGCAGGCTGAACGAATGTTAGCTGCAGGATAACCCATGAACTCAAACCCTGCTCTGTCTGGTCCTTTATCACATGTTTGCATCAAGTTTGAACACTCAACCCCACTCAAGGCTGAACACTCGACCCCCACCAGTCTGGTGCAACAGAAACCCACATCTGACCCCTGCCCCATCTGCCTGAAGGCAGAAGATGACACCCTTAGCAACTACTGCGATCCAATCATATGGTACGCCAACAAGGCAGCTTGCAGACCCAGAGACCCCATCAGATTCTGGCTATAAAAATTCCCTCCTGCTGGGTCCCTCTCTCTTGCTCTTGCTCTCTTTCTTCTCTTGATCTCTCTTTCTTCTCTTGCTTTCCTTCTCTCTTGCCCCACCCCCTCTTTTGCACTGCTGCAATGAAGATCTCTTGGTCATTCTGAAAAATTGTAAGTGAAAGAGAAGACATCACAACTGATGTGAAAGAAATGAGACTATTACAAGAATGGACTCACCTCCTTTGGCAGAAATGTCCCTACCTCTAACGGCTTCTATCAAGTCTTATGTGAGGGACTCACCTTTTTGTGTTAGTTTCCCTAATTTCTTAGCCTACTTTAGCCTACTCAAAGTTTAATTGTACCAGAAATCAGGTATTTCATTGGTGGTATTTCTCTGACAAATGCTTAGTCAAATGTCCCGACTGGCAGGACACATCAATGTGGGCAGCGAACCTAGATGGGGAGGGACAAGAGACATGAAAGGTGACAGCAAGACAGGAGTTCTGATCAAGCTGCAAACTTTTATTGTTCACACAGGGGTATTTATGGGCTGGGAATGGGGAAGCTCTCTTATCGGCAGTTGCTGGATGTCTTCACAAGGTGAGATAACGCAGGATGTTTCAGGAAGACAGATGGCCACAGGATGTCTCAGGGAGATGGATGGCTGCAGGGTGTCTCTTGTAACTGTCAGGCTATTCTTTGAAGGAGAACTCCCTTCTAGTCCCTGGCAGTCAAATGCTTAATCCTGACAGTCTTCATTATGAAGATAAAATTAAATTTCCCTCAATTTTTATTAGATTAGAACATACTAATTTCACAAGCTTATCTTAGAGATTTTTCTCATCATTTGTGAGTTGGTATTTTTTTTTATTTTTTTATTTTTTTAATTTTTTTTTTATTGTTGGTCGTTCAAAACATTACACAGTTCTTAATACATCATCTTTCACAGTTTGATTCAAGTGGGTTATGAACTCCCAACTTTACCCCGTATACAAATTGCTGTATCACATCAGTTACTCTTCCATTGATTGACATATTGCTTTTCTAGTGTCTGATGTATTCTGCTGTCAGTCCTATTCTATGCTATCCCCCCTCCCCTCCCCTCCCCTCCCCTTTTCTCTCTCTACCCCTTCTACTGTAAATCATTTCTTCCATTTGTATTATCTTGTCTTACCCCTCCTTTCCTCTTATATATCATTCTCACTCCCTTTCCCTCCCACCTCTCATCCCTGTTTAATGTAAATCTTCTTCTCAAGCTCTTCGTCCTTACCCTGTCCTTGTTTACTCCCCTTATATCAAAGGGGTCATTTGGTATTTGTTTTTTAATGATTGACTAGCTTCACTTAGCATAATCTGCTCTAATGCCATCCATTTCCCTCCAAATTCTATGATTTTGTCGTTCCTTAATGCAGAGTAATACTCCATTGTGTATAAATGCCACATTTTTTTATCCATTCATCTATTGAAGGGCATCTAGGTTGGTTCCACAATCTTGCTATCGTGAATTGTGCTGCTATGAACATCGATGCAGCAGTGTCCCTGTAGCATGCTCTTTTTAAGTCTTTAGGGAATAGACCGAGAAGGGGAATAGCTGGGTCAAATGGTGGTTCCATTCCCAGCTTTCCAAGAAATCTCCATACTGCTTTCCAAATTGGCTGCACCAATTTGCATTCCCACCAGCAATGAACAAGAGTGCCCTTTTCTCCGCATCCTCTCCAGCACTTATTGTTGTTTGACTTCCTAATGGCTGCCAATCTTACTGGAGTGAGATGGTATCTTAGGGTAGTTTTGATTTGCATTTCCCTGACTGCTAGCGATGGTGAGCATTTCTTCATGTACTTATTGATTGATTGTATGTCCTCCTCTGAGAAGTGTCTATTCAGGTCCTTGGCCCATTTATTGATTGGGTTATTTGTTATCTTATTGTCTAATTTTTTGAGTTCTTTGTATATTCTGGTTATTAGGGCTCTATCTGAAGTGTGTGGATTAAAGATTTGTTCCCAGGATGTAGGCTCCCTATTTATCTCTCTTATTGTTTCTTTTGCTGAGAAAAAACTTTTTAGTTTGAGTAAGTCTCATTTGTTGATTCTAGTTGTTAACTCTTGCGCTATGGGTGTCCTATTGAGGAATTTGGGGCCTGATCCCACAGTATGTAGATCGTAGCCAACTTTTTCTTCTATCAGATGCCGTGTCTCTGATTTAATATCAAGCTCCTTGATCCATTTTGAGTTAACTTTTGTGCATGGCGAGAGATAGGGATTCAGATTCATTTTGATGCAAATGGATTTCCAGTTTTCCCAGCACCATTTGTTGAAGATGCTATCCTTCCTCCATTGCATGCTTTTAGCCCCTTTATCAAATATAAGGTAGTTGTAGTTTTGTGGATTGGTTACTGTATCCTCTATTCTGTACCATTGGTCCACCTGCCTGTTTTGATACCAGTACCATGATGTTTTTGTTACTATTGCTCTGTAGTATAGTTTGAAGTCTGGTATCGCTATACCACCTGATTCACACTTCCTGCTTAGCATTGTTTTTGCTATTCTGGGTCTTTTATTATTCCATATGAATTTCATGATTCTTTTATCTATTTCTACAAGAAATGCCATTGGGATTTTGATTGGTATTGCATTGAACTTATAGAGAACTTTTGGTAATATCGCCATTTTGATGATGTTAGTTCTGCCTATCCATGAGCAGGGTATATTTCTCCATCTTCTAAGGTCTTCTTCTATGTCTTTCTTTAGGGTTCTGTAATTTTCATTATATAAATCTTTCACCTCTCTTGTTAGGTTGATTCCAAAGTATTTTATTTTTTGGGGGGATATTGTGAATGGAGTAGTTGTCCTCATTTCTGTTTCAGAGGATTTGTCGCTGATATACAGGAACGCCTTTGATTTATGCGTGTTGATCTTATATCCTGCCACTTTGCTGAATTCATTTATTAGCTCTAGTAGCTTCTTTGTAGACCCTTTTGGGTCTGCTAGGTATAGGATCATATCATCTTCAAATAGTGATAATTTAAGTTCTTCTTTTCCTATTTTTATGCCTTTAATTTCTTTCGTCTGTCTAATTGCTCTGGCCAGTGTTTCAAGGACTATGTTGAACAGAAGTGGTGAGAGAGGGCATCCCTGTCTTGTACCAGATCTTAGAGGGAATGCCTTCAATTTTTCTCCATTCAGAATGATGCTGGCCTGTGGCTTATCATAGATTGCTTTTACAATGTTGAGGTGTGTTCCGGTTAGCCCTAATTTTTCTAGAGTTTTGAACATAAAGGGATGCTGAACTTTGTCGAATGCTTTTTCTGCATCTATCGAGATGATCATATGGTTCTTATTTTTAAGTCTATTGATGTGGTGATTTCCGTATATTGAACCAGCCTTGCATCCCAGGGATGAATCCTACTTGATCATGGTGTATAATTTTTTTGATATGTATTTGAATCCGATTCGCCAGAATTTTATTGAGGATTTTTGCGTCAAGGTTCATTAGAGATATTGGTCTGTAGTTTTCTTTCTTTGAAGTGTCTTTGTCTGGTTTCGGAATCAGGGTGATGTTGGCCTCGTAGAATGAATTTGGAAGTTCTCCCTCTTTTTCTATTTCCTTAAATAGCTTGAAAAGTATTGGTGTTAGTTCCTCTTTAAAGGTTTTGTAAAACTCTGCTGTATACCCATCGGGTCCTGGGCTTTTCTTAGTTGGTAATCTTTTGATGGTTTCTTCTATTTCCTCTATTGTTATTGGTCTGTTTAGGTTGTCTATATCCTCCTGACTCAATCTGGGCAGATCATAAGACTTAAGGAATTTATCTATGCCTTCACTATCTTCTATTTTATTGGAGTATAAGGATTCAAAATAATTTCTGATTATCTTCTGAATTTCTGAAGTGTCTGTTGTGATATTGCCTTTTTCATCCCGTATGTTAGTAATTTGAGTTCTCTCTCTTCTTCTCTTCGTTAGCATGGCTAAGGGCCTGTCGATTTTATTTATTTTTTCAAAGAACCAACTTTTGGTTTTGTCAATTTTTTCAATTGTTTCTTTTGTTTCAATTTCATTAATTTCAGCTCTGATTTTAATTATTTCTTGCCTTCTACTTCTTTTGCTGTTGTTTTGCTCTTCTTTTTCTAGGATTTTGAGATGAAGTAAGAGATCATTTATTTGTTGGTTTTTTCTTTTTTTGAGGAATGAATTCCAAGCGATGAATTTTCCTCTTAGAACTGCTTTCAATGTGTCCCATAGATTCCGATATGTTGTGTCTGTGTTTTCATTTAACTCTAGGAAGTTTTTAATTTCCTCCTTGATGTCTTCTAAAACCCATTGATCATTCAGCATCCTATTGTTCATTCTCCAAGTGATGCTTGATGTTTCCTTCCTTCTTTTATCATTGATTTTCAGTTTTATTCCATTATGATCAGATAAGATGCATGGTATTATCTCTACCCCTTTATATTGTCTAAGAGTTGCCCTGTGACATAATATGTGGTCTATTTTTGAGAAGGTTCCATGTGCTGCCGAGAAAAAGGTGTAACTACTTGATGTTGGGTGGTAAAGTCTATATATGTCAATTAAGTCTAGGTTGTTAATTGTGTTATTGAGTTCTATAGTTTCCTTATTTAACTTTTGTTTGTAAGATCTGTCCAGTGGTGAGAGAGGTGTGTTGAACTCTCCCATGATTATTGTATGGTGATCTATTAGACTCTTGAACTTGAGAAGAGTTTGCTTGATGAACACAGCTGCACCATTATTTGGGGCATATATATTTATGATTGTTATGTCTTGTTGGTGTATGGTTCCCTTGAGCAGTATGAAGTGTCCTTCTTTATCCCTTTTAATTAACTTTGGCTTGAAATCTATTTTATTAGATATGAGTATGGACACTCCTGCTTGTTTCCGCAGTCCATATGAGTGGTATGATTTTTCCCAACCTTTCACCTTCAGTCTATGAATATCTTTTTCTATCAGATGCGTCTCCTGTAGGCAGCATATTGTTGGGTCTTGTTTTGTGATCCATTCTACTAGCCTGTGTCTCTTAATTGGTGAGTTTAAGCCATTAACATTTAGGGTTATTATTGAGATCTGGTTTGTTCTTCTAGCCATATTTGTTTATTGATGTTACTAAACCTGATTTGTTATTCTCTTTGACTACTTTCCCCCCTTTACTGTCCTACCTCCCATTGTTGGTTTTCAATGTTATTGTCCATTTCCTCTTCCTGTAATATTTTGCAAAGGATTTTTTGAAGCGATGGTTTTCTAGCTGCGAATTCTTTTAACTTTTGTTTATCGTGGAAAGTTTTAATTTCATCTTCTATCCTGAAGCTTAATTCCGCCGGATACACGATTCTTGGTTGGAACCCATTTTCTTTCAGTGTTTGAAATATGTTATTCCAGGATCTTCTAGCTTTCAGAGTCTGTGTTGAGAGATCAGCTGTTATCCTGATTGGTTTGCCCCTAAATGTAATCTGCTTTCTTTCTCTTGCAGCTTTTAAAATTCTCTCCTTATTCTGTATGTTGGACATCTTCATTATAATGTGTCTAGGTGTGGATCTCTTATGATTTTGCACATTCGGCGTCCTGTAGGCTTCTAGGATTTGGGATTCTGTCTCATTCTTCAAGTCTGGGAAGTTTTCTCGTATTATTTCACTGAATAGACTGTTTATTCCTTTGGTATGGAGCTCTGTGCCTTCTTGTATCCCAATGACTCTTAAATTTGGTCTTTTGATATTGTCTCATAATTCTTGGATGTTCTGCTCATGGTTTCTTAGCAGACTTGTTGAGCTGTCTATGTTCTTTTCCAGTTGAAATACTTTGTCTTCATTGTCTGATGTTCTCTCTTCTAAGTGATCCACTCTGCTGGTAATATTCTCAATTGAGTTTTTAAGTTGGTTTATTGTTTCCTGCATTTCTAGGATTTCTATTTGTTTGTTTTTCATTACCTCTATCTCCCTGTGAAATTGATCTTTTACTTCCTGGATTTGTTTGTCAATGTGATCTTTCATTGTCTGATTTTGCTGTCTCATGTCTTCCTTGAGACTCCAGATCATCTGAAGCATATATATCCTGAACTCTTTATCTGACATTCCATCTGTTGCAGCTATTACCTCTTCGAAAGTTGAGTTGACCTGCATTGCTTGTGGTCCTTTCTTTCCTTGTCTTTTCATGCTGCTCACGTTTCTTTCTGCTTGGTGAAACTGTTGTGATTATGAGTTTTTCCCCCTAATTATTTATATTGCTCTTGTATAGTTGAAAAATCTCCCTTGCAGGGCGGGTAGTGGCTGTGCTCCTTCTCTAGTTGGGGTGATCTCAATACCGCGCTGGCAGGCCGCTAGGCCTGCTCTGCCGGTTGCTCGCAGGTCTGCCCACCCTGCGGGAGCGGGTGGCGGCTCTGCTCTGCCCCCCCTCCAATTGTGGCCATATGACTATCACCCCCTCGGGTCGTTGGGCCTGATCGGGATGTGGGCAGCTGCTCTGCTCTGCCCCCCTACTCCAAATGGAGTGGCGTATCTACCATGCTGGCAGGCCTCTAGGCCTATTCCGTTGGTGGGTCTCAGGTCTGCCTGACTCTGGCAGTAAGGGGAGTTGGGTGTCGAGAGTCCTTTGGTCCTTGCGGTCACGCCCACAGAGAGATTTTGAAGTTTCCCGGTTGTTCGCCAGGCGTGCGGGGCTATTAGCAGAGCCCGAGGGCATGGCCATGTACGGGGCCATGCGGGGACCCTTCTAGCTGAGTCGGGCCACTGGGAGCCACGTGAAGAGCGGGGTAGCTGTGTCTGCGTGGTTAAGATCCGAGCGGGTGGTTTGGCTGTTCGCCGAGCGAGAGCAGGGCCTCCCGGGAGAGCCGATATGGCGGAGGCGTCTGCCGGTTTGGGCTGCCACTCCGCTCCGGACCGCCGCCGCTTTCAGAAGCTGCTGGTGGTTGCGGAATTGGACCTCTGTGCCCACCGGAGGGGCCACCTGTAGAGCCGGGAAGCTGCGACCGCGTGGTAGGGACTGGGTGGGTGATGCGGCTGCTCCCAGAGCGAGCACTAGGCCTCCCAGGGGGAGCCCGGATGGCGGAGGCCAAATTCCGGTTCGGGCGGGGCGGGCCAAGCCGCTCCTGGTGTCCGCCGCTTGCAAAAACGGCTGCTGTTTACAGAAGATGATTTCTGCACCCGCCGCGGGGCCACCTGTCTAGCCGGGTAGCTGTGGCCGCGTAGTTAGGGACCGGGTGCGTGATGCGGCTGCTCCCAGAGCGAGCCCTAGGCCTCCCAGGGGGAGCCTGGATGGCGGAGGCCGAATTCCGGTTTGGGCGGGGCGGGCCAAGCCCCTCCGGGTGTCCGCCGCTTGCAAAAACGGCTGCTGTTTACAGAAGATGATTTCTGCACCCACCGCGGGTCCACCTGTCTAGTCGGGTAGCTGTGGCCGCGTGGTTAGGAACCGGGCGGGTGATGCGGCTCCTCCCAGAGCGAGAGCTAAACCTCCCGGTGGGGCTGCTTACAGGAGCGGCTGATGTCTGTGGGACTAGATTTCTGTGCCCGCGTGGCCGTCCAAGATCCACTTCTCTGGGACAAACTGTCACTTCCAATAAACCTACCAGTTCACGGCAGCTCTCTTCTTCAGGGAATTATGCTAGAAGTTCCTCCGTAGGTAGGCTGCGGCTGTTCCGATGGGTCTTTCTTATCCGGTCAAAGTGGAGACGTTAGAATCGCTGCTTCCTCGCCGGCCGCCATGTTGGATCTCCCGTGAGTTGGTATTATTCCTCTTTAAGGCTATGTTCATAATCCTAGATTATTCAATATGAATTAATGTGTGTTTGTATTGTGTGTGTGTGTATAAAACCAAAGGTCATAGATGCAAGCATCCAATTGAGAAAATTTTAGATGGTTTTTATTTATTTCCATGTTTATCTCTAATGCTGAATTTTATTATTGTTGTTGTTATTATTATTATTATTATTTTAGAATTTATAAGAATAACCAAAAATGTCATTTAGTCTCATGATGAGTTTCAAGAACTTTGCAGAGTGCAATGCCCTGAGTTGGAGCACAGAGAACATTTTCTCAGGGTGCTCATGTGATCAGACATATATTGTTTACAGAAAGGTGAATTGTGCTTTTTTCATTTAAATCAGAATCTTTTTCTTTTAATTTCCTTCTGTGCACTGGCATCTTCACAACTTAGTTTACAAATTTAGAATGAGTTGAATATAATCTTATTATTTTCCCTTCTTCATAATGGATCACATATTAAATCAATTTTGTCTTTTTACATACCTTTTTTTAATAACTTAAAACAGTTTTGATTGGGATGAGATAACAGGGAAAGTGAGGTCTTGATTTGTCATCAAGGGTCATGGAAGAGGCAAGGTTAATTCAAGTGATTACATTAACTTGTACTGAGCTTAGAAAACAGATTAATTTTCAAAAAAGTAGTATGTAGTCCTAATATTTTCCCCCTCAAAAAATGTGTCACGTTGAATGATACTTCTTTGCGTATATTGAAGAACTTAACTTAGAACATTTATCTAGAAATGTTTGAAGATTCAGGAATAGTGGGAAGTGGGTAGGGTTGGTATTTTAAAAGAGGAAAGGAATCTCTTTTGATTCCCAACATGTTAATTATAGCTCCCTTTCACCCTATGAGCTTTTATGATAAATTAAAATATTTGGGAGCAGTTCAATTTTTGCTAATTTGTTTTCATAAACAGAATAATAATGTGTGGTTCTAGGAAATAAAAATGGTTGAAATAAAACGTACTCTTAAACAATACCCTTGGACATGTAAAATATACTAGCTTAGGTAGACAACACAGTATCTCATAATGTGGCCTGTGCTCACTCTGAAAATTCTACAATGAACTGTTGCCATAGTAATATGGGGATGCACATTCCAACTGTCAGTCTGTGAGCTGAGAGGTTCCAATTTGAGAGCAGTTGTGACATTCTCAGGTTCTTACCTAGAGTCCTCAGTTGAAAAATCTGAATTGCTGCTGTGAAATTATATTCACATTGGGCTGGGGATGTGGCTCAAGCGGTAGCGCGCTCGCCTGGCATGCGTGCGGCCCGGGTTCGATCCTCAGCACCACATACCAACAAAGATGTTGTGTCCGCCGAGAACTAAAAAGTAAATAAATAAATATTAAAATTCTCTCTCTCTCTCTCTCTCTCTCTTTCTCTCTCTCTCCCCCCTCCTCTCTCACTCTCTCTTTAAAAAAAAAAAAGAAATTATATTCACATTGATCTTCTGAAGACTGTTTCTTCAAAGGGCAGCTAACTTTTACTTAACATATTTTCCTCTTGATTCTTTTCACCTCCGTCACCACTCCAACTGTTCTGCTAGGTTTCATGATTTTGTTTTATCACTCAGTTTGTATTATTTATTATTCTGTCCAGCCATGAAGATTTCCCTAAATTTAGTAAAATGTGAATTTCCTAATGTCAATTTTACCTACACACTCCTTGAGTGAATAGATAGGAATGTGGGAGGATACCCACACTATTTTCATCCCATCTGAAGAAGCCTATATTAAATATGGCAATAGGCATTCCATGAAAGGGGAATCAGAGGCCAAACTTTTCTGAATATAGGTGTTAACATCCAAAACCATGTTGGAGCAGTCCAATTACAGAATTTTTTTCTTGCCAGGAGGGAAAACTGCTGCTGAGGGCAAAGCTTACTACCATATAATGTGTAGCTGATGCTGGTACTTATTAATGTTGCCTTCAATGAGGTCTCAGTTGGCAATAGACTCTTGCCTGAGATGACCCCACTGGGACATTGGATATGTTATCTCTAAAATATTCAGGTTATCATATACAATAGAAAAGGAGAGAAACCAAAGAGTAATACTTATAATTCAGAAAAAGATACACAAACTTACCAGGGCATTTGATGGGTCCTCCTGATCTACCTTTCCATAAGAAAGTGATTCTATTAAGTCCTTTGGGGAAACTAGGAGGGCATAGAGTGACTGTCAGTATACTGATTGTCGTGCTTATGAATTATTAAGGATATTTCTTGGTGTGGACTGTGGTGAGAACGTATCCCAAAGCAAGGAAAAGGAAGGAAACAAAAAGCAGAGCTTTCGGCTTTCCAACTTGGAAATAGAACAATTTGGGCTATGTATGTTTTACATTTTGTACTCCTGGGAGGATTGTATTCTACAGAAAAGAGCACTGAGGCCACCTTACAAGTACAAACATCGTTTCACATCTCTGTAGGCTACAATCCTCCAGGAATACATAAGTATACTGGAGCAACATGGCATGGTGATACATGGCTAAGTGATGAATACAGTTCTCTTGCCAAGGGCATTAACCCTGGGCCCATTTCTGAATTTTAACCTCTTCCATTTACAAAGTACAGAACCTGGATAATCTGCATCATCTCTATATACAATAGGCATAGTAAACTAATCTTCAGATTTGGTTGTGATGAGGGTTGAAGAAATTGATTCATGCAAAGTATGCATTGTTATGGGGTTTTGTTTTTAGAAAATCGACACTTGTGCTGTGTGTTTGAACACATTTTTCTGAATAAGTACCCACACCCCCATAAACACATAAATAACCATTACAAGTGGACATGCTCACAGATACTCCCCCACCCTCATGCACACAAACCACACCATCAGAATGACAGTTGTGTCAGGACCATGGTAGATGGTCATAATTATTCACTGGGTTATGATTGTCTGTCACCACACCCCAATCCTGGTTTCCAACAGGAATCTGAAGTCTGGATAACTTTCCATATAAAAACATGCAAGAAAGTCCAACCTTTCTCGGTACTAAGGTTTTTCCTCAGCATGTGAGGGAGCTGAGAATATGTACAGTTTTCATTTGCTGCAGTGTCCACCTGCAGTTACAGAAAGAACAACACTATGAACATGAGATCATGCTGAGTTTTGTTTTCACAAGCCTACTGTTGGCTATGGTGACATCAGATAACTTGATGGGAAACAACGATTGAGGTAAAAGCCACAAAATTAAGGCCTAGAGGGCACTTGGCAGAAAATACATGAGCTTTGTATGGTATATTTCTCAGGTACATTTTCATGGCACATACAAATATTTTTTCAACCAAGGAAAAGTGCTACTGAGGACAATGCTCACTACCATCAGTTGACAACTGTTGCTGTCATACATTAATGCCATCTTGAATCAGTCATCAGTGGTAATAGACTTATAATTATTATTCCTCCACAAAAGAAATTGTATACATTATCTATAGTGAACATTGTCAGATTTGTACACATCAAACAAAAGAAGAATTGGGACTCTGAATAAACTAGAATCATTATTGTAAGAATGAACACAATGACTGAATTTCCTCAGTACCTTTGTCAGATTGTTCTGCAGGGAGCACGCCGTTGGGTGGCTAGAGACGATTCCTCTGGACCAAAGATTGTGGAAGTCATTAGGATGTCTTGACTTTTGAAGAACCCAATCTGGGAGGTAAGAGCCTGGGAAGTGTGTTACAAAAGTGGCAGCTGTTGACATCTTGCTGGCAGAAGGTTACAGGATCACTAGTACTAATTGATAGACATTTTAAACTATTTTGATTGACACCTGATATTTGTAAATATTTAGATGTTTAATATGATATTTAAATTCATGTACACATTATGCAATGATAGCCTACCCAGCATCTTAAATATTTTTATTTCACTGTGGTGAGAAGAGTTATGTCATTTGTAACAACATGGATGGTCCCAGAGGACACTATGTCAGGTGAAATAGGTTAGATACAGAAAAAATACTGTACAATCTTACTCATAGATGGGAGCTGAAAAAGTTGATCTGCTAGAACTGCTCAAGGGTCTGTGAAATCAAATCTCTCAGTCAGCTCACAGCCACTCTCCAAGTCAGCACATTCTGACATCTTCACAATCTGCATCTATTGCATTGACCTGGAATGATGCCCACCCTGGAGAGGAACTGCTTGGTTGGGAATGAGTTTGGGGACAGAGGCTGTAAGTGGAGCTTTATTAGCTTCTGATAAGTACAGGTATATACCATTGATGTGAATCTATGTTATATGATTTCACTTAATTCTGTTCATACTCTGTACACTCCTTGACATGAAGCCGCAGATTCTGCTCTTATTCCACAATACTTGAGAAAAAGGACACCTTGGAGAACATTCCTTCTTTAAGGACATCCATGGAAGCTGCCTATATTCTTTCTCAGACACTGAAGCCCTCCCACAGAAAATCTGTGCCTCCCACCTGCTCTGGGTATTTGTGGACAGGACCTGGGTAGTGGTAGTAACAGCAGCTGCTTCCCAAGTCTTTTTCCTGGATAGAAGAATAGAATACGTGTGGGAAGCCAAAAAGAAGCAGTGGTCACTTCTCATTGCAGAGGCAAATTGATACCTGATGCTCAGAATCTTACTAGAATCCCCTACCCCCAGCGTGTCCACAATCTTGAGCCTGGTACAACCTGGCTTCATGGGTGCTAGTGTGCATCTTCTTCAGGTAACTCATCCACAACATGACCAACTGGTGACTCAGTTGATACAGAAGTCTGTAGACTCCTTCAGCAGCCTATCAGCCAAGTTTTTATCCCTGTAGTGTTAGAGTGTTAGGAAATAGCTAGCAATGAGCAGTGGAATGCATGGCAAGGTCACAAATCTTCTTTAAATTTGTTTAGGGTCTTTCAACTACTTTCAAAGGGGCTGAGAAAGTAAAGGGTGATAGTCAATTTGTATAAAATAAACAGAAGCAAAGGAGCTAATGGAAAAATAAGTAAAAATAAAAGAATTAATGGGACTAACCCTTGCCAGGGTCCATTGAGGTCACTGTGAAGCTAGGAATTATGGCGAAAGGTGTCTCTGGGAAGGAAGATTACTTTAGTAGCACAGGTACACTAAGGCATTTTCTGACTGGCTACTGACCCCAGTGCCCACATTTACATGGGATTGACTTGTAGATGAAGCCCCCTAAATAGGATGGCCACCATGACAGTTGAGAGAGGAAACAACTAAGGTCAAAAACTCCACTGCCTCATGTGACGGAGGAGTTGAATATCTGATTGGTGAAGGCTGCTGAAAGAGGACCCCAATTCTCCTGGTAAATGTCAAAGAGCAGTAAATTTAGAGACAGAGTTGTCTCCTTTGTCATTATCTGCTCAGAGATGGCCTACTTTCTCTCCCTCTGGAGAGTGCTTCCTGCTTGAGCCTTACTTTACTTTCACTTTACTTTCATCTCATTTTCACTTGTAATAAAGTTATCTTGCATGGCTTTTGGTGTCTGACTTTAAATTTTCTTTCTTCAGAATGTAAGATCCAAGGTTTGGAGTTTTAGCTCCCTGCTTTCCTGTAACAAGGGCACATCTTGGTGAGCATGATGTTGTAGGCTCAGTTGTAGCTGATCTTTTCTCACATCACATGTTCTGGTTGGTGTAGATGGTGAAGTCCCACCACTGTGGCTGACCCGGGAAACCTACACTTGGAGTTAGGGCAGCTGCAGAAACTCCAAGTGTAGGTTGGAAGGGAAAGGACAGGACTGTGTGGAAGCCACCAGGAGGGCACCTGGAAATGGCTGAGGTGCTTCTTCCACCACAGGCTTGATGAAGGAAAAGAGACTTCTGTGAAGAGGCCCAGGTACTCCAGGGCTCATGCACCTGCCACAGGGTTCCACATAATCAACTTTTTGCTGAAAGCTTCTTTCCTGTAATGTGGATGTCCCGAGGCTTGTTTGCAGCAATAAAGTTAAAAGCAGAGGCAGAATATTTATCTTGTAAAAATCCAATCCTAAGGGAAGGACAGGAGGGCACACTGGTTAGGCTAGTAAGACTCTCTGCCTGAGATGAAGAACCGAGAATGATCTCATTAAAGTGACTCTGCAGACTGCTTATTTTTGTTCTCTACCCTTCCCAACCTTCACGTCTTCTGACACTGTGACTCTCCTGCTGTCCTGTGCCCCATCACTTTTTATCTCCCAGGTCAACCATGTCACTTCAGTCAACAAAAGCCCTCTTACCTGTTGTATTCTTCATCCAGCCAATTCTCTCCTGCCACATCCCCCAGTTGCCCCAGCAGCACTCCCTACTGTGCATTCTCCCCCAAGTTACCCCAGGCCTTCTCTCTGCCTCTTGCTGGAATCTCTCAACCCACATACATTCCTCATCTTAATTTACCTTAACTACATCTCTCTCCCTTTCCACAATGTCTCAGACTAACCTGTAGAAATTTCTCAATAAAGTCTTTGAATTTAAATAGAATGAAGTGTCTTAATTGAAATCCTTTTCTTAAAAGTGAGGAACACCAGTCTGGGACTCTCTGATTTCCTGCATACTGGAAATTGGCAGGAGTAGCCATTATTCATCTATGACTTGTTCTGTTCCCCTTCTCATCAATAGATCATTTTATTTCTGTTTCTTAATTTCCATCAAGCACATTTATTATAGCAAGAGCTACCAAGGACCTACCAACAGATGTGGCTCCTGCCCTCAAAGTCTGAGGAGTTTATGTAAGGAAGGCAGTGATATAGAAGAGCTAAAGAAGGTAAACTGCCTGTTTTGGGCTGAGCTCCCCAGGAGGGGATGTGTTGTAGCCTCTATCTAAGCTGCTGACATTACTCTGGTACTCCATAAGAATTTACTAAAGAGTACATGAAGTCAAATGTGCAAATTAAATGTGTTGGGCCAGCAGCCTTCCCTTCTCCCTCCCCTTCCATGGCAGCTATGGGCAGGTTGTTCTACCTGGTTGAGGAGAACCGAAATGGCCAATCAGAAGATGACATGTGGACCCCAACCACCTCAGGTTCCTGCCAGCTGAAACAATTGCCCTGAAAACTCATATCAGTCCTGACCAACCAGAAACAGGACAGATACAATGCCCCTAAATTCAGCTTGGCCAACATGCTATCAGTAGCTGCAATTTAGATGGCCTAGGCCCTCCTATCTCCAGCTTCCCTTATTAGCATTGTTCTTGCCTTTCCCACCCATGACTTCCTGGCCCTCACCCTTTGGCTGACCCATAAACCTCCCCAGGGAGTGCCCCCCAGTGCCTTCTTTTGGTGACTCATTCTTGTTCCATGGTTCCTGATCTCACCCACCCCTTTCTGCTTTACAAAATGGATATGCAAATGTTCACTGCAAACTTTTTTATCAGTAGTTTGCTTCAATCCTGTATAGGAATAGTCTGGATTTAACCCTGCTGTTTTTTCTCTACTTTGTAGACAAACCTACTGATTTACTCAGTATGATCAACCTGATCACACTATTCTTGCCTCATTTCTTTGTTAGATCACCAGGAAAATATTTTTTTTGTTTGTTTGTAATTTTTTAAGTTGTAGGCAAACACAATACCTTTCTTGAAATTTAATTTTATGTGGGCCTGGGGATCAAATCCAGTGCTTCACACGTTAGGCAAGCACTCTACCACTGAGCTACAGCCCCAGCCCACCAGGAAAATATTTTATTAAAAAAAAAACAGGGCTGGAATTTTGGCTCAGTGGTAAAGTGCTTGCTTAGCATCTGTCAGGGACTGGGTTTGATTCTCAGCAGAACATAAAAATAAATAAATAAATAAACTACAGATATTGTGTCCATCTACAATTAAAATAAAAATTTAATAAAAACAAACAAACAAAAACTGAAGGATATAGAAAATGAGTCCAAGGACATTTTCCCTAAGCTTTGTCATTTAAAATCCCAGGCCTCAGGCAGAACAAAAGGGACTTGCACCTGACTGGTACCTGGTCCCTCACCCTAATGCCAACCCAATAAGCCTCAGGAAATTCCATATTTACATTCCTGTCTTACCCTAGTGGATGAGGAGGACCTCAAAATAGTGGCCCCCAGGAATTGCCTTCCTGTCTTACCCTAAATGAAGCCTATATAACCTAGACCCTTGCTTCAGCCTGCCACCATTATCTGCCCTGAAAATGAGTTGTGCTAGGATTCCACTAATTGACTCCACTACTAAATACTGAATAAGGAAAAGTCTGCTGATCTGAGGTTTTCTTCCCATCTCCTGCCTTTGTCATTTGTTCTAATAACAACAAAAACAACAACAAATAACCTCACAATTTTATTCATGTGGTCCCTGGCTGTCTCCCTTTCCAATTCCAATGAAGGCCAGTTCTGCAGTGAAGGCCAGAGGCTCCTTCCAGGGAAGGGGCTGTCTCAATCTCTCACAACTACCAAGATGAAGATGAAGGAGCTGGGAGTCACAGCAGAGGGGATCCAGGGAAGATGGACACTTCTACTTTGTCTGAGGTGGACCTGTGTATGAGGAGCTTATGTAAGGAAGTCAGTGATGTAGGCAGTCTCCATCCTCAGATCTGTGGATGGGCTAATGAGTAATTTCAGAGCCACATTCCCACTAAGAGTTCCACTCCATGCAAAACTGGCAAGAAAAACAGCTACTCTAGGCAAGGCACTGTGCTAAGCATTGTAGAATGAAACAAAACAATGAGAAAAATGTATATCTTTGTTCTCTAGGGGCCCCAAATCAGTGTAATAGATTGACAGAATGTTCAGGAGAAATGGAAGGAGGAATTCAGAGGGGAGGAATCTGGTGAGGGAAGATTCTGACAGGTGTTGAGGGAACAGGGGCTCAGGTTACAAGGTGCAAGATGACACTCAGTAGAGTGGTACAGTGATACAAGGAACTTGGAAGACACGTGGGGAAATCAGAGGTGGGTCAATGAAGATGAAAAGTAAAGGGCAACAACTTAGAGAAAATATGACTAGAATCTGGGCTGAGGGAGACCCAGAAGAGAATACTGTGAAGGTGGGAGAAGGCAGATTTGGTACACAGAGGTAACATCTCAGAGATATCCAGTCAGTGTAGTGCAATGACTTCCTGATGAGGCACTAGGCAAGCAGTGTCAAGCTGCTTACAAACTCTTCAATGAGCTGGGGTCTTCCTAATGACTAACATTCTCATAGATGAGCCCAATAATTTTGTTCAGAGTGAAAATGAAGGCTCTGAATTCCAGAACTTGCTATGGAACTTCCACAGCTCAAGCAGATGCTGGTGGGAGGGAGGATGGGCCAGGCCTGTCTGCTTCCCAATTCAAGGCCCTTTTCCACTGACCACTATGCTCCTTCTGCTCTGCCCCAAATCTATACCCTCTCTTATGGGAAGGAGGAAGTCAGAGAAAGATTCATCCCACAGTCTTTTCTAAGCACCTTAACTAGGTCTAGACATTCTAGTCAGAATAAGGTCTAAAGCATGCCAGAGCCAAGGTTTAGACTGAGGTTGAGGCTGAAGAGTCTTGATTTCATTGAGTGGCTGTATGAGTGCGGGGGTGTGGGTTAGGGGTGACAACAGTTGAAGATATCTGAACAAGATGATGTGACATTGATGAAGGTATAGAAAGAAGGCCACTGAAGCATGAATAGGAGGCTTTGTTTTCACCATGGTAAACATGAAGTAGCAACTGGATATCTACTTGGTGAAACCTGGAGACAGTGTGGTTTGCTGGTCTGGTCTGTGGGAGACAGCTAAGTCTAGGGAACACTTTTCCTGGCACACACATTAGGTGTCAAGAAATAACTTCAAGTTCATCTATTGCTTTTTAACTATTCATTGTCTTTTCAATGTGGTAGAGGGTCTCATGACAAAATTTACAAATTTTCATTTCACATTATCTTCTGGATAGTTTGGCTCAGACTCTTGTTGGAGGTTAAGGAGAAAGCTCTAAAATCATCCCTCAACTGAAAGAAGGCCATGAAGTCTGGAAAACAACAACTACAGAAACTGACAGGGTAGTACTTATCTCAGAAACCAAGGCAAAGAGTCCTGTTGGAGATAAGCAGCTAATTTGTCATCAGTGGAAGAGATTCTTTCCCCAGGAACAAAACAAACTGGGTTTCACTTTGTTAACTTCTTTTGGAGATAAACAATCAATCCTTCCTAGTATTTCCTCTTGCTAATGGACAAACCTGTGTGCAATGGCTTCCTGAAAAAGGTTTCTGGTCAACATCTCAAAGGAGAGGATTCAGTGCTGAGTTTTGATCACAAAGTTTGTAATTCTGCCTGCATCTGGGCTTCTATACCCCTAAGCCCTCACTACTCTTGGAAATTCTTGCTCATTGAGCCTAGGTTCTACTTTTCCACTCTATCTGTTTGTGGAAAGGCTAGCTTCCATCCCAAGGTCAAAGAAAGGCTAGTTGTGTGTTCACCTCCTCTTCCATAAGGTATAGCAGGGTCTGGAGAGGTGATGAGTCCTCAGGAGCCAGTGTAAGCTGCCAAAACTTAATATAAGACTTATTCTAATGATATCCTTCACCAAAAGCTTCTAAGAACATATTATGGTACAAAAATAGGCAAATCTTAAGTGTAAGTTAGCTGCTTCTAA
This sequence comes from Ictidomys tridecemlineatus, assembly GCF_052094955.1. NCBI lineage: Eukaryota > Metazoa > Chordata > Mammalia > Rodentia > Sciuridae > Ictidomys > Ictidomys tridecemlineatus. The sequence goes on along the minus strand of NC_135478.1, from coordinate 111,398,994 downwards.
GGAATAGCAACAATAACAACAAGAAAACCTCATATTTTTATCTTCCCAATCCTTCATTTTCCTATAAAGAAAATATTGCAAACTCTACAAATAGGAAAATTGAAACAAGTAAATATAAAAATGAAATTTTGACAAGTACATTATTTGGGGGAGGGGGACAGAGTATGCAGTTTCCCTCCTGTATCACCCAGTTCATTCTCTTATCTTGCTCTTTCTGCAGGGCTGCTTCTGTGGACCAAGAACTGAGTGAGGTGGGAGGGCTGAGCAGGCTGTCACATAGCAACAGGCAGCACAACCTGGGTTGCTCTTGGGGGTTGAGGTGCTGAGGGCTGGGTAGCTATTGTAAAGACATCCAAAGACTAGGGGTGCCTGCAGTGGCTTAGCTACTCTTCTGCATTTGGAGCTTTCTAAGGTAGATTTGAGAATTCTGTATAATTACAAAACAAAAAATAAAAGGGATTTTGGCTTTAATGGGAAAACATGCATACACACAGGGAACTTGCCTGTCATAGTTTTAAGATTCTGAACTCATTCTTACAGGAAGCAGAGATAACAGGAAGGGACACAGATGCAGGAAGTCCAATTTTTAGATTCCAGTTCTTATTCCTTTAAACTAGTCCTCTTTTCTTTAGCTGTAACCATGGCAACCAACAGAGGATGTTGGTCTTGAAGATGGTGTTACAACTGGCAGGGAAAACCATCAACTCTCATAAAAATGCCCTCTAATGCAGTTCTGTGAGCAATCCTGTGCTGTTATAGTGAAGGTAGAGAGCTTTAGGGTTGTAGACAGTATGAAGTAAGATTTCTTGTCCCTTAACATATTAATAACAATACTATAAAGAGCTTGAAATTGTCTCATAGAAACACAGTCATCCTGCATTTTAGGACTATATAAATGGTCCTCTCTCAGTCAAACTGTGAGGTTAAGTGAGAATTTTTTTGTGAAGGGCTATTTGTAAACTCTATACATCTCAAAGTCCATGGCCTCTGGCATGAAGGGATTTTCTGTGAATCACACCTAGAACACAAAGATATTTTCTAGGCAATAAAGAAAAAATACACAAATAGGCCCTGTTTTTTTTATTGGTTCTTTTTAGTTATACATGATAATAGGTTTTGTTTTGACATAATTACAAAAGCATGGGATATAATTTCTTCTAATTCAGTCTCCAGAACTTCCCCTTCCTCTTCTTTTTGCTCCACTGATCTTTCTGCTATTTACTTATTTTTTTTTTAGTTAGTGTCTTATAAAGCTGGGCTTTATGAAGTAAAGCTGTTTGTTCACATAGGGCAGCCTGAATCATGAAAAGTACAGGAATGCTGAACTTAGCTCCACCTGGCAAAACATCCTCATCCTCTGGGCTGGTTTTTTGCTACTGACCATGACACAGATTTATAAGGGCACAGGAAAGAGTATCTCCCTTCATTTACATCAAAAGTTACTTCTTTCACATTCATAATCTTTGTATCCTATCGCTCTTGACTTTGTATCCAAAGGCATCAACTTTGGATTTTCATTTTTAGAAAAAAAATCATTTGTGAACTCAGGGGAGATTTTTAGGATTTATGTATGTGTTCACCTGCAATGAATTCATAGTGATAAACAGTGGTGTGCTGTGTAGAGCTCCTCCTTTGATCTGTCTTAAACCTGGAGGACTAGTGCCAAGTGGCAGGTTGGGATGGGCCCCATGTGCTCACTTTCTGATGGACAACCCTGTTCTAGAGGGAAGGGCTGAACTGGGTCCTGCTATCCTCTGAGCTTCTGCCCCGCTCTTCTTTGTCTTCTTTGAGATGTAGGATTTGAGCCACATGCAGCAGCCCAGGGGCTGGCATATTGCAGCTCTGCCCAATAAGATACTATTTCCTGTTTTGCTTTCAATACCCCCCTTTCAGGTATTTTTGCACAGAATAGCAGATGCAAGTTTCCCATGAGCTTCAAATCCCTGCAGCCCAAACTGGTTAGGCTGGAGCACACAAAAGAATGATCTGAGATGACAGCAGTGCAGCTAGAGTTACAGTGCATGATGCCCGCTCCCATCCATGGCTTTAGGCCTTAAGATCACCTTCTCGAGTTAAGGTAGAAGCTTTAGCCAATCCTGTTGTAGGAATAAAGAATTCAAGGTTCAGAGATATTAAGGGTTATTTATTCACTAAGTGAAGAACTAGTGTGAAAACTCAGATGCTTTGGGGCCATAGTAGAAAGGCTCTCTCCTTTCACTAGTATATGTTGATTAGATGCCCACAGAGCTGTTGTTAGGGGGAGTTGCCTTACTTATTGAGACAGAACCTCCAGAGGGATGTAGCTCTTACCATCAGGCAGATGCTATTGACCTCTTTAAGTATGCAGCTGATGTTGAGCAGGATGAAGAGCTGGGCTTGAAGGAGGTCACCATGTAGGTAACTAGGAGCACAAAAGTCCCTCTGAAATTGGGACCAACAAAAATCACAGGAGGTGGCTATTGATGCCAACCTGTGACTTGGTGGAAAATACAGAAACAATGTCATGTCCAATTTCTTTTAGAAAAGTGAAGTACTTTCAAAGGAGCAAATCTGCCCGAGCTGTGGCATGCATAGTAATTGGCACATTCCTTCATTCATGCACACTGGCTACAGTTTCATTTTCTGATGAATACTTAAAAAAAAAGAGGTAAGAACAAGCTCCTCTTCATGGCTCACACTTCTGCAACTTCAGTGTTTCTTTTGTGAAGAATGAACCCCAAGGGAGTACACTATTCAGCCAAGTGGTTGTATGCATATGATATCACCATTTTAACACTTCAGGGGTTAGATTTGACAGTACAGATGTATGCAGCAGGTTTACAGTGTTGACAAGGTGTGAGGCACCTGAGATGCAACTTTCAGTGAAGTCATTCCTCAAGTTCCATGGAAACCAATATATTCATCTTGGGTATGTAGATATGTGGAATCTGATAAATACAAGCCCAGAGGAAGAGCAAACTAAGCATCTTTCACCCAGATATTAAAGGGATCTGTCATTGGAGGAGAATGAATATAATCCCAGGAAGGGAACTGAAACTCAGTGTAACTACTAAAGCCACCATATAATGAAGTGGGTGGTCCTAGGAGTGAGTGCCATGTCAAAGGGGTTTTCAAAGAGGAGCTAGCTCTCACTAACCAGGAGTGCTTTGGAAAAGGGGCAAGGTTAGGCTTTGGACATAGGTACTCTATAGACCTTCCTGACCCTGATATCCAGAAAGCCATCAAGAAAAGGTTGAGAAGTAGAGGGTATGTAGTTGGGTTCAAGGCTGCTACTTTCAGTGTCCCCGATGCCCCTGTAGCTTCTCAGCTCAGCAACACAGGATCACAGTGATGGGGAAGTGGGAGTTACAAAGGGTGAAGCCATTGAGGACCATGTTTCAATGTCAGAAATCTCAAAACAACTTTCTACTACTAATAGCTAATTAAAGAGGAACATCTCAATAGAAACACACAAAAATCAAAACAAAACAAAATGAACAGTTCATATAAGATACATAGGATCCTTTTCCCACATGAATAATGTTTTTTTCCCTCTGAGAAAAAACCCAAACATTGAAGATATGTTGAACTCTGACGCAAAGAAAAGACCACCAATTTCAAATTTAAATCAAATTAAAGCAAGCTTGTATTTGTGTACACAAAGGCTGGCAGCGACTTTCTCACTTAAAATCCCCTGGCTAGAGATGAGCACCCCAGTTTTCCAGGAACACGATTTTATAGCACAAAAAGTTGCAAAGGAGGGTGTCTTGAGAACTTACAGATAGCAGGATTTTGACAAGCATAATACAAAGGCAGATAACAGGTTAATGATCTACATGGCATGATATTTTAAGGTAGGGAGTAAATTCAAATCCCAACATCAGAATTTATGATGTGCCACTGAGTTTTCAGAGAGGGTTGTTATCTGGTCAGGGAAGGCCAAGCATGGGTGAGTTCAAGGCACAGGCAGGAATTCCAAACAAGTTTAGAAAACACAGTAATTTATAGTAAAATAGAAATTTACTTTTCATGACTTTGTGATGAGATGGCTTTCAATCTTAAAATGGAATTAGGCTGGGTTCATCAGATAACTCAATTTAAAGACAATAGATTGGGGTGGGGATATAGCTCAGTGGGAGAAAACTTGCCTAGAACATTCAAGTCTGAGTTTCAAGTCCAGCATCACAATAAATAAACATAATAGATCTTTCTCTCTTAAATAAATGAATGACACAGTAAAAGTCTATATTATAATTGGGGAAAAAACTGAGGGGAAACTTTCCAGATCCTAACATAAAATTCTGAGAGCTGTTATTGGACAGAATTATTGGCTGTAATAAGGTCATATCAGGTTTAAAAGGAAAATAAACTCACTTCATGCAGAAGGAGTGATGGACAAGGATGCTGATGGAATGAAATTTATCTGTAACAACCATAGAAGGTGTTGAAAAGCTAATAAAAGAATGTTGCCTCAGAAACATACACACAAGCAAAATTCTGCCTAGATTAAGATTTACTAAAGCCCATACATAGACCTCGGGTGGCAAACACCAGTCCAATCAACTACCTGCCCTGGTTATAAATCCTTTACTCCTCTCTTCTCCCCCTCATTTTTGGACACATGATTTATTTTTCTAGAGATTGCTCTTTTTTGACACTAAGAATCAAAGCTCAGCTGAGATTATCTGAATCCCAACTTGAGCAGAAGATTGTGGCAGCCAGGAGCAGATTTGACCAGCCTCTTGAAGGAGAAGGCTTTGGAGAGGAGGATGTTTGGGTAGACATTGTCAGGAGAGCTTGCAAAGATGACAATATTGGAAATATTTCCCAGAAGCAATAACTCAAACCAAGGAGCAAATGGGCTGGAACTTTGCACACACCTCCTTGTCTATTCAGAGGGGAAGAATCATGCATACACCTATGGGATTGGCAGCTTGTCTGTTCCCAGGCTGGTAGTGTCTTCTATAGGATGAATGACTATTACTCTGTTTTTATTTTTTTAATTATTTGTTCTTTTAGATATACATGACAGAACAGTGTATTTTGACATATACATACATGAGGTATAACTTATTCTAATTAGGATTTCATTCTTGTGTTTGTACATGTTGTAGAGTTTTGCTGGTCATGTATTCATATCTGAACAGAGGAAAGTTATGTCCAATTCATTCTACTCACTTTCCTATTCTTATCCCCTCTCCTTTCTATTAATTTTTCTTTGTCTAATCCAATGAACTTCTATTCTTCCCTCCCCTACCTTTATTATATGTTAGAATCTGCATATCAGAATGAACATTTGTCCTTTAGTTTTTTTTTTGAACTGGCCTTTCTCACTTAGCATGAGTGTCTCCAGTTCTATCCATTTACCTGCAAATGCCATAATTTTATTTTTTATATATCTCATCCATAAAGAAGAATAAAATTATATTCTTTTATATATATTACATTTTCTTCATCCATTCATCTGTTGAATGTCACCTATATTGGTTTCATAGCTTCATAGCTTTGAGCTACTATAAACATTGATGGGACTGCATCACTATAGTATAAAGATTTTAGGTACTCTGGGTATAAACTGAGGAGTGGGATAGCTGAGTCAAATGGTGGTTTCATTCTAAGTTTTCTTTTTTTAGAAATTATTTTTGATTTGTTCTTTTTAGTTATACATTAAAGTAGAATGTATTTTCACATATTATACATATATGGAGTATCACTTCCATTCTTGTGATTTTACATGACATGGAGTTACACTGGTCATGTATTAATATAGGAGCACAGGAAATTTATGTCCAAATCATTCTACTGTCTTTCCTATTTCTATCTCTTTTCCCTTTCCTTCATTTCCCTTTGTCTAATCCAATGGACTTCTATTCTTTGTTTTTTTTGGGGGGGGGGGGTGGTTACTGGGGATTGAATTCTGGAGCATTCAACCTCTGAGCCACATCCCCAACCCTATTTTGTATTTTATCTAGAGACAGAGTCTCACTGAGTTGCTTTGTACTCACCATCACTGAGGTTGGCTTTGAACTTGAAATCAACCTGTCTCAGCCTCCCAAGCTGCTGGGATTACCAGTGTGTGCACAACTGCACCCGACGTGAACTTGTATTCTTACCTCCCTGCTGCCTTATTATGTGTTATCATCTGCATATTAGAGAGAACATTTGGCCTTGGGTTTTTGGATTGGGTTATTTCACTTAGTATGATATTCTACAGTTCCATCCATTTACTGGAAAATGCTGCAATTCCATCCTTTTTTATGTCTGAGAAATATTCCATTGTGTATATACACCACATTTTTTTTCATCCATTCATCTGTTAAATGACAACTAGGTTGGTTCCACAGCTCAGCTATTGTTAATTGAGCTGCTATTAACATTGATATTGCCACATCACTGTAGTATGCTGATTTTAAGTCCTCTGGTTATATGACTCAGAGTGGATAATGGGTCAAATGGTGGTTCCAGCCCAGGTTTTCTGAGGAAACTCCATACTGCTTTTCCTGTGTGGTTGCACCAAATTGCAGTCCCACCAGCAATGTATGAGTGTATCTTTTCCACACATTCTCACCAACATTTATTATTACTTGTATTCTTGATAATTGTAATTCTGACTGGAGTGAGATGGAATCTTGGTGTAGTCTTAATTTGCATTTCTCTAATTGCTAGAGATGTTGAATAATTTTTCACATATTTGTTGACATTCATATTTATTCTTCTGTGGATTGTCTGTTCAGTTCTTTTTCCCATTTGCTGATTAGATTATTATTATTATTATTTTGGTGTTAAGTTTTTTGAGTTCTTGGTATATCCTGGAGATTAATGCTCTATCTGAGGTGCAGGTAGGAAAGAGTTTTTCCCATTCTGTAGGCTCTTTTTTTTCCATGTTCTTGATTGTTTCTGTTGTTGTGAAGAAGCTTTTTAGTTTGATACCATCCTATTTATTGATTCTTGATTTTACTCGCTGCTGCTGGTCCTGCAAGCTGCTGGCTGCAGGTTCAATTGAACCTGAACCCGGGAGGGTGTCTGTGGTTTTCTCTGGCATCCCTGATCTGTATTACCCCCAGGCAAATGGTCTTCATGCCAGAAAATTCCAGAGATTCTTGTGACTTTCTAAGCTCACTTTTGATCTCAAAAATGGCATTTGCCAGGTTCATGTATTGATTTCAGTCTGTGAAATCACAGATGCAGACTCTCCATCTGAGTTTACGCCACTGTCTCATGGAGATATTAAGTGTTTCCAGTTTGGGTTCCTCATATATGACTGGCAAACTATGACTTCCACAAACCAGTTTTTGGGCCAAAAAACCTCTAAGTTGACCCAGGGCAGGCTGCCTTCTGATCTAGGATTCCCAAAGCCAAGATTTCCAAGCACTTATAGATATTTTCAGACCTTGTGTTTTTTTTCCCTTATCTTCCTTAGCTTTGTCTTATGTACCCCAAATTTCCCAGTCTTCAAGGATATCTGGCCAACATTGAGTACTAGTGGAGTGCTTTTTTCTTTCACTCACATCCCAGAGAAGTAGAGTCATGGAGCTGTGAGAAGAGGCACTTCTCACAAATCCATTATCTTATCTCACCAACCCCAACCCCACATTTTTTTTTATTTCTAATGATGTTGAAGACTTTTTTACAAATTTCTTGGCCACTTGTACTTCTTTTGAGAAATGTCTATTTAATTATTTGTCCATTTATTGTTTGGAGTGTGTGTGTGTGTGTGTGTGTGTGTGTGTGTGTGTGTGTGTGTGAGAGAGAGAGAGAGAGAGAGAGAGAGAGAGAGAGAGAGAGAGAGTTTAGATTTGGAGTTCCTTCTACCAATTTACTTTTCACCATTACTAAAAAAAAACCCAAACCAAAAAACAAAAAACAAAACCTTGCTTCATTGAGTCCATCAATCTTAAAATATTATAAATTTTGCCCAGTTCCAATTAGTTTTCATCTTTACAGCCCCTCCTAATCCTAATTTAACCTGGACCCCAAAATATATGAATTCATTTCCCTAACAACTTTCATAAGATACTACTGAAACTCTTACAAGATGATGATGCTCCTGGTTTAAGTTTTTTTTAAGTTTAATAAATCAATTTTGCTTGATTAAAAAAGGTTTAGAGTTCATATTTTCTGGACATTAGTCCTCTGTCAGAGGAACAAAGATTTCTCCAATTGTGTAGGCTCACTTTTCATGCTATCAATTGCTTCCTTTGCCATACAGGAGCTTTTTAATTCAATGCCACCCCTTTTATTAATTATTTCCCGAGCTTCAGGAGTCTTATTGAGGAAGTTGCCTGTGACTATAAGTTTGAGTGTTAAGCCTAAGTTTTCTTCCAGGAGTTCCAAAATTTCTCAAGTAGTTCCTACATCTTCAATCCATTTTGAGTTGCCTTTTTGTTCAGGGTAAGAGATAAGGATCTTGTTTCATTCTTCTACACATGGCTATACAGTGTCCCAGCACCATTTGTTTTAAGGGCATCTTTTTCAAGGTTGGAATGACTGTATATCTGTGGGTTTGTCTCTGTTTCTTCTATTCTATTACACTGTTCTACATGTATGTTTTTATGCCAGTACTATGGTATTTTAGTTACCATAACTCCGTAGTATAATTTGATATCAGGTATTGTGATACCTCTAGCATGGCTCTTTTTTTGATTTAAATTGCTTTGGCTATTCTAGGTCTTCTGTTCTTCCACACAAATTTTAGAACTTTTTTTTCTAAATTGGTGAAGAACATCTTTAGTATTTTGATGGGGATTGCATTGAATCCATAGGTTGCTTTTAGTAATATGGAAAATTTTAATGATATTCTGCCTATCCATGAACATGGAAGGGCTTCTCATCTTCTATTTCTTTTTTCAGTGTTCTGTAACTTTCATTGTGGAAATATTTTACTTCCTAGATTAGATTTATTCCTAGGCATTTTATTTTATTCATCGAAGCTATTGTGACTGGAATTGCTTTCCTGATTTCTTTCTCAACAGATTAACTATTTCTATAGAAAGCAACTATTGATTTTGTATGTTGATTTTGTATCATGCCACTTTTGTTTATCAGCTCTAAAAGTCTTCTGGTGGAATTTTGGGTGATTGATATTTTGACCATACTTGTCATTTTTAATAGAAAAAGATCTATTGGAACAGTATTTACATTGATGTCATCCCTGTAGGACACTAGATGTGGCTATGGGTTGGTCTTTGGAAATGAAAAAAAAATTAATGCAGTTCTTATTGTACTAAAATGTTACTCTGAGTTCCACTAACATGTGGTCACTGATGTGTAATAACTCAACATCTGTGACATAGCCAGCTGAATACCCTTGCCGCAGACAAAAGCTCATTTACATAATGTCCTGCCCTCCTGAGTATTAGGAATTATGATAGCTATGGGGTTTCCATGAGGTGAGAATTCTTGAAAAGCACAGTGTTAGCCTTTTGGTACCATGGCCTGGACTTCTCTTCACACTTCAGGCTCACTTGGATCAGGGGCCTACTTCTGAACTTTGGGTGAGGAGGGCAACACTGACCTCTCATGTCCCATCTCCTCTCCTAATCATTAGTTGTCTCATCTGTTTTTAGGAGCCACTTCCAAGGCTGTGGTGACTCAGGAATATTTGCTGTCCACCATTTCTTGAAGTCTTGTCTTCAGTGCTGGGAAAGAGTTCTCTGCTTACCATTTCAGCAGGTTCAGCAGAAGACCTGTCATTTCCCTGCTTTCTATTGGGTGACATCAGAAGTCAGGTCCTAGAATGTCTGCATAATTCTCTGATACCTGGTATTAAGACAAAGTCAATTAAGAATAAACCTGCTCAAGGAGTTCAGTGGCATAAAAGCCGTCGCCACCACCAGGTGGCAAAGTGACACCCTTGGTTCAAGCCTTAGTGCTTTGCATCTAAATAAAAATTTCTTCTTGTTTGGAGGTTGATATTTTCTGTCCAGTGTAGACTCAGGACATTTGTTCCCAAGGGTCCAGATGGGATGATCACAAACACTTTTTCTCTCAACTCAGTAGTCACTTCAGATCAAAAGTGCCTTTTACTTCCTCAAGGTATCATCAACACTGAGGCACATTTGGCCAACTTGGAATAGGAATATTGAGAGAGAGAGAGAGAGAGAGAGAGAGAGAGGATAAGATAGTTGTGAAACTTCAGGAACATTTTATCAGGTGGATAGCAGATGATAGATGATTATATCTGACAGGCTTTGCTTGCAAAATCTGAAACTTAGTACTTTCAGATGAAGGTGAATCCTGCATCTCCCCATAAAGACAAAATGAAAATTAATAAAGAAAACCAGGGAAATCAAATGGGCGCTATCTCAGATCTATTGACAAACCAAGGGAGAATCCCATAATATAATATTCCAAATGACTTAAGAAACAAGAATCACTTCTACCAAGCACCAGAAAAATCTCAACCTGAATGAATAAATACAACCTATAGACACCAATAACAACTCAAGTGCTGAAATTATGTGGCAGAAATTTTAAAGCAGCAAACATAGAATTACTTTAATAAGTAATATAAGGCATTCTTGAAACAAAGAAAAAGCAAAGCCAGGAAAAAATAACTCATAGAAGTAATGGAAACAATCAAATGAAATTGTATAAGTGTAAAATATACCAGATTAAATTTAAAGCAAATTTGTAGAGGAAGTAAGGAAGAGATAACAGTGCAATAAAAATTCAGATATTAACACAACTAGAGGGAAGTACACATAATTATTACTGCACAGCAGGTGGCACTGCAGGTCTTCTCAGAGGTTGGCAAGGCCTGAAACAGACACTTGTGGCTTACATTTAATGACCTAGTGGTTCTCACTGGACTGAGTTAAAGATTTTAGCAGGTGTTTCCTCCCATGGGCAAACTCAGAGATCATAACAGTATAAACTCTCTGACAGTGGAGCTGCTCCCTGGGCTTAGCAACTAGAATATGATAATGCTGGTGGTGTTTGTAAAGGGCACATGTTTATATAAGGCAACAACCAAGATGTGTTAGTAGACCACCAGCAGCAAGATTTAAAACTGCACACGATGGCCTGGGTATCTCTACTCGTCTTCCTTCTTCTTTCTCTCCTCACTCTGTTTTCAGATTCATGAGGATTTCAGAAACCTGACTTTGGAGTGATCCCTCTTCCCTTTTTCCTCATTTTGAACATGTTTGTTTTTATTTCAGGGTTGAATTATCCACCTCTGTTGACTCAGGTGCCCTCACTGACCTTGTCTACAGAAGGGATGCTCATTTTCACCTGTGGCTGCTACTGTCTAACAGTCACAATGATCACTTTTCATATTGGTTCCATCAGAAGCCTAGCCAAGCCTCCAGGCCACTGATCAATTGTACAAACAGGTTGGAAGCATCCAGGGAAGGTCCCACTGTATGTGATGTACCTTAGATGAAAGCCATAGGTAGGAGGTTGGGATTATGATTGCTTCTCAGGTTCAAGTTCTGGGCATTGACTACTACTTAAGCATCTTCAACATCCAGGATGAGAATGAGGCTGACTATACCTGTGGTATAACATTGTTGTGTTATTTGGTTAAGCCATGGTGTGACAAAAACAATTTAGAGGAAGAAAATTTGATTTTGGGATCATGATTTCAGAGGCTCAGTACATGTTTGACCAACTCTATTGCTCTGGGCCCAAGATGAGGCAGAACATCATGGAAGAAGGGTATGATGGAGGAATGCTGCTCAAGCAGCCAGGAATCAGAAGTGGGGGGTGGGAGAAAGCTGGGATAGGGAACAAGAGAAAGCAAGGAGCCAGGGTCAAAATACAATCCAAGAGCACATCCATAATTACCTACTTCTTCCAGGCATGCCCCACCTGCCTAGATTTACCACCCAGTCTGTTCATATTATTAATCCATTAAATGGATTAATCCACTGATGAAGTTAGAGCTCTCATAATCTATTATTTCACCTTTGAACATTTCTATATTAGGGAACAGGCTTTCCAAACACAAACTTTTGGGGGGATATGTCTAAATCCAAACCACAGCACACAGTGATTCAGGCATATAGAGAAATGGGACAAAAATGCTTTTTTTTATTCAACTACCAAAGCTTCCCAGAGCTCTCAGAAAGTTTCTAGTGTCCTTAATATTAAAAAATGTTGATTAAAAAATTACAAGGAGAGATTAAGATGCATTCTGATTTCCTGTCAAGAGCTCCCCAGAAACCAGGTTGTTAGGCTGGGCTCCTATGAAATGATATGTAGGTTTCTAGTAAAGATGAAAATGCTACAATAGATCATATTTCCCCTTGTTGATCTGTTGAATTGTTAGTACATGGGGTACAAGGACATTCTCCTTTCAGATTTAAGCACTGAGACTTAGGGCACATCTCATTGTGATACACTGAATTTATTTTGAATGATCATGCTTACAAGATAGTTTAACTTCCAACTTAAGAATTTGGAATTTTATCAACATGCTAGAGATTATTTTGGATAATTAGTGATAGAGGTGATGAAAATTTTTAGATAGTGGGAGGAGAAACTTTAAACATTTTGGCTGTTTATAAATATTTTTCTCAGATATTTAGTGCTTGGATTTTGGCAGTAAGGAACAAGGAAGAGGATTTAATGCCACCACAGGAAGGTGAAAACTGATATGCAATAATCTACAAAAGAGGGAGGTAGAAGGAAGAGCCAAAAGGGCCAACAATTTTGGTAAATCTACATTAGCTGCTTGTAGTAGAAACTTACTCTCCAGAGCAAATGTACCAGGTCAATAGGTTACACCATATAGTCTGAGCATGTGGTGGGCTATACCTTCTATGTTTGTACCCTACGTAATGTTTGTGCACCAATGAGGCATTGATCAGCATGCATTTTAGCCATTAAGTGACACATGGTTTTGGTTATAATGGTCAATTTTATGGTAAGATAAAGTTAATTTCCTTTGCTTGTGAAAGCTCTACTATGTTTTACTTCCTCCACAGAGGGTAAGTTCTTGATATCAAAAATTTTAACTATTTATACTATGGATATATTAATATTATTTAGCTATGATTGTTTTTTAAAGTTTACCAAAGATGCATTTTATGTAGATTTTCTTTTTAAAAACACTTTGCTGAGATACAATTCCCATGGCATACATGTGAAGTGCACAATTAATTTTTTTTTTCTAATTAGTTATCCATGACAGTAGAATGCATTTTGGTTCATTGTACACAAATGAAGCACAGCTTTTCATTTATTTTGGTAGTATACAGTGTAGATTGCACCATATGTGAAGTTATACATGTACTTAGGTTAATGATGTCTGTCTCAGTCCACCATGTTTCCTACCCCTATGTTCCTTCCCTTCCTCTCCCTCACCTTTGCCCAAAGTTTGTTCTTCCCTTTCTCCCTGCCCATCCCACATTATGGATCAACATCCACTTACTCAGCCTTTGGTTTTTTGGGGATTGGCTTACTTCACTTAGCATATTAAATAACTCCATCCATTTACCTGCAAATGCTATAATTTTATTCTCTTTTAATGCTGAGTAATTTTCCATTGTGTGTGTGTGTGTGTGTGTGTGTGTGTATTGCAGTTTCTTCATTCATTCATCTATTAAAGGGCATCTAGGATGGTTTCACAGTTTAGCTATTGTGAATGGAGCTGCTATAACACTGATGTGACTGCATTGCTACAGTATGCTTCTTTTAAGTCCTTTGGGTATAGACTGAGGAGTGGAATAGCTGGGTCAAATGGTGGTTCCATTCCAAGTTTTTCAAAGAATTGCATACTTCTTTCCAGAGTGGTAATGCTAATTTGCAGTGCCACTAGAAATATATGAGTGTACCTTTTTCCCTACATCCTTGCCAACACTTATTATTGCTTGTATTCTTGATAATTGCCATTCTGACTAAAGTGAGATGGAATCTTAGAGTAGTTTTGATTTCCATTTCTGTAATTACTAGTGAAGTTGAACATTTTTAAAATATATTTGTTGATTGATTGTGTATCTTCTGTGAAATGTCTGTTCATTTTCTTAGCCCATTTATTGATCGGGTTATTTATTCTTTTGGTGTTGAGTTTTTGAGTTCTTTCTATATTCTGAAAATTAGTGCTCTATCTGATGTGTGTGTGTAAAAATATTTTTCCCATTCTGTGGGCTCTCTCTTCACATTATTGTTTCTTTTGCTGAAAAAAGATTTTTAGTTTAAATCTATCCCATTTATTGATCAATTTATGGAACATATAAAAGAATATCCATTTAATGATTAGGTGGATAATATTTGTTTTGTGTATTGAAAGATTGTAATAAAATTGGATCTATGCAATACCTCTGACTGACTTCAGTATCTGAGCTCCAGAAGTCCTTGAGTTTCTCAGCTACAAATGTCCTTGGGCTCTGTAGCTGCCTAGGTGTATCTAAGTCCTGCTTTCCCAGTAAAAATACACATTGCTTTGCAGGATGGAGTGACTCTCTTAAGACCCTACTTCAGCTCTGCCTTTTTAAACATATTCTCATACTCTACTATTTCTTTGCTTACAAGTTTCCTTAGGACATTTTGTTTTATTATTCTTGATGTTGTATTTTACACACTGAATGACAAAGTTCTGTTTTTTTCCCACTTCATCATTTGTATTCAACCTAAACAAACACAAAAGAATTTAATATAGATAAATATAGAAAGGAGTTATTTTAAATTCTATCATGTAAAAGGTAAAATAAATAAATAAATAAAGCTTTGAAATGTTGTAGAATTGAAAGAGAGGCTGAGAAATTTGTGGACTTTTTCTTCTTTTAATGAATGAGCTCAATGCAATAAACTTTCCTCTTAGCACTGACTTCATGGTGTCACAGAGATTTTGGTATGTTGTACTGGATGTATGGAGTTCTAATTCACCTTTCTTTCCAGATATGGAAAACACATCCTAAAATTCTTATAAAATTTTACCTCAAAGAGACAAAATAATATTGAAGAATAAGAAATCTTGAGTTATCACCCTTTGTAGTTGTAAACATATTGCAAAACTGCTGTATTTAAAACAATGTATCCCTGGAGAGAGAGAGAGAGAGAGAGAGAGAGAGAGAGAGAGAGAGAGAGAGAGAGAGAGAGAGAGAGAAGAAGAAGAAGAAGAAGAAGAAGAAGAAGAAGAAGAAGAAGAAGAAGAAGAAGGAGGAGGAGGAGGAGGAGGAAGAGGAGGAGGAGAAAAGAGAACAATAGGATAGAATAGAAAGCCTAAAACTAAGTTTTGCCACATATGGTAAAATTCAACAAGCAGGCTAAAAACAATCAATGGGGAGAAGAAGCAGTCTCCTATATAAAAGGTTCAGGGAAAATTGGATATTCACATGTGAAAGAATGAAGCTGGGCCCTTAACTTACACCATGCATTACAAAACTGACTCAAAAGGAGTTAAATACTAATTTAAGAGCTAAAATTATAATACATGCATAAAATCTTCATAACATTGAATTTTGCAATGATTTCTTGAATATAGTACTAAAAGTACAAGTAACTTCAATAAAAATAGACAAATAAGACTACATTGAACTAAAAACTTTTATGCATCACAGAACCTAACAAATAGAATGAAAAAGGAACTTAAAGAATGTGAGAAAATAATAGAAAAATCACACATTTTGGGCTGGGGCTGTAGCTCAGTGGCAAAGTGCTTGCCTAGCACGAGTGAGGCACTGGGTTCAATCCTTGGCACCACATAAAAATAAACAAATAAAAGAAAGGCATGCTATTCATCTACAACTAATTTTTTCTTAAAATTCTATATCTCAAAAGTAAGAACACCAAGAAGAAAAACCCAAATAAACTTATTTGAAAATGGACAAAGGACTTGAATAGACATTTCTCTAAAGATGATATATAAATGCCTAGATGCACATAAAATATGCTCAGCACACTTATCATTAGATTACCAAATCAAAACCAAAACAATATATCACCTAATATTCAGTAGAATGGCTAGTATAAAAAAACAGAAAATAACAAATATTGGCAAGGTGCAGAAAATTTGAAACCTGTATGCTGGATAAGAATACAAAATAGTGCAGCATCTATGGAAAACAGTACAATGGTTCCTCAAACAATTAGAAATTGAATTACTATATGATTTAGTAATCTCATATCTAGGTGTATATCCAAGAGAATTAAAGCCATGATCTTAAAAACATATTTATACACAAATATTCATTGCAGCATTATTCACAATAGCCAACATGTGGAAGTACTCTGAACATCCAATAATTTAGACTGAATAAATAGATTAAAAAAGGTAATAAGTAAATTATTCAGTCTTAGGAAGGAATTCCTTTTACATATAACAATATGGATGCATCTTGAAAAGATTATGTTAACTGAACAGGCCAGTTACAAAAAGACAATAAAGGGCATTTCCACTTATATGAGGTGTCTAGTCAAATTAATAAAACCACAAATTAGAATAATGTTTGTTAATGGCTGGGAGATAAGACTGTAAATGGGGGGTTGTAGTTTAATGGGTATAGAATTTCAGTTTTGCAAGATGAAGAGCTTCTGGAGATCTTTAACATAACAACTAGAATGTACTTAACACTCCCGAATAGTACACTTAAAAAGAATAAGATGGAAAAATTTATGTTGTTTATTTTTAAACAAAAAAATTACAACACAAAGGATGCTAGATATGAGGGGACCTGTTGATGCTTAGGCTGGATATGGAGGGCAGAGATGGCAATCTGTGTGTGTTAATGTGAATAGCAGCAAATAGCATCTGCCCTTTTACTCACATCATGCTGAAAAGTAGCACACTCAGCTATTTGGAATGTTTGCCACAAACCACAACCACAGTTTATAGTAGCACCAATGATAGTAGTTGTGAAGGTATAACCAATGGAAATCACAGAGTATGACATCATGATGGTCACAGAACCACAAAATACTGTTTTTTAAAGTCTACTTCAAAATTGCTAACTGTAATCATATTTTGCCATAATAATGAGGCTTGAATTTGGCTTAAGACTATTCAACACAAAAATAAAAATAGTAATGTTCAAATGGTCCAAAAAATGGGAAACATAAAAAATATAATAGACCCTTCTCTCTTCCCAATAGATGCAACTGATCACCAATCTTGTGGACCCTTTTTCCAAACACCATTCAAATTAATTTGATCCTGTGGACATTTCATTCTAGTTTTATTTGAAATCTGCATGGCATCTATTGACTTGGGACTCTAGTTAAATTGTCCCTGATTCATACTCAAATCCACCCTTTCATGCCTCTATACTCCTTCTCACCTGGAAGTATCTTTTTGATGGTGAAATATGGTCTCTGATTCCATGGTTCCTCCTCTTCCTGCCTGAAATTTGGGTCTCCTTTCATTGAAGGGCTCACAAACACCTTCCATATAGTTTCTTCTGAAGAAGGAAGAGAACTTCAACTTTATTTTCTTCTAAAAGAATCTATTCTCACTGTGATGTTCATCATATCCAATAACATGGAGTAACTCAAAATTCATTGATCATAGTATTAGCCCTTGGCCCATCTATATAGATATGAAGTTTTCCATATATAGTGAGCACAGAATGCTGTGCAAAAAAAAAACACCCATACAGTGACTGTAATTGCAAAGTTTGGAGGTTTGGGAAGACAGGACCCCTGAACAATCTACGTGCTCAGGCTTGCTCTGTCTCTCCTATCCATGAGAAGGTACTGTGATCTAGGCACCCACTTGGTGTTCCCCAGTTTCTTGCATATTTCCACCTCTCTTCCAACAGGAGTTCCTGTGTCCTCCTGGTAGTAAAAATCAGCTTCCTTCTTACAGTCCAGGAAAAAGTTGTAGGAGGGGCTTTCACAGCATTAAGAAAGGTGAAATTTTGAACAGATAGTCCCCTATCCTAAGGATTATGGAAACAGGTTTAGTAGAATTGGTGAGCATTAACCTGGCTGAGGGTCAGATAAAAGAGCCCAGGGCATCTTCACTTTGGCTGGATTCTACTTCTCACCCTCCTTGTTCACTGTTCAGTTGGCTGCCAGCAGACGGGGGGCACCAGAATGTCACCAGCAATAATGACTTCTCTCTTTTCCCTGGGAATTCAATCTACCCTGTCCTTGTGGATATAGTCTCATTTCCTCCTTCCAGGATCTTGAATTGAGGTTAGACTCATCCCCAATCTGTGTCAGGATCTCTGTGCTAGAAGATTACTATCTCCTGTACCTGTAGAAGTGGCTGCATGGAAAAGAACTATATGTACTGGTATCAGCAGCACATAGAAAGTGTCTCTACCATCCTAATCTACTAGTATGACTAAACACCATCTGAGGCTCCAGATTGGTTCTCTTGTTCTGTCGATGGTCCTCCAACTCTCTCTCTCTATCCATCTCTGGGCTGAATCCTGCGGATGAGACTGACTACTAATGCCAATCTTGTTATGACAGCTATAGAATTCAATGCTCCAGACCCAAGGGGAAGTAAGACAAAAACTGAGTCTGCCCTCAATCTGTCTCCACCAGGGTGGTTGCCATTTTCTGTCACCTGTATGAATTCTAGAGTTGAACTTTCTGTTTACAGGTTTATCTTACTTATTCCAAAAGGATTTCTCTTTTGATCTCATGGTAAATAATCAACTCATACCTTTGCAAACATTTCAAAGAGAAGATTAAGTGTGATCTGGGTTATTCCTTGTTTTGGGTGCTATTCTATGCATTGTAGGATGTTTAGAAGCATCCTTGACCTCCAGATATGATGCCAGTAGTATATACTTTCAAGAGGTGACAAAGAAAAAGAAATCTCCAGACAATGCTAAATATTCTATGGGGAAAAATCACCATATTTTGAGAACTGCTAGGTAAAAAGAGTATGGTCTTAGCTTTTAGGTGACTGTTGACTTTGAATCCTGTTTATGCCATTTAACTGGATATAAGGCTAGATATACTCTCCTCCATGCTTCTTCTTTCTCATCTGTTAGACTAAACAGATGCACATAACTCAAATGATTGTTTTGATCAGTAGATAATCCAAGCACCAGGAGGACAGAGAACCTCCTACCCAATCATATTGAATTCCCCAGGGTGGAGTTTTGCCTGAATGTGCTTCTGTAGGTAGGAGTTCAGGGACACCAAGATGGCAGAGGGAGGGTATAAGAAGGATGCCACTGGAAGACAAGACAGGGGGATGATGTCCCATTACCATGACAACTTCTGTCACTGAAGACATCACCATGACAACTCTCCCCACAGGTTCAGTATTTTAAAATGACCAATGGGGATAAAGTGGGCAGTATTCTAGTTAGGTGTTTCTAAAGTAATCAATGGGGGAAAATTGGAAAATATTATAATCAGGTATCTTAAGGTAACCAATGGGAGCATGTGGGGTAAGGTCTTCAATCAGGTCCGTATAGGGAAGAGAACAACTTGCAGCTTAGCATAAAAGACATAAATTTTCAGACACTGGGGCCTTGAGACTCTCTGTCTTATTCAGTTCATTCCATTCTACTTAACAGAATGCTACTTCCACCTTTATCTTTAGTAAATCTGTACTTTATCTGTTACTTGTTTGTGTCTTGTTCAATTCTTTGTTTGAGACACACTGGACCTGGGCCCCAAGTGGACAACCTGATGATAGCACTTGAGTTTTTCTATTCATTTAAAAGGTCGAGTGTTTTAATGCTTCTCTGTATTTGGGAGTCTGAAATTTTCTGGCATTCTCTAAAAGGGAATTGATCCATGTGTGTATGTTTATTCAGTGTATCTGTTGAAGGAGGTAAAATCTGAATCTTTCTATTCTACCATTTTTCTAACAAGCTATGCCTCTTTTATTTCCTCCATAAGAGCAGAATCATCTCTTGTTCTATAGGAATTCCTTAACTCATTGTATTTAAAAAAATCCATCACTGTGACAGCCACATCAATATTTATAGCAGCACAATTCACAAGAGCCAAACTGTGGAACTAACCTAGATGCTTTTCAATAGATGAATGGATAAAGAAACTGTGAACTGTGGTATATATACACAATGAAATATTAGTTAGCAATAAAAGAATAAAATTATGGCATTTGCAAGTAAATGGGTGGAGTTGGATAATATCATGCTAAGCAAAGTGAGTCAATCCCCCCAAATCAAAGGCCAAATGTTTTCTCTGATAAGTGAATGCTAATCTATAATGGAGAGGGAATGAGATAAGTGGAGGAACTTTGGACTGGGCAAAATTAGGAGGAGGGATGGGGTATGGAGATAGCAAAGACAGTGGAATGAGATGGATATCATGTATGATTGCATGAATGGTGTGATCCTACTGCATGTACAACCAGAGAAGTGAAAAATTGTGTTCTATTTGTTTACAATGAATAAAAGAGCATTCTGCTGTCATGTATAACTTATTAGAACAAATAGACAAAAAAATTTAAAATTAATCACTGTGATCATGCACCTCATTGCTAATGTATTTCAGAGCTTCTCTTTCATATTTCTATCTGCTTTGTTATCTGTTAATTTTTTCCCAAATAGGAAAAAAGCTCTTATCATAAACCTCTAAAAGTGTTCTATCTAGTATCATTTGTGAGAGTTAAAAGTATCAACATCATACAAAATTCAGTTGGATTTCTCTATGTTAACACTGCAGAACCTGAAAAGAAAATTAGGAAAATAATTCCCCTTCTAAAAGGATAAAAAATACCTGGGAATAAACTTAACCTTGATCTTAAACTTGTACAAGAAGGGAAAGTCTTATACACTGAAAATGAAAAGAAAAAGCATTGATAAAAGACATTAAAGAATGTGTAAGTAGAAAAAAATTCATGTTTATGGACTGGAAAACTTAATATTGTTAAAATTTCAAAACTACCTCGTGGAATCTACACCTTCTATATCACCTTTAAAAAAATTCCACTGATGTTTTTTTCCATTAAAGAGAAAAAATGAATTCTAAAAATTCATGTGGAATATCAATTACATTAAATAGCTGACATAATAAGAAGAACAATGCAGGATGTCCCTTTTTTTCTGTTTTCAATGTATTTTTGCAAAACTACATAATTGAACCATTGTGGTACAGATATATATAATGACAGGTAGAGAAATTGAATAGATTGGAGAGCCCAGAAATAAACTCTTGCAATATGGTCAAATGCAACAAAACATATCAAAACCACTTAATTGGCAAAAGACAGTCTTTTCAACAAATGGTTCATAGAAAATTGAATATCCACACTGAAAAAAATAAAGCTGAACACTTACCATATACCATGAAAAAAACTGGCTCTAAAAACTTAAATGTAATACCTAAAATTCTAAAATAGAAGAAAACATTGGGAAAAACTTTCATAACACAGAATTTGGCAGTGATTTATTGTATATTAAAAGAACAAGCAAAAAAAACCAACAAAAATAAACAAATGGGACTACACCAAACTTTAAAACTTCTGCACATATTTTAAACCAACTTTTAAAAAATAGGAGTCAGATTAGGTATGAGAGGAGCTCTTGAAACATGGGCTATGGATATGGGATGCATAGATGTCACACTGTGTGTGTGTGAATATGAAAATGAGAAAATACCACCTGCATTTTCTCTCACCTGAGCTGAGAAATTATGAACCCATTTGCTTGGAATGTTAACCACAAAGCACAGCCATGGTAAGTAAGGGGATAGGAAAAGACAGTGGAATGAGGTGGATAGTAGCACCAATGGCAGAGGTTGTAACTATACTACCAATGAATGTCACTGACCTTTCCATAGAACACAATTTACAAACGTTCTTTTTTCTTCTTCTACATCAGAATCATCTAATTTAATTGTACATCACCTTAATAAATAGGTTCAGATTTGCCTTGAGGCTATTAAAATAAAAATAAAAGTAGTATGACCTCATTTGTTCAGAAAATGAAGAATTTTACATTTATCTTTCCTCTTCCCTCTTTTCTACTCAGAGAGTCAATTGATCACAAGCCCATGGGTTCTTTATTCAGACAGCTTTCAAATACCTCTGGTCTTATTGACTTCTCTATTTTTATATCTTATTTCAAACTTTTATAGTACTTACTAATTATATACTCTGAGTTAATTTCCCTTGGTCCATATTCACCCCTTCCTACCTCCAAAGAGTGTTTCTGTTCTGGCAGTATCTTCTGATGTTGAAATATGGTCTCCAAGCCCAAGTTTTCTTCCTTTTCCTGCCTGAATGCCTAGGCCTCCTCACCACAAAGAGATTACACACAGATCTCATGTAGTCCTTCCTGGGGAAGGAAGAATTATCTCCCTTCAAACAGAGCCCATTCTCCTTGTGATATTCATCAGCTCCAACAGCACAAAGTAAACCAATAGATCTGAAGCAAAGTAGTAGCTCTTGGCCTAGATATCTTGCTTAGATATGAAGAGGCAACTGGACAGCAAGCACATAATATTCTGCAGAGATTCCAAGGACATGTGGCTGGAATTGTGAGAGGCATAGCTTGAGGACAGCAGGAATCCTGAGAACTAGCACCCACCCAGGATTGACATGTCTCATTCATTCACCAGAGGGCACTGTCTTCCAGGCTTTGGCTTAGCTTTCTCCTGTTTCTCTTACCCTTCAACCCACAGGAGTTCCTATGCTCTCATTTGAGTAAAAAAAACAACAGCATCTTGTCTCTCTCCAAGTGGAGGCCAGACTAAGTTTGAAGGACTTGCACAGCCTCCAGAAAGGGAAATATTTGCATGAGATCCCCCACCCTGAAGATCAGAGAGACAGATAAGAAGGTTAGGAGGGCTCTGAACTGTCTATGTGGCTCAAGAAGCAGAGCTTGAACTTGTCTTCACCATGGCTTGGTCTCCACTTTTCTTAATCCTGCTTGTTCACTGCACAGGTGAATGGATAAAGAGGATTCTGGGAGGGTGCTGAATGTTACCAGGAAGGATGGCAATTTCTTCTTTCTCCCTTAAAATGGGGGCTGTTCTATCCTCACCGATCTCTGTCTCATTCCTTCCTTGCAGGTTCTTTGGCCGAGGTTGTGTTCACTCAGCCCCAACATGTGTCGGGGTCTCTAGGGCAGAAGGTCACTATTTCCTGCACCCGTAGTAGTGGAGACATTGGGAATAACTATGTGCACTGGTACCAGCAGAACCTGGGAAGTCCCCCAAGTCTCCTGATTTACAAATACAATCAAAGACCCTCTGGGATTCCAGACCGGTTTTCTGGCTCTAAGGACGGTTCCTCCAATTCTGCCTCCCTGACCATCACTGGACTGCAGCCTGAGGATGAGGCTGACTACTTCTGTCTGTCTAGTTATGACAACTATTACTCACAGTGATTCAGATATATGGGGAACTGAGACAAAAAACTCCCCAGAGGATCTCCATCCTGGGCCAGTCTTCAACCTAGGGTCTGTCTTGTGTTTGAATGCTAGAATAGGAATTTTTGGTCCAACAGTCCCTGTATGTTTTTTTTCCAAAATACAAATTTCTCCTCCTATGTCTTGAGGGATGACCACCTAATCCCTCTGCAATCACTTCATAGAAAAGTTTTACATAAAATACTCAGAAATATTAAGAACAAGGAGTGAGTCATTCCTTGTTATGGGAGCTGTTTTGTGCATTGTAAGACATTGAGAATCATCCTTGGTTTCCATGTATAACATGTCAGAGTAAACTAGTTCTCAAGTTGTGACCAAAGATCTCCAGACATTTCAAATTATTGCATGATGAATGAAATCACCCCAATTTTACAATCTATTGGGTAAAAGAGATTGTTCCTAGCTTTAGGAATTTGTTGGTTTTGAATCCTATTTATGCCATTTGGTTTGGTGTAAAGCTGTAAAGCTAGATACTTTATCTATCTGTGCTTCTGTTTGTTAATTTGACATAAAAAACAGTTTCCATAACTCAAGAACTTGTTTTAACAGATGAATAATATTCCACACATTATAAGTTCAGAGAACCTGTTACCCAATTTTGTCAAATCTACCCTCAGATAATCAGAGTGTGAATCACAGTTTTTTTTGCTTAAGTATACAATTATTTTTTTAATCATTAAGTTAATTAAAATTAGCTCATCTATCCTCATTTTTTTGCTGAAGAAATTTATCAAGCATGGGATATAGAGATGGAGAAAAATAACAAGGTCCTATACTCTTGAAGTTTGCCTTTTAAGATGATTATAAGAGAACAGATAGGAGCAACATCAAAACTGAGTGGATTTTATGATCTTTTACCAGTGAATCTTGGTTCAGATTTTGACTCTGCCTCTGTTGGCATATTCTTTACTGTCACTAGGCAATGGAGTTTCTACTAAGGACAAGTGGTTATTTGTATGTAAGTTATTTTTATGCCAGTTAAATAAAATTTAAAATTCTGTCTCTTTCACTCACATTAGTTGAATTTCAACTGCCTCATGACTATGTGTGATTAACAGAAATTATGTTGACAGAGAAAATATAGAATATTTCTGCCACAACAGAAAATTCTAGTGGACTATCCCAATTACACAGTTCACTTAATTTTTACTTAACTCTGCTCTCTCACCTGTAAAATGAGAACATTTAAAACTATAAAAAACAACCCCAGAAGATGGTGGAAGGAAGGGAGTGAGCACCCCCGTGACCTGTGCTGCTGCGCCAGCAGGGTGTGAGTTCAGAATGGCCGGATGCTGTATTGTCAGGAATATTCAGCAAAGTTGGTCTACATGGAACCTTAGGCAAGAGTTTGAGCATCTGAGGGCATGGATAGGCTCAGAGGCGAGGGAACCTGAGCTGCCCTGTGCAGGGAGGTACCGGGAAGCTGAACTGTAACCCGCCACAGCTGGAGGTTGAGACTTAGTGAAGAAATGGCCAAGGTCTACCCTCCTTACCGGACCCCTGGTGCAGAAACAGGCAGCCACCATATTGGAGAACTGACATCATCAGCGTTTGGCAGATCGGGTTGCATGGCAGCAAGTTTGGCGACAGATCAGGTGTGTGACCCCCAGATCCCCCCTCCACACAGCTGGGATAACTCAAAGAATCTCTTCCCAGCTCTCCATGGGTGTGAATATGAGAGCCAAGGGAAACTGAAAAGGCACCTGACCTCCAACTCCCTCTGCCCCCAGGGGCGAAAACCGAAACCTTTCTTGCCAGCTCTCAGGGGGCATGGGCATCAGAGGAAATCAGACAGAACAGGTTGCTGGTTTCCAACTCCTGCTCTCCAGCTCTCCACATCCATGATGACTGGGTGAATAACAAACAAAGAAAGAGCCCACTTGTTCAAGAGAGCAGGGCATCCTGGAAACTGCATGCCCAGAGTGAAGCTAGAACTCTGGAGAAGTGCCCCAATCAGTGGGGCCTGGCGGGCAGGAGAAGCAAGGGGGCTAGAGACGGGGAGCAACCAGGATTAGAGAGACAGCTGGCAGGGGAGGGAGAGCCGCCTTGCATGGATTGCTTCCTACAACCTGAGGGCAGAGATGTAGCCTGGAAAGCACAACTCCACTGGAAGAGAAGAAAATAGAACTCTAAGATAATTATTTTTTCTTTTCTTTCTTTCCTAAGCATTACTACTTCTATTACGGGTAATTTACTAAATGCAAATAGATGAATGTTTTAGGGCTTTCTATAGTGCTCCTAAGTACTTAGATACCCCCAAATACTCCTGTCTATTCTCCTGTTAATATCCCCTTCATTAGAGCTATTCTCCAAAGTAGCTAAGATATACTAACCCCCATATCATCACATCTTTCTACGTAAACATAAAGTCCTAAGACCAACCTCAGTTCTCTATATGCCATCAGAATCCGTATGCCTTTTATGAAACTATTGAATTTACTTTAAATTACAATTAAATTACAATTAAACCCAACTTCTCTAGACATTGTATCCCATTACAAAGGAGAGATCTCGGAGCTATACAAAACCAAAAAAAATTTATAGGAGAAGATAATAACACAGCAGTCACACAGAGCTGGATAGAAATGTGAGCATAATAAAAAAAAACAAGGAAGAAAATGAACACAAACAGTGAAGGATAGCTCAACATTACAGGAGATGTTAGACACAGCAGAGAGATTGTCAGATAAAGATTTCAAAATATACTTGCTTCAGCTGAGCCTTAAAGAAGACCTTAGACAGCAAAGGCAAACAATGAAAGATTACATGAACAATGAATTATATGAACAAATTCAAGAAGCAAAAGAACAACTCTACAGGGAGATAGAGGTTATACAAAAAAGAATCAAACAGAAATCCTGGAAATGAAGGAAATTATAAACAAAACTAAAATCTCAAATGAGAGTATCACCAGTAGAGTAGACCAAGTAGAAGTCACAACATTAGACAATGAAGACAAAATATATCATATCAAAAAAGAGTATAGTCAACTCAGAAAGGCTGGTAAGAAACCATGAGCAAAACATCCAAGAGATGTGGGATATCATAAAAAAAACAAACTTAAGAGTCGTTGAGTTTGACGAAGGTATAGAGGTCCAAACCAAAGGAATGAGCAATTGTTAAATGAAATAATTTTAGAAACCTTTCCAGACATGAAGAATGAAATGAAAATACAAATCCTAGAAGCCTACAGGACGCCAAATGTGCAAAACAACAAGAGACCCACATCAAGACACATAATGAAGATATAAAACATATCTTCAATATTCAATATTCAGTATTCAAGGAGAGAATATTAAAAGCTACAAGAGAAAGGACACATATTACATTTAGGGGTAAACCAATTAGGTTAATGGCTGATTTTTCATCACAGATGCTGAAAGCTAGAAGATCCTGGAACAATGTATTTCAAAAGCTGAAAGATAATGGGTGCCATCCAAGAATATTATATCCAGCAAAATTAAGCTTCAGATTTGACAACAAAAATAAAAAACCTTTTACAATAAACAAAAGTTAAAAGAATATGCAGCCACAAAACCAGCACTGCAAAGCATTTTGGGCAAAACACTACACGAAGAGGAAATGAAAAATAAAAATGACAATCAGCAGTGGGAGGTAGCTCAGTAAAGGAAAAAAACTAATCAAAGAGGAAAAACAAATCAAGTTAAATAACAAAAATAAACAAACATGACTGGATAAATAAACAAACCATATATCAATAGTAACCCTAAATGTTAATGGCTTAAACTCACCAATTAAGTGACATAGGCTAGTAACCTGGATTAAAAAAAACAGATCCAACAATATGCTGCCTATAGGAGACTCATCTTATAGGAGAATACACACACACGCTGAAAGTGAAAGGTTGGGAAAAATCATACCACTCACATGGACCTCAGAAACAAGCAGGGGTGGCCAAACTCATATCAAATGATATTGACTTCAGACCAAAGTTAATCAAAAGGGATAAAGAAGGACACTATATACTGTTAAAGGGAACCATTCACCAACAAGACATAACAATCATCAATATATATGCCCCAAACAATGGTGCAAACAAACTCTCCTCAAGTTCAAAAGACAAATAGACCACAACACAATAATTATGGGTGACTTTAACACACCTCTTTTACCATTGGACAGATCCTCCAAACAAAAGTTAAATAAAGAAACTATAGAACTCAATAACACAATTAATAACATAGATTTAACTGACATATATAGAATATATCATCCATCATCAAGTGGATATATCTTTTTTTTTCTCAGCAGCACATGGATCCTTCTCAAAAGTAGACCATATATTATGCCATAGGGCAACTATTAGCAAATATAAAGGAGTAGAGATAATACCATGCATCTTATCTGATCATAATGGAATGAAACTGGAAATCAATGATAAAAGAAGAAAGAAAAATTCCTACATCATTTGGAGAATGAACAATATGCTACTGAATGAACAGTGAGTTACAGAAGACATCAAGGCGGAAATTAAAAAATTCTTAGAGATAAATGAAAACACAGACACAACATATTGAAATCTGTGGGACATTATGAAAGCCGTACTAAGAGGAAAATTCATTGCTTGGAGTTCACTCCTCAAAAAAAGAAAAAACCAACAAAAATGAGCTCACACTTCATCTCAAAGCTCTAGAAAAAGAAGAGCAAAACAATAGCAAATGTAATAGAAGGCAAAAAATATTTAAAATCAGAACTGAAATCAATGAAATTGAAATAAAAGAAACAATTTGAAAAAATTGACAAAACTAAAAGTTGGTTCTTTGAAAAAATAAATAAGATCAAAAGACCTTTAGCCATGGTAAGAAGAGAAGAAGAGAGAGAACTCAAATTACTAGCATAAAGGGATGAAAAAGGCAATATCACATCAGACACTACAGAAATACAGAAGATAATTAGAAATTATTTTGAAACAATATACTCCAATAAAATAGAAGATAGTGAAGACATCCATACATTTCTTAAGTCATATGATCTTTCAGATTGATTCAGAAGGAAATACACAAGTTAAACAGACCGACATCAAGTGAGGAAATAGAAGAAGATATCAAAAGACTACCAAACAAGAAAAGCCCAAGACTTGATGGATATACAGCAGAGATTTACAAAACCTTTTAATAAGAACTAATACCAATACTCTTCAAGCTATTTCAGGAAATAGAAAAAGAGGGAGTACTTTCAAATTCATTCTATGAGGCCAATATCACCCTGATTCCAAAACCTGACAAAGACAATTCAAAGAAAGAAAACTACAAACCAATTCTCTAATGAATGTAGATGCAAAAATCCTCAATAAAATTCTGGCAAATCGAATACCAAAACATATCAAAAAGATCGTGCACCATGATCAAGTAGGATTCATCCCTGGGATGCAAGGCTGGTTCAATATACAGAAATCAGTAAATGTAATTCACCACATTAATAGACTTAAAGATAAGAACCATATGATCATCTTGATAGTGCAGAAAAAGCATTCAACAAAATACAGCATCCCTTTATGTTCAAAATACTAGAAAAAACTAGGGATAACAGGAACTTACCTCAACATTGTAAAACTATCTATGCTAATCCTCAGGCTAGCATCATTCTAAATGGAGAAAAATTGAAGCCACTCCCTCTAAAATCTGGAACAAGACAGGGATGCCCTGTCTCACCACTTCTATTCAATATAGTTCTCTAAATACTGGCCAGAACAATTAGACAGATGAAAGAAATTAAAGGCATAAAGACAGGAAAACAAGAACTAAAATTATCACTATTTGCTGATGATATGATTCTATAACTAACAGACCCAAAGGGTCTAAAAAGAAACTACTAGAGCTAATAAATGAATTCAGCAAAGTGGCAGGATATAAAATCAACTGCATAAATCAAAGGCATTCCTGTATATCAGTGACAAACCTTCTGAAATGGAAATGAGGACAACCACCCCATTCACAATATCCTCAAAAAAAAATATTTGGGAATCAACCTAAGAAAAGAGGTGAAAGATTTATACAGTGAAGACTACAGAACCCTAAAAAGAGAAATAGAAGAAGATCTTAGAAGATGGAAAAATATACCCTGTTCATGGATAGGCAGAACTAACATCATCAAAATGGTGATATTACCCAAAGTTTTCTATAGGTTTAATGCAATGCCAATCAAAATCCCAATGGCATTTCTTGTAGAAATAGATAAAGCAATCATGAAATTCATATGGAAAAATAAAAGACCCAGAATAGCAAAAGCAATTCTAAGCAGGAAGTGTGAATCAGGAGGTATAGCGATACCAGATTTTAAACTATACTACAGAGCAATAGTAACAAAAACAGTATGATAATCCCTAAAAAACAGGCGGGTGGACCAATGGTACAATCCCTAAAAAACAGGCGGGTGGACCAATGGTACAGAATAGAGGACACAGAGACCAATCCACAAAATTACAACTATCTTATATTTGATAATGGGGCTAAAAGCATGCAATGGAGGAAGGATAGCATCTTCAACAAATGGTTCTGGGAAAACTGGAGATCCATATGCAACAAAATGAATCTGAATCCCTTTCTCTCGCCATGCACAAAAGTTAAATCAAAATGGATCAAGGAGCTTGATATCAAACCAGAGACTCTGTGTCTGACAGAAGAAAAAGTTGGCTCCAATCTATATATTTTGGGGTTGGGCTCCAGATTCCTTAATAGGACACCCATAGCACAAGAGTTAAAAACAAGAATCAACAAATGGGACTTACTCAAACTGAAAAGTTTTTTTCTCAGCAAGAGAAACAATAAGAGATAAATAGTGAGCCTACATCCTGGGAACAAATCTTTACTCCTCAAACTTCAGATAGAGCCCTAATATCCAGAGTATACAAAGAACTAAAAAAAAATAAACAATAAAAAAAATAACCCAATCAACAAATGGGCCAAGGACCTGAACAGACACTTCTCAGAGGAGGACATACAATCAATCAACAAGTATATGAAAAAATGCTCACCATCTCTAGCAGTCAGAGAAATGCAAATCAAAACCACCCTAAGATACCATCTCACTCCAGTAAGATTGGCAGCCAATATGAAGTCAAACAACAAGTGCTGGCGAGGATGTGGGGAAAAGGGTACACTTGTACATTGCTGGTGGGACTGCAAATTGATGAGGCCAATTTGGAAAGCAGTATGGAGATTCCTGGGAAAGCTGGGAATGGAACCACCATTTGACCCAGCTTTGCCCTTCTTGGACTATTCCCTGAAGACCTTAAAAGAGCGTACTATAGGGATACTGCCACATCCATGTTCATAGCAGCACAATTCACAATTGCTAGACTGTGGAACCAACCCAGATGCCCTTCAATAGATGAATGGATAAAAATAATGTGGCATTTATACACCATGGAGTATTACGCAGCACTAAAAAATGACAAAATCATGGCATTTGCTGGGAAATGGGTGGCATTAGAGCAGATTATGCTAAGTGAAGCTAGCCAATCCCTAAAAAACAAATGCCAAATGTCTTCTTTGATATAAGGAGAGCAGCTAAGAACAGAGCAGGGAGGAAGAGCATGAGGAAAAGATTAACATTAAACAGGGAAGAGAGGTGGGAGGGAAAGGGAGAGAGAAGGGAAATTGCATGGAAATGGAGGGAGACCCTTATTGTTATACAACATTACATATAAGAGGAAATGAGGGGAAAGGGGAAATAAAACAAGGGAGTGAATTTAATTACCGCAGATGGGGTAGAGAGAAGATGGGAGGAGAGGGGAGGGGGGATAGTAGGGGATAGGAAAGGTAGCAGAATACAATAGTCACTAATATGGCATTATGTAAAAACATGGATGTGATTCTGCAATCTGTATTTGGGGTAAAAATGGGAGTCCATAATCCACTTGAATCAAATGTATGAAAGATGATATCTCAAGAGCTTTGTAATGTTTTGCAAAACCAATGAAAAATAAAATAAAAGCAATTAAAAATAATACATTTATACTATAGACTTAATCTTGAGAGAAATTTTTGCTGCAAGCCTACATGTGAACCTAAAGTACAGGGAGCAGACCTGTGGTCCTTACCACAGGAGCTCCTTTGTGTGTTTGATAATGAATCCTCAGGAATTAGGATCCTCAAGAAGTAGGATCTTTGCATAGTGTCTAAGGTCTATAGATTGTATCTCCTGAACTCATCTTCAAATCCAATAGCAGCAACAGCACCAGGCCTTGCCCAGGCTGTTCTGGGAAAGGTAATTGCTGCAGTCTGGCTGGGCATAATTCAGGAGCCACTTGTCAAAAGAAACTAACTTTATTTTTAGAACTACAAATGTCAACAGTCCTCAGGAAAAAACCCTCAGAGCCCAACTGCCACCACTGGCTTCCCACAAGCCTCTCACCCACACAAGCCTCACCACCTCCCCCAATCCTCTTGCTCTTGAGGCCGATTGGCTGGGTCGCATGGCCGGAGCCAAAGAAGTCCCCCAGTGAGCAGCTCTGTGGTCTGAAAGGGCAGGGAAACAGCCCAATGAACATCACCGCAGAGGAGCCAATCAGCTAGATGTTGCTGGGGCTGCTGTGAGCCAATCATCAGCCGGCAGCTGGAAGTTTGCTGGGGCCCCTTTGGCTGTGGCTCTCAACATCTCCCCCTCTCTGTTTAAACAACAAGCATGTGGCTTAGGGACTGTGCCTGCCTTAGGTTGTCTAATACTACATATGGTCCTTACCCGTCTTCGGATGAGCTGACCTCAGGGTGTCAGCCTCCTGTCTTAGGTTGGTACCATTGTAATTGGATCTTACCCGTCATTGACTACCGGTCCAGTATACAGCCACACCTGTGGAGAAGTCTTTGTCATGACAAGCAGAAAGGAGGAAGATATACCAAGCCAATTGATGGCTCTTGTTGGAAAAATTGTACCACCGATGACATCATCAGCAAAAATACCCCAACACTACCACAAGTCGCTGCACCAACAGATAGTTCACAATGCATACAAGTGAGTTCACAATGCATACAAGTGAGTTCACAATGCATACAAGTGACACATAGTTTAGGCAAGTTCTGCAAGCAGTTAGTTCAGTGATGGCTATTGCAGAAACTGTAGATTAGTTTAATCTTTGTCTTCACTGGCACTGGGATGAAGATAGGAATTCTGGCAATAATGGCTAAAGAAAAAATTATGTAACATTCCAGAAGGCACTAAAAGAAAACGATTTTCTTAACAATTTACATTATCTTGAAGAGAAAAGAAAACAATTTTCTTAACAATTTACATTATCTTGAAGAGAATTATTAAATATAATGAAAAGGAAAGGTGAAAGTAAACAAACAGATTTGTTAACCTCCTTTTTTTCACATATTAAAACAATTCTTAACAGTTATTTACCGAATTTAAATTAAACCATTTAAATCACATTAATAAAAATAAAAATATTTGGATCCATTTTTTAATGAGCGCTCATCATATGTGATATATGGACATAGGTACATTCAAACATATAACACAAAACACAAGTGTGCACACATAATATAATACATACAACACATAACATAATAGTAAAGGCCTTATAACTTTTTACAGGTGAAATCTCCATTGCAATGTTTAAAAACTCTATAGTAAAAAAAAAAATAGAACTGATCAGCAAAACATTAACCTAGGTCTGTATGAGCTCAAAAAACAAAATAGAACTTCATGATATGGGAAAGGGTAATAATAAAATAGATATTGAAAAAAGCATCCTGGTTCTGTCGCTGATGTAAGGATAGTCAAATTGGAGTTTTGGATATCAGCTGTTATGGATTTGAGCCAAATCATCTTCTTTTTGGTCTGTAGAAATCGCTTTAGTTAATCTCTCTGAAATCCAAATCGGCTGCTGTTCTCCCTGTGGAAACACACAAACAGGCACCCGACTCCAGACAATCACTGGGTCAGAAACTTGGTTAATCTCTCTGGAATCCAAATCCGCTGCTGTTCTTCCTGTGGAAACACACAAACAGACCCCCGACTCCAGAAAATTACTGGGTCAGGACCTTTCCATTGTCTTGTTAGAATATCTTTCCAAAGTACCTTGGGCTTATGTACATTTTTTGGACACATGTCTTTCTGCAGCACTAAGTCCTGATGAATGCAAATTTAAAAAGTTTAGAGTAAAAAGGGTTATTTTAAATTTATCTTTGGGGAATATATACCCCTTCCCAATTCCCTCTTTTTGCTTTAATAAGTACATATTAATAGTTTGATGAGCTCTTTCAACTATGCCTTGTCCCTGTGGATTGTATGGGATTCCTGTTATATTAGTAATGCCAAATGATGAGCAAAATTGTTTAAAAGAGGTAGAAGTATAACCAGGACCATTATCTGTTTTTAACTGTTTTGGAATGCCCACAGTGGCAAAATTTTGTAAGCAATGAGCTATAACATCTTTAGTTTTTTCTCTGGCATGAAGGGAGCCCATCAAAAATCCAGAAGAAGTATCAACTGTAACATGCAAATATTTTAATTTTCCAAATTCTGGCAAGTGTGTGACGTTCATCTGCCAAATATGATTAGGTATCAGTCCTCTAGGATTGACTCCAAGATTAACTTGTGATAAAAAGTTCACACAATTTTGACATTGTTTTATTATTTGTCTAGCTTGTTCCTTAGTTATTTTTAAACACTTTTGTAAAGTATTAGCATTGACATGGAATCTTTTATGAAAATTTAGAGCTTCTTCTAGTGTAGAGAAAATATGTATGTCATGTGTAGTTTTATCTGCTAAATCATTGCCCAAACTAAGGGCTCCAGGCAATCCTGTATGTGCCCTGATATGTCCTATAAAGAATGGATCTTTTCTGTCCCAGATTAAACTTTGTATAGTGGAAAATAAAGAGAAAACAGTAGAAGAAGGGGAAATCCTACCAGCATCTTCAAGGGATATTACAGCATTAACTATATACTGACTATCAGAAAATAAATTAAATACCGAATCTTTAAACATCACAAAAGTTTGTAATACGGCATTAAGCTCTACCTTTTGAGCTGATTGTTTGGGTACTAAAAATGTAAAAGTTTGATCAGGTGTAACTATTGCTGCTGCACCATTATTTGACCCATCAGTGAATATATTTGGAGCATTAATGATAGGTGTTTTTCTTGTCATTTTTGGAAAAATTACAGTATGCAATGACCAAAAAGACAATA
This sequence comes from Ictidomys tridecemlineatus, assembly GCF_052094955.1. NCBI lineage: Eukaryota > Metazoa > Chordata > Mammalia > Rodentia > Sciuridae > Ictidomys > Ictidomys tridecemlineatus. Next base: position 111,364,600 of record NC_135478.1, on the reverse strand, counting down.
AAGGATTAGATGGTAAGTGGTTATCAAATGAAACATTAGATTTGCATATGATTATTGCCCAAGTATTTAATTCATTAGCTAATTCATCAATTTGATTCATAGTATATGGAGTAATAATTTTATTGGGAGAAATTCCAAATAGTCCCTTTGCTGTTTTTATTCCTTTGAGTATTAATTGTCCTACAGCCTCAGGACACCTAGTAAGAATAGTGTTATGAGAATAAGATAAATGTATCCATAATAATGGACCTTCTTGCCAAAATACTCCTGTAGGAATATTTTTTGTTGGTATTACAATAAATAATAAATGCAAACTTATATCAATTCTATCCAAATGCATATTTTCCATATATGTTTCAATGATTTTTAATGCCTTTCTTGCTTCAGGTGTTAACATTCGGGGTGAATTTGGATCTGATGGACCTTTTAGGATATCAAATAAAGGTCCCAATTCTCCTGTTGGAATACCTAGATAAGGCCTTATCCAATTTATGTCTCCTAATAACTTTTGAAAGTCATTAAGTGATTTGAGTTGATCTACTCGTATTTGAGTTTTTGGTGGACGGACCATGGTTGAGGATAATAAAACTCCTAAATAATTAATTGAAAAATTTAATTGTACTTTATCTATTGCTATCTCTAGATTATAATTTTTTAATAAGTTTGTAAGTGTGGCATAATATTCTAGCAATGAGTTTTTAGCTTTGTGTGCTAATAATACATCATCCATATAGTGAAATATTTGTAGTTCAGGATTTTGATTTCTAAGTGGCTGGATTAGTTTGTTAACATAAATGTGACACATAGTTGGGCTGTTAGCCATCCCTTGAGGGAGTACTTTCCATTCATATCTCTGATCAGGACCTTCATGATTCAGTGCAGGGATAGTAAATGCAAAACGTGGACTATCCTCAGGATGAATTGGAATTGAAAAAAACACAATTTTTAATATCTATAACTAAAACATACCAGGTTTTTGGAAAAGCAGACAATTGAGGAATCCCCAAATGAGCTGGTCCCATAATGACCATTTCATTATTAATGGCTCTTAAATCTTGCAATAATCTCCATTTACCAGATTTCTTTTTGATGACAAAAATGGGAGTATTATGGGGAGATACAGAGGTTGTATATATCCTTCTGCTAATTGTTGTTTGACCAGATCATGGGCTACTTGTATTTTTTCTTTAGTCAAGGGCCACTGAGGAACCCATACTGGTCTTTCTGATTTCCATGTAATTTTTATTGTCTCAGTGGCCCTTTGTGAAAATCCAACCCATGTTTGTCTGTTCCTTGATCTATTTGTATTGGTGCTGCTATACCTTGTTCTTGTTTTTCTAATCTTTTTCCTTTCCTAAAACCTTGTCTAGCCATGATTGTGGGTGCATTTTGATTGATATTATTTGTTAATGTCAAACCTAATTGATCTAAGACATCTTGTCCCCATAAATTTACGGGAAGATGATCCAATACATATGGCTGTATAGTTCCTTCACATCCTTCAGGATCCTTCCAATCTAATACCATTGCACTTCTATGGGGATTAGTCGCCACTCCTAGGCCTCGAAGCATTTGAGTGGCTTGTTGTAGTGGCCAATGTTTTGGCCATTCTTGACTAGAGATGATGCTAAAGTCTGCACCTGTATCCAGTAGCCCATTAAATTCATGTTCTTGAATATTTAGTTTTAGCATGGGGCGAGAATCTAAATTTAAAGAAAGCATAGCCCAATCTACACCTGTGGAGCCTAATCCCTTGGAACCTCTTTCTACAGCATGACTTGAAAATTTATCATGTAGGCTTGGTATTATTAGTAACTGTGATATTCTATGTCCTGGTGAAATTACTGATATACCCTTTGGAGAACTGGCTATAATTTTTATTTCACCTTCATAATCGGGATCAATTATCTCAGGACTTATCAAAAGTCCTTTTAGAGTAGAAGAGCTGTGTCCCAATAATAAGCCTACTGTTCCTTTGGGAAGAGGTCCTTTCACCCCTGTGGCAATGATTTGAACTCCTATCTCTGGAGTTAGTACTGATCTGGCGGAGGTGCAGATGTCCAACCCTGTGCTCCCTCTGGTTTGTCTGATGAGGGATCTGATGGACAATGTGTCCTGGGCACTACCCTGATGGGGTTGCTGGGTTCCTCCAGTGCTCTGTATATTTGTGGTTTGGGGCCCCGGAGCATTGGGGCCCCCTGTCCATTTTTTGGCAATGGAGCTCGATGCCTTTGTCCACGATGTTGTGGATAAACACCTTGTCCTTGTTCGTTTTTTGATAATGGAGTACCCTCTATCATGGTTTGAGAACGGCATTCATTAGCCCAATGTAATGGAGTACCCTCTATGGTGGTTTGAGAAAGGCATTCATTAGCCTAATGTCTCCCTCTATGGCATCGTGGGCAAATACCCGGTATTCTACTCCTTTGATAACTAGTTTTGTTAAACCCTCCTCCTATGGGGCAATTCCTTTTAAAATGTCCTATTCCTATTTGTTGACAATTGTAGCATGTTCGTGGCCTGGCATATAAAGCCTGTTTTACTGCAGCTGCCACAATTTGCCCTTGTTCATTAATATCTCTGGCATCTAAAGCTGTTTTACTGCAGCTGCCATGACTTGCTCTTGTTCATTAATGTCTCTACATAATTTAATATATGTGTTTAAATCTTCCTGTTTCCATGGTCTAATGATATCTCTGCACCAACGATTCGCTTGGTCATAAGCCAGTTGTTTTATTAAGGGCATTGCTTGTTCTATATTCCCCAAAATTCTGGTAGTTGTTTGAATAAGCCTATCTACAAATTCAGTGTAAGGTTCATTAGCTCCTTGTATTACCTTAGATAATTGACCTTGTAAACCTCCATGTCCTTGTAAAGTCTTCCATGCCCTAACTGCATCTACAGCAATTTGTGAGTATACGCCAGGATCATATGCAATTTGTTGCTGCTGATCCTCATAAGGTCCCTTTCCTAACAACATATCTAGATTTCTGTGAGGATAACCAGCTGCTGCATTTCACCTAGCCATCTCCTTGCAAAATTCCTCATTGGCAACCTTCCATAACAGGCATTGACCTCCAGTTAGCACAGCTTTACACATTTTAGCCCAATCTGCTGGCGTCATGTTCAAGTTGTTAATGGATTCGACCAAGCTTACAGTGAAGGGTGCTTGAGGACCATAGGTTGTTACAGCCTCTTTTAGCTCCTTCACTGTTTTGGAATTTAAACCCTGGTAAATTCGTTGCCCTCCTACCTCAAATACAGGGCATGTTAATACTTGAGATCCTGTTTCAGGATCGCAACTATCAACTGCGCGGGTTGGGAGCCTCCTAGCATATCAGGTGGTGCTGTTGATTGGACACTTATGCCCTCTGGTGATAGAATGCTGTTAGTAGCAGTCTCCTGTAGAGGTGGTGCTGTTGGTTGGACACTTACGCTCTCTGATAGAAAGGTGTTATTAGCAGTCTCCTGTTGTAAATTTTCCCCTGATGGCTTTTTCTGCTCTAAACTTCCTTCCTCTGTCTCACTAGCAGAAAAGACCTTCTCTTTTACTTGCATCTTTTCCTCTTTCTGACTAATTTGAGAGACCTTCTCTTTTACTTGAATCAATATGTCTTCTCCTTCCTCTACCTTTGTCTGAATTGAAGGCTTTGGACTAAGCAAACCAGATACGAACGTCCACAATGGCAATCTGCCAACTGGCAGAGTCCCTGGGTTGTTCTTTTCTATTCTTTTTAAATCTTCACCATGATGGTCCCACTGTGATATATTTAACAACTCCTCCTTAAAAAGCCATGGGCTACATTTTTGTATTGTATCAACGTATGCCCTGACTGCTCTTGATTTTACTGGGATGCCTCCTTCCTCTAACAATTTACTTAACAGTCTTTTGGTTTGTTTTTTACTAATTTCTGATCCCGTATTTCTACTATAATACAACCCAACAAGATGACGCCAAACAAAACCGAGACAGAATGCAATAAAAATGGAACAACAAAAATTCATTATAGCCTTTCTATCCTCCTGACATGTGCATCCGTCCTTTCTCCCTATCTGTTCCTCACACGCAAATAGTTTTTCCTCAGATGTGAGTGGTTTTTCTTCCGTCTCACTCATCTCCAGGGACAGGCAACTTAAAACAAAAATGAAGCAAAACAAAAGAGGAAACTTAAAATGGCTACCCATCCTCTCGCCCTGCCCTCAGGGGCGAGCAGTTTACTTACCTTCAGTCGCTCCCCGTGCGAGCCACCAAATGCCGAAGTCTGGCTGGGCACAATTCAGGAGCCACTTGTCAAAAGAAACTAACTTTATTTTTAGAACTACAAACACCAAACAAAACAGCTCCTCAGGAAAAAACCCTCAGAGCCCAACTGCCACCACTGTCTTCCCACAAGCCTCTCACCCACACAAGCCTCACCACCTCCCCCAATCCTCTTGCTCTTGAGGCCGATTGGCTGGGTCACGTGGGTGGAGCCAAAGAAGTCCCCCAGTGAGCAGCTCCGTGGTCTGAAAGGGCGGGAAACAGCCCAATGAACATCACCGCAGAGGAGCCAATCAGCTAGATGTTGCTGGGGCCGCTGTGAGCCAATCATCAGCTTTGCAGTCTGAAGGGCGTGGAAACAGCCCAATGAACATCACCGCAGAGGAGCCAATCATCTAGATGTTGCTGGGGCCACTGTGAGCCAATCATCAACCAGCAGCTGGAAGTTTGCTGGCAGCTGGAAATTTGCTGGGGCCCCTTTGGCTGTGGCTCTCAACAGGTAATGCTAAGAATTACAACTCCATTGTGAAGATGGGCATGGGAAGCAAAAATGTCAAAACTATGTGGCTGTGGTGGTTGAAAATGACGAATTTTAACATTTATTAGTTTACAGAATTAAAGAGAGTCCAGAGATTAGTCAAGGGTTTTTCCTCAATTTTGATGCCCACTCCAGATAAATGTTTTACATCTCTATTAAAGCTTGTGGGGGCAGTAAACCTTGAATTCCTATAAGTACCAAATTATAAGCTCCATCTTGTTATCAAAACTTGATGATGTGTGTTATTTAGTGAAATTTAAGATCAAAATATGACTTGCAAGGGAGAGCAAAGTAGATTACATCAATGATGGAATAAATTATATCAAATAAATTAATCATTGTTGAAATACTTGGTAACTCAGTGACCACAGTGCTAACCTTTTGTTCAATGAGTGAGTTGTGGTCCTGAGACAGAAGGACATTGTTCACATGAAGTTCACTCTCACCATATTTTGAATGCATAAATTGAATAATAATATTATTTTACATAAAGCATGATGGCAAAATACAGTTATTTAAAGCATTTCTTTGATGTTGGAGAATTTATGTTTTTGATATTATGTTTTTGATAAACATATTGTTAAAATAGGTATCATATTGATTTCCAAACCTTCAGCATTATCTTTTCTGCCTAATCATATATTTAATCTCATACACTTGTAACTCATTGACATTTTCTCAAATATATTTGAAATGTAAATATTAATTTGCTCTTGTTTTTCAATTGTATTGCACATTTAATTTTGTTATTGAAGAATAGAAAAAACATTTTATATATGTGTTTGTTTATATATGTGCATATATATATATATATATATATATATACACACACACACACACAGACACACACACACACAGACACACACACACACACACACACACAGTCATTCAGTTTGTAATTATTTATCATGATAAAAATAGAACTAGAGACTTTATTTGCTACTGAAACAAGTATCTAAAAATTGAACTAATTTTGGGGTTAGATAATATCTAGAGCCTGAAAAAATATTGAGGAATATGATAGAAATATTCTACATCACTTTGAATATGCTATTAGTAGAAGTATGCATGGTAAAGAGTCCTAGTGAGGGCTCAGAAAGAATTGAGTAACTAGAAAAAAAGGGGAATCTTTTTATGTAGTGGCAAAAAGTATGACTGAATTTCTTTTTCTACAATAATGGGGAAAAAATTGTGAATGAGGAACATTTATCTTAGGAGTTTTCCAAACTAAATGGGGAAGGTTTGATCCAGTTTCTTCTATTTAGTAAAATCTGTGCAAAAGAAGAGTAATTGAGGGGTGAATTCTTAAGCAAAATGAGCAAGGCCTTGATATTTGGAATATTATTAAGATATTCTGTGGTCATTCTGACAATTTTTTCCGTATTTTCTTTTTTCTGGATGACTCCAGAGGTAACTCATCTTCCATTGCCTTCCATTTGTCTCTTTGTTGGGCTAAACTATATTCTAGGCCTCCTTTGTGAGGGTGAACTTGCCAAATCATCCTGTCCTCTGTATAGATCTGGGATGTTGAGGGAATGCTTCAGTGTGACAGATGATGCTAGATCATTAAACATTTGTGATGTCCATTGCATGTTGCCCGACCCTAGCTTTCTCCTCACTCATACTGGCAGAGAGCCTTTTGTCACACTACAGAACTCTCAAATAAGCAGAGTTTTAAGTGTCAGGGAAATGAAGTCTCCTGCCACCAGCCTTGTAACTCAGTCAATTTGGAAGTTCTTCCTCCAACATCAGTAAAGTTTGCATGTGACAAATGGCATGCTTTTGACTGTAATGTCATGAACAAAACTAAGCCTGAATCCTTTGCAAAATTCCTATTTCCTGACTCACAGAAACTGTGTGAGTGAACTATTGTTTTTAGTTGCTAAATTTTAGAGCAATCTGAGGTAAATAGATATGGAATAAACATGAGAGGGCAGTGCCTATTAGGTAAGGCAGTATGAATTGGTAGGCTCTGCAGGTAAAGGGGTGAGGTCTTGATATATGTTATTAGTGAAATGTGATGAGACCACAGAGGACTCTCATGATTCCAGTGGGTTTCCTACTGGACCAAGCCATAACCCAGTTCTTTATTTTTAATTTGCCACAGGGATTCTGCATATTTCTATGACTCATTAAGCTTCTTGGGGTAAATCTTTCACTATATATTAATAAAATCACATGGGCCTCTTTCAAACCTTAATATTTCAAAATTGAATTCCTTGAAGCCAGGGAACTATTTCTCTCTATTGTCTTTGTTGTTCCCTGAACATTCTTTATAAGAGGTAAAAATCCATGTAGGCAATCATCTTCCCCATTTATTTGAATGGTAAAGAGGACATGTGGGAACTTATGACCCTTCAAGAAAATATAGGATGTTGGTGTAACAATAGGGTTATCTAATGGAAATAAGATGTAAAAATTCAGGTTCTATTTCAGTAGGTTTGCATACTATATTTCAGAAAATGAGCTCATACTTTGAACTACTTCATGAAGAGAGAAAGTATGTGGAAGTATGTGGAAGGAAGGAGTTTCTCTTCAGTGAAAATGGCATTAACCACTTTCTTTAAGCTGAAAAGATGAAGGAAGAGAGATCCCAGGATATTACAAAATTATAACTCCAAGGTATTAGTGATTTTCCCCTTCATGGATGTGCAGGGGACTAAGATGAACTGAAGAAATATAAATTTGTGTATCAATTGAGAAAGCCTGGTACTATCCCTGGGGACATCAACCCTCCCATTCTCTCTACACCTTACTTCACCCAAAGTGGCCTTCCATAATTTTACTTTTCACATCCCTCATGCTTGGCACACTTCTGGCTTGTTTTAATCTTTCTATGATATTTCTGTGTTAAGGTCTGTAGACAAGTCAAAATAACATGTGGTATTTTCCAGAGAAATGTTAGAGTTCATAAACAAGTCTGGATGGTGCCTGGCAAAATGCCAGAGGGAGTGGTTTGAGAAGTAAGAAAATCAAGCCATTAAGTGTGGAGATTCCTTATTGGTTGACTGATGTATCTAGTTTATGCTAATTAAGATAAGCTGTACAAAATGTATAAATAGCTCTGTTGTCCTACAATAAACTGCTCCCATTCCTGCTGTATCAATCTACATAAGTTATTCGTCACCCCCCGGTTATTTTGCTGCAGCCGGACTGCGGCATTTCTGAAATAAATGGAAAGAATTTTCTAAGTACCATGAGAAATAGAAATTATAGTTACCTAAAAAGGGTCCCGTGCAAATGCTGTGCTGACTCATCATCTACAGAGTTTGAGATTTTAGAGGCAACATTTTTAGTAGCAGAAGAAGCAGGAACAAAAATCATCCCTTTATATGAAAACAAAAGTGCCCAGGAAGGAGTGCCCTGATTCTGAGAATGTTTAACCTTCCCAACATCCCGTGCTATTTGATGATTCTGAATATGTACACATTCTCATATATGTTTTAAGAATATGTACCTCTTCTGGAAACACTGATTGTTTTTGTTTGTCCCCCAGGTGTTTCCTACTCTTCATTCAGAGCCAGTTCACAGGTGACTCCTGCTCTGGTCTCTGTGCAAGGATTTACTCAGGTCTTGACTCCCAGAATCCTCTGAATTCTCACCTCTCTGCAGCCCCCTCATGCTGGATGGTGGTCCTCTTTTCACATCTCTTTTATCTAACAATACAGAGATCCATCAATTGAAAGGATGGTTATTAATATCAGTTACCATGGGACACTATATGTTATGATCTGCAGATATTTTTAGAATGACAGTTAATAGGTTATCAGCCCCAAACCATTCACATTATTTCCACCAAGGGATTAAATGTTGTCCCATAAACACTAGGGGTTTTGTGGATCTTGTCCAGGTTTTTCCAGCAGGTTGCCACTAGTGTGATATCTCCCCAAATCTCCAGGTCTTGGGTGTCAGTGCCTGAGTTTGCTGATGGTGACAAAGTAGCTATGCTTCCTGGCCTGGGAATTTATGTGAAAGATCTCACCAGATGACACCTGGGTCAAATTATGCATCTTACTCATCATTCTCATTTGTCAGACATCAGCTGATGTTTGGGGTGGAGGAAACTTCTGTCTTTCTCATGTTTCTCACTTACTGTACAGGTAAAAATGTGCCTAAGAGACACAGTAGTTTAGTTCCCTAATCTGTGTTGACCTTGTGGCTCAGAACTCCCATTCTTTCCTATCCCATGGGTATCTGCATTTCGAGGTTCTCACTCTCAGCCTGTGCTGACTCAGCCAACATCCATCACTCCATCTCTGGAACATCTGTGAGATTTACCTGAACCCTGAGCAGTGATTTCAGTGTTGGTGACTTCTGGATCCTTTATACTAGCAGAATACAGAGAACTTTCTCCATGGAGCCTTCTTATATTCCAGTAAAATTTAGATAAGCTCCGGTGCTCTGGGGTTGTCAGGCAATTCCATGAACCAATAATGCTTGACCAATGCAGGGCTTTTGCTCACCTCTGGTCTTTAGCCTGAGGAAAAAGCTATTACTGTAGTACATGTCATGCAACTCAAAGGCTTCCATATTGCCCCAAACTTATGCGAAAGTGAGACAAAAACCTCCCTTCTGTCCTGCTCTACTAAGAACAGATGCTTTCATTTCCCCAGCACTGGGTGGTCTCTCAGAGTTTCACAAGCAGAGCCTTACAGACATTCCTCAGTTTTGGATCTACACATACTCAGTGGATGGCCATGTTCAGGCTAATAGAGATGATGATCCCAGAAGCGTCCTCCCTTGGGTAACACCAGTTCACCTCCCATACACAACAATGCCATCACCTTAGATCTCATGTATGGAAGGGGGATCAGAATACTGTTTACATCATAGGTTGTGGGAGGATTAAAAGAAACCTTTTATATGAATGCATTACAGTGTATGGCCCAGATTCAGCTGCTACGCTCATTGTTGCTGCTAGATCAGCTTATTCTAGAACTAAATGCTCTTTTGATTGTTTCTTTCACTATTTTTAGTTTGATGTAATCCAATTTTTCTATTTTTGTTTTCATTTCTTTTTCCTATTTTTTTCTATAATTCCTGTTCTTCCTCACATTCCAATTCCAAAGACTCAGATACAAAGGGAGGTTTTAAAAAAAATTTTCTTAATTATTAAATGACATGCCAAAATATGAGATGGTATAGATTAATGTGTAACTCATAATTTTCCATACATGTGTGTTTTGCATAATGATTAAATAAGCTTTAACATATTTATGTCCTTAAGCATTTGTCAGTTCTTTATGGTGAAACCCTTAAAAATTCTTTCTTCTTGATTTTTGCAATGTAATTATTATATTGTCACTATACTGTGCAATGGTATACCAGAGCTTCTTGCTCCTATCCAACTATAACTTAGTACTGATGGATCAACTTTTCCCTTTTACCCATCCCTCACTTTTCCTAGCCTTTGTGACCACCAATCTATGCTTAGCTTCTATTAGAACACTTCTTCAGTTTCACATGTGTGATATCATGTGGTGCATGTCTTTCTGTGCTTGACTAATGTCACTTAACATAATGATCTTCCATTTCATCCATGTTGTTATAAATGACAGGATCTGATTACTTTTTAATGTTAAATAATATTCCATTATGTATGTGTGCCACATTTTCTTTATTGATTTATCAGATGATGGACACTTAAGTTGTTTCCATTTCTTGGCTAGTGTGAATTACTACATGGACATGGGAGTGCAGATGTCTCTTCTATACACTGATTTCATTTCTTTTAGATATATGCCTAGTAGTGGATTGGTGATTATATCATTGGTGGTTCTATTTTTAATATTTTTGTGGTGCCTCCATATTATTTTCTATAGAAGCATAGTGAATATACTAATTAACATCCCTATCAACAGTGTGTATCTTTATCAGTGCTTGTTAACTTTTTTAAAAATAATAACCATTCTTTCTGAGGTGAGATAATAGCTCATGGTATTTATTATTAGCATTTTTTGATAATTAGTGATGCTGAACATTTTTTCATGGACCTGTTGGTCAGTTATATATCTTCTTTTCAGAAATGTTTGTTTAGATTTATTATTAATTTTAAAAACATATTTTTAGTTCCTGGTTTCTTATGTTTTCTGTATATCAATCACTTATCAGATGTGTGCATTACTAATTTTACTCTCATTCTGTGGGTTGTCTCTGAAATCTTTTGATTGTTTCTTTCACTATTTTTAGTTTGATGTAATCCAACTTTTCTATTTTTGTTTTCATTTCTTGTGTTTTGGGTGTCTTGTCCAAAATGTCCATTCTCTTTTGAAAACATTTCTTGTATTTTTTTCTAGTAGTTTCACCCTTTCACATCTTATAGTTCAATCTTTAATCCATTTTGAATTGATCTTTGTAGCTGGTGAAGAGAGAGGTTTAATTTCATTCTTCATGTGTATATCCAGTTTTTGTAATATCATTTATTGAAAAGACTGTCTTTTTTCATATATTTGTTGATTTATTATATATCTTCTTCTGAGAAGTGTCTGTTAAGTTATTTAGATAATTTATTGATTGGGTTATTTATTCTTTTTGGTGTTAAGTTTTTTGAGTTTTTTTTTATATATCCTGGAAATTAGTGTTCTATCTGATGTGAGTGGAGTAAAGATGTTCTCTCACTCTGTGGCTCTCTCTTCACATTATTGTTTCCTTTTCTGAGAAGAAGCTTTTTAGTTTGAATCTATCCCATTTTTTAATTCTTGATTTTATTTCTTGCACTTTAGGTGTCTTGTAAGGAAGTCAGGACCTAATCCAACATGATGAAGACAACTTCTCTAGTAACTAAAGAAATGCAAATCAAAACTACTCTAAGATTTTATCTCACTCTAGTCAGAATGGCAGATATTAAAAATACAAGCAATAATATGTGTTGGCGAGTATGTGGGGAAAAAGATTAACTCATACATTGTTGGTGACACTGCAAATTGGTGCAACCAATCTGGAAAGCAGTATGGAGATTCCTTAGAAAACTTGGAATGGAACCACCATATGACCCAGCTATCCCACTCTATACCCAAAGGACTTAAAAGAAGCATACTATCGTGACAAAACCACATCAATGTTTATAGCAGCTCAATTCACAGTAGCTAAACTTTGAAACCAACCTAGATGCCCTTCAATAGATGAATGGATAAAGAAACTGTGGTATATATACACAACAAAATATTACTCAGCAATAAAAGAGAACAAAATTATGGCATTTTCAGGTAAATGGATGGAATTGGAGAATATCATGCTAAGCAAAGTAATCCAATTCCCAAACATCAAAGGCTGAATGTTCTCTCTGTTAAGTATATGTTGATCCATAATAGAATGGTTGTTGGAAGAATGGAAGAACTTTGGGCAAAGGGGAGGGAGGTGAAAGGAGGGAAGGGCCATGGGGGCAGGAAAGATTGTGAGTGAGATGGACATCATTACTCTAAGTACATGTTTGACTGTACATATGTTGTTACTCTATATCATGTACAACCAGAGAAATGAAAAATTGTGCTCCATTTGTGTACAATGGATCAAAATGCATTCTGCTGTCATGTTTAACTAATCAGAACAAATAAAAATAAATAAATAAAATGAAAAAAGACTATTTTCTCCATTGTGTATTCTTATTACCCCTGTCAAAAATCAATTGGCTGTAGATGTATAGGTTTATTTCTCTCTTCACTATTGGGTTACTTTGGTTTATATGGCTTTCTTTATGTCAATAATATGTGGTTTTGATTAATACAACTTTGCAATTTATTTCAAAGTCAAATGTGTAATGCTTCCTGTATTTATCTCTTTTCAAAAGGGTGCTGGCTCTTTGAGTTTTTTTGTGGTTACACATAAGATTTAAAATTGTTTTTGTTCTTTTATAAAGTATGCTATTGGTATTTTGATAGGGATTGTATTGGATTTATAAATGGCTTTGGATAGTGTGAACATTTTAACAATGTCAATTCTTTGGGTCCAAGAACATGAAATGTCTTTCTACTTTTTGTATTCTTTTAAATTTCTTTCATCAGTATTATATAATTTTTATTGTAGAGCTCTCTTTAATTTGTGCCTGTGTATTAAATTTTTGTAGCTATTAGAAATGATAATGATTTCTTGATCCATTTCAGCTAATTTGTTATTGGCATATAGGAATACTATTGATGTTTGATTTTGATTTTGTATCCTGCATCTTTACTGAATTCATTTATTCTAGTAGCTTTTGGTATATATATATTTATTCATGTCATCTGCAAGCAGTTACAACTAAACTTCTTTTCCAGCTCAGATGTCCTTCATTTATTTTTCTTGCCCAATATCTCTGGCTAGGATTTTCAGCCTTACATTGAATAAAAGTGGTTGAAGTTGATATCTTTATCTTATTTCAGATCTTAGAAAATTTTTATCTTTTCCTCAGTAGCATAATGTTAGTTGTTAGTTTATTATAAATGGCTTATATTATCTTTGAGGTATGCTCCTTGTATGCTTAATTTTTTTAGGGATTTTAATCATTAGGGATGCTGAATTTTACTGAATGCCTTTTCTGATTTTTATTTCTTCATCCTATTGATATGATCAAGTTTTTTATTTGCATATATTGAACTATCCTTGCTTCTCTGGAAAAAAATTCACTTGTTTGTGGTGAATAATCTTTATAATGTGTGTAAGATTTGTTTGCTAATACCTTGTTGAGGATTTTTGTATGTTTATCAAGGATATTGACTTAGTTTTGTTTTTATAATTGTGTCCTTATCTGGTTTTGGAACCAGGGTAAACCTGACCTTATAGAATGCATTGTACGACTTCCTTCCTGTTCTGTTTACTAGAAAAACACAGGAGAATTGGTATTAGTTCTTTATGTTTTTTTGGTAGAATTCAGCAGTAAAACCATCTTTTCATGAGTTTTTCTTTGATTAGAGTATTTTTTTTATTACTGATTCAATCTTGTTATTTCTAATTGGTCTGTTCAGATTTCCTCTTTGTTCATGATTCAGTCCTAATGAGGTATACATGTTAAAAAATTTAATTTATTTAGATTATCAAAATTGTTTATAATAATCTCTAATGATCTCTTTTGTTATGTGATATCAGTTTTAATGGCACCCTGCCACAGTATGGCTGGGCACAAAATCACGAGCCACTCAAGCAGGAACAAACTTTATTTTTGAAACTGCCGCCAATACCCCCTAAGCTCCAGGCAATATTGCCGACCCACATGGCATTCTCCCTGACCCCAACAGGAAGTCCCTCCTCTGGAATTCCCTCCTACCCGCACTTCCTCAACCAAAGGGAACTCTCCAGGAGTCCCCTAGCAGGCCGAGGTGGATAGCAGGAGTCCAATATCCATATGAATGCAGATCTTAACATAATCATATCATCTCAATGGCTTGCTGGTCACCTTTCAACCAAAAATGCCATGCATCATATTACTTGGCTGTGTCTCTTAGCAGCACCCCATTCATGTCTGATTTAATTTGAGTTTTCTCTTTTCTCTTAGTCTAGATATTAGTCAATTTTGTCAATATTTTCAATAAATGGACTCTGTTCCATTGGTATTTTGTATTCTTTTATACTCTCAATTTTATTTATTTTTGCTTTGATCTTTATTATTTTCTTCCTTTACTAATTTTGGGTTAATTTGTTCATGTTTTTAGTTTATTTTGTTGTATTGATAGATTTTTTTTTTAAATGAAGTCTTTCTACTTTTTTGATGTGGACATTGGTTACTCTAAATTTTCCTTTTAGTACTGCTGTCAGTGTATCCATGGTAGGCTATGCTGTGTCTACATCTTAATTTGTTTCAATTAATTTTTAAAAATGTTCTTTATTTTTTTCTGATCTATTGGTTGTTGGTTGATCTATTGATTTGGTCGATTAATTTCTATGTATTTGTATTGTTTCCAAAGTTTTCTTGTTACTGATTACTAGCTTTACTACCTCAAGAACAGAAAAAAAATGTAATAAAGTTTCAAATTTAAAAATTTATTAAGACTTGTTTCATGACCTATTCTATAATCTATCCTAAAAAATGTTCCAGAATGGAGAAAATGAATATTCAATAGCTGTTGATTGGAATATTCTGTTGACATCTATAATAGATCTGTTTGGTCTAGGTGCAATATAACTCTGATGTTTCTTCATTGATTTTCTCTTTGGGTGATCTTTCCATTACTAAAAGTGTGATGCAAAAGTTCCCAAGTATTATAATATTGGAGTGTATTGTATTGGAGTGTATCTCTCTTTTTAGATAGTGTATTTCTCTCTTTTGCTTTATGTGTTTGGGTGCTCTGATATTGGGAGCGTATATATTTACAGTTGTAATTTCTTCTTGCTGAATTGATTCCTTTATCAGTATATACTGGCCTTCCCTGTCAGTTTTCACTGCTTTTGACTTGAAGTTTATTTTGTCTGTTGTAGTATGGCTACTTATGCTTTCTTTTACATTTCATGTTCATGGATCATGCTCATCCCTTTATTTTCAGCATTTTCTTAGAGGTGAAGTAAATTTCTTGCAAGCAAAATAGGATGGGGTGTTGGGGTGTTCTTTTTCTTTTCCTTTCTTTTCTTTTTTGTGCTAGGGATAGAACTCAGGGGCACTTAGCCACTGAGCTACATCTCTACCCCATTTTATATTTTATTTAGAGACAGGATCCTGCTAAGTTGCTTAGGGTCTCAATAAGTTGCTGAGGTTGGCTTTGAACTCCTGAGCCCCATTTATTCCATGCATTTTAATTGGAGAATTTAATTTGTTTCCATTCAAAGTAGTATTTATAGGTAAAAATTCCTACAATCATTATGTAAGTTGTTTTATAGTTTGTTGTAGCTCTTTCCTTTTTCCCTTTCTTACAACCTTTCCTTGTGTTTTTAATAAGTTATTTGTGTAGTCTATTTTGATTCCTCAATTATTATTCATTATTTGTTTACATAGATTATTGTTTATGGCTATCATGATCTTATTGACTATAAATTACTAATTCTTCAATATTATTATAACATACACTAATGAGCATTTTGATTATAACAAGCTATTTTGATATAGATGCAAGTTAACATAATAGTAAAGAGAAGAACTGGAGCTAACAAAAGAGTATATATATATATATATATATATATATATATATATATATATATATATATATAGAAAAATGGAAAATGTTCCATAAATGAACATCAAGTCATTCTTCTTTATGGCTGAGAAATAGTACATTGTGTATATATACGCCACAATTTCTTTATCCATTTATCTATTGAAGGGCACCTAGTTTGGCTCCATAGCCTAGCTATTGTGAATTGTGCAGCTATATATATTGATGTGGCTGTGCCACTGTAGTATGCTGATTTCAAATCCTTTGTATATATGTCAAAAAGTGGAATAACTGGGTCAAATAGTGATTCTATGCCTCATTTTTTGAGGAATATTGTTTCCAGAGTGGTTGCACCAATTTGCAGCACCACCAACAATGTATGAGCATACCCTTTCCAACATTCTCACCAAATTTCTTGCTACTTATATTCTTGATAATTGCGATTCTGGCTGAAGTGAGATGGACTGTCATTGTAGTTTTAATTTACATTTTTCAATATTCTAGAGACATGTACATTTTTTCATGTATTTGTTGACAATTCATATTTCTTATTTTAAGTCTTTTCCATCCCTTTGGCCATTTATTGATTAGGTTATTTGTTTTTCTGGTGTTTTGTCTTGAGTTCTTTGTATATCCTAGAAATTAATGCCCCATCTGAAGTGCAGGTTGCAAAGATTTTCTCCCATTCAGGAGGCTTTCTTCATGATCTTGATTGTTTCCTTTGCTGTGAAAGTTTTTTAGTTTGATGCTATCCCATTTATTAATTTTTTATTTCTTATTTTTTAATCATACATGACAAAAGAAAGCATTTTGACATATTATACATACATTGAGTATAACTTATTCTAATTTGGAAACCATTCTAGTGGTTGTACATGATGTGGAGTTTCATTGGTTGTGTATTCATATATGAACATTTTATTTTCACTTTAGGATTTTTGTTAAGGAAGTCAGTTCCTGAGCCAATATGTTGAGGTGTTGAGTCTACATTTTCTTCTAATATGTGCAGTGTGTTTGGTCTAATTTATAGATCATTGATCCCTTTGAGTTTAGTTTTGTACAGGGTGAAAAAGAGAGGTGTTAACTTTAATTGTATTACATACAGATGTACAGTTTTCCCAGCACTGTTGAAGAATCTATCTCTTTTCTCTAGTGTATGATTTTGGCACCCTTGTCTAGTGTGAGGTAACTGTATTTATGTGGGTTTATCTCTGTGTCTTCTATTATGTTCCTTTGGTCTTCATGTCTGACTTGGTGCAAATACCATGCCATTTTTTAAACTGTAGCTCTGTAGTGTATAATTTAAGGTTCACTTCACTTTTCTCACCAAGAAAATAGCCTCTGGCTATTCTTGGTCTCTTATTTTTCCAAATGAATTTTATGACATATATTTTTATTTCTTTGAAGAGTATCATTGAAATTTTGATGGGAATTGCATTGAATCTGTATTGTGCTTTTGGTATTATGGCCATTTTTCACAGTATTAATTCTGTCTACCCAAGAACATGGGTGGTCTTTCAATTTTCTAAGGTTTTCCTCAATTTCTTTCTTTAGTGTTCTATAGTTTTTATTGTAGAAATACTTCACCTCTTTTGGTATATTGATTATTAAGTATTTTTTGAGGCTATTGTGAATGGAATGGTTTTCTTAATTTCTCTTCCAGCTGATTCATCATTGGAGTATAGGAATGCAATTGATTTGTGGGTGCTAATTTTATTTTATTATTTTTCCTTTTTATTAACTTTTAAATTTGTTTTAATTGGAGAAAGTTTAATTGTATAACCAATTAAACTTTCTTCTCAGCAGCACATGGCTTCTTCTCTAAAATAGACCATATCTTAGGCCACAAAGCAACTCATAAATAAAAAAAAAAACAGAGATAGTACCTTGGATTCTATCACACCACAATGGAATAAAATTAAAAATAAATGATAAAATAAAAAGTAAAAGCTACTGTAACAAATGGAGATTAAATAATACATAAGTAAGTAATGAATAAATAGTCAAAAAAGTCAAGGATAAAATTTTAAAAATTCTTAGAGGTAAATGAGAACACTAATATAACACATCAAAATCTCTGGAACACTATAAAGGTAGTACTAAGAGGAAAGTTAATTGCATTGAGTGCATTCATTAAAAAAATAAAAAGTCAACAAATAAATGGCCTTACACTACATTAGAAAGCACTAGGAAAAAAAGAACAAATCAACAACAAAAGCAGTAGAAGACAGGAAATGATTAAA
This sequence comes from Ictidomys tridecemlineatus, assembly GCF_052094955.1. NCBI lineage: Eukaryota > Metazoa > Chordata > Mammalia > Rodentia > Sciuridae > Ictidomys > Ictidomys tridecemlineatus. Next base: position 111,346,504 of record NC_135478.1, on the reverse strand, counting down.
ATCAGAGCTAAAATTAATGAAATTGAAACAAAAGGAAAAATTGAAAAAAAATAACAAAACAAAAAGTTGTTTTTTTTTAAAAAAATAAATAAAATAGATAAACCCCTGGCCATGCAAGCAAAGAAAAAAGAGAGAAAACTCAAATTACTAAAATACAAGATGAAGAAGGAAATATCACAATGGACATGTCTGAAATCCAGATAATTAGAAAATATTTTTAAAATTTATACTCTAATAAAATAGAAAATATTGAAGACATCTACAAATTTCTAGGGACATATGACCAAACTGAATGAGGAGGTCATACATAATTAAAACAGATCAAATTCAAGTAAAGAAATAGATAATGCCATCAAAACCTATTAACCAAGAATATCCTAGAACTAGATGGATTCTCAGCCGAGTTCTACAAGACTTTCAAAGAAGAATTAACACCAATACTCCTCAAAGTATTCCATGAAATAGAAAAGGAGAGGACCCTTCCAAACTCATTCTATGGGACTAATATCACCCTGATACCAAAATCATACAAAGATACATCAAGCAAAGTAAACTTCAGATCAATATCCCTGATGAACATAGATGTAAAAATTCTCAGTAAAATTCTGGAAAATCACATACAAAAGCATATTTAAAAGACAGTGCACAATGATCAAGCAAGATTGATCCCAAGGATGCAGGGTTGGTTAAACATACAGAAAACAATAATCATAATTTATCATATTAATAGCCTTAAAAACAAGAATCATATGACCATGTCAATAGATGCAGAAAAGGTATTTGACAAAATATATCACACCTTCATTTCAAAAAACTAGGGATAATAGGAACATACCTCAACATGGTAAAAGCTATATATGCTAAACCCCAGGTCAGCATCATTCTAAATGGAGAAAAATTCAAAGCATTCCTGCTAAAAACTGGAACAAGACAAGGATTCATCTTTCACCACTTCTATTTAACAACATCCTTGAAACTCTAGTCAGAGCAATTAGAACAACAACAACAAAAATAAATTAAAGTGATACAAATAGGTAAAGAAGAACTCAAACTATCACTATTTGCTGATGACATAATTCTATATCTAGAAGATTTTTAAAAATCCACCAGAAAACTTCTAGAACTAATAAATAAATTCAGCAAAGTAGCAGGATATAAAATCAACACCCCCAAATCAAACACATTCCTATATATCAGTGATAAATCCACTGAAAGAGAAATTTAGAAAACTACTCCATTAACAATATCCTCAAAAACAAATAAAATACCTGGGAATCAATCTAAGAAAAGAGATGAAAGACCTCTACAATGAAAACTACAGAATATTAAAGAAAGAAATTAAATAAAACCTCAGAAGATGGAAACACCTCTCATGCTTTTGGATAGGCAGAATTAATATTGTCAAAATTGCCATAGTACCAAAAGTATCATACAGATTTAATGCAATTCCTATTAAAATCCCAGTGACATTCTTTATAGAAATATAAAAAGCAATCATGAAATTTATTCAGAAAAATAAGAGATCCAGAAAGTTAAAGCAATCCTTAGCAAGAAAAGTGAAGCAGGAGGTATCAATACCAGACCTTAAACTATACTTAAGAGCTAAAATAACAAAAATGGCATGGTATTGGCAACAAAATAGACTTGTAGACCAATGGTACAGAATAGAAGACACACAGACAAACCCACATAAATACAGTTAGCTCATACTAGACAAGGCTGCTGAAAACATTCACTGGAGAAAAGATAGCCCATTCAACAAATGATACTTGAAAAACTGGAAATCCACATGTAGCAAAAGGAAATTAAACCTCTATCTCTCACCCTGCACAAAAGTGAATTCAAGATCAAGGACTTAGGCAACTAGAACAGAGACCCTATGTCTAACAGAAGAAAAAACAGGCCCAAATCTTCACCATGTTGGCCTAAGAACTGACTTCCTTAACAAGACTCCTAAAGCACAAAAAGTAAAATCAAGAATCAATAAATGGGTTGGATTCAAATTAAAAAGTTTCTTCTCAGCAAAGGAAACAATAATGTGAAGAGAGAACCTACAGATTGGGGAAAAATCTTTACCACATGCACCTCATATAAAGCATTAATCTCTAGGATATGTGAAAAACTCAACACTAATAATAATAATAATAATAATAATAATAATAATAATAATAGTAATAATATTAATAACCCAATCAATAAATGGACTAAGGAACTGAAAAGACACTTCACAGAAGAAGAAATACAATTGATCAACAAATATATAAAAAGTATTTAACATCTCTATCAATTAGAGAAATACAAATTAAAACTAACTCTAAGATTTTATCCCACTCCTGTCAGGATGGCAATCATCAAGAATACAGGCAACAATAAATGTTGGTGGGGACATGGTGGAAAAGTAGACTCATATATTGCTGTTGGGCCTGAAAATTGGTGCAACCACTATGAAAAGCAGTATGTAGATTCCTTAGAAAACCGGGAATGGAACCACCATTTGACCCAGCTATCCTACTTCTTGGTTTATATTCAAAGGACTTAAAATCAGCAAAGTATAGTGATGCAGCCACATCAATATTTTTAGCAAATCAATTCACAATAGCTACTCTATGGAACCAACCTAGATGTTCCTGAATATATGAATGGATAAAAAATGTGGTATATACACTCAATGGAATATTACTAAGCTTTAAAAAAGAGTGAAATTATGGCATTTGCCAGTAAATGGTCAGATTTGGAAAATATCATGCTAAGCAAAATAAGCCAATCCCCCAAACCAAAGGCCAAATGTTTTCTGTAATATGCAGATGCTAATTTACAATAAGGAGGGGGGCACTATGGAAGAATAGCATTACCTTAGATTAGGTAGAGGGAAGTGATGGGAGGAAAGAGGAGGGGGTGTGGGGCTAGGAAAGAGTAGAATGAAACAGACATTATTACTATATGTATATATGTGACTACATGACCAATATGATTCTGCAACATATACACTCAGAAAAATGAGAAAATATATTTTATCTATGTAAGATATGTCAAAGTACATAAGTGCATTCTACGTCATGTATAACCAATTAAAATTCTCCAATGTCAATCTGTGGAGCATTTACTAAATAAATTTGATCAGGACTTGATGAATGGATAAACCTTGGGGAAACATCCATGAACATGTGATCCATTTATAGATCAATCCTCACACATAAGAAAAATATAAAAATAGATTAATAATCTTAAATAACTGTTGGATTCACAAGAAAATAATGAATTGAAGAATAATTATGAAGGAGAAGTTAATACCCACAGTGGGCAGCAAGAGAAGAGGAGGCTTTTTCCAGACAGTATCATGCTTTCCCAAGAAAGACAGACTTAAAACCATGGGGCCATCAAGAGTGGGCTGAGGAAACCAAATATGAAAGATTCAAACCCCCAAACAAGTTATAGTTATAGTGAAACCTGAATGGAAATGTTGCCATGTGTTAACAGAGAATTTCATCCTTGAGATGGGATTTTGATGGTCCTGTATTTATAATGACTCAAGGAACCCAATAAAAGCAAAATCAAATGCCACATTAAAATGAAATGGCTTGAGAGAATATAAATAAATAGGGACAAGGAACAACTAATGCCCAGCTCAAACCCTTATGAAGATACCTACTCGTTCTATTGTCCTGAGCCAGGTCATCCAAAAGATCCACCTGCTGTATTGATAGAACACCCTCTCAGGAGAGCTGGGCAATGCCAGATGGGATGGAGGAATTGGTATATGTGACCTGCAGGGGGTGAAGTTTGGGCTTGTCTTGAGAGGCCAAGGCTCTGGGACAGGTCATATATGCAAATATCTACTGGTTTCCACACACCCACTTGGGAAAGCAGTTTTCTCACTAACGTGTAACTTTGGTGCATCTAGATCCCAGAAATTACATGTCATGTTAGAACTAGGCCCTGCCTCCCATCCTTCTTCCTTTTTCATTCTCCACTCTCAAAAATTCTTTGTTCAGTTTTAATGTCCAGGCAGGAAAGATAGACAGCCAAATAAATATATTTTTAAAATATTTATTTTAATTTTCATATATATACCCACATATACATATATATGTATATTATGTATGTAAATATGTACATATATAGTATCAAGCTGTATATAAAAGACTATATATTATATAGAGTTTATATATAATGTAAGCTTACATATATAATGTAAGCTCATGTATATAATGTAAGCTATATGTAGTGATCAAAACTTTTCACTCAAAGAAAAGTTCAACTCATGTGGCATTCTGAGAGAGTGCAAAAATCATGCAAGAAAATATTCCAGGGGCTGGGGTTATGGCAGTGGCGTGCTCACCTAGCATGTGTGAGGCACTGGGTTCGATCCTCAGCACCACCACACCACTACACAGCTACAACTAAAATAAAAAATTAAAAAAGGAGAAAATATTCCAAGCAGGGCATGGTGAAACATGATGAGGCTGAGGCAGGAGGATTGCAAGTTCAAAGCTAGCCTTAGCAATTTAGCAAGGCCCTAAGAACTCAGCAAGACCCTGTCTCCATATAAAATATAAAAAAAAAGTGGTTGGGGATGTTGCTTAGTGGTAAAGTGCCTCTGTGTTCAATCCCTGGTGATGTGATATATATATATATATATATATATATATATATATATATATATATATATATACCAAATGGTTGAAACAGATGGCATATTGCCTATACTGAAATACGACCCTAGCAAAATTATGATGTGAAATCAATATAAATGTATTATATATAAAAATTAAATTATATTTTCTTGTTTTTAAAAAATTTTTGTTCTGTGTATTTTGACATATTATACATACATGGAGTATAACTTAGGATTATATTCTTGTGTTTATACGTGATGTGGCATTTCACTGGTCATGTATTCATATATAAGCATAGGAAAGATATGTCTGATTCATTCTACTTTCTTTCCTACTACCATCCCCCGTCCCTTCCCTTCATTTCCCTTTATCTAAGCCAATGATCTTCAATTCTTCCCTTCCTCCCTCCCCTTATTGGGTGTTAGCATTCACATATCAGGGAATGGAACTGTAGACTATCATACTAAGTAAAGTAAGCCAACCAGCCCAAACCAAGTAAATATCCCTTTTAACATTAACTTTAATTTTATTCAAGATATTAATTAGTGGAATCTATGTTTTATTGCTAAAATTTCTTTGAATTACCAGAGAGGAACTCGGCTGAGTACAGAACATTTGACCAGACACTGGAAGATATTTAAATTTTGGAAAGAATACAGATAGGAAGGGGCAATGAATCATATGTCAAATATCCTAATAAGAGCATTGTGCTCTCAGCTTTGTTTCTCTCCATACACTGTAGGAGAGAAACATGAAGTTACTAAATATATCATGGATACATGTTGCCAGTGATACCCTATCCCATGTTGAGCATCATTCATCAACTAGGTCCTTCAGTGATGCAAAGCACAGGCCAAAGACATGCCCTACCATGTCAAGCACCATCTCTCAAGATCCACCAGGGGCATTCCTCCCTCTCTGCTACTTCTCACACATAGATGAACTCTAGGGGCTCTGGTTTTTCCTGCCATATCTACTTTATCAACCACTTCATTTTCCAACAGTGGTGAGCAGTGTTTGCCAGGAGAAAGGAGGGGAAGTAATTGTTCAAAGGGGGCAGAGTTCCTGCTCAGGGAAAAAGTACTGGAAATGAATCATGGTGATGGTGATTATAACATTGCAAATATACTTAAGGCCACTGAATTGTACACTAAGGGTGATTAAAATGAGAAAAAGCATTTTTGAATGCTTGGATATTGAACCCAGGGCTTCATGCATGCTAGATAAACATTCTCCCACTTAGGTATAACTTCAGCACCTAATTTCATCTTATATGTATATTTTACCACAAGTAAATGATTGCTTATTAATACTTAAAAAAGGTAATAAAACTCAGAAAAATATTATTTTCAAACTTACAAACTTTGTCATATTCTAACTGATCATCATCAAAAAATATAATAATTATTGGTTACTCTGTACTGAATTTTATTTTCTCATATTCCCTCTTGAACTTCCAACCCTGTGTCACTATATCTGGAAACAGAATCTTCAATGATGTAGTTGAGATTCAATGAGGTCATAATGGTGGAACCCTAGTAGAAAAACTCTAGTGTCCTTATAAGTAGAATTTAGGGCACTGACTACATAAAATAAAGATAGACAATTGGAGGACAAAAAGAAATCATCTGCAAGCCAAAGATGGAGGATCCAGGGGAAATACAAACTGATGACATCTTGATCTTGGACATATAAGAAAATAAACTCCTCTTTTTAGAGTCAGTAGGGTTTAAAATTTGTTATGATAGCCTTATCAAAATTATAAACATGATTTTTATTTAACTTTTTGTCATTAGCAGTAATAATATTATTATTTTTAAAAACAGCTCAAATGTTTTTTTTGAATGTTGTTCTTTTTATATCTATATGACAGTAGAGTATATGTTCACATATTTACACAAACATGTAGTATATCTTATTCTAATTAAGATCTCAGTCTTGTGTTTGTGCATTGTGTGGAGATTCACTTTGGTGGATTCATATATTTACATAGGAAAGTGTTGTCAGATTAATTCCACTGTCTTTCCTATTCCTGTCAGTCCTCCCTTCCTTCATTCTCTGTGGGCTTTTTGCATAGCAATGGGAGTATATTAAGTGACAGTGACATTTTATCTAAGTAGAATCAAGTGACTTCCTCTTTATTTGAATCTGAGACATATTTACTACTTATCCTCACTCACCACAGCTTTTTTTCCTAACAGTCTTTTCCAAATTAATCCATGCTAGATTCATACCTTTACAATTCAGGCTCAAAAATCAGGAGCAATAAATATGTTGGAGGAAACATGACCAGGATCTTGTGAAGATTTAATCCCTCTCAAATTGAGTAAACACTTTCTCCAGTCCGGGAGGGGGGGGATGAGATCCTGGTGTCAAGATTCTGAGGAATCCTGAGAAATGACCCCTAGGCCCTGTGTGTGACATGGACCTCAGCTGAAATCTTAGATTAAGTTTCAGAAATTCGTCCCATCCTTGTTAAATGCAAAAGCTGATTCTCACTTTCACTTTCAAAGTCTCCACATGATAGTTCCTGGGCAATATATATTTCATAGTTCTTGAATTCTCAAAAGAAAGATTACAGTCAAGAGACAGAAAAAAAACATAAAGGATTTATTTTGTGAAATGAAAATACTCCATGGGGAATGTGGAGTAACATGCCAAGAGAGGAAGTGGCTTGGAATTTTGCATGTGGTGGGGTTTTTAATTTTTTTGGTCTGGAAACCTCTTTCCTCATTTATTATATATTTGGTGTGGCTACCACAGTTTCCCTCCATGGATTAGTTAGTGCCTCAGTGTTATGGATGTGCTTCAATGTCAAAGTCCCTTAGGCTGGTTACTCTCATTTCTTCTTACATTTTTAAGTGAATGAAACATTTATTATTGAGTTATCATTTATATTAAATTTTAAGCATCTTCTTTCTACATTTTTTTTAAAGAGACAGAGAGAGAGAGAGAGAGAGAGAGAGAGAGAGAGAGAGAGAGAGAGAATTTTTTAAATTTTTACTTTTTAGCTTTGTTTGTATGTGGTGATGAGGATCGAACCTGGGCTGCGCACATGCCAGGTGAGTGCGCTACCGCTTGAGCCACATCCCCAGCCCCTCTACATATTTTTATAGCCATAAATACTCTTATTTTTTGAGTAATAAAATTTAGTTTTATTTTCACTAAGATTTATGAATATAGAGTTTTTTAGTTTAAAATTAATCTTATTGGTTCTTTCTAGTTATACATGACAATAGAATTCATTCTGACCTATTTATAAAAGCATGGAACATAATTTGTTCTAATTCAGTCCCCAACACTTTTCCTTCCCCTCTCTTCCTCCCACCCTCTATTCTCTTTCCTCTATTCTACTGATTTTTCTCCTGTTTACTTTTAGTTTTTTTTTAACTAGTGTCTTGCAAATATACATGACTGTGAGATTCACTGTGCTATATTCATATGTGTACATAGAATTTTCAGGTCTGATTCATTTATTGTGTGTCTCTATTCTACCCCTCCTCCCTTCCCTTCATTCATTTTTCATTCCATTTAAGAAGGTAGTACCTGGGTGGGGTTTTTCAGGAGGTATAATAAATACTCAAGATGGAGTAGTCCATTCTCTGCTTCCCCCATCCCCTGCTAATGTCCTCCTATCTCCCTACTATAAGAATAGACACATATTCACCTGAACCTTGAGGACTCTCCTTTCCGAGCTAGAACATATATTCCACTGCTCACTCTGGCTAGTGAAAACTTTACAGTTCCATAGCAACCAGAGTGACATCTTGACACCCATCAGTTCTCTAAGTGAACTTGTGGGGAGTTAGGCCTTTCTGCAAACCTGCTCAGACTGTGGAATAGAACAATGTTTGTACAAAATGGGAGTGCTTGGTTAGGGTCCAGGATGCAGTCAAATGTGACCAGACCTGGTGAGCCATAGTTTGGATAATTGTAAAGATCTAGTTTTGGACACACAAAAAACACACATCTCAACTGCACCAAGAATGAGCCTGAGTATTGGCGGAAATGAATTCTCAATATACTACCATGTCACTTATGCATAATCTTTCCCTGTTTGTCTTTACTCATACTATATTTTGTGTAAACATGATATTATCATGTTATAGAAACCCCAACAGCAACAATGACAGGATCAACACAATAAAATATAAGAATGTTAGGAATTAACAGATAATTTTCTCTCTATAAAGCAAATGGGTTCATCACAAGTTATTTATAAATGACCTTATGAAAGGAAAATTAAATGTGGAAAATGGAACTCAAAAGAGGGAAAATAACACTGCTTCTTAAACTTTGTCCTTTATAATTTTCTTTTAAGGTTAATTCCTATTAATACAGCTGTGGGTTAAACCACAATAATAGTGGAAAGCCTCTTAACTTCCTTGTGAAGCATCTGTCAGATGTCTCCCTAGAAAGCAGTGGGAGGTCCACATGGACAACAGCCAGCATTGATAGATAATTTTGAGCAGGGCATCCCTTATGATGGACCAAATAGTCACTGGGCAGGGGCTGGGTATTCTATTTCTATTATTGCACTGGTCTAGAGTGGGTGCATCTCTCATGTTTGTAGAGTGATAGTTGAAGATTCCACTATTCTAAGATGAAAGTTGGAGCAGGTATCATGAACACATGCCAACATGACGTGATGCAGTGTCTGCATTCCACTGAGGGACATCAGGGGAGTGAACGCATTGTGAAGATCATCTAAGATAATGGAAGTAGAGCTTGAGGAGTGTCCAGGACACGTGCATGGGATTTCACAATTTCAGAGGGTCTGAGAGCATTGAATCTAGCTTTTACACTGGGATCTGAAGGAGAAAAATCTGACTGGCTCTTTCATGGCCTGGCTGCTCCTCTCCATCCTTACCATCCTCACAGGTCAGGCATGAGAAGTGGTCAGAGCCTTATAGAGATCCTTACTGTTCCACAAATCCTCAATTGCCTCCCAACTGGAGCCCTAGCAGTAATCTGTTTCACAGTCTGTGCTATTCAGCTGCTCCCTGAATCTTCTATCTAGCAAGTCAAATTCACCTGCAGTCTGAGCAGCAGGTACAATAGCTAGAGAGTCTGGCACTAGGACAGCCTAGCAAAAGGTCTTTGGGAAAAGATACAAGTAGGCAAGAGTATTGTGGTAGGACCCAAGGGTGATGAGATACCCAATTGCTTCTCAAGCACAAGTTCTGTCCTGAATTCATAATTGATCATTCAGAACATCCACAAGATTGGACCAAGCTAAATGTCAATGCAGGGCAGACCATGGAAGTGGGAGCAGCTCAGTGTAACTCATAATGACACAGTGAGAGGAGAATCAAAATCTCCCAGCTTATCAGCCCATGCCATAGCCCACTTTCATGCCTTTGTTCTCACAGTTCATAGAGAGCCTCTTGACACTCCTTTAGCATATTTTACTTTACCAAATATTTTCCTAATCTATCACCAGTGTAATAGGATCATGTGTTTTTTCCTGAAGTACCTGGTCTTCATCCACAGCCAAGGGTTCCTGTGTTGCAGTGGATTTCTTTAGGCTCATCTTGAAATATGAGAGTTTACACATGGACATGCATCATTGTCACCATTCTATTAATGGAGTTTTAGATGCCAGGTTGAAGCATTTTATGCAGGTGCACTCCTGCTGCAAAAACATCTGCTCCTGTTAACCTTCACCCAAATTAAACACTGATGAACTGGAGACACAAAGCAAGGCATTACATATTCCCTGGAGTCACAACACATTAATCCTGGTCCACATGGTCATATATATACTAAATATTCACCTGGAATTCACCCAACTCCCATCACCTTCATAAGCACAGAGGTCTCAGAGAATAAACCACTTTCACACTTATGAGTGGATGTGACTGCAGTCACTTTGCTTCTCAGGCCTTTGGAGGAACCTCAAGACACATAGAATTGAAATGTCACTGATTTGTGATAGAAACAGTGGTCACTCCTGGTTACATATGAGGTTCTCAGGCTTTCTCCTTAGACCCTCTTTGGAGCCCAGTGTGATGACAAAGTTGAGGACTACCAGTCTACAGTGTGGCTCAGTACAGTGAAACCCATATGGGGAATGGAGACATAAACATGCTTGTGACTTCAAAAAGTCCCCACAATGGTCTGGAAGCCTCTTCTCTTCCTTGTGTCTTTGCTCACACTCTTCCCAGGTTCATATAGATTTCAGAGACCTTCCTTTGGATTGACCTCCTGTCCTTCTCATCCCTAACATGGGTTTTTTTTTTCATTTCGTTATCCTGTTCTCAGCCTCTGCTGACTAATTGGAGCACTCATTGACCCTTTCCACAGGAGGGACAGTAAGTAACTGTCACCAGAATCTAATGCCTTCTAGCAGTACAAAGGGGTTTCTTTCTATACTGTTTCCAGCTAAGTCTCTAGGATACTGATTTGTGATGCAAATAGTGGTTACTCCTGGTTACCTGTGAGTTCTTAAACTCCCTCTGTGGAGCCTAGCCAGAGGACAAGATTGAGGACTACCAGTGTACAGTTGGTTCAGCACAGCAAAACCCAGATGGGGAACCAAGTCATAAACATGTTTGTTACTAAGCTTGGGTACAAACTTGATAGTATGACATGATCATGAGACCAGACACCATGCTTTCAGGCAGCCTAATGTTAATTATCCATGGAGAGAAAAACGAAGGAAGCATCTGAATGTATTCCTCTTCCTGACTGAATCCTAAAGTGAAGAATATTTATGATTTACTTGGGTGGAAGTGTGTCACAACAAACAATTCAATTATTTGTTTTCTCAAGAATACAGCAGCTCCTGGTCCAATCTCAACAATATCAATATATTTTCTACAGAAAGAAGCATCTCTAGTAATATTCTTTTTGCCATCTAAGAGAAAAACAAAGAAATCATCTTCTTTATGTCCATTTTATTAGGTTTAATTTTAGTACAATTAGATTGCATATTATTTGAAAATATAAAAAATTATAAAAATGTTGGAAAAGATATTTCTCTAATGGTATATGTTAAAATATGTTCTCCTAAGAAGACATGTTGAAGTGATGATTCTAAATACCACAGATTGTGACATTATTTTAAATCATACACAGAAAAAATTAATATTGATCTGACCTCCCCTCTAGCTCTTGCCCCCTCTCCATATTGGCTTCACCCTCTGGTCAGAATTGATCACTTCCTTCCTTTATTCTTGGTTATTTCTTACTACTCCTTAACTGTGACCTGCTTAATACCAAGGTCTTTATACCAGAAAATTCAGGGAAAGCATTTGAGGTCTGTTTTTGGAAGCTGACTCTCATGCCTTCTTTCTTGCACCTTGCTGGTCCCTAACTTCATAAGAATCCTCCACTTCAATGTTTTGTTTTTCAATTCCTTTTTTGCTTTTCTTTCTACTTCCCCCTCTTTCTCATTTGCACTATGTCCTCTGAATTATTGACTATACAAATTTATTTTCCCAATCACTCACTAATCTGATCTCTATGTGTGACCTTGTGAGAAATCAAGTGGGGAGACAGAAACAAGACTTTTTGAGCAGCCTGAGAGATGAGTCATTCCTGAACTCTTCCAGGGCTCAGATATTTGACTTCTTTTTTTTCATGTAGAATTTGAATATGAGACACTCTTTCCTCTGAGGGTCTCTTATAATGTGGAATGAATTATGTATCCTTTTCCTATGAAGGAAGAACCAATAGAAAACTAAAGATGGAGGTGGAATCAGACTACTCTTGTGAAGGAACTTTACTCTGACCTTGGGCAAGGAGAGGGCAGTGGCTAAGGCCCTGGTGGAGGCAAGGAGCTTCTGTCAGGACCACATGTCCTCTGCTCACAGATATGATGAACTTGTTCCTGGCATCAGGAATTGATGTGGGCCTGCTATGGAGGGGCCTGTGGGGCTCTCATCTATGAAGTTGCTTCCTGGTCTCTAATTGAGCCCAGTATCCAGGGACTCTCTGGGCACCTGAAAAACCCCAAGCCAGGCCATGCCCACTTCTCCCCATCTCCTAGCAATGATAGGTAGACATTGGACTGCACATGAATCAAAGAGGGGTTGGGTTGACCAGAATAAAAGGAGCCAATTTAAATGAAGGTCATGTTTCAGTCCTCTGGGGATTCTGGGGGTGTATAAAAGAGACCTGAAGTAGGTCTGTCTTAGCAGACCTCTGGAGTGTCTGCACCATGGCCTCTATGCTACTGCTCTCTTGCTCCTTCACTGTATGGATGAGGACAGTCCTCTGCATCCTTATTCCTAGCTCACTAAAACATCTTTGCAAGTATATGCCATTAATATTCTCTCATTTCTCTCCCTATTCCAGTATATAATGAGTTTCTGTGTCTTCAGGGTTCCTATCCCACCCAGCCTGTGCTGACAGAGTTGCCTTCCATATCTGCCTTGCTGGGAGACACAGCCAAGCTCACTTGCACACTGAGCCATAAGCACAGCACCTTCTACATTTCACAGTATCAGCAGCAGCCAGAGAAGGTCCCTCTGTATGTGATGTATCTTCACAGTGATGGAAGCCAGAACAAGGAAGACAGGATCCCTGATTTCTTCTAAGGCTGTAGCTTGGAGGCTGACCACTACTTAGGCATCTTCAACATCAAGTCTGAGGATAAAGCTAAATATATCTGTGGTGTAAATTATAAGATCAGAGAAACATGCATAAAGCACAGTGACCCAGATGAATATGATGGGGGGATAAAAGTGTTTTTGCTCCCTTGTTACCAATGTTGTCATGGGGTTCTTAAATGTGGCTGCTGCTTTGAAACTTCAACAGTGCTGGATGTTTTCTTCTTATTTCTCAAGAGCAGAGCCATAGATAAATGGTTTTCTGTTGTGACCTATTTGGGAAGTAGGTGGCCAGGCTGGGATTGTATAGAATGCAGTGCTTCATGGTACTGATGAACATGTAAAACATAAAACCTGGTATGTATATGGTGTAGTTATCTGGGGGAGAATGAGTATTGTCCTTTCCTGATTGGAACACCAGGACTGAGGATCTCACTCTTAACTTATACAAATTTATTTCAGTAATAATAATTTCCTTAATTTCTGAACTAAAGATTTTAGAATTCTTCCTAGAATTCTAGAAATTACAAGGTAAAAACAATTGAATGGGTTGGAGAGAGTGAGAGAATGTGCACGCATAGCGGGAATAAAAGCTCTGACATTCTTTGGCTTCGTATAAAGTCATGGGGGAATTTATGTCAGTTGCTTGGCACCTGGGATTTGGGAGAGAGGGACATGGAGGAAAGAAAAATCACATGACAGTGAAGCTGGAAATCAATGCACACCTTGATAACCATGAAGAATTGAGAAAAAAATTATTAAATCTGTCTTGAAATCCCTGAGATTGATTTCAGGAGTCTGTGGTAAATTCAAATAGACATATTTCAGCTGAGAGGAGTCCTGTGCAGGCAGAAACTTTCCTGGCCTTTCCTCCCCTCTCACCCAATGCTTCACTTCCAGGGCTTTCCCTCCTCAACTGACACTGGGCCACAGGACCACATGCAGCTCTGAGAGCAGCTCAGGGAACTGTAAACTTGACTCCCATGTTTCTACATGAAAATTATCAGATCTCACTTTTCAGCCTCTCTTTCCTTTCCAATGTGATATCCAGCCAGCCAGAAACATAATGTAAATGCCTCCTTATTTTAAAGCATTATTTTCTAGGCTACACCTTTTGAAGAATCACTATAGACTTTTAGGTCATACAAAGATTGTCAATAGGTTTAATATAAATCACAATGTTAATGACGTGAAAGTAGATAAATCAATAGGTGGCTCCTGTGATCTTATTTAATGGAGTTTCTCAAGGGAAAATTGACTCATTTTAATTTCAGATGTTGTAAATTACTGAGCTAACATGGTTTCTGGTCTAGGCGCCTCACAAACTGGCAATATTTTAAAAACTACAATGTCTGTGCTTCACTTCAGATTAAATAAATGTATCCAGCGGGATGCGGTTGAGTAATGTTATTATAAAAAACTCATGCTTAAACTGTTCAACCAGAATAGTTGGATGCCTGCATCATTTGAGTTTCAGTTAAGCAGTATGTCTTTTGGGTCACAAAATCATGCAGATATTTTATTATTATTATCACTAGGAAGATTCTTTACCTAGTTCATTGTCTCTGTTAAACAGGCCATGGAGTAGGAGAAATATGGTAGAAGAAAAGGACAAAGGGTAGACTCTGAAACCATGTCTTGCATCATGCCCTGCAAGTTTGTATTGAAAATAAAAACAGTATAATTTTTGAATATATCAAAAACAAGTTCAGTTTTTAGTGAGTGAGGCAGTAGAATTACTGTTTTTTATTTTTTTGGTGCTGGGTTTGAACTGAACTGAGCTATATCCCTAGCTCCCAGAATATCTCTTTTATAATTCATCAAGCCTGTGCTGCAACAACAACAGTGAATTCTGACAGATAAAAATGAGTTCTTATAAACACAAATATCCTTGTATTTAGAGCTGCTGTCTTTGAGGTACTGTATTTGCTATAGCAAAATAATACAGCCTCAATTGCATGGTTTTGAACATCAATCTGGGGTCGGGGGCATGCTTTTCCAAGCAATTAATAGGAAATATGCATAGTGCCAGAAGCAATTAAAACATTTAAGTATGGTCACACGTATACTTAAAATCTTGTGACAAGACTCAAAGAACGACTGGACAAGGCTTGGCGACTGAGAAGTACCCATTTATTGAGGAACAGCTTTGCACATTTATAGAGCCTTGGGCGGTTCAACAGAGCAGGTTATTGGCACAGGGTGCTTTCTTATTGGTGGGTAAGGATCATGAGGGTCAGCAGGGCTCACCATTGGGCGGCTCTTCTTGCTGCTGTCTCTGGGCATGGGGAAGTTAGTACGGAAGAGAAGCACAGTCGGCGCCATCTTTGGAGACGGGGTGACTCTCAACAAAGACTATGTTAAATTTTCTATTGTGTCAAATCTGGAGTGGATTAGAGCTTTTGCATATTCCAAAAAACATCATATAGGTACAGTATATTGTTGAAATCTAGCTACTTTAATGAGACAATGGCAGGGTGGAATATATTTCACAGTTCCCTGGACTCCAGAGGATGGGTGATAGGATTTCCTATGAAGTATCAGGGGCCCATAATATCAGAGAACTCACTAGCCCACTAGGGATCCCCTAGTCCATAGAGGGCATGGATATCCCTTCCACAGTAAAAGACAAATTATTTCATCTCACAGTTTTCTCTTCCAAAAAGAAATCGCTCTATATTGACACATGTATTTTGGTCCTGGAGCATGTTTTATAGGTGAATAACTTGGAACCATTCTCCAGGTGAAAAGAGGAAACCAGGTATGGAGGTTCCAGAGAAAACACTGTGCATGCTCTGTATGGTGCAAGCATTACTGTGAGTGGAGTCTTCACTTGTCAGATACTGAGCTAGTAGCAGTAACTGACCAGGTAAAGCAAAGACAAATACCACGTGTAGTATTTGCAAACATTAATGGGAAAAAAACAACATATCTCCCCAGTGATCTGGAGCAATAAGGAACTAAACTCCATTCAAAAGTAAATTCTATTTATTTATTTTTTTTGTTCTCATTATTTATACTTGACAGTAGAATGTGTTTTGACACATCAAACACCCATGTAGTATAACTTCTTCTTTTCCTGGTTGCACATGATGTAGATTCACACTGGTCGTGTAGTCATATTTGCACATAAAGTAATACCTCTTCCTCTCCATATTATGCTATGTGTTCTAACATTTCTAATATACTGGCAATGACTATGTAAACCCTACCAAATATATCTTGTGCATTTATGTTTTTTAAAAATAAAGAAAACATACGTTTTCAATAATCATTTTAAGATTTACTTTTTGAAGATTGTATTCACATGGGAGAGCATTCACTCTGTCATCTCAAATAAAACCTCTAGTACAAAAAAGTAAATTTTAGAGTGATACTGGATCCTACTGGACACAAACCATTTGATCAGGTGATAATGAACTGACCATGAATCTAGGTATGCCCATTATTAAGTGTGTTTCTGGGCACTCTCAGGCAAGACCTTAGGAAATTCCAATATTCTACTTCTATCAGCAAAATTAATACATCAAAAACATCTAAAAACAGAAGTACTAATTCTGATTTACTAATATAAAAATAAATACAAATTCTATGTTAGTATAAGGCTATTGATACTTACTAATATGTCTTCTTTCTTTACTTCTTAATCCAGTTCACCAAACCTGAGTGCTGGAGTAAATCCCATCCGGAGTCACAGGAGCAGTAAAACAATTTTAAAGAATTAAAATTTAAAAATAAGATACAAATTTAAGTTTAAAAATGTAATTAAATTAAAAATGAAGTTAAATGGTTTATTAAAAATGAAACAATAAAAAATTAAAATTAATTTTGAACAAATCTTAAAACAATTAAAAAGATAGAGTGCCCTCATTTATTACTGACTTAAAGTGTAGATTCTGAAATCTTTGCACCTTCCAAGAAGGGTACTCATGTTTTACAGCCAGTTCTCACTTTCAGCATTCCAGAAGAACACAAGCTGTGATTCTCAGAGGCCACATGGAAATTATAAACAAAACAGGAAACTTGGCAAAAAAGATTTTAGACAGGAGAAATCGAGCCCTCATGAAGTGATTGCATCTCAAGGACCAGGTGGGATTACTGAAGAAATATGCTCCACAGATACCCTTTTAAAGAATCACCTTTTTTACCCCTGCTGCTTGGAGGATTCATCAGAAAATCACAAGTAGGCAATCACTTGAGGGTTACCTCAAGCTGCAAATTTAAGCATCCTTTCTCAAATAAGGCTTTTCCTTCACAGAGAAACCAATATTTAGTATGGAGTGAAGAGTATGAGAGGCAGCACAATGTGAAAAAACAGCAAAGTCACCATCACCAAGATGATTCCTGATGAATGACATACTATTTGAGAATGCATACACAGTGCAACACCCAACTATCCAATTATTTTATATATATATAAAATATATATATATATATATATTTTAAAAAAATATATATATATACATACACACACACACATATACACACACACACACACAAACACACACATACACACATTTTTTCTTTTCCTCTGTGTGTGTGTATTTTTTTTTCACATTTCTCAGGGCTTTGTGCATCCTACACTGAGTGTATACCCAAAAAGACGTACAGCAAACCTCACAATTAGCTCTATGTCCACATCCACCCAGGCATTTAGTGACCCTCATTTTAAGACACCAGCAATCAAGCAAAGATGTCATCAAATTGGCAGGCACACTTGACCTTAAACATGAGGTGTGGTATGTCTGCTCTTACACAGTATAGACAGGTATTATCATGATTAACATGAATGAAATCTTCTAACTTATCTCTCTCATCTAATTTTGGGAATTTTTGAAACATTTGAATTTGAACATGGATGTGTCTGGCTGTTCCACTCACTAGTGTCCTGATGGAGTTTTATTTTCCATTTTTTAGAGAAGTTCAAGGGAGCATTTGTAGTAAAATCACTGTTATCAACTCCTGTTACTTTGTCTACATTCAACATTTTTTGAGCTGCCCACATAGTCATGGGCACTGAACACTTCCCTTGAGGTACAAGACTTGACCCTGATTCTATAAGTTCATGCATGCATACACAGTCCAGTTTGAATAATATACCGTCTATATCCTCCATAGGCACAGTGTTTTCAGTGTGTTTATGAGTCTAACTGGTTGTGAAAGAGAGAGAGAGAGTTTTGGAAACATGAGAATGGTAGAGTATGAGTTGACCTTCCCATCACTCCCCACAGAGGAAAACATTTTTTTTTTGCATGCATGCAAGAGAGACAGAAGCTCTGGAAGAATCACTCTAAAATATTTAAAAAATATATATTTTTAGTCATAGATGGACATAATATTTTGTTTATTTCTTTTTATGTAGTGCTGAGGATTGAACCCAGTGCCTCACATGTATGAGCTACAACCGCAGCCCTCTAAAATATTTTTTTCTGAAGACAAATTCATGGAATTATGTTGGATGTTATAGGTTGAGAGCAAAACCCTACCCTAGACCTGTTAGATTATTTATATAAATTGTTATAGGAATGGGAGGTGGACATTATGATGACTCAGTTTCCATAGGTTCATGCAGAAAAAAAGGTGCAAGACATGATGAGTCTCCATATGGAAGATTTTTGAATCATGGTTTTTGAAGTGCCCACATAATCAAGGACACTGATAACTTCCCTGGAAAGGGAAGGAAACTGCAGGGTGGAAGTAAAAGTTGGAACATATTCTGAGTATAGAAAATAAACTTCATGCACAAATAAACTGAACCTATGGATATTTTGGTATATTCATATTCATATTTTACTTAATTATGAACCAAAAAGATAATCAGTTGCCAACAAGATTCCGGATACAGACCACCACAAGGTCAATGAGTTTTAAACTGTTCAAACCCAGGACACTAATAGAAACCTAGTTGGGAAAATCATAAGGAGAATGTTAAGTTTTGAATCTGTGATGATTCTCTACTGGGCAAAATGGATGAAAGAAACCAATGAATGGCTCTCTAAGAACAAATTTGCCAATCTGGGATTAGTTCTAAAAAGCATGCTTTGTCATTGGTTTAACAGTGCAAATTGTAGTAATACTTTCATTTGCCTATCATTTAAAAATTGACATAGCAGGTCTGGAAGTTTAATTAAGTGATACAGCATATGCTTAACATGCATGAAACTTGGGTTCAATCACAGGCATTGAAAGAAAAAAATCAATAAAACAAATGAATTAGCCAAGTATTGGAAAAATTAAAGCAGAAACTGTTTTTCTGAAAATAAGAATAATTCATTTTGAATGTCATGCATTAAGCATAAGAGTTGTAGAATGTTCAACTTATGGTAGTACTAAATCATATGCAAATAAATAATAAGATGTTTGGAATTTGTTTTAATGTTATTCAATTTTCATTGAATTGAGAAGACAGATAAGGCTCTTCCTTCCACACCTCCCATCTGATCTATTAAACCAGAAGGATTGATGCTGTTTTCTTTATGCCACCAATATCTTTACAAACTTTTGTCACTGATCTCTAGATAAAAATAAAATATTCGTCACCAGAGGCTGTTTAGCTCCCTATATGCATAAAGCAGTTATATGCCTAGGAAGCCTAGGTCCGTTGTACGTGATATGAGAGACAATGGGTTCTTCTGTTGGACCTCAACAATATTCCCTGCACCTGACCCAACCATTCTGGTCATTCCTTGAGTTTTCAAACAATAGAAAATTTGGTCCTTTTTTTTCAGAATATGTTCTGGAGCAGCCTCTGAATTCTCAAGTACAAGATGAACACTTCAATTAATTAATGACATGACTCTTAGACAAGGGGCTTGCTCACTTTCTCTTATTTAGTCCCAAGAATAATCACATTTCTTGCTTGATTGGGATGATATTGAAAGCCCAAAGACAGTTCTTTGTGGTCTGATAGAATCTCCCATGACCCACCAGTGTAGATGCTTTCACTGCTTCCTGCAGGTGATGCATGGTGCTGGGATTCTGGAGCCCAGGGTTCTTCTATTATGTTCAGTTTACTAATATCTACATCCTCCACTGAATATCATTGTCTAGGAGAGTTAAATGTGGAGTAAGTGTTTGATCAGTACAGAGTTTATATTGGGGATTATAAAAAATGCATTCACCATGTTGTGGACAATATCTCAGTGTCATAGGGACAGATTGTGACAATGGGGTTCAGGCATTTAAATAAATTTAAGCACATCATTTTAAAAGAGATTACTCTGATTTGTCTAAGGGCTGGTATGGAAAAGAAGGAAGAGGGAAACTCAAACCGGGGTGTCCAGGCAGAACTCTGTTGTACAAATTTTCAGGTCTGTGCAATATGAGGTTTCCAGAAGATATTTTTAGGGTGAGTGAGTTCTCAGGATTATGCAAAAAAAAAAATGAACCTCATTTTGCATGGTTTGAAAAGGAGCTCAGAGGACAGAAGTGAGGTCAGATGCTATAAAGGATGCAGTGTAATGTAGAGACATCCAGATGTGAACTTAAGGGTAGGACACAGAATGAAGTGAGTGGACAAAGACATGGCATTTTAAGACCTGGGTCCTGGAGCACCAGGAGGTCTCAGCTGTCCTAGAGAATCCTGAGAATTTTCACATGACAGACATGGTCAGAATTCACTGTCCAGTGCTCATGTCCCCAGATTCTGTGCCTCTGAGCCTCTAGGACTGCCTAGGTCACACCATTCTAGCTCACAGGGCTAGGTTTACACTCTGCTCAGAAGAGGCTAGTTTAGCTCACTGGCTAAGATCAGATTTACAAGAAGGCCCAGTGTCTGCAAGGGTGCAGATAGTGGTGAGGAGACATGAACTTCCACTAGGGGGCCCCAGGAAGCAAAGATCCAGGTAACTCCTCAGCTTCCATGCCTTACATTCCCTATTTTCCCTCCCTGTATTCACTATTGCTCAGGCAAAGGAGAGAAGAAGACATAGTGTAAGGGGACCTGCTCAGCCCAGGGCCTCCAACCCCAGACATTGAAGGCTGTCTTTGAAATTATAGGAGAATTGATGTCTATATGACCCAGATATGTAGGGCAACAATTCCATTCCTTCAAAGGTGCTGATGTCTCAGGGTCCAAGTGTAGAAGGGAGAAGAATCAGGCTTTATAAGGCTACTTATGTCATTACCCAATTTCTCTAAGCCACACTAATTCACTAATTGTCTACAAGGCTTTAGAATTTATGCTCAAGTTTGATTTTTTTTTTTTTTACATTTTACTTTGTTCTTTCAAAAGTCTAAGTCAGTGATGGTCTGAGAGAAAGAGAAAGAGCCACAGGAAGAAATCAGAGGCCTGAGGGCAGATAATAACAGGGGGAAATCTCTGATCTGCCCTGGGGAGTAGAAAGAGTGAGCAGTTTGTAGTGCCTAGCCAGTGTCTACCCACTGCTGTGTGTATCCACTGAACTTCCTTCTCTGTTGCCTACCAGAGAGTTTTTATCAGGAAGGCAAAGTTCTCATAAATGTCCTTTAAACCACACCATAAGGTAAATTCAGACAGGATAAGGCTGGGTGCAGACACAAGACCAAGGTTCATCATGCATAAACACTACTCAGCTCTGTCCTTTTGTGGAGAAAAAGTGGTGAGTAAAGACAATATGTTGGTATATTTTGGCCTCTTGTAGCAGGGTTGATGTGGCCTGACCCTGAGGGCTCTGCTGTGAATATTTCCTCATAGCTACCACCCAATCCTGGACTGCAACTCTCTGGCCCCTACTCACTGAGGTTCAGCTGATCTGACCTCACAGTCTCCTGGGGGAGCAACAGTTTCCTCACCCAGGTCCACCCTATCCCAAGATCAGCTTTCCAGCAAGCAGTCATTTTCAGGGCGAATGGTGAGGCTTCGACAGTCCAGGAATCAAGTTGATTATCATGAAAGCCTTTTACCTTACCTCCTGCTGCTGGAGGGTTTAAAAGGGATTTGGGGAACCAAAGCCTGGTTGAGGGTCCTCAGAGCATAAGTCTGTATAGGATTCTCCCCAGAGGTCTTGGTTCCCCTACTTTCCACCCTCCTCATTCATTACACAGGTGGCTCGAATCCAGGATTCAGATATGAGAAAAAAGACATTTAGTACCCTCCTTGTCCACTGAACTGCCCCTCTCACCCTTCTTTCCTATTGATCCTCAGAGATTCAATTTCTGCCACCTCAGCCATTTTCTTTGTCCATGTCTATGGGACTCAGTCAACATTTCCTGTCCTGGAAGCAGCATCAGTACGTGATGACACCAGGGGAGGTGGGTACCCATTATCAGCAGCACCCTGGAAATTTCCCCACAATCCTCAGGTGTGATGATATTACTTGGGCTTCAGGGAACCTTTGGTTAAACAAAAAATACATATTTTCTTGCTTGCATGCCCATGTAAACACAATCTTTGTTTTTCTTAAACAGAAGTAGCCACCAGTTATAGGATAGTGTCAAGGAAGGCACCAGTAGGTGAGGCTTTCTGCTTGGACACTGCATGTCATTGTTCCTGTCCCAGGTTGTGTTTCCTATTTCCTGAGCTCTGAAATCTCAGAGAAGCTGTGATTCTGTTTTTTTCTTCTTCTTTTTGGAAAGAAATCCCCTCAATTCCCAGGTACAGAGTGATACCTCCCCAAGAAGACATGGCTCTCAGAACCATCTGAAGTTGACTTTCTGTAACTTAACATAAGGTTTTCCAATGCTTTGTCCTGTATAGTACTTTGCTTGATATGATGTTGAAAAAACATCAATATTTTGTAGCTAGACATTTTAAACCCAACTCACAGGAAATCCATGGAACTCTTAGTGAATAAACTGAATCATGGTCCAATGAGCGTGAATGATAGGTCACAAGGTTTCCTGTGGTCAGGACTGAGGAAAGAACATCTAAAAGGGGACCGAGACTCCACTTATAGTAATATTTTTTTATAACAATTCTCATATTGAAGGAAATTCCAAAGCTAGGCTAACATATCCTAATTATGTCAAATACTCGAAAGAAAATAAATCTTTTATAGTCAAAGCAATTTAGAAGCCAGAGAATCAAGAAAGAACAAAAATAGATATTCTCTGACAGTTTTTTATTCTCATGGAAAATATAAATGTGAACTTTGAAGGCATGTACAGAGGAGTATGGGGAAACTAACAGGAGATTTTCACAACAACATAAACAACAAAAAAAATAGTAAATTATCTTGCGAGAGTAGATAGTGTGTGACGATTGCCAGGTGAGATCTTCATGGAGACTTTCAGTCATGACTTTGGTTCAAGAAGAAAGTCTCAAAATAAGCCCAGAAACATGGCAGAGGAAAACTCACTTGGAATATTTGGTAGCATAAGCAGTATGAATTAACTCTCTGTCTGGACTTCAGGTTATTACTGATCTTGTAAAAATAATGTCTAAATCCCCAACCCCATGGAGGTTACCTCTCCATTCAACTGTCATTTATATTAATATCAGAAAAATCTATCTGCAGAAGTTCAGGTGTTCTTTCAGAAGATTTGGGAAGGATGAAAGAGGTCAGATGACATGGGTTGTGAGGCCTTTAGGGGGCACCTTTGCATTGGTCATAGAAGGCATGGCTCTGGGCCAGTTCACAGAGGACAGTACTTTAGAAGCCTTTAAACACCTGAAAAAGCAGCATTCTTAAAAAATTTGTTCTAATTAGTTATATATGACAGCAGATTATGTTTTGACATATTTCATATACAATGGAGCACAACTTCTCATTCCTCTGGCTGTATTTAATGCAGAATCACACCAGTTGTGCACAGGGTCATAATTAGTGATGAATCCACTGAAAAAGATAGAAAACATACCCCATTCACAATAGCCTCAAAAAATAAAATAAAATACTTGGGAATCAATCTAATGAAAGAAGTGAAAGAGCTCTACAATGAAAACTACAGAACACTAAAGAAAGTAATTGAAGAAAACCTTAGAAGATGAAAATATCTCCCATGTTCTTGGATAGGTAGAATTCATATTATCAAAATGGCCATACTACCAAAAGCCTTACAGATTTAATATAATTGCTATTAAAATCCCAATGACATTCTCCATAAAATTAGAAAAAAGCAAATTTATTTGGAAAAACAAGAGATCCAGAATAGCCAAAGTAATCCTTAGCAATATTAAAGCAGGAAGCATCACAATACCAGACCTTAAACTATACTACAGAGCTATAGTAACAAAAATGGTATGATATTGGCACCAAAATAGACATGCAGACCAATGGTACAGAATAGAAGACAGAGAAAAACACACCTAAACATAGTTATTGCATTCTAGACAAAGGCACTAAAAGCAGTATTCTTTATGAATTGTTATGTCCTTGCTTCTGTCCCCTCTAAAGAAACATAAGCTGACTTTCACCCTTGTTTCCTATTTCAAATTTCATGCTTATGGTATTGTTCAGGCCTGAGTTTCAGGGAGAGATAGAAGGATAATTATGTAGAGGGAATGAATTTGTACAAATGAACTTGATCTAAAATGCATCATGTGAATAGTGTAAGAAAAACTTGGAGATGGAAGCACCTTAATTCGAATAATTTTGCTTTAGTAAATGGAACTCGATGGATTTCTCCATCATGACCAAAATATCTCTTCTCTTTATAATCCTCAGTTATTAAATAAACATTTCTCTGGGGAAAAATGAAATATTCTGGAAGGAAATTTCCACTGCCATTCATTCCTGTCTCCAGAACATGGGTAGCTGTTCCCATTACTTCTATTACCCTGCAGATCTTCTGCAGGAATCATGTGTTGAGCTTCATCCACAGCATCCAAGTCTTTAGATAAAACTTGACATATTTTGTTGTTCCAGCAGTATTATGACACCCACTTGAACAGGAAAATAACATATTTGAATATTAGAAGTGAATCTCCTTAAATAATATGGCAAAAATTTGTCAAAATATTAGGAAGTTGTAATATATATACATATATATGTATAACTTTTTAAAAATTTTCATTTTGTGAAAATTCATTCTTCCTGAATTTCATTTTATATTGATAAAGTTTTACCTTGCCCATCTGAGATGTTATTGATTGAGACATTTTCAAAGTTTCTGGTGGATGGTGAGCAGGAACTGTGCAGAAGGAGAGAACTGAAAAAAATATAAACTATATGTCAGATGCTTCAGTGAGGAAGAGAACCTCTGAGTTCTCAGTGCTGGTTATATGAAATAGTATGAGAGAAAATGATGGAGGAACTGACCATATAGCCAGCTATGGCAGGAAATATCAGTGTGATCCTTTAATTTATAAAGTATAGTTTAAAAGAAGATTATGACTGTGTAAGAGACATCATCCAATGGCTACCAGAATGACTCCTCTGTGCTTTTTTTTTTTGCATTGTGATGGATTCCTGGTACCCTGGGTTCTCTTTCAATACCCATATTCACAAGCCCTCCATTTAGCACTGACTCCTAATCACCACCCAGCTATCACTAAAGGATAAGAATTATTGTCTGAGGTATGTTGAAGGTGTAAGAAACAACACATGGGGTTGTCTCAAAAGATCCTTCCAAGATTTCAGAATCCATGCTGTTAACTATGATATTCCAATCCATTTATCATGAGAATATCTAATAATCTGTAATATCTGTAATAGTCTTAATGTGCAATATATGTGAAGAAAAAATTTTCCTACTTTTTTATTTGTCATTGATGTCAGACTTTTAAAGTGACTTAGAGAAGCTGTTACATATTATTTGGAATTTTTCAGTCATTTTTATATTCATTTATTTGCTTGATACTATTATTTAATCTCATTTTTTGATATATCTAAAGCTAAATATTTTTTTCTAATATCAAAGGAATGCATTTTCCTGATACACAGAATCTAATCCATAAATATTTGGATCTGAGTTGAGACTCTATAAGGCAAGTAATATGAAAAATTATAAGCTTGAAAAATTATTAAGTAGAAAATTTACCAAAAATCCAGGAATTAATATAAGGTTTTCTTTTATACTGTGATAGCATGATCTCACCGCTTATTTTTCACCAGTTATGGGAGAAATTGTCTCTCCAAAATTCGTCTTGATTACTAGATAAAGTTTTCATTCTTCCTTTAGTTAAATTTATTTTTTGTAATTGATTACTTATAAACTATTACTTATAATTGATTATCACACATCATACCTAGTGGTCACCTAAAATAAAGAATAGTTGGCATCCCAAATCTGAGTGGGCTTCTCTATGTCACTCTAGCACCAGGTTCCCTCTGCTGTTGATGGTGATAGTTTAAGACTCAATGTGTGGGGGAATCCCTGTCCCTTCACACTCCAGAAAGGGACTATCTGATTTCCCTGTGGGTTCACTTCTGGAGGGCTGAAGTCCCAGTAATCACCCACAGAGGGAGGAAGTGAGTTCACTGAGGAGGATGTGGCCCAACCACCTGCCTAATGATCTGCAGCTCTGCTATTGTCAGTGCTTCACTTTGCAGGTGTTTCTGTGCCCACAATGTGGGTGAACCCTCTCTTCTTCCACTTTTAGTTTTCATTTTTCAGAAAGAGCTAATCTGAGGTTAAAGGAGAGGTCTGCACTGCCTCCAGAAAGGAAGAGATTTGCATAGAGACATCCCACTTATAGGATCATAAGGACAGATAAGAAGGGCTGGTGGGCTCAGTTTTGGCTGAGGGCTCAGGAAGCAGAGCCTGAGGGCATAGTTACCATGGCCTGGCCTCATGTTCTCTTCACATTCCTCATTCACTGCACAGGTGGCTGTTTACAGGGGATTCTTGAGGGCACCTGGGCTGTCACTAGGATGATATCTTCTCATCCCTTCCTGGGAAGGAAGATCTGGTCTGACCTCACTGATTTCTGTGTTACTTTCTTCTTCCAGGGTCTTGGGCCCAGTTTGAATTGACTCAGCCTCACTCTGTGTCGGCATCTCCGGGGAAGACAGTCACCATCTACTGTGCACGCAGCAGTGGCAATATTGGGAGCAACTATGTGCACTGGTACCAACAGCGTCAGGGCAATGCTCCCAGCACTGTGATCTATGATCATGATAAAAGACCCTCTGGGGTCCCTGATCGGTTCTCAGGATCCATTGACAGTTCCTCCAACACAGCCTCCCTGTCTATCTCTGATCTGCAGATTGAGGATGAGGCTGACTACTACTGTCAGTCTTATGGTAGCAACTATAATCACACAGTGCTCCAGACACATGGGGAAGTGAGTCGAAAACTCCCCAGAGTGTCCTCAGCCTGAATTAACTGTGAACATATTCCAACAGTGAAGGTTGCTTCCTGCTGCCTCCTCCTTGAATGTTGGGGTTGGAATTGTCTGCTCTGTTTCTTCAAAACATCTTGATGACTTATCTTGCCGTACATTCAATATCAATCCATGGAAAACATGTAACTTAAAACATGGATTCTGAACCACAACTCTATTGATAATTTTTGTTGGGAACTGTCCTGCACATGATAAAATGTTCAGCAGCACCACTATCCTATAAACACTCAATTTTATTAACATTCTTCTCTCAATTTTTACAACAAAATACTTCTAAATAGTGCCAACTGTTTCCTTCCAGGAAGCAAATGTAGCATTGATTGGCACCACTCAGTTCAAGAGCTTGCCCTTAGTTATATGAAACTGGTGACTCTGAATCTTGTTTATGCCATTCCCTGGTCAATTGAGTAGGTTTTTATATCTCTGAACTATTGGTCCCCACCTGTAGAAAAAAATTAATAAGACAAAATTCAAATGAATATTCTGATAATTGAATAGTATTCTAAGTAACATGAGAATAGATTCTGTGCTAACTAATGGTATAGAAGTCCCAAGGAGGGTGTAAGATGTAGTACATATCCCAGACTAGATGTTATCATAATATTTCTAATATTTGTACAATGCACATGGAAATGAACTGGAACCATTCATCCAAGTGATATAAAATCTATGAAGAACATGCTACCACATGGATGAACTTGAAAATTTATGCTGGGTCACAATTCACCATAGCTAAACTGTGAAGCCAACCTAGATGCCCTTCAGGAGAGAAATGGATAAAAAATGTGAAATATATACAGAATGGAATTTTACTTAGCAATAAAAGAAGATGAAATCATGTCATTTGCAGCTAAATTGATGGCATTGGAGTAGATAATGCTAAGTGAAGTTAGCCAATCCCCAAAAACAAATTCTTAATGTTTTCTCTGATATAAGGAGGCTTATTTTTAGTGGGGTAGGGAGGGGGAACATGGGAGGAATAGATGAAGTTTAGATAGGGAAGAGGGGTAGTAGGAAAAAGAAGGGGGCAGAGGGTTAGCAAGTACAGTGGAAAGTGATAAACATCATTTCCAAAGTACATGTATGAAGACATAAATTGGTGTCAACATACTTTATATAAACCAGAGATATGAAAAATCATGCTGTGTATATGTAATAGGAATTGTAATGCATTCCGCTGTCATTTATTTTTAAAAAAATCAATAAAAAAGAAAAATTATGCTGGAAGTAAATGAACACAAAAGGTCACACATTGTATGATTGCATTGACAAGAAATATCTAAAATGTTTAAATATTTAAAGGGATAAAATAGGGAGTATACTCAAAATCTTTTACAACTGAGGGTGAGAGGAATGACAACAATAATGGGAAACAAAAGTATATGAAAAAGTAAAATAGGTTGAGAATAACTGTTGAGAGCCACAGCCAATGGGGCCCCAGCAAACTTTCAGCTGCCAGCTGATGATTGGCTCACAGCGGCCCCAGCAAACTTCCACCTGCCAGCTGATGATTGCCTCACAGTGGCCCCAGCAAACTTCTAGCTGCCAGCTGATTGGCTCCTCTGCGGTGATGCTCATTGGGCTGTTTTTACTGCCCTTTCAGACCATGGAGCTGCTCATTGGGGGACTTTTTTTTGGCTCTGCCCATGTGACCCAGCTAATTGTCCTCAAGAGCAGGAGGAGTGGGGTGGTTGAGAGGCTTGTGGGAAGCTTGTGGTGGTAGTTGGGCTCTGAGGGAATTCCTGAAGAGCTCTTGTGGTGCAGCGTGTGTGTTCTAAAAGTAAAGTTTGTTTCTGCTTAATAAGTGGTATGTGAATTGTGCCCAGCCAGACTGTGGCATTTGGTGGCCCGCACAGGGAACAACTGAGGGTAAGTGATAAGATAAACTGCTCGCCCCTGAGGACATGGTGAGAGGATGGGTAGCCATTTTAAGATTCTTCTTTCGTTTTGTTTTGCTTTTATTTTTTTTAAAGTTGCCTGTTCCTAGAGATGTGTAAGATGGAAGAAAAACCGCTCACATCTGAGGAAAAACTATTTGCGTCTGAGAAACAGATAGGGAGAAAGGATGGATGGACATTTCAGGAGGATAGAAAGGCTATTATAATGATTTTTTGTTGTTCCACTTTTGTTTCATTCTGTTTCAGTTTTGTTTGGCATTATCTTGTTGGGTTGTATTATAGTTATAGTAGAAACATGGGATCAGAAATTAGTAAAAAACAAACCGAAAGAGTGTTAAGTAAATTGTTAGAGGAAGGAGGCATCTCAGTAAAATCAAGAACAGTCAGGGCATACATTGATACAATACAAAAATGTAGCCCATGGCTTTTTAAGGAGGAGTTGTTAAATATATCACAATGGAACCATCATGGTGAAGATTTAAAAAGAATAGAAAATAAAAGCCCAGGGACTCTGCCAGTTGGCACATTGCCATTGTGGACATTCATATCTTGTTTGCTTAGTCCAAAGCCTTCAGTTCAGACAATGGTAGAGGAAGTAGAAGATATATTGATTCAAGTAAAAGAGAAGGTCTCTTGAGCTAGTCAGACAGAGAAAGAAAGTTTAGAGCAGAAAAAGCCATCAAGGGGAAAAGTTACAACAGGAGACTGCTACTAACAACTTTCTATCACCATAGGGGAGAAGTGTCCAATAAACAGCGCTACCTCCATATGCTGGGAGGTCCCCAACCCCCATAATTGATAGATGGGATCCTGAGACAGGACCTCAAATATTAACATGCCCTGTATTTGAGCAGGCAGGAGGGCAGCGAATTCACCATGCTTTAGATTTCAAAACAGTGAAGCAGCTAAAAGAGGCTGTAACAACCTATGGTCCTCAAGCACCCTTCACTGTAAGCATGGTTTAATCCATTACCAACTTGAACATGATGCCAGCAGATTGGGCTAGTATGTGTAAAGCTGTGCTAAATGTAGGACAATACCTGTTATGGAAGGTTGCCAATGAGGAATTTTGCAAGGAGACGGCTAGGCAAAATGCAGCAGCTGGTTATCCTGAGAAATCTACATTTGTTGTTAGGAAAGGGACCTTATGAGGATCAGCAGCAACAAATTGCATATGATCCTGGCGTATACATACAAATTGCTGTAGATGCGGTTAGGGCATGGAAGACTTTACAAGGACATGGAGGTTTACAAGGTCAATTATCTAAGGTAATACAAGGAGCTAATGAACCTTATGCTGAATTTGTAGATAGGCTTATTCAAACAGCTACCAGAGTTTTTGGGAATACAGAACAAGCAATGCCATTAATAAAACAACTGGCTTATGAGCAAGCAAATCGTTTGTGCAGAGAAGTCATTAGACCATGGAAACATGAAGATTTAAACACATATATTAAATTATGTAGAGACATTAATGAACAAGGGCAAGTCTTGGCAGCTGCAGTACAACAGGTTTTAAATGCCAGGCCAAAAACATGCTACAATTGTGAACAAACAGGACATTTTAAAAGGAATTGTCCCATAGGAGGAGGGTTTAACAAAACTAGGTATCAAAGGAGTAGAATACTGGGTATTTGCACACGATGCCATAGAGGGAGACATTGGGCTAATGAATGCCGTTCTCAAACCACCATAGAGGGTACTCCATTATCAAAAAATGAACAAGGACCAGGTGTCTATCCATGATATCATGGAGAAAGGCATTGGGCTTCATTGCCAAAAAATGGACAGGGGGGCCCAATGCTCTGGGGCCCACGACCACAAATATATGGCGTACCAGAGGAACTCAGTAACCCCATCAGGGTAGTACCCAGGACAGATTCTCCATTAGATCCCTCACTAGACAAACCAGAGGAAGCGCAGGATTGGACATCTGTGCCTTCGCCAGAACAGTACTAACTCCAGAGGTGGGAATTCAAATCATTCCCACAGGGGTAAAACGACCTCTTCCCCAAGGAACAGTAGGCTTATTATTGGGATGCAGTTCTTCTACTCTAAAAAGACTTATGATAAGTCCTGGGGTAATTGATCCCGATTATGAAGGTGAAATAAAAATTATAGCCAGTTCTCCAAAGGGTATATCAGTAATTTCACCAGGAGATAGAATAGCACAGTTACTAATAATACCCAGCCTACATGATAAATTTTCCAGTTGTACTGAAGAAAGAAGTTCCAGGGGATTAGGCTCAACAGGTGTAGATTGGGCTATGCTTTTTTTAAATTTAGATTCTCACCCCATGCTAAAACGAAATATTCAAGGACATGAATTTAATGGGCTACTGGATACAGGTGCAGACCTTAGCATCATCTCTCGTCAAGAATGGCCAAAACATTGGCTGTTACAACAAGCCACTCAAATGCTTTGAGGCCTAGGAGTGGTGACTAATCCCCATAGAAGTGCAATGGTATTAGATTGGAAGGATCCTGAAGGATGTGAAGGAACTATACAGCCATATGTATTGGATCATCTTCCCATAAATTTATGGGGACGAGATGTCTTAGATCAATTAGGCTTGACATTAACAAATAACATCAATCTGTTGCTCTTGCAAGCAGGCTCTCCAGCTTCACCATACCACTAACAATGGCAATCCTGGCTTCAAAGTGAGGAGAACCTCAAGCAAGCCTGACCAGCAGGATTAAACATTAGGTACAGTCACCAGGCAGCTGAAAGACAGCAGTCTCAATGCTGCAATGCAGGCTTTACTTAACTATCTTGTAGATAAAACTAGCACTTTACACACAAATGAACATTGTACTGTCAAGGTAAAAGCCTGATACGTTTGGTTTCAAATTTTTGTCAAATTTATGTTAACAAAACTTTGTCAAATTTTTGTTAACAAAGTAATCCAGCCACTTAGAAATCAAAATCCTGAACTACAAATATTTCACTATATGGATGATGTATTATTAGCACACAAAGATAAAAACACATTGCTAGAATGTTATGCCACAATTACAAACTTATTAAAAAATTGTAATCTAGAGATAGCAATAGATAAAGTACAATTAAATTTCCAATTAATTATTTAAGAGTTCTATTATCCTCAACCATGGTCCATCCACCAAAAGTTCAAATACAAGTAGATCAACTCAAATCACTTGACTTTCAAAAGTTATTAGGAGACATAAATTGGATAGGGCCTTATCTAGGTATACCAATAGGAGAGTTGGGACCTTTATTTGATATCCTAAAAGGTCCATCAGATCCAAATTCACCCTGAATATTAATGCCTAAAGCAAGAAAGGCATTAAAAATCATTGAAACATATATGGAAAATATGCATTTGGATATAATTGATATGTTTGCCTTTATTATCTATTGTACTACCAACAAAAATATTCTTACAGGAGTATTTTGGCAAGAAGGATACATTTATCCTATTCTAACACTATTCTTCCTAGGTATCCTGAGGCTATAGGACAATTAATACTCAAAGGAATAAAAGCAGCAAAGGGAGTGTTTGGAATTTCTCCCAATAAAATTATTACTCCATATACTATGGATCAAATTGATGATTTAGCTAATGAGTTAAATACTTTGGCAATAATCATGTGCAAATATAATGTTTCATTTGATAACCACTTACCATCTAATCCTTTATTGTCTTTTTGGTCATTGTATCCTCTAATTTTTCCAAAAATGACAAGAAAAATACCTATCATGAATGCTCCAAATGTATTCACTGATGGGTCAAATAATGGTACAGCAGCAATAGTTACACCTGATCAAACTTTTACATTTTTAGTACCCAAACAATCAGCTCAAAAGGTAGAGCTTAATGCAGTATTACAAGCTTTTGTGATGTTTAAAGATTCTGTATTTAATTTATTTTCTGATAGTCAGTATATATTTAATGCTATAGTATCCCTTGAAGATACTGGTAGGATTTCCCCTTCCTCTACTGTTTTCTCTTTGATTTCTACTATAAAAATTTAATCTGGGACAGAAAAGATCCATTCTTTATAGGACATATCAGGGCACATACAGGATTGCTTGGAGCCCTTAGTTTGGGTAATGATTTAGCAGATAAAACTACACATGACATACACATTTTCTCTACACTAGAAGAAGCTACAAATTTTCATAAAAAGTTCCATGTCAATGCTAATACTTTACAAAAGTGTTTTAAAATAACTAAGGAACAAGCTAGACAAATAATAAAACAATGTCAAAATTGTGTGACCTTTTTACCACAAGTTAATCTTGGAGTCAATCCTAGAGGACTGATACCTGACCATATTTGGCAGATGGTCATCACACAATTGCCAGAATTTGGAAAATTAAAATATTTGCATGTTTCAGTTGATACTTCTTCTGGATTTTTGATGGGTTCCCTTCATGCCAGAGAAAAAACTAAAGATATTATAGCTCATTGCTTACAAAATTTTGCCACTGTGGGCATTCCAAAACAGTTAAAAACAGATAATGGTCCTGGTTATACTTCTACCTCTTTTAAATAATTTTGCTCATCATTTGGCATTACTAATATAACAGGAATCCCATACAATCCACAGGACAAGGCATAGTTGAAAGAGCTCATAAAACTATTAAAATGTACTTATTAAAGCAAAAAGAGGGAATTGGGAAGGGGTATATATTTCCCAAAGATAAACTTAAAATAACCCTTTTTACTCTAAACTTTTAAAATTTGGATTCATCATGGCTTAGTGCTGTGGAAAGGCATATGTGTTCAAAAAATGTACATAAGCCCAAGGTACTTTGGAAGAATATTCTAACAGGACAATGGAAATGTCCTCACCCAGTAATTGTCTGGAGTTGGGGGTCTGTTTGTGTGTTTCCATAGGGAGAACAGTAGCGGATTTGGATTCCAGAGAGATTAACTAAAGGGATTTCTACAGACCCAAAAGAAGATGCTTTGGCTCAAATCCATAACAGCTGATATCCAAAACTCCAGTTTGGCTATCCTTACATCTGCAACAGAACCAAGATTTTTTTTTTCAATATCTATTTTATTATTGCCCTTTCCCACATCATGAAGTTCTATTTTGTTTTTTGAGCTCATACAGACCTAGGTTAATGTTCTTCTGATCAGTTCTATTTTTTGACTATAGAGTTTTTAAACATTGCAATGGAGATTTCACCTCAAAAAAGTTATAAGGCTTTTACTATTATATTATGTGTTGTATGTATTATGTTATTTGTGCACTCTTATGTTTTGAGTTGTATGTTTGTATGTACATATATCCATATATGATGAGCGCTTATGAAAAAATGGATCCAAATATTTCTTTTATTCACGTGATTTAAATGGTTTAATTTAAATTGGGTAAACAGCTGCTCAGGATTGTTTTAATATGTGAACAAAAATGAGGTTAACAGATCTGTTTGTTTACTTTCACCTTTCCTTTTCATTATATTTAATAATTCTGTTCAAGGTAATTTAAATTGTTCAGAAAATTGTTTTCTTTTAGTGCCTTCTGGAATGTTACATAATTTTTTCTTTAGCAATTATTGCCAGAATTCCTATCTTCATCCCAGTGCCAATGAAGACAAAGATAAAACCAATCTACAGCTTCTGCAATAGCTATCACTGAACTGCTTGCAGAACTTGCCTGGACTATGTATCACTTATATGCATTGTGAACTCACTTGTATGCATTGGGAACTATCTGTTGGTGCAGCAACTTGTGGTAGTGTTGGGTATTTTTGCTGATGGTGTCATCGGTGGTACAATTTTTCCAAAAGGAGCCATCAATTGGCTTGGTGTATCCTCCTCCCTTTGCTTGTGATGGTCGTTCAGCTAAAATTTGGGGGCCAACAGAGGTGAGAAAAAGAACCTCACACCCTGCTGGTAAAAAGACCTATCCATAGGTGTGGCTGTATGCTGGACTGGTAGTCAATGATTGGTAAGATCCAATTGCAATGGTACCAACCTAAGACAGGAGGCTGACGCGCCTTGAGGTCAGCTCATCCGATGACCGGTAAGGACCATATGTAGTATTGGACAACCTAAGGCAGGCACGGTCCCTAAGCTACACACTTGCTGTTTAAACAGAGAGGGGAAGATGTTGAGAGCCACAGCCGAAGGGGCCCCAGCAAACTTCCAGTTACCAGCAAACTTCCAGCTGCCAGCTGATGATTGGCTCACAGTGACCCCAGCAAACTTCTAGCTGCCAGCTGATTGGCTCCTCTGCAGTGATGCTCATTGGGCTGTTTCCCCGCCCTTTCAGACCATGGAGCTGCTCATTGGGGGACTTTTTTGGCTTCACCCACGTGACCCAGCCAATTGTCCTGAAGAGCAGGAGGAGTGGGGGGGTTGAGAGGCTTGTGGGAAGCTGGTGGTGGCAGTTGGGCTCTGAGGAAATTCCTGAAGAGCTCGTGTGGTGCAGCGTGTGTTCTAAAAATCAAGTATTTTTGTGCTTGATAAGTGGCTCATGAATTGTGCCCAGCCAGACTGCAGCAAATAACTTCAGTAAAGGTTGGTGATTTCTCAATTCCTTGGTGGCATGAAGTCTACTAAGTGCAGCTGATGAGTTTGTAAAAGTCACTCTTTTCATTTTTTTTGAAATAAACTGAGGAGAACAAGGTATTTGTTGCTGGTTTTATGAAGTAACCTACAGACTGTAATGACAGCCTCTGTGATCCCCTTCACCTCCTTCAGCATCAGCATTTGATGAATTTAATGCACCCCAAATGCACACCTGTGAGATCCTCAGTTGAGGGAGATCCTATCCTCATGTGGCATAAAAGGACATGAGGCCAGTAGGGGTTATTTGAACCATTATCAGAGAGGGACTCTGACCATGCTCACTGGGAAGCCCCTTAGAAATAGTGAAGATAGTTGAGGAAACAGTGAGTTCCCTCTTTGTTTGGAGGTGATCACAGCTGCCAGGTCCTCCCAGAACTCAAGGCCATTGAGGGAATGTTTTGTTCATTCTAAAAAACATGATCCAGGTAAAGTCCTCATCTTCTTCTTCATCAGGGATGCAAAAATGATCAGGAAGGAAAAAATATTTGAATGTAGGAGATTCTCCTTCACTGGTTCTTGTGGAGAATTAAAGAGAATCCTACTCCATTCTGAAGTCTCAGGGGGCAGACTCCTGGAGCCCTTGCCATAACCTGTTTCTTTCTTCATCCTCCTCCTCCATCTTTGCACAGTTGGGGCCTGATCTGTCTGAGGTGGAGGAATCAATGCAGGGACCTAGCCCTTCTAGCCCTTCAATGACACTCATGTGTATCATTGTTTTCTGTGTCTCCCCTCTGGGATTTGAGGCCCAGGCAGGGAAGTCACTGAACCAGATCTCATGACAAAATACCACAATCACCTGCACTGAAATAGCAACATATTTTCAGAAAGGACATAGCTTGGTAGCTGCATCAGCTAGTATATTGTTCTCAAATTCCTATTCCTCAGGAACAGCTTACATTCAGAGTTCTTAAAAAGATTCTTTGGCCCCCAGTTTGTCAGTTTTCCCTCCCTAATTCTTGGTTCCAGTCTGGAGATGATGCTACTTATTTCCATTTATATTTGTCATTTTGAAATGACATTAAATCCCATGGTCTCCATCTCTCTTCACACTGTGAGCACAGTGATGCATTGAACCACAGGAAGATGTAGGCTGATCACCTGGTAGACCTTATTGGAAGGAGGTCTTAGTTAATGGTGTCTTTGAAGCTCAGACCACTAATGCAACTCAATAAATAGTAACAATTAGAATTAATTATCTAACACACACACAATACTAAACCTTGGTTTTAAATTTCTGGTTTCTGATTGGATTGTAGGCAATAAATATATTGATTTAGAAAGATATTAAAGAACAAGTATGCTTGTTTCCTGTTGTCCTCATTTTAGTCCAGCTTCTGCATATGAGAGAAAACTTGACTTTCTGGGTCTGGATTAGCATGTTACAGTTCCACATATTTACCAGAAAATGTCATAATTTTATTATTTTTTAGGAATGAGTAAAACTCCATTGTGTGTAATACATTTTATTTATTTTATCCATTTGAGAGTAACAGACATCTGAACTGGTTTCATAACATGGATATTGTGAACTGTGGTGCTATAGACATTGGTGTGGCTGGGGAGGAATTCCATGAAAATAGAAGAGAAATCAGTGGAACAGAACAAGGGGATAAAGGAGTCAGTGGGGTCGGGGTGGGGGACTGGAAGGTACAGTGGAATGAAATTGACCAAACTCTCCTATATACTCATATGAATATACCACAGTGAATTTTCCCTTTCTATATATCATGCACTAATTTAAAGAGACTACAAACAAGTAGAAGAAAGACCAGTAGAGAAAAGGAAATGGGGAGGGAGGAGGTGAGGGAAATGGAAAATATTGGGAACTGAATTGGAAAAAGTTATATTCCATGCTTATAATTATTTCAAAATGAGCCCCAATGTTTAACTACAATGCACTAATAAAAATTTTAAAAAGAAAGGAAGCCAGAAATACTTACTTAATTTATGATTTTTTGCCATGAAGTGTCTTATCAAATGTAAGGCCTAGAATAGGTGAAGTTCTGTATACATACTCAATCGCTTCAGAACAACCATTCAACTTCACATAATCATAAGTTATGCTGAGTATCTACCATTTACACTTCAGATTGTTCTCTTGCTGCAATTCCAACATCTGAGACAGTGATTCCCAAGTATAAATTCTTTAAGTTTCATGACATCTGTCTCCTCAATTGTGTCCCTAGGGCCTCCCCTTCATCAGTTCCTACCCTCAGTTCCTACCAGTCCTTCAAAATATGTGTTTTAGGCACAGTAAAGGATGACATAGGGACAGAGAGGGTGTTACCTCCCCAGGGAGAGTCTGTTTAAGAAATTTGAGGCAAAGAAGCCTGACCCCAAGAGGTGATATAAAATATAATATCTTCAGAATTAGTGAAAATAATACCATAAGGATGGGTGAAGGAATAATGCCCCTGATATTGCCAATAGTATTTGCTAAGAATAGAAGAAAATGAAATTTGATTCTTCATAACAATAACTAGGAGAACTTGCATTTGATCTTAGGATGCAGTGGGTAGAAAATCAGGAGAAGAAACTGGAGATAATTCTCCATAAGAAGAAGGAAAGATGTGGACAGATAATTAAAATGACACAACCCAAGAATGTGCACTTGACTGTAGAGGTCATATGGAGATGCTCAGCTGGTAACAATGATAGGTTTCAAGATTCAGTTCAGAATGGATTGAAGGGAAAACTGAGGCAATACTTGAGACTATGTGACTAGTTAGGCAGCAAACATGATCAGTTTTTGGGGAAATATTGGATATTTTCTGTGGGATTCCTGATGTGGAAGAGATGGAAAAGAAGTAGTGTGAAATTGGGATGAAAGGGTCATCTAAGATGACTCCTGATGTTTTGGGGGAGATTAGGATCAATTATTATAATCAAAATTTTAATTTTCCAGTCAAATATTTCACATTAATGTTTAGAGTTACCTGTGAAGAGGAAAATGCTTTGTGGAAATTGCAAGAGTATACAATTTCTGACAAGGAATTTTTATTTTGTAATTATATTTACTTAAGTGTTTGATGAAGTTTCAAACTAAGCATGTATTTGGTAAGATCTACAATCTCAAATGATGCCAAGTCATCATTATCAGAGTGATTTACCACTGAGTTTGAGTTTAAGCAATATGTTCATGAGTGACCTGGAGGAAAAAACAGTCTCATCCCAAAGGAACATGGGGATGATTAATTTGTCTCCAGTTATCCTTCATGTTGTGATGGTAAGACCTCCTGCAGAAACAAGGGTCTTTTCCCTGAATTCTCTGAGGCTTTGGAGAGCCTGAAGGGTGAGTTGCCTTGGCCACCAGGAGGCACTGTGGAGCTGGTTTGTGAGGCATTACCAAAAATGGTGCAGGTGAGAACATCAGTTTCTCTAGGTTATAAAACAAACTTACTATTTATAATTTAGTTGAAACAATCATATGTCTGAATGCCCCCTATTATTTCTTCATGATTTCCTGAGCTTGGCTCCCTTACACTATTTTTCTCTTTTAATCTACCTTCTGTCACACCTGATGGTGCTTTTATACTCAGAATGGATGTAGATAGGAACTTAAACAGGAAGAGAACATCATTTGGGCCACAAAACTCTGCCCCTGGGGAATTAGAGGAGTCAATTGTTACAATAAACTCCCTAAAATAGATCTCCAGGATACAGAACTCTAAGGGAATTTACTGTGGCTGAGGGCCATTTTATCTTCTACCTGTGTTTCTATAATCAGAGGGCTGATTCATGGTTCACATAAAGTGGCCACGAGGAGACCCTTGTGACTGCCACTTTCCCATGGTTCATGGGCATTTATTCAATTATAGCCCAACCTCATACTTATCTATCATTGTGCCCCCATTTCTAAGAACTTGTATGTAGTCAGTTGTATCCTCCATCTCTACTGCAGCCCTGGTTACAAAGTCTGCCCTAGAAACATAGCTGAAACTTTTGATTATACTGCTGCCTGAAAACCCCATCTCTCACTGAGAAAACACAAAATTATAATGGCAGATAGTATTTAGCTCCCAGGGATCTAAAACCAACTCTGGCATTTCAGTTCTAAAAACATGGCTTTCTTGAGTATCCCTGAACCTAATGATTGTGGCATCATCACTGCTTCTCAGGGGAGTCATCAAGATTCTTACACATGGTAGGGATCACCCATTTTCTACTGCCTAGCTTACTGCTTGCCTGTCACTGAGGGTGACAATACCATCTCAAAGACACTACTGCCTTTAGCACTGAGGGCATGGGTGGCTTCTAAGATTTGTAGACATATCTCTAGAGTCTCTCATTTCAAAGCTTGAGAAAAACAAACATTAAACATGATTATCTCTGCACAGGTATACATACTTGCAGGAGAGACTCTCTCTAGGGCAAGTATCATTCAGCAAGGAGGAGGTTTTGGTTTGTTCACAGTTGCTGAGATAGTCTAGGACTTTCAGGGTGGTCCCTTGCAGACAGCAGAATCAGATCTTTGGACTGTCCTGTTCCCCTGTGATGCTCTTTCCTTGTCCTTTTGGTACCTTTTTTCATCCAGGTGAATAATTTTCTTTTCACTAAGATCTCAATGATAGAATAAAGTACAAATAATTATGTTACTGAATGCTAAAAAATATTAATATAATTAAAAACACGTTTTTAATTTTTAAAGTAGAAAATAAAAGCAAAGTACATATTTCACTGGCTCTTTAAAAAATAACCAACATTAGGGACTAGAAACAAATTATTATATTTTTTTCCTGTGTTTTTCTTTCCAGAAATGTCTAGAATGTGACATTACTACAGGCTATTTCCAAAGTAACCCAATCTCACTCATAGCCAATCATGAACTCACTCTGTGTAAAAGATTTCTATATGATAGAAATGTGGTACAAGCTTCATGTGCAATTATAAATTTTCCAGTATCAAAAAAGAAAAACAGTTAAAAATTATTATGAAATGTAGTAAAACCAGTACTCAGGGAATATCTTGTAACTAACTGCAAATGCCTACATAAAAAAGAGAGCAAAACAAAAAGATCTCAATTATCAAAGTAATTTTCCACCTTCA
The DNA here is from genome assembly GCF_052094955.1 of Ictidomys tridecemlineatus. Taxonomy (NCBI): domain Eukaryota; kingdom Metazoa; phylum Chordata; class Mammalia; order Rodentia; family Sciuridae; genus Ictidomys; species Ictidomys tridecemlineatus. The sequence continues at coordinate 111,305,629 of NC_135478.1, read as the reverse complement.
GGAAGTAGAACTAAAGATCCTGTGAATCTCAAACTAATGTAAAGCAGGATATAGTGAAGATTTGAAGAGAGGTAAGCAAAATATACTCACAGGTCTTAGTCTAGACTAGTTCTAGAAAGCAATATCCATTGTTCCTACCACCAAGGAGAAAAGTGCTTTGTGCATGTGGCTCTTCTTTCCCATTAAGTTCAGACTTCTGCTTACATCTATACCCCAATTCCATTTATTTAAGATACCCCACCACTTATATATAATTAACCCTTTGGCTGCATCTAAGGTTGGGCTTCTTTGTGCTCTTCTGAGCTCAGCACCTACATGATAAGTCAAGCTGTCTCTCACTGCTAGATACGGTCTGTCCTGGGAAAGATTCAATGTCTTTATATTTTGTCTAGAATATTTTGCTATCCGTGTACTTTCCCAATCCCAATGTTTATGCCAAAGAATTCAGGAGGATTCAGGAGAGGAGCACCAGCCTGTTATAATAGAAAATGGGTAAAAGAAAGAGGAAAGAGAGGGTTTCAGGACTTTCCCACTGATAGCTCTTGGCTTGTGAGTCCCCGCTCTTTGTCACTCAGGTGTGCTGAACCCTCCATTTCACAGTGGAGAAAGGGGCCACAGTGAAAGTGCTTAGGAAACTAAATCACAGAAATTTCGGTTTAGATATGATGAGGAAGCTACAGTCTATGCAGTGAAGTGTTTCCCGTCTTTCTAAGGAGGGTGATGTGGAGAAGAGATCAGGGAAGTGAATTTCGTCTTTAGGGTCCCTTGATGTATACCCAAAATTGAGTGTTCTCTTCTTAAGGGAGCAGTGATATGGTCAGCCTGACCAATTGGAAACCATATACTGATTCCTGTGGGAATTAGGAGAACCAGCTGCTGAGTCTCAGTCCTTGGAGGTCCTGGACAGGTTCCATCTAGCCACAATCAGAGTGGATTCTGAGGTCAGAGTATGAGAGGATATTCAGAGGGAGGGCATAATTTATATTGGAGGTTTGCCAGTCCCCTTCAGTGCACAAAAAAGTCCAAGAAACACTGAGTGGCTCTGATGCATCTGTGGGTTCTCAGGAATCAGAGATGTGCAGGTATCTTCACCTTGGCCTGGATGCCGCAACCTCCTCATAATCTGCAGGAGACTGCCTTTGGAAAGGAAAAGTGATGACCTGGGACACCTGGGCTACTTATACCCTTTTTTAAATTTAGAAACAGGTTGTGGCAATAAACCTCTGTGTCTGCCTCTTCTGTTCTGGGGTTCTGGGCATAATTCTGGGCTGATCCAGAAGCCTCAGTTTCAGGGTCTGTGGCATTGAAAGTCACTTTCTCCTGCACTGGAAATAACAATTATATTGGTAGGTATTTTATGGGCTGGTAACAACAAGATTCCTGGTGCTGCCTCCCAAACTATGGTGATTGGAAGTTCTTGGCTCTGAGTGTCACTGATCTTCTCAGGTACCATCTCTGACAACATAGAATCCCTGAGTATCTCAGGTCTCCAGTCTGAGGGTGAGGCTGATTACTATTGTTCAACGAGGAAAAAAGGCCTCATTGATCACATGGTGCATCAGACCCATGTGAGTCTACGACATAAACCTGCACTTATCCTCCCATAATGCTGATCCTCCCATGACTAAGTGTTTGTGACAATCAGTGTGGGTTACTATGGCAAACATAACAGTGTCCATGTCTGAGTGTCTGACTCTCAGACAACATACCAGCTTTAAATGATCAGCAAGAGTTGTGTTTTAGATAGTTTTTTTTGTTACTGTTGTGACCAAAAGACCTGACAAGAACAATTTTAAGGAATAAAAGTTTATTTGGGGCTCACATTTTCAGAGGTCTCAGTCCACAGATAGCTTTATTTCTTGAGGCTCAAGATGAAGCAGAACATCAGGGCAAAAGAGTGTGGTGGAGGAAATCAGCTTAAAATATCACACTTGGGATTGGGTGGTGGGACACAGAGAGAATGCACTTTCCTCCACATGGAACAAATATAATCTAGAAAGACATGCCTCTAGGGACCCAAGTTCTCTAGCCACAACCAACCTGCTCACAGTTACTGTACACTGAATCCCTATCAGGGGATTAATGTACTGATTAATTTAAGGCTTTTGTAACCAAATTATTTCACATTTAAACTTTCTTGCATTGTCTTACACATGAGCTTTTGGGGGACATTTAATCTAAACCATTAGAAGTTCTGTCCTTGTGTTTCATATTTGAGAGCCTTATTTGCATACCATCAATTACATTCCATGTGAGTATGCAATAGGATATGTTTATTTTGTATTGTCAAGGTTTGTGAAGCCCTAACTTAATCTAAATTTAAAATACTTCATCATCTTACAAAGAAATAATTATTAGTCTGAAATCTGATAATCTTTAGTTTTGGCTTATAACTCCATTTATCTACATAATTTAAGAGATCAGTGCATTAAATGATTACTAGTATATTCTTTTGGACATATTAACACACAAAAATGCAATTTTCTTATATCAGTTCTATGTTTCTTTTTACTGCTAATTAAAACTCCATTGTATAGGTGAACTAGGTGGTTTATCCCTCTATCAGTTATTGGATATATGAGTGTTTAAAATCTTGGCATTTATGAGTAATTCTGCTACATTCTTTGTAAATTTCAAATTCTTTTGTGGATATGCTTTCTTTTCTCTTAGGTAGTAAATGGGAGATAAATTTTTGGACTGTATGTTAACTCTCTTGAAGGAAATGTGTACTGATTTTCAAAGTGGATATACCAATTTTGTTTGCCATGAGCAATGTGAGTGTCTATTTCTACATATTCTGGCCCAAATTTATTATTACCTGTCATTTTTAATAAAGCCACCCTGAATGGAAATTAATTTGTATCTCATTATGGATTTGCTTGCATTCTAAGGACTAATGACATTAAGAATTATTCAAAATACTTGATTCCACACAGCCTCACAGCATCTGGACAATTACCTGATGAGGAATACATAAGTAAATTCTATGATATAAATAAAAATTGGGCAAAGGGAATGAAATACAACATAAATTGTTTGCAATGGGCCTAGGATGGACTTCAACACGAGGAAGCAGACACAACACACTTTCTTGTCAGAAAGAAGCATATATTCAGCCCTTTCAAAAGATGAATGAATAAGAGAAATGAAGCAGAATCACTTAGCCAAGAAGGAGAATGACTTTATGACATTTGCCAGTAAATGGGTGGGCCTGGAGACTATCATGATAAGTGAAATAAGCCAATCCCCAAACTAAAGTTTGAATATTTTCACTGATATGTGGAAGTTAACACAAATAAGAGGTCAGCTTGTGAATAAATCTTCAGGTTGATAGGAAATGATCTGGAACATGCTGTGCCCACATCTCAGGTAAGTCTGAAAATTTAGCGTTTTGCACATAGAGCAGCGAACCTAGATGTTCCTTCCACTGTGTGGCCTACTCCTCCCAAGGGTTCACTCTTGTGTCTAGAGGCAGGCACAAATTAACACCTTCCAAACAAATCCTAGTTCTTTGTTTCTGTGAAGTTTACCTAAAAGTCCCATGTGGTAAAGTCTTGATTTCCAATTCATGATGCTATTGGGAGGTGGTGGGACTTTTAAGAGACAGAGACTGGTGGGGCTCTTTGTCATTGATGACATAACTTTGAAAGGGATACTGGAACCCCAGCCCCCTTCCCTTTTGCTCTTTCTTGCATTTGGCAATGAAGTGAATACTTCTTCTCTTTTATAAATACTTGCTATAATGTGCTGCCTAAGTGATTTCTGCTCTAGGTCATGAAAAATTGGAAAATATGAGTTGATTTTTCTCAAGTATTTAGTTATAGTTATAGAACTGACTCACAGACCTAGCAACAGGAAGAGTTTTACAAGAATCCCAAATGAAGACCCAGTATGAAAAGAATTGTCAAACCATCTAAGTGTCATTAAATATAAGCTATAAGATAGACAAAGACCATATTTGAATGAAAAATAGATATCCAGAAGTCATACTAAATAAATTAATGGGGTTATTATTACTATTATATTGATTCTATCACTATAAGATTAAGATAGGGGGAATAGATTAAATTATGACAATAAGAGAAGTAAGGAAACATCATGTTAAAAAACAGACATTGACTAGACATGAACAAGTGAGGACAAATACAAGATTGTCCCTGAGGCTTTTCTGAGAGCAGTTGTTTTGAATTTTTGTGCCATCTGCATCACTGTGAGTGTAGAAATACGGTTTTTCATTAGGCACATTAAGTTCTTCTGGTTGATAAATTGATGAGCATTCACTTGAAACAATGAGAATTTTTAATAAATGTGGTCATGAAGCCACAAAGTAGCAGAAACAAGAGGAAGTTTAGAAAAGATTCTAATAATGAGGGAAAAAAGGAACTTAAGAATTTGAGCAGGAACCAGGGAGGATAAAAATATGTTATCATCTTAAACTGAGGACAAGGATTTTCTTCATTCTCTTTCTCTTTCTGACAATTGCTATCTAAGTCATTGCAGCCCAGCCTGTGCACTCATGTATCCTTCATGGCACATCTCAGTTCTGCCCCTCAGGAATGTAAATATCTGCACATGTCACATCTGAAATCCTCTTCAATCCTCCCTGTAACCTCTCTTTGGGCCAATCAAATAGGTGCTAGTCTCTCCTAAACCTACAATCATCTTATCACCTGGGGCCCAGAACTGAAGATGGTAGTCAGTATGTTTATACTTACTGCATGAATAATTAAGTAAAAATGCATACATAATGAACAGCCAGCCTTAGCTGATAAAGTTTTTTCATGGTTTTTTTTACCATTTATTCCTTGATTGAATGGGGTCATCTGGGTTTTATTGTGAGCTCTTCTCTCTTATTAGTATCCACATTCCTCATTAGTGACTCATCTCAACAGCCTGGACCCCATCTTCAACACCAAGGTGGCAGCATGCCACTAGAGAAGATTGCAGTCAACTGCTTCTGAGCAAAGAAGCCAAAATTTCTGACTCCTTCCCAAGTATTTAGTTCTTTTATGCATGGAGAAACTATCTAATTGCCATATTTTCCACATTATTCAATAGTGATAGCTTCTGCCTATTTATTCAAACAAGAAATGTCCAGTTTCTAATATAGTCTTTCTTTCTCACCCAGCAGGTCCTTGAGGTTAACATGTTATGAAGATTCCATCTTTGAACAGAACTCTGATGAATCTCCCCATTCTGTTTTCCCTTCTCATTGCTTCTGTATGGATAAATTAATTTCTTAATAAACATTTTGAGAATCTCCAGCAATGCAATATAAGTATAATATATATTTATATAAATATTATATATATGTATATATACACACACACACACACACACACAATGTCTGTCCTCTATATTTTCATATATATATCACATACACATAATTTAAGGGTATTCAACCTTCTTGCCAGAGACTCCCACATGCTAAACATGCACTCTACCAGTGTGCAACATTCCCAGCTACCCTCATTCAATTTTATAAACTCAACTGAAAGTACAATTCCTCTGAGAAGTCTGCCTTAATGTCCCAAATAGTAAGTTTCAATTGTTTAGAATTTGTATTTTGGTAGAGCTTGTCACATTCACAATATTGTGTTCTTTCTTCCCTACATTACATAATTCTAAAATGACAAACAACATGCTAATATTGGTGAAATTGTGCTTATGTGAAACTTATCACTCAGGCATTCCAGGCAAAGCCATGTATCCAACGATGGTGGCAAATTCTGTGGCATTCAGCTCTATACTTCTGAGGACACTAAAGATTAACCTGTGACCAGACGGTGGTGAAGAGGAGCTGTGCAGGGCCTTACATTGTGTTTTTCACAGCTGGCTCAGGTCTAGCAGGGGCTGAGCTGCTTCCTGTGCTCCCCAAGGAGGTCTTTAGTCTGGGGCTCTCAGGGCCTGGTGATGGCTCCTAATCAGGATCCTGTGCAAGGTTTCCAATAGCTGCTCTGTCTATGACATTTCCTATGGTGAAACTCAGAACAGGCATCTCTCTCAGCATCCTTTCCCTTCAGATCCTCTCTAAGGCCTATGAATCAGAGATCAGATGTACTCTGAGAAAGCAGAAAGGGAGGAGTTTAATTTACATGAACTACCTTTTTTTTCCCCCTGAGCACACCAGAGAGGGTAAGACAAGCCTGGAGTAGTAGAGACCCTCTGTGCCCTTACTCCTCCTGCTACTTTCTGATTAAATAGGTAGAGACAGGTCTCAGAGACTCAGGACAGACCCATCCTATGTCAGTTTTTCTAGTTCAAACACCAGTATCTTAAATATGGTTCCCACTCTAGCACCCATGATTTTCTGTGTTTTCAGGTTCTCTGCCCAGCCTCTGCTGACTCAGCCACCTTCCCTTTCTGCACCTCCTGAAGCATCTGTCAGACTTATCAGCACCCTGAGCAATGTCTTCAGTGTTGCTGAAAAAGGGATATGGGGGTACCAGGAATGGGGGAACCATTCTAGATTTTCCTTGAGATACTACTCATATTTGGATAATTTCTATGGATTTGGGGACTCTGTTCTCTTCTCTGCCTCATTTCTGGGCTGCAGCCTGAGGATGAGGCTGAATATTACTGTGTAATTGGCCACCATAACGTTTTTCAGAGTGACACAGTCAGATGGGGAATTAGTATAATAAAACAATCAGCCCACTCAGGACTTTGTACTATACCTATTCACCAACTTTAAATTAATATCCCTCTATTATAACATATATTTAAGTAAGTTATGTATCACAATGTCTTTCCTCTAAATTTTCTAATCAGTTTCTGAAGTCAGAGGAAAACTGAAAAAACTAAACACCAAAACAAATAACAACAAAAATAAACATAATAACATTCAAACTTTTCCTTGTGATCCATATGTTGATCTTCATTTATAACCAGAGCCTATTGAATTAGATTTTTTCCCCCTAGAAAAAAAGCAAATCAGTTTTCTTCTTGGCCATGAGCCAGAGAACATTCCAGCAGGTGGACATTCCTCTACAGCATGGGCTCTGCTCTTGGAAGATTCAGAAAAGATCCCACCTGTTTGTCTCCAGTTATTTGTGCTCTGGGCAGTAACAGGCTCTCAGGGATTGAGACACTAAGATGTGAAATGTTTTGTGAGGATAGAGGATCAAAGAAATTTTAGGCTCAGGGTTGTCCTGGCTTCCTTGCTGGGTATCTGCATCTTCAGTTTTGATGTCAAGGAGAGAATGCTAGGCATTTGGGTAGAGAAGTGGTAAGGAGTTTAGAACTGAAAACAGAAAACTTTCTTGAGGGACCTGAGTGACAGAAGGTGAGGCTCCACCATTGATTAGAAAACTCTGAGAGTCCTCCTGGGAAGTTGAGTGAAATAAGTCCCAAGAATGACACTCTTCTCCATGTGACACTACTCAGGATAATGTAGACTTTCATAGGTAAGTTTTTTCTGAGATCATTTAAACTGACATCTGTCCTTCTCTCCTCTAATACCCATTGGGGGTTCTAACACTCTAGATTTTAGGAGTGAACTGTGGACCTTCAGTGAGCAGAAATTCCCACGTGTGTGTGTGTGTGTGTGTGTGTGTGTGTGTGTGTGTGTGTGTGTATGCATACATTTGTCCATATATACTGTACCTCAGAACCTGAGGTCATTTTGTTTTACACAGAGAGCAATAAGAAGCTTTGGAGGTTACTATGGCAATTGGTACCCAGGATTTCCTGTGAGAATTCCTAGATCTGTGACATCAGATATAAGTGATCAGTCATCATGGATTCAGTCCTAAACTTGCGCCAAAGTGTGTCAGTAGTGTCTCAGCACAAAATACCAGGGTGGTTTTACTCTTGGGTAAATAAAATCAGAAAGGTCCATTTGCTCTTGCCAGGTTATGAGATGGTTGAAGACGCAGGACCAGAGGCCAGCAGGGGGAGATGTTGCACTACTCATGACAGGACAGGACTCTGCACCAAACCAAAAAGGAAAATACTGGTTTTACATCCCTGTGCAGAAGTTGTCCTGAACAAAGTGTGACATTTCTGCACTTGGGTCCCCAGGAGCCACATGAGCCTTGGGATTTGACCCACATCCTTGCTTCATATTTCATTTTTCCACCATCTTTGGAGTGATTGTTTAGGCCTGTTGTCCAGACAGAATGGAAAAATGGTTACAGAGCAGGATGAAATTCAGATAAAGAACAAGCCAAGAAGACTATCTTGAGAGAACATAAGAAGAAATTAGGCAAGAGTAGATATCAATACTGAAATAAGAAATCAGTGAGCCCATTTAATTTATGGAGAAAAATGCAAAAAATTATCATTAACAATATTAGTTGACTTGGTTTTGGTAAGACAACATAGACAACACATGGGTTTTTAGAAAATAAAGAGAGGTTTATTTTGGTTCATGGATTTGAGTGTTTAAGCCTAGAATGGGTAGCCAAATGTGTTTTAGACAATGGAATATGATAAGGTGGGGAAGGGTGACAAAGGTGAATACTCACATTAAGCTGGGAAATTTAGAGGGATTGGGAAGGAACAGGATGTTATATATGGGTGTCCACCATATTTGTGGACACACCTTCAATGAACTAAGGCTTTCTCAGAAGGCCCTATCCCCTCTCACAATGTACTATCACCAGGTAGTCCTATCACCCTGAGGGGAAGCCTCTATGTATGGACCTTTGGCAAATACTCAAATTGCACCCACAGTTTAGCAGTATGTTAGGAAATGGAATTCATGTTAGACTGAGAAAGACTTATCTTGACCAACAGGCAGGATTTGGGCTAAAAAGTTTGTTTGTTTGTCTGTTTGTTTGTTTGTGTTTGTGTGTGTGTGAGATCTATGAAGGATGCTAAACATAGACTTTGAAGGGTGGGTAGGTATAAGAGTTATAAGACAATGTCAGATGTCACAATCAGGGAGATAGCATCTAAGCTCTCAGAAATGGGACTTGAGCCACTTGTAGGGGAGAAAAATGGAATCATAAGACCCACCTCAATTGGACTTCAATGGGACTAATCAATACACTTTGCATTTCCATAGTTGTAGGATATATCAGTGTGGTCCTTCAGTGATAAAATACACAGCCCAAATTAAACACTTACCTGAATCCAGCAGTATCACCTCTACACACAAGGGAGCTGTTTTTGCTTTGCTGACATGAGTTCCAGGTACCCCTGAAACTTCTTTGCTCCCAGGTATCCTATTCCTCATTTTACCTTTGGCCCCTTATTGCCAACTGGACATCACAGGAGAAAACTGTTTATTCATGCTTCAATGAGGATGTCTGAGACAATTTCAGAGGTAGACAGGACACACTGTAGAGGTTAGGATAATTTGCTGGTCACTGTGATTTCCTAATTCATTTGTATTTAAATATGTGACAAATATGTTAACCTATTGTTTTTTCTGTTTTTACATTGCATCTGAATAATTTGTCATTTTCTTTCAGGGAGTTGTAAATAAAAACTTACACTATTACGTTTTTTTATATATTAAAAGTAGTATTTTTATTTCTTTCTCACTAAACTTTCAGATTGTACTCTTTGTATTACAAACACACATAATCAAATCTGTATGTAGATACTTTAACAGATACTTTTGACTGCTGGCCATAACCAAGTTTCATGTTAACACGGCCATAACCAACTTTCAAGTTAACACGAGTAGATCTCTTAAAATACCCCTAAAATGAATTATTTAGAAAGAAACAATAGTAACAAAGAAATGTAATAAAATAATTATGAGCAATTTAGAAATTTTATTTTAGTTTGTATTTATGACCACCATTTTAAAAAAGAAAATCTTACTTCACAAAAGAATTTAAGGAGTATTATTCTGGACTCCCCAAGTATCCTCATCTAGTACTTCTAATCATCTTCACAAGTGAAAGCATCTTAAAATGGTAGAGATGTTTACATTAATTTGATCATAAATATTAACATTTTTTCATGTATGTTGAAAATGTTTTTTTAAAATTATTTTTGATGCTGGTAAGAATCTCATACTTTATCTCAAATTCTATAGTTACACCTGTGCTAAAGCCATATAACAGATGACTTCTTAGAGTGGAGGCAGATGATTCCTAAACCTTGTGCTGCTGCCATGGGTGTCTGCAATCTGATCCTAGGGCTCTACTGAGGATACTTGAAACAGTTTCCATATTCAGTCAGTGGGAGACCTCTGTCTCTGGACCTTACTATGGAGTGCCCTACAATCCTGGCTCTGGAGTGTCAGTATGGTATCTATGCTGAAGAAAAAGGGCCTGAGCGTTAACTCAAGGAGAACAACACTCATTTACTGGAGAGGAAAGTAATGTACACCAGGAAGTCCTGGGTTTGCGGTAAAATAGATGAACTAGGTAGACATGGAGAATTCACCGTTGTTTTCATTCCATCTCTGACTTTCAAAAGATGAAATTTGTGCCTGGATTGAAGAAGTGTGAGGAAGCTGATCTCATGAAAGGCATCAACTAAGACTCACGTGTCTCAGTTCCGTATAGTCACTGGTCTATGAGAGTCCCCAGCACCTGCTTTTTTCATGATCTCCTTCAGTGGACATCAGGCTGAACACTGGGGCAGGAAGAGAAAGGAAGTTTGATTTGCATGAAAAATCTGGGTCTGAAGAGGCCTTAAAATGCCAAAATCAAAGTGAGGAGTTTGAGGACACTAAGTGCTTGTGGAGATCCCCACCATGGCCTGGATGATGGTTCTACTGGTGTTCCTCTCTTATGGTTCAGGTCAGGGGAGGGTAACTGCATCCTGGGGTGCCTACATAAAAGCACTGTTTTAGGAGGACCTCTCTTAATAACAATAACTGTCTCCCTTATTGCTTTTAGTGGTGGATTGTCAGACGACTGTGATCCAGGAGCCCTCACTGTCTGTGTCTCCAGGTGGGACGGTGACACTCACCTGTGGGCTTAGTTCTGGGTCAGTCTCTACAGGTCACTACCCAGACTGGTACCAGCAGAATCCAGGACTTGCTCCTCGTCCACTTATCTACCACACAAACAACCGCTTCTCTGGGGTCCCTGATCGATTCTCTGGTTCCATCCTTGGAAACAAAGCTGCCCTCACCATCACAGGGGCTCAGTCTGATGATGAGGCTGATTATTACTGCTTACTCTATATGGGTAGTGGCATTCACACAGTGACTTAAACCTATGGGGAAGTACAACCAAAACCTCTTCATGTGCTCAGAATGTCTCATACTTTACAGGCTGGAGAGAGATTGATAGGGTGAAAATGTTCAACACTTTCATGGGAAGATGATGATGCGTGACTCCTTATCCTACCAGTGTATTATGCCAGGGCCTCATCCTGTCTCTCCCAGTGTGTGTCCATTTCTCAGTGTGCCTCCTCCTACACTGGTCTTCTACTCTCCCTCTTCAGTTGGGAGAAGGAGAAGAGGAGCTCATCTCCAAATAGGTAACCATCAGGAAGATTCAGAGAATCCTCCCCTACCTTAAAGACTCTTCTCACTCCAAATACTAACAAATGATGATTAGTGTTTTCTCATATATTGATTTTATTATGGAGATCAAAATAGTAGTCAATTTGCTTTTTAATTATAACAGCAAAATTGCTTTTATTTTTAATGATTATAACAATATAATTTTGCTTTTCTAATTATGTTATTAATTTAGTTGTGTGGATTTATGATTAATATGCAGTCAGAATCACCATCTATGTCTAAATTATCCCCATATAAAATTATCAAGGCATTGCAAAGAACGGTGATCTAATTTCAAATGACAGCCACAAGATTGGATGTATACCTGCAAATGTTTTTTGTAAGCATATTTTCAATGGGTCATATGAATATCTGCATATTTTAATGTGTCATATGAATATCTAGTATATGCATTACTAGAAATTCTCATAGAAGTATGACTTCTAAACACTATTCTTTCATCTGTTGGGCTGACTCTTCTGATGAAGGATATAAAGGTGCAGGATTGAAGATTATACATGGACATGAATAGGCCCTATTGCACTCAATGCTGACCAAACATGTAAAGAAGATATGTTTAAAAATTCATTATGAGTTAGATTTTTTGTTTTATATATAGAAAATGGTATTATAAACTAATATGTTAAGGTAATACACAATGAGAAGAAAAGTGAACTATATATGTTACGATCCTGATATGTGGTTATTGTTGCTGTTATGTTGCTCTTATTAACCTTTTAAAATCTACATTTAAGTTTTTAACTGCTAAAAAGTCCTCATGAGTATGAATGAAAATTAACTCCACCACATTGCAAAGGAATAAATGAATTTCTACAGTATAATTTTTAGTCTGAAAAAGTTAATTTGGTGGAGCTCTCAATCAGTCTTCAAAGCATAGAACCTCCTGGCAAACTTGAAAGTATTCCCTACTTGTAGAGATTACATCAGCTGTAGTCTGTGGCATCTCCATGTAGCCCTAAATTTAGCTGGTGTGCACAATGCATTCTGGGAGAAATAGGCCAGAAAGCGGTATATGTTTTCAGTGGATGGTGATTTGTGGTCAGGAACTGTGGCTGCATCAATAGAAGAGTAGGGCACATGATTCCTTCAGTGCCTTCAGTTGCTGGGTAAACATGAAGTGATGATAGGAAATCATAAAATAATATATTTTATTTCAGTGCCCACTTGAGATGTGGTCTATAGAATAATGGTCTTTGAGATATATTTACTTATTCTAAACTAACTCATATAGAAGATGGTATCTACCAAAAAATATAGCAATACCTATTAACTGTGAAAATAATTGCTCTTTCTTTTATTTTCTTTTTCTCGTTCTGTGTGTATGCTCACACATATGTGTTTGTATGGCAGACCTGAGGTGCAAATATACCTACCTACATTTAAATGAACTCATACACAAATGTATTTTTATATTTGGATTATTAATGTTATAAAAATTCTTACTGTGAATTTTACAAGTTTTCATCAATCAACCAAACAACATGTTTTTCCGATTTTTCCCTCAAATTACTTTCTCTCTAAACTGACTTTTTTTTTAGTATAACAACTGTGTAAAGCAGATGCAAATGTTAGATAAGATAATGATTTAGGAGGAGACAAAATGGAAAGGAGCTGGAGGAGCACAGACACCTTCAGATCACAGTTCTGACACCTGTGACAGGAGCAGGGGAAGAAAGGATTGGGTAGGAGGATCCTCTGACCACAGGCAGGGCTGAGATTCTCTGCTGGCTGAGTGACTCCTGGAACCTGAGTACCCATCAGAGGGACACTAGCTCCTACAGAAGGATCCTAGACTAGTTACCCCAGAAGTTGACATTGCCCAGAGCTAGCTAAGAGGAGAGAACCGACATCAAAATTTGTTTCCATGAGGGATTCCTTCTAACACCTGTGATGGGTACTTCCTGGGTGCTCCAACAGCTTTGGTGATGCATTCAACCTCAGGACAGCAGTTGTGCCTATTCCCTTCTCTGTACTCCCCTATCTGAACCCAACATGAAATTGAGGTTGAGTTCTTTCAGGGCTTTTGAGCCCTTGCTATCTAGAGGCCCTGCAACCACTGAGATACCCCTCTTCCCTAACTTGCACCAGGAAAAAGTCCCTCAGTCCTGGAGTGTCATTTTGGGCAATCCTCTCTCCCCATGTGTGTGACTCCTGCTGTTCCCACAACCTGGGACCACTACTTGAATTCTCTAGGTGTCTCTAGTGTCTGATGCATGTGAAATACCTTATTTATTCTTAAAGATTAAATGAATGAAAGAAGAAATGAAAGACTCATCTAATTCACTTAATTTTAGCATTATTCCTATTGGAGGGGAAAAATTTCTGAAGCACTGATTATCTCTGAGCTTTCTGAATAATTTTCACCTTTGGATACCAGGGTCACAATGTGATAAATGTACAAAAACAAACAAACAAAGAAACAAACAAACAACAAGAACAACAAGAACAAAAACCCTTCCTCCTGCTTTTATAACTCGCCTCTCCTTTGTGAATCTGAAAACACGTGTAGCATTTCCCATATTTTGTTCTATGGATTACCTATTACTCTGCCACGTGAGGTTCATTTTGTCCAGGAGTCTCAGTAAAAATCACTTGGCATTTCACCACTTTTATATTTCTTCTGCTCTCATCTTACACCACACACCCACAAATCCCCCTTGCCAGATATCTTTGTCCCAATTGTGTCTTATAATTTCCCCACAGCTGATGCTCTAATACAGGATATAATGATATGCATGGTCCAGATTAAACACATTTCAGTCAATGCAGAATTCATTTTAGGAAAATAAACAGATGTACATATGGGCAAAGTCCATGCACATTGACATTGGTGTGGTCCCAGCAATTTTTTCCCCTAAACTTCAATTACTAAGTAAGCTAGTTCATCATGCCACCTTCTCTGTGTCCAGGGACCCAGACACTTCTAGTACACATGGGGAAGATACAGGGGATAGGGACATTTGCATGATCAGCCCCAAATCTGGGAGACCAATGGAGCTGGTATAAAAGGCCTGGGGCAGTAGGAGCTATTATAGTGAGGCCTAAGAAGAAGCTATGTTCACCATGGACTGGACTCTTTTCCTCCTTTCAATCTTCTCTCAATGCACAGATAGTTACAGGCCTCAGAGTCCTATGCGAGGCCCATAGCCTGAGTCATTACTCTCTGCCTTAAATTCCCAAGTCTCTGACCCCTGCCTCTGCTTTTCACTTTGATGGCTCTGTGCATATAGGTTCCCTCTCTTTGCCTGTGCTGACACAGCCATTCCCCTTCTCTGATCTCTAGGATCAACAGCCAGACTCACCAGCACTCTGAACAAAGACCTACTGTTGGTAGGAAAAAAAACATGTAGTTGTACTAGCAGGACTTATATCTAAGTGCTACTCAGACAACCTTGTATCTGACTCAGACTCAGACAAACAGCTGGGGCCCAGTTCCCCAAATGAATTTCTGGATACAAAGATGTCTCAACCAATGAAGTGTATTTGTAAGTATCTGGCCTCCAGTCTGAGGACAAAAATAATAATTTTTAAACATCATAAATTTAGTATTGCTCAAAACTTTATATTAATCTTGACATATCATATATCATACATTTGTTTCAAATGGGGTATGAATTC
Source organism: Ictidomys tridecemlineatus (assembly GCF_052094955.1). NCBI lineage: Eukaryota > Metazoa > Chordata > Mammalia > Rodentia > Sciuridae > Ictidomys > Ictidomys tridecemlineatus. Next base: position 111,290,571 of record NC_135478.1, on the reverse strand, counting down.
TTATTATTCCCACGTTTACAGATTGCAGGATCACATTGATTATACAGCCACATTTATACATACTGCCATACTAGTGTCTGTTGTATTCTGATGCCCTTCCTATCCCCTTTCTATCCCCACTCCCCTCCCCTTTCCTCCCTCTACCCTATGTACCATAACTCATCTCTCTCTCTCTCTCTCTCTCTCTCTCTCTCTCTCTCTCATTTAATTCCCCTTCACCTCACATCCTCTTATATGTATTTTTGTGTAACAATGTGGGTCTCCTTCCATCTTCCATGCAATTCCTCCTCTCTCTCCCTTTCCCTCCCACCTCTCATCCCTGTTTGATGGTAATCTTCTTCTCATGCTCTTCCTCCTTGGTCTGTTTTGAGTCACTCTGCTTATATCAAAGATGACATTTGGCATTTGTTTTTTTAGGGACTGGCTGACTTAACTTAGCATAATCTGCTCTAATGCCATCCATTTCCCTGCAAATGCCATGATTTTGTTATTTTTTAGTGCTGAGTAATATTCCATTGTGTATATATGCCACATTTTTTTAATCCAGTCATGTATTGAAGGGCATCAAGGTTGGGTCCCAGTCTAGCTATTGTGAATTGTGCTGCTATGAACATTGATGATGCTGTATCCCTGTAGTATGCTCTTTTTAGGTCTTTTGGGAATAGTCTGAGAAGGAGAATAGCTGGGTTGAATGGTGGTTTCATTCCAAGTTTTCCAAGGAATTTCCATACTGATTTCTAAATTGGCCACACCAGTTTACAGTCCCACCAGCACTTGTTGTTGTTTGACTTAATAATGGCTGCCTTTCTTACTGGGGTGAGATGGTACCTTAAAGTGGTTTTAATTTGCATTTCTCTGATTACTAGAGATGGTGAGAATTTTTCATGTATTTGTTGATTGATTGTATATCTTTCTCTGTGAAGTGTCTGTTCAGATCCTTGACCCATTTGTTGATTGGGTTATTTATTTTCTTATTGTTTATTTTTTTGAGTTCTTTGTATACTCTGGAGCTTATCTATCTGAAGTGTGAGGGGTAAAAATTTGTTCCCAGGATGTAGGCTCCCTATTTACCTCTTTTATTATTTCTCTTGCTGAGAAAAAAACTTTTTAGTTTGAGTAAGTCTCATTTGTTGATTCTTGATTTTAACTCTTGTGCTATAGGTATCCTCTGAAGAATTTGGAGCCCGACCCCAGGAGATGGAGATTAGAGCCAACATTTTCTTCTATTAGACACAGAGTTTCTGGTTTGATTCCTAGCTTGTTAATCCATTTTGAGTTAACTTTTGTGCATGGTGAGAGACAGGGATTCAATATCATTTTGTTGCATATGGCTTTCCAGTTCTCACAGCACCATTTTTTGAAGATGCTATTCTTTCTCCATTGCATGCTTTAATCACCTTTGCCAATATAAGGTGATTGTGATATTGTGGATTTGTTTCTGTGTCCTCTATTCTGTACTATTGGTCTACCTGCCTGTTTGGGTATCAGAACCATGCTGTTTTTGTTACTATTGCTCTGTAGTATAATTTAAAATCTGGTATCACTATACCACCTGTTTCACTCTTCCTTCTTGGGATTTCTTTTGCTATTCTGGGTCTCCTATTTTTCCAGATGAATTTCATGATTGCTTTTTCTATTTCTGTGAGAAATACCATTGTGAGGAGAGGAACATGGAGGTGGGCAGGGAGGCAGCACTCACATTACCTCCTCAGCCACATGGACAGAGAGACATCTTAGAACATTTAGATTCTGCCTGCTGAAAAACTCCCAGCAAAATTCCGCTAAAGTGAGACCTAGGCAGTGAGTTTGTGCTTCTTGGAGGTGGCAGCTTGTTCAAGCATGGGTGAATCTCAGGCACCTTGTGTGCAGAAGTGCTGGCCAGCTGTCTGGTGACCAGCCGCAGACAGAGGAGTTTCAGCACTGCAGGAGACCACCAGCGGCATAGAGAAAGGAAGAGTTGGACCCTTTGACGTTGTTGCTAACCAAGAGACAGTGGACTGAGAACTGAGACCCAGACCAGGACAGATCAGAGATAGAACAGACCCACCTGTCCCATTGGACAACGCAGCAAGCAGTCTGGAGCCCGCCATAGCAGAGAGCTGATGTCACCAGGGTTCAGCGGAAGGGATTCCTTCCCAGCAAAATTGGCTTTAACAGGTGTGTGACTCCCACCCCCAGATACATACAGCTGGGAAATCTCAAAAATCTCTCCCAGATCTCTGTGGACGTGATTGTAGGGGCAGAGGGAAGCAGAGGGCACACCTGACATCCAACTCCCCCTACCACCAGGTGCGACAGCCAAGGCGTTTTCCACCAGCTCCCAGGGTGGGCCCACCCATGAGGACCTGGCAAAATAAGGTAACTGTTCCCATATCACCCTATCCACAACCTTAGGGTCTAGGTGAAAGGCAAACAGAGAGAGTGCTCAATCGTTCGGGAGAACAGGGCACTCAGGGGGATTCAACTATAACTTGATCTGTGGAGAACGCCACCAGTGAGTGGGGCTGTCTGGCAGGAAAAAGGGAGGGAGGGGCCTGAGATGAGAAATGGGCCTGTGCAACCAGGATTGGAGAGCCACCCAGTAGGGGAAGAGGAGCCACCTTACAGGGATTGTATTTTGTATATAGATTGCAGAAGCTTGGCTCAGAGGGCACAGCTCCACCCACTGGAAGAGAAGAAAATAGAAGTGTAATACTATATTTTAAAAAAATTATATAATTTTTTTTCTTTTCCATTTTCAATTTTTATTGTTCTTTCCATTTTCTTTTATTCTATCTATTTTCTCTTCCTCTTTCTCTTTAAGTAATTCTTCCTTCTCCTTCTCCTAACATTCATCCCAAGCATTACAACTTTCATTACGTGTTATTTTTTAAATTCAAATAGGTGCATGTCGCAAGGCTGTCTATAGTGCTACTAAGTCCCTAGCTACCACCAAATACCCTGGTTCATTTGTCTGTTAATATCCCCCTTCAGTAGAGCAATCTTCCAAAGTAGCCAAGATATACTAACCCTCATACCATCATAGCACCCAACCTATACATAAAGTCCTAAGAACAAACAACAGATTGGTATACGCCTACAGAATCCGTAAGCCTTTTATGAAATGAATGAATTTGCTTTAAATTACAATAAATCCCAACATCTCTAGATATAATCTCCCATCACAAAGGAGAGACCCCAGAGATATACAAAACCAAAACAAATTTATAGGAGAAAAGAGAAACACAGCAGTTAAACAGAGTTGGAAAGTAACATGAACACCATGAAAAAAAAAAAACAAGGGAAAAAGGATTACAAACAATGCGGGACAACTTAAATTTACAGGAGAACCTAGAATCAGAAAAATGGACAAAGAAAGAACTGAGTCAGATGGAATGGAATCTTAAAGAAATCATTAGACAGCAAATCTAAACAATGAAAGAATACTTTGAAAATGAATTACATAAACAGATTCAAGAAGCACAAAATCCACTCTACTAGGAGATATAAAAAAAATCAATAATCCTAGAAATGCAGGAAAACATAAACCAAATCTTTTTGAAATGAAAGTATTACAAGTATACTAGATCAAGAAGAAGACAGAACATAAGATAATGAAGACAAAGTATATCATATCAAAAATAGTCTAGTTGATGCAGAAAAGCTGGTAAGAAACCATGAGTAAAACATCCAAGAGATATGGGATATCATAAAAAAAACAAACTTAAGAGTCATTGGGATAGAGGAAGGTATAGAGGTCCAAACCAAAGGAATGAGCATTCTGTTGAATGAAATAATTTTAGAAAACTTTCCAGACATAAAAGATGGAATGGATTGCCAAATCCTGGAAGCCTATAGGACACCAAACATACAAAATCGTAATAGAACAACTCCAAGACACATTATTATGAAGATATCCAACATTTAGAATAAGGAGAGAATATTAAAAGCTACAAGAGAAAGGAGGCAGATTACATTCAAGGGTAAGCCAATTAGTTTAAAGGTAGATTTTTCATCACAGATGTGAAAGCGAGAAGATCCTGGAACAACACATTTCAAATGCTGAAAAATAATGGATTCCAACCAAGAATATTGTACACAGCAAAATTAAACTTCAGGTTTGACAATGAAAATAAAATATTTCACAATAAACAAAAGTTAAAAGAATTCACAGCCAGAAAATCAGCACTGCAAAGCATTTTGAGCAAAACACTACAAGAAGAGGAATTGAAAAACAACATCCAAAACCAACAGTGGAAAGTAACCCAGTAAAGGAGAAAAAACAATCAAAGAGAAAAAACAAGCCAAATTAAAACAAACAAACAAACAAACATGACTGGAGTACAAACCATCTATCAATAGTAACCCTAAACTTTAATGGCTTAAAATCACCAATTAAGCAATATAGGCTAGTAACCTGGATTAAAAAAAAAAACAATCCAACAATATACTGTCTTCAGGAGACTCATATGATTGGAAAAGACATAAACAGGCTGAAGGTGAAAGGTTGGGAAAAATCATACCACTCAGATGGTCCTCAGAAGCAAGCAGGAGTGGCAATTTTCATATCGAATAAAATCAATTTCAAACCTAAGTTAATCAAAAGGGATAAAGAAGGACACTATATACTGTTAAAAGGAACCATTCATCAACAAGACATGACAATTATCAATATGTATGTACCAAATAATGGTGCTGCAATGTTCATAAAACAAACTCTCCTCAAGTTCAAGAATCAAATAGACCACAACACAATAATTATGGGTGACTTCAACAAACCTTTCTCACTATTGGACATATCCTCCAAACAAAAGTTGAATAAAGAAACTATAGAACTCAGTAACGCAATCAATAACCTAGACTTAACCGACATATATAGAATATATCAACCACCATCAAGTGGATATACTTTTTTTCTCAGCAGCTCATGGATCCTTCTCAAAGATAGACCATATATTATGCCATAGGGAAACCCTTAGTAAATATAAAAGTGTGGAGATAATACCATGTGTCTTATCTGATCATTATGGAATGAAACTAGAAATAAATGATAAAAGAAGGAAGGAAAAATCATTAGACAGCAAATCCAAACAATTATAGAATAATTTGAAAATCAATTACATAAACAGATTCAAGAAGCAAAAAATCAACTCTACCAGGAGATAGAGATTTAAAAAAAATCAAACAATAGTCCTAGAAATCCTTTTCCTGCATCACCTGGAAAATGAACAATATGTTACTGAATGATCAATAGTAACACTTGGGAAGTTGGGAGAGGAAGAGAAGGAGGAAGAAAAGTAAATGGAAAGAAAAATAAAAAAAGAGTGGGGAAGAGATAGAGAAAAAGGAATGAAAAAGAGAGAGGAAAAGAGAGAAGAGAAAGATAAAAAGAAAAAAGGAAAGAAGGAAAAAAGAAAAAAATGCAATCTTAGAATTCTATTTTCTTCTCTTCAGTAGGAGTCTTATAAAGGAAGTTGGGGCTTAATCAAACATGAGGGAGATTTGGAACTACTTTTTGTTTCTAATACACACAGTTTCTTTGGCTTATTTCCTATGTCATTGATTCACTTTGAGTTGAGTTTTGTGCATCTTGAGAGATAGGGGTTTAGTTTCATTTTGTTGCCAAGGTCAGAGGGCTGACCTCAAATGTGGTTCCCCTGTAGGATGCCCTGTAAGGGATGTAATGGGTAGGTACTGGGTGCTACAACCAGCTTTGGTATTGCATTTACCCTCAGAACAGGGGCTGTGCCTATTCCCCTCATTATACTCCCCTACTTGGACCCAACATGAAGTCAAAGCTTAGAATTTTCAGGACGTTGGAGCCCTTGCTATCTGCAGGCCCTGCAACACTGACATACCTCTCCCTATCCTGCATGAGGAGGAGGTCCTGAGGCCTGAAGTATCCTTTTGGGCAATCTTATACCCTTCTGTGCCTGACTGCTGATGTTCCATAACCTGGGACTACTCTTGGAATTTTCTACATATCTCTAGTGTCTGATGCATGTGAAACACCTTATTTATTCTTAAAGAATAAATGAGTGAAAGAAGAAATGAATGACTCAACTAATTCCCTTCTAGTGGTTAATTTAACTTTAGCATTATTGCTATGGGAGGGAGATGAATCCCTGCAACACTGTTTGTCTCTGAAATTACTAAATATTTTCCATCTTTTGATATCATGGTCACAATTTGACAAATGTACCGCAAAATCTCCTCTAACCTGCTCTTCCACCTGGATTCAGGTCTGTGAATCTGAACACAGATGTTGCCTTTCCCACATCTTTTTCTATGGACTACCTGCTCCTCTCCCACATGAGGTTTATTAGGCCCAGGAGTCACACATAATAGGCACTTGACATTTCATCCCTTTCCTATTTCTTCTGCTCTCATTTTAGACCACAAACTGCAAATTCCTCCTGACAAATCAGTATCTCTACCCATCAGTGCCCAGCAATTGTAATTGCAAATTATTCACTGAATTCTGTAAATGCATTGTTTTTTAAAACAATAACATTGAGTTAAACATGTACACCTCCTTGATGTCTCTGCAGATTGACATGTAAGGACTTGTTTTATTTTTTCTTTCTATTTGCTTTCTTAAACTTCTTAATTTTAGACTGAAGTAAACTATACGTGTGAATAATAGAATTGAGATGTTCTGCCTCAAGTGGAAACAGTGAAATTAAAAGTTTTTATAATGAATTTTCTTACCCATGTAAGATATTTTTCAAACTTAATTACAAATTTCAATATTCCAAGGCCTTAGAACAAACAACAAAATTGGTTAATTTTACTTTAGTCATAATATCAAGCCTGATTGAAAAAATAATCTGCATTTAACATCCCTCCCTCTCTCAGTAATTTTAGAACCTGCATTTTTGTTTAAATTAATGAAGAAAGGGGTTATAATGATAGGCTAATGTCCTTATTTAAGTGGTTTATTCTTCCTATAAATAAGCAGTGTATGCATGCATCTATGCAGTACCCTTAAATATATAAATGGATAAAAATGTGTTTTATGTACACAATAGAATATTACTCAATCATAAAGAGAAAAAACTGTGGCATTTATGAATAAACGGATGAAATTGGAGACTATCATCTTAAGCAAAATAAGCCAATCCTAAAATCACAAACTGTGGATGTTCTCTCTGATATGTGAATGCTAACTAAAAATAAGGGTAGGGTGTCAGGAATAATAGAAATATTTAGGGTTAGATAAAGGGAAATGAAGGGAAGGGATGGGGGATAGAAACAGAAAAGAAGAATAAATCAAACATAGTTTCCTATGTGTATATATGAATGCATGACCAATGTAGTTATACATCCTATACAACCAAAAGAATTGGAAGTTATACTCCATATATGTATAATATATGAAAATACATTCTATTGTCATGTATAACTACTAAGAACAAATAAAAATAAATTAAAAATAAATAAAAAGTTAAAAAATTCAGAATATGATTTACTTCCTCAGGTGGAAACTTGGGACCCTCCTGAAATTCACTGAATCATAGTGAACAAATATGAACAAAAGTTGATATTTATGCCCACACTACTTGCATATTTCCCAGTGATTAGGACAATGCATTTTCATCCATGACTAAAATCATTTATCAGTCCTGCAATCTGAGTCCTTTCAGGGTCTCCAGTGTTATATGGCTATAACTGACTCATTGTCAACCATCAATCTCACTTGCTGACAATAGGTGTTACAAATATGTGAACTTGGAAAGCTTAAAAATCATGCAATCAAGTATCTTCTACATATCTTCAACTGGCTACTCATAAGATTTTGCAACTGAGTTCCTTGTCAAGTCCAAGTTGAAAGGACTATTGAGACAAAATTTTTGGGTTGCGGATAAACTATATGGTACCTTCAAGCTAATAAAACCAGAAACTTTATGTCCACCTGCTTAATCCTGATCTGAGAAGAATTTATATCAAAGACACCATCTTTGTCCTGTCCAGGGAAGAGTCAAGTGAATTATGCATAAATTCAACATGAGGAGTCTGAGGAATGCAAGGAGGACTTTTGAGGTAATGAGGAGGCCACACAAGGGGCTCACTGGCCTGACACTTAGGCAGAGGCAGTGCGGAAGTAGTGGGGATGTAGGACTGTCTCAGGGATTCTGATCAAACGTCACATGATGATGTATATGGGCTTGGACAACATGGAGCACTGCAGATCAGAGAGAACAGAAAAAAAAAACAGAAGGATAATGAGCCACCTGGCCCTGCCTGATGCTCTCTTGTTAGGGCTCACAGCTGTGACTTTCCACACCCCTGAGCCAACTCAACTCCACCTCTGCACAACCACTTGGCATCTTTATGTACAGGAGTCTTAAACAGGACTCAGGGTGCAATCAGAGAACTTGGAGGAACCTAGTTAGTATGGATAGACCCACCTCTTCTCAGAGTATAAAGAGTGCTAGAGAGAGACTTGGGAGAAAGCTCTGCTCAGCATCAGTAATAGAAAGCAGAGCTCAGGATAATCTTCATCATAGTCTGGTCTTGTCTCCTCTTCACATTCCTTGTTAAGTGCACAGGTGACAAGATATGGAGGAGGAATAGGGTGTGGGAATTTCTGATATGGGCCCTGATTCTGCTCTTATTTCTAGACAACAATCATGCTCTCTGTGTTTCTCTCACTTCCAGATTCCTGGTCCTAGTCTGTGCTGACTCAGCAGCTCTCACTCTCTGGGACAGCACAGAGGATCACCATCTCCTGAACTGGAAGCAGCAACAATATTGGTGGCAATTATGTGCACTGATAGCAGCAGCTCCCAGAAACAGTTCCTAAATTCCTTATCTATGATGATAGCAATTGACACTCATGGGTCCCTTATCACTTTTATGGTTCCAAGCCTCGCAACTCTGCTTCACTGACCATTACTGGGCTCTAGCCTGAGAATGATGCTGACTATCACTGTCAGTCTTATGATAACAGCCTCAATGTTCCCACAGTGCTCTAGGTTTATGGGGGAAGTAAGGCAGGAATCCTTTAAACTATCTGACTGAAGGGCCAAGATCCAGCAGCTTTGATCCGGCCTGGTCTCTTGTATTTTCTTCTACCACTACTATAGCTGAATGTACTGGCACTTCTTTGAGTGAGAAGTCTCATTTCCTCTGCCCTCATAGTCATTCAAAGCAACATGTCCCTAGGAAAATGTCTCCATATCAATGTAAGTTCCTGCCTCTCTTTAGCTTGAGGAGCTAAAAAGAATGCCATGGTCTCTTTGCCCTGAAGTTCAGGAGGGGAGTGCAACCCTAGTGCAACCCTGGTCATCTCTGACTTGACATCTGATTGGAAATACTGTGGTTCCACCATTCTTTCTTCCCTATTTCTAGGAATTCTAGAATTGTGTCTTCTTCCCCTTACTCCCCATTGTGTGTTTGTGATTCACATTTTAACCTATTGGATCTAAATTTTCTAACATGAAATATTTGGCTATTTGGCAGGCAATAAAACACACATAAGTGAAAATTTTGACAAGTTTTGAGATAGTTTCACATCTTTGGGAACATACGGACAGTCAGGCCAAGGAATCTGTCCACAAACATACAACCCTACTTTGCCCTTTGGAAATCCTTCCTCCATCTCTGCTCACAGAACCTCCAGGCAATCATTGACTTTCTTACTTTCTTTGATAATTGGTCAGTTTTTCTGCTATATAAATTTTATATTGAGAAATACAGAATAGATATTCATCTTTTTAAAATTTTTTTTATTATTTATTTTTTAGTGTACTCAGTACCTTTATTATGTTTATTTATTTTTATGTGGTGCTGAGGATCGAACCCAGGGCCTCACATGTACTAGGCAATTGCTCTACCACTGAGCCACAACCCCTGCCCAGATATTCTTCTTTAAATGACTTTTTCAACTCCATACATTTCTTTTGAGACCCATCCATAATGTGTTGAATTTCCCTTGATTCTACTGACCTTTATGATCCCTGGATATGTAGATATTGATGGTCCAGTGTTGATGTTTCTCAGCTCACATGTGTATTAAAATTTTACTTCATAACTTCATCAGTATGCAGAAGTAATAAAATCCAGCCTTGATTGTGTTAATTGTATTTTTGACCTCTTAGATTAAGACCTTTCCTCAAAAATTGATGAAAAACTATCTGCTCACCGTTCACTCAACTCAGCATTTTCTCAATGAACCCATAGCATGCCTACCCAGACCCTTCTCTTTCTCACTTTGTGGAACAACTGTCCTAATCGAGGGCTTGCTTGTGGTTGGACTGAGAGTAAAATGTAGGAGGGCTGACATGCATGAGTCCCAGGGAGTTACTTGGAAGCAGAAGACCATTGGAAGAGTAAGATTCCTGCTGTGTGTACTCAGGTCAGAGATTTTAGGGCAACTATTACATTTTCATGACTTCTTCAAGGAGCTCTGTACCTACAGCACATTTCCTGGAGCCCATCCAATGACAGGAATACTCCTAATTATACTGTGGTATCTCCTTATGCTGATAACAACAGCTGACACATCATGGAGGCTCATGACAGGGACAAGTGGTAAAGGTGTGGATTTCCAGCTGTGTCCAGAATTGTGACAGATCCATTTGAAAAGATTGGAAAAAACCATTTAAGTATGTGTCCTGCCTGTGAAGCTTCCAAATCTGGTCTGAAGCTCAGTGAGTTAATTTAAAAAGGAGTGACTTTCACATTTCCCCTTTATTCTCTTCTCAGCTAAGATTCTCAGTGATTAACCACTGTGTGGCAGACACCTCATTTTCCAAGGACATCTAAGGAGAATGGCAAAGATGGCAAGATCTGGACCTGAGACACTTTTCCTTGGATTCTCTCAGGACAAAATATTTATTTGGGTAGTTGCAACTAAGAGACAGAATGTTTTAAAAATTCAGGATGTCTGAGTGCCACCTGTTTGACATGTTATTGTTCATTCTCTCACTTTAAAACCTCCTGAAGTCAATTCAAGGGACATAAATGGGAGCCCAGATTGTCCCTTGCAAATTTGGGGCAAAATAGTCAGATGTTTGAACAGTCCAAAAAACAGAGAGAAAAGATTCAGGAGAGAGAGAGAGAGAGAGAGCGAGCGCTCACCATGAGGTGGTCAGATTGAGACCAGAATAGGTTGCATGCAGAGCTTGTTTTGTACAACAAACAGCTGGAGGAAAGATCAAGTGATTGCTTCCCAATCCCCTCCACTGCCAGATAATAATGTGAACATTGGAAAAGAAAGCTAGCTAGAAAAAGCTTGACTCCTTGCCATAGGGTCCTTGTTCAAATTCCTCAATAGGTCTATATGCATGAATACACAAAAGCTGCTCTGGCTGATGTACTGGCTAGCATTCAGCTCTTTTACTTCCATGGCTTAAGTTTGATTTCTCATCAGAAAAGCATTTGTTTACTGGCAGTGATGGTGCATGCCAGAAATCCCAGATATGCAGGAGCCTAGGAAATGGGATAAAAATTTGGAGGAAATTGTCAACAACTACGTGACAACCTTTCTCAAAAAGAAAAGAAAAGAAAAGAATAACTATATCACAGAAGAGCCATCCATCCTATTATTCAACTTGGGACTTTGACAATGTTTCTGATCATCAATTGTTATTAAAATTGCTTTGGTGAGCAACTTAAAAGGTTTCTAGATATTGAGTGGATATAGGACTCTGCATCACATGTGTGCATACTGGTTGCAGCCGAAGTCAAGCTAAATGCCCAGAACTCTGATTTGAAACACAAAAACCAGGCAGTTCCTTGTTCTCAGGCTCCCTTGCTATGGGCAAAGCAGCCTGATTTTTCAGGTGTGCAGCCTGAGGGTGTAACAAGTTCAAATTGTGAAACATTACAGTGATGCTCAGCATATTCAGACCCAGATAGGGAACAGAGATGGAAGCTTGCACATGACTTAGCCTAGATGGAAATATGATCACAGTTTATGGGAATCATAAAACTGGTCACTGACCACTCTGTCAGCTCAATGAGGACTGTCCCTGGAGACAGGTTAAGAAAAGGGTCTGGTTAGTTTCTGTTCTTAAGTAAGACCAAAATAGAGGATATCTTTCAATTGTTTGTGAGGAAATGTTCCACAAAATACATATTTAATTATCTGAACTTCACTTTCATCCATTCTGTGTTCTTTGCTTGAGCCAAAGAAGTGCTAGTCTCTCTTAGTCTTATCACTTGAAGTCCAGACCTGAAGATACTAGTTAGTTAATAAACATGCTGCATGAATGATTAAGTGCAAATGCACACAAAAGGGTCATCCAGCATTAGCTGATAAAGTGTTTTCAGGATTATCTTACCCTTTCCTCTTGATTGAACAGGAGTACCAGGGTTCTATCCCCACCTCTTCTCTCTTCTTAGCATCCACATTCCTCATTAGTGGCTGCCCCCACACTGATTGCACCCCATCTTCAACACCAAGGTGAGAGCTTGTCACTAGACAAGGTCACAGTCAACAGATTCTAAACAGAGAAGCCTAAATACCTGACTCCTTAACAAGTATTTAATTCTCTCATGGATAGAAAAACATCTAATTGTTATATTTTCCACCACACTCAATATGACAGCACCTGCCTGGTTATTCAAACAAGAAATGTCCAGTTCCTAATATATTCTTTCATTCTCACCCAACAGGTTTTTGTGTTTACAGGTTATAAAGAGTTTGTCTTTGAACAGAGTTCTGATGATCTTTCCATCCTGTTTTCCATTGTTAGTTACTGTATGGACAAATTAATGTCTTCAGAAATCTTTTGAGAATATCTAGCACTGCAATATAATATGCACTATGATACATGTAATTTAAATATATAATATGTGTGTATATATATGTGTATATATATTTATGAGAGTTTCAACCCAGGGCCTCCCACATGCTAAGCAAGCACTCTATCACTGTGCGACAACCCCAGCCACCCTCACTCAATTTGTAGACTCAATTCATGGTGCAGAACTCGGAGAAAACCACTTAGTGTTCCAACTAGTGAATTTCAATTGTTCAGAATTTGAATTGTGGTAGAGCTTATAGCATTCACATAATTGTGTTATTTCTTTCCTATAGTGCATAATTCTAAATGACAAACAGCAGGCTAATATTCAAAAATTGTGTTTATGCTCAACTTGTTACACAGGCATTCCTGGCAAAGCAATATATCCAATAATGGTGGAAAATTCTGTAGCATTCATCTGTTAGGATCCTAAAAATTGACCTGTGACAAAGTGGTGAAGAGCAACTGTGCAGGTTATTTCTTTGTGTTTCTCACAGCTTGCTGAGCCCCACTAGCCTCAGGTCAAATAGAGGCTGAGTTGCCTCCTGTACTCCCCAAGGAGATCTTCAGCCTGGAGCTCTCAGGGCCTGTTGATGGCTCCGGAGCAGGATTTTGTGCAAGGTTTCCAATAGCTGCTCTGTCAATGGCATTTCCTATGGTGAAACTCTGAACAGGAATCACCCTCAGCATCCTCAAATCCTCTCTAACCTCATGAATTTGAGATCAGATGTTATCTGAGAAAGCATGAATAGAGGAGTTTAATCTATAGGAATAGCCAGTTCTTTTCCCCAAGGGCAGCAGAGAGGATAAGACAAACCTGGGGTAGCAGAGTCCCTCTGTTGGGATCAAGCACCAGTTTACCATGGCCTGTATGTAACCTTACTCCTCCTGTTACTTCCCATTACACAGATAGGGACAGAATTCAGCGACTCAAGACAGCTCCTATCCCATGTCAATTCTTCTAGTTCAGATGACCAGTATTTTAAATATGGGTCCACTCCAGCACACATCATTATCTGTATTTTCAGGTTCTCTTCTCAGCCTGGGCTGACTCAGCCATCCTCCCTTTCTGCACCTCCAGAGACATCTGTCAGACTCATCTGCACCCTGAGCAATGCCTTCAATGTTGCTGAAAAATGGATCCAGTGGTACCAGCACAAGATGGGGAACCTTTCTAGAGTTTCCCTGAAATACTACCCAAATTTGTATAATCTCTATGGCTCTGAGGTTTCTGGCCTCATCTCTGGATCCAAAGATGTCTCAACCAATTCATCACTTTTGCTCATTTCTGGGATGCAGCCTGAGGATGAGGCTGACTATTACTGTGTCATTGGACACATTAATATTCCTCACAGGAACATAGGCAGATAGAGAGGTGGTACAAAAAAATTAGCCTGTTCAAGTTTTTAGACTATACCTCTTTACCAACTTTAAATTAATATGTCTATTTAGTAAATATATATTTAAGTAAGTTATATGTCAGAGTGGTGTCCTCTATATTTTATAACCACTTTCTCAATTCTCAGGAAACTGAAAATAAATAAACACCAAAATCAAACCAAAACCAAATAACAACAAAAATATGATAACATTCAAACATTTTCTTATGATCCATAAGGTGATCTGCATTTATAACCAGAACCTGTTGAGTTAGATTTGTTCTCCTGGAAATAAAAGTAAATCAGCTTTCTTGTTGGCCATGAGTCAGAGACCCTTCCATCAGGAGGACATCTCTCTACAGCATGGGCACTGCTCTTTAAGGGGTCAGAGAAGATACCACCTCATTTGTCTCCAGTTGTTTGTGCTCCGCAGTGCAACAGGCTCTCAGGGATTGAGACACTAAGGTGTGAAATGGTTTGGGAAGATGGAAGCATCAGAGAAATTTCAGGCCAAGGGCCAGCCTGGCTCCCTTGGTCAGTGTCTGCACCTTCAGTTTTGACTTCAAGGATTAAATGCTAGACATTGGGGTAGGGAAGTGTAAGTAATTTAAAACTGAAATTAGTAAACTTTCTAGAGTCACCTGAGTGACTGAAGGTGAGGCTCCACCATTGATTAGAAAACTCTGAAAGTCTTCCTGGAAAGTTGAATGAAATAATTCCAAGAATGACACTCATCTCCTTGTGACACCACTCAGGATAATGTAGACTCATAGGTAGGTTTTTCTGAGATCATTGAAACTGACATCTATCCTTCTCTCCTCTAATACCCATTGGTATTGTCAACATTTCGGATTTTAGGAGTGAACTGTGGACCTTCAAGGTGCAGAAATTCCCACACATGTGTATATATGTGTGTACATTTGTACATGTATACTCTACCTCACAACCTGAGGTCATTTTGTTTTATACAGAGAGGAAAGGAAGCTTTGGAGCATACTGTGGCAACTGGTACCCAGGAATTCCTTTGAGAAGTCCTAGATTGTATATAAAGATAAAAGTGATTAGTCATCAAGGATTTTAATCCTAAACTTGGGCCAAATTTCTGTCAGTAGTGCTTCCTTGATTACCTCTGGGTTTCAAATTGAAAAACAGAATGAAGAAAAAAAAAGGCTGATTATCACTGTCCTCCCCTGCCCCAAACATACTCTTTTCTTACTCACATTTGGCTACATAATCAATGCAAAAAGATTTTCAACCTAGGGTGAATTAACATAATATCACTCCTCCTGTGTGCCTCATGAATGCTCTGTCACTGCCTATGAATAACACATAGTGTGTTTGGATTCTGCACCCCACTTCATGTCTATTGTTCCTTTTCCAGGCTGGGCTCATCTTCCCTGAGATCTGAAAACTTAGGAAAGCTGTGCCTCATTTTCTCTTCAGATTACACTCTAGTGTGGCTTTGGATTCCCTTATGAAGAATGAACCTTATCCAGTAAGATATAGCTCTCCAACTCCTACCATGCTCATTTTTCCCTATCAGGCCTCAAATGTTATGCTTTTCTCTCAATAATCTTCAGGTGAAATGATGTTGGATAAGTATCAGGATTTTTTAGGCCTAGACTTTATAAACCTACCCACCTTTAAATCCATGGAGCTCTTAACAAATGAATCTGATTAGGAACACTTTCTTTTTCTTTTCTTTTATTTTATTGGTTGTTCACAACATTACACAGCTCTTGACATATCATATTTCATACATTAGATTGAAGTGGGTTATGAACTCCCAATTTTACCCCAAATGTAGATTGCAGAATCACGTCAGTTACACATCCACAATTTTACATAATTCCCTATTAGTAATTATTGTATTCTGCTACCTTTTCTATCCCCTACTATCTCCCCTCCCCTTCCCTCACATCTTTTCTCTCTACCCCATCTACTGTAATTCATTTCTCTCCTTGTTTATTTTCCCATTCCCCTCACAACATCTTATATGTAATTTTGTATAGCAATGAAGGTCTCCCTTCATTTCCATGCAATTTCCCTTTTCTCTCCCTTTCCCTCCATCTCATGTCTCTGTTTAATGTTAATCTTTTTTTCCTGCTCTTCCTCCCTACTATGTTCATAGTTGCTCTCATTATATCAAAGAAGACATTTGGTATTTGTTTTTTAGGGATTGGCTAGCTTCACTAAGCATAATCTGCTCTAATGCCATCCATTTCCCTGCAAATTCCATGATTTTGTCATTTTTTAGTGCTGTGTAATATTCCATGGTGTATAAATGCCACATTTGTTTATCCATTCATCTATTGAAGGGTATTTGGGTTGGTTTCACAGTCTAGCTATTGTGAATTGTGCTGCTATGAACATCGATGTGGCAGTATCCCTGTAGCATGCTCTTTTAAGGTCTTCAGGGAATAGTCTGAGAAGGGCAATAACAGGGTCAAATGGTGGTTCCATTCCCAGCTTTCCCAGGAATCTCCATACTGCTTTCTAAATTGGCCGCACCTATTTGCAGTCCCACCAGCAATGTACAAGTGTACCCTTTTCTCCACATCCTCGCCAGCACTTGTTGTTGTTTGACTTCATAGTGGCTGCCAATCTTAGTGGAGTGAGATGGTATCTTAGGGTAGTTTTGATTTGCATTTCTCTGACTGCTAGAGATGGTGAGCAGTTTTTCATGTACTTGTTGATTGATTGTATATCCTCCTCTGAGAAGTGTCTGTTCAGGTCCTTGGCCCATTTGTTGATTGGGTTATTTGTTATCTTATTGTCTAATTTTTTTGAGTTCTTTGTATACTCTGGATATTAGGGCTCTATCTGAAGTGTGAGGAGTAAAAATTTGTTCCCAGGATGTAGGCTCCCTGTTTACCTCTCTTATTGTTTCTCTTGCTGAGAAAAAACTTTTTATTTTAAGTAAGTACCATTTGTTGATTCTTGTTATTAACTCTTGTGCTATGGGTGTCCTATTAAGGAATTTGGAGCCCAACCCCACAATATGTAGATCGGAGCCAACTTTTTATTCTATCAGATGCACAGTCTCTGATTTGATATCAGGCTCCTTGATCCATTTTGAGTTAACTTTTGTGCATGGCGAGAGAAAGGGATTCAGTTTCATTTTGTTGCATATGGATTTCTAGTTTTCTCAACACCATTTGTTGAAGATGCTATCCTTCCTCCATTGCATGCTTTTAGCCCCTTTATCAAATATAAGATAGTTGTAACTTTGTGGATTAGTCTCTGTGTTCTCTATTCTATACCATTTGTCCACCTGTCTCTTTTGCTACCAGTACCATGCTGTTTTTGTCACTATTGCTCTGTAATATAGTTTGAAATCTGGTATTGCTATAACGTCTGACAAACAGAATTACTATGACTTTTGACCTCTCCTGAACTTTACCCTTTAAACATTTTTCAAACATTATTTTATAGACTGGGAAAGACCTAAGGTACCCGGCTGAAGCATAGCTAAATATATACCAGGTAATTCTGAAATATGTGGTACCATAAACAGTGAATTGAGAATGCTGGAGACCATTAGAAAATGAAAACAAACAAACAAACGAACAAACAAACAAAAAACAGTCCTCAGCACAAAAATCAGGGTTGTTTTACTTTCAGATAAATAAAATCAGAAAGGATCATTTGTTCTTGCCAGGTTATGGGATGGGTTGAAGACCCAGGACCAGAGGCCAGCAGGGGGAGATGTTGCACTACTCATGACAGGACAGGGCTCTGCCCCAAACCAAAAAGTCTTTATTTACATCCCTGTGCAGAAGGTGTCCTGAACAAAGTGTGGCTTTCTTGCACCTGGGTCCCCAGGAGCCACATGAACATTAGGATTTGACCCACACCCTTGCTTCCTACATCATCTTTTCCCCCTGTTTGAATGATCGTTTAGGCCTGCTGTCCAGGCAGAATGGAAAAATGGTCACAGAGCTGGATAAAATTTAGATAAAGAAGCAAACAAGAAGACTGTCTAGAGAGAAAATAAGAAGAAATCAGGCAAGTGTAGATCTCAATACCAAAAGTAGGAAATTAGAGCCCATTTAATTTATGGACAAAAATGCAAAAAAAATCTCATTATGAGTATTACCTGACTTGGTTTTAGCAAAACAACATAGACAACACATGGTTCATATAAAGTAAAGAGAGGTTTATTTTGGTTCGTGGATTTGGAAGTTTAAAGCCTGGAATGGTTAGTCAAATGTGTTTTAGACACTGGAAATCATATGATAAGATGAGGAAGGGTGAGCGAAGGTAAATGCTCACATATTAAGCCAGGAAATTTAGAGGGGGAGGGAAGAAACAGAGTGTTATATAACCACCATATTTGTGGACATACCTCCAATAAACTAAGGCTTTCCCACAAGGCCCTACTCCCTCTCACAATGTACTATCACCAGAGTGGAAGCCTATATGTGTAGACTTTTGGCAGATACTCAAAATGCACCCACAGTTTAGCAGTATGTTAGGAAGTGGAATTCATATTAGACTGAGAAAAACTTATCTTGACCAACAGAAAGGATTTAGGCTAAAAATAGAATATTATTATTATTATTATTATTATTATTATTATTATTATTATGTGACATTTATGAAGGATGCTGAACATAGACTTTGAAGGGTCAGCAGATATAAGAATTATGAGAAAACTTCAGATGTCATAATCAGGGAGATAGCCTCTAAGGTCTCAGTAGCAGGACTTGAGCCATTGTAAGTTAGAAAGATGAAGTCACAGGACCTACCTCAATTGGACTTCAATAGGACTAATCAATACACTGTGGATTCCCATAGGTTGCAGCATATATCAGTGTGGTCCTTCAGTGATAAAATACACAGCCCAAATTAAACACTTACCTGAATCAAACAGTATCACCTGTACACACAAGGGAGCTGCTTTTGCTTTGTTGATATGAGCTCCTGGTACCCTCGAATCTTCTTAGTTCCCAGGTTTCCTAGTCCTCATTTTACCTCTGGCTTCTTATTGCCAAGTGGAAATCACAGGAGAAAAATATTTATTAATGTTTCCGTGAGAATGTCTGAGACAATTTCAGAGGCAGACTGGGCTCACTGTAGAAGTTAGGATTATTTGCTAGTCACTGTGAGTTCCTAATTCATCTGTATTTAAATATGTGATAAATACATTAACCCATTATTTTTCCTGGTTTTATATTGCATCTGAGTAATTTGTAATTTTCTTTCAGTGAGTTTTAATGTAAAACATAAAAACTGATATTATTAAGGTTTTTATGTATTAAAAGTAGCATTTATCACTAAACTTTCAGATTGTCCTCTTTATCTTTGCATTATAACCACATATAATAAAATCTGTGTATAGACACTCTATCAGATCCTTTTGACTACTGGGCATAACCAAATTTAATGTGAAGCATTATTTCTAATATAAGTAGATATCTTAAAACACATACACACACACACAAAACCATGAATGATTTGGAAGAAAAAATAATAAGAATGAAAATATAATAAAATAATTATGAACAATTTAGAAGTTCTTTTTTAGTTTGTCGTTATGATCACCATTTAAAAAAAATCGTACTTCAAAGGGAATTGAAGGAGTTTAGTTCTTAACTCCCCAAGTATCCTCATTTTTTTTATTTCTAATCATCTTCAAAAGTGAAAGTGTCTTAAAATTGCAGTTGTTCACATTAATTTGATCATAAATATTCTTAATTTTGTTTTCAAGTATTTGAACATAGTTTTATTTTTTTCTTATTTTTGATGCTGGGAAGGATATCATACTTTATCTCAAATTCTGTAGTTACACCTGTGCTAAATACATATAACTGATGACTTCTAAGAGTGAAGGCAGATGGTTCTTAAACCTTGTGCTGCTTCTGTGGGTGTCTGCAATCTCAACCTGGGGCTCTACTGAGGATGCTTGAGACAGTTTCCACACTGAGTCAGTGGGAGACCTCTGTCTCTGAACCTGGCTATGGAGCTCCCCACAATCCTGGCTCTGGAGTGTCAAAATGGGATCTATGCTGAAGAAAAATGGCCTGACAGTTAACTTAAGGGGGAACAACAGTCATTTACTGGAGAGGAAAGAAATGTTCATCAGGAAGTCCTTGGTGTATAATAAAATAGATGAACTAGGTAGACATGGAGAATTCACCCTTGTTTTAATTCCATCTCTGATTTTCAAAAGATGAAATTTGTGCCTGGGTTGAAGAAGTGTGAGGAAGCTGATCTCCTCAAAGCTATCAACTAAGACTCATGTGTCTCAGTTCCCTATAGTCACTGGTCATTGTGAGTCCCCAGCACCTGCTTATATCATGATCTCTTCTAGGGGACATCAGGCTGAACACTGGGGCAATACGAGAAAGGAAGTTTGATTTGCATGATAATCTGAGTTTGAAGAGGCCTTAAAATGCCAAACTCAAAGTGAGGAGTTTGAGGACACTAAGTGCTTGTGAAGATCCCCACCATGGCCTGGACGATGGTTCTACTGGTGTTCCTCTCTTATGGTTCAGGTCAGGGGAGGGTAACTGCATCCTGGGGTGCCTACATAAAAGCACTGTTTTAGGAGGACCTCTCTTAATAACAATAACTGTTTCTCTTATTGATTTTAGTGGTGGATTGTCAGTCTACTGTGATCCAGGAGCCCTCACTCTCTGTGTCTCCAGGTGGGACGGTGACACTCACCTGTGGGCTTAGTTCTGGTTCAGTCTCTACAGGTCACTACCCAGGCTGGTACCAGCAGAATCCAGGACTTTCTCCTCGCCAACTTATCTATTATACAAACAACCGTCCCTCTGGAGTCCCTGATCGATTCTCTGGTTCCATTCTTGGAAACAAAGCTGCCCTCACCATCACAAGAGCTCAAACTGATGATGAGGCTGATTATTACTGCTCACTCTATATGGGTAGTGGCATTCACACAGTGATCTAAACCAATGGGGAAGTACAACCAAAACCTCTTCATGTGCTCAGAATGTCTCATACTCTACAGGGTGAAGAGAGATAGAGAGGGTGAAAATGGTCAACACTTTTCATGGGAAGATGCTGCTGCTGCATGACTGCTGTCCTACCAGTGGATCATGCCATGTGCCTCAACCTGTCTCATATCCCAGTGTGCCTCCTCTTACACTACGTTTGTATTCTCCCTCTTTGGTTGGAAGGAGGAGCAGAGGAGCTCATCTCCAAATAAGTAACCATCAGGAAGATTCAGAGAATCCTCCCCTACCTTAAAGAATCTTCTCACTTTAAATACTAACAAATGATGGTTAGTGTATTCTCATACATTGACTTGATGTGGAGATCAAATGATTGCTTACTTTGCTTTTAAATTATAACATAAAAATTGCTTTTACAGTTTTTATGATTAAAACTTAATACAATTTTGTTTTTCTAATTATAATTATTAATTTAGTTGTGATTTAAGATTAATATGCAGTCAGAATCACCATCCATTTCTAAATTATTCCCATATAAAAATATCAAGTCATTGCAAGGAACAATGATCTAATTTCAAACATCAGCCACAAGATGGAATGTATATCTGCAAAAGTTTTTTGTAAGCATATTTTCAGTGGATCATAGAAATATCTGTGTATTTTAGTGGGTCATATGAATATCTAGTATATGAATTACTAGAAATTCCCATAGAAGTCTGACTTCCAAACACTCTTCTATATCTGTTGGGCTGAGTCTTCTGATCAAGGACACAAAGGTGTATGACTGAAGATTATACCTGTATATGAACAGGCCCTATTGCACTCAATGCTGATTAAACAGGTAAAGGAGATATGTGTGAAAATTCAGTATGAGTTAGTTTTTGCTTTACCCATAGAAACTATTATGTTGAGGTAATACACAATGAGAAAAAAGAAAACGCTGTATAGGTTAAGTTCCTGATATGTGTTTATTATTGCTATCTTATGTTGCTCTTATTAACCTTTGAAAATCTATGTTTAACTTTTTGTGGTTTAAGTAGATAATACAACTGCTAAAAAGTCCTCATGAGTACAAATAAAAATTAATCTCACCACAATGCAGACTCACAAATCAGTTTTTCCAGTACATTTGCTAGTCTGCAAATGCTAGGTGGAACTCTCAATCAGTCTTCAAAATATATAACCTCCTGGAAAACCTGAAAGTTTTCCCTCCTGGTAGAGATTATATCAGCTGGAGTCTGTGGCATCTCCATGTAGCCCTAAAGTTAGCTGGTGTGCACAATGCATTCTTGAAGAAACAGGCCAGAAGGAGGTATGTGTGCTCAGTGGATGCTGATTTGTCATCAGAATCTGTGGCTGCATCAATGGAAGAGTAGAGCACATCATTCCTTCAATGCCTTCAGTTGCTGGGTAAACATGAAGTGATAATAGGAAATCATAAAATAATATATTCTAATTCAGGGCCCACTTGAGATGTGGTCTATATAATAATGGTCTTTGAGATATATTTACTTATTCTAAATTAACTCCTATAGAAGGTGATATCTAGAAAGAAATATAGTAGTACCTATTATCTATTAGAATAATTACTCTTTTATTTTCTGTTTCTTATTCTGTGTGTGTTCTCATACATATGTGTTTGTAATGGCAGATCTGATAAGTAAATATACTAAGTACATTTAAATGTACTCATACATATATATGTATGTTATATTTGGATTATTAATTTTATAAAAAATCTTTTTTAATTTTTTTATTTTTTTATTTTTTTATTGGTTTTTCAAATCATTACAAGGCTCTTGACATATCATATTTCAAACACGTACTCATACATATATGTATGTTATATTTGGATTATTAATTTTATAAAAAATCTTATGGTGAATTTTTACAAATTTATATCAATCAACCAAACAAGAACACGTTTTCCTCATTTTCCCTTAAATTACTTTTCTCTCTAATCTAACTTTTTTTTTAGTTCAATGAAGGTGTAAAGCAGATGCAAATGTTAGATAAGATAATGATTTAGGAGGAGACAAAATAGAAAGGAGCTGGAGGAGAACAGACACCTTCAATTCACAGTTCAACCTCAGGACAGGGTCTGTGCCTATTCCCTTCTCTGTACTCCCCTATCTGAACCCAATATGAAGTCAAGGTTGAGTTCTTTCAGGGCTATTGAGCCCTTGCTATTGGTAGGCCCTGCAACCACCTTGATACCCCTCTTCCCTAACTTGCATGAGGAGAATTTTCCTCAGGCCCAGAGTGTCATTTTGGGCCATTTCCTCTCCACATGTGCCTGACTTCTGCTGTTCCCATAACCTGGGACCACTACTTGAATTCTCTAGGTGTCTCTAGTGAATGATGCATGTGAAACACCTTACTTATTCTTAAAGTAAAATGAATGGAAAAAGAAATGAGAGACTCATCTAATTCCCCTATTAGATGTTAATTTAACTTTAGCCTTATTCCTATGGGAGGGAAATAATTCCTGAATCACTAGATAATTTCCACCTTTTGATACCATGGTCACAAGGTGACAAATGTACAAAAAAAATCTCCTTCATCCTTCTCTTCCACCTGGCCTCTCCTTTGTGAATCTGAAAACAGGTGGTGAATTTCCCACATCTTGTTCTATGGACTACCTGCTACTCTGATACATGAGGTACATTAGGCCCAGGAGTCATAGTAACAGGCACTTGATATATCACCCCTTTACTATTTCTTCTGCTTTCATCTTACCACACACACCCATGAATTCCCCTGCCAGTTCTCTTTGTCCCAATTTTGTCATATAATTTCCCCAGAGCTGATACTCTAATACAAGACATAATATTGTGCATGGTCCAGATTCAACATGCTTCAGTCAATGCAGAAGTTATTATAGGAAAATAAACAGATGTAGAGAGTCCATGCACATGGACATTGGTGGGGTCCCAGCATTTTTTTCCCTAAGCTTCAATTACTAAGTGAGCTAGTTCATCATGCCACCCTCCCTGGGTCAGGCATCCAGACACTGTGAGTACACATGGAGAAGATATAGGAAATAGGGGCATTTGCATGAGCAACCCCAACTCTGGAAGACCAATTGAGCTGGTATATGAGGTCGAGGGCAGTGGAGACTTTAGAGTGAGGCCTAAGAATGGGCTGTGTCTACCATGGCCTGGATTCTTCTCCTCCTTCCAGGCTTCTCTCAAAGCTCAGGTAGTTACAGGCCTCAGAGACCTAGGGCAGGCCCCTAGCCTGAGTCATGACCTTATGCCTCAAATACTCAAATCACTTACCCACTGCCTCTGCCCTTCACTGTGATGGGTCTATGCTTGCAGGTTCCTTCTCTTTGCCTTTGCTGACACAGCCACTCCCTTGCTCTGCATCTCTAGGATCAACAGGCAGACTCACCAGCACTCTGAACAGAGATCTTCTGTTGGTAGAAAAATACATGTATCTGAGCACTACTCAGACAACAGCTGGGGCCTGGGTTCCTCAGTTGAATTCCTGGATATAAGATGTCTCAACCAATGTCGTGTATTTGTAAATATCTGGCTTCCAGTCTGAGGACGAGAACAATTATTACTGTCCTGGATATGAAATTAGTACTATAACAATAAAACAACCATATGAGGTAGTGAGACATGTCCACAACCATATAAGGTTGGGACATGTCCCTCATTTGTAGAGGTTCCAAGTTTATGTCATTTTACTGTAGTGGTCAAGAACCTCACTGTTTATAAAATAACACATCAGATTCTGGTTTACATTAGTGGCATGCCATACTTCTCTCCCATAACATAATGCTCAGAGGAACTTCAAAATGCAAAAGAAAAAAGTCTCAATAATTTATATTAAAACTGAAAATAATAAAGGTCTCAATTATCACCAGTAAAGAAGGTATGGCACAGGGGCTGGGGATGTGGCTCAAGAGGTAAAGTACTCGCCTGGCATGCATAGGGCACTGGGTAAAATTATCAGCACCAAATAAAAATAAAATAAAGATGTTGTGTCCACAAAAAAAAAAAATATATATATATATATATATATATATATATATATATATATATAATCTCTCTCTCTCTCAAAAAAAAGTTGGTTAAAAAAGAAGGTATGGCACAGAAGTTGAAACCGATGAAGAAGATAGCCTATAATATCATTGTTAATATACAAAATAGTTTATTTAAATTATAAATGATGCATAATTTTATATGTAATATAATTTTAGTAGTGGTCAGTATCTCTACCCATCAGGATCTATAAACTGTAATTGCAAATTATACACTGAATCCTGTAACTGCATTATCTTTAAAATAGTATTATTGAGTTAAACATGTAAACATTCGTGTTGTCTCTGCAAATTGACATATAAGAGCTGATTTTATTTTTCTTTCTATTTGCTTTTTTAAACTCCTTAATTTTTATGTATCTATGCAGTAATCCACAGTCTGGCCTTAAAGAATGGGTGAGCTCATGCTAGCTGAGCATATGTTATTTTTCCTTTTGTTTTACACATTACATTAAGGCATCTGGATTTCACAGTGAATATAAGTTTTGGTATAATGCATTTATTTTCACTTCAATGCCCTTGTGGAATACTTAAACCATCCCATAGATGTGTAGCACATTTCATTGTTACTTTAATATGCACAGACAGACAAGATTTAGTGTTATTTCATGTGCTTATAATAGTTTTTATTAGTTGTTTTAGATATACATTACAGTAAAGCATATTTTCACATATTATTCATTCATGGGGTACAACCCATTGCATTTTGATCCCATTCTTCTGGTTGAACATGTTGTGAAGCTATAATAGTCATTTATTAATTTATGAACTCAGGGAAGTTATGTTCAACACATTCTCATTCTTATTACCTCCTTTTCTTTCATTCCCCTATTTCTAATACAATGAACATTTATACTTACCCCACCTATTATCCCTTCCTGTGGGTTAGCAACCCCATATAATAGAGAACATTTGGCATTTGGCCTTTTGTAACTGGCTTATTTCACTTAGCATGATAGTCTCAAGTTTCATCCATTTACCCGCAGATGCCATAATTTCATTCTTCTTTAAGGCTAAGTTATATTCCATTGTGTATATATATACCACACTTTCTTTGTCCCTTCATCTGTTGAAGGGAAGCTAGGTTGGGCTCATAGTTTAGCTATTGTGAATTGAGCTGCTATAAACAGTGATGTGGCTACATCACTGTAGTATGCTGATTTTAAGTTTTTGTGGCGTAAACTGAGAAAGAGATATCCGGGTCAAATGGGGGTTCCATTCCAAGTTTTGCGAGGAACTTTCAGACTGCTTTCAGAGTTGTTGCAAAGATTTGCAGTTCCATCATCATGTGCTTATTTTCTATCCACAATACAGATTGTTTCATGTTGCTGGGTGTAAAGAAAATCCATATGCATCAAAATAAAATTAGCCCTCCTATCTCTCACCATGCACAAAACTTAACTCAAAATGTATCAATGACCTTGGAGTTAAATCAAAGAGTCTGACTCTAATAGAAGAAAATGTAGGCCCTAATCTTTATCATGTGGGATTAGGCCCCAACTTCCTTAATGATACTTCTATAGCGCACAAATTAAAATGAAGAATCAATAAATGAAATGGAATCAAATTAAAAAGTTTCTTCTCAGCAAAAGAAACAATCTGTGAGGTGAACAGAGAGCCAACATCCTGGGAGCAAATTTTTACCCCTCACAATCAGATAGAGCACTAATCTCTAGGGTACATAAAGAACTCAAAAAGCTAAACACCTAAAACAAATAACCCAATCAACAAATGGCCAAGGACCTGAACAGACACTTCTCAGAAGAGGAAACAAAATCAGTCAACAAACACATGAAAAAATGCTCATCATCTCTAGCAATCAGAGAAATGCAAATCAAAAATACTCTAAGATATCATCTCATTCCAGTCAGAATGTGAGCTCTTATGAAAACAAACAATAACTGTTAGCAAGGATGTGGGGAAAAAGGTACACTCATATATTTCTAGTGGGACTGCAAATTGGTGCAGCCAATATGGAAAACAGAATGGAACTTCCTTGGAAATCTGGGAATGGAACTATAATTTGACCTAGCTATCCCTTTCCTCAGAAAATATCCAAAGGACTTAAAAACAGCATAATACAGGGACACAGCTACATCAATGTTTATAGCCGTAAATTCATCAGTGGATGAATGGATAAAAATATGTGGCATATATACACAATGAAATTTTACTTAGCAGCAGAAGAGGATAAAACCATGGCATTTTCAGGTAAATGGATAGTGTTGTAGAAGATAATGCTAAGTGAAGTTAGCTAATTTCAAGAAAACATGTACCAAATATTTTCTATGATATAAGGAGGCTGACTCATAGTGCGTTAGGGAGGGGGCACATGAGAGGATTAGATAAAATGTGGGTAGGGAAGAGTGTGGAAGGAAAAGGGAGGGGGTAGTGGGTTAGTAAGGATGGTGAAATGTGATGGACATCATTATCCAAGTACATATATAAATACTCGAATTTGTATCAATATACTTTATATACAAACAGAGATATGAAATATTGTGTCATATATGTGTAATAAGAATTGTATTGCAAAAAAGTACATGTGTAAAGACATGAATTGGCATGAACATAATTTATATACAAAGAAAAATTGTGCTGTTTATGTGTAATAAGAATTGTAATGCATTCCTCTGACATGTATTTATTTATTTATATTTTTCATAGTATTTTTATTAGTTGCTCAAGACAATACAATGATCTTGACATATCATACATTCGATTCAAATGGGGTATGAATTTTCAGTTTTTCACGTGTACAGATTGCAGGATCACATTGGTTGTACAGCCACATATATACATACAGTAATTTTAGTGTGTTTTATTCTGCTGCCCTTCCTATTCCCCCTCCCCTCCCCTCCCTTCCCCTCCCATCATCTCTCTCTACCCAATCTACTGTGATACATTTCTCTCTTGTTTTTCTTCCCCCTCACACCATCATATATGTAATTTTGTATAATGATGAGGGTCTCCTTCCATCTTCTGTGCAATTCCCCTTCTTTCTCCAATTTCCTCCCACCTCTCTTCCCTGTTCAGTGGTAATCTTCTTCTCATGCTCTTCCTCTCTACTTTGTTTTGAGTCACCCCCCTTATATCAAAGAAGACATTCGGCATTTGGTTTTTTGGGATTGGCTAATTTCACTTAGCATAATCTGCTCTAATGCTATCCATTGTTGAGAGCCACAGCCAAAGGGGCCCCAGCAAACTTCTAGCTGCCAGCAAACTTCCAGCTTCCGGCTGATGATTGGCTCACAGTGGCCCCAGCAACATCTAGCTGATTGGCTCCTCTGCGGTGATGTTCATTGGGCTGTTTTCCTGCCCTTCAGACTGCCAACTGATGATTGGCTCACAGCGGCCCCAGCAACATCTAGCTGATTGGCTCCTCCACGGAGCTGCTCATTGGGGGAATTCTTTGGCTCTGCCCCCGCAACCCAGCCAATCAGCCTCAAGAGCAGGAGGATTGTGGGAGGTGGAGAGGCTGGTGTGGGGGTGAGAGGCTTGTGGGAAGCCGGTGGTGGCAGTTGGGCTCTGAGGGTTTTTTTCCTGAGGAGCTGTTTTGTTTGGCGTGTGTAGTTCTAAAAATAAAGTTAGTTTCTTTTGACAAGTGGCTCCTGAATTGTGCCCAGCCAGACTGCGGCATTTGGTGGCTCGCACGGGGAGTGACTGAGGGTAAGTAAACTGCTCGCCCCTGAGGGCAGGGCGAGAGGATGGATAGCCATTCTAAGTTTACTCTTTTGTTTTGCTTCATTTTTGTTTTAACTTGCCTGTCCCTGGAGATGAGTGAGAGGGAAGAAAAACCGCTCACATTTGAGGAAAAACTATTTGCGTCTGAGGAACAGATAGGGAGAAAGGACAGATGCATATGTCAGGAGGATAGAAAGGCTGATATAATGATTTTGTGTGGTTCCATTTTTATTGCATTCTGTCTCGGTTTTGTTTGGCATCATCTTGTTGGGTTGTATTATAGTAGAAATATGGGATCAGCAATTAGTAAAAAACAAACCGAAAGAGTGTTAAATAAATTGTTAGAGCAAGGAGGCTTCCCAGTAAAATCAAAAGCAGTCAGGGCATACGTTGATATAATACAAAAATATAGCCCATGGCTTTTTAAGGAGGAGTTATTAGATATATCACAATGGAACCGTCATGGTGAAGATTTAAAAAGAATAGAAAAGAACAACCCAGGGACTCTGCCAGTTGGCACATTGCCATTGTGGACGAACGTATCTGGTTTGCTTAGTCCAAAGCCTTCAGTTCAGACAAAGGTAGAGGAAGGAGAAGACATATTGATTCAAGTAAAAGAGAAGGTCTCTCAAGTTAGTCAGAAAGAGGAAAAGATTCAAGTACAAGAGAAGGTCTTTCGAGCTAGTGAGACAGAGGAAGGAAGATTAGAGCAGAAAAAGCCATCAGGGGAAAAGTTACAACAGGAGACTGCTAATAACATCTTTCTATCACAGAGCGAAAGTGTCCAACCAACAGCACCACCTCTACCAGAGGGCATAAGTGTCCAATCAACAGCACCACCTCCATATGCTAGGAGACCCCCAACCCCCACAGTTGATAGTTGGGATCCTGAGACAGAATCTCAAGTATGCCCTTTATTTGAGGTAGGAGGGCAGCGAATTCACCAGGGTTTAAATTTCAAATCAGTGAAGGAGCTAAAAGAGGCTGTAACAACCTATGGTCCTCAAGCACCTTTCACTGTAAGCTTGGTCGAATCCATTAACAACTTAAACATGACGCCAGCAGATTGGGCTAATGTTTGTAAAGCTGTGTTAACTGGAGGACAATACCTGTTATGGAAGGTTGCCAATGAGGAATTTTGCAAGGAGACAGCTAGTTGAAATGCAGCAGCTGGTTATCCTCAGAGAAATCTAGATATGTTGTTAGGAAAGGGACCTTATGAGGATCAGCAGCAACAACTTGCCTATGATCCTGGTGTATATTTACAAATTGCTGTAAATGCAGTTAAGGCATGGAGGACTTTACAAGGACATGGAGGTTTACAAGGTCAATTATCTAAGGTAATACAAGGAGCTAATGAACCTTACGCTGAATTTGTAGATAGGCTTATTCAAACAGCTACCAGAGTTTTTGGGAATACAGAACAAGCAATGCCATTAATAAAACAACTGGCTTATGACCAAGCGAATCGTTGGTGCAGAGATATCATTAGACCATGGAAACAGGAAGATTTAAACACATATGTTAAATTATGTAGAGACATTAATGAACAAGAGCAAGTCATGGCAGTTGCAGTAAAACAGGCTTTAGATGCCAGAGACATTAATGAACAAGGGCAAATTGTGGCAGCTGCAGTAAAACAGGCTTTAGATGCCAGAGACATTAATGAACAAGGGCAAATTGTGGCAGCTGCAGTAAAACAGGCTTTAGATTCCAGGCCAAGAACATGCTACAATTGTGAACAAACAGGACATTTTAAAAGGAATTGCCCCATAGGAGGAGGGTTTAACAAAACTAGGTATCAAAGGAGTAGAATACCGGGTATTTGCCCACAATGCTGTAGAGGGAGACATTGGGCTAATGAATGCCATTCTCAAACCACCATAGAGGGTACTCCATTATATTGGGCTAATGAATACCATTCTCAAACCACCATAGAGGGTACTCCATTATCAAAAAACGAACAAGGACAAGGTGTTTATCCACAATATCGTGGACAAAGGCATCGGGCTCCATTGTCAAAAAATGGACAGGGGGCCCAATGCTCTGGGGCCCCAAACCACAAATATATGGAGCACTGGAGGAACCCAGCAACCCCAGCAACCCCATCAGGGCAGTGCCAAGGACATCAGATCCCTCATCAGACAAACCAGAGGGAGCGCAGGGTTGGACATCTGCGCCTCCGCCAAATCAGTACTAACTCCAGAGATGGGAGTTCAAATCATTCCCACAGGGGTGAAAGGACCTCTTCCCAAAGGAACAGTAGGCTTATTATTGGGGCGCAGCTCTTCTACTCTAAAAGGACTTTTGATAAGTCCTGGGGTAATTGATTCCGATTATGAAGGTGAAATAAAAATTATAGCCAGTTCTCCAAAGGGTATATCAATAATTTCACCAGGAGATAGAATAGCACAGTTACTAATAATACCAAGCCTACATGATAAATTTTCCAGTCATGTTGTAGAAAGAGGTTCCAAGGGATTAGGCTCCACAGGTGTAGATTGGGCTATGCTTTCTTTAAATTTAGATTCTCGCCCCATGCTAAAACTAAATATTCAAGGACATGAATTTAATGGGCTACTGGATACAGGTGCAGACCTTAGCATTATCTCTTGTCAAGAATGGCCAAAACATTGGCCATTACAACAAGCCACTCAAACGCTTTGAGGCCTAGGAGTGGTGACTAATCCTGATAGAAGTGCAATGGTATTAGATTGGAAGGATCCTGAAGGATGTGAAGGAACTATACAGCCATATGTATTGGATCATCTTCCCGTAAATTTATGGGGACGAGATGTCCTAGATCAATTAGGTTTGACATTAACAAATAATATCAATCAAAATGCACCCACTATTATGGCTAGACAAGGTTTTAGGAAAGGAAAAAGATTAGAAAAACAAGAACAAGGTATAGCAGCACCAATACAAATAGATCAAGGAACAGACAGACATGGGTTGGATTTTCACAAAGGGCCACTGAGACAATAAAAATTACATGGAAATCAGAAAGACCAGTATGGGTTCCTCAGTGGCCCTTGACTAAAGAAAAGATACAAGTAGCTCATGATCTGGTCAAACAACAATTAGCGGAAGGACATATACAACCTTCTGTATCTCCCCATAATACTCACATTTTTGTCATCAAAAAGAATTCTGGTAAATGGAGATTATTGCAAGATTTAAGAGCCATTAATAATGAAATGGTCATTATGGGACCTGCTCAATCGGGGATTCCTCAATTGTCTGCTTTGCCAAAAACTTGGTATGTTTTAGTTATAGATATTAAAGATTGTTTTTTTTTCAATTCCAGTTCATCCTGAAGATAGTCCACGTTTTGCATTTACTATCCCTGCACTAAATCATGAAGGTCCTGATCAGAGATATGAATGGAAAGTACTCTCTCAAGGGATGGCTAACAGCCCAACTATGTGTCAAATTTATGTTAACAAAGTAATCCAACCACTTAGAAATCATAATCCTGAACTACAAATATTTCATTATATGGATGATGTATTATTAGCACACAAAGCTAAAAACACGTTGCTAGAATGTTATGCTACACTTACAAACTTATTAAAAAATTATAATCTAGAGATAGCAATAGATAAAGTACAATTAAATTTTCCAATTAATTATTTAGGAGTTCTATTATCCTCAACCATGGTCCGTCCACCAAAAATTCAAATACGAGTAGATCAACTCAAATCACTTAATGACTTTCAAAAGTTATTAGGAGACATAAATTGGATAAGGCCTTATCTAGGTATTCCAACAGGAGAATTGGGACCTTTATTTGATATCCTAAAAGGTCCATCAGATCCAAATTCACCCCAAATGTTAACGCCTGAAGCAAGAAAGGTATTAAAAATCATTGAAACATATATGGAAAATATGCATTTGGATAGAATTGATATAAGTTTGCCTTTATTATTTATTGTACTACCAACGAAAAATATTCCTACAGGAGTATTTTGGCAAGAAGGTCCATTATTATGGATACATTTATCTTATTCTCCTAACACTATTCTTCCTAGGTATCCTGAGGCTGTGGGACAATTAATACTCAAAGGAATAAAAGCAGCAAAGGGAGTGTTTGGAATAATAATAAAACAATGTCAAAATTGTGTGACCTTTTTATCACAAGTTAATCTTGGAGTCAATCCTAGAGATTGATACCTAACCATATTTGGCAGATGGACGTCACACAATTGCCAGAATTTGGAAAATTAAAATATTTGCATGTTACAGTTGATACTTCTTCTGGATTTTTGATGGGTTCCCTTCATGCTGGAGAAAAAACTAAAGATGTTATAGATCATTGCTTACAAAATTTTGCCACTGTGGGCATTCCAAAACAGTTAAAAACACATAATGGTCCTGGTTATACTTCTACCTCTTTTAAACAATTTTGCTCATCATTTGGCATTACTCATATAACAGGAATCCCATACAATCCACAGGGACAAGGCATAGTTGAAAGAGCTCATCAAACTATTAAAATGTACTTATTAAAGCAAAAAGACGGAATTGGGAAGGGGTATATATTCCCCAAAGATAAACTTAAAATAACCCTTTTTACTCTAAACTTTTAAAATTTGGATTCATCATGGCTTAGTGCTGTGGAAAGGCATATGTGTCCAAAAAATGTACATAAGCCCAAGGTACTTTGGAAAGATATTCTAACAGGGCAATGGAAAGGTCCTGACCCAGTAATTGTCTGGAGTCGGGGGTCTGTTTGTGTGTTTCCACAGGAAGAACAGCAGCTGATTTGGATTCCAGAGAGATTAACCAAGGTTCTGACCCAGTGATTGTCTGGAGTCGTGGGCCTGTTTGTGTGTTTCCACAGGAAGAACAGCAGCCGATTTGGATTCCAAAGAGATTAACTAAAATCCTGACCCAGTGATTGTCTGGAGTCGGGGGTCTGTTTGTGTGTTTCCACAGGGAGAATAGCAGCCGATTTGGATTCCAGAGAGATTAACTAAAGCGATTTCTACAGATCAAAAAGAAGATGATTTAGCTCAAATCCATAACAGCTGATATCCAAAACCCCAATTTGGCTATCCTTACATTTGTGACAGAACCAGGATGCTTTTTTCAATATCTATTTTATTATTGCCATTTCCCATATCATGAAGTTCTATTTTGTTTTTTTTTTTTTGAGCTCATACAGACCTAGGTTAATGTTTTCCTGATCAGTTCTATTTTTTTTTTGACTATAGAGTTTTTAAACATTGCAATAGAGATTTTACCTGTAAAAAGTTATAAGGCCTTTATTATTATGTGTTGTATGTATTATATTATGTGTGCACACTTGTGTTTTGTGTTATATGTTTGAATGTATGTATGTCCATATATCATATATGATGAGCGCTCACGAAAAAATGGATCCAAATATTTTTTTTATTCACGTGATTTAAATACTTTAATTTAAATTGGGTAAATATCTGCTAAGAATTGTTTTAATTTGTAAAAAAAAAAGGAGGTTAACAGATCTGTTTGTTTACTTTCACCTTTCCTTTTCATTATATTTAATAATTCTCTTCAAGACAATGTAAATTGTTAAGAAAATTGTTTTCTATTAGTGCCTTCTGGAATGTTACATAATTTTTTCTTTAGCCATTATTGCCAGAATTTTTTCTTTAGCCATTATTGCCAGAATTCCTATCTTCAATCCATTTCCCTGAAAATGCCATGATTTTGTTATTTTTTAGTGCTGAGTAATATTCCATTGTATATAAATGCCACATTTTTTAATCCATTCTTCTATTGAAGGGCATCTAGATTGGGTCCACAGTATAGTTATTGTGAATTATGCTGCTATGAAAATAGATGTAGCTATGGCCCTGTAGTATGCTCTTTTTAGGTCTTTTTGTGTATAGTCCGAGAATGGGAATAGCTAGGTCAAATGGTGCTTCCATTCCAACTTTCCAAGGAATCTCCATACTGCTTTCCAAATTAGATGTACCAATTTGCAGTCCCACCAGCAGTGTACAAGTGTACCTTTTTCTCCACATCCTCACCAGCACTTGTTATTGTTTGACTTCATAATGGCTGCCATGCTTACTGAAGTGATATGATATCTTAGAGTGGTTTTAAAGTGCATTTCTCTGATTGCTAGAGATGGTGAGCATTTTTTCATGTAATTGTTGATTGATTGTATATATTCTCCTCTGAGAAGTGTCTCTTCAGATCCTTGGTCCATTTGTTGATTGGGTTATTTGTTTTTTTGTTGTTTAATTTTTTGTATTCTTTGTATACTATGGAGATTAGAGCTCTATCTGAGGTGTGAGGGGTAAAAATTTGTTCCCAGAATGTAGGCGCCCTATTTATCTCACTTATTATTTCTCTTGCTGAGAAAAAGCTTTTTAGTTTGAATACGTCCCATTTGTTGATTCTTGATTTTAACTCTTATGTTATAGTGTCCTATTAGGGAATATGGAGCCCAACCCTCCGATATGGAAATTAGGACCACCATTTCCTCTATTAGACCCAGAGTCTCTGTTTTGATTCCTAGCTTTTTATCCATTTCGAGTTAACTTTTGTGCATGGTGAAAGAAAGGGATTCAATTTCATTTTGTTGCATATGGATTTCCAGTTCTCCCACCACTATTTTTTGAAGATGCTATCGTTTCTCCATTGCATGCTTTTAGCACCTTTGTCTAATATAAGGTAGTTGTAATTTTGTGGATTGGTCTCTGTGTCCTCTATTCTGTACCATTGGTCTACCCACCTGTTTTGGTACCAGTACCATGCAGTTTTTGTTACTATTGCTCTGTAGTATAGTTTAAAAACTGGTATTACTATACTACCGGTCTCACTCTTCCTGCTTAGAATTGCTTTAGCTATTCTGGGTCTTTTTTTTTTCCAGATGATTTTCATGATTGCTTTGTATGTACATATATCCATATATCATATATATCATATATGATGAGCGCTTATGAAAAAATGGATCCAAATATTTCTTTTATTCACGTGATTTAAATGGTTTAATTTAAATTGGGTAAACAGCTGCTCAGGATTGTTTTAATATGTGAACAAAAATGAGGTTAACAGATCTGTTTGTTTACTTTCACCTTTCCTTTTCATTATATTTAATAATTCTGTTCAAGGTAATTTAAATTGTTCAGAAAATTGTTTTCTTTTAGTGCCTTCTGGAATGTTACATAATTTTTTCTTTAGCAATTATTGCCAGAATTCCTATCTTCATCCCAGTGCCAATGAAGACAAAGATAAAACCAATCTACAGCTTCTGCAATAGCTATCACTGAACTGCTTGCAGAACTTGCCTGGACTATGTATCACTTATATGCATTGTGAACTCACTTGTATGCATTGTGAACTATCTGTTGGTGCAGCAACTTGTGGTAGTGTTGGGTATTTTTGCTGATGGTGTCATCGGTGGTACAATTTTTCCAAAAGGAGCCATCAATTGGCTTGGTGTATCCTCCTCCCTTTGCTTGTGATGGTCATTCAGCTAAAATTTGGGGGCCAACAGAGGTGAGACAAAGAACCTCACACCCTGCTGGTAAAAAGACCTATCCATAGGGGTGGCTGTATGCTGGACTGGTAGTCAATGATTGGTAAGATCCAATTGCAATGGTACAACCTAAGACAGGAGGCTGACGCGCCTTGAGGTCAGCTCATCCGATGATGGGTAAGGACCATATGTAGTATTGGACAACCTAAGGCAGGCACGGTTCCTAAGCCACACGCTTGCTGTTTAAACAGAGAGGGGAAGATGTTGAGAGCCACAGCCGAAGGGGCCCCAGCAAACTTCCAGTTACCAGCAAACTTCCAGCTGCCAGCTGATGATTGGCTCACAGTGACCCCAGCAAACTTCTAGCTGCCAGCTGATTGGCTCCTCTGCAGTGATGCTCATTGGGCTGTTTCCCCGCCCTTTCAGACCATGGAGCTGCTCATTGGGGGACTTTTTTGGCTTCACCCACGTGACCCAGCCAATTGTCCTGAAGAGCAGGAGGAGTGGGGGGGTTGAGAGGCTTGTGGGAAGCTGGTGGTGGCAGTTGGGCTCTGAGGAAATTCCTGAAGAGCTCGTGTGGTGCAGCGTGTGTTCTAAAAATCAAGTATTTTTGTGCTTGATAAGTGGCTCATGAATTGTGCCCAGCCAGACTGCAGCAAATAACTTCAGTAAAGGTTGGTGATTTCTCAATTCCTTGGTGGCATGAAGTCTACTAAGTGCAGCTGATGAGTTTGTAAAAGTCACTCTTTTCATTTTTTTTGAAATAAACTGAGGAGAACAAGGTATTTGTTGCTGGTTTTATGAAGTAACCTACAGACTGGAATGACAGCCTCTGTGATCCCCTTCACCTCCTTCAGCAACAGCATTTGATGAATTTAATGCACCCCAAATGCACACCTGTGAGATTCTCAGTTGAGGGAGATCCTATCCTCATGTGGCATAAAAGGACATGAGGCCAGTAGGGGTTATTTGAACCATTATCAGAGAGGGACTCTGACCATGCTCACTGGGAAGCCCCTTAGAAATAGTGAAGATAGTTGAGGAAACAGTGAGTTCCCTCTTTGTTTGGAGGTGATCACAGCTGCCAGGTCCTCCCAGAACTCAAGGCCATTGAGGGAATATTTTGTTCATTCTAAAAAACATGATCCAGGTAAAGTCCTCATCTTCTTCTTCATCAGGGATGCAAAAATGATCAGGAAGGAAAAAATATTTGAATGTAGGAGATTCTCCTTCACTGGTTCTTGTGGAGAATTAAAGAGAATCCTACTCCATTCTGAAGTCTCAGGGGGCAGACTCCTGGAGCCCTTGCCATAACCTGTTTCTTTCTTCATCCTCCTCCTCCATCTTTGCACAGTTGGGGCCTGATCTGTCTGAGGTGGAGGAATCAATGCAGGGACCTAGCCCTTCTAGCCCTTCAATGACACTCATGTGTATCATTGTTTTCTGTGTCTCCCCTCTGGGATTTGAGGCCCAGGCAGGGAAGTCACTGAACCAGATCTCATGACAAAATACCACAATCACCTGCACTGAAATAGCAACATATTTTCAGAAAGGACATAGCTTGGTAGCTGCATCAGCTAGTATATTGTTCTCAAATTCCTATTCCTCAGGAACAGCTTACATTCAGAGTTCTTAAAAAGATTCTTTGGCCCCCAGTTTGTCAGTTTTCCCTCCCTAATTCTTGGTTCCAGTCTGGAGATGATGCTACTTATTTCCATTTATATTTGTCATTTTGAAATGACATTAAATCCCATGTTCTCCATCTCTCTTCACACTGTGAGCATAGTAGTGCATTGAACCACAGGAAGATGTAGGCTGATCACCTGGTAGACCTTATTGGAAGGAGGTCTTAGTTAATGGTGTCTTTGAAGCTCAGACCACTAATGCAACTCAATAAATAGTAACAATTAGAATTAATTATCTAACACACACACAATACTAAACCTTGGTTTTAAATTTCTGGTTTCTGATTGGATTGTAGGCAATAAATATATTGATTTAGAAAGATATTAAAGAACAAGTATGCTTGTTTCCTGTTGTCCTCATTTTAGTCCAGCTTCTGCATATGAGAGAAAACTTGACTTTCTGGGTCTGGATTAGCATGTTACAGTTCCACATATTTACCAGAAAATGTCATAATTTTATTATTTTTTAGGAATGAGTAAAACTCCATTGTGTGTAATACATTTTATTTATTTTATCCATTTGAGAGTAACAGACATCTGAACTGGTTTCATAACATGGATATTGTGAACTGTGGTGCTATAGACATTGGTGTGGCTGGGGAGGAATTCCATGAAAATAGAAGAGAAATCAGTGGAACAGAACAAGGGGATAAAGGAGTCAGTGGGGTCGGGGTGGGGGACTGGAAGGTACAGTGGAATGAAATTGACCAAACTCTCCTATATACTCATATGAATATACCACAGTGAATTTTCCCTTTCTATATATCATGCACTAATTTAAAGAGACTACAAACAAGTAGAAGAAAGACCAGTAGAGAAAAGGAAATGGGGAGGGAGGAGGTGAGGGAAATGGAAAATATTGGGAACTGAATTGGAAAAAGTTATATTCCATGCTTATAATTATTTCAAAATGAGCCCCAATGTTTAACTACAATGCACTAATAAAAATTTTAAAAAGAAAGGAAGCCAGAAATACTTACTTAATTTATGATTTTTTGCCATGAAGTGTCTTATCAAATGTAAGGCCTAGAATAGGTGAAGTTCTGTATACATACTCAATCGCTTCAGAACAACCATTCAACTTCACATAATCATAAGTTATGCTGAGTATCTACCATTTACACTTCAGATTGTTCTCTTGCTGCAATTCCAACATCTGAGACAGTGATTCCCAAGTATAAATTCTTTAAGTTTCATGACATCTGTCTCCTCAATTGTGTCCCTAGGGCCTCCCCTTCATCAGTTCCTACCCTCAGTTCCTACCAGTCCTTCAAAATATGTGTTTTAGGCACAGTAAAGGATGACATAGGGACAGAGAGGGTGTTACCTCCCCAGGGAGAGTCTGTTTAAGAAATTTGAGGCAAAGAAGCCTGACCCCAAGAGGTGATATAAAATATAATATCTTCAGAATTAGTGAAAATAATACCATAAGGATGGGTGAAGGAATAATGCCCCTGATATTGCCAATAGTATTTGCTAAGAATAGAAGAAAATGAAATTTGATTCTTCATAACAATAACTAGGAGAACTTGCATTTGATCTTAGGATGCAGTGGGTAGAAAATCAGGAGAAGAAACTGGAGATAATTCTCCATAAGAAGAAGGAAAGATGTGGACAGATAATTAAAATGACACAACCCAAGAATGTGCACTTGACTGTAGAGGTCATATGGAGATGCTCAGCTGGTAACAATGATAGGTTTCAAGATTCAGTTCAGAATGGATTGAAGGGAAAACTGAGGCAATACTTGAGACTATGTGACTAGTTAGGCAGCAAACATGATCAGTTTTTGGGGAAATATTGGATATTTTCTGTGGGATTCCTGATGTGGAAGAGATGGAAAAGAAGTAGTGTGAAATTGGGATGAAAGGGTCATCTAAGATGACTCCTGATGTTTTGGGGGAGATTAGGATCAATTATTATAATCAAAATTTTAATTTTCCAGTCAAATATTTCACATTAATGTTTAGAGTTACCTGTGAAGAGGAAAATGCTTTGTGGAAATTGCAAGAGTATACAATTTCTGACAAGGAATTTTTATTTTGTAATTATATTTACTTAAGTGTTTGATGAAGTTTCAAACTAAGCATGTATTTGGTAAGATCTACAATCTCAAATGATGCCAAGTCATCATTATCAGAGTGATTTACCACTGAGTTTGAGTTTAAGCAATATGTTCATGAGTGACCTGGAGGAAAAAACAGTCTCATCCCAAAGGAACATGGGGATGATTAATTTGTCTCCAGTTATCCTTCATGTTGTGATGGTAAGACCTCCTGCAGAAACAAGGGTCTTTTCCCTGAATTCTCTGAGGCTTTGGAGAGCCTGAAGGGTGAGTTGCCTTGGCCACCAGGAGGCACTGTGGAGCTGGTTTGTGAGGCATTACCAAAAATGGTGCAGGTGAGAACATCAGTTTCTCTAGGTTATAAAACAAACTTACTATTTATAATTTAGTTGAAACAATCATATGTCTGAATGCCCCCTATTATTTCTTCATGATTTCCTGAGCTTGGCTCCCTTACACTATTTTTCTCTTTTAATCTACCTTCTGTCACACCTGATGGTGCTTTTATACTCAGAATGGATGTAGATAGGAACTTAAACAGGAAGAGAACATCATTTGGGCCACAAAACTCTGCCCCTGGGGAATTAGAGGAGTCAATTGTTACAATAAACTCCCTAAAATAGATCTCCAGGATACAGAACTCTAAGGGAATTTACTGTGGCTGAGGGCCATTTTATCTTCTACCTGTGTTTCTATAATCAGAGGGCTGATTCATGGTTCACATAAAGTGGCCACGAGGAGACCCTTGTGACTGCCACTTTCCCATGGTTCATGGGCATTTATTCAATTATAGCCCAACCTCATACTTATCTATCATTGTGCCCCCATTTCTAAGAACTTGTATGTAGTCAGTTGTATCCTCCATCTCTACTGCAGCCCTGGTTACAAAGTCTGCCCTAGAAACATAGCTGAAACTTTTGATTATACTGCTGCCTGAAAACCCCATCTCTCACTGAGAAAACACAAAATTATAATGGCAGATAGTATTTAGCTCCCAGGGATCTAAAACCAACTCTGGCATTTCAGTTCTAAAAACATGGCTTTCTTGAGTATCCCTGAACCTAATGATTGTGGCATCATCACTGCTTCTCAGGGGAGTCATCAAGATTCTTACACATGGTAGGGATCACCCATTTTCTACTGCCTAGCTTACTGCTTGCCTGTCACTGAGGGTGACAATACCATCTCAAAGACACTACTGCCTTTAGCACTGAGGGCATGGGTGGCTTCTAAGATTTGTAGACATATCTCTAGAGTCTCTCATTTCAAAGCTTGAGAAAAACAAACATTAAACATGATTATCTCTGCACAGGTATACATACTTGCAGGAGAGACTCTCTCTAGGGCAAGTATCATTCAGCAAGGAGGAGGTTTTGGTTTGTTCACAGTTGCTGAGATAGTCTAGGACTTTCAGGGTGGTCCCTTGCAGACAGCAGAATCAGATCTTTGGACTGTCCTGTTCCCCTGTGATGCTCTTTCCTTGTCCTTTTGGTACCTTTTTTCATCCAGGTGAATAATTTTCTTTTCACTAAGATCTCAATGATAGAATAAAGTACAAATAATTATGTTACTGAATGCTAAAAAATATTAATATAATTAAAAACACGTTTTTAATTTTTAAAGTAGAAAATAAAAGCAAAGTACATATTTCACTGGCTCTTTAAAAAATAACCAACATTAGGGACTAGAAACAAATTATTATATTTTTTTCCTGTGTTTTTCTTTCCAGAAATGTCTAGAATGTGACATTACTACAGGCTATTTCCAAAGTAACCCAATCTCACTCATAGCCAATCATGAACTCACTCTGTGTAAAAGATTTCTATATGATAGAAATGTGGTACAAGCTTCATGTGCAATTATAAATTTTCCAGTATCAAAAAAGAAAAACAGTTAAAAATTATTATGAAATGTAGTAAAACCAGTACTCAGGGAATATCTTGTAACTAACTGCAAATGCCTACATAAAAAAGAGAGCAAAACAAAAAGATCTCAATTATCAAAGTAATTTTCCACCTTCAGGAAGTAGAACTAAAGATCCTGTGAATCTCAAACTAATGTAAAGCAGGATATAGTGAAGATTTGAAGAGAGGTAAGCAAAATATACTCACAGGTCTTAGTCTAGACTAGTTCTAGAAAGCAATATCCATTGTTCCTACCACCAAGGAGAAAAGTGCTTTGTGCATGTGGCTCTTCTTTCCCATTAAGTTCAGACTTCTGCTTACATCTATACCCCAATTCCATTTATTTAAGATACCCCACCACTTATATATAATTAACCCTTTGGCTGCATCTAAGGTTGGGCTTCTTTGTGCTCTTCTGAGCTCAGCACCTACATGATAAGTCAAGCTGTCTCTCACTGCTAGATACGGTCTGTCCTGGGAAAGATTCAATGTCTTTATATTTTGTCTAGAATATTTTGCTATCCGTGTACTTTCCCAATCCCAATGTTTATGCCAAAGAATTCAGGAGGATTCAGGAGAGGAGCACCAGCCTGTTATAATAGAAAATGGGTAAAAGAAAGAGGAAAGAGAGGGTTTCAGGACTTTCCCACTGATAGCTCTTGGCTTGTGAGTCCCCGCTCTTTGTCACTCAGGTGTGCTGAACCCTCCATTTCACAGTGGAGAAAGGGGCCACAGTGAAAGTGCTTAGGAAACTAAATCACAGAAATTTCGGTTTAGATATGATGAGGAAGCTACAGTCTATGCAGTGAAGTGTTTCCCGTCTTTCTAAGGAGGGTGATGTGGAGAAGAGATCAGGGAAGTGAATTTCGTCTTTAGGGTCCCTTGATGTATACCCAAAATTGAGTGTTCTCTTCTTAAGGGAGCAGTGATATGGTCAGCCTGACCAATTGGAAACCATATACTGATTCCTGTGGGAATTAGGAGAACCAGCTGCTGAGTCTCAGTCCTTGGAGGTCCTGGACAGGTTCCATCTAGCCACAATCAGAGTGGATTCTGAGGTCAGAGTATGAGAGGATATTCAGAGGGAGGGCATAATTTATATTGGAGGTTTGCCAGTCCCCTTCAGTGCACAAAAAAGTCCAAGAAACACTGAGTGGCTCTGATGCATCTGTGGGTTCTCAGGAATCAGAGATGTGCAGGTATCTTCACCTTGGCCTGGATGCCGCAACCTCCTCATAATCTGCAGGAGACTGCCTTTGGAAAGGAAAAGTGATGACCTGGGACACCTGGGCTACTTATACCCTTTTTTAAATTTAGAAACAGGTTGTGGCAATAAACCTCTGTGTCTGCCTCTTCTGTTCTGGGGTTCTGGGCATAATTCTGGGCTGATCCAGAAGCCTCAGTTTCAGGGTCTGTGGCATTGAAAGTCACTTTCTCCTGCACTGGAAATAACAATTATATTGGTAGGTATTTTATGGGCTGGTAACAACAAGATTCCTGGTGCTGCCTCCCAAACTATGGTGATTGGAAGTTCTTGGCTCTGAGTGTCACTGATCTTCTCAGGTACCATCTCTGACAACATAGAATCCCTGAGTATCTCAGGTCTCCAGTCTGAGGGTGAGGCTGATTACTATTGTTCAACGAGGAAAAAAGGCCTCATTGATCACATGGTGCATCAGACCCATGTGAGTCTACGACATAAACCTGCACTTATCCTCCCATAATGCTGATCCTCCCATGACTAAGTGTTTGTGACAATCAGTGTGGGTTACTATGGCAAACATAACAGTGTCCATGTCTGAGTGTCTGACTCTCAGACAACATACCAGCTTTAAATGATCAGCAAGAGTTGTGTTTTAGATAGTTTTTTTTGTTACTGTTGTGACCAAAAGACCTGACAAGAACAATTTTAAGGAATAAAAGTTTATTTGGGGCTCACATTTTCAGAGGTCTCAGTCCACAGATAGCTTTATTTCTTGAGGCTCAAGATGAAGCAGAACATCAGGGCAAAAGAGTGTGGTGGAGGAAATCAGCTTAAAATATCACACTTGGGATTGGGTGGTGGGACACAGAGAGAATGCACTTTCCTCCACATGGAACAAATATAATCTAGAAAGACATGCCTCTAGGGACCCAAGTTCTCTAGCCACAACCAACCTGCTCACAGTTACTGTACACTGAATCCCTATCAGGGGATTAATGTACTGATTAATTTAAGGCTTTTGTAACCAAATTATTTCACATTTAAACTTTCTTGCATTGTCTTACACATGAGCTTTTGGGGGACATTTAATCTAAACCATTAGAAGTTCTGTCCTTGTGTTTCATATTTGAGAGCCTTATTTGCATACCATCAATTACATTCCATGTGAGTATGCAATAGGATATGTTTATTTTGTATTGTCAAGGTTTGTGAAGCCCTAACTTAATCTAAATTTAAAATACTTCATCATCTTACAAAGAAATAATTATTAGTCTGAAATCTGATAATCTTTAGTTTTGGCT
Source organism: Ictidomys tridecemlineatus (assembly GCF_052094955.1). Taxonomy (NCBI): domain Eukaryota; kingdom Metazoa; phylum Chordata; class Mammalia; order Rodentia; family Sciuridae; genus Ictidomys; species Ictidomys tridecemlineatus. Next base: position 111,246,161 of record NC_135478.1, on the reverse strand, counting down.
TATAACTCCATTTATCTACATAATTTAAGAGATCAGTGCATTAAATGATTACTAGTATATTCTTTTGGACATATTAACACACAAAAATGCAATTTTCTTATATCAGTTCTATGTTTCTTTTTACTGCTAATTAAAACTCCATTGTATAGGTGAACTAGGTGGTTTATCCCTCTATCAGTTATTGGATATATGAGTGTTTAAAATCTTGGCATTTATGAGTAATTCTGCTACATTCTTTGTAAATTTCAAATTCTTTTGTGGATATGCTTTCTTTTCTCTTAGGTAGTAAATGGGAGATAAATTTTTGGACTGTATGTTAACTCTCTTGAAGGAAATGTGTACTGATTTTCAAAGTGGATATACCAATTTTGTTTGCCATGAGCAATGTGAGTGTCTATTTCTACATATTCTGGCCCAAATTTATTATTACCTGTCATTTTTAATAAAGCCACCCTGAATGGAAATTAATTTGTATCTCATTATGGATTTGCTTGCATTCTAAGGACTAATGACATTAAGAATTATTCAAAATACTTGATTCCACACAGCCTCACAGCATCTGGACAATTACCTGATGAGGAATACATAAGTAAATTCTATGATATAAATAAAAATTGGGCAAAGGGAATGAAATACAACATAAATTGTTTGCAATGGGCCTAGGATGGACTTCAACACGAGGAAGCAGACACAACACACTTTCTTGTCAGAAAGAAGCATATATTCAGCCCTTTCAAAAGATGAATGAATAAGAGAAATGAAGCAGAATCACTTAGCCAAGAAGGAGAATGACTTTATGACATTTGCCAGTAAATGGGTGGGCCTGGAGACTATCATGATAAGTGAAATAAGCCAATCCCCAAACTAAAGTTTGAATATTTTCACTGATATGTGGAAGTTAACACAAATAAGAGGTCAGCTTGTGAATAAATCTTCAGGTTGATAGGAAATGATCTGGAACATGCTGTGCCCACATCTCAGGTAAGTCTGAAAATTTAGCGTTTTGCACATAGAGCAGCGAACCTAGATGTTCCTTCCACTGTGTGGCCTACTCCTCCCAAGGGTTCACTCTTGTGTCTAGAGGCAGGCACAAATTAACACCTTCCAAACAAATCCTAGTTCTTTGTTTCTGTGAAGTTTACCTAAAAGTCCCATGTGGTAAAGTCTTGATTTCCAATTCATGATGCTATTGGGAGGTGGTGGGACTTTTAAGAGACAGAGACTGGTGGGGCTCTTTGTCATTGATGACATAACTTTGAAAGGGATACTGGAACCCCAGCCCCCTTCCCTTTTGCTCTTTCTTGCATTTGGCAATGAAGTGAATACTTCTTCTCTTTTATAAATACTTGCTATAATGTGCTGCCTAAGTGATTTCTGCTCTAGGTCATGAAAAATTGGAAAATATGAGTTGATTTTTCTCAAGTATTTAGTTATAGTTATAGAACTGACTCACAGACCTAGCAACAGGAAGAGTTTTACAAGAATCCCAAATGAAGACCCAGTATGAAAAGAATTGTCAAACCATCTAAGTGTCATTAAATATAAGCTATAAGATAGACAAAGACCATATTTGAATGAAAAATAGATATCCAGAAGTCATACTAAATAAATTAATGGGGTTATTATTACTATTATATTGATTCTATCACTATAAGATTAAGATAGGGGGAATAGATTAAATTATGACAATAAGAGAAGTAAGGAAACATCATGTTAAAAAACAGACATTGACTAGACATGAACAAGTGAGGACAAATACAAGATTGTCCCTGAGGCTTTTCTGAGAGCAGTTGTTTTGAATTTTTGTGCCATCTGCATCACTGTGAGTGTAGAAATACGGTTTTTCATTAGGCACATTAAGTTCTTCTGGTTGATAAATTGATGAGCATTCACTTGAAACAATGAGAATTTTTAATAAATGTGGTCATGAAGCCACAAAGTAGCAGAAACAAGAGGAAGTTTAGAAAAGATTCTAATAATGAGGGAAAAAAGGAACTTAAGAATTTGAGCAGGAACCAGGGAGGATAAAAATATGTTATCATCTTAAACTGAGGACAAGGATTTTCTTCATTCTCTTTCTCTTTCTGACAATTGCTATCTAAGTCATTGCAGCCCAGCCTGTGCACTCATGTATCCTTCATGGCACATCTCAGTTCTGCCCCTCAGGAATGTAAATATCTGCACATGTCACATCTGAAATCCTCTTCAATCCTCCCTGTAACCTCTCTTTGGGCCAATCAAATAGGTGCTAGTCTCTCCTAAACCTACAATCATCTTATCACCTGGGGCCCAGAACTGAAGATGGTAGTCAGTATGTTTATACTTACTGCATGAATAATTAAGTAAAAATGCATACATAATGAACAGCCAGCCTTAGCTGATAAAGTTTTTTCATGGTTTTTTTACCATTTATTCCTTGATTGAATGGGGTCATCTGGGTTTTATTGTGAGCTCTTCTCTCTTATTAGTATCCACATTCCTCATTAGTGACTCATCTCAACAGCCTGGACCCCATCTTCAACACCAAGGTGGCAGCATGCCACTAGAGAAGATTGCAGTCAACTGCTTCTGAGCAAAGAAGCCAAAATTTCTGACTCCTTCCCAAGTATTTAGTTCTTTTATGCATGGAGAAACTATCTAATTGCCATATTTTCCACATTATTCAATAGTGATAGCTTCTGCCTATTTATTCAAACAAGAAATGTCCAGTTTCTAATATAGTCTTTCTTTCTCACCCAGCAGGTCCTTGAGGTTAACATGTTATGAAGATTCCATCTTTGAACAGAACTCTGATGAATCTCCCCATTCTGTTTTCCCTTCTCATTGCTTCTGTATGGATAAATTAATTTCTTAATAAACATTTTGAGAATCTCCAGCAATGCAATATAAGTATAATATATATTTATATAAATATTATATATATATATATATATATATATATATATATATATATACACACACACACACACACAATGTCTGTCCTCTATATTTTCATATATATATCACATACACATAATTTAAGGGTATTCAACCTTCTTGCCAGAGACTCCCACATGCTAAACATGCACTCTACCAGTGTGCAACATTCCCAGCTACCTTCATTCAATTTTATAAACTCAACTGAAAGTACAATTCCTCTGAGAAGTCTGCCTTAATGTCCCAAATAGTAAGTTTCAATTGTTTAGAATTTGTATTTTGGTAGAGCTTGTCACATTCACAATATTGTGTTCTTTCTTCCCTACATTACATAATTCTAAAATGACAAACAACATGCTAATATTGATGAAATTGTGCTTATGTGAAACTTATCACTCAGGCATTCCAGGCAAAGCCATGTATCCAACGATGGTGGCAAATTCTGTGGCATTCAGCTCTATACTTCTGAGGACACTAAAGATTAACCTGTGACCAGATGGTGGTGAAGAGGAGCTGTGCAGGGCCTTACATTGTGTTTTTCACAGCTGGCTCAGGTCTAGCAGGGGCTGAGCTGCTTCCTGTGCTCCCCAAGGAGGTCTTTAGTCTGGTGCTCTCAGGGCCTGGTGATGGCTCCTAATCAGGATCCTGTGCAAGGTTTCCAATAGCTGCTCTGTCTATGACATTTCCTATGGTGAAACTCAGAACAGGCATCTCTCTCAGCATCCTTTCCCTTCAGATCCTCTCTAAGGCCCATGAATCAGAGATCAGATGTACTCTGAGAAAGCAGAAAGGGAGGAGTTTAATTTACATGAACTACCTTTTTTTTCCCCCTGAGCACACCAGAGAGGGTAAGACAAGCCTGGAGTAGTAGAGACCCCCTGTGCCCTTACTCCTCCTGCTACTTTCTGATTAAATAGGTAGAGACAGGTCTCAGAGACTCAGGACAGACCCATCCTATGTCAGTTTTTCTAGTTCAAACACCAGTATCTTAAATATGGTTCCCACTCTAGCACCCATGATTTTCTGTGTTTTCAGGTTCTCTGCCCAGCCTCTGCTGACTCAGCCACCTTCCCTTTCTGCACCTCCTGAAGCATCTGTCAGACTTATCAGCACCCTGAGCAATGTCTTCAGTGTTGCTGAAAAAGGGATATGGGGGTACCAGGAATGGGGGAACCATTCTAGATTTTCCTTGAGATACTACTCATATTTGGATAATTTGTATGGATTTCGGGACTCTGTTCTCTTCTCTGCCTCATTTCTGGGCTGCAGCCTGAGGATGAGGCTGAATATTACTGTGTAATTGGCCACCATAATGTTTTTCAGAGTGACACAGTCAGATGGGGAATTAGTATAATAAAACAATCAGCCCACTCAGGACTTTGTACTATACCTATTCACCAACTTTAAATTAATATCCCTCTATTATAACATATATTTAAGTAAGTTATGTATCACAATGTCTTTCCTCTAAATTTTCTAATCAGTTTCTGAAGTCAGAGGAAAACTGAAAAAACTAAACACCAAAACAAATAACAACAAAAATAAACATAATAACATTCAAACTTTTCCTTGTGATCCATATGTTGATCTTCATTTATAACCAGAGCCTATTGAATTAGATTTTTTCCCCCTAGAAAAAAAGCAAATCAGTTTTCTTCTTGACCATGAGCCAGAGAACATTCCAGCAGGTGGACATTCCTCCACAGCATGGGCTCTGCTCTTGGAAGATTCAGAAAAGATCCCACCTGTTTGTCTCCAGTTATTTGTGCTCTGGGCAGTAACAGGCTCTCAGGGATTGAGACACTAAGATGTGAAATGTTTTGTGAGGATAGAGGATCAAAGAAATTTTAGGCTCAGGGTTGTCCTGGCTTCCTTGCTGGGTATCTGCATCTTCAGTTTTGATGTCAAGGAGAGAATGCTAGGCATTTGGGTAGAGAAGTGGTAAGGAGTTTAGAACTGAAAACAGAAAACTTTCTTGAGGGACCTTAGTGGCTGAAGGTGAGGCTCCACCATTGATTAGAAAACTCTGAGAGTCCTCCTGGGAAGTTGAGTGAAATAAGTCCCAAGAATGACACTTTTCTCCATGTGACACTACTCAGGATAATGTAGACTTTCATAGGTAAGTTTTTTCTGAGATAATTTAAACTGACATCTGTCCTTCTCTCCTCTAATACCCATTGGGGGTTCTAACACTCTAGATTTTAGGAGTGAACTGTGGACCTTCAGTGAGCAGAAATTCCCACGTGTGTGTGTGTGTGTGTGTGTGTGTGTGTGTGTGTGTGTGTATGCATACATTTGTCCATATATACTGTACCTCAGAACCTGAGGTCATTTTGTTTTACACAGAGAGCAATAAGAAGCTTTGGAGGTTACTATGGCAATTGGTACCCAGGATTTCCTGTGAGAATTCCTAGATCTGTGACATCAGATATAAGTGATCAGTCATCATGGATTCAGTCCTAAACTTTCACCAAAGTGTGTCAGTAGTGTCTCCTTGAGTACCTCTAGGTTCCAAATGGAAAAACAGAATGAAAAAAGGCTGACTATCACTGTCTTCTCCCTGCCCTAAATACACTCTTTCCCTTATTCACATTTGGCTACATTATCAATGCAAAAAAGATCTCCAACCTCAGGTAAATTGAGATAACATCACAAATCCTCCTGTGTGACCCATCATTACTCTGGCTCTGCCTATGAACAATACACACTCCTGTTTGGATTCTGCAACCCGATTCATGTCTATTGATTGTTCCCCAGGCTGGGCTCACCTTACCTGAGATCTGAAAACATAGGGAAGCTGTGCTTCATTATCTCTTCAGATTACACACTGGTGTGGCTTTGAATTCCCTGATGAATAATGAACCCTATTCACTAACACATAGCTCTCCAACCTCTACCATGCTCATTTTCCCCTGTTAGGCCTCAAAATTTATGCTTTTCCCTGAATAATCATCAGGTGAAATGATGTTATATAAATATCAGAATTTTGGGAGCCTGGACTTTGTAAACCTACCCACGTTTAAATCCATGCAGCTCTTAACAAGTGAACCTGATTCTCTGATATAAAAATTCACAATGGTTGCTTAGTTTAGGTAATTTATATTCATAGCAATGTTAATTTTATCAATACTCATATGGAAAAAATATAAAACTAGAATAAGATTACACATATATTAGAGTCCAAATGAAACTGAATTTTGTCAAGTTTTTGACATTCAAGGGCAAATTAGAGCACAGAGAAGCAAGTCAAAGCAGAAAACACTCATTCCCTGATAATATTATATTATCATAGGGAAAATAGACCTGTGAAGAATAGGCCTGAAAAATGGGGTTAGCAAAAATATAAAAAAGGACACTCTCAGTGAAGAAGCAACCTGAAATTAAGAAAGCCTGTAAGAGTAGAATAGACAGAATCACTATGACTTGTGACCCCTCCTGAACTTTAGCCTTTATACATTGTTCAAAAATTTCATAGACTGGGAAAGAGCCAAATTGACTGAAACATAGTTAATAAAGACCAGATAATTCTGAAATATGTGGTACCATAAACAATGCATTTAGATTTCTGGAGATCATTAGAAACTGAAAAAAAATTCTCAGCACAAAATACCAGGGTGGTTTTACTCTTGGGTAAATAAAATCAGAAAGGTCCATTTGCTCTTGCCAGGTTATGAGAGGGTTGAAGACGCAGGACCAGAGGCCAGCAGGGGGAGATGTTGCACTACTCATGACAGGACAGGACTCTGCACCAAACCAAAAAGGAAAATACTGGTTTTACATCCCTGTGCAGAAGTTGTCCTGAACAAAGTGTGACATTTCTGCACTTGGGTCCCCAGGAGCCACATGAGCCTTGGGATTTGACCCACATCCTTGCTTCATATTTCATTTTTCCACCATCTTTGGAGTGATTGTTTAGGCCTGTTGTCCAGACAGAATGGAAAAATGGTTACAGAGCAGGATGAAATTCAGATAAAGAACAAGCCAAGAAGACTATCTTGAGAGAACATAAGAAGAAATTAGGCAAGAGTAGATATCAATACTGAAATAAGAAATCAGTGAGCCCATTTAATTTATGGAGAAAAATGCAAAAAATTATCATTAACAATATTAGTTGACTTGGTTTTGGTAAGACAACATAGACAACACATGGGTTCTTAGAAAGTAAAGAGAGGTTTATTTTGGTTCATGGATTTGAGTGTTTAAGCCTAGAATGGGTAGCCAAATGTGTTTTAGACAATGGAATATGATAAGGTGGGGAAGGGTGACAAAGGTGAATACTCACATTAAGCTGGGAAATTTAGAGGGGTTGGGAAGGAACAGGATGTTATATATGGGTGTCCACCATATTTGTGGACATACCTTCAATGAACTAAGGCTTTCTCAGAAGGCCCTATCCCCTCTCACAATGTACTATCACCAGGTAGTCCTATCACCCTGAGGGGAAGCCTCTATGTATGGACCTTTGGCAGATACTCAAATTGCACCCACAGTTTAGCAGTATGTTAGGAAATGGAATTCATGTTAGACTGAGAAAGACTTATCTTGACCAACAGGAAGGATTTGGGCTAAAAAAAGTTTGTTTGTCTGTTTGTTTGTTTGTGTTTGTGTGTGTGTGAGATCTATGAAGGATGCTAAACATAGACTTTGAAGGGTGGGTAGGTATAAGAGTTATAAGACAATGTCAGATATCACAATCAGGGAGATAGCATCTAAGCTCTCAGAAATGGGACTTGAGCCACTTGTAGGGGAGAAAAATGGAATCATAAGACCCACCTCAATTGGATTTCAATGGGACTAATCAATACACTTTGCATTTCCATAGTTGTAGGATATATCAGTGTGGTCCTTCAGTGATAAAATACACAGCCCAAATTAAACACTTACCTGAATCCAGCAGTATCACCTCTACACACAAGGGAGCTGTTTTTGCTTTGCTGACATGAGTTCCAGGTACCCCTGAAACTTCTTTGCTCCCAGGTATCCTATTCTTCATTTTACCTTTGGCCCCTTATTGCCAACTGGACATCACAGGAGAAAACTGTTTATTCATGCTTCAATGAGGATGTCTGAGACAATTTCAGAGGTAGACAGGACACACTGTAGAGGTTAGGATAATTTGCTGGTCACTGTGATTTCCTAATTCATCTGTATTTAAATATGTGACAAATATGTTAACCTATTGTTTTTTCTGTTTTTACATTGCATCTGAATAATTTGTCATTTTCTTTCAGGGAGTTGTAAATAAAAACTTACACTATTACGTTTTTTATATATTAAAAGTAGTATTTTTATTTCTTTCTCACTAAACTTTCAGATTGTACTCTTTGTATTACAAACACACATAATCAAATCTGTATGTAGATACTTTAACAGATACTTTCGACTGCTGGCCATAACCAACTTTCATGTTAACACGGCCATAACCAACTTTCAAGTTAACACGAGTAGATCTCTTAAAATACCCCTAAAATGAATTATTTAGAAAGAAACAATAGTAACAAAGAAATGTAATAAAATAATTATGAGCAATTTAGAAATTTTATTTTACTTTGTATTTATGACCACCATTTAAAAAAGAAAATCTTACTTCACAAAAGAATTTAAGGAGTATTATTCTGGACTCCCCAAGTATCCTCATCTAGTACTTCTAATCATCTTCACAAGTGAAAGCATCTTAAAATGGTAGATATATTCACATTAATTTGATCATAAATATTAATATTTTTTCATGTATGTTGAAAATGGTTTTTTAAAATTATTTTTGATGCTGGTAAGAATCTCATACTTTATCTCAAATTCTGTAGTTACACCTGTGCTAAAGCCATATAACAGATGACTTCTTAGAGTGGAGGCAGATGATTCCTAAACCTTGTGCTGCTGCCATGGGTGTCTGCAATCTGATCCTAGGGCTCTACTGAGGATACTTGAAACAGTTTCCATATTCAGTCAGTGGGAGACCTCTGTCTCTGGACCTCACTATGGAGTGCCCTACAATCCTGGCTCTGGAGTGTCAGTATGGTATCTATGCTGAAGAAAAAGGGCCTGAGCGTTAACTCAAGGAGAACAACACTCATTTACTGGAGAGGAAAGAAATGTACACCAGGAAGTCCTGGGTTTGCGGTAAAATAGATGAACTAGGTAGACATGGAGAATTCACCGTTGTTTTCATTCCATCTCTGACTTTCAAAAGATGAAATTTGTGCCTGGATTGAAGAAGCATGAGGAAGCTGATCTCATGAAAGGCATCAACTAAGACTCACGTGTCTCAGTTCCCTATAGTCACTGGTCTATGTGAGTCCCCAGCACCTGCTTTTTTCATGATCTCCTTCAGTGGACACCAGGCTGAACACTGGGGCAGGAAGAGAAAGGAAGTTTGATTTGCATGAAAAATCTGGGTCTGAAGAGGCCTTAAAATGCCAAACACAAAGTGAGGAGTTTGAGGACACTAAGTGCTTGTGGAGATCCCCACCATGGCCTGGATGATGGTTCTACTGGTGTTCCTCTCTTATGGTTCAGGTTAGGGGAGGGTAACTGCATCCTGGGGTGCCTACATAAAAGCACTGTTTTAGGAGGACCTCTCTTAATAACAATAACTGTCTCCCTTATTGCTTTTAGTGGTGGATTGTCAGACGACTGTGATCCAGGAGCCCTCACTGTCTGTGTCTCCAGGTGGGACGGTGACACTCACCTGTGGGCTTAGTTCTGGGTCAGTCTCTACAGGTCACTACCCAGACTGGTACCAGCAGAATCCAGGACTTGCTCCTCGCCCACTTATCTACCACACAAACAACCGCTTCTCTGGGGTCCCTGATCGATTCTCTGGTTCCATCCTTGGAAACACAGCTGCCCTCACCATCACAGGGGCTCTGACTGATGATGAGGCTGTTTATTACTGCTCACTCTATATGGGTAATGGCATTCGCACAGTGATCTGAACCCATGGGGAAGTACAACCAAAACCTCTTCATGTGCTCAGAATGTCTCATACTTTACAGGGTGGAGAGAGATTGAAAAGGTGAAAATGTTCAACACTTTCATGGGAAGATGATGATGCGTGACTCCTTGTCCTACCAGTGGATTATGCCAGGGCCTCATCCTGTCTCTCCCAGTGTGTGTCCATTTCTCAGTGTGCCTCCTCCTACACTGGTCTTCTACTCTCCCTCTTCAGTTGGGAGAAGGAGAAGAGGAGCTCATCTCCAAATAGGTAACCATCAGGAAGATTCAGAGAATCCTCCCCTACCTTAAAGACTCTTCTCACTCCAAATACTAACAAATGATGATTAGTGTTTTCTCATATATTGATTTTATTATGGAGATCAAAATAGTAGTCAATTTGCTTTTAAATTATAACAGCAAAATTGCTTTTATTTTTAATGATTATAACAATATAATTTTGCTTTTCTAATTATGTTATTAATTTAGTTGTGTGGATTTATGATTAATATGCAGTCAGAATCACCATCTATGTCTAAATTATCCCCATATAAAATTATCAAGGCATTGCAAAGAACGGTGATCTAATTTCAAATGACAGCCACAAGATTGGATGTATACCTGCAAATGTTGTTTGTAAGCATCTTTTCAATGGGTCATATGAATATCTGCATATTTTAATGTGTCATATGAATATCTAGTATATGCATTACTAGAAATTCTCATAGAAGTATGACTTCCAAACACTATTCTATCATCTGTTGGGCTGACTCTTCTGATGAAGGATATGAAGGTGCAGGATTGAAGATTATACCTGGACATGAACTGGCCCTATTGCACTCAATGCTGACCAAACATGTAAAGAAGATATGTTTAAAAATTCATTTTGAGTTAGATTTTTTGTTTTATATATATAAAATGGTATTATAAACTATTATGTTAAGGTAATACACAATGAGAAGAAAAGAGAACTATGTATGTTACGATCCTGATATGTGTTTATTATTGCTGTTATGTTGCTTTTATTAACCTTTTAAAATCTACATTTAAGTTTTTAACTGCTAAAAAGTCCTCATGAGTATGAATGAAAATTAACTCCACCACATTGCAAAGGAATAAACGAATTTCTACAGTATAATTTTTAGTCTGCAAAAGTTAATTTGGTGGAGCTCTCAATCAGTCTTCAAAGCATAGAACCTCCTGGCAAACTTGAAAGTATTCCCTACTTGTAGAGATTACATCAGCTGGAGTCTGTGACCACCTCCATGTAGCCCTAAATTTAGCTGGTATGCACAATGCATTCTGGGAGAAATAGGCCAGAAAGAGGTATATGTTTTCGGTGGATGGTGATTTGTGGTCAGGAACTGTGGCTGCATCAATGGAAGAGTAGGGCACATGATTCCTTCAGTGCCTTCAGTTGCTGGGTAAACATGAAGTGATGATAGGAAATCATAAAATAATATATTTTATTTTAGTGCCCACTTGAGATGTGGTCTATATAATAATGGTCTTTGAGATATATTTACTTATTCTAAATTAACTCATATAGAAGATGGTATCTACCAAAAAATATAGCAATACCTATTAACTGTGAAAATAATTGCTCTTTCTTTTATTTTCTTTTTCTCGTTCTGTGTGTATGCTCACACATACGTGTTTGTATGGTAGACTTGAGGTGCAAATATACCTACCTACATTTAAATGTACTCATACACAAATATATTTTATATTTGGATTATTAATGTTATAAAAATTCTTACTGTGAATTTTATAAGTTTTCATCAATCAACCAAACAACAACATGTTTTTCCCATTTTTCCCTCAAATTACTTTTCTCTCTAAACTGACTTTTTTTAGTTTAACAACTGTGTAAAGCAGATGCAAATGTTAGATAAGATAATGATTTAGGAGGAGACAAAATGGAAAGGAGCTGGAGGAGAACAGACACCTTCAGATCACAGTTCTGACATCTGTGACAGGAGCAGGGGAAGAAAAGATTGTGTAGGAGGATCCTCTGACCACAGGCAGGGCTGAGATTCTCTGCTGGCTGAGTGACTCCTGGAATCTGAGAACCCATCAGAGGGACACTAGCTCCCACAGAAGGATCCTAGACTAGTTACCCCAGAAGTTGGCATTGCTTGGAGCTAGGTAAGAGGAGAGAAGTGACATCAAAATTTGTTTCCATGAGGGATTCCTTCTAAGACCTGTGATGGGTACTTCCTGGTTGCTCCAACAGCTTTGGTGATGCATTCAACCTCAGGACAGAGGTTGTGCCTATTCCCTTCTCTGTACTCCCCTATCTGAACCCAACATGAAGTTGAGGTTGAGTTCTTTCAGGGCTTTTGAGCCTTTGCTATGTGTAGGCCCTGCAACCACTGAGATATCCTGCTTCCCTAACTTGCATGAGGAAAAAGTCCCTCAGTCCTGGAGTGTCATTTTGGGTAATCCTCTCTCCCCATGTGCCTGACTCCTGCTGTTCTCATAGCCTGGGACCACTATTTGAATTCTCTAGGTATCTCTAGTGTCTGATGCATGTGAATCACCTTATTTATTCTAAAAGATTAAATGAGTGAAAGAAGAAATGAAAGACTCATCTAATTCTCTTAATTTTAGCATTATTCCTATTGGAGGGGAAAAAATTTCTGAAGCACTGTTAATCTCTAAACTTTCTGAATAATTTTCACCTTTGGATACCAGGGTCACAATGTGATAAATGTACAAAAACAAACAAACAAAGAAACAAAGAAACAAACAACAACAACAAAAAAAACCTTCCTCCTGCTTTTATAATTCGAATCTGAAAACACGTATTGCATTTCCCACATCTTGTTGTATGGATTACCTATTATTCTGCCACATGAGGTTCATTTGGCCCAGGAGTCTCAGTAAAAAGCACTTGGCATTTCACCACTTTTATATTTCTTCTGCTCTCATCTTATACCACACACCCACAAATTCCCCTTGCCAGATATCTTTGTCCCAATTGTGTCTTATAATTTCCCCACAGCTGATGCTCTAATACAGGATATAATGATGTGCATGGTCCAGATTAAACACATTTCAATCAATGCAGAATTCATTTTAGGAAAATAAACAGATGTACATATGGGAAAAGTCCATGCACATTGACATTGGTGTGATCCCAGCAATTTTTTCCCCTAAACTTCAATTACTAAGTAAGCTAGTTCATCATGCCACCTTCTCTGTGTCCAGGGACCCAGACACTTCTAGTACACATGGGGAAGATACAGGGGATAGGGACATTTGCATGATCAGCCCCAATTCTGGGAGACCAATGGAGCTGGTATAAAAGACCTGGGGCAGTGCAGCTATTAGAATGAGGCCTAAGAAGGAGCTATGTTCACCATGGACTGGATTCTTTTCCTCCTTCCAATCTTCTCTCAATGCACAGATAGTTACAGGCCTCAGATTCCTATGCAAGGCCCATAGCCTGAGTCATTACTCTCTGCCTTAAATTTCCAAGTCTCTGACCCCTGCCTCTGCTTTTCATTTTGATGGCTCTGTGCATATAGGTTCCCTCTCTTTGCCTGTGCTGACACAGCCATTCCCCTTCTCTGCATCTCTAGGATCAACAGCCAGACTCACCAGCACTCTGAACAAAGACCTACTGTTGGTAGGAAAAAAAAACATGTAGTGGTACTAGCAGGACTTATATCTAAGTGCTACTCAGACAACCTTGTATCTGACTCAGACTCAGACAAATAGCTGGGGCCTAGTTCCCCAAATGAATTTCTGGATACAAAGATGTCTCAACCAATGAAGTGTATTTGTAAGTAAGTATCTGGCCTCCAGTCTGAGGACAAAAATAATATTTTTTTTAAACATCAGAAATTTATTATTGCTCAAAACATTATATTAATCCTGACATATCATATATCATACATTTGTTTTAGATGGGGTATGAATTCTTATTATTCCCACGTGTACAGATTGCAGGATCACATTGATTATACAGCCACATTTATACATACTGCCATACTAGTGTCTGTTGTATTCTGATGCCCTTCCTATCCCCTTTCTATCCCCACTCCCCTCCCCTTTCCTCCCTCTACCCTATGTACCATAACTCATCTCTCTCTCTCTCTCTCTCTCTCTCTCTCTCTCTCTCTCTCTCTCTCTCTCTCATTTAATTCCCCTTCACCTCACATCCTCTTATATGTATTTTTGTATAACAATGCAGGTCTCCTTCCCTCTTCCATGCAATTCTCCCTCTCTCTCCCTTTCCCTCCCACCTCTCATCCCTGTTTGATGGTAGTCTTCTTCTCATGCTCTTCCTCCATGCTCTGTTTTGAGTCGCCCCCCTTATATCAAAGATGACATTCAGCATTTGTTTTTTAGGGATTGTCTGAATTCACTTAGCATAATCTGCTCTAATGCCATCCATTTCCCTGCAAATTCCATGATTTTGTTATTTTTTAGTGCTGAGTAATATTCCATTGTGTATATATGCTACATTTTTTAATCCATTCATGTATTGAAGGGCATCTAGGTTGGTTCCCAGTCTAGCTATTGTGAATTGTGCTGCCATGAACATTGATGATGCTGTATCCCTGTAGTATGCTCTTTTTAGGTCTTTTGGGAATAGTCTGAGAAGGAGAATAGCTGGGTGGAATGGTGGTTCCATTCCAAGTTTTCCGAGGAATTTCCATACTGATTTCCAAATTGGCCACACCAGTTTACAGTCCCACCAGCACTTGTTGTCGTTTGACTTCTTGATGGCTGCCTTTCTTACTGGGGTGAGATGGTACCTTAGAGTGGTTTTAATTTGCATTTCTCTGATTACTAGAGATGGTGAGAATTTTTCATGTATTTGTTGATTGATTGTATATCTTTCTCTGTGAAGTGTCTGTTCAGATCCTTGACCCATTTGTTGATTGGGTTATTTATTTTCTTATTGTTTATTTTTTTGAGTTCTTTGTATACTCTGGAGCTTATCTATCTGAAGTGTGAGGGGTAAAAATTTGTTCCCAGGATGTAGGCTCCCTATTTACCTCTCTTATTATTTCTCTTGCTGAGAAAAAACTTTTTAGTTTGAGTAAGTCCCATTTGTTGATTCTTGATTTTAACTCTTGTGCTATAGGTATCCTCTGAAGAATTTGGAGCCCGACCCCAGGAGATGGAGATTAGAGCCAACATTTTCTTCTATTAGACACAGAGTTTCTGGTTTGATTCCTAGCTCGTTAATCCATTTTGAGTAAACTTTTGTGCATGGTGAGAGACAGGGATTCAATTTCATTTTGTTGCATATGGCTTTCCAGTTCTCACAGCACCATTTTTTGAAGATGCTATTCTTTCTCCATTGCATGCTTTTATCACCTTTGTCCAATATAAGGTGGTTGTAATATTGTGGATTGGTTTCTGTGTCCTCTATTCTGTACTATTGGTCTATCTGCCTGTTTGGGTATCAGTACCATGCTGTTTTTGTTACTATTGCTCTGTAGTATAGTTTAAAATGTGGTATCGCTATACCACCTGTTTCACTCTTCCCTCTTAGGATTTCTTTTGCTATTCTGGGTCTCCTATTTTTCCAGATGAATTTCATGATTTCTTTTTCTATTTCTGTGAGAAATACCATTGTGGGGGGAGGAACATGGCGGCGGGCGGGGAGGCAGCACTCACATTACCTCCTCAGGCACATGGACAGAGAGACATCTTACAACATTTAGATTCTGCCTGCTGAAAAACTCCCAGCAAAATTCCGCTGAAGTGAGACCTAGGCAGGGAGTTTGTGCTTCTTGGAGGTGGCAGCTTGTTCAGGCATGGGTGAATCTCAGGCACCTTGTGTGCAGAAGTGCTGGCCGGCTGTCTGGCGACCAGACGCAGACGGAGGAGATTCAGCATTGCCAGAGACTGCCAGCGGCATAGAGAAACGAAGAGTTGGACCCTTTGAAGTGGTTGCTAACCAAGAGACAGCAGACTGAGAACTGAGAACAAGATTGGGGCAGACCATAGATAGAACAGACCCACCCCTCCCATCGGACACCCCAGCAAGCAGTCTGGAGCCCGCCATAGCAGAGAGCTGACGTCATCAGAGTTAAAGGCTTAGTCAGTCAGCAGTTTTAGATGGTATTTATGTGACATTCTACTCTGAACACACATCATAGGCTAACACCATGATATTCAGGTGTGTGGGTGATGCTGCATGAAGTCAGTCCAGTGAAGCCATGCAGACTGCACACGCCAGGAGCAAGGTGGTTTTGTGTCACTCGCTCATGGCAGCATGCTGTGAGCCACACAGCCTCATGTTGTTGGGTCTCCTTCTGTCTCCAGGACTGTCCTGTCCCTAGAGCCTCACCTCTGTTGTCTACAGCCTAGAGTCCCTTTTCCACCCCAGTAAAAAGAAACCCCACTGCACTGATAGCAAAGGAAGGGAAGAGATGGGTACTTCAGGAACAAAGGGGAGAGATGATGCCCTCAGTATCCTCTGGGACTGTTCCAGGACTCAAGGGGAGAAACTGCTGGGTCATCCGTGCCTCTCCTGCTGCCCCTGTGATCATCTCTAGGTCACTAATGCCCCGTGCCATGTCAACACTGTGTGAATCGTTGATACACTGCATGGTTTGGGGAATAACAACAAGGAAAAAAGTGTGCACATGTTCAGTGAAGACCAGTGTTTTAAAAATATTTTCAATCTGTGATTGCTTGTGTGTATGCATGTGCAGCCCACAGACACAGAGGGCTGGCTGTTAGTAAATCTGCTAATAACAATTCTTGCAATGTTAGAATCAATGGGTTTTATTCTAAGACTTAATTTTGTAGGGCTGGGATATTGCTCTGTGGCAGAGGCCCTGGATTTGATTCCCAACAACACCAGAAAATTTTGAACGAAGTTGAGGTCCATAGCAAGATGGAAGAGAAAGTGCTGTGGTTTTCCATATGCCCATGTCCCCAACATAATGCACCTTCCCACTATTGGCAACCCATACCTGGGGCACACTTGTCAGACACATCACTATCACCCAAGCTCCGTGGTGCACATTAGAGCTCGCTCTTGGTTTTGAACCTTCTGAAGTTTGAACAAACGTAAGAGGACCTATACCCTTCACTGCAGGACTGCACAGAGTGGTTCCCCTGCCCTGAATTCCTGTATGTGCCACCTGTTGATCCTTCCTCCCTCTGAATCTGCAGAGTTTATACCTAGATGTGTAAGAAGACAGCAGCATCTTGGGATTGGTTCCACAGTTATGAGGGCTCAGCAGTCCCTCCCTAGTCTGTGTGCCACCTGGAGAGCCAGGAAAGTCAGTCATGTGGCTCAGGCCCAGTCCACAGGACTGAGAACTAGGGGGTAACAGTGTAACTGCCAAGGCCAGAGAATCTGGGGGAGCTTGGAGACTACGGAACCCAGAGTGCTGACATCGAAGGTCAAGAGAAAGGTGTCAGCCCTAAAGGAAAGAGCAGATGTGTCCATCTGTTCATTAGGCACATGGTTCTTTACTTCTGGACACACCAGTTTAGGAGCTGTGGTCCTCTGGATACACTCTTCCAATCACACCCAGAAAGGAATGCCTCGCCAGTCCTCTGGGTACCCTTAGCCCCATCACGTGGACAGGGGGCTGTCCTCCCCACCTGCTGAGACAGTTGGACTACTTCCAGGTGTGGGAATCACAAACACAGCTGTATGCAGGTTTTGTGTGACTAAGTTTTTTACTCCTGTGGGTACAGACCAAGGGAGACTGTTGCTGGGTCACAGAGTGTGGTCAGTTCTATAAGCAGTGGTTCACATGTCCTCCAGCAGGACTGTCGCTTTGCATTTCCTCCACCATGGAAGACAGTTCCTGCTGTTCCACATCCTTGCTGGCATTTGGTGTGGCCAGCACTCCAGATTGGGGACATTTTATTAGGTGTGAAGTGGTATCTTGTTTTAATGTGTATTTCTCTGAACTCATGGTGTTGTACTTCTTTTCATTCACTTATTTGCCCTCTGAATCACTTCTTTGATAAAGTGTCTATTGAGATCTTTAGCCCATTTTGAAATCAGACTGTGTTTTAGTCAGCTTTTTCAATGCTGTGACCAAAAGACCTGACAATTAGAGGAGGAAAGTTTTTTTGGGGGGCTCAGAGCTTCAGAGGTCTCAGTCCATAGGCAGCTGGCTGCCTTCCTGGGGCTGAGAGGAATGATGGCATGAGTGGGCTGTGAGTCTGACCTCATCGGTCATCAGTCCCCTGACAGGGATTGATTGGGTGGTGACAGTGGACAGGTGGGGGGTGCTGGAGGAGGTGGTCTGTGCCTTTGGTATATGTTTTGTTTTGGTTGGGCGCAGCTCCCCCTCTGCTTCCTCCAGCTTCTTTCCTCCAGCACACCCACCGTGATGTGCTGCCTCATCTCAGCCCTAGACATGGGGGTGGCTCTCTGAACTGAGACCTCTGAAGTAAACGCTTCCTCCTCTAACTGTGCTTATGGGGTAAAATTCTGAGCTTTGTTTCTCAGTACAGGAGGTATTTTCCCTGTCTTTCAGGATTTTCTCTGACTTTTTGGACGTTGAACATGGTTTGCCCCCATGTGATGTTAGTTTTTGTCCTGTGCAGTGGCCTCTGGGCTCCTTGGGCTGCTCCTGATGTCTGACACTGATGTGGGAACTCTAGGTTGTCATTGCTTCACACTTTCCTTTCCATCTGCTTTTCCTTTTGGAGCTCCTGTTGTGCATGTGTAGGACCTTCACTGCTTGTCCCATGCTTTTAGATGTTTCGCTGGTTTTTTTTGCTTTTTTCTTTTCAGTATTTGTTCTCTGTACTCCTCAGTTTTCAAGGTTTCTATGTGGACAGTGTGATGAACACACACCATCATGCTGTGGTGATGCCATCAACACACACCCCCAACGTGTCTGTCTTTCCACAATGTCGGGATTCACTGGGAACGATCACGTCACAGGCTGCACCACCTAGCAGTGGCAGTTCACTGAATGCTCGGCTGACGGTCACCAGCAGGTGACGGGTTCTTCTATTACAGCCTTCACTTCTAACATCTCTAACTCTCAAGTCACAAAGGAGGCTTCACACGATGGCATATATAGACTAAGAAAGAGAAGAAAAGATCACAGGATGCTGAGCCAGGAGCATAGGCAGAAGCTTGAAGGCAGAGTCACAGAGCCACTGTGGGTGGTCAGGTGAGGGTCTTAGCCAAGCAGTTCTGCAGAGTTGTCAAGGCAGAGGGTCCTCATGGAAGGCAGTGTTAGCTTGAGTGGGCCATGCATAACCTTCAAGGGCAGGAAAATCTGCTCTCTGCTGAAGCCCAGTGGGACTGGACATGGGAGATTCATGCCTGTGGCCATTTTCCTGGGCAAGACTCATGACTAGTCCCAGGTGACAGGGTCAGGGTGTCACTGTGGACAGTCTTGCAGGCTTTTCCTTTTATGGGCCTAAGGTAAGGTGGCCGCATCTGGTGAGGTTGGGTTGGCCACATGTCCAGGTACTCGGGATTTAGTTTGATAAGTTAGCACATGAAAGTTATTCATTAAGTTATGCCTGATGGTGGTGCTGGGCAGGTATTGCTTGTTTACTGTACAAACCAGGTATGGAGTCATTACACTTGGCTCTGGTACTCAAAATGGAGTAGTTGAAGGCAAACAACATCTTTAAAAAATGGGATCACTCAGGGCGGATGCCGTCTGAGAACTGCTGTTCTGTGAATGGTGGGATCACTAAGGGTCAGGCGCAGCTGAGAGCCTCTGTTCTACACACCATGGAGTCACCCAGGGTGGGTGCAGCCTGAGCACACTGCTCTGTGGGGTGATTTAACAGCAGCACCTTCTGCCCTCTGCAGAGTGCTCTGATTCTGAGCATGAACTCTCGAAGATAATGACCTTATTTTGAGATGGCTGGAGCTTTTGTGCATCAGAAAACACGTGCAGCATAAAAAGTGTGTATCAGACACACAACTCAACAGGGTGACCACAATTACAGCTCTAGGAGTATTAACTCATCTTTATTTTAAAATGCCATTAGTGAGGACACCATTTTGGGTGTCACATGTTTTTACTGCTGAGGGGACGTGGACTTGGGCTCCTGCTGCGAAGCCTCATTACCCCTTCACCAGTGTCTCTTAGGAGCAGGGCCTGAGGAGCTAGAAGCTCTGAGAGCAGAGCTGGCTGTGGACAACCTGTGTGCTGCCCATGTGGGGCGGTGAGCTGTTCCCTCCAAGCCTCGCACTCTGGGCAGTCCTCTCAGTAGCGGGGAGTCAGTGCTCTGCATTGCTGGGTCCCACAGCCAGCAGCAACCCAGCAGAGCCAGTGCTGAGGAAAATCAGTCTACAAAATGGCTGAAGCAAAGCATTCATCCAAGGGGAGGAAGCAGTTGAGATGTCACATTCAGAGTGTGTTTCTGAATGACCTGGTTTAGTGTTGGACCTGAGAACCTTGGCCAGCTACCATCTCCAAGGCTCCAGGAACCCTTGTTCCAGGGGGTGTCTATACAGTGGGCCTCGATTCAGAAGTGAGGAATCAGCTTTCCCCCCAGCGGGGTTGGTATTGGTTGGCTGGTTGGGGTGCTGAATAAAAACAGCTTCTTACTGTGCCTTCGCTGCCTCACCCAGCGCAGAGCTAAGTTGGATGCGTCTCCTCAGGGGGAAGAACTTGTGTGTGCCAAGGAGCTATTTTAACTATTGCTAGTGTGAAGACAACACCTTTTACTTTGAGGTTACAGATGTGTGAGCCTTTCTGAAGGTTGGGTTATCTCCCAAGTCTTCCCACGGAGGACATGCGCTGAGGTCGTGCTGCTGGCACAATGGGAGCCACGTGGGTCTGCTCTGGGGGCAGTGAGGGTGGCCTGGGGTGCAGTGGCTGAGCAGGGCTGGAGGAGAGCAGCCGTCATGCTTTCTGGTCTCAACACTTCTCCACGTGCTACTGGGCAGGGCCTTTCTGTGGCTTCCTTAGAGCACACCCTTGTCGCTTACACACAGGCCCCTCTTGAGAGATGGTGATGTCCTTCATCCTGCTCTTTGCTCAGTGCATGGGTCCTTGGTGACCACAGGGTGCTGCCTTGGCCACTTCACAGATGCTGAGCCTGGGTCCTGCACTTCACAGGCTCAGAGCCCAGTGAACTCACCCCACCGGTTCTCACATCTTATGCATAAGGAGATCCACAGCCCACCAGGCTTGGTGGCCTAAGGTTCTGCTGTTGTCCCTTTATCTGTAAAGCCCCAAGTTCTCTTCCTCTTGTTCCACAGTTGTCATTGCTTCTTGGGTCCTCACAGTGCACTGACCCAGTCCTCAAGCAGCAGCAGAGCAAAGGGGTGGCCTGCTGTGGGGCTCCCAGCATCTGCCTGGCATCCAGTTTGGTCCCAGGACCCTCTCCACTGAGCCCTGCCCATCCTGAGTGGCCAGGCAGTGTGCCAGCCTTGTGGCTGGCATGGGTGTGGGCCAGTGGAGCCATGCTGAGGTGCGTAGGCAGTCTGCCAAGACAGCCTCATGTCTTTCTCTTCAGGGTTCACGCGCTCATGCTCCCTGAGGAGATGGCAGTGTTTTAAGGATTGGAGTCTAGATGCTGGGTGGCTATGACTCTGCCCCTTCTGTCTCAGCTCCAGGTCCAGATTGGCAGGAGCGGCAGAGCTGGAGCACTGTTCTCCCCAGGCCCAGGGCTTGGCAGGAGACCTGGAGGAAGCAAGACCGCCTAGGGCAGTGGTTGGTCCTGTGAGGTCCTCCCGCTCCTGAGGAGCTGGGCTCCTGGCATCCCTGCAGGGGCAAGTGCCCCCAGCCCTGTGTGTGTGGCATCCTTGGGCCCTGTGCCCATCATTTCTGGCCCCACTTGGGGCACCTCATTTGGTGGTGGGCCAGCAAAAGGCCCACAGCAGCCCCGGGAGCTCAACCAGAGCTGCTGCCACATCGTACTGCAGAGGCCCTCCCCATGAGGTCCAGGCCAGTTGTCTCGGTGCTGCCTGGCACACAAGACCCAGTGCCGAGGGAGGGGGTCTTGAGGGACAGAGGACCTGGACAAGTCTGTTTTCTTCCCTTAAATCTGTGTGGGTCCGTGTAGAAAGCACATGTACTTCTGAGTGGCTGGACATACTTACTGGACAGAGCTCCAGGCAGACTCTGCAGAGAGCTCTCTGGATCTGTCTTGAGGTGCAGGTGCAGGTGTGTGCACAGCGGCCTTGTGTGACTGCAAGGTGGTGTGACCTGGGTGTGCTGACTGAGCCCAGCACTTCAGAGTAGAGCTCCTTTGGCTTGTAGCATGACCTTGAGAACATTCAAAGTGGCTGTTGTGCTTCACCTGGTCAGATGGCTGGACAAGCTGCAAGGCTGCATCAGGCAGAAGGGCATCATCTCAGCGGTGGGCACAAGATCAGGAAACAGCATCTGCAGACTCAGGAGGTTCAGTGTAGCTGCGGTGTTATCTGGGGTGAAGGGCAGGCTGCTGTGCCCAGCAGAGCTGTCCAGGAGGTACCAGCTGGTGAAGCCCTGGGGCTGAGTCTCCTGCTTGCAGGGGTGCACTCAGTTGTAGGAGCAGAGGCAAGGTGCCAGCCTCAGGTAGGAGTCTTGATGGGAACAGGCCCTTAGGAGTGGGAGCAGAGCCTGGGAGGAAGTGTAGTGAGTTCTTGCCCCCTGGCTGGACAGGCAGGGCCAGGTGCCCAGAGGCCTCGAGGCATCAGAGCTGGCAGGGACTGTCCTGCTGCAGAGCAGGGCCGGAGCCTCCTCTGTGCAGCAGGGGAGAATGGGCCAGAACAACCTCGTGTGCTTCTCCCTGTGGGGTGGATCTGAGGTGCGGCTGAGAGGAGATCCTGAGAAAGCTTCCGAAGGCCGACCTGAGTGGGTGCACACAGGCACCATTGCCAGGGCTCGCTGTGTGGGGCTGGCCTGGGTGGGACTCCCGACCTGCACTTTCGATGGCCCTGCTGCACCCTCAGGTGCGCCCTGGTTGTGTTCCTTTGGAAATGTACACTTGGATAATCTGGCTGAGTCAGTCTTTGTGTTTCAGATTTCTCTACGAATTGTCAATGAGGACCTTGGGGGAGCTTCTTAACTCATGACCAGGCCACCACCTCTTTGGATGTGTCCAGCAGGGAGAAGGACTCAGAAAGTGAAACAGTGCGTGGGCATTTCCCCAAGTTTTTCACATTGATGATGGGGCTTGGGGAGTGAGCCTAGACCTCAGAAGTCCTCAAGGTTTACCCAAGACCTACACAAAGGGTATGTTTAATACAAAGGACTCAGGTGTTAATGGTGCCAAAGTTCATGGTGCAAAAGTGAAAAGGACACTTTCCAGCAAACCTTGTTGTTTTAAAAATGATTTTTTATATATGATATAGCTTGTAAACCATGAATAATAAAGCACTCACCACATATTTTTGTCTTTTGTTTGGAGACATTAGTTGTTGAGAGCCACAGCCAAGTCGGAATGGTGCCTGGCATTTTACCAGAAGGAGTGGTTGAGAGGTGAAGCCAGCGAGCCATTAAGATGATGTTAATTAAGTTAAGCTGGGTATAATTGCTGTCACTGGATGATGCTGGATTGAAACAGGCTACATATTCAGTTGTATATGGGCCCTTTGAGTTCCCATTGAGTTCTCTGGGAGTTCCCTTTGAATTCCCATTGAGTTCTCTCAGAGTTCTGGAGTTCCCCATTGAGTTCTTACAGAGCCCAGTGGAGGACCCAGTGGAGGGCGGAGGGAGTTCCAGGGGAGGGAGTTCCCTTGGTGTGTGATGTTCCTGGAAGGGCCGAGTGGGTGGCGTGCTCGGGAGTTTGGGCAATAAAGGAGTTCCTGTTTGAACCTACAAGTGCCTCGTGGCGGCTTGGTTACTTTGTATCCAGCCAGACTGCAGCATTTGGGGGATGCCTAATGTCTGAAGCTTGGGGGTAAGTGAAATTGCTCACTCCTGAGGGCAGGGTGAGAGAATGGGTGACCATTTCAAAAAACAATGTGTTCTTGTTTTGATTTGTTTTGTTTTTGTTTCAAGCTGCCTGTCCCTAGAATTTTCTCAGGCAAACTGGGGAAAACGGTTGGCTCAAGGTTTGAAGTTGTTCGCCCCTGAGGAAGAGAGAGAGATAGACCACAAATATACATGTCAAGAAAATAGAAAAACTGATACAATGATTTTTGTTCCATTTTTGTTTTGTTTTGCTTCTGTTTTATTTTGTGTTATGTTGTTGGGTTGCACTATTTTTATTGCAGAAATATGGAATTAAAAATTAGTAAAAACCAAACCAAAAGGGTGTTAAGTAAATTGCTAGAGGAAGGAGGCATCTCAGTAAAATCAAGAACAGTTAGGGCATACGTTAAGACAATACAAATGTGTAGTCCATGGTTCATTAAAGAAGGGTTATTAAATATATCACAATGGAACCATCATGGTGAAGATTTAAAAAGAATAGAAAAGGAAAGCCCAGGAACTCGGCTAGTTGGCACATTACTGTTACAGAAGTTGGTACAATCTTGGCCGCCCCCTCCCTCCGTGCCTGCAAGTTAGGTGGAACTCTGACCACCGGCATATCAGCTCCAGCGGCCTGCTGAGGGGCAGGCCCGCCCCCTCCTCCCATGCCTGCAAGTTAGGCGGAACTCTGACCACCGGCAGATCAGGCCCAGTGGCCAGCTGAGGAACGGAGCCGCCCCCTTTCTCCGTGCCTGCAAGTTAGGCAGAACTCTGACCACTGGGACATCAGGCCCAGTGGCCTGCTGAGGGGCAGAGCCGCCACTTCACTCCGTGCCTGCAAGTTAGGTGGAACTCTGACCACTGGCACATCAGCCCCAGAAGTCTGCTGAGGGGTGGAGCCGCCCCCTCCCTCCGTGCCTGCAAGTTAGGCGGAACTCTGACCACCAGCAGATCAGGCCCAGTGGCCTGCTGAGGGGCGGAGCCACCCCCTCCCCCCGCACCTGCGAGGTAGGCGGACCTGCGACCCACCGGCAGGTTGGGCCCAGCAACCTGCGGAGTGACAGAACTGCCCCACGCGCCTGCAAGGTAGGCGGACCTGCGACCCACCAGCAGAACAGGTTTAGTGGCCTGCTGAGGGGCAGGCTCAACCCCTCCCCCAGTGCATGCATGGTAGGCGGAACTCTGACCACCGGCAGATCAGGCCCAGCGGCCTGCTGAGGGGTGGAGCCGCCCCCTCCCCCCGCACCTGCGAGGTAGGCGGACCTGCGACCCACTGGCAGGTCAGGCCCAGCAACCTGCGGAGAGACAGAGCTTCCCCACGTGCCTGCATGGTAGGCAGACCTGCGACCGACCAGCAGAGCAGACCTAGCGGCCTGCCAGCGTGGTAGACAGATCACCCCAATTGGAGGAGGATCACAGCCACTACCTGCCCTGCAAGGGAGTTTTTTCAACTATACAAGAGCAATATAAATAGAGGGAAAATTTCAAAAACACAACAGTTTCACCAAACACAAAGAAATGCGAGCAGTATGAAAAGACAAGGAAAGAAAGGACCACAAGCAATGCAGGTCAACTCAACTCTAGAAGAGGTAATAGCTGCAGCAGATGGAATGTCAGACAAAGAATTCAGGATATACATTCTTCAGATGATCTGGAGTCTCAAAGAAGACTTGAGACAGCAAAATCAGACAATGAAAGATCACTTTGACAAGGAACTACATAAACAAATCCAGGAAGTAAAAGATCAATTTCACAGGGAGTTAGAGGTAATAAAAAACAAACAAATAGAAATCCTAGAAATGCAGGAAGCAATAAACCAACTTAAAAACTCAATTGAAAATACTACCAGCAGAGTAGATCACTTAGAAGATAGAACATCAGACAATGAAGACACAGTATTTCAACTTGAAAAGAACATAGACAGCTCAGCAAGTCTGCTAAGAAACCATGAGCAGAACATCCAAGAATTATGGGATAATATTAAAAGACCAAACTTAAGGGTCATTGGGATACAGGAAGGCACAGAGCTCCAAACCAAAGGAATAAACAACCTATTCAATGAAATAATACGAGAAAAATTCCCAGACTTGAAGAATGAGACAGATTCCCAAATTCTAGAAGCCTACAGGATGCCGAACGTGCAAAACCGTAAGAAATCCACACCTAGACACATTATAATGAAGATGCCCAACATACAGAATAAGGAGAGAATTTTAAAAGCTACAAGAGAAAGGAAGCAGATTACATTTAGGGGTAAACCAATCAGGATAACAGCTGATCATTCAACACAGACTCTGAAAGCTAGAAGATCCTGGAATAACATATTTCAAACACTGAAAGAAAATGGGTTCCAACCAAGAATCGTGTATCCAGCGAAACTAATCTTCAGGATAGAAGATGAAATTAAAACCTTACACGATAAACAAAAGTTACAAGAATTCGCAGCTAGAAAACCATCTCTTCAAAAAATCCTTGGCAAAACATTATAGAAAGAGGAAATGGAAAATAACAATGAAAACCAACAGTGGGAGGTAGGACAGTAAAGGGGTGGAAATAATCAAAGAGGAAAACAAATCAGGTTTAGTAACATTAATAAACAAATATGGCTAGAAGAACAAACCATATCGCAATAATAACCCTAAATGTTAATGGCTTAAACTCACCAATTAAGAGACACAGGCTAGTTGAATGGATCACAAAACAAGACCCAACAATATGCTGCCTACAGGAGACGCATTTGATGGGAAAAGATATGCATAGACTGAAGGTGAAAGGTTGGGAAAAATCATATCACTCATATGGACTGCAGAAACAAGCAGGAGTGTCCATACTCATATCTAATAAAATAGATTTCAAGCCAAAGTTAATCAAAAGGGATAAAGAGGGACACTACATACTGCTCAAGGGAACCATACACCAACAAGACATAGCAATCATAAATATATATGCCCCAAACAACGGTGCTGCTATGTTCATCAAGCAAACTCTTCTCAAGTTCAAGAGTCTAATAGACCACCATACAATAATCATGGGAGACTTCAACACACCTCTCTCACCACTGGACAGATCTTCCAAACAAAAGTTGAATAAGGAAACTATAGAACTCAACAATACAATTAACAACCTAGACTTAATTGACATATATAGAATATACCACCCAACATCAAGCAGTTACACTTTTTTCTCAGCAGCACATGGATCCTTCTCAAAAATAGATCATATATTATGTCACAGGGAAACTCTTAGACAATATAAATGAGTAGAGATAATACCATGCATCTTATCTGATCATAATGGAATGAAACTGAAAATCAACGATAAAAGAAGGAAGTAAAAATCATGCATCACTTGGAGAATGAACAATAGGTTACTGAATGATCAATGGGTTTTAGAAGACATCAAGGAGGAAATTAAAAAATTGTTAGAGTTAAATGAAAACACAGACACAACATATCAAAATCTATGGGACACATTGAAAGCAGTTCTAAGAGGAAAATTCATTGCTTGGAGTTCATTCCTTAAAAAAAGAAAAAACCAACAAATAAATGATCTCATACTTCATCTCAAAATCCTAGAAAAAGAAGAGCAAAACAACAGCAAAAGAAGTAGAAGGCAAGAAATAATTAAAATCAGAGCTGAAATTAATGAAATCGAAACAAAAGAAACAATTGAAAAAATTGACAAAACTAAAAGTTGGTTCTTTGAAAAAAATAAATAAAATCGACAGACCCTTAGCGATGCTAACGAAGAGAAGAAGAGAGAGAACTCAAATTACTAGCATACAGGATGAAAGAGGCAATATCACAACAGACATTTCAGAAATACAGAAGATAATCAGAAATTATTTTTAAGCATTATACTCCAATAAAATAGAAGATAGTGAAGGCATTGATAAATTTCTTAAGTCATATGATCTGCCCAGATTGAGTCAGGAGGATACAGACAACCTAAATAGACCAATATCAATTGAGGAAATAGAAGAAACCATCAAAAGATTACCATCTAAGAAAAGCCCAGGACCGGATGGGTATACAGCAGAGTTTTACAAAACCTTTAAAGAGGAACTAATACCAATACTTTTCTAGCTATTTCAGGAAATAGAAAAAGAGGGAGAACTTCCAAATTCATTCTACGAGGCCAACATCACCCTGATTCTGAAACCAGACAAAGACATTTCAAAGAAAGAAAACTAGAGACTAATATCTCTAATGAATCTAGATGCAAAAATCCTCAATAAAATTCTGGCGAATCGGATACAAAAACATATCAAAAAAATTGTGCACCATGATCAAGTAGGATTCATCCCTGGTATGCAAAGCTGGTTCAATATACAGAAATCAATAAATGTTATTCACCACATCAATATACTTAAAAATAAGAACCATATGATCATCTCGATAGATGCGAAAAAAGAATTCGACAAAGTATAGCATCACTTTATGTTCAAAACTCTCGAAAAACTAGGGATAACAGGAGCATACCTCAACATTGTAAAAGCAATCTATGCTAAGCCTCAGGCTAGCATCATTCTGAATGGAGAAAAATTGAAGGCATTCCCTCTAAAATCTGGAACAAGACAGGGATGCCCTCTCTCACCACTTCTGCTCAACATAGTTCTCGAAACACTGGCCAGAGCAATTAGATAGACGAAAGAAAATAAAGGCATAAAAATAAGAAAAGAAGAACTTATATTATCACTATTTGCAGATGACATGATTCTATACCTAGCAGAACCAAAAGGGTCTACAAAGAAACTATTAGAGCTAATAAATGAATTCAGCAAAGTGGCAGGATATAAAATCAATATGCATAAATCAAAGGCATTCCTGTATATCAGCGACAAATCCTCTGAAATGGAAATGAGTACAACCAGTCAATTCACAATATCCTCAAAAAAAAAAATACTTGGAAATCAACCTAACAAAAGAGGTGAAAGACTTATACAATGAAAACTACAGAACCCTAAAGAGAGAAGTAGAAGAAGATCTTAGAAGATGGAAAAATATACCATGTTCATGGATAGGCAGAACTAACATTATCAAAATGGCAATATTACCAAAAGTACTCTATAGGTTTAATGCAATGCCAATCAAAATCCCAATGGAATTTCTTGTAGAAATAGATAAAGCAATCATGAAATTCATATGGAAAAACAAAAGACCCAGAATAGCAAAAGCAATTCTAAGCAGTAAGTGTGAATCAGGTGGTATAGCAATACCAGATTTCAAACTATATTACAGAGCAATAGTGACAAAAACAACATGCTACTGGTACCAAAACAGGCGGGTGGACCAATGGTATAGAATAGAGGACACAGAGACTAATCCACAAAGTTACAACTATCTTATATTTGATAAAGGGGATAAAAGCATGCCATGGAGGAAGGATAGCATCTTCAACAAATGGTGTTGGGACAACTGGAAATCCATATGCAACAAAATGAAACTGAATCCCTTTCTCTCGCTATGCCCAAAAATTAACTCAAAATGGATCAAGGAGCTTGATATCAAATCAGAGACTCTGCATCTGATAGAAGAAAATGTTGGCTCCGATCTACATATTGTGGGGTCGGGCTCCAAATTCCTTAATTGGACACCCATAGTGCAAGAGTTAACAACTAGAATCAACAAATGGGACTTACTCGAACTAAAAAGTTTTTTCTCAGCAAAAGAAACAATAGGAGAGGTAAACAGGGAGCCTACATCCTGGGAACAAATCTTTACTCCTCACACTTCAGATAGAGCCCTAATATCCAGGATATACAAAGAACTCAAAAAATTAGACAATAAGATAACAAATAATCCAATCAACAAATGGGCCAAGGACCTGAACAGACACTTCTCAGAGGAGGACATACAATCAATCAATAAGTACATGAAAAAATGCTCACCATCACTAGCAGTCAGAGAAATGCAAATCAAAACCACCTTAAGATACCATCTCACTCCAGTAAGATTGGCAGCCATTAGGAAGTCTAACAACAACAAGTGCTGGAGAGGATGTTGGGAAAAGGGTACACTTGTTCATTGTTGGTGGGACTGCAAATTGGTGCAGCCAATTTGGAAAGCAGTATGGAGATTTCTTGGAAAGTTGGGAATGGAACCACCATTTGACCCAGCTATTCCCCTTCTTGGTCTATTTCCTAAAGACGTAATAAGAGCATGTTACCGGGACACTGCTACATCGATGTTCATACCAGCACAATTCACGATAGCAAGATTTTGGAACCAGCCTAGATACCCTTCAATAGATTAATGGATAAAAAAATGTGGCATTTATACACAATGGAGTATTACTCTGCATTAAGAAACGACAAAATCATAGAATTTGGAGGGAAATGGATGGCATTGGAGCAGATTATGCTAAGTGAAGCTAGCCAATCCTTAAAAAACAAATGCCAAATGACTTCGTTGATATAAGGGGAATAACTAAGGACAGGGTAGGGACGAAGAGCTAGATAAGAAGATTAACATTAAACAGTGATGAGAGGTGGGAGGGAAAGGGAGAGAGAAGGGAAATTGCATGAAAATGGAAGTTGATCCTCATGGTTATACAAGATTACATATAAGAGGAAAGGAGGGGTAAGGGAAGAATAATACAAGTGGAAGAAATGATTTATAGTAGAGAGGGTAGAGAGAGAAGAGGGGAGGGGAGGGGAGGGGAGGGGGGATAGTAGAGAATAGGATAGGCAGCTGAATACATCAGACACTAGAATGGCAATATGTAAATCAATGGAAGTGTAACTGATGTGATACAGCAATCTGTATACGGGGTAAAAATGGGAGTTCATGACCCAATTGAATCAAACTGTAAAATATGATATATTAAGAACTGTGTAATGTTTTGAACTACCAACAATAAAAAAAAAGAAGTTGGTACAATCTTGTTTGCTTAGTCAAGGAGAAGACATTTTAGATTTTAGAAGGAGTTGTCCCATAGGAGGAATGTTTAACCAAACTGGATATGACCAAAGGGGTAAAATACCAGGTATTTGCCCACGATGCCATAGAGGGAGACATTGGGCTAATTAATGCAGTTCTCAAACCACCATAGAGGGTGCTCTATTAACAAAAAATGAACAAGGACCAGGTGTTTACCCACGATATTGTGGAAAAAAGCATCGGGTTCCATTGCCAAAAAATGGACAGGGGGGACCAATGCTCTGGGGCCCATGACCACAAATATACGGGGCACTGGAGGAACCCAACAACACCATCAGGGTAGTGCCCAGGACACATTATCCATTATATTCCTCATCAGACAAACCAGAGGGAGCACAGGGTTGGACATCTGTGCCTCCGCCAGAGCAGTACTAACTCCAGAGATGGGAGTTCAAATCATTCCCACAGGGGTAAAAGGACCTTTTCCCAAAATTTCACCAGGAGATAGAATAGCACAGTTATTAATAATACCCAGCCTGCATGATAAATTTTCCAGCCATATTATAGAAAGAGGTTCCAGGGGATTAGGCTCCACAGGTGTAGATTGGGCTATGCTTTCTTTAAATTTAGACTTTTGCCCCATGCTAAATATTCAAGGACATGAATTTAATGGGCTACTGGATACAGGTGCAGACCTTAGCATCATCTCTCATCAAGAATGGCCAAAACATTGGCCATTACAACAAGTCACTCAAACGCTTCAAGGCCTAGGAGTGGCGACTAATCCCCATAGAAGTGCAATGGTATTAGATTGGAAGGATCCTGAAGGATGTGAAGGAACTATACAGCCATATGTATTGGATCATCTTCCCGTAAATTTATGCAGACAAAATGTCCTAGATCAATTAGGTTTGACATTAACAAATAACATCAATCAAAATGTGTCCACTATTATGGCTAGACAAGGTTTTAGGAAAGGAAAAAGATTAGAAAAACAAGAACAAGGTATAGCAGCACCAATACAAATAGATCAAGGAACAGACAGACATGGGTTGGATTTTCAGAAAGGGCCACTGAGACAATAAAAATTACTTGGAAATCAGAAAGACCAGTATGGGTTCCTCAGTGGTACCTGACTAAAGAAAAGATACAAGCAGCCCATGACCTGGTCAAACAATAATTAGTGGAAGGACATATACAACCTTCTGTATCTCCCCATAATACTCCCATTTTTGTCATCAAAAAGAAATCTGGTAAATGGAGATTATTGCAAGATTTAAGAGCCATTAATAATGAGATGGTTATTATGGGACCTGCTCAATTGGGGATTCCTCAATTGTCTGCTTTGCCAAAAACCTGGTATGTTTTAGTTATAGATATTAAAGATTGTTTTTTTTTTCAATTCCAATTCATCCTGAGGATAGTCCACATTTTGCATTTACTATCCCAACACTGAATCATGAAGATCCCAATCAGAGATATGAACGGAAAGTATTCCCTCAAGGGATGGCTAACAGCCTAACTATGTGTCAAATTTATGTTAACAAAGCAATCCAGCGACTTAGAAGTCAAAATCCTGAACTACAAATATTTCACTATATGGACGATGTATTATTAGCACACAAAGATAAAAATACTTTGCTAGAATGTTATGCCACACTTACAAACTTATTAAAAATTATAATCTAGAGATAGCAATAGATAAAGTACAATTAAATTTTCCAATTAATTATTTAGGAGTTCTATTATCCTCAACCATGGTCCGTCCACCAA
The DNA here is from genome assembly GCF_052094955.1 of Ictidomys tridecemlineatus. NCBI lineage: Eukaryota > Metazoa > Chordata > Mammalia > Rodentia > Sciuridae > Ictidomys > Ictidomys tridecemlineatus. Next base: position 111,213,835 of record NC_135478.1, on the reverse strand, counting down.
AATTTCAAATACGAGTAGATCAACTCAAATCACTTAATGACTTTCAAAAGTTATTAGTAGACATAAATTGGATAAGGCCTTATCTAGGCATACCAACAGGTGATTTGGAGACCTTTATTTGATATCCTAAAAGTCCATCAGATCCAAATTCACCCCGCATGTTAACGCCTGAAGCAAGAAAGGCATTAAAAATCATTGAAACATAGATGGAAAATATGCATCTAGATAGAATTGATATAGTCTGCCTTTATTATTTATTGAACTACTAACAAAAAATATTCCTACAGGAGTATTTTGACAAGAAGATCCATTATTGTGGATACATTTATCTTATTCTCCTAACACTATTCTTACTAGGTATCCTAAGGCTGTGGGACAATTGATACTCAAAGGAATAAAAGCAGCAAAGGGAGTGTTTGGAATTTCTCCCAATAAAATTATTACTCCATATACTATGGATCAAATTGATGAGTTAGCTAATGAGTTAAATACTTGGGCAATAATCATGTGCAAATCTAATGTTTCATTTGATAACCACTTACAATCGAATCCTTTATTGTCTTTTTGGCTTCTCATCCTATAGTTTTTCCAAAAATGACAAGAAAAACACCTATCATGAATGCTCCAAATATATTCACTGATGGGTCAAATAATGGTAAAGCAGCAGTAGTTACCCCGATCAAACTTTTACATTTTTAGTACCCAATCAATCAGCTGAAAAGGTAGAGCTTAATGCAGTATTACAAGCTTTTGTAATGTTTAAATATTCTTTATTTAATTTATTTTCTGATAGTCAGTATATAGTTAATGCTATAGTATCCCTTGAAGATGCTGGTAGGATTTACCCTTCCTCTACTGTTTTCTCTTTGTTTTCCACTATACTAAGTCCAATCTGGGACAGAAAAGATCCATTCTTTATAGGACATATCAGGGCACATACAGGATTGCCTGGAGCCCTTAGTTTGGGCAATGATTTAGCAGATAAAACTACACATTACATACATATTTTCTCTACACTAGAAGAAGCTACAAATTTTCATAAAAGGTTCCATGTTAATGCTAATACTTTACAAAAGCATTTTAAAATAACTAAGGAACAAGCTAGACAAATAATAAAACAATGTCAAAATTGTATGACCTTTTTACCACAAGTTAGTCTTGGAGTCAATCCTAGAGGTCTGATACCTAACCATATTTGGCAGATGTATGTCACACATTTGCCAGAATTTTCAAAATAAAAATATTTGTATGTTACAGTTGATACTTCTTCCAGATTTTTGATGGGCTCCCTTCATGCCGGAGAAAAAACTAAAGGTTTTATAGCTCATTGCTTACAAAATTTTGCCACTGTGGGCATTGCAAAACAGTTAAAAATAGATAATGGCTCTGGCTATACTTCTACCTCTTTTAAACAATTTTGCTCATCATTTGGCATTACTCATATAATAGGAATCCCATACAATCCACAGAGACAAGGCATAGTTGAAAGAGCTCATCAAACTATTGAAATGTACTTATTAAAACAAAAAGGAAATTGGGAAGAGGTATATATCCCCCAAAGATAAACTTAAAATAACTCTTTTTACTCTAAACTTTTAAATTTGGATTTATCAGGGCTTAGTGCTGCGGAAAGGCATATGTGTCCAAAAAATGTACATAAGCCCAAGGTACTTTGGAAGGATATTCTAACAAGACAATGGAATGAGCCAGTGATTGTCTGGAGTCGGGGGTCTGTTTGTGTGTTTCCACAGTGAGAACAGCAGCTGACTTTGATTCCAGAGAAATTAACTAATGGCGATTTCTACAGACTAAAAAGAAGATGATTTGGCTCAAATCCATAACAGCTGATATCCAGAACTCCAGTTTGACTATCCTTACATCTGCGACAGTGGTTCTCCCACACCTGGAGGCTAATGAAACCAGGATGCTTTTTTCAATATCTGTTTTATTATTGCCCTTTCCCACATCATGAAGTTCTATTTTGTTTTTTGAGCTCATACAGACCTAGGTAATGTTTTTCTGATCAGTTCTATTTTTTGACTGTGGAGTTTTTAAATATTGCAATGGAGATTTCACCTATGAAAAGCTACAAGGCCTTTACTATTATATGTTGTATGTTATGTGTGCACACTTGTGTTTTGTGTTGAATGTCTGTATGTGCGTATGTCCATAGATCATATATGAGGAGCGCTCATGAAAAAATTGATGCAAATTTTTTTTTATTCACATGATTTAAATGGTTTAATTTAAATTGGGTAAACAGCTGTTGAGGTTTGTTTTAATATGTGAACAAAAAAGGAGGTTAGCAGTTCTGTTTGTTTACTTTCACCTTTCCTTTTCATTATATTTAATAATTCTGTTCAGGATAATGTAAATTGTTCTGAAAATTGTTTTCTTAGTGCCTGCTGGTATGTTACATAATTTTTTTTTTAGCCATCATTGCCAGAATTCCTATCTTCATCCCAGTGCTGGTGAAAACAAAGATAAAACGAAACTACAGCTTCTGCGATAGCTATCACAACAAACTGTATAAACTGATGCATCAATGAATAAAGTAACTCAACAAGTGATGCTCAATCAAGGAGTCATTTTACTTTGGGAGGAAATGGACATATTAATAGATTCCTCTGCTTTGAACTGCTTGCAGAACTTGCCTGGACTATGTATCACCTGTATGCATTGTGAACTATCTGTTGGTGCAGCGAATTGTGGTAATTGGGGTATCTTTGCTGATGGTGTCATCGATGGTACAATTTTTCTAAAAGGAGCCGTCAATTGGCTTGGTGTGGTGGCATTTTCATATCCTTCTCCATTCTGCTTGTGATGGTCATTCAGCTAATATTTGGGGGCCAACAGAGGTGAGGCAAAGAACCTCACCCCCCCACTGGTGCATAGGCCTATCCACAATTATGGCTGTATGCTGGGCCGGTAGTCAATGACAGGTAAGATCCAATTAAAATGTTACTAACCTAAGACAGGAGGCTGATGCCTTGAGGTCAGCTCATCTGATGACGGGTAAGGACCATATGTAGTGTTGGACAACCTAAGACAGGCATGGTCCCTAAGCCTTGGTTTTTAATTAAACAGAAGGGGGAGATGTTGAGAGCCATAGCCAGTCAGAATGGCCCCTGGCATTTTACCAGAAGGAGTAGTTGAGAGGTGATGCCAGGGATCCATTAAGATGATGATAATTAAGTTAAGCTGTGTATGATTGCTGTGACTGGATGATGCTGGATTGAAACAGGCTGTGTATTCAGTTGCATATAGACCCTGCTGTCCGGCAATAGGGTGGCTCCTGCTCCTTGGGGCACCTGTTGGGTTCTTGTTGAGTTCCATTGAGTTCTAGAGGAGCTGGTGGAGGGCAGAGGGAGTTCTGGTTGGTGTGTGGTGTTCCTGGAAGGGCCAAGTGGGTGGCTTGCACGAGCCCGCGGGAGTTAAGGCAATAAAGGAGTTCCTGTTTGAAACTACAAGTGCTCCGTGGTGCCTCGGTTATTTTGTGCCCAGCCAAACTGCAGCATTTAGTGAGTGTTTCACGGGAGCCAGGCACGTGGCCCTGGGCCTCCACAGCAGAACCTGTCAGCTTGTGTCCTGAGTATGACCTCAGCTCGTCTGCCCGGGAGTGCCTGGTCTTTCAGCACCCTAGAAAGGGGACTCGGTGCATTTAAGTTTCCTGCTTAACAAAAACATGGACGACTGAGCTGGGGTTGTAGAGTCCTTGTTCACATGTGAGGCCCTGGGTTCCATTCTCAGCACTGCATATAAATAAATGAATAAAATAAAGGCTCATCAGGCTGGAGTTGTGGCTCATAGGTGGAGTGCTTGCCTAGCACGTGTGAGGCTCTGGGTTTGATCCTCAGCACCACATATGAAAAAAGATATTATGTCCACCTATAACTAAAAAATAAATATAAAAAATAAAGGTCCATCAACAACTAAAAAAATATTTTAAAAAGCTATGGGTGACTTCCTGTTGTTACAGTTATTCAGGGTGTTTTGCAGAGGGCTTCTGAGAAACTGGAGGTGGGGTTGGAGGAGAGTACGGCTTGCCCCGGGTGACTTTCAAGTGCCACTTAGCAGACACACCTGGTAAACAGAACCCATTCTGTGTTGCTAAAAGACCAGTGCTGTCAATGTTGTCACTGTCATTTGTTTAAATGGGCTTCTGCTTGCTTATCACTGGCAATTCGCTGAGGTGGGGATTGCCCACACCCCCAAATTCATTCCTCTCTTTCCAGAAGAAATGACCTCCCCGTGTGGCTCCCCAGCCATCTGGCTGCACAGTGGCCTCTAAGCCCCATTGAGCTGCTGCGTGGACGGGGGCCCTGCAGGGAGCCTTTCATGCTGGCACAGGGTCAGTGCCTAATCCAGACAGAGTGCCCCCACTGGTCACACTGGTGGCCTGGCCCAAGGAAGGGTGGATGCCCACTCCATACGCACCTCACTGCTGAGACCCCAGCACTGGTGATCCCACAGCCTCCACCTCCCGCTTTCCATGAGCTGTGAGAAGACGGACAAGGGCAGCAGCCCTGAATGCCTGTCAGGGCTGGTCAGCCCTATTGCAGACCAGCAGCCATGGCCAGTTGCCCTGTGGACACCAGGATGGGCACTCTGGGGCAGTAGCCCTCCTGCCTGCTCCCTGCTGGACCCTGGGGGCATGGCCGCCACAGAGGCCGCAGCTTGGGCAGCACCACTTGCCAGCAAAAGCAGGGAAGCTCTTGGCTGCCTCTCTGGTTTTGCCCTTGGGTGCATGCCCTCCGTGAGGAAGACCCCATTTGCCAGCCCCATCCCTGTGTGACATGCACCTGGTGGTGATGATGTTCTCCAGCCCTCCTCTCCATGTGGCATGCACCTAGTAGTGTTGACATTCTCCAGCCCTTGGGAGACTTTCCGTGTGGAGTGCGTTGTGATGGATAGAGCTCTGCTGCTGTGTTGTGATGTGAAGATGGTGTACCTTTCAGCCACACTTGTGCTCATGTTGCTTAAGCCTCATAGCTTCAGGCTGGGAATGGAGTCCAGCTGAGGACAGACCCCTGTGACTGCCCCCTGGCACCGGCTGTTTTAATCAGCCCCTCAGACCTGCCCCTCCACCTCACCTGCTTTCCCCACTGCAGCACTAGTCATTGCTGCCCTGTAGGTGCCCCAGCATCTCCTGGTCTCCTGCAGCCTTGTAGGGCTCTGGCTCCACCCCACAGCATCAGCTAGCTATCTGGCTGCCCGGTTAGTGATCTAGAAGTTCAGGTGCCTGTGCTCTGGTGGACTCAGGGTGCGCCTGCTGTCCCTTTGCCTTCTTTGAGAGGACAGTAGCTGTTGATGGCCAGTTCCCATGTCTGCTAACTCAAAGCCTTGCCAAAAGACATGCTCTGATTCTGTGTACTGTCCTGTGTCAGCCGAGGTGGTTGGTTGGATGACTCTGGTGTAGGCACTATGTGGGACGAGGGGAAAGTGTTGGATTCCCTCTTTATTACCAACAATGACCACCTTTTACCTTTTACATGCAACTAGTGAGGGGTTTTGTTTGTTCGTTTTGGTACTGGGGATTGGACCCAGGGTGCTTAACCACCGAGCCATATCCCGAGCCTTGACCTTGTGATCCTTCTGTATCAGCCTCCCCTACCCTGAGTCATTGAGTCATTGAGGTTAGGATGTGCACTACTATACCCAGCCACAGTTCCTGGCCACAGGGGCTGGGTCAGGTTGGGTCCTGAGTCCTCAGGTGTGCAAGCAGGCTCTGGGGCCCTGCTGTCTGCAGTGGCACGTGGCTTCAGGCTCCTCCTGCACCCCTCCTGCCCTGGCCCTCTAGTCAGCCATCCTCCCAGGACTGGGGTGTTTGAGTGACAATGTGGCCTGGGGGTATTACGCTGGCAGTGGTCCTCGACTGTCGGCAAGGCTTGTGGGCACCCAGGACCATGTAAGGAGGTGGGAGTACACAAGTATGAGCAGGGCTATGTGGTAATCATGTAGCGTGTGTGTGTGTGTGTGTGTGTGTGTGTGTGTGTGTGTGTAGGGTAAATGTGAGTCTGTAGACTTATTGTGTGTGTGTGCATGCGTGTTCATATGTGTGTAGAGGGTAAACGTGAGTCTCTCTCTTTCCCGTCCAGGGCTTCAGCTTCTTGGATTTGAATCCTGCCAGCAACAGGAACCCCGGGGTCTAGGATGGGACACCCTGGGTTGCACAGCAGTGCACCTGGCCCCCAATAGGTGTCCCACTCACCACGGGGCTCCAGGCCACTGAGAAGCACCCAAGACCTGCAGTGGTCTCTGGGCCCAGGGTCTTGTTGGGCTGTCCTGCCCGCCCACCTGGGCATGTGGTCATATATTTGCTTTTATCCTCGATTTTTACCCATTGTTTTAAAAATCTATCTTCCTATAAATATATTCACATGGTTCAAGAATCGAATTTTCACAGGAATATTCGAGAAACGCACATTTCCTCGTATTTTAAGTGTTATTTCCTTAAAGTGTTGAGTGACTGGCTCTCAGAACATGAGCACTCTGGGCTGTGCAGCATTCCTTCCCTGGAAGATGGACACCTCTCCTGTTCCTGGAGAGGCCTGAGTGCAGTGAAGGCTGCACCCCGTCCTGGCGGGGCTCCCCATGCCTATGGAGCAGCAGTGCCGCTGCCTCTGGCCTCAGGGCGGACTTCTGCAGGAGAGGCTGCCAGCTGCAGGGGGAGCGGACCCCGTGCTCTGGAGGGGGTGCTGTTGGCCTGGCCCTGAGCCTGGGTGGGCGTGCCTGCTGCCCTTGCCTGCCGTGGGTTCCTCATCACCCCAGCTGGTGTGACAGCACCCTGTATGCTTGGGAGCTTTCTGCCCAACTTCTTTCTCTGCTGCGTTCAGAGAAGGGAGGCTGCCAGTGCCTGCCCACAGGACCTTGGCAGAGCTGTCTTCTCTGTGGTACGGCTTGGCATTGGCTTCCCTGGGTGTTGACACAGCCCTCTTTCTCACCTATCGTGGTTCTCGTGGCTTTGCCATGTAAGCAGCAGGCTGGTTGTGCTGGGCTATGGCGCAGCAGCGCGGGTGCTCCATCCTCCACCTTCAGGCAGAATCCAGAAGGACCTTCTGTGCTGCAGCTGCCACAGACGTGTCTGCTCCTCCACAGCCTGTTGCAGGGCTCGCAGGGGAGCAGTCTTGGTGAAGGCTCTGAGAGGGGACACTGCTCCCTCCACTCCAGGTCCTTGTTGGGGTTTGGGTACCAGGTGTCCCCCAAAGGTCGTGTGTGAGCCAACCAAGAGTGTTCCAAGGTGCAATGGCTAGAGTAGGAGAGCTGTGACCTCATCACAGGAGTAGTCCACTGATGTGGCTGTCAGGTGGGGTGTGGCTGGAGGAGGTGGGCCACTGGGGTTGGCCTGTAGGGCATGGATCTTGTCCTGGGTGAGCTTTCTGCTCCCTGGCTGCCGTGTCCTGAGCTGCTGCTCTGTGCTGTGTCCTCCTGCCAGGAGGCTCCTGCAGGTTGGAGTCTGCCAGCTGGAGCCTGGGCTCAGAGCCCAGCCTTTCTGTGTCCTGGATCTGAACCTGAAGGACACAGACTTCCTCCTGAGCCATGTGCTGGTGGTGTGCTGCTAACAGATTGGTCGCTGGCCACTGGAGGGAAATGGCAGCTCAGACCCTGCCTCCCAGGCCTGCAGTCAGGGACTTATCCCCACTACCAGTGAGGACACATGTATGTCTGTGTGCTCACGTGCGCGTTTGTGGTGTGGCATGGGCAGGCAGCAATGAGGGACAGGCCAGGGAGCAGCAGGTTCCTAGGCTGGCAGGAAGGAGGGTGGTTGTGGTGAGTGGGGTGCTGAGGGAGCGGGGAGCCAGCAGGTGAGGGCAGGAGAGGGGAGAGGAGTGCTGGAGCCCCAGCAGCTCCTGAGCCCTGCTTCCAGCATGCCTCCCTGGGGCAGGGTTGACCCTCCACTGGCCTGCAGCCACTGTTGCCTCAGCCTTGGGACAAGGTACCAGACCCAAGCGGACATGAAAGCGCAGTAGAGCTGGCTCTGCATGGGAGAGGAAGAAGACAATATACCAGCTTGCACCCTGACTACCACCCCCCGTGCCCCAGCCTCACCCAACAAGGATGAGCTCCTGCCATCCCACAGCCTCACCTGCTGGTTCCACATCCTCTCTCCCTTCTCTCCCAGGTCCTTTGTAAATTGGTGGCCAGTGATGAGGACAGATGACCGTTGCTCCAGCTGCACAGGTGCAAATGCCCCACAGCCACCTTGGGAGCGCTCCCAATGCCCTGTTGTACAGAACCAGGACCTGGAGGGGAGGAGTCTCCCACGCCCATCCCCACCTGACGCCTTAGTTTCCCAAGGCTGCTGTGAGTAGGAGCCGCCGACTGGCATGGCAGACAGCAGAGCTGTTGTCTCATAGCCCTGGAGGCTGGCAGTCCAAGATCAAGGAGTCGACAGGGCTGAGAGGGAGACAGTCTGGCCTCCCTCAGCTCCTGGAAGCTGAGAGTTCCTGGTGTCTTGGGTTTGTGGAAGCATCAACCAGTCTTGGTCTCCATTCTTGCCCACATTCTCCCTCTTTGGGTCTAAATCATGCACCAGGACTCCAGCTGTTCTGGATCAGGACAACCCTGATGGCCTCACTTTAACCAGGTTACTTGGGTAAAGGACCCCATTTCCAGGAGGTCTAGAAGGTGAGGACTCCACTTGTGAACTGGGGGCACAACTGGTCCCTGGTACCTGTTGACAAGCATCTGTATTTTTACCTAGTCCCAGCTGACTAGAGGCTATAACAAGGTCCACAGCCTGAAGGCAGCTATCGAAAGCTATGGCCCATCCATCTCTATCTGATCCTATAGCCCATGGGTGGCCATCCAATGTTGTGGCCTCACCCTGTGCCCTGGATATCTGAGTCCTGATCCCTGCCCCCCAGTCCCTCTGATGTTGGTCTGTGGGGCCCAGTGTCCTGGCCCATCTGCAAGCACTGTTCTGCTCTGGTCCTGCTCAGGTGGGCAGCCTTACATGGACCTGTGTGAAGGATGGTCTGCTTCCAGAACCAGTACCAGCCAGGGGTGGTTTTCTTGGAAGTGTTGCAAGAGGTGTCCTTTCCCTGGAAGCAATGTCCAGGTCTTACACAGACCTCAGCACCCCTAAAATTCTCACTGACAGGATGAACCCCAGATCATGGTCTCAGCTCTTCAAGATGGCCACTCCTGGTTGTCAAAGTCATGATACAAAAGGTAGGAGACAGAAAGGGCTGAGTTGCAATGGAGCAGATGGGGGCCAGCAAGCCTGAGGTGAGACTGTGGTGGAATGCTGTTGTCCCTGTTCCAACCCCTCTTTTCTGCTGGGGTGGAAGAAAAGCATTTGCCAAACCACCCTGCTGTCCCTGAGACTGGACCTCCTGCTCAGCAGAGCTGTGGCTGGGCTCCCTGTGGGTTGTCTGTGAGCTGGGGCCCCTCATGGGTTTATAGGGCAGATGGTGAGGACCCTGTCTGCATCTCCTGACATCACCCTCCAAGATGTGATGTCTTAGATCTCTTTTACTGGAGGGTGGGCTGTCCTCACTGCTGTGCCACCTCCTGCAGATTGAAGGGTGCACATACATGGAGGCAGTGTGGGTGTCCCCTTCACACTTGTCAGGTGTCTGTGGCACCACTGCTTTAGTCAGGTTTTTCATTGATCAAAAGATGTGACAAGAACAATGTAGACAAGTTTATTTTGGCTCATGGTTTCAGAGGTTTAATCTGTTGGAATTCTAAGAGTTTTTTCTTTTTTTGTCTTCCATTTTATTCTTTTTCTTTCTCTTCTTCCTTTCTTCCTCTGCTCCTCACAACCTCAATATATGTGAAACCAAGAACTTTGCATGAAATAGTACTTTAAGAACTGAGTCACCAGAATAATATAATATAAAGGAATTGCATAATGAGTCCCCTAATTTTTTTCTTTCCCCCTTTCCTTTTTTCTCTTTCTTCCTTTCCTTTTTAGTTTTCTTCCTCCCTCTCTTCCTCTTTCAACCTCCTAAGTTTTACTATTTTTAATTCTTGTAATTTTCTAAATACATATATGTTTTTGTTTTTATGCATTCTACTGTCCTTCCACATACTTGTCTATGCTAAATTACCTCTCATCTATTCCCCTACTACCAACCCTTTTCATTAGAGTTCTCTTTCAAATTTCCTAAGTTATATTAACCCCATACCTCACATCTTTCCCCCTTAACATAATGCCCTATGCCCAACCCACATTTCTGTGTCTGCCATCAGAAACTGTACACCTTTTATGAAAATACTGATTACATTTTAAATAATAATTGAATCCAACATTTCTAGATATTGACACTAAATATAAATGTTTTAAAAACTATAATTTGCTCATAGGTAATGTATTGTTGATACTGGGAACTGTTAACATTGTCCTTCCCCACAAAGGAGGAATCTTGAAACTATACAAGAGCACTTCAAATCTATAGGGTAAAAACAATAACACACCAATCCCACAGAGCTGGAAAGAAATTCAAGCAGCATAAAAAGAGAAGGGAAGAAAGTACCACAAATGATTCAAGACAACACATCATTAGAATAATTAACAGAAACAGCAAAAAAAAATGTCAGAAAAGATTTCAGGATTTAAATGAAACACATGTTTTGGAATCTCAAAGAAGACATTAGACAACAAATACAGACAGTGAAATATCACTTTGACAATGAACTACATAAAGAAATCCAAGAAGCAAAAGATCATTTCTACAGGGAGATAGAGATTATGCAAACAAACAAACAAACAAAAAGAAATCCTTGAAATGAAAGAAATAATAAATCAAATTAAAAACTCAAATGAGAGCATTAAAAGCAGAGTAGACCAATTAGAAGATAGGACATCAGACAATGAAGGTACAGTATATCATCTAGAAAAGAACATAGACAGCACAGTAAAAATGGTAAGAAACCACAAGCAGAACATCCAAGAAATATGGGATAGCATAAAAAGAGCAAATTTATTTAAATTAAATAATATCAGAAAACTTTCCAGACATAAAGAAAGAAACAGAAATCTATATTCAAGAATCCTCCAGAATGCCAAATGTGCAAAATCACAACATAGGCACACCAAGACACAGTATAATGAAAATGCCCAGTAGACAGAATAGGGAGAGAATTTTAAAAGCCACAAGAGAAAGGAATCAGATTACATATAGGGGTAAACCAATTAGGATAATGGCAGATTTTTCAACACAGACACTGAAAGCTAGAAGATCCTGTAACAACATATTTCAAACTCTGAAAGATAATGGGTGCCAACCAGGAATCATATGTCCAGCAAAACTAAGCTTCAGATTTAAAGATGAAATAAAAATCTTCCATGATAAACAAAAGTTTAAAGAATTTATAGCTAAAAAACTGGCACTGCAAAACAGCCTTAGCAAAATATTTCATGAAGAGGAAATGAAAAACAATAATGAAAACCAGCAGAGGGAGAGTACACTAAAAGGAAAACTAATCAAAGAGGAAAACCAAGTGAATTTATATAACAAAATAAACAAATGTGGGTAGAAGTACAAACCATGTCTCAATAGTAACCCTAAATGTTAATAGCTTAAACTCACCAATCAAAAGATACAGGCTAGCAGATTGGATTAAAAAAAGATCCAACAATACACTGCCTACAGGAGACTCATTTGATAGGAAAAAACATACACACACTAAAGGTGAAGGTTTGAAAAAATTATACCACTCACATGGACTACCAACACAAGTAGGGGTCTTTATACTCATATCAAATAAAGTGGGCTTCAAGCCAAAGTTAATTAAAAAGGGATAAAAATGGTCATTACATACTGCTCAAGCCATACGCCAACAAGACATAACAATCATAAATATATATGCCCCAAACAATGATGCAGCCATGTTCATCAAACAAACTCTTCTCAAGTTTAGGAGTCAAGTAGACCACATCAGAATAATCTTGGGTCACATTAACACACATTTCTCACCCACGGACAGATCTTCCAAACAAAAGTTGAATAAAGAAACTATAGAACTCAATAGCACAATTAAAAACTTAGTTTCAACTAAGATATATATATATATATATATATATAAGCCAGCATCAAGCGGATACACTTTCTTCTCAGCAGCACATGGATCCTTCTCAGAAAATAGACCATATACTATGCCACAGGGCAACTCTTAACAAATACAAAGGAGTAGAGATACTATCATGCATTTTATCAGATCATTATGGAATGAAATTGGAAATCAATGACAAAATAAAGAATAAAACATTCTGCCTCACATGGAGACTGAACAGTATGAGCTACTGAATGAACAATGGGTTACTGAAGACATCAAGGTAGAGATTAAAAAATTCTTATCGTTCAATGAGAACACAGACACAACATATCAAAAATCTCTGGAACACTATGAAAGCAGTATGAAAAAGAAAACTCATTGCATGGAGTTCATTCCTTAAAAGAAGAAAAAGTCAACAGATAAAAGACCTCCACTACATCTCAAAGCTCTAGAAAAAGAAGATAAAATCAGCAGCAAAAGCAGTAGAAGGCAAGAAATAATTAAAATCAGAGGTGAAATCAATGAAATCAAAACAAAAGAAAAAATTGACAAAACAAAAAGTTGGTTCTTTAAAAAAATAAGTAATATTGACAGACCCTTGGCCATTCTAATGAAGAGAAGAAGAGAGAGAACTCAAATTACCAGCATACATAATGAAAAGGCAATATCACAATATATACTACAGAAGTACAGAAGATAATTAGAAATTATTCTGAAATCTTATACTCCAAAAAAATAGAAGACAGTGAAGGCATTGATAAATTCCTTAAGTCATATAATCTGCCCAGATTGAGTCAGGAAGATATATACAATTTAAACACACCAATATCAAGTGAGGAAATAGAAGAAGCCATCAAAAGACACTAAGCAAAAAAAAAAAAAAAAAAAAAAAAAAAAAAAAAAAAAAAAAGAAAGAAAGAAACTGGATGGATACACAGCTGATTTCTACCCAAGATTTCAGGATATACAGAGATATGAAAAATTGTGCTCTATATATGTAATAAGAATTGTATTGCATTCAACTGTTGTGTATTTACAAAATAATAATAATAAAATAAAAATGAAGAACTAATACCAATACTCTTCAATTTACTACAGGAAATAGGAAAAGCGGAAATACTTCCAAACTCATTTTATGAGGCTAATATCACCCTGATTCCAAAACCAGATAAAGACACTTCAAAGAAAAAACTTCAGACCAATATCTCTAATAAACTTAGATGCAAAAATACTCAATAAAATTCTGGCAAATTGAATACAAAAACATATCAAAAAGATGTGCACCATGATCAACTGGGATTTCATTCCAGGGATGCAAGGTTGTTTCGACATAGGGAAATTAATAAATGTAATTCATCACATCAATAGATTTATAGATAAGAATCATATGATCATCTTGATAGACACAGAAAAAGCATTTGACAAAGTACAGCACCCCTTTATGTTCAAACACTTGAAAAACTAGGGATAACCGGAACATATCTCAACATTGTAAAGGCTCTCTTTGCTAAACCTCAAGCCAACATAATTCTAAATGGAGAAAAATTGAAGGCATTCCCTTTAAAATATGGAACCAGATAGGGATGCTCTCTCTCACCACTTATATTTAACATAATTCTTGAAACACTGGCCAGAGCAATTAGATGAAAGAAATTAAAGGAATAAGTATAGTAGAAGAAAAACTTAAACTAGCATTATTTACTGATGATATGATTCTATACCTAGAAGACCCCAAAAACTCAAGATCAAGAATTAAAACCAAGAATAAAAAAATGGGATGGATTCAATCTAAATAGTTTTTCTCAGCAAAAGAAATGATTTGTGAGATGAACAGGGAGCCTACAACCAGGAAGCAAATTTTAATAACTCACACATCAGTTAGAGCGCTAATCTCTAGAGTATATAAAAAACTCTACAAGCTAAGAACATACACACACAAAAAAACCCAAACGAATAATCCAATCAAAATAGGTCAAGAACCTGAACAGACAGTTGTCAGAAGAGGTTATACAATCAATCCATCAATATATGAAAACATGGTCATTATCTCTAGCAATCAGAGAAATGCAAATCAAAATTAATCTAAGATATCATCTCACTTCAGTCAGAATGGCAGCTACTATGAAGACGTATGTATCAATATGTGTTGGCAAGGATGTGTGGAAAAAAGTACCCTCATACATTGCTGGTGGGACTGAAAATTGGTACAGCAAATATGGAAGGCAGTATGGAGATTCCTTGGAAATCTGGGCATGGAACCACCATTTGACCCAGCTATTCATCTTCTCGGAGTATACCCAAAGGACTTAAAAACAGCATACTACAGGGACACAGCCTTTTCAATGTTTATAGTACCACAATTTACAATAGCTAAACTGTGGTGCCAAACTAGATGTCCTTCAGTGGATGAATGGATAAAAAAATGTGGCACATATACACAATGAAATTTTACTCAGCGTTAAAGAAGAACAAAATCATGGCATTTGCAGGTAAATGGATAACATTGGAGAAGATAGTGCTAAGTGAAGTTAGCCAATCCCAAATAAACAAATGCTGAATGTTTCCTCTGATATAAGGGGGGTGACTCATAGTGGGGTAGGGAGGGAGAGCATGAGAGGGTTAGATTAATTCTAGATAGGAAAGAATGGTGGGAGGAAAAGGGAGTGGGAAGGGGATCAGCAAGATTGGTGGAATGTGATGGTCATCATTATACAAAGTACATGTATGAAGACATAAATTGGGTGTCAAAATACCTTATATACAAACAGAGATATAAAAAATTGTGGTATATATGTATATTAAGAATTTTAATGCAAAAAAAGTACATGTATAATGGCATAAATTGGCATAAACATTCTTTATATACAGAGATAGGAAAAATTGCGCTCTATATGTGTAATAAGAATTGTAATGCATTCCACTCTTGTGTATTTACAAAATAATAATAAAGTAAAATAAATTGTTAATAAATCTCTTGTTAAAAAAGACATCAGATTCTGATTTACATTATTGGCTCACCATAATTCACTCCTATTACACAATGTTCATAGAAACTCTAAAAACAAAAATGAAAAAAAATCGCAAAAATTAAAAAAAATAATAAAATTGTCTATTATAACCAGTAAAGCAGATACAGCACAGAAGTTGCAACTCATCAAGATGGTAACCTGTAATATCAGTATAATTTAATATATAATATTTTATATAAATTATAAATTATGCATAATTATGTATATCTAATAAATTTCAGCATTGATCAGTTTCTATCCATCAGGCTGAGATTTTGAACTTTCAGATTAGTCACTGAATTGTGTAAATGCCTTGTCTTCAAAAGAGTATCATTGACTTAAGCATGTAAACCTACATGATGTCTCTGCAGATTGACATGCCAGATTTTGTTTCATTTTGTTTTTTACTTGGTGTTTTCTTCTTTTTAACTCCTTAATCATAAGCTCATTTAAAGTATCTATGTGAATAGTAGAATTCAAATGTTCTCCAAGTGGAAGCAGTAAAAGTGAAATTTTAAAAATATGTTTTCTTTCCCCATGTAAAAATATTTTCAAACTTAATTTCAATATTCCCAAGCCTTAGAACATAACAATAAACTTGGTTTATTTTACATATGTCACCAAAGCAAGCCTGGTTAAGTGAATTGTGTGCATTTAAAATCAGCCATCTCAGTGATCTTAGATCCTGTATTTTTGTTTAAATTAATGAATAAAGAATTATAATCATAGCTAATACCCTCATTATATGGTTTATTCTTCCTATGAATAACCAGTGTATGCATGGATCTATTTAGTTATCCACAGATTGACCTTAATGAATAGGTGAGCTCATGTTAGTTGAGCATAAGTCATCATTCATTTTGATTTCTGGATCACTTTCAGGGACCTTGATTTATAGTAAATATTTGGTATACATTTATTTTCATATCAGTGTGTTTGTGAAATATTTGAACCATCCCATAAATGAAATCACATTTCATTGCTACTTTAATATGCACATTCTAATAGTAGGTGAGATTTAGTGTTATTTCATGTTTTATTTTCTTTTTATGTTTGTTGTTTTCAGATATCCATGACAGTGGCATATATTTTGACATATACATACATGGGGTGCAACCCATTGCAATTTTGATCCTAGTTTTTTGGTTGAACATGATGTGGAATTACACTTCTTTTATGCATATATGAACAAAGAAAATATAAGTCTGATTCATGCTACTGTGTTTTCTATTCTCAACTCACTTCCATTCCCTTTATTCCCTTTTGTCTATCTAGTAAATTTCAATACTTCTTCTCCCTACTTTTACTTGTTCTAGGTTAGCATTCACATATCACAGAGAACATTTGGCCTTTTGTATTTTTGGAGACTGGCTTATTTCACATAGCATGATAGTCTGAAGTTCTATCCATTTACCAGCAAATGTCATAATTTTATTTCTCTTTATGGCTGTGTAATATTCTATTGTGTATATATGCCACATTATATTCACAGATTCATCGGTTGAAAGACACCTGTATTGATTCCATAGCTTGGCTATTGTGCATTGAGCTATTATAAACATTGATGTGGCTATGTCACTATTGTATGGTGGTTTAGAGTCCTTTGGGTATATACCAAGAAGTGGGATATCTGTGTTAAGTAATGGTTGCACCCAAGTTTTCTAAGGAATCTTCATACTGCTTTCCAGAGTGGCTGCACCAGTTTGCAGTTCGACCATCATGTGCTTATTTTCTACCTAAAATTTTCTTTTTGAACCATTTTATATTATTTGTTTTATGTTGCTTGGGGTAAAGAGTTCCAATATTCTGGGATCATTTGGAGATAAAACTAGAGAAAAGAATTATATAAAAATTAGAGTAAAGAATAATCAAAAGTAAACTTTGTATGTGCTGGTGGAAATGAGTACACTCATGAAGAAGAGGAGAATTAAACTTCCTGATCTGGAGTGGAATAGAGAAGATCTTTTCATCTTGCTCTTTCTGAATTTAAGGGCAAGTGGAGCTGTGAAAGGAAAAATTGACCTGTGAAAGGAAAAATCTGCAGGAAATTAACAGTCACTGCAGTTGAGAGAACTATGGGAAGGTGGAAAAATAAATTTTCATTAAAGCTACGGTATACATTTATTTTATAGAAAATCTCAAGTGGACTTTCAGTTTTCTATTCCTCATAGGGGAAAGAAGGAAGAAAGGAGGAAACTGATTAAAATTTAATATATTAACTTTTTATAAATTTGAATGACTTGACAATGTGTGCATTCCATGTATAATTTATTTTTAAATAATCTATTAATCAGAATATATAATTAATAATTAATATATAATCTATTAATATATAATCTATAACCTATTAATCAGAATATATAATTAATAATTAATATATAATCTATTGATATATAATCTATAACCTATTAATCAGAATATATAATTAATAATTAATATATAATTAATATATATATTAATCATGCATAGACTGAGTACTCTCAGCTCTGTCCTTTTGTGGAGGAAAAGTGGTGAGTAAAGACAATATGTTGGTATATTTTGGCCTCTTGTAGCGGGCTCGCTATGGCCTGACCCTGAGGGCTCTGATGTGAATATTTCCTCATAGCTACTACCCAACACTTGTTTGGAACTCTCTGGCCATTACTCACTGAGGTTCAGCTGATCTGTCTTCTCAGGCTGCTGGGGAGCAACAGTCTCCTCACCCAGGTCCACCCTCTCCCAAGATCAGCTTTCCAGCAAGCAGTCATGTTCAGTTCGAATGGTGAGGCTTCGACAGTCCATCAATCCTGTTGATTACCATGAAAGCCTTTTACCTTACATCCTGCTATGGAGGGTTTAAAAGGGATTTGGGGAACCAAGGCCTAATTGAGGGTCCTCAGAATACAAGTCTGTATTGAATTCTCCCCTGTGGTTTTGGTTCCACTACTTTCCACCCTTCAAATTCACTACACAGGTGGCTCGAAGCCAGGATTCAGATATGGGAAAAAAGACATTTGGCACTCTCATGTGTCCTTGTCCACTGAACTGCCCCTCTCACCCTTCTTTTTTATTGACCCTCAGAGGTTCAATTTCTGCCAACTCAGCCATCTTCTGTGTCCATGTCTATGGGACTCAGTCAACATTTCCTGTCCTGGAAGCAGCATCAGTGCATGATGACACCAGGGTAGGTACCCATTATCAGAAGCTCCCTGGCAATTTCCTTACAATATTCAGGTATGATGTTAGTACTTGGGCCTCAGGGAAACTTACCCATTCTCAGGCTCCATATTTGATTATGTAGCATTCCTTAGTATCTAGAGGCTTCAGCTTGAGATGAGGTCGATTATTACTGCATGGCTTGAGACACAACAAACAATGCTTACACAATGCTCTAGACCAGGGAGGAAATGAGAAAAATACCTATAATCCCAGTCTTAAAACATTGATCTTTCCCTCACAGCACTAGTCCTGCTTTCTATTGAGCTAATTCTCAAAATATAAGTCTCAGAACTTCCCTGGGAAATATAGCCTGCCCTTTCAAATTCTAAAGCTTTCTTTTGTCAGTCACATATTGATTTCCTCAAATCCACCTGAATTAATGTAAGGGACAGGATGTCTTGGCGGGAGTCTCATAGTGGTGTCTGGGCAGAACTTGAACACAAAACCTGCTGTGTCTGACTTAGGAAAATCTGTGGATTCAGAGATCTGCACATTTGCTCCATTTACTGAACACCTCCTAAGTACTAGACTGGGGTCTTTAGGACACAGTTTGAATAAGACAAGTAGAACCCTTGTCCTCAGAGAACTGACACTAGCATGGTTGTAGCCTTATTTGATTCCAGGTTTGTCACAAAATCTCTGTGAACCATCTGTGACAATCAAGACTAATTATCACTGTCTCACCTGCTTTGAAGTCAATGCCAACAAGGGCCCTTGTGTCAGGAAGAAGACAGATAAAAAAATCTCTGCTTTTGTTTCATCTCTACTTGTCCTGCGTATGACTAACACCAGTTCAGGGTATGGTCATGGTATCACTCATGCTACTCAAACTAGAAAACTTTATATTATTTTTTGTCAGTCCATCATTGTGGTTAAACAAAATACATATTTTCTTGCTTGCCTGTCCATGTAAACACAATCTTTGTTTTTATTAAACAGAAGTAGCCACCAGTTATAGGATAGTGTCAAGGACAGCACCAGTAGGTGAGGCTTTCTGTTTGGACACTGCATGTCATTGTTCCTGGCCCAGGTTGTGTTTCATATTTCCTGAGCTCTGAAATCTTAGAGAAGCTGTGATTCTGTTATTTTTTCTTCTTTTTGGAAAGAAATCCCCTCAATTCCCAGGTACAGATTGATACCTCCCCAATAAGACATGGCTCTCAGACCCATCTGAAGTTGACTTTCTGTAACTTAACATAAGGTTTTCCAATGCTTTGTTCTGTATAGTCCTTTGTTTGATATGATGTTGAAGAAACATCAATATTTTGTAGCTAGACATTTTAAACCCAACTCACAGGAAATCCATGGAACTCTTAGTGAATAAACTGAATCATGGTCCAATGAGCGTGAATGATAGGTCACAAGGTTTCCTGTGGTCAGGATTGAGGAAAGAACATCTAAAAAGGGTCTAAAAAGGGAAAGAGATTCCACTTAAAGTAATATTCTTTTTATAACGTTTCTCATATTGAAGGACATTACAAAGCTAGGCTAACATATTCTAATTATTTCAAATACTCAAAAGAAAATAAATCTTTTATAGTCAAAGCAAATTAGAAGCCAGCAAATCAAGAAAGAACAAAAATAGATTGTCTCCAACAGTTTTCTATTCTCATGGAAAATATAAATGTGAAATTTGAAGGCATGTAGAGAGGAGGAGGGGGAAACTAACAGGAGATTTTTTAGAACAAGAACAAAACAACAAGAAAACAGTAAGTTATCTTGCGAGAGTCAATAGGGTGTGACCTTTGCCAGGTGAGATCCTCCTGGAGACTTTCAGCCATGATTTTCGTTCAAGAAGACAGTCTTGAAATAAGCTTAGAAACATGGCAGAGGAAAACTCACTTGGAATATTTGGTAGCCTAAGCACTATGAAGTAACTATCTGACTTCAGGTTATTACTGATCTTGAGTAAATAATGTCTAAATCCCCAACACCATGGAGGTTATCTCTCCATTCAACTGTCCTTTATATTAACATCATAAATATCCATCTGCAGAATTTCAGGTGTTCTTCAAGAATATTTGGGCAGGATGAAAGAGGTCAGACGACTTGGGATGTGAGGCCATTAGGCGGCAACTTTACACTGGTCATGAGAAGGCATAGCTCTGGGCCATTTCACAGAGGAAAATACTTTACAAGCCTTTAAACACCTGAAAAAGCAGTATTCTTTTAAAAGTTTGTTCTAATTCGTTATATATGACAGAAGATTACGTTTTGTCATATTTTGTATACAATGGAGCACAACTTCTCATTTCTCCATCTGTATACAATGCAGAATCACACCAGTTGTGCAATCATATATGTACATAGGGTCATAATTAGTGATGAACCCACTGAAAAAGTTAGGAAACATATTCCATTCACAATAGCCTCAAAAAATAAAATAAAATACTTGGCAATCAATCTAATGAAAGAAGTAAAAGAGCTCTACAATGAAAATTACAGAACACTGAAGAAAGAAATTGAAGAGAACCTTACAAGATGGAAAAATCTCCCATGTTCTTGGATAGGTAGAATTCATATTATCAAAATGGCCATACTACCAAGACCTTACAGATTTAATGCAATTGCTATTAAAATCACAATGACATTCTTCATAAAACTAGATAAAAGCAAATTCATTTGGAAAAACAAGAGATCCAGAATAGCCAAAGTAATCCTTAGCAAGGTTAAAGCAGGAAGCAACTCAATACCAGAGTTAAGCTATACTACAGAGCTATAATAACAAAAATGGCATGGTGTTGGCACCAAAATAGAGATGCAGACCAATGGTACAGAATAGAAGACACAGAGAAAAACCCACCTAAACATAGTTATTGCATACTAGACAAGGGCACTAAAAGCAGTATTTTTTATGAATTGTTATGTCCTTGCTTCGGTCCCCTCTAAAGCAAGATAAACTGACTTTCACCCTTGTTTCCTATTTCAAATTTCATGCTTATGATGTTGTTCAGGCCTGAGTTTCAGGGAGAGATAGAAGGATAAGTATATAGAGGGAATGCATTGATACAAAGGAACTTGATCTAAAATGCATCACGTGAATAGTGTAAGAAAAACTTGGAGATGGAAGCACCTTAATTTGAATAATTTTGCTTTAGTAAATGGAACTCTGTGGGTTTCTCCATGATGACCAATATATCTCTTCTATTTATAATACTTGGTTATTAAATAAACATTTCTCTGAGGAAAAAATGAAGGATTCTGGAAGCACATTTTCCACTGCAATTCACTCCTGTCTCCAGAACATTGGTAGCTGTTCCTATTACCTCTATTACCCTGTAGATCATCTGCAGGAATCATGTGTTGAGCTTCATCAACAGCATCTAAGTCTTTGGATAAAACTTTACATATTTTGTTGTTCTGGCAGTATTTTGACACTTATTTGAACAGGAAAATAACATATTTGAATATTAGAAGTTAATCTCCTTAAATAAAAGCAAAAATTGGTCAAAATATTAGGACGTTGTAATATATGTGTGTGTGTGTGTGTATATATATATATATATATATATATATATATATATATATATATTTAATTTTCATTTTGTTTTCTTCGTGAATTTCATTTTATGTTGATAAAGATTTACCTTGCCCATCTAGAATGTTATGGATTGAGACATTTGCAAATTTTCTGGTGGATGATGAGCAGGAACTGTGCAGAAGGAGAGACCTGAAAAAAATATGAACTATATGTCAGATGCTCCAGTTAGGAAGAGAACCTCTGAGTTCTCAGTGCTGGTTATGTAAAAAAGTATGTCAGAAAATGATGGAGCAACTGACCTTATAGCCAGCCATGGCAGCAAATATCACTGTGGTCCTTCAAATTACAAAATATAGTTTAAAAGAAGATTATGACTGTGTAAGAGACAGTCATCCAGTGGCTACCAGAACCACTCCTCTCTGCTTCTTTTGCATTGTGATGGATTCCCGGTACCCTGGGTTCTCTTTCAATACCCATATTCACAAGCCCTCCATTTAGCACTGACTCCTAATCACCACCCAGCTTTCACTAAAGGATCAGAATTGCTATCTGAGGTATGTTGATGGTGTAAGAAAGAACACATGGGGTTGTCTCAGAAGACCCTTCCAAGGTTTCAGAATCCATGCTGTTAACTATGATATTCCAATTCATTTATCATGAGAATATCTAAAATCTCTATTATCTGTAATATTCTTAATGTGCAATATATGTGAAGAAAATGTTTTTCTACTTTTTTAGTTGTCATTGATGTGAGACTTCTAAAGTGACTTAGAGAAGCTGTAACATATAATTTAGAATTTTCAGTCATTTTTATATTCATTTATTTGCTTGATACTATTATTTAATCTCATTTTTTGATATATATAAAGCTAAATGTGTTTTCTAATATCAAAGGAATGCATTTTCCTGATACATAGAATCTAATCCATAAATATTTGGATCTGAGTTGAGACTCTATAAGGTAAGTGATAGGAAAAACTATAAGCTTGAAAAATTATTAAATAGAAAATTTACCAACAATCCAGGAATTAATATAAGGTTTTCTTTTATACTGTGATAGGCGTGATCTCACTGCCTATTTTTCACCAGTTATGGGAGAAATTGTCTCTCCAAAATTCTTCTTGATTACTAGATAAACTTTTCATTCCTCCTTTAGTTAAATTTATTTTTTTTGTAATTGATTACTTATAAACTATTATTTATAAGTGATTATCACAAATCATACCTAGTGGTCACCTAAAATAAAGAATAGTTGGCATCCTAAACTTGAGTGGGCTTCTCTATGTCACTCCAGCACCGGGTTCCCCTCTGCTGTTGATAGTGATTAGTTTTAAGACTCAATGTGTGGGGGAATCCCTGTCCCTTCACACTCTAGATAGGAACTATCTGATTTCCTAGTGGTCTCACTTCTCGAGGGCTGAAGTCCCAGTAATCACCCACAGAGGGAGGAAGTGAGTTCACTGGGGAGGAATGTGGCCCAAGCACCTGCCTAATGATCTGCAGCTCTGCTGTTGTTAGTGCTTCACTTTGCAGGTGTTTCTGTGCTCACAATGTGGGTGAGCCCTTCTTCTTCCGCTTTTAGTTTTCATTTCTCAGAAAGAGCTAAGCTGAGGTTAAAGGAGAGGTCTGCACCGCCCCCAGAAAGTGAGAGATTTGCATAGAGACATCCCACTTATAGGACCTCAAGGACAGATAAGAAGGGATGGTGGGCTCAGTTCTGGTTGAGCACTCAGGAAGCAGAGCCTGGGGGCATCATTACCATGGCCTAGCCTCATGTTCTCTTCACATTCCTCATTCACTGCACAGGTGGCTGTCTAAAGGGGATTTTTGAGGACACCTGGGCTGTCACCTAGGATGATATCTTCTCATTCTTTCCTGGGAAGGAAGATCTGGTCTGATCTCACTGATTTCTATGTTACTTTCTTCTTCCAGGGTCTTGGGCCCAGTTTGAATTGACTCAGCCTCACTCTGTGTCGGCATCTCCGGGGAAGACAGTCACCATCTCCTGTGCACGCAGCAGTGGCAATATTGGGAGCAACTATGTGCACTGGTACCAACAGCGTCGGGGCAGTGCTCCCAGCACTGTGATCTATGAAGATGATCAAAGACCCTCTGGGGTCCCTGATCGGTTCTCAGGATCCATTGACAGTTCCTCCAACACAGCCTCCCTGTCTATCTCTGATCTGCAGATTGAGGATGAGGCTGACTACTACTGTCAGTCTTATGATAGCAACTATAATCACACAGTGCTCCAGACACATGGAGAAGTGAGACAAAAACTCCCCAGAGTGTTCTCAGCCTGAATTAACTGCTAACATGTTCCAACAGTGAAGGTTGCTTCCTGCTGCCTCCTCTTTGAATGTGGGGTTGGAATTGTCTGCTCTGTTTCTTCAAAACATCTTGATGATTTATCTTCTCGAGATTCAATATCAATCCATGGAAAACATATAACTTAAAACATTGATTCTGAACCACAACTTTATTGATGAAGTTTAGATTAGGAAGAGGGTAGGAGGAAAAGGGAGGGGGTAGAGGGTTAGCAAAGAAGATGGAATGTGATAGACATTATTTCTTTTTTTTTATTGTTGGTCATTCAAAACATTACACAGTTCTTAATACATCATATTTCACAGTTTGATTCAAGAGGGTTATGAACTCCCAACTTTACCCCGTATACAGATTGCTGTATCACATCAGTTACCCTTCCATTGATTGACATATTGCCTTTCTAGTGTCTGATGTATTCTGCTGTCAGTCCTATTCTCTACTATCCCCCCTCCCCTCCCCTCCCCTCCCCTCCCCTTTTCTTTCTCTATTCCTTCTACTGTAAATCATTTCTTCCATTTGTATTATCTTGTCTTACCCCTCCTTTCTTCTTATATATCATTTTGTATAATCCTGAGGATCGCCTTCCATTTCCAAGCGATTTCCCTTCTCACTCCCTTTCCCTCCCACCTCTCATCCCTATTTAATGTAAATCTACTTCTCAAGCTCTTCGTCCCTACCCTGTCCTTGTTTACTCCCCTTATATCAAAGGGGTCATTTGGTATTTTTTTTTTAACGATTGACTAGCTTCACTTAGCATAATCTGCTCTAATGCCATCCATTTCCCTCCAAATTCTATGATTTTGTCATTTTTTAATGCAGAGTAATACTCCATTGTGTATAAATGCCACATTTTTTTAATCCATTCATCTATTGAAGGGCATCTAGGCTGATTCCACCATCTTGCTATGGTGAATTGTGCTGCTATGAACATCGATGTAGCAGTGTCCCTGTAGCATGCTCTTATTAGGTCTTTAGGGAATAGACCGAGAAGGGGAATAGCTGGGTCAAATGGTGGTTCCATTCCCAGCTTTCCAAGAAATCTCCATACTGCTTTCCAAATTGGCTGCACCAATTTGCAGTCCCACCAGCAATGAACAAGAGTGCCCTTTTCCCCGCATCCTCTCCAGCACTTATTGTTGTTTGACTTCCTAATGGCTGCCAATCTTACTGGAGTGAGATGGTATCTTAGGGTAGTTTTGATTTGCATTTCTCTGACTGCTAGCGATGGTGAGCATTTTTTCATGTACTTATTGATTGATTGTATGTCCTCCTCTGAGAAGTGTCTGTGCAGGTCCTTGGCCCATTTATTGATTGGGTTATTTGTTATTTTATTGTCTAATTTTTTGAGTTCTTTGTATATTCTGGTTATTAGGGCTCTATCTGAAGTGTGTGGATTAAAGATTTGTTCCCAGGATGTAGGCTCCCTGTTTATCTCTCTTATTGTTTCTTTTGCTGAGAAAAAACTTTTTAGTTTGAGTAAGTCCCATTTGTTGATTCTAGTTGTTAACTCTTGCGCTATGGGTGTCCTATTGAGGAATTTGGGGCCCAATCCCACAGTATGTAGATCATAACCAACTTTTTCTTCTATCAGATGCCATGTCTCTGATTTAATATCAAGCTCCTTGATCCATTTTGAGTTAACTTTTGTGCATGGCGAGAGATAGGGATTCAGATTCATTTTGATGCAAATGGATTTCCAGTTTTCCCAGCACCAATTGTTGAAGATGCTATCCTTCCTCCATTGCATGCTTTTAGCCCCTTTATCAAATATAAGATAGTTGTAGTTTTGTGGATTGGTTACTGTGTCCTCTATTCTGTACCATTGGTCCACCCGCCTGTTTTGGTACCAGTACCATGCTGTTTTTGTTACTATTGCTTTGTAGTATAGTTTGAAGTCTGGTATCGCAATACCGCCTGATTCACACTTCCTGCTTAGCATTGTTTTTGCTATTCTGGGTCTTTTATTATTCCATATGAATTTCATGATTCTTTTATCTATTTCTACAAGAAATGCTGTTGGGATTTTGATTGGTATTACATTGAACTTATAGAGAACTTTTGGTAATATCGCCATTTTGATGATGTTAGTTCTGCCTATCCATGAGCAGGGTATATTTTTCCATCTTCCAAGGTCTTCTTCTATATCTTTCTTTAGGGTTCTGTAATTTTCATTATATAAATCTTTCACCTCTTTTGTTAGGTTGATTGCCAAGTATTTTATTTTTTGGGGGGATATTGTGAATGAAGTAGTTGTCCTCATTTCCGTTTCAGAGGATTTGTCGCTGATATACAGGAATGCCTTTGATTTATGCTTGTTGATTTTATATCCTGCCACTTTGCTGAATTCATTTATTAGCTCTAATAGCTTCTTTGTAGACCCTTTTGGGTCTGCTAGGTATAGGATCATATCATCTGCAAATAGTGATAATTTAAGTTCTTCTTTTCCTATTTTTATGCCTTTAATTTCTTTCGTCTGTCTAATTGCTCTGGCCAGTGTTTCAAGGATTATGTTGAACAGAAGTGGTGAGAGAGGGCATCCCTGTCTTGTACCAGATCTTAGAGGGAATGCCTTCAATTTTTCTCCATTCAGAATGATGCTGGCCTGTGGCTTATCATAGATTGCTTTTACAATGTTGAGGTATGTTCCAGTTATCCCTAATTTTTCTAGAGTTTTGAACAAAAAGGGATGCTGAACTTTGTTGAATGTTTTTTCTGCATCTATCGAGATGATCATATGGTTCTTATTTTTAAGTATATTGATGTGGTGAATAACATTTATTGATTTCTGTATATTGAACCAGCCTTGCATCCCAGGGATGAATCCTACTTGATCATGGTGTATAATTTTTTTGATATGTATTTGAATCCGATTCGCCAGAATTTTATTGAGGATTTTTGCGTCAAGGTTCATTAGAGATATTGGTCTGTAGTTTTCTTTCTTTGAAGTGTCTTTGTCTGGTTTCGGAATCAGGGTGATGTTGGCCTCGTAGAATGAATTTGGAAGTTCTCCCTCTTTTTCTATTTCCTAAAATAGCTTGAAAAGTTATTGGTGTTAGTTCCTCTTTAAAGGTTTTGTAAAACTCCACTGTATACCCATCCGGTCCTGGGCTTTTCTTAGTTGGTAATCTTTTGATGGTTTCTTCTATTTCCTCTATTGTTATTGGTCTGTTTAGGTTGTCTATATCCTCCTGACTCAATCTGGGCAGATCATAAGACTTAAGGAATTTATCTATGCCTTCACTATCTTCTATTTTATTGGAGTATAAGGCTTGAAAATAATTTCTGATTATCTTCTGTATTTCTGAAGTGTCTGTTGTGATATTGCCTTTTTCATCCTGTATGTTAGTAATTTGAGTTCTCTCTCTTCTTCTCTTCATTAGCATGGCTAAGGGTCTGTCAATTTTATTTATTTTTTCAAAGAACCAACTTTAAGTTTTGTCAATTTTTTCAATTGTTTTTTTTGTTTCAATTTCATTAATTTCAGCTCTGATTTTAATTATTTCTTGCCTTCTACTTCTTTTGTTGTTGTTTTGCTCTTCTTTTTCTAGGATTTTGAGATGAAGTATGAGATCATTTATTTGTTGTTTTTTTTCTTTTTTTGAGGAATGAACTCCAAGCGATGAATTTTCCTCTTAGAACTGCTTTCAATGTGTCCCATAGATTTCGATATGTTGTGTCTGTGTTTTCATTTAACTCTAGGAAGTTTTTAATTTCCTCCTTGATGTCTTCTAAAACCCATTGATCAATCAGCAACCTATTGTTCATTCTCCAAGTGATGCTTGGTTTTTCCTTTGTTCTTTTATCATTGATTTTCAGTTTTATTCCATTATGATCAGATAAGATGCATGGTATTATCTCTACCCCTTTATATTGTCTAAGAGTTGCCCTGTGACATAATATATGGTCTATTTTTGAGAAGGTTCCATGTGCTGCTGAGAAAAAAGTGTAACTACTTGATGTTGGGTGGTATAGTCTATATATGTCAATTAAGTCTAGGTTGTTAATTGTGTTATTGAGTTCTATAGTTTCCTTATTTAACTTTTGTTTGCAAGATCTGTCCAGTGGTGAGAGAGGTGTGTTGAAGTCTCCCATGATTATTGTATGGTGGTCTATTAGACTCTTGAACTTGAGAAGAGTTTGCTTGATGAACACAGCTGCACCATTATTTGGGGCATATATATTTATGATTGTTATGTCCTGTTGGTGTATGGTTCCCTTGAGCAGTATGAAGTGTCCTTCTTTAACCCTTTTGATTAACTTTGGCTTGAAATCTATTTTATTAGATATGAGTATGGACACTCCTGCTTGTTTCTGCAGTCCATATGAGTGGTATGATTTTTCCCAACCTTTCACCTTCAGTCTATGAATATCTTTTCCTATCAGATGCGGCTCCTGTAGGCAGCATATTGTTGGGTCTTGTTTTGTGATCCATTCTACTAGCTTGTGTCTCTTAATTGGTGAGTTTAAGCCATTAACATTTAGGGTTGTTATTGAGATATGGTTTACTCTTCTAGCCATATTTGTTTATTGATGTTACTAAACCTGATTTGTTATCCTCTTTGACTACTTTCCCCCCTTTACTGTCCTACCTCCCATTGTTGGTTTTCAATGTTATTTTCCATTTCCTCTTCCTGTAATGTTTTGCCAAGGATTTTTTGAAGAGATGGTTTTCTAGCTGCGAATTCTTTTAACTTTTGTTTATCGTGGAAGGTTTTAATTTCATCTTCTATCCTGAAGCTTTATTTCGCTGGATACACGATTCTTGGTTGGAACCCATTTTCTTTCAGTGTTTGAAATATGTTATTCCAGGATCTTCTAGCTTTCAGAGTCTGTGTTGAGAGATCAGCTGTTATCCTGATTGGTTTGCCCCTAAATGTAATCTGCTTTCTTTCTCTTGCAGCTTTTAAAATTCTCTCCTTATTCTGTATGTTGGACATCTTCATTATAATGTGCCTAGGTGTGGATCTCTTATGATTTTGCACATTCGGCGTCCTGTAGGCTTCTAGGATTTGGGATTCTGTCTCATTCTTCAAGTCAGGGAAGTTTTCTCATATTATTTCACTGAATAGGCTGTTTATTCCTTTTGTATGGAGCTCTGTGCCTTCCTGTATCCCAATGACTCTTAAATTTGGTCTTTTGATGTTGTCCCATAATTCTTGGATGTTCTGCTCATGGTTTCTTAGCAGACTTTTTGAGCTGTCTATGTTCTTTTCCAGTTGAAATACTTTGTCTTCATTGTCTGATGTTCTCTCTTCTAAGTGATCTACTCTGCTGGTAGTATTCTCAATTGAGTTTTTAAGTTGGTTTATTGTTTCCTGCATTTCTAGGATTTCTATTTGTTTGTTTTTTATTACCTCTATCTCTCTTTGAAATTGATCTTTTACTTCCTGGATTTGTTTGTCAATGTGATCTTTCATTGTCTGATTTTGCTGTCTCATGTCTTCCTTGAGACTCCAGATCATCTGAAGCATATATATCCTGAACTCTCTATCTGACTTTCCATCTGTTGCAGCTATTACCTCTTCTAAAGTTGAGTTGACCTGCATTGCTTGTGGTCCTTTCTTTCCTTGTCTTTTCATGCTGATCACGTTTCTTTCTGTTTGGTGAAACTGTTGTGTTTATGAGATTTTCCCCCTAATTATTTATATTGCTCTTGTATAGTTGAAAAATCTCCCTTGCAGGGCGGGTAGTGGCTGTGCTCCTCCTCTGGTTGGGGTGATCTCTCTACCACGCTGGCAGGCCGCTAGGCCTGCTCTGCCGGTTGTTCGCAGGTCTGCCCACCCTGCGGGTGCGGGTGGCGGCTCTGCTCTGCCCTTCCTCCAATTCTGGCGATATGACTACCACCCCCTTGGGTTGTTGGGCCTGATCTGGATGCGGGCGTCTGCTCTGCTCTGCCCCTACTCCAATTAGAGTGACGTGTCTACCATGCTGGCAGGCCTCTCGGCCTGTTCCCCTGGTGGGTCTCAGGTCTGCCTGACTCTGGCACTAGGGGGAGTTGGGGGTGGAGAGTCCTTTGGTCCTTGCGGTCACACCCACGGAGAGATTTTGAAGTTTCCCGGTTGTTCGCCAGGTGGGCGGGGCTGTTAGCAGAGCCCGGGGGGCATGGCCATGTGCTGGGCCCTGCGGGGACCCTTCTAGCTGAGTCGGGCCACCGGGAGCCACCTGAAGAGCGCGGCAGCTGTGTCTGCATGGCTAAGATCCGGGCGGGTGGTTTGGCTGTTCGCAGAGCGAGAGCAGGGCCTCCCGGGAGAGCCGGTATGGCGGGGACGTCTGCCAGTTTGGGCGTCTGCCACTCCACTCCGGGCCGCTGCCGCTTTCAGAAGCTGCTGGTGGCTGTGGGATTGGACCTCTGCGCCCGCCGGGGGGGGGCACCTGTAGAACAGGGTAGCTGTGGCCGCGTGGTTAGGAACCGGGCAGGTGAGGCGGTTGCTCCCAGAGCGAGCACTAGGCCTCCCAGGGGAGCCCGAATGGCGGAGGCCGACTGCCGGTTCAGGCAGGGCGGGCCAAGTCACTCCGGGTGTCAGCCGCTTGCAAAAGCGGCTGCTGGCTGCAGGACTTGACTTCTGCACCCCCCACAGGGCCTTCTGTCTACCCGGGTAGCTGTGGCCGCTTGGTTAGGGACCGGGTGGGTGAGGTGGCTGCTCCCAGAGCGAGCACTAGGCCTCCCAGGGGAGCCCGGATGGCGGAGGCCGACTGCCGGTTAGGGCGGGGCGGGCCAAGTCGCTCTGGATGTCCGCTGCTTGCAAAAGCAGCTGCTGGCTGCAGGATTTGACTTCTGCACCCGCCGTGGGGCTACCTGTAGAGCCGGGTAGCTGTGGCCGTGTGGTTAGGAATCGGGCGGGTGAGGCGGCTGCTCCCAGAGCAATAGCTAGGACTCCCGGGGGAGCTGCTTGCCGGAGCGGCTGATGGCTGCGGGACTAGACCTCTGTGCCTGTATGGCCGTCCAAGATCCACTTCTCTGGGACAAACTGTCACTTCCAATAAACCTACCAGTTCATGGCAGCTCTCCTCTTAAGGGGATTATGCTAGAAGTTCCTCTGTAGGTAGGCTGCTGCTCTTCTGATGCGTCTTTCTTATCCCGTTAAAGTGGAGACCTTGGAATCGCTGCTTCCTCGCTGGCCGCCATGTTGGATCCCTGTATTAGACATTATTTCTAATGTACATGTATGAAGACATAAATTGGTGTCAACATACTTTATATATAAGCAAAGATATGAAAAATTGTGCTTTGTATGTGTAATAAGAATTGTAATGCATTCTGCTGTAATTTATCTTTAAAAAAATCAATAAAAAAAGAAAAATTATGTTGGGAGTAAATGAACATAAGAGGTCACATAATGTATGATTGCATTGATAAGAAATATCTAAAATGCTTATATATTTAATGGGAGAAAATAGGGAGTATACTCAAAATCTTTTACAACTGAGGGAGAGAGGGATGACAACAATAATGGGAAACAGAACTATTTGAAATAGTAAAATAGGTTGAGAACAGCTTCAAGAAAGGTTGATGGTTTCTCAATTCTTTGGTGGCATGAAGTTCACTAAGTGCAGCTGAGGTGTTTGTAAGTCACTCTTTTCATTTTTTTTGAAATAAACTGAAGAGAACAAGGTATTTGGTGCTGGTTTTATGAAGTCACCTACAGACTGGAATGACAGCCTCTGTGATCCCCTTCACTTCCTCAAGCATCAGCATCTGATGAACTTTACAGCACCGCAAATGCACACCCATGAGATCCTCAGTTGAGGCTGATTCCTATCCTCATGTAGCATAAAAGGACATGAGACCTGTAGGGGTTACTTGAACCATTCTCAGAGAGGGACTCTGACCATGCTTGCTGAGAAGTGCCTCGAAAATATGGAAGATAGTTGAGGAAACAGTGAGTTCCCTCTTTGTTTAGAGGTGATCACAACTGCCAGGTCCTCCCAGGACTCAAGGCCATTGAGGGAATGTTTTGTTCATTATAAAAAAACATGATTTAGGTAAAATCCTCATCTTGTTCTTCATTAGGGATGCAAAATTATCAGGAAGGAAAAA
The DNA here is from genome assembly GCF_052094955.1 of Ictidomys tridecemlineatus. NCBI lineage: Eukaryota > Metazoa > Chordata > Mammalia > Rodentia > Sciuridae > Ictidomys > Ictidomys tridecemlineatus. The sequence goes on along the minus strand of NC_135478.1, from coordinate 111,181,776 downwards.
ATATTTGAATGTAGGAGATTCTCCTTCACTGGTTTAAAGAGAATCCTACTCCATGCTGGAGTCTCAAGGGGATGACTTTTGGAGCCCTTGCCACATCACCTGCTTCTTTCTTCATCCTCCTCCTCCATCTCTGCACAGTTGGGGCCTGATCTGTCTGAGGTGGAGGACTCAATGCAGGGACCTAGCCCTTCTAGCCCTTCAATGACACTCATGCGTATCATTGTTTTCTCTGTGTCTCCCCTCTGGGATTTGAGGCCCAGGCAGGGAAGTCACTGAACCAGATCTCATGACAGAATCCCACAATCACCTGCACTGAAATAGCAACATATTGTCAGAAAGGGCAAAGCTTGGTAGCTGCATCAGCTAGTATATTGTTCTCAAACTATTATTTTTCAGGAACAGTTTATATTCAGAGGTCTTAAAAAGATTCTTTGGCCCCCAGTTTGTCAGTTTGCCCTCCCTAATTCTTGGTTCAAGTCTGGAGGTGATGCTACTTTTTTTCATTTATATTTGTCATTTTGAAATGACATTAAATCCCATGGGCTTCATCTCTCTTCACAATGTGAGCATAGTGGTGCATTGAACAACAGGAAGATGTAAGTGGATCACCTGGTTGACAATATTGGAAGGAGGTCTTAGTTAATAGTGTCTTTGAAGCTCAGACCACTAATGCAACTTAATAAATAGTAACGATTAGAATTAATTCTCTCTCTCTCTCTCTCTCTCTCTCTCTCTTTCTCTCTCTCTCTCTCTCTCTCTCTCTCACACACACACACACACACACACACACATACACACACACACACACACACAATACTAAACCTTGGTTTTAAATTGCTGTTTTCTGGCTGGATTATAGGTAACAGATACAATGACTTAGAAAGATATTAAAGAACAAGTATGCTTGTTTCCTGCTTTTTTTTCCTTATTTTAATCCATCTTCTGCATATGAGAGAAAATTTGACTTTCTGGGTCTGGCTTAACATGTTTTCTAGTTCCATCTATTTACCAGATAATGCCATAATTTTATTCTTTTTTATGATAGAGTAAAACTCCATTGTGTGTACATACTTTTTATTTTATTTATTTTATCCATTTGAGAGTAGACAGGCATCTGAACTGATTTCATAACATGGCTATTGTGAACTGTGGTGCTATAGACATTGGTGTGGCTGGGGAGGAATTCCATGAAAATAGAAGAGAAATCAGTGGAATAGAACAAGGGGATAAAGGAGTCAGTGGGGTCGGGGCGGGGGACTAGAAAAGGGAGGAACAGTGGAATGAAATTGACAAAATTGTCCAATATACACCTATGAATATACCACAGTGATTTTACCTTTGTATATGTCATGTACTAATTTAAAGAGAACTACAAACAAGTAGAAGAAAGACCAATAAAGAAAAGGAAATGGAGAGGGAGGAGGTGAGGGAAAGGGAAAATACTGGGGACTGAATTGGAAAAAGTTATATTCCATGCTTATAATTATTTCAAAATGAGCCCGAATGTTTAACTACAGTGCACTAATAAAAATTTTAAAAAGAAAGGAAGTCAGAAATACTTACTTAATTTATGATTTTTTTTTGCCATGAAGTGTCTTATCAAATGTAAGGCCCAGAATAGGTGAAGTTCTGTATACATACCCAATCGCTTCAGAACAACCATTCAACTTCACATAATCATAAGTTATGCTGAATATCTACCATTTACACTTCAGATTGTTCTCTTGCTGCCATTCGTACCTCTGAGACAGTGATTCCCAAGTATAAATTCTTTAAGTTTCATGACATCTGTCTCCTCAATTGTGTCCCTAGGGCCTCCCCTACATCAGTTCCTACCAGTCCTTCAAAATATGTGTTTGAGGAACAGTAAAGGATGCCATAGGAACAGAGAGGGTGTTACCTACCCAGGGCGAGTGTGTTTAAGACATTTGATGCAGAGAAGTCTGACCCCAAGTGGTGATATATAATATAATATCTTCAGAATTAGTGGAAATAATACCATAAGGATGGGTGAAGGAATAATGCCCCTGATATTGCCAATAGTATTTGCTAAGAATAGAAAAAATTAAATTTGATTATTCATAACAATAACAAGGAGAACTTGCATTTGACCTCAGGGTGCAGTGGGTAGAAGATTAGGAGAAGAAACTGGAGATAATTCTCCATAAGAAGAAGGAAAGATGTGGACAGCTAATTAAAATGTCAAAACCCAAGAATGTGCATTTTACTGTAGAGGTCATATGGAGATGCTCAGCTGGTAACAATGAGAGGTTTCAAGATTCAGTTCAGAATGGATTGAAGGGAAACCTGAGGCAATACTTGAGACTATGTGACTAGTTAGGCAGCAAATGATCAATTTTGGGAGAAATATTTTCTGTGAGATTCCTGATGTGGAAGAGATGGAAAAGAAGTAGTGTGAAATCAGGATGAAAGGGTCATCTGATATGACTCCTGATGTTTTTGGGGAGATTAGTATCAATTCTTATAATCGAAATATTAATTTTCCAGTCAAATATTTGACATTAATTTTTAGGGTTATCTGTGAAGAAGAAAATGCTTTGTGGAAATTGCAAGAGTATACAATTTCTGACAAGGAATTTTTATTTTGTAATTATATTTACTTAAGTGTTTGATGAAGATTTAAACTAAGCATGTATTTGGTAAGATCTACAATCTCAAATAATGCCAAGCCATCATTAGCAGAGTGATTTACCACTGAGTTTGAGTTTAAGCAATATGTTCATGAGTGACCTGGAGAAAAAACTAGTCTCATCCCAAAGGAACATGGGGATGATTGATTTGTCTCCTGTTATCTTTCATGTTGTGATGGTAAGACCTCCTGCAGAAACAAGGGTCTTTTCCCTGAATTCTCTGAGGCTTTGGAGAGCCTGGAGGGTGAGTTGCCTTGGCCACCAGGAGGCACTATGGAGCTGGTTTGTGAGACATTACCAAAAATGGTGCAGGTGAGAACATCAGTTTCTCTAGGTTATGAAACAAACTTATTATAATTTAGTTGAAACAATCATATGTCTGAATGCCCCCCTATTATTTCTTCATGATTTCCTGAGCTTGGCTCCCTTACACTGTTTTTCTCTTTTAAGCCACCTTCTGTCACACCTGATGGTGCTTTTATACTCAGAATGGATGTAGACAGGAACTGAAACAGGAAGAGAACAACATTTGGGCCACAAAACTCTGCCACTGGGGAATTAGAGGAGTCAATTGTTACAATAATCTTTCTAAAATAGAACTCCAGGATAAAGAACTCTAAGGGAATTTACTGTGGCTGAGGGCCATTATATCTTATACCTGTGTCTCTATAATCAGAGGGCTGATTCATGGTTCACATAAAGTTGCCATGAGGAGACCCTTGTGACTGTCACTTTCCCATGGTTCATAGGCATTTGTTCATTTGTAGCCCAACCTCATACTTATCTATCATTGTGCCCCCATTTCTAAGAACATGTAGTCAGTTGTATCCTCCATCTCTACTGTAGCCCTGGTTACAAAGTCGGCCCTAGAAGCATCGCTGAAACATTTGATCATACTGCTGCCTGAAAACTCCATCCCTCACTGAAAAAACACAAAACTATGATGGCAGATAGTAATTAGTTCTCAGGCATCTGACACTAATCCTGGTCTTTCAGTTCTAGAAACATGGCTTTCCTGAGCATCCCTGAACCTAATGATTGTGGCATCATCACTGCTTCTCAGGGGAGTACATCAAGGTTCTTACACGTAGTAGTTATCACCCATTTTCTACTGCCTAGCTTACTGCTTGCCTGTCATTGAGGGTGACAATACCATCTCAAAGACACTACTGCCTTTAGCACTGAGGGCATGGGTGGCTTCTAAGATTTGTAGACATATCTCTAAAGTCTCTCATTTCAAAACTTGAGAAAAACAAACATTAAACATGATTATCTCTGCACAGGTATACATGCTTGCAGGAGAGACTCTCTCTCTAGGGAAAGTATCATTCAGCAAGGAGGAGGTTTTGATTTGTTCACAGCTGCTGAGATAGTCTAGGAATTTCAGGGTTGTCCCTTGCAGACAGCAGAATCAGATCTTTGAACTGTCCTGTTCCCCTGTGATGCTCTTTCCTTGTCCTTTTGGTACCTATTCTCATCCAGGTGAATAATTCTCTTTTCACTAAGATCTCAGTGATACATTAAAGTACAAATAATTATGTTACTGAATGCTAAAAATATTAATATAATTAAAACACATTTTTAATTTTTAAAGTAGAAAATAAAAGCAAAGTACATATTTTACTGGCTCTTTAAAAAAATAGTCAACATTGGGGACTAGAAACAAATTATTATATTTTTTCCTGTGTTTTTCTTTCCAGAAATGTCTAGAATGTGACATTACTACAGGCTATTTCCAAAGTAACCCAGTCTCACTCATAGCCAATCATGAACTCACTCTGTGTAAAAGATTTCTATACGATAGAAATGTGGTACAAGCTTCATGTGCAATTATAAATTTTCCAGAATCAAAAAAGAAAAACAGTTAAAAATTATTATGAAATGTAGTAAAACCAGTACTCAGGGAATGTCTTGTAAATAACTGCAAATGCCTACATAAAAAAGAAAGCAAAACAAAAAGATCTCAATTATCAAAATTATTTTCCACTTTCAGGAAGTAGAACCAAAGATCCTGTTAAACCCAAACTAATATAAAGAAGGAGGTAGTAAAGATTTGAAGAGAGGAAATCAAAATATACTCACTGGTCTTAGTCTAGACTAGTTCTAGAAAGAAATATCCATTGTTCCTACCACCAAGGAGAAAAGTGCTTTGTGCATGTGGCTCTTCTTTCCCATTATGTTCAGACTTCTGCTTATATCTATACCCCAATTCCATTTATTTAAGATACCCCACCACTTAGATATAATTAGCCCTTTGGCTGCATCTAAGGTTGGGCTTTCTTTGTGCTCTTCTGAGCTGAGCACCTACATGATAAGTCAAGCTTTCTCTCACTGCTAGATACGGTCTGTCCTGGGAAAGATTCAATGTCTTTATATTTTGTCTAGAATATTTTGCTATCCATGTACTTTCCCATTCCCAATGTTTATGCCAAAGAATTGAGGAGGATTCAGGAGAGATGCACCAGTCTGTTATAACGGAAAATGGGTAAAAGAAAGAGGAAAGCGAGGGTTTCAGGACTTTCCCACTGATAGCTCTTGGCTTGTGGGTCCCCGCTCTTTGTCACTCTGGTGTGCTGAACCCTCCATTTCACAGTGGAGGAAGGGGCCACAGTGAAAGTGCTTAGGAAAGTAAATCACAGAAATCGGGGCTTGGCCATGATGAGGAAGCTACAGTCTGTGGAGGAGGCTCCTATGCAGTGAAGTGTTTCCCGTCTTTCTATGGAGGGTGATGTGGAGAAGAGATCAGGGAAGTGAGTTCCGTCTATAGGGTCCCTAGATGTAAACCCAAAATTGAGTGTTCTCTTCTTAAGGGAGCAGTGATATGGTCAGCCTGACCACCTGGAAACCATATACTGATTCCTGCGGGAATTAGGAGAACCAGCTGCTGAGCCTCAGTCCTTGGAGGTCCTGGACAGGCTCCATCTAGCCACAATCAGGGAGGATTCTGAGGTCAGGGTATGGGAGGCTGTTCAGAGGGAGGGCATAATTTATATTGGAGGTTTGCCAGTCCCCTTCAGTGCACAACAAAGTCCAAGAAACACTGGGTGGCTCTGATGCATCTGTGGGTTCTCAGGAATCAGAGATGTGCAGGTATCTTCACCTTGGCCTGGATGCCGCAACCCCCTCATAATCTGCAGGAGACCGACTGTGGGAAGAAAAAGTGATGACCTGGGACACCTGGGCTACTTACACCCTTTTTGAAATTTAGAAACAGGGTTTGGCAATAAACCTCTGTGTCTGTGCCTCTTGTGTTCTGGGGTCCTGGGCATAATTCTGGGCTGATCTAGAAGCCTCAGTTTCAGGGTCTGTGGCACAGAAAGTCACTCTCTCCTGCACTGGAACTAACAATCACACTGGTAGGTATTTTCGAGCTGGTAACAACAAAATTCCTGGTGCTACCTCCCAAACTCTAATGATTGGAAGTTCTTGGCTCTGAATGTTACTGATCTTCTCAGGTACCACCTCTGACAACATAGAATCCCTGAGTATCTCAGGTCTCCAGTATGAGGGTGAGGCTGATTATTATTGTTCAAGGAGGAACAAAGGCCTCACTGATCATATGGTGCATCAGACCCATGTGAGTCTACGACATAAACCTGCACTTATCCTCCCATAATGCTGATCCTCCCATGACTAAGTCCTTGTGACAATCAGTGTGGGTTACTATGGCAAAAATAACAGTGTCCATGTCTGAGTGTCTGACTCTCAGACAACATAACAGCTTTAAATGATCAGCAAGAGTTGTGTTTTAGATATTTTTTTCTTACTGTTGTGACCAAAAGACCCAACAAGAACAATTTTAAGGAGTAAAAGTTTATTTGGGGCTCACATTTTCAGAGATATCATTCCACAGATAGATGGCTTTATTCCTTGAGGCTCAAGATGAACCAGAACATCAGGGCAAAAGAGTGTGTTGGAGGAAATCAGCTTAAAATATCACACTAGGGGGCAGGTGGTGGGAGACAGAGAGAATGCACTTTCCTCCACATGGAACAAATATAATCTAGAAAGGCATGCCTCTAGGGACCCAAGTTCTCTAGCCACAACCAACCTGCTCACAGTTACTGTACACTGAATCCCTATCATTAATCATTATCATTAATCCCTATCATTAATACCTATTAATGTACTGATTAATTTAAGGCTTTTGTAACCAAATTATTTCACATTTAAACTTTCTTGCATTGTCTACACATGAGCTTTTGGGGGACATTTAATCTAAACCATAAGAAGTTGTGTCCTTGTGTTTCATATTTGAGAGCCTTATTTGCACACCATCAGTTACATTCCATGTGAGTATGCAATAGGATATGTTCATTTTGTATTGTCAAGGTTTTTGAAGCCCTAACTTAATCTAAATTTATAATACTTCATCATCTTACAAAGAAATAATTATGAGTCTGAAATCTGATAATCTTTAGCTTTGGCTTATAACTCCATCTACATAATTTAAGAGATCAGTGCATTAAATGATTACTAGTATATTCTTTTGGACATATTAACACACAAAAATGCAATTTTCTTATATCAGTTCTATGTTTCTTTTTACTGCTAATTAAAACTCCATTGTATAGGTGAACTAGGTGGCTTATCCATCTGTCAGTCATGGGATATATGAGTGTTTAAAATCTTGGCATTTATGAGTAATTCTGCTACATTCTTTGGTCTATAAATTTCAAATTCTTTTGTGGATATGCTTTCTTTTCTCTTAGGTAGTAAATTGGAGATAAATTTTTGGACTGTATGTTAACTCTCTTGATGAAAATGTGTACTGCTTTTCAAAGTGGATATACCAATTTTCTTTGCAGTGAGCAATGTGAGTGTCTCTATTTCTACATATTCTTGCCCAAATTTATTATTACCTGTCATTTTTAATAAAGCCATCCTGAATGGAAATTAATTTGTATCTCATTATGGATTTGCTTGCATTCTAAGGACTAATGACACTAAGAATTATTCAAAATACTTGATTCCACACAGCCTCAGAGCATCTGGACAATCACCTTATGAGGAATACATAAGTAAATTATATGAATAAATAAAAATTGTGCAAAGGGAATGAAATACATGATAAGTTGTTTGAAATGGGCTTAGGATGAACTTCGACATGAGGAAGCAAACTCAACACACTTTCTTGTCAGAAAGAAGCATATATTCAGCCCTTTCAAAAGATGAATGAATAAGAGAAATAAAGCAGAATTACTTAGTCAAGAAGGAGAATGACTTTATGACATTTGCCAGTAAATGGATGGGCCTGGAGACTATCGTGTTAAGTGAAATAAGCCAATCCCCAAAACTAAAGTTTGAATATTTTCACTGATATGTGGAAATTAACACAAATAAGAGGTCAGTTTGTGAATAAATCTTCAGGTTGATAGGAAATGATCTGGAATATGCTGTGCCCACATCTCAAGTAAGTCTGAAAATTTAGCTTTTTGCACATAGAGCAGCGAACCTAGATGTTCCTTTCACTGCATGGTCTACTCCTCCCAAGAGTTCACTCTTGTGTCTGGAGGCAGACACAAATTAACACCTTCCAAACAAATCCTAGTTTTTTGTTTCTGTGAAGTGTACCTATAAGTCCCATGTGGTAAAGTCTTGATTTCCAGTTCATGATGCTATTTGGAGGTGGTGGGACTTTTAAGAGCCAGAGACTGGTGGGGCTCTAACTTTGAAAGGGATACTGGAACCTCAGACCCCTACCCTTTTGCTCTTTTTTTTTGCATTTGGCAATGAAGTGAATACTTCTTCTCTTTTACAAATACTTGCTATAATGTGCTGCCTAGATACAGACTAAAAAGTGATTTCTGCTCTAGGTCATGAAAAATTGGAAAATATGAGTTGATTTTTCTCAAGTATTTAGTTATAGAACTGACTCACAGACCTAGCCACAGGAAGTGTTCTACAAGCATCTCAAATGAAGAACCAGTATGAAAACATTTATCAGACCACCTAAGTGTCATTAAATGTAAGCTATAAGATAGAGAAAGACCATATTTGAATGAAAAATAGATGTCCAGAAGTCATACTAAATAAATTAATGGGGTTATTATTACTACTATTATCTTGATTCTATCACTATAGGATTAAGACAGGGGAAAGAAATTAAATTATGACAATAAGAGAAGGAAAAATCATATTAAAAAATAGACATTGACTAGACTTGAACAAGTGAGGACAAATACAAGATTGTCCTTGAGGCTTTTCTGAGAGAAGTTGTTTTGAATTTTTGTGCCATCTGCATCACTGTGAGGGTAGAAATGCATTTTTTCATCAGGCACAATGACTTCTTCTGGTTGATAAATCGATTAGCATTCACTTGAAACAATGTAGGATTTTTAGCAAATGTGGTCATGAAGCCACAAAGTAGCATAAACAAGAGGAAGTTTAGAAAAGATTCTAATAATGAGGAAAAAAAGGAACTTGAGAATTTGAGCAGGGTCCAGGGAGGGTAAAAATATGTTATCATCTTACACTGAGGACAAGGATTTTCTTCATTCTCCTTCTTTTTTGATTCTTGCTGTCTAAGTCACTACAGCCCAACCTGTGCACTCATGTATCCTTCATGGCACATTGCAGTGCTACTCCCCAGGAATGTAAATGTCTGCACAAGCCACATCTGAAATCCTCTTCAGTCCTTCCTGTACTCTCTCTTTGGGCCAAACAAAGAGGTGCTAGTCTTTCCTATACCTACAATCATCTTATCACTTGGGTCCCAGAACAGAAGATGGTAGTCAGTATGTTTATACTTACTGCATGAATGATTAAGTAAAAATGCATACATAATGAACAGCCAGCCTTAGCTGATAAAGTTTTTTCATGATTATTTTACCATTTATTCTTTGATTGATCGGGATCACCTGGGTTTTATCGTGAGCTCTTCTCTCTTATTAGTATCCACATTCCTCATTACTGACTCCTCTCAACAGCCTGGACCCCCATCTTCAACACCAAGGTGGCAGCATGCCACTAGAGAAGATTGCAGTGAACACATTTTGAACAAAGAAGCCAAAGTTTCTGACTCCTTCCCAAGTATTTAGTTATTTTATGCATAGAGAAACTATCTAATTGTCATATTTTTCACATTATTCAATAGTAATAGCATCTGCCTATTTATTCAAACAAGAAATGTCCTGTTCCTAATAGAGTCTTCCTTTATCACCCAGCAGGTCCTTAAGGTTAACATGTTATGAAGAATCCACCTTTGAACAGAACTCTGATGAATCTCCCCATCCTGTTTTCCCTTCTCATTGCTTCTGTATGGACAATTAATTTCTTAATAAACATTTTTAGAATCTCCAGCAATGCAATGTAAGTATAATATATACACACACACAATGTCTGTCCTCTAAATTTTCAGATATATATAGACAAACACATACATACACATAATTTCTGAGGATTCAACCTTCTTCTCAGGGACTCCCACATGCTAAGCAAGTACTCTACTGGTGTGCAACATTCCCAGCTACCCTCATTCAATTTTACAACTCAACTGAAAGTACAATTCCCCTGAGAAGCCCTCTTAATGTCCCATATGGTAAGTTTCAATTGTTTAGAATTTGTATTTTGGTACAGCTTGTCACATTCACAATATTGTGTTTTTTTCTTCCCTATATTACATAATTCTAAAATGACAATGAGCATGCTAATATTGATGAAATTGTGCTTTACTCAGGCATTCCAGAAAAAGCAGTGTGTCCAATGATGGTGGCCAATTCTGTGGCATTCAGCTCTATACTTCTGAGGACACTAAAGATTAATCTATGTCCAGAAGGTGGTGAAGAGGAGCTGTGCAGGTCTTTACATTGTGTTTTTCATGGGTGGCTAAGGTCTAACAGAGGCTGAGCTGCTTCCTGTGCTTTCCAAGGAGGTCTTCAGACTGGTGCTCTCAGGATCTGGTGATGGCTCCTGAGGAGGATCCTGTGCAAGGTTTATAATAGCTGCTCTGTCTATGACATTTCCTATGTTGAAACTCAGAAAAGCCATCTCTCTCAGCATCCTTTCACTTCAGATCATCTCTAAGGCTCATAAATTAGAGATCAGATGTACTCTGAGAAAGCAGAAAGGGAGGAGTTTAATTTACATGAACTACGTTTATTTCCCCTTGAGTGAACTAGAGAGGATAAGACAAGCCTGGGGTAGTAGAGACCCTCTATGCCCTTACTCATCCTGCTACTTTCTGATTAAACAGGTAGGGACAGGTCTCAGAGACTCAGGACAGACCCATTCTATATAAATTTTTCTAGGTCAAACACCAGTATCTTAAATATGTTTCCCACTCCAGCACCCATGATTGTCTGTGTTTTCAGGTTCTCTACCCAGCCTCTGCTGACTCAGCCACCCTCCCTTTCTGCACCTCCTGAAGCCTCTGTCAGACTTATCTGCACCCTGTGGAATGTCTTCAGTGCTGCTGAAAAAGGAAAATGGGGGTACCAGCACAAGATGGGGAAGCATTCTAGATTTTCCTTGAGATATTACTAAGATTTTGGGAAATTTCTCTGGATTTGGGGACTCTGGTCTCTTCACTGCCTCATTTTTGGGCTGAAGCCTGAGGATGTGGCTGAATATTACTGTGTAATTGGCCATAATAATGTGTTTTTTTCAGAGTGACACAGTCAGATGGGGAAATTAGTATAAAAAAAATCAGCCCACTCTGGATTTTGTACTATACCTCTCCACCAGGTTTAAATTTATATCCCTCTATAATAACATATATTTAAGTAAGTTATGTATCACAATGTCTGTCCTCTAAATTTTTTAATCAGTTTCTGAAATCACAGGAAAACTGAAAAAACTAAACAAAAAATCAAACCAAAACCAAATAACAACAAAAATAAGTATAATAATATTCACACTTTTCCTTGTGATCCATATGTTGATCTGCATTTATAACCAGAGCCTGTTGAGTTAGATTCCCGCCCCCCCCAGAAAGAAAGCAAAACAGTTTTCTTCTTGGCCATGATCCAGAGAACGTTCCAGCAGGTGGCCATTCCTCCATCACATGGGCTCTCCTCTTGGAAGATTCAAGGAACATCCCCCCTGTTTGCCTCCAGTTATTTGTGCTCTGGGCAGTAACAGGCTCTCAGGGATTGAGACACTAAGATGTGAAATGTTTTGTGAGGATGAAGCATCAGAGAAATTTTAGGCTCAGGGTTGTCCTGGCTTCCTTGCTGGGTATCTGCATCTTCAGTTTTGATGTAAAGGAGAGAATGCTAGGCATTGGGGTAGAGAAGTGGCAAGGAGTTTAGAACTGAAAACAGCAAACTTTCTTGAGGGACCTTAGTGGCTGAAGGTGAGGCTCCACCATTGATTAGAAAACTCTGAGAATCCTCCTGGGAATTTGAATGAAATAAATCCCAAGAATGACACTCTTCTCCATGTGACACCACTCAGAATAATGTAGACTTTCATAGGTAGATTTTTCTGAGATCATTTAAACTGACATCTTTCCTTCTTTCCTCTAATACTCATTGGGGTTCTAAGACTCTAGATTTTAGGAGTGAACTGTGGATCTTCAGTGAGCAGAAATCGCAACATGTGTGCATATATATGCGTACATTTGAAAATATATACTGTACCTCAGAACTTGAGGTCATTTTGTTTTACACAGAGAGCAATAAGAAGCTTTGGAGGTTACTGTGGCAATTGGTACCCAGGATTTCCTGTGAGAATTCCTAGATCTGTGACATCAGATATAAGTGATCAGTCATCATGAATTCAGTCCTACACTGGGACCAAAGTGTGTCAGAAGTGTCTCCTTGAGTACCTCTAGGTTCCAAATGGAAAAAAAAAGAATGGAAAAAGGCTGATTATCACTGTCTTCTCCCTCCTCTAAACACACTCTTTCCCTTATTCACATTTGGCTACATTATCAGTGCCAAAAAGATCTCCAACCTCGGGTAAATTGAGATAACATCACAACTCCTCCTCTGTGACCCATCATTGCTCTGTCTCTGCCTATGAACAACACACACTCCTGTTTGGATTCTGCAACCCCCTTCATTTCTATTGATCCTTTCGCAGGCTGGGCTCATCTTACCTGAGACCTGAAAACATAAATAAGCTGTGCTTCATTATCTCTTCAGATTACACACTAGTGTGGCTTTGGATTCCCTGATGAAGAATGAACCCTATTTACTAACACATAGTTCTCCAACCTCTACCATGCTCATTTTTTCCTGTTAGGCCTCAAAATTTATGCTTTTCCCTGAATAATTATCAGGTGAAATGATGTTATATAAATATCAGAATTTTGGGGCCTGGACTTTGTAAACCTACCCACGTTTAAATCCATGCAGCTCTTAACAAATGAACCTGATTCTCTGATATAAAAATTCACAATGGTTGCTTAGTTTAGGTAATCTATATTCATAGCAATGTTAATTTTATGAATACTCATATGAAAAAATATAAAACTAGAATAAGTTTACACATATATTAGAGTCCAAATGAAATTGGTTTTGTCAAGTTTTTGACAGTCAAGGGCAAATTAGAGCACAGAGAAGCAAGTCAAAGCAGAAAACACTCATTCCCTGATAATATTATATTATCATAGGGAAAATAGACCTGTGAAGAATAGGCCTGAAAAATGGGATTAGCAAAAACATAAAAAAGGACACTCTCAGTGAAGAAGCAACCTGAAATTAAGAAAGCATGTAAGAGTAGAACAGACAGAATTACTATGACTTGTGACCCCTCCTGAATTTTAGCCTTTAAACATTGTTCAAAAATTTCATAGACTGGGAAAGAGCCAAATTACTTGACTGAAACATAGTTAATAAAGACCAGATAATTCTGAAATATGTGGTACCATAAACAGTGCATTTATATTTCTGGAGATCATTAGAAACTGAAAAAAAAATTCTCAGCACAAAATACCAGGGTGGTTTTACTCTTGGGTAAATAAAATCAGAAAGGTCCATTTGCTCTTGCCAGGTTATGAGAGGGTTGAAGACGCAGGACCAGAGGCCAGCAGGGGGAGATGTTGCACTACTCATGACAGGACACGGCTCTGCACCAAACCAAAAAGGAAAATACTGGTTTTACATCCCTGTGCAGAAGTTGTCCTGAACAAAGTGTGACATTCCTGCACCTGGGTCCCCAGGAGCCACATGAGCCTTGGGATTTGACCCACATCCTTGCTTCATATTTCATTTTTCCACCATCATTGGAGTGATTGTTTAGGCCTGTTTTCCAGACAGAATGGAAAAATGGTTACAGAGCAGGATGAAATTCAGATAAAGAAGCAAGCCAAGAAGACTATCTTGATAGAACATAAGAAGAATTAGGCAAGAGTAGATAGCAATACTGAAATAAGAAATCAGTGAGCCCATTTAATTTATGGAAAAAAATGCAAAAAAAATTATCATTAACAATATTAGTTGACTTGGTTTTAGTAAGACAACATAGACAACACATGGGTTCTTAGAAAGTAAAGAGAGGTTTATTTTGGTTCATGAATTTGGATGTTCAAGTCTGGCATGGGTAGCCAAATGTGTTTTAGACAATGGAATATGATAAGGTGGGGAAGGGTGACAAAGGTGAATACTCACAGTAAGCTGGGAAATTTAGAGAGGTTGGGAAGGAACAGAGTGTTATATATGGGTGTCCACCATATTTGTGGACATACCTTCAATGAACTAAGGCTTTCTCAGAAGGCCCTATCCCCTCTCACAATGTACTATCACCAGGTAGTCCTATCACCCTGAGGGGAAGCCTCTATGTATGGACCTTTGGCAGATACTCAAATTGCACCCACAGTTTAGCAGTATGTTAGGAAATGGAATTCATGTTAGACTGAGAAAGACTTATCTTGACCAACAGGAAGGATTTGGGCTAAAAAAGTTTGTTTGTATGTCTGTTTGTTTGTTTGTGTTTGTGTGTGTGTGAGATCTATGAAGGATGCTAAACATAGACTTTGAAGGGTGGGCAGGTATAAGAGTTATGAGACAATGTCAGATGTCACAATCAGGGAGATAGCATCTAAGCTCTCAGAAATGGGACTTGAGCCACTTGTAGGGGAGAAAAATAGAATCATAAGACCCACCTCAATTGGACTTCAATGGGACTAATCAATACACTTTGTATTTCCATAGTTGTAGGATATATCAGTAGGGTCCTTCAGGGATAAAATGCACAGTCCACATTAAACACTTACCTGAATCAAGCAGTATCACCTCTACACACAAGGGAGCTGCTTTTGCTTTGCTGACATGAGTTCCAGGTACCCCTGAATCTTCTTTGATCCCAGGTTTCCTATCCTCATTTTACCTTTGGCCCCTTATTGCCAACTGGACATCACAAGAGAAAACTGTTTATTCATGCTTCAATGAGGATGTCTGAGACAATTTCAGAGGTAGACAGGACAATGTAGAGGTTAGGATAATTTGCTGGTCACTGTGATTTCCTAATTCATCTGTATTTAAATATGTGATAAATATGTTAACCCATTTTTTTTCTGTTTTTACATTGCATCTGAATAATTTGTCATTTTCTTTCAGGGAGTTGTAAATAAAAACTTACATTATTACGTTTTTTATATATTAAAAGTAGTATTTTTATTTCTTTCTCACTAAACTTTCAGATTGTACTCTTTGTATTACAAACACACATAATCAAATCTGTATGTAGATACTTTAACAGATACTTTTGACTGCTGGCCATAACCAACTTTCATGTTAACATGAGTAGATCTCTTAAAATACCCGTAAAATGAATTATTTAGAAAGAAACAATAATAACAACAAAATATAATAAAATAATTATGAGCAATTTAGAAATTTTATTTTAGTTTGTATTTATGACCACCATTTAAAAAAGAAAATTTTACTTCACAAAAGAATTTAAGGAGTATTATTCTGGACTCCCCAAGTATCCTCATCTAGTACTTCTAATCATCTTCACAAGTGAAAGCATCTTAAAATGGTAGATATATTCACATTAATTTGATCATAAATATTAATATTTTTTCATGTATGTTGAAAATGGTTTTTTAAAATTATTTTTGATGCTGGTAAGAATCTCATACTTTATCTCAAATTCTGTAGTTACACCTGTGCTAAAGCCATATAACAGATGACTTCTTAGAGTGGAGGCAGATGATTCCTAAACCTTGTGCTGCTGCCATGGGTGTCTGCAATCTAAATCTGGGGCTCTACTGAGGCTGCTAGAAACAGTTTCCATATTCAGTCAGTGGGAGATCTCTATCTCTGGACCTGACTATGGAGTGCCCTACAATCCTGGCTCTGGAGTGTCAGTATGGTATCTATGCTGAAGAAAAAGGGCTTGAGCGTTAACTCAAGGGGAACAACACTCATTTACTGGAGAGGAAAGAAATGTTCACCAGGAAGGCCTGCGTTTGTGGTAAAATATGAACTAGGTAGACATGGAGAATTCACCCTTGTTTTCATTCCATCTCTGACTTTCAAAAGATGAAATTTGTGCCTGGATTGAAGAAGCATGAGGAAGCTGATCTCATGAAAGTTATCAACTAAGACTCACGTGTCTCAGTTTCCTGTAGTCACTGGTCATTGTGAGTCCCCAGCATCTGCTTATATTATGATCTCTTCTAGCGGACATCAGGCTGAAGACTGGGGCAGGAAGAGAAAGGAAGTTTGATTTGCATGAAAACCTGGGTCTGAAGAGGCCTTAAAATGCCAAACACAAAGTGAGGAGTTTGAGGACACTAAGTGCTTGTGGAGATCCCCACCATGGCCTGGATGATGGTTCTACTGGTGTTCCTCTCTTATGGTTCAGGTCAGGGGAGGGTAACTGCATCCTGGGGTGCCTACATAAAAGCACTGTTTTAGGAGGACCTCTCTTAATAACAATAACTGTCTCCCTTATTGCTTTTAGTGGTGGATTGTCAGACGACTGTGATCCAGGAGCCCTCACTGTCTGTGTCTCCAGGTGGGACGGTGACACTCACCTGTGGGCTTAGTTCTGGGTCAGTCTCTACAGGTCACTACCCAGGCTGGTACCAGCAGAATCCAGGACTTGCTCCTCGTCCACTTATCTACCACACAAACAACCGCTTCTCTGGGGTCCCTGATCGATTCTCTGGTTCCATCCTTGGAAACAAAGCTGCCCTCACCATCACAGGGGCTCAGTCTGATGATGAGGCTGTTTATTACTGCTCACTCTCTATGGGTAATGGCATTCACACAGTGATCTGAACCCATGGGGAAGTACAACCAAAACCTCTTCATGTGCTCAGAATGTCTCATACTTTACAGGGTGGAGAGAGATTGAAAAGGTGAAAATGTTCAACACTTTCATGGGAAGATGATGATGCGTGACTCCTTGTCCTACCAGTGGATTATGCCAGGGCCTCATCCTGTCTCTCTCAGTGTGTGTCCATTTCTCAGTGTGCCTCCTCCTACACTGGTCTTCTACTCTCCCTCTTCAGTTGGGAGAAGGAGAAGAGGAGCTCATCTCCAAATAGGTAACCATCAGGAAGATTCAGAGAATCCTCCCCTACCTTAAAGACTCTTCTCACTCCAAATACTAACAAATGATGATTAGTGTTTTCTCATATATTGATTTTATTATGGAGATCAAAATAGTAGTCAATTTGCTTTTTAATTATAACAGCAAAATTGCTTTTATTTTTAATGATTATAACAATATAATTTTGCTTTTCTAATTATGTTATTAATTTAGTTGTGTGGATTTATGATTAATATGCAGTCAGAATCACCATCTATGTCTAAATTATCCCCATATAAAATTATCAAGGCATTGCAAAGAACGGTGATCTAATTTCAAATGACAGCCACAAGATTGGATGTATACCTGCAAATGTTTTTTGTAAGCAT
Source organism: Ictidomys tridecemlineatus (assembly GCF_052094955.1). Taxonomy (NCBI): domain Eukaryota; kingdom Metazoa; phylum Chordata; class Mammalia; order Rodentia; family Sciuridae; genus Ictidomys; species Ictidomys tridecemlineatus. The sequence continues at coordinate 111,164,306 of NC_135478.1, read as the reverse complement.
ATTTTCAATGGGTCATATGAATATCTGCATATTTTAATGTGTCATATGAATATCTAGTATATGCATTACTAGAAATTCTCATAGAAGTATGACTTCTAAACACTATTCTTTCATCTGTTGGGCTGACTCTTCTGATGAAGGATATAAAGGTGCAGGATTGAAGATTATACATGGACATGAATAGGCCCTATTGCACTCAATGCTGACCAAACATGTAAAGAAGATATGTTTAAAAATTCATTATGAGTTAGATTTTTTGTTTTATATATAGAAAATGGTATTATAAACTAATATGTTAAGGTAATACACAATGAGAAGAAAAGTGAACTATATATGTTACGATCCTGATATGTGGTTATTGTTGCTGTTATGTTGCTCTTATTAACCTTTTAAAATCTACATTTAAGTTTTTAACTGCTAAAAAGTCCTCATGAGTATGAATGAAAATTAACTCCACCACATTGCAAAGGAATAAACGAATTTCTACAGTATAATTTTTAGTCTGAAAAAGTTAATTTGGTGGAGCTCTCAATCAGTCTTCAAAGCATAGAACCTCCTGGCAAACTTGAAAGTATTCCCTACTTGTAGAGATTACATCAGCTGTAGTCTGTGGCATCTCCATGTAGCCCTAAATTTAGCTGGTGTGCACAATGCATTCTGGGAGAAATAGGCCAGAAAGCGGTATATGTTTTCAGTGGATGGTGATTTGTGGTCAGGAACTGTGGCTGCATCAATAGAAGAGTAGGGCACATGATTCCTTCAGTGCCTTCAGTTGCTGGGTAAACATGAAGTGATGATAGGAAATCATAAAATAATATATTTTATTTCAGTGCCCACTTGAGATGTGGTCTATAGAATAATGGTCTTTGAGATATATTTACTTATTCTAAACTAACTCATATAGAAGATGGTATCTACCAAAAAATATAGCAATACCTATTAACTGTGAAAATAATTGCTCTTTCTTTTATTTTCTTTTTCTCGTTCTGTGTGTATGCTCACACATATGTGTTTGTATGGCAGACCTGAGGTGCAAATATACCTACCTACATTTAAATGAACTCATACACAAATGTATTTTTATATTTGGATTATTAATGTTATAAAAATTCTTACTGTGAATTTTACAAGTTTTCATCAATCAACCAAACAACATGTTTTTCCGATTTTTCCCTCAAATTACTTTCTCTCTAAACTGACTTTTTTTTTAGTATAACAACTGTGTAAAGCAGATGCAAATGTTAGATAAGATAATGATTTAGGAGGAGACTAAATGGAAAGGAGCTGGAGGAGAACAGACACCTTCAGATCACAGTTCTGACACCTGTGACAGGAGCAGGGGAAGAAAGGATTGTGTAGGAGGATCCTCTGACCACAGGCAGGGCTGAGATTCTCTGCTGGCTGAGTGACTCCTGGAATCTGAGAACCCATCAGAGGGACACTAGCTCCCACAGAAGGATCCTAGACTAGTTACCCCAGAAGTTGGCATTGCTTGGAGCTAGGTAAGAGGAGAGAAGTGACATCAAAATTTGTTTCCATGAGGGATTCCTTCTAAGACCTGTGATGGGTACTTCCTGGTTGCTCCAACAGCTTTGGTGATGCATTCAACCTCAGGACAGAGGTTGTGCCTATTCCCTTCTCTGTACTCCCCTATCTGAACCCAACATGAAGTTGAGGTTGAGTTCTTTCAGGGCTTTTGAGCCTTTGCTATGTGTAGGCCCTGCAACCACTGAGATACCCCTCTTCCCTAACTTGCATGAGGAAAAAGTCCCTCAGTCCTGGAGTGTCATTTTGGGCAATCCTCTCTCCCCATGTGCCTGACTCCTGCTGTTCCCACAACCTGGGACCACTACTTGAATTCTCTAGGTATCTCTAGTGTCTGATGCATGTGAATCACCTTATTTATTCTAAAAGATTAAATGAGTGAAAGAAGAAATGAAAGACTCATCTAATTCTCTTAATTTTAGCATTATTCCTATTGGAGGGGAAAAAATTTCTGAAGCACTGTTAATCTCTAAACTTTCTGAATAATTTTTACCTTTGGATACCAGGGTCACAATGTGATAAATGTACAAAAACAAACAAACAAAGAAACAAAGAAACAAACAACAACAACAACAAAACCTTCCTCCTGCTTTTATAATTCGAATCTGAAAACACGTATTGCATTTCCCACATCTTGTTCTATGGATTACCTATTATTCTGCCACATGAGGTTCATTTGGCCCAGGAGTCTCAGTAAAAAGCACTTGGCATTTCACCACTTTTATATTTCTTCTGCTCTCATCTTATACCACACACCCACAAATTCCCCTTGCCAGATATCTTTGTCCCAATTGTGTCTTATAATTTCCCCACAGCTGATGCTCTAATACAGGATATAATGATGTGCATGGTCCAGATTAAACACATTTCAATCAATGCAGAATTCATTTTAGGAAAATAAACAGATGTACATATGGGAAAAGTCCATGCACATTGACATTGGTGTGATCCCAGCAATTTTTTCCCCTAAACTTCAATTACTAAGTAAGCTAGTTCATCATGCCACCTTCTCTGTGTCCAGGGACCCAGACACTTCTAGTACACATGGGGAAGATACAGGGGATAGGGACATTTGCATGATCAGCCCCAATTCTGGGAGACCAATGGAGCTGGTATAAAAGGCCTGGGGCAGTGCAGCTATTAGAATGAGGCCTAAGAAGGAGCTATGTTCACCATGGACTGGATTCTTTTCCTCCTTCCAATCTTCTCTCAATGCACAGATAGTTACAGGCCTCAGATTCCTATGCAAGGCCCATAGCCTGAGTCATTACTCTCTGCCTTAAATTTCCAAGTCTCTGACCCCTGCCTCTGCTTTTCATTTTGATGGCTCTGTGCATATAGGTTCCCTCTCTTTGCCTGTGCTGACACAGCCATTCCCCTTCTCTGCATCTCTAGGATCAACAGCCAGACTCACCAGCACTCTGAACAAAGACCTACTGTTGGTAGGAAAAAAAAAACATGTAGTGGTACTAGCAGGACTTATATCTAAGTGCTACTCAGACAACCTTGTATCTGACTCAGACTCAGACAAATAGCTGGGGCCTAGTTCCCCAAATGAATTTCTGGATACAAAGATGTCTCAACCAATGAAGTGTATTTGTAAGTAAGTATCTGGCCTCCAGTCTGAGGACAAAAATAATATTTTTTTTTAAACATCAGAAATTTATTATTGCTCAAAACATTATATTAATCCTGACATATCATATATCATACATTTGTTTCAGATGGGGTATGAATTCTTATTATTCCCACGTGTACAGATTGCAGGATCACATTGATTATACAGCCACATTTATACATACTGCCATACTAGTGTCTGTTGTATTCTGATGCCCTTCCTATCCCCTTTCTATCCCCACTCCCCTCCCCTTTCCTCCCTCTACCCTATGTACCATAACTCATCTCTCTCTCTCTCTCTCTCTCTCTCTCTCTCTCTCTCTCTCTCTCTCTCTCTCTCTCTCTCATTTAATTCCCCTTCACCTCACATCCTCTTATATGTATTTTTGTATAACAATGCAGGTCTCCTTCCCTCTTCCATGCAATTCTCCCTCTCTCTCCCTTTCCCTCCCACCTCTCATCCCTGTTTGATGGTAGTCTTCTTCTCATGCTCTTCCTCCATGCTCTGTTTTGAGTCGCCCCCCTTATATCAAAGATGACATTCAGCATTTGTTTTTTAGGGATTGTCTGAATTCACTTAGCATAATCTGCTCTAATGCCATCCATTTCCCTGCAAATTCCATGATTTTGTTATTTTTTAGTGCCGAGTAATATTCCATTGTGTATATATGCTACATTTTTTAATCCATTCATGTATTGAAGGGCATCTAGGTTGGTTCCCAGTCTAGCTATTGTGAATTGTGCTGCCATGAACATTGATGATGCTGTATCCCTGTAGTATGCTCTTTTTAGGTCTTTTGGGAATAGTCTGAGAAGGAGAATAGCTGGGTGGAATGGTGGTTCCATTCCAAGTTTTCCGAGGAATTTCCATACTGATTTCCAAATTGGCCACACCAGTTTACAGTCCCACCAGCACTTGTTGTCGTTTGACTTCTTGATGGCTGCCTTTCTTACTGGGGTGAGATGGTACCTTAGAGTGGTTTTAATTTGCATTTCTCTGATTACTAGAGATGGTGAGAATTTTTCATGTATTTGTTGATTGATTGTATATCTTTCTCTGTGAAGTGTCTGTTCAGATCCTTGACCCATTTGTTGATTGGGTTATTTATTTTCTTATTGTTTATTTTTTTTGAGTTCTTTGTATACTCTGAAGCTTATCTATCTGAAGTGTGAGGGGTAAAAATTTGTTCCCAGGATGTAGGCTCCCTATTTACCTCTCTTATTATTTCTCTTGCTGAGAAAAAACTTTTTAGTTTGAGTAAGTCCCATTTGTTGATTCTTGATTTTAACTCTTGTGCTATAGGTATCCTCTGAAGAATTTGGAGCCCGACCCCAGGAGATGGAGATTAGAGCCAACATTTTCTTCTATTAGACACAGAGTTTCTGGTTTGATTCCTAGCTCGTTAATCCATTTTGAGTAAACTTTTGTGCATGGTGAGAGACAGGGATTCAATTTCATTTTGTTGCATATGGCTTTCCAGTTCTCACAGCACCATTTTTTGAAGATGCTATTCTTTCTCCATTGCATGCTTTTATCACCTTTGTCCAATATAAGGTGGTTGTAATATTGTGGATTGGTTTCTGTGTCCTCTATTCTGTACTATTGGTCTATCTGCCTGTTTGGGTATCAGTACCATGCTGTTTTTGTTACTATTGCTCTGTAGTATAGTTTAAAATGTGGTATCGCTATACCACCTGTTTCACTCTTCCCTCTTAGGATTTCTTTTGCTATTCTGGGTCTCCTATTTTTCCAGATGAATTTCATGATTTCTTTTTCTATTTCTGTGAGAAATACCATTGTGGGGGGAGGAACATGGCGGCGGGCGGGGAGGCAGCACTCACATTACCTCCTCAGGCACATGGACAGAGAGACATCTTACAACATTTAGATTCTGCCTGCTGAAAAACTCCCAGCAAAATTCCGCTGAAGTGAGACCTAGGCAGGGAGTTTGTGCTTCTTGGAGGTGGCAGCTTGTTCAGGCATGGGTGAATCTCAGGCACCTTGTGTGCAGAAGTGCTGGCCGGCTGTCTGGCGACCAGACGCAGACGGAGGAGATTCAGCATTGCCAGAGACTGCCAGCGGCATAGAGAAACGAAGAGTTGGACCCTTTGAAGTGGTTGCTAACCAAGAGACAGCAGACTGAGAACTGAGAACAAGACTGGGGCAGACCATAGATAGAACAGACCCACCCCTCCCATCGGACACCCCAGCAAGCAGTCTGGAGCCCGCCATAGCAGAGAGCTGACGTCATCAGAGTTAAAGGCTTAGTCAGTCAGCAGTTTTAGATGGTATTTATGTGACATTCTACTCTGAACACACATCATAGGCTAACACCATGATATTCAGGTGTGTGGGTGATGCTGCATGAAGTCAGTCCAGTGAAGCCATGCAGACTGCACACGCCAGGAGCAAGGTGGTTTTGAGTCACTCGCTCATGGCAGCATGCTGTGAGCCACACAGCCTCATGTTGTTGGGTCTCCTTCTGTCTCCAGGACTGTCCTGTCCCTAGAGCCTCACCTCTGTTGTCTACAGCCTAGAGTCCCTTTTCCACCCCAGTAAAAAGAAACCCCACTGCACTGATAGCAAAGGAAGGGAAGAGATGGGTACTTCAGGAACAAAGGGGAGAGATGATGCCCTCAGTATCCTCTGGGACTGTTCCAGGACTCAAGGGGAGAAACTGCTGGGTCATCTGTGCCTCTCCTGCTGCCCCTGTGATCATCTCTAGGTCACTAATGCCCCGTGCCATGTCAACACTGTGTGAATCGTTGATACACTGCATGGTTTGGGGAATAACAACAAGGAAAAAAGTGTGCACATGTTCAGTGAAGACCAGTGTTTTAAAAATATTTTCAATCTGTGATTGCTTGTGTGTATGCATGTGCAGCCCACAGACACAGAGGGCTGGCTGTTAGTAAATCTGCTAATAACAATTCTTGCAATGTTAGAATCAATGGGTTTTATTCTAAGACTTAATTTTGTAGGGCTGGGATATTGCTCTGTGGCAGAGGCCCTGGATTTGATTCCCAACAACACCAGAAAATTTTGAACGAAGTTGAGGTCCATAGCAAGATGGAAGAGAAAGTGCTGTGGTTTTCCATATGCCCATGTCCCCAACATAATGCACCTTCCCACTATTGGCAACCCATACCTGGGGCACACTTGTCAGACACATCACTATCACCCAAGCTCCGTGGTGCACATTAGAGCTTGCTCTTGGTTTTGAACCTTCTGAAGTTTGAACAAACGTAAGAGGACCTATACCCTTCACTGCAGGACTGCACAGAGAGTGGTTCCCCTGCCCTGAATTCCTGTATGTGCCATCTGTTGATCCTTCCTCCCTCTGAATCTGCAGAGTTTATACCTAGATGTGTAAGAAGACAGCAGCATCTTGGGATTGGTTCCACCGTTATGAGGGCTCAGCAGTCCCTCCCTAGTCTGTGTGCCACCTGGAGAGCCAGGAAAGTCAGTCATGTGGCTCAGGCCCAGTCCACAGGACTGAGAACTAGGGGGTAACAGTGTAACTGCCAAGGCCAGAGAATCTGGGGGAGCTTGGAGACTACGGAACCCAGAGTGCTGACATCGAAGGTCAAGAGAAAGGTGTCAGCCCCAAAGGAAAGAGCAGATGTGTCCATCTGTTCATTAGGCACATGGTTCTTTACTTCTGGACACACCAGTTTAGGAGCTGTGGTCCTCTGGATACACTCTTCCAATCACACCCAGAAAGGAATGCCTCGCCAGTCCTCTGGGTACCCTTAGCCCCATCACGTGGACAGGGGGCTGTCCTCCCCACCTGCTGAGACAGTTGGACTACTTCCAGGTGTGGGAATCACAAACACAGCTGTATGCAGGTTTTGTGTGACTAAGTTTTTTACTCCTGTGGGTACAGACCAAGGGAGACTGTTGCTGGGTCACAGAGTGTGGTCAGTTCTATAAGCAGTGGTTCACATGTCCTCCAGCAGGACTGTTGCTTTGCATTTCCTCCACCATGGAAGACAGTTCCTGCTGTTCCACATCCTTGCTGGCATTTGGTGTGGCCAGCACTCCAGATTGGGGACATTTTATTAGGTGTGAAGTGGTATCTTGTTTTAATGTGTATTTCTCTGAACTCATGGTGTTGTACTTCTTTTCATTCACTTATTTGCCCTCTGAATTACTTCTTTGATAAAGTGTCTATTGAGATCTTTAGCCCATTTTGAAATCAGACTGTGTTTTAGTCAGCTTTTTCAATGCTGTGACCAAAAGACCTGACAATTAGAGGAGGAAAGTTTTTTTTGGGGGCTCAGAGCTTCAGAGGTCTCAGTCCATAGGCAGCTGGCTGCCTTCCTGGGGCTGAGAGGAATGATGGCATGAGTGGGCTGTGAGTCTGACCTCATCGGTCATCAGTCCCCTGACAGGGATTGATTGGGTGGTGACAGTGGACAGGTGGGGGGTGCTGGAGGAGGTGGTCTGTGCCTTTGGTATATGTTTTGTTTTGGTTGGGCGCAGCTCCCCCTCTGCTTCCTCCAGCTTCTTTCCTCCAGCACACCCACCGTGATGTGCTGCCTCATCTCAGCCCTAGACATGGGGGTGGCTCTCTGAACTGAGACCTCTGAAGTAAACGCTTCCTCCTCTAACTGTGCTTATGGGGTAAAATTCTGAGCTTTGTTTCTCAGTACAGGAGGTATTTTCCCTGTCTTTCAGGATTTTCTCTGACTTTTTGGACGTTGAACATGGTTTGCCCCCATGTGATGTTAGTTTTTGTCCTGTGCAGTGGCCTCTGGGCTCCTTGGGCTGCTCCTGATGTCTGACACTGATGTGGGAACTCTAGGTTGTCATTGCTTCACACTTTCCTTTCCATCTGCTTTTCCTTTTGGAGCTCCTGTTGTGCATGTGTAGGACCTTCACTGCTTGTCCCATGCTTTTAGATGTTTCGCTGGTTTTTTTTGCTTTTTTCTTTTCAGTATTTGTTCTCTGTACTCCTCAGTTTTCAAGGTTTCTATGTGGACAGTGTGATGAACACACACCATCATGCTGTGGTGATGCCATCAACACACACCCCCAACGTGTCTGTCTTTCCACAATGTCGGGATTCACTGGGAACGATCACGTCACAGGCTGCACCACCTAGCAGTGGCAGTTCACTGAATGCTCGGCTGACGGTCACCAGCAGGTGACGGGTTCTTCTATTACAGCCTTCACTTCTAACATCTCTAACTCTCAAGTCACAAAGGAGGCTTCACACGATGGCATATATAGACTAAGAAAGAGAAGAAAAGATCACAGGATGCTGAGCCAGGAGCATAGGCAGAAGCTTGAAGGCAGAGTCACAGAGCCACTGTGGGTGGTCAGGTGAGGGTCTTAGCCAAGCAGTTCTGCAGAGTTGTCAAGGCAGAGGGTCCTCATGGAAGGCAGTGTTAGCTTGAATGGGCCATGCATAACCTTCAAGGGCAGGAAAATCTGCTCTCTGCTGAAGCCCAGTGGGACTGGACATGGGAGATTCATGCCTGTGGCCATTTTCCTGGGCAAGACTCATGACTAGTCCCAGGTGACAGGGTCAGGGTGTCACTGTGGACAGTCTTGCAGGCTTTTCCTTTTATGGGCCTAAGGTAAGGTGGCCGCATCTGGTGAGGTTGGGTTGGCCACATGTCCAGGTACTCGGGATTTAGTTTGATAAGTTAGCACATGAAAGTTATTCATTAAGTTATGCCTGATGGTGGTGCTGGGCAGGTATTGCTTGTTTACTGTACAAACCAGGTATGGAGTCATTACACTTGGCTCTGGTACTCAAAATGGAGTAGTTGAAGGCAAACAACATCTTTAAAAAATGGGATCACTCAGGGCGGATACCGTCTGAGAACTGCTGTTCTGTGAATGTTGGGATCAGTAAGGGTCAGGCGCAGCTGAGAGCCTCTGTTCTACACACCATGGAGTCACCCAGGGTGGGTGCAGCCTGAGCACACTGCTCTGTGGGGTGATTTAACAGCAGCACCTTCTGCCCTCTGCAGAGTGCTCTGATTCTGAGCATGAACTCTCGAAGATAATGACCTTATTTTGAGATGGCTGGAGCTTTTGTGCATCAGAAAACACGTGCAGCATAAAAAGTGTGTATCAGACACACAACTCAACAGGGTGACCACAATTACAGCTCTAGGAGTATTAACTCATCTTTATTTTAAAATGCCATTAGTGAGGACACCATTTTGGGTGTCACATGTTTTTACTGCTGAGGGGACGTGGACTTGGGCTCCTGCTGCGAAGCCTCATTACCCCTTCACCAGTGTCTCTTAGGAGCAGGGCCTGAGGAGCTAGAAGCTCTGAGAGCAGAGCTGGCTGTGGACAACCTGTGTGCTGCCCATGTGGTGCGGTGAGCTGTTCCCTCCAAGCCTCGCACTCTGGGCAGTCCTCTCAGTAGCGGGGACTCAGTGCTCTGCATTGCTGGGTCCCACAGCCAGCAGCAACCCAGCAGAGCCAGTGCTGAGGAAAATCAGTCTACAAAATGGCTGAAGCAAAGCATTCATCCAAGGGGAGGAAGCAGTTGAGATGTCACATTCAGAGTGTGTTTCTGAATGACCTGGTTTAGTGTTGGACCTGAGAACCTTGGCCAGCTACCATCTCCAAGGCTCCAGGAACCCTTGTTCCAGGGGGTGTCTATACAGTGGGCCTCGATTCAGAAGTGAGGAATCAGCTTTCCCCCCAGCGGGGTTGGTATTGGTTGGCTGGTTGGGGTGCTGAATAAAAACAGCTTCTTACTGTGCCTTCGCTGCCTCACCCAGCGCAGAGCTAAGTTGGATGCGTCTCCTCAGGGGGAAGAACTTGTGTGTGCCAAGGAGCTATTTTAACTATTGCTAGTGTGAAGACAACACCTTTTACTTTGAGGTTACAGATGTGTGAGCCTTTCTGAAGGTTGGATTATCTCCCAAGTCTTCCCACGGAGGACATGCGCTGAGGTCGTGCTGCTGGCACAATGGGAGCCACGTGGGTCTGCTCTGGGGGCAGTGAGGGTGGCCTGGGGTGCAGTGGCTGAGCAGGGCTGGAGGAGAGCAGCCGTCATGCTTTCTGGTCTCAACACTTCTCCACGTGCTACTGGGCAGGGCCTTTCTGTGGCTTCCTTAGAGCACACCCCTGTCGCTTACACACAGGCCCCTCTTGAGGGATGGTGATGTCCTTCATCCTGCTCTTTGCTCAGTGCATGGGTCCTTGGTGACCACAGGGTGCTGCCTTGGCCACTTCACAGATGCTGAGCCTGGGTCCTGCACTTCACAGGCTCAGAGCCCAGTGAACTCACCCCACCGGTTCTCACATCTTATGCATAAGGAGATCCACAGCCCACCAGGCTTGGTGGCCTAAGTTTCTGCTGTTGTCCCTTTATCTGTAAAGCCCCAAGTTCTCTTCCTCTTGTTCCACAGTTGTCATTGCTTCTTGGGTCCTCACAGTGCACTGACCCAGTCCTCAAGCAGCAGCAGAGCAAAGGGGTGGCCTGCTGTGGGGCTCCCAGCATCTGCCTGGCATCCAGTTTGGTCCCAGGACCCTCTCCACTGAGCCCTGCCCATCCTGAGTGGCCAGGCAGTGTGCCAGCCTTGTGGCTGGCATGGGTGTGGGCCAGTGGAGCCATGCTGAGGTGCGTAGGCAGTCTGCCAAGACAGCCTCATGTCTTTCTCTTCAGGGTTCACGCGCTCATGCTCCCTGAGGAGATGGCAGTGTTTTAAGGATTGGAGTCTAGATGCTGGGTGGCTATGACTCTGCCCCTTCTGTCTCAGCTCCAGGTCCAGATTGGCAGGAGCGGCAGAGCTGGAGCACTGTTCTCCCCAGGCCCAGGGCTTGGCAGGAGACCTGGAGGAAGCAAGACCGCCTAGGGCAGTGGTTGGTCCTGTGAGGTCCTCCCGCTCCTGAGGAGCTGGGCTCCTGGCATCCCTGCAGGGGCAAGTGCCCCCAGCCCTGTGTGTGTGGCATCCTTGGGCCCTGTGCCCATCATTTCTGGCCCCACTTGGGGCACCTCATTTGGTGGTGGGCCAGCAAAAGGCCCACAGCAGCCCCGGGAGCTCAACCAGAGCTGCTGCCACATCGTACTGCAGAGGCCCTCCCCATGAGGTCCAGGCCAGTTGTCTCGGTGCTGCCTGGCACACAAGACCCAGTGCCGAGGGAGGGGGTCTTGAGGGACAGAGGACCTGGACAAGTCTGTTTTCTTCCCTTAAATCTGTGTGGGTCCGTGTAGAAAGCACATGTACTTCTGAGTGGCTGGACATACTTACTGGACAGAGCTCCAGGCAGACTCTGCAGAGAGCTCTCTGGATCTGTCTTGAGGTGCAGGTGCAGGTGTGTGCACAGCGGCCTTGTGTGACTGCAAGGTGGTGTGACCTGGGTGTGCTGACTGAGCCCAGCACTTCAGAGTAGAGCTCCTTTGGCTTGTAGCATGACCTTGAGAACATTCAAAGTGGCTGTTGTGCTTCACCTGGTCAGATGGCTGGACAAGCTGCAAGGCTGCATCAGGCAGAAGGGCATCATCTCAGCGGTGGGCACAAGATCAGGAAACAGCATCTGCAGACTCAGGAGGTTCAGTGTAGCTGCGGTGTTATCTGGGGTGAAGGGCAGGCTGCTGTGCCCAGCAGAGCTGTCCAGGAGGTACCAGCTGGTGAAGCCCTGGGGCTGAGTCTCCTGCTTGCAGGGGTGCACTCAGTTGTAGGAGCAGAGGCAAGGTGCCAGCCTCAGGTAGGAGTCTTGATGGGAACAGGCCCTTAGGAGTGGGAGCAGAGCCTGGGAGGAAGTGTAGTGAGTTCTTGCCCCCTGGCTGGACAGGCAGGGCCAGGTGCCCAGAGGCCTCGAGGCATCAGAGCTGGCAGGGACTGTCCTGCTGCAGAGCAGGGCCGGAGCCTCCTCTGTGCAGCAGGGGAGAATGGGCCAGAACAACCTCGTGTGCTTCTCCCTGTGGGGTGGATCTGAGGTGCGGCTGAGAGGAGATCCTGAGAAAGCTTCCGAAGGCCGACCTGAGTGGGTGCACACAGGCACCATTGCCAGGGCTCGCTGTGTGGGGCTGGCCTGGGTGGGACTCCCGACCTGCACTTTCGATGGCCCTGCTGCACCCTCAGGTGCGCCCTGGTTGTGTTCCTTTGGAAATGTACACTTGGATAATCTGGCTGAGTCAGTCTTTGTGTTTCAGATTTCTCTACGAATTGTCAATGAGGACCTTGGGGGAGCTTCTTAACTCATGACCAGGCCACCACCTCTTTGGATGTGTCCAGCAGGGAGAAGGACTCAGAAAGTGAAACAGTGCGTGGGCATTTCCCCAAGTTTTTCACATTGATGATGGGGCTTGGGGAGTGAGCCTAGACCTCAGAAGTCCTCAAGGTTTACCCAAGACCTACACAAAGGGTATGTTTAATACAAAGGACTCAGGTGTTAATGGTGCCAAAGTTCATGGTGCAAAAGTGAAAAGGACACTTTCCAGCAAACCTTGTTGTTTTAAAAATGATTTTTTATATATGATATAGCTTGTAAACCATGAATAATAAAGCACTCACCACATATTTTTGTCTTTTGTTTGGAGACATTAGTTGTTGAGAGCCACAGCCAAGTCGGAATGGTGCCTGGCATTTTACCAGAAGGAGTGGTTGAGAGGTGAAGCCAGCGAGCCATTAAGATGATGTTAATTAAGTTAAGCTGGGTATAATTGCTGTCACTGGATGATGCTGGATTGAAACAGGCTACATATTCAGTTGTATATGGGCCCTTTGAGTTCCCATTGAGTTCTCTGGGAGTTCCCTTTGAATTCCCATTGAGTTCTCTCAGAGTTCTGGAGTTCCCCATTGAGTTCTTACAGAGCCCAGTGGAGGACCCAGTGGAGGGCGGAGGGAGTTCCAGGGGAGGGAGTTCCCTTGGTGTGTGATGTTCCTGGAAGGGCCGAGTGGGTGGCGTGCTCGGGAGTTTGGGCAATAAAGGAGTTCCTGTTTGAACCTACAAGTGCCTCGTGGCGGCTTGGTTACTTTGTATCCAGCCAGACTGCAGCATTTGGGGGATGCCTAATGTCTGAAGCTTGGGGGTAAGTGAAATTGCTCACTCCTGAGGGCAGGGTGAGAGAATGGGTGACCATTTCAAAAAACAATGTGTTCTTGTTTTGATTTGTTTTGTTTTTGTTTCAAGCTGCCTGTCCCTAGAATTTTCTCAGGCAAACTGGGGAAAACGGTTGGCTCAAGGTTTGAAGTTGTTCGCCCCTGAGGAAGAGAGAGAGATAGACCACAAATATACATGTCAAGAAAATAGAAAAACTGATACAATGATTTTTGTTCCATTTTTGTTTTGTTTTGCTTCTGTTTTATTTTGTGTTATGTTGTTGGGTTGCACTATTTTTATTGCAGAAATATGGAATTAAAAATTAGTAAAAACCAAACCAAAAGGGTGTTAAGTAAATTGCTAGAGGAAGGAGGCATCTCAGTAAAATCAAGAACAGTTAGGGCATACGTTAAGACAATACAAATGTGTAGTCCATGGTTCATTAAAGAAGGGTTATTAAATATATCACAATGGAACCATCATGGTGAAGATTTAAAAAGAATAGAAAAGGAAAGCCCAGGAACTCGGCTAGTTGGCACATTACTGTTACAGAAGTTGGTACAATCTTGGCCGCCCCCTCCCTCCGTGCCTGCAAGTTAGGTGGAACTCTGACCACCGGCATATCAGCTCCAGCGGCCTGCTGAGGGGCAGGCCCGCCCCCTCCTCCCATGCCTGCAAGTTAGGCGGAACTCTGACCACCGGCAGATCAGGCCCAGTGGCCAGCTGAGGAACGGAGCCGCCCCCTTTCTCCATGCCTGCAAGTTAGGCAGAACTCTGACCACCGGGACATCAGGCCCAGTGGCCTGCTGAGGGGCAGAGCCGCCACTTCCCTCCGTGGTTGCAAGTTAGGTGGAACTCTGACCACTGGCACATCAGCCCCAGAAGTCTGCTGAGGGGTGGAGCCGCCCCCTCCCTCCGTGCCTGCAAGTTAGGCGGAACTCTGACCACCAGCAGATCAGGCCCAGTGGCCTGCTGAGGGGCGGAGCCACCCCCTCCCCCCGCACCTGCGAGGTAGGCGGACCTGCGACCCACCGGCAGGTTGGGCCCAGCAACCTGCAGAGTGACAGAACTGCCCCACACGCCTGCAATGTAGGCGGACCTGCGACCCACCAGCAGAACAGGTTTAGCGGCCTGCTGAGGGGCAGGCTCAACCCCTCCCCCAGTGCATGCATGGTAGGCGGAACTCTGACCACCGGCAGATCAGGCCCAGCGGCCTGCTGAGGGGTGGAGCCGCCCCCTCCCCCCGCACCTGCGAGGTAGGCGGACCTGCGACCCACTGGCAGGTCAGGCCCAGCAACCTGCAGAGAGACAGAGCTGCCCCACGTGCCTGCATGGTAGGCAGACCTGCGACCGACCAGCAGAGCAGACCTAGCGGCCTGCCAGCGTGGTAGACAGATCACCCCAATTGGAGGAGGATCACAGCCACTACCTGCCCTGCAAGGGAGTTTTTTCAACTATACAAGAGCAATATAAATAGAGGGAAAATTTCAAAAACACAACAGTTTCACCAAACACAAAGAAATGCGAGCAGTATGAAAAGACAAGGAAAGAAAGGACCACAAGCAATGCAGGTCAACTCAACTCTAGAAGAGGTAATAGCTGCAGGAGATGGAATGTCAGACAAAGAATTCAGGATATACACTCTTCAGATGATCTGGAGTCTCAAAGAAGACTTGAGACAGCAAAATCAGACAATGAAAGATCACTTTGACAAGGAACTACATAAACAAATCCAGGAAGTAAAAGATCAATTTCACAGGGAGTTAGAGGTAATAAAAAACAAACAAATAGAAATCCTAGAAATGCAGGAAGCAATAAACCAATTTAAAAACTCAATTGAGAATACTACCAGCAGAGTAGATCACTTAGAAGATAGAACATCAGACAATGAAGACACAGTATTTCAACTTGAAAAGAACATAGACAGCTCAGCAAGTCTGCTAAGAAACCATGAGCAGAACATCCAGGAATTATGGGATAATATTAAAAGACCAAACTTAAGGGTCATTGGGATACAGGAAGGCACAGAGCTCCAAACCAAAGGAATAAACAACCTATTCAATGAAATAATACGAGAAAAATTCCCAGACTTGAAGAATGAGACAGATTCCCAAATTCTAGAAGCCTACAGGATGCCGAACGTGCAAAACCGTAAGAAATCCACACCTAGACACATTATAATGAAGATGCCCAACATACAGAATAAGGAGAGAATTTTAAAAGCTACAAGAGAAAGGAAGCAGATTACATTTAGGGGTAAACCAATCAGGATAACAGCTGATCATTCAACACAGACTCTGAAAGCTAGAAGATCCTGGAATAACATATTTCAAACACTGAAAGAAAATGGGTTCCAACCAAGAATCGTGTATCCAGCGAAACTAATCTTCAGAATAGAAGATGAAATTAAAACCTTACACGATAAACAAAAGTTACAAGAATTTGCAGCTAGAAAACCATCTCTTCAAAAAATCCTTGGCAAAACATTATAGGAAGAGGAAATGGAAAATAACAATGAAAACCAACAGTGGGAGGTAGGACAGTAAAGGGGTGGAAATAATCAAAGAGGAAAACAAATCAGGTTTAGTAACATTAATAAACAAATATGGCTGGAAGAACAAACCATATCTCAATAATAACCCTAAATGTTAATGGCTTAAACTCACCAATTAAGAGACACAGGCTAGTTGAATGGATCACAAAACAAGACCCAACAATATGCTGCCTACAGGAGACGCATTTGATGGGAAAAGATATGCATAGACTGAAGGTGAAAGGTTGGGAAAAATCATATCACTCATATGGACTGCAGAAACAAGCAGGAGTGTCCATACTCATATCAAATAAAATAGATTTCAAGCCAAAGTTAATCAAAAGGGATAAAGAGGGACACTACATACTGCTCAAGGGAACCATACACCAACAAGACATAACAATCATAAATATATATGCCCCAAACAACGGTGCTGCTATGTTCATCAAGCAAACTCTTCTCAAGTTCAAGAGCCTAATAGACCACCATACAATAATCATGGGAGACTTCAACACACCTCTCTCACCACTGGACAGATCTTCCAAACAAAAGTTGAATAAGGAAACTATAGAACTCAACAATACAATTAACAACCTAGACTTAATTGACATATATAGAATATACCACCCAACATCAAGCAGTTACACTTTTTTCTCAGCAGCACATGGATCCTTCTCAAAAATAGATCATATATTATGTCATAGGGAAACTCTTAGACAATATAAATGAGTAGAGATAATACCATGCATCTTATCTGATCATAATGGAATGAAACTGAAAATCAACGATAAAAGAAGGAAGTAAAAGTCATGCATCACTTGGAGAATGAACAATAGGTTACTGAATGATCAATGGGTTTTAGAAGACATCAAGGAGGAAATTAAAAAATTGTTAGAGTTAAATGAAAACACAGACACAACATATCAAAATCTATGGGACACATTGAAAGCAGTTCTAAGAGGAAAATTCATTGCTTGGAGTTCATTCCTTAAAAAAAGAAAAAACCAACAAATAAATGATCTCATACTTCATCTCAAAATCCTAGAAAAAGAAGAGCAAAACAACAGCAAAAGAAGTAGAAGGCAAGAAATAATTAAAATCAGAGCTGAAATTAATGAAATCGAAACAAAAGAAACAATTGAAAAAATTGACAAAACTAAAAGTTGGTTCCTTGAAAAAAATAAATAAAATCGACAGACCCTTAGCGATGCTAACGAAGAGAAGAAGAGAGAGAACTCAAATTACTAGCATACAGGATGAAAGAGGCAATATCACAACAGACATTTCAGAAATACAGAAGATAATCAGAAATTATTTTTAAGCATTATACTCCAATAAAATAGAAGATAGTGAAGGCATCGATAAATTTCTTAAGTCATATGATCTGCCCAGATTGAGTCAGGAGGATACAGACAACCTAAATAGACCAATATCAATTGAGGAAATAGAAGAAACCATCAAAAGATTACCATCTAAGAAAAGCCCAGGACCGGATGGGTATACAGCAGAGTTTTACAAAACCTTTAAAGAGGAACTAATACCAATACTTTTCTAGCTATTTCAGGAAATAGAAAAAGAGGGAGAACTTTCAAATTCATTCTACGAGGCCAACATCACCCTGATTCCGAAACCAGACAAAGACACTTCAAAGAAAGAAAACTAGAGACTAATATCTCTAATGAATCTAGATGCAAAAATCCTCAATAAAATTCTGGCGAATCGGATACAAAAACATATCAAAAAAATTGTGCACCATGATCAAGTAGGATTCATCCCTGGTATGCAAAGCTGGTTCAATATACAGAAATCAATAAATGTTATTCACCACATCAATATACTTAAAAATAAGAACCATATGATCATCTCGATAGATGCGAAAAAAGAATTCGACAAAGTATAGCATCCCTTTATGTTCAAAACTCTCGAAAAACTAGGGATAACAGGAGCATACCTCAACATTGTAAAAGCAATCTATGCTAAGCCTCAGGCTAGCATCATTCTGAATGGAGAAAAATTGAAGGCATTCCCTCTAAAATCTGGAACAAGACAGGGATGCCCTCTCTCACCACTTCTGCTCAACATAGTTCTTGAAACACTGGCCAGAGCAATTAGATAGACGAAAGAAAATAAAGGCATAAAAATAAGAAAAGAAGAACTTATATTATCACTATTTGCAGATGACATGATTCTATACCTAGCAGAACCAAAAGGGTCTACAAAGAAACTATTAGAGCTAATAAATGAATTCAGCAAAGTGGCAGGATATAAAATCAATATGCATAAATCAAAGGCATTCCTGTATATCAGCGACAAATCCTCTGAAATGGAAATGAGTACAACCAGTCAATTCACAATATCCTCAAAAAAAAAAAAATACTTGGGAATCAACCTAACAAAAGAGGTGAAAGACTTATACAATGAAAACTACAGAACCCTAAAGAGAGAAGTAGAAGAAGATCTTAGAAGATGGAAAAATATACCATGTTCATGGATAGGCAGAACTAACATTATCAAAATGGCAATATTACCAAAAGTACTCTATAGGTTTAATGCAATGCCAATCAAAATCCCAATGGAATTTCTTGTAGAAATAGATAAAGCAATCATGAAATTCATATGGAAAAACAAAAGACCCAGAATAGCAAAAGCAATTCTAAGCAGTAAGTGTGAATCAGGTGGTATAGCAATACCAGATTTCAAACTATATTACAGAGCAATAGTGACAAAAACAACATGCTACTGGTACCAAAACAGGCAGGTGGACCAATGGTATAGAATAGAGGACACAGAGACTAATCCACAAAGTTACAACTATCTTATATTTGATAAAGGGGATAAAAGCATGCCATGGAGGAAGGATAGCATCTTCAACAAATGGTATTGGGACAACTGGAAATCCATATGCAACAAAATGAAACTGAATCCCTTTCTCTCGCTATGCCCCAAAATTAACTCAAAATGGATCAAGGAGCTTGAGATCAAATCAGAGACTCTGCATCTGATAGAAGAAAATGTTGGCTCCGATCTACATATTGTGGGGTCGGGCTCCAAATTCCTTAATAGGACACCCATAGTGCAAGAGTTAACAACTAGAATCAACAAATGGGACTTACTCGAACTAAAAAGTTTTTTCTCAGCAAAAGAAACAATAGGAGAGGTAAACAGGGAGCCTACATCCTGGGAACAAATCTTTACTCCTCACACTTCAGATAGAGCCCTAATATCCAGGATATACAAAGAACTCAAAAAATTAGACAATAAGATAACAAATAATCCAATCAACAAATGGGCCAAGGACCTGAACAGACACTTCTCAGAGGAGGACATACAATCAATCAATAAGTACATGAAAAAATGCTCACCATCACTAGCAGTCAGAGAAATGCAAATCAAAACCACCTTAAGATACCATCTCACTCCAGTAAGATTGGCAGCCATTAGGAAGTCTAACAACAACAAGTGCTGGAGAGGATGTGGGGAAAAGGGTACACTTGTTCATTGTTGGTGGGACTGCAAATTGGTGCAGCCAATTTGGAAAGCAGTATGGAGATTTCTTGGAAAGTTGGGAATGGAATCACCATTTGACCCAGCTATTCCCCTTCTTGGTCTATTTCCTAAAGACGTAATAAGAGCATGTTACCAGGACACTGCTACATCGATGTTCATACCAGCACAATTCACGATAGCAAGATTTTGGAACCAGCCTAGATACCCTTCAATAGATTAATGGATAAAAAAATGTGGCATTTATACACAATGGAGTATTACTCTGCATTAAGAAACGACAAAATCATAGAATTTGGAGGGAAATGGATGGCATTGGAGCAGATTATGCTAAGTGAAGCTAGCCAATCCTTAAAAAACAAATGCCAAATGACTTCGTTCATATAAGGGGAATAACTAAGGACAGGGTAGGGACGAAGAGCTAGATAAGAAGATTAACATTAAACAGTGATGAGAGGTGGGAGGGAAAGGGAGAGAGAAGGGAAATTGCATGAAAATGGAAGTTGATCCTCATGGTTATACAAGATTACATATAAGAGGAAAGGAGGGGTAAGGGAAGAATAATACAAGTGGAAGAAATGATTTATAGTAGAGAGGGTAGAGAGAGAAGAGGGGAGGGGAGGGGAGGGGAGGGGGGATAGTAGAGAATAGGATAGGCAGCTGAATACATCAGACACTAGAATGGCAATATGTAAATCAATGGAAGTGTAACTGATGTGATACAGCAATCTGTATACGGGGTAAAAATGGGAGTTCATGACCCAATTGAATCAAACTGTAAAATATGATATATTAAGAACTGTGTAATGTTTTGAACTACCAACAATAAAAAAAAGAAGTTGGTACAATCTTGTTTGCTTAGTCAAGGAGAAGACATTTTAGATTTTAGAAGGAGTTGTCCCATAGGAGGAAGGTTTAACCAAACTGGATATGACCAAAGGGGTAAAATACCGGGTATTTGCCCACGATGCCATAGAGGGAGACATTGGGCTAATTAATGCAGTTCTCAAACCACCATAGAGGGTGCTCCATTAACAAAAAATGAACAAGGACCAGGTGTTTACCCACGATATTGTGGAAAAAAGCATCGGGTTCCATTGCCAAAAAATGGACAGGGGGGACCAATGCTCCGGGGCCCATGACCACAAATATACGGGGCACTGGAGGAACCCAACAACACCATCAGGGTAGTGCCCAGGACACATTATCCATTATATTCCTCATCAGACAAACCAGAGGGAGCACAGGGTTGGACATCTGTGCCTCCGCCAGAGCAGTACTAACTCCAGAGATGGGAGTTCAAATCATTCCCACAGGGGTAAAAGGACCTTTTCCCAAAATTTCACCAGGAGATAGAATAGCACAGTTATTAATAATACCCAGCCTGCATGATAAATTTTCCAGCCATATTATAGAAAGAGGTTCCAGGGGATTAGGCTCCACAGGTGTAGACTGGGCTATGCTTTCTTTAAATTTAGACTCTTGCCCCATGCTAAACTAAATATTCAAGGACATGAATTTAATGGGCTACTGGATACAGGTGCAGACCTTAGCATCATCTCTCATCAAGAATGGCCAAAACGTTGGCCGTTACAACAAGTCACTCAAACGCTTCGAGGCCTAGGAGTGGCGACTAATCCCCATAGAAGTGCAATGGTATTAGATTGGAAGGATCCTGAAGGATGTGAAGGAACTATACAGCCATATGTATTGGATCATCTTCCCGTAAATTTATGCAGACAAAATGTCCTAGATCAATTAGGTTTGACATTAACAAATAACATCAATCAAAATGCGTCCACTATTATGGCTAGACAAGGTTTTAGGAAAGGAAAAAGATTAGAAAAACAAGAACAAGGTATAGCAGCACCAATACAAATAGATTAAGGAACAGACAGACATGGGTTGGATTTTCAGAAAGGGCCACTGAGACAATAAAAATTACTTGGAAATCAGAAAGACCAGTATGGGTTCCTCAGTGGTACCTGACTAAAGAAAAGATACAAGCAGCCCATGACCTGGTCAAACAATAATTAGTGGAAGGACATATACAACCTTCTGTATCTCCCCATAATACTCCCATTTTTGTCATCAAAAAGAAATCTGGTAAATGGAGATTATTGCAAGATTTAAGAGCCATTAATAATGAGATGGTTATTATGGGACCTGCTCAATTGGGGATTCCTCAATTGTCTGCTTTGCCAAAAACCTGGTATGTTTTAGTTATAGATATTAAAGATTGTTTTTTTTTCAATTCCAATTCATCCTGAGGATAGTCCACATTTTGCATTTACTATCCCAACACTGAATCATGAAGATCCCAATCAGAGATATGAACGGAAAGTATTCCCTCAAGGGATGGCTAACAGCCTAACTATGTGTCAAATTTATGTTAACAAAGCAATCCAGCGACTTAGAAGTCAAAATCCTGAACTACAAATATTTCACTATATGGACGATGTATTATTAGCACACAAAGATAAAAATACATTGCTAGAATGTTATGCCACACTTACAAACTTATTAAAAATTATAATCTAGAGATAGCAATAGATAAAGTACAATTAAATTTTCCAATTAATTATTTAGGAGTTCTATTATCCTCAACCATGGTCCGTCCACCAAAATTTCAAATACGAGTAGATCAACTCAAATCACTTAATGACTTTCAAAAGTTATTAGTAGACATAAATTGGATAAGGCCTTATCTAGGCATACAAACAGGTGATTTGGAGACCTTTATTTGATATCCTAAAAGTCCATCAGATCCAAATTCACCCCGCATGTTAACGCCTGAAGCAAGAAAGGCATTAAAAATCATTGAAACATAGATGGAAAATATGCATCTAGATAGAATTGATATTGTCTGCCTTTATTATTTATTGAACTAGCAACAAAAAATATTCCTACAGGAGTATTTTGACAAGAAGATCCATTATTGTGGATACATTTATCTTATTCTCCTAACACTATTCTTACTAGGTATCCTGAGGCTGTGGGACAATTGATACCCAAAGGAATAAAAGCAGCAAAGGGAGTGTTTGGAATTTCTCCCAATAAAATTATTACTCCATATACTATGAATCAAATTGATGAGTTAGCTAATGAGTTAAATACTTGGGCAATAATCATGTGCAAATCTAATGTTTCATTTGATAACCACTTACAATCGAATCCTTTATTGTCTTTTTGGCTTCTCATCCTATAGTTTTTCCAAAAATGAGAAGAAAAACACCTATCATGAATGCTCCAAATATATTCACTGATGGGTCAAATAATGGTAAAGCAGCAGTAGTTACCCCGATCAAACTTTTACATTTTTAGTACCCAATCAATCAGCTGAAAAGGTAGAGCTTAATGCAGTATTACAAGCTTTTGTAATGTTTAAATATTCTTTATTTAATTTATTTTCTGATAGTCAGTATATAGTTAATGCTATTGTATCCCTTGAAGATGCTGGTAGGATTTACCCTTCCTCTACTGTTTTCTCTTTGTTTTCCACTATACAAAGTTTAATCTGGGACAGAAAAGATCCATTCTTTATAGGACATATCAGGGCACATACAGGATTGCCTGGAGCCCTTAGTTTGGGCAATGATTTAGCAGATAAAACTACACATGACATACATATTTTCTCTACACTAGAAGAAGCTACAAATTTTCATAAAAGGTTCCATGTTAATGCTAATACTTTACAAAAGCATTTTAAAATAACTAAGGAACAAGCTAGACAAATAATAAAACAATGTCAAAATTGTGTGACCTTTTTACCACAAGTTAGTCTTGGAGTCAATCCTAGAGGTCTGATACCTAACCATATTTGGCAGATGTATGTCACACATTTGCCAGAATTTTCAAAATAAAAATATTTGTATGTTACAGTTGATACTTCTTCCAGATTTTTGATGGGCTCCCTTCATGCTGGAGAAAAAACTAAAGATATTATAGCTCATTGCTTACAAAATTTTGCCACTGTGGGCATTGCAAAACAGTTAAAAATAGATAATGGCTCTGGCTATACTTCTACCTCTTTTAAACAATTTTGCTCATCATTTGGCATTACTCATATAATAGGAATCCCATACAATCCACAGGGACAAGGCATAGTTGAAAGAGCTCATCAAACTATTGAAATGTACTTATTAAAACAAAAAGGAAATTGGGAAGAGGTATATATCCCCCAAAGATAAACTTAAAATAACTCTTTTTACTCTAAACTTTTAAATTTGGATTTATCAGGGCTTAGTGCTGCGGAAAGGCATATGTGTCCAAAAAATGTACATAAGCCCAAGGTACTTTGGAAGGATATTCTAACAAGACAATGGAATGACCCAGTGATTGTCTGGAGTCGGGGGTCTGTTTGTGTGTTTCCACAGTGAGAACAGCAGCTGACTTTGATTCCAGAGAAATTAACTAATGGCGATTTCTACAGACTAAAAAGAAGATGATTTGGCTCAAATCCCTAACAGCTGATATCCAGAACTCCAGTTTGACTATCCTTACATCTGCGACAGTGGTTCTCCCACACCTGGAGGCTAATGAAACCAGGATGCTTTATTCAATATCTGTTTTATTATTGCCATTTCCCACATCATGAAGTTCTATTTTGTTTTTTGAGCTCATACAGACCTAGGTAATGTTTTTCTGATCAGTTCTATTTTTTGACTGTGGAGTTTTTAAATATTGCAATGGAGATTTCACCTATGAAAAGCTACAAGGCCTTTACTATTATATGTTGTATGTTATGTGTGCACACTTGTGTTTTGTGTTGAATGTCTGTATGTGCGTATGTCCATAGATCATATATGAGGAGCGCTCATGAAAAAATTGATGCAAATTTTTTTTATTCACATGATTTAAATGGTTTAATTTAAATTGGGTAAACAGCTGTTGAGGTTTGTTTTAATATGTGAACAAAAAAGGAGGTTAGCAGTTCTGTTTGTTTACTTTCACCTTTCCTTTTCATTATATTTAATAATTCTGTTCAGGATAATGTAAATTGTTCTGAAAATTGTTTTCTTAGTGCCTGCTGGTATGTTACATAATTTTTTTTTAGCCATCATTGCCAGAATTCCTATCTTCATCCCAGTGCTGGTGAAAACAAAGATAAAACGAAACTACAGCTTCTGCGATAGCTATCACAACAAACTGTATAAACTGATGCATCAATGAATAAAGTAACTCAACAAGTGATGCTCAATCAAGGAGTCATTTTACTTTGGGAGGAAATGGACATATTAATAGATTCCTCTGCTTTGAACTGCTTGCAGAACTTGCCTGGACTATGTATCACCTGTATGCATTGTGAACTATCTGTTGGTGCAGCGAATTGTGGTAATTGGGGTATCTTTGCTGATGGTGTCATCGATGGTACAATTTTTCTAAAAGGAGCCGTCAATTGGCTTGGTGTGGTGGCATTTTCATATCCTTCTCCATTCTGCTTGTGATGGTCATTCAGCTAATATTTGGGGGCCAACAGAGGTGAGGCAAAGAACCTCACCCCCCCACTGGTGCATAGGCCTATCCACAATTATGGCTGTATGCTGGGCCGGTAGTCAATGACAGGTAAGATCCAATTAAAATGTTACTAACCTAAGACAGGAGGCTGATGCCTTGAGGTCAGCTCATCTGATGACGGGTAAGGACCATATGTAGTGTTGGACAACCTAAGACAGGCATGGTCCCTAAGCCTTGGTTTTTAATTAAACAGAAGGGGGAGATGTTGAGAGCCATAGCCAGTCAGAATGGCCCCTGGCATTTTACCAGAAGGAGTAGTTGAGAGGTGATGCCAGGGATCCATTAAGATGATGATAATTAAGTTAAGCTGTGTATGATTGCTGTGACTGGATGATGCTGGATTGAAACAGGCTGTGTATTCAGTTGCATATAGACCCCTGCTGTCCGGCAATAGGGTGGCTCCTGCTCCTTGGGGCACCTGTTGGGTTCTTGTTGAGTTCCATTGAGTTCTAGAGGAGCTGGTGGAGGGCAGAGGGAGTTCTGGTTGGTGTGTGGTGTTCCTGGAAGGGCCGAGTGGGTGGCTTGCACGAGCCCGCGGGAGTTAAGGCAATAAAGGAGTTCCTGTTTGAAACTACAAGTGCTCCGTGGTGCCTCGGTTATTTTGTGCCCAGCCAAACTGCAGCATTTAGTGAGTGTTTCACGGGAGCCAGGCACGTGGCCCTGGGCCTCCACAGCAGAACCTGTCAGCTTGTGTCCTGAGTATGACCTCAGCTCGTCTGCCCGGGAGTGCCTGGTCTTTCAGCACCCTAGAAAGGGGACTCGGTGCATTTAAGTTTCCTGCTTAACAAAAACATGGACGACTGAGCTGGGGTTGTAGAGTCCTTGTTCACATGTGAGGCCCTGGGTTCCATTCTCAGCACTGTATATAAATAAATGAATAAAATAAAGGCTCATCAGGCTGGAGTTGTGGCTCATAGGTGGAGTGCTTGCCTAGCACGTGTGAGGCTCTGGGTTTGATCCTCAGCACCACATATGAAAAAAGATATTATGTCCACTTATAACTAAAAAATAAATATAAAAAAATAAAGGTCCATCAACAACTAAAAAAATATTTTAAAAAGCTATGGGTGACTTCCTGTTGTTACAGTTATTCAGGGTGTTTTGCAGAGGGCTTCTGAGAAACTGGAGGTGGGGTTGGAGGAGAGTACAGCTTGCCCCGGGTGACTTTCAAGTGCCACTTAGCAGACACACCTGGTAAACAGAACCCATTCTGTGTTGCTAAAAGACCAGTGCTGTCAATGTTGTCACTGTCATTTGTTTAAATGGGCTTCTGCTTGCTTATCACTGGCAATTCGCTGAGGAGGGGATTGCCCACACCCCCAAATTCATTCCTCTCTTTCCAGAAGAAATGACCTCCCCGTGTGGCTCCCCAGCCATCTGGCTGCACAGTGGCCTCTAAGCCCCATTGAGCTGCTGCGTGGATGGGGGCCCTGCAGGGAGCCTGTCATGCTGGCACAGGGTCAGTGCCTAATCCAGACAGAGTGCCCCCACTGGTCACACTGGTGGCCTGGCCCAAGGAAGGGTGGATGCCCACTCCATACGCACCTCACTGCTGAGACCCCAGCACTGGTGATCCCACAGCCTCCACCTCCCGCTTTCCATGAGCTGTGAGAAGACGGACAAGGGCAGCAGCCCTGAATGCCTGTCAGGGCTGGTCAGCCCTTTTGCAGACCAGCAGCCATGGCCAGTTGCCCTGTGGACACCAGGATGGGCACTCTGGGGCAGTAGCCCTCCTGCCTGCTCCCTGCTGGACCCTGGGGGCATGGCCGCCACAGAGGCCGCAGCTTGGGCAGCACCACTTGCCAGCAAAAGCAGGGAAGCTCTTGGCTGCCTCTCTGGTTTTGCCCTTGGGTGCATGCCCTCCGTGAGGAAGACCCCATTTGCCAGCCCCATCCCTGTGTGACATGCACCTGGTGGTGATGATGTTCTCCAGCCCTCCTCTCCATGTGGCATGCACCTAGTAGTGTTGACATTCTCCAGCCCTTGGGAGACTTTCCGTGTGGAGTGCGTTGTGATGGATAGAGCTCTGCTGCTGTGTTGTGATGTGAAGATGGTGTACCTTTCAGCCACACTTGTGCTCATGTTGCTTAAGCCTCATAGCTTCAGGCTGGGAATGGAGTCCAGCTGAGGACAGACCCCTGTGACTGCCCCCTGGCACCGGCTGTTTTAATCAGCCCCTCAGACCTGCCCCTCCACCTCACCTGCTTTCCCCACTGCAGCACTAGTCATTGCTGCCCTGTAGGTGCCCCAGCATCTCCTGGTCTCCTGCAGCCTTGTAGGGCTCTGGCTCCACCCCACAGCATCAGCTAGCTATCTGGCTGCCCGGTTAGTGATCTAGAAGTTCAGGTGCCTGTGCTCTGGTGGACTCAGGGTGCGCCTGCTGTCCCTTTGCCTTCTTTGAGAGGACAGTAGCTGTTGATGGCCAGTTCCCAGGTCTGCTAACTCAAAGCCTTGCCAAAAGACATGCTCTGATTCTGTGTATTGTCCTGTGTCAGCCGAGGTGGTTGGTTGGATGACTCTGGTGTAGGCACTATGTGGGACGAGGGGAAAGTGTTGGATTCCCTCTTTATTACCAACCATGACCACCTTTTACCTTTTACATGCAACTAGTGAGGGGTTTTGTTTGTTCGTTTTGGTACTGGGGATTGGACCCAGGGTGCTTAACCACTGAGCCATATCCCGAGCCTTGACCTTGTGATCCTTCTGTATCAGCCTCCCCTACCCTGAGTCATTGAGTCATTGATGTTAGGATGTGCACTACTATACCCAGCCACAGTTCCTGGCCACAGGGGCTGGGTCAGGTTGGGTCCTGAGTCCTCAGGTGTGCAAGCAGGCTCTGGGGCCCTGCTGTCTGCAGTGGCACGTGGCTTCAGGCTCCTCCTGCACCCCTCCTGCCCTGGTCCTCTAGTCAGCCATCCTCCCAGGACTGGGGTGTTTGAGTGACAATGTGGCCTGGGGGTATTACGCTGGCAGTGGTCCTCGACTGTCGGCAAGGCTTGTGGGCACCCAGGACCATGTAAGGAGGTGGGAGTACACAAGTATGAGCAGGGCTATGTGGTAATCATGTAGCGTGTGTGTGTGTGTGTGTGTGTGTGTGTAGGGTAAATGTGAGTCTGTAGACTTATTGTGTGTGTGTGCATGCGTGTTCATATGTGTGTAGAGGGTAAACGTGAGTCTCTTTCCCGTCCAGGGCTTCAGCTTCTTGGATTTGAATCCTGCCAGCAACAGGAACCCCGGGGTCTAGGATGGGACACCCTGGGTTGCACAGCAGTGCACCTGGCCCCCAATAGGTGTCCCACTCACCACGGGGCTCCAGGCCACTGAGAAGCACCCCAGACCTGCGGTGGTCTCTGGGCCCAGGGTCTTGTTGGGCTGTCCTGCCCGCCCACCTGGGCATGTGGTCATATATTTGCTTTTATCCTCGATTTTTACCCATTGTTTTAAAAATCTATCTTCCTATAAATATATTCACATGGTTTAAGAATCGAATTTTCACAGGAATATTCGAGAAACGCACATTTCCTCATATTTTAAGTGTTATTTTCTTAAAGTGTTGAGTGACTGGCTCTCAGAACATGAGCTCTCTGGGCTGTGCAGCATTCCTTCCCTGGAAGATGGACACCTCTCCTGTTCCTGGAGAGGCCTGAGTGCAGTGAAGGCTGCACCCCGTCCTGGCGGGGCTCCCCATGCCTATGGAGCAGCAGTGCCGCTGCCTCTGGCCTCAGGGCGGGCTTCTGCAGGAGAGGCTGCCAGCTGCAGGGGGAGCGGACCCCGTGCTCTGGAGGGGGTGCTGTTGGCCTGGCCCTGAGCCTGGGTGGGCGTGCCTGCTGCCCTTGCCTGCCGTGGGTTCCTCATCACCCCAGCTGGTGTGACAGCACCCTGCATGCTTGGGAGCTTTCTGCCCAACTTCTTTCTCTGCTGCGTTCAGAGAAGGGAGGCTGCCAGTGCCTGTCCACAGGACCTTGGCAGAGCTGTCTTCTCTGTGGTACGGCTTGGCATTGGCTTCCCTGGGTGTTGACACAGCCCTCTTTCTCACCTATCGTGGTTCTCGTGGCTTTGCCATGTAAGCAGCAGGCTGGTTGTGCTGGGCTATGGCGCAGCAGCGCGGGTGCTCCATCCTCCACCTTCAGGCAGAATCCAGAAGGACCTTCTGTGCTGCAGCTGCCACAGACGTGTCTGCTCCTCCACAGCCTGTTGCAGGGCTCGCAGGGGAGCAGTCTTGGTGAAGGCTCTGAGAGGGGACACTGCTCCCTCCACTCCAGGTCCTTGTTGGGGTTTGGGTACCAGGTGTCCCCCAAAGGTCGTGTGTGATCCAACCAAGAGTGTTCCAAGGTGCAATGGCTAGAGTAGGAGAGCTGTGACCTCATCACAGGAGTAGTCCACTGATGTGGCTGTCAGGTGGGGTGTGGCTGGAGGAGGTGGGCCACTGGGGTTGGCCTGTAGGGCATGTATCTTATCCTGGGTGAGCTTTCTGCTCCCTGGCTGCCGTGTCCTGAGCTGCTGCTCTGTGCTGTGTCCTCCTGCCAGGAGGCTCCTGCAGGTTGGAGTCTGCCAGCTGGAGCCTGGGCTCAGAGCCCAGCCTTTCTGTGTCCTGGATCTGAACCTGAAGGACACAGACTTCCTCCTGAGCCATGTGCTGGTGGTGTGCTGCTAACAGATTGGTCGCTGGCCACTGGAGGGAAATGGCAGCTCAGACCCTGCCTCCCAGGCCTGCAGTCAGGGACTTATCCCCACTACCAGTGAGGACACATGTATGTCTGTGTGCTCACGTGCGCGTTTGTGGTGTGGCATGGGCAGGCAGCAATGAGGGACAGGCCAGGGAGCAGCAGGTTCCTAGGCTGGCAGGAAGGAGGGTGGTTGTGGTGAGTGGGGTGCTGAGGGAGCGGGGAGCCAGCAGGTGAGGGCAGGAGAGGGGAGAGGAGTGCTGGAGCCCCAGCAGCTCCTGAGCCCTGCTTCCAGCATGCCTCCCTGGGGCAGGGTTGACCCTCCACTGGCCTGCAGCCACCGTTGCCTCAGCCTTGGGACAAGGTACCAGACCCAAGCGGACATGAAAGCGCAGTAGAGCTGGCTCTGCATGGGAGAGGAAGGAGACAATATACCAGCTTGCACCCTGACTACCACCCCCCGTGCCCCAGCCTCACCCAACAGGGATGAGCTCCTGCCATCCCACAGCCTCACCTGCTGGTTCCGCATCCTCTCTCCCTTCTCTCCCAGGTCCTTTGTAAATTGGTGGCCAGTGATGAGGACAGATGACCGTTGCTCCAGCTGCACAGGTGCAAATGCCCCACAGCCACCTTGGGAGCGCTCCCAATGCCCTGTTGTACAGAACCAGGACCTGGAGGGGAGGAGTCTCCCACTCCCATCCCCACCTGACGCCTTAGTTTCCCAAGGCTGCTGTGAGTAGGAGCCGCCGACTGGCATGGCAGACAGCAGAGCTGTTGTCTCATAGCCCTGGAGGCTGGCAGTCCAAGATCAAGGAGTCGACAGGGCTGAGAGGGAGACAGTCTGGCCTCCCTCAGCTCCTGGAAGCTGAGAGTTCCTGGTGTCTTGGGTTTGTGGAAGCATCAACCAGTCTTGGTCTCCATTCTTGCCCACATTCTCCCTCTTTGGGTCTAAATCATGCACCAGGACTCCAGCTGTTCTGGATCAGGACAACCCTGATGGCCTCACTTTAACCAGGTTACTTGGGTAAAGGACCCCATTTCCAGGAGGTCTAGAAGGTGAGGACTCCACTTGTGAACTGGGGGCACAACTGGTCCCTGGTACCTGTTGACAAGCATCTGTATTTTTACCTAGTCCCAGCTGACTAGAGGCTATAACAAGGTCCACAGCCTGAAGGCAGCTATCGAAAGCTATGGCCCATCCATCTCTATCTGATCCTATAGCCCATGGGTGGCCATCCAATGTTGTGGCCTCACCCTGTGCCCTGGATATCTGAGTCCTGATCCCTGCCCCCCAGTCCCTCTGATGTTGGTCTGTGGGGCCCAGTGTCCTGGCCCATCTGCAAGCACTGTTCTGCTCTGGTCCTGCTCAGGTGGGCAGCCTTACATGGACCTGTGTGAAGGATGGTCTGCTTCCAGAACCAGTACCAGCCAGGGGTGGTTTTCTTGGAAGTGTTGCAAGAGGTGTCCTTTCCCTGGAAGCAATGTCCAGGTCTTACACAGACCTCAGCACCCCTAAAATTCTCACTGACAGGATGAACCCCAGATCATGGTCTCAGCTCTTCAAGATGGCCACTCCTGGTTGTCAAAGTCATGATACAAAAGGTAGGAGACAGAAAGGGCTGAGTTGCAATGGAGCAGATGGGGGCCAGCAAGCCTGAGGGGAGACTGTGGTGGAATGCTGTTGTCCCTGTTCCAACCCCTCATTTCTACTGGGGTGGAAGAAAAGCATTTGCCAAACCACCCTGCTGTCCCTGAGACTGGACCTCCTGCTCAGCAGAGCTGTGGCTGGGCTCCCTGTGGGTTGTCTGTGAGCTGGGGCCCCTCATGGGTTTATAGGGCAGATGGTGAGGACCCTGTCTGCATCTCCTGACATCACCCTCCAAGATGTGATGTCTTAGATCTCTTTTACTGGAGGGTGGGCTGTCCTCACTGCTGTGCCACCTCCTGCAGATTGAAGGGTGCACATACATGGAGGCAGTGTGGGTGTCCCCTTCACACTTGTCAGGTGTCTGTGGCACCACTGCTTTAGTCAGGTTTTTCATTGATCAAAAGATGTGACAAGAACAATGTAGACAAGTTTATTTTGGCTCATGGTTTCAGAGGTTTAATCTGTTGGAATTCTAAGAGTTTTTTCTTTTTTTGTCTTCCATTTTATTCTTTTTCTTTCTCTTCTTCCTTTCTTCCTCTGCTCCTCACAGCCTCAATATATGTGAAACCAAGAACTTTGCATGAAATAGTACTTTAAGAACTGAGTCACCAGAATAATATAATATAAAGGAATTGCATAATGAGTCCCCTAATTTTTTTCTTTCCCCCTTTCCTTTTTTCTCTTTCTTCCTTTCCTTTTTAGTTTTCTTCCTCCCTCTCTTCCTCTTTCAACCTCCTAAGTTTTACTATTTTTAATTCTTGTAATTTTCTAAATACATATATGTTTTTGTTTTTATGCATTCTACTGTCCTTCCACATACTTGTCTATGCTAAATTACCTCTCATCTATTCCCCTACTACTAACCCTTTTCATTAGAGTTCTCTTTCAAATTTCCTAAGTTATATTAACCCCATACCTCACATCTTTCCCCCTTAACATAATGCCCTATGCCCAACCCACATTTCTGTGTCTGCCATCAGAAACTGTACACCTTTTATGAAAATACTGATTACATTTTAAATAATAATTGAATCCAACATTTCTAGATATTGACACTAAATATAAATGTTTTAAAAACTATAATTTGCTCATAGGTAATGTATTGTTGATACTGGGAACTGTTAACATTGTCCTTCCCCACAAAGGAGGAATCTTGAAACTATATAAGAGCACTTCAAATCTTTAGGGTAAAAACAATAACACACCAATCCCACAGAGCTGGAAAGAAATTCAAGCAGCATAAAAAGAGAAGGGAAGAAAGTACCACAAACGATTCAAGACAACACATCATTAGAATAATTAACAGAAACAGCAGAAAAAAATGTCAGAAAAGATTTCAGGATTTAAATGAAACACATGTTTTGGAATCTCAAAGAAGACATTAGACAACAAATACAGACAGTGAAATATCACTTTGACAATGAACTACATAAAGAAATCCAAGAAGCAAAAGATCATTTCTACAGGGAGATAGAGATTATGCAAAAAAACAAACAAACAAAAAGAAATCCTTGAAATGAAAGAAATAATAAATCAAATTAAAAACTCAAATGAGAGCATTAAAAGCAGAGTAGACCAATTAGAAGATAGGACATCAGACAATGAAGGTACAGTATATCATCTAGAAAAGAACATAGACAGCACAGTAAAAATGGTAAGAAACCACAAGCAGAACATCCAAGAAATATGGGATAGCATAAAAAGAGCAAATTTATTTAAATTAAATAATATCAGAAAACTTTCCAGACATAAAGAAAGAAACAGAAATCTATATTCAAGAATCCTCCAGAATGCCAAATGTGCAAAATCACAACATAGGCACACCAAGACACAGTATAATGAAAATGCCCAGTAGACAGAATAGGGAGAGAATTTTAAAAGCCACAAGAGAAAGGAATCAGATTACATATAGGGGTAAACCAATTAGGATAATGGCAGATTTTTCAACACAGACACTGAAAGCTAGAAGATCCTGTAACAACATATTTCAAACTCTGAAAGATAATGGGTGCCAA
Organism: Ictidomys tridecemlineatus; assembly: GCF_052094955.1. NCBI lineage: Eukaryota > Metazoa > Chordata > Mammalia > Rodentia > Sciuridae > Ictidomys > Ictidomys tridecemlineatus. Next base: position 111,131,239 of record NC_135478.1, on the reverse strand, counting down.
CCAGGAATCATATGTCCAGCAAAACTAAGCTTCAGATTTAAAGATGAAATAAAAATCTTCCATGATAAACAAAAGTTTAAAGAATTTATAGCTAAAAAACTGGCACTGCAAAACAGCCTTAGCAAAATATTTCATGAAGAGGAAATGAAAAACAATAATGAAAACCAGCAGAGGGAGAGTACACTAAAAGGAAAACTAATCAAAGAGGAAAACCAAGTGAATTTATATAACAAAATAAACAAATGTGGGTAGAAGTACAAACCATGTCTCAATAGTAACCCTAAATGTTAATAGCTTAAACTCACCAATCAAAAGATACAGGCTAGCAGATTGGATTAAAAAAAGATCCAACAATACACTGCCTACAGGAGACTCATTTGATAGGAAAAAACATACACACACTAAAGGTGAAGGTTTGAAAAAATTATACCACTCACATGGACTACCAACGCAAGTAGGGGTCTTTATACTCATATCAAATAAAGTGGGCTTCAAGCCAAAGTTAATTAAAAAGGGATAAAGATGGTCATTACATACTGCTCAAGGGAGCCATACGCCAACAAGACATAACAATCATAAATATATATGCCCCAAACAATGATGCAGCCATGTTCATCAAACAAACTCTTCTCAAGTTTAGGAGTCAAGTAGACCACATCAGAATAATCTTGGGTCACATTAACACACATTTCTCACCCACGGACAGATCTTCCAAACAAAAGTTGAATAAAGAAACTATAGAACTCAATAGCACAATTAAAAACTTAGTTTCAACTAAGATATATATATATATATATATATATATATATATATATATATATATATATATATATATATATATCAGCCAGCATCAAGCGGATACACTTTCTTCTCAGCAGCACATGGATCCTTCTCAGAAAATAGACCATATACTATGCCACAGGGCAACTCTTAACAAATACAAAGGAGTAGAGATACTATCATGCATTTTATCAGATCATTATGGAATGAAATTGGAAATCAATGACAAAATAAAGAATAAAACATTCTGCCTCACATGGAGACTGAACAGTATGAGCTACTGAATGAACAATGGGTTACTGAAGACATCAAGGTAGAGATTAAAAAATTCTTATCGTTCAATGAGAACACAGACACAACATATCAAAAATCTCTGGAACACTATGAAAGCAGTATGAAAAAGAAAACTCATTGCATGGAGTTCATTCCTTAAAAGAAGAAAAAGTCAACAGATAAAAGACCTCCACTACATCTCAAAGCTCTAGAAAAAGAAGATAAAATCAGCAGCAAAAGCAGTAGAAGGCAAGAAATAATTAAAATCAGAGGTGAAATCAATGAAATCAAAACAAAAGAAAAAATTGACAAAACAAAAAGTTGGTTCTTTAAAAAAATAAGTAATATTGACAGACCCTTGGCCATTCTAATGAAGAGAAGGAGAGAGAGAACTCAAATTACCAGCATACATAATGAAAAGGCAATATCACAATATATACTACAGAAGTACAGAAGATAATTAGAAATTATTCTGAAATCTTATACTCCAAAAAAATAGAAGACAGTGAAGGCATTGATAAATTCCTTAAGTCATATAATCTGCCCAGATTGAGTCAGGAAGATATATACAATTTAAACACACCAATATCAAGTGAGGAAATAGAAGAAGCCATCAAAAGACACTAAGCAAAAAAAAAAAAAAAAGAAAGAAAGAAACTGGATGGATACACAGCTGATTTCTACCCAAGATTTCAGTATATACAGAGATATGAAAAATTGTGCTCTATATATGTAATAAGAATTGTATTGCATTCAACTGTTGTGTATTTACAAAATAATAATAATAAAATAAAAATGAAGAACTAATACCAATACTCTTCAATTTACTACAGGAAATAGGAAAAGCGGAAATACTTCCAAACTCATTTTATGAGGCTAATATCACCCTGATTCCAAAACCAGATAAAGACACTTCAAAGAAAAAACTTCAGACCAATATCTCTAATAAACTTAGATGCAAAAATACTCAATAAAATTCTGGCAAATTGAATACAAAAACATATCAAAAAGATGTGCACCATGATCAACTGGGATTTCATTCCAGGGATGCAAGGTTGTTTCGACATAGGGAAATTAATAAATGTAATTCATCACATCAATAGATTTATAGATAAGAATCATATGATCATCTTGATAGACACAGAAAAAGCATTTGACAAAATACAGCACCCCTTTATGTTCAAACACTTGAAAAACTAGGGATAACCGGAACATATCTCAACATTGTAAAGGCTCTCTTTGCTAAACCTCAAGCCAACATAATTCTAAATGGAGAAAAATTGAAGGCATTCCCTTTAAAATATGGAACCAGATAGGGATGCTCTCTCTCACCACTTATATTTAACATAATTCTTGAAACACTGGCCAGAGCAATTAGATGAAAGAAATTAAAGGAATAAGTATAGTAGAAGAAAAACTTAAACTAGCATTATTTACTGATGATATGATTCTATACCTAGAAGACCCCAAAAACTCAAGATCAAGAATTAAAACCAAGAATAAAAAAATGGGATGGATTCAATCTAAATAGTTTTTCTCAGCAAAAGAAATGATTTGTGAGGTGAACAGGGAGCCTACAACCAGGAAGCAAATTTTAATCCCTCACACATCAGTTAGAGCGCTAATCTCTAGAGTATATAAAAAACTCTACAAGCTAAGAACATACACACACAAAAAAACCCAAACGAATAATCCAATCAAAATAGGTCAAGAACCTGAACAGACAGTTGTCAGAAGAGGTTATACAATCAATCCATCAATATATGAAAACATGGTCATTATCTCTAGCAATCAGAGAAATGCAAATCAAAATTAATCTAAGATATCATCTCACTTCAGTCAGAATGGCAGCTACTATGAAGACGTACAACAATATGTGTTGGCAAGGATGTGTGGAAAAAAGTACACTCATACATTGCTGGTGGGACTGAAAATTGGTACAGCAAATATGGAAGGCAGTATGGAGATTCCTTGGAAATCTGGGCATGGAACCACCATTTGACCCAGCTATTCATCTTCTCGGAGTATACCCAAAGGACTTAAAAACAGCATACTACAGGGACACAGCCACATCAATGTTTATAGTAGCACAATTTACAATAGCTAAACTGTGGTGCCAAACTAGATGTCCTTCAGTGGATGAATGGATAAAAAAATGTGGCACATATACACAATGAAATTTTACTCAGCGTTAAAGAAGAACAAAATCATGGCATTTGCAGGTAAATGGATAACATTGGAGAAGATAGTGCTAAGTGAAGTTAGCCAATCCCAAATAAACAAATGCTGAATGTTTCCTCTGATATAAGGGGCGTGACTCATAGTGGGGTAGGGAGGGAGAGCATGAGAGGGTTAGATTAATTCTAGATAGGAAAGAATGGTGGGAGGAAAAGGGAGTGGGAAGGGGATCAGCAAGATTGGTGGAATGTGATGGTCATCATTATACAAAGTACATGTATGAAGACATAAATTGGGTGTCAAAATACCTTATATACAAACAGAGATATAAAAAATTGTGGTATATATGTATATTAATAATTTTAATGCAAAAAAGTACATGTATAATGGCATAAATTGGCATAAACATTCTTTATATACATAGATAGGAAAAATTGCGCTCTATATGTGTAATAAGAATTGTAATGCATTCCACTCTTGTGTATTTACAAAATAATAATAATAAAGTAAAATAAATTGTTAATAAATCTCTTGTTAAAAAAGACATCAGATTCTGATTTACATTATTGGCTCACCATAATTCACTCCTATTACACAATGTTCATAGAAACTGTAAAAACAAAAATGAAAAAAAATCGCAAAAATTAAAAAAAATAATAAAATTGTCTATTATCACCAGTAAAGCAGATACAGCACAGAAGTTGCAACTCATCAAGATGGTAACCTGTAATATCAGTATAATTTAATATATAATATTTTATATAAATTATAAATTATGCATAATTATGTATATCTAATAAATTTCAGCATTGATCAGTTTCTATCCATCAGGCTGAGATTTTGAACTTTCAGATTAGTCACTGAATTGTGTAAATGCCTTGTCTTCAAAAGAGTATCATTGACTTAAGCATGTAAACCTACATGATGTCTCTGCAGATTGACATGCCAGATTTTGTTTCATTTTGTTTTTTACTTGGTGTTTTCTTCTTTTTAACTCCTTAATCATAAGCTCATTTAAAGTATCTATGTGAATAGTAGAATTCAAATGTTCTCCAAGTGGAAGCAGTAAAAGTGAAATTTTAAAAATATGTTTTCTTTCCCCATGTAAAAATATTTTCAAACTTAATTTCAATATTCCCAAGCCTTAGAACATAACAATAAACTTGGTTTATTTTACATATGTCACCAAAGCAAGCCTGGTTAAGTGAATTGTGTGCATTTAAAATCAGCCATCTCAGTGATCTTAGATCCTGTATTTTTGTTTAAATTAATGAATAAAGAATTATAATCATAGCTAATACCCTCATTATATGGTTTATTCTTCCTATGAATAACCAGTGTATGCATGGATCTATTTAGTTATCCACAGATTGACCTTAATGAATAGGTGAGCTCATGTTAGTTGAGCATAAGTCATCATTCATTTTGATTTCTGGATCACTTTCAGGGACCTTGATTTATAGTAAATATTTGGTATACATTTATTTTCATATCAGTGTGTTTGTGAAATATTTAAACCATCCCATAAATGAAATCACATTTCATTGCTACTTTAATATGCACATTCTAATAGTAGGTGAGATTTAGTGTTATTTCATGTTTTATTTTCTTTTTATGTTTGTTGTTTTCAGATATCCATGACAGTGGCATATATTTTGACATATACATACATGGGGTGCAACCCATTGCAATTTTGATCCTAGTTTTTTGGTTGAACATGATGTGGAATTACACTTCTTTTATGCATATATGAACAAAGGAAATATAAGTCTGATTCATGCTACTGTGTTTTCTATTCTCAACTCACTTCCATTCCCTTTATTCCCTTTTGTCTATCTAGTAAATTTCAATACTTCTTCTCCCTACTTTTACTTGTTCTAGATTAGCATTCACATATCACAGAGAACATTTGGCCTTTTGTATTTTTGGAGACTGGCTTATTTCACATAGCATGATAGTCTGAAGTTCCATCCATTTACCAGCAAATGTCATAATTTTATTTCTCTTTATGGCTGTGTAATATTCTAATGTGTATATATGCCACATTATATTCACAGATTCATTGGTTGAAAGACACCTGTATTGATTCCATAGCTTGGCTATTGTGCATTGAGCTATTATAAACATTGATGTGGCTATGTCAGTATTGTATGGTGGTTTAGAGTCCTTTGGGTATATACAAAGAAGTGGGATATCTGTGTTAAGTAATGGTTGCACCCAAGTTTTCTAAGGAATCTTCATACTGCTTTCCAGAGTGGCTGCACCAGTTTGCAGTTCGACCATCATGTGCTTATTTTCTACCTAAAATTTTCTTTTTGAACCATTTTATATTATTTGTTTTATGTTGCTTGGGGTAAAGAGTTCCAATATTCTGGGATCATTTGGAGATAAAACTAGAGAAAAGAATTATATAAAAATTAGAGTAAAGAATAATCAAAAGTAAACTTTGTATGTGCTGGTGGAAATGAGTACACTCATGAAGAAGAGGAGAATTAAACTTGCTGATCTGCAGTGGAATAGAGAAGATCTTTTCATCTTGCTCTTTCTGAATTTAAGGGCAAGTGGAGCTGTGAAAGGAAAAATTGACCTGTGAAAGGAAAAATCTGCAGGAAATTAACAGTCACTGCAGTTTAGAGAACTATGGGAAGGTGGAAAAATAAATTTTCATTAAAGCTATGGTATACATTTATTTTATAGAAAATCTCAAGTGGACTTTCAGTTTTCTATTCCTCATAGGGGAAAGAAGGAAGAAAGGAGGAAACTGATTAAAATTTAATATATTAACTTTTTATAAATTTGAATGACTTGACAATGTGTGCATTCCATGTATAATTTATTTTTAAATAATCTATTAATCAGAATTAATAATTAATAATTAATATATAATCTATTAATATATAATCTAGAATCTATTAATCAGAATATATAATTAATAATTAATATATAATTAATATATATATTAATCATGCATAGACTGAGTACTCTCAGCTCTGTCCTTTTGTGGAGGAAAAGTGGTGAGTAAAGACAATATGTTGGTATATTTTGGCCTCTTGTAGCGGGCTCGCTATGGCCTGACCCTGAGGGCTCTGATGTGAATATTTCCTCATAGCTACTACCCAACACTTGTTTGGAACTCTCTGGCCATTACTCACTGAGGTTCAGCTGATCTGTCTTCTCAGGCTGCTGGGGAGCAACAGTCTCCTCACCCAGGTCCACCCTCTCCCAAGATCAGCTTTCCAGCAAGCAGTCATGTTCAGTTCGAATGGTGAGGCTTCGACAGTCCATCAATCTAGTTGATTACCATGAAAGCCTTTTACCTTACATCCTGCTATGGAGGGTTTAAAAGGGATTTGGGGAACCAAGGCCTAATTGAGGGTCCTCAGAATACAAGTCTGTATTGAATTCTCCCCTGTGGTTTTGGTTCCACTACTTTCCACCCTTCAAATTCACTACACAGGTGGCTTGAAGCCAGGATTCAGATATGGGAAAAAAGACATTTGGCACTCTCATGTGTCCTTGTCCACTGAACTGCCCCTCTCACCCTTCTTTTTTATTGACCCTCAGAGGTTCAATTTCTGCCAACTCAGCCATCTTCTGTGTCCATGTCTATGGGACTCAGTCAACATTTACTGTCCTGGAAGCAGCATCAGTGCATGATGACACCAGGGTAGGTTCCCATTATCAGCAGCTCCCTGGCAATTTCCTTACAATACTCAGGTATGATGTTAGTACTTGGGCCTCAGGGAAACTTACCCATCCTCAGGCTCCATATTTGATTATGTAGCATTCCTTAGTATCTAGAGGCTTCAGCTTGAGATGAGGTCGATTATTACTGCATGGCTTGAGACACAACAAACAATGCTTACACAATGCTCTAGACCGGGGAGGAAATGAGAAAAATACCTATAATCCCAGTCTTAAAACATTGATCTTTCCCTCACAGCACTAGTCCTGCTTTCTATTGAGCTAATTCTCAAAATATAAGTCTCAGAACTTCCCTGGGAAATATAGCCTGCCCTTTCAAATTCTAAAGCTTTCTTTTGTCAGTCACATATTGATTTCCTCAAATCCACCTGAATTAATGTAAGGGACAGGATGTCTTGGCAGGAGTCTCATAGTGGTGTCAGGGAAGAACTTGAACACAAAACCTGCTGTGTCTGACTTAGGAAAATCTGTGGATTCAGAGATCTGCACATTTGCTCCATTTACTGAACACCTCCTAAGTACTAGACTGGGGTCTTTAGGACACAGTTTGAATAAGACAAGTAGAACCCTTGTCCTCAGAGAACTGACACTAGCATGGATGTAGCCTTATTTGATTCCAGGTTTGTCACAAAATCTCTGTGAACCATCTGTGACAATCAAGACTAATTATCACTGTCTCACCGGCTTTGAAGTCAATGCCAACAAGGGCCCTTGTGTCAGGAAGAAGACAGATAAAAAAATCTCTGCTTTTGTTTCATCTCTACTTGTCCTGCGTATGACTAACACCAGTTCAGGGTATGGTCATGGTATCACTCATGCTACTCAAACTAGAAAACTTTATATTATTTTTTGTCAGTCCATCATTGTGGTTAAACAAAATACATATTTTCTTGCTTGCCTGTCCATGTAAACACAATCTTTGTTTTTATTAAGCAGAAGTAGCCACCAGTTATAGGATAGTGTCAAGGACAGCACCAGTAGGTGAGGCTTTCTGTTTGGACACTGCATGTCATTGTTCCTGGCCCAGGTTGTGTTTCGTATTTCCTGAGCTCTGAAATCTTAGAGAAGCTGTGATTCTGTTATTTTTTCTTCTTTTTGGAAAGAAATCCCCTCAATTCCCAGGTACAGATTGATACCTCCCCAATAAGACATGGCTCTCAGACCCATCTGAAGTTGACTTTCTGTAACTTAACATAAGGTTTTCCAATGCTTTGTTCTGTATAGTCCTTTGTTTGATATGATGTTGAAGAAACATAAATATTTTGTAGCTAGACATTTTAAACCCAACTCACAGGAAATCCATGGAACTCTTAGTGAATAAACTGAATCATGGTCCAATGAGCGTGAATGATAGGTCATAAGGTTTCCTGTGGTCAGGATTGAGGAAAGAACATCTAAAAAGGGTCTAAAAAGGGAAAGAGATTCCACTTACAGTAATATTCTTTTTATAACGTTTCTCATATTGAAGGACATTACAAAGCTAGGCTAACATATTCTAATTATTTCAAATACTCAAAAGAAAATAAATCTTTTATAGTCAAAGCAAATTAGAAGCCAGCAAATCAAGAAAGAACAAAAATAGATTGTCTCCAACAGTTTTCTATTCTCATGGAAAATATAAATGTGAAATTTGAAGGCATGTAGAGAGGAGGAGGGGGAAACTAACAGGAGATTTTTTAGAACAAGAACAAAACAACAAGAAAACAGTAAGTTATCTTGCGAGAGTCAATAGGGTGTGACCTTTGCCAGGTGAGATCCTCCTGGAGACTTTCAGCCATGATTTTCGTTCAAGAAGACAGTCTTGAAATAAGCCTAGAAACATGGCAGAGGAAAACTCACTTGGAATATTTGGTAGCCTAAGCACTATGAAGTAACTATCTGACTTCAGGTTATTACTGATCTTGAATAAATAATGTCTAAATCCCCAACACCATGGAGGTTATCTCTCCATTCAACTGTCCTTTATATTAACATCATAAATATCCATCTGCAGAATTTCAGGTGTTCTTCAAGAATATTTGGGCAGGATGAAAGAGGTCAGACGACTTGGGATGTGAGGCCATTAGGCGGCAACTTTACACTGGTCATGAGAAGGCATAGCTCTGGACCATTTCACAGAGGAAAATACTTTACAAGCCTTTAAACACCTGAAAAAGCAGTATTCTTTTAAAAGTTTGTTCTAATTAGTTATATATGATAGAAGATTACGTTTTGTCATATTTTGTACACAATGGAGCACAACTTCTCATTTCTCGGTCTGTATACAATGCAGAATCACACCAGTTGTGCAATCATATATGTACATAGGGTCATAATTAGTGATGAACCCACTGAAAAAGTTAGGAAACATATTCCATTCACAATAGCCTCACAAAATAAAATAAAATACTTGGCAATCAATCTAATGAAAGAAGTAAAAGAGCTCTACAATGAAAATTACAGAACACTGAAGAAAGAAATTGAAGAGAACCTTACAAGATGGAAATATCTCCCATGTTCTTGGATAGGTAGAATTCATATTATCAAAATGGCCATACTACCAAGACCTTACAGATTTAATGCAATTGCTATTAAAATCACAATGACATTCTTCATAAAACTAGAAAAAAGCAAATTCATTTGGAAAAACAAGAGATCCAGAATAGCCAAAGTAATCCTTAGCAAGGTTAAAGCAGGAAGCAACTCAATACCAGAGTTAAGCTATACTACAGAGCTATAGTAACAAAAATGGCATGGTGTTGGCACCAAAATAGAGATGCAGACCAATGGTACAGAATAGAAGACACAGAGAAAAACCCACCTAAACATAGTTATTGCATACTAGACAAGAGCACTAAAAGCAGTATTCTTTATGAATTGTTATCTCCTTGATACTGTACCCTCTAAAGCAACATAAGCTGACTTTCACCCTTGTTTCCTATTTCAAATTTCATGCTTATGATGTTGTTCAGGCCTGAGTTTCAGGGAGAGATAGAAGGATAAGTATATAGAGGGAATGCATTGATACAAAGGAACTTGATCTAAAATGCATCACGTGAATAGTGTAAGAAAATCTTGGAGATGGAAGCACCTTAATTTGAATAATTTTGCTTTAGTAAATGGAACTCTGTGGGTTTCTCCATGATGACCAATATATCTCTTCTATTTATAATACTTGGTTATTAAATAAACATTTCTCTGAGGAAAAAATGAAGGATTCTGGAAGCACATTTCCACTGCAATTCACTCCTGTCTCCAGAACATTGGTAGCTGTTCCTATTACCTCTATTACCCTGTAGATCATCTGCAGGAATCATGTGTTGAGCTTCATCAACAGCATCTAAGTCTTTGGATAAAACTTTACATATTTTGTTGTTCTGGCAGTATTTTGACACTTATTTGAACAGGAAAATAACATATTTGAATATTAGAAGTTAATCTCCTTAAATAAAAGCAAAAATTGGTCAAAATATTAGGACGTTGTAATATATGTGTGTGTGTGTATATATATATATATTTAATTTTCATTTTGTTTTCTTCATGAATTTCATTTTATGTTGATAAAGATTTACCTTGCCCATCTAGAATGTTATGGATTGAGACATTTGCAAATTTTCTGGTGGATGATGAGCAGGAACTGTGCAGAAGGAGAGACCTGAAAAAAATATGAACTATATGTCAGATGCTCCAGTTAGGAAGAGAACCTCTGAGTTCTCAGTGCTGGTTATGTAAAAAAGTATGTCAGAAAATGATGGAGCAACTGACCTTATAGCCAGCCATGGCAGCAAATATCACTGTGGTCCTTCAAATTACAAAATATAGTTTAAAAGAAGATTATGACTGTGTAAGAGACAGTCATCCAGTGGCTACCAGAACCACTCCTCTCTGCTTCTTCTGCATTGTGATGGATTCCCGGTACCCTGGGTTCTCTTTCAATACCCATATTCACAAGCCCTCCATTTAGCACTGACTCCTAATCACCACCCAGCTATCACTAAAGGATCAGAATTGCTATCTGAGGTATGTTGATGGTGTAAGAAAGAACACATGGGGTTGTCTCAGAAGACCCTTTCAAGGTTTCAGAATCCATGCTGTTAACTATGATATTCCAATTCATTTATCATGAGAATATCTAAAATCTCTATTATCTGTAATATTCTTAATGTGCAATATATGTGAAGAAAATGTTTTTCTACTTTTTTAGTTGTCATTGATGTGAGACTTCTAAAGTGACTTAGAGAAGCTGTAACATATAATTTAGAATTTTCAGTCATTTTTATATTCATTTATTTGCTTGATACTATTATTTAATCTCATTTTTTGATATATATAAAGCTAAATGTGTTTTCTAATATCAAAGGAATGCATTTTCCTGATACATAGAATCTAATCCATAAATATTTGGATCTGAGTTGAGACTCTATAAGGTAAGTGATAGGAAAAACTATAAGCTTGAAAAATTATTAAATAGAAAATTTACCAACAATCCAGGAATTAATATAAGGTATTCTTTTATACTGTGATAGGCGTGATCTCACTGCCTATTTTTCACCAGTTATGGGAGAAATTGTCTCTCCAAAATTCTTCTTGATTACTAGATAAACTTTTCATTCCTCCTTTAGTTAAATTTATTTTTTGTAATTGATTACTTATAAACTATTATTTATAAGTGATTATCACAAATCATACCTAGTGGTCACCTAAAATAAAGAATAGTTGGCATCCTAAACTTGAGTGGGCTTCTCTATGTCACTCCAGCACCGGGTTCCCCTCTGCTGTTGATGGTGATTAGTTTTAAGACTCAATGTGTGGGGGAATCCCTGTCCCTTCACACTCTAGACAGGAACTATCTGATTTCCCAGTGGTCTCACTCACTTCTCGAGGGCTGAAGTCCCAGTAATCACCCACAGAGGGAGGAAGTGAGTTCACTGGGGAGGAATGTGGCCCAAGCACCTGCCTAATGATCTGCAGCTCTGCTGTTGTTAGTGCTTCACTTTGCAGGTGTTTCTGTGCTCACAATGTGGGTGAGCCCTTCTTCTTCCGCTTTTAGTTTTCATTTCTCAGAAAGAGCTAAGCTGAGGTTAAAGGAGAGGTCTGCACCGCCCCCAGAAAGGGAGAGATTTGCATAGAGACATCCCACTTATAGGATCACAAGGACAGGTAAGAAGAGCTGGTGGGCTCAGTTCTGGCGGAGGGCTCAGGAAGCAGAGACTGGGGGCATCATTACCATGGCCTGGGCTCATGTTCTCTTCACATTCCTCATTCACTGCACAGGTGGCTGTCTAAAGGGGATTTTTGAGGACACCTGGGCTGTCACCTAGGATGATATCTTCTCATTCTTTCCTGGGAAGGAGGATCTGGTCTGATCTCACTGATTTCTATGTTACTTTCTTCTTCCAGGGTCTTGGGCCCAGTTTGAATTGACTCAGCCTCACTCAGTGTCGGCATCTCCGGGAAAGACAGTCACCATCTCCTGTGCACGCAGCAGTGGAAATATTGGGAGCAACTATGTGCACTGGTACCAACAGCGTCGGGGCAGTGCTCCCAGCACTGTGATCTATGCTGATGATCAAAGACCCTCTGGGGTCCCTGATCGGTTCTCAGGATCCATTGACAGTTCCTCCAACACAGCCTCCCTGTCTATCTCTGATCTGCAGATTGAGGATGAGGCTGACTACTACTGTCAGTCTTATGGTAGCAACTATAATCACACAGTGCTCCAGACACATGGGGAAGGGAGACGAAAAATCCCCAGAGTGTCCTCAGCCTGAATTAACTGCTAACATGTTCCAACAGTGAAGGTTGCTTCCTGCTGCCTCCTCTTTGAATGTGGGGTTGGAATTGTCTGCTCTGTTTCTTCAAAACATCTTGATGATTTATCTTCTCGAGATTCAATATCAATCCATGGAAAACATATAACTTAAAACATTGATTCTGAACCACAACTTTATTGATATTTTTTGTTGGGACCTCTCTTGCACATGATAAAATGTTCAGCAGCATCACTATCCTATAAACACTCAATTCTATTAACATTCTTCTATCATTTTTTACAACAAAATAGTTCTAAATAGTGCCAACTGTTTCCTTTTTGGAAGCAAATGCAGCATTGATTGGGACCATGCAGTTCAAGAGCTTGCCCTTAGTTGTATGAAACTTGTGACTTTGGATCTTGTTTATGCCATTCACTAGTCAAATGGGTAGGTTTTTATATCTCTGAAATTCTGGTCCCCACCTGTAGAACAAATTAATAAGATAGAATTCAAATGAATATTCTGATAATTGAATAGTGTTCTAAGTAACATAAGAATAGATTCTGTGCTAACTAATGGTATAGAAGCCCCAAGGAGGGTGTAAGATTTAGTATATATCCCAGACTAGATGTTCTCATAATATTTCTAATATTTGTACAATGCACATTGAAATGAACTGGAACCATTCATCCAAATGATGTAAAATCTATGAAGAATATGCTACCACATGGATGAACTTGAAAATTTATGCTGGGTCACAGTTCACCGTAGCTAAACTGTGAAGCCAACCTAGATGCCCTTCAGGAGAGGAATGGATAAAAAAAATGTGGCGTATATACAGAATGAAATTTTATTCAGCAATAAAAGAGGATAAAATCATGGCATTTGCAGGTAAATTGATGGCATTGGAGTAGATAATGCTAAGTGAAGTTAGCCAATCCCAAAAAACAAATGCATAATGTTTTCTCTGATATAAAGAGGCTGATTCATACTGGGGTAGGGAGGGGGAGCATGGGAGGAATCGATGAAGTTTAGATTAGGAAGAGGGTAGGAGGAAAAGGGAGGGGGTAGAGGGTTAGCAAAGAAGATGGAATGTGATAGACATTATTTCTTTTTTTTTAATTGTTGGTCGTTCAAAACATTACACAGTTCTTAATACATCATATTTCACAGTTTGATTCAAGCGGGTTATGAACTCCCAACATTACCCCGTATACAGATTGCTGTGTCACATCAGTTACCCTTCCATTGATTGACATATTGCCTTTCTAGTGTCTGATGTATTCTGCTGTCAGTCCTATTCTCTACTATCCCCCCTCCACTCCCCTCCCCTTTTCTCTCTCTACTCCTTCTACTGTAAATCATTTCTTCCATTTGTATTATCTTATCTTACCCCTCCTTTCTTCTTATATATCATTTTGTATAACCCTGAGGATCGTCTTCCATTTCCATGCGATTTCCCTTCTCACTCCCTTTCCCTCCCACCTCTCATCCCAATTTAATGTAAATCTACTTCTCAAGCTCTTCGTCCCTACCCTGTCCTTGTTTACTCCCCTTATATCAAAGGGGTCATTTGGTATTTGTTTTTTAATGATTGACTAGCTTCACTTAGCATAATCTGCTCTAATGCCATCCATTTCCCTCCAAATTCTATGATTTTGTCATTTTTTAATGCAGAGTAATACTCCATTGTGTATAAATGCCACATTTTTTAATCCATTCATCTATTGAAGGGCATCTAGGCTGATTCCACCATCTTGCTATCGTGAATTGTGCTGCTATGAACATCGATGTAGCAGTGTCCCTGTAGCATGCTCTTATTAGGTCTTTAGGGAATAGACCGAGAAGGGGAATAGCTGGGTCAAAGGGTGGTTCCATTCCCAGCTTTCCAAAAAATCTCCATACTGCTTTCCAAATTGGCTGCACCAATTTGCAGTCCCACCAGCAATGAACAAGAGTGCCCTTTTCCCCGCATCCTCTCCAGCACTTATTGTTGTTTGACTTCCTAATGGCTGCCAATCTTACTGGAGTGAGATGGTATCCTAAGGTAGTTTTGATTTGCATTTCTCTGACTGCTAGCGATGGTGAGCATTTTTTCATGTACTTATTGATTGATTGTATGTCCTCCTCTGAGAAGTGTCTGTTCAGGTCCTTGGCCCATTTATTGATTGGGTTATTTGTTATTTTATTGTCTAATTTTTTGAGTTCTTTGTATATTCTGGATATTAGGGCTCTATCTGAAGTGTGTGGATTAAAGATTTGTTCCCAGGATGTAGGCTCCCTGTTTATCTCTCTTATTGTTTCTTTTGCTGAGAAAAAACTTTTTAGTTTGAGTAAGTCCCATTTGTTGATTCTAGTTGTTATCTCTTGCGCTATGGGTGTCCTATTGAGGAATTTGGGGCCCGATCCCACAGTATGTAGATCATAACCAACTTTTTCTTCTATCAGATGCCATGTCTCTGATTTAATATCAAGCTCCTTGATCCATTTTGAGTTAACTTTTGTGCATGGCGAGAGATAGGGATTCAGATTCATTTTGATGCAAATGGATTTCCAGGTTTCTCAGAACCAATTGTTGAAGATGCTATCCTTCCTCCATTGCATGCTTTTAGCCCCTTTATCAAATATAAGATAGTTGTAGTTTTGTGGATTGGTTACTGTGTCCTCTATTCTGTACCATTGGTCCACCCGCCTGTTTTGGTACCAGTACCATGCTGTTTTTGTTTCTATTGCTTTGTAGTATAGTTTGAAGTCTGGTATCGCTATACCACCTGATTCACACTTCCTGCTTAGCATTGTTTTTGCTATTCTGGGTCTTTTATTATTCCATATGAATTTTATGATTCTTTTATCTATTTCTACAAGAAATGCTGTTGGGATTTTGATTGGTATTACATTGAACTTATAGAGAACTTTTGGTAATATCGCCATTTTGATGTTGTTAGTTCTGCCTATCCATGAGCAGGGTATATTTTTCCATCTTCTAATGTCTTCTTCTATATCTTTCTTTAGGGTTCTGTAATTTTAATTATATAAATCTTTCACCTCTTTTGTTAGGTTGATTCCCAAGTATTTTATTTTTTGGGGTGATATTGTGAATGGAGTAGTTGTCCTCATTTCCGTTTCAGAGGATTTGTCGCTGATATACAGGAATGCCTTTGATTTATGCGTGTTGATCTTATATCCTGCCACTTTGCTGAATTCATTTATTAGCTCTAATAGCTTCTTTGTAGACCCTTTTGGGTCTGCTAGGTATAGGATCATATCATCTGCAAATAGTGATAATTTAAGTTCTTCTTTTCCTATTTTTATGCCTTTAATTTCTTTCGTCTGTCTAATTGCTCTGGCCAGTGTTTCGAGGACTATGTTGAACAGAAGTGGTGAGAGTGGGCATCCATGTCTTGTACCAGATCTTAGAGGGAATGCCTTCAATTTTTCTCCATTCAGAATGATGCTGGCCTGTGGCTTATCATAGATTGCTTTTACAATGTTGAGGTATGTTCCAGTTATCCCTAATTTTTCTAGAGTTTTGAACATAAAGGGATGCTGAACTTTGTTGAATGCTTTTTCTGCATCTATCGAGATGATCATATGGTTCTTATTTTTAAGTCTATTGATGTGGTGAATAACATTTATTGATTTCTGTATATTGAACCAGCCTTGCATCCCAGGGATGAATCCTACTTGATCATGGTGTATAATTTTTTTGATATGTATTTGAATCCGATTCGCCAGAATATTATTGAGGATTTTTGCGTCAAGGTTCATTAGAGATATTGGTCTGTAGTTTTCTTTCTTTGAAGTGTCTTTGTCTGGTTTCGGAATCAGTGTGATGTTGACCTCGTAGAATGAATTTGGAAGTTCTCCCTCTTTTTCTATTTCCTAAAATAGCTTGAAAAGTATTGGTGTTAGTTCCTCTTTAAAGGTTTTGTAAAACTCTGCTGTATACCCATCCGGTCCTGGGCTTTTCTTAGTTGGTAATATTTTGATGGTTTCTTCTATTTCCTCTATTGTTATTGGTCTGTTTAGGTTGTCTATATCCTCCTGACTCAATCTGGGCAGATCATAAGACTTAAGGAATTTATCTATGCCTTCACTATTTTCTATTTTATTGGAGTATAAGGCTTAAAAATAATTTCTGATTATCTTCTGTATTTCTGAAGTGTCTGTGTGATATTTTCATCCCGTATGTTAGTAATTTGAGTTCTCTCTCTTCTTCTCTTCGTTAGCATGGCTAAGGGTCTGTCAATTTTATTTATTTTTTCAAAGAACCAACTTTTAGTTTTGTCAATTTTTTCAATTGTTTCTTTTGTTTCAATTTCATTAATTTCAGCTCTATTATAATTATTTCTTGCCTTCTACTTCTTTTGTTGTTGTTTTGCTCTTCTTTTTCTAGGATTTTGAGATGAAGTATGAGATCATTTATTTGTTGTTTTTTTTTTCTTTTTTTGAGGAATGAACTCCAAGCAATGAATTTTCCTCTTAGAACTGCTTTCAATGTGTCCCATAGATTTCGATATGTTGTGTCTGTGTTTTCATTTAACTCTAGGAAGTTTTTAATTTCCTCCTTGATGTCTTCTAAAACCCATTGATCAATCAGCAACCTATTGTCCATTCTCCAAGTGATGCTTGATGTTTCCTTCGTTCTTTTATCATTGATTTTCAGTTTTATTCCATTATGATCAGATAAGATGCATGGTATTATCTCTACCCCTTTATATTGTCTAAGAGTTGCCCTGTGACATAATATATGGTCTATTTTTGAGAAGGTTCCATGTGCTGCTGAGAAAAAAGTGTAAGTACTTGATGTTGGGTGGTATAGTCTATATATGTCAATTACGTCTAGGTTGTTAATTGTGTTATTGAGTTCTATAGTTTCCTTATTTAACTTTTGTTTGGAAGATCTGTCCAGTGGTGAGAGAGGTGTGTTGAAGTCTCCCATGATTATTGTATGGTGGTCTATTAGACTCTTGAACTTGAGAAGAGTTTGCTTGATGAACACAGCTGTACCATTATTTGGGGCATATATATTTATGATTGTTATGTCTTGTTGGTGTATGGTTCCCTTGAGCAGTATGAAGTGTCCTTCTTTAACCCTTTTGATTAACTTTGTCTTGAAATCTACTTTATTAGATATGAGTATGGACACTCCTGCTTGTTTCTGCAGTCCATATGAGTGGTATGATTTTTCCCAACCTTTCACCTTCAGTCTATGAATATCTTTTCCTATCAGATGCGTCTCCTGTAGGCAGCATATTGTTGGGTCTTGTTTCGTGATCCATTCTACTAGCTTGTGTCTCTTAATTGGTGAGTTTAAGCCATTAACATTTAGGGTTGTTATTGAGATATGGTTTGTTCTTCTAGCCATATTTGTTTATTGATGTTACTAAACCTGATTTGTTATCCTCTTTGACTACTTTCCCCCCTTTACTGTCCTACCTCCCATTGTTGGTTTTCAATGTTATTTTCCATTTCCTCTTCCTGTAATGTTTTGCCAAGGATTTTTTGAAGAGATGGTTTTCTAGCTGCGAATTCTTTTAACTTTTGTTTATCGTGGAAGGTTTTAATTTCATCTTCTATCCTGAAGCTTAGTTTCGCTGGATACACGATTCTTGGTTGGAACCCATTTTCTTTCAGTGTTTGAAATATGTTATTCCAGGATCTTCTAGCTTTCAGAGTCTGTGTTGAGAGATCAGCTGTTATCCTGATTGGTTTGTCCCTGAATGTAATCTGCTTTCTTTCTCTTGCAGCTTTTAAAATTCTCTCCTTATTCTGTATGTTGGACATCTTCATTATAATGTGCCTAGGTGTGGATCTCTTATGATTGTGCACATTTGGCGTCCTGTAGGCTTCTAGGATTTGGGATTCTGTCTCATTCTTCAAGTCAGGGAAGTTTTCTCATATTATTTCACTGAATAGGCTGTTTATTCCTTTTGTATGGAGCTCTGTGCCTTCCTGTATCCCAATGACTCTTAAATTTGGTCTTTTGATGTTGTCCCATAATTCTTGGATGTTCTGCTCATGGTTTCTTAGCAGACTTGTTGAGCTGTCTATGTTCTTTTCCAGTTGAAATACTTTGTCTTCATTGTCTGATGTTCTCTCTTCTAAGTGATCTACTCTGCTGGTAGTATTCTCAATTGAGTTTTTAAGTTGGTTTATTGTTTCCTGCATTTCTAGCATTTCTATTTGTTTGTTTTTTATTACCTCTATCTCTCTGTGAAATTGATCTTTTACTTCCTGGATTTGTTTGTCAATGTGATCTTTCATTGTCTGATTTTGCTGTCTCATGTCTTCCTTGAGACTCCAGATCATCTGAAGCATATATATCCTGAACTCTCTATCTGACATTCCATCTGTTGCAGCTATTACCTCTTCTAAAGTTGAGTTGACCTGCATTGCTTGTGGTCCTTTCTTTCCTTGTCTTTTCATGCTGCTCACGTTTTTTTCTGCTTGGTGAAACTGTTGTGTTTATGAGATTTTTCCCCTAATTATTTATATTGCTCTTGTATAGTTGAAAAATCTCCCTTGCAGGGCGGGTAGTGGCTGTGCTCCTCCTCTGGTTGGGGTGATCTCTCTATTGCGCTGGTGGGCCGCTAGGCCTGCTCTGCCAGTTGTTCGCAGGTCTGCCCACCCTGCGGGTGCGGGTGGCGGCTCTGCTCTGCCCCCCCTCCAATTGTGGCGATATGACTACCACCCCCTCGGGTATTTGGGCCTGATCCGGATGCAGGTGGCTGCTCTGCTCTGCCCCTACTCCAATTAGAGTGACGTGTCTACCATGCTGGCAGGCCTCTAGGCCTGTTCCCCTGGTGGGTCTCAGGTCTGCCTGACTCTGGCAGTAGGGGGAGTTGGGGGTCGAGAGTCCTTTGGTCCTTGGGGTCACACCCACGGAGAGATTTTGAAGTTTCCAGGTTGTGGGCGGGGCTCTTAGCAGAGCCCGGGGGGCATGGCCATGTGCTGGGCCATGCGGGGACCCTTCTAGCTGAGTCGGGCCACCGGGAGCCACCTGAAGAGCGCGGCAGCTGTGTCTGCATGGCTAAGATCCGGACGGGTGGTTTGGCTGTTCGCAGAGCGAGAGCAGGGCCTCCCGGGAGAGCCGGTATGGCGGGGACGTCTGCCGGTTTGGGCGTCTGCCACTCCACTCCGGGCCGCTGCCGCTTTCAGAAGCTGCTGGTGGCTGCGGGATTGGACCTCTGCGCCCGCCGCGGGGGGGCACCTGTAGAGCAGGGTAGCTGTGGCCGCGTGGTTAGGAACCAGGCAGGTGAGGCGGTTGCTCCCAGAGCGAGCACTAGGCCTCCCAGGGGAGCCCGGATGGCGGAGGCTGACTGCCGGTTAGGGCGGGGAGGGCCAAGTCGCTCTGGGTGTCCGCTGCTTGCAAAAGTGGCTGCTGGCTGCAGGATTTGACTTCTGCACCCGCCGCGGGGCTACCTGTAGAGCCGGGTAGCTGTGGCCGCGTGGTTAGGAACTGGGCGGGTGAGGCGGCTGCTCCCAGAGCAACAGCTAGGACTCCCGGGGGAGGCGCTTGCCGGAGCGGCTGATGGCTGCGGGACTAGACCTCTGTGCCTGCATGGCCGTCCAAGATCCACTTCTCTGGGACAAACTGTCACTTCCAATAAACCTACCAGTTCACGGCAGCTCTCCTCTTAAGGGGATTATGCTAGAAGTTCCTCCGTAGGTAGGCTGCTGCTCTTCCGATGGGTCTTTCTTATCCCGTTAAAGTGGAGACGTTGGAATTGCTGCTTCCTCGCTGGCCGCCATGTTGGATCCCTGTATTAGACATTATTTCTAATGTACATGTATGAAGACATAAATTGGTGTCAACATACTTTATATATAATCAGAGATATGAAAAATTGTGCTTTGTATGTGTAATAAGAATTGTAATGCATTCTGCTGTAATTTATCTTTAAAAAAATCAATAAAAAATTATGTTGGGAGTAAATGAACATAAGAGGTCACATAATGTATGATTGCATTGATAAGAAATATCTAAAATGCTTATATATTTAATGGGAGAAAATAGGGAGTATACTCAAAATCTTTTACAACTGAGGGAGAGAGGGATGACAACAATAATGGGAAACAGAACTATTTGAAATAGTAAAATAGGTTGAGAACAGCTTCAAGAAAGGTTGATGGTTTCTCAATTCTTTGGTGGCATGAAGTTCACTAAGTGCAGCTGAGGTGTTTGTAAGTCACTCTTTTCATTTTTTTTTGAAATAAACTGAAGAGAACAAGGTATTTGGTGCTGGTTTTATGAAGTCACCTACAGACTGGAATGACAGCCTCTGTGATCCCCTTCACTTCCTCAAGCATCAGCATCTGATGAACTTTACAGCACCGCAAATGCACACCCATGAGATCCTCAGTTGAGGCTGATTCCTATCCTCATGTAGCATAAAAGGACATGAGACCTGTAGGGGTTACTTGAACCATTCTCAGAGAGGGACTCTGACCATGCTTGCTGAGAAGCCCCTCGAAAATATGGAAGATAGTTGAGGAAACAGTGAGTTCCCTCTTTGTTTGGAGGTGATCACAACTGCCAGGTCCTCCCAGTACTCAAGGCCATTGAGGGGATGTTTTGTTCATTATAAAAAAACATGATTTAGGTAAAATCCTCATCTTGTTCTTCATTAGGGATGCAAAATTATCAGGAAGGAAAAAAATATTTGAATGTAGGAGATTCTCCTTCACTGGTTTAAAGAGAATTCTACTCCATGCTGGAGTCTCAAGGGGATGACTTTTGGAGCCCTTGCCACATCACCTGCTTCTTTCTTCATCCTCCTCCTCCATCTCTGCACAGTTGGGGCCTGATCTGTCTGAGGTGGAGGACTCAATGCAGGGACTTAGCCCTTCTAGTCCTTCAATGACACTCATGGGTATCATTGTTTTCTCTGTGTCTCCCCTCTGGGATTTGAGGCCCAGGCAGGGAAGTCACTGAACCAGATCTCATGACAGAATCCCACAATCACCTGCACTGAAATAGCAACATATTGTCAGAAAGGGCAAAGCTTGGTAGCTGCATCAGCTAGTATATTGTTCTCAAACTATTATTTTTCAGGAACAGTTTATATTCAGAGGTCTTAAAAAGAATCTTTGGCCCCCAGTTTGTCAGTTTGCCCTCCCTAATTCTTGGTTCAAGTCTGGAGGTGATGCTACTTTTTTTCATTTATATTTGTCATTTTGAAATGACATTAAATCCCATGGGCTTCATCTCTCTTCACAATGTGAGCATAGTGGTGCATTGAACAACAGGAAGATGTAAGTGGATCACCTGGTTGACAATATTGGAAGGAGGTCTTAGTTAATAGTGTCTTTGAAGCTCAGACCACTAATGCAACTCAATAAATAGTAATGATTAGAATTAATATTCTCTCTCTCTCTCTCTCTCTCTCTCTCTCTCTCTCTCTCTCTCACACACACACACACACACACACATACACACACACACACACACACACACACACACACACACACAATACTAAACCTTGGTTTTAAATTGCTGGTTTCTGGCTGGATTATAGGTAACAGATACAATGACTTAGAAAGATATTAAAGAACAATTATGCTTGTTTCCTGCTTTTTTGTCCTTATTTTAATCCATCTTCTGCATATGAGAGAAAATTTGACTTTCTGGGTCTGGCTTAACATGTTTTCTAGTTCCATCTATTGACCAGATAATGCCATAATTTTATTCTTTTTTATGATAGAGTAAAACTCCATTGTGTGTACATACTTTTTATTTTATTTATTTTATCCATTTGAGAGTAGACAGGCATCTGAACTGGTTTCATAACATGGCTATTGTGAACTGTGGTGCTATAGACATTGGTGTGGCTGGGGAGGAATTCCATGAAAATAGAAGAGAAATCAGTGGAATAGAACAAGGGGATAAAGGAGTCAGTGGGGTCGGGGCAGGGGACTAGAAAAGGGAGGAACAGTGGAATGAAATTGACAAAATTGTCCAATATACACCTATGAATATACCACAGTGATTTTACCTTTGTATATGTCATGTACTAATTTAAAGAGAACTACAAACAAGTAGAAGAAAGACCAATAGAGAAAAGGAAATGGAGAGGGAGGAGGTGAGGGAAAGGGAAAATACTGGGGACTGAATTGGAAAAAGTTATATTCCATGCTTATAATTATGTAAAAATGAGCCTGAATGTTTAACTACAGTGCACTAATAAAAATTATAAAAAGAAAGAAAGTCAGAAATACTTACTTAATTTATGATTTTTTTGGCCATGAAGTGTCTTATCAAATGTAAGGCCCAGAATAGGTGAAGTTCTGTATACATACCCAATCGCTTCAGAACAACCATTCAACTTCACATAATCATAAGTTATGCTGAATATCTACCATTTACACTTCAGATTGTTCTCTTGCTGCCATTCGTACCTCTGAGACAGTGATTCCCAAGTATAAATTCTTTAAGTTTCATGACATCTGTCTCCTCAATTGTGTCCCTAGGGCCTCCCCTACATCAGTTCCTACCAGTCCTTCAAAATATGTGTTTGAGGAACAGTAAAGGATGCCATAGGGACAGAGAGGGTGTTACCTACCCAGGACGAGTGTGTTTAAGACATTGGATGCAGAGAAATCTGACCCCAAGTGGTGATATATAATATAATATCTTCAGAATTAGTGGAAATAATACCATAAGGATGGGTGAAGGAATAATGCCCCTGATATTGCCAATAGTATTTGCTAAGAATAGAAAAAATTAAATTTGATTATTCATAACAATAACAAGGAGAACTTGCATTTGACCTCAGGGTGCAGTAGGTAGAAGATTAAGAGAAGAAACTGGAGATAATTCTCCATAAGAAGAAGGAAAGATGTGGACAGATAATTAAAATGTCAAAACCCAAGAATGTGCATTTTACTGTAGAGGTCATATGGAGATGCTCAGCTGGTAACAATGAGAGGTTTCAAGATTCAGTTCAGAATGGATTGAAGGGAAACCTGAGGCAATACTTGAGACTATGTGACTAGTTAGGCAGCAAATGATCAATTTTGGGAGAAATATATTCTGTGAGATTCCTGATGTGGAAGAGATGGAAAAGAAGTAGTGTGAAATCAGGATGAAAGTGTCATCTGATATGACTCCTGATGTTTTTGGGGAGATTAGTATCAATTCTTATAATCGAAATCTTAATTTTCCAGTCAAATATTTGACATTAATTTTTAGGGTTATCTGTGAAGAAGAAAATGCTTTGTGGAAATTGCAAGAGTATACAATTTCTGACAAGGAATTTTTATTTTGTAATTATATTTACTTAAGTGTTTGATGAAGATTTAAACTAAGCATGTATTTGGTAAGATCTACAATCTCAAATAATGCCAAGCCATCATTAGCAGAGTGATTTACCACTGAGTTTGAGTTTAAGCAATATGTTCATGAGTGATCTGGAGAAAAAAAAGTCTCATCCCAAAGGAACATGGGGATGATTGATTTGTCTCCAGTTATCTTTCATGTTGTGATGGTAAGACGTCCTGCAGAAACAAGGGTCTTTTCCCTGAATTCTCTGAGGCTTTGGAGAGCCTGGAGGGTGAGTTGCCTTGGCCACCAGGAGGCACTATGGAGCTGGTTTGTGAGGCATTACCAAAAATGGTGCAGGTGAGAACATCAGTTTCTCTAGGTTATGAAACAAACTTATTATAATTTGGTTGAAACAATCATATGTCTGAATGCCCTCTATTATTTCTTCATGATTTCCTGAGCTTGGCTCCCTTACACTGTTTTTCTCTTTTAAGCCACCTTCTGTCACACCTGATAGTGCTTTTATACTCAGAATGGATGGAGACAGGAACTGAAACAGGAAGAGAACAACATTTGGGCCACAAAACTCTGCCACTGGGGAATTAGAGGAGTCAATTGTTACAATAATCTTTCTAACATAGAACTCCAGGATACAGAACTCTAAGGGAATTTACTGTGCTGAGGGCCATTATATCTTATACCTGTGTCTCTATAATCAGAGGGCTGATTCATGGTTCACATAAAGTTGCCATGAGGAGACCCTTGTGACTGTCACTTTCCCATGGTTCATAGGCATTTGTTCATTTGTAGCCCAACCTCATACTTATCTATCATTGTGCCCCCATTTCTAAGAACATGTAGTCAGTTGTATCCTCCATCTCTACTGTAGCCCTGGTTACAAAGTCTGCCCTAGAAGCATCGCTGAAACATTTGATTATACTGCTGCCTGAAAACCCCATCCCTCACTGAAAAAACACAAAACTATGATGGCAGATAGTAATTAGTTCTCAGGGATCTGACACTAATCCTGGTCTTTCAGTTCTAGAAACATGGCTTTCCTGAGCATCCCTGAACCTAATGATTGTGGCATCATCACTGCTTCTCAGGGGAGTACATCAAGGTTCTTACACGTGGTAGTTATCACCCATTTTCTACTGCCTAGCTTACTGCTTGCCTGTCATTGAGGGTGACATCTCAAAGACACTACTGCCTTTAGCACTGAGGGCATGGGTGGCTTCTAAGATTTGTAGACATATCTCTAAAGTCTCTCATTTCAAAACTTGAGAAAAACAAACATTAAACATGATTATATCTGCACAGGTATACATGCTTGCAGGAGAGACTCTCTCTCTAGGGAAAGTATCATTCAGCAAGGAGGAGGTTTTGATTTGTTCACAGCTTCTGAGATAGTCTAGGAATTTCAGGGTTGTCCCTTGCAGACAGCAGAATCAGATCTTTGGACTGTCCTGTTCCCCTGTGATGCTCTTTCCTGGTCCTTTTGGTACCTATTCTCATCCAGGTGAATAATTTTCTTTTCACTAAGATCTCAGTGATACATTAAAGTACAAATAATTATGTTACTGAATGCTAAAAATATTAATATAATTAAAACACATTTTTAATTTTTAAAGTAGAAAATAAAAGCAAAGTACATATTTTACTGGCTCTTTAAAAAAATAGTCAACATTGGGGACTAGAAACAAATTATTATATTTTTTCCTGTGTTTTTCTTTCCAGAAATGTCTAGAATGTAACATTACAACAGGCTATTTCCAAAGTAACCCAGTCTCACTCATAGCCAATCATGAACTCACTCTGTGTAAAAGATTTCTATACGATAGAAATGTGGTACAAGCTTCATGTGCAATTATAAATTTTCCAGTATCAAAAAAGAAAAACAGTTAAAAATTATTATGAAATGTAGTAAAACCAGTACTCAGGAAATGTCTTGTAAATAACTGCAAATGCCTACATAAAAAAGAAAGCAAAACAAAAAGATCTCAATTATCAAAATTATTTTCCACTTTCAGGAAGTAGAACCAAAGATCCTGTTAAACCCAAACTAATATAAAGAAGGAGGTAGTAAAGATTTGAAGAGAGGAAAGCAAAATATACTCACTGGTCTTAGTCTAGACTAGTTCTAGAAAGCAATATCCATTGTTCCTACCACCAAGGAGAAAAGTGCTTTGTGCATGTGGCTCTTCTTTCCCATTATGTTCAGACTTCTGCTTACATCTATACTCCAATTCCATTTATTTAAGATACCCCACCACTTAGATATAATTAGCCCTTTGGCTGCATCTAAGGTTGGGCTTTCTTTGTGCTCTTCTGAGCTGAGCACCTACATGATAAGTCAAGCTTTCTCTCACTGCTAGATACGGTCTGTCCTGGGAAAGATTCAATGTCTTTATATTTTGTCTAGAATATTTTGCTATCCATGTACTTTCCCATTCCCAATGTTTATGCCAAAGAATTGAGGAGGATTCAGGAGAGGTGCACCAGTCTGTTATAACGGAAAATGGGTAAAAGAAAGAGGAAAGCGAGGGTTTCAGGACTTTCCCACTGATAGCTCTTGGCTTGTGGGTCCCTGCTCTTTGTCACTCTGGTGTGCTGAACCCTTCATTTCACAGTGGAGGAAGGGGCCACAGTGAAAGTGCTTTGTCGCGACCCCCCTTGCCCGCAAGGAAGACGCGACTCAGGAATCTTCTTTCAGCAGTTTATTCAGGCCCTTGATATTCTTCTAATAATTCTTCTACTACTACTCTACTACTTCTTCTACTAAACTTCGGATGCCCCTCCCAGCCTTAATAAATCACCGTGAACCCCAATGCAAAGCTGCCACGTGTACCCTTCTCACAGGGTGCTAGAAAATGACACGCCAACTTTCTCTGATAAGGAGCTGGGAACACGCCAACTCTCTTTGATATGGAGTTGTCCTTCACAGACCACAACGGAGCCAGCGCCATCATGTAATGGCGACCACAGTTCGCAGGAACGGCTCACCACAGCTCCCCCTTTTTGTTTCACTAAGACAATACAGGCGAGAGTAGAGGTCCTATCCCACTGTGCAAAAGTGGCTGCATAGTATGGGCCAGCCCCAGGGGGCGCCTTCCCCAGATCTGACACCATATCAGCCGACGCCTTTTTTCGTGGGGCGGGGCGGAGACACGTCAAACCCGCATGCAATAGGACATCCTCCCCTTGAGGTCCCTCTTCTCAATGGATCACTCAAGTGCAGTGCCTTGCCTCGCATCCTGTATCGTGACGATGGTGAGTAAGAGGGAATAGCTGAGGTTGAACTGTGGCTGTCTAGAAGTACAACTACAAACAAGTTGGCAGCACCCTGAAAGAAAGGCACGGACTTTAAAGTGATAGATAAAGACCAGTGTGGAAACCCTTCTGTGTGCAATGGCAACAAGACCTGCAGAGTGCAAGGGCTTTCCAGCAATAAGAGAAAGACAAAAGAAGGACATGTCATACCCAGTGCAATGTTATAATAACTTGGGGTGCAACGACCATGTCAAAGGCACTAGTGTAGAAACCCATCTGCGTGCAATGGTAGCAAGACCGGCAGAGTGCAAGGGCTTTCTGACACTAAGAGAATAACGAGGAAAGACATGTCAATCCCAGTGCAATGTTATAAGAACTTGGGGTGCAATGACCATGTCAAAAGTTTAGTGCTTAAGATGCGCAAGCCAGACCTGTGGCGAGTTGCCAGTTTCTAAAGCAGCAAGAGCTTGTATGATCATAGCCTTATCTTGAGCACTACGAGCTTTAAGGCGACAGAGAAACCACAAACAGAGGAACATACCAAAACAACACAGTGCACCAAAAATGCCTACTCCCACCCACTCTTTAAAAAAGGAAAAAGCAGAAGATATCCAATTGGTGAATTGACCCAGAGTCACGGGATCGACACGGGTACTATTCAAGACAGCTATTTGGGTTAGTTGAGACTGGATCATGTCTTCCGCTTCCATGGACCAATTCCCGGCCAGATATCCACCAATGATGTGGGAAGCATTGCTGGAATCATTAAATCTGACAGAGGTTATACATAAATGTGCACGTTGGTCCATGCAGCCTAAAAGTACTAGGTCAGCCAATTCTTCTACCTGAGCTTGAAGAAAATCTATTTTCTGGTTGGTAGCTAAAATCCCTGACAAAATATGTTGATTAATCGCATTTTGCGATTCAAGTATAGTGGACGTTTGTTGAACAACTTGATTAATAGTGGCAGCAGTTTGTACGTGACTGGCCATGGCTACTCCGGCCGTAACTGCTGCAGCAGCAGATGCTGCCACGGCTGTCACTATAGCTGCTGTGATTCCAAAATCTCTGCGGACTCTAAGTAGCTCTACAATAGGAAAGCTATCTGAATCCGCAGTGACTGGGATTGGGACAAAAGTTGGAATTTTCATAATTACTGCTACAGTCCAAGAACCATTCCAACACTCAGATAAGAAACAGGTAATAATAGAACAATCCAGCATCCCCGATGAGGTGTGATTAGCTAAAAGGAACAGGAACGGGGATTGGATACAGACCAGGAGGCAATGTGGCATAATGTAACAGAGAGTTGAACGAAACAGATGTAAGCCTATTACTTCGTTCACTCTCCTTAGTAGTGCCAGAAACGTTAGCCAGCCAACTTTTGGCTCCTAGTAATTGAGCCAATGCAAAAATATCGGCTGAAGCCCCCTTCTCATTGGAAATGAGCCATTGAAACCAGGACCAACCTGTTCCTGTAGAGGAGTTGGCATTGTTGTTAAAGTTATAAACATATCTCTTCAGGGGGGGGGAAAAGGAGAAACCTTTAGTAACTTGATTTTTCTCCCAAGAATGATCCTGACAAGGCGTAAATGTTGGGGGAAAACCAAAATTAGGAGTACAGTAAGGAGAGGCCTTGAAATAAGTGGCATTACAAGTACTATTAGAAGAAGGAGGCATTGGGATTAGTACCTCGGAGATAATAGCCAAAGTAGTTATGTTTAAAACAGAGCTAGTTGCGGGGGTCCCTGAGCCTGATTGCTTCCATGAAACTACTTGGCTCAATACAGCACTGAGAATACTCCCTGAGACTCGACTGGACCGCAATGGGTCCTCCCAGTTAGTCAAATTTTTGGTCTTAAGGCTAATACAATTAGTGTTCCCAAGACTGAAACAAAAAACTCCTGTGAGATTAACTTGAGACTGATTAAAAATATTTTCCATGTCCCCTCTAGGAGAGGTACAAGGAGCAGACATCTCACATGAGGTAGAAAAAAGAGTGGGGAGGACACTAGAATTACTATGAACTGGCATTGGCATTGGCCATGCCCGTGCCACTGCCCACCACTGCATTGGTGCCATCTGTACCGTTGGCACCAGCATCAGAGCCAGAGCACTCATCAGAATGAAGCTCCTCATCATGGGACCGTTGTGGCACCTCCTGCTGCTGGTTAGTAGATCTCGAGACTCTTCTTGTCAGGCGTTCAGGGATCCACAGCGGCTCCGTGCGATCCTGGGGAAAAACACATACAGATCCTCGTGCCCATGTCAGCACGGGGTCAGGGCCGTTCCATTGGCCCGTAAGAACATCCTTCCACTTAACATAGCCAGTCACAGAGGGCTGAGGAAACACATGTCTATCGGCCGCAGAGCGGCCATGAATATCCAAATTCAAAAAATTAATGGTAAAAAGAGCTAAGGACAGGCGTTCTTTAGGAGTGTGGTCAACTCCTATTCCCCTTTTTTGTTTTTTTAATGTTTCTTTTAAGGTGCGGTGGGCACGTTCAACAATGCCTTGCCCTTGAGGATTGTAAGGCAACCCATGAGCAAGGTGTACTCCCATAGTAGAACAAAAAGATGTAAACTGTCTGCCCGTATAAGCAGGTCCATTATCAGTCTTAAGGGATGCAGGTGCACCCCATGCTGCCCATGCCTCTAAGCAATGAGTAATAACATTACGTGCCTTTTCTCCCGATAAAGCAGAAGCATGAATAATTCCAGAGTATGTGTCAATAGAAACATGTACATATTTGAGGTTACCAAAGTCAGGCACGTGAGTTACGTCCATTTGCCAGACGACCAATGGCTTCAATCCTCGTGGGTTTACACCATAAGTAGGAGGATGAAGAAATGTGATACAATGGGGACATTGTAATACTATCTGACGAGCATCCGCTCTTGAGATGGAAAAACGTCTGCGCAGTGTCATAGCATTGACATGAAAGGTATGATGAAACAATTTAGCTTCTTCTAAGGAGGAGGCCAAGCATACCAACTGGCTTCTAGTTGCCGAGTCAGCACAGGCATTACCCTGTGATAACGGGCCAGGAAGAGAGGTGTGAGCCCGAATGTGCATTGGATAGAAAGGGGCAGTACGGCTACGGATAAGCTGTTGAAGCTGATTAAAGTAAGCAGACACAGTACGGGTGTCACTAATAGCTCCTACAGCCTCCAGAATTTTGAGCGCCTGCACCACATAGATGGAGTCCGAAATGAGATTGAAAGGAAAAGAACACTGTTTAAAAACTTCAATGACAATTTGTAGTTCTACCCATTGTGGATTTCCAGGAGCAAATTGATGCTGGACAGGGGGAGAGTCATTAATCACATAAGCTCCCATTCCAGACTTAGAGCCATCAGTAAAAATATTAACAGCCCCCGGAATTGGAGTGGGTGAAGTTACTTTAGGGAAAATGATAGGATGCTCTTTAACAAAATGGAGTAATGGATGAGAAGGGTAATGATTATCAATATCCCCTTGAAACGAGCAACATAGAATGGCCCAGTTGTCCAGAGTAGCACACAAAACATTAAGTTGAACTTTAGAATAGGGTATGATAAGAGAAGAAGGTGCTTGTCCAAAAAATTGAATGCTCTGTTGGATCCCTCTAAGTGCTAATGCTGCAACAGCATCAGGATAGTATTCTAAAGATTTTCCTGGGGATACATGTGGGTGGATCCATAGTAAAGGCCCATCTTGCCACAGTACTCCAGTAGGCTGCCGCATAGTGGCAAGCACACATAACTGGAAAGGTTTATCACTCTGGAGCCTGCATAGAGTAGCATGTTGTATAGCTTCTTCTACTTTTATAAGGGCCGCTCTGGCCTCTTTAGTGAGGGTACGAGGGGAAGTAAGATCTGGATCACCCTTAAGAATAGCATACAAAGGCTGGAGCACGATATTAGGAATATGTAAATAACCTCTTATCCAATTAATATCTCCCAACAGTTTTTGAAAATCATTTAAAGTTTGGAGATCTTGAGTTCTTATAGTAACCTTTTGTGGTTTTAACATGTCATATGTAATCGTCGCTCCCAAATACTTAATGAATCCCCTGTTTGAACCTTCTCAGGTGCAATATGTAATCCATACTGAGCTAACAACTTCACCAAGTCTTTATAGGCCTCATTAACTGACTGTTCTAATTTGGCTGCCAATAATACATCATCCATATAATGAATAATCTTGATGGAAGGATATTGTTGTCTGAGAGGTGCGAGTGCCTTCCCTACATACATCTGACAAATCGTAGGACTGTTAGACATTCCCTGTGGTAAAACAACCCACTCAAACCTTTGATCTGGTTCCTCGTGATTACACGAGGGAAGGGTGAAGGCAAAACGCTGTGAGTCTTTAGGATGCAAAGGAATAGAAAAGAAACAGTCTTTAATGTCAATAGCAATGATATGCCAGCCCTGAGGAACAGAGGAAAGCAGCGGCAGCCCTCTTTGTTTGGGCGTGGAAACTTCGTCCTGAAACACCCCCGCCATACGGAGGCGGATGGGGAGGCTGTCTGTTCTTGAGCCCTTGCTTATCTCTGTTCCCTGTACCTAAACTCCCTAGCTGCGGAGACAGCGTCTCCAGCTCCTCCTCTTCATTATTTTCTACCTCTGACCCACTTTTGCATGGGGGCGTGCGCAGCACACTGAGATCTCGATACAGTCTCCTCCCGTTCTCCACGCCCCGCACACTCCCCTCTTCCTGAGACACTTCGCTCTCTGTTGTTTCTGATTTTTCTTCATGCAATTGTTCTAAAACCTCTTGCCCTTTAACAAGCGCTTCTTGGCATCTGCAATCCGTAAGGCAACTACGGACCATCTTCCAGAGGGGTATCACCCCGCCCTCTAGCATGCCCTGCTCACGAGCAAAGTCAAGGTCTTTGCCTAATTTATCCCAGCTGGGTGTAGTGAGGCTGCCCGAAAATGCAAACCACGGTGCAGCTGTATCTACCCTCTGTAAAAATTTTTCCAAGGTGCGATGCTTCACCTCCAGTCCCTTGGAACGTAAAAGGCCATCGAGGGCTAGAAGGAGTGGACTTGAAGTCACAGCTCCCATAACGCAACACAAGAAAACACAGAAATCGAAAGTGAAAGTACACAAAACAAAATGAACATACACAGAAAGAGAACAAAAATTCAGAGTGCAATTGCTATAAGATGTAGCACCCTCTCTTTACAGAGGAGCTTCCCGCTTTTTAACAGCGGGTCCCACGTTACCTGGGACTTACCGGTGCACCTCCCTGACTGCTGAAAGTTCTGGTTCCTGGGTGTTTCTTTGTTTCTTTTCTCCCGGGTCTCGGCAGAAACCCGGGAGAAAAAAACAATCACACTGGTAGGTATTTTCGAGCTGTTAACAACAAAATTCCTGGTGCTACCTCCCAAACTCTGATGATTGGAAGTTCTTGGCTCTTAGTGTCACTGATCTTCTCAGGTACCATCTCTGACAACATAGAATCCCTGAGTATCTCAGGTCTCCAGTCTGAGGGTGAGGCTGATTACTATTGTTCAAGGAGGAACAAAGGCCTCACTGATCATATGGTGCATCCGACCCATGTGAGTCTACGACATAAACCTGCACTTATCCTCCCATAATGCTGATCCTCCCATGACTAAGTTCTTGTGACAATCAGTGTGGGTTACTATGGCAAAAATAACAGTGTCCATGTCTGAGTGTCTGACTCTCAGACAACATAACAGCTTTAAATGATCAGCAAGAGTTGTGTTTTAGATATTTTTTTCTTACTGTTGTGACAAAAAGACCCGACAAGAACAATTTTAAGGAGTAAAAGTTTATTTGGGGCTCACATTTTCAGAGATCTCATTCCACAGATAGATGACTTTATTCCTTGAGGCTCAAGATGAACCAGAACATCAGGGCAAAAGAGTGTGGTGGAGGAAATCAGCTTAGAATATCACACTAGGGGGCGGGTGGTGGGAGACAGAGAGAATGCACTTTTCTCCACATGGAACAAATATAATCTAGAAAGGCATGCCTCTAGGGACCCAAGTTCTCTAGCCACAACCAACCTGCTCACAGTTACTGTACACTGAATCCCTATCATTAATCATTATCATTAATCCCTATCATTAATACCTATTAATGTACACATGAGCTTTTGGGGGACATTTAATCTAAACCATAAGAAGTTCTGTCCTTGTGTTTCATATTTGAGAGCCCTATTTGCACACCATCAGTTACATTCCATGTGAGTATGCAATAGGATATGTTCATTTTGTATTGTCAAGGTTTTTGAAGCCCTAACTTAATCTAAATTTATAATACTTCATCATCTTACAAAGAAATAATTATGAGTCTGAAATCTGATAATCTTTAGCTTTGGCTTATAACTCCATTTATCTACATAATTTAAGAGATCAGTGCATTAAATGATTACTAGTATATTCTTTTGGACATATTAACACACAAAAATGCAATTTTCTTATATCAGTTCTATGTTTCTTTTTAATGCTAATTAAAACTCCATTGTATAGGTGAACTAGGTGGCTTATCCATCTGTCAGTCATTGGATATATGAGTGTTTAAAATCTTGGCATTTATGAGTAATTCTGCTACATTCTTTGGTCTATTTCTACATATTCTGGCCCAAATTTATTATTACCTGTCATTTTTAATAAAGCCATCCTGAATGGAAATTAATTTGTATCTCATTATGGATTTGCTTGCATTCTAAGGACTAATGACACTAAGAATTATTCAAAATACTTGATTCCACACAGCCTCAGAGCATCTGGACAATCACCTGATGAGGAATACATAAGTAAATTATATGAATAAATAAAAATTGTGCAAAGGGAATGAAATACATGATAAGTTGTTTGAAATGGGCTTAGGATGAACTTCAACATGAGGAAGCAAACTCAACACACTTTCTTGTCAGAAAGAAGCATATATTCAGCCCTTTCAAAAGATGAATGAATAAGAGAAATGAAGCAGAATTACTTAGTCAAGAAGGAGAATGACTTTATGACATTTGCCAGTAAATGGATGGGCCTGGAGACTATCATGTTAAGTGAAATAAGCCAATCCCCAAAACTAAAGTTTGAATATTTTCACTGATATGTGGAAATTAACACAAATAAGAGGTCAGTTTGTGAATAAATCTTCAGGTTGGTAGGAAATGATCTGGAATATGCTGTGCCCACATCTCAAGGAAGTCTGAAAATTTAGCTTTTTGCACATAGAGCAGCGAACCTAGATGTTCCTTTCACTGCATGGTCTACTCCTCCCAAGAGTTCACTCTTGTGTCTGGAGGCAGGCACAAATTAACACCTTCCAAACAAATCCTAGTTTTTTGTTTCTGTCAAGTGTACCTATAAGTCCCATGTGGTAAAGTCTTGATTTCCAGTTCATGATGCTATTTGGAGGTGGTGGGACTTTTAAGAGACAGAGACTGGTGGGGCTCTAACTTTGAAAGGGATACTGGAACCTCAGCTCCCTACCCTTTTGCTCTTTTTTTGCATTTGGCAATGAAGTGAATACTTCTTCTCTTTTACAAATACTTGCTATAATGTGCTGCCTAGATACAGACTCAAAAGTGATTTCTGCTCTAGGTCATGAAAAATTGGAAAATATGAGTTGATTTTTCTCAAGTATTTAGTTATAGAACTGACTCACAGACCTAGCCACAGGAAGTGTTCTACAAGCATCTCAAATGAAGAACCAGTATGAAAACATTTATCAGACCACCTAAGTGTCATTAAATGTAAGCTATAAGATAGAGAAAGACCATATTTGAATGAAAAATAGATGTCCAGAAGTCATACTAAATAAATTAATGGGGTTATTATTACTACTATTATCTTGATTCTATCACTATAGGATTAAGACAGGGGAAAGAAATTAAATTATGACAATAAGAGAAGTAAGAAAAAATCATATTAAAAAATAGACATTGACTAGATCTGAACAAGTGAGGACAAATACAAGATTGTCCTTGAGGCTTTTCTGAGAGAAGTTGTTTTGAATTTTTGTGCCATCTGCATCACTGTGAGTGTAGAAATGCATTTTTTCATCAGGCACAATGACTTCTTCTAGTTGATAAATCAATGAGCATTCACTTGAAACAATGTAGGATTTTTAGCAAATGTGGTCATGAAGCCACAAAGTAGCATAAACAAGAGGAAGTTTAGAAAATATTCTAATAATGAGGAAAAAAAGGAACTTGAGAATTTGAGCAGGGTCCAGGGAGGGTAAAAATATGTTATCATCTTACACTGAGGACAAGGATTTTCTTCATTCTCCTTCTTTTTTGACTCTTGCTGTCTAAGTCACTACAGCCCAACCTGTGCACTCATGTATCCTTCATGGCACATTGCAGTGCTACTCCCCAGGAATGTAAATGTCTGCACAAGCCACATCTGAAATCCTCTTCAGTCCTTCCTGTACTCTCTCTTTGGGCCAAACAAAGAGGTGCTAGTCTTTCCTATACCTACAATCATCTTATCACTTGGGTCCCAGAACAGAAGATGGTAGTCAGTATGTTTATACTTACTGCATGAATGATTAAGTAAAAATGCATACATAATGAACAGCCAGCCTTAGCTGATAAAGTTTTTTCATGATTATTTTACCATTTATTCCTTGATTGATCGGGATCACCTGGGTTTTATCGTGAGCTCTTCTCTCTTATTAGTATCCACATTCCTCATTACTGACTCCTCTCAACAGCCTGGACCCCCATCTTCAACACCAAGGTGGCAGCATGCCACTAGAGAAGATTGCAGTGAACACATTTTGAACAAAGAAGCCAAAGTTTCTGACTCCTTCCCAAGTATTTAGTTATCTTATGCATAGAGAAACTATCTAATTGTCATATTTTTCACATTATTCAATAGTAATAGCATCTGCCTATTTATTCAAACAAGAAATGTCCTGTTCCTAATAGAGTCTTCCTTTATCACCCAGCAGGTCCTTAAGGTTAACATGTTATGAAGAATCCACCTTTGAACAGAACTCTGATGAATCTCCCCATCCTGTTTTCCCTTCTCATTGCTTCTGTATGGACAATTAATTTCTTAATAAACATTTTTTAGAATCTCCAGCAATGCAATATAAGTATAATATATATACACACACAATGTCTGTCCTCTAAATTTTCAGATATATATAGACAAACACATACATACACATAATTTCTGAGGATTCAACCTTCTTCTCAGGGACTCCCACATGCTAAGCAAGTACTCTACTGGTGTGCAACATTCCCAGCTACCCTCATTCAATTTTACAACTCAACTGAAAGTACAATTCCCCTGAGAAGCCCTCTTAATGTCCCATATGGTAAGTTTCAATTGTTTAGAATTTGTATTTTGGTACAGCTTGTCACATTCACAATATTGTGTTTTTTTCTTCCCTATATTACATAATTCTAAAATGACAATGAGCATGCTAATATTGATGAAATTGTGCTTTACTCAGGCATTCCAGAAAAAGCAGTGTGTCCAATGATGGTGGCCAATTCTGTGGCATTCAGCTCTATACTTCTGAGGACACTAAAGATTAATCTATGTCCAGAAGGTGGTGAAGAGGAGCTGTGCAGGTCCTTACATTGTGTTTTTCATGGGTGGCTAAGGTCTAACAGAGGCTGAGCTGCTTCCTGTGCTTTCCAAGGAGGTCTTCAGACTGGTGCTCTCAGGGACTGGTGATGGCTCCTGAGGAGGATCCTGTGCAAGGTTTCTAATAGCTACTCTGTCTATGACATTTCCTATGTTGAAACTCAGAACAGTCATCTCTCTCAGTATCCTTTCACTTCAGATCATCTCTAAGGCTCATAATTTATTACTGTACTTAATTTACATGAACTACCTTTATTTCCCCTTGAGTGAACTAGAGAGGATAAGACAAGCCTGGGGTAGTAGAGACCCTCTATGCCCTCACTCATCCTGCTACTTTCTGATTAAACAGGTAGGGACAGGTCTCAGAGACTCAGGACAGACCCATTCTATATAAATTTTTCTAGATCAAACACCAGTATCTTAAATATGTTTCCCACTCCAGCACCCATGATTGTCTGTGTTTTCAGGTTCTCTACCCAGCCTCTGCTGACTCAGCCACCCTCCCTTTCTGCACCTCCTGAAGCCTCTGTCAGACTTATCTGCACCCTGTGGAATGTCTTCAGTGCTGCTGAAAAAGGAAAATGGGGGTACCAGCACAAGGTGGGGAAGCATTCTAGATTTTCCTTGAGATATTACTAAGATTTTGGGAAATTTCTCTGGATTTGGGGACTCTGGTCTCTTCACTGCCTCATTTCTGGGCTGAAGCCTGAGGATGTGGCTGAATATTACTGTGTAATTGGCCATAATAATGTTTTTTTTTCAGAGTGACACAGTCAGATGGGGAAATTAGTATAAAAAAAATCAGCCCACTCTGGATTTTGTACTATACTTCTCCACCAGGTTTAAATTTATATCCCTCTATAATAACATATATTTAAGTAAGTTATGTATCACAATGTCTGTCCTCTAAATTTTTTAATCAGTTTCTGAAATCACAGGAAAACTGAAAAAACTAAACAAAAAATCAAACCAAAACCAAATAACAACAAAAATAAGTATAATAATATTCAAACTTTTCCTTGTGATCCATATGTTGATCTGCATTTATAACCAGAGCCTGTTGAGTTAGATTCCCTCCCCCCCCCAGAAAGAAAGCAAAACAGTTTTCTTCTTGGCCATGATCCAGAGAACGTTCCAACAGGTGGCCATTCCTCCATCACATGGGCTCTCCTCTTGGAAGATTCAGGGAACATCCCACCTGTTTGTCTCCAGTTATTTGTGCTCTGGGCAGTAACAGGCTCTCAGGGATTGAGACAGTAAGATGTGAAATGTTTTGTGAGGATGAAGCATCAGAGAAATTTTAGGCTCAGGGTTGTCCTGGCTTCCTTGCTGGGTATCTGCCTCATCAGTTTGATGTAAAGGAGAGAATGCTAGGCATTGGGGTAGAGAAGTGGCAAGGATTTTAGAACTGAAAACAGCAAACTTTCTTGAGGGACCTTAGTGGCTGAAGGTGAGGCTCCACCATTGATTAGAAAACTCTGAGAATCCTCCTGGGAATTTGAATGAAATAAGTCCCAAGAATGACACTCTTCTCCATGTGACACCACTCAGAATAATGTAGACTTTCATAGGTAGATTTTTCTGAGATCATTTAAACTGACATTTTTCCTTCTTTCCTCTAATACTCATTGGGGTTCTAAGACTCTAGATTTTAGGAGTGAACTGTGGATCTTCAGTGAGCAGAAATCGCAACATGTGTGTATATATATGCGTACATTTGAAAATATATACTGTACCTCAGAACTTGAGGTAATTTTGTTTTACACAGAGAGCAATAAGAAGCTTTGGAGGTTACTGTGGCAATTGGTACCCAGGATTTCCTGTGAGAATTCCTAGATCTGTGACATCAGATATAAGTGATCAGTCATCATGAATTCAGTCCTAAACTTGCGCCAAAGTGTGTCAGTAGTGTCTCCTTGAGTACCTCTAGGTTCCAAATGGAAAAAAAAAAAAGAATGGAGAAAGGCTGATTATCACTGTCTTCTCCCTCCTCTAAACACACTCTTTCCCTTATTCACATTTGGCTACATTATCAGTGGCAAAAAGATCTCCAACCTCGGGTAAATTGAGATAACATCACAACTCCTCCTCTGTGACCCATCATTGCTCTGTCTCTGCCTATGAACAACACACACTCCTGTTTGGATTCTGCAACCCCCTTCATGTCTATTTATCCTTTCGCAGGCTGGGCTCATCTTACCTGAGACCTGAAAACATAAATAAGCTGTGCTTCATTATCTCTTCAGATTACACACTAGTGTGGCTTTGGATTCCCTGATGAAGAATGAACCCTATTTACTAACACATAGTTCTCCAACCTCTACCATGCTCATTTTTTCCTGTTAGGCCTCAAAATTTATGCTTTTCCTTGAATAATCATCAGGTGAAATGATGTTATATAAATATCAGAATTTTGGGGCCTGGACTTTGTAAACCTACCCACGTTTAAATCCATGCAGCTCTTAACAAATGAATCTGATTCTCTGATATAAAAATTCACAATGGTTGCTTAGTTTAGGTAATCTATATTCATAGCAATGTTAATTTTATCAATACTCATATAAAAAATATAAAACTAGAATAAGTTTACACATATATTAGAGTCCAAATGAAATTGGTTTTGTCA
This sequence comes from Ictidomys tridecemlineatus, assembly GCF_052094955.1. NCBI lineage: Eukaryota > Metazoa > Chordata > Mammalia > Rodentia > Sciuridae > Ictidomys > Ictidomys tridecemlineatus. The sequence goes on along the minus strand of NC_135478.1, from coordinate 111,091,833 downwards.
AGTTTTTGACAATCAAGGGCAAATTAGAGCACAGAGAAGCAAGTCAAAGCAGAAAACACTCATTCCCTGATAATTTTATATTATCATAGGGAAAATAGACCTGTGAAGAATAGGCCTGAAAAATGGGGTTAGCAAAAATATAAAAAAGGACACTCTCAGTGAAGAAGCAACCTGAAATTAAGAAAGCATGTAAGAGTAGAACAGACAGAATTACTATGACTTGTAACCCCTCCTGAACTTTAGCCTTTAAACATTGTTCAAAAATTTCATAGACTGGGAAAGAGCCAAATTGACTGAAACATAGTTAATATATACCAGATAATTCTGAAATATGTGGTACCATAAACAGTGCATTTAGATTTCTGGAGATCATTAGAAACTGAAAAAAAAAATTCTTAGCACAAAATACCAGGGTGGTTTTACTCTTGGGTAAATAAAATGAGAAAGGTCCATTTGCTCTTGCCAGGTTATGAGATGGTTGAAGATGCAGGACCAGAGGCCAGCAGGGGGAGATGTTGCACTACTCATGACAGGACAGGGCTCTGCACCAAACCAAAAAGGAAAATACTGGTTTTACATCCCTGTGCAGAAGTTATCCTGAACAAAGTGTGACATTCCTGCACCTGGGTCCCCAGGAGCCACATGAGCCTTGGGATTTGACCCACATCCTTGCTTCATATTTCATTTTTCCACCATCTTTGGAGTGATTGTTTAGGCCTGTTGTCCAGACAGAATGGAAAAATGGTTACAGAGCAGGATGAAATTCAGATAAAGAAGCAAGCCAAGAAGACTATCTTGATAGAACATAAGAAGAATTAGGCAAGAGTAGATAGCAATACTGAAATAAGAAATCAGTGAGCCCATTTAATTTATGGAAAAAAATGCAAAAAAATTATCATTAACAATATTAGTTGACTTGGTTTTAGTAAGACAACATAGACAACACATGGGTTCTTAGAAAGTAAAGAGAGGTTTATTTTGGTTCATGAATTTGGATGTTCAAGTCTGGCATGGGTAGCCAAATGTGTTTTAGACAATGGAATATGATAAGGTGGGGAAGGGTGACAAAGGTGAATACTCACAGTAAGCTGGGAAATTTAGAGGGGTTGGGAAGGAACAGAGTGTTATATATGGGTGTCCACCATATTTGTGGACATACCTTCAATGAACTAAGGCTTTCTCAGAAGGCCCTATCCCCTCTCACAATGTACTATCACCAGGTAGTCCTATCACCCTGAGGGGAAGCCTCTATGTATGGACCTTTGGCAGATACTCAAATTGCACCCACAGTTTAGCAGTATGTTAGGAAATGGAATTCATGTTAGACTGAGAAAGACTTATCTTGACCAACAGGCAGGATTTGGGCTAAAAAGTTTGTTTGTATGTCTGTTTGTTTGTTTGTGTTTGTGTGTGTGTGAGATCTATGAAGGATGCTAAACATAGACTTTGAAGGGTGGGCAGGTATAAGAGTTATGAGACAATGTCAGATGTCACAATCAGGGAGATAGCATCTAAGCTCTCAGAAATGGGACTTGAGCCACTTGTAGGGGAGAAAAATGGAATCATAAGACCCACCTCAATTGGACTTCAATGGGATTAATCAATACACTTTGTATTTCCATAGTTATAGGATATATCAGTAGGGTCCTTCAGGGATAAAATGCACAGTCCAAATTAAACACTTACTTGAATCAAGCAGTATCACCTCTACACACAATGGAGCTGCTTTTGCTTTGCTGACATGAGTTCCAGGTACCCCTGAATCTTCTTTGATCCCAGGTTTCCTATCCTTTGGCCCCTTATTGCCAACTGGACATCACAAGAGAAAACTGTTTATTCATGCTTCAATGAGAATGTCTGAGACAATTTCAGAGGTAGACAGGACACACTGTAGAGGTTAGGATAATTTGCTGGTCACTGTGATTTCCTAATTCATCTGTATTTAAATATGTGATAAATATGTTAACCCATTTTTTTTCTGTTTTTACATTGCATCTGAATAATTTGTCATTTTCTTTCAGGGAGTTGTAAATAAAAACTTACATTATTACGTTTTTTATATATTAAAAGTAGTATTTTTATTTCTTTCTCACTAAACTTTCAGATTGTACTCTTTGTATTACAAACACACATAATCAAATCTGTATGTAGATACTTTAACAGATACTTTTGACTGCTGGCCATAACCAACTTTCATGTTAACATGAGTAGATTTCTTAAAATACCCGTAAAATGAATTATTTAGAAAGAAACAATAATAACAAAATATAATAAAATAATTATGAGCAATTTAGAAATTTTATTTTAGTTTGTATTTATGACCACCATTTAAAAAAGAAAATTTTACTTCACAAAAGAATTTAAGGAGTATTATTCTGGACTCCCCAAGTATCCTCATCTAGTACTTCTAATCATCTTCACAAGTGAAAGCATCTTAAAATGGTAGATATATTCACATTAATTTGATCATAAATATTAATATTTTTTCATGTATTTTGAAAATGGTTTTTTAAAATTATTTTTGATGCTGGTAAGAATCTCATACTTTATCTCAAATTCTGTAGTTACACCTGTGCTAAAGCCATATAACAGATGACTTCTTAGAGTGGAGGCAGATGATTCCTAAACCTTGTGCTGCTGCTATGGGTGTCTGCAATCTAAATCGGGGCTCTACTGAGGCTGCTAGAAACAGTTTCCATATTCAGTCAGTGGGAGATCTCTATCTCTGGACCTGACTATGGAGTGCCCTACAATCCTGGCTCTGGAGTGTCAGTATGATATCTATGCTGAAGAAAAAGGGCTTGAGCGTTAACTCAAGGGGAACAACACTCATTTACTGGAGAGGAAAGAAATGTTCACCAGGAAGGCCTGCGTTTGTGGTAAAATATGAACTAGGTAGACATGGAGAATTCACCCTTGTTTTCATTCCATCTCTGACTTTCAAAAGATGAAATTTGTGCCTGGATTGAAGAAGCATGAGGAAGCTGATCTCATGAAAGTTATCAACTAAGACTCACGTGTCTCAGTTTCCTGTAGTCACTGGTCATTGTGAGTCCCCAGCACCTGCTTATATTATGATCTCTTCTAGGGGACATCAGGCTGAACACTGGGGAAAGAAGAGAAAGGAAGTTTGATTTGCATGAAAACCTGGGTCTGAAGAGGCCTTAAAATGCCAAAATCAAAGTGAGGAGATTGAGGACACTAAGTGCTTGTGAAGATCCCCACCATGGCCTGGACGATGGTTCTACTGGTGTTCCTCTCTTATGGTTCAGGTCAGGGGAGGGTAACTGAATCCTGGGGTGCCTACATAAAAGCACTGTTTTAGGAGGACCTCTCAATAACAATAACTGTCTTTCTTATTGATTTTAGTGGTGGATTCTCAGACCACTGTGATCCAAGAGCCCTCACTCTCTGTGTCTCCAGATGGGACGGTGACACTCACCTGTGGGCTTAGCTCTGGGTCAGTCTCTACAGGTCACTACCCAGGCTGGTACCAGCAGAATCCAGGACTTGGTCCTCGTCTACTTATCTACCGCACAAACAACCGCTTCTCTGGGGTCCCTGATCGATTCTCTGGTTCCATCCTTGGAAACAAAGCTGCCCTCACCATCACAGGGGCTCAGTCTGATGATGAGGCTGATTATTACTGCTTACTCTATATGGGTAGTGGCATTCACACAGTGACTTAAACCTATGGGGAAGTACAACCAAAACCTCTTCATGTGCTCAGAATGTCTCATACTTTACAGGCTGGAGAGAGATTGATAGGGTGAAAATGTTCAACACTTTCATGGGAAGATTATGCTGCATGACTCCTTGTCCTACCAGTGGATTATGCCAGGGCCTCATCCTGTCTCTCCCAGTGTGTGTCCATTTCTCAGTGTGCCTCCTCCTACACTGGTCTTCTACTCTCCCTCTTCAGTTGGGAGAAGGAGAAGAGGAGCTCATCTGCAAATAGGTAACCATCAGGAAGATTCAGAGAATACTCCCCTACCTTAAAGACTCTTCTCACTCCAAATACTAACAAATGATGATTAGTGTTTTCTCATATATTGATTTTATTATGCAGATCAAAATAGTAGTCAATTTGCTTTTTAATTATAACAGCAAAATTGCTTTTATTTTTAATGATTATAACAATATAATTTTGCTTTTCTAATTATGTTATTAATTTAGTTGTGTGGATTTATGATTAATATGCAGTCAGAATCACCATCTATGTCTAAATTATCCCCATATAAAATTATCAAGGCATTGCAAAGAATGATGATCTAATTTCAAATGACAGCCACAAGATTGGATGTATACCTGCAAATGTTTTTTATAAGCATATTTTCAATGGGTCATATGAATATCTGCATATTTTAATGTGTCATATGAATATCTAGTATATGCATTACTAGAAATTCCCATAGAAGTATGACTTCTAAACACTATTCTTTCATCTGTTGGGCTGACTCTTCTGATGAAGGATATAAAGGTGCAGGATTGAAGATTATACATGGACATGAATAGGCCCTATTGCACTCAATGTTGACCAAACATGTAAAGAAGATATGTTTAAAAATTCATTATGAGTTAGATTTTTTGTTTTATATATAGAAAATGGTATTATAAACTAATATGTTAAGGTAATACACAATGAGAAGAAAAGGGAATTATGTATGTTACGATCCTGATATGTGTTTATTATTGCTGTTATGTTGCTCTTATTAACCTTTTAAAATCTACATTTAAGTTTTTAACTGCTAAAAAGTCCTCATGAGTATGAATGAAAATTAACTCCACCACATTGCAAAGGAATAAACGAATTTCTACAGTATAATTTTTAGTCTGCAAAAGTTAATTTGGTGGAGCTCTCAATCAGTCTTCAAAGCATAGAACCTCCTGGCAAACTTGAAAGTATTCCCTACTTGTAGAGATTACATCAGCTGTAGTCTGTGGCATCTCCATGTAGCCCTAAATTTAGCTGGTGTGCACAATGCATTCTGGGAGAAATAGGCCAGAAAGAGGTATATGTTTTCGGTGGATGGTGATTTGTGGTCAGGAACTGTGGCTGCATCAATAGAAGAGTAGGGCACATGATTCCTTCAGTGCCTTCAGTTGCTGGGTAAACATGAAGTGATGATAGGAAATCATAAAATAATATATTTTATTTCAGTGCCCACTTGAGATGTGGTCTATATAATAATGGTCTTTGAGATATATTTACTTATTCTAAACTAACTCATATAGAAGATGGTATCTACCAAAAAATATAGCAATACCTATTAACTGTGAAAATAATTGCTCTTTCTTTTATTTTCTTTTTCTCGTTCTGTGTGTATGCTCACACATACGTGTTTGTATGGCAGACTTGAGGTGCAAATATACCTACCTACATTTAAATGTACTCATACACAAATGTATTTTTATATTTGGATTATTAATGTTATAAAAATTCTTACTGTGAATTTTACAAGTTTTCATCAATCAACCAAACAACATGTTTTTCCGATTTTTCCCTCAAATTACTTTCTCTCTAAACTGACTTTTTTTTAGTATAACAACTGTGTAAAACAGATGCAAATGTTAGATAAGATAATGATTTAGGAGGAGACAAAATGGAAAGAAGCTGGAGGAGAACAGACACCTTCAGATCACAGTTCTGACACCTGTGACAGGAGCAGGGGAAGAAAGGATTGTGTAGGAGGATCCTCTGACCACAGGCAGGGCTGAGATTCTCTGCTGGCTGAGTGACTCCTGGAACCTGAGTACCCATCAGAGGGACACTAGCTCCCACAGAAGGATCCTAGACTAGTTACCCCAGAAGTTGGCATTGCCCAGAGCTAGCTAAGAGGAGAGAACAGACATCAAAATTTGTTTCCATGAGGGATTCCTTCTAAGACCTGTGATGGGTACTTCCTGGGTGCTCCAACAGCTTTGGTGATGCATTCAACCTCAGGACAGCAGTTGTGCCTATTCCCTTCTCTGTACTCCCCTATCCGAACCCAACATGAAATTGAGGTTGAGTTCTTTCAGGGCTTTTGAGCCCTTGCTATCTAGAGGCCCTGCAACCACTGAGATACCCCTCTTCCCTAACTTGCACCAGGAAAAAGTCCCTCAGTCCTGGAGTGTCATTTTGGGCAATCCTCTCTCCCCATGTGTGTGACTCCTGCTGTTCCCACAACCTGGGACCACTACTTGAATTCTCTAGGTGTCTCTAGTGTCTGATGCATGTGAAATACCTTATTTATTCTTAAAGATTAAATGAGTGAAAGAAGAAATGAAAGACTCATCTAATTCACTTAATTTTAGCATTATTCCTATTGGAGGGGAAAATTTCTGAAGCACTGATTATCTCTGAGCTTTCTGAATAATTTTCACCTTTGGATACCAGGGTCACAATGTGATAAATGTACAAAAACAAACAAACAAAGAAACAAACAAACAACAAGAACAACAAGAACAAAAACCCTTCCTCCTGCTTTTATAACTCGCCTCTCCTTTGTGAATCTGAAAACACGTGTAGCATTTCCCACATCTTGTTCTATGGATTACCTATTACTCTGCCACGTGAGGTTCATTTTGTCCAGGAGTCTCAGTAAAAATCACTTGGCATTTCACCACTTTTATATTTCTTCTGCTCTCATCTTACACCACACACCCACAAATTCCCCTTGCCATATATCTTTGTCCCAATTGTGTCTTATAATTTTCCCACAGCTGATGCTCTAATACAGGATATAATGATATGCACGGTCCAGATTAAACGCATTTCAGTCAATGCAGAATTTATTTTAGGAAAATAAACAGATGTACATATGGGCAGAGTCCATGCACATTGACATTGGTGTGGTCCCAGCAATTTTTTCCCCTAAACTTCAATTACTAAGTAAGCTAGTTCATCATGCCACCTTCTCTGTGTCCAGGGACCCAGACACTTCTAGTACACATGGGGAAGATACAGGGTATAGGGACATTTGCATGATCAGCCCCAAATCTGGGAGACCAATGGAGCTGGTATAAAAGGCCTGGGGCAGTAGGAGCTATTATAGTGAGGCCTAAGAAGGAGCTATGTTCACCATGGACTGGACTCTTTTCCTCCTTCCAATCTTCTCTCAATGCACAGATAGTTACAGGTCTCAGACTCCTATGCAAGGCCCATAGCCTGAGTCATTACTCTCTGCCTTAAATTCCCAAGTCTCTGACCCCGGCCTCTGCTTTTCACTTTGATGGCTCTGTGCATATAGGTTCCCTCTCTTTGCCTGTGCTGACACAGCCATTCCCCTTCTCTGATCTCTAGGATCAACAGCCAGACTCACCAGCACTCTGAACAAAGACCTACTGTTGGTAGGAAAAAACATGTAGTGGTACTAGCAGGACTTATATCTAAGTGCTACTCAGACAACCTTGTATCTGACTCAGACTCAGTCAAGCAGCTGGGGCCCGGGTTCCCCAAATGAATTTCTGGATACAAAGATGTCTCAACCAATGAATTGTATTTGTAAGTATCTGGCCTCCAGTCTGAGGACAAAAATAATAATTTTTAATAATCAGAAATTTAGTATTGCTCAAGTCTTTATATTAATCTTGACATATCATATATCATACATTTGTTTCAAATGGGGTATGAATTCTTATTATTCCCACGTGTACAGATTGCAGGATCACATTGATTATACAGCCACATTTATACATACTGCCATACTAGTGTCTGTTGTATTCTGATGCCCTTCCTATCCCCTTCCTATTCCCACTCCCCTCCCCTTTCCTCCCTCTACCCTATGTACCATAACTCATCTCTCTCTCTCTCTCTCTCTCTCTCTCTCTCTCTCTCTCTCTCTCTCTCTCTCATTTTCTTCTCCTTCACCTCACATCCTCTTATATGTATTTTTGTGTAACAGTGTGGGTCCCCTTACATCTTCCATGCAATTCCCCCTCTCTCTCCCTTTCCCTCCCACCTCTCATCCCTGTTTGATGGTAATCTTCTTCTCATGCTCTTCCTCCCTGGTCTGTTTTGAGTCACCCTGCTTATATCAAAGATAACATTTGGCATTTGTTTTTTAGGGATTGGCTGACTTAACTTAGCATAATCTGCTCTAATGCCATCCATTTCCCTGCAAATGCCATGATTTTGTTATTTTTTAGTGCTGTGTAATATTCCATTGTGTATATATGCCACATTTTTTTAATCCAGTCATGTATTGAAGGGCATCAAGGTTGGGTCCCAGTCTAGCTATTGTGAATTGTGCTGCTATGAACATTGATGACGCTGTATCCCTGTAGTATGCTCTTTTTAGGTCTTTTGGGAATAGTCTGAGAAGGAGAATAGCTGGGTTGAATGGTGGTTTCATTCCAAGTTTTCAAAGGAATTTCCATACTGATTTCTAAATTGGCCACACCAGTGTACAGTCCCACCAGCACTTGTTGTTGTTTGACTTCATAATGGCTGCCTTTCTTACTGGGGTGAGATGGTACCTTAGAGTGGTTTTAATTTTCATTTCTCTGATTACTAGAGATGGTGAGAATTTTTCGTGTATTTGTTGATTGATTGTATATCTTTCTCTGTGAAGTGTCTGTTCAGATCCTTGACCCATTTGTTGATTGGGTTATTTATTTTCTTATTGTTTATTTTTTTGAGTTCTTTGTATACTCTGGAGCTTATCTATCTGAAGTGTGAGGGGTAAAAATTTGTTCCCAGGATGTAGGCTCCCTATTTACCTCTCCTCTTTTATTATTTCTCTTGCTGAGAAAAAAACTTTTTAGTTTGAGTAAGTCTCATTTGTTGATTCTTGATTTTAACTCTTGTGCTATAGGTATCCTCTGAAGAATTTGGAGCCCGACCCCAGGAGATGGAGATTAGAGCCAACATTTTCTTCTATTAGACACAGAGTTTCTGGTTTGATTCCTAGCTTGTTAATCCATTTTGAGTTAACTTTTGTGCATGGTGAGAGACAGGGATTCAATTTCATTTTGTTGCATATGGCTTTCCAGTTCTCACAGCACCATTTTTTGAAGATGCTATTCTTTCTCCATTGCATGCTTTTATCACCTTTGCCAGTATAAGGTGGTTGTGATATTGTGGATTGGTTTCTGTGTCCTCTATTCTGTACTATTGGTCTACCTGCCTGTTTGGGTATCAGAACCATGCTGTTTTTGTTACTATTGCTCTGTAGTATAGTTTAAAATCTGGTATCTCTATACCACCTGTTTCACTCTTCCTTCTTGGGATTTCTTTTGCTATTCTGGGTCTCCTATTTTTCCAGATGAATTTCATGATTGCTCTTTCTATTTCTGTGAGAAATACCATTGTGAGGAGAGGAACATGGAGGCGGGCAGGGAGGCAGCACTCACATTACCTCCTCAGCCACATGGACAGAGAGACATCTTAGAACATTTAGATTCTGCCTGCTGAAAAACTCCCAGCAAAATTCCGCTGAAGTGAGACCTAGGCAGTGAGTTTATGCTTCTTGGAGGTGGCAGCTTGTTCAGGCATGGGTGAATCTCAGGCACCTTGTGTGCAGAAGTGCTGGCCAGCTGTCTGGTGACCAGCCGCAGACAGAGGAGTTTCAGCACTGCAGGAGACCACCAGCAGCATAGAGAAAGGAAGAGTTGGACCCTTTGACGTTGTTGCTAACCAAGAGACAGTGGACTGAGAACTGAGACCCAGACCAGGACAGATCAGAGATAGAACAGACCCACCCGTCCCATCGGACAACGCAGCAAGTAGTCTGGAGCCCACCATAGCAGAGAGCTGACGTCACCAGGGTTCAGCGGAAGGGATCCCTTCCCAGCAAAATTGGCTTTAACAGGTGTGTGACTCCCACCCCCAGATACATACAGCTGGGAAATCTCAAAAATCTCTCCCAGATCTCTGTGGACGTGATTGTAGAGGCAGAGGGAAGCAGAGGGCACACCTGACATCCAAATCCCCCTACCACCAGGTGCGACAGCCAAGGCATTTTCCACCAGCTCCCGGGGCAGGCCCACCTAAGAGGACCAGGCAAAATAAGGTAACTGTTCCCATATCACCCTATCCACAACCTTAGGGTCTGGGTGAAAGGCAAATAGAGAGAGTGCTCAATCGTTCGGGAGAACAGGGCACTCAGGGGGATTCAAGTATAACTTGATCTGTGGAGAACGCCACCAGTGAGTGGGGCTGTCTGGCAGGAAAAAGGGAGGGAGGGGCCGGAGATGAGAAATGGGCCTGTGCAACCAGGATTGGAGAGCCACCCAGCAGGGGAAGAGGAGCCACCTTACAGGGATTGTATTTTGTATATAGATTGCAGAAGCTTGGCTCAGAGGGCACAGCTCCACCCACTGGAAGAGAAGAAAATAGAAGTGTAATACTATATTTTAAAAAAATTATATAATTTTTTCTTTTCCATTTTCAATTTTTATTGTTCTTTCCATTTTCTTTTATTCTATCTATTTTTCTCTCCCTCTTTCTCTTTAAGTAATTCTTCCTTCTCCTTCCCCTAACATTCATCCCAAGCATTACAACTTTCATTACTTGTAATTTTCTAAATTCAAATAGGTGAATGTTCCAAGGCTGTCTATAGTGCTACTAAGTCCCTAGCTACCACCAAATACCCTGGTTCATTTGTCTGTTAATATCCCCCTTCAGTAGAGCAATCTTCCAAAGTAGCCAAGATATACTAACCCTCATACCATCATAGCACCCAACCTAAAGTCCTAAGAACAAACAGCAGATCGGTATACGCCTACAGAATCCGTAAGCCTTTTATGAAATGAATGAATTTGCTTTAAATTACAATAAATCCCAACATCTCTAGATAAAATCTCCCATCACAAAGGAGACCCCAGAGATATACAAAACCAAAACAAATTTATAGGAGAAAAGAGAAACACAGCAGTCAAACAGAGTTGGAAAGTAACATGAACACCATGAAAAAAAAAAAACAAGGGAAAAAGGATTACAAACAATGCGGGACAACTTAAATTTACAGGAGAACCTAGAATCAGAAAAATGGACAGATGAAAAACTGAGTCAGATGGAATGGAATATTAAAGAAATCATTAGACAGCAAATCTAAACAATGAAAGGATACTTTGAAAATGAATTACATAAACAGATTCAAGAAGCACAAAATACACTTTACTAGGAGATAGAGATATAAAAAAATCAATAATCCTAGAAATGCAGGAAAACATAAACCAAATCTTTTTGAAATGAAAGTATTACAAGTATACTAGATCAAGAAGAAGACAGAACATAAGATAATGAAGACAAAGTATATCAACTCAAAAATAGTCTAGTCGATGCAGAAAAGCTGGTAAGAAACCATGAGCAAAACATCCAAGAGATATGGGATATCATAAAAAAACCAAACGTAAGAGTCATTGGGATAGAGGAAGGTATAGAGGTCCAAACCAAAGGAATGAGCATTCTGTTGAATGAAATAATTTTAGAAAACTTTCCAGACATAAAAGATGGAATGGATTGCCAAATCCTGGAAGCCTATAGGACACCAAACATACAAAATCGTAATAGACCAACTCCAAGACACATTATTATGAAGATATCCAACATTTAGAATAAGGAGAGAATATTAAAAGCTACAAGAGAAAGGAGGCAGATTACATTCAAGGGTAAGCCAATTAGTTTAAAGGTAGATTTTTCATCACAGATGTGAAAGCGAGAAGATCCTGGAACAACACATTTCAAATGCTGAAAAATAATGGATTCCAACCAAGAATATTGTACACAGCAAAATTAAACTTCAGGTTTGACAATGAAAATAAAATATTTCACAATAAACAAAATTTAAAAGAATTCACAGCCAGAAAATCAGCACTGCAAAGCATTTTGAGCAAAACACTACAAGAAGAGGAAATGAAAAACAATATCCAAAACCAACAGTGGAAAGTAACCCAGTAAAGGGGAAAAAACAATCAAAGAGAAAAAACAAGCCAAATTAAAACAAACAAACAAACATGACTGGAGTACAAACCATCTATCAATAGTAACCCTAAACATTAATGGCTTAAAATCACCAATTAAGCAATATAGGCTAGTAACCTGGATTAAAAAAAAACCAATCCAACAATATACTGTCTTCAGGAGACTCATATGATTGGAAAAGACATAAACAGGCTGAAGGTGAAAGGTTGGGAAAAATCATACCACTCAGATGGTCCTCAGAAGCAAGCAGGAGTGGCAATTTTCATATCGAATAAAATCAATTTCAAACCTAAGTTAATCAAAAGGGATAAAGAAGGACACTATATACTGTTAAAAGGAACCATTCATCAACAAGACATGACAATTATCAATATGTATGTACCAAATAATGGTGCTGCAATGTTCATAAAACAAACTCTCCTCAAGTTCAAGAATCAAATAGACCACAACACAATAATTATGGGTGACTTCAACAAACCTTTCTCACTATTGGACATATCCTCCAAACAAAAGTTGAATAAAGAAACTATAGAACTCAGTAACGCAATCAATAACCTAGACTTAACCGACATATATAGAATATATCAACCACCATCAAGTGGATATACTTTTTTTCTCAGCAGCTCATGGATCCTTCTCAAAGATAGACCATATATTATGCCATAGGGAAACCCTTAGTAAATATAAAAGTGTGGAGATAATACCATGTGTCTTATCTGATAATTATGGAATGAAACTAGAAATAAATGATAAAAGAAGGAAGGAAAAATCATTAGACAGCAAATCCAAACAATGATAGAATAATTTGAAAATCAATTACATAAACAGATTCAAGAAGCAAAAAATCAACTCTACCAGGAGATAGAGATTTAAAAAAAATCAAACAATAGTCCTAGAAATCCTTTTCCTGCATCACCTGGAAAATGAACAATATGTTACTGAATGATCAATAGTAACACTTGGGAAGTTGGGAGAGGAAGAGAAGGAGGAAGAAAAGTAAATGGAAAGAAAAATAAAAAAAGAGTGGGGAAGAGATAGAGAAAAAGGAATGAAAAAGAGAGAGGAAAAGAGAGAAGAGAAAGATAAAAAGAAAAAAGGAAAGAAGGAAAAAAGAAAAAAATGCAATCTTAGAATTCTATTTTCTTCTCTTCAGTAGGAGTCTTATAAAGGAAGTTGGGGCTTAATCAAACATGAGGGAGATTTGGAACTACTTTTTGTTTCTAATACACACAGTTTCTTTGGCTTATTTCCTATGTCATTGATTCACTTTGAGTTGAGTTTTGTGCATCTTGAGAGATAGGGGTTTAGTTTCATTTTGTTGCCAAGGTCAGAGGGCTGACCTCAAATGTGGTTCCCCTGTAGGATGCCCTGTAAGGGATGTAATGGGTAGGTACTGGGTGCTACAACCAGCTTTGGTATTGCATTTACCCTCAGAACAGGGGCTGTGCCTATTCCCCTCATTATACTCCCCTACTTGGACCCAACATGAAGTCAAAGCTTAGAATTTTCAGGACGTTGGAGCCCTTGCTATCTGCAGGCCCTGCAACACTGACATACCTCTCCCTATCCTGCATGAGGAGGAGGTCCTGAGGCCTGGAGTATCCTTTTGGGCAATCTTATCCCCTTCTGTGCCTGACTGCTGATGTTCCATAACCTGGGACTACTCTTGGAATTTTCTACATATCTCTAGTGTCTGATGCATGTGAAACACCTTATTTATTCTTAAAGAATAAATGAGTGAAAGAAGAAATGAATGACTCAACTAATTCCCTTCTAGTGGTTAATTTAACTTTAGCATTATTGCTATGGGAGGGAGATGAATCCCTGCAACACTGTTTGTCTCTGAAATTACTAAATATTTTCCATCTTTTGATATCATGGTCACAATTTGACAAATGTACTGCAAAATCTCCTCTAACCTGCTCTTCCACCTGGATTCAGGTCTGTGAATCTGAACACAGATGTTGCCTTTCCCACATCTTTTTCTATGGACTACCTGCTCCTCTCCCACATGAGGTTTATTAGGCCCAGGAGTCACACATAATAGGCACTTGACATTTCATCCCTTTCCTATTTCTTCTGCTCTCATTTTAGACCACAAACTGCAAATTCCTCCTGACAAATCAGTATCTCTACCCATCAGTGCCCAGCAATTGTAATTGCAAATTATTCACTGAATTCTGTAAATGCATTGTTTTTTAAAACAATAACATTGAGTTAAACATGTACACCTCCTTGATGTCTCTGCAGATTGACATGTAAGGACTTGTTTTATTTTTTCTTTCTATTTGCTTTCTTAAACTTCTTAATTTTAGACTGAAGTAAACTATACGTGTGAATAATAGAATTGAGATGTTCTGCCTCAAGTGGAAACAGTGAAATTAAAAGTTTTTATAATGAATTTTCTTACCCATGTAAGATATTTTTCAAACTTAATTACAAATTTCAATATTCCAAGGCCTTAGAACAAACAACAAAATTGGTTAATTTTACTTTAGTCATAATATCAAGCCTGATTGAAAAAATAATCTGCATTTAACATCCCTCCCTCTCTCAGTAATTTTAGAACCTGCATTTTTGTTTAAATTAATGAAGAAAGGGGTTATAATGATAGGCTAATGTCCTTATTTAAGTGGTTTATTCTTCCTATAAATAAGCAGTGTATGCATGCATCTATGCAGTACCCTTAAATATATAAATGGATAAAAATGTGTTTTATGTACACAATAGAATATTACTCAATCATAAAGAGAAAAAACTGTGGCATTTATGAATAAATGGATGAAATTGGAGACTATCATCTTAAGCAAAATAAGCCAATCCTAAAATCACAAACTGTGGATGTTCTCTCTGATATGTGAATGCTAACTAAAAATAAGGGTAGGGTGTCAGGAATAATAGAAATATTTAGGGTTAGATAAAGGGAAATGAAGGGAAGGGATGGGGGATGGAAACAGAAAAGAAGAATAAATCAAACATAGTTTCCTATGTGTATATATGAATGCATGACCAATGTAGTTATACATCCTATACAACCAAAAGAATTGGAAGTTATACTCCATATATGTATAATATATGAAAATACATTCTATTGTCATGTATAACTACTAAGAACAAATAAAAATAAATTAAAAATAAATAAAAAGTTAAAAAATTCAGAATATGATTTACTTCCTCAGGTGGAAACTTGGGACCCTCCTGAAATTCACTGAATCATAGTGAACAAATATGAACAAAAGTTGATATTTATGCCCACACTACTTGCATATTTCCCAGTGATTAGGACAATGCATTTTCATCCATGACTAAAATCATTTATCAGTCCTGCAATCTGAGTCCTTTCAGGGTCTCCAGTGTTATATGGCTATAACTGACTCATTGTCAACCATCAATCTCACTTGCTGACAATAGGTGTTACAAATATGTGAACTTGGAAAGCTTAAAAATCATGCAATCAAGTATCTTCTACATATCTTCAACTGGCTACTCATAAGATTTTGCAACTGAGTTCCTTGTCAAGTCCAAGTTGAAAGGACTATTGAGACAAAATTTTTGGGTTGCGGATAAACTATATGGTACCTTCAAGCTAATAAAACCAGAAACTTTATGTCCACCTGCTTAATCCTGATCTGAGAAGAATTTATATCAAAGACACCATCTTTGTCCTGTCCAGGGAAGAGTCAAGTGAATTATGCATAAATTCAACATGAGGAGTCTGAGGAATGCAAGGAGGACTTTTGAGGTAATGAGGAGGCCACACAAGGGGCTCACTGGCCTGACACTTAGGCAGAGGCAGTGCGGAAGTAGTGGGGATGTAGGACTGTCTCAGGGATTCTGATCAAACGTCACATGATGATGTATATGGGCTTGGACAACATGGAGCACTGCAGATCAGAGAGAACAGAAAAAAAAAACAGAAGGATAATGAGCCACCTGGCCCTGCCTGATGCTCTCTTGTTAGGGCTCACAGCTGTGACTTTCCACACCCCTGAGCCAACTCAACTCCACCTCTGCACAACCACTTGGCATCTTTATGTACAGGAGTCTTAAACAGGACTCAGGGTGCAATCAGAGAACTTGGAGGAACCTAGTTAGTATGGATAGACCCACCTCTTCTCAGAGTATAAAGAGTGCTAGAGAGAGACTTGGGAGAAAGCTCTGCTCAGCATCAGTAATAGAAAGCAGAGCTCAGGATAATCTTCATCATAGTCTGGTCTTGTCTCCTCTTCACATTCCTTGTTAAGTGCACAGGTGACAAGATATGGAGGAGGAATAGGGTGTGGGAATTTCTGATATGGGCCCTGATTCTGCTCTTATTTCTAGACAACAATCATGCTCTCTGTGTTTCTCTCACTTCCAGATTCCTGGTCCTAGTCTGTGCTGACTCAGCAGCTCTCACTCTCTGGGACAGCACAGAGGATCACCATCTCCTGAACTGGAAGCAGCAACAATATTGGTGGCAATTATGTGCACTGATAGCAGCAGCTCCCAGAAACAGTTCCTAAATTCCTTATCTATGATGATAGCAATTGACACTCATGGGTCCCTTATCACTTTTATGGTTCCAAGCCTCGCAACTCTGCTTCACTGACCATTACTGGGCTCTAGCCTGAGAATGATGCTGACTATCACTGTCAGTCTTATGATAACAGCCTCAATGTTCCCACAGTGCTCTAGGTTTATGGGGGAAGTAAGGCAGGAATCCTTTAAACTATCTGACTGAAGGGCCAAGATCCAGCAGCTTTGATCCGGCCTGGTCTCTTGTATTTTCTTCTACCACTACTATAGCTGAATGTACTGGCACTTCTTTGAGTGAGAAGTCTCATTTCCTCTGCCCTCATAGTCATTCAAAGCAACATGTCCCTAGGAAAATGTCTCCATATCAATGTAAGTTCCTGCCTCTCTTTAGCTTGAGGAGCTAAAAAGAATGCCATGGTCTCTTTGCCCTGAAGTTCAGGAGGGGAGTGCAACCCTAGTGCAACCCCGGTCATCTCTGACTTGACATCTGATTGGAAATACTGTGGTTCCACCATTCTTTCTTCCCTATTTCTAGGAATTCTAGAATTGTGTCTTCTTCCCCTTACTCCCCATTGTGTGTTTGTGATTCACATTTTAACCTATTGGATCTAAATTTTCTAACATGAAATATTTGGCTATTTGGCAGGCAATAAAACACACATAAGTGAAAATTTTGACAAGTTTTGAGATAGTTTCACATCTTTGGGAACATACGGACAGTCAGGCCAAGGAATCTGTCCACAAACATACAACCCTACTTTGCCCTTTGGAAATCCTTCCTCCATCTCTGCTCACAGAACCTCCAGGCAATCATTGACTTTCTTACTTTCTTTGATAATTGGTCAGTTTTTCTGCTATATAAATTTTATATTGAGAAATACAGAATAGATATTCATCTTTTTAAAATTTTTTTTAATATTTATTTTTTAGTGTACTCAGTACCTTTATTATGTTTATTTATTTTTATGTGGTGCTGAGGATTGAACCCAGGGCCTCACATGTACTAGGCAATTGCTCTACCACTGAGCCACAACCCCTGCCCAGATATTCTTCTTTAAATGACTTTTTCAACTCCATACATTTCTTTTGAGACCCATCCATAATGTGTTGAATTTCCCTTGATTCTACTGACCTTTATGATCCCTGGATATGTAGATATTGATGGTCCAGTGTTGATGTTTCTCAGCTCACATGTGTATTAAAATTTTACTTCATAACTTCATCAGTATGCAGAAGTAATAAAATCCAGCCTTGATTGTGTTAATTGTATTTTTGACCTCTTAGATTAAGACCTTTCCTCAAAAATTGATGAAAAACTATCTGCTCACCGTTCACTCAACTCAGCATTTTCTCAATGAACCCATAGCATGCCTACCCAGACCCTTCTCTTTCTCACTTTGTGGAACAACTGTCCTAATCGAGGGCTTGCTTGTGGTTGGACTGAGAGTAAAATGTAGGAGGGCTGACATGCATGAGTCCCAGGGAGTTACTTGGAAGCAGAAGACCATTGGAAGAGTAAGATTCCTGCTGTGTGTACTCAGGTCAGAGATTTTAGGGCAACTATTACATTTTCATGACTTCTTCAAGGAGCTCTGTACCTACAGCACATTTCCTGGAGCCCATCCAATGACAGGAATACTCCTAATTATACTGTGGTATCTCCTTATGCTGATAACAACAGCTGACACATCATGGAGGCTCATGACAGGGACAAGTGGTAAAGGTGTGGATTTCCAACTGTGTCCAGAATTGTGACAGATCCATTTGAAAAGATTGGAAAAAACCATTTAAGTATGTGTCCTGCCTGTGAAGCTTCCAAATCTGGTCTGAAGCTCAGTGAGTTAATTTAAAAAGGAGTGACTTTCACATTTCCCCTTTATTCTCTTCTCAGCTAAGATTCTCAGTGATTAAAACCACTGTGTGGCAGACACCTCATTTTCCAAGGACATCTAAGGAGAATGGCAAAGATGGCAAGATCTGGACCTGAGACACTTTTCCTTGGATTCTCTCAGGACAAAATATTTATTTGGGTAGTTGCAACTAAGAGACAGAATGTTTTAAAAATTCAGGATGTCTGAGTGCCACCTGTTTGACATGTTATTGTTCATTCTCTCACTTTAAAACCTCCTGAAGTCAATTCAAGGGACATAAATGGGAGCCCAGATTGTCCCTTGCAAATTTGGGGCAAAATAGTCAGATGTTTGAACAGTCCAAAAAACAGAGAGAAAAGAAAGAGATTCAGGGGAGAGAGAGAGAGAGAGAGAGAGAGAGAGAGAGAGAGAGAGAGAGAGAGAGAGAGAGAGAGAGAGCGCTCACCATGAGGTGGTCAGATTGAGACCAGAATAGGTTGCATGCAGAGCTTGTTTTGTACAACAAACAGCTGGAGGAAAGATCAAGTGATTGCTTCCCAATCCCCTCCACTGCCAGATAATAATGTGAACATTGGGGAAGAAAGCTAGCTAGAAAAAGCTTGACTCCTTGCCATAGGGTCCTTGTTCAAATTCCTCAATAGGTCTATATGCATGAATACACAAAAGCTGCTCTGGCTGATGTACTGGCTAGCATTCAGCTCTTTTACTTCCATGGCTTAAGTTTGATTTCTCATCAGAAAAGCATTTGTTTACTGGCAGTGATGGTGCATGCCAGAAATCCCAGATATGCAGGAGCCTAGGAAATGGGATAAAAATTTGGAGGAAATTGTCAACAACTACGTGACAACCTTTCTCAAAAAGAAAAGAAAAGAAAAGAATAACTATATCACAGAAGAGCCATCCATCCTATTATTCAACTTGGGACTTTGACAATGTTTCTGATCATCAATTGTTATTAAAATTGCTTTGGTGAGCAACTTAAAAGGTTTCTAGATATTGAGTGGATATAGGACTCTGCATCACATGTGTGCATACTGGTTGCAGCAGAAGTCGAGCTAAATGCCCAGAACTCTGATTTGAAACACAAAAACCAGGCAGTTCCTTGTTCTCAGGCTCCCTTGCTATGGGCAAAGCAGCCTGATTTTTCAGGTGTGCAGCCTGAGGGTGTAACAAGTTCAAATTGTGAAACATTACAGTGATGCTCAGCATATTCAGACCCAGATAGGGAACAGAGATGGAAGCTTGCACATGACTTAGCCTAGATGGAAATATGATCACAGTTTATGGGAATCATAAAACTGGTCACTGACCACTCTGTCAGCTCAATGAGGACTGTCCCTGGAGACAGGTTAAGAAAAGGGTCTGGTTAGTTTCTGTTCTTAAGTAAGACCAAAATAGAGGATATCTTTCAATTGTTTGTGAGGAAATGTTCCACAAAATACATATTTAATTATCTGAACTTCACTTTCATCCATTCTGTGTTCTTTGCTTGAGCCAAAGAAGTGCTAGTCTCTCTTAGTCTTATCACTTGAAGTCCAGACCTGAAGATACTAGTTAGTTAGTAAACATGCTGCATGAATGATTAAGTGCAAATGCACACAAAAGGGTCATCCAGCATTAGCTGATAAAGTGTTTTCAGGATTATCTTACCCTTTCCTCTTGATTGAACAGGAGTACCAGGGTTCTATCCCCACCTCTTCTCTCTTCTTAGCATCCACCTTCCTCATTAGTGGCTGCCCCCACACTGATTGCACCCCATCTTCAACACCAAGGTGAGAGCTTGTCACTAGACAAGGTCACAGTCAACAGATTCTAAACAGAGAAGCCTAAATACCTGACTTCTTAACAAGTATTTAATTCTCTTATGGATAGAAAAAATATCTAATTGTTATATTTTCCACCACACTCAATATGACAGCACCTGCCTGGTTATTCAAACAAGAAATGTCCAGTTCCTAATATATTCTTTCATTCTCACCCAACAGGTTTTTGTGTTTACAGGTTATTAAGAGTTTGTCTTTGAACAGAGTTCTGATGATCTTTCCATCGTGTTTTCCATTGTTAGTTACTGTATGGACAAATTAATGTCTTCAGAAATCTTTTGAGAATATCTAGCACTGCAATATAATATGCACTATGATATATGTAATTTAAATATATGATATGTGTGTATATATATGTGTATATATATATTTATGAGAGTTTCAACCCAGGGCCTCCCACATGCTAAGCAAGCACTCTATCACTGTGTGACAATCCCAGCCACCCTCACTCAATTAGTAGACTCAATTCAAGGTGCAGAACTCGGAGAAAACCACTTAGTGTTCCAAATAGTGAATTTCAATTGTTCAGAATTTGAATTGTGGTAGAGCTTATCACATTCAGATAATTGTGTTATTTCTTTCCTATAGTGCATAATTCTAAATGACAAACAGCAGGCTAATATTCATCAAATTGTTTTTATGCTCAATTTGTTACACAGGCATTCCTGGCAAAGCAATATATCCAATAATGGTGGAAAATTCTGTAGCATTCATCTGTTAAGATCCTAAAAATTGACCTGTGACAAGGTGGTGAAAAGGAGCTGTGTAGGGTATTTCTTTGTGTTTCTCACAGCTTGCTGAGCCCCACTAGCCTCGGGTCTAATAGAGGCGGAGTTGCCTTGTGTGCTCCTCAAGGAGATCTTCATCCAGAAACTCTCAGGGCCTGTTGATGACTCTTGAGCAGGATCCTGTGCAAGGTTTCCAATAGCTGCTCTGTCAATGACATTTCCTATGGTGAAACTCAGAAGAGGCATCACCCTCAGTATCCTCAAATCCTCTCTAAGCTCATGAATTAGCGATCAGATGTAATCTGAGAAAGCATGAAGAGAGGAGTTTAATTTATAGGAATAGCCAGTTCTTTTCCTCAAGGGCAGCAGAGAGGATAAGACAAGCCTGGGGTAGCAGAGTCCCTCTGTTGGGATCAAGCACGAGTCTACCATGGCCTGTACGTAACCTTACTCCTCATTACACAGGTAAGGACAGGTCTCAGAGACTCAAGACAGCTCCTATCCCATGTTAATTCTTCTAGTTTAGATGACCAGTATTTAAAATATGGTTCCCACTCCAGCACACATGATTATCTGTGTTTTCAGCTTCTGTTCTCAGCCTGGGCTGATTCAGCCATCCTCCCTTTCTGCACCTCCAGAAACAACTGTCAGACTCATGTGCACCATGAGCAATGGCTTCAATGTTGCTGAAAAATGGATCCAGTGGTACCAGCACACGATGGGGAACCTTTCTACAGATTTCCTCACATACTACTCAAATTTGTATAATCTCTATGGCTCTGAGGTTCCTGTCCTCATCTCTGGATCCAAAGATGTCTCAACCAATTCATCACTATGCTCATTTCTGGGCAGCAGCCTGAGGATGAGGCTGACTATTACTGTGTCATTGGCCACATTATTGTTCCTCATAGGAACATAGGCAGTTAGAGAAGTGGTACAAAAATTAGCCTGCTCAAGTTTTTAGACTATACCTCTTTACCAATTTTATTTTAATATGCCTATTTAGTAAATATATATTTAAGTAAGTTATATGTCAGAGTGGTGTCCTCTACATTTTCTAACCACTTTCTGAAATCTCAGGAAAACTAAAAATAAACAATCACTGAAATCAATCCAAAACCAAATAACAACAAAAAAAGATAACATTCAAACATTTTCTTATGATCCATAAGGTGATCTGCATTTATAACCAGAGCCTGTTGAGTTAGATTTGTTCTCCTGTACATAAAAGTAAATCAGCTTTCTTGTTGGCCATGAGCCAGAGACCCTTCCATCAGGAGGACATCTCTCTACAGCATGGGCACTGCTCTTAAAGGGGTCAGAGAAGATACCACCTCGTTTGTCTCCAGTTGTTTGTGCTCCGCAGTGCAACAGGGTCTCAGGGATTGAGACACTAAGGTGTGAAATGGTTTGGGAAGATGGAGGCATCAGAGAAATTTCAGGCCAAGGACCAGCCTGGCTCCCTTGGTCAGTGTCTGCACCTTCAGTTTTGACTTCAAGGATTAAATGCTAGACATTGGGGTAGGGAAGTGTAAGTAATTTAGAACTGAAATTAGTAAACTTTCTAGAGTCACCTGAGTGACTGAAGGTGAGGCTCCACCATTGATTAGAAAACTCTGAAAGTCCTCCTGGAAAGTTGAATGAAATAATTCCAAGAATGACACTCATCTCCATGTGACACCACTCAGGATAATGTAGACTCATAGGTAGGTTTTTCTGAGATCATTGAAACTGACATCTACCCTTCTCTCCTCTAATACCCATTGGTATTGTCAACATTTCGAATTTTAGGAGTGAACTGTGGACCTTCAAGAAGCAGAAATTCCCACACGTGTGTATATATGTGTGTACATTTGTACATGTATACTCTACCTCACAACCTGAGGTCATTTTGTTTTATACAGAGAGGAAAGGAAGCTTTGGAGCATACTGTGGCAACTGGTACCCAGGAATTCCTTTGAGAAGTCCTAGATTGTATATAAAGATAAAAGTGATTAGTCATCAAGGATTTTAATCCTAAACTTGGGCCAAATTTCTGTCAGTAGTGCCTCCTTGATTACCTCTGGGTTTCAAATTGAAAAACAGAATGAAGAAAAAAAAAGGCTGATTATCACTGTCCTCCCCTGCCCCAAACATACTCTTTTCTTACTCACATTTGGCTACATTATCAATGCAAAAAGATTTTCAACCTAGGGTGAATTAACATAATATCACTCCTCCTGTGTGCCTCATGAATGCTCTGTCACTGCCTATGAATAACCCATACTGTGTTTGGATTCTGCACCCCACTTCATGTCTATTGTTCCTTTTCCAGGCTGGGCTCATCTTCCCTGAGATCTGAAAACTTAGGAAAGCTGTGCCTCATTTTCTCTTCAGATTACTCTCTAGTGTGGCTTTGGATTCCCTTATGAAGAATGAACCTTATCCAGTAAGATATAGCTCTCCAACTCCTACCATGCTCATTTTTCCCTATCAGGCCTCAAATGTTATGCTTTTCTCTCAATAATCTTTAGGTGAAATGATGTTGGATAAGTATCAGGATTTTTTAGGCCTAGACTTTATAAACCTACCCACCTTTAAATCCATGGAGCTCTTAACAAATGAACCTGATTAGGAACACTTTCTTTTTCTTTTCTTTTATTTTATTGGTTGTTCACAACATTACACAGCTCTTGACATATCATATTTCATACATTAGATTGAAGTGGGTTATGAACTCCCAATTTTACCCCAAATGTAGATTGCAGAATCACGTCGGTTACACATCCACAATTTTACATAATTCCCTATTAGTAATTATTGTATTCTGCTACCTTTCCTATCCCCTACTATCTCCCCTCCCCTTCCCTCACATCTTTTCTCTCTACCCCATCTACTGTAATTCATTTCTCTCCTTGTTTATTTTCCCATTCCCCTCACAACATCTTATATGTAATTTTGTATAGCAATGAAGGTCTCCCTTCATTTCCATGCAATTTCCCTTTTCTCTCCCTTTCCCTCCATCTCATGTCTCTGTTTAATGTTAATCTTTTTTTCCTGCTCTTCCTCCCTACTCTGTTCATAGTTGCTCTCATTATATCAAAGAAGACATTTGGTATTTATTTTTTAGGGATTGGCTAGCTTCACTAAGCATAATATGCTCTCGTGCCATCCATTTCCCTGCAAATTCCATGATTTTGTCATTTTTTAGTGCTGTGTAATATTCCATGGTGTATAAATGCCACATTTTTTTATCCATTCATCTATTGAAGGGTATTTGGGTTGGTTCCACAGTCTAGCTATTGTGAATTGTGCTGCTATGAACATCGATGTGGCAGTATCCCTGTAGCATGCTCTTTTAAGGTCTTCAGGGAATAGTCTGAGAAGGGCAATAGCAGGGTCAAATGGTGGTTCCATTCCCAGCTTTCCCAGGAATCTCCATACTGCTTTCTAAATTGGCCGCACCTATTTGCAGTCCCACCAGCAATGTACAAGTGTACACTTTTCTCCACATCCTCGCCAGCACTTGTTGTTGTTTGACTTCATAGTGGCTGCCAATCTTACTGGAGTGAGATGGTATCTTAGGGTAGTTTTGATTTGCATTTCTCTGACTGCTAGAGATGGTGAGCATTTTTTCATGTACTTGTTGATTGATTGTATATCCTCCTCTGAGAAGTGTCTGTTCAGGTCCTTGGCCCATTTGTTGATTGGGTTATTTGTTATCTTATTGTCTAATTTTTTTGAGTTCTTTGTATACTCTGGATATTAGGGCTCTATCTGAAGTGTGAGGAGTAAAAATTTGTTCCCAGGATGTAGGCTCCCTGTTTACCTCTCTTATTGTTTCTCTTGCTGAGAAAAAACTTTTTATTTTAAGTAAGTACCATTTGTTGATTCTTGTTATTAACTCTTGTGTTATGGGTGTCCTATTAAGGAATTTGGAGCCCAACCCCACAATATGTATATCGGAGCCAACTTTTTATTCTATCAGATGCACAGTCTCTGATTTGATATCAGGCTCCTTGATCCATTTTGAGTTAACTTTTGTGCATGGCGAGAGAAAGGGATTCACTTTCATTTTGTTGCATATAGATTTCTAGTTTTCTCAACACCATTTGTTGAAGATGCTATCCTTCCTCCATTGCATGCTTTTAGCCCCTTTATCAAATATAAGATAGTTGTAACTTTGTGGATTAGTCTCTGTGTTCTCTATTCTATACCATTTGTCCACCTGTCTCTTTTGCTACCAGTACCATGCTGTTTTTGTCACTATTGCTCTGTAATATAGTTTGAAATCTGGTATTGCTATAACGTCTGACAAACAGAATTACTATGACTTTTGACCTCTCCTGAACTTTACCCTTTAAACATTTTTCAAACATTATTTTATAGACTGGCAAAGACCTAAGGTACCTGGCTGAAGCATAGCCAAATATATACCAGGTAATTCTGAAATATGTGGTACCATAAACAGTGAATTGAGAATGCTGGAGACCATTAGAAAATAAAAACAAACAAACAAACGAACAAACAAACAAAAAACAGTCCTCAGCACAAAAACCAGGGTTGTTTTACTTTCAGATAAATAAAATCAGAAAGGCTCATTTGTTCTTGCCAGGTTATGGGATGGGTTGAAGACCCAGGACCAGAGGCCAGCAGGGGGAGATGTTGCACTACTTATGACAGGACAGGGCTTTGCCCCAAACCAAAAAGTCTTTATTTACATCCCTGTGCAGAAGGTGTCCTGAACAAAGTGTGGCTTTCTTGCACCTGGGTCCCCAGGAGCCACATGAACATTAGGATTTGACCCACACCCTTGCTTCCTACATCATCTTTTCCCCCTGTTTGAATGATCGTTTAGGCCTGCTGTCCAGGCAGAATGGAAAAATGGTCACAGAGCTGGATAAAATTTAGATAAAGAAGCAAACAAGAAGACTGTCTAGAGAGAAAATAAGAAGAAATCAGGCAAGTGTAGATCTCAATACCAAAAGTAGGAAATTAGAGCCCATTTAATTTATGGACAAAAATGCAAAAAAAATCTCATTATGAGTATTACCTGACTTGGTTTTAGCAAAACAACATAGACAACACATGGTTCATATAAAGTAAAGAGAGGTTTATTTTGGTTCGTGGATTTGGAAGTTTAAAGCCTGGAATGGTTAGTCAAATGTGTTTTAGACACTGGAAATCATATGATAAGATGAGGAAGGGTGAGCGAAGGTAAATGCTCACATATTAAGCCAGGAAATTTAGAGGGGGAGGGAAGAAACAGAGTGTTATATAACCACCATATTTGTGGACATACCTCCAATAAACTAAGGCTTTCCCACAAGGCCCTACTCCCTCTCACAATGTACTATCACCAGAGTGGAAGCCTATATGTGTAGACTTTTGGCAGATACTCAAAATGCACCCACAGTTTAGCAGTATGTTAGGAAGTGGAATTCATATTAGACTGAGAAAAACTTATCTTGACCAACAGAAAGGATTTAGGCTAAAAATAGAATATTATTATTATTATTATTATTATTATTATTATTATTATTATTATGTGACATTTATGAAGGATGCTGAATATGGACTTTGAAGGGTCAGCAGATATAAGAATTATGAGAAAACTTCAGATGTCATAATCAGGGAGATAGCCTCTAAGGTCTCAGTAGCAGGACTTGAGCCACTGTAAGTTAGAAAGATGAAGTCACAGGACCTACCTCAATTGGACTTCAATAGGACTAATCAATACACTGTGGATTCCCATAGGTTGCAGCATATATCAGTGTGGTCCTTCAGTGATAAAATACACAGCCCAAATTAAACACTTACCTGAATCAAACAGTATCACCTGTACACACAAGGGAGCTGCTTTTGCTTTGTTGACATGAGCTCCTGGTACCCTCGAATCTTCTCAGTTCCCAGGTTTCCTAGTCCTCATTTTACCTCTGGCTTCTTATTGCCAAGTGGACATCACAGGAGAAAAATATTTATTAATGTTTCCGTGAGAATGTCTGAGACAATTTCAGAGGCAGACTGGGCTCACTGTAGAAGTTAGGATTATTTGCTAGTCACTGTGAGTTCCTAATTCATCTGTATTTAAATATGTGATAAATACATTAACCCATTATTTTTCCTGGTTTTATATTGCATCTGAGTAATTTGTAATTTTCTTTCAGTGAGTTTTAATGTAAAACATAAAAACTGATATTATTAAGGTTTTTATGTATTAAAAGTAGCATTTATCACTAAACTTTCAGATTGTCCTCTTTATCTTTGCATTATAACCACATATAATAAAATCTGTGTATAGACACTCTATCAGATCCTTTTGACTACTGGGCATAACCAAATTTAATGTGAAGCATTATTTCTAATATAAGTAGATATCTTAAAACACATACACACACACACAAAACCATGAATGATTTGGAAGAAAAAATAATAAGAATGAAAATATAATAAAATAATTATGAACAATTTAGAAGTTCTTTTTTAGTTTGTCGTTATGATCACCATTTAAAAAAAATCGTACTTCAAAGGGAATTGAAGGAGTTTAGTTCTTAACTCCCCAAGTATCCTCATTTTTTATTTCTAATCATCTTCAAAAGTGAAAGTGACTTAAAATTGCAGTTGTTCACATTAATTTGATCATAAATATTCTTAATTTTGTTTTCAAGTATTTGAACATAGTTTTATTTTTTTCTTATTTTTGATGCTGGGAAGGATATCATACTTTATCTCAAATTCTGTATTTACACCTGTGCTAAATACATATAACTGATGACTTCTAAGAGTGAAGGCAGATGGTTCCTAAACCTTGTGCTGCTTCTGTGGGTGTCTGCAATCTCAACCTGGGGCTCTACTGAGGATGCTTGAGACATTTTCCACACTGAGTCAGTGGGAGACCTCTGTCTCTGAACCTGGCTATGGAGCTCCCCACAATCCTGGCTCTGGAGTGTCAAAATGGGATCTATGCTGAAGAAAAATGGCCTGACAGTTAACTTAAGGGGGAACAACAGTCATTTACTGGAGAGGAAAGAAATGTTCATCAGGAAGTCCTTGGTGTATAATAAAATAGATGAACTAGGTAGACATGGAGAATTCACCCTTGTTTTAATTCCATCTCTGATTTTCAAAAGATGAAATTTGTGCCTGGGTTGAAGAAGTGTGAGGAAGCTGATCTCCTCAAAGCTATCATCTAAGACTCATGTGTCTCAGTTCCCTATAGTCACTGGTCATTGTGAGTCCCCAGCACCTGCTTATATCATGATCTCTTCTAGGGGACATCAGGCTGAACACTGGGGCAATACGAGAAAGGAAGTTTGATTTGCATGATAATCTGAGTTTGAAGAGGCCTTAAAATGCCAAACTCAAAGTGAGGAGTTTGAGGACACTAAGTGCTTGTGAAGATCCCCACCATGGCCTGGACGATGGTTCTACTGGTGTTCCTCTATTATGGTTCAGGTCAGGGGAGGGTAACTGCATCCTGGGGTGCCTACATAAAAGCACTGTTTTAGGAGGACCTCTCTTAATAACAATAACTGTTTCTCTTATTGATTTTAGTGGTGGATTGTCAGTCTACTGTGATCCAGGAGCCCTCACTCTCTGTGTCTCCAGGTGGGACGGTGACACTCACCTGTGGGCTTAGTTCTGGTTCAGTCTCTACAGGTCACTACCCAGGCTGGTACAAGCAGAATCCAGGACTTTCTCCTCGCCAACTTATCTATGATACAAACAACCGTCCCTCTGGAGTCCCTGATCGATTCTCTGGTTCCATTCTTGGAAACAAAGCTGCCCTCACCATCACAAGAGCTCAAACTGATGATGAGGCTGATTATTACTGCTCACTCTATATGGGTAGTGGCATTCACACAGTGATCTAAACCAATGGGGAAGTACAACCAAAACCTCTTCATGTGCTCAGAATGTCTCATACTCTACAGGGTGAAGAGAGATAGAGAGGGTGAAAATGGTCAACACTTTTCATGGGAAGATGCTGCTGCTGCATGACTGCTGTCCTACCAGTGGATCATGCCATGTGCCTCAACCTGTCTCATTTCTCAGTGTGCCTCCTCTTACACTACGTTTGTATTCTCCCTCTTTGGTTGGAAGGAGGAGCAGAGGAGCTCATCTCCAAATAGGTAACCATCAGGAAGATTCAGAGAATCCTCCCCTACCTTAAAGAATCTTCTCACTTTAAATACTAACAAATGATGGTTAGTGTATTCTCATACATTGACTTGATGTGGAGATCAAATGATTGCTTACTTTGCTTTTAAATTATAACAGAAAAATTGCTTTTACAGTTTTTATGATTAAAACTTAATACAATTTTGTTTTTCTAATTATAATTATTAATTTAGTTGTGGTGATTTAAGATTAATATGCAGTCGGAATCACCATCCATTTCTAAATTATTCCCATATAAAAATATCAAGTCATTGCAAGGAACAATGATCTAATTTCAAACATCAGCCACAAGATGGAATGTATATCTGCAAAAGTTTTTTGTAAGCATATTTTCAGTGGATCATAGAAATATCTGTATATTTTAGTGGGTCATATGAATATCTAGTATATGAATTACTAGAAATTCCCATAGAAGTCTGACTTCCAAACACTCTTCTATATCTGTTGGGCTGAGTCTTTTGATCAAGGACACAAAGGTGTATGACTGAAGATTATACCTGGATATGAACAGGCCCTATTGCACTCAATGCTGACTAAACAGGTAAAGGAGATATGTGTGAAAATTCAGTATGAGTTAGTTTTTTGCTTTACCCATATAAAATGATATTATAAACTGTTATGTTGAGGTAATACACAATGAGAAAAAAGAAAACGCTATATAGGTTAAGTTCCTGATATGTGTTTATTATTGCTATCTTATGTTGCTCTTATTAACCTTTGAAAATCTACGTTTAACTTTTTGTGGTTTAAGTAGATAATACAACTGCTAAAAAGTCCTCATGAGTACAAATAAAAATTAATCTCACCACAATGCAGACTCACAAATCAGTTTCTCCAGTACATTTGCTAGTCTGCAAATGCTAGGTGGAACTCTCAATCAGTCTTCAAAATATATAACCTCCTGGAAAACCTGAAAGTTTTCCCTCCTGGTAGAGATTATATCAGGTGGAGTCTGAGGCATCTCCATGTAGCACTAAAGTTAGCTGGTGTGCACAATTCATTCTTGGAGAAACAGGCCAGAAGGAGGTATGTGTTCTCAGTGGATGCTGATTTGTCATCAGAATCTGTGGCTGCATCAATGGAAGAGTAGAGCACATGATTCCTTCAATGCCTTCAGTTGCTGGGTAAACATGAAGTGATAATAGGAAATCATAAAATAATATATTCTAATTCAGGGCCCACTTGAGATGTGGTCTATATAATAATGGTCTTTGAGATATATTTACTTATTCTAAATTAACTCCTATAGAAGGTGATATCTAGAAAGAAATATAGTAGTACCTATTATCTATTAGAATAATTACTCTTTTATTTTCTGTTTCTCATTCTGTGTGTGTTCTCATACACATGTGTTTGTAGTGGCAGATCTGATAAGTAAATATACTAAGTACATTTAAATGTACTCATACATATATGTATGTTATATTTGGATTATTAATTTTATAAAAAATCTTATGGTGAATTTTTACAAATTTATATCAATCAACCAAACAAGAACACGTTTTTCTCATTTTCCCTTAAATTACTTTTCTCTCTAATCTAACTTTTTTTTAGTTCAATGAAGGTGTAAAGCAGATGCAAATGTTAGATAAGATAATGATTTAGGAGGAGACAAAATAGAAAGGAGCTGGAGGAGAACAGACACCTTCAATTCACAGTTCAACCTCAGGACAGGGTCTGTGCCTATTCCCTTCTCTGTACTCCCCTATCTGAACCCAATATGAAGTCAAGGTTGAGTTCTTTCAGGGCTATTGAGCCCTTGCTATTGGTAGGCCCTGCAACCACCTTGATACCCCTCTTCCCTAACTTGCATGAGGAGAATTTTCCTCAGGCCCAGAGTGTCATTTTGGGCCATTTCCTCTCCACATGTGCCTGACTTCTGCTGTTCCCATAACCTGGGACCACTACTTGAATTCTCTAGGTGTCTCTAGTGAATGATGCATGTGAAACACCTTACTTATTCTTAAAGTAAAATGAATGGAAAAAGAAATGAGAGACTCATCTAATTCCCCTATTAGATGTTAATTTAACTTTAGCCTTATTCCTATGGGAGGGAAATAATTCCTGAATCACTAGATAATTTCCACCTTTTGATACCATGGTCACAAGGTGACAAATGTACAAAAAAAATCTCCTTCATCCTTCTCTTCCACCTGGCCTCTCCTTTGTGAATCTGAAAACAGGTGGTGAATTTCCCACATCTTGTTCTATGGACTACCTGCTACTCTGATACATGAGGTACATTAGGCCCAGGAGTCATAGTAACAGGCACTTGATATATCACCCCTTTACTATTTCTTCTGCTTTCATCTTACCACACACACCCATGAATTCCCCTGCCAGTTCTCTTTGTCCCAATTTTGTCATATAATTTCCCCAGAGCTGATACTCTAATACAAGACATAATATTGTGCATGGTCCAGATTCAACATGCTTCAGTCAATGCAGAAGTTATTATAGGAAAATAAACAGATGTAGAGAGTCCATGCACATGGACATTGGTGGGGTCCCAGCATTTTTTTCCCTAAGCTTCAATTACTAAGTGAGCTAGTTCATCATGCCACCCTCCCTGGGTCAGGCATCCAGACACTGTGAGTACACATGGAGAAGATATAGGAAATAGGGGCATTTGCATGAGCAACCCCAACTCTGGGAGACCAATTGAGCTGGTATATGAGGTCGAGGGCAGTGGAGACTTTACAGTGAGGCCTAAGAATGGGCTGTGTCTACCATGGCCTGGATTCTTCTCCTCCTTCCAGGCTTCTCTCAAAGCTCAGGTAGTTACAGGCCTCAGAGACCTAGGGCAGGCCCCTAGCCTGAGTCATGACCTTATGCCTCAAATACTCAAATCACTTACCCACTGCCTCTGCCCTTCACTGTGATGGGTCTATGCTTGCAGGTTCCTTCTCTTTGCCTTTGCTGACACAGCCACTCCCTTGCTCTGCATCTCTAGGATCAACAGGCAGACTCACCAGCACTCTGAACAGAGATCTTCTGTTGGTAGAAAAATACATGTAGTCGTAGTAGCAGGACATGTATCTGAGCACTACTCAGACAAACAGCTGGGGCCTGGGTTCCTCAGTTGAATTCCTGGATATAAGATGTCTCAACCAATGTCGTGTATTTGTAAATATCTGGCTTCCAGTCTGAGGACGAGAACAATTATTACTGTCCTGGATATGAAATTAGTACTATAACAATAAAACAACCATATGAGGTAGTGAGACATGTCCACAACCATATAAGGTTGGGACATGTCCCTCATTTGTAGAGGTTCCAAGTTTATGTCATTTTACTGTAGTGGTCAAGAACCTCACTGTTTATAAAATAACACATCAGATTCTGGTTTACATTAGTGGCATGCCATACTTCTCTCCCATAACATAATGCTCAGAGGAACTTCAAAATACAAAAGAAAAAAGTCTCAATAATTTATATTAAAACTGAAAATAATAAAGGTCTCAATTATCACCAGTAAAGAAGGTATGGCACAGGGGCTGGGGATGTGGCTCAAGAGGTAAAGTACTCGCCTGGCATGCATAGGGCACTGGGTAAAATTATCAGCACCAAATAAAAATAAAATAAAGATGTTGTGTCCACAAAATATATATATATATATATATATATATATATATATATATATATATATATATATATATATATATAATCTCTCTCTCTCTCAAAAAAAAGTTGGTTAAAAAAGAAGGTATGGCACAGAAGTTGAAACCGATGAAGAAGATAGCCTATAATATCATTGTTAATATACAAAATAGTTTATTTAAATTATAAATGATGCATAATTTTATATGTAATATAATTTTAGTAGTGGTCAGTATCTCTACCCATCAGGATCTATAAACTGTAATTGCAAATTATACACTGAATCCTGTAACTGCATTATCTTTAAAATAGTATTATTGAGTTAAACATGTAAACATTTGTGTTGTCTCTGCAAATTGACATATAAGAGCTGATTTTATTTTTCTTTCTATTTGCTTTTTTAAACTCCTTAATTTTTATGTATCTATGCAGTAATCCACAGTCTGGCCTTAAAGAATGGGTGAGCTCATGCTAGCTGAGCATATGTTATTTTTCCTTTTGTTTTACACATTACATTAAGGCATCTGGATTTCACAGTGAATATAAGTTTTGGTATAATACATTTATTTTCACTTCAATGCCCTTGTGGAATACTTAAACCATCCCATAGATGTGTAGCACATTTCATTGTTACTTTAATATGCACAGACAGACAAGATTTAGTGTTATTTCATGTGCTTATAATAGTTTTTATTAGTTGTTTTAGATATACATTACAGTAAAGCATATTATCACATATTATTCATACATGGGGTACAACTCATTGCATTTTGATCCCATTCTTGTGGTTGAACATGTTGTGAAGCTATAATAGTCATTTATTAATTTATGAACTCAGGGAAGTTATGTTCAACACATTCTCATTCTTATTACCTCCTTTCCCTTCATTCCCCTATTTCTAATACAATGAACATTTATACTTACCCCACCTATTATCCCTTCCTGTGGGTTAGCAACCCCATATAATAGAGAACATTTGGCATTTGGCTTTTTGTAACTGGCTTATTTCACTTAGCATGATAGTCTCAAGTTTCATCCATTTACCCGCAGATGCCATAATTGCATTCTTCTTTAAGGCTAAGTTATATTCCATTGTGTATATATACCACACTTTCTTTGTCCCTTCATCTGTTGAAGGGAAGCTAGGTTGGGCTCATAGTTTAGCTATTGTGAATTGAGCTGCTATAAACATTGATGTGGCTGCATCACTGTAGTATGCTGATTTTAAGTATTTGTGGTATAAACTGAGAAAGAGATATCTGGGTCAAATGGGGGTTCCATTCCAAGTTTTGTGAGGAACTTTCAGACTGCTTTCAGAGTTGTTGCAAAGATTTGCAGTTCCATCATCATGTGCTTATTTTCTATCCACAATACAGATTGTTTCATGTTGCTGGGTCTAAAGAAAATCCATATGCATCAAAATAAAATTAGCCCCCCTATCTCTCACCATGCACAAAACTTAACTCAAAATGTATCAATGACCTTGGAGTTAAATCAAAGAGTCTGACTCTAATAGAAGAAAATTTAGGCCCTAATCTTTATCATGTGGGATTAGGCCCCAACTTCCTTAATGATACTTCTATAGCGCACAAATTAAAATGAAGAATCAATAAATGAAATGGAATTAAATTAAAAAGTTTCTTCTCAGCAAAAGAAACAATCTGTGAGGTGAACAGAGAGCCAACATCCTGGGAGCAAATTTTTACCCCTCACAATCAGATAGAGCACTAATCTCTAGGGTACATAAAGAACTCAAAAAGCTAAACACCTAAAACAAATAACCCAATCAACAAATAGCCAAGGACCTGAACAGACACTTCTCAGAAGAGGAAACAAAATCAGTCAACAAACACATGAAAAAATGCTCATCATCTCTAGCAATCAGAGAAATGCAAATCAAAACTACTCTAAGGTATCATCTCACTCCAGTCAGAATGTGAGCTCTTATGAAATCAAACAACAATAACTGTTGGCAAGGATGTGGGGAAAAAGGTACACTCATACATTTCTAGTGGGACTGCAAATTGGTGCAGCCAATATGGAAAACAGAATGGAACTTCCTTGGAAATCTGGGAATGGAACTATAATTTGACCTAGCTATCTCTTTCCTCAGAAAACATCCAAAGGACTTAAAAACAGCATAATACAGGGGCACAGCTACATCAATGTTTATATCAGAAATTCATCAGTGGATGAATGGATAAAAATATGTGGCATATATACACAATGAAATTTTACTTAGCAGCAGAAGAGGATAAAACCATGGTATTTTCAGGTAAATGGATGGTGTTGTAGAAGATAATGCTAAGTGAAGTTAGCTAATCCCAAGAAAACATGTACCAAATGTTTTCTATGATATAAGGAGGCTGACTCATAGTGCGTTAGGGAGGGGGCACATGGGAGGATTAGATAAAATGTGGGTAGGGAAGAGTGTGGAAGGAAAAGGGAGGGGGTAGTGGGTTAGTAAGGATGGTGAAATGTGATGAACATCATTATCCAAGTACATATATAAATACTCGAATTTGTATCAATATACTTTATATACAAACAGAGATATGAAATATTGTGTCATATATGTGTAATAAGAATTGTATTGCAAAAAAGTACATGTGTAAAGACATGAATTGGCATGGACATAATTTATATACAAAGAAAAATTGTACTGTTTATGTGTAATAAGAATTGTAATGCATTCCTCTGACATGTATTTATTTATTTATTTATATTTTTTAATAGTATTTTTTATTAGTTGCTCAAGACAGTACAATGATCTTGACATATCATACATTCGATTCAAATGGGGTATGAATTCTCAGTTTTTCACGTGTACAGATTGCAGGATCACATTGGTTGTACAGCCACGTATATACATACAGTAATTTTAGTGTGTTTTATTCTGCTGCCCTTCCTATTCCCCCTCCCCTCCCCTCCCTTCCCCTCCCATCATCTCTCTCTACCCAATCTACTGTGACACATTTCTCTCTTGTTTTTCTTCCCCTTCACACCATCATATATGTAATTTTGTATAATGATGAGGGTCTCCTTCCATCTTCTGTGCAATTCCCCTTTTTTCTCCAATTTCCTCCCACCTCTCTTCCCTGTTCAGTGGTAATCTTCTTCTCATGCTCTTCCTCTCTACTTTGTTTTGAGTCACCCCCCTTATATCAAAGAAGACATTCGGCATTTGGTTTTTAGGGATTGGCTAATTTCACTTAGCATAATCTGCTCTAATGCTATCCATTTCCCTGAAAATGCCATGATTTTATTATTTTTTAGTGCTGAGTAATATTCCATTGTGTATAAATACCACATTTTTTAATCCATTCATTTATTGAAGGGCATCTAGATTGGGTTCACAGTATAGTTATTGTGAATTATGCTGCTATGAAAATAGATGTAGCTGTGTCCCTGTAGTATGCTCTTTTTAGGTCTTTTTGTGTATAGTCCGAGAAGGGGAATAGCTGGGTCAAATGGTGCTTCCATTCCCAGCTTTCCAAGGAATCTCCATACTGCTTTCCAAATTAGATGCACCAATTTGCAGTCCCACCAGCAGTGTACAAATGTACCTTTTTCTCCATATCCTCACCAGCACTTGTTATTGTTTGACTTCATAATGGCTGCCATGCTTACTGAAGTGATATGATATCTTAGAGTGGTTTTAAAGTGCATTTCTCTGATTGCTAGAGATGGTGAGCATTTTTTCATGTAATTGTTGATTGATTGTATATATTCTAATCTGAGAAGTGTCTCTTCAGATACTTGGTCCATTTGTAGATTGGGTTATTTGTTTTTTTGTTGTTTAATTTTTTGTGTTCTTTGTATACTATGGAGATTAGAGCTCTATCTGAAGTGTGAGGGGTAAAAATTTGTTCCCAGAATGTAGGCGCCCTATTTATCTCATTTATTATTTCTCTTGCTGAGAAAAAGCTTTTTAGTTTGAATACGTCCCATTTGTTGATTCTTGATTTTAACTCTTATGTTATAGTGTCCTATTAGGGAATATGGAGCCCAACCCCCCGATATGGAAATTAGGACCACCATTTTCTTCTATAAGACACAGAGTCTCTGTTTTGATTCCTAGCTT
Organism: Ictidomys tridecemlineatus; assembly: GCF_052094955.1. NCBI lineage: Eukaryota > Metazoa > Chordata > Mammalia > Rodentia > Sciuridae > Ictidomys > Ictidomys tridecemlineatus. The sequence continues at coordinate 111,055,141 of NC_135478.1, read as the reverse complement.
TTTATCCATTTCGAGTTAACTTTTGTTCATGGTGAAAGAAAGGGATTCAATTTCATTTTGTTGCATATGGATTGCCAGTTCTCCCACCACTATTTTTTGAAGATGCTATCATTTCTCCATTGCATGCTTTTAGCACCTTTGTCTAATATAAGGTAGTTGTAATTTTGTGGATTTGTCTCTGTGTCCTCTATTCTGCACCATTGGTCCACCCACCTGTTTTGGTACCAGTACCATGCTGTTTTTGTTACTATTGCTCTGTAGTATAGTTTAAAAACTGGTATTGCTATACTACCGGTTTCACTCTTCCTGCTTAGAATTGCTTTAGCTATTCTGGGTCTTTTATTTTTCCAGATGATTTTCATGATTGCTTTTTCTATTTCTGCAAGGAATGCCATTGGGTTATGATTGGCATTGCATGAAACCTATAGAGTATTTTTGGTAATATGGCCATTTTAATGATATTAATTCTGCCTACTCATGAACAAGGTATATCTTTCCATCCTCTAGGGTCTTCTTCTATTTCTTTTTTTAGGGTTCTGTAGTTTTCATTGTATAGGTCTTTCACCTCTTTTGTTAGGTTGATTCCAAAGTATTTTATTTTTTTGAGGATATTTTAAATGGGGTTATTGTCCTCATTTCCATTTCAGAGGACTTGTCACTGATATACAGGGATGCCTTTGATTTATGTGTGTTAATTTTATATCCTGCCACTTTGCTGTATTCATTTACTAGCTCTAGAAGTTTCTTGGTAGAACATTTTGGGTTTGTAGGTATAGGATCATGTCATCCACAAATAGTGCTAATTTAAGTTCTTCTTTTCCTATCTTTAGGCCTTTAATTTCTTTCATCTGTCTAATTGCTCTGCCCAGTATTTCAAGAACTATGCTGAATAGAAGTGGTGAGAGAGAGCATACATGTCTTGTTCCAGATTTTAGAGGGAATGCCTTCTGTTTTTCTCCATTTAGAATGATGCTATTCTGAGGCTTAGCATAAATAGCTTTTACAATGTTGAGGTAAGTTCCTGTTATCCCTAGTTTTTCTAGTGTTTTGAACATAAAGGGATACTGTACTTTGTCGAATGCTTTTTCTGCATCTATCAAGATGATTATATGGTTCTTATCTTTAAGTCTATTGATGTGGTGAATTACATTTATTGATTTCCGTATATTGAACCAGCCTTGCATCCCACAGATAAATCCTACTTGATCACATGATCTTTTTAATATGATTTTTTTTTCTGATTTGCCAGAATTTTATTGAGGATTTTTGCATCTATATTCATTAGAGATATTGGTGTATAGTTTTATTTATTTGAAGTGTCTTTGTCTGGTTTAGGAATCAGGGTAATGTTGGTCTTGTAGAATGAATTTGGAAGTACTCCCTCTTTTTCTACTTCCTGAAATAGCTTGGAAAGTATTGGTATTAGTTCTTCTTTAAAGGTTTTATAAAACTCTGCTGTATACCCATCAGGTCTTGGGCTTTTCTTGGTTCTTTTGGTGGCTTCTTCTATTTCCTCAATTGATATTGGTCTGTTTAAGTTGTCTATATCCTCCTGACTCAATCTGGGCAGATAATATGACTTAAAAAATTTATCAATGCCTTCACTATCTTCTATTTTATTGGAGTATAAGGTTTCAAAATAATTTCTAGTTATCTTTTGTATTTCTGAAAAGTGTCTGTTGTGATATTGCCTTTTTCATCAAGTATGCTAGTAATTTGAATTCTCTCTCTTCTTCTCTTTGTTAGTGTGGCTAAGGTTCCATCAATCTTATTTATTTTTTCAAATAATTAACTTTTAGTTTTGTCAATTTTTTAATTGTTTATTTTATTTTGATTTAATTGATTTCAGCTCTGAAATTAATTATTTCTTGCCTTCTACTGAATTTGCTGTTGTTTTGCTCTTGTTTTTCTAGGGCTTTGAGAAGAATTATGAGATCATTTATTTTTTGTTGTTTTTTTTTTTTGAGGAATAAACTCCAAACAATGCATATTCCTCTTAGAACTGCTTTCATTGTGTCCCATAGATTCCAATATGCTGTGTCTGTGTTTTCATTTATCTCTAAGAATTTTTTACTTTCCTCCTTGATGTCTTCTGTAACCCATTGTTCATTCAATAGCATATTGTTCATTCTCCAAGTGATGTAGGATTTTCTCTTCCTTTTTTTATCCTTGATTTACAGTTTCATTCCATTTTGATCAGATAAAATGCATAGTATAATCTCTACTACTTTATAATTACTAAGAGTTGCACTATGGCATAATATATATTCTATTTTTGAGAAGAATCCATGTGCTGCTGAGAAAAAAGTATATCCGCTTGATGATGGTTGATGTATTCTATATATGTCAGTTAAGAGTAGGTTATTAATTTTGTTATTGAGATCTATTGTTTCTTTTTTAGGTGTTTTTCAAACCTAAAGCTTAATTTTGCTGGATATTATAATCTTGGTTGGGACTCATTAACTTTCAGTGTTTGAAATACTTTGTTCCAGGATCTTCTTGCTTTCAGTGTCTGTGATGAAAAATCAACTGTTAACTTAATTGGCTTACCCCTAAATGTAACCTTCCTCCTTTCTCTTATAGCTTTTAATATTGTCTCCTTGTTCTGTATATTGCATATTTTCATAATAATGTGTTTTGTTATAGGTCTATTGTGGTTTTGTATGTTCAGCGTCCTGTAGGCTTATAGGATTTGGACTTCCATTTCATTTTTCATGTCTGGAAAGTTTTCTAAAATTATTTAACAGATTGCTCATTCCTTTGGTTTGGACTTCTATACCTTCCTGTATCCCAATGACTCTTATGTTTGGTTTCTTTCCAGCCTTTCTGAGTTGACTAGACTCTTTTTGAGATGATATATTTTGTCATCATTGTCTGATGTTCTGACTTCTATTTGGTCTACTCTACTGGTGATACTTTCTTTTGAATTTTTAATTTGTTTTATAATTTCCTTCATTTCTAGGATTTCTGTTTGATTTTTTTTATAACCTCTATCTCCTTGTAGAATTGTTCTTTTGATTCTTGGATTTGTTTATGTAATTCATTGTCAAAGTGTTTGCACATTTGCTGTCTAATGTCCTTTTTAAGATTCCATACCATCTGAATCAAATACTTCTTGAATTCTTTATCTGACCATTTCTCTGGATGCATCTAGCATCTCCTGTAAAATTAAGCCTTCCTGCACTGTTTGTGCTCCTTTTCTTCCTTGATTTTTCATGATGCTCATGTTTCTTTCCAGCTCTGTTTGACTTCTGTGTTACAATTTTCTCCTATAAATTTGTTTTGGTTTTGTATAGCTCTGAGATATCTCCTTTGTGATGGGAGACAATGTCTAGTGATATTGGGTTTAATTGTAATTTAAAGTAAATTTATGGTTTCATAAAAGGCATACAGATTCTGATGTCATATAGAGAACTGTGGATTTTGTCTTAGGACTTTATATTTAGGTCGGAAGATGTGATGGTATGGGGGTTAGTATATCTTAGCTACTTTGGAGGATTGCTCTAATGAAGGAGGATATTAACAGGAGAATAGGCAGGAGTATTTATGGGTAGCTAAGGACTTAGGAGCACTATAGACAGCCTTGGAACATTCACCTATTGTCACCAATTTCACTGCGATGTGATCCTATCCCCGGAAAGCTGATGATGTCAGTCCTCTGATATGGTGGGCACCAGTTTCCTTGCTGCAGTGTCTGGTGAGGAGGTGAGGAGAGTGGATCTGGGCCCTTTCTCTCCTAAGACCCAACTTCAGACCTTGGTCTGGTGTCCTGTGGAGGCATGGTTGGCAGATCCTCACAGGATCTGAAGTTCCATTTCTCTGTGCTGCTCACAGGTCTCTGCAATGCTCAATTGCCTCCAGCTGAGATGGCAAGTTTCTGATCAGCTAACTAGAATCTCTGGACACAGATTGGCTCTGATTCACTGGCATCTGAGCCACATTGCTGCCCCTCAGATGTTCAAACTCTTCCCTTAGGTTTCATTTTAGCCCAACCTCACAGAATGTTCCATTTCCTGGTGCTCAGCAGCCAGACTTGCTCCCTGGTGAGCTTCAGCACCAGATAGTAGAGTAACTCAGGATCCTGGACCCAGAAGGAAGCAAAGCAAGCTAGAATGGTGGACTCTGGAGAAAAGTCCTGTATCTTGTATTTAAAAAATAATAAATTCATTAAAAAAAGGGTTGAAGTATTTTGGGTTAATTTTTGGAGATAAAATTAGAGAAAGGGTAATCAAAAGAAAATTCTATATGTGTTGGTGGATTTGGGTACACTCATGAAGAAGAGGAGAATAATATTTTCTGATCTGCAATGGAGTAGGGAAGAATTTTTGTCCTACTCTTTCTGAATTGAAGGGCAAGTGGAGCTTGACCTGAGGAAAAAAGAGAATCTGCATGAAATAAACAGTCATTTCACTTAAGAGAAATACATGAAGGTGGAAAATCAATTTTCATCAAAACTACAGAAAACCACAAAAGGACATACATTGCTTAATCCACACTGGAAGAAAGTAATAAAGAAATGAAGGATGAAATAATGATTAAAATTTAATATATTAAAGTTTTATAAATTTGAATGAGTTTATAATTCACACAGTCTACTATAATTTATTTTATAATTATCTATTAATTAGAAGATGTAAGTTTATTTTCAAATTTCTATACTATTGCTTTCTAAAATATATAAAAAATTATATTAAGCAATGTACACAATTTATCTTATTATATAAATAAACAATTGCTTGATTTTATCTGGTCTAAACTTAAGTACAATTTGTGCTGGAGTTGAAAAGTAGCAACTTATTGTGCAATGAGTTACATTTCTAAGTATGGAAGTTTCTAGGCTGTAGAATAGAACTTGACTATCTTGGGATCTGGAATTTCAAATTTATGAAAAAATATTCAACATTTAGTAGTTAGAGAAATTAAAATTAAAACTACATAGAGATTTTATCTCACTCCAGTCACAATGACAAGCTTTGATGATGCAAGAATACTGGCAAGAATCAATGTTAATGATGATGTGAGGAAAAGGTACATACATTGCTGGTGGAATTGCAAATTGGTGCAACTACTCTGGAAAAATATATGTTGACTCCTCAGAAAACTTGGGATGGAATCACCATTTGACCTGGCTATCCTACTCCTGAGTTTATATCCAAAGATCTTAAAATCAGTATGCTATCATTATGCAGCCATATCAATGATTATAGCAATTCAATTCACAGTATATAAAGTATGGAAACATACTATGTGCCCTAGAACAGATAAATGAATAAATTAATTGTGGTGTATATACACAATCAAATATTATTCACCATAAAGAGAAGGAAATTTTGGCATTTATGGATAAATGGATGAAACTGGGCACTATCATCTTAAGTGAAATGAATCAATCCTAAAAACAAAAAGGCTGAATGTTTCCTCTGATATGTGAATGCTAACTCAAAATAAGGGTAAGGAGTGAGGATAAATAAAAATACTTGGGATTAGATAAAGGGGACTGAAGGGAAAGGATGGGATTTTGAATAGGAAACATAGTAGAATGAATTCGACATAGTTTTCTATGTGTATATATGCACACATGACCAATGTAATAATACATCCTGTATAAGCAGAAGAATGGGAAGTTACACTTCATATATGTATAATATTTGAAAATACAATCTATTGTCATCTATAACCAATAGGAACAAATACAAAGTTTTAAAAATTTAAAATATGATTTAATTCCTCAGCTGAAAACATGAGACCATTGTGAGATACACTGAATCATGTTGAACAAATATGAACAAAAGCTAATCATGCCCACACTACCTGCATATATCACAGTGAGTACCAAGAATGAGCCTAAGTTTTAAGGGAAATGAATTCTCAATATACTACCATGTCACTTATGGATATTCTTTCACTGTTTGTCTTTACTCATACCATATTTTGTGTAAAAATGATATTACCATGTAATAGAAATCCCAAGAGCAAAAGTGTCAGGATCAACACAATAAAAATAGAAAAATGTTAGGAATTAACAGATAATTTTTTCTATATAATGCAAATAGGTTTATCACATGTTATTTATGAAAGACCTTATGAAAGGAAAATCAAATGTGGAAAATGGAACTTAAAAGAGGGAAAATAACACTGCTTCTTAAACTTTCTTTGTCCTTTATAATTTTAAGATCAATTCCTATCAGTACAGCTGTGGGTTAAACATATTAATAGTGGAAAGCCTCTTAAGTTCCTCATGAAGCAGCTGTCTGATGCCTCCCTGGCAAGCAGTGGGAGGTCCCTATGGACAACAGCCAGAATCAATAGTTAATTTTGAGCAGGGCATCCCTTATGAAGGAATAAATAGTCACTGGGCAGGCGATGGGTATCCTGTTTCTCTTCTTTCACTGGTCTAGAGTGGGTATATATCTCATGTTTGTAGAATAATAGTTGAAGATTCTACCATTCTAAGATGAACATTGAAGCAGATATCATGGACACATCTGCATTCCATGGAGGGACATCAGGGGAGTGAAAGTATTGTGAAAATCTTCTAAGATATTGGAAGTAGAGCTTGAGGAATGTCCAGAACACGTGCCTGGGATTGCACAATTGCAGATGGTCTGAGAGCATTGAATCTCGCCTTTACATTGGGATCTGAAGGAGAAAAATCTGACTGGCTCTTTCATGGCCTAGCTGCTCCTCTCCATCCTTACCATCCTCACAGGTCAGGCATGAGCAGTGGTCAGAGCCTTATAGAGATCCTTACTGTCCCACAAATCCTCAATTGCCTCCCAACTGGAGCCCTAGTAGTAATCTGTTTCACAGTCTGTGCTCTTCAGCTGCTCTCTGAATCTGCCATCTAGCCAGTCAAATTCACCTGCAGTCTGAGCAGCAGGTACAATGGCTATATGAGCCTGGCATCAGGACAGCCTAGCAAAAGGCCTTTGGAAAATGATACAAATAGGCAAGAGTATTGTTGTAGGACCCAAGGGTGATGAGATACCCAATTGCTTCTCAAGCTAAAGTTCTGTCCTGGATTCATAACTGATCATTCAGCACATCCACAAGATAGGACCAAGCTAAATGCCAATGCAGGGCAGACCATGGAAGTGGGAGCAGCTCAGTGTAACTCATAATGACACAGTGAGAGGAGAATCAAAATCTCCCAGCTTATCAGCCCATGCCATAGCCCACTTTCATTCCTTTGTTCTCACAGTTCATAGAGAGCCTGTTTACACCTTCTTAGGATATTTTACTTTACCAAATATTTTCCTAATCTACTGCCAGTGTAATAGGATCATCTGTCTTTTCCTGAAGTTCCTGGTCTTCATCCACAGCCAAGAGTTCCTGTGTTGCAGCAGGTTTATTTAGGTTCAACTTGAAATATGAGAATTTATACATGGACTTGTGTCATTATCACCATTCAATAAATGGGGTTTTATTTGCCAGGTTGAAGCATTTTATGCAGGTGCACTCCTGCTGCACAATCATCTGCTCCTGTTAATCTTCACCCAAATTAAACATTGATGAACTGCAGACAAAAAGCAAGGCATTGCATATTCCCTGGCGACACAACACATTAATCCCAGTCCACATGGTCATATGTATACTAAATGTTCACCTGAACTTAACACAACTCCCATCACCTTCACAGGCACAGAGGTCTCAGAGAATAAACCACTTTTTCGCTTATGAGTTGATGTTACTGCAGTCACGTTGCTTCTCAGGCCTTGAAAGGAACCTCAAGACATATAGAATTGAAATGTCACTGATTTGTGATAGAAACAGTGGTCACTCCTGGTTACATATGAGGTTCTCAGGCTTTCTCCTTAGACTCTTTTTGGAGCCCAGCTTGATGACAAGGTTGTCAGTCTACAGTGTGGCTCAGTACAGTGAAACCCATATGGGGGATGGAGACATAAACATGCTTGTGACTTCAAAATTCATCACAATGGTCTAGAAGCCTCCCTTCTTCCTTGTGTCTTTGCTCACACTTTTCCCAGGTTCACAGATATTCCAGAGATCTTTCTTTGGAGTGATCCTCCTGTCATTCTCATCCCTAACATCGGTTTGTTTTCATTTTGGGATCCTTTTCTCAGCCTCTGCTGACTAATTGGAGCACACTTTGACCCTTTCAATACAAGCGACAGTAAGTAACTGTCAATCCAAATACTTTCTATCAATCCAAAGGGGTTTCTTTCTATACTGTTTCCAGCTAAGTCTCTAGGATACTGATTTGTGATGCAAACAGTGGTTACTCTTGGTTACCTGTGAGGTTCATAAGATCCCTGTGTTGACCTAGCTGGAGGACAAGATTGAGGACTACCAGTGTACAGTGGGCTCGGCACAGCAAAACCCAGATGGGGAACTAAGTCATAAACATGCTTGTGACTGAGCCTGGGTACAAATTTGATCATGTGACATGATCATGAGACCAAACACTGAGCTCTTAAGCAGCCTAATGTTAATTATCCATGGAGAAAAAAATGAAGGAAGCATCTGAATGTATTCTTCTTCCTGACTGAATCCTAAAGTGAAGGATATTTATGGCTTACTTGGGTGGAAGTGTGTCACAACAAACAATTCAACTATTTATTTTCTCAAGAGTATAGCAGCACCTGATACAATCTCACCAATATCAATGTATTTTCTCTATAAAGTAGCATCTCCAGTAATATTCATTTGCATCTAAGAGAAAAACAAAGAACTCATCTTTGTATGTCCATTTTTTGGATTTAATTTTAGTACAATTAAATTGCATATCATTTGAAAATATCAAAACTATAAAAATATTCAAAAAGATATTTCTTTTCTAATGGTATATGTTAACATATGTTCTCCTAAGAAGACATGTTGAAGTGATGATTCATATTGATCCAATATATTTGATACTCTCATAAGTTGATGGCCATGAGAGATAGGGATACACAGATAGAATGTCATGTGAAGACTGAGGTAAAGACTGGACTTATGTAACTGCAGGCTAAAGGACACCAAAAATTGTCCCCAAACAACTAGGAGCCAGAAAAGTATTCTCTAGAAGTGTCATAAGGAATATGATTTCATTTGTGGATTTTGGATGATTAGTTACAAGAAGTATAGGACAGTATGTTTCTGATGTTACTAAGCACCAGGTTTGTGGTAAATGGCCATTGTTGTTCTGAAAGGTTAATAAAATAAGTACTTGTCACTCCGTTTCTCTATATGCTTAACAAAACACTGTTGAAATCTTAAGAACTGTTTGCTAATCTTGTTCCCAGAATGTGCTGTCCCCAACTATGGACTGTCTGCTAATCTTGTTCCCAGAAAGAGCTATCCCCAACTGCCCAACTACAAAATGTAACTTCTCTCCCTGCCCTCTCCAGGGAAAATATATAAGCTTTGCTCAAGCTGTTCTCAGGGCTCTATCTCTCTTTGCTATAGAGAGAGCCCTAGCCTGCTGGTCTCCAAATAAACCCACCCTTCTGCTTTTGCATAAGACAGTCTCTTGTGGTCTCTTACTCTGACGTTTCGCCGGACCCTTACAGTTCTAGCGAACGAATATACCATATACTCAATATCCCAGTATTAGCTTACTTGTAGTTTTCTATCTTAGCCTATGATTTATCCACAAATATGATCTTATTTTATATTCAGACTTCTAATGTTGAATACTGTGAGTGTGACTTAAGGCTGAAATAAGAAATTTCTGTGTTAAAATATATAAGTATAGCCCTAAGTCTTTAATATTAATATTAGAAGCATCAACATAAGAATCACAGTTTTCACATAATCCCAATTTTTCACTGCTATCAAGATGCAAAGATATATATGAGCCAAGAAGTTCATTTTGTTAGTGATAAAATGCTGCTGGATATTTTTGTGGATTTCTTAAACTCTGAGCAAGATGACTGTCATTTTCAATGAAAACCATCGTTGAGTACATTAAATTTGGTGTATAATAACCAGAAGAGTAAATCAGAAATTAGTTTGTTGGATATATTTTGAAGAAACAGAATAGATTGAAGCATGAAAAATAATTTATAAACAAATACCATCTTTTCTTAGACCAGTGATTCTCAGTGCTCTGAGAAGCACTTCTTCTTTTCTTTATTTTTTTCATGTATAATGTGCACAGGGACCCTCTCTATGTCTTTTAAAAATATGGATTGTGAGACAGTGGTTTGAGAATAGAGATGTTTAAGAATGGAATTTCTGCACTTCTGAAAGTCCCTTTGCCCTAAAATCCATACTTAGGCTTTATCATCATCAAATTCACAAGAATTGTATAAAAAAAGAAACGAAGCCTTTAACAACAACAAATGAAAGAAATATCTTGTGAAATGAACCAGAGTTTTGATTAAAGAAAATATATGCCAAGCCATTCTGGAAGACAACAAAAAAATTTCCCAGGTGAAAATCTGGGAGAGACTATGCTTTCTTTAAAAAGCATCAATGGAATAGAAAAATCAAACACAGAACAAATTTCATATTGATCTGACCTCCTCTCTAGCTCTTGCTCCCTTTCCACATTGCCTTCACCTCTGGTCAGTATTCATCACTTCCCTCCCTTATTCTTGGTTCTTTTTTACTACTCCTTAACTGCAACCTGCTCACTGTGACCTACTTAATGCCAAGGTCTTCATACCAGAAAATCCAGGGGACGCATTGAGGTACGTTTTTGGAAGCTGACACTCATTACTCTTTCTTGAACCTTTCTGATCCCTAACTTCATAGGAACCCTCCAGTTTATTGTTTTGTTTTTCAACTTCTTTGTCACTTTTCTTTCTACTTCCACCTCTTTCTCATTTGTACTATGTCCTCTGAATTATTGACTGTACAAATTTATTTTCACAATCACTCACTAATCTGATTTCTATGTGTGTTATTGTGAGAAATCAAGTAGGGATAGAGAAACCAGACTTTTTGAGCAGCCTGAGAGATGAGTCATTCCTGAACTCTTCCAGGGCTCAGATATTTGACTTCTTTTTTCATGTAGAATTTGAAAATGAGACACTCTTTCCTCTGAAGGTCTCTCATAATGTGGAATTAATTATGTGTCCTCTTCCTATGAAGGAAGAACCAATAGAAAACTAAAGATTGAGGTGGAATCAGACTGTTACTGTGAAGGAACTTTACTCTGACCTTGGGCAAGGAGAGGGCAGTGGCTAAGGCCCTGGTGGAGGCAAGGAGCTTCTGTCAGGACCACATGTCCTCTGCTCACAGATATGATGAACTTGATCTGGCAGCAGGAATTGATGTGGGCCTGCTATGGAGGGGCCTGTGGGGCTCTCAGCTGTGAACTTGCCTCCTGGTCTCTTATTGGGCCCAGTATCCAGGGACTTTCTGGGCACCTGAAGAGCCTCAAGCCAGCCCATGCCCTCTTCCCCCGCACCATGTCCCAGCAATGATAGTTAGACATTGGGCTGCACACTAAATCAAAGAGGGGATGGGTTGGCCAGGATAAAAGGATCCAATTTAAATTAAAGTCTTGTCTCAGTCCTCTAGGGATTCTAGGTGTATAAAAGAGACGTCAAGTAGGTCTGTGGTAGCAGACCTCTGGGATGTCTGTACCATGGCCTCTATGCTACTGTATGGATCAGGACAGTCCTCAGCATCCTTATTCCCAGCTCACTCAAACAACTTTGCAACTATATGCCATCAATATTCTCTCATTTTTCTCCCTATTCCATTATATTGCAAGTCTCTATGTCTTCAGGTTCCCTCTCCCAGCCTGTGCTGACAGAGTTGCCTTCCATATCTGCCTTGCTGGGAGATTCAGGAAAGCTCACTTACACCCTGAGCCATAAGCACAGCACCTTCTACTTCTCACAGTATCAGCAGCAGCCAGAGAATGTCCCTCTAAATGTGATGCATCTTCAAGTGAGGGAAATAAAAGCCAGAACATGGAAGACAAGATCTCTGATTGCCTCTAAGGCTCCAGCTTGGAGGCTGACCTCTACTTAGGCATCTCCAACATCAAGTCTGAGGATAAAGCTAAATATATCTGTGGTTTAAAGTATAAGATCAGAGAAACATGGGCAAAGCACAGTGACCCAGATGAATGATGATGGGGAATAAAAGTGTTTTTGCTTCCTTGTTACCAATGTTGTCATGGGGTTCTTAAATGTGGCTGCTGCTTTGAAACTTCAACTGTGCTGGTTGTTTCCTTCTTATTTCTCAAGAGCAGAGCCATAGTTAAATGGATTTCTATTCTTTAGGAAGTAGGTGGCCAGGCTGGGATTGTATAGAATGCAGTGCTTTATGGTAAATATGAACATGTAAAAATCAAACCTGATATGTATACATTGTAGTTATCTGTGGGGATAAGAGTAGTGTCCTTTCCTGATTAGAGAACCAGGACTGAGGATCTCACTCTTACCTTACTTATACAATTTTATTTCAGTAATTATAACTTCCTTCATTTCTGAACTAAAGATTTTAGAATTCTAGGAAATAACTAGAAATTACAAGCTAAAAACAACTAAGTGGGATAGAGAGAGTGAGAGAATGAGCAAGCAGCTTGAGAATAAAAGCTCTGACATCCTTTGGCTTTGTGCAAAGTCATGGGGGAATTTATGTCAGGTGCGCAGCACCTGGGATTTGGGAGAGAGGGACATGGAGGTAGGAATAATCACATGATAGTGAAGATGGCTATCAATGCATACCTTGATAACTATGAAGAATTGAGAACAAAATCATTAAATCTGTCTTGAAATCCCTGAGATTCATTTCAGGAGTTTGTGGTAATTTCAAATAGACATATTTCAGCTGAGATGAGTCCTGTGCAGGCAGAAACTTTCCTGGCCGTTCCTCCCCTCTCACCCAGTGCTTCACTTCCAGGGCTTTCTCTCCTCAACTGACACTGGGCCACAGGATCACATGCAGCTCTGAAAGCAGTTCAGGGAATTGTAAACTTGACTCTCATGTTTCTACATGAAAATTATCAAGTCTCACTTTTCAGCCCCTCTTTCCTTTACAATGTGATATCCAGCCAGCCAGAAACATAATGTAAATGCCTCCTTATTTTAAAGCATTATTTTCCAGGTTATACCTTTTGAAAAATCACTATAGACTTTTAGGTCATATAAAGATTGTCAGTAGGTTTATTATAAATCACAATATTAATGACGTGACAGTAGATAAAATAATAGGTGGCTCTTATGATCTTATTTAATGGAGTTTCTCAAGGGATAATTGACTCATTTTGATTTCAGATGTTGTAAATTACTGAAATAACATGGTTTCTGGATCTAGGGGCCTCACAACCTGGAAATATTTAAAAAAAATCAAATGTCTGTGCTTCACTTCAGGTTAAATAAATTTAACCAGCGGGATGTGGTTGAGTAATATTATTATAAAAAATTCAATTCTTATGGGGCTGGGGATGTGGCTCAAGTGGTAGCATCTCGCCTGGCATGGATTGGACTCTTAGCACCACATACAAATAAAGGTGTTGTGTCCACTGAAAACTAAAAAATAAATATTAAAAAAATCTCCCCCTCATTCTTTCTTAAAAAACAAAAACAAAAACAACTCATGCTTAAAATGTTCAACCAGAATAGATGGATACCTGCATCAGTTGAGTTTCAGTTAACAGTGTGTATTTTGGGTCACGCAATCATGCAGATATGGAGCTGGGGATGTGGCTCAAGTGGTAGCGTGCTCGCCTGGCATGCGTGTGGCCCGGGTTCGATCCTCAGCACCACATACGAACAAAGATGTTGTGTCTGCCGAAAACTAAAAAATAAAAGTATTAAAAAATCATGCAGATATTTTATTATTATTATTATTATTATCACTGGGAAGACTCTTTACCTAGTTCATTGTCTCTGTTAAACAGGCCATGGAGTAGTAGAAACATGGTAGAAGGAAAGGCCAGAGAGTAGACTCTGAAACCATGTCTTGCATCATGCCCTGCAAGTTTGTATTGAAAATAAAAGCAGTATAATTTTTGAATTTATCAAAAACAAGTTCATTTTTTAGTGAGGCAGTGGACTTACTCTTTTTTATTTTTGTGGTGCTGGGATTGAACTGAACTGAGCTATATCCCTAGCTCCCGGAATATCTCTTTTATAATTCATCAAGCCTGTGCTGCGACAACAACAGTGAATCCTGACAGATGAAAATAAACACAAGTAGCCTTCTAATTAGAGTTGCTATCCTTTAGGTACTGTATTTGCTATGGCAAAATAATACAGCCTCAATTGTATGGTTTTGAGAATCAATCTAGAGGGGTGGGGGAATGCTTTTCCAAGCAATTAATAGGCAATATACATAGTACCAAAAACAATTAAATCATTTTAGTTTAGTCACATATATACTTAAAATGTTGTGACAAGACTATGTTAAATTTTCTATTGTGTCAAATCTGGAATGTATTAGAGCTTTTGCACATTCCACAAAACATCATATAGATGCAGTATATTTTTGAAAGCTAGCTACTTTAAGGAGACAATGGCAGGGTGTAATGTATTTCTCCAGAGGATGAGTGATAGTGTTTCCTATGAATCATCAGAGGTACCCAAAATATCAGTGAACTCACTAGCCCACTAGGGATCCCCTAGTCCGTAGAAGGCATGGATATCCCTTCCACAGTAAAAGACAAATTATTTCATCTCACAGTTTTCTGTTCCAAAAAGAAATTACTCTATATTGACATGTGTATTTTGATTCTGGAGCACATTTCATAGGTGAACAGCTTGGACCCATTCTCCAGGTGAAAAGAGGAAACCAGGTTTGAGAGTTCCAGAGAAAACACTCTGCATGCTCTGTATGGTGTAAGCATTTCTGTGGGTGGAGTCTTTACTTGTCAGATACTGAGCTACTAGCAGTAACTGACCAGGAAAAGCAAAGACAAATACCATGTGTAGTATTTGCAAACATTAATAGGAAACAAACAACATAGCTCCCCAGTGATCTAGAGCAATAAGGAACTATACTCCATTCAAAAGTAAATTCTATTTATTTTATTTGTTCTCATTAGTTATACATGACAGTAGAATGTGTTTTGACATATCATACACCAATGGAGTATAACTTTTCTTTTTCTGGTTGTACATGAAGTAGATGCACACTGGTCGTATAGTCATATATGCACATAAGATAATAGTGTCCAATTCATTCTACTGTCCTTTGTATCCCCATACCTCTTCCTCTCCATATTATGTGTTTAACATTACTAACATACTGGCAATAAATATGTAAACCCTACCAAATATCTTGTCCATTGTGTTTTAAAAATAAAGAAAATGAACGTTTGTAATACTCTATTTTAGGATTTACTTTTTTTGTAATAATCTATTTTAGGATTTACTTTTTAAAGATTGTATTAATGTGGGAGAGCGTTCACTCTGTCATCTCAAAAAAAACCTCTAACAAAAAAGTAAATTTTAGAGTGATAGTGGATCCTATGTAGTAAAATCCAGTGTAGTAAAATCACTGTTACCAAATCCTGTTACTTTGTCTACATTCAAAATTTTTTGAGCTGCCCACATAGTCATGGGCACTGAACACTTCCCTGGAGATACAAGACTTGACCCTGATTATATAAGTTTATGCATGCATACACAGTCCACTTTGAATAATATAATAATATACCATCTATATCCTCCATAGGCATGTGTATGTGTCTATCTGATTGTGAGAGAGAGAGAGAGAGAGAGAGAGAGAGAGAGAGAGAGAGAGAGAGAGAGAGAGAGAAAGTTTCAGGAACATGAGAATGGTAGAGTATGAGTTGACCTTCCCATTACTCCCCACAGATGAGAACTTTTTTTCTTTTTTTCTTTTTCTTTTTTTTTTTCATGCATGCAAGAGAGACAGAAGCTCTGGAAGAATTGCTCTAAAATATTTAAATTTTTTTATTTATAGATGGACACAATATTTTGTTTATCTATTTTTATGTGGTGTTGAGGATTGAACCCAGTGCCTCACATGTCCAAATCAAGCACTCTGCCACTGAGCTACAACCCCAGCCCTCTAAAATATTTTTCTAAAGACAAATGCATGTAATTATGTTGGATGTTATAGGTTGAGGGCAAAACCCTCTCGTAGACCTGTTAGACTATTTATATAAATTGTTATTGTAATGGGAAGGAGGTCATTATAATGACTCAATTTCCCTAGGTTCATACAGAAAAAAGGGGCAGGACATGATGAGACTCCATATGGAAGATTTTTGAAACATGGTTTTTGAAGTGCCCACACAGTTATGGGCACTGATAAAATCCCTGGAAAGGAAGGAAACTGTAGGGTGGAAGCAAAAGTTGGAACACATGCTGAATATAGAAAATAAACTTCATGCACAAATAAACTGAACCTATGGGTATTTTGGTATATTCATATTCGTATTTTACTTAATTATGAACCAAAAAGATAATCAGCTGCCAACAAGATTCGGGATACAGAACACTACAAGATCAATGAGTTTTAAACTGTTCATAACCAGGACACTAATAAAACCCTATTGGGAAAATCATGAAGGAGAATGTTAAGTTTTGAATCTGTGATGAGTCTCTACTGGGCAAAATGGATGAAAGAAATCAATAAATGTCTCTCTAAAAACAAATTTGCCAGTCTGGGATTAGTTCTAAAAAGCATGCGTTGTCATTGGTTTAACAGTGCAAAATGTGGTTAAACTTTCATTTGCCTAACATTTAAAAATCGACATAGCAAGTCTGGAAGTTTAGTTAAGTGATACAGCATGTGCTAAACATGCATGAAACTTGGGTTCAATCACAGACATTGAAAGAAAAAAATCAATATAACAAACGAATTAGCCAAGTATTGGAAAAATTAAAGCAGAAACAGTTTTTCTGAAAACAAGTATAATTCATTTTTTACTCTCATGCATTAAGCATAAGAGTTGTAATGTTAAACTTATGATTGTACTAAATAATATGCAAGTAAATAATAAGATGTTTGGAATTTGTTTTATTGTTACTCAATTTTCATTGAATTGAGAAGACAGATAAGGCTCTTCCTTCCACACCTCCCATGTGATCTATTAAACCAGAAGGATTGATGCTATTGCCTTTATGCCACCAATATCTTTACAAACTTTTGTCACTGATCTCTAGATAAAAATGGAATATTTATCACCAGAGGCTGTTTAGCTCCCTATATGCATAGAGCAGTTATATGTCTAGGAAGCCTAGGTCCCGTGTACGAGACATGAGAGACACTGGGTCCTTTTGTTGGACCTCCTGCACCTGATCTAGCCATTCTGGTCATTCCTTGAGTTTTCAAACATTAGAAAAATTTGGTCCTTTCTTTTCAGAATATGTTCAGGAGCAGCCTCTGAATTCCCAAGTACAAGATGAACACTTCAAATTAATTAATGACATGACTCTGAAACAAGGGGCTTGTTCACTTTCTCTTATTTAGTCCCAAGAATAATCACATGTCTTGTTTGTTTGGAATGATGGTGAAAGCCCAAAGACAGTTCTTTGTGGTCTGATAGAATCTCCCATGACCCACCAGTGTAGATGCTCTCTCACTGCTTCCTACAGGTGATGCATGGTGCTGGGATTCTGGAGCCCAGGTTTCTTCTATTGTTTTCAGTTTACTAATATCTACATTCTCCACTGAATACCATTGTCTAGGTGAGTTAAATGTGGAGTAAGTGTTTGATCAGTACAGAGTTTATATTGGGGATTATAAAAAATGCATTCACGCATTGTTGTGGACAATATCTCAGTGTCTGATTCATAGGGACAAATTGTGACAATGGGGTTCAGACATTTAAGTAAATTTAAGCACATCATTTTAAAAGAGATTACTCTGATTTGTCTAAGGGCTGATATGGAAAAGAAGGAAGAGGGAAGCTCAACCCTGGGTGTCCAGGAAGAACTCTGTTGTACAAATTTTCAGGTCTGTGCAATGTGAGGGTTGCAGAAGACATTTTTAGGGAGAGTAAGTTCTCAGGATTATGCAAAAAAAGAAATTGAACTTCATTTTTCATGGACTGAAAAGGAGCTCAGAGGACTGAGGTGAGGCCAGATGCTGTAAAGGATGCAGTGTAATGTAGAGACAGCCAGATGTGAACTTAAGGGAAGGACACAGAATGTAGTGAGTGGACAAAGACATGGCATTTTAAGACCTGGGCCCTGGGGTACCAGGAGTCCTCAGCTGTCCCAGAGATCCTGAGAATTTTCACATGACAGACATGGTCAGAATTCTCTGTCCAGTGCTCATGTCCCCAGATTCTGTGCCTCTGAGCCTCTAGGACTGCCTAGGTCACACCACATTCTAGCTCACAGGGCTAGGTTTACACTCTGCTCAGATGAGGCTAGTTTAGCTCACTGGCTAAGATCAGATTTACAAGAAGGCCCAGTGTCTGCAAGGGAGCAGATGGTGGTGAGAAGACGTGGGCTTCCACTAGGGGGCCCCAGAAGCAAAGATCCAGGTAACTCCTAAGCTTTCATGCCCCACTTTCCCTATTTTCCTCCCTGTATTCACTAATGCTCAGGCAAAGTAGAGAAGAAGACATAGAGTAACGGGACCTGCTCAGCCCAGGGCCTCCAACTGCAGACATTTAAGGCTGTCTTTGAAATTATAGGAGAATTGATGTCTATTTGACCCAGATATGTAGGGCAACAATTCCATTCCTTCAAAGGTGCTGATGTCTCAGGCCTAAGTGTAGAAGGGAGAAGAATCAGGAATTATAAGGCTACCTATGTCATTACCTAATTTCTCTAAGCCACACTAATTCACTAATTGTCTACAAGGTTCTATAATTTGTGCCTAAGTTTGACTTTTTTTTTTTTACATTTTATTTTGTAAAAAAAGAGCCACAGGAAGAGAACGGAGGCCTGAGGGCAGGTAATAATGGGGGGGGGCGGAAATCTCTGATCTGCCCTGGGGAGTAGGAAGAGTGGGAAGTTTTTAGTGCCTAGCCAGTGTCTACCCACTGCTGTGTGTATCCACTGAACTTTATTCTCTGTTGCCTCCCAGGGATTTTTTATCAGGAAGGCAAAGTTCTCGGAAATATCCTTTAAACCACACCATGAGGTAAATTCAGACAGGATAAGGCTGGGTGCAGACACAAGACCAAGGTTCATCATGCATAGACACTACTCAGCTCTGTTTTTTTGTGGAGGAAAAGTGGTGAGTAAAGACAATATGTTGGTATGTCTTGGCCTCTTGTAGCAGGGTTGCTGTGGTCTTACCCTGAGGGCTCTGCTGTGAATATTTCCTCATAGCTACTACCCAACACTGGTTTGGAACTCTCTGGCAATTACTCACTGAGGTTCAGCTGATCCGTCTTCCCAGGCTGCTGGGGAGCAACAGTCTCCTCACCCCGGTCCACCCTATGCCAAGATCAGTTTTCCAGGAAGCAGTCATGCTCAGGTCGAATGGTGAGGCTTCAACAGTCCAGCAATCAAGTTGATTTTCATGAAAGCCTGCTCAAAATATAAGTCTCAGAACTTCCCTGGGGAATATAGTCCTGCTCTTTCAAATTCTAAAGCCTTCTTTTGTCAGCAACATATTGATTTACTCAAATTCACCTGAATTAATGTAAGGGACAGGATGTCTTGGTGGGAGTCTCATGGTGGTGTCAGGGCAGAACTTGAACACAAAATCTGTTGTGACTGACTTAGGAAAATCCATGGATTCAGAGATCTGCACATTTGCTCTATTTACTGAACACCTCCTAAGTACCCGTTTGGGCTCTTTAGGACACATTTTGAATAAGACAAGTAGAACCTTTGTCCTGATAGAACTGAATCTGGCATGGTTGTAGCCTTATTTGATTCCAGGTTTGTCACAAAATCTCTGTGAATCATCTGTGACAATCAAGACTAATTATCACTGTCTTACCTGCTTTGAAGCCAATGCCACCAAGGGCCCTTCTGTCAGGGAGAAGAAAGAGAAAAAAAAATTTGTGCTTTTGTTTCATCTCTACTTGTCCTGCCTATGACCAACGCCAGTTCAGGGTATGGTCATGGTATCACTCATGCTACTCAAACTAGAAAACTTTATATTATTTTTGTCAGTCCATCTTTGTGGTTAAACAAAAAATACATATTTTCTTGCTTGCCTGCCCATGTAAACACAATCTTTGTTTTTCTTAAACAGAAGTAGCCACCAGTTATAGGATAGTGTCAAGGAAGGCACCAGTAGGTGAGGCTTTCTGCTTGGACACTGCATGTCATTGTTCCTGTCCCAGGTTGTGTTTCATATTTCCTGAGCTCTGAAATCTCTGAGAAGCTGTGATTCTGTTTTTTTCCTTCTTTTTGGAAAGAAATCCCCTGAATTCCCAGGTAGAGAGTGATACCTCTCCAATAAGACATGGTTCTCAGACCCATCTGAAGTTGACTTTCTGTAACTTAACATAAGGTTTTCCAATGCTTTGTCCTGTATAGTACTTTGCTTGATATGATGTTGAAGAAACATCAACATTTTGTAGCTAGACATTTTAAACACAACTCACAGGAAATCCATGGAACTCTTAGTGAATAAACTGAATCATGGTCCAGTGAGCGTGAATGATAGGTCACAAGGTTTCCTGTGGTCAGGATTGAGGAAAGAACATCTAAAAGGGACAGAGATTCCACTTATAGTAATATTCTTTTTATAACAATTCTCATATTGAAGGAAATTTCAAAGGTAGGCTAACATATCTTCATTATGTCAAATACACGAAAGAAAATAAATCTTTTATAGTCAAAGCAATTTAGAAGCCAGAGAATCAAGAAAGAACAAAAATAGATATTCTCTGACAGTTTTTTATTCTCATGGAAAATATAAATGTGAACTTTGAAGGCATGTACAGAGGAGTATGGGGAAACTAACAGGAGATTTTCACAACAACAACAAAAACAACAACAAAAAAATAAATTATCTTGCGAGAGTTGATAGTGTGTGACGATTGCCAGGTGAGATCTTCATGGAGACTTTCAGCCATGACTTTGGTTCAAGAAGAAAGTCTCAAAATAAGCCCAGAAACATGGCAGAGGAAAACTCACTTGGAATATTTGGTAGCCTAAGCACTATGAAGTAACTCTCTACCTGACTTCAGGTTATTACTGATCTTGAAAAAATAATGTATAAATCCCCAACAACATGGAGGCTACCTCTCCATTCAACTGTCCTTTATATTAACATCAGAAATATCCATCTGCAGAATTTCAGGTGTTCTTCAAGAAGATTTAGGCAGGATGAAAGAGGTCAGATGATCTGGGATGTGAGACCATTATGGGGCAGCTTTACACTGGTCATGAGAAAGCCTGGCTCTGGGCCAGTTCACAGAGGACAATACTTTACAAGACTTTAAACAACTGAAAAAGCAGTATTGTTTTAAAAGTTTGTTCTAATTAGTTATATATGACAGCAGATTACGTTTTGACATATTTTGTACACAATGGAGCACAACTTCTCATTCCTCGGTCTGTATACAATGCAGAATCACACCAGTTGGTTGTGCAATCATATATGTTCATAGGGTCATAATTAGTGATGAATCCACTGAAAAAGGTAGGAAACATATCCCATTCATAATAGCCTCAAAAATTAAAATAAAATACTTGGGAATCAATCTAATGAAAGAAGTGAAAGATCTCTACAATGAAAATTACAGGACACTAAAGAAAGAAATTGAAGAGAACCTTAGAAGACGGAAATATCTTCCATGTTCCTGGATAGGTAGAATTAATATTATCAAGATGGCCATACTACCAAAAGCCTTACAGATTTAATGCAATTGCTATTAAAATCCCAATGATATTTTTATAAAACTAGAAAAAATCAAATTCATTTGGAAAAACAAGAGATCCAGAATAGCCAAAGTAATCCTTAGCAAGATTAAAGCAGGAAGCATCACAATACCAGACCTTACACTATACTACAGAGCTATAGTAACAAAAATGGCATGATGTTGGCACCAAAACAGACATGCAGACCAATGGTACAGAATAGAAGACACAGAGAAAAACTCACCTAAACATAGTTATTGCATTCTAGACAAAGGCACTAAAAGCAGTATTCTTTATGAATTGTTATCTCCTTGATTCTGTACCCTCTAAAGCAACATAAGCTGACTTTCACCCTTGTTTCCTATTTCAAATTTCATGCTTATGGTGTTTTTCAGGCCTGAGTGTCAGGGAGAGATAGAAGGATAATTATATAGAGGGGATGCAGTTATACAAAGGAACTTGATCTAAAATGCATCATGTGAATAGTGTAAGAAAAACTAGGAGATGGAAGCACCTTGATTTGAATAAGTTTGCTTTAGTAATTGGAACTTGGTGGGTTTCTCCAATATGACCAAAATATCTCTTGTCTTTATAATCCTCAGTTATTAAATAAACATTTCTCTGCAGGAAAAAAATGAAGGATTCTGGAAGTACATTTCTACTGCCATTCACTCCTGTCTCCAGAACATGGGTAGCTGTTCCCACTATCTCTATTACCCTCTAGATGTTCTGAAGGAATCATGTGTTGAGCTTCATCCACAGCGTCTAAGTCTTTGGATAAAACTTTACATATTTTGTTGTTCCAGCAGTATTATGACACCCACTTGAACAGGAAAATAACATATTTGAATATTAGAAGTTAATCTACTTAAATAACATAACAAATATTTGTTAAAATATTAGGAAGTTGTAATATGTATATGTATGTGTATGTATGTGTATATATATATATATATATATATATATATATAAATTTTCAGTTTCATTTTGTTTTCTTCCTGAATTTCATTTTATATTGATAAAGATTTACTTTGCCCATCTAGTATGTTATGGATTGAAACATTTGCAAAGTTTCTGGTGGATGGTGACCAGGATCTGTGCAGAAGGAGAGAACTGAAAAAACTATGAACTCTATGTCAGATGCTCCAGTTCACAAGAGAACCTCTGAGTTCTCAGTGCTGGTAATATAAAAAAGTATGAGAGAAAATGATGGCTAGCCATGGCAGAAAATATCAGTGTGGTCTTTCAAATTACAAAATATAGTTTAAAAGAAGATTATGTCTGTGTTAAGAGGCATCATCCAATGACTACCAGAACCACTCCTCTCTGCTTCTTTTGCATTGTGATGGATTCCCAGTTCCTTGGGTTCTCTTTCAATACCCATATTCACAAGCCCTCCATTTAGCACTGACTCCTAACCACCACCCAGCTATCACTAAAAAATCAGAATTGTTGCTGAGGTATGTTGAAGTGTTAAGAGACAATACATGGGGTTGTCTCAGAAGATTCTTCCAAGGTTTCAGAATCCATGCTGTTAACTATGATATTTCAATTCATTTATCATGAGAATATCTGTAATATTCTATAATATCTGCAATATTTTTCATGTGCAATATTTTTGAAGAAAATATTTTCCTAGTTTTTTATTTGTCATTGATGTTAGACTTTTAAAGTGACTTAGAGAAGCTGTTACATATAATTTGAAAATTTTCAGTCATTTTTATATTCATTTATTTTCTTGATACTATTATTTAATCAAATTTTTTATATATCTAAACCTAAATATTTTTTTCTAATATCAAAGGAATGCATTTTCCTAAAACACAGAATCTAATCCATACATATTTGGATCTGAGTTGAGACTCTATATTGCAAATGTTAGGAAAACCTATTAGCATAAAAAATATTAAATAGAAAATTTATCAACAATCAGGAATTAATATAAGGTTTTTTTTTATACTGTGATAGGCGTGATCTCACTGCTTATTTTTCACCAGTTATGGGAGAAATTGTCTCTCCAAAATTCTTGACAAGTAGGTAAACTTTTCATTCCTCCCTTAGTTAAATTTAGGTTATTTTTTTTGTAATTGACTACTTATAAACTATTACTTATAATTGACTATCACAAATCATACCTAGTGGTCACCTAAAATAAAGAATAGTTGGCATCCCAAACCTGAGTGGGCTTCTCTATGTCACTCCAGCACCGGGTTCCCCTCTGCTGTTGTTGGTGATAGTTTAAGACTCAATGTGTGGGGGAATCCCTGTCCCTTCACACTCCAGACAGGGACTATCTGATTTCCCTTTGGACTCACTTCTCGAGGGCTGAAGTCCCCATAATCACCCACAGAGGGAGGAAGTGAGTTCACTGGGGAGGAATGTGGCCCAAGCACCTGCATAATGATCTGCAGCTCTGCTATTGTCAGTGCTTCACTTTGCAGGTGTTTCTGTGCTCACAATGTGGGTGAGCCCTTCTTCTTCCGCTTTTAGTTTTCATTTCTCAGAAAGAGCTAAGCTGAGGTTAAAGGAGAGGTCTGTACCACTTTCAGAAAGGGAGAGATTTGCATAGAGACATCCCACTTATAGGATCACAAGGACAGATAAGAAGAGTTGGTGGACTCAGTTCTGGTTGAGCACTCAGGAAGCAAAGCCTGAAGGCATCATTACCATGGCCTGGGCTCATATTCTCTTCACATTCCTTATTCACTGCACAAGTGGCTATCTACAGGGGATTCTTGAGGGCACCTGGGCTGTCACCTAGGGTGATATCTTCTTATCCCTTCTTGGGAAGGAGAATCTGGTCTGACCTCACTGATTTCTGTGTTACTTTCTTCTTCCAGGGTCTTGGGCCCAGTTTGAATTGACTCAGCCTCACTCTGTGTCAGCATCTCCAGGGAAGACAGTCACCATCTCC
Source organism: Ictidomys tridecemlineatus (assembly GCF_052094955.1). Lineage (NCBI taxonomy): Eukaryota > Metazoa > Chordata > Mammalia > Rodentia > Sciuridae > Ictidomys > Ictidomys tridecemlineatus. Next base: position 111,030,568 of record NC_135478.1, on the reverse strand, counting down.
TGTGCACGCAGCAGTGGCAATATTGGGGATTACTATGTGCACTGGTACCAACAGCGTCGGGGCAGTGCTCCCAGCACTGTGATCTATGCTGATGATCAAAGACCCTCTGGGGTCCCTGATCGGTTCTCAGGATCCATTGACAGTTCCTCCAACACAGCCTCCCTGTCTATCTCTGGCCTGCAGATTGAGGATGAGGCTGACTACTTCTGTCAGTCTTATGATGGCAACTATAATCACACAGTGCTCCAGACACATGGGGAAGTGAGACGAAAACTCCCCAGAGTGTCCTCAACTTGAGTTAACTGTGAACATGTTCCAACAATGAAGGTTGCTTCCTACTGCCTCCTCTTTGAATATTGGGTTTGGAATTGTCTGCTCTGTTTCTTCAAAACATCTTGATGACTTATTTTCTTGTACATTCAATATCAATCCATGGACAACAAGTATCTTAAAACATGGATTCTGAACTACAACTCTATTGATAATTTTTATTGGGAACTGTCTTGCACACGATGAAATATTCAGCAACATCACTGTCCTATAAACACTCAATTCTATTAACATTCTTCTCTCAATTTTTATAACAAAATAGTTCTAAATAATGCCAACTGTTTCCCTCCAGGAAGCAAATGTAGCATTGATTGGGACCACTCAGTTCAAGAGCTTGCCCATAGTTATATGAAACTGGTGACATTGAATCTTGGTTATGCCATTCACTGGTCAAATGGGTAGGTTTTTATCTCTAAGCTTCTGGTCCCCACCTGTAGAAGAAATTAATAAGACAGAATTCAAATGAATATTCTGATAATTGAATAGTGTTCTAAGTAACATGAGAATAGTTTCTGTGTTAACTAATGGTATAGAAGCCCCAAGGAGTGTGTAAGATGTAGTATATATCCCAGACTATATGTTATCATAGTATTTATAATATTTGTACAATGCACATGGAAATGAACTGGAACCATTCATCCAAGTGATATAAAATGGATGAAGAATGTGCTACCACATAGATGAACTTGAAAATTTATGCTGGGTCACAATTAACAATATCTAAACTGGGCATTTAACCTAGATGCCCTTCTTGAGAGGAATGGATAAAAAAATGTGGAGTATATACACAATGGAATTTACTCAGCAATAAAAAAGAATAAAATCATGACATTTGTAGTTAAATGGATGGTATTGGAGAAGATAATCCTAAGTGAAGTTAACCAATCCCCCAAAACCAAATACTTAATGTTTTCTCTCATATAAGGAGGATGATTCATAGTGGGTAGGGAGGGGGAGCATGAGAGGAATAGATGAAGTCTAGATAGGGAAGAGGGGTAGGAGGGAAAGGGAGTGAGCAGAGGGTTAGCAAGGATGGTAGAATGTGATAGACATCATTTCCAAAGTACATGTATAAAGACATGAATTGATGGCAACATACTTTATATAAAACTATATATATGAAAAATTGAGCTGTGTATGTGTAATAAGAATTATAATACATTCTGCTGTCATTTTTTTAAAAAAAATCAATAAAAAAAGAAAATTTGTACTGGGAGTAAATGAACACAAAAGATCACACATTGTATAATTGCATTGATAAGAAATATCTAAAATGTTGAAATTTTTAAAGGAAGAAAATAGGGAGTATACTCAAAATCTTTCACAACTAAGGGCAAGAGGAATGACAACAATAATGGGAAACTGAAGTATATGAAAAAGTAAAATAGATTGAGAATAGATTCAATAAAGGTTGATGATTTCTCTGTTCCTCGGTAGCAAGAAGTCCACCAAGTGTAGCTGAGATGTTTTAAAAGTCACTCTTTTCATTTTTTTGGAAATAAACTGAAGAGAACAAGGTATTTAGTGCTGGTTTTATGAAGTCACCTACAGACTGGAATGACAGCCTCTGTGATCCCCTTCACCTTCTCCAGCATCAGCATCTGATAAAATTTGCAGCTCCCCAAATGCACATCTGTGAGATCCTCGGGTGAGTCAAATGCCTATCCTCATGTGTCATAAAAGGTCATGGGGCCAGTAGTGATTATTTGAACCCTTCTCAGAGAGTGACTTTGATGATGTTAGCTGGGAAGCACCTCAGAAATATGGATGATAGTTGAGGAAACAGTGAGTTCCCTCTTTGTTTGGAGGTGATCACAGCTGCCACAGGACTCAAGGCCATTGAAGGCCAGTTTTGTTCATTCTCGAAAACATTGTTTGGGTAAAATCCTCATCTTCTTCTTGGTCAGAGATGCAAAAATGATCGGGAAGGAGAAAGATATTTGAATGTAGGAGATTCTCCTTCATTGATTCTTGTGGAGAATTAAAGAGAATCCTACACCATGTTGGAGTCTCATGGGGCTGACTTCTGGAGCTCTTGCCACATCACCTGCTTCTTTCTTCATCCTCCTTCTCCATCTTTGCACAGATGGGGCCTGATCTGTGTGAGGTGGAGGACTCAGTTCAGGGACCTAGCCCTCCACTCATGCATATCATTGTTTTCTCTGTGTCTCCCCTCTGGGGTTTGAGGCCCAGGCAGGGAAGTCACTGAACCAGATCTCGTGACAGAATACCACAATCACCTGCACTGACATGGCAACATATTGTCAGAAAGGGCATAGCTTGGTAGCTGCATCAGCTAGTATATTGTTCTCAAACTCTAATTCCTCAGGAAAAGTTACCATTCAGAGTTCTTAAAAAGATTCTTTGGCTCCAAGTTTGTCAGTTTGCCCTCCTATTTCTTGGTTCTGGAAATGATGCTACTTATTTCCATTTATATCTGTCATTTTGAAATGACATTAAATCTCATGGGCTGCATCTTTCTTCACACTGTGAGCACAGTGGTGCATTGAACCACAGGAAGATGTAGACTGATCACCTGGTTGACAATATTGGATGTTTGAAGGAGGTCTTAGTTAATGGTGTTTTTCAAGGTGGGACCACTAATGCAACTCAATAAATGGTAATGATGAGAGTTAATTATCTAACACACACCACAATATTAAACCTTGGTTTTAAATATATGTATTTCCTATAATTCTGGTTGGATTATAGGCAATACATATATTGACTTAGAAAGATATTAAAGAACAAGGATGCCTGTTTCCTGCTTTTGTCCTTATTTTAGTCCAGCTTCTGCATATGAGAGAAAACTTGACTTTCTGGGTCTGGCTTAGCATGTTTTCCAGTTCCATCTATTTATCATAAAATGACATAACTTCATTCTTTTTTAGGAATGAGTAAAACTCCATTGTGTGTACATACTTTTTATTTTATTTATTTTATTCATTTGAGAGTAGACAGACACCTGAACTGGTTTCATAACATGGCTATTGTGAACTGTGTTGCTATAGACACTGGTGTAGCTGGGGAGGAATTCCATGAAAATAAAAGAGAAATCAGTGGAACAGAACAAGGGGATAAAGGAGTCAGTGGGGTCGGGGCGGGGGACTGGAAGGTACAGTGGAATGAAATTGACCAAACTCTCCTATATACACATATGAATATGCCACAGTGAATTTTACCTTTATATATATATCATGCACTAATTTAAAGAGAACTATAAAGAAGTAAAAGAAAGACCAATAGTGAAAAGGAAATGGGAGGGTGGAGGTAAGGGAAAGGGAAAATACTGGGGATTGAATTGGAAAAAGTTATATTCCATGCTTATATAATTATATCAAAATGAGCCCCAATGTTTAACTATAATGCACTAATAAAAATTTTTAAAAAAGACAAGCTAGAAATTCTTACTTAATTTATGATTTTTTTCCATGAAGGGTCTTATCAAATGTAAGGCCTAGAATAGGTGAAGTTCTGTACACATACCCAAACTCTTCAGTACAACCATTCAACTTCACATAATCATACGTTATGCTGAGTATCTACCATTTACACTTCAGATTGTTCTCTTACTGCCATTCCAACCTCTGACACAGTGATTCCCAAGCATAAATTCTTTAAGTTTCATGACATCTGTCTCCTCATTTGTGCCCTAGGTTCTCTCCTATATCAGTTTCTACCAGTCCTTCAAAGTAGGTGTTTGAGGAGCAGTAAAGGATGCCATGGAGACAGAGAGGGTGTTACCTCCCCAGTGAGAGTCTGTGTAAGACATTTACGGCAAAGAAGCCTGACCCCAAGTGGTGTTATCTAATATAATATCTTCAGAATTAGTGGAAATAATGTCATAAGGATGGGTGAAGGAATAATGTCCTTGCTTTTGCCAATAGTATTTGCTGAGAATAGAAGAAAATGAAATTTGATTCTTCATAACAATAACTAGGAGAACTTGCATTTGACCTCAGGGTGCAGTGGGTAGAAGATCAGGAGAAGAAACTGGAGATAATTCTCCATAAGAAGAAGGAAAGATGTGGACAGGTAATTAACATGACACAACCCAAGAATGTGCACTTGACTGTAGAGGTCATATGGAAATGCTCAGTTGGTACCAATGAGAGGTTTCAAGATTCAGTTCAGAATGGATTGAAGGGAAAAGTGAGGCAATACTTGGGACTATGTTTCTAGTTAGGCAGCAAACATAAATTTTAGGGAAAATATTGGATATTTTTTGCTAGATTCCTGATGTGGAAGAGATAGAAAAGAAGTAGTGTGAAATCAGCATGAAAGGGTCATCTAGGATGGCTCCTGATGTTTTTGGGGAGATTTATATTAATTCTTATAATCAAAATTTTAATTTTCTGGTCAAATATTTGACATTAATTTTCAGAGTTATCTGTGAAGAGAAAAATGCTTTGTGGAAATTGCAAGAGTATGGAATTTCTGACAAGGAATTTTTATTTTGTAATTATATTTACTGAAGTGTTTGATTAAGTTTTAAACAAAGCATGTACTTGGGAAGATCTACAATCTCAAATGCTGCCAATCTGTTATTAGCAGAGTGATTTACCACTGAGTTTGAGTTTAAGCAATATGTTCATGAATGACCTGGAGGAAAAAAAAGTCTCATCCCAAAGCACATGGGAATGATTTGTCTCCAGTTATCCTTCATGTTGTGATGGTAAGACCTCCTGCAGAAACAAGGGTCTTTTCCCTGAATTCTCTGAGGCTTTGGAGAGCCTGGAGGGTGAGTTGCACTGGCCACCAGGAGGCACTGTAGAGCTGGTTTTTGATGCATTACCACAAATGGTGCACATCAGTTTCTCTAAGTTATAAAATAAACTGATTATTCATAATTTAGTTGAAATAATAATATGTCTGAGAGCCCCCTATTATTTCTTCATGATTTCCGGAGCTTGGCTCCCTTACACTGTTTTTCTCTTTTAAGCCACCTTCTGTCACACCTGATGGTGCTTTTACACTCAGAAAGGATGTAGACAGGAACTGAAACAGGAAGAGAACAACATTTGGGCCACAAAACTCTGCCCCCGGGGAATTAGAGGAGTCAATTGTTACAATAAACTCCCTAAAATAGAACTTCAGGATACAGAACTCTAAGGGAATTTGCTGTGGCTGAGGGCCATTATATCTTCTACCTATGTCTCTATAATCAGGGGGCTGATTCATGGTTCACATAAAGTGGCCACGAGGAGACCCTTGTGACTGCCACTTTTCCATGGTTCATGGGCATTTGTTCATTTGTAGCCCAACCTCATACTTATCTATCATTGTGCCCCCATTTCTAATGACTTGCATGTGGTCAGTTGTATCCTCCATCTCTACTGCAGCCCTGGTTACAACGTCTGCCCTAAAAGCATCCCTATAATTTATGATTAAATTACTGAAAATAATTTAATCATAAATTATTATGATTTATGAAGATCTCATCCCTCACTGAGAAAACACAAAACTAATAGTATTTAGCTTGCAGGGATCTGACACTAATCCTGGCCTTTCAGTTCTAGAAACATGGCTTCCCAGAGCATCCCTGAACCTAATGATTGTGGGATCATCACTGCTTCTCAGGGGAGTACATCAAGGTTCTTACACGTAGGTACGGATCACCCATTTTCTACTGCCTAGCTTACTGCTTGCCTGTCACTGAGGGTGACAATACCATCTCAAAGACACTACTGCCTTTAGCACTGAGGACCTTGGTGGCTTCTAAGATTTGTAGACATATCCCTAGAGTCTCTCATTTCAAAGCTTTAGAGAAACAAACATTAAACATGATTATCTCTGCACAGGTATACATTCTTGCAGGAGAGACTCTCTCTAGGGCAAGTATCATTCAGCAAGGAGGAGGTTTTGTGTTGTTCACAGTTGCTGAGATAGTCTAGGACTTTCACTGAAGTCCCTTGCAGACAGCATAATCAGATCTTTGGACTGTCCTGTTCCCCTGTGATGCTCTTTCATGGTCCTTTTGGTACCTCTTCTCATCCAGGTGAATTATTTTCTTTTCACTAAAATCTCAGTGATAAAATAAAGTACAAATAATTATGTTACTGAATGCTAGAAAATATTGATATAATTGAAACCACATTTCTAATTTTTAAAGTAGAAAATAAAAACGAAGTAGATATTTTACTGGCTTTGTAAAAAATAGCCAACATTGGGGACTAGGAAAAAATCATTACATTTTTTTCTGTCGTTTTCTTTCCAGAAAAGTCCTGAATGTGACATTACTACAGGTTACTTCCAAAGTAACTCAGTCTCACTTATAGTCATCATGAACTCAATCTGTGTAAAAGACTCCTATATGATAGAAATGTAGGGCAAGCTTAATGTGCAATTATAAATATTCCAGTAACAAAATAGAAAAACAGTTAAAAATTATTATGAAATGATGTAAAACAAGTACTCAGGGAATATCTTGTAACTAACTGCAAATGCCCCATAAAAAAGAAAGCAAAACAAAAAGAACTCAATTATTATGGTAATTTTCTACCTTCAGGAAGTAGAACTAAAAATCCTGTTGATCTCAGACTAATGTAAAGAAGGATATGGTGAAGATTTGAAGAGAGTTTAGCAAAATATACTCACTGGTCTTAACCTAGAATAGTTCTAGAAAGCAATATCCATTGTTCCTCCTACCTAGGAGACTAGTGCTTTATGTGTGGGGTTCTTCTTTCCCATTAAGTTCAGACTTCTGCTTACATCTATACCTAAATTCCATCAATCTAAGATACCCCACCACTTAGATATAATTAGCCTTTTGGCTCTATCTAAGGTTGGGCTTTCTTTGTGCTCTTCTGAACTGAGCACCTACATGATAAGTCAAGCTTTCTCTCACTGCTAGATAGGGTCTTTCCTGGGAAAGATTCAATGTCTTTATATTTTGTCTAGAATATTTTGCTATCCTGTACTTCTCCATTCCTAATGTTTATGCCAAAGAATTGAGGAGGATTCAGGAGAGGAGCACCAGCCTGTTATAATAGAAAATGGGTAAAAGAAAGAGGAAAGTGAGGATTTCAAAACTTTCCCCTGATAGTTCTTGGCTTCTGAGTCCCTACTCTTTGTCATTCTGGGGTGCTGAACTGAACGCTTCAATTCACAGTGGAGGAAGTGGCCACAGTGAAACTGCTTAGGAGAATCCATCACAGAAATCGGGGCTTGGCCATGATGAGGAAGCTACAGTCTGTGGAGGAGGCTCCTATGCAGTGAAGTGGTTCCTGTATTTCTAAGAAGGGTGACATGGAGAAGAGATCAGGGAAGTGAGTTTCTCTACAGGTGCCTTGATGTGCATCCAAACCTGAGTATCTTCTTCTTAAGGGAGCAGTGATATGGTCAGCCTGACCAATTGGAAACCATTTACTGATTTCCCCAGGAGTTAGGAGAACCAGAAGCTGAGCATCAGTCCCAGGAGGCCCTGGAAAAGTTCCATCCAGTCCCAATCAGAGAGGACTCTGAGTCACGGTATGGGAGACTGTTCAGAGGGAGGACATAATTTATATTGGAGGTTTGCCTGTCCCCTTTGGTGCACAAAAATGTCCAACAAACACTGGGTGGCTCTGATGCATCTGTGGGTCCTCAGGAATCAGAGATGTGCAGGAATCTTCACCTTGGCCTGGATGCCGCAACCTCCTCATAATCTGCAGGAGACGACTGTGGGAAGGAAAAGTGATGACCTGGGACACCTGGGCTACTTATACCCTTTTGTAAATTTGGAAACAAGATGTGGGCAATAAGTCTCTGTGTCTCTGCCTCTTCTATTCTGGGGTCCTCGGAATAAACTGGGCTGATCCAGAAGCCTCAGTTTTAGGGTCTTTGGCACAGAAAATCACTTTCTCCTGCACTGGAAATACCAATCACATTGGTAGGAATTCTATTGGCTGGTACCAACAAGATTCCTGGTGTTGTTCCCCCAAACTCTGATGATTGGAATTTCTTGGCTCTGAGTGTTACTGATCTTCTCAGGTTCCACTTCTGGCAACATAGAATCCATGAGTATCTCAGGCCTCCAGCCTGAGGGTGAGGCTGATTGTTACTGTTCAATGAGGAACAAAGGCCCTAGTGATCATATGGTGTATCAGACCCTTGTGAGGCTAAGACATAAACCTGCTCTTATCCTCCCACAATGCTGATCCTCCCATTACTAAGTGCTTGTGACCATCAGTGTGGGTTACTATGGCAAACATAACAGTGTCCATGTCTGGGTGTCTGACTCTCAGACAACATACCAGCTTCAAATGGTCAGCAAGAGGTGTTTTAGACATTTTTTTTGTTCTTCTTGTTGTTACTAAAAGACCTGACAAGAACAACTTTAAGGAGTAAAAGTTTATTTGGGGCTCACATTTTCAGAGGTCTCATTCCATAGATAGATGACTTCATTCCTTGAGGCTCAAGATGAACCAGAACTCAGGGCAAAAGAGTGTGGTGGAGGAAATAATCTTAAGATATCATCCTGGGGCGGGGGGACAGGGTTGGGAGATAGAGAGAATGGACTTTCCTCCACATGGATCAAATATTATCTCCAAAAGATGTCCCTAGGGTCCCACCTTCTCCAGCTACAACCAACCTGCTCTCATTTACTGTACACTGAATCCCTATCAGGGATGTACTGATTAAGTTAAGAAATTCATAATCAAATTATTTCACATTTAAACTTTCTTCCATTGTCTTACACATAAGCTTTTGGGGGACATTTAATCTAAATCATAAGTCCTTGTTTTTCATATTTGAGAGCCTTATTTACATTCTATCAATTATGTTCCATGTAAGTATGCAATAGGATGTGTTTATTTTGTATTGTAAAGGTTCATGTAGCCCTAACTGAATCTAAATTTAGAATACTCCATCACCCTACAAAGAAGTATTTTTTGGTCTGAAATCTAATAATCTATAGCTTTGGCTTATAATTCCATTCATCTACATAATTTAAGAGATCAGTGCATTAAATGGTTACTAGTATATTCTTTTGGACATATTAACACACAAGGATGCAATTTTGTGATATCAGTTCTATTTCTTCTTACTGCTAATTAAAACTCCATTGTATAGGTGAACTAGGTGGATTATCCATCTATCAGTCATTGGAGATATGAGTGTTTAAAATCTTGGCATTTATGAGTAATTCTGTTACATATTTTTTTGGTCTGCAAATTTCAAAATCTTTTGTGGATAGGCTTTATTTTCTCTTAGGTAGTAAATGGGAGATAAATTTTTTGGACTGTATGTTAACTGTCTTGAAGGAAATTTGTACTGCTTTTCAAAGTGGTTATACCAATTCTCTTTGCTATGAGCAATGTGAGTGTCACTATTTCTACATATTCTGGCCCAAACTTATTATTACCTATGATTTTGAATAGAGCCAACCTGAATGGAAATTAATTTGTATCTCATTACGGATTTACTTGCATTCTAAGGATTAATGACACTAAGAATTATTCAAGATACTTGATTCCACACAGACCCACAGCATCTGGACAATCACTTGATATGGAATACATGAGTAAATTCTATGAATAAATAAAAATTTTGCAAAGAGAATGAAATGCAACATAATTTGTTTGCAATGGGCTTAGGATAGACTTCAACATTAGGAAGCAGACACAACACACTATCTTGTCAGAAAGAAGCATATGTTCATCCTTTTCAAGAGATGAATGGATAAGAGAAACGAAGGAGAATTGTTTAGCCAAGGAGAAAGACTTTATGATATTCGCCAGTAAATGTGTGGATCTGCAGACTATAATGCTAAGTGAAATAAACCAATCCCCCAAACTAAAGTTTGAATGTTTTCACTGATACGTGGAAGTTAACCCAAATAAGAGGTCAGCTTGTGAATAAATCTTCAGGTTTATAGGAAATGATCTGGAACATACTGTGCCCACATCTCAGGGAAGCCTGAAAATTTAGCTTATTGAACATAGAGCAGCAAACTTAAGATGTTTCTTTCATTGCATGGCCTACTCCTCCCAAGGGTTCACTCTTGTGCCTAAAGGCAGCCACAAATTAACTCCTTGCAAACAAATCCTAGTTCTTGGTTTCTGTGGTGTGTACCTATAAGTTCCAGGTGATAAAGTCTTGATTTCCAGTTCATGATGCTATTGGGAGATGGTGGGACTTTTAAGAGACAGAGACTGGTGGGGCTTTTTGTCATTGATGGCATAACCTTGAAGAAGATACTGGAACCCCAGCCCCCTTCCTTTTTGCTCATTTTGCGTTTGGCAATGAGTTGAATACTTCTTTTCTTTTATAAATACTTGCTATAATATGCTGCTTAGCTACAGACTCAAAAGTGATTGGTGCTCTAGGTCATGGAAAAGTGGAAGCATGGAAAATATGAGTTGATTTTTGTCAAGTATTTTGTTATAGTTATAGAACTGACTCACACAGACCTAGCCAGGAAGTGTTTTACTAGTATCCTAAAAGAAGACCCAGTATGACAACAATTGTCAAACCTCCTAAGTGTCATTAAATGTAAGCTATAAGATAGAGAAAGACTGTATTTGGATGAAAAATAGATATCCAGAAGTCATACTAAATAAATTAATGGGGTTATTATTTTCACTATTATCTTGATTCTATCACTAGAGGATTAGGATAGGGGAAAGAAATTAAATTATGAGAGGAAGAGAAAATAGAAAACATTATGTTAAAAAACAGATATTGACTAGAACTGAATAAGTGAGGATCAATAAAAGATTGTCCCTGAGGCTTTTCTGAGAGAAATTGTTTTGAATTTTTGTGCCATCTGCATCACTGTGAGTGTAGGAATACCTTTTTTCCTCAGGCACATTGAATTCTTTGGGCTGATAAATTGATGAGCATTCACTTGAAACAATGTAGGAATTTTAGCAAATGTGATCATGACGCCACAATGTAGCAGAAACAAGAGGAAGTTTAGGAAAGATTCTAACAATGAGGGGAAAAAAAGGAACTTGAGAATTTAAGCAGGGTCCAGGGAGGGTAAAAATGTATTATCATCTTATACTGAGGACAAGGATTTTCTTCATTCTCTTTCTCTTTCTGATTCTTGCTAAGTCGCTACAGCCCAACATGTGCACTCATGTATCCTTCATGGAACATCTCAGTGCTGACCCCCAGGAATGTAAATGTCTGCACAAGCCACATCTGAAATCCTCTTCAGTCCTTCCTGTATTCTCTCTTTGGGCCAATCAAAGAGGTTTTAGTCTCTCCTAAACCTACAATCATCTTATCACTTGGGGCCAGAACTGAAGATGGTAGTCAGTATGCTTATACTTAATGATTAAGTAAAAATGTGTACATAATGGATAGCCAGCCTTAGCTGATAAAGTTTTTTCATGATTATTTTACCATTTACTCCTTGATTGAATGGGGACACCAGGGTTTTATCGTAAGCTCTTCTCTCTTCTTAGCATCCACATTCCTCATTAGTGACTCCTCTCAACAGCCTGGAACCTGTTTTCAACACCAACATGGTAGCATGCCACTAGAGAAGATTGCAGTCAACTGTTTCTGAACAAAGAAGCCAAAATTTCTGACTTCTTACCAAGATTTAGTTCTTTTAGGCATGGAGAAACTATCTAATTGCTATATTTTCCACATTACTCAATAGTGTTAGCATCTGCTTAGTTATTCAAACAAGAAATGTCCAGTTCCTCTGAGAATCCCTCTTAATGTCCCAAATAGTAAGTTTCAATTGTTCCCAATTTGTATTTTGGTAGAGTTTTTCACATTCACAATATTGTCTTCTTTTTTCCCCACATTACATAATTCTAGAATGACAAACAGCATGCTAATATTGATGAAATTGTGCTTATGTAAAACTTATCACACAGACATTCCTAGCAAAGCAATGTAACCAACGGTGGTGGCAAATTCTGTGGAATTCAGCTCTAGTACATCTGAGGACACCAAAGATTGACCTGTGACCAAAACGTGGTGAAGAAGAGCTGTGCAGAGTCTTGCATTGTGTTTTTCACAGCTGGCTCAGGTCTAGCAGAGGCTGAGCTGTTTCCTGTGCTTCCCAAGGAAGTCTTCAGTCTTGTGCTTTCAGGGTCTGGTGATGGCTCCTGAGCAGGATCCTGTGCATGGTTTCCCATAGCTGCTCTATGACATTTCCTGTGGTGAAACTCAGAACAGGCATCTATCTCAGCATCCTTTCCCCTCAGATCCTCTCTAAGGCTCATGAATCAGAGATTAGATGTACTCTGAGAAAGCAGAAAGGGAGGAGTTTAATTTACATGAACTACCATTTTTTCCCCTGAGGCACCAGAGAGGGTAAGACAAGCTTGGGGTAGTAGAGACGTTCTATGGGTATCAAGCACCAGTCTACCATGGTCTGTGTCCTTACTACTCCTGTTACTTCCTCATTACACTGGTAGGGATAGGTCAGAGACTCAGGACAGATCTCATCCTATATCAGTTCTTCTAGTTCAGATGACCAGTATCTTCAATATGGTTCTCACTCCAGCACCCATGATTGTCTGTGTTTTCAGGTTCTCTGCCCAACCTCTGCTGACTCAGTCACCCTCCCTTTCTTTACCTCCTGAAATATCTGTTAGACTCATCTGCTCCTTGAGCAATGTCTTCAGTGTTGCTGAAAAACTGATATGGAGGGTACCAGCACAAGATGGGGAACCTTCTAGATTTTCCTTGAGATACTACCCACAGTTGGATAATTTCCATGGCTTTGGGACTCTGGTATCTTCTCTGGCTCACTTCTGGGTTGCAGCCTGAGGATGAGGCTGACTATTACTCTGTCATTGGCCACAATAATGTTTCTCACAGTGACACAGTCAGATGGGGAATTGGTACAAAAAAAATCAACCCACACAAGATTTTGTACTACACCTCTTAACCAATTTTAAATTAATATGCCTATATGATAACATATATTTAAGTAAGTCATGTATCACAATGTCTGTCCTCTAAATTTTCTAATCAGTTTCTGAAGTCTCAGGAAAACTGAAAATAGCTAAACACCAAAATCAAATGAAAACCAAATAACAACAAAAATAAATATAATAACATTCAAACTTTTCCTTGTGATCCATATGGTGATCTGCATTTATAACCAGAGCCTGTTGAATTAGATTTTTTCCCCTGAAAAAAAGTAAATCAGTTTTCTTCTTGGCCATGAGCCAGAGTATGTTCCAGCAGGTGGACATTCCTCCACAACATGGGCTCTGCTCTTGGAGGCTTCAGAGAAGATCCCACTTGTTTATCTCCAGTTATTTGTGCTCTGGGCTGTAACATGCTCTCAGGGATTGAAACACTAAGATGTGAAATACTTTGTGATAATGGAGAAATCAGAGAAATTTTAGACTCAGGTTTGGCCTGTCTCCCTTGCTGGGTATCTGCACCTTCAGTTTGGAGGTCCAAGAGAATGCTAGGCATTGGGGTAGGGAATTAGTAAGGAGTTTAGAACTGAAACAGCAAGCTTTCTTGAGGGACTTGACTGAAAGTGAGGCTCCACCATTTATTAGAAAATTCTTGAGAGTCCTCCTGGGAAGTTGAGTGAAATAAATCCCAAGATTGACACTCTCCTCCATGTGACACCACTCAGGTGCACTTTCATAGGTAGGTTTTCTGAAATCTTTGGAACTGACTTCTGTCTTTCTCTCCTCTAATACCCATTGGGGGTTGTCAACATTTCATATTTTAGAAATGGACTGTGGACCTTCAGGAAGCAGAAATTCCCACACACGTGTGTGTGTGTGTGTGTGTGTGTGTGTGTGTGTGTGTGTGTCTGTGTGTGTGTGTGCATAAACACATTTGTACATATATACTATACCTCAGAACCTCAGGTCATTTTGTTTTACACAGAGAGCAAAAGAAGATTTGGAGCTTACTGTGGCAATTCACACCCAGGATTTCCTGTGAGAAGTTCTAGATCTGTGACCTCAGATATAAGTGATCAGTCATCGAGAATTGAGTCCTAAACTTGGGCCAGAGTTTGTCAGTAGGATCTCCTTGAGTACCTCTAGGTTCCAAACTGAAAAACAGAATGAAGAAAAGGCTGATTATCACTGTCTTCCCTCTGTCCCGTACACACTTTTTTTCCTTATTTACATTTGGCTATGTTATCAATGCCAAAAGATTTTCAACCTATGGAGAATTGAGAAGACATCATCACTCCTCCTCATTGTTCTGTCTCTGCCTACGAACAACACACACTGTGTTTGGATTCTGCAACACAATTCATGTCTATTGATCCTTTCCCAGGCTGGGCTCATCTTTCCTGAGATCTGAAAACATAGGGAAGCTGTGCTTCATTTTCTCTTCAGTTTACACTCTAGTGTGGCTTTGGATTCCCTGATGAAGAATGAACTCTATCCATTAAGACATAGCTCTCCAATCCTTACCATGCTCATTTCCCCCTGTTAGGCCTCAAAAGTTATGCTTTTCCATGAATATTCTTCAGGTGAAATGATGTTGGATAAATATCAGGATTTTGGGGGCCTACACTTTATTAACCTACCCACCTTTAAATCCATGACACTCGTAACAAATTACTTCCTCTGATTTAAAAATTCACAGTGGTTGCTTAGTTGAGGAGTTGTAGGAGCACTAAACAACAGTAATTTATATCCATAGAAATGTTATTTAATATAAACACTGATATGAAAAAATATATAACTAGAATAAAATAAAACATATATCAGAGTCCAAATGAAATTGGTTTTGTCATGTTTTGACATTCCAGGGCAAATTAGAGCACAGAGAAGCAAGTCAAAGCAGAAAGCGCTCATTCCCTGATAATATTATATTCTCATAGAGAAAACAGACATTTGAAGAAAAGGCCTGAGGAGTGGGGTAATCGAGAACACAAAAGGAGACTCTCAGAAAAGCAGCAACCTGACATTAAGAAAACCTATTAGAGCAACACAGACAGAATTATTATGGTTGTGACCCCTCCTGAACCTTATCCTTTAAACATTGTTCAAACATTTCATAGACTGGGAAATCCTCAAAGTTCCTGGATGAAGCATAGCCAATTAATATAAGGTAATTCTGAAATATGTGGTATCATAAACAGTGCGTTCAGAGTTCTGGAGATCATTAGAAACTGAAAAAAAAATTCATCACAATATACCAGGGTGGTTTTACTCTCAGGGAAATAAAATCAGAAAGCCAAGTTATAAGAGGGGTTGAAGCCCAGTATCAGAGGCCAGCAGGGGGAGATGTTGCACTACTCATGACAGGACTGGGCTCTGCACCAAACCAAAAAGAGAAATACTGGTTTAATGTCCCTCTGCACAACAAAGTGTGACTTTCCTGCACCTGGACCCCTATAAGCCACATGATCACATTGGGATTTGACCCACACCCTTGCTTCCTATTTATCTTTCCACCCTTCTTGAGTTATCGTTTAGGCTTGCTGTCCAGGCAGAAAGGAAAAAGGGTCACAGAGTAGGATGAAATTTAGATAAAAAAGTAAGCAAGAAACTGTCTGCAGAGAAAATAAGAATAAATCAGGCAAGAGTAGATCTCAATACTGAAAATAAAGAAATCAGTGAGCCCATTTAATTTATGGAGAAAAATGCAAAAATTTCTCATTATGAGTATTAATTGACTTGGTTTTAGTAAAACAACATAGACAACATATGGTCCATATAAAGTAAAGAAAGGTTTATTTTGATTCATGGATATGGCATGGGTAGCCAAATATATTTTAGACACTGGTAAACATATGATAAGAAGGGGAAGGTTAAGAGAAGGTGAATGCTCACATCTTAAGCTGGGAAATTGAGGTTGGGAAGGAACAGGGTGTTATATATGGGTGTCCTCCATATTTGTGGATATACCTCCAATAAACTAAGGCTTTCTCACAAGGTCCTACCCCCTCTCACAAAATACTATCATTAGGTAGTATCTCCTGGTACTACCACCCTGAGAGGAAGCCTCTATATATGGACATTTGGCAGATACTCAAATTGCACCCACAGTTTAGCAGTATATTAGGAAGTGGAATCATGTTATACTGAGAAAGACTCACCTTGACTAATAGGAAGGATTTGGGCTCAAAAAGGACTGTGTGTGTGTGTGTGTGTGTGTGTGTGTGTGTGGTGTATGAAGGATGCTGAACATGGACGTTGAAGTGTCAACAGGTATAAGAGTTATGAGACAATGTCTGATGTCATAATCAAAAATATAGCCTCTAAGCTCCCAGAAGCAGGACTTGAGCCACTGTAGGGGAGAAAGATGTAATCACAGGACACACCTCAATTAGACTTCAATGGGACTAATCAATACACTGTGGATTCCCATAGTTTGCAGCATATATCAGTATGGTCCTTCAGGGACAAAATGCACAGCCAAATTAAGCACTTACCTCAATCAAGGAGTATCACCTGTACACACAAGGGAGCTGCTTTCACTTTGCTGTCATGAGCTCCTGGTACCTATGAATCTTCTTTATTCCCTGGTTTCCTAGTCCTCATTTTACCTTTGGCTTCTTATTGACAAGTGGACATCACAGGAAAAAAAAAACTGTTGATTTAAGTTTCAATGATAATGTCTGACACAATTTCAGAGGAACATGGGGCTCACTGCAGACATTAGGATTACTTGCTGTTCATAATTAGACATTAATTCATCTGTATTTAAATATGTGATAAATATGTTAACCCATTGTTTTTCCTGTTTTTACATTGCATCTGAATAATTTGTGATTTTATTTCAGTGAGTTTTAATGTAAATCATATTTAAAAAGGTTTTTATGTATTACAATAGTATTTTTATTATTTTCTTACTAAACTTTCAGATTATCTTCTTTATATTACAAACACACATAATCAAATTGGTGAATAGACACCCTATCAGATACTTTTGACTACTGGCCATAACAAAGTTTAATGTGAAACATTATTCCTAATACAAGCGGATCTCTTAAAACACCCCCAAAATGAATTATTTGGAAGGAAACAGTAATAACAATGAAATATAATAAAATAATTACAAGCAATTTAGAAATTCTATTTTAGTTTGTAGTTATGACCACCATTTTAAAGAAGAAAATCTTACTACACAAGGAAATTGAAGGCGTTTCATTCTGAACTCAAGTATCCTCATCTAGTATTTTCTAATTATCTTCAAAAGTGAAAGCATCTTAAAGTGGTTGAGAGGTTCACATTAATTTGATCATAAATATTATTAATTATGTTTTCCAGTATGTTGAAGATGGTTTTCTTTTTTTCTTATTTTTGATACTGGCAAGGATATCATACTTTATCTCAAATTCTGTAGTTATACGTGTGCTAAATCCATATAACTGATGACTTCTTAGAGTGGAGGCAGATGATTCCTAAAACTTGTGCTGCTGCTGTGGGTGTCTGCAATCTCAACCTGGGGCTCTACTGAGGCTGCTTGAGACCGTTTCCACACTCAGTCAGGGGGAGACCTCTGTCTCTGGACAGAGGAGCTCCCCACAATCCTGGCTGTGGAGTGCAAAAATGGAATCTATGCTGAAGAAAAAGGGTCTGACAGTTACTCAAGGGGAATAACAATCATTTACTGAAGAGGAAAGAAATGTTCACCATGAAGGCCTGGGTTTGTGATAAAATAGATGAACTAGGTAGACACGGAAGATTCACACTTGTTTTCATTCCATCACTGACTTTCAAAAGAAGAAATTTGTGCCTGGGTTGAAGAAGTGTGAGGAAGCTAATCTTGAAAGGTATCAACTAAGACTCATGTGACAGTTCCCTGTAGTGACTGGTTTATGTGAGTCCCCAGCACCTGTTTTTTTCATGATCTCCTCCAGGGGATATCAGGCTGAACACTGGGGCAGGAAGAGAAAGGAAGTTTGATTTGCATGAAAAACCTGAGTCTGAAGAGGCCTTAAAATGCCAAACACAAAGTGAGAGGTTGAGGACACTAAGTGCTTGTGAAGATCCCCACCATGGCCTGGACGATGGTTCTACTGGTGTTCCTCTCTTATGGTTCAGGTCAGGGGAGGGTACTGAGTGCCTTCATTAAAGCAGTGTTTCAGGAGAACCTCTCTTAATAACAATAATTGTATCTCTTATTGCTTTTAGTGGTGGATTCTCAAACTACTGTGATCCAGGAACCCTCACTCTCTGTGTCTCCAGGTGGGACAGTGAAACTCACCTGTGGGCTTAGCTCTGGGTCAGTCTCTACAGGTCACTACCCAGGCTGGTACCAGCAGAATCCAGGACTTGCTCCTCGCCAACTTATCTACAACACAAACAACCGCCCTTCTGGGGTCCCTGATCGATTCTCTGGTTCCATCCTTGGAAACAAAGCTGCCCTCACCATCACAGGGGCTCAGACTGATGATGAGGCTGATTATTACTGCTCACTCTATATGGGTAGTGGCATTCACACAGTGACCTAAACCTATGGGGAAGTACAACCAAAACCTCTTCATGTGCTCAGAATGTCTCATACTTTACAGGGTGGAGGGAGATTGAGAGGATGAGAATGTTCAACATTTTTCATGGGAAGATGATGCTGCATGACTCCTTGTCCTACCAGTGGATCATGCCATGTGCCTCATCCTGTCTCTCCCAGTGTGTGTCCATTTCTCAGTGTGCCTCCTCCTACACTAGGCTTCCACTCTCTCTCTTTGGTTGGGAGGAGGAGCAGAGGAGCTCATCTCCAAAGAGATAACCATCAGAAAATTCAGAGAATCCTCCCCTAATTTAAAGATTCTTCTCACTCCAAATACTAACAAATGATGGTTCGTGTTTTCTCATACATTGATTTTATTATGGAGATCAAATTAGTAGTCAATTTGTTTTAAAGTTATAATAGAAAAATTGCTTTTATATTTTTATTATGATTATAACAATACAATTTTGCATTTCTAATTATTTTATGAACTTATTTGTGGTGACTTATGATGAATATGCAGTCATAATCACCATCTATTTCTAAATTATTTCCATTCAAAAAATATCAAGTCATTAGCAAAGAACAGTGATCTAATTTCAAAAAGTAGCCACAAAATGGGATGCATATCTGCAAAAGTTCCTTGTAAGCATATTTTCTGTGGGTCATATGAATATTTGCATATTTTAGGGGGTCATATGAATATCGAGTATATGCATTTCTAGAAACTCCCATAGAAGTCTGACTTCCAAACACTCTCCTACTATCTGTTGGGCTGACTCTCCTTATGAAGGACACAAAGGTAAAGGACTGAAGGTTATACCTGGACATGAAGAAGCCCTATTGCACTTATTGCTGACTGAACAAATAAAGGAGATATGTATTAAAATTCAGTTTGAGTTAGTTTTTTCTTTATTCATAGAAAATGATATTATAAACTATTATGTTGAGATAATACACAATGAGAAGAAAAGGGAACTCCATATAGATTAAATTTCTAATATGTGTTTATTATTGCTATATGTTGTTGCTCTTATTAACCTTTTAAAATCTACATTTAACTGTTTGTGGTTTAAATAAAAAATACATCTGCTAAAAAGTCCTCATGAGTTTGAATGGAAATTAACCCCACGGCAATGCAAAGGCACAAACCAATTTCTCCAGTACATTGCTAGTCTGCAAAAGGTAATTTGGTGGAGCTCTCAATCAATCTTCAAAACACAGAACTTCCTGGCAAACCTGAAAGTTTTCCCTCCTTGTAGAGATTATATCAGCTGGAGTCTGTGGAATCTCCATGTAGCCCTAAAATTAGCTGTTGTTCACAATGCATTCTGGGAGAAACATGCCAGAAGGAGGTATGTGTTCATGGTGGATGCTGATTTGTGATCAGGAACTGTGGCTGCATCAGTGGAAGAGTAGGGCACATGATTCCTTCAATGCCTTCAGTTGCTGATCAAACATAAATGATAACAGGAAATCATAAAATAATATATTTTATTTCAGTGCCCACTTGAGATGTGATCTATATAATAATGGTCTTTGAAACATATTTACTTATTCTAAATTAACTCATATAGAAGATGATATCCACAAAGAAATATAGTAATATCTATTATCTGTAAAAATAGTTGCTCTTTCTTTTATTTTTTTCTCATTCTGTGTGTGTTTGTATGGCAAATCTGATAAGTAAATATACTACCTACATTTAAATGTACTCATACATAGATGTATGTTATATTTGGATTATTAATTTTATTAAAAAACTTACTATGAATTTTTACAAATTTTATCAATCTACCACAGAAGAACATGTTTTTCTCTTAAATTACTTTTTTTTCTAAACTGACTTTTTTTTTTAGTTTAAAGACTATGAAAAGCAGAGGCAAATGTTAGACAAGATAATGATTTAGGAGAAGACAAAATGGACAGGAGCTGGAGGAGAATAGACACCTTCAGATCACAGTTATGACACCTGTGACATGAGCAGGGGAAGAAAGGATTGGGTAGGATGATCCTCTGACCACAGGCAAGGCTGAGTGGCTCCTGGAACCTGGGTACCTATCAGAGGGACTCTAGCTCCCACAGAAGGATCCTGCACTAGTTACTCCAGAAGTTAACATTTCCTGGAGCTGGCTAAGGGCAGAGGCCTGGCATCAAATTTTTTTTCTCATGTAGGATTCTCTGTAAAACAGGTGATGGGTACTTCCTGGGTGCTACAACCAGCTTTGGTGATGCATTCAACCTCAGGACAGGGGCTATGCCTATTCCCCTCTCTATACTCCCCTATGTGAACCTAACATGAAGTCAAAGTTGAGTTACTTCAGGGCTTTTGATCTCTTGATATCTGCAGGCCCTGCAATCACTGAGATATCCCTCTTCCCTAACTTGCATGAGGAGGAGGTCCTCAGGTCTGCGGTGTCATTTTGGGCAATTCCCTCTTCCCATGTGCCTGACTCCTGCTGTTCCCATAACCTGGGACCACTACTTGAATTCTCTAGGTATCTCTAGTGTCTGATGCATGTGAATCACCTTATTTATTATTAAATAATAAATGATTGAAATAAGAAATGAATGACTCATCTAATTCCCCTATTAGATGTTAATTTAACTTCAGCCTTATTCCTATGGGAGGGGAATAAATTCCTAAAGCGCTGATTATCTCTGAACTTGTAAATAAATAATTTTAACCTTTTGATAATATGGTCATAGAGTGACAAATGTACAACAAAATCCCCTTCATTCTGCTCTTCCACCTGGCCTCTCCTTTGTGAATATGAAAAAAGTTGTTGCCTTTCTCACGTCTTGTTTTATGACTACCTGCTGCTCTCCCACATGAGGTTCATTAGGCCCAGGAGACACACATAAGAGGCACTTGACATTTGACCTCTTTTATATCTATTTCTTCTGCTCTCATCCTATATCACACGCCCTCAAATCCCCACTGCCAGAACTCTTTTTTTTTTCAATTTTGTCTTATAATTTCCCCAGAGCTGATGCTCTAAGATAAGACATAATGATGTGCATGGTCCAGATTAAACATGTTCTGCTCAATGCAGAAGTCCCCTTAGGAATATAAACTGATGCACAGATGGGCAGGATCCCAAGGACATTGGTGTAATCCTAGCAGTTGTTTCCCATACTCTTCAATTTACTATGTAAACTATTTCATAATGTCACCCTCCCAGGGTCAGGGACCCAAACACTGCGAGTAAAATTGGGGTAGATACAGGGGGTAGGCTCACATTTGCATGAGCAGCCCCAACTCCGGGAGGCCAATGGAGCTGATGATGTAAGAGGCCTGGGACAGTGGAGCTATAAGAGTGAGGTGTAAGAAGGAGCTGTGTCTACCATGGCCTGGACTTTTTTCCTCCTTCTGTTCTTTTCTTTAGGCACAGGTAGGTACAATCCTCAGGGACCTAGGGCAGGCCCCTAACCTGAGTCATTACCCTCTGCTTCAAATACCAAAGTCACTGACCCCTGCCTCTGCCCTTCACTGTGATGGCCAAGTGCTTGCAGATTCCCTCTCTTTGCCTGTGCTGACACAGCTACTCCCCTTCTCTGCATCTCTAGGATCAACAACCAGACTCACCAGCACTGTGAACAGAGATGTGCTGTTGGTAGAAAAATACATGTAGTAGTAGTAGCAGGACTTGTATCTGAGCACTACTCAGACAAACTTGTATCTGAATCAGTCTCAGAAAAACAGCTGGAGCCTGGGTTCCCCAGTTGAATTTCTGATTATAAAGATGTCTCAAATAATGAATTGTATTTGTAAATCTCTGGCTTCCAGGTTGAAGAGAAGGACAATTACTGTCCTGTATATGAAATAAGTACTTGTGACAATAAAACAACCATATGATGTAGTGGGACATGTCCCTCATCAGTGAGGTTTCAAGTTTATGTCACCTTACCGTGATGGTTAAGAACCTCACTGTTTATAAAATAACACATCAGATATTGGTTTATATTAGTGGCACATCATAATTCTCTCTTATCATATAATGCTCAGTTTAACTGCAGAATGGAAAACAAAAAAGTGTCAACAATTTATATTAATAGTAAAAATAATAAAATTATCAATTATCACCAGTAAAAAACATATGGCACAGAGGTTGAATCCCATCAAGATGATAACCTCTAATATCATTATAAGTCAATATAAAACAATAATTTATTTAAATTATACATTATGTATAATTGTATATCTAATAAAATTTTAGCAGTGGTCAGTATCTCTACCCTTCAGAGCCCAGCAATTGTAATTGCATATTATACACTGAATTCTGTAAATACATTGTTTTTAAAACAATATCATGGAGTTAAACATGTAAAACTTCCTGATGTCTCTGCAGATTGACATGTAAGGACTTGTTTTTTTTTCTTTCTATTTCCTTTTTTAAAACATCTTAATTTTAGACTCATGTAAACTATACCTGTGAATAATAGAATTGAGATGTTCTGCCTCAAGTGGGAGCATTAAAAATTTAAAGCATTTAAAATCAATTTTCTGGTCCATGTAAGATATTTTTCAAACTTAATTACAAATTTCAATATTCCAAAGCCTTAGAACATAACAACCCAATTTGATTAATTTTGCTTTTGTCATAATGATTAAGCCTGGTTGAAAAAAATAATCTGCATTTAACATCCCTCTCTCAGTAATCATAGAACCTGCATTTTTGTTTAAATTAATGAAGGAAGGGATCACAATGATAAACTAATATTTACATTTAAGTGGTTTGTTCTTCCTATGAATAAGCAGTGTGTGCAGGCACCTATGCAGTGATACACAGACTGGCCTTAGTGAAGTAATAGGCGCAGGGTAGCTGAGCATAAATCATACCTTTTGATTTACACATTACCTTAAGGCATCTGGGTTCACAGTGAACACATAGTTTTAGTATAATACATTTATTTTCAGTTCAATGCCTTTGGGGATTACTTGAACTACAACATATATGTGTAGCACATTTCATTGCTACTTTAATATGAAGAGATAGATCAGATTTAGTGTTATTTCATGTGCTTCTTTTCTTTTTTATATTAGTTGTTTTTAGATATACATTACAGCAAAGCATATTTTGACACATTATTCATACAAGGGATATAACAAATTACAATTTTGATCCCATTCTTGTGGTTGAATCTCATGTGGAGTTATAGTGGTCATTTATTAATATACGAACACAGGGAAATTATGTTCAATTCATTCTGTCTTTCCTATTCTCACCTCCTTCCTTTCCTTTCATTCTCCTATTTGTAATACAATAAAATTCTATAATTACCCCACCCACTATCTTTTCCTATGAGTTAGCAACCACAAATCAGAGAGAACATTCAGCCTTTGGGTTTTTGGAACTGGCTTAATTCACTTAGGATGATAGACTCAAGTTTTATCCATTTACCCACACATGCCATAATTTCATTCTTCTTTAAGGCTAAGTAATATTCTTTTGTGTATATGTACCACACTTCCTTTGTCTCTTCATGTGTTGAAGGGCAGGTAAGTTGGTCTCATAGTTTAGCTATTGTGAATTGAGCTGCTATAAACATTGATGTGGCTGCATCACTGTTGTATGCTGATTTTAAGTGCTTTGGGTATAAACTGAGAAATGGATAGCTGGGTCAAATGGTGGATTCCAAGTTTTGTGAGGAACCTCCAAACTGCTTTCTGCAGTTCCATCATTCTGTGCTTATTTTATATCTGTAATTTTTTTCCTGAATTATTCAGCATTTTATACAGTTTGTTTCATGTTGCTGGGTCTAAAGAAAATCCATATCCATATGCAACTAAATGAAATAACTCCCTGTCTTTCACTATGCACAATGTTTTATTTATTATTTTTGGTGTTACGATTTTTGAGTTCTTTATATATACTAGAAAATATATACTACTTGCTGTGCCTGTGGTAAAACATTTGTTCCCAAATTGTAGCTCTCTATTCCCCTCACTGATTATTCCTTTTGCTGAGAAGAAAGATTTTTAGTTTGAATGCATCTATTTATTGATTCTTGGTTTAAATTCTTGTGCTATAGGAGCCTTATAAAGGAAGTTGTGGTCTATTACAACATGAAGGAGATTTGGAACTTCTTTTTTCTAATACACAAGTTTCTCTGGTTAAATTCCTAGGTCCTTGATCCACTTTGAGTTGTGTTTTGTGCATCTTGAGAGATAGGGGTTTAGTTTCATTTTGTTGCATATGGATTTCCAGTTTTCCAAGCATCATTTGTTGAAGAGGCTATCTTTTCTCCAACGTATGTTTTTGGCAACTTTGTCTAACGTAAGATAACTGTAATTATGTGGGTTAGTCTCTGTATCCTCTATTCTGTACTGTTGGTCTACCAGTCTGTTTTGTTGCCAATACCATTCTGTTTTTTTTTTTTTTTTTTTTTTACTATTGTTCTGTAGCATAGTTTAAGATCTGATATAGTGATGCTACCTGCTTCACTCTTTTTGCTAAAGATTGATTTAGCTATTTTGGGTGTCTTATTTTTCCAGATGAATTTCATGATTGCTTTTTCTATTTGTATGAGGAAGGTCATTGGGATTTGATTAGAATTTTTAAAACTGTAAAATGCTTTTGGTAGTTTGTTTATTTTTACTATGAATTCTGTCTATCCAAAAACAAGGGATATCTTTCCATATTTTAAGGTCTTCTGTAATTTCTTTCTTTAGCATTCTGTAGTTTTTATTGTAGAGGACTTTCACCTCTTTTATTAAGTTGATTCCCAAGTACTGTATTTTGTTTTTGAGACTCTTATAAATGTGGTAGTCTTGCTTATTTCCATTTCAGAGGATTTGTCACTGATATACAGAAATGCCTTTGATTTTTGTGTGTTGATTTTATATCCTCCTATGTTGCTGAGTTTACTTATTAGTTCTAGAAGTTTTCTGGTGGAATTTTTTTGGGTCTTATAGATATAGAATTATATCATTGGGAAATAGTGTTAATTTGAGTTCCACTTTTCCTATCCAAATCCCTTTAATTTCTTTCATTTGTTTATTTGCTCTGGTCAGTATTTCAAGACTATCTTAATTAGAAGTGGCGAAAGAGGGCATCCCTGTCTTGTTCCTGTTTTTAGAGGAAATGCTTTCAAGTTTTCTCCATTTATCATAAGGTTCCTTATACAATGTTGAGATATGTTCCTATTATGCCTAATTTTTATTAGTGTTTTGAACATGAATGGGTGGTGTAATTTGGTAAATGTAATTTCTGTTAAGATAATTGTATGATTTTTATCTTTAAGTCTATTGATGTGATGAATGATATTTATTGATTTCTGTATGTTGAACCAAACTTGCATCCCTGGGATGAACTCCACTTGATCTTGATGAACTTTCTTTTTGATATATTTTTTATTTGATTTATCAGTATTTTATTGACAATTTTTGTATCCAAGTGCATTAGAGTTACTTGTCTCAAGTTTTCTTTCTATGATGTGTTTTTGTTTTTGAAATCAGGATTATATTGGCCTCATAGAATGAGTTTGGAAGTACTGCTTCTTTTTCTATTTCCTGAAATACATTAAAGAGTATTGGTATTAGTTCCTGCTTAAAGATCTTGTAGAACTCATCTGTGTATATATCTGGTCCTGGGTTTTTCTTGGTTGGTAGGCTTTTGATGGTGTCTTCTATTTCATTGCTTGAAATTGATCTGTTTAAATTGTGTATATTGTCCTTATCCAATTTGGGCAAATTATATGAATCTAGAAATTTGTTGATGCCTTTGATATTTTCTATTTTATTGGAGTACAAATTTTCAAATTAATTTCTAATTATCTTCTGTATTTCTGTAGTGTCTGTTGTGATATTTCCTTTTTCATTATTTAAGCTAATAATTTGATTTTTTCCTCTACTTCTCTCCATTAGTATGGCTAAGGGTCTGTCAATTTTATTAATTTTTTCAAATAACCAACTTTTTTGTTTCATCAATTTTTTCAATTTCTTTCTTTTTTTTTTTCAATTTCATTGGTTTCAGTTTTGATTTTAATTATTTCCTGGCTTCTACTGCTTTTGGTTTTGATTTGTTCTTCTTTTTCTAGGGCTTTGAGATGTAAATGTTAAATTATTTATTTGTTGACTTTTTCTTTTTTTAATAAATGAACTTCATGCAATAATCTTCCTCTGCTCAGCATCAGGAACAGAAGGCAGAGCTCAGGATGACCTCCATCATGGCCTGGTCCTGGCTTCTCTTCCTATACCTTGTTCAGTGCACAGGTGACAAGATATGGAGGAGGGATACATTGTGGGAGTCCTGTGATATGGGCCCCGATTCTACTCTTGTTTCTAGACAAAATTCACCCTCTCTGTGTTTCTCTCACTTCCAGAGTCCTTGGCTCAGTCCGTAGTGACTCAGCAGCCCTTACTGTCTGGGACTCCAGGACAGAGGATCACCATCTCCTGCACTGGAAGCAGCAACAATATTGGTGGCAATTATGTGAGCTGGTATCAGCAGCTCCCAGAAATGGCCATTAAACTCCTCATCTATTCTATTATAATAGTAATCAACACTCAGGGTTCCCTGATCGCTTCTCTGGTTCCAAGTCTGGCAACTCTGCTTCATTGACCATCACTGGGCTCCAGCCTGAGGATGAGGCTGTCTATTACAGTAGCCTCAGTTCTCACACAGTGCTCTAGGCTCTTGGGGAAATAAGACAAGAACCCCTTTCCCATCTGTCAGGAGGGCAAACACCCAGCATGTTTGCTCAGACCTGGTCTCTGGCTTTTTCTGCTACCACTAGTAGAGGCCCAGCAGAATCTACTGGCACTCCTTTGAGTGAGAAGCCTCTTATTCTCTGTCCTCAGAATCATTCACAGAAGCATTTTCCTAGGGAAATGTATCCATTGAAACAGAAATTCCTGCTTCATAAGCTTGAGGAGTAGATCAGGATTCTGTGATCTCTTTGCCCTTAAGTTCAGGTGATGAGGCATCCAGTGGAACCCTGGTCATCTCTGACTGGACACCTGATGGGAATATTGTTGTTCCACCATCCACTTCTCTATTTCCAGTCATTCCAGAACTGTGTCTTCTTTTCCTTAGTCCCCATTGTATATATTGGTGATTGATTTTGTAGCTTAATTGTATATAAGTTATTCAACATGAAATAGTTGGAAGAACATAAAACACTCATAAGTGAAAACTTTGACAGATTTTAAGATAGTTTCACACCTTTGGGAACATCAGGACAGTCAGGCCAAGGAATCTGTCAACCAGCACACAAGCCCACTTTTCCCTTTGGGAATTCTCCCTAATTCCATGCTCACAGAACCTCCCAGAAAACCACTGACTTTCTTTCTGTGAATATTGGTCAGGTTTTCTATTATATTTAGAAACACACATCATATATTTATTTCTGAATGATGTCTTCCATTTTAAAAATTTCTTTCAAGACCCTGTCACATTTTGTCTAATTTTTCTTGAATCTACTGAGGACACATCATGAACTCTGTGGTCTGTGGATTGCTGTGTAGATGCACACCTCTTTTTTTTCTGATCACGTGTGTGTTAAAATTTTATATTACAACTCTGTAAGTATAGAGCGCGATATGATCCAACCTTCATTGTATTGATTGAATTATTGACCTACTGATCTAAGCACTTTTCTAAGAAAAGTTGATGGAAGACTGGAGGAGGAAGATGCCCAGCCCCCGCCAAGCCAGACCAGAGGAGGAAGTCCGGCCTGCCCCGTGTGCTAGTCCGAAGGAAGCCCATCAACCCTTAAAACCCATCAAAGGGGGTGTGGCTACCAGCATGGTTCTGCGGCTAATCTAGGTACCCAGTTTCCAACTCCCTCACCCTTAGCTTCGATAACTCAAAATATTTCCCACAAGCTTTTGGGGCTTGTAGCTATCAATGCAAAACAACAACTGTACAGGCACCTGGGTTCTATCTCAGAGACTAGAATAGGGAAGATACTGGTGGAAGCTCATTTCCTTTCACACTGGCTATACCCACCACCCTGAATACAGAGGCTCAAGCTAGGAATAGACAATGCCATCTACTGGAAGCAAGAAAAACAGTGTTCTGAGAGACTGTGTTTTGTCTTTCTTTCTGTCTTTTCTTCTCTCTTTTCCTCTGATAATCTTAGATTCTCATAGGGAAAACAGACATCTGAAGAAAAGACCTGAGGAGTGGGATTAGCTAGAACACAAAAGGAGGCTCTCAGAAAAACAGCAACCTGATATTAAGAAAACCTGTAAGAGCAGCACGGACAGAATTACCAAGACTTGTGACCCCTCCTGAACTTTAGCCTTTAAACATTGTTCAAACATTTCATAGATTGGGAAAGACCAAAGGTACCTGACTGAAGCATAGCCAAATATATACCAGGAATTCTGAAATATGTGGTATCATAAAAAGTGCATTTAGAGTTCTAGAGACCATTAGAAACTGGAAAAAGCAGTCCTCTGCACAAAAACCAGGGTTGTTTTACTTTCAGGTAAATAAAATCAGAAAGGTTCATTTGATTTGTTCTTGCCAGGTTATGAGATGGGTTGAAGACCCAGGACCAGAGGCCAGCAGGGGGAGATATTGCACTATTTATGACAGGACAGGGCTCTGCCGTAAATCAAAAAGGCTTTATTTACATCCCTGTGCAGAAAGTGTCCTGAACAAAGTGTGACTTTCCTGCATCTGGTTTCCCAGGAGCCACATGAGCATTAGGATTTGACCCACACCCTTGCTTCTCATCTCATCTTTCCACCCTGTTTGAATGATAGTTTAGGCCTTCTGTCCAGGAAGAATGGAAAAATGATCACAGGGCAGAATAAAATTTAGATAAAGAAGCAAACAAGAAGACTGGAGAGAAAATAAGAAGAAAACAGGCAAGAGTAGATCTCAATACTGAAAGTAGGAAATTAGAGCCCATTTATTTTATGGACAAAAATGCAAAAAAAAATTCTCATTATGAGTATTAGTTTACTTGGTTTTTATTAAAACAACATAGAGAAAAAAATGGTTCATATAAAATAAAGAGAGGTTTATTTTGATGCATGGATTTGTAAGTTTAAGCCTGGCATGGGTAGCCAAGTGTGTTTTAGATACTTGTAAACATATGATATGATGGGGAAGGGTGAGCTAGGGTGAATGCTCACATCTTAAGCCAGGATATTTAGAGGGGGAAAGAAGAAACAGGGTTTTATATAACCACCATATTTGTGAACATACCTCCAATAAACTAATGCTTTCCCACAAGGCCCTAACCCCTCTCACAATGTACTATCACCAGGTAGTACCTTCTGGTACTACCACCCTAAGAGGAAGCCTATATGTATAGACTTTTATAGATATTCAAAATGCACCCACAGTTTAGCAGTATGTTAGGAAGTGGAATCCATATTAGACTGAGAAAGACTTATCTTGACCAATAGAAAGGATTTGCGCTAAAAATAGGATATTATTATTATTATTATTGTTATTATTATTATTGTGTGTGCAAAGTCTGTGAAGGATGCTGAACATGGACTTTGAAGGGTCAGCAGATATAAGATTTATGAGAAAACATCAGATGTCCTAATCAGGGATATAGCCTCTAAGGTCTCAGAAGCAGGACTTGAGCCACTGTAGGGTAGAAAGATGAAGTCACAGGACCTACCTCAATTGGACTTCAATGGGACTAATCAATACACTGTGGATTCCCCAAGTTTGCAGCATATATCAGTGTGGTCCTTCAGGGATAAAATGCACATCCCAAATTAAACACTTACCTGAATCAAGCAGTATCACCTGTACACAAAAGGGAGCTGCTTTTGCTTTGCTAACATGAGCTCCTGGTACCCCTGAATCTTCTTTGTTCCCAGGTTTCCTAGTCCTCATTTTACCTCTGGCCCCTATTGCCACGTGGACATCACAGGAGAAAAATATTTATTAATGTTTCCATGAGAATGTCTGAACAATTTCAGAGGTAGACTGTGCTCACTCTAGAAGTTAGGATTATTTGCTGGTCACTGTGATTTCCTAATTCATCTGTATTTAAATATGTGTTAGATACATTAACCTATTGTTTTTCCTGTTTTTACATTGCATCTGAATAATTTGTAATTTTCTTTCAGTGAGTTTTAGTGTAAATTAAAAACTGATATTATTAATGTTTTTATGTATTAAAAGTAGAATTTCTATTTCTTTGTCATTAAACTTTCAGATCGTCCTCTTTATCTTTGCATTAAAAACACACATAAACAAATCTATGTATAGACCCTCTATCAGATCCTTTTGACTAAGGACCATAACCAACTTTAATATGAAGCATTATTTCTATCATGAGTAGTTCTCTTCAAACACACACACACACACAAAAACTGTGACTGATTTGGAAGGAAAAAATAATAACAATGAAAATATAATAAAATAATTATGAGAAATTAAGAAATTCTATTTTAGTTTGAAGTTATGACCACTATTTTAAAGAAGAAAATCATACTTCAAAAGGGAATTGAAGGAGTTTCATTCTGAACTCCCTAAGCATCCTCATTTGTTATTTCTAATCATCTTCAAAAGTGCAAGTGTCATAAAATGGTAGAGATGTCCACATTAATTTGATCATAAGTATTCTTAATTTTGTTGAAGAATATGGAACATGGTTTTATTTAGTTTTCTTATTTTTGAACCTGGGAAGAATCTCATACTTTATGTCAAACGCTGTAGTTATACGTGTGCTAAATCCATGTAACTGATGACTTCTTAGAGTGGAGGCAGATGGCTTCCTAAACCTTGTGCTGCTGCTGTGGGTGTCTGCAATCTCAATCTGGGGCTCTACTGAGGCTGCTTGAGACCGTTACCACACTCAGGGTGAGACCTCTGTCTCTGGACCTGGCTATGGAGCTCCCCACAATTCTGGCTGTGGAGTGTCAAAATGGGATCAGTGCTGAAGAAAAAGGGTCTGAGAGTTAACTCAAGGGGATAATATTCATTTACTAGAGAGGAAAGAAATGTTCACCATGAAGGCCTGGGTTTGTGATAAAAGAGATGAACTAGGTAGACATGGAAGATTCACACTTGTTTTCATTCCATCACTGACTTTCAAAAGATGAAATTTGTGCCTGGATTTAAGAAGTGTGAGGAAGCTAATCTTGTGAAAGATATCAACTAAGACTCATGTGTCTCAGTTCCCTATAGTCACTGGTCTATGTGAGTCCCCAGCATCTGCTTTTTTCATGATCTCCTTCAGGGGACACCAGGCTGAACACTGGGGCAGGAAGAGAAAGGAAGTTTGATTTGCATGAAAAATCTGGGTCTGAAGAGGCCTTAAAATGCCAAAATCAAAGTGAGGAGTTTGAGGACACTAAGTGCTTGTGAAGATCCCCACCATGGCCTGGATGATGGTTCTACTGGTGTTCCTCTCTTATGGTTCAGGTCAGGGGAGGGTAACTGAATCTTGGGGTGCCTACATAAAAGCACTGTTTTAGGAGGACCTCTCAATTACAATAACTGTCTTTCTTATTGCTTTCAGTGGTGGATTGTCAGACCACTGTGATCCAGGAGCCCTCACTCTCTGTGTCTCCAGGTGGAACGGTGAGAATCACCTGTGGGCTTAGCTCTGGGTCAGTCTCTACAGGTTACTACCCAGGCTGGTACCAGCAGAATCCAGGACTTGCTCCTCGACCACTTATCTACAACACAAACAACCGCCCTTCTGGAGTCCCTGATCGATTCTCTGGTTCCATCCTTGGAAACAAAGCTGCCCTCACCATCACAGGGGCTCTGACTGATGATGAGGCTGTTTATTACTGCTCACTCTATATGGGTAATGGCATTCGCACAGTGATCTGAACCCATGGGGAAGTACAACCAAAACCTCTTCATGTGCTCAGAATGTCTTATACTCTACAGGGTGAAGAGAGATTAAAAAGATGAAAATTTTCAGCACTTTCATGGGAAGATGCTGCTGCTGCATGACTCCTTGTCCTACCAGTGGTTCATGCCATGTGCCTCACCCTGTCTCATTTCTCAGTGTGCATCCTTTTAGCCTAGGTTTCCACTCTCCCTCTTTGGTTGGGAGGAAGAGCAGAGGAGCTCTTATTCAAATAGGTAACCATCAGGAAGATTCAGAGAATCCTCCCCTACTTAAAGACTCTTCTCACTCCAAATACTAACAAATGATGGTTAGTGTGTTCTCATACATTGATTTGATTATGGAGAACAAATTATTTCTCACTTTGCTTTTAAATTATAACAGCAAAATTGCTTTTATATTTGTTATGATTAAAACATAATACAATTTTGCTTTTGTAATTATGTTATGAATTTAGTTGTGGTGATTTATGGTTAATATGCAGACAGAATCACCATCCATGTCTAAATTATTCAAGTATAAAAATTTCAATTCATTGCAAGGAACAATGAACAATATAATTTCAAATGTCAGCCACAAGATGGGATGTATATCTGCAAAAGTTCATTGTGAGCATATTTTAGTGGGTCATATGAATTTTTAGTATATGCATTACTAGAAATTCCCATAGAAGTCCGACTTCCAAACACTTTGTATCATCTGTTGGGTTGACTCTTCTGAGAAAGGACAAAAAGGTGCAGGACTGAAGGTTATACTTGGACACGAACAGGCCTTATTGCACTCGATGCTGACCAAACAGGTAAAGGAGATATGTTTGAAAATTCAGTATGAGTTAGTTTTTTGCTTTATCATTAGAAAATGTTGCTTTATCATTAGAAAATGATACTATAAACTATTATGTTGAAGTAATACACAATGAGAAAAAAGGAAACTCTATAAAGGCTAAGTTACGGATATATGTTTATTTATTATTGCTATCTTATGTTGCTCTTGCTTTTGAAAATCTATTTTTAACTTTTTGTAGTTTAAATAAATAATACAACTACTAAAAAGTCCTCATGAGTACAAATGGACCACACCACAATGCAGACTCAAAAACCAGTTTCTCCAGTACATTTACTAGTCTGCAAACAGTAATTTGGTGGAGCTCTCAATCAGTCTTTAAAACATATAACCTCCTGGCAAACCTAAAAGTTTTCCCTCCTTGTAGAGATTATATCAGCTGGAGTCTGTGGCATCTCCATATGGCCCTAAAATTAGCTGGTGTGCCCATGAATTCTGAAGAAACAGGAAGAAGTTATGTGTTCCCAGTGGATGCAGATTTGTGGTCAGGGTCTATGGTTGTATCAATGGGTGAGTAGGGCACATGATTCCTTCAATGCCTTCAGTTGCTGGGTAAACATGAAGTGATAATAGGAAATCATAAAATAATATATTTTATTTCAGTGCCCACTTGAGATGTGGTCTATATAATAATTGTCTTTGAGGTATATTTACTTAATCTAAATTAACTCATATAGAAGCTGGTGTCAAGAAAGAAATATAGTAATACCTATTATCTCTAAGGATAATTGTTCTTTCTTTAATTTTCTTTTTGTCATTCTCTGTGTGTGCTCACACACATGTGTTTGTATGGCAGATTGTAGAAGTAAATATACTACCTACATTTAAATGTAGTCATACATATATGTATGTTATATTTGGATTATTAATTTTATTAAAAAATCTTATGGTAAATTTTTACAATTTTATATCAATCAACCAAACAAGAATTCGTTTTCTCCATTTTTCCATTAAATTACTTTTATCTCTAAACTGACTTTTTTTTTAGTTTAAAAACTGTAAAAAGCAGATGCAAATGTTAGATAATGATTTAGGAGGAGATAAAATGGAAAGGAGCCAGAGGAGAACAGACACTTTCAGATCACAGTTCTGACACCTGTGACAGGAGCAGGGGAAGAAAGGATTGGGTAGGAGTATCCTCTGACCACAGGCAGGGCTGAGAGTCTCTGCTGGATGAGTGGCTCCTTGAACCTGGGTACCCATCAGAGAGACACTAGTTCGCACAGTAGGATCCTGGACTAGGTACCTCAGAAATTAACATTGCTTGGAGCTAACTAAGGGCAGAAAACTGACATCAAATTTTGTTTTCATGAGGGATCCCTTGTAAGACCTGTGATGGGTACTTCCTGGTTGCTCCAACAGCTTTGGTGATGCATTCAACCTCAGGACAGGGTCTGTGCCTATTCCCTTCTCTGTACTCCCCTATCTGAACCCAACATCTCTGTTGACCCCCAAATTTTAGACCATCACTAGCAGAAGAGAGGAGGATACAGAAATGTCACAACACCAAGCCAATTGACGGCTCCTTAGGAAAAATTGCATCACTGGTAACACCATCAGCAAAGATATGCCAGCACTACCACAATTCGCTGCACAAAATGATAGTTCACAATGCATACAAGTGAAACATAGTCCAGGCAATTTCTGCAAGCATTTCAAAGAGGAGGAATCTATCAATATGTCCATTTCCTCCCAAAGTAAATCAACTCCTTGATTGAGCATTACTTGTTGAGTTATTATTCATTGATGCATCAGTTTATACAGTTTACTGTGATAACTATCATAGAAGCTGTAGTTTGGTTTTATCTTTGTCTTCACCAGCACTGGGATGAAGATAGGAATTCTGGCAATGATGCTAAAAAGAAATTATGTAACATTACATTATCCCGAACAGAATTATTAAATATAATGAAAAGGAAAGGTGAAAGTAAACAAACAGATCTGTTAACCATCTTTATAACAATCCTTAACAGCTGTTTACCTAATTTAAATTAAACCATTTAAATCACATGAATAAAAAAATTTGGATCCATTTTTTTATGAGTGCTCCTCATATATGAAATATGGACATAAGCACATACAGACATACAACACAAAACACAAGTGTGCACACAAATGTACAACACATAAGACAATAGTAAAGGCCTTGTAGCTTTACACAGGTGAAATTTCCATTGCAATGTTTAAAAACTCCACAATGCATTCAAGTGTTACATAGCCCAGGCAAAATTTGGGGGCCTAATTTGGGGGCCAACAGAGGTGAGGCAAAGAACCTGACCCCCCCCACTGGTGCATAGACCTATCCACAAGTATGGCTCTATGCTGAATCTGTAGTCAGTGACAGGTATGATCCAATTGCAGTGGTATCAACCTAAGACAGGAGGCTGATGCCTAGAGGTCAGTTTATCCGATGATGGGTAAGACCATATGTTGAATTGGACAACCTAACAGGTACGGTCCCTAAGCCACATTGCTTGTTGTTTAATTAATCAGAAGGGGGGAGATGCTGAGAGCCATAGCCAAGTAGGAATGATGCATGGCAATTTCCTTGTCAGCCTACCCCATGTTGCTTAGAGGGAGGACTCTCCATTGTGGAAATGGGCTTGCCTTGGACCCAGGTCATTTGCAGTGACATTGCATGAATGTTTGAGAAAGGTGACCCTGCTCAAGGACCAGGGCGGATCCAGATTTAGGGCAGATCCGGGTTTAGGGTGGATAGGGGTTTAGGGCGATCAGGGTTTAGGGTGGTTCCAGGTTTAAGGTGTATCCTGCTGGGAATAGGGCATATCTTGCTGCCTCAGGTGTCTGCTCCTTGAGTTCCCTTTGAGTTCTCTCAGGATTCAGAGAATATTTGGGATGTAGAGTGCCGGTAGATTCTTCCAGAACATGCGTGTAGAGTGCTGGTGGATTTTCCCCAGAACCTGGGTCAAAGGCAAGCCCATTTCCACAATGGAGAGTCCTCCCTCTAAGCAACATGGGGTAGGCTGACAAGGAAATTGCCATGCATCATTCTTACTTGGCTATGGCTCTCAGCAATAGGCCTCAGAGACCTAGGGCAGGCCCCTCACCTGAGTCATTCCCCTTTCCCTCAAATAAACAAGTAACTGACCCCTGCCTCTTCCCTTTACTGTGATGGGCCTTTGCTTGCAGATTCCCTCTCTTTGCCTGTTCTGACACAGCCACTTCCCTGCTCTGCATCTCTAGGATCAACAGGCAGACTCACCAGCACTCTGAACAGAGACCTGCTTTTGGTAGAAAAATACATGTAGTCGTAGTAGCAGGACATGTATCTGAGCACTACTCAGACAACCTTGTATCTGAGTCAGACTCAGACAAACAGCCCTGCCCTGGGTTCCTCAATTGAATTTCTGGATACAGGATGTCTCAACCAATGTAGTGTATTTGTAAATCTCTGGCTTCCAGTCTGAGGATGAGAACAATTATTACTGTACTGGATATGAAATTAGTACTATAACAATAAAACAACCATATTAGGTAATGGGACGTGTCCCTCATCTCTAGAGGTTTCGTTTATGTCATTTTACTGTGGAGGTCAAGAAACTCACTGTTTATAAAATAGCACATCATATTCTGGTTTACATTAATGGCATGCTGAAGATTCTCTCCCATTACATAATGCCCAGAGGAACATCAAAATGCAAAACAAAAAAGTCTCAACAATTTATATTAATACTAAAATAATAAACTTTTCTATTATCACCAGTAAAGAAGGTATGGCACAGAAGTTGATATCCATGAAGATGATAGCCCATAATATCATTATGTCAATATACAACAATAATTTATCTAAATTATAAATTATGCATAATTGTATATGTAGTATAAAGTTAGTAGTGGTCAGTATCTCTACCCATCAGGATCTAGAGATTGTAATTGCAAATTATACACTGAATTCTGAAACTGCATTATCTTTACATAATATCATTGAATTAAACATGTAAACATTCCTGTTGTCTCTGCAGATTGACATGTAAAAACTGGTGTTATTTTTCTTTCTATTTGCTTTTTAAAATTCTTTAATTTTTGTGTATCTGTGCAGTAATCCACAGACTGGCCTTAGAGAATGGGTGAGCTCATGCTCGCTGAGCATATGTCATTATTCCTTTTGATTTACACATTACGTTAAGGCATCTGGATTTCACAAAGAATATATATATATATATATATATATATATATATATATATATATATATATATATAATCTTAAGGCATCTGGATTTCACAAATAATATATTTATATATATATTATCTTAAGGCATCTGGATTTCACAGTGAATATACAGTTTCAATATAATACATTTATGTTCACTTCAATGTCCTTGTGGAATATTTAAACCATCCCATAGCTGTGTAGCACATTTCATTGAAACTTTAATATGCACAGACAGATGAGATTTAGTGTTATTTCATATGCTTATAGTTTTTATTAGTTGTTTTTAGATATACATTAAAGTAAAGCATATTTTTACATATTTTTCATATGTGGGATACAATCCATTACATTTTGATCCCATTCTTGTGGTTGAACATGATGTGGAGTTATAGTGGTCATTTATTAATTTATGAACACAGGAAAGTTAAGTCCAAATCCTTCTGCTGTCTTTCCTATTCTTATTACCTCCTTTCCCTTCATTCTGTATATCTAATACAATGAACTTCTATACTTACCCCACCTACTGTCCCTTCGTATGGGTTAGTAACCCACATGAGATTGATTTGGCATTTGGCTTTTTGTAACTGGCTAATTTCACATAGCATGATAGTCTCAAGTTTCATCCATTTACCCTCAAATGCTGTAATTTCAAGTTTTAAGGCTAAGTAATATTCCATTGTGTATATGTGCCACATTTTCTTTGTCCTTTCATCTGTTGAAGGACAGCTACTTTGGTCTCATACTTTAGCTATTGTGAATTGAGCTGCTATAAACATTGATGTGGCTGCATTACTGTAGTATGCTGATTTTAAGTGCTCGGGGTATAAACTTAGAAAGAGATATCTAGGTCAATGGTGGTTCCATTCCATGTTTTGTGAGGAACCTACAGATTGCTTTCCATAGTTGTTGCAAAGATTTGCAGTTTCATCATCATGTGCTTATTTTCTATTGGCAATACAGATTGTTTCATGTTGCTGGGTCCAATGGAAATAAAAATGCAACAAAATAAAATTTACTCTCCTATCTCTCACTATGCACAAATCTTAAAGTAAAATGGATCAAGGACCTAGGAATTAAACCAAAGACTCTGTCTAATGGAAGAAAAAGTAGGCCCTAATCTTCATCATGTGGGATTAGGCCACAACTTCCTTAATAAGACCCTATAGCGTAAGAATTAAAACTAATAATCAATAAATGAGATGGAATCAAACTAAAAAGTTTTTTCTCAGCAAAAGAAATAATCTGTGAGGTGAACAGAGAGTCTACATGCTGGGAGCAAATTTTTATCACTCACACATCAGATAGAGCACTAATCTCTAGGGTATATAAAGAACTCAAATAGCTAAACATCTAGAAAACAAATAACCCAATCAACAAATGGCCAACAATCTGAACAGACACTTCTCAGAAGAGGTTATAAAATTAATCAACAAATGAATGAAAAAATGCTCATCATCTCTAGCAATCAGAGAAATGCAAATCAAAACTACTCTAAGATATCATCTCACTCCAGTCAGAATGGAAGCTATTATGAAGAAAAACAACAATAAATGTTGATGAGGATGTGAGGAAAAAGTACACTCATATATTGCTAGTGGGACTGCAAATTGGTGCAGCCAATATGGAAACCAGTATGGAAATTCCTTGGAAATGGAACCATAATTTGACCCAACTATCCCTCTCCTCAGACTATATCCAAAGGAATTAAAATAGCATACTACAGGGACACAGCTACATTAATGTTTACAACAATAAATCCATCAGTGGATGAATGGATAAATATATGTGGCTTATATATACAATGGAATTTTACTCAGCAACAAAAGAGGATTAAATTATGGCATTTGCAGGTAAAATGGATGGTTTTGGAGAAGATAATGCTAAGCGAAGTTAGGCAACCCAAGAAAACAAATGCCTAATGTTTTCCCTGATACAAGGAGGTTGAGTCATAGTGCGGTAGGGTGGGGGAGCATGGGAAGATTAGATGAAATGTAGATAGGGAAGAGGGTTGGGAGGAAAAAGGAGGGGACAGAGGGTTAGTAAGAATGGTGGAATGTACTCCCATTTTTTGAACAACCAATAAAAAAAAGAATGGTGGAATGTGATGGACATCATTATCCAAAGTACATATATGAAGACTCAAGTGGTGTCAACATATTTTATTTACAAACAGAGATATGAAAAATTGTGTCATATATGTGCAATAAGAATTATATTGAAAAAAGTATATGTGTAGAGACATGAATTGGTGTGAACATACTTTATAAAACGATATGAAAAATTGTGCTGTGTACTTGTAATAAAAATTGTAATTCATTCCACTGTTATGTATTTTAAAAATAAAACCAATAAAAAAGGGTTCAAGTATTTTGAGTTAATTTTTGGAGATAAAATTAGAGAAAGGATCATCTTTGGGTACATTCATGAAGAAGAGAAAAATGATATTTTCTGATCTGCAATGGAGTAGGGAAGAATTTTTGTCTTACTCTTTCTGAATTGAAGGACAAGTGGAGCTTGACTTTGGAAAAAAGAGAATCTGCAGGAAATCAACAGCCATTTTAGTTAAGAGAACTACATGAAGGTGGAAAATCAATTTTCATCAAACCTACAGAAAACCACAAAAGGACATACATTGCCTATTCCTCACTGGTAGAAGAAATAAGGAAGAAAGGAATGAAGAAATGAAGAAAGACTTAATGAAAGTAAAATTTAATACAGAAAAGTTTTAAAAATTTTAATGACTTCATAATGCCCAGATTCTAGTAAAATTTATTTTATAATTATCTATTAATCAGAAAATGTAAGTTTTTTTCAAATTTCTACACTATTGCTTTCCAAAATATAAATATATGTACACAATTTATTTTATCACAGAAATAAACATAATTGCTTGATTTTATCTGCTCTATATTTAATTACAAATTTTGCTGGAGTTGAAAAGTATCCACCCCTGTGTGATGAGTTACATTCTTAAGTATGGAAGTTTCTAGGCTGTAGAATGGCACTTGTTGCCTATCTTGGGATTTGGAACTTTCAAAATTATGAAAAAATATTTAACATCTCTAGCAGCTATAGAAATTAAAATTAAAACTACATTGAGATTTTATCTCACTCCAGTCATCATGCAAGTTTGATGATGGAAGAATACAGGCAAGAATCAATGTTATTGACGATGTGG
This sequence comes from Ictidomys tridecemlineatus, assembly GCF_052094955.1. Classification (NCBI taxonomy): domain Eukaryota; kingdom Metazoa; phylum Chordata; class Mammalia; order Rodentia; family Sciuridae; genus Ictidomys; species Ictidomys tridecemlineatus. The sequence goes on along the minus strand of NC_135478.1, from coordinate 110,989,913 downwards.
AGAAAAGGTACATATATTGCTGGTGGAATTGCAAATTGTGCAACTACTCTGGTAAAATGTATGGAGATTCCTCAGAAAATTTGGGATGGAACCACCATTGACCTGGCTTTCCTACTCTTTGGTCTATACCCAAAGGTCTTAAAATCAGTATGCTATCATTATGCAGCCATATCAATGTTTATAGCAGTTCAATTCACAATATATACACTACGGAAACAGACGATGTACACTAAATCAGATAAATGAGTAAAGAAAATGTGGTGTATATACACAATTGAATATTATTTGCCATAAAGAGAAGGAAATTTTGGCATTTATGGATAAATGGATGAAAATGGACACTATCATCTTAAGTGAAATGAATCCTTCCTAAAAACAGAAAGGCTGAATGTGCCCTCTGATATGTGATGCTAACTCAAAATAAGGGTAAGGGGTGAGGAAGAATAAAAATACTTCAGATTAGATAAAGGGAAATGAAGGGAAAGGATGAGGAATGGAAATAGAAAAGATAGTAGAATGAATTGGACATAGTTTCCTATGTGTATATATGAACAAATGGCCAATGTAATAATACATCCTGTGCAACCAGAAGAATGGGATGTTACACTTTATATATGTATAATATGTGAAAATACATTCTTGTCATCTACAACCAGTAAGAACAAAGAAAAAGTCAAATAAAAAGTTTTTAAAAATTTAGAATATAATTTAATTCCTCAGCTGGAAACATGAATCATCTTTAAAAAATATGAACAAAAGCTGATATTCATGCCCACACTACCTGCATATATCACAGTGACTAGGAGAATGCATTTTCATCCATGATTGAAAACATTCATGAATCCTTTCAGGGTCTCCAGTGTTATATGGCTCTCTTCTGTAGGCTAAGTGGCTTCTGGAATCTGGGTGCTCACAGGTTCCCACAGAAAGAACCTGCACTAGTTAACCCAGAATTTCCTGAGTCAGCCAAAGACAGAGGCCTGAAATCAAATGTGGTACTCCTGTAGGATACCCTGTAAAATTTGTGAAGGGTGCTTCCTGGGCTGCTACAATGAGGTGTTTTTTTTTTTTTTTTTTTTTTTTTTAGAGAGAGGGAGAGAGAGAGATAGAGATTTTTTTAATAATATTTATTTATTTTTTTTTAGTATTTGGCAGACACAACATCTTTGTTTGTATGTGGTGCTGAGGATTGAACCCGGGCCACATGCATGCCAGGCAAGCACTCTACTGCTTGAGCCACATCTCCAGCCCCCTACAATGAGCTTTGATGATGCATTCACCCTTAGGACAAGGTTGTGCCTATTCCCTTCATTGAACTCCTCTACCTGAACCAACATGAAGTTAAATTTGAGTTCTTTCAGGGGTATTTAGTCCTTGCTGTCTGGAAGCCCTGCAACTACAGAGATAAACCCTTTCCCTACTCTGTATAAGGAGGAGGTCCTCAGGCCTACAATATCCTTTTGGGCAATCCATATCCTCCTGTGCCTGATTCCCGCTGCTCTCAACCTGGGACCACTCCTTGAATTCTCTACATATCTCTGGTGTCTGATGCACATGAAACATCTCATTTACTGTTAAAGAATAGATGAGTGAAGGAAGAAATAATTGACTCATCTAAGTCCCCTAGTAGTGGTTAATTTATTATTATTGCTATGGCAGGTGCATGAATCCTTGTAGCACTGTTCATCTCTAAAACTGCTAAATATATTCCAGCTTTTAATACCATGGTTACAATGTGCCAAATATACAACAAAAAACCACTCTTACCCACTCCTCCACCTGAATGCACTGTGTGAATCTGAACACAGGTCTTGCCTTTTCTTGATCTTGTTCTATGGACTACATAATCTTCTCCCACTTGATGTTCATTGTGTCACACCTACTCTTGACATTTCATCTCTTTCCTATTTCCTCTGATCTCATCTTTCATAATTCACCAACAAATGCCTTCTGCCCTGTATCTTTGTCTCAATTTTATTGAACAATTTCCTCAGAGAAGATGCTGTAAAATTAGATATTAAAATGGACACAGTCCTGGTTAAACATGTTCTGGTCAATAGAAATATCACCTTAGGAGCCTAAACAATGTACAAAATGGCTAGATTTCCATGCATATGAACTTTAGTGTGGTCCTAGCAGTCATTTCCTCCTAATCCTCATGTATTACATAATCTAGTTCATCATGCCACCCTCCCTGGGTCAGGGACCCAGACACTGAGAGTACACATGGGCTAGAGACAGGGGTATGGACACATTGTATGAGAGGCTCCAACTCTGAGAGGCCAATGGAGCTGGAATAAGAGAAGCTTGTGTTAGTGGATCTATCAAAGTGAAGCCTAAGAACAGGCTGAGTACACCATTGCCTGGACTCCTTTCATCCTTCTGCTCCTCTGTCAATGCAGAAATAGGTACAGGCCTCAGAGTCCCACAGCAGACTACTGACCTTAGTCATGATCTTCTGCCTTGAAGAATACCCAAGTCAGTGACCCCTGCCTCTTCCTTCATTGTGATGGGTCTATGCTTGTAGATTCTGTCTCTTTGCCTATGCCAAAATGGCCACTCCCCTTCTCTGCATCCCGGGGTCAACACCTAGACTCACCTGCACCCTGAACAGGTGGTAGAATAAACTATGGGAGGGGTACTAGCAAGACTTGTATCTGAGCACTCCTCTTCAGATTCAAACACCTGGGGCCTGAATTTCCAAGTTGAATTTCTGGATAGAAAGATTTCTCAACAAATAAAATTATTTATAAAACTCTGGGCTTCAGTTTGAGGAAAAGGCCAATTATTACTGTCCTGTATATGAAAATAGTGTGATGGTGAAAAAACCAGGTGAGCAAGTGGGTAAAAACACTCATCTGTAGAGGTTTCAGATTTATGTCACTTTACTATGGTAGTTAAGAACCTCATTGTTTATAAAATAAGACATCAGATTTTGGTTTACATTAGTGGCACACCATAATTCACTCTCAGTATACAATGCTCATAGAAACTGTAAAAACAAAAACCAGAAAAATCACAAAAATTTATATTAATACTAAAAATAATAAAATTGTATATTATCACCAGTAAAGTAAGTAAAGCATAGAAGTTGTAATTCATCAAGATGGTAATCCATAATATCAGTATATCTTAATATATAACATTTTATTCAAATTTCAAATTTTGCATAATTATGTATACATAATAAATTTCATCATTGACAAGTGTCTATCCATCAGCCTCAGATTTTGAACTTGCAAATTAGACACTAAATTGCTTAAATGGACTTTCTTCAAAGAGGATTATTGAGTTAAGCATGTAAACATACCTGATCTCTCTGCAAATCGACCTGCAAGGTCTTGTTTCATTTTATTTTACTTGCCAGTTTTTTAACTCCTTAATCAGGCCATTTAAATTATCTATGTTAATAGGAGAATTCAGACATTCTTCTCCAAGTGGAAGCAGTATAATTGAATTTTTAAAAATATGTTTTCTTACCCTGTGTAAAATATTTTTAAACTTAATTTCAATATTCCAAAGCCTTAGAACATAACAATAAAAATGTTTTATTTTATTTATGTCATAATATCAAGCCTGGTTAAAAGAATAGTTTGCATGTAAAATTCTCCATTTCAGTGACCTTAGATCCTGCATCTGTGTTTAAATTAATGGAGAAAGTTATTGTAATCATAGGCTAATATCCTCATTACATGATTTATTCTTCCTATGAATAATAATTAGTGTATGCATGGTTTTATGCAGTAATCCACAGATTGATCTAAGTGAATGGGTAAGATTATGCTAATTGAGCATAAGTCATCATTCATTTTGATTTCTGGATCACCTTCAGGGACCTTGATTCATACTGAATATTTGGTATGAATTTACTTTCACATCAATGTTTTTGTGGAATATTTAAATCATCCCATAAATGTGTAGCTCATGTTATTGCTACTTTAATATGCACATTCTAATAATAGATGAGATTTAGTATTAATTCATGTGCTTATTTTCTTATTATATTTGTTGTTTTCTGATATCCATGAAAATAGCATATATTTTGACATATACATACATGGGGTGCAACCCATTACACTTTTGATCCTATTCTTGTGGTTAAACATGATGTGGAGTTACACTGGTCATTTATGTATGTATGAACAAAGGAAATATAAGTCTGATTCATGCTACTGTGTTTTCTAATCTCAACTCACCTCCCTTTACTTTATCCCACTTTGTCTATCTAATGAATTTCCATACTTCTTCCTACTTTCATTTGTTCTAGGTTATCATCCACATATCAGAGAGAATATTTGGCCTTTGGTATTTTGGAGGACTGGCTTGTTCCACATAGCACATTAGTCTCCAGTTCAATACATTTACCAGTAAATGCCATAATTTCATTTCTTTTTATGTCTGTGTAACATTTTATTGTGTATATATACCACATTATATTTACTGACTCATCTGTTGAAAGGTACCAATACAGGTTCCATAGCTTGGCTATTGTGAATTGAGCTACTATAAATATTGATGTGGCTATGTCACTATAGTATGCTGATTTAGGGTCCTTTGGATATATACCAAGAAGTGGGATATCTGTGTTAAGTGGTGGTTGCATCCAGGTTTTCTAAAGAATCTTCATACTGCTTTCCAAAGTGGTTGCACCAGTTTTCAGCTCCACCATCATGTGCTTATTTTCTATTGCCAATTTTCTTTCTGAAACCTTGGCAATTTTATATAATTTGTTTTCTGTTGCTTGATTCAAATATTCTGGGTTCATGTTTGGATATAAAATTAGAGAAAAGAATAATAAAAAGTATACTCTGTATGTGCTGATTGATTTGGGTACACTCATGAAGAAGAGGAGAAGTAAACTTCCTAATCTGCCATGGAGTAGAGAAGATCTTTTCATCTTGCTCTTTCTGAATTTAAGGGCAATTGAAGCTTGTCCTGTGGAAGGAAAACTATGCAGGAAATTAACAATCATTCCAGTTGAGAGAACCATGTGAAGGTTGAAAAATAAATTTTTATTAAAACTATAGAAAATCTCAAGGGAACCTATAATTGTCTATTCCTCACAGAGGAAAGGACAAAAGAAGTAAGAAAGGAGAAAACTGATTAGAATTTAATATATTAAATTTTTATATATTTGAATGACTTGAAAATGTGTGCATTCCAAGTATAATGTATTTTTAAATAATCTATTAATCAGAAAATATAACATATATTCCAATTTCTCTATTATCACTTTCATTGTACAAAATTTCTATTCACATAGAAACAAACACAATTGCTTGATTTTTAATATTTTCTATATTTAATTATGAATTAGGTTGGAGGTGAACAATAACAATGTAACATGGGATAAGTTACATCCCTTAGTATGGAAGTTTCTAGGCCCCAGAATAACACTTGTTACTTATCTTGGGATCTGGAACTATTACAGTTATTAAAAAATTTCAATATCTCTTTCAGTTAGAGAAACTCAAATCTGCACTGAGATTGTCTCTCACTCTAGTCACATTTGCAGTCATCAAGAATACAAGCAACAATCAATGTTAGTGAGGATGTGGGGGAAAGACACACTCATACATTGCTGGTGTAACTACAAATTGGTGCAACTGTTCTGGAAAGCAGTATGGAGATCCCTCAGAAAACTTGGAATGGATCTCCAATTTGACCCAGTTATCCTACTCCTTGATTCATACCCCAAAGACTTAAGAACAGCATACTACAGTGGCATAGCCACATTAATGTTTATAGCAGCTTAATTCACAATATCTAAATTATGGTAAAAGCCTAGGTGCCCTTAAACAGATAAATGGTTATAGAATATGTGGTATGTACACAAAATGGAGTATTACCCATAATGAGAAAGAAAATTATGGTATTTGTCAAATGGATGGAACTGGAGACTATTATGTTATGTGAAATAAGACAATCCCTCCAAAAAATGAAGGGGGAATGTTGTTTCTGAAATGTCGTACTAACTCACAATAAGGGAAGGGGTGTAGGGAAGAATAGAAGTACTTTGTATAAGACAGAGGATAATGAAGGGAAGGTAGGGGGATTGAGAATAGGAAAGGGAATGAATGAATCAGACATAACTTTCCAATTTGCATGTATGAATAAGCAAAATGTAATTCAATATTATGTACAACCATAATATGAGAAGTTACACTCCATGCATGTATAATATGCCATCTATAATTAATAAGAATAAATTAAAATAAAAATGGAAATAAAAATATTTTAAAATTTTCAGGTGGTGGGGCTTTGGCGGCAGTTCAGTGGTAGACTGCCTGTCTTTCACATGTGAGGCACTTAGTTCAATCCTCTGCACCACATAAAAATAAATAAATAAAGGTATTGTGTCCTTAAAAATAAAAAAAAAATTATCAAGTGAAATCATCGGACCCTTGGGAAATACACTGAATCACACTGAACAAATACATACTAAAAATATCAATGTTTATAGCAGTTCAATTCACAATAGTTAGACTATGGAACCAACCTAGGCGTTCCTCAATAGATAAATAGATGAAGAAAGTGTGGTATATGTAATCAATGGAATATTTCTTGGTTTTAAAAAAGAATGAAATTATGATATTTGACAATAAATAGTTGAAGTTGAAGAATATCATGCTAAGCAAAATAAACGAATCCCATAAAAACAAAGGCCAAATATTTTCTCTAATATGTGGATGCTAATTCACGATAATGGGCACTAGGGAAGAATAGCGTTACCTTAGATTAGGTAAAGAGAAGTGATGGGAAGAGAGAGGAAGGAACGAGGTGATAGGAAAGAGAGTAGAATGAGACAGACATTATTATTGTATGTATATATGTGTCTGCAGGACCAATATGATTCTGCAACATGTACACTCAGAAAAATGAGAAATTATATCCCATCTATGTATGATATATCAAAGTGCATGAATGCATTCACTGTCATGTATAACTAATTAAAACAAATAAAGTAATTAAAAAGAAAAGACTGATATTTATGCCCAGACCACCTGCATCCTTGCCACTGGATAGGAGACAGGATATTTTCATGCATGACTGTAAACATTCATGAGTCCTGCAATCTGAGTCCTTCCAGAGTATCCAGTCCCTGTGGCATTACATGTAGCCAATGGTGGCTGAAGTGCCATATGGCTGTTCCTGGCTGATAGTCACAACCCTCAGTCACTTTCTGCAAATAAGGGTTACAATAATGTGAACTGAGAAAACTTGAAAAGATACGCACAAGTTTATTCTGAATGGCAACTCATAATATTTCACAACAGAGTTCCTTGTCAAGTCCAAAGTGAAAAGATCTCTGAAGCAAAGTTTTTATGCTGTGGAGAAACTAGATGGTTTCCTTCAAGCTAATAAAACCAGACATTTTATGTTCACCTGCTTAATCCTGATCTGAGAAGAATTTATATCAAAGACACCATCTTAGTTGTGTACAGGGAAGTGTCAAGTGAACTATGCATTAATTTGCATAAGGAGTCTGAGGAGAACAAGACGACCACACTGAGGTTATAGGGAGGCCACACAAAGGCTTCACTGTTTGGCCTCACAAAGACAGATTCAATGGGTATACAAGACTGACTCAGGGGTTCTTATCAGAATGTCACATTATGGTGTGTATGGGCTTGGACAACAGGGGGCACTGCAGATTAGTTAAGGGGGATGAGGAAGGGACCAGAACTGTACTGAGCCACCTGGCCCTGCCTGATGCTCTCTTGTTAGGGCTCACAGCTGTGACCTCCAACACCCCTGAGCCAACCCAACTCCACCCCTGCACACCTACTTGACAACTTTATTACAGGAGTGTGAACCAGGCACAAAGTGCAAATAATAAGCAAAACTAGAGGAACCTAATTTGCATGGATAGACCCTCTTCTTCTCAAAATATGAAGAGGGCAAAGGAGAGATTGGAGGAAACTCTCCTCAGCATCAGGAACAGAAGGCAGAGCTCAGGATAACCTTCACAATGGCCTGGTCCTGTTTTCTCTTCACATTTATTGTTCATTTCACAGGTGACAACATATGGTGAAGAAATTGGGTCTGGGAGTCCTCTGATATAGGTTCTGATTCTATTCTTGTTTTTAGAAAAAACTCACCCTTTCTGTCTCTCTCCCACTTCCAGGATCCTGGGCCCAGTCTGTGCTGACACAGCAGCCCTCACTGTCTGGGACTCCAGGACAGACAATCACCATCTCCTGCACTGGAAGCAGCAACAATATTGGTGGCTATTATGTGCAGTGGTACCAACAGATCCCAGAAACAGCACCTAAGCTCATCATCTATGATTATAGCAAACAAAATTCAGGAGTCTCTGATCGCTTCTCTGGCTCCAATTCTGGAAACTCTGCTTCACTGACCATCACTGGGCTCCAGCCTGAGGATGAGGCTGACTATTACTGTCAGGCTTATGACAGTAGCCTTGATGCTCGCACAGTGCTCCAGGCTCATGGGGAAGTAAGACAAAACCCCTTTACTATCTGTCAGGAGGGTAAACACACTGTAGCTTTTCTCAGACCTAGTCTATGGCTTTTTCTGCTACCACTAGTATAGGCCCAGATGAATCTACTGGTACTCCTTTGAGTGAGAGGCCTCTTATTCTCTGCCCTCAGAATCATTCACAGCAGGGTGTTCCTAGGAAAATATATCCATAGAAAAAGAAGTTCCTGTTCCTCTTTAGCTTGAGAAGTTGAACAGGATGCTATAGGCTCTTTAACCTGAAGTTCAGGTGATGAGGCAGCCTGTGCAACCCTGGTCATCTCAGATTTGATACATGATGGGGAATACTGTGGTTCCCCCATCCATTTTCTCTATTTCCAGGCATTCTAGAACTGTGTCTTCTTTTCCTTAGATTCCATTGTATATGTTGTTGATCAATGTTTTAGCTTAATTTCCCTAAGTTTTCTAACATGAAATAATTGGCAGAAAACAAAACATGCGTAAGTGAAGACTTTGACAGATTTTGAGATAGCTTCACACTGTTGGGAACATCAGGACAGTCTGGTCAAGGAATCTGTCCATTAGCACTCAAGCCTACTTTTCCCTTTGGGAACCCTCCCTCCATCTCTGCTCACAGAACCTCCCAGGAAACCACTTCCTTTTTTTTTCAGTGAATATTGGTCAGGTTTTCTTTTATATTTAGAACAGGCAGCAGATATTTCTTCTTGAATGATATTTTCCATTCTATAAATTCCCTTTGAGACCCTGTCACATTTTGTTGAATTTTACTTGATTCTGCTGAGGACACATAATGAATTTTGTGGTCCCTGGATTTTGCTGTGTTGATGCACACTTTTTTATGATCATGAGTGGGTTAAAATTTCATTTTATAACTGTAAATATTGACCGCAATACTACCCAGCCTTCACTATATTGATTCCATTATTGACCTCCTAATCTAAGATTGATCCTCAAAAATTGAAGGAAAACAATCAGAAATCCTATTCCTTTGTTGTCTCTTCACTATTCACTGGACTCAGCATCTCCTCATGACGCCTATGGGCATGTCTTCTGAGGCCCTTCCCCTCCTCACTTTGGAGACAACTGTCCCAATTCAGGGCTTATGTTAGTCTGAGTGCCACCATGTTTGCTATGTTTATGTGTTTTCTTCTTGTCTTTCTGAGATAAAAGGTAACTCCTTGCATGAGTCCCAAGGAGTTACTTGAAAGCAGAAGGGCATGGTTTCTACCTTGTGTACTCAGGTCAGAGATTTGAGGGTGTATCTTACATTGTCAGGACCTCTGCAAGGACCTTTGCAACTGCAGCACATTTCCTGGAGCCCACATGATGACAAGAATACTCCTAAGAAAATTGTGGTATCTCCATATCCTGGTAACAACAGCTGACACATCAGAGACTCAGAACAGGAACAGGCAGTGAAGGTGTGGATTTCCAGCTGTGTCCAGGACTGTGGCACATCCCTGAGAAAAGATACTAAAACTACTTTGGTCCCTGTCCTGCCTGTGGAGCCTCCAAATCAGGTTTCTGAAGTTCAGTGAGTTAAATAAGAAGTGATCGCCTTTTATGTTTTCCTCTTAATCTCATATCAGTTGACATTCTCAGTGGTTATAACCAATGTCTGGCAAACATCTCATCTTGCAAGGAGTCATGCTGTAACATCAAGGAATAATGGCAAAGATGACAAGACCTTGTCCTAAAACACTTCCCCTTAGATACTTTCAGGGACACAAAGTAGACTTGGGTAATTGCAGCTAAGAGACATAATGTTGGAAAAAGATGGCGGCGGGAAGGGAGTGAGCCGCTCCATGCCCCGTGCCGCCGCGCCCGCAGCGTGTGTTGCCCCGTCTTAAAAGAAAAAGTAAGATCATTAAAGGAGATCTGTCGACAAAGACTAAGCACCATGTCAAGAAAGGGGCTTAGGTGGAGTGAGTCCGTCATGACTCCAGCGAGAGCGTGAGCCTGCAGTCCCCGAGCCGCCCGGATCTCTCGGCCCCTTTTCCCTCTCCTATCCGCCTTTCTGCCTTGCTTCTCTCCCTCCGTCTCTCCTCCCACGCTCACTCTCTAAATCTCAATCTCAATTTCTTTCCCCCCGCCCTGCCCACTCTCTCGCATGCCCAGTCACCCAGCCGCGCAGGCCCTGCGGAGCTGCCTCCCCTCCCCCAGCCCGCACCTCCTCCCTGGGTGTCCCGAGGACCTCAGCTGGGCCACTGCCACAGCCGCCACTTCCTGTGGAGCTCGTTAGAGCAGTCTCTTCACAATGCTAGTGAGCCGCATACCCGCTGAGCAAAATGGAACAGCTGATAATTTGAGTGGCAATTTAAAATCTAAGGGATCCAACATGGCAGCAGACTCAGAGAGATCAAATCTCTAACCCCTTCAGCTGCATGGGCATAGGGAGCCGTAAACTGTCAAAATGCTGTTTGCTCAGGATCACTAGGCAATGTTGAGCTGACGTGGATCTGGGACGAACAGTCTGGGCTTCACAGAAAACACTGAGCCCGGATCAGCTGCATTCAAGCTCCAGTTCGCCTGCTTCTCGTGACTCAGCACTAAGGATCCCACTGAAATAACTGGTCGGCCCTACTGAACTTACAGAGGTAAAAGGCAACTGAGCACAATAGCCAGACCAATGGAATCAGGCGTGCTGCAGGACTAGCAGCGTAGAACTCCCGGCTACCACTCCCACCAGTGCTGACAACTGAGGTCCCTTGCACCAGCTACCAGGGGAGTTGCTACTGGAGGGCAAACAAATTCGCTGGGGGTTCTCAGCCCCAAGCTCTATAACTTAGGGTCTGAGGGAGGCAAACAGGGAGAGTGTGCCCAGGTATTCATGTAAACAAGGCTCCCAGGAGCAGCAGACCTGGCATGTAGCCAGTATTGTGGTGAGTGTCACAGGTGAGAAGGGCCTGGCTTGAGGAAACACAAGAGAAGGCCCTAGGCACTCAGGATTGGAGACCCGCCCAGTCTGGGAGGAAGAGCTGCTGCACAGTGATTGGATCCCACCTATTAAGAAGAGAAGCTTGGCCCAGTGGGCACAGCTCCACATACTGGAAGAGAAGTTAATCGAGCTCTATGACTGCATTTATTATTATTATTTTTTCTTTTTTTCTTTTCTTTTATTTTCATTTTTTGTTGTTGTTCTTTAAATTTTTTATTAATGTTTTCAATTCTTTTTAATTCTTTTTAATTTATTATTATTATTGTTTTTAAACTGTAATTTCCATTTTTTAAAATTATCGTTATTATTATTTTTGTTTTGTTTTAAAATTTTCTTTTTTTCTTTCTTTATTTTCAATTTTTTTCTTTTGTCTTTTCAATTTTATTATTCCCTCTTCCTTGAATTCTACCTGCCTACACTCATTCTCTTAAGTGACTTCTTTCCTTCCCTTCTAATATCTTTCCTCCCAAGCATCAAATAAATTTATAACAGTAAACAGTAACTCAGAATTCAAGCAGAACAAGAAGTAACATGAGCAGCATAAAAAAGCAAGGAAGAAAAGGAGTACAAACAATGAAGGACAGCCTAAATATTCAGGAGGAGCTAGAGTCATCAAAAAAAAGGTCATATAAAACACTCAAGGAATACCTTAGACAGATGGAAAGGAACCTTAAAGAGGATACGAGACAGCAAATCCAAACAGCAAAAGATCACATTGAAAATGAATTACATAAACAGATAAAAGAAGAAGTTAAGCATCTTTATCAGGAGATAGAGATTATTTTAAAAAATCAAACAATAATTCTAGAAATGAAGGAAATGATAAACCAAATTAAAAACTCAATCAAGAGTATGACTAACAGAGTGGAGCAAGAAGAAGCCAGAACGTCAGATAATGAAGACAAAATATATCATCTTGAAAAGAGTCTAGCCAACTCAGATATGCTGGTAAAAAATCACAAGAAAAACATCCAAGAGATTTAGGATAACATAAAAAAACCAAACTTATGAGTCATTAGGATAGAGGAAGGTACAGAGATTCATACCAAGGGAATGAGTAACCTGCTGAATGAAATAATTACAGAAAACTTTCCAGAAATAAAAAAAAAAAAAAAAAAAAACAGATATACAAATTGTAGATGCATACAGGACACCGAGCACACAAAATCACAGTAGACCAATGCCAAGACACATTGTTATGAAGATATCCAATATACAGAACAAAGAGAAAATATTAAAAGCTACAAGAGAAAGGAGGCAGATTACATTTAGGGGTAAACCAATAAGGTTAACAATGGATTTTTCATCACAGATGCTGAAAGCGAGAAGATCCTGGAACAACGTATTTCAAACACTGAAAGACAATAGATGCCAACCAAGAAATCTGTATTCAGCAAAATTACAAAAGCTTCAGGTACGACATCAAAATAAAAATCTTTCATGATAAACAAAAGCTAAAAGAATTTGTACCAGAAAAACAGCATTGCAAAGTGTCTTGAGCAAAACACTACACAAGGAAGAAATGAGAAACAATAACCAAAACCATCAGTGGGAAGTGCCTCGGTAAAGACAGAGGATGGGGGGAAAGCTAATCATGGAGAAACAAACTAAATTAGAAAAAATAGATAAATAATCAAACATGGCAGGAAATACAAACCACATATCAATAGTAACTCTAAACGTTAATGGCTTAAACTCTCCAATAAAGCGACATAGGCTGGTAACATGGATTAAAAAAAGAAATCAAACAATATGCTGCCTCCAGGAGACACATATAATTGGAAAAGACATACACAGGCTCAAGGTGAAAGGTTGGGAAAAATATACCATGCACACAGTCCTGGTAAGCAAGCAGGAGTGGCCATCCTCATATTGAATAAAATCAACTTCAGGACTAAGTTAATCAAAAGGGATAAGGAAGGACATTATATACTGTTAAAAGGAACCATTCATCAACAAGACATAACAATTATCAATATTTATGCACCAAACAATGGTGCTGTTATGTTCATAAAACAAACTCTCCTCAAGTTCAAGAATAAAATGGACCACACCACAATAATTATGGGTGACTTCAACACACCTCACTCACCATTGGACAGATCCTCCAAACAAAAGTTGAATAAACAAACTATTGACCTCAATATCACAATCAATAACCTAGACTTAACTGACATATATAGAATATATCAACCATCATCAAGTGGATATATTTTTTTCTCAGCAGCATATGGATCCTTCTCAAAAATAGACCATATATTATGCCATAGGGCATCCCTCAGTAAATATACAGGGGTGGAGATAATACCATGCATTTTATCTGATCATAATGGAATGAAACTGGAAATCAATGATAAAGAAGGAAGAAAAAATCCTACATCACATGGAAAATGAACAATATGTTACTGAATGATCAATGGGTTACAGAAGACATAAAGGAGGAAATCAAAAAATTCTTAGAGATAAATAAAAATATAGACACAACATATTGGAATCTATGGGACACAATAAAAGAAGTTTTAAGAGGGAAATTCATCGCCTGGAGATCATTCCTCAAAAAAAGGAAAAAACCAACAAATAAATGAGCTCACACTTCATCTCAAAGCCCTTGAAAAGGAAGAGCAAAACAACACCAAATGTAGCAGAAGGCAAGAAATAATTAAAATCAGAGCAGAAATCAATGAAATTGAAACAAAAGAAACTATTGAAAAAATTAACAACACTAAAAGTTGGTTCTTCAAAAAAATAAATAAGATCGACAGACCCTTAGCCATGCTAATGAAGAGAAGAAGAGAGAGAACTCAAATTACTAACATACGGGATGAAAAAGGCAATATTACAACAGATGCTACAGAAATACAGAAGACAATTAGAAATTATTTTGAAAACCTATATTCCAATAAAATAGAAGTTAATGAAGACATTGATAAATTTCTTAGGTCATATGATTTGCGCAGACTAAGTCAGGAGGGTATACACAATTTAAACAGACCAATAGCAATGGGTGAAATAGAAGACACAATCAAAGGACTACCAACCAAGAAAAGCCCAGGACCCGATGGGTACAGCGGAGTTTTACAAAACCTTTAAAGAAGAATTAATACCAATATTTTTCAAGTTATTTCAGGAAATAGAAAAAGAGGGAGCTCTTCCAAATTCATTCTATGAGGCCAACATCACCCTGATTCTGAAACCAGACAAAGACACCTCAAAGAAAGAAAACAACAGGTAATCTAGAAAAAGAAAGAAAATTCTGATAAACCTAGATACAAAAATGCTCAATAAAATTCTGGAGAATCCGATACAAAGGCACATCAAAAAATTGTGCACCATGATCAAGTAGGATTTATTCCTGGGATTCAAGGATGGTTCAATATAGGAAAATCAATAAATGTTATTCACCACATCAATAGACTTAAAGATAAGAACCATATGATCATCTCGATAGACGCAGAAAAAGCATTTGACAAAGTACAGCATCCCTCTATGTTCAAAACATTAGAAAAACTAGTGATAACAGGAACATACCTCGACATTGTAAAAGCTATCTATGCTAAGCCACAGCCTAGCATTATTCTGAATGGAGAAAAATTGAAGGCATTCCCTCTAAAATCTGGAACAAGATATGGATGCCCCCTATCACCACTTCTATTCAATATAGTTCTTGAAACACTGGCCTGAGCAATTAGACAGACAAAAGAAATTAAAGGCATAAAAATAGGAAAAGAAAAACTTAAATTATCACTATTTGCGGTTGACATGATTCTATATCTAGAAGACCCAAAAGGGTCTACAAAAAAACTACTAGAACTAATAAATGAATTCAGAAAAGTGGCAGGATATAAAATCAACACACATAAATCAAAGGCATTTCTGTATATCAGCGACAAAACTTCTGAAACGGAAATGAGGAACAACACTCCATTCACAATATCCTCAAAAAAAAAAAATACTTGGGAATCAACCTAACAAAAGAAGTGAAAGACTTATACAATGGAAACTATAGAACCCTAAAGAGAGAAATAGAAGAAGATCTTAGAAGATGGAAAAATATACCCTGTTCATGGAGAGGCAGTACTAACATCATCAAAATGGCGATATTACCAAAAGTTCTCTATAGGTTTAATGCAATGCCAATCAAAATCCCAATGGCATTTCTTGTAGAAATAGATAAAGCAGTCATGAAATTCATATGGAAAAATAAAAGACCCATAATAGAAAAAACAATTCTAAGCGGAAAGTGTGAATCAGGCGGTATAGCGATACCAGATTTCAAACTATATTACACAGCAATAGTAACAAAAACAGCATGGTACTGTACCATTGGTCCACCAAAACAGGCGGGTGGACCAATGGTACAGATTAGAGGACAAAGAGACTAATCCACAAAGCTACAACTATCTCATATTTGATAAGTAGATAAAAGCATGCAATGGAGAAAGGATAGCATCTTCAACAAATGGTGTTGGGAAAACTGGAAATCCATATGCAACAAAATGAAACTGAATCCCCTCCTCTCGCCATGCACAAAAGTTAACTCAAAGCGAAACCAAGGAGCTAGATATCAAATCAGAGACTCTGCATCTGATAGAAGAATAAGTTGGCTCTGATCTACATGTTGTGGGGTCGGGCTCCAAATTTCTTAATAGGACACCCATAGAACAAGAGTCAATAACAAGAATCAACAAATGGGACTTTCTTAAACTGAAAAGTTTTTTCTCAGCAAGAGAAACAATAAGAGAGGTAAATAGGGAGCCTACATCATGGGAACAAATTTTTACTCCTCACACTTCAGATAGAGCCCTAATGTCCAGAGTATACAAAGAACTCAAAAAATTAGACAATAAGATAACAAACAACCCAATCAACAAATGGCCCAACGCCCTGAACAGACACTTCTCAGAGTAGGACATACAATCAATCAACAAGTACATGAAAAAATGCTCACCATCTCTAGCAGTCAGAGAAATGCAAATCAAAACCACCCTAAGATACCATCTCACTCTAGTAAGATTGGCAGCCAGTATGAAGTCAAACAACAACAAGTGCTGGCGAGGATTTGGGGAAAAGGGTACACTTGTACATTGCTGGTGGGACTGCAAATTGGTGAAGTCAATTTGGAAAGCAGTATGGAGATTTCTGGGAAAGCTGGGAATGGAACCACCATTTGACCCAGCTATTGCCCTTCTCGGACTATTCCCTGAAGACCTTAAAAGAGCGCACTACAGGGATACTGCCACATAGATGTTCATAGCAGCACAATTCACAATTACTAGACAGTGGAACCAACCCAGATGCCCTTCAATAGATGAATGGATAAAAAATGTGGCATTTATACACCATGGAGTATTACACAGCACTAAAAAATGACAAAATCATGGAATTTGCAGGGAAATGGATGGCACTAGAGCAGATTATGCTTAGTGAAGCTAACCAATCCCTAAAAAAAATACCAAAAGTCTTCTTTGATATAATGAGAGCAACTAAGAACAGAGCAGGGAGGAAGAGCAGGAAGAAAAGATTAACATTAAACAGAGACATGAGGTGGGAGGGAAAGGGAGAGAAAAGGGAAATTGCATGGAAATGGAGGGAGACCCTCATTGTTATACAAAATTACATATAAGAGGCTGTGAGGGGAATGGGATAATAAACAGGGAGGGAAAGTAATTACAGTAGATGGGGTAGAGAGAGAAGTTGGGAGGGGAGGGGATGGAGGATACTAGAGTATAGGAAATTTAGCAGAATACAATAGTTACTAATATGGCAGTATGTAAAAATGTGGATGTGTAACCAATGCAATTCTGCAATCTGTATTTGGGGTAAAAATGAGAGTTCATAACCCACTTGATTCTAATGTATGAAATATGATATGTCAAAAGCTTTGTAATGTTTTGAACAAACAGTAATAAAAAAAGAGATATAATGTTTAAAAAATCTGATTAGTCTGAGTGTCACCATGTTTGCTATATTTATGTTTTTCCTTCACTTTAAAACCTACTGAAGGGAATTTAAGGGACATAAATGGGAGCTCAGATGGTTCCTTGCAGATTTAGTGCACAACAGTCAGATGTTTGAACATTCAAAAGAAAGGGGGCTCTCACCATGAGGAGGCCAGACTGTGATGGAACTGGCTACATCTAGAGCTTCTCTGTACAACAACTAAGTGGAGAAAGAAAGTCAAATTAGCCCCCACCTCCCCAACGACCCCTGTATACATAAGATGAATAGTAAAGACATAAGTAGCCAGAAAAACTGGACTACTGGCCATGAGGACCACCAGAGGATCCTTCTTTAAGAGGTCTATTTGTTCTGAGATGCTTTGAGTGATCTAGTGATTAACATTTATCTCTCTCACTGCCATGGCCAAAATTTGATTTCTGGTCAGTGAAATGTTTTTTTTTTTTTGCCATCTCTGGTGATGCATGTCTGTAATCCCAAATACTCAGAAGGTTGAGGCAGTGGGAATAACAAGTTGGAGGCAAGCTTCAACAACTGAGGGAAAACTTGTCTCAAAAACAAAATAAGACAAAACAACAGCAACAAAAATACCACAGAGAAGTCATTAATCCTAATATTTAACTTGGAACTTGGAGATGTTTCTGATCATCAATGGTTTTGAACATTGCTTTGGTGAGCAACTTAGAAGGTGTCCAGGAATTGGGTGGATATAGGACTCTGCATCAGGTGTGTACACATATAGTGTCATGGTTTCCATATTTTTAGGAAATTTTGAGTGCTAGACATAATTTACTGCCTCCTTGAAGGGTTCCTTGGCTCAGGGTCTGCTTTGCCTGAGAAAGTAAAATCAGAGGAGGCTTGTGCTACATATCGACAATACCATGATAAATACAAGAGTTACTACCTTTCTTTTTCCCTGCATGTTTCTTTCTGCATACCCACAAGGATTATCCCAATGAGTGATCCTGTATTGAGTTAGTAACAAAATGAGAATGAACACATGGAAAATCCCCATTGATCACATGCTGTGCAAAAAGTGTGTGAGCAAGAATTTTTCCATGTTATTTTAAATCACGGAGTTACAATTGTATTCACCCAGAATGACAAAGAATCTCTAGTCTGAAAACAAAGTAAAATTTCTAAGTCTATGCATCTCAATGCTAATAGATTAGTGTTTTCAGTGGGTGTCTTAATTAGTATAATTAGTATAAAGCTCTACTTGCTCCACATCAGGTTGATCACCAAGATTGATTTTAGGAGAGGCAGATGCAAGCAGACAACTAGACAACTGCTCACCCTGATCATCAGTCTTCTCAGATTGTCACGCACATTAGCTTCTGGTGCTTAGGAACATTCTTCTCAATGAAACATGAATTTATTGGCAAATTAGATTGTATGTTAGGCCCCAAAATAAGTGTTAAGAAATTGAAGAGGAGAGAGTTCTTCTAATCTTATTCTAAGAGGCCAATTTTACTCTCTTGGAAGTTTCACTGACATTGATATCTCTTCTATAAACAATGTGTGCTATCATTCATACATGACTGTCCCTCAGAAATACCCTAAAAGCTGGGAGTGGTGGTGTACACCTGTGATTCCTCAGCCTTGGAGGCTGAGGTTGGAGGATCACAAGTCCAAAGCCAGCCTCAGGAACATGGCAAGGTACTAAGCAATAGCAAGACCCTCTCTCTAAAACCAAAAAAAAAAAAAAAAATGGAGGCTTGAATGAAGCTTAGTGATTAAATTCCTCTGGGTTCAGTCCCTGAAAAACAAAAATCTAAACAGAAAAGAACAAAAAAGCTTTCCCAAACTTTGTGTGTTTTGAGTAGTGTGGTCATGTTGACCAGGTTGACCATCTGCATAACTGACTTTACGTCCACTGAACTAGTTTTAAAAAAGTGAAAATGAGAAAAAAATATAATTCTCTAACTTGGAGCATTTCCTCTTTTTTTTTCTTTTTCACCTTGTGGAATTTATTACTAATATAATTACCACTTTACCCTTCTTTGTATCTAGTAAGAATTTCAAAATTCATAACCCTATCAGAAAGTTGGTCATGAAAACAACTTCTTTACTCATTAAAAACATTCATGAGTGAGGTTCCATTCTTATTTTTTTTTCCTAGATAACTTCCACTTATGAAATAAATAACTGGATCCTTGAAGGCAGAAATGTTGAATAGAGGAAGTAGATCCAGGAGAGGGACAAAATGAGAGATGAGCAGGTACCATGGAATGACATCAAACAAAGGATGCTATGTGCAAATACCAATATATCCTGGTGAATCCAAATTTTTAAAAATAATTTCATTGCAGGAATTAATGAAAAACAGAAATGAGACCAGTTGTATAGAGAAACATATTTAGGGGAGTGTGTAATGAAGGGAAAGGGAGAATACTGGGGAATGAAATTGATGAAATTATGATTCTTGTATGTATGAATGTGGGTATGGTTAATCTCACTATTAACATGCAATCATAATAAACCAATGAAGCATTATATAAAGTAAGTGCAAGCATGTTATGATTAAAAAACTCAGATAAAGTGAAGAACATGCAACACTAAATATGAATTGCACACAATTGGGAATGATTTCAAGAAACAAAGATATAAAACAGATAAATATATATATAAAAGAATGTTCAAAGAAAATTTAAGTGATGAATGTGAGATCATCTTGGAAATACAGTGGCAAAGTTATACAAACAATTCAACGGTTCTTTATCAAATGAGACTTTACAGCTTTAGACCAAAATGCCTCCAGGGGGTACTGTGCACATTCATAAAAACTGGTAGAAACTCGAGTGGTTCAACTTCATTGGATCATGAACAGTTGCTCCATGGACCATGCCCAGTGCTAGAACAGCTGCTTCCTCCCATGGGGAAAATCCCCAGCACACAGCCACCCTGGGTCTACCTCTGTACCTCTAAGTGCTCTGAGGACTAAGGACCATGTTTTGAAAGTTGAGGGCTCATATTTATATAATACACTACACAAACATGACCCTTCAGCAGTCATTTCAGTAAGAAATCACAGGCCATTGGGAAGACTGGTATAAACTGTAGGGCCAGGGGATCCTTCTAAAATGCATGCCACAGCCTGCATGTCTCCTTCTCCTCCTCACTCTGTGTTCAGGATGATAAATACGTTCTGTTCCAGCATTGTCGTGGCCCTCTGTTGTTGTAACTCATTGTAGACATTTTTTGTTTATATTTTAGGGTCTACTTCTCAGGTTGTGAGACTCAGAAGCCCTCCCTGACCACTTGGTCAGGAGTGATGGTCACTCTTTTCTGTGGCTCTAGCACAGCTTTGGTCACCAATGATCACTTCTCATATTGGTTGCTGCAGAAGACTAGCCAAGTGCCCAGGACCCTGATTTGAAAAAGAAGCAGCAGACAGTCTGTGTCACATTCTTTGTTCTCAGGCTGCCTTGCTGTGGGCAAAGAAGGCAGATTCTCTCAGGTGTGCAGCCTGAGGGTCTAATAGATTTAATGTGTGATACCTTATATGATGCTTAGCACAGTTAGACCCAGATTGGGAAACAGAGATTGAAAGCTATACATGACTTAGCCTGGATAGAAATATGATCACAGGATATGGGAATCAAAAGACCAGACACTGACCACGTTGGCAGCCCAAGATGATGGTTCATGGAGACAGGTTAAGAAAAGGGTCTGGTTAGATTCTGTTCCTATATAAGTACAAAATGGTGGATATCTGTCAATTGTTTGTGAGAATATGTTCCACAAAATACATATTCCATTATCTTAACTCCTCTTTTGTCCATCCTGTAACTTCTGCTTGGGCCAAAGAAGTGCTAGTCTCTCTTAGCTTTATCACTCAGGGCCCAGACCTAAAGATCCTAGTTAGTTAATAAACATGTTCTAGGAATGATTAAGTAAAATGGACATCCAGCATTAGCTGATAAAGTGTTTTTAGGATTATTTTACCCCTTATTTCTTGATTGAACAGGTTACCAGTGTTCTATCCTCAGCTCTTCTCTCTTCTTAGCATCCACATTCCTCATTAATGACTGTCCTCACGCTGCCTGGACCCAGTCTTTAACACGAAGTTTACAGCATGCGGCTAGACAAGTTTACAGTCAACTGTTTCTAAAAAGAGAAGTCTAAATATCTGACTCCTTAATAATTTTTTAATACTTTTATGGATAGATAAAACATCTAATTGCTATGTTTTCCACCATATTCAAGAGAGATAGCACCTGCCTGGTTATTCAAACAAGAAATATCTAGTTCTAATATATTTCTCCTTTCTCAAGAAACAGGTTCTTGTGGTTAACAGGCTATGAAGATTCTGTCTTTGAACAGAGCTCTGATAAATCTCCCCAACCTGTTTTCCCTTCTTAGTGTTTCTGTATGGACAAACTAATTTCTTAAGAAATCTTGAGAATCTCCAGCAGTGTAATATAATATTACTGGGAAATATGCAATATAAATACATAATTTATGTATTTATATTATTGCAACAGATTCAACCTATACACATGGGGAAGATACACATGGGGATAGGGACATTTGCCTGAGCAGCCCCACTCTGGGAGGCCAATGGAGATGGTGTAAGAGGTTTGGGGCAGTGGAGCTATTAGAGTGAGGCCTAAGAAGGAGCTGTGTCTACCATGGCCTGGTCTCTTTTCCTCCTTCTACTCTTCTGTCAATGCTCAGGTAGGTACAGACCTCAGAGACTTAGGGCAGGCCCCTAACATGGGTCATTACCCTCTGCCTCAAATACCCAAGTCACTGACCCCTGACTCTGCCCTTCACTGTGATGTATCTGTGCTTGCAGATTCCCTCTCATTGCCTGTGCTGACACAGCCACTCCCTTGCTCTGCATCTCTAGGATCAACAGCCAGACTCCCCAGTGCTCTGAATAGAGACCTTCTGTTGATAGAAAAAAAAAAACATGTACTGGTACTAGCAGGACTTATATATGAGCACTACTCAGACAAACTTGAATCTGAGCCAGACAAACAGCTGTGGCCTGGGTTGCCAAATTGAATTTCTGGATACAAGGTGTCTCAACCAATGAAGTGTATTTGTAAATCTCTGGCTTCCAGTTTGAGGACAAGGACAATTATTATTGTCCTGTATATGAAATTAGTACTTATGACAATAAAACAACCATATGAGGTAGTGGAACATGTCCCTCATCTCTAGAGTTTCCAAGTTTATGTCACTTGATGCATCAGATTCTGTTTTATATTAGTGGTACACCATAATACTCTCCCATCATGTAATGCTCATAGGAACTACAAAAAAGCAAAACAAAAAAGTCTCAACAATTTATATTAATAATAAAAATAATAAAATTATCAATTATGACCAGTAAAGAAGGTATGTCATAGAAATTGAGACCCATCAAGATGATAGCCTATAATATCATTATGAGTCAATATACAACAATATTTTATTTAAATTATAAATTATGCATAATTGTATATGTAATAAAATTTTAGCAGTGTTCAGTATCTCTTCCAATCAGGACCCAGCAATTGTATTTGCAAATTACACACTGAATTCTGTAAATGCATTGTCTTTAAAACAATATCAATGAATTAAACATGAAAAATTCCCTGATGTCTCTGCAGACTGACATGTAAGGACTGAATTTATTTTTTCTTTTTATTTGCTTTTTTTAACTCCTTAGTTTTAGACTCATATAAACTGTACATCTAAATAATAAAATTGAGATGTTCTTCTTCAAGTGGAAGCAGTAAAAAATAATTTTTAAATAAATTTTCTTGCCCATGTAATTACAAATTTCAACTTAATTACAAATTTCAGTATTCCAAAACCTTAGAACATAAGAACAAAATTAGTTAATTTTACTTTTGTCTTAATATAAATCCAGATTGAAAAAAATAATCTGTATTTAACATCCCTAACTCAATAATATTAGAACCTGCATTTTTGTTTAAATTAATAAAGGGATTAAAATGGTAGGCTAATATCCTCATTAACATCATTTATTCTTGCTGTGAATAACCAGTGTATACCTGTATCTATGTATTAATCCACAGACTGCCCTTATTGGATGGGTGAGCTCATGCAAGTTGACCATAAATCTTTATTCTTTTTGATTTACACATCAACTTAAGGCACCTGGATTCACAGTAAATGTACAGTTTTGGCATAATACATTTATTTTCATTTCAATGCCTTTGTGGAATATTTAAACCATCCCATAGATGTGTAGCATATTTCACTGCTACTTTAATATGCACAAACAGGTGAGATTTAGTGTTACTTCATGTGCTTATATTTTTATTAATTGTTTTTAGATGTACATTATAATAAAGCATATTTTGACCTATTATTCATACATAGGGTATACAACCCATTACAATTTTGATCCCATTCTTGTGGTTGAAGATGATGTGGTGTTATGGTAGTCATTTACTCATATATGAACACAAGGAAGTTATGTCCAATTTATTCTATGGTCTTTCCTATTCTCATCTCCCCTTTTTCCCTTCATTCCTCTTTGTGTAGTACAATGAACTTCTATACTTACCCCACCTACTCTAACTTGCAATGGGTTACCATCCACATGTCAGAGAGAACATTTGGCTTTTGCTTTCTGGGACTGGATTATTTCACTTTGCATGATAGTTTCAAGTTTTATCAATTTATCTACTAGTGCCACAATTTCATTATTCTTTAAGGCCATATAATATTCCATTGCATATATGTACCACATTTTTTTCTCTATTCATCTGTTGAAGGGAAGCTAGGTTGGTCCCATAGTTTAACTATTGTGAATTGAGCTCCTATAAACATTGATGTGCCTGCATCACTGTGTTATGCTGATTTTAAGTGCTTGATATATAAACTGAGAAGTGGGATAGCAGCATTAAATGGTGGTTCCATTCCAAGTTTTGTGAGGAATATCTATACTGCTTTCCAGAGTGGTAGAAATGATTTTCAGTTTCATCATCATATGATTATTTTCTTCCTGAAACATTGATTATTTTATACAGTTTGTTTCACTTTGCGGCATATAAAGGGTTCAAATATTTCTGGTTAATTTTGGAGATAAAATTAGATAAAAGATAATAAAAAGAATTCTGTATGTGCTGGTGAATTTGGGTACACTTATGAAGAGGAGGAGAATTAAACTTCCTGCTCTGCTGGGGAGTAGGAAAGAATTTTTTTCTTGCTCTTTCTGAATTGAAATGCAAGTGG
Source organism: Ictidomys tridecemlineatus (assembly GCF_052094955.1). Lineage (NCBI taxonomy): Eukaryota > Metazoa > Chordata > Mammalia > Rodentia > Sciuridae > Ictidomys > Ictidomys tridecemlineatus. Next base: position 110,965,354 of record NC_135478.1, on the reverse strand, counting down.
AGCTTGATCTGTGGAAATGAAGAATCTGTAAGAAATCAACAGTATTTTTACTTAAGAGAGCTATTTGAAAGTGGAAAAATAAATTTTCATTAAAACTACAGGAAAGCACAAGGAGACACACATTGACTATTCCTCACCAGAAAAAGAAATAAGAAAGAAAGGAATGAAGAATTGAAGGAGGAAATAATGATTAAAATTCAATATATTAAAGTTTTAAAATTTGAATGACTTGATAATGCACACATTCTAGTATAGTGATTTTAAAATAATCTATTAATCATAAAATGTAAGTTACTTTAAAAAATTTTTGTTATTGCTTTCAAAAATATAAAAATAGATTACACAATGTACATAATTTATCTTATCCCAGAAATAAACATAATTAGTCAATTTTTAATCCTGTGTAGAGTTAATTATAAATTGTGCTGGAGTTGAAAAGTAGCAACCTACTATGTGATGAGTTACATTCCAAAGTATGGAAGTTTCTAGGCTGTATCATGGCACTTGTTGACTACCACATATCTTTGACATAGGAAATATCAAAATTATGAAAAAATATTCAACATCAGTAGCAGTTAGAGAAAATCAAATTAAAACTACACTGGTAGCAGAATACAACAGTCACTAATATGGCAGTATTTAAAAATGTGGATGTGTAACCGATGTGATTCTGCAATCTGTATTTGGGGTAAAAATGGGAGTTAATAACCCACTTGATTCTAATGTATGAAATATGATATGTCAAGAGCTTTGTAATGTTGTGAACAACCAATTAAAAAAAAACTACACTGAGTTTTCATCTCACTCTAGTCACAATGGCAATTATCAAGAATACAAATAAGAATCAATGTTGATGAGGATGTGGGGGAAAGGTACACTCATAGATTGCTGCTGGATCTGCAAATTTGTGCAACTACTCTGGAAAGCTGTATGGAGATTTTTCAGAAAACTTGGAATGGAACCAACCATTTTACTCAGCTATCCCACTCTTTTGTTTATACCCTAATGTCTTAAAATCAATATAGTATAATGATGCATCCATATCAATGTTTATAGCAGTTCAACTCACAATATATAAACTGTGGAAACAGCCTATGTGCCCCTAAACAGATAAATGGATAATGAAAATGTGGTATATATACACAATAGAATATTACTCAGTGATAGAGAGAAGGGAATTGTAGCATTTATGGATAAATGGATGAAAGTGAAGACTATCATTTTAAGTGAAAAAAGTCAATTCTAAAATCCAAAGCCTAAATATTCTCTGTGATATAACTCAAAATAAGGGCACAGGATGAGGGAAGATAGAAATACTTAGGATTACTCAAAGAGGAATGAAGGGAAAGGATGGAGAATGGGAACAGGAAAGAGTAGAATGAATCAGACATAGTTTTCTGTATGTACTTATGAATAAATGACCAATGCAATTATACACCCTGTGAAAACAGAAGAATATGAAGTTATAGTCCATGTATGTATAATATGTGAAAATATATTCTACTGTTATCTATAACTAATAAGAACAAATTAAAAATAATATAAAAAGCAATAAAAGTTTTAAAAAATTATAATATGATTTACTTCCACATCTGGAAACATGGAACCCTTGAGAGATTCCAATGAATCATATTGAACAAAACTGATATTCATGCCCACACTATCAGCATATGTCACTGTGAAGAGTACAATGCATTTTCATCCATGACTGAAAACATTTATAAGTCCTACAAATTGGGTCTTTTCAGGGTCTCCAGTCCCTGTGGCATTCCATAGAGCCAATGGTGGCTGAAATGCTACATGGCTGGGATTGACTCATAGTCACAACTTTCAGTCTCACTTGCTCAAATTAAGGGTTGCAAATATGTGAACTGAGAAAGTTTAAAATCATTCATTCAAGCATCTTCTAACATCAAATGGCTACTCATACAATTTGTTGCTGAGGTAAACAGATTATTGGAACTTTTTTTATGTTTTGTGGGTAAACTAGATGGTACTCACAAGCTAATTAAACCATAAACTTTATGTTCACCTGCTTAATCCTGATGAGAAGAATTTACATCAAAGACACCATCTTAGTCCTGATCAAGCAAGAGTCAGGTTAACTATGCATAAATTTACCATGCGGAGTCTGAGGAATGCAAGAAGTCCTTCCTGAGGTAATGAGGACGTCACACAAGGGCCTCATTTTTGTGGCACCTAGGCAGAGGCAGTGGAGATGTAGTGGGGACATAGGAGTGTTTCAGGGGGTCTGACCACAATGTCATATGATAATGTGCATAAACAACAAGGGGCACTACAGACAAGTTAAGAGGGGTCAGGAAGAAACCAGAAATGTAATGAGCCACCTGGCCCTGACTGATGCTCTCTTGTTAGGGGGTCACATGTGTGACCTCACCCACCCCGGACTCAACCCAACTCCACCCCTGCACACACACTTGGCGCCTTTATTTACAGGCATTGAACCAGAGCTGAGGGTGAAAGGAACCTAATTTGTATGAATATACCCTCTTCTTCTCAGAGTATAAAGGGAGAGAATTGGGGGAATTTTTCCTCAGCATTGGAAACAGGAGGCAGAGCATAGTATGACCTTCAGGATGGCCTGGTCCTGTGTGCTCCTCACATTCCTTATTTAGTGCCCAGATGACATGATATGGAGAGGTAATAGGGTCTGGAAGTGCTCTGATATAGGTCCTGATTCTGTTATTGTTTCTAGACAAAACTCATCCTCTCTATGTTTCTCTAACTTCTAGGGTCCTGGGCCCAGTCTGTGCTGACTCTGCAGCCCTCACTGTCTGGGACTTTAGGAGAGATGGTCACCTTCTCCTGAACTGGAAGCAGCACAAATATTGGTGGCAATTATGTGAACTGATACCAACAACTCCCAGAAACAGCTCCTAAACTCCTCATCTATGATAACAGTGATCTATACTCAGGGGCCCTGATTGCTTCTCTGGCTCCAAGTCTGGCAACTCTGCTTCACTGCCCATCACTGGACTCCAGCCTGAGGATCAGGCTGACTATTACTGTCCGTCTTATGCTGACAGCCTTGATGCTCCCACAGTGCTCCAGGCACATGGGAAAACAAGACAAGAATCCTTTACCATCTGTCAGGACGGCCAACACCCAGCAGCTTTGCTCAGGCCTGGTCTCTGGCTTTCCCTGCTACTACTACTACTACAGGCTCAGCTGAATCTACTGGCTCTCCTTTGAGTGAGAAGTCTCTTGTCCTCTGTCCTCAGAGTCATTCACAACAGCATGTTCCTAGTAATAAGTCTCTATAAAAACAGAAGTTCCTTCCCCTCTTTATCTTGGGGAGCTGACCAGGATGCTATGATCTCTTTGCCCTGAAGTTCAGGTGATGACGCAGCCAGTGCAACCATATTCATATCAGACTTGGCCTCTGATGGGGAATAAAATATTTATTGATTGATTGTATATCCTCTTCTGAGAAGTGTCTGTTTAGATCCTTAGCCTAATTGTTTTATTGAGTTATTTGGTTATTTGGTGCTTAGCTTTTTGAGTTCTTTATATACCCTAGAGATTAGTGCTCTCTCTGATGTGTGAGGGGTAAAAATTTGCTCCAGGATGTAGGCTCTCTGTCAACCTCTCAGACTGTTTCTTTGCTGAGAAAAACTTGATTCCATTCCATTCATTGAATCTTGGTTTTAATTCTTGTGCTATAGGAGTCTAATTAAGGAAGTTGGAGCCTAATCCCACATGATGAAGATTAGGGCCTACTTTTTCTTCTATTAGGCACAGAGTCTATGGTTTAATTCTTAGGTCCTTGATTCATTTTCAGTTAAACTTTGTGAATGGTGAAAGATAGGGGCTCAATTTCATTTTGTTGCATATAGATTTCCAATTTTCCCAGCACCATTTGTTGAAGATGGTATCTTTTCTGCAGTGCATGTTTTTGGCACCTTTATCTAATGTAAGATAATTGTAATTTTGTGGGTTATCTATGCCTCTATTCTGTACCATTGGTCTTCTGGCCTGTTTTGGTACCAATACCATGCTGTTTTTGTTACTATTGCTCTACAGTATAGTTTAAGGTCTGGTATAGTGATACCACCTGCTTCACTCTTTCTGTTTAGAATTGCTTTAGCTATTCTGGGTCTCTTATTTTTTCCAGGTAAATTTTATTATTGCTTTTTCTATTTCTATGACGAATGCCATTGGGATTTTGATTAGAATTACATTAGATGTGTACTGTGCTTTTGGTAGTATGGTCAATTTTATAATATTAATTCTGCCAATCAATGAGCAAGGTAGATCTTTCTATATTCTAAGGTCTCCTTTGATTTTTTTTTTCTGAGTCACAACCTTAGCCACTGACAATTAGTTTTTATCTCTTTAGTTTAAATTCAAATTTTAGTAACAAATTCTAGAAATGATCCTTGGAAAGAACATTCTTCTAAGCTCAGTTTTTTGTTTTCATTGGACCATAGTGCACTAAATTTTCATATGCTCTTATCTATAGTGTTTTGCATGAAGGGGGAGTGAGTAGGGAATCACTAGTATTTTCTGATGTGTTCATAAACGGTTCTAGGTGGCCCTTCCTTTTTGGAGACCCTCAGGCCCTAGGAGCTCCCGCCAGGTTGTTCTGGTTGGTGGCTCATGGAGCTCATCTGTGTTTTGAGGTTAAATGTGCCACAGGGATAGCTGGACATAAAAATAAAAAAAATTTTCACACTTGTATTTTGGTAAATAGGAAATTGCATTGGGTTGGAGTCAGATCATTTAGCTGTCTTTAGGGCTAGATGAAAATCTAAGAACTCTGATTAATTAAAGAAAGAAGAGTCATAAAGCCCAGGCAGATGACGTTTTATGCCAACATTTTTAAAACACCTGCTGAACTTAACCCATAAGACTCTTAGGTAAAAGGCATCTGTGGTCAAAAGGTTTGGAGACAGGGACTGGGGTTGTAGTTCAGTGTAGCTTGCCTCGCATGTATGGGACACTGGATTCGATCCTCAGCACCACATAAATAAATAAAGATATTGTGTCCATCTACAATTAAAATAATAATAAAAATGTTTTGGAAACAAAATAAGATTAAGAAATATTGCTTTACTATGCTGATGGCTTTTCTCCCACCACAGTGAGCAATACACTTTAAATATATTAAGTTTTCTAAAAAGTGTAGTGATAAGAAATCCTCATAACTCGGCTTTTTCTACATTTGTTTGAAAAGTAACTCCTATTAAAATCCAGTGAGCAAATTCTGTAAAATTCAGCCCATATTATTTGGATGTGTTTTAAGGTTGGTTAGGTATGAGTTGTGAATAGGTTTTTCTGAAAATTCGTAAGATAGAAGTAAAACAGATGGAAATTATGTGGCCTCCTGAGTGAGTTTTTAATCTCTAGTTAAAATCTTCTCATTTCCCTAACTTTTTATTACAAAATATTTCAAACATGCCAAGAAAGTTGAAAGATTAGTACAATGGACTCCCATATGCCATCCATCTACCTTTTTTTTTCTTTAGGGTTCTGTAGTTTTCCTTCTATGGCTCTCTCACCTGTTTTGTTAAGTTGATTCCCAATATCTTATTATTTTTCAGGGTATTGTGAATGGAGTTGTTTTCCTCATTTTCTTCCCATAGAATTTGTCAGTGATATACAGAAATGCCTTTGATTTATGGGTGTTCATTTTATATCCTGCTACTCTGCTAAATTTAATTCCTATTTCTAGAAATTTTCTGGTGGAGTTCTATGGGTCTTTTTGATATAGAATCATGTCATCAGCAAATGGTGCTAGTTTAAGTTCTTTTTTCTTTTTTTTTATTGGTTGTTCAAAACATTACAAAGCTCTTGACATATCATATTTTATACATTAGACTCAAGTAGGTTATGAACTCCCATTTTTACCCCAAATAAAGATTGCAGAATCACATCGGTTACACATCCACATTTTTACATAATGCCATATTAGTAACTGTTGTATTCTGCTACCTTTCCTATCCTCTACTATCCCCCTCCCCTCCCCTCCCCTCCCATCTTCTCTCTCTACCACATCTATTGTAATTCATTTCTCTCCTTGTTTTTATTTTTCCCATTCCGCTCACAACCTCTTATATGTAATTTTGTATAACAATGTGGGTCTCTTTCCATTTCCATGCAATTTCACTTTTCTTTCCCTTTCTCTCCCACCTCATGTCTCTGTTTAATGTTAATCTTTTCCTCCTGTTCTTCCTCCGTGCTCTGTTCTTAGTGGCTCTCATTATATCAAAGAAGACATTTGGAATTTGTTTTTTAGGGATTGGCTATCTTCACTTAGCATAATCTGCTCTAATGCCTTCCATTTGCCTGCAAATTCCATGATTTTGTCATTTTTTAGTGCAGAGTAATACTCCATTGTGTATAAATGTCACATTTTTTTATCCATTCATCTATTGAAGGGCATCTGGGTTGGTTCCACAGTCTAGGTATTGTGAATTCTGCTGCTATGAACATCAATGTGGCAGTATCCCTGTTGTATGCTCTTTTAAGATCTTCAGGGAATAGTCTGAGAAGGGCAATAGCTGGATCAAATGGTGGTTCCATTCCCAGCTTTGCCAGGAATCACCATATTGCTTTCCAAATTGATCTCACCAATTTGCAGTCCCAACAGCAATGTAGAAGATTACCCTTTTCCCCACATCCTCACCAGCACTTGTTGTTGTTTGGCTTCACAATGGCTGCGACTCTTACTGGAGTGAGATGGTATCTTAGGGTGGTTTTGATTTGCATTTCTCTGACTGCTAGAGATGGTGAGCATTTTTTCATGTACTTGTTGATTGATTGTATGTCCTCCTCTGTGAAGTGTTTGTTCATGTCCTTGGCCCATTTGGTTATTGGGTTATTTGTTATCTTATTGTTAAATTTTTTGAGTTCTTTGTATACTCTGGATATTAGGGCTCTATCTGAAGTGTGAGGAGTAAAAATTTGTTCCCATGATGTAGGATCCCTATTTACCTTTCTTATTTTTTCTCTTGCTGAGAAAAATCTTTTTAGTTTAAGTAAGTCCCATTTCACCTCTTTTGTTAAGTTGATTCCCAAGTATTTTATTTATTTATTTATTTTGAGGATATTGTGAATGGGGTGTTTTCCCTCATTTCCATTCCTGAAGTTTTGTCACTGACATATAGAAATGCCTTTGATTTATGTGCATTGATTTTATATCCTGCCACTTTGCTGAATTCATTTATTAGTTCTAGTAGTTTCTTTGTAGACACATTTGAGTCTGTTATATATAGTATCATATCAACCGCAAATAGTGATAATTTAAGTTCATCTTTTCCTATTTTTATGCCTTTAATTTCTTTCACCTGTCTAATTGCTCTGGCAGTGTTTTGAGAACTATATTGAATAGAAGTGGTGATAGAGGTCATCCCTATCTTGTTCCAGATTTCAGAGGGAATGCCTTCAATTTTTCTCCATTCAGAATGATGCTAGCCTGAGGCTTAGCATAGATAGCTTTTACAATATTGAGGTATGTTCCTGTTATCCCTAGTTTTTCTAATGTTTTGAACATAAAGGGATGCTGTACTTTGTCGAATGCTTTTTCTGCATCTATTGAGATGATCATATGGTTCTTATCTTTTAGTCTATTGATGTGGTGAATAACATTTATTGATTTCTGTATATTGAACCATACTTGCATCCCAGGGATGAATCCTACTTGATCATGGTGCACAATTTTTGATGTGTTTTTGTATCTGATTCGCCAGAATTTTATTGAGAATTTTTGCATCTAGGTTCATTAGATATATTGGCCTGTAGTTTTCTTTCTTTGAGGTATCTTTGTTTGGTTTCAGATTCAGGGTGATGTTAGACTCATAGAATGAATTTGGAAGAGCTCCCTCTGTTTCTATTTCCTGAAATAACTTGAAAAATATTAGTATTAATTCTTCTTTAAAGGTTTTGTAAAACTCTGCTGTATACCCATCCAGTCCTGGGCTTTTCTTGGTTGGCAATCTTTTGATTGCTTCTTCTATTTCATCCATTGATATTGGTCTGTTCAAATTGTGTGTATCCTCCTGACTCAGTCTGGGCAAATCATATGAGTTAAGAAATTTATCGATGTCTTCATTATCTTATATTTTATTGGAATATAGGTTTTCAAAATAATTCCTAATTATCTTCTGTATTTCTGTAGTATCTGTTATGATATTGCCTTTTTCATCCCGTATGTTAGTAATTTGAGTTCTCTCTCTTTTTCTCTTCATTAGCATGGCTAAGGGTCTGTTGATCTTATTTATTTTTTCAAAGAACCAGCTTTTAGTTTTGTCAATTTCTTCAATAATTTCTTTTGTTTCAATTTCGTTGATTTCTGCTCTGATTTTAATTATTTCTTGTTTTCTGCCACATTTGCTGTTGTTTTGCTCTTCCTTTTCTAGGGCTTTGAGATGAAGTGTGAGCTCATTTATTTATTTATTTATTTTTTAGGAATGACCTCCAGGCAATGAATTTCCCTCTTAAAACTGCTTTCATTGTGTCCCATAGATTCCGATATGTTGTGTCTGTATTTTCATATATCTCTAAGAATTTTTTGATTTCCTCCTTTATGTCTTCTGTAACCCATTAATCATTCAGTAACATTTTGTTCATTTTTCATGTACTTTAGGATTTTTCCTTCCTTCTTTTATCATTGATTTCCAGTTTCATTCCATTATGATCAGATAAAATGCATGGTATTATCTCCACCCCTTTATATTTACTGAGGGTTGCCCTATGGCATAATATATGGTCTATTTTTGAGAAGGATCTATGTGCTGCTGAGAAAAAAGTACATCCAATTGATGATGGTTGATATATTCTATATATGTCAGTTAAGTCTAGGTTATTGATTGTGATATTGAGTTCTATAGTTTCTTTACTCAACTTTTGTTTGGAGGGTCTGTCCAATGGTGAGAGAGGTGTGTTGAAGTCACCCATAATTATTTTGTTGTGGTCTATTTTATTCTTGAACTTGAGGAGAGTTTGTTTTATGAATGTTGCAGCACCATTATTTGGTGCATAAACATTGATAATTGTTATGTCTTGTTGGTGAATGGTTCCTTTTAACAATATATAATGTCCTTTCTTATCCCTTTTGCTTAAATTAGTCTTCAAGTCGATTTTATTCGATATACGGATGGCCACCCGTGCTTGCTTATGAGGACCATGTGCGTGGTATATTTTTTTCCCAACCATTCACCTTCAGGCTGTGTATGTCTTTTCCAATCAGATGTGTCTCCTGGAGGCAGCATATTGTTGTATTTGGTTTTTTAATCCATGTTACCAGCCTATGTTGCTTTATTGGAGAGTTTAAGCCATTAAAGTTTAGAGTTACTATTGATATATGGTTTGTACTTCCTGCCATGTTTGATTATTTATCTTTTTTTAAAAATTTAGATTGTTTCTCCATGATTAGCTTTCCCCCCACCCGCTGTCTTTACTGAGGTACTTCCCACTGTTGGTTTTGGTTATTTTTTTCCATTTCTTCCTCATGTAGTGTTTTGCTCAAGATGCTTTGCAGTGCTGGTTTCTTGCTGCAAATTATTTTAACTTTTATTTTTCATGAAAGAGTTTTATTTCGTTGTCGTACCTGAAGCTTAATTTTGCTGTATACAATATTCTTGGTTGGCTTCCATTTTCTCTCAGTGTTTGAAATACGTTGTTCCAGGTTCTTCTCGCTTTCAGTGTCTGTGATGTAAAATCCGTTGTTAACCTTATTGGTTTACCCCTGAATGTAATCTGCCTCCTTTCTCTTGTAGCTTTTAATATTTTCTCTTTGTTCTGTATATTGGATATCTTTATAACAATGGGTCTTGGCATTGGTCTACTGTGATTTTGTGTGCTCGGTGTCCTATATGCATCTACAATTTGTATATTTGTTTCCTTTTTTTATATCTGGAAAGTTTTCTATAATTATTTCATTCAGCAGGTTGCTTATTCCCTTGGTTTGAGCCTCTACAGCTTCCTCTATCCCAATGACTCTGAAGTTTGCTTTTTTATATTATCCCATATCTCTTGGATGTTTTTCTCTTGATTTTTTACCAGATTTTCTGAGTTGGCTAGTCTCTTTTCAAGATGATATATTTTGTCTTCATTATCTGATGTTCTGGCTTCTACTTGCTACACTTTGTTAGCGATATTCTCATTTGAGTTTTTAATTTGGTTTATAGTTTCCTGCATTTCTAGAATTATTGTTTAATTTTTAAAATAATCTCTATCTGTTGATAAAGATGCTTATTTTCTTCTTTTATGATTTTATGTAATTCATTTTCAATGTGTTCTTTCACTCTTTGAATTTGCTGTCTCATATTCTCTTTAAGGTTCTATTCCATCTGTCTAAGATATTCCTTGAGTTCTTTATTTGACCATTTTTCTGATGCCTCTAGGTCCTCCTGAATAATTAGTCTGTTCTGCATTGTTTGTACTCCTTTTCTTCCTTGCTTTTTCATGCTGCTCATGTTACTTCTTGTTCTGCTTGACTGCTTGAGTTACTGTTTACTCCTATAAATTTGTTTGATGCTGTCACCGCCAGTTTCAATGAAGTTATCTCCTCCGCCGCATTCTGGTCATGTCACTTCTCTGCCATGGTGGTATCTGCCATGGTTTATTCCCTTTGCTGGGTGACCAATACAATGGGTGGATCATGACTGGCTCTCCCAAGCCTCGTCTGAATCCTGTGGCTACTACCTATAAAGGCTCGGTTGGTATTAACCTCTCCAGATTCAGAAGGGCTGACCAGTTTTTTCAGTGGGATCGTTTAGTGCTGAGTCACAGCGGTTTGTCTGGGAGATGAAGGCGAATGAGAGCTTGAATTCGCTGATCTGGGCTCGGTGTGTGTTCTGAGAGGCCCAGACTGTTCGCCCCAGATCCATGTCAGCTCAGAATTGCCTAGTGATCCTGAGAAAACAGCATTTAGACGGCTTACGACTTCCTGTGCCTGCGTAGCTGAAGAGGTCAGAGAATTGATCTCTCTGCATCCGCCGCAATGTTCTTCAATCTGTCCAAAAGGGCTTAAGTTCTTTTTTTCCATATACTTATTCCTTTAATTTCTTTCATCAGTCTAATTGCTCTGACCAGTGCTTCAAGAACTATGTTGAATAGAAGTGGTGAGACAGGGCATCCCTGTCTTGTTTCAGATTGTAGAGGGAATGCCTTCAATTTTTCTCCATTTAGAATGATGTTGGCCTGAGGCTTAGCATAGCTAGCCTTTACAATGCTGAGATATATTCCTGTTATCCCTAATTTTTTCTAGAGATATGTTTCTATTATCCCTAGTTTTTCTAGTGTTTGAACATAAGGGGGTGCTGTAATTTGTCACATTCTTTTTCTGCATCTATCAAGATGATCATATGATTCTTATCTTTCAGTCTATTGATGGGATGAATTACATTTATTGATTTCCGTATGTTGAAACAAACTTGCATCTGTGGGATGAATCCTACTTGATCATGGTGCACAATATTTTTTATATGCTTTTGTATTTGATTTGCCAGAATTTTATTGAGTATTTTTGCATCTATATTTATTAGATATATTGGTCTGAATTTTTCTTTCTTTGAAGTGTCTTTGTCTGATTTGGAATCAGGATGATATTGGCCTCATAGAATGAGTTTGGAAGTACTCCTTTTTCTATTTCCTGAAATAAATTGAAGAGTATTGGTATTAGTTCTTCTTTAAAGGTTGTGTAGAACTCGGCTGTGTGTGGCTTTTCTTGGTTGGTAGTCTTTTGATGGTTTCTTCTATTTCCTCACTTGATATTGGTCTGTTTAAGTTGTGTGTATCTTCCTGACACAATTTGGGCAGATCATAAGACTTAAGGAATTTATTCATACCTTCACTATTTTCTATTTTATTAGAGGATAAGTTTTCAAAATTATTTCTAATTATCTTCTGTATTTCTGTAGTGTCTGTTGTGATATTGGCTTTTTCATCACTTATGCTGGTAATTTGAGTTCTTCCTCTCTTCTCTTATTTAGCATGGCTAAGGGTCTGTCAATTGTATTTATTTTTTCAAAGAACCAACTTTTGTTTTTTGTCAATTTTTTCAATTGTTTCTTTTGTTTTGATTTTATTGATTTCAGCTATGATTTAAATTATTTCTTGCCTTCTACTGCTTTTGCTGCTGATTGGTTATTCTTTTTCTAGGGCTATGAGATGTAGTTGAGGTAATTAGGTAATTTACTTGTTGACTGTTTTTTTCTCTTAAGGAAGAAACTCTATGCAATGAATTTTCCTCTTAATACTATTACATAGTGTCCCAGAGAATTTGATATGTTGTTTCTATATTCTCATTTACCTCTAAGAATTATTTAATCTCCTCCTTGATGTCTTCTGCAACCATAGTTGGTTCAGTAGCATAATGTTCTGTCTCCCTGTGATGCAGAATTTTTTATTCTTTATTTTGTCATTAATTTCCAGTTTTATTCCATTATGATCTGATAAAATGCATGGTAGTACTCTTTTGTATTTGATAAAATTTGTCCTGTGACATGGTACATGGTCTATTTTTGAGAAGGATCCATGTGCTGCTGAGAAGAAAATGTGTCTGCTTGATACAGGTTGAAATATTCTATGTTTCACTTAAGTCAAAGTTATTGATTCTATTTTTGAGATCTATAGTTTTTTTAATTTAATTTTTGCTTGGAGGATCTATCCAGTGGTGAGTGAGTTGTGTTAAAGTCAACCAAGATTATTGTGTTGTGATCAATTTGACTCTTGAACTTGGGAAGAATTTGTTTGATGAACTATCTACTCCATTGTTTTGGGCATATATATTTATGATTGTTATGTTGTGTTTATGTAGGGGTTCTCTTGAGCAGTATATAATGTCCATATTTATCCCTTTTGATTAACTTTGACCTGAAGTCTACTTTATTTGATATGAGGATGTAAACCCCTGCTTTCTTTCACAGTCCATGTGAGTTGTATGATTTTTCACAACATTTCACCTTCAGTCTGTGTATGCCTTTTCTTATCAGATGAGTCTCCTGTAAGCAGAATATTGTGGGATCTTTTTTATTAAATCCAGTCTGCTAGCCTATGTCTTTTGATTGGTGAGTTTAAGCCATTAAATTCAGGGTTATTTGAGATATATGGTTTGTATTCCCAGGTATATTTGTTTATTTTTATTATTTAAATTGACTTGATTTTCTTCTTTGATTAGGTTTTCCTTCAGCATACTACCTCCTTCTGCTGATTTTCATTGTTGTTTTTCATTTCCTCATCATGAAATATTTGCCAAGTATGTTTTCTAGGGCCGGATTCTCACTATCAATTCTCTTTTTTTTTTATCATGGAAGGTTTTTATTTCATCTTCAAATCTAAAGCTTAATTTTGCTGGATACAAGATTCTTGGTTGGCACCCATTATTCTACAGTGCTTGAGATATGTTGTTCTAGGATCTTTTAGCTTTCAGTGTTGTGTTGAAAAATCTGTCATTATCCTAACTGGTTTTTCCCTATATGTATTAATTTTTTTTCTCTCATGGATTTTAAAATTCTCTTCTTATTCTTTATGTTGGTCATTTTTATTATAATGTGCTTTGTTGTGAATTTGGTGTTATTTTGTATATTTGGTGTCCTGTAGGCTTGTTGAATTTAGATTTCTATTTCATTCTTCATGTTTGAAAAGTTGTCTGATGTTATTTTATTGAATAGCTTGTTCATTCATTTGGTTTGGACATCTATGTCTTCCTCTTTCCCAATAACTATTAAATTTGGCCTCTTTATTCTATCCCTTATTTCTTGAATGTACTGCTTGTGGTTTCTTACCATTAATACTGTGTGGTCTATGTTCTCTTCAAGATTATATATTTTAATCTTCATTGTCTGATGGTCTACTCTCCTGCTGATGCTTTTACTTGAGTTTTAGTTTGGTTTATTGTTTCTTTTATTTCAAGGATTTCTGTTTGTTTGTGTTTTAGAACTTCTATCTCTCTGTTGAGTTAATCTTTTGCTTCTTGGATTTGTTTATGTAGCTCCTTGTCGAAGTGATCTTTCACTGTCTGTGTTTGATCACTTACATCTTCCTTGAGTTCACAGAACATTTTAACCATGTATATCCTGAACTATTTCTATGTCATTTTTTTTCTGCTTTGGGTGATAATGATTCTAATGATGTGGTGTCTTGATTTGTTTGTGGTACTTTCTTTCTTTGTCTTTTCATGTTGCTTGTGTGTCTTCTAGCTCTGTGCATCTGAGGTGTTATTTGTTTAACCCTATAGATTTGTAATGCTTTTTTAGGGTTCCAAGTCTCCTTTTTTTGGGAAAGGACAATTTTAACAGATCCAAATATCAACAATAAATCACCTATGAACAAGTTGTTTTTATTAAGACGTTTACAGTTTGGTCTTAATGTACAGTAATGCTGGATTCAATTACTTAAAATATAATTAGTAGTTTTGTAAAAAGGTTTACATTTTCTTGAGGTGGACAATGAACTGACGGTGGGGTATGAACGATATACTGAGGAATTAGGATTTGATAATATAGACTTAATATATCTTAGGAAGTGTGAAAGAGAAATCTACTGAAGAAGGTTAGTAGCACGAGAATAGACAGAAAGTAATTAGGGTAGACAAGTACATGGGAAGAAAGTAAAGTATATAAAACAAATACAAATATGTATTTAGAAAAATATAGGATGTTAAAATAGTAAAAATTAGAGAGGGGAAGAAAAATGAAAGAAGAAAAAAGAGAGAGAGTGAAAAGGGCATATACCACACCTGTATATTATATTATTCATATGACTCAGTCAGTCCTCAAAATTCTATTTCATGCAAAGTTCTTAGTTTCACATATGTTGGGGATGTGAGGGCCAGAGGATAGAGGGGTAGAAGGGAAAAAGAAAAATAAAAAAAAATACTTGAAAGAAGAAACCAGGTTTGTGCTAGATTTAGAGATCCATATATTTTCTTTTTCTCTTCTCATCTGTTGCGACCCCTTGCCCACAAGGAAGACGCAACTCGGGAATCTTCTTTCAGCAGTTTATTCAGGCCCTTGATATTTCTTCTATTAATCTCTTGGATGCCTCCCCAGCCTTAATATAGCATCTCAAGCCCCAATGCGAAGCTGCCACGTGGAACTTTTTCATAGGGTGCTGAAAAACCATGCGCCAACTCTCCCAAATAAGGAGTTGTTTGTCACATACCACAGTGGAGCCAGCGCCATCTTGTAATGGCGACCATAATCTGCATAAGCGGCAGAGGCGGCTCACCACAGTTCCCCCTTTCTGTTTTCTTAAAACAATACAGGCGAGAGTAGAGGTCCTATCCCACTGTGCAGAATGGCTGCATAGTATGGCTCAGTCCTAAGGAGGGCCCTTCCCCAGATCTGACTCCATATCAGCCGACGCCTTTTTTCGTGGGGCAGGGCGTGGACACGTCAAACCCGCATGCAATAGGACATGCTCTCCTTGAGGTCCCGGTCCACTGCGGGATCACTCAAGTGCAGTGCCTTGCCTTGCATCCTGTATCGTGACGATGTTGAACATAAGGGGGTAGCTGGGACTACCTCTGTTGGACAACCACAATTAAGTTGGCGACACCCTGAGAGAAAGGCACTGGCTTTAAAGCCATAGCTAAAGACCAGTGTGGAAACCCTTCTGCGTGCAATGGCAACAAGACCTGCAGAGTGCAAGGGCTTTCCAGCACTAGAAGACAAAAGAAGGACATGACGAACCCAGTGCAATGTTAGAATAACTTGGGGTGCAACGACCATGTCAAAGGCACTAGTGTGGAAACCCATCTGTGTGCAATGGCAGCAAGACCGGCAGAGTGCAAGGGCTTTCCAACACTAGAAGAATAACGAGGAAAGACATGTCAATCCCAGTGCAATGTTACAATACCTTGGGGTGCAATGACCATGTCAAAGATTTACTGTTTAAGATGCGCAAGCCAGACTTGAGGTGAGTTGCCATTTTCTAAAGCTGCAAGAGCTTGTATGATCATAGCCTTATCGTGAGCACTGCGGGCCTTGAGACGACAGAGAAACCACAAACAGAGGAACATACCGAAGCAACACATTGCACCAAAAATGTCTACTCCCACCCACTCTTTAAAAAAGGAAAAGGCAGAAGATATCCAATTGGTGAATTGACCCAAAGTCACGGGATCAACATGGGTACTATTCAAGACAGCTATCTGGGTTAGTTGAGACTGGATCATGTCTTCCGCTGCCATGGACCAATTCCCGGCCAAATAGTCACCAATGATGCGGGAAGCATTCCTGGAATCATTAAATCTGACAGAGGTTATACACAAATGCGCACGTTGGTCAATGCAACCCAAAAGTACCAGGTCAGACAATTCTTTTAGCTGAACTTGAAGTATATCTATTTTTTGGTTAGCAGCCAAAATCCCTGACAAAATATGTTGATTAATTTTATTTTGAGATTCGAGTATGGTGGAGGTTTGCTGAACAACTTGATTAACAGTGACAGCAGTTTGCACCTGGCTGGCCATGGCTACTCCGGCTGTAACTGCTGCAGCAGCAGCAAGGCCTGCATTAGTTAATGGCCCATTTATCTCTCTACAGACTTTCATCCAAGCCTCTATGCCTTTGTTTTTATAAGGAGTAATAGCTGCCTCACATTCTTTAGTACACTGTTCAAAGACCAATTGTTTAATCAAGGGCATGGCTCTATTGGGATCGCCAAAAATTTTTCCTGCAGCATTCACCATCATAGCAACAAATTCTGAGATCTGTATTGACTGTTCTCCAAATTTGAGAATGAAAAGTCCTCCCAGAGCCTTGGACTCCACCCACATACGGGGGCGGAACTACTGGAGGTGCGGGGAAGGGTGGAGCAGCATCAAGTACTGGCTCCTCCTCTAGATTTTCAACTTCCTCCCCAGAACTGGATTTATTACCCTTCTCACAGCAGGCTTTTACATCTGTTGTTTCCCGTTTTTTCTTTTTTATCTTAGTCTTTACGTAATTGTTGTAATAACTTGTCCAATTCCTCAGAACTGTCCGAGCTATTTGTGTCCTTGGGAGTTTTTAGCTCAGTCAAGTCCGGATAGAGCCTTCTCCTCTGTTTAACTTCAGACTCCCTTGTCTGTTCACCACTCTTACTCCTAATACTTTCTGCTACCTCGCTATGTGACCCCTCCGATTTTTCTTCATGCAATTGCTCAAGAATGGCCTGACCCTCGCTCACAGCTTTCTGGCATTTACCATCCATTATACACCCCCTCACTAATTTCCAAAGCGAAATGGTACTGCCCTTTAAAGTTCCTTGTTTGTCAGCGAAATCCAGATCTTTCCCTAATTTGTCCCAACTGGGAATCATGAGACTCCCTGAAAAAGCAAACCAAGGAGCTACAGAGTCAGTCTCTTCTAAAAACCTCTGTAATGTGCTCCGCTTCACTTTAAGTCCCTTAGAACACAGTAATCCGTCCAAGGCCAGCAAAATTGGGCTTGAGGAAGTAGCACCCTTACTGTTCCAAGCAGTATAAAGAAAGTGAAAAAACCCCGCTCTCTCCTTATTTACAGAGGAGCGTCTTATTTTATTATTTTTCCCCGCTCTCTCTTTATCTACAGAGGAGCGTCTTATTTATTATTTTTTCCTGCTCTCTCTTTAATTACCGAGGAGCGCCCTGCTTTGATCGCGGATCCCACTTACCTGGGACTAACCGGTGCACCACCCCTGACCGCTGAAAGTTCTGGTTCCCGGGTTTTGGCACCACTTGTCGCGACCCCTTGCCCACAAGGAAGACGCAACTCGGGAATCTTCTTTCAGCAGTTTATTCAGGCCCTTGATATTTCTTCTACTAATCCCTTGGATGCCTCCCCAGCCTTAATATAGCATCTCAAGCCCCAATGCGAAGCTGCCACGTGGAACTTTTTCATAGGGTGCTGAAAAACCATGCGCCAACTCTCCCAAATAAGGAGTTGTTTGTCACATACCACAGTGGAGCCAGCCCCATCTTGTAATGGCGACCATAATCTGCATAAGCGGCAGAGGCGGCTCACCACACTCATCCAATAAGTGGGGTTGTCTGTTGTAAGCTATTGTCTCTGTCCTCAGGATGGTGGAGGTAACCAGAGTGGGATGGCTAGTCTTGGTGTAGGGTGCCTGGAAGCAGGAAGTGGCACTCACCAGTCCCTGCAGGGAGACTCCAACTCATGGGTCTATTTTTGGGACTACTCTTATGACTTAAGTGCCTGGTACTATCTCTGTATCTTGCCTGGGAATTTCCCAGTTCCTGGTCTCTCTGTTAGGCTTCAAACTTTAGCCCTGTCTTCCTCTCTGATAGCAGTTCCCAATTGAGAGAACTTTCCCATGGGCAGCACCCTGGTCACACTGCTCACCTGTCAAACTGAGAGCTGTTTTTTTTGTGTGTGTGTGGAGCAGTTAGTATGTTGGGTTACCACTGCTGGGGAGAGGAGGAAGTTGGATACCTGGTAACTGGCCAGCTGGAGATCTCATCTGAGAGCCATCCCCACCAAATATGGTGAGGGAGTTGAGCCAAGATGGAGGCAGTCTGCTTCCAGTGCCAGAGTGTCTGGTGGGGTGGGAGGAGCTGGGAGATGGTGTTGTGCTGTGAGTATGTAGGAGCTGAGTGACCTGTGTGGGAGCAGAGCAAACTCTTGGAATTCTGCAGAGGTGCTGATAGGTGAATATACTAAGGCTCTCATGTGTCCTGTGTTGGATAGAATTTTGGGTTTGGGTGTTGAGAGCTAAGAGTCCGGAGTTCTGCTCAAATGCTGAGGCCCAGAGCCCTCCACAGGATCACAGTGCTGTTGATTTCTGCAGAGAGCAGCTATATAGGGGTCTTCTAACATTCTTAGTGATGCTTTTGACTAGGTGAGATCTGGATCATGGAGAAACACACAGTGCTGCCTCCCTGTGGCCCACCATCTTCCTTCTCTCTGTACACTAAATTCTTAATCTGATACCCTCTGGCTCCTGTGGGATCTGCAAGGCAGCTCATAGAAAACTCTCTTTCAGATTCAGCAAATATGCTGGTGGAACAAACAAATGAGGCAGCATCCACTGTGAATACCAGGTAGAGTGAACAGAAAGGAGTTCAAGCCCATGCTACAGTAGAAGGAGCACCTTGCTGGTGCCATGGGGCAGCTCCCTGACTTAGAGTTTTCCTCTGGAAAGAAAAGCAAATCAGCCTTTTTCTTGGCCAAGGGTAAGAAACACTTACAGCATGTGGACATTGATCTACAGCATTGGCTTGGCTCTTCAAGGATTCAGCGAAGATACCCCTTGTTTGTCTCCATTTTTTGGTGTGTGTTTGTGTTCACTGCTGTAAAAGGCTCTCAGGGATTGAGACACTAAAATGTGAAATGTTTGTGAGGATGGAGGCATCAGAGAAATTTCAACCTAGGCTGGCATGGCTCCCTTCCTGGGTATCTGCACTTCAGTTTTAATATCAAGGGTTGAATGTTAGGCATTGGGGCAGGGAGTGGTAAGGAGTTTAGGAGTGAAAGCAGAAAACTTTCTTGAAAGACTTGACTCACTGAAGGTGAGGCTCCAGCATTGATGAGAAAATTTTGAGAGTCCTCCTGGGAAGGTGAGTAAGGTTAGTCCCAAGATTCACACTCTCCTCCATGACACAACACTCAGGATAATGTGGACTTTAAAAGGTAGGTTTTTCTGGCATCGTAGTAACTTACTTCCATTCTTCTCTAATAGCCATTAGAGCTTTTCAAAATTCCAAAATTTATGAGTAGATGTGGACCTTCAGGGAGCAGAAATTCCCACACATGTACATATATGTGTAACTATACCTGTAATTACATGAGTGCCTCAGAGCCTGAGGCCATTTTTTTTCACATAGGGAGCAATAGAAACATTGGAGGTTACTGTTTCAGTTGATACCTAGGATTTCCTGGAAGAAAACATAGGTCAGTGACCTCAGATATAATTGATCAGTCATCAAGGATTCAGTTCTAAATTACACCCAAGTTTTGTCAGTAGGGCCTCATTGAGTACCACTAGTTCCAGATTGAAGATCAAGCTTCAAATAAAAAAGGGTGTTTATCACTTTCCACTCCACAAACATACACTTTCCCTCATTCTCATATGGCCACAACATCAGTGCCAAAATGATCTCTGCTCTAGGGAGAATTGAGACAAAATCACCACTCCTCCTGTTTATCCCATCTTCGGTTTTTCTCTGCCTATAAGTAACCCACACTCCTGTGTTGTTCCTGCAACACTCTTCATATCTCCTGATTGTTTCCCAGGCTGTGCAAATCTTTTCCTGGCTCTGAAAACATATGGAAGCTGTGATTCATTTTCTATTCAGATTATACTCTGGTGTATATTTAGATTCCCCAATGAAGAATGAAATCTCTTTTCTAAGAGCATAACCATCAGACCCTCCAATGGTCTATTTTTTCCTATTAGACCTCAAAAGTTATGCTTTTTTCTCTATAATCCTCAAGTGGAAGGATGTTGGATAAGTATCATGTTTCTTTTAGACCTAGACTATAAACCTACCCACATTTAAATCTATGGAACTCTTAACAAATGAACCTGATTAGGAACTCTTCCTCTGAAAGAAAAATTCACAATGATTGGTTAGTTGAGGAATTGTAGAAACATCAATATAACAATAATTTATCTTTATAGCATTGTTATTTTATATACATACATATATGGAAAAATGTAAAACTAGATGAAGATAAATCACATGCATAAGAGTCAAAATAATTTTTTTCAGGTAGACGTCAAGGGCAAATTAGAGAACAGAGAAGCAATTAAAAGCAGAAAAAATTAATTCCCTGACAATATTATATTGTCAAAACAGACATCTGAATTCAAGGCCTATAGAGTGAAGTGAGGCAGAACACAACAGGAGACTCTTAGAAAAGCAGCAACCTAAAAATAAGTAAACCTGTAAAAGGAACAGAGGCAGAATTACTAGCATTTGAGACCTCTCCTTAGCTTCTGGCTTTAAACTTTGTTTAACAGTTCATAGACTGGGAATAACCCAAAGAACCTGGCTGAAACAAAGTCAATTATTTCAGGAAAAAAACTAAATATTTCAGATAATTCTGAAATATTTGGGACCATAAACAGTGCATTGAAGTTCAGGAGATCATTAGGAAATGAAAAAATAAAAGGTCTCAAGAAAACAGACCATGTTGGTTTTATCATCAGGGATATAAAATCAGAAATGTTCATTTACTATAGTCAGTTTGTCCTTCCAGAGTCTGTACCAAGTTATGAGAGGGGTTTGAAGACAGAGCACCAGAGGCCAGCAGGGGGTAATGTTGGATTACTTATCACAGGACAGGGGTCTGCACTATGCCAGAAAGGGAAATACAGGTCTCACACCTCTGTGCAGAAGATGTCCTCACCAAAGTGTGACTTTCTTGTACCTGGGACCCCAGAAACCACATGAACACTGGGATCTGACCCACAACCTTCCTTCTTATTTCATCTGCTTATCCTTATGGATTTATTGGTTAGGCCTGTTGGCCAGTCACAGTGGAAGAATGGTCACAGAACAGGAAGAAATTTAGAATAAGTTAAAAGCAAGAAGATTTTCTGGAGAGAAAATGATAAGAAATCAGACAAATGTAGGTCAAAATGCTGAAAAGAACTCAGCAAGCACATTCAATGAACAAAAAGTGTTCATTTTTTATGAACAAAAAATGAAAAATTTGTCATTATTAATATTAGTTGATTTTTTTTAAATAAAAAATCATAGACAACACAGGGCACATATAAAGTAAAGAGAAGTTTATTTTGGTTCATGGATATGGAGGTCTAAGCCTATTATACTTAGTCCCATATGTTTGGGACATTTTTGAGAGTTTGGTAAGATGGGGAAGTATGAGCCATGGTGAATGGTCACATATTATTACAGGAAGTTGAGAGGGGGGGAGAAGAGAGAGAGAGAGAGAGAGAGAGAGAGAGAGAGAGAGAGAGAGAGAGAGAGAGAGAATGAGAGAGAGAGAGAGAGAGAGGAGGCCGAGAGGGTGGTGTATAGCTACCATTTGTAGACATGACACAATTGACTTAAGGCCCTCTCATAGGGCCCTACCACCTCACTATCACCAGTTAGTACCTCCTGGTTCTACCACTGTGGGAAAAAGCTTCTATGTATGGAAGTTAGGCAGACACTCAAATTCCACTCACAGTTTAGCAGTATATTAGGAACTAGAATTTTTGTTAGACTGAGAAAGACTTACCTTGACAAATACGAAGGATTTGGGCTAAAATAGAACTTTTTTGAGGTCTATGAAGGATGCTGAACATGGACTTTGAAGGGTGGGAGGTATAAGACATATGAGACAATGTCAGAAGTCACAATCAGAAAGATCACCTCTAAGCTCTCAGCAGTGAGATTGCGTCACTGCAGTGGAGGAAGATGAAATCACAGGACCCAGTTCCATAGAACTTCAATTGAATTAATCAATATGGATTCCCACTGTGTGCAGAATATATCAATATGGTCCTTCAGGGATAATATACACAACTCAGTTTAAACTCTTACCTGGAAAAAAGCAGCATCTCCTCCAACCACAATGAAGCTGCTTTTGCTTTGCTGACATGAGCTCCTAGTACCCTGAGATTTTCTCTGTTCCAGGGCTTCCTATTCCTTCTTTTGCCTTTGGATCCTTGTTGTCAAGTGGACATCCTAGGAGAAAAACAGTTGATTCATTGTATCTGGAGAATGTCTGACCACTTCAGAGGTAGCACAGGGCTCACTGCAGAGGTTAGATTACATTCTGGTCACTATGATTTCCTAATTCATCTGTATTTTAATATGCAATAGAAATTTTAACCCATTGTTTTTCTGTTTTTATTGCCTCTGAATAATTTGTTGTCATTTTCTTTCAGTGAGTTTTAATATAAAAGGTAAAAACTGACATAATAAGTATTTTATGTATTAAAATTAGCATTGCTAGTTCTTTCTCACTTAAATTTCAGATCATCATTTTATTTTAGTATTAAGACAGACACACACACACACACAATGAAATGTATGTAAGATCACTATGAGACACACTTGACCACTGGCCATAATGTAATTTAATATGAATCTTTATACCTAATATGAATAGATCTCTTAAAACATAATAAACATAAATGATTTGGAAGGAAACAATAACAACAGAGAGAATTTATAAATTAATTATGAGCAATTTAGAAATTATATTTTAGTTTGGAATTATGAACATCATTTTTTAACAGAAAATCATATTTCACAAATGAATTAAAGGAGTTTCTTTTCTGAACTCCCCAATTATCCTCATCTAGCATTTCTAATCATCTTAAAAAGTGAAAATGTGAAATAGACATTATGATTGCTGTATGTATATATGTGACTGTATGACCAATGTGATTCTGCAACCTGTACAATCAGAAAAATGAGAAACTATTCCTCATTTGATTCAAATGTATGAAATGTCAAGATCATTGTACTGTCATATGTAAGTAATAAAAATAAATTAAAAAAGTGAAAATATCTTAAAATGGTAGAGATGTTCATACTAATTTTATCATAAATATTCTTAATTTTATTTTTAAGTATGATGAACATGGTTTTATTTTTTGACATTAGGAAAAATATTCCACTTTCTCTCCAATTCTGCAGTTCCACTAGGGCTAAAGCCAGTGATGAGTGCAAGGGTGAATTCTCCTAGTTTGTCTAATTTTTTTTGCAAACCCAGTCCTTGCTGGTGAACATTTCTTTCCTGTATATAAATGAGTATTATTCCTTCTTGAGTTAATGATCAGTCCCTTCTTCCTCAGCATAGATCATATTATGACACTCTGAACCCAGGTTTGTGGAGAGCTCCCTGGCTGGTTCTAGAGACAGGAATCTCCCACTGACTGAATGTTAAAGACTGTCTCAAGCAGCCTCAGTGGAACCCAAGGCAGCAACACAAAGCTTGGGATGTCACCTGCCTTCACTCTAAGGAGTCATCAGTTATATGGCACTCATTACTGGCTGAGCATGTGAAAAAGAAAAGCATGAAAATTCAGCTTGAGTTAGTTTTCAGCTTTATGCATAGAAAATGATACCATAAACTATTATGTTGATGCAATACAGAAGAAGAAGAAAAGGAAACATTGTGTAAAAAATTTCCTGATATGTGTTTATTATTGCTATGTTAAGTTGCTTATATTAATGTTTTGAAATCTAGGTTTGATTTTTGTGATTGAAATAAATAATAAACTGCTAAAAAGTCCTCATGTATGTGAATGGAAAATAATCCCACCATAGTGCAAAAGCACAAACCCAAATCTTCAATATATTCACTCTTATTAAAATGTAATATAGTAGAGCTCTCAGCCATTCTTTGAATCACAGAAACTCCTCACAAACATGAAGCATTTTCATAATTGTAGAGAATACATCAGGGGGATCTGTGGCATCCTCATATAGAACTTAAAGTTCCCTGGTGTGTACAATGCATTCTGGAACAAACCATACACAAGAAGATTATGATATTTGTGAATACATTTCAATGTATGCTATATTGGAAATATTATTTTATAATAATTCCTGGGAATTATTACAAATTTATATCAACCAAACAAGAATAAGTTTTTCTTTAAATTATTTTTCTCTCTGAGCCAATTTTTTTAGCTTGAAGGAATTCAAAAGCAGATGCAAATGTTAGATAAAATAGTGGATTAGAAGGAGAAGACAAACTGGAAATGACCTGTTGGAGAACTGTCACCTTTAGATCACAGTTCTGACACCTGGGATAGGAGCAGGGGTAGGAAAGATGGGGTAGAAATATCCTCTGACCAGAGGCAAGGCTGAGAGAGAATCTGCAGGCTGAGTGGCTCCTGGAATCTTGATGCCCATTGGAAGGCTACTTGTTCCCACAGAAAAACCCTTCACTAGTTACTTCAGAAGTCATCATTGCCTGGAGTCCAGCTAAGGACAGAGGCCTGACATTAAATCTGTTTCCACTGTAGGATCCCCTGTAAGATAGGTGATAGGTACTTCCTGGGCTGCTTCAACCAGCTTTGGTGATGCATTCACCCTAAGGACAGGGGCTATGCCTATTCCTTTCTTTTTATTCCAATACTTGGTCCCAAAATGAAGCCTAAGCTGAGTTCTTTCAAGACTTTGGAGCCATTGCTATCTTCAGGGCCTGCAACATTTGCACACTTCCATACCCTCCTGTGCCTGGATCATGTAGCTCGCATGGCCTGGGACCACTCCTTGAATTCTCTTTGTATCTCTATTGTCTGATGCATATGAAGCATTTCATTCATTCTTAAAGAAAAAAATGAGTGAAAAAATGAATGATGAATCATCTAATTCCCCTATTAGATGTTAATTTAACTTCAGCATTATTCCTATGGGTAGGGGATGATTCCCTGCAGCAGGGATTGTCCCTGAAATTACTAAATATTTTCCACCTTTTCATACCATGGTCACAATGTGACAAATCTATAAGAAAATCCTCTCTTACCTGCTCTTAAACCTGGCCTCACTGTGTGAATCTGAACACAGGTGTTGCTTTTCCCTCATCCTGTTCTATGGATTTCCTACTCTTCTCCCACCAGACATTCATTGTGCCCAGGTTCATACCTAAGGGACACTTGGCATTTCACCTCTCTCCTATTTCCTCTGTTCTGATCTTTCACAACACCTTAACAAATGTCTTCTGCCTGATATCTTTGTCCCAATTTTGTCTAACAATTTCCCCCAGAGCATATGTGATATAATGATGGGCACACTTCTGATTAAACATGTTCTGGTCAACCCAGAAGTCACCTTAGAAATCTACACAGATGTACAGATGGGTAGAGTCCCATGTACATGAATATTGGTGTGTTCCTAGAGGTAGTTTCCTCTAAGGCCCAGTTATTAAATAAGCTAGTTGATCATGCCATCCTTACTTGGTAAAGGATCCAGACACTGGGAGTACTAATGGGTTAGAAACAAGTGGTAGAGACACATTGCATGAGCAGCCCCAACACTGGGAGGCCAACAGAGCTGGTATAAGTGAGGCCTGGGGAAGAGGATCTATCCATGTGAGGCCTACAAATTGGCCTGGATAACTTTCCTCCTTCTGCTCCTCCCTCAATGCACAGTTGGTATAGGCATCAGAGGCCTAGGGCAGACTCCTAACCTGAGTCATTACTCTGCCTTGAAAACCCAAGTCACTGACCTCTACCTCTGCCCTTCACTTTTACGGGTCTGTGCTTGCAGATTCCCTCTCTTTGTCTAGCGAGTATGGTACCTCCTCTTCTCTGTATCCCTGGATCAATGCCCAGACTCACCTGCACTCTGAACAAGTGGTAGAGAAAACACATACTGGTACTGGGAGGACTTGTATCGAAGCTCTGCTACTCAGAGTCAGTGAAACACGTGTGTCCTGAGTTCCTCAATTGAATTTCTAGATGTCTCAACCAATAAAATATATTTGTAAGTTTCTGAGCTCCAGTTTGAGGACAAGGCCAATTATAACTTTCCTGTACATAAATTAGTTCTCTTGTCAGTGAAACAACCAAGTGAGCAATTAAGACAGAACCCTCATCTGTAGAGGTTTCAAGTTTATGTCAATTTACTGTGGTAGTTAAGAACCTCACTGTTTATAAAATAAGACATCAGATTCTGGTTTACACCTTTGGCACAGCATAATTCTCTCCCATTACCCAATTCTCATAGAAACTGTAAAAAGCAAAACAAAAAAATCACGAAAAATTATATTAATGCTAAAAATAATAAAACTGTAAATTATTACCAGTAAAGAAGGTATGGCACAGAAGTTTGAAACCATCAAGAAAATAACCTTTAATATCAGTATATCTCAATATATAAGGACATTTTATTTAAATTATAAACTATACATGTATACATATATATGTAATAAATTTCAGCATTGATATGTGTCTACCCATCAGGCTCAGAAATTGTACTTGCAAATTAGACTTGGAGTTATGTAAATACATTCTATTTAGAACAGTATAATTGAATTAAACATGTAAACATCCCTGATTTCTCTGCAGATTGATATGTAAGGGCTTGCTTGTCTTTTTATTTGCTTTTTGAAAACTACTTAGTCATAGACTTATGTAGACTCTCTATGTGAATAATAGAATTCAGATGTTTTAATCTAAGTGGAAGTAGTAAGAATAAAGTTTTAAAAAGAACTACAGTTATTTTATACCAGATAAAGGTGCCAAAAATATATTGAATAAAAGATAGCCTCTTCAACAAATGGGGCTTGGAAAACTGGAAATCCACAAATAACAAAATAAAACTAAACCCCTATCTCTCTCCATACATAAAACTCAACTCAAAGTGGATCAAGGACCTGGGAATTAAACCAGAGACCCTGGGCTTAATAGAAGAAAAATTAGGCCCAAATATTCATCATATTAGATTAGGCCCCAACTTCCTTAAAAAGACTCCTATATGACAGGAATTAAAACCAAAAATCAATAAATGGAATGGATTTAAACTAAAAAGGCTTCTCAGCAAAAGAAAGAATCAGTAAGGTGAACAGAGAGTCTACAGAATGGTAGCAAATTTTTACCACAAGCACATCAGATAAAGTACTATTCTCTAGAATATATAAAGTACACAAAAACCTTAAAACCAAAAACCAAATAACCCAGTTAACAAATAAACCAAGGAACTGAACAGACGCTTCTCAGAAGGAGATACACAATCAATCAACAAACATATGAGAAAATGTTCAACATATCTAGCAATTAGAGAGATATAAATCAAAACTATTCCAAGATTTTATCTTACTCTTGTCAGAATGGCAGCTATTATGAAAAAAAGACAACAATAAGTATCGGGAAGGATGTGGGGAAAAAGGTACACTGGTACATTGCTGGTAGGACTACAAATTTGTGCAGCCAATATGGGAAACAATATGAAGATTCCTCAAAAAACTGAAAATGGAACCACCATTTGACCCTGCTATTCCTTCCTTGGTCTATAGCCATAGGACTTAAAAGCAGCATTCTACAGGGACACAGACATATCAATGTTTATATCAGCACAATTCACAATAGCTAAATTGTGGAACCAATCCAGATGCCCTTCAGTCGATGAATGGCTAGGAAAACTTGGTTTAAATACAAAATGGAACATTACTCAGGATTAAAATAGAATAAAATCATGGCATTTGCAGGTAAATGGATGGAGTTGGAGAATATAATGCTAAGTGAAGTAAGCCAATCCCCCAAATCCAAAGCAAAATGTTTTCTTTGATATGAGGATGTTGACTCATAATGATGATGGGGGTAGCTAGCTGGAGCAATGGAGAAACTTTCAAATAGGACAAAGGGGAGGTAGAGGATAGGAGGGAGCAAGGTGGTCAGAATGATTGTGGAATGTGTTAGACATCAATATTCTAAGTACATGTATGTATACAGGAATGTTGTGAATATAATTTTTGTACAATCAGAGATATGAAAAATGTGCTGTATATGTGTAATATGAAATGAATTGCATTCTGTTGTTATGTGTAACAAATTAGAACAAATAAATGATTTAATAAAGAAAAATAAATGACTGAAAGAAGAAATAAATGACTCATCTAATTCTCCTATTTTGTTAATTTAACTTCAGCATTATTCCTATGGAAGAGGAATAAATCCCTGAAGCACTAATTGTCTCTGAAATTACTAAATATTTTTCATCTTTTCATATCAATGTCACAATGTAACAAATGTACAACAAAATTCCCTCCTACCATTTCTTCCACCTTGCCTCACTGTGTGAATCTGAAAACAGGTGTTGCATTTCCCACATCTTGTTCTCTGGACTACCTGCTACTGTACCACCTGAGATTTATTAGACCCAAGAGCCACACATAAGAGGTACTTGACATTTCACCTCTTTTCTATTTCCTATGCTCTGATCTTACACTACACACCCACAAATCCTCCGGCAAGATCTCTTTGTCCCTATTTTGTCTTACAAGTTTCCCAGAGCTGATGCTCTAGGATAAGAGAATGATGGCAACAATCCAGGTTAAACATGTTCTGGTCAATGCATAATTCACCTTAGGAATCTAAACTGATGCACAGATGGGCAGAGTCCTATGCACATGGACATTAGTGTGGTCCCAGCAGTTATTTCCCCTAAGCTTCAATTATTGAGTAAGCTAGTTCATCTTGCCACCCTCCCTGGGTCAGGAAATGAGACACTGCAAATACCTGTGGGGTAGATACAGAGGGTAGTGACACATTTGCATGAGCAACCACAACTCTGGAGGCCAATGGAGCTGGTATAAGAGGCCTGGAGTAGTGGAGCTATCAGAGCGAGGCCTAAGAAGGAGCTATGTCTACCATGGCCTGGACTCTTTTCCTACTTCTGCTCTTCTCTAAATACACTGGTAGGTACAGGCCTGAGGGGCTAAGGGCAGACCCCTAGCCCAAGTCGTTTTTCTCTGCCTCAAATACCAGTCACTGTCCCCCCTGTCTCTGCCCTTCATTGTGATGAATCTGTGCTTGCAGGTTCTCTCTCTTTGCTGCACTGACACAGCTGCTGTCCTTCTCTGTATCTCTAGGATCAACAGGCAGACTCAGCAACACTCACCAACAGAGACCTACTGTTGGTAGATTAAAAACATGTACTGGTACTAGCAGGACTTGTATCTGAACACTACTCAGAATAATTTGTATCTGCATCAAACTCAGACAAAGAGCTGGGGCCTGGGTTCCACAATTGAATTTCTGGGTACGAAGATATCTCAACCAATGAGATGTATTTGTAAATCTCTGGCTTCCAGTTTGAGGACAAGGAAAATTATTACTGTCCTGTATATGAAATTAGTATTAATGACAGTAAAACCATATGAGGTAGTGGGACATGTCCCTCATCTGTAGAGGTTCCAAGTTTATGCCACTTTATGGTGGTAGTCAAGAAACCTCACTGTTTATAAAATAACACATCAGATTTATATTAGTGCCACACCACAATTCTCTCCCATTAAATAATGCTCATAAATACTGCAAAATGCAAAACAAAAAAGCCACAACAGCTTATATTAATACTAAAAATAATAATGTTATTAATTACCTTCAGTAAAGACATTATGGCATAGAAATTGCAACCTATCAAGATGATAACCTGTAATATCATTATAAGTCAATATACAACAATAGTTATTTAAGTTATAAACTATGCATAATTGTATAAGTAGTGAAACCTTAGCAGTGATCAGTGTCTCTACCCATCAGGAACCAGAAAATGTAATTGCAAAGTATATACTGAATTTTGCAACTGCATTTAAAACAATATAATTGAGTTAAACATGTAAACATCTCTGATGTTTCTTCAGATTGACATGTAGGGCTTTTTTTTTTTTTTTTTTTTTTTTTTTTTGGTCATGCTGGGGATTGAACCCAGAGTCTTGTGCATGCAAGGCATGCACTCTACCAACTGAGCTATATCCCCACTCCTTTATTTGCTTTTAAAAATCTCCTTAATTTTACACTCATGTAAACTATATATGTGAATAATAGAATTGGGATATTCTGCATCAAGTGGAAGCAGTAAAAATTAAAAGATTTTAAAATAAAGGTTTTATTGCTTGTGTAAAATATTTTTCAGACTTAATTTCAATATTCCAAAGCCTTCGAACATAACAATACAATTGGTTTATTTTACTTTTGTCTTAATATTGAGCCTGGTTGAAAGAATTGCGTGCATTTTAAATCCTCTGTCTCAGTAATCTTAGATCCTGCAAGTGTTTAAATTAATGAAGAAAAGGAGTCTAATGGTAGGCTAATATCCTCATTTAAGTGGTTTATTCTTCCTATGAATAACCAGGATATGCCTGTATCTATGCAGTAATCCACAGATTGGTCTTAGAGAACAGGTGAATTCATGCTACTTGAGCATATGCCATCATTCCTTTTGATTTACACATCACCTTAAGGCACCTGGATTCACAGTGAACATGCCGTTTTGGTATAATATATTTATTTTCACTTAAATGCCTTTGTGGAATATTTAAAGCATTTCATACATTTGTAGCACATTTCATTGTTACTTTAATATGCACCAAGAGATGAGATTTAGTGTTATTTGATTTTATTTAGTGTTATTTAGTGTTATTTCATAATTTAGTGTTATTTTATTTGTTATTCTTGGATATACATTTCAGTAAAGTATATTTTGACATATTATTAATACGTGGGACACAACCCATTATAATTTTGATCCCAATCTTGTGGTTGAATATGATGTGGATCATCAAGCAGGAGAAGCACATGTGTACGCATGTGATTCTTGTCGTGATTCTTGTCTTGATTTAAATCCACGCATTTGGCCCCAAAAACAACAACCACCACCACCACAACAACAAAAACATGATGTGGAGTTATAGTGGTCATTTATTCATATATGAACACAGGGAAGTTATGTCCAATTCATTCTACTATCTTTCCTATTATCATCACCCTCTTTTCCCTTTATTCCCTTTTGTCTAATACAATGAACTTCTATACTTACCCCACCTAAACTAACTTGCAATGGGTTACCATCCACATATCAGAGAGAACAGTTGGCTTTTGGCTTTTGGGGATTGGCTTATTTCACTTAGCATGATAATCTCAAGTTTCATTCATTTACCCACAAATGCCATAATTTCATTCTTCCTTAAGGCTAAATAATATTCTATTGTGTATATGTACCATATTTCTTTATCCATTCATCTGTTGAAAGGTAGCTAGGTTGGTCTCATAGTTTAGTTATTGTGAATTGAGCTACTATAAACATTAATGTGGCTGCATAACTATAGTATGCTGATTTTAATTGAGAAGTAGGATAGCTGTGTCAAATGGTGGCTCCACTCCAAGTGTTCTAAGGAATCTCCAGACTGCTTTCCAGAGTGTTTGCAATGATTTGCAGTTTCACCATCATGTGCTTATTTGTTATCTGCAATTTTTTTCCTGAAACATTGGTAATTTTAATCAGTTTGTTTTATGTTACTGGGTACAGAGAGCTCAAATATTCTGGGTTCATTTTTTGAGAGAAAATTAGAAAAAGCATAATCAAAAAAAAAACATTATATGTGCTGGTGGATTTGAGTACACTCATTAAGAAGAGGAGAATTATATTTCCTGATCTGCAATGGAGTAGGAAAGAATTTTTGTCTTGCTCTTTCTGAATTGAAGGGCAAGTGGAGGTTGACCTGTGGGAAAAATATCTGGAGAAAATTAAGTCATTGCACCTCAGAGAACTATGTGAAAGTGGAAAAATAAATTTTCATTAAAACTACAGAAAAGCATAAGGGGACATACACTGCCTATTCTTCACAGTAGAATAAAGAAATGAAGAAAGAAGGGTGGAAATAGTGATGAAAATTTAATATATTAATGTTTTATAAATTTGAATGGCTTATTAATGCACACATTCTAATACAATTTATTCTAAAATGATTTATCAATCAGAATGTAAGCTATTTTACAAATTTCTATACTATTGCTTTCAGAAATATTAAAAATTCACTGAGATTCTATCTCACTCCAGTCACAATGGCAATTATCAAGAATATAAGCAACACTCAGTTTTGAAGATGTGGGGAAATGTATACTCATACATTGCTGGTGAAACTGAAAATTGGTGCAACTACTCTGGAAAGGTCTATGAAGATTCCTCAGAAACTTGGAATGGAACAACTTAAATGGCTATCCCATTTCTCAGTCTATACCCAAAGGTATTAAAATGTATACTATAATGATGAATCTCTATCAATATCTGTAGCAGTTCCATCTACAGTATCTAAACTATAGAAAGAGGCTAGGTTCCCTTAAATAGATAAATGGATAAAGAAAACATGGTTTGTATACACAATGAACTATTACTCAGCCTTAAAGAGAAGGAATTTGTGGCATTTAAAGATAAATGGATGAAACTGGAGACTGTAATCTTAAGTGAAATAAACCAATCCTAAAAACACAAAGCCTCATTGTTCTCTCTGATATGTGAATGTTAACTCAAAATAAGGGAAAGGGGTGAAGAAGAATAGAAATACTTAGGATTAGGTAAAGAGGAGTGAAGGGAAGGAATGGGGAATAGGAACAGGAAATAGTAGAATGAATCGAACATAATTTCCTGTGTGTGTGTATATATAAACATGACCAATGAAATTATACACCCTATACAACCAGAAAAATGGGAAGTTATACTCCATATAAGTATAATATGTGAAAACATATTCTATTGTCATATATAACCAATAAGAACAAATAAAAAGTAAAATAAAATTTTTTAAAAATTTAGGATTTACTTCCTCAGATGGAAACATGGAACCTTCCTGAGATACACTGAATAATATTGAACAAATATGAACAAAAGCTGACATTCATGTCCGCATACCTGCATATGTCACAGTGACGAGGGAAATGCATTTTCATCCATGAATGAAAATATTCATGAGTTCTGGAATCTGAGTCCTTTCAGGGTGTCCAGTCGCTCTGGCATTCCATGTAACCAATGGTGGCTGAAATGCTACATGGTTGTGACTGACTCATTGTCACAATCCTCATTCTCACTTGCTGACAATAAAGGTTACAAATATGTGAACTGAGAAAACTTAAAAACATGCATATATGTATCTTCTAAATAGCATCAAATGGCTGCTCATAAGGTATTGCAACTGTGTTTCATGCCAAGTCAAAGGTGAAAAGACTATGGGAACAAATTTTTTTGTTGTGGATAAACAAGATGGTACCCACAAAATAATGAAACTAGAAAGTTTATATTCACCTGCTTGATTTTTATCTGAGAAGAATTTATATAAAAAACAACACCTTAGTAATCCTGTTCAGGGAAGAGTCAAGTAAACTGTGCATAAATTCACCATGAGGAGTTTGAAGAATGCAAGAAGGCCTTCCTGAGATAATGAGGAGGCCACACAAGGGGCTAAATGGCTGGGCACCTAGGCAGAGGCAGTGGGTGTTTTGGAGACATAGGATTGTCTCAGGGGTTCTGATCACAATGTAACAAGATGATGTGTATGAACAACAGGGGGCACTGCAGACCAGTCAAGAGGAGTTAGGTAATAACAAGTAATATAGTAAGCCACCTGGCTCTTCCTGAGTTTCTCATGTTATGGCTCACAACTGTGACCTCCCACGTCTCTGACCCAACCCAACTCCACCCCTGCACACCCACTTATAAGAGTTGAACCCAAACCCAATGTATAATCAGAAAACGTGGAGGAAACTAATTTGCATGAATAGAACTTCCCCTTCTCAGAGTTTAATAAAGAGGGCAAGGGAGAAACTTGGGGGAAACTCTGCTCAGGACTGGGAACAGGAAGCAGAGTTCAGGATGACCTTCACCATGGCCTGGTCATATCTCCTCCTCACAGTCCTTGTTCAGTGCACAGGTGACATGATATGGAGGAGGAATAGTGTGTGGGAGTCCTCTGATATATGTCCTGATTATACTCTTTTTTTCTAGACAAAAGTCACTTTCTCTGTGTTTCTCTCACTTCCAGGGTCCTGGGCCCAGTCTGTGCTGACTCAGCCGCCCTCACTTTCTGGGACTCCAGGAGAGAGGGTCACCATTTCCTGCACTGGAAATAGCAACAATATTGGTGGTAATTATGTGCACTGGTACCAACAGCTCCCAGAAACAGCTCCCAAACTCTTCATCTATGGTAATAGTAATCGACACTCAGGGGTCCCTGATCGCTTCTCTGGCTCCAAGTCTGGCAACTCTGCTTCACTGACCATCACTGGACTCCAGCCTGAGGATGAGGCTGTCTATTACTGTCAGTCTTATGATGACAGCCTTGATGTTCCCACAGTGCTCCAGGCTCATGGGGAAGTAATACAAGAACCCCTTTACCATCTGTCAGGAGGGCAAACACCCAGCAGCTTTGCTCAGGCCTGGTCTCTGGCTTTTTCTGCTACCACTACTATAAGCCCAGCTGAATCTATTGGCTTCCCTTTGAGTGAGAAGATTCTTGTCCTCTGCACTCAGAATCATCCACAGCAGCATGTTTCTAGGAAAATGCATCCATAGAAACAGAAATCCCTGCTTCTCATTAGCTTGAGGAGATGAACAGAATGCTGTTGTATCTTTTCTTTGAAGTTCAGCTGATGAGGCAGCCAGTGCATTCCTGGTCTTCTCAGAGTTCTCATTTGATGGGGAATCCTGTGGTTCCACACTCCATTTTTCTTATTTCCATTTATTCTATAACTTTGTCTTCTTCTCCTTAGGCCTCATTGTGTATAAATGTGATTCATGTTTTAGTTAATTTTATATAAGTTTTCTAACAGGCAATATTTAAAAGACAATAAATGCACATAATTGAAAAATGAGAGATTTTTAGATAGTGTCCCACCTTTGGGAACATCAAGACAGTTAGGCCAAGGAATCTGTCCACCAGCCCACAAGCCTGCTTTGCCCTTTTGGAATCCTCCCTTCATCTCTGCTCACAGAATCTCCCAGGAAATCACTGACTTTATTTCTGTGATTATTGGTCAGGTTTTCTCATATATTTAGAAACAACAGAGAATATTTTTTCTTGAATGACCTTTTCAATTTTATAAATACTTTTGGGACCCTTTCACATTTTCTTGAAATTTCACTGATTCTGCTGGGGACATATCATGACCTTTATAATCTCTGGATATTGCTGTGTTGATGCACACTTTTTTATGATCATGTGTGTGTTAAAATTTTATTTTATAACTTTGTAAGTATAGAGAGCAATATAATCTAGCCTTCATTGTATTGATTGCGTTATTGACCTCCTGATATAAGAACTTTCCTCAAAAATTGATAAGAAATTCTATTCCTTTGTTATCTATTCACTGGACTCAACATCTCCTCATGGGGCCTGTGGACATGTCTACCCAGGCCCTTCCCCTCCTCACTTAGTCGAAAAACTGTCCTATTTCAAGGCTTGTGGTGGAACTGAGATAAAAGGCAAGAGGGCTGACATGCTTGGGTTTCAGGGAGTTACTTGCAAGTAGGAGACAATTAGGGGATCAAGTTTCCTGCCTTGTGTGCTCACTCAGAGTTTTGAGGGTGTCTCTTACATTGTCAGAATCTTTGCAAGGAGCTCTGCAACTATAACATGTTTCCTGGAGCCCATCTGATGACAATAATAGTACTAGGAAAATTGTGGTGTCTCCATATACTGATAACATTAGCTAACACATAAGGGAGGCTCAGGACAGGGACAGGCAGTGAAGGTGTGTATTTCTAGCTGCATCCAGGATACAAAAGTTATTTTGGTCCATGTCCTGCCTGAGGAGCCTCCAAATCAGGTTTCTGAAGTCCAGTTAGTCAAGTAAGAAATAAGAACCTTTCATGTTTCCTTCTTAATCTCATGTCAGTTGAGATTCCCAGTAGTTAACCAGTGTCTGACAAACAGTTCATCTTACAAGGACACATGCTGTGACATCTTGAAAGGCATAGATGGCAAGAGCTTGACCTGAAACACTTCTTAGATACTTTCAGGGAATAAAAGTGGATTCTGGTAGTTGCAGCTAAGAGACAAAACACATAAAAAATCCAGGTGATCTGAATGCCACCATGTTTGCTATATTTATATGCTATTATTTCCTTTAAAAGCTATAGAAGGGAATTCAAGGAACATGCATGGGAGCCCAGATTGTCCCTTTCAAATATAGGGAACCATAGTAAATGTTTGAACATTCAAAAAGAAAGGGGTCTTTCACCATGAGATTGGCAGGGTGTGACAGAATTAGCTGCATCTAATGCTTGCTCTGAACAACAAATAGTTGGGGAAAGAAAGCCAAATGAGGAGCCACCCAACCTCCTGTGTACAGAAGAGAAATATTAGAGAAGATAGGTAGCCAGGGAAACGATATCTGGCCATGAGAACCACCAGAGGGTCATTCTCTCAATTCAACAGTAGGTCTATTTATTGTGGGCTGCTTTCCTGATCTATTGGTTAGCATTAAGCTCTCTCACTGCTATGGCCAAAGTTAGATTTCTGGTCAGTGAAATGTTTCTTTTGCCATCTGTGGTGGTGCATGCCTGTAATCTCGGATACTAAGAAGGTTGAGACAGCAAATTGAAGGCAAACTTCAACAACTGAGGTACAACCTGCATCAAAAACAAACAAAATAAAACAAAAACAATAAAATATCACAGAGAAGCCATTCATTTTAATATACAACATGGGACATTGAAGATGTTTCTGATTCTCAATGGTTATGAACATTGCTTTGGTTAGCAACTTAAAGGGTTTCCAGGACTTAGGTGCATATAGGACTCTGAATCACATGTGTGCACAAATAGTGTCATGATTACCAAATTTCCCTTTCCTTTTCAGTGCCAGACACAATTCTCTGCCTCCTTGAAGAGTTCCTTGGCTTGGGGTTCACTTTGCCTGAAAAAGTAGAATCAGGGGAGGCCTGTGGTACATCTGGACAGTAGCATGATAAATTGAACAGCTACTGACCTACTTCTCCCCTGAATGTTTCCTTCTGCATGCTGACAAGAATTATCCCACAAGTGATTGAGTTAGTAACAGAATGAAAATGAACACATGAAGAGAATCACAATTTATCACATGCAGTGCAAAAGGTATGTGAGCAAGAATTTTGTCATGTTACTTCACATCACAGAGTTGCAATTGTGTTTATCCAGAATGACAAAAACTATCAGGTCCAATAACAAAGTAAAATTTCTAAGTCTATGCATCTGAATGATAACAGATAATGTGTTTTCAGTAGGTGACTGAATTAGTATAAACTCCATTTGCTCCACATCAGATTGATTGGCAAGATTAATTAGTAGAGGCAGATGTTAGCAGACATCTGGAAAACTGCTCACCCTGATTATCCATGTGAGAAACAGTGTCCTAACTAATGTGAGGCTCTATTCAGACTGTTACCTACAGTAAATTCTGGTCTTAAGAATATTCTTCTCAATTAAAAGTGTATTCATTGGCAGAGTAGGTTGTATGTTAGGCCAAAAACCAAGTCTTTAGAAATTGAAGAGAAGGGTGTAATTCTAATCTTATTCTAAGAGGCCAGTTATTCTTTCCTGTAAGTTTCACTGACATTGATATATCTACTATAAACAATGTGTCCTATCATGCACACATGACTCTTAGTCAGGAATGCCCTAAAAGCTGGAAGTGGTGGTTCGCACCTGCAAATCCAGCAGCTTGGAGACTGAAGCTGTAGGATCACAAGTTCAAAGCCAGCCTCACCAACACTGAAAGGTCCTAGTCAACTTAGCATATCTCTTCCTATAAAACAAAAAGGGGCTGGGGATGATGCTTAGTGAGTAAGACCCTCTGGGTTCAGTCTCTGACATGCAAAAAGCAAAACAGAAAAAATAGGAAATTCATCCTGAGCTTTGTGTATTTTTGAGTAGTGTGGTCATGAGACCTGGTTGACCATGTGCATAATTGACTTTATCTCAACTCAGGTAGTTTTTTAAAAAAATAAAATTGTCAAGAAAAGATGCTCTAACTTGAAGCATTTTCTCTTTCTTTTTTCTTTTTGACCTTTTTTCTGGTCTAAACTTTAGGTCCAGGGAATTCTTCCAAAATTCATGTCACAACCTGGGCATGTCTTTTTCTTCTCTTTACTCAGTCTAGTAATATGTATATATTAGATATATCTAAAATCATTTTCAACTTAAGCCTTCTCTACATCCAATGAGAATCTTAAAATCAATAACCCTATCAGCAAGTTTGATCATAAAAACAATTTCTTTACACATTGAAAACACTCATGAATGATGTTCCATCTTTGTTAATTTTTCTATTGATAACTTCCATTGATGAATGAATGAACTGGATCCTTGAAGGGAGAAATTAGAATAGAGGAAGTAGATCCAAGAGAGAGAGAAAATGAGAGCATGGGCAGGTACTGTGGAATGGCATCAAACGAAAGATGGTATTATGTGCAAGGACCAACATATCACAGTAAATTCCAATTCTATTAATTATTTTATTGCACCAATTAATTAAAAACAGGAATGATACCAGTTGTGTAGAGAAACAATCTTTGGGGTGGGTGAGTGGAAGGAAAGGGAGAATACTGGGGAATGAAAATTGATAAAATTATGTTTCATGTATGTATGAATGTTGGTTTGGTTGATCTGATGATTAAAATAATAAAACAATGAAGCAAAATGAACACAAGTATGTTATAATAAAGAAAACTCAGATAAAATTAAGATCATGCAAAACTAAAATCAGATTGTACACAACTGGGAATGATTTCAACAAAGAGACAAAAACAGATAAATAGATATAAACAGGGATGCTCAAAGAAAACTCAAATAATGAATGTGAGACAATGGAAATGTCATACAAACAATTCAACACTTCTTTATCCAATGAGACCTTGTAGCTTAAGACCAAAATGCCGCCATGGGGCACTATGTATATTTGTAGAAAACTAGTAGAAACTCAAGTGGTTCAGCTTTATTGGATCATGAACATTTGCTCAGAGGACCATGCACAGTGCTAAAGCAGCTGCTTCCTCCCAAGGGGAAAATCCACAACACACAGCCACCCTAGGTTTACCTCTGAAAATGTAAGTGCTCTGGAAGTTGATGTTAAATGTCTCATTTTCAGTTAATACACCACACAAATATGTCTCCTTCAGCAGGCAATTCAGTAATAAATTATGGGCCATCAGTAAGTCTGGTCTAAACGTTAAGTCCAGGAAATCCTTCCAAAATGCATACCACAGCCTGGGCATGTCACCTTCTCCTCCTTACTCAGTGTTCAGGATGATAAAGACTTTGAATTCCAGCCATTGTAGCAGCATTCTGTTGTCCTTCCTCATTCTAGACATGTTTTCTTGAGGTTTTAGGGTCCACTCACTGACCACTTGGTCTGGAGGGATAGTTACAGTTTTGGTCCCAATGATTACTTCTCATACTGGTTGCAGCAGAAGTCTAGCCAAGTGCCCAGGACCCTGATTTGAATGAAAAACAAGAGACCCTCTTGGTCACCTTCCTGGTTTTCAGGATTCTTTGCTATGGGCAAAGCTTCTGAACCTCTCAAATGTTCAGCTTGAGGGTGAAACAGGTTCAATGTGTGATACATTATAGTGATGCTCAGAACAGTGAGACCCAGATGAGGAACAGAGATCTACACCTGCATTGACTTAGGCTAGATAGAAATATGACCACAGGATATGGGGATTATAAGAACAGACATTGACCACTCTGGCAGCCCAATGATGAGTGTCCATAGAGACAGGTTTAGGAAGGGGCTGGTAAGTTTCTGTTTCTATAGGAGTCCAAAATGGAGGATATCTGCCAATTGTTTGTGAGGAAATATTCCACAAATATGTATTCAATTATCTGAACTCCTCATGGGCCAAAGCAGTGCTCATCTCTCTTAGCCTTATCACTTGAGGCCACAACCTGAAGATATTAGTTAATTAATAAACATGCTGCATGAATGATTAATTAGAAATGCATACATAATAAACAGCCAGCATTAGCTGATAAAATGTTTTCAGAATTATTTTACTCTTTACTCCTTCATTGAATAGGGGTTCCAGGGTTCTATGCCCAGATCTTCTCTCTTCTCAGCATCCACATTCCTCATTAGTGACTGTGCTCACATTTTCTGGACTTCATCTTGAACAATGAGGTGACAGCATGCTGCTAGACAAAATTACAGTGAACTCTCTCTAAAAAATAAGTCTAAATATCTGACACTTTAACAAGTATTTAATTCTCTCATGGATAGAGAAAACATCTAATTGCTCTATTTTCCATTGTATTGAATAGTGATAGAACCTTTTGGTTATTCAAAGAAGAAATGTACAGTTCCTAATATATTCCTCCTTTTTCACCTGACATGTCCTTGCAATTTATGGGTTATGAAGATTCTTTGAATGGAGATCTGATTAATCTCTTCACCCCTTCTTGCTTTCTTAGTGTTTCTGCATGGAAAAATTAATTTCTTAAGAAATCTTCTGAGAATCTCTAGCACTGTAGTATAATATGTCCTATGATATATGAAATTTAAACATATAATTTGTTTGTATATATAATTGTAGGAGATTCAACCCAGGCTCCAAATGCAAAGCAAGCACTTTATCACTGTGCAATAATTCCAGCCACCCTTACTCAAATTTTTTTGTGTTGCTGGGGATTGAACCCAGGGCCTTGTGCATGCGAGGGGAGCACTCTATTAACATTCTCATTCAATTTTATAGACTCAACTCAAGGTACAGTTCTTCAAATAAGACCCTTTAATAACCCAAATAGTGAGTTTCATTTGTTCAGAGTTTAAACTTTGGTAGAACTTATCACATTCACAACATTGTGTTCTTTCTTTCTTGTATTGCATAATTCTAAAATGACAAACAGCATACTAATATTGATGAAATTTTGCTTATGTGCAACTTATCACACAGGCATTCATGGCAAAGCAATGTATCCATTGGTGGTAGCAAATTCTGTGGCATTCAGCTGTGAGAACCCTAAAGATTGACCTGTGATTAGAAGGTGGTGAAGAAGAGCTGTGCAGGAACTTGCACTGTGTTTCTCAGAGATAGCTGCACCCCACTAGTCTCAGATCTAGTAGAGGCTGAGGTGCCTCCTTTGCTCCCCAGAGTGATCTTCAACCTGGTGGTTTCAGGGCCTGTTGATGGCTCCTGAGCAGGATTATGTGCAAGATTTCCATAGCTGCTCTGTCTATGACATTTCCAGTGGTAAAACTCAGAATGGGCATCTCCCTCAGCATCCTTTATCCTCAGATTCTCTAAGACTCATGAATCAGAGATCAGATGTACTCTGAGAAAGCAGAAAGGGAGGCATTTCATTTACAAGAACTACCAGTTTTTTTTTTCACCTGAGGGCAGCAGAGAGGATCAGACAAGCCTGGGTTAGCAGAGTCCCTCTATGGGGATCAAGTACCAGTCTATGGTTTCCTGTACCCTCATTCCTCTTGCTACTCTCTCATTACACAGGTAGGACAGGTCTCAGAGACTCAGGACAGCAATTCTTCTGGTTCAGATGACCAGTATCTTAAATACGGTTCCCACTCCAGCCAAATGATTTGTCTGTGTTGTCATGTTTTCTTCCCAGACTCTGCTGACTCAGTCACCATTCCATTCTGCACCTCCAGACGCATCATTCAGACTCATCTGCACCCTGAGCAATGTCTTCAGTGTGCTGAAAAAAGGATATAGTGGTACTAGCACAAGATGGAAAACCATTCTAGATTTTCTCTGAGATACTACTGAGATTTGTATAATCTCCTTGGCTCTGGGGTTTCTAGCCTCTTCTCTGTATTCAAAGATGTGCAAACCAATTTGCTCATTTTCTGGGCTGCAGCCTGAGGATGAAACTGACTATTACTGTGTCATTGGCCACAATAATGTTTTTCACAGGGACATAGGCAGATGGAGAAGTGGTACAAAAAAATTAGCCTGCTGAGGTTTATAGACTATGCCTCTTCACCAACTTTAAATTAATATGCTTATATACTAAATATATATTTAAGTATATTCTGGGTCAAAATATCTGCCCATTAAATTTTCTAATCAGTGTTTCTGAAATCTCAGGAAAACTGAAAATAACTAAACACCAAAATCACCCCCCCCAAAAAATGACAACAAAATTATATATGATAATATCCAAGCTTTACCTTGTGATAAATATGGTGATCCTATTTTATAAGCAGAGCCTATAGAGTTAGATTTTTTCCTCTGGAACAAAAAGCAAATCTTCTTTCTTCTTGGCTAGGAAACAGAGACCGTTCTAGCAGGTGGAAAATCCTTCACAACATGAGTTCTGATCTTCAAAGATTCATAGAAGATGACACTTCATATGTCTGTGGTTTTTTGTGGCCTGGGCTGTAAAAGGCTGTCAGGAATTGAGTCACTAAGATGTGAAATACTTTGTGAGGATAGAGGTATCAGAAAAGTTTCAAGCACAGTGTTGGCCTGGCTTCCTTGTGGATATCTGCATCTTCAGTTTTGATGTCAAGGAAAGAATGTTAGGCATTGGGGTAGGGAAGTGATAAGGAATTTAGGAATGAAACCA
Source organism: Ictidomys tridecemlineatus (assembly GCF_052094955.1). Lineage (NCBI taxonomy): Eukaryota > Metazoa > Chordata > Mammalia > Rodentia > Sciuridae > Ictidomys > Ictidomys tridecemlineatus. The sequence goes on along the minus strand of NC_135478.1, from coordinate 110,922,438 downwards.
ACAAACTTTCTTGAGGGACACCACTGAATGAAAGTGAGGATCTATCATTGATTAGAAAACTCTGGGAGTCCTCCTGGGAAGTTGAGTGAAGTAAGTCCCTAGTATGACACTCTTCTCCATGTGACCACACTCAGAATGATGTTGACCTTCATAGTTAGAGTTTTTCTGAGTTCATTGGAACTGACTTCTGTGCTTCTCTCTTCTAATACCCACTGTGGATTTTCAACATTCCAGTTTTTAGTAGAGGACTATGGATCTTCAGAGAGCAGAAATTCTTATAGTTGTGTAATAGTTGTTTATATGTATTATAAATGTAACTTATATAATGTGCCTCAGAACCTGAAGTTGTATTGTTTTACACAGAGAGCAAAAGAAATATTGGAAGTTACTGTGGCAATTGGTACCCAGGATTTCCTATGAGAAGTCCTATATCTGTGACCTCAGATATAAGTGATCAGTCATCAAGGATTCAGTCCTAAACTGGGGCCAAGATTTGCCAGTAGGACCCCCTTGAGTACCTCTAGCTTCCAACCTGAAAAACAGAATGAAAATCAGGCCGATTATCACTTTCCTCCCTCTGCCCCAAACACACTCTTTCTCTTATTCACATTTGGCTACATTATCAATGCCATAAAGATCTCCAATTTTAGTTGATTTGAGAAAAAATCACCACTCTTCCTGTGTGCCTCATAATTGCTCTATGAACAACACACACTCCTGTTTGGATTCTGCAACTCCCTTCATTTCTATTGATTGTTTCCCAGGCTGGGCTCATCTTCCTTGAGATCTGAAATCATAGGGAAGCTGTGCTTCATTTTCTCTTCAGATTATACTCTAGTGTGACTTTAGATTTCCTAATGAAGAATAAACCCTTTCCACTAAGGCATAGCTCTGTGGCCACTACCATACTCATTTTTCCTTTTTAGGCTTCACAAGTTACACTCTTCCCTAAATAATCTTAATGTGAAATGATGTTGGATAAATATCAGGATATTTTGTCCTTGACTTTATAAATGTGCCCAACTTTTCAATCCATGGAGCACTAAGAAAATGAATCTAATTAGAAACACTTCCTCTGATATAAAAACTAACAACAGTTGCTTAATTGAGAAGTTGTAGGAGCACTATAACAACAGTAATTTATATTTATATAATTTACATAATTACATATAATTTATACTATATATATATATAGATAGATATACCAATGTTATTTCATATCAATACTCATAATGAAAAAATATATAAAACTAGAATAAGATAACTTACATTATATCAGAGTCAAAAGGAAATTGGTTTTGTCAGGTAGACATTCAAGGGCAAATTAGAGCACAGAGAAACAAGTCAAAGCAGAGAACATTCATTCCCTGATAATATGTTTTATTGTTTATTCAAAACATTATGAAGCTCTTGATATATAATATTTCATACATTTGATTCAAGTGGGTTGGGAACTCCCATTTTTACCCCAAATACAGATTGCAAAATCACATCGGTTACACATCCACATTTTTACATATTGCCATACTAGTGTATGTTGTATTCTGCTGCTTTTCCTATCCTCTACTATCCCCCCTCCCCTCCCCTCCCATCTTCTCTCTCTACCTCATCTGCTGTAATTCAATTCTCTCCCTTGTTTTTTCCCCTTTTCCCTCACAACCTCTTATATGTAATTTTGTATAACAATGAGGGTCTGCTTCCATTTTCATGCAATTTCCCTTCTCTCTCCCTTTCCCTCCCACCTCTCATCTCTGTTTAATGTTAATCTTTTCCTCATGCTCTTCCTCCCTGCTCTGTTCTTAGTTGCTCTCCTTATATCAAAGAAGACATTTGGCATTTGTTTTTTAGGGATTGGCTAGCTCTAATGCCATCCATTTCCCTGCAAATTCCATGATTTTGTCATTTTTTAGTGCTATGTAATACTCCATTGTGTATAAATGCCACATTTTTTAATCCATTCATCTAATGAAGGGCATCTAGGTTGGTTCCGTAGTCTAGCTATTGTGAATTGTGCTGCTATGAACATCAATGTGGCAGTATCCCTATAGTACGCTCTTTTAAGGTCTTCAGGGACATTCCCCGATAATATTATATTCTCATAGGACAAAGAAACATCTGCATCAACTGCATGCAGAGTGGGGTGAGAACACAAAAGGAGACTCTCGGAAAAGCAGCAACCTGAAATTAAGTAAACCTGTAAAAGGAACAAAGGCAGCATTACTATGACTTGTGACCTCTCCTGAACTTAGGCTTTAAATGTTGTTCAAAAGATTTGTAGACTGGAAAAGACCCAAAGTACCTGGCTAAAGCATAGTCAAATAAATACCAGATAATTCTGAAATATGTGGTATCATAAACAGTGCATTTAGAGTTCTGGAGACCATTAGAAAATGAAAAAACAAAATTAAAAAAAAAGGTCTCAGCACTAAATACCAGAGTCGTTTTACTCTTAGGGAAATAAAATCAGAAAGGTCCATTTACTCTAATCAGGTTAACCTTCCACAATCTCTGCCAGGATATGACAGGGGGTTGAAGACCCAGGATCAGAGGCCAGCAGAGGTGAAGTTGCATTATGCATGAAAGGTTAGAGCTCTGCACCAGACCACTCTTGTGCAGAAAAAGTCCTCATCAAATTGTGACTTTCCTGCCCCTGGATCCCCAAGAGCCACATGAGCATTGGGATCTGACCCACACCCTTGCTTCCTATTTCATATTCCCATCCCCTCATGAATGGATCATTTAGGACTGTTTTCTATGCAAGATGGAAAGATGGTCACAGAGCAGGATGCAATTTAGATAAAGAAGCAAGCTAGAAGACTGGAGAGAAAATGAAAAGCAATCAGGCAAGAGTAGATATCAATGCTGAAAATAAGAAAAATCAGTGAGTCCATTTAATTTACAAACACAAATACAAAAATTTCTCGTTTTGAGTATTAGTTGACTTTGTTTTATTAAAACAACATAGACAGCATGTACATATAAAGTAAAGAGAGGTTTATTTTGGTTCATGAATATGGTGGTTTTAGCCTGGAATGGGTTGCCACATTTGTTTAAGACAATGGTAAAGTTATGATAAAATGGGTAAGTTTGAGCCAAGTGAATGGTCATATTTTAAGCTGGGAAGTTGAGAGAGAGAGAGAGAGAGAGGAGAAAGAGAGAGAGAGAGAGAGAGAGAGAGAGAGAGAGAGAGAGAGAGAGAGAGAGAGAGACTGAGAGAGAGAGGAGGATGGGGATGTGGGGGAGAGAGACAGGGTGTTATATATCCACCATATTTGTGGACATATCTCTAAAGAACTAAGGCTTTATCACAAGACCCTACCTACTCTCACAATGTACTATCATCTGGTAGTACTTCTTGGTACTACCACCCTGGGAGGAAGCCTGTACATATGGACCTTTGGCAGACACTCAAATTCCACCCACAGTGTAGCAGTATGTTAGGAAGCAGAATTTATGTTAAATTGAGAAAGACTTACATTGTCCAAAAGAAAGAATTTGGACTGAAAATAGGACTTTTCCTCTGTGTGTGTGTGTATTAAGTCTATGAAAGATGCTGAACATTGATTTTGAATGGTGAGCAAGTACAAGAGATATGAGATAATGTCAGATGTCTCAATCATGGAGATAGCCTCTAAGTTCTCAGAAGTGATACTTGAGTCACTGTAGGGTAGAAAGATGGAATCACAGGACCACCTCAATTGGACTTCAATGGGACTAATAAATACACTGTGGATTCCCACCATGTGCTGCATATATCAATATGGTCCTTCAGGGATAAAATTCAGAGCCCAAATTAAACACTTATGTATCACTTGTACATATAAGGAAGCTGCTTTTGCTTTGCTAACATGAGCTCCTGGTACTGTTGGATCTTATTTGTTCCTAGGTTTCCTATTCTTCATTTGATCTTTAGCTCTTTATTGCTAAGTGAATATCACAGGAGAAAAACTGTTGATTCATATTTCCTTGAGAATGTCTGAGGGAATTTCAGAAGTAGCTTGGGTCTCACTGTAGAGGTTAAGATTATTTGCTGATCACTGTGATTTCTTAATTCATCTGTATTAAATATGTGATAAATATGGTAACACATTGCTTTTTGTGTTTTTATATTGCATCTTAATAATTTGTAATTTTTTTCAGTGAGTTTTAATATAAATGATAAAATTGATATTATTAAGGTTTTTATGTATTAAAAGTAGCATTTTGTTTCTTTTTTCACTTAAATTTCAGATTGTTCTCTTTATCTTTGTATTACAAGCATAAACAATCTGGCTTTCTATCAGACATTTTTGACTATTGGACATAGCAAACTTTAATGTGAATCATTATTTCTAATATGAGTGGATCTCTTAGAACACTCCCCCCAAAATCACGAATGATTTGGAAGGAAACAATAATAACAATGAAAATATAATAAAATAATTATGAACAATTTAGAAATTCTATTTTAGTTTGTAGTTATGACCTCCATTTTTTTCAAAAGAAAACCTTATTTCACAAAGGAACTGAATGTGTTTCATTTCTGAACACCCAGTTTTATTCACTAGCATTTCTAATCATCTTCAAATGTGAAAGTGTCTTAAAATGGTAGAGACATTCACATTAATTTATTCAGAAATAGTCTTCATTTTATTTTCAAGTTTGTTTAACATGTTTTTTTTCTTAGTTTTGATGCTGGGAAGAATATCATACTTTATCTCAAATTTGTGTGCCTGTGTTAAAGCTGTATAATTGACAACTTCACAGAGTGTAGGCAGATGGCATCCTAAGCCTTGTGCTGCTGCTGTCTGTGTGTACAATCTCAACACGGGACTCCACTGAGGCTGCTTGGACTGTTTCTACACTCAGTCAGTGGAGAACCCTGTCTCTGGAACTGGTCATGGATTTCCCCACAAAACTAGCTCTAGAGTGTCAAAATGGGATCTATGCTGCAGAAGAAGGACCTGAATGTGATAGACATCATTATTCAAAGTACATCTATGAAGACACGAATTGGTGTCAACATACTTCATATACAACCAGAGATATAAAAAATTGTGCTGTATATGTGACATAAGAATTGTAATTCATTTGGCTATAATTTAATTTTTTAAAAAATCAATTAAAAAGGGCCTGACAGTTAACTCAAGAGGGAACAAAACTCTTACTGGAGAGAAAAGATATATTCACCAGAAAGGTTTGGGTTTGCAATAAAATAGATGAACTAGGTAGCCCTGGAGAATTTATCCTTGTTTTTTTTTTTTTTTTTTTTTTTTTTTTTTTTAAAGAGAGAGTGAGAGACAGAGGGGGACAGAGAGAGAGAGAGAGAGAATTTTAACATTTATTCATTTTTTCTTAGTTCTTGGTGGACACAACATCTTTGTTGGTATGTGGTGCTGCTGAGGATTGAACCCGGGCCGCACGCATGCTAGGCGAGCGCGCTACCGCTTGAGCCACATCCCCAGCCCCTTATCCTTGTTTTTATTCCATCTCTGACTTTGAAGAGATGAAATTTGTGGCTGGGTTGAAGAAGTGTGAGGAAGCTGACCTTGTGAAAGGCATTGCTATGGGAAGAGGATGAATCCCTGTATTATAGTTAAAGTTTCATCCTGGGGTTTCATCAACTGATTTCCAGACAACTCACTTACAATCAATCAAGCCTTTATTGAAGCACAATGGTGGCGACTGACCAGAAAATAAAGGTGTTCCCTTATCAGTCCCAAACAATTGCAAGGGTGCTCCATATAAGCCTGAAAACTGCATAAGGGATGTTTTGGGATCCATCTAATGCAAATGCAAGCAAGCCAAGTTACAGAAGTGGGAGAGTGCAGTCAGGTGGAGGGATGCTTAGCCAATCCAATCACAGTTAGCTCAGTCACCCCAGTTATAGAAACAGAGCCCTGTTACTCTAGTTACAGAAACAATGTTCCATTAGGTAGTTCCGATTTCTTACAGGTTTCTATATCAAAAGGAGAAGAACATCTTGCCCTGATAATGACCATTCTACTTGGCATGGTTGTTTTACAGAATGGAGTCACAAAAAATTGGAGTTACATTTGCTTTTATTATCACACCTGCAGAACTTTTTTTGTCTCTAAAATTACTAAATATTTTCCACCTTTTGATACTACAGTGTGAAAAATATGCAACAGAATCCCCTCCAACCTGCTCTTCCACCTGGCCTCAGCTCTGTGAATCTGAACACAGGTGTTGCCTTTCCCAGATATTGTTCTCTGGACTACCTGCTCCTCTCCCACCTGAGGTTCATTAGGCCCAGGAGACACACATTGGGCCCAGGAGTCACACATAAGAGGCACTTGACATTTCACTGGTTTCCTATTTTTTCTGCTCTCATCTTAAACAAGAGACTCAGTAAGTCCCACACCCAGATCTCTTTGTCCCTATTTTGATTATAATTTCCCCAGAGCTGATGCTCTAAATAAGACATAATGATGTGCATGGTGCAGATTAAACATGTTCTGGTCAATCCAGAGTGACTTTAAGAATATAAACTGATGTACAGATGGGCAGAGTCCCAAGTACATGGACATTGGTTTGGTCCCAGTAGTTTTTTTTCCCTAATCTTTAATTATTGAGTAAGCTAGTTGATCATGCCACCCTCCCTGGGTCAGAGACCTAGAAACTGCCAGTACCCACGGGGTAGAGAGGGGTAGGCACACATTTTCATGAGCAGCCCCAACTCTGGGAGGCCAATGGACTGGTATAAGAGACCTGGGACAATGGAGCTATCAGAGTTAGACCTAAGAAGGAGCTGTGTCCCCCATAGACTGGAATCTGTTCCAGCTTCTGGTTTTCTCTGACTGCACAGGTAGGTATAGGCCTGAGAGGCCAAGGGCAGACCCCTAACCTGAGTCATTACCCTCCTCCTCAAATACCCAAGTCACTGACCCCTGCCTCTGTCATTCACTGTTATGGGTCTGTGCTTGCAGGTTCCTTCTCTTTGCCTGTGCTGACACAGCCATTTCCCTTCTTTGCATCCCTAGGATCAGCAGATAGACTTACCAGCACTCTGAACGGAAACCTACTGTTGGTAGAAAAAAAATGTAGTGGTACTAGCAGGACTTGTATCTGAGCACTACTCAAACTTGTATCTGAGTCAGACTCAGACAAACAGCTGGGGCCTGGGTTCCCCAATTGAATTTTTGGGTACAAAGATGTCTCAATCAATGAAGTGTATTTGTAAATCTCTGGCTTCCAGTATGAGGACAAGAACAATTATTACTGACCTGTATATAAAATTAGTGCTTATAACAGGAAAACCATATGAGGAAGCAGGACATGTTACTCATCTGTAGAGCTTCCAAGTGGTCAAAAACCTCACTATAAAATAAGACTTCAGATTCTGGTTTTCATTAGTGGTACAGCATAATTCTACCCTATTACACAAATCTCATAGGAATTGCAAAATGCAAAACAAAAGAGTCACAATTTATGTTAATACTAAAAATAATAAAATTATCAATTATCACCAGTAAAGAAGGTATGACATAGAAGTTGAAACCCATCAACATGATAACGTGTAATATCATTATCAGTCAAAATTCAACAATAATTTATTTAAATTATAAACTATGCATAATTGTATATGTAATAAAATTTTAGCAGTGATAAATGTCTCTATCCATCATGACTCAGCCATTGTAATTGCATATTATACACTGAATTCTGTAACTGCATTTTCTTTAAAACAATATCATTGAGTTAAACATGTAAACATCCCTGATGTCTCTACAGATAGACATATAAGCGCTATTTTATTTTTTCTTTTTATTTGATTTTTTTTAACTTCTTAATTTTAGACTCATGTAAACTACACATATGAATAATAGAATTGAGATGTTCAGCTTCAAGTGGAAGCAGTAAAAATTAAAAGATTTTAAAATAATTTTTTGGTCCATATAAAATGTTGTCCGAACTTAATTTCAAATTTCAATATTCCAAAGCCTTAGAACATAACATTAAAATTGGTTCATTTTTTTCATCATAATATCAAGCCTAATTGAATGAATACTGTGCATTTAAAATCCTCTGTTTCAGTAATCTTAGATCCTTGTGTTTAAATTAATGAAGAAAAGGAGTCTATTGGTATACTAATATCCTCATTTAAGTGATTTATTCTTCATGTGAATAACCAGGATATGCCTGCATCTATATAATAATCCACAGATTGGCCTTAGTGAACAAGTGAACTCATGCTAGGTTAGCATATGTTATCATTCCTTTTGATTTACACATCAACTTAAGGCATGTGGAATCACAGTAAATGTGCAGTTTTGGTAGAATATGTTTATTTTCACTTCAATGCCTTTGTGGAATAGTAAACCATCCCATAGATGTGTAGCACATTTCATTGTTACTTTAATATGCACAGATAGATGAGATTTAGTGTTATTTCATATGTTTATTTTCTTCTTTTAAAATTTGTTGTTTTTAGATGTATATGACTGTAAACTGTATTTTGACATATTATTCATACATTGGGCAAAACTCATTATAATTTTGATCCTATTCTTGGAGGTGAACATGATGTTGTCATCTATTTATATAGTTGTTATAGTTGTCATCTATTTCTATATTTTACACAGGGAATTTATGTCCAATTCATTCTGCTGACTTCCCTATTCTCAACCCCCCTTTTTTACCTTCATTCCCCTTTGTCTAATATAATGAACTTCTAAATTTACCCCACCTACTATAACTTGCTATGGTTTTTCATCCACATATCAGAGAGAACATTCAACCTTTGCCTTTTTGGGACTGGTTTATTTCACTTAGGCTGATAGTCACAAGTTTCATCTATTTACCCACAAATGCCATAATTTCTTTCTTCTTTAAGGCTAAATAATATTCCGTTGTGCATATGTACCACATTTCTTTATTCATTCATCTATTAAAGGGAAGCTAGGTTGGTCACATAGTTTAACTACTGTGAATTGAGCTGCTGTAAACTTTGATGTGGCTGCAACACTGTAGTATGCTAATTTTAACTGAGAAGTGGAATAACTGGGTCAAATAGTGGTTCCACTCCAAGTGTTCTGAGGAATCTCCAGGCTGCTTTCTGGTATGGTTGCAATGATTTACAGTTCCACTATTATGTTCTTATTTGGTTCTGCAATTTTCTTCCTAAAACATTGGTAATTTTATACAGTTTGTTTTATGTTGCTGGGTGTAAAAATTTTAAATATTCTGGGTTCATTTTTTGAGATAAAATTAGACAAAAGATAATCAAAAGAAAACTCCATGTGCTGGTGGATTTGGGTACACTCATGGAGAAGAGGAGAATTATATTTCCTGATCTGCAATGGAGTAGGGAAGAATTTTTGTCTTGCTTTTTCTGAATTGAAAGACAAGTGGAGCTTGATCTGTGGAAAAAAAGAATCTGCAAGAAACCAACAGTCTTTGCACTTAAGAGAACTATATGAAGGTGGAAATAAATTTTCATTAAAACTACAGAAAAGCACAAGGGGACACGCACTTCCTATTCATCACAGGTAGAAGAAAGAAGGAAGAAAGTAATAAAGGAGGGAGGGCAAAAATAGTGATGAAAATTTAATATATTAAAGTTTTATAAATTTGAATGGCTTAATAATGCACACATTCTAATATAATTTATTGTAAAATAATCTATTAATCAGAAAATGTAAGTTAGTTTTCAAATTTCTATACTAATATAAAAATATTAAATTACACAATGTACACAATTTATCTTATGAGAAATAAATATAATTGCTTGATTTTTAATTCTTTATTTAATTACAAATTGTGCTGGATTTGAAAAGGAGTAACCTACTTTGAAGTGAGTTATGTTTCTAAGTATGGAAGATTCTAGTCTGTAGAATGGCACTTGTTGACTATCATTGGATCTGGAATTGTGAAAATTATGAAAAAATATTCAACATTTATAGCAGTTTGAGAAATTCAAATTAAAACTACACTGAGATTTCATTTCACTCCAGTTACAATGGCAATTATCAAGAATACAAGCAATAATCAATATTGATGAGGATGTGGGGGAAATGTACACTCATACATTGCTGGTGGAATTACAATTTGGTACAATTACTCTGGAAACCTATATGGAGATTTCTCAGAAAACTTGGAATGGAACCACCATTTGACCCAAGTAGCCTACTCCTTGGTTTAAACACAAAGGTCTTAAAATCAGAATACTATAAAGAGGCAGCTATATCAATTTTTACAGCAGTTCAATTCATAACTTCTAAACAATGAAAACAGCACAGTTGGCCTTAAAAAGATAAGTGGATAAAGAAAATGTGATATATGTATATATATATATATATATATATATATCACAATAGAATATTACTCAGCCATAAAGAGAAGGAATTTGTGGCATTTACAGATAAGTGGATGAAACTGGAGACTATCATCTTAAGTAAAATAAGCCAATCCTAAAAAACACAAAGCCTAAAAACAATGGTCCTCTCTGATATGTGAATGCTAACCCAAAATAAGGGCAAGAGGAGAGAAAAATTAGAAATACATAGGAATAGATAAAGGGGAATGTGTCACGACCCCCTTGCCCGCAAGGAAGACGCAACTCAGGAATCTTCTTTCAGCAGTTTATTCAGGCCCTTGATAGTCTTCTAATAATTCTTCTAATACCCGGAATAATAATTGGATGCCCCTCCCAGCCTTAATAAAGCACCTCGAACCCCAATGCAAAGCTGCCACGTGTACCCTTCTCACAGGGTGCTAGAAAATGACACGCCAACTTTCTCTGATAAGGAGCTGGGAACACGCCAACTCTCTTTGATATGGAGTTGTCCTTCACAGACCACAACGGAGCCAGCGCCATCATGTAATGGCGACCACAGTCCGCAGGAACGGCTCACCACAGGAATGAAGGGAAGGAATGGGGAATGGGAATAGGAAAGATTTAGAAAGAATTGGCCATAGTGTTATATGTGTGTATATAAACACATGACCAATTTAATTATACATCCTGTGCAACCAGAAGAATGTGAAATTATACGACATATATGTATAATATGTGAAAATACATGCTATTGTCATCTATAACCAATAAGAATAAATAAAAGGTAAAATAAAGATTTAAAAAATCAGAAATCAGAATATGATTTACTTCCTAAGTTGGAAACATGGAACTCTCCTGAGATACACTGAATCATATTGAATAAATATGAAGAAAAGCTGATATTCATGCCCAGACTGCCTGCATATTTCCCAGTGATGAGGAAAATGCATTTTCTTCCATGACTGGAAACATTCATGAGTCCTGTAATCTGAGTCCTTTAAGGGTCTCCAGCCTCTTTGGCATTTCATGTAGGCAAAGGTGACTGAAATGCTACATGGTTGTGACTGACTCATAGTCACAACCATCATTCTCACTGGTTGACAATAAGGGTTACAAGTAAGCAAACTGAGAAATCATGCATTAAAGTATCTTCTAAAGAGCATCAAATGGCTTCTCATAAGATTTTGCAACTGGATTCCTTGCCAAGACAAAGGTGAAAGTACTATTGGAACAAAATTTTTGTGTTGTGGATAAACTTAGATGGTACTCACAAGATAACAAAACCAGAAGCTTATGTTCACCTACTTAGTCCTGATCTGAGAAGAATTTATATCAAAGACACTATCTTAGTCCTGTCGAAAGAAGAGTCAAGTGAACTATGCAGCAGTTAGGGTGACATATATGAACAATAGGGGCACTGCAGAACAGTTAAGAGGGCACTGCAGAACAGTTAATTTAATTACTTAACAGTTAACAGTTAACAGTTAAGTAATTAAATTACTTGTCAGGAAGTAACAAGTAATTTAATAAGCCATCTGGCTCTGCAAGAGGCTCTCTTGTTAAGGCTAACAGCTGTGACCTCCCACACCCTTGAGAAAACCCAACTTCACCCCTGCATACCCACTTGGCATCTTTATGTATAGGAGGTGAGCCAGGGCCCAGAGAGCAATCAGAAAACTAATTTGCATGGATAGAACTTCCCCTTCTTAGAGTATAAATAGGGCAAGGGAGACACTTGGGGAAACCTCTACTCAGGATTGGAAACAGGAGATAGAGCTCAGAATAATCTTCACCATGGCCTGGTCCTGTTTCCTCCTCACATTCTTTGTTCAGTGCTCAGGTGACATGATATGGAGGAGGAATAAGGTGTGGGAGTTCTCTTATGTGGGCTCTGATTCTACTTTTGTTTCTAATTAAAAAACACCTTCTGCATGTCTCCTCCACTTCTAGGGTCCTGGGTCCAGTCTGTGCTGATTCAGCAGCCCTCACTGTCTGGGGCTTCAGAACAGAGTGTCACCATCTCCTGCACTGGAAGCAGCAACAATATTGGTGACAATTTCGTGCACTGGTATCAGCAGCTCTCAGGAACAGCACCTAAACTCATCATCTATGATGATAATGATCGGCCCTCAGGGGTCCCTGATCGTTTCTCTGGCTCCAGGTCTGGCAACTCTGCTTTACTGACCATCACTGGGCTCCAGCCTGAGGATGAGGCTGTCTATCACTGTCAGTCTTATGATGACAGCCTGAATACTCGCACAGTGCTCCAGGCTCAAGGGGAAGTAAGACAAGAACCCCTTTACCATCTGTCAGGAGGGCAAACACCCTGCAGCTTTGCTCAGGCCTGTTTTTTGACTTTTTCTTCTACCACTACTATAGGCCCAGCAGAATCTACTGGCATTTATTTGAAGGAGAAGCCTCTTGTCCTCTGCCCTCAGAATCAGTCACATCAACATGTTTCTAAAAAAATGTATTCATAAAAACAGAAATTTCTACTCCTCTTTAGTTTGAGCAGCTGAATAGGATGCTGTGGTCTCTTTTCACTGAGGTACAGCTGATGAGGCAGACAGTGCAAGAAGACCCTAGTCTTCTCAGACTTGACACCTTATGGGGAATCCTGTTATTCCCCACTCCATTTTCCCTATTTCCAGTAATTCTAGAGCTGTGTCTTCTTATCCTTAACCCTCATTGTATATGTGGGTGATTGTTGTTTTAGCTTAATTTTATATGTTTTCTTACATAAAATTGTGGCAGACAATAAAATTCACATAAGTAAAAACTTTGGCAGATTTTGAGACAGTTTCACACCTCTGGGAACATCAGGACAGTCAGGTCAAGGAATCTATCCACCAGCCCACAAACCTACTTTGCCCTTTGGGAATCCCCCCTCCATCTCTGCTCACAGAATATCCCTGGAAACCACTGACTTTCTTTCTGTGAATATTGGTAAGGTTTTCTTTTATATTTAGAAGCACACAACAGATATTTCTTCTTGAATGACATCTTCCATTCTATAAATTCCTTTTGAGATCCTTTCACATTTTGTTGAATTTCCCTTGATTATGCTTGGGACATATCATGACATTTGTGGTCCCAGGATATTTCTGTGTTTATGCACACCTTTTTCTGACCACATGTGTCTTAAAATTTTATTTTATAACTCTGTAAATATAGAGAGGAATATAATCCAGCCTTCATTGTATTGATTGTATTATTGACCTCCTGATCTAAGAATTTTCCTCAAAAATGGATGGGAAACAATCAGAAATCCTATTCCTTTGTTATCTGTTCACTGTTCACTGGGCTCATTGTCTCCTCATGGAGCCTGTGGGAATGTATACTCAGTTGTTCCTCTCCTCACTTTGGATAACAACTGTCCTAATTCAGGGCTTGTGATGGGACTGAGATAAAAGGCAAGAGGACTGACATGCATGAGTTCCAGGGAGTTACTTGGAAGAAGAAGACCATTGGGAAGTCAAGGTTCCTAACTTGTATGCTTAGGTCAGAGTTTTGAGGTGTATCTTATATTGTCAGGACCTCTGCAAGGACCTCTGCAACTGCAGCACATTTCCTGGAGCCAATCTGATGACAAGAATACTCCTAAGAAAACTGTGGTATCTCCATATGCTGAAAACAGCTGGCACATCAGAGAGACTCAGGACAGGGACAAGTAGTGAAGGTGTATATTTCTAGCTGTTTCCAAGACTATGGCACATCCATGGAAAAGACACAAAAGCTATTTTCGTCCATGTCCTGCCTCAGGAGCCTCCAAATCAGGTTTTTGAAGTTCAGTGAGTTAGATAAGAAATGAGTGCCTTTCATGTTTTCCTCTTAATCTCATGTAAGTTAGATTCTCAATGGTTATAACCAGTGTCTAGAAAATGCCTCATCTTACAAGGATACATGCTTTGAAATCTTAGAAGGATGGCAAAGATGACAAGAGCTTGACCTGAAACACTCCCTCTTAGATATTTTCAGGGAATAAAAGTTGATTCAGGTAATTGCAGCTAAGAGACGAAATATATAAAAAATCCAGGAAGTCATAGTGCCACCATATTTGCTATGTTTATATGATTTTGTTTACTTTATAAGCTACAGAAGGTAATTCAAGGAACAGGCATGGGAGCCCAGATTGTTCCTTACAAATTTAGGGCACAATAGTTAGATGTTTGAACATTCAAAAGAGAAAGGAAGTTCTCACCATGATGTTGGCAGGGTGTTACACAACTGGCTGCATCTAGAGATTGCTCTGTACAACAACTAGTTGGAGAAAGAAAGTCAAGTGAGGAGCCCCCCAAAACCCCTGTGTCCATAAGGGAAATATTAGAGAAAATAAGTATCCAGGAAAACTTGGCTACTGGCCATGAGAACCACCAGAGGGTCCTTCTGTCAATGAAAAAGTATTTGTTGTGAGCTGCTCTGGTGATCTAATGGTTAGAGTTCACCTCTCTCACTGCCATGGCCCAAGTTAGATTTCTCATCAGTGAATTTTTTTTCCATCTGTGGTGGTGCATGCCTATAATCCAAGATACTCAGAACCTTGAGGCAGTGGGAATAACAAGTTGAAGGCAAGCTTCAACAACTGAGGGACAACCAGTCTCAAAAACAAACAAAATAAAACAAAAACAACAAAAATATTACAGAGAAGTTGTTCATCATAATGCTCAACTTGGGACATTGAAGATGTTTCTTATCACCAATGGTTATGAACATTGCTTTTGTGAGCCACTTAAAATGTGTCCAGGAATTGGGTGGATATAGGACTTTGGATCAGATCTGTGCACATATATTTCCAGGTCCTTTTTAGTGCCAGACATAATTCTTTGTCTCCTTGAAGGGTTTCTTGGCTCGGGGTTCACTTTTCCTGAGAAAATAGAATCAGAGGAGGGCTTTGATACATCTGGACAATAACATGATAAATTGAAGAGCTACTGACCTCCTTCTCCCCTGAATGTTTCCTTTTGCATGCTGACAAGAATTATCTCAAAAAGTTATTGAGTTAGTAACAGAATGAAAATAAACACATGAAGAGAATCACCATTCATCACATACAGTGCAAAAGGTGTGTGAGCAAGGATTTTGCCATGTTACTTCACATCACAGAGTTGCAATTGTGTTTATCCAGAATGACAAAAACTATCTGGCCCAATCACAAAGTAAAATTGCTAAGTCTATGCATCTCAATGCTAACAGATATTGTGTTTTCAGTGGGTGACTGAATTAGTATAAACTCCACTTGCTCCACAGCAGGTTCATTGGCAAGATAAATTAGTAGAAGCAGATGTAAGCAGACATCTGGAAAACTGCTCACCCTGATTATCCATGTGGAAAACAGTGTCCTAACTTAAGGGAGGCTCTTCTCAGACTGTCACCCACAGTAGAATCTGGTCTTAAGCATATTCTTCTCAATTAAAAGTGTATTCATTGGCAGAGTAGATTGTATGTTAGGCCACAAAACAAGTCTTTAGAAATTGAAGAGAAGGGAGTTATTGTAATCTTATTCTAAGAGGCCAGTTGTTCTTTCCTGGAAGTTTCACTGACATTGATATATCTAATATAAACAATGTGTGATATCATGCATACATAACTCTTAGTCAGGAATGCCCCAAAAGCTGAGAGTGGTGGTGCACACCTGCAAATCCAGCAGCTTGGGAGACTGAAGCTGTAGGATCACAAGTTCAAAGCCAGCCTCAGCAACACTGAAAGGTCATAATCAACTTAGCATGACTTTTTCTCTAAGATAAAAAGGGGCTGGGGATGATCCTTAGTGAGTAAGACCCTCTGTGTTCCTGACACACAAAAAGCAAAACAGAAAAAAAAAACAGGAAAGCCCTTCCAAGCTTGGTGTATTTTTGAGTAGTGTAGCCATGTAGACCTGGTTGACTGTATGCATAACTGAATTTAGTTCAACTGAAGTAGCTTTTTTAAAAAATGAAAATGGAACGAAAAGAAAATTTAATTCTCTCACTTGGAGCATTTCTTCTTCTTTTTTTAACCCTGTAGAATATATAACTAAATAATTTTTAACTTAAGCCTTCTCTACATCCAATGAGAATCTCAAAGTCAATAACCCTATCAGCAAAGTGTTCATGAAAAAAAACTTATTTACTCATTAAAAACACGCCTGAGTGAGTTTTCATCTTTATTATTTTATCTTTTGATAACTTCCACTTATGAAAGAAAGAAGTGGATCATTAAAGGGAGAAATATTGAATAGAGGAGTAGATCTAGGAGAGGGAGAAAATGAGAGAATGGGCAGGTACTATGGAATGACATCAAACAAATGATGTTATGTGCTAAGAGCTACATATCACAGTTAATTTCAAATTTATTTATTATTTTATTGCACCAATTAATTAAAACAGGTATGAGACCAGTTGAGTAGAAAACATGTTTTGGGGAGGGTGTAATGGAAATAAAGGGAAAATACTGGAGAAAGAAATTGATAAAATTATGTTTCCTGTATGTATGACTATAGGTATAAGTTAATCTTATTATTATCATGCAATCGTAATAAACCAATCAAGCAGTATACAAAATAAATATGTTATTATGAAGAAAACAGGTAAAATCAAGATAATGCAAAACTAAAAATGAATTGCACACAACTGGGAATGATTTCAACAAAGAAACAAAAACAGATAAATAAATATAAACAGGAATGCTCATAGAAAACTCAAATAACGAATGTGAGATTGTCTTGAAAATACAATGGAAATGTCATACAAACGATTCAACACTTCTTTATCCAATGAGCTTAGGACCAAAAGGTCTCCATGGGGCAATACGTATATTTGTAGAAAACTGGTAGAAACTCAATAGGTTCAGCTTTATTGAATCATGAAAATTTGCTAAGTAGACCATGCACAGTGCTAGAAAAGATGCTTCCTCCCATGGGGAAAATCCACAAAACACAGCCACTCTGGGTCTACCTCTGATCACATTAGTGTTCTGAGGACTGAGGACCATGATTTGAAGTTGATGTTAAAGCGTTTATATTTATATAATACATCAGAGAAACATGCCTCCTTCAGCAGGGAATTTAATAATAAATCATGTGCAATCAGGAAATCTGTTCTAAGCTTTAGGGCTGGGAATCCTTCTAAAATGCATACCACAGATTGGACATGTCTCCTTCTCCTTACTCAGTGTTTAGGATGATAAAGACTTTGGATTCCAACCACTGTAGCAACATTCTTTTGTACTTCCTCATTCTAGACGTTTTCTTGAGGTTTTAGGCTCACTTATGAGGTTGTGAAACTCAGGAACCCTCACTGACAACTTGGTATGGAGGGATAGTCACAGTTTTAGTCACCAATGATTACTTCTCATACTAGTTTCAGCAGAAGTCTATCCAAGTGCCCAGGGCCCTAATTTAAGTCAAAAACAAAAGACACTCTTGTGTCTTCCTGGTTCTCAGGCTCCCTTGCTGTGGGCAAAGTAGCCTGATCTTCTCAGGTGTACAGACTGAGGGTGTAACAGGTTCAATGTGTGATACATTACAGTGTTTCTCAGTGCAGTCAGACCCAGATGGAGAACAGAGATCTAAACTTGCACATGATTTAGGCTAGATAGAAATATGATCACAGTATATGGGAATCGTAAGACTGGACACTGACCACTCTGGCAGCCAAATGATGAGTGTCCATAAAGACAGGTTTAGGAAAAGGGCTGGTTAGTTTTTGTTCCTATAGAAGTCCAAAATGGAAGACATCTGTCAATTGTTTGTGAGGAAATATTCCACAAAATCTGCATTCAGTTATCTGAACTACTTATATGCCAAAGCAAGGCTTGGCTCTCTTAGACTTATCACTTGGGGCCCAGACCTGAAGATACTAGTTAGTTAATAAACTGTAGAAATGATTAAGTAAAAGTGCATATATAATTAACAGCCAGCATTAGCTGATAAAGTGTTTTCAGAATTATTTTATCCTTTCTCTTTGATTAAACAGGGGTACCAGAGTTCTGTCCTCAGCTTTTCTCTCTTGTTAGCATCCACATTCCTCATTAATGTCTGCCCTCACAGTGCTTGAACCCCATATTTAACACCAAGGTGACAGAGTGCCACTAGACAAGGTCAAAGTCAACTCTTTCTAAATAGAGAAGCCAAAATATCTGACTCCTTAACAAATTTTTCATTCTTTTATGGATAGAGAAAACATCTAATTGCTATATTTTCCACCATACTCAAGAATGATGGCACCTGCATGGTTATTCAAATAAGAAATGTCCAATTCCTAATATTTTCCACCTTTCTCACCCTACAGGTTTTTGTGTTTAACACATTATGAAGATTCTGTCTTTGAACAGAGCTCTAATAAATCTCGCCATCCTGTTTTCCCTTCTTAGTGTTTCTGTATAGATTAATGAATTTCTTATGAAATCTTTTCAAACTTCCATAAATGCAATATAATATGTACTAGTGTATATGTAATTTAAATATATAATTTATGTGCATATATAATTGCTAGATATTCAATCCAGGGCCTCCCACATACTAAGCAAGGACTCTATCACTGTTCAATGATCCCAGCCACGCTAAATCAATTTTATAGATTCAACTCTAGGTGCAGTTCCTTAAAGAAGACCTGTTAATGTCCCAAATAGTAAGTTTCAATTGTTCAGGATTTGAATTTTGGTAGAGTTTAATCATTTTCATATAATTTTGTTTTTTCTTCCCTATATTGCATAATTCTTAAATGACAACAGTATGCAAATATTGATGAAATTGTACTTAAGTGCAACTTATCACACAGGTATTTCAAGCAAAGCAATGTGTCCAGTGATGGTGGCAAATTTTGTGGCATTCAGCTGTGAGCACCCTAAAGATGGACCTGTGACAAGAAGATGTCAAAAAAGAGCTGTGGAAGGGCTTTCATGATGTTTCTCACAGCTGACTAAACCCCACTAGCCTTAGGTCTAACAGAGGCTAAGCTGCTTCCTGTGCTCCCCACGGAGATCTACACCCTGATGCTTTCAGGGGCTGGTGATGACTCCTGAACAGCATCCTGTGCAAGATTTCCAATAGCTTCTCTATGACATTTCCAATGGTAAAACTCAGAATGGGCATATCCCTCAGCATCCTTTTCTGTCAGATCTTAAGGCTCATGGATCAGAGATCAGATGTACTCAGAGAAAATGGGAAAAGAGGAATTTACTTTACCTGAACAGCCAGTTCCTTTCTCCAAGGGCAGAAGAAAGGATAAGACGAATCTGAGTTAGCAGAGTTCCTCTGGGAGGATAAAGCACCAATCTACCATGGCCTGTACCCTCATTCCTCTTGCTACTCTCTCATTAAACAGGTGGGGACAGGTCTCAGAGACTTAGGATAGCTCCCATCCCATATCAATTCTTCTAGTTCAGATTACCAGTATCTTAAATATGGTTATCAATCCAGCACCCACTATTGTTTGTGTTTTCAGGTTCTCTGCCCAGCCTCTGCTGACTCAGTCACCCTCCTTTTCTGTATCTTCTGAAACATCTGCCAGAAAAATCGACACCCTGAATATGCCTTAAGTGTTCTTGAAAAAGTGAGAAAGTAGTAACAGGAAAAAAGAAGAACCATTCTAGATTTTCCCTGAAATATAACTCAAATTTGGTAATTTCCATGGCTCTGGGGTTCCTGGATTCTTCTCTGGATCCAAAGATGTCCCAACCAATTCATCACTTTTTCTCATTTTTAGGCTGCAGCGTGAGAATTAGGCTGATTATTACTGTGTCACTGCCACATTTATGCTTTTCACAGTGACATAGGCGGATAGGTACAAAAAAATCAGGCTGCTCATGGTTTTGGAATATAGCATTTCCAATCTCAAATTAATATGTTTTTACACTAAATATGAATTTAAGTAAGTTCTGGTCACAATGTTTGTCCTCTAATTTTTCTAATCAAAGTTTCTGAAATATAAGGAAAACTAAAAATAACACCAAAATAAATATAATATCCAACCTTTTTCTTTTTAACTAAAATTATTCCCTATTTTATGTCTTTATTGATTTTTAAAAAATAAATCACAGTGGAAAGCATTACAATTCTTATTACACATATACAGCACTATTTTTCATATCTCTAGTTGTATATAAAGTATGTTGAGACCAATTCCTGCATATATGTACTTTGGATAATGATGTCCATCACATTCCACCATCCTTGCTTATCCCCTTCACCCTCCTTTTCCTTCCCACCCCTCTGTCCTATCTACTATTCATCTGTTCCTCCCATGATCCCCTCCATATCCTACTGTGAGTCAGCCTCCTTATATCAGAGAACATATTTGGCTTTTGTTTTTTTGGAATTGTCTAACTTCATTTAGAATTATCTTCTCCAACACCATCCATTTACCTGCTAATGCCATGATTTTATCCTCTTTTAATGCTGAATAAAATTCCATTGTGTATATATGCCACATTTTTTTAATCCATTCATACACTGAGGGGTGTCTATATTGGCTCCACAGTTTAGATATTGTGAATTGTGCTGCTATAAACGTTGATGTGGCTGTTTCCCTGCAGTATGCTGTTTTTAAGTCTTTTGGGTATAAACTGAGAAGAGGGATAGCTGGGTGTCAAATGAGAGTTCCATTTCCAGATTTCCAAGAAATCTCCAAACTGCTTTCCAAATTGGCTGCACCAATTTGCAGTCCCACCAGCAATGTATGAGTGTACCTTTTTCCCCACATCCTCGCCAACATTTATTGTTGTTTGTCTTCATAATAGCTGCCATTCTGACAGGAGTGAGAAAATATATTAGAGTAGTCTTGATTTGCATTTCTCTAATTGGTAGAGATGATGAATATTTTTTCATATATTTGTTGATTGATTGTATATCCTCTTCTGAGAAGTGCTTGTTCAGGTCCTTAGCCATTTGTTGATTGGGTTATTTGTTTTTTAGGTGTTTAGCTTTTTGAGTTCTTTATATACCTAGAGATTAGTGCTCTGTCTAATGTGTGAGGGGTAAAAATTTGCTACAAGGACATAGACTTTCTGTTCACCACACAGATTGTTTCTTTTGCTGAGAAGACACTTTTTGGTTTGATTCCATCCCATTTATTGATTCTTGGTTTTAACTCTTGCACGATAGGATTCTTATTAAGGAAGTTGGGGCCTAATCTGACATGATGGATATTAGGGCCTACTTTTCCTTCTATTAGACAGAGTCTCTGGTTTAATTTTTAGGTCCTTGATCCACTTTGAGTTAAGTTTTGTGCATGGTGAGAGACGGGGCTTTAATTTCTCTTTGTTGAATATGGATTTCCGGTTTTCCCAGCACCATTTGTTGAAGATGCTATCTTTTCTCCAGTAAATGTTTTTGGCAACTTTGTCTAATATAAAATAATTGTAGTTTTGTGGGTTAGTCTCTATTCTGTACCAATGGTCTACCAGTCTGTTTTGGTGCCAATACCATGCTGTGTTACTATTGCTCTATAGTATAGTTTAAGTTCTGGTATAGTGATGCCATCTGCTTCATTCTTTCTGCTAAGGATTGTTTTGGCTATTCTGGGTCTCTTATTTTTCCAGATGAATTTCATGTTTAAATTTTTTATTTCTATGAGGAATGCCATTGAGATTTTTGATCAAAATTTTATTAAATCTGTATATTGCTTTTGGTAGTATGGTCATTTTGATAATATTAATTTTGCCTCTCCAAGAGCAAGTTAGATCTTTCCATTTTCTACAGTCTTGTTTGATTTCTCTCTTTAGGGTTCTCTATTTTTCATTATATATATCTTTCACCTCTTTTATTAAGTTAATTCCCAAGTATCTTTTTTTTGAGTTTATTGAGGTAGTTTTTCTCATTTTCTTCTCAGAGGATTTGTCACTGATATATAGAAATGCCTTCAATTTATGGGTGTTGATTCTATATCCTGCTACTTTGCTGAATTCATTTACTAGTTCTAGAAATTTCTCTATTGGAGATTTTTGGGTCTTCTAAGTACAGAATCATATCATCAACAAATAAAGCTAATTTAAGTCCTTCTTTTTCTATACATATCCCTTTAATTTCTTTCCTCTGTCTAGTTGCTCTGGCCAATGTTTGAAGAATAGAAGTAGTTAAATAGGGCATCCCTGTTTTGTTCCAGTTTTTAGAGGAAATGACTTCAATTTTTCTTCATTTAGAATGATGTTGGCTTGAGGCTTAGCGTAGGTACCCTTTACAATGTTGAGATATGTTTCTGTTATCCTTAGTTTTTCCTAGTGTTTTTGAACATAAAACAATGCTGTATTTTGTCAAATGCTTTTACTGCATCTATTGAGATGATTTTATGATTCTTATCTCTAAGTCTATTGATGTGATGTATTACATTTATTGATTTCTGTACGTTAAACCAACCTTGCATCCCTGGGATGAACCCCACTTTGATCATTATGCACAATCTTTTTGATATGTTTTGTATTCGATTTGCCAGAATGTTATTGAAGATTTTTGCTCGTATGTTTATTAGAGATACTGGTCTGAAGTTTTCTTTCTTTGATGTGTCTTTGCCTGACTTTGGAATCAGAATGATATTGGCATCATAGAATGAGATTGGAAGTGCTGCCCCTTTTTCTATTTCTTGAAATAAATTGAAGAGTATTAGCATTAGTTATTCTTTAAAGGTCTTGTAGAAATTGGCTTTGTATTCATCAGATTCTGGGCTCTTCTTGGTTGGTAAGCTTCTGATAGCGTCTTCTACTTCCTCACTAGATATTGGTCTGTTTAAATTATTTATATCTTCCTGATTCAATCTCGGCAAATCGTATGTCTTACGAAATTTGTCCATGCCTTCAATATGTTCTGTTTTATTGGAGTATAAGTTTTCAAAATAACTTTTAATTATCCTCTGTATTTCTGTAGTGTCTGCTGTGATATTACTTTTTTCATCACATATGATGATATTTTGAGTTTTCTTTCTTCTTCTCTTCACTAGCATAGCTTAGGGTCTGTCAAATTAAGTTATTTTTTAAAGAACCTGCTTTTTGTTCTATCAATGTTTCAATTGTTTCTTTTATTTCCATTTCATTGATTTCAGCTCTAATTTTAATTATTTCTTGCTTTCTACTGTGTTTGCTGTTGATTTATTCTTCCTTTCTAGGGCTTTAAGATGTAGTGTGAGGTCATTTATTTGTTGACTTTTTCTTCTTTTAATGAATGATCTACATGCAATTAATTTTCCTTGCAGTACTGCTTTCATTGTATTCCAGAGATATTGATATGCTGTATCAATGTTCTTATTTACCTCTAAGAATGTTTAAATCTTCTCCTTGGTGTCTTCTGTATTCAATTGTTCATTCAGTAACATATTTTTTAGATTCTAAAGGATGGAGAAATTTTTATTTTTTATTTAGTCATTGATTTCCAATTTCATTCCATTATGATCTGATAAAATGCATAGTAGTATCTCTACTTTTTTGTATTTGCTAAGAGTTGCTTTGTAGCACAGTATATGGTCTCTTTTAGAGAAGGATCCATGTGGTACTGAGAAGAAAGTGTATCTGCTTGATGCAGGTTGAAATATTCTATATATGTCAGTTAAGTCTAAGTTATTGATTGTATTATTGAGTTCTATAGTTTCTTTATTCAACTTTTGTTTGGAAGATCTATCCAGTGGTGAGAGAGGTCTGTTAAAGTCACCCAAGATTATTATGTTGTGGTCAATTTGATTCTTGAATTTGAGAAGAATTTGTTTGATAAATATATCCACACCATTGTTTGGGGGCAATATATTTATGATTATTATGTCTTGTTGGTGTATGGCTCCCTCGAGCAATATGTAATGTTTATCTTTATCCCTTTTGATTAACTTTGGCTTGAAGTCTACTTTATTTGATATGAGGATGAAAACCCCTTCTTGCTTCCAAAGTTCACGTTAGTTGTATGATTTTTCCTCTCCTTTCTCTGCAGTCTGTGTATGTTTTTTTTTTTTTTCTCTCAGATGAGTCTCCTGGAGGCAGTGTATTGTTGTGTTTTTTAAAAAATCCAATCTGCTAACCTGTGTCTATGGTGAGTGTAAGCCATTAACATTCAGGGTTATTATTGAGACATGGTTTGTATTCTCAGACATATTTGTTTGTTTTTGTTATTTAACTTGATTGATTTTCTTCTTTGATTAGTTTTTTTTCCCTTTAGGATACTACCTCCCTCTGCTGATTTTCATTGTTGTTTTTCGTTTCCTCTTCATGGAATACTTGACCAAGGATATTTTGTAGTGTTGATTTTATAGTTATAAATTCTTTTAACTTTTATTTACCATGGTAGGTTTTTATTTCATGTTGAAATCTAAAGCAGAATTACTAACACTAGTGACCTCTCCTTAGCTTTCGGCTTTAAACTTTGTTTAACAGTTCATAGACTGGGAATAACCCAAAGAATCTGACTGAAGCAAAGTCAAATACCAGATAATTCTGAAATATTTGGGACCATAAACAGTGTATTGTGAATTCAGGAGATCATTAGAAACTGAAAAAATAAAAGTTCTCAGGAAAATACAGCATGGTGGTTTTATCATCAGGGAAATAAAATCAGAAAGGTCCATTTACTATAGTCAGGTTGTTTTCTAGAGTCTGTGCCAAGTTATGAGAGGGCTTTGAAGACAGAGCATCAGAGGCCAGCAGGGGGTGATGTTGGACTAGTTAGGACAGGACAGGGCTCTGCACCAGACCACAACGGGAAATATAGACTTCGCAACTCTGTGTCACCAAAGTGTGACTTTCTTGCACCTGAGCCCCCAGGAGCCACATGAATACTGGGATCTGAGCCACTCCCTTGCTTCCTATTTCATCTGCTGATCCTCATGGATTTATTGTTTAGGCCTTTTGTCCATTTGAAATGAAAGAATGGACATAGAACAGGGAAAAATTTAGATGAAGAAATAATCAAGAAGATTATCTGGAGAGAAAATGACAAGAAATCAGACAAATGTAGATCTCAATACTAAAAAGAAATCAGCAAGCCCATTCAATTTATGAACAAAAAACTAAAAATTTGTCAGTATGGGTATTAGTTGACTGTGTTTTAGTAAAACAACATAGACAACACAGGGCACATATAAAGTAAAGACAGGTTTATTTTGTATCATGGATATGGAGGTTTAAGCCAGAGATTTTTAGTCTCATATGTTGGGGACACTGGTGAGCATTTCATAAGTTAGGCAAGTGTTCGCCATGGTGAATGGTCACATCTTATTTCAGGAAGTTGAGAGAAAGAGACAGAGACAGAGAGAGGGAATACAAGGTGCTATATAACCACTATTTTGTAGACATGACACCAACGAACTCAGGCTTTCTCACAAGGTAGTACCACCTCTCAAAAGTTCCTATCACCAGTTAGTACCTCCTACTACTATGACCCTGGGAAAAAGTCTCCATGTATAAATCATTGGCAGACAAATTCCACCCACAGTTTAGCAGTATGTTAGGAAGTAGAATTCTTATTAGACTGAGAAAGATTTACTTTGATAAATAGGAAGGATTTGGACTGAAAATAAAACTTTTTTTTTCTTGAGGTCTATGAAAGATGCTGAACATAGACTTTGAAGGGTGGGCAGGTATAAGAGTTATGAGACAAATCAGATGTCACAATCAGGGAGATAACCTCTAAGCTCTTAGCAGTGGGACTCCAGTCACTGTAGGGGAGAAAGATATAATAATAGGTCTCACTTCAATGGGACTAATCAATAGGGATTCCCACAGTGTGTAGCATGTGTCTATACTCTCCTTCAGTGAAAAATTTCACAGCTCAATTTAAACTCTTACCTGGATCAAGAAGTATCCCTCCGTCCACAATGGAACTGCTTTTGCTTTGCTGACATGAGCTCCAGGTACCCTGAGATTTTCTTTGTTCCAGGGGTTCCTATTCATCCTTTTACCTTTGGCTCCTTAATGCCAAGAGGAGAAAAACAATACTAGGAGAAAAACTGTTGATTCATGGTACCTTGGGAATGTCTGAGATAACTTCAAAGGTAGCACAGGGTTCACTGCAGAGGTTAGGATTACTTTCTGGTCACTATTATTTCCTAATTGATCTGTATTTATATGTGTGATAAGTACTTTAATCCACTGTTTTTTAAAAATTTCATCTGAATAATTTGTTGTCATTTCTTTCAGTGAGTTTTAATATAAAGTATAAAAACTGACATAATAAAGATTATACATATTAAAATTAGCATTTCTATTTCTTTTTCACTCAAATTTTAGATCATCTTCTGTATCTTAGTATTATGACACACACAATCACACACAAAGAAACACAATACAATAAATGTATGCATAGACAACTATGAAGTATACTTGACTACTCGCCCTAACATAGTTTAATATGAATCTTTATTCCCAATATGAGTGGATCTCTTAAAAACATAAAAATAAAATGAAATATTTGGAAGAAAACAATAATAACAGTGAAAATTTAATAAAATGATTATGAACAATTTAGAAAATGTATTTGAGTTTGGAGATATGCACATAATTTTTTAAATGGAATTCTTATTTCACAAAGAAATTAAAAGAGTTTTATTTCTGAACTCCCCAATTATCTTCATCTAGCATTTCCAAACATCTTCAAAAGTGAAAGTGTCTTAAAATAGGAGAGATATTCACACTAATTTATCATAAATATTCTTAATTTTATTTCCAAGTATGATGGTCATGGGTTTTTTTCTTATTTTTGATATTGAAAAGAATATCCCACTTTTATTTAAATTCTGAAGTTCCAATAGTGCTAAAGCCATATAATTTCTGACTTCTTAGAGTGAAGGCAGGTTGCATCCCAAGCCTTGTGTTGCTTTTCTCTGTGTGTCTTCAATGTCAACCCTAGGCTCCATTTAGGCTGCTTGAGACAATCTCCAGGATTCAGTTAGTGGGAGACCCCTGTGTCTAGAACTGGCCAGGGAGCTCCCTACAAACCTGGCATCAGAGTGTCATAATTCACCTATGCTGAGGAAGAAGGGCCTGACAGTTAACTTAATGGGGAACAATGCTCATTTATGGACAGGAAAGAAATGGTCACCAGGAATGACTGGGTTTGCAATCAAATAGATGAACTAGGTAGACATGGAGAATTCACCCTTGTTTTTATTCCATCTCTGACTTTCCAGAGATGAAATTTATACCTGAGTTGAAGAAGTGTGAGGAACCTGATCTGGGGAAAGGTATCAACTAAAATTCATATATGTCAGGCACCCTGTGCCCACTGGTCTTTGTGAGTTGCCAGTTTCTGCCTCTTTCATGATCTCCTCCAGGTGACATTAGGCTGAATTCTGGAGCATGAAGAGAAAAGGAAGGTTGATTTTCATGAAAAACTTTCCTCTGGGTCTGAAGAGGCTTTAAAACATCACTCTCAAATTGAGAAGTGTAATGACAACTACATGCTTGTGAGGATCCCTACCATGGACTGGATGATGTTTCTACTGACTTTCCTCTCTTATGGTTCTGTTTGGGGAGGGTAACTGCATCCTTGGAATACCTACATAAAAGCAGTGTCTCAAGGGGATCTTTTTTGTTCATAACAATAACTGCCTTATTCCTTTTAGTAGTGGATTCTCAGACCCTTGTGTTCCAAGAACCCTCACTCTCTGTGTCTCCATGTGGGACAGGGACATTCACCTGTGGCCTTAGCTCTGGGTCAGTCTCCACAGGTCATCACACAAACTGGCACTAGCAGATACCAGGACATGTTCTCCATTAACTTGTCTATTGCACAAACCTCTGCCCCTCTGGAGTCCATGATCTATTCTCTTGTTCCTTCCTTGGAGACAAATCTGCCCTCATCATCACAGGGGCTTAGACTAAAAATGAGGCTGATTATTACTGCACAATCTATGTGGGTAGAGTTAGTCACAAAGTGATGTAAACCCATGGGGAAGTACACTCAAAATATCTTTATGTGTTCAGAATGTCTCTTAATTCAGAATTTCTCATGATGGTGAGACATTTATAGGTTGAAAATGTTCAATACTTTCATTGAAGATGCAGCTGCATGATTAGTTCTCCTACCATTGGTTCATGCAATGTGCCTCATCTTCTCCCTCCAAGCTTGTGTACGTTTCTCAGTGTGCCTCCTTCTACACTAGGCTTCCACTCACCCTTTCAGTTGGACAATGAGCAGAGGAGTTAATCTTCCAACAGGTAACTGTCAGGAAGATTCAGAGTATCCTCCTTATCGTTAAGACTTTTCTCATTCAAAATATTAACAAATGATGGTTAGTAGTTTTGTCTATATTGATTTGATTATGGAGATCAAATTAATACTTAATTTGCTTTTAAATTATAAAAGAAAATTGCTTTTATAATATTTTTATGAGTATAACATAATATAATTTTGCTTTTAAAATTATGTTATGAACCTATTTATGGGCATTTATTATTAATATAAAATCAGAATCAACATCTAAGTCTAAATTTTTTCCATATTAAAAATATCAAGTCATTGCAAAGAAAAATGATCTGAATTCAAACTGCAGTCAATAGACAGCAAGTATTTCTGCAAAACTTCCTTTTAAGCATATTTTCAGTGAGTAATATGAATATTAGTATCTGGATAGCTAGAAACAGTCATACAAGACTGACTTTCAAACACTCCCTTATCATCCACTGGGTTGACTTTCCTGCTGAAGTGCATAAAGGTACAGAACTGAAGGTTACATGTGGACATGAATAGGCCCTATTGCACTCAATGCTGCCTGAGCAGGTGAAAAAGAAATGTGTGAATATTCAATTTGAGCTACTTTTCTCTTTTATTTATAGAAAATGGTATTATAAACTGTTATGTTGAGGTAATACACAACAGGAGGGAAAAGAAACACAATGTAGGTAAGGTCCTGATATGTGTTTATTATTACTATGTAATGTTGCTTTTATTAACTTTTTTTATGCTTCATTTGCTAGCTTTTGTGCTTTTTTTATTGGTTGTTCAAAACATTACAAAGCTCATAACATATCATCTTTCATACATTTGATTCAAGTGGGTTATGAACTCCCATTTTTTACCCCAAATACAAGTTGCAGAATCACATCGGTTACACATCCACATTTTTACAGAATACCATATTAATGACTGTTGCATTCTGCTACCTTTCCTATCCCCTACTATCCCCCCTCCCCTTCCCTCTCATCTTCCCTCTCTACCCCATCTGCTGTTGTTTAATTCTCTCCCTTGTTTTTTTCCCCTTTCCCCTCACAAACTCTTATATGTAATTTTGTGTAACAATGAGGGTCTCCTTCCATTTCCATACAGTTTCCCTTCTCTCTCCCTTTCTCTCCCCCCACTCGTCTCTGTTTAATGTTAATCTTTTCCTCATGCTCTTCTTCCCTGTTCTGATCTTAGTTGCTCTCTTTATATCAAAGAAGACATTTGGCATTTGTTTTTTAAGGATTGGCTAGCTTCACTTAGCATAATCTGCTCTAATGCCATCCATTTCCCTGCAAAATCCATGATTTTGTCATTTTTTAGTGCTGTGTAATACTCCATTGTGTATAAATGCCACAGTTTTTTAATTCATTCATCTATTGAAGGGCATCTAGGTTGATTCCAAAGTCTAGCTATTGTGAATTGTGCTGCTATGATCATTGATGTGGCAGTATTCCTATAGTATGCTCTTTTAAGGTCCTCAGGGAATAGACCAAGAAGGGCGATAGCTGGGTCAAATGGTGGTTCCATTCCCAGATTTCCAAGGAATATCCATACTGCTTTCCATATTGGCCGCACCAATTTGCAGACCCACCAGCAATGTAAAAGTGTACCCTTTTCCCCACATCCTCGCCAGCACTTATTGTTGCTTGACTTCATAATGGCTGCCAATCTTACTGGAGTGAGATGGTATCTTAGGGTGGTTTTGATTTGCATTTCTCTGACTGCTAGAGATGGTGAGCATTTTTTCATGTACTTATTGATTGATTGTATGTCCTCCTCTGAGAAGTGTCTGTTCAGGTCCTTGGCCCATTTGTTGATAGGGTTGCTTGTTATCTTATTGTTTAATTTTTTGAGTTCTTTGTATATTCTGGATATTAGGGCTCTATCTGAAGTGTGAGGAGTAAAAATTTGTTCCCAGGATGTAGGTTCCCTATTTACCTCTCTTATTGTTTCTCTTGCTGAGAAAAAACTTTTTAGTTTAAGTAAGTCCCATTTGTTTATTCTTGTATTTAACTCTTGGGCTATGGGCGTCCTATTAAGGAATTTGGAGCCCAACCCCACAATATGTAAATCAGAGCCAACTTTTTGTTCTATCAGGTGTAGAGTCTCTGATTTGATATCTAGCTCCTTGATCCATTTTGAATTAACTTTTGTGCGTGGCGAGAGAAAGGGGTTCAGCTTCATTTTGTTGCATATGGATTTCCAGTTTTCCCAGCACCATTTGTTGAAGATGCTATCCTTTCTCCATTGCATGCTTTTAGCGCCTTTATCAAATATAAGAAAAAAAATAATAAAAAATAATAAAATAATAAAATTATAAAATTATCAATTAACACTAGTAAAGGAGGTATGGCACAGAAGTTAAAGCCCATCAAGATGATAACCCATAATATCATTAAAACTCAATATATTACAAATTTTCTTTTAATTATAAATTATGCATAATTATATAAAGGTAATAAAATTCCAACAGCAATCAGTATCTACCCATAGGGACCCAACAATTGTAATTCAGATTAGATACTGAATCCTGTAAATGAATTGTCTTTAAAAGAGTATCACTGAATTAAACATGTAAATATCCATGATGTCTCTGCAGTTTGACATGTATTATTTTAATATTTTATTTAATATAATAAATAAAATATTATTTTATTTATATTTTATTTAATATAATAAATAAAATATTATTTTATTTATATTTTATTTAAATATTTTAATTTTTCTTTTATTTGCTTTTTAAAAACTCCTTAATCATAGGCTCAGGTAAACTATCCATGTAAACATTTGAATTCAGATATTCTGCTTCAAATATCTGAAGCAGTAAAAATTAAAAGTCTAATGTTTTCTTACTCTGTATATTTTTTAACCTTAATTTCAAATTTCAATATTCCAAAGCCTTAAACCATAACAATAAAATTAGTGTATTTTACTTTTATCATAATAACAATCCTGGTTGAAAGAATAATCTGTATTTAAAGTGCTTCTGGTCAGTAATTGTAGACCCTGCACTTGTTCATAGACCCTGCACTTGTGTTTAAATAAATGAAGAAAGGGATTATAGTGATAAACTAATATCTTCATTTAAGTGGTTTATTTTCTTATGAATAACCTGTGTATTCATGCATCTATGCAGTAATCCACAGATTGCCTTAGGGAATGGGTGAGCTCATGCTAGCTGAACATATGTTATTATTTCTTTTTTGGTTTCCACAAGATCTTCAGGCACCTGGATTAACAGTGAACATATTGTTTCAGTATACATTTATTTTCACTTCATTACCTTTTTGGAATATTCAAACCATCCAATAAATGTGTAGCACCTTAATATGCAAAGTCTAATGATAAATGATATTTAGTGTTATTTCATGTGCTTATTTTTATTTTTTTATATAGATATAGAGGACAGTAGTGTATATTGGGACACAATATATATACATTGGGGGCAACCATTACAATTTTGATCCCATTCTTGGGGCTGAACATGATGTGAAGTTCCACTGGTCTTTATATATATGTATATGAAAGAACACAGGAAGGTTATGTCATTCTACTGTATTTCCTATTCTCATTCCCATCCCTTCTTTTCATTCCCCTTTGTCTAATTTGAAGTGCTTCTACATTTACCCACCCTACTCTTCCTTACTATGGGTTAGCATTCACATATCAGAAAGAACATTTGGCCTTTGGCTTTTTTGGAATGTCTCATTTCATTTAGCTTGATAGTCTCAAGTTCTATCCATGTACCAGCAAAAGCCATAATTTTATTTCTCTTTAGTGTTGACTAATATTTCTTTGTGTATGTACACCACATTTTCCTTATCCATTTATCTGTTGAAAGGCATCTAGGTTGGTTCCATAGTTCAGCTATTGTGAATTGAGCTGCTATAAACATTGATGTGGCTGCATCACTGTAGAATGCTAATTTTAAGTGCTCATGGTATAAACTGAGAAGTGGGATAGCTAAGTCAAATGGTGGTTCCATTCCAAGTTTTCTGAGGAATTTCCATATCTTTCCAGAGTGCTTGCAAACATTTTCAGTCCCACTATCATTTGCTTATTTTCTATCTGAATTTTTCTTTCTGAAACATTGATCATTTTATAATATTTGTTTAATGTTGCTTGATGTAAATAGTTCAAATATTCTGTGTTCATATTTGAAGTTAAAGTTAGAGAAGAGGATAGTCAAAAATAAACTTTGTATGTGCTGGTGGATTTGGGTACACTTATGAAAACAAGAAGAATTAAATTTTCTCATCTGCTACTGCAGATGAGATGTTTTTGTCTTGCTATTTCTGAATTGAAGGGCAAGCAGAGCTTCTCCTGTGGAAGGAAAAAATATGCAGAAAATTAACAATCACTGCCCTGGAGAGAACTATGTGAAGATGAAGAAATAAATTTTCATTAAAACTACAGAAACTTACAAAGGGGCCTACAATGCTTATTCCTAAGAGGGAGGGGGGGAAAGAAAGGAAGAAATAAGGATTAAAATTTAACATGTTTTAAAAATTTGAATGACTTTATTTTTTTAAGGAGAGGAGAGAGAGAGAGAGAGAGAGAGAGAGAGAGAGAGAGAGAGAGAGAATTTTTTAGTATTTATTTTTTAAGTTTTTGGTGGACACAACATCTTTATTTTACTTTTATGTGGTGCTGAGGATTGAACCCAGCACATGCCAAGTGAGTGTGCTACCACTTGAGCCACATCCCCAGCCCCCAAAATTTGAATGACTTTATAATGCACATATTTAATGTATATTTTTTTAAATGATCTATTAATCAGAAAATGTATATTGTATTTTATAATCTATGGATTATCACTTTATAAATGTAACAAATATTAAATTCCACAATGCATACAATTTATCTTACCCCATAAATAAATATAATTGCTTGATTTTAATTCTGTCTGTATTTAATTACAAATTTTTCTGGAGATAAAAAGTACAACCTACTATGGGGTGAGTTTTGGTCCTAAGTATGGAAGTTTTTAGGCCACAGAATGGAAATTGTTGCCTATCTTGGAATCCAGAAATGTCAAAATTATGAAAAAAATTCAACATCTCTAGCAGTTAAAAAAAGTAAATTAAAACTACATTGAGATTCCATTTCACACAAATTACAATGGCAATTATTAAGAATACAAGCAACAATAAGTGTTGTCAAGGATGTGGGTAAAAATGTACACTCATACATTGCTGATGGGACTGTAAATTGGTGCAACCATTCTGGAAAGCAGCTTAGAGATTCCTTACAAAACTTAGAAAGGAATCACTGTTTGTTCCAGTTACCTCACTGCTTGGTTTATATCCAAAGGTCTCAAAATTGGCATACTACAGTGATGTACTCACATCAATATTTATACTAGTTAAATTCACAAAAACTAAACTATGGAACCAGCCTAGGTGTCCTTCAACAGATAAATGGATAAAGAAAATTTTGTATATATACACAATGGGATATTAGCTAGCCATAAAGAACAATGAAATTATGGTATTTGCCAGTAAATGAATAGAACTGGAGACTATCATGCTAAGTGAAATTAGCCAGTCCCTCAAACCAAAGACTGAATGTTGTCTCTGAAAAGTGGTTGTTAAGTCACATAAGGGCAGGGCTTAAGGATGAATGCAAGTAATTTGGATAAGACAGAGGGTAATGAAGGTAAGGGGATAAGAATAAAAATATGAAAGACAATAGAATAACTCAGACATATGTGTATATATAATTACATGACCAATGTAATTCTATATCATATACAACCAGAAGAATGGGAAGTTATAATACACATATGTGTAATATGTCGAAATACCCTCTATTGTCATTTATAACTAATAAGAACATTTAAAAAATAAGATAAAATTTTTTAAAAATTTAGAATATGATTTAATTCCTCAGCTGCAACCACAGAAACCCTTGTGAAATACACTGAAACCTATTGAACAAATTTTGAACAAAAGGCTGGCTGATATTCATGTTTAGACCACACCAATCCCTGCCATTGCCTAAAACCGTGAATTTCCATCCATGTCTGAAAACATTCAAGAGTCTTGCTGTCTGAGTCCTTTCAGGATCTACAATCCTTGTGGAATTCCATGTAGCTAGTGGTGGGTGAAGCTATATGGCTGTGATGGAGTTATAGTCACCACTCTCAGTATCACCTGCTGACAATAAGGGTTATAAATATGTGAACTGAGAAAGCTTGAAAATATGCATACAAGTATCTTCTTAATGACATCAAAAGGCTATTCATAAGATTTTACAAGTGAGTTCTTCACCAAGTACTAGGCAAAAGGACATTTGGGACATAGTTTTGTGTTGTGTATAGTAAACTAGATGGCACCCTGCAAGCTAATAAAACAGGAGACTTTATTTTCACTTGCTTAATTTTTGATTTAATAAGAATTCATATCAAAGATACCATCTTACTTTTGTCTAGGAAGTAATCAAGTGAAGTATGCATAAATTTACAATGTGGAGTCTGAGGAAAACAAGAAGGACATCCTGAGGGAAGGAGGAGGCCACAGAAGGAGCTCACTGGCCTGGCCACTACACAGAGAAAGTGGGAATATAAAGGAGATGTAGGACTGTCTCAGGGGGTCTGATCACAATATCACATGATAATGTTTATGAGCTTGGACAACAGGGGGTGCTAAAGACCAGTTAAGAGTGGTTAGAAAGAAACTGGAACTGTAAGAAGCCACCTGGCCCTGCCTGATGCTCTCATGATAAGGCTCATAGCTGTGACCTCTCACATCATCTGAAGCAACCCAACTCTACCCCTGCACACCCACTTGGCATTTTTATGTAAAGGAGTCTGAATCAGGAGCCAGGATGCAATCAGATATCATAGAGAAACCTAATTTGCATGGATAGACCCTCCCCTTCTCAGAGTATGAAAAGAGCAAGGGAGAGACTTGGGGGAACCTCTGCTCAGCATCAGGAACAAAAGGCAGAGCTCAAAAATGACCTTCGCCATGGCCTGGTCCTGTCTCCTCTTCACATTCCTTGTTCAGTGCACAGGTGACATGATATGGAGGTGGAATAGGGTGTTGGTGTCCTCTGATATAGGCCCTGATTCTACTCTTGTCTCTAGACAAAAATTATGCTCTCTGTGTTTCTCTCACTTCCAGGGACCTGGGCCCAGTCTGTGCTGACTCAACAGCCCTCACTTTCTGGGACTCCAGGACAGACAGTCACCATCTCCTGCACTGGAAGTAGCAACAATATTGGTTACAGTTTTGTGAACTGGTATCAGCAGTTCCCAGCAACATCCCCTAAACTCCTCATCTATGGTGATAGTAATCGACCCTCAGGGGTGCCTGATCGCTTCTCTGGCTCCAAGTCTGGCAACTCTGGTTCACTGACCATCACTGGGCTCCAGCCTGATGATGAGGCTGACTATTTCTGTCAGTCTTATGACAGTAGCCTCAATGCTCCCACAGTGTTCCAGGTTCATGGGGAAGTGAGACAAAAACCCCTTTACCATCTGTCAGAAGGGCCAATGCCCAGCATCTTTGCTCAGGCCTGGCCTCTGGCTTTTTCTGCTACCACTAACATAGGCTCTACTGAATATCCTGGCACTTTCTTTGAGTCTGGAGCCTCTTTTTATGTGTTTTCAGAGTCACTCACAGCAGGATGTTTCTAGGAAAATGTCTCCATAAAAACAGAAATTCTTCTTAGCTTGAGGAGCTGAACAGGATGCTGTGGTCTCTTTACCCTGAAGTTCAAATGACGAAGTAGCCAGTGTAACCCTGGCCATCTCATATTTGACTTCTGATGGGGAACACTGTAGTTCCACACTCCATTTTTCCTATTTCTAGGAATTCTAGAACTGTGTCTTATTCTCTTTAGCCCTCATTTTGAATATCTGTGATTCATGTTTTAGCCTAATTTTATGTGTTTTCTAACAAGCAATATTTGACAGACAATAACATGCACATAAGTGAAAACTTTGAGAGATTTTGTGATATTTTCACACCTTTGGGAATATCAACACTTTCAGGCCAAGGAATTTGTCCACTACACACAAAGCCCCCTTTGCCCTTTTGGAATCCTCCCTCCATCTCTGCTCAAAGAACCATCCCAGCAACCACTGACTTTCTTTCTTTGAATATTGGTAAGGTTTCCTTTAATATGACTTTTATATTTGGAAACTCATAGATGATATTCATTCTTGAATGATTTATTTCAGTTATAAATTCCTTTTGGGGCCATTTCACATTGGATTGTATTTCCTTTGATTCTGTATGGCCTTTGTTGTCCCTCAATATTTCTGTGTTGATGGACACTTTTCTCTGATCACTTCTGTGTTAGAGTTTTATTTTATAACTCCATCAGTATAGAGAGCAATATAATCCAGCCTTCATTGTGTTCATTGTATTATAGACATATTGATCTAAGATCTTTAATTCAAAAATTATTGTAGTAGAATTAGAAACCCTTTTCCTTTAATATCTGCTCACTCTTCATTGGGCTTAATATATCATCAATGGGCTTGTGCATATGCCTAGCCAGGCCCTTCATGTCCTCACTTGGAAGAGTGACTATCCTAAGTCAGGGCTTGTGGTGGGTCTGAGATAAAAGAAACAAGAGCTGACATGTAAGACTCCCAGGGAGTTACTTTGAAGCAGAAGAGCTCTGGGAGTATTAGGATCCTGCCCTGTGTGCTTAGGTCAGAAAGATTGGAGGGTGTCTCTTATATTACCATGACCTCTGCAAAGACCTCTGTAACTGCACTACATTTCCTGGAGCCCATATGATTACATGAATACTCCTAAGAAAATTTGATATCTCCATATGCTGATAACAACAAATGACACATCAGGGAGGCTCAGGACAGGGACAGGTGGTGAAGGTGTGTATTTTCAGCTGTGTCCACGACTGTGGCACATTCATGAGAAAAGATTC
The DNA here is from genome assembly GCF_052094955.1 of Ictidomys tridecemlineatus. Classification (NCBI taxonomy): domain Eukaryota; kingdom Metazoa; phylum Chordata; class Mammalia; order Rodentia; family Sciuridae; genus Ictidomys; species Ictidomys tridecemlineatus. The sequence goes on along the minus strand of NC_135478.1, from coordinate 110,885,149 downwards.
AAAACAATTTTAGTACATATCCTTCCTGTGGAGAGTCCAAATCAGGTTTCTGAATTTCAGTGAGGTAAATAAGAAATGAATGTCCTTCATGTTTCCCTCTTACTCTCATCTCAGCTGAGATTCCCTGTTTTGGTTTATAAACAAAATCTGGGGAATACCTCATTTTCCAAGGAGATGTGCTAGGACATCTAAGGGGGATGGCAAAGATGGAAAGATCTGAACCTGAGACACTTCCCCTAAAATTCCTTAAGGGACACAATGTTTATTTGGGTGGTTGCAGCTAAGAGAAGTTAAAAAGTTGAAAAAACCCAGGAGTTCTGAGGGCCACCCTGTTTGCTGTGTTGTTGTGCATTCTCTCACTTTAAAACCTATGGAAGGTAATTCAAGGGACCTACATGGGAGTCCAAATTGTCCCTTGCTGATTTGGGGCACAATAATCAGATGTTTGAACAATCAAAAAAGAAAGAGGGCTATTAACCTTACCATGAGGTGGCCAGAGTGAGAGGGGAACAGGTTGAATCCAGAGCTTTCTCTGTATAACAAGCAGCTGGAGAAAAAGGTCAAATGAGTGCATTTTCACCCCTGGACATAGGGTGAACACTGGAGAGTACAATTAGCCAGGAAAAGCTTCACTACCACCCATGAGAACTACCAGAAGGTCCTTGTGTGAACACAACAGTAGGTCTATTTGTATGAGTAAGATGCTCTGGGTGATCTAGTGGTTAGGATTCAGCTCTCTCAATGCCATGACCCAAGTTAGATTTCTGGTCAGGGAAGACTTTGTTTTGCCATCTGTGGTGGTGCATGCATATAATCCCAGATACTCCAGTGGCTGAGCCAGTGGGAATAATAAGTGTAAGACAAGATTCAACAACTGAGGGAAAACCTGTTCCCAAAACAAAACAATTAAAAAAAACCAACAAAAATGTCACATAGAAGCTATTTATCCTAATATTCAACTTGGAATACTGAAGGGTTGCCTTTGTGAGCAACTTAAAAGGTGTCCAGGAATTAGTTGGACATGAGACTCTGCATCATACATATGCAAAAGTTTTGCATGGTTTCCAAGATTCCAGGTCCTTTTGAGTGCCAGATATAATTCTCTGCCTCTAAGAAGAGTGTCTTGGCTGAGGACTGTTTTGCCCAATAAATTAGAGTCAGAGCAGTACTGTGCTATATCTGGACAATAGCATGATAAGTTGAAGAGCTATTGCCCTTATTCTTCACTGCATGATTCCTTCTGCAGATTGACAAGAATTATGCAGAGTAATCCCATGTTGAATTAGTAAAAGAATAAAAGGGACACATGGTCAATCACCATTCATCACATGCAGTAGAAAAAGTTTGTGAGGAAGAATTTTGCCATGTTATTTCATATCAGAGACTTGCAATTGGGTTCATCCAGAATATCAGAACTATCTGGTCCAATAATAAAGTAAAATTGCTAAGTCTATGTATCCCAATGATAATGCATAATGTGTTTTCAGTGTGTGTATGATTCAGTATAAAGCTCCACTTTCTCCACAGCAGGTAGATTAGCAAGATTGATTTTAGGACAGGGAGATGCAAGTAGACAAATAATAAACTGCTTGTACTGATTAGAAGTGTGGGAAACAGTGTCCTAACTAATATGAGGCTCTTCTCAGACTCTCACCCAAATTAGTCACTGGAGCTTAAGAACATTATTCTCAATTAGACATGGATTCATTGGCAGGGTAGGTTATATATTGGACCACAAAACAGGTCTTCAGAAATTGAAGAGGAAGGAGTTTTAATCTTCTTTTAAGAGGCTATTTGTTCTCTTCTGGTAGAATCAGTGACATTGATAATCTTCCTAGAAACAATATGTGCTATCATGCAAACATTATTGTCAAACAGGAAAACCCTAAAATCTGTAATTCCATCAACTTGGGAGGCTGAGGCAGGAGGACATCAAATTCAAAGCCAGCCTCTACAAGTTAGCAAGAACCTAAGAAACTTAACAAAAACAAAAACAAAACAATAACAACAACAACAACAACAACAACAACAATAAAACGGTTGGGGCTGGGATATGGCTCAGTGATTAAGCCACTTTAAGTTCAGTCCCTGATACCAACCAACAAACAGACAAACCAAAACCAAAACAACCAGTAATGCCAATCTGAGATTTTTTTTTTTAGTAGTGTGGTCATGTTGACCATCTGCATGACTGACTTTATCTTCACTGAAGTAGTTAAAAAAAGGAAATTGGAACCAAAAAAAAAATAATCCTCTAACTTGGAGCATTTCCTCTTTCTTTTTTTTTACCCCTGTAGAAAAAAATTACTAAAATCATTTTTTACTTAAGTTCTCTCTACATCTAATGAGAAGCTCAAACTCAACAACCTTATCAGGATGTTAGTCAAGAAAACACTTCTTTAACTCTTTCAAAACACTCATGATTGAGGTCCCATCTTTATTTTTTTTATCTTGTTATGTTCCACTTATAAAAGAAAGAACTGGGTTCTTGAAGGGAGAAATATTGAGTAAAAAAAGATTCATGAAGGAAAAAATCAAGGGGATGGCAGGTCCTGTGGAAGGACATCAAACCAATGATGCTATGTGCATGTAGAAATATACCACAGTGGATCCTAATTTTATTAAAAATTTTAATGCAGAAAGTAAAGAAAAACAGAAAGTAAAAAAAATACCAGTAGAGTAAAGACACAGGGGATGGTATATGGAGGGAAAGGAAGAATACTGGGGAATTAAGTTGATGATTTGTGTTTCCTATGTGTAAAATTATGTGGACCATAAATCCCACTATTATCTTATAATTAAAATAAACCAATGAATCATTATACAAAATAAATACAAGTATGTTAATGATAAAAATTTAGATAAGGTTAAGAACATGCAACACTAAAATTGAATTGCACACAACTGAGAATGGCTTTCAAAACACAAAGAACAAAAACAGATAAATAGATATAAATAGAAATGCTCAAAGAAAACTCAGGTAATGAATATTATAGTCTTGGAAATATGGCCAGAACATCAAACAAATGATGAACAATTCTTTATCAAATGAGACTTTATCATTTTAGAGCAAAAGGCCTTCAGATGGCACTGTGGACATTTGTGGAAAACTGGTAGACACTCAAAAGGTTCAGCTTTATTGGATCATGAATATTTGCTCAGTGGACCATGCACAGTGCTAGAGCAACTGCTTCTTCCCATGGGGAAAATCACAACACACAGCCACCCTGGGTCTACCTTTGAAAATCTAAGTGCTCTGAGGACTGAGGACCATGTTTTGAAAGTTAATGGTAAAGGGCTCAGTGATATAATACACCACATAAATACACCCCCTTTATCCATGCATTTTAGTAAGAAATCATGGGCAATTAGGAAGTCTGGTCTAAAAATTTAGGGCCAGGGGATCCTTCCAAAATTCACACCACAGCCTGGACATGTCTCCTTCTCTTTATCACTCAGTGTTTATATTCCAGCTGTTGTAATGGCTCTGTGTTGTCCTTCCTCATTCTAGACATTATTTGTTTGGGTTTGGGGGTTCACTTGTTAAATTGTGAGACTCAGGAGCTCTCACTGTCCATTTGCTCAAGAGGGACAGTAACTCTCATATGTAGCTCCAGAACAGTTTTGGTTACCAATGGTAACTTCTCATACTGGTTGCAGCAGAAGTCTAGCCAAGAACCCAGGACCCTGATTTGAAATGCAAACAATAGAAACACTTGGTCACCTTCCTTGTTCTCTGGCTCCTTTGCTAAGCTGCATGATCCTCCCATGTGCTCAGCCTGAGGGTGTTACAGGTTTAATGTATGATACATTACAATGATGCTCATCACAGTCAGACCCAGATGGGGAACAGAGTTCTTAACCTTCCCATAATATAGCCTGGTTAGAAATATGATTACAGGATATGGGAATCATAAGACCAGACATTGACGACTCTGACACCCAATGGTGACTATCCCTAGAGACAGATTTAAAACGGAGCTGGTTAGTTTCCGTTTATATATAAGTCCAAAATGGAGAATTAACTGTCAATTGTTTGTGAGGAAATGTTCCACACAATTGAATTATCTGAATTCTTCTTCAATCATTCCTGCAATCTGTATTTGGGCCAATCAAAAAGGTGCTAGTCTCTCCTAAACCTAAATTCGCCATATCACTTGAGGCTCAAATCTGAAGATACTAAGTTAGTTAATATGCATACTACATGAATGGTTAAGTAAAAAATGCACACACAATGGACAGCTAGCCTTAGCAGATAAAGCATTTTCAGAATTATTGTATTCTTTACTACTTGATTAAACATGGCTTCCAGTGCTCTCTCACCAACTCTTCTCTGTACTTGGCATCCACATTCCCCATCAGTGACTGCTCTCACACTTCCTGGACCCCATCTTTAACACTAAGTTGAGAGCATGCCACTAGACAAGGTCACATTCAAGTGTTTTTAAACAGAGAAGCCAAAACACCCTACTCCTTATCAAGTATTTTATTCTTTTATGCATAGAGAAACCATCTCATTGTCATATTTTTCACAATACACAAGAGAGGAATGAGAGCACAGACCATGGTAGATTAGTGCTTGATTCCCACAGAGGGACTCTGCTACTTCAGACTTGTCTTATTCTCTCTGATGTCCTCAGGGAAAATATGTAGCTGTTCTGGTGAACTAAACTCCTTCCTTTCTTCTTTCTCAGAGTATATCTAATCTCTGATGTACTTCTTGTACAGGCACATGCCTGGTTATTCAAACAAGAAATGTCCAGTTTCTAATATATTTATCCTTTCTCTACCCACAGGTTCTTGTGTGTAACATGTTATGAAGATTTTGACTATGAACAGAACTGTGATGCATCTCCCTATCCTGTTTTCCATTGCCACTGATTCTGTATAGACAAATTAATTTTTTAAGAAAACGTTTGAAAATCTCTAGAAATGTGATATCATATGTAATATGAAATTTGTAATTTAAATACATAGTGTATGTATATATGTAATTGCTAGAGATTCAACTGTGGGCATCCAACATGCTAAGATAGCACTCTTCCACAATACAACATTCCAAGCTAACCTCATTCAATTTCATAGACTCAACTCAAGGTGCAGTTCCTCTGAGAAGACCCTTTAATGTCCCATATAGAGAGTTTCAATTGTTGAGGATTAGAATTTTGTTAGAGCTTATTACATTCATAGCACTGTGTTTTTTCTTCTCTATAGTGCATATTTAAAAAAATATCTTTATTTTATTTATTTATTTTGGTACTGAGGATCGATCCCAGGGCTTCACATATGCTAGGCGAGTGATCTACTGCTGAGCCACAATCCCAACACAATATATTGCATAATTTATACATGACAGGCAGCATTCTAATATTGATAAAATTGTGCTTATGTGCAACTTATTACTAGACATTCCAGGCAAAGCAATGTGTCCAACGATGGTGGCAAATCTGTGGCATTCAGCCCTTAGGACCTTAAAGATTGACCTGTGACAATAGGTGGCAAAGAAGAGCAGTGGGAGGGCTTTCATGATGTTTCCCACAGCTGTCTGAACCCCACTAGCCTCAGGTCTAGTAAAGGCTGAGCTGCCTCCTGTGCTTCCCAAGGTGATCTTCACCCTGATGCTCTCAGGGCCTGGTGATGACTCCCAAGCAGGAACTGTGCAGGTTTCCAATAGCTGCTCTGTCTATGACATTTCCTATGGTAAACTCAGAACGGGCATTTCCCTCAGCATCCTTTCCCTCAGATCCTCTCTAAGCCTCCTGATTCAGAAATCAGATGTAATCTGAGAAAACAAGAAGAAAGGAGTTTAATTTATCTGAACAGTCACTTATTTTCCCTGAAAGCAGCAGAGAGAAAAAGACAAAGTCTCTCTGTGGCAATCAAGCACCGGTCTACAATTGCCTGTACCCTCATTCCTCTCACTACAGTCTCAGTACACACTTAGGGACAGGTCTTAGAGACTTAGGACAGCTCCCATCATATATCAATTCTTTTAGTTCCGATGAGCAGTATTTTAAATATGGTTCCCACTCCAGCACTCCCTATTGACTCTGTTTACAGGTTGTCTCCCAAGCCTTTGGCGACTCAGCCACCCTCCCTTTCAGCACCTCCTGAAGCATCTGTCAGATTCATCTGCACCCTGAGAAATGTCTTCCATGTTGCTGAAAAAGGAATACAGTGGGACCACTACAAGATGGGGAACAATTATAGATTTTTCCTAAGATACTACTCATATTTGTATATTATACTTGGCTCTGGGGTTCCTGGCCTCTTCTCTGGATTCAAAGATATCCCAACCAATTAATAACTTTTTCTCATTTCTGAGCTGCAGCCTGCATGAGGCTGACTATTACTGTGTCATTGACCACAATAATGTTTCTCATAGTGACACAGGCAGATGGGGAATTGGTACAAAAATATCAGCCTGCTTGCTGTTATGGGCTATACCTTTTCACCAACTTTCAATTAATATGCTTATATACTAAATATATATTGAATAAATATACATTTAAGTCCTCTAAATTTTGTAATCAAAGTTTCTGAAATCTTAGGAAAACTGAAAATAAATGAACACCAAAATCACCCTAAAAACAAATAACAACAAAAATAAATATGATAACATTCAAACTTTTTCTTGTGATCTATAGGGTGATCTGGTTTTACAACCAGATGTTGTACATTTATATTGTTTTATCTGGAAAAAAAGCAGCAAATGAGTTCTATTCTTTCCCACGATTCAGAGACTCTTTCAGCAGGTGGACATTCCTCCTCAGCATGGTCTCTGCTCTTCAAGGATTCAGAGAAGATCTCACCTGTTTGTCTCTAGTTGTGTGTGCTTTGGGCTGTAACAGGCTCTCAGGTCTGAAGACACTAAGCAAAATGCTTTGTGAGGATGGAAGCATCAGAGAAATTTTAGGCCCAGGTCTGTCCTGGCTCCCTTGCTGGGTATCTGCACTTTTGGTTTGATGTCAAGTAGAGAAAGTTAGGCATTGGGGTAGGGATGTGATAAGAAGTTTAGGAGTGAAACTGAAAAACTTTCTTGAGGGACATGAGTGACTGAAGGAGAGGTTCCACCATTATTAGAAAACTCTGAGAGTCTTCCTGGGAAGTTAAGTGAGGTAAGTCCCAAGGATGATACTCTTCTTCATGTGACAGCACTCAGGATAATGTGGACATTCATAGGTAGGATTTTCTGGCTTCATAGTGATTCCACTAGCTACCTTGAAGAGTCCTGCTTCCCTGGGTGCTGAAGTATAACACGAGAGAAGCACATCAAGGCAAGTTTAGTTTAGAAAATAAAAAGCTTTATTAAAGGATAGCAGAACAGATTTCCTCACAGGAAGAAGGGGATCCAAAAGGCAGATGGAGTCCATAGGATGAGGAAGTCCCATCCCTTTTAATTCTAAGTTTATTTTATTTTATTTTTTTGGCCTTCTACATTTCTGTCATTTATCTTACTTATTTTCATTTATCATTCATGGGATGGAGGATGCATTTGGGAAGGCCAAGAGGTTGGAAACCTGTAGACCAATTGGGCAGGGAAGGAGTGGTCCAGGCAAGAAGGGCTTAGGATGAATTGATTAGTGCCTTCCTATTTCCTGGGAGCTGCTTCATTAACTGTTCTTTAGGATGGGCCAGGGCCTTGGGGATGTTAACATTTCAATCTCCCAAGTGTGGTTTCTGATTTCCCAGGCACAGATGGATCTCTGTTTTCTTTATTAGATTCAACTCTGTTTTGCTCTATTAGACTCAATATCAGACCTGATGTACCAAACTACACTACATTTTAAAAAAATATTTACTTTTTAGAAGTAGTTGCACACAATTCCTCAATTTTGTTTATTTATTTTTATATGTTGCTGAGGACCAAACCCAGGGTCTCTCACATGCTAGACAAGTGCTCTACTGCTGAGCCACAATCCCAGCCCCCTAACCACCTATCTTTAAATCTGTCTTCAATAGGAACTGACTTCCATCCTTCTCTCATCTAATACCCATTGGTGTTTTTCAAAATTTCAGAGTTTAAGAGTTGATTATAGACCTTCATGGAGCAGAAATTTCCACACATGTACATGTATGTGTAATTCTACCTGTAAATCACATGATGTGCCTCAGAGTCTGAGGTCATTTTGTTTTACACAGGGAGCTATAGAATCATTGGAGGTTACTGTGACAGTTGGTACCCAGGATTTTTTGGAAGAAGACCCAGATCATGTTATCTCATATATAAGTGATCAATCATTAAGAATTCAGTCCTAAACTCAGGCCTAAGTTTTGTCAGTAGAGCCTCATTGTGTACCACTAAATTCCAGCCTAAAAACAGACTTAAAATTAAAAAAAGGCTGATTATCATTTTCCAACTCCCACTTAATACACTCTTTCCATTATTCTCATTTGGGTATATCCTTAATGCTGAAGAGTTCTGCAACTTTGGATAAACTGAGAAAAAAAATCACCACTACTTTTTGCCCCATTACTTTTTTTCTGCCTATGAGCAACATACACTCCTGTTTAGCTTTTGATACCCCACTGCATGTCTCCTGATCTGTTCACAGGCTTTGCTGATCTTCCCTGAGCTCAGAGAACTTAGGTAAGCTGTGCATCTTTTCCTTCTGATTACACTCTGGTGTAGCTTTGGATTCACTGATGAAGTACAAACACTCTCCAGCATCCCATGTTCATTTTTCCTAGTTAAAACACAAAAAGTTATGCTTTTTCCTACATATTCCTCAGGTGGAAGAATTTTGTAAAAATATCTGGTTTTTGTACTTAGATTTTATAAACCTACCTACTTTAAATCCATGAATCTCTTAGCAACTGAAAGTGATTAGGAATTTTTCCTCCTATGTAAATATTCGCAAGGGTCACTTAGTTGAGATGTTGTAAGAGCACCAGTTTAACAGTGATTTATATTTATAGCAATGTTATTTCACACCAGTACTCATATGGAAAAATATAAACTAGAATAAAATAACTTATATAAGAGTCAAAATAAAATTGTTTTTTCAGGTAGATATTTAAGGGTCAATTAGAGAACAGAGAACCATATAAAAGCAGAAAACACTCATTCCCTGATAATCTTATATTCTCAAAAAGAAAACTGATATTTGAAGCCAAGACCTATAGAATGGAGTGAGAGTCACAACAGCAGACTCATAAAAGCAGTAATCTTATAAAAAGTAAACCTGTAAGAGGAACATAGGCAGCATTACTGCAACTTGTTTTCTGTCCTGAACTTTAGCTTTTAAATTTTGTTCAAAATGTTCATAGACTGGGAATAACCCAAATACATGGCTGAAGCAAGATCACATACCAGGTAATTATGAAATATGTGGGATCATAAACAGTGCATATGAGTTCTGGAGAGCATTAGGAAAAAATGTTATCAGGACAAAACACCTTGTGGTTTTACTATCAGAGAAATAAAACCAAAGATGTCCATTTACTGTAGTCAGGTTATCCTTTTAAAATCTCTGAGAGGGATCAGAGGCCAGCAGGGGGCAAAGTTGGACTACTCATGACAGGGCTAGCTTAAGCAAGCATATAAAGCAGGGTTTATGTAAAGAGGGGTAACAAAGACTCTACTGGGAGGGAGGAGGGAGCCCTAGCTAGGCCACATAAGGGAGTACTGGCTTCATAGTCCTGTGCAGAAGGTATCCTCACTCAAGTGTGACTTTCCTGCACCTGGGCCCCCAGGAGTCACATGAATAGTGGGATCTAACACATACCCTTGCTTCCTATTTCATTCTCTCATGGTTTGATTACTTAGGCCTATTGTCCAGGCAGAATGGAAGAATGGTCACAGAGCAGGAACAAATTTAGATGAAAAAATAAGCAAGAAGACTATCTGGAGAGAAAATGACAAGAAATCAGACAAGTGTAGATATCAATGCTGAAAATAGTCAAAAGGCCCCTTTAATTTATGAAAAAAAATGCAAAAGATTCTCAGTATTAATTGACTTGGTTTTACTACTACTACTACTACTACTACTACTACTACTACTAATAATAATAATAATAATAATAATAATTAACATAGACAATGCAGGGTACATATAAGGTAAAGAGGTTCATTTTGATTCATGGATTTGGAGGTTTAAGCATTGGATTATTAGTCCCATATGATTGGGACACTGGTGAAGGTATGGTAATGAAACTGCCTGTTATTGGTGATGAGTCCTGCTTCCTCACATGTTGAAGTTGGAACATTAGAGAAGCATGCTTAAGCAAGCATATAAAGCAGGGTTTATGTAAAGAGGGGTAACAAAGACTCTACTGGGAGGGAGGAGGGAGCCATAGCTAGTTTTCTGGCATCCCAAGAAGCAAGGTGTTCTGCCCTTTTTATGTGTCCTAAGATTCCTTTTTTGTTTTGCCTTCATCCACACTTCCCCTTATCTTTCTCTTTTCTGCCTATGTGACTAGGCCCAGGAATGCTGAGTGAGCTGCCTAAAAGGTGGGTAACAGGTGGGCTGAAGGGGGAAGTCAGGATGGAGTAGCCAAGGACATATTAACAACCTTATAGCTCCCTGTAGGGAGGGGCAATCCTTGGAACAGGTTACCTTGGCAACAGTTTGGAGCAGGGGTAGGTTCTTGATATGGGTGGAGGAAGGGCTCTGAAGGAATTAACATTTCAATCCCTCAGGGGACAGTCCCCACCTTGCCAAACTCACTCAAAATTGGTCTGATTCTATCTGACCTGACTCATTTTATCTATCTATACTGACAGCCTGTCTAATTCTTGCTTCAGTAAGATGAGGAAGGGTGAGCCAAGCTGAATGGTCACATCTTATTCCAGGAAGCTGAGAGAGCTAGAGAGAGGTGGGGGGCAAGGTGAGTGTATAAGCACTATATTTATGGACATGCTACCAATGGCTGAAGTCTCTCTAATAGGGCCCTAATACCTCTTACAAGATACTATCACTAGGTAGTACCTCCTGGTATTACTACCCTGGGAGAAAGTCTATATGTATAGAACTTTGGCAGACACTCCATCCACAGTTTAGCAGTCTGTTAGAAAGTAGAATTCATGTTAGACTGAGAAAGACTTACCTTGACAAACAGGAAGAATTTGGGCTGAAAATAGGACTTTTTTTTCTTGAGGTCTATGAAGGATGATGAACATGGACTTTGAAGGATGGGCAGGTATAAGAGTTATGAGACAATGTCAGAAATAACCATCAGGCATATCACCTCTAAGCTCTCAGCAGTGTGACCAGAGTCACTGTAGGGTAGAAAGATGGAATCACAGGACCCACTTCAGTGGAATTTCAATGGAACTAATCAATACGAATCTCTACAGTGTGCAGCATATATCCGTACAATCTTTAAGGGATAAAATACACAGCTCAATTTAAACTCTTATCTGGATCAAGGAACTCCATGCACAATGAAAATGGTATTGCTTTGCTGACATGAGCTCTTGGACCCTATGTGGGCTCTCTATTGTCCAGCTAGGAAGTCCACAGAACAGAGTAGAGGAAGTGTGGCTGAAGAGCCACTAATCAAGACATCTGGAGACCAAGCAGGAAGCAGGTCTGATTTTGTTGCACAGTTACTATATATATATATTCAGGCAGTAGCTAAGCAGGTTATAGTCAGCCACCAACAAAATTTCTGGCCAACTGGCCCTGCAGTGACCAATCAAGGAGTGAGCCGTGGAGCAAGCACAGGGACTGCAATAAGCAGCCTCATTCCCAGGGCTGTGATATGGGGTAAGTGGTTCATTGCTCAAATGCCTAGCACAGGGGAGTGATTTGCAATTCAGACGCCTTTAATGTATGTCATGTATTCAGTACTCAATGCACTTGTTTCCACAGTACCCTGAGATTTTCTCTCTTCCAAGTTTCCTATTCCTCCTTTTGCCTGTGGTTTCTTATTGCCATTAGACCTCCCAGGAGAAAAACTGTTGATTCATGGTTCCATGAGAATGATTGAGATAACTTCAGAGGTAACTCAGGGATCACTGCAGAGGTTAGGATTACTTTCTGTTCACTATGACTTCCAAATTCATCTGTTTTTAAATGTGTGATAAATACTTGAACCCATTGTTTTTCTTGTTTTTATTGCATCTGACTAATTTGTTATCATTTATTAATAAGTTCTAATGAAAAGGATAAAAAATAGGATTTTATGTATTAAAATTAGGATTTCTATTTCTTTCTCACTTAAATTTGAGATCACACTTTTTATCTTAGATTTATCACACACACAAACACACAAAAAACTCACATACACACATAATCATACGTATGTATGGACAACTATGTGATACACTTAACTATTAGCCATACATAGTTTAATATGAATCTGTATTCCTAATATGAGTAGATCCCTTAAAACATATAAAATTGAAAATTTTGGAAGGAAACAATAATAAATATAAAAATTCAATAATGTAATTATGAACAGTTTAGAAATTGTGTTTTTGTTTGAAATAAAGAACACCATATTTTTTTTTTAAAAATTATTTTACAAAGAAATTAAAAGAGTTTCATTTCTGAACTCCCCAATTATCCTCATCTAACATTTTTAATCATCTTAAAAAGTGAAAGTGTTTTAAAAATGTTACAGATATTCACAGTAATTGATCATAAATATTCTTAATTTTATTTTCAAGTATGATGAACATGGTTTTCTTATTTTTTGATATTGGCAAGAATATTCCGCTTTCTCTTAAATTCTGCAGTTCCACTAGTCCTAAAGCCATCTAACTGTGAAGGTAAGTGGCATCTCAAGCCTTGTGCTGTTGCTGTCTGTATCTGAATTCTCAATCTTGGGATCCACTGATGATGCTTGAGAGAGTCTCTAGGATTCAGTTAGTAGGAGACTCCTTCCTCTGGAACTGTCCAGAGAGTTCCCTACAAACCTAGCTTCAGAGTGTCATAATTGGATCTATGGTGAAGAAAAAGGGCCTGACAGTTAACTCAAGGAGAAATAATATGCATTTATGGACAAGAAAAAAATGTTAACCAGCAAGTACTGGGTTTGCAATAAAGTAGATGAACTAGGTAGAAATGGAGAATTCACCCTTGTTTTTATTCCATCTCTGAATTTTTAGAAATGAACTTTATGCCTTAGTTGAAGTAGTGTAAGGAAGCTGATCTGGGGAAAAGCATCAACTAAAACTCATGTGTGTCAGGCCCCCAGTACTCACTGGTCTATGTGAATTCCCAGGATCTGCCTCTTTCACAATCTCCTCCAGGGGACATCAGGCTGAATTCTGGAGCAGGAAGAGAAAGGAAGGTTGATTTTCGTAAAAAAAAAAACAAAACAACAACAACAACAACAACAAAAAAAACATTTCTCTGGGTCTGAAGAAGCATTAAAATGTCCTGAGGACACAAAATTAAAGTGACTCATGTGAAGACACCAAGTCTATTTGAAGATCTCCATCATGGCATGGATCATGTTTTAACTGTTTTTCTTCTCTTCTGATTCAGGTCAGGGGAGGTGAACTGCAACCTTGGGGTGCCTACAAAAAAGCAGTGTGTCAGGGACCATTTTATTCATAACTATCTCTCTGATTGCTTTTAGTGGTGGATTCTCAGATGACTGTGATTCAGGAGCCCTGACTCTCTGTGTCTTCATGTGGGACAGAAGTACTTACCTGTGGCCTTCGCTCTGGGTTAGGCTCTTCAGGTCACTACCAAAGCTAGCACCAGCATTTGCCAGGACATGCTTCATACACACTTATCTAGAGCACAAATGCCTGCCTCTGGATTCCATAATCTATTCTCTTGTTCCATTCTTGTAAACAAAGCTGCAGTGAGCATCACAGGGGTTCAGACAAACGATGAGGCTGATTATTGATGCACCCTCAATATGGGTATTCACACAGTAATCTAAATCTCCAGGGAGGTGCAACCAAAACATCTGTGCATGTTCAGAATGTCTCATACTTCACAGGGTAGAGAGAGAGTGAGAGGGTGAAAATGTTCAACACTTTCATGTGAAGGTGATGCTGCTTGACTTCTGTCCTACAAGTGGTTCATACCATGTGCCTCACTCTGTCTCTCCCAATGTGTATTCATTTCTCAGAGTGACTTCTCCTACACTAGGCTTCCACTCTCCCTCTTTGGTTGGGACAAGGAACAGAGAACTCTTCTCCAAGAGGTAATCATCAGGAAGATTCAGAGAATTATCCCTTATCTTTAAGATGCTTATGATTTAAGATATTAACAAATGATCATTAGTAGTTCTCATACATTGATTTGATTATGGGTTAAATTAGTACTCAATTTTCTTTCAAGTAATAAAAGAAAAATTGCCTTTATTATTTTGTTATGTTTATAATATAACAAAATTTTGGTTTTATAATTACATAATAAACTTGTTTGTGTGTATTTGTGATTAGTATGCAATCACACCCATCATCAATGTCTAAATTATTCCCATATTTCAATTAAAAATCCCTAACTCATTCAGAAACTGATTTGAGAATATCAAGTCATTGCAAACAATAAGTATCTAATTGAAAACAGCAGACAAAAAATGAGAGGGATTTCTGCAAAACTTCCTTTTATACATGCTTTCTAGGGTTCATATAAATAACTGCATACTTCAGTGTTTCATATAATTATCTAGTATTGGCATTACTAAAAACTCCCATAGAATTCTGACTTCCAAACATTGTTCTACCATGCACTGAGCTGGCTCTCCTGATGAAGGCCACACATGTTCAGGACTAGAGGTTTTACCTGAACAGGAACAGGTCCTATTGCATTCAACACTGGCTGAACAGGTGAAGAAGAAATGTGTGAAAATTCAGTTTGAGTTAGTTTTTTGCTTTATCAAGAGAAGAAAGTATTGTAAACTGTTATGTTGAAGTAGTACACAATAAGAAGGAAAGAATACTTGGGTAAGAAATTTCTTGATATACACTATATTTGCAATGTTAGGTTGTTTTACTAACCTTTTGAAATCTAGATTTAGATTTTGTGATTGAAATGAATGATATAACTACAAAAAGTCCTTATGAATATGAATGGAAAATAAGCCTGTCATATTGCAAAAGCACAAACCAATACCTCCAGTATATTTGCTATTCTGAAAAATATTTTTGAAACAGAGAAACTCCTGGCAAACCTGAAGGGTTTTCCTCATTGTAGAGAGTATATCAGAGGAAACTGTGACATCCTCATGTAGCTCTAAAGTTCCCTGGTGTGAACAATGCATTCTAGAACAAACAGGACAGAGGGAGAGTAAGTATGCCCAGTGTATTCTTATTCGTGGTGAGAACTTATGATTGCAAAAATAGAACAGCTGGAAATGATTCCTTTAGTGCCTCCAGTTGCTGGGTAAACATGAAGGGATAATAGAAAATCATAAGATACTCTATTTTATTTCAATGCCTACTTGAGATGTGATCTATATAATACTGGTATTTAGATATATTTCTTTGATCTAAATTAACTCATATAGAAGGAAGTATCTACAAAGAAATATAGTAATACCTGTTATATATAAAACAAATTGCTTTTTTTTTCATTTTCTTTTTCTCATTATCTGCGTGTTCTTACGCATGCATGATTATATGGCAGTTGTGGTAAGTAAATTTACCTACCTATATTTAAATATATTCACATACATATTGATGCTATATTTAAATTATTATTTTTATTATAGTAAATTTTTACAAATTTATATCAATCAAGAAAACAAGATAAGTTTTCCTGTTTTTTCCCTTAAGTTATTTTTCTCTCTGAGCCAATTTTTTTTCTAGTTTGAAGGCTGTGAAAAGCAGATGCAAATGTTAGATAAGATAATGGATTGGGGCTATAGCTCAGTGGCAGTGCACTTGCCTAGCATGACTGAGGCACTGGGTTTGATCCCCAACACCACATGAAAAGTCTAGGGTAGACCCCTAACCTGAGTCATTACCCTCTGCCTTGTTTATTTATGAAAATAAACAAATAAAATAAAATCATTCTGTCCATCTACAACTACAAAAATAAAAATAAAAAACATGGATTGGATGGAGAAGAAAAACTGAAAAATACCTATTGGAGGACTCTTACCTTCAGACCACAGTTCTGACACTTGTGATAGGAGCAGGGGGAGGAATGATTGGGTAGGAAGACCTTCTGACCACAGGCAGGGCTGAGAGAATCTGCAGGTTGAGTGGCTCCTGGAACCTGGATGCTCATCAGAAGGCTACTATTTCCCACAGAAGAACCCTGCACTAGTTACTCCAGAAGTCATCATTGCCTGGAGCCAGCCAAGGGCAGAGGCCTGACATCAAATCTGGGTCCACTGTAGGATCCCCTATAAGAAATGTGATGGGTACTTCCTGGGCTGCTACAACCACCTTTGGTTATGCATTCACCCTCAGAATAAGGGCTGTGCTTATTCCCCTCTTCTTACTCCCATATCTGGTCCCAACATGAGGTCTTTCAGGGCTTTGGAGACCTTACTACTTTCCGACCCTGCAACTACTGAGATATCTCTCTTCCCTAACCTGTATGAGAAGGAATTTCTCAAGCTGAAGTATCCTTTTGGGCAATTCCACCCCTCTCGTGCCTGGCTTCTGCTGCTCCCATGGCCTGGGACCACTCCTTAAATTCATTTATTATCTCTATTTTCTGATGTATATGAAGCATCTCATTCATTCTTAAAAAATAGATGAATAAAAAGAGAATTGAGTGAATCATCTAATTCCCTAACTAGAGGTTAATTTAACTTCAGCATTAATCCTATTGGAGGGAAGTGATTCCCTGCAGCAGGATTGTCCCTGAAATTACTAAATAATTTCCACCTTTTCATACCATGATCACCATGTGACAAGTGTACAACAAATTGTCCTCTGACCTGCTCTTCCACCTGGCCTCACTGTGTGAATCTGAACACAGATGTTGCCTTTCCCTCATCTTGTTCTCTGGACTACCTGCTCCTCTCCTATTTGAGATTTATTTCCAGGTTTCATACCTAAGAGGCACTTGGAATTTCACCTCTTTTCTATTTCCTCTGTTCTCATCTTTTATCATACACCAACAAATACCCTCTGCCCAATATCTTTGCAACAATTTTGTCTTACTTTTTCCCCAGAGGAGATGCTCTAATATGAGATATAATGATGAACACAGTTCTGGTTAAACATGTTCTGGTCAATGCAGAGGTCACCTTGGGAATCTACACAGATGTTCACATGGGCAAAGTCCCATGCACTTGGGCATTGGTGTGGTCCTAGAAGTAGTTTCCTCTTAAAACCCAGTTATTAAGTAAGCTGGTGCATCATGCCACTCTCCCTTGGTAAAGGACTCAGACACTGGGCTACACATGGGGTAGAGATATGTGGTAGAGACACATTTCATGAGCAGCCTCAACTCTGGGAGGCCAATAGAACTGGTTAAGGGAGGGGGGCAGTGGATTTATCCATTGAGGCCTAATAAGTGACTGTGTCCACCATGGCCTGGAGTCCTTTCCTACTTCTACTCTTCTCTCAATGCATAGGTAGGTACAGGCCTCAGAAAATTAGGGTAGACCACTAATCTGAGTCATTACCCTCTGCCTTGGATAGCCAAGTCACTTACCTCTGCCCCTGCCCTTCACTGTGATGGTTCTATACTTGCAGATTCCCTCTCTTTGTCTAAGCCTACATGGTTACTTCCCTTCTCTTCATCCCTGGATCAACACCAAGACTCCCCTTCACTCTTAACAAGTGGTAGAGAAAACATGTACTGGTAATGGCAGGACTTGTATCTGAGAACTAATATTCTGAATCAGAGAAAAGATGGGTCCTGAGAACCTCATTTGACTTTCTAGATACAAAGATGTCTCAACCAATAAGTGTATTTGTAAAACTCTAGGCTGCAGATTGAGGACAAGGCCAATTATTACTGTCTTGTATAAGAAATTAGTATTTATGACAGTGACACAACCAAGTGAGCCATTGGGACAAAGCCCTCATCTGTAGAGGTTCTAGGTTTATGTTAGTTTACTGTGGTAGTTAAGAACCTGTTTATAAAATAAAACATCAGATTCTAGTTTACATTAGTGTCACAACACATTCTCTTTCCATTTCACAATACTCACAGAAACTGTAAAAACAAATCCAAAAAAATTATAAAAATTATATTAAATGTAAAAATAATAAAATTGTAAATTATCATTAGTAAAGAGATGGTAGAGAAGTTGAAATCCATCAAGAGGATAACCCATAATATCCATATATTTTAATATATAACAACATTTTATTTCAGTTATGAATTATGCAAAATTAGGTATGGATTCTGACCATGGAAATATACAGGAAGTGTTCCTCTGGTGAGAAAACTCCTGAGGAACAACAGGTACTGTGTTCCCTACCCTTAGAATGCCCTGTAGTTTCTCTTAGGAACTAGTATGGTAACTAATACAGGTGCAATGTCTAGTTATTGTGGCAATGCCTTGTATAAGGAGGCTCTGTGCTAGATTCTTATCAGCCTAGACCTTGATCTCAGATACATAGCTCCTGGGAATAAAGGAAGTTACTTGCTAGATAAACACAATGTTTCACCAAGCCCCAGTGCTCCTGTATCTCCTCACCTAACAGTAACTTCAGACAATGGACTTACTTGTGAGCTGCACAGAGCTCCTAACATTGCATATTGTAAATATAGAAAGTAACTGCAGAATAAACAATCTTGCTGATACCATAAACAGTATAATGTACTTATGGTACTATTGGCCTAATGTAATTTATTTGTATAAATAAATGTGTTAACTTGGATGAGCAGCCATTTTCCTGCCTCTGCATCTTGTTTCTGTGTCTCCTTTTATTTTTCTTACATAATTGTATATGTATATGAAATAAATTTACATATTGATCATAATACATAGATCAGTATCTACCCATCAGGGCCTACAAATTGTCCCTGCAAATTAGACCTGAATTTTGTAAATACATTTTCTTTAAAACAGTATCATTGAGTTGAACATGTAAATATCTGTGATGTCTCTGCAGATTGATATTTAAGTGCTTGTTTTACTTTGTCTCTTTATTTGCTTTTTAAAAAACTACTTAATTGTAGACTCATGTAAACTATCTATGTGAATAATAGAATTCAGATGTTCTGCTCCAAGTGGAAGTAGTAAGAATGATGCTTTAAAAATAAGTTTTCTTGAACCATGTGAGATATTATCCAAACTTAATTTCAAATTTCAATATTTCAAAACGTTAGAACATAACAATAAAATTGGTTTATTTTACTTTTGTCATAATATCAAGTCTGGTTGAAAGAACAGTGTGCATTTAAAATCCTCCATCTCTTTAATCTTAGATCCTAAAATTGAGTTTAAATTAATGAAGAAAAGAAGTATAATTGTAGGCTAATATCCTCATGTAAGTGGTTTATTCTTCCTATGAATAACCAGTGTATGCAAGTGTCTATGCAGTAATCCACAGATTGAAATTAGTGAATGTGTGAGCTTATTCTAGATGAGCATAAGTCATCATTCATTTTGATTTCAACTTCACATTCAGTTCAGATTCACAGTGAATATACAGTTTCAGTATATGTTTATTTCCAAAAAAATGTGTTTGTGGAATATTAAAACATTCCATAAAGGTGTAACTCATTTCATTGTTATTTGAATATGCTCATTCTAATAATAGATGAGTAATATCATGTGCTTATTTTCTTTTTTATTTGTTGTTTTTAGATCTCTATGACAGCATATATCTTGATACACACACACACACACACACACACACACGAGGTGAAACACATTAAAATTTTGATTCTATTTTTATTGTTGAAAATAATGTAGAGTTACACTTTCTTTTTTAATTTATTCATTTATATGAATAAATGAAAATAAGAAAGAAAAGATTTGTCTAATTTAATCTATTTTGTTTTCTTTTCTCATCGCACCTCCCTTCCCTCTATTCCCCTTTGTCTATCCAATGATCTTCATTTCTTCTCCCTACTTTCAGTTGCTATGGGTTTATCCACACATCACAAAGAACATTTGGCCTTTGGTTTTTTGGGACTGGCTTATATAACTTAGCTTGATAGTCTTCAGTTGCATCAATCTACAAGAGAATGCCATAATTTTATATCTCTTTATGGTTGAGTAATATTCCATTGTGTATATATACCACATTTTCTTTTGATTCATCTGTTGAAAGGTGCCCGAGTTGGTTTCATAACTTGGGTATTGTGAATTGAGCTTCTATAATCATCGATGTGGCTGAGTCATTGTAGTATTCTGATTTTAAGTCCTTTGGGTATATGCTGAAAAGTGGGGGTAACTGGATCAAATTATGGTTCCATTTTAAGATTTCTAAGAAATATTTATACTGCTTTTTAGAGTGATTGGATCTGTTTTCAGTTGCACCATAATGTGCTTACTTTCTATCTGCAATTTTCTTTTGGAAACTTTGGTCATTTTATATAATTATTTTCATGGTGCTTGGTGTAAAGAGTTCAAATGTTCTGGGTTCATATTTGAAGATAAAATTATGGAAGATAATCAAAAGAAAATTTTATATGTGCTGGTTGATATAGGTACACTCATGAAGAAGAGGAGAATTAAACATTTAAATCTTCAGTGGAGTAGAAAGATCTTTTGGTCTTGCTCTTTTGTTAACTGAAGGGAAAGTGAAGCTGGAAAAATTTGCAGGATATTAACATTCATTGCAGTTGAGAGAACCATGTGAAGGTGGAAAAATAAATTTTAGATAAACACAATGTTTGATTAAAGCTACAAAAAACTCAAGTTGACCTATAATTGTTCCTTTCAGAGGAAAGAAAGAAGAAGAAAAGAGGAATAATGATTGGTATTTAATATATTAAAATTTTATAAATTTGAATAACTTGCTAATGTTCATATTCCATGTATAATTTATTTTAAAATGTAATTTTAAAGGTAATTCATTTTAAAATACTGTATTTTCTAATCTCTATACTACCACTTTCATAAATATGAAAAAATATTTGATTTCAGAATGTTCATAATTTCTCTTCTCAGTGAAATAAAAATAGCTGCTTGATTTTTACTTCAGTCTATATTTAAATATTGCTGGAATTGAACAGTACCAATCTACCATGAGTTGAGTTACATTCTTAAGTATGAAAGCTAGGCCCCAGAATGGCACATGTTATCTATCTTGGGATCTAGAACAATCAAAATTGTGAAAAAATATTCAACATCTCTAGAAGTTAGAGAAATTCAAATTAAAACTGCACTGAGATTGCATTTCACTCCAATCACCATAGCTATTATCAAGAATACAAGCAACAATAAATTTGATAAAGGTACACTCATACATTGCCGGTGGAAATGCTAAAGGGTGCAACCACCCTGGAAAGCCATATGGAGATTCTTTAGAAAGCTTGCAATGGAACCACCATTTGATTAAGCTATCCCACTCCTAAGTTTATACAAAAAGGACATAAAATAAGCACACTATACTGAGACAGTCACATCAATGTTTACAGTAGCTTAATTCACAATATCTAAACTATGAGAAAAGCCTAGGTGCCCTTAAATAGATAAATTTATAAAGAAAATGTGGTATATATAAACAATGGAATATTTTTAGACATAAATAGAAAGAAAATTGTGGCATTTGCTGGTAAATAGATGGAACTGAAGACTACAATGCTGTGTGAAATAAGCCAATCTCCACAAAACAAAGGGTGAATGTTCTCTCTGATATGTGCATGTTAACTCACAATAAGGTCAGACATGTAAGGAAGAATAAAAGTACTTTGGGTTGAAAAGGATAATGAAGGGAAGGGAGGGGGATTGGGAATAGGAAAGATAGTAGAATGAATCAGACATTACTTTTCTATATTCATATATGAACACATGACCAATGTAATTATAAACTATGTACAACTAAAAAAATTGAAAGTTAAACTCCATGTATGTATAATATGTCAAAATACATTCTAGTCTCATCTATAAGTAGTAAGATCAAATAATAATAAAAATAAAAATAAATGAGTAAAAATTAAAAATGGAAATGGAACATTTTAAAAACATTCCTCAGTTGGAATTTTTTCACCCTTGTGAAATACACTGAATCATATTGAAAAAATATGAAGAAAAGGCTGATATTCATGCCCAGACCACCTGCATCCTTGTCACTGGCTAGGAGACAGGACATTTTCATCCATGATTAAAAACATTCACAAGTCCTGCAATTTTAGTCCTTTCAATGTCTACAGTCCCTGTGACATTGCATGTAGCCAATGGTGGCTGAAGCTAAATGGCTGTGCATAGCTGATAGTCACAATCCTCAGTCACTTTCAATAAGTTAACTGGCAATAAGGGTTACAAACATGTGAAATGAGAAAGCTTGAAAACATGCACACAAGTACCTTCTAAATGGCAACCCATAAGTTTTCACAACAGACCCCAAAACAAAGCTTTTGTGTTGTAGATAAAGATGATAGTACCCTGAAACATTTATGTTCACCTGCTTAATCCTGATCTGGGAAGAATTTATATAGAAGACAGCATCTTAATCCTGTACAGTGAAGTGTCAAGTGAACTATGCATAAATTCTCCATGAGGATCTGAGGAAAGCAAAATGGCCACCCTGTGGTAATGGGAGGCCACAGAAGGGCTCACTCGCCTGCATATTCAGTGGGGATGCAAGACTGTCTCAGGACTTCTGATAGAATGTCACATGATGAGGTGTATGGGCTTGGACAATAGGGGGCACTGAAGACCCATTAAGAGGGGTTGGGAAGTAACCAGAACTATAATAAGCCACCTGGCTCTGCCTGACGTTCTCTTGTTAGGGCTCACAGCTGTGACCTTTCATTTCCCTGAGCCAACCCAACTCCACCCCTGCACACCCACTTGGCATCTTTATATACATTATGTTAACCAGGGCCCAGGGTGCAATTAGAAAACCTGGATGACACAAATTTGCATAGATAGACTCTCCCCTTCTCAGTGTATTAAGAAGGCAAGGGAGAGACTTGGGGGAAACTCTCCTCAGCATCGTGAACTGAAGATAGAGCTCAGGATGACCTTCACCATGACCTGGTCCTGTCTCCTCTTCACATTCCTTGTTCAGTGTACAGGTGACATGATATGGAGGAGGAATATGTTTTGGGGGTCCTCTGATATGGATCCTGATTCTACTCTATTTTCTAGACAAAAATCACTCTCTCTGTGTCTCTCTTTCTTTCAGGGTCCTGGGCCCAGTCTGTACTAACGCAGCAGCCCTCACTGTCTGGGACTCCAGGACAGACAATCACCATCTCCTGCACTGGAAGCAGCACCAATATTGGTACCTATATTGTAAACTGGTATCAGCAGTTCCCCCAAACAGCCCCTAAACTCCTCATCTATGGTGATAGTAATCGACCCTCAGGGGTCTCTGATCGCTTCTCTGGCTCCAAGTCTGGCAACTCTGCTTCACTGATCATCACTGGGCTTCAGCCTGAGGATGAGGCTGACTATTACTGTCAGTCTTATGACCGTAGCCTTGATGCTCGCACAGTGCTCCAGACTCATGGGGAAGTAAGAAAAAATAACCCTTTACCATCTGTCAGGAGAGCAAATACCAAGAAGCTTTGCTCAGGCTTGTTTTTTGGCTTTTTCTGCTACCAGTAGTATAAGCCCAGCTGAATTTCCTGAATCACTTTTTTTGAGTGAGGAGCCTCTTGTACTCTGTCCTTAGAATCATCCACAGCAGCATGTTCCTAGGAAAATGTCTCCATATAAATATAAATCATTGCTCCTCTTTAGCTTGAGATGCTGAACATTCCGAATGCTGTGGTCTCCTTTCCCTGAAGTTTAGGTGATGAGGCAGCCAGTGCAAACCTGATTATCTGTTTTGACATCTGATGGGGAATTACATGTGTTGTAGATAAAGATGATGGTAGCCTGAAATATTTATGTTCACCTGCTTAATTCTGATCTGGGAAGAATTTATATCTTCTTCTGTGGTTTCTCCATCCATTCTTCCCTATTTCCAGGAGATCCAGAACTGTGTGATCCTCTCCTTAGTTCTCATTATGTACTCTAGTTACTCTGGTTGTAGCCTATTTTTATATACATTTTATTATTGTGGAATATTTTGCAGACAATGAACTACCCAGAAGTGAAATTTTGTACAAATATTGAGATATGTTCACACATTTGAGAACATGCACACATAAGGTCAAGAAACTCACCACACCGCACAAGCCTCCTGTGCCTTGTGGGAATACTTTCTCAAACTGTTCTCATACCACCTTACAGGCAACCAGTGAATTGCTCTCTGTGGTATTTATGCTCAGTCTATACTTTTAAAACATTTTATGAATGGAATTATACAGTAGGTTTTCCTTTCTTAATGTATTCTTCCACCCTGTAATACTGCTTTTGAGTGTCTTCCATGATGAGTTGAATTGCACTTCATCCCACTGAGGGCACATCATGATCTTTGTGGTCTCTGCATGCTTCTTTGTTCAGAGATCCTTTTTGTAGATAACATGTAAATTAAAATATATTTTATGACTCATCAGAATAGAGGAAAATATAATCCATCCTGGATTATATTGATATTGCTTCTGGTTATAAAATAATATTTTCTTAGTGCCCCCAAACTATTAAGTCCTCCAGACACTTGTTCTTTCTGCTCTAATGGAAGTCAGACCTGCTTACATACTACAAAATTTCTATCCACCTTTAAATAGTGCTAATGTTTACTCCTAATTTCTAGAGGTAATTTTTTGGATACCGGTGACTCCCAAGTCACAGGGATTACATGCATGTACCACCATGCCAGGCTAGAGGTCAGGTATTAATTATTTTAGAATTCCAATGACAATACCACAGGATGTATAAATTTTGAACAGTATAAGTTTATATATTTCATGATTCTAGAGACTGGGAAGCCCATCAGCATAACACTGGCATCTATGGATGCTGTTGTGCTGTGTTACAACAGGTGGAAGAGAAAATGGGAACACTGAAAGTAAATTTGCCTGAATTACTTCTTTATATCCAGAGACCATTTCTGCCATAACTAATGACATACTTTTATTTTTATTTTTTTACATAAACACATGTATGATTCTCTATAATTCCCTTTGTTTGTTCTTTTTAGTTATACATGACAGTATAACACATTTTATGTATCATACATATATAATGTTTAACATCTTATTTTTGTAATTGTTCATGATGAGGAGTTACACTGGTTGTGTATTCATATATGAACATAGGAAAGTTTTGTCTGATTCATTCTACCATCTTTCTCATTCCTATGCTTCATCCTTTCTACCCACTTTCCTCTGTCCAATCCAGTGAACTTCCACCTACCTATTTTGTGTTAGTATCCACATATCGGAGAGAGTATTCAGCTTTTTTTTTTTTTGTATTGGCTTATTTCACTTGGCATGATACTCTCCAATTCCATCCATGTACCACTAAATACCATACTTCATTCTACTTTATGACTGAATAATATTCCATTGTGTATATGTACCACATTTTTTCTTCTTTTTTGGGGGGTATATTGGGCATTGACGTCAGGGGCACTTGACCACTGAAACACATTCCCAGCCCTATTTTGTATTTTATTTAGAGACAGGGTCTCACTGAGTTGCTTAGCACCTCAATTTTGCTGAGGCTGGCTTTGGAGTTGTGATCCTCCTGCCTCAGCCTTCCAAGCTGCTGGGATTATAGGTTTCCACCACTATACCAAAATTGTACTATGTGTTCTTTATCCATTCATCATTGAGGGGCATCTATGTTGCCTTTATAGCTTAGCTATTGTGAAGTAAGCTGCTATAAATATTAATGTGGCTGCATCACCATAGTATGCTGAAAGCAAGTCTGTTGAGTATATGCCAAGGAGTGGGATAACTGGGTCAAATAGTGTTTCAATTTCAAGTTTTCTAAAGAATCTCTACATTGCTTTCCAGAGTGTTTGTACCCATTTGCTGTCCCACTAGCAGTGTATGAGTGTACGTTTTTCCAAACATCCTCACCAATATTTAATGTTATTGTATTCTTGATTATTGCCATTCTGACTGGAGTGAAGTGAAATCTCAGTGTAGTTTTAATTTGTATTTCTCTAATTGCTGGAGATGTGGAACATTTTTTCATACATTTGTTACCTGATCACATTTTTTCTTTTGTGATGTGTCTGTTCAGTTAATTTATCCACTTATTGTTTGGTTTATTTATTTTTATTATTTATTTATTTTTTGTTACTTTTTTTAGTTCTTTATATATCCTGGAGATTAATGCTCTATCTGACGTATAGATGGCAAAGATTTTCTCTGATTGTCTATGTTCTCTCTTCATGTTCTTTTTTCCTATGCTGTGAAGAAGATTTTGAGTGTGACTGAGTAATATTCCATTGTGTATATGTGCCAAATGTTTTTTTTTTGGGGGGGGAGATACTGGGCATTGAAGTCAGAGGCATTTATTGACTCTTGATTGATTTTACTTCTTGTGCTTTAGGAGTCCAATGTTGAGAAATTTGATTCCTCACCTGACATGATGAAGAGTTGGGCCTAATTGTTTTCTAGTAGGCACAGGATCTCTGTTCTAATGTCAAGGTCCATGATTCACTTTGAGTTGAGTTTTGTGCAGGGTGAAATACAGGGGTTTAGTTTCATTTTGCTGCATATAGATTTTCAGTTTTCCCAGCAACATTTGTTGAAGATGCTTTCTTTTGTTCAATGTATGTTTAGGGTGCCTTTGGATACTATGAGATAACCATACTTATGTGAGTTTGTCCTGCATGTTCTATTCTGTACCATCAGTATTCATGTCTGTTTTGGTGTCAATACCATGCCATTTTTGTTACTGTGGCTTTCTAGAATAATTTGCAGTCTGGTATTGTGATGCCTCATGCTTCAGTTTTCTCACTGAGAATTGCCCTGGCTATTCTAGGCCCCTTATTTCTTCAAGTGAATACAATGACTGCTTTTTTCTACATTCTTTTCTTCATAGAAAAGAACATAATTGCAATTTTGATAGGAAATGCCTTAAAATTTTTAAAGCTGTTTTGATAGTATGGCCATTTTGACAATATTAATTCTGCCCATCCAAGACCATGGGAGGTTTTTTACATATTTTAAGATCTTCGATTTTTATTCTTTAGTGTCCTGTAATTTGCTTTGTAGACATCTTTCACCTCTTTGGCTAAATTTATTTGTAAACATTTCATTTTATTTTTTAGGATATTGTAAATGGAATAATTTTCCCAATTTCTCTTTCAGCTGAATCATCATTGGTGTGTGGAAATGTAATTGATTTATGCATGTTTACTTTATATCCTGCTACTTTGTTAATTTTTTGAATTCCAAAATATTTATTGTGGAGTTTTTTTGGGTCTTCTAAATATACAATCATGCCATCAGCAAATAGGGACAGGTTGAGTCTTTTTTTCTTTGTCATATCCCTATAATTTTTTTTTTCTAATTGCTCTGGCTAGGGTTTCAAGGAATATGTTGAATAAAGTTGGTGAAAGAGGGCATACCTGGCTTGTTTCAGGTTTTAGAAGCAACACTTTCAGTTTTTCTTCATTTAGAATGATGTTAGTCTTGGGTTTAGAATATATTGCTTTTATAATGCTGAGATATGGTCTTACTATCCCTAGTCTTTGTACTGCTTTTGAACATGAATGGATGCTGATTTTTTTCCAATGCCTTTTCTTCAATTATTGAGATAATTATGTTATTCTTGTCTTTAAGTCTATTGAGGTGAAAAGTTAATTAGTGATTTCCAGAGGTTGGACCAAACTTACATCCCTGGGATAAACAATGTCTCATTGTGTACTATCTTTTAAATATGCTTTTTGTATGTATTTGACAGGTTTATAATGAAGAATTTGTGCTTCTATGTTCATCAGGGATAGTGGTCTGAAATTGTGTATATATGATATACTTTTTCTGGTTTGGTTATCAGAGTGATTCTATCTTTAAAGAATTTGTTTGAAAGGTTCTTTCCTTTGTATTTCATGAAATAATTTGAGGAGGTTGATGTTATTCTTTGAGGTGTGGAAATCTTGCCTGAGAATCCATTTAGTTCTGGGCTTTTCTTTGTTGGTAGGCTTTGGATGGTGTCTTCAAGTTCATTGCTTAAAATTGATTTCTTCAAATTTTCTATGTCCTCTTGTTCAATTTTGTTAAGTCATATGTGTCTAGAAATTTGTGCACGTGTTTATGATTTTTTTTTATTTTAGCATAGATGTTAAGGGTAGTTTTCTGATTATCGTGTATTTCAATAGTGTTCATCAAAATAGCGTTTCATCACAAATTTTAGTTATTTGTATTTTCTCTCATTTTCTTCATTAGCATGCCAAAAGATTTATCAATTTGATTTATTTTTTTCCAAGATATGTTTTTGTTTTTCATTTACCCGAATTTTATTGTGAATTTTTGTATCTATGTTCATTAGAGATATTGGTCTGAAATTTTCGTTTTTTGATGTGACTTTGTCAGGTTTTGGAATAAGAGTGATATTGGCCTCACAGAATGAGTTTGGAAGTTCTGCCTCTTTTTCTATTTTCTGAAATAAATTGGAGAGCATTGGTGTTAGTTATTCTTTAAAGGTCTTGTAGAATTCGGCTGTGTATCTGTCTGGTTCTTGGCTTTTTTAATTCATAGACTTTTGATGGTGTCTGCTTTTCTTTGCTTGAAATTTAATTTATCTGTTTAACTTGTGTATATGATCTTGACTCAATTTTGGCAAATTATATGACTAGAAACTTGGCAACTCCTTCGATATATTCAATTTTTTTGGAGTACAAGTTTTCAAAATAATTTTTAATTATCTTCTGTATATCCATAATGTATATTGTGATACTTCCTTCTTCATCGAGTTTATTAGTGATTTGAGTTTTCTCTCTTCTTCTCTTCATTAGCTAAGGTTCATTGGTTTTAATTATTTTTTCAAAGAAAAAATAAACTTTTTATTCTGTCAATTTTTTTTCAATTGTTTCTTTGGTTTTAATTTCATTGATTTCAGGTCTGATTTTAATTATTTCTTGTCTTTTGCTGCTTTTGGTGTTGATTTGTTCTTCTTTTTCTAGGGACTTGAGATGTAGTGTTAAGTCATTTATTTGTTGACATTTTCTTGTTTTAAGGAGTAAACTACATGCAATGAATTTTCCTCTTAGAACTGCTTTGAAAGTGTCCTAGAGATTTTGATATTTTGTATCTGTGTTCTCATTCACTGCTAAA
Source organism: Ictidomys tridecemlineatus (assembly GCF_052094955.1). Taxonomy (NCBI): domain Eukaryota; kingdom Metazoa; phylum Chordata; class Mammalia; order Rodentia; family Sciuridae; genus Ictidomys; species Ictidomys tridecemlineatus. The sequence continues at coordinate 110,856,020 of NC_135478.1, read as the reverse complement.
AAAATTTTTAATCTCCTTCTTGATGTCTTCTGTGACCCATTGTTCAATCAGTAGCATATTATTTAGTCTTCAGGTGTGGATTGTCTTTCTTATTCTATCATTGATTTCTAATTTCATTCCATTATGTTATGAAAAATGCAGGGTAATATCTCTACTGTTATATATTTGCTAATAGTTTCTTTGTGGCATAGTATATGGTCTATTTTACAGAAGAATCTATGTGCTGCTGAGAAGAAAGTATATTCTCTGACTGAAGGATAGAATATTCGAATATTCTATATATGTCAGTTAAGTCTAAGTTATTGATTGTATTATTAAGTTTTATAATTTCTTTGTTCAGCTTTTGCTTAAAAGATTTATCTTGTGATGAAAGAGGTGTGTTAAAGTCACCCAAAATTATTATGCTGTGGTCTAATTGACTCTTGAACATGAGAAGAGTTTTTTTTTTTATATGAACATAGCTGCTCCATTGTTTGGGGCATATATATTTATAATTGTTAAGTCTTACTGGTGTATGGTTCCCTTGAGTATGTAGTGTTCATCTTTATTCTTTTTGACTGACTTTAGTTTGAAGTCTACTTTATTTTCTATGAAGATGGAAACCCCTGATTGCTTCCACAGACCATGTGAGTGGTATGATTTTTCTCAACTCTTCACCTTCAGTATGAATGTCTTTTTCAATGAGATTAGTCTTTTGGAGACAGCATTTTTTTTAATCTAATATGGTAGTCTATATCTTTTGATTGGTGACTTTAGTCCATTAACATTCAGAATTATTATTGAGACATGATTTGTATTCTCAAATATTTTTGTTTATTTTTGGTATCTAATGTGACTTTGTTTCTCCTCTGATTAGGTTTTTCTTTAGTGTAATCCCTTTCTCTGCTGATTTTCATAATGTTTTTCATTTCTTTTTCTTGGAATATTTCACTGAGGATGTTCTGTGCAGGCTTTCTAGTTGTAAATTTTATTAACTTTTGTTTATCATGAAAAGTTTTTATTTCATCATCAAATATAAAGCTTAGTTTTGCTGGATATAAGATTCATAAATTTCATTTCAGAGCATGGTAAATAAATATTGTTCCACAGTCTCCTGGTTTTGATGGTCTGGTTGAAAAATCTGCTGAGATTCAAATTGGTCTTCCCCTATATGTGACCTGATTCCTCTATCTTGTGGATTTTAAGATTCCATCCTTATCTGTATTCTAGTAATTTTTATTATAATATGCCTTGGTGTAGATCTCTTGTAATTTTGCAAATTTGGTGTTCTCTAAGAGTCTTGTATATGGTTTTCCATTTTGGTTTTGATGCTTGGGAAATTTTCTGATATTACCTCATTGAAGAGATCGCGTGTTCCTTTGGTTTGAAACTCTGTGCCTTCCTCTATCCCAATATCTCTTTGATTTGGTCTTTTGATGCTGTCCATAATTCTTGTATGTTCTGTTTATGGTTTCTAACTATCTTCACTGTGTGATCAAATTTATTTTCCAGATTGTATACTTTGTCCTCATTATCTGACATTCTTTCTTCCAAGTGATTTAGTCTGTTGGTTATGTTTTCTATTGAGTTCTTTATTTGATTTATTGTATTCTTTATTTCAAGAATCTGTATTTTTTTTCAGAATCTCTATCTTTCTCTTGAAGTAATCTTTTACTACCTGTATTTGCTCTCTTATCTCATTGTTGGAGTGATCAATCTTTGCTTGTATTAGCTCATTTAGATCATTCTTTAATTAACAAATTATTTAAATTATGACTCTTCTGAACTCTTTCTCTGAAATTTTGTCAAATTCGCTGTCCATGGGTTCTGTTATTATAGTGTCTTGCTTTGTTTGGGGGCACTTTCCTCCTTTGTTTTACCATGCTTTCTATGTGTGTTCCTTTCTTGCAGTGGGGATCTGAGATATTACAGTTTAGTTCCTATATTCTTGAAGTACCTGTGCAGATTGTTTGTACCTCACCTTGATGTTGGGCTTCCAGACCCTGTTGGTGTCCCGCAATGAATGCTACTATATCCTGGATCTGGGTCCCACTTAAGTTGAAGTGGGTGGATCTGGGCACTGGGCTTGACCTCCTGTGGTAGTCTGCTGGTCAGAAGGGGTAATCCTGTGGCAAAGGCTAGCCTCTGGCCATGTCTGCTCTGTCAGGGGAGGGGTAAATGAGGCTTTCTGAGAGCCTGGATCCCTTGTGGGCTGGTGTGGGCTGTCTGGCTCCCAGATTATGTAGTCCACTGGTTAGAAGGGGTGGTCCTGCACTAGAGGCTAGACTCTGGTGAGTGTCTGCCCCACCGAGAAAGGGCTGGACCAGGCCTGCTATGTGCCTGGGCCCAACAGAGGCCAGTATGGTTGGATCTGAGCCTCTGGGCTTAACCTCACAAGCTTGTTCGAAGGGTTGGTCCTATGCCAAAGGCTAACTATCGAGGTGTCTGCCACACTGAGGAAAGGGTGAACCAGGCTAACTGAGAGCCTGGAACCTGCTTGGGCTGCTTTGGGCAGTCTGGGCTAGATTTCAGCTCCAGCTGTAGCCCCCTATTCAGAAGAGGCAGTCATGAACCAGAGGCTAGGCTCTGGTGAGAGTCTGCCCCACCAGGAAAGGGGTGGACCAGGCATGCTGTGTGCCCAGGTCCCCACAGAGGCCAGTGTGGCTGGAACTCTGTAAAGAGTTTGAATGAGAATTCTGGGGCTGTCTTTCTGGTGATCATTCTTGAAAATTACACACCTAGTCTGTCTGTACTATGATCTGGGCTCCTCTCTTGCTCACATTTCTGGCTCACCGCAGAATCATGGAAATAAAAGTGGAGATGGCAACATGGGACATTTAGGCCCCTATCTTCTTTATTTACCAATCAGTCACTTGGTTTTAAGGTCAACTCTCCAGGCTATGATGATTAAGAAAAGTTCAGTTTCCATAATTCTTGGAGAAATGTTTACTTTTTATGTGGATGTACTGCTTGGGCCTCATGAAAGACACAAAGAGAAACTTGTTTCTGAGAACCCTGCAAAATTCTCTGGCTTCTAGCCTGTACATAAACCAACCATAACAGTGAATCTTTCCAAGCATAATCCTGAACACCAATGTATTCAGTGGTATATAAACCATTATTATAGTGACAAGCGGGTGAAGAGTCCCAGAAAGAACCAGGCTCAAGCCTTTGTACTGTGCATCTGAACCAAATGTGCTCTTGTTTGGAGGTTGGCTTTTTCAAGAATTAACTCGGCATATTTAATTTACAGACCTCAGAAGAGATAATCACAAACACTTTTTATATCAAGCCTAACCCTATCTCTAACCCTAACCCCCATTAAAAAAAAGAATCAACAAATGGGATTAATACAAACTAAAAAGCTTTTTACAGCAAAGGAAACAATCAATAATGTGAAGAGAGAGCCTACAAATTTGGGAGAAAATCTTTAAAACCTGCACACCAGCATGAATATTGAAGATATATAAAGAAAACAAAAAAATTAACACCAAAAAACAAATAACCAAATCAATATGTGGGCTAAGAAACTGAAGAGAGACTTCACAGAAGAATGAATTGATCAACAAATATAAAAAAGTGTTCAACATCTCTAACAATTAGAGAAATGCAAATCAACAATTTTCTAAGACTTTTTCTCATTTAGTCCTAATGGAAATTACCAAAAATCCAAGCAATTCCAAGTATTGTTGAGAATGTAGAGACAAAGTACACATATACATTGTTGGAGGGAATGCAAATTGGTGCCCCCACTATGGAAAGTAATATGGAGATTTATCAGAAAATTTGGAGTGGAATAAACATTTGACCCAGCTATCCTACTGTTCAGTTTATATCCAAAGGTCTTAAAAACATATATTACAGCGGCTGGGGTTGTGGCTCAGTGCTAGAGTGCTCGCCTACCACGTGCAAAGCCCTGGGTTTGATCGTTAGCACTACATAAAAATAAATAAATAAAACAAAGGTATTGTGTCCAATTAAAACTAAAAGAATACACATTTTGAAAAATTGTTATATTGCACTAACACAGCATGCTCAATGTTTATAGCATCTCCTCTAGTCTTAAGTAACACTGTGACACATTTGTCCAACTTCAATGACAAAGATAGAGGGTAAGGGAGATGTCAGGCTTAATGTGCCTTGCAGAACCTTTTCATGGCCAATTTCAGATATTCTTGGAATGAGTAAAATTGAAGTAAATTTCAATAAAATAAAAATAAGTCATTTAAGCCAACTCAATGAATTTTATATAACTGAAAAATAGAACAAAATGAAAAATAAAACTCCAAGGAGACTCAAGAATAAACAGTGCATCTAAACTTCTAATATTAGAGAGATATTTAACATAACTAGAGCATTTAAATATAATTATCCAGTTATTGGTGGGTACTATGGATCTTCTCAGAAGTTGTCAAAGCATGAAAAAGTCTTAGATGGCCAACAAAGAATTTCCTTGAGCCAAGTTCACTGGCTTGAAATGGAGGTTATAGCAGGTGCTTCCTTCCATGGGGCAAACTCACATCACAACACCGCAGCCCCTCTGGTAGTGGAACTTCTCTCTGAGCTGGAGGATGCTTTCATATTGGAAAAGGGCTCATATGTGCCTAATGCACCACTCAACCTCAGGCCCTCACTCAGAAGACTATGGGGGAGATATAGAGCAGTAGAATCCTGCTGTGGAACATTGGGATCTTTAAAATGTCCCCACCATGAACTGAATGCCTGCCCTCCTCCTTCCTTCTTTGCTCCCCCTCTTCCCATATTCATACAGATGTCAGAGAACTGTCTTTTGAATGATCCTCCTGTTCTCCTCATTCTCAACAGGTTGTTTTCATTTCATTTTCCTGTTCTAGGCTGTGCTGACTAATGGGGTTTTCACCCTGTCCACAGGAGGGATGGTAACTCTCCAGAGGCAGTCACTAGTGGTTGCTTTTCTGTTTCCTTAAGAGGCCTTTCTAAGTCCATAAGACACTCATTTATGATGCAAACAATGGTCACTCCTGGTTACCTGTGAGGCTTTTAGGCTCCTGCCTTAGACCCTCTGTGGAGCCCAGTTTGAGGACAAGGTTGATATCTGCCAGTGTGCTGTGAGTCTCAGCACAGTGATACCCAGATGGGAAAACAGGACAAAAAGATGCTCACGACTGAGCCTGGAAACAAACTTGATCATGCATGATGTGGCCCATGAGATTCTGAGCTCTCAGGCAACCTAAAGTTAATTATACACGGAGAGAATCTTCCTTTTCCTGATTGAATCCTAAAGAGGAGAATATTAATGACTTATTTTGGTGTAGATGTGCCATGAAAACAGAGGCAATTATTTGTTTTCTGAAAAGAAACTCTTGGATTCTATCTGACGAATGTCAATGTATTTTCTCCAGAAAGAAGAATCTCAAGTGATACTGTTTTTAGCATCTAAGAGAAAAGCAAGCAAATTATCTTCCATGTGTTACTAAAGTCAATTTTGTTATATTTAATTTTTGACATGAACATTGTATATCACTTTTAAATTATTGGAAAATATAAAAAATTTGGGGCAAGATTCTGTCTTCTCTAATGTTATTTGCTAAAATACTTTCCCCCAAGAGGACATATTGAAGTGATGATCCTAAGGAACACAGGTTGTGACCTTATTTAAAAACAGAGTCATTGTTGATGTCATTAGACAGAATGAGACTATACTGGAGTAAGTGTAATCTACTGATGCAATTGGGTATTGTTTCTGTAACTAGGGTAACGGGGCTCTGTTTCTGTAACTGGGGTGACTGGGCAAACTGTGATTTGTTAGGCTTCCCTCCACTTGACTGCACTGTCCTGCTTCTGTAACCTGGCTTGCTTGCATTGGCTAAACCCCCGAACATCCCTCTTGTGGTTTTCAGGCTTATAAGGAGTGCCCTTGCAATTGTTCATGCTGATCAGAGGAACAGCTTTATGTTCTGGTCAGCCACCACCAGTCTGCTTCAATAAAGGCTTGATTTGATTATATATGAGTGGTCTGGAAGTCAGTTTATGAAACCCTGGGACAAAGCTTTAACTATAACATCTGGGGACTCATCCAGGATTCATTTCTTCCCTACCCTCACGCCAAATTTGCCTCCAAGGACGGTCCTTTGGACCTGGGAGCTGGAGTAGAGGAGAGCTCCTGAGAACATTCCTCAGCCTCACTCAGAGGACAACTCCAATGCATACTAGGACATTTTGAAAAGCCTTCTGCTGGCTGTCAGTTCTGGTGCGCTGACTCTTCTGGGGGGAAAAGGACAGTTGGATGTAGTCACTTACACCTTCCCTGGGACAGGATGAGATGTTGTCACTGTCTCCCTGGAGGTCTCCCTGTGTGACCTCATTTGTCTGTACCTGGGGCCCACTGGAGGCCTTCCTGGGAGGCCTTATCTGTCTTGGGGTAGGATGAGATGTGGTCTCTACCCTATTAGAACTCTCTCTGGGTGACCTCCCCAATTGTTGCTTGTCCTGTGTCTGTTCTGCTGTTTGTCATTTCTCCAGCATCCTCTTGATGTTTGTCACTTGTCCAGTGTCTGTTCGCTGGCCGTCTGTCCTGTTTATGTATTCGTGTATAGTCCAGTGTCTGCCTTGCTGTTTGTCATTTGTCCAGTGTCTGTTTGCCGGCTGCTTGTCTTGTGTTTATCTGTCCTATGTGTTGTGTGTGGGCCCTTTTCTTGTTCTCATAACAGCTTTTCTTTTATCAGGACTCCTTCACTCCAAAGACATCATGAGACAAAGAATCTCTACAAAGATCTCTATCTGGACCCCTTTAACTTGTTTTCTTAACAATTTTTCAGGACTTTGTCTGTTGGTTTGTTTTTGTTTGTTCCCTTTGTGTTCTGTGCTAATTTCTACCTCAATTTGTTTCTAATGAAAAAAAAATGGTTAAAAGGGTTTTAACTGTGCTCACAACAGCTTGAATTAAAATGTAAAGTGCTGCCAATAGGACTAAAAGAATTGTCAAAAGTAAAAGCTAAAGGTGAAAAAAGGCATTCTAGAAATTGCCTTCATTTAGGAAACTGGGCCATGTGGCCAACTGGGTAAATCATGTCAGCTCCTATAGAGGACAGATTAAAACTAAAATGTTTTATAAAATTATTATTCCTAAATCATATCACAAAAAGCATATTTTTTTCTAGAAAATTTGGCTTTTGTCTCTCAGTATTTGCAAGTATGAATAACTCCCAACTATTTAAAAATGGTCTAAAGATTTTTCAATGTCAGGCTAAAAGTTGGTGGCCACTATCCAAGAAACCAGAAAAAACAGATTAAAATGGCACCCCAACCTGGGGTCTCTCCCGAGGAGACAAATAAAGCTGCATCTTTGGGAAGTTCCTCCAAGGAAAAATAAGCTTCCTTCATTTGTCTATGTTCCCTCAACTGTTTTCAGCTTTCATGAACAAGACCAACTCAGGAAAAAGGTCTGAAAATTTTTAACATTCTGTATTTGTTAAACTCATAATTTTGATCCAAGATGCCTAGGTTAATATGTTTTTCTGGTTACACTCTGCCTTGTTCTAATGCCAATTTACAAAAGCTAACTCTCAATCTCATAGGTTTTTTAAAAAAAATAAGCTACAAGGCTTTTGTTTGTCTATTTGCTTTGTGTGGGTGCACAGGTGTACTGTCCGTCTACATGTATTGCCATGTCTACATATATTTGTTACAAAAAAATTGACATATGAGCTCATAAATTATAATTTAAAAAAATTGGATCCAAATACTTTTGGTTAATATGATTTAAAAGATTCAATTCAAATTAGGAAAATAGATAAAAGTACAAAAGTCTTTAAAGTTAATGCAAAGTTTTGTTTCTAGATGGTTAAACAGCTGTTAAAATGTTAATGTCTATAAAGTTTCTGATATCCATTGTCTCTAGGATTTTTATTCAACAACAACAACAACAACAGATTACTAATACTATTCAATGCAATTGTCTGATACCTTATTTTTTAAAAAAGATACATAAATTACATCTAAATGTATATGAATTTAATCATGAATGTATTTGTTAGAGATATCTAATTGGTTTTCAAAGTTAAAATGCTGACTGTTAAATATAATATCAAGTACTCTTGACTCCTTAAATTCCATAAGGTAAAATACTTAAACAATGTTGGTGTTTTCATACATTAGTAAACTAAAAATAACATTTAAAATTATTTTGTGTTATCATAAAACAAGTTTACTATAAATTACAAAGTCCCAACAGGTATAATTCTACATACAAGGAGTCAAGAGGTTTCAACTGTATTTCAATTAAAGTAATTTAAATAACAAATATTTCATTTTATTAAAATAGATTAATTTATCTAAATTCAAAAATTTATAAGGGTTATTTCAAGGTACAAACAAAAAAAGGATCAATGAATTAAAATTATTTAAAAGTTCTAAATATAAAAATATATTTAATAAAAATCATTTCCAGGTAAAAAGTCTTTATGTGGTAAAATATAATTATAATACATCTAAATAAGCAACAAAAGGATATAATTAAGTAATATAAAGGTCTATAAGTAAAAGATAAATATTAAAAGGTTTATATGTAACTAAGTTAATTATATATGTAACACAAATGGTTAAAACTATTTAAGGTTGTTCCCTAAGGACAAATAATAATGTACCAATATATTCATATGTTAAAATGACAAAAACTTCTAAAAAATATTAATTACATTGTGTCAGTTAAGTTTTATCCTCTAGAACAAGTAATCTTGGAAAAATTAAGGTTTGTACATCTGTGGCTAAACAGCAACTGTTAGTTTAAAGTACTATCCTACATTACAAAGTCTAGATTTTCCTTTAAAAGCTAACCTTGGTTAATATAAAAACATTAATAAAACTGTGGTACATTACTCTTCTTTACAAATTAAATGTGTTCATATCTTTCAAGTATACAAGTCTTTAAAGTAAAAGGTTTAAAGGATAATTTTATCAAGCTGGTATTCTCCAAACTAAAATTGTTTGTAATGGTAATTTAAACTTATAAAGATAATAAATTTTATTGGGGATTTATTTATATTATTTGATGTTTTGTAACCAAGTCTTATGTTACCTTTTACACTAAGATATAAAAAATTGAAGATATTTTTAAAAGTGATGAGAGCCTAATCTATATAATAATTAATATTGTAAAACATTTTGCCACTTGACACTTCAAAAAAATGTTAAGGGCTCTCAGCCTTTCTTTAATGAATGTTTCAGTTGTATGTCATATTGTACTACTAACATTCATACAGAGTCAGGAAACAATACATGTAAACTTTATAAAATGATATCTAAAAAGACAGACAAAGATCAGCTTTAAAACTAAAACACTTTATCTAAGATTTGTAAAGAGCCCCACCTTACCTGAGATAAGGCTCTGCCTTCCACCTTACAGTATGTTAAAATAACTTCAAGTAGGCCAGATTTTAGTTAGTTTAAAGTTATATTCAAAAATTAACTTTATTGGAAAGATTACTGTGATCTCAAGTAGAAAATATAATGTATAATTCAGCCAAGATTCAAAATTATGTACAAGTTAAATATGTTTTTAGTATTGGTAGTTTCACTTTGTATTTTCATTATAACTAAAAAAAAATGTGACCACTACACTCAGAGCAACCAAGAGACCTTTACTCTGACAGTGTCTGATTAACACAGGTGAGAGAGAGAGAGAGAGAGAGAGAGAGAGAGAGAGAGAGAGAGAGAGAAAGGAAAGTGCAAAAGAGAGATAGAGAAAAGAAAGTGCAAAAGAGAGAGAGAAAGGAAAGTGCAAAAGAGAGATAGAGAAAGGAAAGTGCAAAAGAGAGATAGAGAAAGGAAAGTGCAAAAGAGAGAGAGACAGAGAGGAAAGTGCAACTGACTGGCTACCCCCATTTTAGTTCCCCTCTTGGCTGGTTTGGTAAGTCCCTCAGTCATCAAATAGATATAGATTTAGGAAAACTAGAAAGGTCAATCTCCAAACTAAAGGTTTCACTACACTCTCTGACAGAAATCAGAAATCGTTTTACAAAACAGATGATGACTAGATGGTCTCTTTCTGAAACAAGGAGGACTTTGTATGGCTCCAGGAGAAACTTGTTTCTAGGCAAATCATTCTGGGATAATAAAAGACAGTTTTATGCTTGTGAGAAACAGGAAAAGGAAAGAGATGAAGCACTAAAAACTTCAGGCAATTGGTTCCAAAACCTATTCTCATGGTCCCCTTGTTTGACTGCCATCATTTCAGACATGGTTGGGCCCCTAATCCTTCTCTTGATTGGTATTACTGTAAGACCCTACCTCTTAAAAACCCTCCTAAAGCATATACACAACAATGTAGGTGAGGTCAGAATTATGGTATTGCAAACCCAGTATAGTCCCTTAGATACAGAAAGATGGAAAAAAAACTGAGGCCTAATGATGTGCAAGATTGACATCAAACCTACTAAAACCAGTGGGGAATGTGATAGTAGGAGCAAATGTGACTCCATTTTGTTTTATGACTTCATCTTGTAAAACAACCACGCCAAATAGAAGGGTCATGACTGGGGCAAGATGTTCTTTTCCTTTTGCTATAGAAACCTTTAAGAACACAAAACTATCTAATTGAGTATTGTTTCTGTAACTAGGGTAATGGGGCTCTGTTTCTGTAACTGGGGTGACTGGCTAACTGTGATTTGTTAGGCTTCCCTCCACTTGACTGCACTGTCCTGCTTCTGTAACCTGGCTTGCTTGCATTGGCTAACCCCCCCCCCAACATCTCTCTTGTGGTTTTCAGGCTTATAACGAGTGCCCTTGCAATTGTTCATGCTTATCAGGGGAACAGCTTTATGTTCTGGTCAGCCACCACCAGTGTGCTTCAATAAAGGCTTGATTCACTTATATATGAGTGGTCTGGAAGTCAGTTTATGAAACCCTGGGATAAAGCTTTAACTATAACAATCCCAAGAATAATCTCTGACACAATAAACCAAATTTTGTTAGTGTTTTTGTAATTTTTTTTTGGTTGTAAGATAGATACAATATTTTTACTTTTTTGTGGTGCCGAGGATGAAACCCAGTACCTTACACATGTAAGGAAGCACTCTACCACAGATCTATAGACTGAGTCCCTAAACCAGAATTTTGATTAATGAAAAATCTACTAAGTCATTTTGGGAGACACCAAAAATACAGGTAAATGTCTGGGAAAGACTAGGGTTCCTTTGAAAAAGTACAAGCGGAACAGAAATCAAGCATAGAACGAACTTTATACTGACCTGACTTTCCTCTAGCATTTGTGTAATCTCCCAATTGCTGATGCATCTGGTCATAATTTGTCACTTTACTACTTCATTCTTGGTTTTTTCTTTCTTACCATTTCTTTGCTGTGACCTCCTCAGTTAATATCAAGGTTTTAAATCATAAAATCCAGGGAAAGCATTTGATGACTGTCTTTGAAAGTTGACACACACACCTCTTGTTTCTTAATCCTTTCTAATCCCTAACTTCATATGAATCCTTTAGCTCATAGTTTTAATTTTCAACTCCTTTGTAGGTTTTCTACTTTCACATCTTCTTCATTTGCACTGTATTATTGAGTAATAGAGTGTACAAATTTATCTTCCCAATCATTCACTTATTTGCTCTTACTTGCTCAATCTTATAAGAAATCAATTAGGAAGAGAAAAATTAGGCTTCATGAGCAGTGTGAGAAATGAGTCATTCCTGAACTCTCCCAGGACTCAGCTATTGCACTTCTTTCCCAGTAGTGTTTGAATATGGGACACCACTTTCCCTCAGGTTGTCTTCTAATATGAAATGATTCATATGCCCTCTTCCTATTAAGCAGGACCCAATAGAATACTAAAGACTGAGATGGGGTCAGAGGCTGTTTCTGCAAAGGATCCTTACTCAGCCATTGGGTAAGGAGAGAACAGAGGCAAAGGCCCTGGGGGAGTCAGAAGCTTCTATCAGGACCACCTGTCATATGCTAACAGATATGATGACTTTGACCTAGGCAGAAAGAATTTCTATGGAAATGCTATAAAGGGGCCTGTGTGACTGCTAGCTATGAACTTGCCTCCTTGTCTCTGATGAAGACTTATTGAGCCTAGTATTCAGGGACTTTATGCCCACAAAGAGCCTTAATCCAGGCCATCTGCACTCCCCACTTTATCTTAGGAATAATTCCTAGATTTTGGGCCACACACTGACCCCAAAATTTATTGTGTTAGCCATGATGAGGGGAACCAATTTGCCCAAAGGGCCTGTATTATTCCTATGGGGCTTGAGGGTGAATAAGAGAGAACTTCAGTAGAAATGTCTCAGCAGACCTCTGGGATTTCTGCACCATGGCATTCATTCTACTTTTTTCTCATCCTCCTCCTTTACTGTAGAGGTTAGGAAGTCCTTGGCATCCATCTCCTCAGCTCACTCAAAACACCTTGAGACTATTTGCCATTAATGTTCTCTTATTCTCTCCTTATTCCAGGATGTAATGAGTTTGTCTTTTAAGGTCGCACTCTCAGCCAGTGCTGACATAGTTGCCCTCCATATCTGACTCCTGGCAGACTCAGCCAAACTCTATTGCAACCTGAGTAGTAAGCAGAGCACCTTTTACATTTTAGGGTATCACCGGCAGCCAGGGAATATGCCTCTGTCTGTATTGCATCTCTACAGTGATAAAAGCCAGAACAAAGAAGACAGAAACTCTGATTGATTTCAAGACTCCAACTTTCTGGCTGACTGCTACTTAGATATCTCCAACAACTACTCTGAGAATAAAGATGAATATATTTGTGGTGTAAATTGTAAGATTACTGAACCATATGGGAAAAGCCCTGAGACCGAGATGAATAAGGAAGTGGATCAAAAGCTGTCTTCTCTCCCCCCTTACCAAGATTTTCATGGGGTTTGTAAGTGTCTTATTGTCCTGAACCATCAACTCTGCTGAATGTTTCTTTTTTGTTTCTCAAGAGCAGAGCCATAAGTAAATGGATTTCTGTCATGAACTTCTTGAGAAGTATGGGGCCAAACTGGGATTGTACATAATGTATTATTTCATGTAAATGATGAATATATGAAAAACCAATTGTATATGAATACAATGTTGTTAACTGGGGAAGTAAAAATAGCCTCCTTTCCAGACTGGAAGATTAGGGTTTAGGCTCTCATTTTTACCTTACTTATCCAAATTTATTTTAATGATCACCCTTGTATAATAACTTCCTTAATTTATGAACTAAATATATAAAAATTTTAGGAAATTGATAGAGAGCACAAGGTAAAAAATAAATTAAATAAATAAGGTTGGTGGAGAGAATGAGAGAGTGAACAAGCACAGTGAGACTAAAAGCTCTTACATTTTTTGGCTCTGTCTGAAGTCATGGGGTAATTTATGTCAGGGGCTCAGCACCTGGGATTTGTCAGAGCAAAATGGAGGTAGGACTGACCACATGACAGTGAAGATGGCAGTCAATATGCACCTCCAGAACCCTAAATGTAATAAAGATGGTGACTTAACAAAGGCTATCATAGACTATTAGATTTTATATTCAGAAACTTTTCTTCATGTATAGGTGTCAGACTAAGTGGTTCTCACTGGGGAAAAGTCTTCCCACTAAACTATCACAAGTGTGGAATCACTGATATTTTTTATAGGCCTATTTCTATGGAAGTTCAACTGACAGCTTTATTAATTATTTTACAAGTTCATTTTTGTACATCTTTCAGATTTTTGAATGTGTTTTTTTGCAAAAAAAAAAGATTGAGAAAAAGGCACTAAAACTATGTTGAAAATTCTGAGATTAAATGTGAGGAGATTTTTTTTTTGTTTTCAAATAAATCTATTACAGCCAAAGAGGACACCTGTGCAGGCATAAACTCTCTTGGCCTTTCCTCTCCTCTCATGTTCAAAGCATCACTTCCTGGGATTTTCCTACTCAACTGACACTTGGACATATGACCATGTGCATCTCTGAGATAAGCTCAGAATATTTTAAACATGCTTTGTTGTTTATATGTGAATATTTCCAAAGCTCATTTTTTCATCTCCTCTATAAATGCCTAAGAGAAATCCATCCCATTAAATGGAACGTAAATGCATCCTTCTTTTAAAATATCATTTTTAGGCTATATCTTTTGAAGAAGCACTACTGAATTTTTGGTTATACACAGATTGTCAGGAGTTTTAATATAACCCACAATTATAATGATATGTGACAGTGGGTAAGTCAAGAGATGGCTCCTGTCATCCTATCTAATAAATTTTATCCAGGGAAAATTAATTCATTTTGATTTACAATGTTGTAAAATACTGAACACACATGGTTTCTTGAAACAGTATTCTCACAAATTGAAAATATTTTAAAAACTCCAATGTCTGTCTTATTTCAGATCAAATAAATTCAATCAATGGGATGGAAATGAATAAAATGATTATAAATCTGTTTAAGATGTACAACCATAATAGATGCCTTCATGACTCAGTTGAGATTCAGTTCATACTATTGATTTTTAGGCATAGAATTATACAGATATTTTATCATTATTGTCACATGGAAGAATCTTTAACATACTTCATTGCCCCTGTTATTCAGGCCATGGAGTAACAGAGATATGGAAAAAGAAAAAGTCAAATATCAGATTCTGAAACCATGTCTTCTGCCATGCTCTGCAAGTTAGCAAGTTAGAATATATATCTGATTTTTGCTTATATTAAAGAATGATGCAGTAAAATTACCCTACAGACTAATTTGCAGAAAAGACAGCCTCTTCAATTTGTGGATGGGGACTGAGCAGACATTACTCAATTGAGGCCAAGTCCCACTGCTCAGAGAGCCTTGAGATTTTAAAAGACGACCCTCACTCAGCTTTTACTTTGGATAAGAAAGTCATCAAAACAGAACCTAAAGATTGAAGATAGCTGTTATTCTTCTACTGTTTTCTGGCATCAGATTTAAGGATAATGCTTCATTATAGAAATAAGCCTTAGTAACCAAGGTTGCTTCATTCAGCTCAAACAGATTTTATAGCCAAAGCTTAAGAACTCTTGCAGCAGTCTGTGGAAACTGGGAAGAAAAAAAAAAACAGTAACAAAAGAGAAAAATTAAGGGAGAGTTTCAATTTATCTCAGAAATATTGATCCATTCACAATCTTGTATATCATTTTATGTGGAAAGGCCCAAGTTAATATTGTAAGCATTTATTATTTTAGAATGTACAATGTATTTTTGTAACTTATAAAGAAGTTGAGACCTGTTTGGTCTAATAGATGTGGGTACAGTTTATTTTACTTGGAATTTTATTGTTTACTTTAAGTGCATTTAGCACAACTATTATTATCAGGGTTTAGAATCTTTGCAGTCCTAAAAAAATAAATAGTAAGTAATATAGTTATTGAAAAGGTTGCATGACTATAGAAAAATTAAAAGCAATTCTCAATTTAAGCCAAGCAAAATATTGTGCATAAATATTTTGTTTACCAGAAAATGTATAGCATTTATTTAGTAATCTATTTGATGTTTTAATGAGTGCATATTTACACAATTAATTAGAGAAAAGTTAAAAATATGAGAAATAGAGTAGAAAATCTTTCTTATGTAGTAGACTCAGATTGGATTTCATAATTGCTATTTAAGATGTAACAAGTATAGGGAGAAACACCCCTCCTTGACACACCCAGAAGCCTCTTAATCTTGAGCATCTCTGAATCCAATCAACTTGACAATTCAGATTAACCACAAATATTACAATAGATTTTGAGGTGACAGCTTGCCCTGGACGGGTGAATCTCGGCCACCGCTGCCTGGCCACCAGCCCAGAAGGAGGCGTTTCAGCACTGCCGGATAACGTGTGGCGTAGAGACCCTATGAAGAGGTTGCTAACCAAGCCTTCATGAAACAACGGACCAGAACTGAAACTGAGACTGGGACAGACCAGAGACAGACAAGACCCACCCTTCCCATTGGATACTCTGGCAAGGAGTCTGGGGCCCCCCATAGCAGAGAGCTGATGTCACCAGAGTTCAACAGATGGGATCCCTTCCCAGTGGAATCGGCTTCAGCAGGTGTGTGGCTCCCATCCCCACCAGATACATACAGCAGGGAAATGTCAAAAATCTCACCCCAGAGCTTCATGGCTGTGACTATAGGGGCCAAGGGAAGCAGAGGGGACTCCCGACACCCAACTCCCCCTACCACCAGCGATGTGGGTGTGACTGTAGGGGCCAAGAGAAGCAGAGGGTACTTCCGACCCCCAACTCCCCCTACTACCAGTGGCAACAACCAAGGCCTTAATCGCCAGTACCTGGGAGCATAGCCACCGAAGGGGTCCAGACAAGTTAAACTGACGGTGTGAGCGGGGCCTGGCTGGCTGGCAGGAGGAAGGTGGGGAGGGGCTGGAGAAGAGAAATGGCTCTGGAGTATGCCCAGTAGGGGAAGAGGAGCTGCCTTACAGGGATTGCTGCTGGCACATAGAGGGCAGAAGCTCGGCTAAGGGGGCACAGCTCCGATTACTGGGAGAGAAGAAAATAGAACTCTAAGACTTTATTTATCTTTTTTTTCCCATTTCAATTTTTATTGTTTTTTCCATTCTCCTTTATTCTACCTATCTTTCTCTCCCTCTTTCTCTCTAAGGATTCCTTCCTTCCCCTTCCCCCTAACTTTCATCCCAAGCATTACAATTTTCACTTTATGTAAGTTTCTAAATGCAAATAGGTGAATGTTCTGAGGCTGTCTATAGGGCTCCTAAATACCTAGCAATTACCAAAAACCCTGATCTATTCACCTGTTAATATCCCCCTTCAGTGGAGCAATCTTCCAAAGTAGCCAAGACATACTAACCTTCATAACATCACAGCATCCAACCTAAACATAAAGTCCTAAGACCAAACAACAGATCACTATATGCCTAGAGAATCTGTAAGCCTTTTATGAATTGAATGAATCAGCTTTAAATTACAATAAAGCCCAGCATCGCTAGACATAGTCTTCCACCACTAAGGAGAGACCACAGACATATATGAAACCAAAACAAATTTATAGGAGAAAACAGAAACACAGCAGTTAAACAGAGTTGGAAAGTAATGTGAACACCATGAGAAAACAAGGGAAAAAAGGATTAGAAACAATGCAGGACAACTTGAATTTACAGGAGAACCTAGAAAAATGGACAGAGAAAGAACTCAAGGCATACCTGACTCAGATGGAATGGAATCTTAAAGAAGTCATTAGAGAGCAAGTCCAAACAATGAAAGAATACTTTGAAAATGAATTACATAAGCAGATTCAAGAAGAAAAAATGGACTCTACCAGGAGATAGAGATTCAAAAAAAAAAATCAAACAGTGATCCTAGAAATGCAGGAATCCATAAACCAAATCAAAAATTCAAATGAGAATATTACAAATAGACTAGATCAAATAGAAGTCAGAACATCAGATAATGAAGACAAGTTTATCAACTCAAAAAGAGTATAGTCAATGCAGAAAGGCTGGAAAGAAACCACGACCAAACATTCAAGAGATATGGGATGTCATAAAAAAACCAAACTTAAGAGTCATTGGAATAGAACAAGGTATAGATGTCCAAACCAAAAGAATGAGCAATCTGTTGAATGAAATAATCTTAGAAAATTTTCAGAAATGAAAGATGGAATGGATTACCAAATTCTGGAAGCCTACAGGACCCCAAACATACAAAACCATAATAGACCAACTCCAAGACACATTATTATGAAGATATCCAATATACAGAACAAGGAGAGAATATTAAAAGCTACAAGAGAAAGGAGGCAGATTACATTCAAGGGTAAACTAATTAGGTTAACAGCTGATTTTTCATCACAGATCTTGAAAACGAGAAGATTCTGGAACATCGTATTTCAAATGCAGAAAAATAACTGATTCCAACAAAGAATATTGTATCCAGCAAAATTAAGCTTCAGATTTGACAAAATTAAAATATTCCACGATAAACAAAAGTTAAAAGAATTCACAGCCAGAAAACCAGCACTGCAAAGCATTTTGAGCAAAATACTACAAGAAGAGGAAATGAAAAACAGCACCCAAAACTAACAGTGGGAGATAACTCAATAAAGGTGGGGGGAAATAACCAAAGAGGAAAAATAAGCCCAATTAAAATAAATAAACAAATAAACATGACTGGAAGTACAAACCATATATCAATAGTAACCCTAAATGTTAATGGCTTAAACTCACCAATCAAACGACATAGGCTAGTAACTTGGATTAAAAAAAACAAAAAAACAGATCCAACATTATGCTGCCTTCAGGAGACTCATCTGACAGGAAAAGACATGCACAGGCTGAAGGTGAAAAGTTGGGAAAAATCATACCACTCATATGGTCCTCAGAAGGAAGCAGGAGTGGCCAAACTCATATTGAATAAAATCAACTTCAAACCTAAGTTAATCAAAAGGGATAAAGAAGGACACTATATACTGTTAAAAGGAACCATTCACCAACAATTCATAACAATTATGAATATGTAAGCACCAAATAATGGTGCTGCAACGTTCATAAAAGAAACTCTCCTCAACTTCCAGAATTAAATAGACCACAACACAATAATTATGGGTGACTTCAACACACTGCTCTCACCATTGGACAGATCCTCCAAACAAAAGCTGAATAAAAAAACTATCGAACTCAATAACAAAATAAATAACCTAGACTTAACTGACATATGTAGAATATATCAACCATCATCAAGTGGGTGTACATTCTTCTCAGCAACACATGGATCCTTATCAAAGACAGAGCATATATTATGCCATAGGGCAACTCTTAGTAAATATAAAGGTGTGGAGAAAATACCATGCACCATATCTGATCATAATAAAATGAAACTGGAAATCATGATGAAAGAAGGAAGTAAAAATCCTGCATCACCTGGAAAATGAACAATATGTTACTGAATGATGAATGGGCCACAGAACATAAAGGAGGAAATCAAAACTCTTAGAGATAAATGAAAATACAGACACAACATACCGGAGTCTATGGGACACAATGAAAGAAGTCTTAAGAGGGAAATTTATTGTCTGGAGTTCATTCCTCAAAAAAAAAGAAAAAAATAAACAACAAATAAATGAGCTCACACTTCATCTCAAAACCCTAGAAAAGGAAGAGCAAAACAACAGTAAATGTAGCATAAGGCAAGAAATAATTAAAATCAGAGCAGAAATCAATGAAATTGAAACAAAAGAAACAATTGAAAAATTGACAAAACTAAAAGTTGGTTCTTTGAAAAAATAAATAAGATTGACAGACACTTAGCCATACTAATGAAGAGAAGAAGAGAGAGAACTCAAATTACTAGCATATGGGATGTAAAAGGCAATATCTCAACAGATGATACAGAAATACAGAAAATAATTAGAAATTATTTTGAAACCCTATATTCCAATAAAATAGAAGATAGTGAAGATATTGATAAATTTCTTAAGTCATATGATGTGTCCAGATTGAGTCAGGAAGATATACACAATTTAAACAGACCAATAACAAAGGAGGAAATAGAAGAAGCCATCAAAAGACTACCAACCAAGAAAAGCCCTGGACCAGATGGGTATAGAGTGGAGTTTTACAAAGCCTTTACACAAGAGTTAATACCAATACTATTCAAGTTATTTCAGGAAATAAATGAAGAAGGAGCTTTTCCAAATTCATTCTATGAGGCCAACATCACCCTGACACCGAAACCAGAAAAAGATACTTCACAAAAAGAAAACTACAGACCAATATCTCTAATGAACCTAGATGCAAAAATCCTCAATAAAATTCTTGTGAATCAGATACAAAAGCATATCAAAAAAATTGTGCACCATGATCAAGTAGGATTCATCCCTGGGATGCAAGGCTGGTTCAATATACAGAAATCAAAAAATGTTATTCACCACATCAATGGACTTAAAGGTAAGAGCCATATGATCATCTCCATAGATGCAAAAAAAGCATTCCACAAAGTACAGCATCCCTTTATGTTCAAAACACTAGAAAAACTAGGGATAACAGGAACTTACCTCAACATTATAAAAGCTATATATGCTAAGCCTCAGGCTAGCATCATTCCAAATGGAGAAAAACTGAAGGCATTCCCTCTAAAATATGGAACAAGACAGGGATGCCCTCTCTCACCACTTCTACTTAATATAGTTCTCGAAATACTGGCCAGAGCAATTAGACAGACAAAAAGAAATTAAAGGCATAAAAATGGGAAAAGAAGAACTTATAATATCACTATTTGCGGATGACATGATTCTATACCTAGCAGACCCCAAAGGGTCTACAGAGAAACTTTTAGAGCTACTAAATGAATTCAGCAAAGTGGCAGGATATAAAATCAATATGCATAAATCAAAGGCATTCCTGTATATCAGTGACAAATCTTCTGAAATAGAAATGAGGACAACCACCCCATTAACAATATCCTCAAAAAGAATAAAATAAAATACTTGGGAAAAAGAGGTGAAAGTTTTATACAATTAAAACTATAGAACCCTAAAGAGAGAAATAGAAGATATCAGAAGATGAAAAAATATACCCTGTTCATGGATAGGCAGAACTAACATCATCAAAATGGTGATTTTACCAAAAGTTCTCTATAGGTATAATGCAATGCCAATCAAAATCTCAACAGTATTTCTTGTAGAAATAGATAAAGCAATCATGAAATTCATATGGAAAAATAAAAGACCCAGAATAGCAAAAATAATTCTAAGCATGAAGAGTGAATCAGGTGGTATAGCGATATCAGACTTCAAACTATACTACAGAGCAATAGTAACAAACAGCATGGTACTGGTACCAAAACAGGCAGGTGGACCAATGGTACAGAATAGAGGACACAGAGACCAATCTACAAAATTGCAACTATCCTATATTTGAAAAAGTTGCTAAAAGCATGCAATGGAGAAGAGATAGCATTTTCAACAAATGGTGCTGGGAAAACTGGAAATCCATATGCAACAAAATGAATCAGCATTCCTTTCTCTTGTCATGAACAAAATTTAAGTTAAAATGGATCAAGGAGCTTGATATCAAAACAGAGACTCTGCATCTGATAGAAGAAACAGTTGGCTCAGATCTACAGACTGTGGGGTCAGGCTCCAAATTCCTTAATAGGACACCCATTGCACCAGAGTTAAAAACAAGAATCAACAAATGGGACTCACTCAAACTAAAAAGTTTTTCCTCAGCAAGAGAAACAATAAGAGAGGTAAATAGGGAGCCTACATCCTGGGAACAAATTTTTACTCCTCACTCTTCATATAGAGCCCTAATATCCAGAGTATACAAAGGACTCAAAAAAATTAAACAATAAGAAAACAAATAACCCAATCAACAAATGGGCCAAGTACCTGAACAGAAACTTCTCAGAGGAGGACATACAATCAATCAACAAGTACAGGAAAAAAATGCTCACCATCTCTAGCAGTCAGAGAAATACAAATCAAAACCACCCTAAGATACCATCTCACTCCAGTAAGATTGGCAGCCATTATGAAGTCAAACAACACCAAGTGCCTGCAAGGATGTGGGGAAAAGAGTACACTTGTTCATTGCTGGTGCAGCCAATTTGGAAAGCCCTACAGAGATTCCTTGGAAAGCTGGGAATGGAACCACCATTTGACCCAGGTATTGCCCTTCTCGAACTATTCCCTAAAGACCTTAAAAAAGCATACTATAATGATACTGCTACATTGATGTTAATAGCAGCACAATTCACAATAGCTAGATTGTGTAACCAACCTAGATGCCCTTCAATAGATGAATGGATAGAAAAATGTGGCATTTATACACAATGGAGTATTACTCAGCACTAAAAAATGACAAAATCATGCCATTTGCAGGGAAATGGATGGCACTAGAGCAGATTATGCTAAGTGAAGCTAGCCAATCCCTAAAAAAATGCCAAATGTCTTCTTTGATATAAGGAGAGCAACTAAGAACAGAGCAGGGAGGAAGAGCATGAGAAGAAGATTAACATTAAACAGGGATGAGAGGTGGGAGGGAAAGGGAGAGAAAAGGGAAATTGCATGGAAATGGAAGGAGACCCTCATGGTTATACAAAATTACACATGAGAGGAAGTGAGGGGAAAGGGAAAAAACAAGGGAGAGAAATGAATTACAGTATATGGGTTAGAATGAGAAGATGGGACATGAGAGGAGGGTACGGGGAGTTGTACAGGATAGGAAAGGCAGCAGAATACAACAGACACTAGTAAGGCAGTATGTAAAAATGTGAATGTGTAACCAATGTGATTCTGCAATCTGTATCTGGGGTAAAAATGGGAGTTCATAACCCACTTGAATCAAATGTATGAAATATGATATGTCAAGAGCTTTGAAATGTTTTGAATAACTGATAATAAAAAATAGTTTGCTCTATTAAAAAAAGTTTAGGAAGCTATTCCTTGGACAGAACTTGAAACAAATGGACTAATGTATAAAACTCTTGATTTCAATATTGGTATTTCAGAATGTGTTAAATAGATTAAGATATAGTACATTAACCCTAAATGTGATAAAGATTGTGACTTAACAAAGGTTATTATAGACTGTTAGATTTTATATTCAGAAACTCTTCTCCATGTATAGAAGTCAGACTAGGTGGCTCTCACTGGGGAATATCTTCCCACCAAACTATCACAGGTGTAGAGTCACTGATCCATTTTTTCAGGCATATTTTTATGGAAGTTCAGCTGAGAGCTTTATCAATAATTTTACAATTTCATTTTTGTACATCTTTCAGTTTTTTGAATTTTTTTTTGCAAAATTCATTAACTTGAAAGTATATTTTTAATTTCCCATATTTAATTGGTTGTCTGTGTGTTCATATACACCATTAAATTTTAATAATATATTGGCATATGTGTAAGAATTTCACATTTGAATCCACAGTGGGTAGTAAAAAAAAAGGAAAATGCAACATTTGCAAATATCTATGTTTTCTACTGATTCAAGAGAAGATATTTGACAGTTTACTTATTTCTTACAGATTCATCAAAATCCAGATATTGCTGATAAGAGTACATGAACATGTAGTATATGTCTTTCTATTTTAGTACTATTTTAAATCATAACTGTGTAATAAACATTGTCGTAATCCGTTATACTATAATTCATCAGCTAAATGTTAGATGAAATGTCTGCACCATAAAAAAATTTTATACTGTTAAAAGGCTTTATCCACTTTCTAAATGTTTTAAATGTTCCATAGTACTTTTTCCACTGAAGAAGCTTCTTATGGATCTTGCAAATTTGTTGTTACCTTGAGGTTGATTATTGTGGTTGTATTGTTCACTGTGTGTAGAACTAGTATGAGTACAATTTAAATAGAATGTTCAGTTTATAATATTAGCCATAGCACTGGCTAGAGTCTCAGTAGTTTTATGAAACATTTATTGTACTCTAATTAATTTGACAAATTTGATGGGTTTTTAAAAATTGTATCTTACAGTTCAAGTTTACGGATTTTAGTAAGCAAAAGTTTTTAAAGATGCAATAATCTTTCAACTAGTATTTATCCAACTCTCACGAACTCACAAACAGAATTTTTAAATCCATGAGTAAGGTTTCTTAATCTGCTCTTTCAAGCTTTGTTTAGAGGAATCACAAACATTTTAGTGGAAAACAGTATGTATTTTGTAAATACTAATGTATTCAACTTTCTGTACATTAAAAAATGTTGCATCAAGAATATGTTAAATCTCTTATTTTGTCAAATCCTGAAAATCCTGGAGACTCTGCACATTCCACAGAACATCACATTAATACATTATGTTGTTGAAATTTAACTACTTGAAGGAAAAAAAATAGCAGAATGGAACATATTTCGGAGTTCTCCATAATACACACAACTTTACATGATGGGAGTTATGGTTTCCTATGAAGTGTTAGAGGCCCATAATATCAGTGAGCTCTAGTAATCCCCTAGTCCATAGCACATATGGACATCTCTTCCAATGTAAAAGTAAACTTATTTCATCTCACAAGTTTTATATCCAAAAATAAATCACTACACTGCTTTAGGTCCATTTTTGTCCTGGAAGTATATGTTCTTTAGTTGGAAGAACTGTTTTTACCCTTTCTCAAAGTGACAATAGAAAACCAGCTTTCAGAGTTCTAGAGCAAAACACATTGTATGCTCTGTATGGCAGAAGCATTCCTGTCCATCATTATTTGTCAAATACTTGTCTAGCAAGAGTGATGGATCAGGAACAGCAAAAATAAACATCATTTGCAGTATTTGGCAAACTTTAATAGGAAAATCACAATATAGCTCCCTAGAGTTCTTTAGAAATAGGGAGCTAGACTCCATTCACATGTAAATTCTAGAGTGATACCAGATCCTGCTAGACACCAACCATCTGATCCAGTGATAATGAACCCACTATGAATCTAGGTGTGCATATTATTAAGTGTGCTTTCTAGATACTTTCAAGTGAGACTATAGAAAGTCCAATGTCCCAGTTTTATCAGCAAAATAAGACACTAAAAATAAAATCTAAAAAGAATAGTGTTAACTCCTGCTAAAAAAATCAAAATAAATATGAAGTAATAAGATGAGAAATTTTTTACTCAGTAATGCAATGACTTTATTTGTTTCTTCTGTTCACTCAAACTGTTACTGTAAAAATTCCAAGCTACAGAAGGAAAACCCTGGCCTATCTCTACATAGTTCATTTTCTGTACAGAGATTCTGCATGACACTATAATATGTCCCGAGTTCTCCACACATATTTTTGAAAATTTTAGTGTAAATGCCTAAAATTTTTAATTAACATCAGGGAAATTATTTGAGAAGACATTAACTGTGGAATGGAATTAGAAAAAAATTAAATAAGTGAAAAGATTGTGACCTCATTTATTATTGACTTAAAGTGAAGATTAGGAAACCTCTGCACTTGTCAAGGAGGGATCTCATTGTTTAGTACCCAGTTCTCACTTGCAACATTCCCCAAAAGTACAAGCTGTGATTCTCAGAGGCTCTGTAAAAATTATAAAGAAAACAGACATGCTAGCATTTTTTAAAATTATGAGCAATTGAGCCCTCACCTAATGATTGCACTTTAATAATGAAGGAACTTAATTAATATGAAGGAACATGCTGTCCGGATCCTCTTTGAATAATGAATGAACTTTTTATTCTTCCCACTTAGAGGACATGATAGAAAATTCCAAGCAGTAGCCACTGAAAGTTTAGATAAAGTGTTGGGATGAGGTTGAGTCTCAGACCTGGAGAAAGAGATTCAGAATCTTGGCAGGTGGAAGTAGATGCAATATGCAATTGGAATCATAAATGTGTGTTATTCAGAAGTAGCATCAAACTTAACTAATCCCAGCTCCAGATTCAGAACCCAGCCATTTGTTTTCACCCCCCTGAGCCATTTCCATAGGGCTTTTTTATATGCAGGATGGACAAAGAAGAATACATTGCCAACAGTTAACATTAGTGGGTACATGCTCACAAGCAAATATTTATGGCCTTGAGGGCATACACTGAATCATGGTGTTCATGACCTAGATGACAAAGTGAAAACACACCCTTCTGGAAGCCTCAGAAGAGAGCCTAACTATAACCATTTGAAATGCATTAGAATTCACCCCTGTGGGAATCCTCACCATAAAAGTCATATATTTGAAGTCTTCCTTAATCTCGTAGTGAGGATGACAGAGCCATATATCCACAGGCTACAAGAATGTGACCTGCAACAACAGGGAATCAAAAACAAGTCCTATTACCTAGTATTCATAAAAACCATTACAAGTTTTATCCCATATTGAGGTAGCAATAAAAGTATTTACCAGCCATATCCAATTGCCCAGGGACATAATCTAGATTCACCAGGGGAGTCTGGCAGCAAAAATCACAGGCACTTCCATGCATACTCAGCAGGCAGAGGTGTTTGCTACTCTGGGTTTAGTGTGTGCCAGTTCACAACGGTGTTTGTGAGAACAGACCTACAGACCAAAGAACAATGTAATTACAGGCTTTAGTGCAGGTAATTCATATCCATCCAGAAGAATACATTCCAGGTTTGAATCCCAGGAAACACAGGGGCAGTGTGAGGTGGCTTCCATGGACAGAGACACCATGTTTGTATAGCTTGGTCCTGAACTTCAACAGGATCAGCATTCTCCAGCATTGGGGAATTTATACTTGACCAATGGGAAATAACATAAATGCCCTTTAAAATCTGAGTTTAGTCTCCAGGATTCAGTGAAGTCACATGTACACAGAATAGTCATTTGATAGTTACCCATGGTATCACAATGAGATCACACTGTAGTCCTTTTTTCCACTGGGCTAACAGGGATATCCATTAAAAATTGGGGGTCTTTATTGTCTAGAGCCATGTCGAATTCACAGTTTGTCCCTCAAGTAATCCAGTGGGAACAGCAAAAACCACATCTCCTTGCCTCTCAAAAGCAGGCTGAAGTACAACATCTCTTGTAGTCACCAGGATCTGTATTGATGACACTGTGTGATGTGGAAAAGCCTGCACAGAACTGTTTCCCTCATTTAGGATGCTTACTCAGCACTCTTAATTGCCAAGAGATTCTATACACACCCATTCTTTGAATGTGGATTGACTACATACTTCATTTCTTATTTAAGCTAGCCATTACATCTTTCTATCATGCCTGCAGCCTGTAGGTGGTATGGGATGTGTATCCTCCATTCAATATGTGCCCGTTGCTACACATCTAGAGCTGCAAAATGAGTATCTTGATCACATTCTATTGTAATGGTCTGGCTATACAGGGTATCAAAACTGTTATAACACAAATTGTCATATACAGATTCACTTGACCACTGACAAAAACCTGTAGCTGTATCCACTGCTGATAAGGGAAATTGGCCTTGTCTTATCTCAGTAAAAGACCAATGCAATCAACCAAACATTATGTCAAAGGGACACATCCGTGAAGTAATTGATCATCTGTGGTTCAAAGGGTTAGGTGTCGTGGATATTCCTGAGCACCAAACCACATGAGCAGGCAGTTCCCTACTAGTGAATCCTATTAGAAAGGCAAACCTCATTATTTAGATACTTTCTGCATAGTTTTCTCACTCCATGATGTTAGCAGTGATGCAATCAAGCCACCAGGTAGGTTGGAGGAACCCATACTAAACAGTGCACTCTAGTCAAGGAATTTGCTTCATTAGTCCCTGAGTCACTCATCGAGGCATGGCAAGTAATATGCCCTTTAGTCATCTTTCCTGGTGGTTTATTCTCAGAATTCTGGTCACAGAACTAGCATCCAGTACATAGCACAAGATTCACTACTTATCAATATGTGGGATGCTTCAGTTCAGTTCACCGGCTATGTTGTCTTGTACATATACCAAAAAAAAAAAAAAAAAAGCTATCTCTGGCTCCAAAGCCACTGCCACACACAGAGAAAGTTGTTCATGGCTGGAGATGTCAGTTTACTAAAAACTGGAAAGTATAGGGTTTTTACCTGCAAAGTATATGCTTGTTTCTGGTTTACTTACATAAATAATAGGTCTCTTGCCTCTGATGGCTTCTAATGTACTTGGGCTTTCTTGGCCCCCTGCCAGCTTCTAGCACATCTTGGCTCACTTTTGGTTCTTTTCAACTCTTAGGACATCTGAGATAAAGTTTGTACAGAAGTAATAAATGTACTACATGGAGTATCTTGCCTCTTTCACCTTTTGGCACCCCTAAATCTCACAGTCATAACAACAAACTGGCCAGGGGCTCTCTTGGTCTCTGGCCAAATTATTTTTCCAAGTCCACCAACTCTGCTTAACTAGTGGAACATGATGAACTTTTTCCCCTGAGTTGGAGCTGCTGATGGCTGCCAATCAGAGACTTTAGCTGGAACTGGGTAGAATTGCAGATGTTAATCTTCTTTCTCCTCCTTAGAATCCATCAGTACTGTAGAAGATTCTGAGGAGCATTTTCAAGGTACATAGATTCTTCTCCAGTGACAGTACTCTGGCCTCCAAGTCTTTTTACTTGTCTTTCAAATCCCTCATCTTGTCAGCCTTTCATATCGTTGCATCAGTTTTTGCATTCAATGCTATAAGAATTTTTTACCTTAAGGGACTTCATGAGCAACTTCTCAGGCAGTTTAATCCATATCATCTGCACTGCCACTGATATTTTTGGTTTTGGCCACAGGCTGGTGTCTGGCCTCTCCTCCTCAGGCTCAGCTGCTCAGTTCGTATTTGCTCTGCCAGGTACCTGTTCAACAAAGGGTAACCAGAAGTCTTCTCTATGCTCACAGGGAACCCATCAACCATATCACAACTGTCAACAAGAGTTCATGCTAATAGAACCTTGGCACCAAGTAATACTTGTTGGGCATAGGATGAGAATCTCCTGTCTGCTGGAAAGGATACATCTCTTATCTCTGGAATGTCCTGCCACCTCTTCCAATTGTCAAGGTGAGATTGAGGCTCAAAACTGCAGAAAAGAGTTCAGGATTCTGGAAGTTGAAAGAAAATGCAAGACAATGTTGGTATAGTACACACATTTAATTCAGATGTGGCAACACCATTTAGCTAACCCTAGTTTCTATTTTTAGTCCCATCTAGTTCCATTAGCTTCCTGGTTCAGCATAATTGCTGCATTATAACCACTCAATTCTATTAACATTCTTCCCTCAATTGTGACAACAAAATAGATGTAAAGACTGTCAAATGTTCCCTCCCAGGGGTCAAAAGCGGCTTTCATTCAAACCACTGAGTTAAAAGCTATCCTCAGCTACCTGAAACTGGCTTCTTTGGGTCATCTATATGCCCTTCAATCAGGTCATATAGGTTGGATTTTATATCTCTGAGCTTTGAGTCCCCATCTGTGGAGCAAAAAAATAGCAGAGAATTCAAACAAAAATTTTGATAATTGAATAGTATTTTCAGTAACATGAGATTGGAAACTGTGCTAACAAATGTTGTAGAAGTCCCAAGCAGTGTGCATGCTATAAAAATTACCCTATACTATATGTTTATTTTATGTTAATCCATTTTTATTTGTTATTTTTATATATACATGACAGTAGGGTATATTTTAACAGAGTATAATATATGGAACATAACATTCTGATTAACATTTTATTCTTGAGATTGTACATATTTGGGGTTTCACTGGTGGTGTATTCATTCAAATATTATCAGGAAAGTTATCAAATACTTGTACAATAGAAATGTAAATGGATTGGAGTCACTTTAATTCTCCACAAGATCCAGTCAAGGAAGATCCTCTACATGCTAATGTTTCTCTCTTTACTGATCATTTTCCCATTCCTGAGGAAGAAGTTAAAAATTCTTCTTGAACAAGCCCTTTAGGAATGTATGTAACTGGCCCTTGATGGGCTT
Organism: Ictidomys tridecemlineatus; assembly: GCF_052094955.1. Taxonomy (NCBI): domain Eukaryota; kingdom Metazoa; phylum Chordata; class Mammalia; order Rodentia; family Sciuridae; genus Ictidomys; species Ictidomys tridecemlineatus. Next base: position 110,826,718 of record NC_135478.1, on the reverse strand, counting down.
TAGTTCTGGGAGGTCTGTGATCACCTCAACACAAAGGAAAGAAAACATACTATTTTCTCAACCATACTCTACCTCTCATGGGGGCTTCCCAGCTAAATGGCCAGATCTATCCTCTGGGAAGAGTCCAAACTGAATTCTACAGGACTTATATTTATTTTTTGCCAATAGAACATAGGCTTTCTGACTTACCTGAGGATCTCACATATGTCCATTTCAGGTGCTATTAAATTCATCAGAAGCTGATGCTCTAAGAAGTGATGTGAATCCAAGGGGCTTTTATTACAGCTTGCAAGTAACTTCATAAAATCAGCACCAAACACCTTGCTCTCTTCAGTTTGTGTCACAAAATAACTGTAGAGTGACTTTTACAAACTGCACCTAGTTGGCTCCATGACACCAAGGAATTGGGAAATCTTCAACTTTTTTCATGAAATCATTCTGAAATATTTCATGTTTTCAAATAGTTTCATTTCCCATTCTCAATGCCATCCTTCTCACTCTCAGTTATGACAGACTTCGAGTATTCCTGAGTATCTCGGGCCTTCAGCCTGAGGGTGATGCTTATTTTTCTTGTCCAATGGTAACAAAGACCTTAGTGATTATATGGTATATCAGACCCATGGGGGTGCTGAGACATAAACCTTCCCTCATCCTCCCATAATGCTGTTGCCCCCAAGATTAAGTGCTTTTGACAATCAACATGGGTTACTATGGCAAACATAACAGTGACCAGTCTGAATACCTGACTCTTAGACAACATACCAGCTTTAAATGTTTAGCAAGAGTTGTGTTTTAGACAAATTCTTGTTGCTGCAACCAAAAGACCTGACAAGAATAACTTTAAGGGAGAAATATTTATTTGGCACTCACATTTTCATAGGTATATAGACAGCTGGCTCAATTAGTTTGTGCTCAGGATGAGGCAGAATATCATTATGTCAGGGAATATAGTGTGGTTGATGGAACCAATTTATGATATCACACCAGAGAGAAGACAGAAGAGGTGGGGAGAGAGAGAGAGAGAGAGAGAGAGAGAGAGAGAGAGAGACTGACTCTTCTCTATATGGACAAAATATAATCTCCAAAGACATGCCTTCTCCAGTTACAACCCACATGTGCACAGTTAGTATCCAGTTAATACATATCAGGGTGTTAATGTACTGATTATATTAATGTTATCACAAATCATGTATTTCACATGTAAACTTTTTTGCATTGTGTTACACAGGAGCTTTTAGGGGACATTTAATCAAAACCATAAAAAGTTGGAACCTTGTGTTTCATGTCTGACAAACTTATTAAGATACAATTTGCATACCATCAATTACATCCAGTGAAGTACACAACAGGATGTGTTTATTTTGTATTTTCAAGTTTGTAAAACCCAACTTAATCCAAGTTTAGATTACTTTATCATTCTACAAAGAAACAATTTTAGTCTAAAAACTAGTAATACTATAACTTTCATTATAACACCATTTTGTATGTAATTTAATAGATCAATACCGTAAGTAATTATTAGTTTATTCTTTTCAACATACTAACATAAAAGAATGTAATTATGTGATATCAGTTATGTGTTCCTTCTTACTGCTAATTGAAACTCCATTATTTGGGTAAACTACTATACTTATCCATCTGTTATTGGAGATTGGAATATTTAAAATCTTTGGAATTCATGAGTAGTTCTGCTACATTCAGTGTTATGCACACTTCACATTCCTTTGTGGATGTGTTTTATTTTCTTTTGGATATTAAATTGAAATTTGGGGGCTATAGGTTAACTGTATTGGAGAAAATGCCTCCTGCTTTTCACAGAGGCTCTGAATTTTCCATGCCATGAGCAATGTGTAAGCTTCTCTATTTCCACACATTCTAGCCAAAACTAATCATTACCTTTCTTTTTTCATACAGCCACCCTAAATGGAAATTACTTTATATCTCATTATGGGTTTTCTTGTAATTACTAATGAAACTAAGAAATCATTCAGGAGCTTTATTGTTTCTAAACACAGTATGAGAAGTCAAAAGTCTGAGGATTTTTCATGAATCATTTACTTCATAACATGTTAGACTAAGCCATTGGTGACATCACTAACTTCACCTGCTCAAATATAGAGAGCAAGAATAAGCCTTCTCTCAGGAACAATTAAAACACTCACAGTGAGGTAGTTTAACCATGGCAGGTTCAGAAGACATGGACACCTTGTGGGATCTGTCAATGGCTGACACTGAAGCCTTACGGTAAACTTAGACTTCCAAACATTCTCTATAGCCTCTTCCTTAATATGTCACTTGCTCAGTGAATAAAAATACAAAGATCACTTGATGGCTAGCACCTGCAGCTTCACTGGGTAGAAAGTCATGAATGGATACTTATTGATAGTTGATTCCATCTCTTTTCACACACACACAAAGACACATATACACATACACACTTCCATTTTTGTTATCCATAGAGTGCCACAGCATCTGGACATTCACCTACACTGACCCTGAGACTTTTCTGAGAGAAGTTGTTTTGAGTTTTTGTGCCATCTACATCACTTTGAGAGTAGAATTGCCATTTTTTCTCAGGCACATTTAATTATTTGGGTTAATAAAATATTGGTGAGAATTCACTAGAAACAATGTGGGATTATTTTTACCAAATGCAGCCAATGAAGTCACAAAGTAGCAGAGAGCAAGAGGAAGTGTAGGAAAGACTCTAATAATGAGAAAAAAAATGAACTTGTGAATTTGAGAAGGGTACAAGGAGGGTAAAAATTTGTTATCATCTTCTAATGACAATCAGGATTTTCTTCATTCTCTTTCTCTTTGAGATTCTGTCTGAGATGCTGTGCACTCATGTACCCTTCATGGCACATCTCAGTGCAGCCTGCAAGGAATGTAAAGGTCTACAGATGCCACATCTGAACTCCTCTTCAATCTTTCCTGTAACCTCTACTTGGACAAATCAAAGAGTTTCTAGTCTCTCCTAAACCTGAAATCACCTTATCACTTGGGTACCAGACCTGAGAATACTACTTACTTAATTAACATACTGGGCTGGGGTTGTGGCTCAGTGGTAGAGTGCTCGTCTAGCAAGTGTGAGGCCCTGGGTTTGATCCTCAGCACCACATATAAATAAATAAGTAAATAAATAAATAAACAAATAAATAAATAAATAAATCAAATAAAAAATATTGTGTCAAAAAATAAAAATAAATAAACATATTGCATGAATGATGAGGTAAAAATGCACACAAAATTGAGAGACAGGCTGAGCTGATAAAATATTTTCCATATTATTTTACCCTTTACTCCTTGGTTTAACAGGGATGCCAGGATTATATTTCCTGCTGTTCTCTCTTCCTAGCATCCACATTCCATGTTAATGATTGCTTCACACTGTGTGGACCCCATCTTCAATACCAACGTGAGAGAATGCCACTAGACAAAGTCACAGTCAACTGTTTCTGAACTGATAATCCAAAATTTGTAACTTCTTACAAGTGTTTAATTCTTTTATGGTTAGAGAAACCATCAAATTGCAATATTTTCCCCAGTACTCAACAGTGATAGAAAAAGCCTGGTTATTCAAATAAGAAATGTTCAGTTTCTAGTATAATCTTCTTTTCTTACACCATGTCTTTGTGGTTAACAGGTTAAGAAGATTTCATCTTAAAACAGAGCTCCCATGAATATTCTTATCCTATTTAGCCTTCTCATTGCTTCTCTATGGACAAATTAATTTCATAAGGAAACTTTTGAGAATCCCCATTAATGCAATATAATATTTATTAATTTACATATATAAATAATAACTGGCGGGCTGGGGATGTGGCTCAAGTGGTAGCGCGCTCGCCTGGCATGCGTGCGGCCCAGGTTCGATCCTCAGCACCACATACCAACAAAGATGTTGTGTCCGCCGAGAACTAAAAAATAAATATTAAAAAAAAATTCTCTCTCTCACTCTCTCTCCTCTCTCACTCTCTCTTTAAAAAAATAAAAAATAAATAAATAATAACTGAGGATTCAATTGAAGACCTACCACATGCTAAACAAGCATTCTACCACTGTGCAATATTCCCAGGCACCCTCACTCAATTTTATTGACTCAACTTATAGTGCAATAGAAGTCCCCCATAATGTCCCAAATAGTAAGTTGTTATTGTTTAGGATTTGTATTTTGGTACAAATACAGAATGAGCTTGGGTCTTCACATTCACAACATTGTATTTTTTCTACCCTATATTGCAAAATTCTAAAGTGACTAAGAACATGCTAACACTGATAAAATTGTGTCTATGTGTAATTTATCACACAAGCATTTTAGGCAAAGAAATATATCAAATGATGTTGGAAAACCCTGTGGCATTCAGCACTTAGGACCCTAAACATGGACCTTTGATCAGAAGGGGGTGAAGAAGAGCTGTGCAGGGCATTCCATTGTGTTTCTCACAGCTGGCTGAGCCCACTAGCATCAGGTCTAGCAGAGGCTGAGCTACCTCCTATGCTCCCCAAGGAGATCTTTAGCTTGGTGCTCTCAGGGCCTGGTGATGGCTCCTGAGCAGGATCCTGTACAAGGTTTCCAATAGCAGCTCTGTCTATGACATTTCCTATGGTGAAACTCAGAATGGGCATCTCCTTAAGCATACTTTCCCCTTATGAATTAGAGATCAGATGTACTCTGATAAAGCAGGAATGGAGGAGTTCAATTTACCTGAACAGCCACTTATTTTCCCTGAAAGCAGCAGAGAGAGTATGACAAGCCTGAGATAGCAAATTCCCTCTGTGGAGAAAATGGCATGTACCCGCATTCCTCTTGCTAATCTCTCATTATTCAGGTAGGGGTATGTCTTAGAGACTCAGGAGAGACCCCCATCCTATATTATTCTTCTAGTTCAGATAACCACTATCTTAAATATGATTCCCCCTCCAGCACCCATGATTGTTCTCTGCCCAACCTCTGCTGACTCAGCCCCCCTCCCTTTCTGCACCTCCTGAAGCATCTGTCAGACTCATCTGCACCCTGAATAATGTCTCCAATGTTCCTGAAAAATGGATACAGTGGTACCAGCACAAGATGGGGAACCATTCTAGATTTTTCCTGAGATACTACTCACATTTGGATATTCTACATGGATCTGGGATTTCTGGCCCCTTCTCTGGATCCAAAGGTGTCACATACAATTCATCCCTTTTGGTCAATTCTGGGCTGCAACTTGAGAATGAGTCTGACAATTACTGTGTCATTGGCCACTTTAATGCTTCTCACAGTGACATAGACATATGGGAAATTGATACAAAAAACAAAACAGCCTGCTCAGAGAATTGGACTATAACTCTTCACCAATTTCAAATTAATATGCTTTTAACTCTAAATATGAATTTAAGTGAGTTCTGGGTCACAATGTCTCCCCTCTAATTTTTCTAATCATAGTTTCTGAAATTTCAGGAAAACTAAAAATAACACCAAAATAAATATAACATCCAACCTTTTTGTGATTTATATGGTAATCTGATTTTATAACCATATCCTGAATATTTAGGTTTTTTCTCTGAATACACCAGTTTTTTTTTTCTTGGCCAAGGGCATGAGACCTTCCAAGATATGGACATTCCTCTACAGCATAAGCTTGGCTTTTCAAGGATTCAGAGAAGACATCACCTAATTTGTCTTCAGTTTTTGAGCTCAAGGCTGTTCAGGCAGTCAGGGATTGAGACATTAAGATATGAAATGCTTTGTGAGGATAAAGGATGAAGAAATTTCAAGCACAGGGCTAGCTCCCTTGCTGCGATTCTGCACATTCAGTTTTGATGTCAAGGATTGAATGTTAGGCATTGGGGGTAGGGAAGTGGTACGGAGTTTAGAACTGAAGACAGCAAACTTTCCTGATGAATGTGACTAAAGGTGAGGCTCCACCTTTGATTAGAAAACTCTTAAGAGTCCTCCTGAGAAGTTCAGTGAAGTAAGTCCCAAGGATGACACTCTTCTCTGTGTGACACCTCTCAGGATAATGTGGACTTTTATAGGTAGGTTTCTCTGGCCTCTTAGGAAATGACTTCTCTCCTCTAATACCAATTGGGGCTTTTCAAAATTCCAGAGTTTAGGAGTATATTGTGGAACTTCAGGGAGCAGAAATTTCCCCACATATACATATATGTGTAACTATACCAATAAGTCACATGGTGTACCTCAGAGCCTGAGGCCATTTTGTTTTACACAGGGAGCTATAGAAACATTGGAGATTACTGTGGCTATTGGTACCCAGTATTTCCTTGGAGAAATCCTAGATCTGTGACTTCAGATATGAGTATTCAGTCATCAAGGATTCAGTTCTAAACTTAGGCCCAAGGTTTGTCAGTAGGGCCTCATTGAGTACCACCAGGTTCCAGCCTGAAGTTCAGGCTTAAAATAGAAAAGGCTGATTATCACTTTCCGCCCCACAAGCATACACTGTTCCTCATTCCCATTTGGCTACATCATCAATGCCACAATTGTCTTCACTCTAGAGTGAATTGAGACAAAATCACCACTCCTCTTGTCTGCCCCTTCATGCTTTATCCCTGCCTATGAGCAACTCACACTTCTATGTTGCTTCTTCAACCCCCTTCATGTCTCCTGATTGTTTCCCAGGCTGTGCCAATCTTTCACTGACTCTGAAAACATAGGGAAGGTGTGCTTTATTTTCTCATCAGATTTCACTCTGATGTGGTTGGATTCCCCGATAAAGAATGAAATCTCTCCTATAAGTACATAACTCTCAGAACCTCCAATGCTCTTTTCCCTGTTAGACTTCATAAATTATGCTTTACCCTCAATATTTCTCAAGTGGAAGGGTGTTGGATAAATATCAGGTTATTTTAGACATAAACTTTATAAACCTACTAACATTTTAATCCATGGAGGTATTCACAAATGAACCTGATTAGGAAATTTTCTCTGATACAAAAATTTACAAGGGTTGGTTAGTTGAGCAGTTGTAGAAACACCAATATAACAGTAATTTATATTTAGAGCAATGCTATTTATATAAATAATATATGGAAAAGTATAAAACTAGAAGTAGATAACTGACATACATCAGTGTCAAAATAAGTTTGTGTTTTTTTAAAGTAGACATTCAAGGGCAAATTAGAGAACTGAGATGCAAGTCAAAATAGAACACACTCACTCCCTGATAATATTATATTCTCCCAAGGAAAATAGACATCTAAAGTCAAGGCCTGTAGAGTGGAGTGAGGCAAAATACAACAGGAGACCCTTAGAAATGCAGCAACCTGTCAATAAGTAAACCTGTAAGAAGAATTCAGGCAGAGTTACTAACACTTATGACCACTCCTTAGCTTTCAGTTTTGTTAGGTACAGGACAGACTGAGTAAGCTGTATGCAGGGCATGACAAACAAAGTTAGCTGTAGGATGACCTGGCTTCTCTAACCCTCCATTTGGTTCTTTATCACCTGTTTGCTTCAAGCCCAAACACCCAAGTCCCTGCTCAAGGCTGAACACTTAACCCCTTGTGTGTCAACAAGGCAGCTTGCAGACCCAGAAACCCCATTAAATTTGGGCTATAAAAAGTCCCTTCTGCCAGACCTCTCTCTCCCACTCTCTCTTTTACTCTCTCTCTGTCTCCCTTGTGCATGTGCTCTCTGCTCTCTTCTCTCTTCTCTCTCTCTCTCTCTCTCTCTCTCTCTCTCTCTCTCTCTCTCTCTCTCTCTCTCTCTGTTTCACTGCTGCAATAAAGATCTCTTGGTCACTCCAAGTGTTGTGGTCACTTTCCTTTCATTGGTGCCAAAACATGGGAGAGGGTTAAAACCCACTTTTGGGTCCCTTTTCCTTCGGAAGTGCCACTCACTGGATGGCCTGAAACCATTTTTTCAACCGCCAGAACTCCATCCACCACCGGCCTTTTATTGGTGAGTTTCCCCTTCCTAGAGTCCTAAACCCAATGGTGGTGTCAGGAGGACTTAACCATTGATTGTCTGGCAAACCTCTTTGCCAACCTGTGGGGAGGAAAGCACCCCACCGCAGCCTTTAAGGCAACGGTGGCCCTCAGTGACTCCTTCCTTGGGCAGATTAGACTCTTGGGTTCAAAATCATCCCCACTTGAATCTAATGTATGAAATATGATATGTCAAGAGCTTTGTAATGTTGTGAACAACCAATAAAAAAATCATCCCCTTTCCTTCCCAGCATAGGCTTTGTAGGTCTCCCACAAAGGACTGTGTATCCTCTGGGAACACACAACAGAGAACAAACATCACACCCCACCCAGACCTTCACAGTCTTAGTGGCTCATAAAGTCCTAGTCCTCGCACCTTCAAGATTTGGCCACTAGAGAAACACTTACCCTTCCCTTCCTCTCTCTTGCCCTGTCTCTCTCTTTCCTCTCTTTTGGCCCTGGGAGTATCCGGCCTCTCCAGGAGGGGTCCCGAAAAGCCTTGGCCAAGGTCTCCCATGGCTCCAGCTCTGGCCAAAATGAGAGCTTCAACTGTTAGGATTCAGTGATGACTAATCTCTGCAGCTCGAACTTGCCACTAAGGCACGTCTTTTGCCAATAAATCAGTTTCCTCATTCTCTCTTATACTATCTTTGCGTCTCCTTCCCTCTCCCTTATACTATGTTTGTGTCTCCTTCCTTCTCCCCTATACTACATTTGCATCCTCTTCCCTCCTCCTTATACTACATTTGCGACATGGATAATGTGTCCTCTCTGCTGGTCGACTCTCCCCTACAATGCCTCTTGGATAACCTCAAAACCCTCTCCTTGACACCAGACATCAAACCCCCCAAAATTGATCAAATATAGCACCCAGGCCTGGCCCAGGCCTGGCCCACTTATCTCTTAGACAACCAAAGCAGATGGCCCCCTTTTGGGTCTCTGGATCCCTCCATTCTAAGGGATCTCTACAATTACTGTGAGCATTCGAAAAAATGGGTAGAGATCACTTTCTTCTTGCTCTGATCCAATCCTGTTCTCTGACCTCTTGCAAACCTCTACAATTTTTTCTACCCTGCAAACCAACCCCCTCAACCACAGATCCCCAACTTTCTCCTTCTCCGAACTCATCCACTACTTTTGACCCTGCTTATGAACCTCCACCCAATTGCCCAGCTCCAATAGATTCTCACCCTCAACCTTCTGCCCCAGACTCTCTGCCATCACTCCCACCTCAGTAACCTGCTTTCTCCACTCCAATTACTAGATCAAAAACGTATACCACAACCCTTCCTCAAACCGTTGCCCCCTTGCTGAGGTAGCAGGTACTGAGGTACCCCTCTACCCACTCACTCCTCTCTTCTCCTGTCAGTGCCCACATCTGGGTCCCCCCAGATCCTCTTACCAGCTAACCCAAAGCTCAAACAAGCTGAGGAGAGCCCTCAGACCTCTATCCATGATCTGGTGAAAATGGCCTTTAAAGTTGCTTTGTCATCACTGAAAACAGGTTATTAAGAATTAAAGTCCCTTATAGGCTTTTTGGGATATTCACTCTCATCCTCCCCTCTGCTCTACCTGTTCTGCAGCTCAAGATTTTCTTGCTAGGGAAAATCCCAAACCCCTTTCCCATTATTCTTTTACATCTCATTCCTCATTCTCAGATTCACTGGTGCTGCTCTCAGCTCTGTTTTCCATTCTTCCCCCTCCCTACCTGGCCCATAGAAAAGTCTTAACTGACCATCTCCAGAATCTTCACCATAGCTGATTTTAGGACTTTCAGCGAAAAATCTCTACAAAAGAGTTTAATGTAGATAAACTTCCTCTTTTCATGTTGCCATGTTTTACTTGGCCACTGTCTGGAAAAATCAGCACTTCAGGTGCTGGACACCCCCTTACTAGTGTTTCACAAAACTAAGTAAACAAGGCCTCTGGCCTTGAGCTGGGCTTCATAGTGCTGACTACATTTCTAAGATAAGGGAGTTACTAACTGGGCTCCATGGTAACAGCTGGTAGGGGGAGGAAAGAAAAGGAAAAAGAAGCTCTCCCCTTCCCAGATGTCCTTGAAGGGTTAACTTACCCAGAACAGAGAGAAAAACCTGCTTTTTGTGAACTTCTACAGACTGTTAACTTCTGAGCCCCTCCCTATATATGCTGGGTGCAAAATTCTGAAACTACCTAAACTTGGGGTTCAGGAGAAGCTGTGCTCTCTGAATCCAGCTGCAACCAAATGAGACTGTTTCCCTATCTTTGGTGCTATCTTAGGTGCCTTGCCTTGTCTGTCCCTACAACAGTATAATTCTATATACCTAAACATTGTTTATGTTTCATGAAATGGTCAACAGATGTAATTCATTGTGTATAACAAAATATCTCTTATTGAAATGGAATAATTTGTCTAAGTTCAGAAATTTACAAGGATTGTTTCAAAGTATGAATAAAGAAGGAGTTAACAGGTGGGAAAGAGAAATTAGAAGGTTTTAGGTATGAATTCAATAGAAGGAAAATGTGTTTCTGGATAAGAGAGTCTATGCGATTAAGAAAATAAGAGGGTTTAAGCAAGTGATAAAGAAGGTTTGTGTATGTTGGTTAGCTATATAGGTTTAAGTAAGGGATAAAGAAGGTCTCTGTATGTTGGTTATATATGTAAGTTTTTTTTTAATTTTTTTATTGATTATTCACAACACTATAAAGCTCTTGACATATCATATTTCATACAAGAGATTGAAGTGGGTTATGAACTCCCAATTTTACCCCAAATGCAGATTGCAGAATCACATCAGTTACACATCCACAATTTTACATAATGCCCTATTAATAATTGTTGTATTCTGCTACCTTTTCTATCACCTACTATCCCTCCACCCCTTCCCTCACATCTTCTCTCTCTACCCCATCTACTGTAATTCATTTCTCTCCTTGTTTATTTTCCCATTCCCCTCTCAACCTCTTATATGTAATTTTGTTTAGCAATGAGGGTCTCCCTTCATTTCCATGCAATTTCCCTTTTCTCTCCCTTTCCCTCCCATCTCATGTCTCTGTTTAAAGTTAATCTTTTCTTCCTGCTCTTCCTCCCTACTCTGTTCATAGTTGCTCTCATTATATCAAAGAAGACATTTGGTATTTGTTTTTAGGGATTGGCTAGCTTCACTAAGCATAATTTGCTCTAGTGCCATCCATTTCCCTGCAAATTCCATGATTTTGTCATTTTTTTGTGCTGCGTAGTATTCCATGGTGTATAAATGCCACATTTTTTTTATCCATTCATCTATCGAAGGGCATCTGGGTTGGTTCCACAGTCTAGCTATTGTGAATTGTGCTGCTATGAATATCATTGTAGCAGTATCCCTGTAGCATGCTCTTTTAAGATCTTCAGGGAATAGTCCGAGAAGGGCAATAGCTGGGTCAAATGGTGGTTCCATTCCCAGCTTTCCAAGGAATCTCCATACTGCTTTCCAAATTGGCCGCACCAATTTGAAGTCCCACCAGCAATGTACAAGTTTACACTTTTCTCCACATCCTCGCCAGCACTTGTTGTTGTTTGACTTCATAGTGGCTTACAATCTTGCTGGAGGGAGATGGTATCTTAGGGTGGTTTTGATTTGCATTTCTCTGACTGCTAGAGATGGTGAGCATTTTTTCATGTACTTGTTGATTGACTGTATATCCTCCTCTGAGAAGTGTCTGTTCAGGTCCTTGGCCCATTTGTTGATTGGGTTATTTGTTATCTTATTGTCTAATTTTTTTGAGTTCTTTGTATACTCTGGATATTAGGGCTCTATCTGAAGTGTGAGGAGTAAAAATTTGTTCCCAGGATGTAGGCTCCCTATTTACCTCTCTTATTGTTTCTCTTGCTGAGAAAAAACTTTTTAGTTTAAGTAAGCCCCATTTGTTGATTTTTGTTATTAACTTTTGTGCTATGGGTGTCCTATTAAGGAATTTGGAGCCTGACCCCACAATATGTAGATCAGAGCCAACCTTTTCTTCTATCAGACGCATAGTCTCTGATTTGATATCAAGCTCCTTGATCCATTTTGAGTTAACTTTTGTGCATGGCGAGAGAAAGGGATTCAGTTTCATTTTGTTGCATATGGATTTCCAGTTTTCCCAGCACCATTTGTTGAAGATGCTATCCTTCCTCCATTGCATGCTTTTAGCCCCTTTATCAAATAGACAGACAAAAGAAATTAAAGACATAAAAATAGGAAAAGAAGAACTTAAATTATGACTATTTGCATATGACATGATTCTATACTTAGAAGACCCAAAAGCATCTACAAAGAAACTACTAGAACTAATAAATGAATTCAGCAAAGTGGCAGGATATAAAATCAACACGCAGCAACAAAACTTCTGAAACGGAAATGAGGAAAAACACTCCATTCACAATATCCTCAAAAAAAATAAAATACTTGGGAATCAACCTAACAAAAGAGGAGAAAGATTTATACAATGAAAACTACAGAACCCTAAAGAGAAAAGTAGAAGAAGATCTTAGAAGATGGAAAAATATGCCCTGTTCATGGATAGGCAGAACTAACATTATCAAAATGGCGATATTACCAAAAGTTCTCTATAGGTTTAATGCAATGCCAATCAAAATCCCAATGGCATTTCCTGTAGAAATAGATAAAGCAATCATGAAATTCATATGGAAAAATAAAAGACCCAGAATAGCAAAAGCAATTCTAAGCAGGAAATGTGAATCAGGCCTTATAGCGATAGCAGATTTTAAACTATATTACAGAGCAATAGTGACAAAAACACAAAAACAGCATGGTACTGGTACCAAAACAGGCGGGTGGACCAATGGTATAAAATAGAGGACACGGAGACTAATCCACAAAGTTACAACTATCTTATATATGTAAGTTTTTTAAGCAAGTAATCTTGAAGGAATTAAGCATTATACAACTATGGTTAAACAACAATTGTTATTTTTCAATATTGTAATATGTTATTTCTTTAAGAGCTAAACTTGATTAATATAAAAACATCAATAGTAATTATGGAATTATTACTCTTCTTTGTATATTAAATGTGTTTATATTTTCCAGGAATATAAAACTTTAAGATAGAAGCTTTTTAAGAAAAAAAACAAAACATTATATCAGGCTGATGTTCTCCAAAATGTTGCATGATAATTTTAGGCTTATAAAAATAACATATTGGAGATTTATTATATAATTTAATTTTCTAAAACTGGACCTGTTATCAATAAGATTAATATAAAGTTCTATAAACTAGGGTACAATTTAAATGTAATATCATATTGTGTTAGCTATTATTCATGTGACATCAAGCAACACTATATGTAAACTTTATAAAATGATATTTAGAAACAAAGATCAACTTCAATACTAGAATACTTTACCTAAGATTTATAAAGACCCCGCCTTACCTAAGATAAGGCTATGCCTCCCATCTTACTACATGTCAGAATGACTCCAAAGTAGGCCGGACTTCAGCTAAAGCCCAGTACTCTTAATTTAAGGGTAAACTGACTTTGGTGGATGTTTACGATCAAGACTTAAAGTTAAATTAAAATGGCCCCCCCAAAATATTTGGCTCTGGCCCTCTGAGTCAGTCTGAATCCAGGGAACAGGGAACTTCTCTAAAGAGCTTTGCAACTATGGGACACATAACCTCCTGATAAGGGAGATTAATGAGACCACTGGAGAATGAAAAGCCAATCAGTGCACTTGTTCTGAATAGGAGGGTCATTGGAGACAGGAGACATCCCTGATGTTTCCAAAGGAAGCCACATGGTCAAGCAAGACCTGGACCTATCCTAGTGCAAATGGGACTAGCAGAACCAAGAAGCTGTTCTCAAGTTTCCCCACAAGTGATCCCTATGGGAACTCGGCTGACTCTTAACAATACATAGAAACAAAGTCAATTTTGACCAGCTTGATCTTAAACACCTACCAAAAACAGTTAAGCCAAAACACAGTCATTCCTGGGAGTAATGAAGGACAAGAACAGCTAGAAAAGTGGAGACAGCAACTAGGCCAACAGGTTCCATGGGAAATGTTCAGTTAAGTATGGCCTTGGCTCCTCCCCCTTGCAGGACCCCTATTAGTCTTCTTTATGTTTCTCCTAATAGGACCATGTCTATTAAATTGCCTATAGAAATTCCTGCAAGATCAGATACATAAATTCACCAACCAGTCAGTCAATCAACTACCAGCCCCTGATGCCCAAGATGGAGACCTATGACTCATGACCAACTCCTCTAGCTCCAGAGACTCTACTCCCACCTAAAACCCTCCCTAACTACTTTTCCAGATTTTACAATCCCTCTTTCACTTCCTAGGAATGAGAACTACTCTTTGGCAGGTCTACTCTGCTTGTTCTGTCTGCTCTACAGTATCCCCACAAGGAAGCAACAAACCTAAACTCCTCACACATAAGATGAGGAGTCACTAGCCAGGTGAAGACTGGTAGATCAACTTCACTCACATGCCTAGGCACAAAAAGCTTCATTCCCTACATACTTTTGTTGATACTTTTTCAGGTTGGATAGATGCCTTCCCCACAACCAGGGAAATTGCTGACACCATCGCCTCCTCATTGAGGAGTTCATTCCCAGGTTTAGACTTCCCACCTCCACCCAGTCAGACAACGGTCCAGCCCTCACTTCTCAGGGAACATGCAGACCAGTGCCTTCCTGTGCCATTCATTGCATCATCCCCAGCAAAACCAGGAACTGAATTGGACCCTCTTCAACTGGGTGACTTAGTCTTACTTCAGGAACTGCATTCTCAATCATTGGAACCTCGCTGGATGGAACCCCATACAGTCATACTTACTACCCCAATGGTGACCAAGCATTTAGACACTCCCCCTGGTACCATGTCTCCCACCTTAAAAAGGCACCTGTTCCAAATGTCCAGTCCTGGACTTCCACCATGCCCACTAAACTCAAGATTTTTTGCCAACTCTCTTCTTCTTTTATTAATCATTAGTCTCTCTCAAGTTTCGATCCCAACCACAGATGGCGCTTTAACATCCAAGCGACATGGCAACAGGGTGACACCACCCACTCTCAATTTATGGGTCAAGGTAATTGCTCTTCCACTGGTTGAAATCAGGCTGTTACCCTTAACATTACTGGATTCAACCAAGCCACCTTCAATACTTCCCAGAGTCCCTGCTACAGGACCAGTGGCTGATACTAAGAATCTCCTCCGTCCAGGATAGTTTTTATGCCATCAATGACTTGTGGCTTCAAGGAACTTTTATGGACTTTATCCCTACCGAAGTAATTGTCTACAGCCGCTGAGTGTTATTTCTGGGTGCCCTGATGTTCTCAGACCTGTCCCCCGAACATTTCTCCATTTCCCCTTCTAGGTCTTATGCCACCCACCATTAAGCAGGAAGTAGCTAGAGGACTTTACGCCATCCCCCATGTCACTTAGAAAAACAAAAAGGGAAAAATGCTAGGTGCAGGACAGGCTGAGTAAGCTGTCTGCAGGGCATGCCAACAAAGTTAGCTGCAGGATGACCTGGCTTCTCTAACCCTCCATCTGGTTCTTTATCACCTGTTTGCTTCAAGCCCAAACATCCAAGCCCCTGCTCAAGGTTGAACACTCAACCCCTTGTGTATCAATAAGGCAGCTTGCAGACCCAGAGACCCCATTAGATTTGGGCTATAAAAAAATCCCTCCTGCGGGCCTCTCTCTCTCTTTCTCTCTCTCTTGCTCTCTCTGTCTCCTTTGCTTGAATGCTCCCTTCTCTCCCTCTCTCTCTTCTCCTCTGTTGTACTGCTGCAATAAACATCTCTTGGTCACTCCAAGTGTTTTGGCCACTTTCCTTTCAAGTTTTAAACTTCTTTTAACAGTTTATAGACTGAGAATAACCCAAAGTACCTGGCTGAAGCAAAGTCAAATACCAGATAATCATGAAATATATGGGACTATAAACAATGTATTTAGAGTTCAGGAGATCATTAGAAACCAAAAGAAAAAAAAGTACTCAGTAAAATAAACCATAGTAGTTTTATTGTCAGAGAAATAAAATCAGAAAGGTTCATTTATTATAGTCAGATGTTTATTCTATAGTCTTTGCCAAGTTATGAGAGGGGTTTGAAGACAGAGCATCAAAGAATAGTAGGGGGTGATGTTGGACTACTTACAACAGGAAAGGGCTCTGCACCAGGTCACAAAGGGAAATACTGGATTCACACCTCTGTGCAGAAGATGTCCTCACTAAACTGTGACTTTCTTGCTCTTGCAGGAATCTGATCCACACCCTTACTTCCTATTTTATCCTCCCATCCTCATGGATTGATGGTTTAGGTGTGTTTTCTTGGTGAAATGGAATAATTGTCACAAAGCAGGAAGAAATTTCAGTGAAGACACAAGCAAGGAGAATGTCTGGAGAGAAACTGAGAAGAAATCAGACAAGTGTATATGTTAATACTGAAAATAAGAAATTAGCAAGACCACTGAAACACTAAAAACAAATAACCCAGTCAATAAATGGGCCAAGGACCTGAAGAGACATTACTCAGAAGATGATGACAATTAATTAACATATACATAGAAAAAGTTTTCATCATCATTAACAATTAGAGAAATGCAAATAAAAACCACTCTAAGATTTTATCTCACTGCAGTCAGAATGGCAGTTATTATGCATACAAACAACAATAAGTGTTGGCGAGTATATGGGGAAAAAGGCATACTCATACACTGCCTCTGGGACTGCAAACTGGTGTAGCCATTATAGAAAGCAGTATAGAGATTACTTGGAAAATTGAGAATGGAACCACCATTTGACCCAGATATTCCTCTCCTGGGTCAATACCCAAAGGACTTAAAAACAGCATACTGCAGGGGCACAGACACATCAATGTTTATAACACCACAGTTCACAATAGCTAAATTATGGAACCATTTTAGATGCCCTTCAGTAGATGAATGCATAAAACGTGTGGCATATATACATAATGAAACTTTGCTCAGCAATAAAAGAGAATAAAATCTTGGCATTTGTAATAAAATCTTGGCATTTTAGATGCCCTTCAGTAGATGAATGCATAAAACGTGTGGCATATATACATAATGAAACTTTGCTCAGCAATAAAAGAGAATAAAATCTTGGCATTTGAAATGAATGGTATTGGAGAAGATAATGCTAATTGAAGTTAGCCAATCCCAAAAAATCCAAATGTCGACTTTTTTATATAAGGAAGCTGATTCATAGTGGGATAGGGATTGGGAGCATGGGAGAAATAGATGGACTCTACATGGGGCAGAGGGGTTGGAAGGGAAGGGAGAAGGCATGGGGTAATTAATGATAGTGGAATGTCATAATCATTACTTACCAAAGTTCATGTATGAAGACATGAATTGGTGGGAATATACTATATATACAACCAGAGATATGAAAAATTGTGCTCTATATGTGTAATAAGAATTGCAATGCATTCTTCTGTCTATATAAATAAAAATTACAACAAAAAAGAAATCAGCAAGCCCACTGAATTTATGTACAAAAAAAGTCAAATAAAAGAACAAAGAAAACACAGGGTACATATAAAGTAAATAGAGGTTTATTTTGGCTCATCGATATGGAGATTTAAGCCTGGGATTTTTAGTCCCATAAGTTTTGGACACTGGTGAGTATTTAATAAAATGAGAAGTGTGAGCTATGGTGAATGTTCACATCATAAACCAGGAAGTTGAGAGAGGGCAGACAGGGTGGTGTTAAACCACCATTTTAGGGACATGACACCAGTGAACTATGGCTCTCTCTCTTAAGGCCCTAAAACCTCCCACAAGATACTATCACCAGGAAGTACCTCCTGGTACTATAACCTGGGGAAGAAGTCTCTATATATGGAACTTTGGCAGATACTCAAATTAAACCCATAGTTTACCAGTATGTTAGGCAGTTGAACTCATGTTATACTGCGAAAGAGTTACTTAGATGAACAGGAAGCATTTAGGTTGAAAATAGGACATGTTTTTTTGTTGTTTGTTTCTTGAGATCTATGAAGGATGTTGAACATGAACTTTGAGGGTGGATATGTATGAGAGTAATGAGACAATTTCAGATGTCACAATCAGGGAGAATACCTCTCAGCTCTCAGCAGTGGGATTTAGTCACTGTAGGGGAGAAAGATGGAATTACAGGACCCTTTTCAGGGGGACTTCAATGGGACTAATAAATATGGATTCCCACAGTCTGCAGCATATATCAATACTCTCCTTCAGTGATAAAATACACAGTTCAATTTAAACTCTTACCTGATTCAATCAGTGTCACTTCCATCCACAATGGAGCTGCTTTTGCTTTGCTGACCTGAGCTTCTGGTAACCTGAGATTTTCTCTATTTCTAGGCTTCATATTCCTCCTTTTACCTTTGGCTCCTTAATGCCTTGTGGACATCCTAGAAAGAAAACTGTTGATTCATGGTACCCCGTGAATGTCTGAGAGAACTTCAGAGGTAGCACAGGACTCACCTCAGAGTTTAGAATTACATTCTGGTCACTATGATTTCCTAATGCATACATATTTTAATGTGTGATAAATACTGGAACCCATATGTTTTCCTGTTTTTCTTGCATCCGAATAATTTCTTGTCATTTTTTTCAGTGACTTTTAATGTAAAAGATAAAACTGATATAATTAGGATTTTATGTATTAAAATTAGCATTTATGTATTAAAATCAGCACACTAATTTGACTGTAAATATTCTTAACTTTATTTTTAAGTATGAAGAACATGTTTTTCTTTTATTCTTATTTTTGACACTGTGAAGGACAAACCACTTTCTCTCAAATTCTGCAGTTCTACTAGTGCTGAAGCCATATAACTGATGACTTCTTATGTGAAGGCAGGTGGCATCCTGAGCCTTGTACTGTTGCTGTCTGTGTCTGCAATCTCAATCTTTGGCTCTACTGAGGCTGCTTGGGACAGTCTCCATGATTCAGACAGTGAGTGCCCCATCTCTGGAACTGGCCAGGAAGCTCCTCACAAACATGTCTCTAGAGTATGAAAATGGGATCTATGATGAGAAGTGTAATAACATTATGTGCTTGTGAGAATCCCACCATGGCCTGGATAATGTTTATACTGACTTGCTTCTCTTATGGTTCAGTTCAGGGAAGGTAACTGCATCCTTTTAGTCCCTACAAAAAAAGGAGTGTCTCATGGAGACCATTTGTTCATAACAATAACTGTCTGTCTTCTTGCTTTTAGTATTGGATTATCAGACCATTGTGATCCAGGAGCCTTCACTCTCTGTGTCTCCAGGTGGGTTAGGGACACTCACCTGTATCCTTAGCTCCAAGTCAGTCTCCACAATCACTGCCCAAGCTGGTACTAGCAGACACCAGGAAATGCTTCCCAGTGAATTATCTATAGTGCAAACCACTGCCCCTCTGGGGTCCCTGATCTATTCTCTGGTTCTTTCCTTGGAAACAAAGCTGTCCTTGCCATCACAGTGGCTCAGACTAATGATGAAGCTAATTATTACTGTGCACTCTATATGGGTACTGGTATTCACATAGTGATGTAAACCCATGGAGAAGTACAACCAAATCTCTTCATGTATTCAGATGTCTCTAATTTACATGATGGAGACATGTTTATAGGTTGAAAATGTTCAACACTTTTATGTGAAGATGAGGCTGACTACTTCTCCTACCAGTGGTTCATGCCATGTGCCTCATCCTCTCCCTCCCAGTGTGTGTCCATTTCTCAGTGTTTCTCCTCATACTCTAGGATTCCACTTTCCCTTTCAGTTTGGATAATGAACAGAGGAGTTAATCTTCAAATAGGTAACTGTCAGGAAGATTCAAGGTATGCCAATACATTTAAGACTCTTCTCACTCAAAATATTAACAAATGATGGTTAGTCTTTTCTAATATGTTGATTTGATTATGTAGATCAAATTAGTACTAATTTGCTTTTAAATTTTAAAAGAAAATTTGCTTTTATAATATTTTAATGATTTTAACAATACAATGTTGCTTTTACAAATATGTCATAAACTTATTTGCTGGGATTTATGATTAATATTCAATCAAAATCACCAACCATGTCTAAATTATTGCCACATTAATAATTTCAAGTCATTGCTAAGAAAAATGATCTGAATTCAAACTGCAGCCAAATGATAGCAGGTATTTCTGCAAAACTTCCTTGAAAGCATATTTTCAGGAGGTCATATAAATATATAGTATTTACATAACTAGAAACTATTATTCAAGTCTGACTTCCATACACTCTCTTATCATCCACTGGGGTGACTTTCCTGTTAAAGAACATTAAAGTGCAGGAGTGAAGGTTATACATGGACATGAACGGGCCCTGTTACACTCAATACTGGCTGAGGAGGTGAAAAAGGATTGTGTGGAAATTAAGTTTGAGTTAGTTTTCTGCTTTATCCATAGAAAATGATATTATAAACTGCTATATTGCGGTAATACACAACAAGAGGAAAAGGAAACACTATGTAGGTAAGGTCTTGATATGTGTTTATTATTGCTATGTAATGTTACTTTTATTAACTTTTAAAAATCCAGGTTTAACTTTTTGTGGTTTACATAAATAATACACTTGCTAAAAAGATTCATGAGAATGAATGGAAATTAACCACACCATAATTCTAAAGCACGCACCAATATATTTGCTAGTTCAGAAAATGATGCTTTGTTGGAGCTCTCCCTCAGTCTTCAAGCATAGAATTTCCTGGCAAACCTGAAGTGTTTTCCTCATTGTACAGAATGCATTATGTGGAATCATGTTGTCCCTATTCTAGCTGGTGTGCATAATAAATTCTGGGAGAAACAGTTCAGAAGGAAGTATTTGTGCCCAATGGATGCTGATTCATGGCGAGGACCTGTGGTTGCATAAATGGAACAGCAGGACACATGATTCTTTAAATGCCTTCAGTTGCTGGGTAAACATGAAGTGATAATAGAAAAATCATAAAATAATATATTTATTCCAGTGGCTGCTTGAGATGTGGTCTACTTAATACTTCTAGTGAGGTATATTTTGTTGATCTAAATTAACTCAAAGAGAAGGAGGTATCTGTGAAGAAATACAGTAATACCTGTTATCTGTAAAAATAATTGCTTTTTCTGTTATTTTCTTTTTCTCATTCTCTGTATGTGCTCACATATGTATGTTTGTTTGGAAGATGTGATAAGTAAATATACCTACCTACATTTAAATTTATTCATACATATATGTATGTTATATTTGGATCATTAATTTTATAGAAAATCATACTGTGAATTTTTACAATTTATATCACTCAACCAAAAAAGAAAAAGTTTTCCCCTTTTTTCTTTTAAACTAATTTTCACTGTAAACTGGCTTTTTTTTTTGTTATTTGAAGGCTATTAAAAGAATATGCAAATAAGATAATGCTTTGGGAGGGGAAAAAGTGGAAAGCACTCGGAGGAGGACAGGCACCTTCCCACCACAGTTCTAACACATGAGACAGAAGCAAGAGCAAAGAGATAATATATTGGGCAAAACGATCCTCTGACCACAGGCAGGCCTGAGAGAGAATCTGCAGGCTGAGTGGCTCCAGGAACCGGGTTCTTATCAGTGGAACACTAGTTCCCACAGAGGACCCTGCACTAGATACTGAAGATGTCAGCATTGCCTGGAGCCATTAAAGGGCAGAGGGCTAACATCAACTCTTGTTTCCCCATAGGATTCCCTATAAGAGGTGTTACTGATACTTCCTGGGCTGCTACAACCAGTTTTATTGATGCATTAACTCTCGGAATAGGTGCTGTGCCTATTCCCATCATCCTACTTCTCTATATGGACCCAAAATGAAGTCAAAGCTGAGGTCTTTCAGGAATTTGGAGCCCTTTCTGTCTTCAGACACTGCAAAAACTGAGATACCTCTCTTTTCTTACCTGAATGAGGAGGAGGTCTTCCGGCTTGGAGTATTCTTTTGGGCAATGCAAGCCCTTCCTGCTGCTCCCATAGCCTGGGACCACTCTTTAAATTATCTACATATCTGTAATGACTGATTCATGTGAAACATCTCATTCATTCTTGAAGAAAAAAAACGAATGAAAGAAGAAATGAAAAACTCATCTAATTCCCCTACTAGTGGTTAATTTACCTTTGACATTATTTCTATGGGAGTGGGATAAATCCCTTCTTCACTGATTGTCCCTAAAATTCCAGAATAATTTTCACCTTTCCATGTCATGTTCTCAATGTGATAAATGTACAAACAAACCTCTTCTGATCAGCTCTTTTTTAAATCTAGCCTCATCTTTGTGAATTAGAATACAGTTGTTGCCTTTCTCTCATTTTGTTCTATGACTACCTGCTCCTCTCACACCAGGTGTTCACACCTAAGATGCACTTGATATTTCAGCTTTTTCCTATTTCTTCTGCTCTCTCTTGTTCTGCACACCCACAAATTTCTCTTACCCAATCACATTGTCACAATTTTGTTTTACAATTTTCCCAGAGAAGTAGCTCTAATATGAGATATAATGATGGGCACAGACTGGTTGAACATGTTCTGGTTAATACAGAAGTCACCTTAGGAACCTAAAGAGATGTACAGATGTACAGAGTCCCATGTGCATTGTGTGGCCTCTGAATTTGTTTTCTCCTAAGCCCCAATTATTAACTAAGCTTCTTCATCATGCCACCCTCCCTTAGTCAGGGACCCAGACACTGCAAGTACACAAGGGGTAGTGACAAGGTGTAGTGATCCATTTCATGAGCAGCCCTTAATAGGCAGAGTTAGGCCTATGAAAGGGTTGCATCCACCATGGCCTAGACTCATTTCCTCCTTCTACTTCTCTCTATTGAGAGAGAGGTACAGGGAGGTACAGGCCTCAGAGGCCTAGGGCAGGCCCCTAATGTGAGTCATTATCCTATTCATCAAATACCCAAGTCACTTCTCCCTACCTCTTCCCTTCACTCTGTTGTTTCTGTGATTCCCTCTCTTTTCCTATACTGACATGGCCACTCCCCTTCTATGCATGCCTGGATCAATAACCAGACTCACCTGCACTGAATAGTAAATAGGAACCTACTATTGTTAAAAAAAATGTAAAACATGTACTGGTACTATCAGGACTTGTATCTGAGCCATTCTACTCAGACTCAGAGAAACAGCTGAGGCCCAAATTCCCCAATTGAATTTCTGGATACAAAGATGTCTCAACCAATGAAGTGTATTTGTAAATCTCTGGGCTTCAATTTGAGGATATGTACAATGATTACTCTCCTGTTTATAAAATTAATACTTATGACATCGAAACCACCAGATAAGCAAGTAAGAGAAGACCCTCAATTGTAGAGGATCCAAGTTTATGTCAATTTACTGTGGCAGTAAAGACCCTCAATGTTTATAAAATAAGACACTAGAGTCTGGTTGACGTTAGTGGCACACCACAATTCTCTCCCATTACACAATGCTCATAGAAACTGTACATGTTACAAAAAGTTATACTAATACTAAAAATAATAATATTATCAATTAAAAGCAGTAAAGGAGGTATGGCAAAGAAGTTGAAATCCATCAAGATGATAACCCATAATATCATTATAACTCAATTTATAACAAAATTTATTTTAACTTTAAACTATGCATATTTCATAGTTCAATATTCCAAATCCTTAGAACACAATTATAATTGATTTATTCTATTTTTATCATAATATCAAGCCTGATTGAAATAATAATCTGTATTTATACTGCTTCTGGTCAGTAATCTTAGATCCTGCACTTGTGTTAAAATTAATTTAAAAAGGGATTATAATGATAGATTAATATCTTCACTGAAGTGGTTTATTCTCTTTATAAATAACCAGTGTATTCATGCATCTAGACAGTATTCCACAGATTGGCTTTAGTGAATGGGTGAGCTTATGCCAGCTGAATATAAGTCATCATTCTTTTTGATTTCCACATGACCTTCGGGCACCTGGATTCACAATGAACATACTCTTTCTGTATATGTTTATTTTCACTTCATTGCCTTTGTGGAATATTCAAACCAATTGATAAATTTGTAGCACCTTTTATTGCTATTTTAATATGAACAGTCTAAAGATATATTAGATTTAGTATTATTTCATGTGCTCATTTTTATTTTTTTATTTTTTTATTAGATATACATAATGTTAGAGTATATTTAACATATTATATATTCATTGGGTGAATCTATTACAATTTTGATAACTTTCTTGTGGTAGAACATGATGTGGAGTTCCACTGGCCATTATATGTGTTTGTATATAAATGAACATAGAGAAGATATATCTGATTCATTCTATTGTCATTCTTATTCTTATCCTCCTCCCTTCACTTCATTTCACTTTTTATAATCTGAAGTACTTCTATATTAACCCTCCCTACACTCCCTTGGTATGGGTTAACACCTACAGATCAGAGATAACACTCATACTTGGGGTTTGAGGTTTGGATTATTACACTTAGCATGATAGTCTCAAGTTTCATGCATTTATCCACAAATGGCATAATTTTATTACTCATTATGGCTGAGTAATATTCCATTTTGTATGTATACCACATTTTCTTTATTGATTCATCTGTTGAATGGAATCTAGGTTGGTTCCAAAGTTTGGCTACTGTGAATTGAGCTACTATGAACATTAATATGGCTGCATCATTGTAGTGTGTTTATTTTAATTGCTTGTTGTATAATTTTAAGTGCTTGTGTATAATCTGATAGTGGGATAGCTGAGTCAAATGGTGATTCCATTTCATGTTTTCTGAGGAATCTCAATATGTCTTTCCAGAATGGTGGGATTTGCAGTTCTGATATCTTATGTTTATTTTGTATCTGCAATTTTCTTTCTGAAGTATTGCTCATTTTATATAATTTGTTTCATATTGATTGATGTAGAGTTTAAATATATGGGTTCATGTTTGGAGATAATATTAGAGAAGAGGATAATCAAGATAAAACTCTATATGTGCTGTCGGATTTGAGTACACTTATCAAGAAGAGCAGAATCTGCAGTAGAGATGATTTTTTTTGGGCCTTGTTTTTTTCTGAATTGAAGGCAAGTGGAGTTGTCCTGTGGAAAGAAAGAATCTGCAGGACATTAACAGTCATTGCACTTCACATAGTTCTATATGAACACGAAAAAGTGAATTTTTATTCAAACTACAAAAATTCACAAAGGGGCTAACAGTGCCTATTCCTAACAGGTAGAGACAAGAAGGAAGGAAGGAAGGAAGAAAGGAAGGAAGAAAAAAAGGAAGGAAGGAATGAAGAAAGAAAGATGGATTAAAATTTAATGTTTTAAATTTTAAAAAATTTGAGTGAATTTATAATGCACATATTTCATGTATAACTTATTTTAAAATAATCTATTAATCAGGAAATGTAGATTGTATTTTTAATCTATATGTTTATTCATAAAAGTAACAAGTATTAGATTCTAAATGTACACAATTTATCTTATCACAGAAATAATTATAATTGCTTGATTTTAATTCTGTATGTACTTAATTACAAATTGTGCTGGACATAAAAAATTCCAACCTACTATGAAGTGAGTTATGTTCTTAAAAGTATGAGAGTTTCTAGGACCTAGAATGAAAATTGTTGCCTATCTTGGATCTGGAAGTGTCAAAATTATGAAAAAACATTCAAAATCTCTAGCATTTAGAGAAAGAAAATTAAAACTACAGTGAGATTTCATCTCATGCCAGTTACAATGCAAATTATTAAGAATACAGGCAACAATAAATGTTGCCAAGGATGTAGGGAAAAAAGGTATAATCATACATTACTGGTGGAACTGCAAATTGGTACAACCACTCTAGAAATCAGTATGGGAGATTCCTCAGAAACCTTAGAAAGTAATCACCATTTGATCCAGTTACCACACTTCTTGGTTTATACCCAAAGATATTAAAGTCGGCATATTACAATGATGCACTGACATCAATATTTATACCAGTTAAATTCACAAGAGCTAAACTATGGAACCAGCCAGATAAATGGATAAAGAAAATGTGATATGTACACACAATGGAATATTAGCTAGCTATAAAGAGCAATGAAATTATGGTATTTACCAGTAAATGAATAAATCTGGAGACTATCATGCTAAGTGAAAAGAGCCAATTCCCCAAACCAAAGGCTGCATGTTCTCTCTGAAAAGTGGGTGCTAACTCAAATAAGGGCAGAGCTTAAGTTATGAATAGAAATACTTTGGATTAGACAGAGGGTAATGAAGTGAAGGGAGGAAGGATAGGAATAGAAAAGATAGTGGAATAAATCAGACACATTTTCCTATGTGCACATATAAATATAACAAATGTAATTCTACATCATATACAACCAGAAGAATGAGAAGTTAGAATTCACTTGTGAAATATGTCAAATTACAATCTCTTGACATCTAAAACTAATAAGAACAATTAAAATAAAAGGTTTTAAAAATTCAGAATATGATTAATATCTCAGCTATAACCATGGGAACTCTTGTGAAAAACACTAAGATCTTTTGAACAAAAGGCTCCATCCCTGCCATTGCCTAAAACAGTGCATTTCCATCCATGTTTGAAAACATTAATGAGTTCTGCTGTCTGAGTACTTTCAGGATCTACAGTCCCCATGGCATTCCATGTAGACAATGGTGGCTGAAGCTATATGGCTGTGATGGACTCATAATCACCACTCTCAGTATCACTTGTTAACAATAAGGGTTACAAACATGTGAACTGTGAAAGCTTAGAAACATGCATACTAATATTTTCTAAATGGCATCAAAAGGCTAATCATAAGATTTTGAAACTGAGTTTCTCACCAAGTACTAGTTGATAGAACCTTTGGAACAAAGATTTGTGTTGTGTATAATAAACTAGATGCTACCCTGCAAGCTAGTAAAACCATAGTTTTTATGTTCACCTGCTTCATTTTGATCTAAGAAGAATTAATATCAAAAACACCATCTTAGTCCTGTCCAGGAAAGAGTCAAGTGAAGTATGCATAAATACACAATGTGGAGTCAGGGGAAAGCAAGAGGCCATCCTGAGGTAATAAGGAGGCCACAGAAGGGGCTAACTGGCTTGACCACTAGGCAGAGGCAGTGGGGTGCAGTGGAATTGTAGGACTGTCTCAGGGGTTCTGATCACAATGTTCTATGATGATGTGTATGGGCTTGGACAACAGGGGGCACTGCAGACCAGTCAAGAGGGGTAAGGAAGTAACCAGAACTCTAATGAACCACCTGGTCCTGTCTGATTCTCTCTTGTTAGGCCTCACAACTGTGAACTTCCACACCCCTAAACCAACCCAAATCCACCCCTGCATACCCACTTGGCATCTTTATGTAAAGGAAGCTGAACCAAGACCCAGGGTGCAGTCAGAAAACAAGGAGAATCTAATTTGCATAGATAGATCCTCCCCTTCTCAGAGTATGAAAAGGGCAAGGGAGAGACTTGGGGGAAACTCTGGTCAGCATTGTGAACAGAAGGCAGAGCTCAGGATGACCTTCACGATGGCCTGGTCCTGTCTCCTCTTCACATTCCTTGTTCAGTGCACAGGTGACATGATATGAAGGAGGGATAGGGTGTGGGAGTCCTCTGATATGGATCCTGACTCTACTCTTGTTTCTAGACAAAACTTATGCTCTCCGTGTTTTTCTAACAGGGTCCTGGGCCCAGTCTGTGCTGACTCAGCAGCCCTCATTGTCTGGGAATCCTGGACAGACAGTCACCATCTCCTGCTCTGGAAATAACAACAACATTGGTATCTTTGGTGTGAGCTGGTATCAGCAGCTCCCAGAAACGGCCCCCAAACTCCTCATCTATGGTGATAGTAATCGACACTCAGGGGTCTCTGATCGCTTCTCTGGCTCCAGGTCTGGCAACTCTGGTTCACTGACCATCACTAGGCTACAGCCTGAGGATGAGGCTGACTATTTCTGTCAGTCTTATGACAGTAGCCTCAGATCTCTCACAGTGCTTCAAGCTCATGGGGAAGTAAGACAAGAACCCCTTTACCATCTGTTAGGAGAGCAAACACTATGCAGCTTTGCTCAGGCCTGGTCTCTGGATTTTTCTGCAACCTTTCATTATAGGTCCAGCTGAAACTTCTTGCTTCGTTTTGCAGCCTCTTGTTCACTCTCTTCAAAGTAATTCACAGTAGCATGATTTTAGGACAGTGTCTTCTTTTTTAAAAAAATGATTTTATTATTTTTAAAATACACAACAACATTGGAATGCACTACAATTCTTATTGCACATATAGAGCACATTTTTTGTATCTCTGTATATAAAGTATATTCATGTCAATTTATGCCATTATACATGTACTTTTTTGTTTGCATTACAATTGTTAATACACATATATACCACAATTTTTTTTCTTTTTTTATTATTAGTTGTTCAAAACATTACAAAGCTCTTGACATATCATATTTCATACATTTGATTCAAGCAGATTATGAACTCCCATTTTTACCTTGTATACATATTGCAGATTCACATTGGTAACACATCCACATTTTTACATACTGCCATACTAGTGTCTGTTGTATTCTGATGCCCTTCCTACCCTCTACTATCCCCCTTCCCCTCCCCACTCCTCCCCTCCCATCTTCTCTCTCTACCCCATCTGCTGTAATTCATTTCTCTCTCTTGTTTTTTTCCCCTTTTCCCTCACTTCCTCTTATATGCAATTTTGATTAACAGTGAGGGTCTCCTTCCTTTACCATGCAATTTCCCTTCTCTCTTTCCCTCCCCCTTCTTGTGGCTGTTTAATGGTGATCTTCTTCTCATGTTCTTCCTCCCTATTCTGTTCTTAGTTGCTCTTCTTATATCAAAGATGACATTTGGCATTTGTTTTTTAGGGATTGGCTAGCTTCATTTAGCATAATCTGCTCTAGTGCCATCCATTTCCCTGCAAATTCCATAATTTTGTCATTTTTTAGTGCAGAGTAATACTCCATTGTGTATAAATGCCACATTTTTTTATGCATTCATGTATTGAAGGGCATCTAGGTTGTTTCCACAGTCTAGCTATTGTGAATTGTGCTGCTATGAATATCATTGTAGCAGTATCCCTATAATATGCTTTTTTAAGGTCTTTAGGAAGTAGTCCAAGAAGGGGAATAGCTGGGTCAGATGGTGGTTCCATTCCCAGCTTTCCAAGGAATCTCCATACTGCTTTCCAAATTGGCCGCACCAATTTGCAGTTCCACCAGCAATGTACAAGTGTACCCTTTTCTCCACATCCTCGCCAGCACTTGTTGTTGTTTGACTTCATAGTGGCTTACAATCTTGCTGAAGTGAGATGGTATCTTAGGGTGGTTTTGATTTGCATTTATCTGACTGCTAGAGATGGTGAGCATTTTTCATGTACTTGTTGATTGATTGTATGTCCTCCTCTGAGAAGTGTCTGTTCAGGTCCTTGGCCCATTTCTTGATAGGGTTATTTGTTATCTTATTGTTTAATTTTTTGAGTTCTTTGTATACTCTGGATATTAGGGCTCTATCTGAAGTGTAAGGAGTAAAAATCTGTTCCCATGATGTAGGCTCCCTATTTACCTCTCTTATTGTTTCTCTTGCTGAGAAAAAACTTTTTAGTTTAAGTAAGTCCCATTTGTTGGTTCTTGTTATTAACTCTTGTGCTATGGGTGTCCTATTAAGGAATTTGGAGCCCGACCCCACAATATGTAAATCAGAGCCAACTTTTTCTTCTATCAGACGCAGAGTCTCTGATTTGATATCAAGCTCCTTGATCCATTTTGTGTTAACTTTTGTGCATACCACAATTTTTCATATCTCTGTATATAAGGTATGTTGACACCCAATTCAAGCCTTCATACATGTACTTTATATAATGATGACCATCACATTGCACCATCCTTGCTAATCCCCTTCCCTCTATCTTTCCCCATACCCCTCTTCCCTATCTAGAATTAATCTAATCATCCCATGTTCTCAATCCCTACCTGACTATGAGTCACCCCCTTTTATCTGAGAAAACATCCGGCATTTGTTTTTGACTTCAATGCTGACTTCACTTAGCATTATCTTCTCCAATCCCATCCATTTACCTGCAAATGCCATTATTTTGTTCTTTTTTAATGCTGAGTAATATTCCATTGTGTATAAATGCTACATTTTTTATCCATTCATCCACTGAAGGACATCTAGATTGGCTCCACAGTTTAGCTATTGTGAATTGTTCTGCTATAAACTTTGATGTGGTGTGTCCATATAATATGCTGATTTTTAAGTCCTTTGGGTGTAGTCCAAGAGAAATAGCTTAGTCAAATGGTGGTTCTATTCCCAGATTTCCAAGTAATCTCCATATTGCTTTTCAAATTGGCTGCACCAATTTGCAATCCCACCAGCATTGTATGAGTATACCTTTTTTTCCCCACATCCTCATCAACACTTTTTATTGTTTGTCTTCATAATAGCTGCCATTCTGACTGGAGTGAGATGATATATTAGAGTGGTTTTGATATGCATTTCTCTGATTGCTAGAGATGATGAAAATTTTTATATATTTGTTGATTGATTTTATATCCTCTTCTGAGAAGTCTCTATTCAGGTCCCCAGCACATTTGTTGATTGGGCTATTTGTTTTTTGGTGCTTAGCTTCTTGAGTTCTTTATATACCCTAGAGATTAGTGCTCTATCTGATATGTGAGGGGTAAAAATTTGCTCCCAGGATGTAGACTCTCTATTCACCTCACAATTTTTTTTTTGGCTGGGAAAAAAACTTTTTAGTTTGAGTCCATCCCATTTATTGATTCTTGTTTTCAATGCTTGTGCCATAGGAGTCTTCTTGAGGAAGTTGGGACATAATCCCACATGATGAAGTTGAGGGCCTACTTTTTCTTCTATTAGATGCAGATTCTCTGGTTTAATTCCTAGGTCTTTGATCCATTTTGAGTTAACTTTTGTGTATGGTGAGAGATAGGAGATCAATTTTACTTTGTTGCATATGGATTTCCAGTTTTCCCAACACTATTTGTTGAAGATACTATTTTTTCTCCAGTGCATATTTTTGGCACCTTTGTCTAATGTAATTGTAATTTTGTGGATTAGTCTCTGTGTCCTCTATTCTGTACCATTAATCTACCAGCCTGTTTTGGTGCCAATACCATGCTGGTTTTTTAACTATTACTCTGTAGTATAGTTTAAGGTCTGGTATAGCAATACCTCCTGCCTCACTCTTCCTGCTTAGAATTGCTTTAGCTATTCTGGGTCTCTTATTTTTATAGATGGATTTCATGAACACTTTTTCTGTTTCTATGAGGAATGCTATTGGGAATTTGATCAAAATTGCATTTTGATCAAAATCCCAAAAGTGCTTTTGGTAGTATGGTCATTTTGATAATATTAATTCTGCCTATCCAAAAGCAAGGTAGATCCTTCCATCTTCTAAGGTCTTCTTTTATTTCTAGCTTTAGGGTTTTGTTGTTTTCATTATATAGATCTTTCATCTCTTTTGTTAAGTTGATTCCCAAGTATCTTATTATTTTTGAGTATATTGTGAATGGGGTAGTTTTCCTCATTTCCTTCTCAGAGGATTTGTCACTGAAATACAGAAATGCGTTTGATTATAGATGTTGATATTTTTATATCTCAGTACTTTGATGAATTTATTTACTAGTTCTAGAAGTTTTCTGGTGAAGTTTTGGGGTCTTCTGGGTATAGAATCATATTGTCATTAAGTAGTGCTAGTTTAAGTTTTTATTTTCCTATACTCATTTCTTTACTTTCTTTCCTCTGTCTAATTTCTCTGACCAGTTTTTCAAGAACTATGTTGAATACAAGTGGTAAGAAAGAGCATCCCTGTCTTGCTCCAGATTTTAGAGGGAATCCCTTCAATTTTTCTCTGTTTAGAATGGTGTTGGCCTGAGGCTTAGCATAGATAGCCTGCACAATGTTGATATATCTTCCTGTTATCCCTAGTTTTTCTAGTGTTTTGAACATAAAGGGGTGCTGTATTTTGTCAAATGTTTTTTTCTGTGTCTATCAAGATGATCAAATGATTCTTATCTTTAAGTAGATTGATGTGATGAATTACATTTATTGATTTCCATATGTTGAACAAACCTGGCATACCTGGGATGAATCCCACTTGTTCATGGTGCACAATGTTTTTGATATGTTTTTGTATTCAATTTGCCAGAATTTTATTGAAGATTTTTGCCTCTATGTTCATTAGAGATATTGGTCTGAAGTTATCTTTCTTTGAAGTCTTTGTCTGGTTTTGGAATCAGGATGATATTGGCCTCATAGAATGAGTTTGGAAGTACTCCCTCTTTTTTTATTTCCTGAAATAAATTGAAGAGTATCAGTATTAGTTCTTCTTTAAAGGTTATATAGAACTCGGCTGTGTATCTATCCAGTCCTGGGCTTTTCTTGATTGGTAGTCTTTTGATGGGTTGTTCTATTTCCTCACTTGATATTGGTCTGTTTTGCTGTGTATCTTCCTGACTCAATCTGGGCAGATCATGTGACTTAAGAAATTCATCAATGCCTTCACTGTCTTCTATTTTATTAGAGTATAGATTTCAACAAAATTTCTAATTGCTTTCTGTATTTATGTAGTGTCTGTTGTGACATTGCCTTTTTCATCATTTGTGCTGGTGATTTGAGTTCTCTCTCTCCTTGTCTTCATCATGGCTAATGGTCTGTCAATCTTTTTTATTTTTTGAAAGAACCAACTTTTAATTTTGTCTATTTTTAATTTGTTTTTTGTTTTGATTTTATTGATTTCAGCTCTGATTTTAATTATTGCTTGCCTTCTACTGCTTTTGCTGCTGATTTGTTTTTTATTTCCCTAGGGCTTTGAGATGTAGTGTGAGGTCATTTATTTGTTGACTTTTTCTTTTAAAAAATTAACTCCATGCAAAGAATTTTTCTCTTAGTACTGCTTTCATAGTGTCCCAGAGATTGTTGATATGTTGTGTCTGTGTTCTCATTTATCTCTAAAAATTTTTAATCTCCTCCTTGATGTCTTCTGTAACCCATTGTTCATTCATTAGCATATTGTTCAGTTTCCATGTGATGCAGAATTTTTTGTCCTTTGTTTTGTGGTTGATTTTCAATTTCATTCCATTATGATCAGATAGAATTCATGGTTGTATCTCTTGCTAAGAGTTGCCCTGTGGCATAGTATATAATCTATTTTTGAGAAGAATCCATGTGCTCCTGAGAAGAAAGTGTATGAGCTTGATGCTGGTTAATATATTCTATATATGTCAGTTAAGTCTAAGTTATTAATTGTGTTATTCAGCTCTATAGTTACTTTATTCAATTTTTGTTTGGAAGATCTCATCAGTGGAGAGAGAGGTGTGTTAAAGTCATCCAAGTTTACAGTGTTGTGGTTGATTTGACTCTTTAACTTAAGAAGAGTTTGTTTGATGAATATAGCTGCACCATTTCTTGGGGCATATATATATACTCATGATTTTTATGTCTTTTTGGATTACGGTTCCCTTGGGCAGTATGTAATGTCCATATTTATACTTTTGATTAACTTTGGCTTGAAATCTACTTTATTTGATATGAATATGGAGACCCTGCTTCCACAGTCCGTGGGAGTGGTATGATTTTTCCAAACCTCTCACCTTCAGCCTGTGTATGTATTTTCCTTTCAAACAAATCTCCTGTAGGCAGCATATTGTTGAATCCTTTTTTAATCCAATATGCTAGCTTATATCTTTTGATTGGTGAGTTTAAACCATTAACATTTAGGGTTACTATTGAGACATGGTTTGTATTTCCAGCCATTATTGTTTATTTTTGTTGTTTAACTTGACTTAATTTTCCTCATTGATTAGACTTTCTTTTAAGTGTACTACCTCCCTCTGCTGGTTTTCTTTGTTGTTTTTCATATCCTCTTTATGAAATATTTTGGCAAGAATGTTTTTAGTGCCAATTTTCTAGTTGTAAATTCTTTAACTTTTGTTTATCATGTTATCATATTCAAATATGAAGCTTAGTTTTGCCTGTTACAAGATTCTTTGTTGAAACCCATTATCTTTCAGTATTTGAAATGTGTTGTTCCAGGATCTTCTAGCTTTCAGGGTCTGTATTGAAAAATCTGCAATTATCCTAATTAACCAATATATGTAAACTGATTTCCCTATATGTAAACTGATTCCTTTCTCTTGTGGCTTTTAAAATTCTCTCCTTATTCTGTATGATGGACATTTTTATTATAATGTGTCTTGTAGTGGATCTGTTGTGATTTTGCACATTTGGCATTCTTAGACTTTTTGGATTTGAATTTCTGTTTTATTCTCCATGTCTGGAAAGTTTTCTGATATTATTTCATTGAGCAGATTTCTCATTCATTTGGTTTGGACCTCTATTTATTCCTCAATTCCAATAACTTTTAAATTTGGTCTTTTTATGCTATCCCATATTTTTTGTATGTTCTACTCATGGTTTCTTCTCATTTTGCTGTGCTTTCAATGTTCTTTTAAAAATAATATACTTTGTATTCTTTGTCTGATTTCCTATCTTCTACATTGTCCACTCTGCTGGTGATGCTCTCATTTGTGTTTTCAATTTGGTTTATTATTTCTTACATTCCAAGGATTTCTTTTTTTCTATTATTTCTATCTTCCTGTAGAGGTGATCTTTTGCTTTTTGAATTTGTTTATGTAGCTCATTGTCAAAGTGACCTTTCACTGTCTGCAATTGTTGTCCAATGTTTTCTTTGAGATTCCAAAACATCTGTTTCATGTAAATACAAAAACTTTACTTTCTCATTTTCTCTGCTGTTTCTATTAAGTCTTCTAAAGATGGGTTGTCTTGAATTGTTTTTGGTACTTTCTTCCCTTATCTTTTCATGTTGCCCACATTTCTTTCCAACTCCATGGGACTGGTGTGTTATTGTTTTTACCCTATATATTTGTAGTGCTCTTGTGTAGTTCCAAGATCCCTCCTTAGTGGGGAAGAACAATGTTGACACTTCCCAATATCAACAATATATCACCTGTTCAGTTGCAGATCTGCACGGGTAGCCATGCCCACCAAAAAGTGGAGAGAAATGTTTACTAAGATTGAGTTCATCTGTTTCACCTTTCTGGATGTCTGGTGAAGTTGGGGGAGCTGGGATGTCCTTGTGCTGTGGCTAGAATGCAGTCCAGTGACCTGTGTGGGAGCGAATGTAGTCTGGATTTCTGCTGCTCTGCAGAGGTGCTGATTTGGTGTTTCTGTTCTGCTGCTTGAGAGCCACACATGTGCTCAAACTGCAGGCTTTGGCACTGGAGTTTGGAGTCTTATCAGAATATAGAGGCTCTGAGTTCTGCTGGGTGTTTGCAGCTCTGGTGGATTCTGAGAAAATCTGCTGTATGTGGTCCTGTCACATTCTCTGGGATGTTGTATTGTGTCAAGGCGAGACCCCATGGAGAGGCTACCTGATAGCTTTCTCAGATTCATGCCCAGAGCAGCCAGAAACAGTATCTCCTCTACTCCACCATCTTCGATCCACCCCTGGAAAATGTCTTCTAAAGAACAGAAATTCCTGATTTTCATTAGTTTGAGGAGCTTAACAGGATGTTGTAGTCTCTTTGTCTTGAAGTTCAGGTGATGAGGAAGCCTTTGAAACCCTGGTCATCTCAGAATTTATATCCCATGGGAATCCTGTGGTTCCTCCCTCCATTTTTTCCTATTTTCCATTTTCTATTTCTATTGTCTTCTCATTTGAGAGATTTTGAGATATTTTCATGCCTTTGGAAATACCAACACACTCAGGCCAAGGAATCTGTCCACCAGCACATAAAACCCCCCTTGCCCTTTCAGAATCTTCACTCCATCTCTGCTCAAAGAAACAACCAAGCAATCACTGAATTTATTTTTTGAATATTGGTCAGGTTTTCTTTAATATAACTTTTATATTTAGAAACTCACAGAAGATATGCATTCTTGAATGATTTCTTTCAGTCTATATATTTCTTTTGGGACCCTCCACATTGTGTTGAATTTCCCTTGATTATCCCAAGTTTACAGCATGACAATATTTTGTTTTCCCTAAATATTTTTGTGTGGATGGACACTTGATCACTTTTGTGTCAAAATTTTATTTTCTAATTCCATCAGTATAGTGAGCAATAGAATTCAGCCTTTGTTGTGTTCATTGTATTATTGACATCCTGATCTAAGATCTTTCCTTCAAAAATTGATGAAGTACAATTAGAAACCATTTACCTTTGATATCTGCTCACTCTTCACTGGGCTCAACATCTCCTCAATGAGCCTGTGGATATGCCTAGCCAGGCCCTTCATCTGGAAGTGTGACTGTCCTAATTCAGGGCTTGTGGTGGGACTGAGATATATGGCAAGAAGGCTGACATGCAACACTCCTAGGAAGTTACTTGGAAGCAAAAGAGCACTGGAAGGGTTAGGCTCCTGTCCAGTGTGCTTAGGTCAGAGAGATTTGACCATTTCTGTTATATTACCACAGTCTCTTCAAAGACCTCTCTAACTGCAGTATGTTTAATGGAGACCATCTTGTGACATGAATACTCCTAAGAAAATTGTGGAATCTCCATATGCTGGTAACAACAAATGACACATCAGGGAGGTTCAGGACAGGGATGGTTGTTAAAGGTGAGTACTTACAACTGTGTCCAGGTCTATGGCATCCATGAGAAAAGATTTAAAGATATTTTAGTACATATCCTTCCTGTGGAGAGTCCAAATCAGGCTTCTAAATTTCAGGGAGGTAAGTAAGAAATGAGTGCCTTTCAGGTTTCCCTCTTCTAGTAATCTCAGCTGAAATTCCCAGTGTTTATAACCAATATCTGGGAAATGCCTCATTTTACAAGAAGATGTGCTAGAACATCTAAGGAGAATGATGAAGATGGCAAGATCTAGATCTGGGAAACTTCCCCTTAGATTTCTTCAGGGACAAAATCATATGCTATCTGAGGTGGTGAATGTATGGAATCCCAGAAACTCAGTATGCTGAACCAATGGGAATAACAAGTTGAAGGCAAGTTTCAACAACTGATAAACAATCTATCCCCAAAACAAAACAATATAAAACAACAACAAAAAATGTCACAGAGAACCTATTTATCCTAATACTCAACTTGGAATATTGAAGTTGTTTCTGATCATCAAAGGCTATGAACATTGCTTTGGTGAGCAATTTAAAAGGTGTCCAGGAATTGGTTGGACATGAGACTTTGCATCAGATGTATGCACAAGTGGTGTCATGGTTTTCAAGTTTCCAGATCCTTTGGAGTGCCAGACATAATTCTCTGCCTCCATGAAGAGTGCCTTAGCTAAGGACTGTCTTGCTCAATAAAGTAGAAACAGAGGAGGCCTGGGCTACATCTGGACAATAGCATGATAATTTGAATAGCTACTACTCTCCTTCTCCCATGCATGTTTCCTTTTGCAGGCTGACCAGAATTATTCCAATGAGTAATTCTCTATTGAGTTAGCGAAAGAATGAAATGAACACATGAAGAATCACCTTCCATTTCATGTGGTAGAAAAGGATTATGAGCATGAGCTTTGCCGTTATTTCATATTAAGGGTTGCAATTGTGTTCATCCAAAATGATAAAGGCTATCTGATCTGATAACAAAATAAAATTGCTAAGTCTATAGATCTCAATGCTAATTGATAATGTGTCCTTCATGCTTGTCTGATTCAATATAAATCTCCACTTGCTCCATAGCAGGATGATCAGTAAGAATAATTTTAGGAGATGTAGATGCAAGCACAACTGGAAAACTGGTCACTCTGATTACCAGTGTGGGAAATAGTGTTCTGACTTTCACCCACATTAGCCTCTGGAACAGTTTCTCAGTGAACCATGAACAGAAATATTCTTTGCAATTAAACATGGATTCATGGGAAAGGTAGATTATATATTAAGCCACAATGAAGTCTTCAGAAATTAAAGAGGAGGGAGTTCTAATCTTATTCTAAGAGGTAGTTTTACTCTCCTGATACAATCATGGCCATTGCTATCTCTCCTGGAAATAATGTGTGCTATCATGCATACATTATTGTGAAACAAGAAAATCCTAAAAGCTGGCTGTGGTGGTGCACAGCTGTATTTGCAACAGCTTGGAAGGCTGAGGCAGAAGGATCAAAAATTCAAAGCCAGCCTCTTCAACTTAGCAAGGACCTCAAAAATTTAGCAAAACACTCACTCTCTCTGGGAAAAAAACAAACAAACAAAAATTGGGATATGAACCTTCTGGGTTCAATCCCTGATACAAAGATAACAAAAGAGGAAAAAAAGAAAAGAAATGCCCCTTCTGAGGTTGGTTTTTATTTGTATTTTTAATGATATGGTCATGTAGACCTGGCTGAACATCTGCCTGACTGACTGACCTTAATTCCACTGAACTATTTATAAAACAATCATACTAAAAATGGAATGAAAAGAAAATTTAATTATCTAACTTTGAGTGTTTCCTCTTTCTTTTTAACCCTATATAATATGTAACTAAAATAATTTTTTACTCAAGCCTTCTCTATATTCAATGAGAAGCTCAAAATCAACAACCTTATAAGCAAGTCAGTCATGAAAACAATTATTTACCTGATTCAAAAAACTACTGAGACAATTTCCATGTTTATTTATTTTTTCTTGGCAACTTCCAGATCCAGGGAAGAAAAAAAAGAGGGAATGACAGGTCCTGTGGAAGGACACCAAACCAAGGATGCTATGTACATGTAGCAATATATCACAGTTAATCCCAATGTTATTAATAATATTAATGCAGCAAGTAGAGAAAAACAGAAAAGAGACCAATATAGTAGAAAAAGAGGCTTAGAAGAGGATTTGAGGGAAAGAGAATAATTGGGAATTAATTTGATGATGAAAATATGTTTCCTGATGTAAAATTGTATGTACCATGAATCCCACTATTATCATACAATTATAATAAACAAATGAGGCATTATACAAAATAAATATAAGTATGTTAATGATAAAAAATTCAGGCAAGTATAAGAACATGCAACACTAAAATTTAATTGCCTACAACTGGGAATGATTTCAATAAACAAAGAAACAAAAACAGATAAATATATATAAATAGGAATGCTCAAAGAAAACTCAAGTAACAAATGAGAGAGCATCCTGCTAATACAGCCAGAATATCATACTAATAATTCAACAATTATTTATGAAATGAGACCTTTCATCTTTAGGCCAAAAGTCCTCCAGTGGGCACTGTAGATATTTCTAGGAAACTCATGGAAACTCAAGTTGTTTAGCTTTATTGGACCATGAACAGTTGTTCAGTGGACCATGTACAATGCTAGAGAAGCTGCTTCCTCCCATGGGGAAAATCATAGCAAACAGCCACCCTGGGTCTTTCTTTGAAAATCTAAGTGCTGTGAGGACAGAGAACCATGTTTTGGAAGTTGATTGTAAAGAGCTCATATTTATATAATACACCACACAAATATGTCCCCTTTATTCATGCATTTTAGTAAGAAATCATGGGTCATTATAAAACCTGGCCTAATCTTTAGTGCAAGTGGGTCCTTCCAAAATGCATACCACACACTGGACTTGCCTCCTTCTCCTCATCACGCAGTGATCAGATTACAGCTGTTGTAGAGGCCCTGTGTTGCCCTTTCTCCTTATAGACATGTTTTGTGTTTTAGAGTTCACTTTGAGATTATAAACTCAGGAACTCTCACTGGCCACTTGCTCAGGAGTGGCAGGCACTCTCATCTCTGGCTCCAGAACAGTTTTGTTACCAATGATCACTTCTCATACTGGTTGCAACAGAAGACGAGCCAAATGCCCAGGACACAGATTTGAAACAGAAATAGCAGTCACTCATGGTCACATTCCCTGTTGTCAGGCTCCCTTACTGTGGGCAAAGCTGCCTGGTCCTCTCAGGTGTGCAGCCTGAGGGTGTAACAGGTTCAATGTGTGAAACATTACAGTCAGACCCAGATGGGGAACAGAGTTCTAAACCTGCACATGACTTAGCCTGGATAGAAATATGATCACAGGATGTGGGAATCATAAGAATGAAAACAAATCACTCTTCAGCCCAATGATGACTGTTCTTAAAGATAGGCTAAGAAAATAGGCTGGTTAATTTCAGTTCATTTGTGAAGAAATGTTCCATACAATTATCTGAACTCCTCTTTAGTCCTCCCTGCAATCTCTGGGACAATCAAAGAGGTTCTAGTATCTTCTTAACCTACATTCATCATATCATTTGAGGCACACATCTGAAGGTACTAGTTAGTTAATAAACATACTGCTTGAATGATTAAGTAAAAGTGCACATAATAATGTGCATTAGCTGATAGAGTGTTTTCAGGATTATTTTATTTTTTACTTCTTGATTGAACAGTGCTTCCCCTGTTGTATCCCTAAGTTTTCTCTGTTCTTGGAGTCCATATTCCACAGTAATGACTGCCCTCACAGTGCCTGAACCCCATCTTCAAAATTAAAATGAGATCATGCCACTAGTCAAGGTCACAGTCAACTGTTTCTAAACAGAGAAGACAAAATATCTGACTTCTGATCAAGTATTTGATTCTTTTATACATAGAGAAACCATCACATTGCCATATTTTCCACACTATACAACAGTGATAGCACTTGCTTGGTTATTGAAACAAGAAATGTCCAGTTTCTAATATTTTTCTTCTTTCTCTACCCACAGGTCCTTGTGTGTAACATGTTATGAAAATTCTGTCTTTGAACAGAGGTCTGAAAAATCTCCCTATCCTGTTTTCCATTCCCATTGATTCTTCAGAAATCTTGTGAAAGTATTCAGCAAAGCAATATCATATGTAATATAAAATATGTAATTTAAATATATAGTGTATGTATATATGTAATTGCTAGAGATTCAACTGTGGGCCTCCCACAAGCTATACTAGCACTCCCCCACAGTGAAACATTCCAAGCTATCCTTATTCAATTTTATAGACACAACTCAAGGTGCAGTTCCTCTGAGAAGACTTATTAATGTCCCATATAGAGAATTTTAATTGTTGAGGATTAGAGTATTGTTAGAGCTTATCACATTCACAACATTGTGTTCTTTCTTCTCTATAT
This sequence comes from Ictidomys tridecemlineatus, assembly GCF_052094955.1. Taxonomy (NCBI): domain Eukaryota; kingdom Metazoa; phylum Chordata; class Mammalia; order Rodentia; family Sciuridae; genus Ictidomys; species Ictidomys tridecemlineatus. The sequence continues at coordinate 110,785,758 of NC_135478.1, read as the reverse complement.
TGCTTATTTTAAAATGACAAGCAGTATGCTAATATTGATAACATTGTGCTTATATGCAACTCATTACTAGACATTCCAGGCAAAGCAATGTGTCCAATGATTGTGGCAAACTCTGTAGCATTCAGGTCTTAGGATCCTAAAGATTGACCTGTGACAATAGGTGTCAAAGAAGAGCTGTGGAAGGGGGCTTTCATTATGTTTCTCACAGCTGGCTGAGCTCACTAGCCTTAGGTCTAGTAAAGGCTGAGCTGTCTCCTGTGCTTCCCAAGGTGACCTTCGCCCTGTTGCTCTCAGGGCCTGGTGAAGACTCCCAAGCCGGATCTTGTGCAAGGTTTCCAAAAGCTGCTCTGTCTATGACATCTGCTATGGTGATATTCCAAATGGGCATCTCCTTCAGAGTTCTTTCTCTCAGATCCTCTCAAAGGCTCATGAATCAGAGATCAGAGGTAATCTGAGAAAGCAGGAAAAGGAGTTCAATTTTTCTGAACAACCACTATTTTTACCTGAAAGGAGCAGAGAAAATAAGACAAGCCTGATTTAGCAAAGTCTGTCTGTGGGGATCAAGCAGCAGTCTACCATGGCCTGTACCCTCATTCCTCTTGCTACTCTCTCATTACACACATAGGGACAGGTCTTAGAGACCCAGGACAGCTCCTATCCTATATCAATTATTTTAGTTTAATTGAGCAGTATTTTAGATATGGTCGGACTCCAGCACCCATGATTGTCTGTGTTTTCAGGTTCTCTGCCCAGCCTCTGCTGACTCAGCCACCCTCCCTTTCTGCACCTCCTAAAGTATCTGTCAGATTCACCTGCATCCTGAGCAATATCTTCAGTGTTGCTGGAAAATGACAGTGGAATCAGCACAAGATTGGGAATAATTCTAGATTTTATATTGTAAACTACTCAGATTTGGATATTCTACTTGTCACTGGGGTACCTGGCCTCTTCTCTTGATTCAAAGATGTCCCAACAAATTCATCACTTTGTCTCATTTCTGGTCTGCATCTTGGATGGGGCTGACTCTTATTGTATCATTGGCCACAATAATGTTTCTCATAGTAACACAGGCATATGGGGAATTGATACAAAATTATCAGCCTGCTTGCTGTTATGGGCTTTACCTCTTCATCAACTTTAAATTAATATGCTTATATACTATATATACCTTCAAGTAAATATACATTTAAGTCCTCTAAATTTTGTAATCAAAGCTTCTGATATCTTAGGAAAACTAATAATAAATAAACACCCAAATCATCATAAAATCAAATAACAACAAAATAAACATAATAACATCCAAACTTTTTCTTGTGATCAATATGGTGATCTGATTTTACAACCAGATGTTGTAGATTTAGATTTTATTATATGGATAAAAAAGCAGTAAATGAGCTTTATTCTTGGCCAAACTTCAGAGTCCCTTCCAGTAGATGAAACTTCCTCCACAGTATGTTCTCTGCTCTTTAAGGATTCAAAGAAGAACCCTCCTGATTGTCTCTAGTTGTTTGTGCTTTGGGCTTTAACAGGCTCTCAGGTATGGAGACACTAGCAAAATGCTTTGAGAGGATGGAGGCATCAGAGAAATTTTAGGACCATGGCTGGCCTGGCTCCCTTGCTGGGTATCTGCACATTTGGTTTGATGTCAAGTAGAGAAAGTTAGGTATTGGGAAAGAGAAGTGGTAAGAAGTTTGGGAGTGAAACTGGAAAACTTTCTTGAGGGACATGAGTGACTGAAGGAGAGGTTCCACCATTGATTGGAAAACTCTGAGAGTCTTCCTGGGAAGTTGAGTGAGGGAAGTCCCAAGGATTACACTCTTCTTCATGTGATAGCACTCAGGATAATGTGGACTTTCATAGGTAGGTTCTTCTAGCATCATAGTGATACCACCAGTTACCTTAAAGAGTCTTGCTTCCCCTGAATGCTGAAATATGACACCTGAGAAGCACACCAAGGTAAGTTTAGTTTAGAAAGTAAAAGGTTTTAATAAGGATAGCAGAACAGATTACCCCCCATGAAGAAGGGGATCTGAAAGGCAGATGGAGTCCATGGGATGAGGAAGTCCCATCCCATTTAATTCTAAGTTGTTCTTTCTTTGTCCTTCTACATTTCTGGTTTTTTTTTAGTTTTGCTTATTTCCATTTATTATGCATGGGATGTGGGATGCAGTTTGTAAGGCCAAAAGTTTGGAAACAGGTGGACCCATGGGGCAGGGGAGAAGTGGTGCAGGCAGGAAGGGCTTAGAATGAATTGATTAGTTCCTCTCTATCTCCTGGGAGCTGTTTCATTAACTCTTCTTTAGGATGGGCCATGGCCTTGGGGATGTTAACGTTTCAATCTCCCAGGTATGGTTTCTGATTTTCCAGACTCAGATGGATCTCCATTTTCTTCATTAGACTCAACCCTGTTTTACTCTATTAACTCAATATTAGACCCAATTTACTTAACTAAACTAACTAAGTATCTTTAAATCTGACTTCAATGGGAACTGACATCCATCCTTATCTCATCTAATGCCCATTGGAGATTTTTAAAGTTCCAGAGCTTAAGAGTTGATTGTGAACCTTCATGGAGTAGAAATTCCCACATATGTACATATATGTATAACTCTACCTGAAAATCATATAATGAGCCTCAGAGCCTGAGGCCATTTTGTTTTACACAGGGAGGTATAGAAACATTGGAGATTACTGTGACAATTGGTACCCAGGATTTTATGGAAGAAGACCTAGATCTGTGACCTCATATATAAGTGATCAGTCATTAAGGACTCAGTCTTAACTCTTGCCTAAGGTTTGTCAGTATGACCTCATTGTGTATCAGTAGATTCCACCCTAAAAACAGGCTCAAAATTTAAAAAAAAAAAGAGGCTGATTATCACTTTTCAACCCCTACTCAACCCACTCTTTCCCTTATTCTCATTTGGGTACATCACTAATGTCAATGAGATCTCCAATGTGGGATAAACTGAGAAAAAAATCACCACTACTTTTTACCTCATTACTTTGTCTCTGCCTATGAGCAACACACACTCCAGTTTAGCTTTTGCTACCCACTTCACATCTCCTGAACCTTTCTCAGGCTTTGCTGATCTTCCCTGAGCCCAAAGAACTTAGGGATGCTGTGCATTTTAGCTTTTGATTACACTCTGGTGTGGCTTTGAATTCTCTAATGAAGAAAAACCCTCTCCAACCTTCCATGTTCATTTTTCCCAGTTAAAACTCAAAAGTTGTGATTTTTTCCTACATATTCCTCACATGGAAGAATTTTGTAAAAATATCTGGTTTTTCGTGTGGGTCACTGGGAGTGTGTCCTGGAAGGGTTGTTCTTGCTGCAGTCAACTCCATCCTGCTTTCTGACTCTGCCATGTCCTGAGCAGCTTTCCTCTGCTGGGCCCTTCTGCCTTGATGGTCTGTCTCACTTTGAGCCTGAAGCTATGGAGTGGGACATCCATGAACTAAAACCATGAGCCCAAAATAAACTTATCCTTCTCTAAGATATTATTGTGAGTTATTTTGGTCACAGTGATTAAAAGCTGACTAAAAGCAACATCTCATTTTATATAGTAGAGAACCAAAGCCAGAGATCTGAGGTGATTGGTTGAAGCCAGAAATGAATAGTAGAGACAGTCCTGGAAAAAAAAATCTGTGTGCCCTGCATCAACATCACACATATTCTCCACTATTACATCCCAATATAGCAACTGGCATCTCTTAGAGAAGGATTAGATGAAGGATGATATTCTTGAAAATCATTGTGTTCTCAGAAATACTCAAATTTTTGCAAAAGCCAGAGAGAGAAGAAAGGAAGGCAGAATGACTGGTTACAGTCACAAAATGGGAAACACTATGTGAGCTCTTGCCTATGACCTACCTAAAAACTTGAGTATTTTTTTCTTCTCTATGCCTATAAAGCAGCAGGAAGAGACAAGGTGTTCCATTCAGAAACCACAGAAGAATGTGTCTGTGATCTGAGGCAGTCTGTAGCATATGGAGTACATTTTTTGGATTTAAGATGCAAACATTCAACAGATATCTTTCACTCCAAGAATCTAGGAGCTTTTGCTTTGCAATGTTATGAAAAGTTAATAGCAAATTATTTATATATATAAAATGTTCAATATCTCTAACAATTAGAGAAATGCAAATCAACCCTTTTATAAGACTTCCTCTCACTGGAGTCCCAATGGTAATTAACAAAGACACAAGCAACAATAAATGTTGGTGAGAATGTGAAGAAAAAAGTATATTATACATTGCTGGTGGGAATGAAAATTGGTGTCACCACTATGGAAATTAATATGGAGATCCTTCAGAAAACCTGGAATGGGACCAACATTTGACACAGCTAACCCACTGTTCAGTTTATATCCAAAGGACTTAAAAACATCATATTACAGGGACTGGGGTTGTGGATCAGTGTAGAGTGCTTGCCTAATCCATGTGAAGCCCTGGGTTCAATCCTCAGCACAACATAAAAATAAATGAATAAAACAAAGGTATTGTGTCCAATTACAACTAAAAAAATAAATATTTTTTAAAATTTCATATTACATTAACACAGTGTCCTCAATGTTTATAGCAGCTCCTCTAGTCTTAAGTAACACTGTGACACATTTGGCCAGCTTCAATGACAAAGATACAGGGTAAGGGAGATGTCAGGCTTAATGTATTTTGCTGAACTTTTTTATGAGCAAGTTCCAATATCTTGAAATGAATAAAAAGGAAGTAAATTTTAATAAAATAATAATAAGTAATTCAAGGCAACTCAATGAATTTTATACAACTGAATAATATAACAAAATGAAAAATAAAATTCCAGAGGGACTCAAGGATAAACATAGTGCATCTGAACTTCTGGTATTAGAGAGATATTTAACACAAAAAGAGCATTTAAGTATAATTATCAAATGATTGGAATGGGCACTATGCAATTCTCAGAAGTTGTCAAGGCATGAAACAGACTCGCATACCAACAAATAATTTCCTTGGATCAAGTTCACTGCCATGAAATGGAAGTTATAGCAGGTGCTTCCTTCCATGGGGAAAACTCAGCTGTCAACATGGCAGTCCCACTGACAGTGGAGCTTCTCTATGAGCTGAAGAACCAAGCACCAGTTCTTTGGTTTGGAAAAGGGCTCATATATGCGTAATTCAGCACCCAACCTCAGGCCCTCACTCAGAAAACTTAGGGGAAGATACAGAGCAGTAGAGTCCTGCTGTGCGGCCATTGGGATCTTTAAATGAACTGGATGCCTGCCCTTCTCTTTCCTTCTTAGCTCACACTATTCTCAGATTTACATAGGTTTCAGAGTACTGCCTTTGGAATGATCCTCCTGTTCCTCCTCATTCTGAACAGGTTTGTTTTCATTTGATTGTCCCGTTCTAGGCTCTGCTGATTAATGGAGTTCTCACCCTGTCCACAGGAGGGACAGTAACTCTCCAGAGGCTGCTGCTTTCTAGCAGTCACTAGTGGTTGCTTTTCTGTTTCCAGAAGAGGCCTTTCTAAGTCCCTAAGACAATCATTTATGATGCCATGGTCACTCCTGGTTACCTGTGAGGCTTTTAGGCTCCCTCCTTAGACCCTCAGGGGATCTCAGTGTGAGGACAAGGTGGAGATCTGCCAGTGTATTCTGGTCTCAGCACAGTAAAACCCAGAGTGGAAAGAGGAAAAAAACATGCTTATGACTAAGCCTGGGAACAAACTTGATGAAGATGGAGTCCATAAGATTCTGAGCTCTCAGGAAGTGTAATGTTAACTATCCACATAGAGAAATATGATAGAAGGTCTGAATATATCTTTTTTCCTGATTGAATTATAAAGTGGAGGATGTTAATGACCTTTTGGGTGAAGGTGTGCCATGAAAAACAGAATTCAATTATTTGCTTTCTGAAAAGGAACACCTGTATCACAAATGTCTTGTATTTTCTCCAGAAAAAAGCATCTCCAGTGATATTCCTTTTACCAAGTAAGAGAAAAGCAGCAAATTTTCTTCTCTGTGTTAGTAAAGTCAATTTTATTATATTTAATTTTAGTACACATACATTGTATATCACTTTAAAAATATTAAAAAATATAAAACATTTAGGGCAAATTTCCATCTTCTCTAGTGTTATTTGTTAAAATACTTTCCCCCAAGATGTCATAGTGAAGTGATGATCCAAGAACTACAGATTGTGACCTTATTTAAAAACAGAGTAATTGTTGATGTCATTAAGTAGAATGAGACTCTACTGGAGTAGGGTGATCTATTGATCCAATATAACTAAATCCCCTGAGAAAAAAGAGAAACCCAGACAGAATGTCATGTAAATATAGAAGCACACACTATAGGGTCAAGGAACACCCCAAAGTGTCTACAACCAACCAGGTGCCAGGAAAGGAAAAAGAGTGATTACTTTAGAATTGTCACAGGGAACAGGATTTCATTTATGGCTTTTGGATGCCTAGTTACAAGAAGTAATAAAAGAATACATTACATGTACACCAAGTTTATGGTACATTGTCATTGTCATCTTATGAAATGAATAGACCTTATACTCTATATCACAGTTTTACTAAACTTGCCTGCGTTTTTCTATAATTGATCTATAATTTAACTAAGTAAGATTATATTTCTGCTTAGGCTTCTAATTTTGAGGAATGTGATTTTGACTTAAGGCTAAAATCAGAAATTTCTGTGTTAAAATATATAAACATGGCCTTACTCTTTAATATTAAGATTAGAAGCACTAATATAAAAATTACAATTTTATGTAATCTCAAATTTTCTCTGACACCAATATGCAAAGATATGAACTCAAGGAGATAATATTCTCATTAATAAAATGTTGCTTGATATTTTTGCAGATTTCTTAATCTCAGAGCAATATGACTACCCTTTCAATGAGATCCTTGAGTACATTAAAGGTGGTGCATAATGAACAGAAGAGTAAACCAGGCAAGTCTGCAGGACATATATGGAAGAAGTAGAATACATTAAAGCATGAAGAACAATTTATTACCAAACACACACGTTTGTCTCTGTATTTCTTATCAGTGCTTCTCAGAGTTTAATTTGCACAGTTGCATAGGGACCTTCTGTGTTTCTTCTTCTCCTTCTCCTCCTCCTCCTCTTCCTCCTCCTCCTCCTCCACCATCACCTCCTCCTCCTCATCCTCTTCTCCTCCTCCTTGTTCTTCTTTTTCTTTTTAGTTTTCTACTACTACTACTACTACTACTACTACTACTACTACTATTACTACTGCTACTAAAACTACAACTACTATTACTACTTTGGTACTAAGCCCCATGCGGTCTTAACCAGAGACATATTACCAGCAATTTTTTAATGTTTTATTTAAAGACAGGGTCTCGCTGAGTTACTTAGGTCCTCACTAAGTTGTGGAAGATGACTTTGAACTTATGATCCTCCTGCTTCAGTCTCCCAAACCACTGGGATCACAGACCTGTGCTACCATGTCTAGTTCCTCTGTGTATCTTTTAAAATTTGGATTGTGTGTCACTGGTTTGAAAGGAGCAAGTGAATTTCTGCATTTTAAAAATCCCTTTTACCTAAAATGAATACCTATGATTTCCTGTCACTCAATTTATAAGAATGGTATAAAAAAAGAAGGAAACACTTTAGCAAACAGAAACCCAAGAACAATCTCTTGCACAATAAAACAAATGTTTCATTAAGGAATTTGGGGCCTGACCTCAAGTGATGGAGATTAGGGCAAACTTTTTCTTCAATTAGATTCAGAGTCTCTGGCTTGATTCCTAGATCCTTGATCCATTCTGAGTTAACTTTTTCGCATGGTGAGAAAAAGGGATTCAATTTCAGTTTGTTGTATATGAATTTCCAGTTCTCTCAGCACCATTTGTTGAAGATGCTATCCTTTCTCCATTGCATGTTTTTAGCACCTTTGTCTAATATAAGGTAGTTGTAATTTTTTGGATTGATCTCTCTGTCCTCTATACTGTACCATTGGTCTACCAGCCTGTTTTGGTGCCAGTACCATGCTGTTTTGTTACTATTGTTCTCTAGTATAGTTTAAAATCTGGTATCATGATACCACCTGTTTAACTCTTCCTGCTTAGAATTGCTTTACCTATTCTGAGTCTCTTATTTTTCCAGATGAATTTCATGATTGCTTTTTCTATTTCTGCAAGGAATGCCATTGGAATTTTGATCAGAATTGCATTGATTCCTTAATAAGACACCTATAGCACAAGGGTTAAAACCAAGAATCAAGAAATGGGATGAATTCAAACTAAAGAGTTTTTTTCTCAGCAAGAGAAATAATATGTGAGGTAAATAGGGAGCCTACATCCTGGGGACAAATTTTTACCCCTCACACATCAGATAGAGCTCTAATCTCTAGAATAAACAAAGAACTCAAAAAGTTAAACAACAACAAAAATACATAACTCAATCAACAAATGGGCCAAGGACCTAAAAAGACACTTCTCAGAGGAGGATATACAATCAATAAACAAAGACACAAAAAATGATCAGCATCTCTAGCAATCAGAGAAATGCAAATTAAAACTACTCTAGATACTATCTCCCTCCAGTAAGAATGGCAGCCATTAAACATGTGCTGGTGAGGATGTGGGGACAAAGGTACACTCATACATTGTTGGTGGGACTGCAAATTGGTGCAGCCAATTTGGAAAGCAGTATGGAGATTCCTTGGAAAACTAGGAATTGAACCATCATTTGACCCAGCTATTCCCCTTCTCCGACTATACCCAAAAGACCTAAAAAGAGCATACTACAGGGACACAACCACATCAATGTTTATAGCAACACAATTCACAATAGCTAGACTGTGGAACCAACCTAGATGCTCTTCAATAGATGAATGGATAAAAAAAATGTGGCATTTATAACAAATGGAATATTACTCAGCACTAAAAAATAACATGATCATGGCATTTGCAGGGAAATGGATGATATTTGAGCAGATTATGCTAAGTGAAGTTAGCCAATTCGTAAAAAACAAATGGCAAATGTCTTCTCTGATATAAGGAGGTGACTCAAAATGAGATAGGGAGGAAGAGCATGAGAAGAAGATTACCACTAAATAGGGAAGACAGGTGGAAGGGAAAAGGAGGGAGAAGGGGAATTGCATGGAAGATGGAAGGAGACCCTCATTGTTATACAAAATACATGTATGATGATATGAGGGGGGAAAAAAGAAGTGTGTCACATTAGATTGTGTAGAGAGAAGTGATGGGAGGGGAGTGGAGGGGAAGGGGGGATAGGAAGGGCAGCAGAATAAAATCGACACTAGTATTGCTGTAAGTATATACGTGGCTGTATAATCAATGTGATTCTGCAACCTGTACACTTGGAAAAATGAGAAATTATACCCCATTTGATTCAAATGTATGATATGTCAAGATCATTGTACTCTCATGTGTAACTAATAAAAAATAAAACAATATTTTTGTGTAATATTTTTTTGGTTGTAGCTGGAAACAATATCTTTATTTATTTTTTTGTGGTAATGAGAATGAAACCCAGTACCTTACACATGTAAGAAAGCACTCTACCACCAATCTATACCCCCAGTCCTTAAACCAGAGTCTTGATTAAAGAAAAATTCACTAAGTCATTTTGGGAGACAACAAAAAGTATAGGTAAATGTCTGGGTGAGACTAGATTTGCTTTGAAAAGTAGAAGCAGAACTCAAATCAAGCACAGAACAAACTTCATACTGACCTGACTTTCCTCTAGCTCTTGTGTCATCTCCCAATTGCTGTCACATCTAGTCATTATTCATCACTTCCCTACTTCATTGATTCTTTCTTTCTTATCATTTCTTCACTGTGACCTCCTCAGTTGATAGCAGGGTTTTTATAGCAGAAAATCCAGGGAAAGCATTTGATATCTGTCTTTGGAAGTTGACAGTCACATATTTTGTTTCTTAAACCTTTCTAATTCCTAACTTCATATGAATCCTTAAGCTCATGGTTTTAATTTTCAACTCCTTTGCAGGTTTTCTAATTTCACATCTTCTTCATTTGCACTGTATTGCTGAATTATAGAGTGTACCAATTTATCTTCCCAATTACTCACTGTTATATGCTTTTACCTGCTTGATCTTATGAGAAATCAAGTAGGAAGAGAGAAATCAGGCTTTTTGAGCAGCCTGAGAAGTGAGTTCATTCCTGAACTCCCCCAGGACTCAACTATTGGACTTATGTTCTCAGTAGTGTTTGAATATGAGACACCCCTTTCCCTCAGGTTGTCATCTAATATAAAATAATTCATATGTCCTCTTCCTACTAAGCTGGAACCAATAGAAACCTAAACATTGGGGTGGAGTCAGAGGCTGGTCCTGAAAAGGAGCCTTACTCAGCCATTGGGTAAGGAGAGGGCAGAGGCAAAGTGCTTGATGGAGGCAGAAGCTTCTATCAGGACCACCTGTCATATACTCATAGGTACGATGACCTTGATCCAGGCAGAAAGAATTTCTGTGGAAATGCTATAGGGCCTATGGGGCTGTCAGCTATGAACTTGCCTCCTTGTCTTTGATGAAGACTTATTGGGCCTAGTATTCAGGGACTTTCTGCCCATAGAGAGCCTTAATCCAATCCACTCCCCACTTTATCCCAGAAATAGTGCCCAGAGTTTGGGCCATACACTGACCCCAAAATGGATTTTGTCAGCCATAATGAGAGGAGCCAATTTGCCTGAAGGGCCTGTCTTACTCCTCTGATGCTTGAGGGTTTATACGAGAGACCTTCAGTTTATCTGTCTCAGCAGACCTCTGGGGTTTCTGCACCATGACATTCATCCTACTTTTCTTTCTCACCCTCCTCCTTCAGTGTACAAGTCAGGACAGTCCTCAACATCTATCTCCTCAACTCACTCAAAACACCTTGAAACTATTTGCCATTAATATCTCTCATTCTCTCCTTATTCCAGGAAATAATGAGTTTGTATATTCAGGTCCCACTCCCAGCCAGTGCTGACATAGTTGTCCTCCATATCTGACTCCTGGCAGACTCAGCCAAACTCAAATGTGCCTAAGCAGTAAGAAGAGCACCTTCTACATTTTAGAGTATTACCAGCAGCCCAGGAATGTGCCTCTGTATGTGATTCATCTCCACAGTGATGAAAGCCAGAATAAGAAAGACATAATCTCTGATTGCTTCCAAGACTCCAACTTGTTGACTGACTGCTACTTAGACATCTCTAACAACTACTCTGAGAATGAAGCTGAATATATCTGTAGTGTAAATTTTAAGATTGTTGAACCATATGGCTAAAGCTCTGAAACCCAGATAAATAAAGAAGTGGGTCAAAAACCTGTTTTCTCTCCCTCATTACCAAGATTATAAGGGGGTTCGTAAGTGTCTTGTTGTGCTGTCAGCATTGCTGAATATTTCTTTTTTGTTTCTCAAGAGCAGAGCCATAGGTAAATGGATTTCCATCATGTACTTCTTGAGAAATAGATGGCTGGACTGGGATTGTACATCATGCATTGCTCATGGAAATGATGAATATATGAAAAAACAGTTATGTACGAATACAGTGTTGTTACCTGGAGAGTAAAAATAGATTCCTTTCCAAACTGGAATAATAGGGCTTAGTCTCTGATTTTTACCTTACTTATACAAGTTTATTTTAATCCCCAGCTGTGGATTATAACTTTCTTAATTTATGAACTAAAGGTTTGGGAATTTTAGGAAATTGATAGAAATCATAACATAAAAAAATAAGGAATTGGGTTTAGAGAGTGATAGAGTGAACAAGCACAGTGAGAATAAAAGCTCTTACAGTTTTTGGCTTTGTCTGAAGTCATGGGAGAATTTATATCAGGTGCTCAGCACCTAGGATTTGCTGGAGAAACAGGGAGGAAGGAATTACCACATGACAATGAAGATGGCAATCAATGTGTACCTCAATAAACATGAAAGATTGAGAAAAAAAAGCCACTAAAGCTGTCTTGAAAACTCTGAGATTGAATGTTGGGAGTTTCTTGTCTTTTCAAATAGATCTACTCCAACCAGAGAGGCCACCTGTGCAGGCAGAAACTCTCTTGGCCTTTCCTCCCCTCTAATGTTCAGTGTATCAGTTCCTGGGTTTTCCCTCCTTACCTGACACTTGGCCACATGACCACGTGCAGCTCTGAGAGAAGCTCAGGACATTTTAAAATTGACTCCATTGTTTCTACCTGAATATTTCCAAAGCTCATGTTTTAATCTCCTCTCTAAATTCCAGTGAGAAATCCATCCAATCAAAACTGAAATGTAAATGCCTCTTTCTTTTAAAGTATTATTTTCTAGGCTATTTCTTTTGAAGAAGCGCCACTGAATTTTAGATTGCACACAAATTGTCAGTAGGTTTAATATAACCCATGATGATAATGATATGTGACAGTGGGTAAGTCAATTGACGGCTCCTGTCATCCTATCTAATGAATTTTCTCAAGGGAAAATTAACTGATTTTGATTTACAATGTTGTAAAATCTGGAACACACAATGTTTCCTGGTACAGGGTTATCACAAAGTGGAAATGTTTTAAAAACTCCAATGTATGTGTGTTATTTAAGATCAAATAAATCCAGATCAAATAAATAAATAATTTCAGATCAAATAAATCAGTGGGATGGAATTGAATAATATAACTGTTTAAAATGTACAACCAGAATAGATTCCTGCCTCAGTTGAGACTCAGTTCATAAAATGTATTTTGAGCCATAGAATCATGCAGATATTTTATCTTTATTGTCACTTGAAAGGATTTCTAACATACTTCATAGCTCCTGTTATTCAGGCCATGGAGTAAGGGAGCTATGGAAAATGGATAATTCAAAGGTCAGACTGTAAAACCATTCTTCTGCCATGCCCTGAAAGTTAGCAAGTTAGAAGTTTAAAAGAAACTTGCAGAACACACAGCACCATCATTTTGTGGTGGACGGGGAGCTTAGAAGACTTTACTTGTTCCTCAGGGATGGGAAAATGATCAATGATGAGAGAAACATTAGCATGTAGAGGATCCTCCATGACTGGGTCTTATGTAGAATTAAAGAGAATCCGACTCTATGCTAGAGTCTCAGGGGGCTGAATTCTGGAGCTCCTGCCCCATACCTTGCCTCTCTTTTATCCTCCTCCTCAGTCTTTGCACAGATGGGGCCTGACCTTTCCAAGGTGAAAGTCTCAATGCAGGAGCCTCGCTGTGCTACATTGCTATCATTGTTTTCTCTTTGTTTCCCTCTGGAGTTTTATACATAGACAGGACTGTCAATGAACAAGACCTTATGACAGAATTCCATAATCACCTGCACTGAAATAGCAACATACTGTCTAAAATGTACCAGGTACTGCTTGTTAGAAGCAGTACCTGGTACATTTTTCCCAAACTCTTGTTACTCAGGAAACACTGTACTCAGAGCTCTTAAAAAGATTCCTTGCTCTTGGTTTATTAGTATGCCTCCTTTTCTCTTGGTTCCAGTCTGGAGATGATGCTACTTATTACCATTTACCATTTTCAAATAGAAATGACATTAATTTTTGTTAGCTTCCTCTACTCTCTACTGCAATGAGCAGAGTGGAGCATTGAATGATGGGAAGACATAGGCTGACCGTATGGTTCACAATATTGGGTGTATGCAAAAGTCTTAGTTAATGGTGTCTCTTAATCTTAGATCATTAACACAACTCAGTAAATAATGATGATTAGAATTACTTATCTAATAGGCACACACCAAACAAAATAAATTCTAAAGCTTAGTTTTAAACTGCAGGGTTTTGATTGTATTATAGGAAGTACATATATTGATCTTTTGGTACTGGGGATTAAACACAGAGGTTCTTAATCATTCAGCTACATTCCCAGCATTTTTAATGTTTTATTTAGACACCAGGTCTCTTTAAGTTTCTTAGGGCCTTGGTAATTTGCTGAGCCTGGCTTTGAACTCATGATCCTCCTGTCTCAGCTTCCTGAATAGCTGGGAATACAGTAGCATATATTGATTCTAAAAGACCTTAAAAAATAAAGATCTGCCTCCTGATTTTTGCCCTTATTTTGTTCTAGCTTCTGCATGTGAGACAGAACTTGAATATCTGGGTGCTTATCTCACTCTGTTTCCATTAATTTACCAGCAAATGCCATGATTTCATTCTTCCTTATGACTACGTAAAACTCCATTGTGTGGATATACCACTGTTTTTGCTTTATCAATTTTTCTGCTGAAAGGCAATTGAGCTGATTCCATAACTTGGTTACTGTGAATTGTGTTGCTATAAACACAGGTGTGGCTGAGAGGAATCTTATGAAAATAGAATAGAACTCAGTGCAATAGGGGAAGGGTCATAAGGTGGTGAGAGAAGTGACTGAAAAAGGGAAAAATAGTGGAATGAAATTGACCAAACTATCATATGTACACATATTAATGTATAGCAGTGAGCTTCACCTTTATGGGTATCTATAATGCACTGATTTAAAGAGAACTGTAAATAGAAGAAAGACTGATAGATGAAAGGGAATGAGGACAGAAGAGGTAAGGAAAAGGGGAACACTTGGGGACTGAATTGCAGCAAATTATATCCCATACTTACAATCATGTGAAAATGAACCTCCATATTTATATTCAACTATAATGCATAATAACAATTTTAAAAGAATAAGAAAGCTAGATGTATTTTCTTAATTTCTGACTTATTTCTATAAAGAGATTTATCAGATGTAATGCCTAGAATAGGTAAAATTCTGTTCAGGTACTAAATCTTTTCCATAAACTTCCAACACCACATAATCATGAATTATGCCAAATATCTACCATTTACAATTCAGATTGTTCCCTCCCTGTCATCCCTACCTCTGGGACAATCATACCAAGCACAATTACTTTAAGTTTTAGGATATCTGTCTCCACAGTTGTGCCCCCAAGGGCAGCAGTTCCGACCATTCTTTCATGGTAGGTGTATGAGAAGCAGTTAAGAATGCCATCAGGGCGTTAGGGAGTTACCTCCCCAGTGAGGGTTTTTGTGAAGCAAAGAACCCTAACCCAATGTGGTTATATCTAATATGATATCTTCAAGATTAATGGAAATATAACATAAGGATGGATGAAGGAATTATGTTTCCAGAATTGCCAATAGCATTTTCTGGGAATAGAAGAAAATTAAATGTGCTGTCTCATCACATTAGCTATGAGAACTTGCAACTGACCTCGGTGTGCAGTAGGTAGAGGAGAAATAACTGAAGATGAGTCTGAATGACATGAAGGAAGGAGGTGGAAAGATAGTTAATAAGACACACCCCAAGAATGCACACTTGACCATAGAGGTTATTTGGAGACATCAAAGTGTGCCCATCAGGTACCAATGAGAGGATTCAAGATTCAGTGCAGAGTGTATTGAAGGGGAAACTGAATACCTGGGGCAGCATGACAAGGTAGTCAACAAACATGACCCATTATGGAGAAACAGTGATGTTTGATGCTACATTTGTGATATAGAGATGGAAAAGAAATCAACAAAAAGGTGTCATGGGAAAGCTTGAAGTAAGATGACTTCTGATGTGTTTTTGGAGATTTTTAAGGATTATAATAATGTACTAGAATATTGGACTATGAAATCTTAATTTTCTCATCAAATATTTGGCATTGTTATGGTTATCTGTGAATAGGAGAATTATTTGAGACAATTGCAAGGATATAGAGGTGTGACCATAATTTTTTTTCTAATTATATTTACTTATGAGTTTTTTATGAAGTTTTAAACTAAGAATGTAGTTGTGTGAGATCAGCAATCTGAAATTATGTCAAAATATCATTATCAGAGTGATTGACCACTGAGTTTAAATTTAAGCAATGTGTTCAATATTGACCCGGAGATGGAAGAAATATCTCAGGTCTTCAATTATGCCTCATGTTGCTAATGGAAAGACTTCTGAAGAAACAGGGATCCTTCTGCTGAATTCTCTGAGGCTTTAAAGAATCTGGAAATTCATTTCCTTTGCTCATCATGAGTCACCATGAACCTAGATATGAGGCATTAACAAAAATGTTGAAAGAAAACAACCGGTTACTCCAGGTTATAGAACAACTTGATTTGTCATAATTTTTTATAAAGCATTCATGTGCCTTAATGCCCTCTATTATTTCTCCATGATTGCATGAGCTTGGCTTCCTTACCCTATTTTTTCTCCTTGAAGTCACTTTCTGTCACACCCTGATGGTGTCTTTATTCAATATGGGTCTAAAAATAAACTGGAAGTTTTGGGGCCACAAGATAATTACAGGAGTCACGTATTACAATACAGTCCTTGAGATGGAACTATAGGATGCAGAACTCTGAGGAAATTTACTATGGTTGAGATCTATTATATCTTATATATGTTTCTCTATAATCAGATGGCTGATGGAACTATAGGATGCAGGACTATGAGGGAATTTACTGTGGCTGAGGTCCATTATATCTTATATCTGTTTCTCCATAATCAGTTGGCTGATGCTAGGTTCAGAGAAAGTGGCCATAATGTGACCCTCATGACTGCCATGTTCCCTTGGTCCATAGACTTTGGGTCATTCAGAGCCTAACTTCATAATTATCTATCATTGTGCCCCCATTTCTAATGACTTGCATGAGGTCAGTTGTGTCATCCATCCCTAATGTCTGGACTCTGGTGACAAGAACTGTGATAGAAACAACAGTGTGAGTTATTATACTACTGAAGAGAAACACCATCCTTCAGTTAGAAAAAAATCCATGTTGGTTGATAGTTATTTGCTCCCAGACTTCTGAGGCTAATCCTGGCATTTGAGATCTGGAAACAGGGTTTTTCTGAGCGGCCTGGAGGCATTGTGTGACTGTCACTGCTTCTCAGGAGAAGACAGCAAGGTTCTTACATGTGGATACAGATCACCAATTTCCTACTGTGCAGCTCACATCTCCCTTGTCACTGAGGGTTACTATTGCCTTTATCACTGAGTAATTTTGTGGCTTCTAAGATTTGTAGACAAGTCCCAGGTGTATCTCATTTCAGTGCTTGAGTAAAAACATTAACATTAATCCTGATTATCTCTACAGAGGGAGACATGGTTGCAGGAGAGAATCTTTCTAGGACAAGTGTACCTAAGCAGTTGAGCTGATGATGGTGATTAAAGAGACTGGGATCTTGGACACTGAGTGGTCCCCTGCAGGCAGCAGAATCCAGAATTGTGAGTCCCTGCCCTTTGTCATGCTGGTGTGTGTTAAACTCAGAATAAGTTTTCAGTGAATTGATTGGCAACTATAAAACTTCTCACAATACTACATCTCAGAATTCAGGGAGATTCAGTCTGTGAAGCTACAGTCTGTGAAGGAGGCACATGGGTAGTGAAGAGTTGCCCCTCTTTCTAAGGAAGGTGAGGTGGAAAAGACATTGAGGAAGAAAATTCATTCTACAGGACCTCTTGCTGTGCACCCAAATCTGAGTGTCCAGTTCTTAAGGAAAAAGGTTTGCAGTCAGCCTAACTAATTGGAAATCAGTAATTGATTACTGTGTGATCCTGGTGATTAGGGCATTATGGAGAGATCCATCTAGTAAGTCCAGAGAAGTTGAGAACAAGTTTTATCCATTCCTAATCAGAAAAGGACTCTGAATTCAGGGAATGAGATGCTATTCAGGGGAAGGACATATTTTATATTGGAGGTGTGCCATTCCTCTAGAGTGGGAAAAAAACACAGTATGTGGCTTTGATGCAGCTGTGGGTCCTCAGGAATGAGAGATATTTAGGAATATTCACCATGGGCTGCATGCCTCACCCTCCTCATAATCTGCAGGAGATGAACTGTGTAAAGAAAAGTAATGATGTGGGACGCCTGGGCTACTTTTACCCTTTCTAAATTTGGAAACAGCATGTAGGAAATTAATCTCTGTGTTTCTTCCTCTTCTGTTCTGGGTTCCTGGTCATATGTCTGGGCTGAGCAGAAACCTCAGTTTCAGGGTCTGTGTTACACAAAGTCACTTTCTCCTGCACTGGAAATAGCAATCGTATTGGATGTTATCCTATGTGATGGTACCAACAGATTCCTGGTGTTGTACCCCAAACACTGATCAATAGTAATTCTTGACACTGAGTGTTTCTGATCACTTCTCAGGTTTCACTTTGGCAACATAGAATCCCTCAGTATCTCAGGCCTTCAGCCTGAGGGTGATGCTTATTTATCCTGTTCAATGGGGGACAAAGACCTTAGTGAATATATGGCATATCAGACAAATTGGGGCACTGAAAGATAAACCTGCCCTCATCCTCCCATAATGCTGATCCCCACATGACTAAGTGCTTGTGAGAATTAACATTGGTTATTATGGCAAACATAACAGTGTTCATATCGGAATACCTGATACTTAGCAACATACCAGCTTAAAATGGTTAGCAAGAGCTGTATTTTAGACATTTTTTTTTGGTTTCTGCAACCAAAATACCTGACAAGAATAACTTTAAGGGGTAAATATTATTTGGCTCTCACATTTTCTTAGGTCCATATACAGCTGGCTCATTTGCTTTGGGCTTAAGATGAGGTCAAACATCAGCAAATCAGAGAAAAATAGTAGGGTTGAGGGAAGCAACTGAAGACACCAGGGAGAAAACAGAAGAAAAAAATAGAAATGAGAGAAAAGTGTGAGAGCAAAAGCAAGAGAGATAGAGATAGAGATAGAGATAGAGATAGAGATGAGAGAGAGAGAGAGAGAGAGAGAGAGAGAGAGAGAGAGAGAGAGAGACTCTCTTCTCCATATGGACAAAATATAATCTCCAAGTCATGCCCCTAGAGACCCACCATCTCCAGCCACAACCCACCTGCCCACAGTTACTATCCAGTTAATGCATATCAGGGGATTAATGCACTGATTATACTAATGCTCTCACAACTCAACTATTTCACATTTCAACTTTCTTGTATTGTGTTACACATGAGCTTTTGGAGGAAATTTAATCAAAACCATAACAAGTTAGAACCTTGTGTTTCATGTTTGGAAAACTTATTAAGATATAATTTGCATACTATCAATTACATCCAATGAAGTACACAATAGGATGTGTTTCTTTTGTATATTCAAGGTTGTACAACCCAACTTAGTCCAAGTTTAGATTACTTTTGTCATATTACAAAGAAACAAGTTTAGTCTAAAATCTAGCAATACTGTAATTTTCATTCATAACACCATTTTATATTTAACTTAATAGATTAATACATTAAGTAATTATTAGTTTATTCTTTTTCAACATACTAACACACAGGAATGCAACTGTGTGATATTAGTTCTATGTTCCTTTTTACTGCTGTTTAAAACTCCATTATATAGGTAAACTACTCTGCTTATCCATGTATTGGTCATTGGATACTTAAGTATTTAAAGTCTTTTGGCATATGAATAATTCTGCTACATTCTGTGGTATGCACACTTCACATTCTTCTATGGATGTGTTTTCTTTTCTGTTGGGTATTAAATTGAAATTTGGGGGCTATATGTTAACTGTCTTGGAGGAAATGCCTACTGCTTTACACAGTGGCTGTATCTATTTTCCTTGCCATGAGCAATGTGTGAGTGTCCCTATTTCCACACATTCTAGCCAAACCTATTATTACCTGTCTTTTTTTTTTTTTTTTGAGAGAGAGAGAGAGAGAGAGAGAGAGAGAGAGAGAGAGAGAGAGAGAGAGAGAATTTTTTAATATTTTTTTTTCAGTTTTCAGCAGACACAACATCTTTGTATGTGGTGTTGAGGATCAAACCCGGGCTGCACGCATGACAGGCGAGTGTGCTACCACTTGAGCCACATCCCAAGCCTCACCTGTCTTATTTTAATAGGGCCACTCTAAATGTAAGTTATTTTATATCACATTATGGGTTTCCTTCTAATGACTAATGACACTAAAAATTCATTCAGGAACTTTATTGTTTCTAAACACAGTATGAAAAGTCAAAAGCCTGAGGCTTTGTAATATCATTGACTTCATGACATGTTAGACTAAGCCATTGGTGACATCACTAACTCCACCTGCTCAGATCTAGACAGCAGAAATTTTTTGACAAAAATGAACCTCCTCTCAGGAACAATTAAAACATTCACAATGAGGCAGTCCACCCATGGCAGGATCAGAAGACATGGACACCTTGTGGGATCTGTCAGTGGCTGACACTGAAGCCTTACAGTGTACCCAGGCTTCTAGACATTCTCTAGAGCCTCTTCCTTAATATGTCACCTGCTCAGTGAGTAAAAATACAAAACAAATGATACTTGTTGATGGCTAGCACCTGTAGCTTCACTGGATAGAAATTCATGGATGGATACTTATTGATACTTGATTCCATTACTTTTCACACACACACACACACACAGAAACACAGTTCCATTTTGTTATCCACAGAGCCCCACAGCATCTGGACATTCACCTACATTGTCTCTGAAACTTTTCTTAGAGAAATTGTTTTGAGTTTTTGCCATCTGCATCACTTTGAGAGTAGAATTGCCTTTTATCTCAGGAAAATTGAATTCTTTGGGTTGATAAAGCATTGGTAAGCATTCACTAGAAACAATGTAGGATTTTTTTTCCAAATGCAGTCAATGAAGTCACAAAGTAGCAGAGAGCAAGAGGAAGTTTAGAAAAGACTATAATAATGAGAAAAAAATTGAACTTGAGAATTTAAGCAGGGTACAGGGAGGGTAAAAATTTGTTATTCACCTAATGAGGATTGCATAAGTAAATTTTGTGAATAAGTTAAAATTTTGCAAAGAGTGTGAAATAAAACTTCAGCTGTTTGCAATGGGCTTAGGATGGACTTTAATACTAGGAAGCAGACCCAACACACCTTGTTATCAAAAAGATGCATATATTGAGCTCTTCAACAGATGAATTGATAAGAAAAAATGTAATATATATACATGATGGAGAATTACTTAGCCAAAAAGAAGAATGACTTTATGACATTTGCCAGTAAATGGATAGATCTGGAGACTATCATGTTAGTTGAAATAAGCAAATCCCAATAAAACCAACGGATGAATTCTTTCACTAATAAATTGAAACTCACCCAAATAAAGGTTTTGGAGGTAGGGGAAAAATATAATTTCCATAGAATAAACAGAGGAATGGAGGGAAGGGAGCAGATAGAAAAACAAAGACAGAAGATTAAACCTAACATGATTTTCCTATGCACATATGGCATGGAAATACCACAGTTAATTCCACCATCATTATATTGATAGAAATAGTGTCATAATTACAATGATATATTTTATGCTATAATTATGTCAAAATGAAATCTAATGTCATGCATCACCAAAAGGAATAAAATATTAAATTAAAAAGAGAATGTACCTAAAAATAGAACATTTAAATTTTTAATTTAAAAAGTAATATTTAGAATGATACCTATAGAAACTATTATCTCTCTGTATATTTGAGAAAAAATAATTTCAGCAATGATATGACCTGTAATCATCTCATTGTGATCAGGATGTCCACATTGTACCATAGAACAGAGATGATCCTGAAGAAGAGTATAGTATCTAAGTCAGTTGATAAAAACCAAATAAGAAGTTAGGACGCATGAAGCTTCTGTTAATTGAAGATAGTCACTTGACACACTTATGTAGTGCCCCATGATGTCCTCAAAGAAACCATAAATTCATATGCAAAGAGGAAATCTGCATAAGGTCTGATAATAGAAAAAATAGGAGCTGTATGATGAACAATTTTAATAATTCAAACAAGGATAAGATCCATTGAGTTTGGAACCAGATACCACATAGTTCAAATTGGGGGAACTCAATAGACTCATTAGAGAGAGTGTGCAGAAACACTGAACTATTAAAATTTGGAGAAAGACTAAAATATTCTATTGTACTAAAATTGTACAAAGGTTTCAGGTGACCCAGTGATGGAGCTGATTGAAAAAATGATTCAAGCTACACAGGACAACCTTCCCCCACTCATAAGCATAGACAGTGGGCAGATCCTCAGCAGCCACCATCATTAGCAAGACATGGAGGCCTATGAATAAATCTTTGAATTTCTAGGAAATAATCCTGAATATGCTATTTCCGTATCTCAGAGGTGCCTGAAAACTTAGCTTCTTCTACATCAAAAGTGAATCCTACTTGTTCCTTGTACTGCATGGCCTCTCCTAGCAATGGTTCACTGTTGCTTCCTGTGAGTTCCTCCAAGCACAAATTAACACCTTCCAAATAAGTCCTAATGCTTTGGTTTGTGGAATCACCCATCTATATTTTATGTGGTCAAGGATTGATCTCCAGTGCATGAATCTAGTGAGAGGCGGTGGGACTTTTAAGAGGCAGAGAATGGTGGATGCTCTTCATCATTGATGGTATAACCATAAAGAGGATACTGGAATCCTGGCTCCATCATCTTTTTCTCCTTTTGCATTTGGCAATTAGGTGAATACTACTTCTCTTATATACATACTTTCTGCAATGTGCTACCTAGCTGCAGACACAAAATTAATGTGATTCTGCAACTTGTACACTCAAAAAAATGAGAAATTATACCCCATCTGATTCAAATGTATGATATGCCAAGATCATTGTACTGTCATGTGTAACTAATTAAAACAAATTAAAAAAATATATAAAAAATAAAATAAAACAAATGAAAAAAAAGTAATTGCTCTGCTAGGTCATGGGAAAGTGCTCCAAAAATATGAGTTTATTTTTCTCAAGTATTTTGACATAGTTATAGAGCTAACACAAAGACCTAGCCACAGGAACAGTTTAATGGGCATCCCTAAGTAAGACCCAGTATGAAAACAATTGTGAAACCATCTAATTGAAACCAAAGGTAAGCTTTAAGATAAAGAGAGACCATATTTGAATGGGAAATAGATAACCAGAAGTCATACTAAATAAATTAATGGGGTTATTTCCACTCCTATCTTGATTCTATCATTATAGGATTAGGACTCTGGAGAGAAGTTAAATTATGACAGGAAAGAGAAGGTATGAAACAGCATTTCATTGAGCAGACATTTACTATACCTGATTAACTGAGGACACATACAACATTGTTCCCGAGACTCTTCTGAGAGAAGTTTTTTGAATTTTTTGTGCCATCTGCATCACTTTGAGAGTAGAATTGCCTTTTTCTCAGGCACATTGACTTCTTTGGGTTGAAAAAACATTGGTGAGCTTTCACTAGAAACAATGTGGGATTTTTTTTTACCAAATGCAGTCAATGAAATCACAAAGTAGCAGAGAGCAAGAGGAAGTTTAGAAAAGACTCTAATAATGAGGAAAAAAATGAACTTGAGTATTTGAGCAGGGTACAAGGAGGGTAACAATTTGTTATCATCTTCTACTGAGAATCAGGATTTTCTTCAGTTTCTTTCTCTTTCTAACTGTTGCTGTCTGAGATGCTGTGCACTCACACACCCTTTATGGCACACCTCAGTGCAGCCTCCAAGGAATGTACAGGTCTGCACATGCCACATCTGAACTCCTTTTCAGTCCTTCTTGTAACCTCTGCTTGGACAAATCAAAGAGGTGCTAATCTCTCCTAAACCTGCAATCACCTTATTACTTTGTGCCCATACCTGAAGATACTACTTAGTTAATAAACATACTGGGCTTGGGTTGTGGCTCAGTGCTAGTGTGCTCACCTATCATGTGTGAGGCCCTGGATTCAGTCCTCAGCACCACACATAAATAATTAAATAAAATAAAGGTATTTTGTCTCCCCCCAAATAAATATACTGCATGAATGGTGAGCTAAAAATGCACACATAATTAACAGCCAGGCTGAGTTGATAAAATATTTTCAGATTATTTAACCCTTTAATCCTTGGATGAAAAGGGATATCAGTGTTCTATTTCCTACTCTTCTCTCTTCCTAGCATCCACATTCCTCATTAATGACTGCTCTCACACTGTTTGGACCCCATCTTCAATACCAAAGTGAGTGTGCCACTAGACAAGGTAACAGTCAACTGCTTCTGAACTGATAAGCCAAAATTTGTAACTGGTTACCAAGTGTTTAATTCTTTTATGGATAAAGAAACTTCTAATTGAAGTATTTTCCACAGTACTCAACAGTGATATCAACCGCCTGGTTATTCAAGTAAGAAATGTTCAGTTCCTAATAAATTCTTCTTTTCTTACACCACATCCTAGTGGTTAATAGGTTATGAAGATTTCATCTTAGAACAGAGCTCCCATGAATCTTCCCATCCTGTTTTCCCTTCTCATTGCTTCTGTATGGACAAACTAATTTCATAAGAAACTTTTCAAGAATCCCCATTAATGCAATATACTATTTATCAATTTACATATATAAATAATTGCTGGGGATTCAACTGAGAACCTCCAAGATGCTAAACAAGCATTTTACCACTATACAATGTTCCCAGGCACCCTCACTCAATTTTATAGACTCAACTCATAGTGCAATAGAAGTTCCACATAATGTCTCAAATAGTGAGTTTCAGTTTTTAGGATTTGTATTTTGGTACAAATACAGCATACGCTTGGCTCTTCACATTCACAACATTGTATTCTTTCTTCCCTATATTGCATAATTTTAAAGTGATAAAGAACGTGCTAATCTGATGAAATTGTGTCTATATGCAACTTATCACACAGGCACTCCAGGCAAAAAAAATGTATCAAATGATATTGGGAAACTCTGTGGCATTCAACACTTGGGACCCTAAAGAGTGAACTTTGACCAGAAGGTGGTGAGGATGAGCTATGCAGGGCATTCCATTGTGTTTCTCACAGCTGGCTGAGCCCACTAGCTTCAAGTCTAGCAGAGGCTGAGCTGGCTCCTGTGTTCCCCAAGGATGTCTTCTGCCTAGTGGTCTCAGGGCCTGGTGATGGCTCCCAAGCAGTATCCTGTGCAAGGATTCCAATAGCTGCTGTCTATGACATTTCCTATGGTGAGTCAGAATGGGCATCTCCCTCAGCATGCTTTCCACTTATAAATTAGAGATAAGATGTACTCTGAGAAATTAGGAAGGAGGAGTTTAATTTACCTGAATAGTCATTTATTTTCCCTGAAATCAGCAGAGAGAATAAGAAAAGCCTGAGGTAGCAAAATCCCTCTGTGGGAAAAATGGCCTTTATCCTCATTCCTCTTGCTACTCTCTCATTACACAGGTAGGGATATGTCTCAGAGTATCAGGAGCACTCACATTCTATATCAATTCTTCTACTTCAGATGATCAGTATCTTAAATATGATTTCCACTCCAGAAAATACGATTGTCTCTGTTTTCAGGTTCTCTGCTCAGCTTCTGCTGATTCAGCCACCCTCCCTTTCTGCACCCCCTGAAGTATCTGTCAGATTCATCTGCACCCTGAGCAATGTCTTCAGTGTTGCTGAAAAAAGATACAGTTGTACTAGGACAAGATGGGGAACCGTTCTAGATTTTTCCTGAGATACTACTCAGATTTGGATATTCTACATGGCTCTGGGGTTCCTGGCCCCTTCTCTGGATCCAAAGGTCTCCCAATCAATTCATCCTTTTTGGTCATTTCTGGGCTGCAACTTGAGAATGAGGCTAGCTATTACTGTGTCATTGGCCACATTAATGCTTCTCACAGTGGCATGGGCAAATGGGAAATTGGTAATCAAAGTTACTGAAATCTTAGGAAAACTGATAATAACACCAAAATAAATATAATATCCAACCTTTTTCTTGTGATCCATATGGTGATCTGATTTTATAACAATATCCTGTAGATTTAGATTTTATTCTCTTTAAAAAATTAATTTTATTCTTGGCCAAGGGCAAGAGACTCTTCCAGGAGGTGGACATTCCTCTACAGCATAAGCTTTACTTTTCAAGAATTCAGAGAAGATATCACCTAAATTTTCTCCAGTTTTTGTGCTTAGGGCTATTACAGTCTCTCAGAATTGAGACATTGAGATATGAAATGCTTTGTGAGGATGAAGGATGAAGAAATTTCAACACAGGGATGGTTTGGCTCCCTTGCTGGGTTTCTGCATATTCAGTCTTGATGTCAAGGATTGAATATTAGGCATTGGGGTAGGGAAGCAGTAAGGAGGTGACGACTGAAGCCAACATACTTTCTTGAGCAATGTGACTGAAGGTGATGCTCCACCTTTGATTAGAAAACTCTTGAGAGTCCTCCTGGAAAGTTCAGTGAAGTAAGTCCCAAAGATGACACTCTTCTCCATGTGACACCACTCAATATAATGTTGACTTTCATAGGTAGTTTTTTTTCTGGCCTCATAAGAACTGACTTCTTTCCTCTAATACCCATTGGTGCTTTTCAAAATTCAAGAGTTTAGGAGTGTATTGTGGACCTTCAGGCAGCAGCAGTTCCCCCACATATACATATATGTGTAACTATACCTGTAAGTCACATGTTGTGCCTCAGACCCTGAGACCATTTTGTTTTACACAGGGAGCTATAGAAACATTGGAGGTTACTGTAGCTATTGGTACCCAGGATTTCCTGGGAGAAGTTTTAGATATGTGACCTCAGATATGAGTGCTCAGTCATCAAGGATTCAGTCCTAAACTTAGGCCCAAGTTTTGTCAGTAGGGCCTCATTGAGTACCACCAGGTTCCAGTGTTGAGAGCTGCAGGGGTTCCAAATGCTGCGAGAAAGGCAGGGAGCCCTTGGAGGGCGAAAGCAGGAGGGTTAGAAGGGCGTCCCCCTCACCACGTTCCTGGGCCACCCTGAACTTTCCCCAGATGCCACGACTGACTTTGATCAGCACCACCAGGCACAAGGGGTGGCTGACCGGCCAGCTTCGGCCCTGCGCAGAGCCCGCGGCGTGAGCGGGTCTGCTCTCCGTGTCCTGCGCCTTCCAGGCAGCGTTTGGAACCCCTGAGGCTCTCAACATTCCAGACTGAAGATCAGGCTTAAAATAAAAAAGTATGATTAGCAGTTTCCACCTCACAAACATACACTTTTCCTCATTCCCATTTAGCTACATCATCAATGCAACAATGATCTCCACTCTTGGGTGAATTGAGACAAAATCACCACTCACCCTGTTTGCCCCATCATGTTTTGTCTTTGCCTATGAACAACCCACACTCCTGTGTTGCTTCTTCAACCCACTTCATGTCTCCTGATTGTTTCCCAAGCTGTGCCAATCTTTTCCTGACTCTGAAACATAGGGAAGCTGTGCTTCATTTTCTCATCAGACCAACTCTGATGTGGCTTTGGATTTCCTGATGGAGAATGAAATCTAAGTACAAAACTCTCAGACCCTCCAATGGTCTTTTCCCTGTTAGGCCTCAAAAGTTATGCTTTACCCTCAATATTCCTCAAGTGGAAGAGTGTTTTATAAATATGAGGTTTTATTAGACATAGACTTTAAAAACCTACCAACATGTAAATCCATGGAGGTATTCACAGATGAACCTGATTAGGAACTTTTTCTTTGATAGAAAAATTTACAAGGATTGTTAGTTGAGCAGTTGTAGAAAAAGCAATGTAAGAGTAATTTATATTTATAGCAACACTATTTTATATACATACTCATTTGGAAAAAAATGTAAAACTAGAAGAATATAACTGACATACATCAGAGTCAAATAAGATTGTGGGATTTTTTTTAAGTAGACATTTAAGGGCAAATTAGAGAATAGAGATGCAAGTCAAAATAGAAAACATTCATTCCCTGTAAATATTATATTCTCAAAAGGAAAACAGACATCTGAAGCCAAGGCCTTTAGAATGGAGTGAGGCGGAAAACAATAGGAGACTCTTAGAAAAGCAGCAACCTGAAAAAAGTAAATCTGTAAAAGGAACACAGGCAGAGTTACTAACACTTGTGGCCTCTCCTTAGCTTTCAGTTTTAAACTTATTTTAACAGTTCTTTGGAATAACCCAAAGAACTTGGCTGAAGCAAAGCCAAATATCAGATATTCCTGAAATATATGGGACCATAAAAAGTGTATTTAGAGTTCAGGAAATCATTGGAAACCTGAAAAATAAAAGGACTTAGTAAAATAGAGATGGTGGTTTTATCGTCAGGGAAATAAAATCAGAAAGGTCCATTTAATATAGTCCAGTTGTCATTTTAGAGTCTCTGCCAAATTATGAGGGGTTTGAAGATAGAACATCAGAGGCCAGTAGGGGGTGATGTTGGACTACTTACGACAGGACAGGGCTCTGCACCAGACCATGTCACAAAGGGACATACTGGTTTCCCACCTCTGTGCAGAAGGTGTCCTTACCAAACTGTGACTTTCTTGCTCTTGCAGGGTCTGGCCCACACCCTTGCTTCCTATTTCATCCTCCCATCCTCATGGATAGGAAATAGGAAAATTGTGTTTTCCTAGCAGAATGGAAGAATGTTCACAGAATAGGAAGAAATTTCAGGGGAGATACAAACAAGGAGATTTTCTGGAGAGAAACTGAGAAGAAATCATACAAAAGTATATCTCAGTAATGAAATAAGAAATCAGGAAGCCCCTTGAATTACCAAACAACAAACAACCCAATCAATAAATGGGCCAAGGACTTGAAGAGACACCTCTCAGAAGATGCTGTAAAATCAATCAAGAAATACATGAAAAAATATTCATCATCACTAGCAATTAGAGAAATGAAAACCAAAACCACTCTAAGATTTCATCTCACTACAGTCAAAATGGCAGTTATTATGCATACAAACAACAATAAGTGTTGGCATATATGTGGGGGAAAAAGCACATTCATACACTGTTGGTGGTACTGCAGACTAGTATAGACATTATGAAAAGCAGTATGGAGATTTCATGGAAAATTGAGAATGGAACCACCATTTGACCCAGCTATCCTTCTCCTCAGTCTATGCCCAAAGTACTTAAAAAACAGCATACTACATGGACAAAGCCACATCAGTGTTTATAGCACCACAATTCACAGTAGCTAAACTGTGGAACCAACCTAGATGACTTTTAGTAGATGAATGCATAAAAAATATGAGATATATTCATAATGAAATTTTACTCAGCAATAAAAGAGAATAAAATCATGGCATTTTTAGGTAAATGGATGGCATTGGAGAAGACAATGCTAAGTGAAGTTAGCCAATTTCCACAAACAAATATCAAATGTTTTCTTTGATATAAGGAAGCTGATTCATAGTGGGATAGAGAGCAGGAGCATGGGAGGAATAGATGAACTCTAGATAGGGCAGAGTTATTGGAGAGGAAGGAAGTGGGTATGGGTTAATTAATTATGGTGGAATGTCATAATCATTATTATCAAAAGTTCATGTATGAAGACCAAATTGGTATGAATATACTATGTATACAATCAGAGATATAAGAAAAATTGTGCTCTATATATGTAATAAGAATTGTAATGCATTCTCCTGTCATATATAAATTTTAAAAATTACATAAAAATAAGAAATCACCAAGTATATTGAATTTATATACCAAAAACAAACAAACAAAGAAAACACAAGGTACATATAAAGTAAAGTAAAGAGAGATTTATTTTGGCTCATGGATATGGAGATTTAAGCCTTGAGATTTTTAGTTCTATATGTTTGTGACAATGTGAGGGTTTGAAAAAATGGGATGCATGAGCCATGGTGAATGGACACATCATAATCCAGGAAATTGAGAGGGGGACTACAAAGTGGTGTTAAACCACCACTTTATAGACATTACACCAATGAACTATAGCTCTCTCATAAGGCCCTACCACTTCTCACAAGATACTATTACCAGGTAGTACCTCCTGGTACTACCACCCTGGGAAAAAGTCTCTATATATGGACCTTTGGCAGATACTCAAATTAAACCCACAGTTTACCTGTATATTAGGCAGTTGAATTCATGTAGACTGAGAAAGACTTACCTTGATGAACTGGAAGGATTTGGCCTGAAAATAGGACATGTTTTTGTTTCTTAAGGACTATGAAAGATGCTGAACATGAACATTGAGGGTGGATAGGTATGAGACTTATGAGACAATGTCAGATGTCACAATCAGAGAGATTGCATTTAAGCTCTCAGCATTGGGACTTGAGTCACTGTAGGGGAGAATGATGAAATCACAGGACACACTTCAGTGGGACTTCAATGGGACTAATAAATATGGTTTTCCACAGTGTGCAGCATATATCCTTCAGTGATAAAATACACAACTCAATTTAAACTCTTAACTTGATCAAGCAGTATCACCTACATCCACAATGGTGCTGCTTTTGCTTTGCTGACATTAGCTCCTGATACCCTGAGATTTTCTCTCTTCCTAAGCTTCATATTCCTCCTTTTGCCTTTGGCTCCTCAATGTCTAGTGGACATTCTAGGAAAAAACTGTTGATTTATGGGACCTTGGGAATGTCTGAGAGAACTTCAGAGGTAGCACAGGACTCACCGCAGAGGTTAGGATTACTTTCTGGACATTATGCTTTTCTAATTCATCTATATTTTCATCTGTGATAAATACTTGAACCCACATGTTTTCCTGTTTTTTTGCATCTGAATAATTTGTTGTCATTTTTTCTTTCAGTGGATTTTAATGTACAAGTTAAAAACTGACATAATCAGAATTTTAAGTATTAAAATTAGCATTTATATTTCTTTTTCACTTAAATTTCAGATCATCTTCTTTATCTTAGTATTATCACACACACAATCAAATGTATGGATAATAATTATGAGATACATTTGACTACTGGTCATAACATACTTTATGTTATTCATGAATATTTTTCCTAATATGAGTGGATCTCTTAAAAATATAAAAAGCATGAATGAATTTGAAGGAAACAATAATATCAATGAAAGTTTCATAAAACAATTATGAAGAATTTAGAAATTGTATTTTATTTTGGAGATATGAACACCAGTTTTTAGAACAAAATCTAATTCACAAAGGAATTAAAGGAGTTTCATTTCTGAACTTCCCAATTATCCTCATCTAGTATCTCTAATCATCATCAAAAGTGAAAGTGTACTAAAATGGTAGAGATGTTCACACTAATTTGATTATAAATATTTTTAATTTTATTTCTAAGTATGAGGAACATGGGTTTATTTATTCATTTATTTTATATTGGGAAGGATATCCAACTTTCTCTTAAATTCTGCAGTTTTACTAGTGCTAAAGCCATATAACTGATGACTTCTTATGTGAAGGCAGGTGGCATCACAAGCCTTATGCTCTTGCTGTCTGTGTCTGCAGTCTCATTCTTTGGCTCTACTGAGGCTGCTTGAGAGAATCTCCAGGATTCAGGCTGCAGGTGCCTCTTTGTCTGGTACTGACCAGGAAGCTCCTCACAAACCTGTATCCAGAGTATGAAAATGGAATCTATGGTGAGGAAAAAGGGATTTACAGTTAACTCAAGTGGGACAATACTCATCTCTGAACAAGAAATAAATGTTCACTGGGAAGAACTGGGTTTGCAATAAAGTAGATGAACTAGGTAGATATGGAGAATTCACCCTTGTTTTTATTTCATCTCTGACTTTCAAGAGATGAAATTTATGCTTAAGTTGAAGGAGTGTATGCATCCTGATCTGGGGAAAGGCATCAACTAAAACTCATGTGTCAGGCCCCCTGTACTCACTGGTCTATGTGAGCTGCCAGCTTCTGCTTCTTCCATGATCTCCTCCAGGGGACATCAGGCTGAATTATGGGGAAGGAAGAGAAATGGGGTTGCTTAGCATGAAAAACCTTTCTCTGGGTCTAAAGAAGCATTAAAATTCCAAACTCAAAGTGAGAAGTGTAATGACATTATGTGCTTGTGAGACTCTCCACCATGGCCTGGATGATGTTTATACTAACTTCTCTTATGGTTTGGTTCAGAGGAGGGTAACTGCATCCTTGGAGTCCTTACAAAAAGAAGTCTCTCAGGGGGACCATTTGTTCATAACAATAACGGTCTGTCTTATTGCTTTTAGTATTGGATTCTCAGACCATTGTGATCCAGTTGCCCTCATTCTCTGTGTCTCCAGGTGGGACAGGGACACTCACCTGTGGCCTTTGCTCCAAGTCAGTCTCCACAAGTCCCTACCCTAACTGGTACTAGCAGGCACCAGGACATGCTTCCCAGTGAATTATCTATAGTAAAAACTCCTGCCATATGGAGTCCCTGATCTATTCTCTGTTTTTTTTTTTTCCTTGGAAATAATGCCATCCTCATCATCATCTTTGCTCAGACTATCCATGAGGCTAATTATTACAGTGCACTCTATATGGGTAGTGGTATTCACATAGTGATGTAAACCCATGGGGAAGTATTACCAAAATATCTTCATGTGTTCAGATGTTTATAGGGTGAAAATGTTCAACACTTTCATTGGAGATGAGGCTATTTCTCCTACCAGTGGTTCACGCTATGTGCCTCATCCTCTCCCTCCCAGTATGTGTCCATTTCTCAGTGTTCCTCCTCCTACTCTAGGCTTCCACTTTCCCTTTCAGTTTGCACAAGGAGCAGAGGAGTTAATTTTCACATAGGTAACTGTCAGGAAGTTTCAGGGTATGCCCTGTACCTTTAAGACTCTTTTCATTCAGAATATTAACAAATGATGGTTAGTCTTTTCTTATATATTGATTTGATTGTGAAGATCAAATTAGTACTAATTTGCTTTTATTTATTTATTTTTATTGTTGGTCGTTCAAAACCTTACACAGTTCTTAATACATCATATTTCACAGTTTGATTCAAGCGGGTTATGAACTCCCAACTTTACCCCGTATACAGATTGCTGTATCACATCAGTTACCCTTCCATTGATTGACATATTGCCATTCTAGTGTCTGATGTATTCTGCTGTCAGTCCTATTCTCTACTATCCCCCTCCCCTCCCCTCCCCTCCCCTTTTCTCTCTCTACCCCTTCTACTGTAAATCATTTCTTCCATTTGTATTATCTTGTCTTACCCCTCCATTGCATAGTTCTTGATATATCATATTTCACATTTTGATTCAAGTGGGTTATGAACTCCCATTTTACCCCGTATACAGCTTGCAGAATCACATCAGTTACACTTCCATTGATTTACATATTGCCATCCTAGTGTCTGTTGTATTCTGCTGTCTTTCCTATCCTCTACTATCCCCCTCCCCTCCCCTCCCCTCCCCTCTTCTCTCTCTACCCCCACTACTGTAATTCATTCCTCCCCCTTGTATTATTTTTCCCTTTCCCCTCACTTCCTCTTTGCTTTTAAATTTTAAAAGCAAAAGTGCTTTTATAAAATTTTCATGATTCTAACAATACAATGTTGCTTTTATAATTATGTTATAAACTTATTGTTTTGCAGATGTGAAAAGTAAATATGCCTACCACATTGAAATTTATTAATACACATGTGTACACTATATTTGGATCATTAATTTTATACAAAATCATACTGTGAAATTTTACAATTTAAATCAATCAACCAGAGAAGAAAAAGTTCTCCCCTTTTCTTCCCTTAAACTAACTTCTCTCTAAACTGGCATTTTTTTAATATGAAGGCTATGAAAACAATATGCAAATAAGATAATGCTTTGGGAGGGAAAAAAGTGAAAAGGACCTAGGGGTGAACAGACATCTTCTGACCACAGTTCTAACATCTGTGACAGGAGCAAGAGCAAGGAAAGAAAGTAATGGGTAAAAAGATCCACTGACCACAGGCAGGCCTGAGAGAGAATCTTCAGGCTGAGTGGCTCCAGGAACCTGGGTTCTTATCAGAGGGACTCTAGTTCTCACAGAAGGACCCTGCACTAGTTACTGCAGATGTCAGCATTGTCTGGAGCCATCAAAGGGCAGAGGGCTAACATCAACTGTTGTTCACCTGTAGGATCCCCTGTAGGAGGTTTTATCGGAACTTCATGGGCTGCTGCAACCAGCTTTAGTGATGCATTAACCCTTGGGATGGGTGCTGTGCCTATTCCCATCATCTTACTCCTCTATATGGACCCAACATGCAGTCAAAGCTAAGGTCTTTCAGGGATTTGGAGCCCTTGCTGTCTCAAGGCCCTGCAAATACTGAGATACTCCTCTTTTCTAAGCTGAATGAGGAGGAGGTCCTCAGGCTTGGAGTATTCTTTGGGGCAGTACAATCCCCTCCTGTTCCTGACTTTTGCTGCTACCATAACCTGGGACCACTCTTTAAATTCTCCACATCTCTCTAGTGTCTGATGCATGTGAAGCATCTTATTTATTCTTAAAGAAAAAAAATGAATGAAAGAATAAATTAATAACTCATATAATTCCCCTACTAGTTGTTAATTTAACTTTGACATTATTTCTACAGGAATGGGATGAATCTCTTCTACACTGATTGTCTCTGAAATTTTGGAATAATTTCACCTTTTCATGCCATGTTCACAATGTGATAAATGTACAACAAATCCTCTTCTGATCAGCTTTTTTAAAAAAATCTGGACTTATCTTTGAGAATTAGAACACAGGTATTGCCTTTACCTCATTTTGTTCTATGAACTACCTGCTCCTCTCATACCAGATGTTCACACCTAAGATGCATTTGATATTTCAACTCTTTTCTATTTCTTCTGCTCTCCTCTTACACTGCACACCCACAAATTCCTCCTTCCTGATAACATTGCCCCAATTTTCTCTTATAATTTTTCCAGAGCATATGCTCTTATATGAGATATAATGATGGGCATTGACTTGGTTGAACGTGTTCTGCAGAACACCTTAGGAACCTAAATAGAGATAGAGATGTACAGAGTCCCAAGCTCATGGTGTGGTCTCTGAAGTTGTTTTCTTCTAAGCCCCAATTATTAATCAAGCTTGTTCATCACGCCATCCTCCCACAGTCAGGGACCCAGACACTGTAAGTACACATGGGGTAGAGACAAGGTGTAGGGACCCATTTGTATGAGCAGCTCCAACTCTGGGAGGACAGTGGAGCTGGTATAAAAGAGGCTTGGGGCAGTGGAGTTATCAGAGTTAGGCCTATGAAAGTGCTGTGTCCACAATGGCATAGACTCATTTCATTCTTCTGCTCCTCTCTCAATGCACAGGTAGGTACAGGCCTCAGAGGTCTAGAACAGGCCCCTAACCTGAATTATTACCCTATTCCTTAAATACCAAAGTCGTTTTCTCCTACCTCTGCCCTTCAATGTGATGTGTCTGTGCTTGCAAATTCCCTCTCTTTGCCTATTCTGACATGGCCACTCCCTTTCTCTGCATCCCTGAGTTAAGATCCAGATTCATCTGCACTGAATGGGAGCCTACTATTGGTAGAAAATCATGTACTGATACTAGAAATACTTGTATCTGAGCACTACTACTCAGACTCAGAGAAACAGATGGGGCCTAAGTTCCCCAGTTGAATTTCTGGATACAAAGATGTCTCAACTAATAATTTGTATTTGTAAATCCCAGAACTCCAATTTGAGGACATGGCCAATTATTACAATCCTGTTTATAAAATTAATACTTACAACAGTGAAACAATCAGATGAGCAAGTGAGACAAGACCCTTGTTTGTAGAGGGTACAAGTATTTGTCACTTTAATGTAGCAGCTAAGGGCTTAATGTTTATAAAATGAGACAATAGAATCTAGTTTACATTAGTAGGACACCATAATTTTCTACAATTACACAATTCTCATAGAAACTGTACAAGTTACAAAAATTCATACTAATACTAAAAATAAAAAAAAATTATCAATTATCACCAGTAAAAGAGGTATGGCACAGAAGTTGAAGCCCATCAAGATGATAACCCATAATATCAGTATAATTCAGTATATAACAACATTTTATATTACTTATAAATTATGCATAATTATATAAAGTTAATAAAATTTTAGCAGCAATCAGTGTCTACCCATCAGAATACAGCAATTGTAATTGCAAATTAGACACTGAATTCTTTAAATGCATTGTCTTCAAAAAAGTATTATTGAATTAAACATGTAAATATCCAAGATGTCTCTTTAGATTGACATGTAAAGTTGTGTTTTTTTTCCTCTTTTATTTGATTTTTGAAAACTCCTAGTCATAGACTCATGTAAACTATCCATGTGAATAATAGATTTCATATGTTCTCCTTCAAGTGGAAGCAGTAAAAAATAAAAAGTTTTGATAAGAAGTTGTCTTGCCCTGTATAAGATTTTTTTCAAACTTGATTTCATATTTCAATATTCCAAAGCCTTAGACCATAACAATAAAATTGGTTTATTTTGCTTTTATCTTAATATCAAGTCTGGTTGAAAGAATAATCTATATTTAAAATGCTTCTGGTCAGTAATCTTAGACCTGCACTTTTGTTTAAATTAATGAAGAAAGGGATTATAATGATAGACTAATATCCTCACTAACGTGTTTATTCTTCTTATGAATAACCAGTGTATTCATGCATCTAGACAGTAATCCACAGATTGGCTTTATTGAATGGGTGAGCTCATGCTAGCCGAGCATAAGTCATCATTCTTTTTGATTTCCACATGACTTTCAGGCACCTGGATTCACAGTGAACATACTGTTTCTGTATATGTTTATTATCACTTCATTGCCTTTGTGGAATATTCAAACCATTCAATAAATGTATAACAACTTTCATTGCTACTTTAATATGCACAGTCTAAGGATAAATGATATTTAGTATTATTTCATGTGCTCACTTTATATTTTTATTTGTTGCTTAGATATGCATGGCATGAGAGTATTTTTAACATATTATATATTCATTGGTTGTGATCCAT
Source organism: Ictidomys tridecemlineatus (assembly GCF_052094955.1). Taxonomy (NCBI): domain Eukaryota; kingdom Metazoa; phylum Chordata; class Mammalia; order Rodentia; family Sciuridae; genus Ictidomys; species Ictidomys tridecemlineatus. The sequence goes on along the minus strand of NC_135478.1, from coordinate 110,749,159 downwards.
TTCAGTTTTGATACCTTTCTTGTGGTTGAACATGATGAGCAGTTCCACTCAATTCCATTCCAAGTTTTCTTCGGAACTCCATATGTCTTTCCAGAGTGGTTGCAACAATTTGAAGTTCCACTATTATTTACTTATTTTCTATCTGCAATTTTGTTTCTGAAACATTGGTCATTTTATATAATTTGTTTCATGTTGCTTGACATAAAGAGTTCAAATATCTGGGTTCATGTATGGAGATAAAATTAGAGAAGAGGATGATCAAAAAAAAAACTCTGTATGTGCTGGTGGATTTGGCTAAACTTATGAATAAGAGAAGAATTAAACTTTCTGATCTGCAGTAGAGATGATATTTTTTTGTTCTGACTTTTTCTGAATTGAAGGGCAACTGGAGCTTGTCCTGTAGAAACAAAGAATCTGAAGAACATCAACAGTCATGTACTTCACATAGTTGTATGTGAATTCGAAGAAGTGAATTTTCATTAAAACTATGGAAATTCACAAAGGGGCTGACGCTGTCTATTCCTAACAGGTAGAGGAAAGAATGAAGGATGAAAGGAAAAAATAATGATTAAAATTTAATATATTAAACGTTTAAAAATTTGAATGACTTTCTAATGCACACATTTTAAGTAAAACTTATTTTAAAATAATCCATTCATCAGAAAATTTAAATTATATTTTTAATCTATATATTATTACTTTATAAAAGTAACAACTATTAGATTCCACAATATGCACAATATATCTTATCCCAGAAATAAATATAACTGATTAATTCTGGTCTGTATTTAATTACAAATTGTGCTGGAGATAAAAAGTATAACCTACTATGAGGTGAGTTATGTTCCTAAGTATGGAAGTTTCTAGGGCCTAGAATGACAGTTGTTGCCTAACTTTGGATCTGGAAGTGTCAATATTATGAAAAAATGTTCAACATCTCTAACAGTTAGAGAAAGGAAATTAAAACTACATTGAGATTCCATCAGTTACAATGGAAATTAGAACCCAGTTACAATGTAAATTAGCCAGTTACAATAGAAATTGTAATAAATGTTGCCAAGGTTGTGGGGAAAAAAGGTACACTCATACATTGGTGGTCTGACTGCAAATTGGTGCAAACATTCTGGAAAGCAGTATGGAGATTCGTCACAAAACTTGGAAAGGAATCACCATTTGTTCCAGTTACTCCACTTCTTGGTTTATATGCTGCTGCGACCCCTCGCCAGCAAGGAGGACACAACACAGGATTCTTCTTTCAGCAGTTTATTCAGGCCTTTAATTATATGTCTCTGGAAGCTTCTCCCTCTAACCTGCACCCCCCAGCCTAATAAAGCATACCAAGCCCCAATGCAAAGCCGCCACGTGGATCTTTCTCATAGGGTGTTTTACAGCTACGTGCCAACTCTCCCAAAATAAGGAGTTGTTTATCACAGGCCACGGCGCTTATCAGCGCCATCTTGTAATGGCGACCACGGTCCGCTGACACGGCTCACCACAATATGCAAAGGTCTTAAAATTGGCATATTACAGTGATGCATCCACATGGATATTTATACCAGTTAAATTCACAAGAGCTAAACTATGGAAGCAGTCTAGGTACCCTTCAACAGATGAATGGATAAAAAAATGTCCTATATATACACAATGGAATATTAGCTAGCTACAAAGATCAATGAAGTTATGGTATTTACCAGTAAGTGAATGGAACTGAAGACTATCATGTTAAGTGAAAAAAGCCAATACCCCAAACCAAAGTCTGCATGTTCTCTCTGAAACTGGGTGCTAACTCAAATAAGGGAAGAGCTTAAGGATGAATAGAAATACTTTGGATTAGACAGAGAGTATGAAGGGAAGGGAGGAGTGACAGGAATAGGAAAGATAGTAGAATAAATCAGACATGTGTTCCTATGTGCAAACATAAATATATGACCAATGTAATTCTATACCATATGTAACCAGAAGAGTGGGAAGTTATAATTCACATATGTGTAATATATCAAAATACCATCTCTTGTCATCTATAACTAATAAGAACAATTAAAAATAGAATAAAAGTTTTAAAAAATTCAGAATATGATATACTTCCTCAGGTGCTACCACAGGAAGCCTCGTAAATGCACTGAAACCTATTGGACAAATTTGAACAAAAGGCTGATATTCATGTCCAGACCAACTCCTTCCCTGCCATTGCCTAAAATAGGGCATTACATCCATATCTAAGAACAAACATGAGTCCTGTTGTCTAAGTCCTTTCAGGATCTACAGTCCCTGTGGCATTTCATGTAGACAATGGTGGCTGAATTTATATGGCTGTGACAGAGTCATAGTCACCACTCGCAGTGTCACTTGCTGACAATAGGGGTTGCAAACCTGTGAAATTAGGAAGCTTGAAAACATGCATACAAGTAAGTATCTTCTAAATGGCATCAAAAGGCTATTCATAAGATTTTGCAACTGTGTTCCTCACCAAGTACTCAGTGATAGAACCTTTGGAACAAAGATTTGTGTTGTGTTTAATAAACTAGATGCTACCCTACAAGCTGATAATACCAGAGCCTTTATGTTCGCCTGCTTAATTTTGATCTGAAAAGAATTTATATCAAAGACATCATCTTAGTCCTGTCCAGGAAAGAGTCAAGTGAAGTATGCATAAATTCAAAATGTGGAGTCAGAGGAAAAAAAGAAGGCATTCTGAGGTAATGAGGAGGCCACAGAAGGGGCTGACTCTCCTGGATACTAGTAAGAGGCAGTAGTGATGCAGTGGGATTGTAGGACTGTCTCAGGGGTTCTGATCAGAATGTCACATGATGATGTGTATGGTCTTGGACAATAGAGGGCACTGCAGACCAGTCAAGAGGAGTCAGGAGAGAACCAGAATTGTAATGAGCCACCTGGCCCTGCCTGATGCTCTTTTGTTAGCCCTCACAGCTGTGAACTCCCACACCCCTAAACCAACCCAACTCCACTCCTGCATACCCTCTTGTCATCTTTATGTAAAGGAGTCTAAACCAGGACCCAGGGTGCAGTCAGAAAACAGGGAGCAATCTAATTTGCATAAATTGTCCCTCCCCTTCTCAGAGTATGAAGAGGGCAAGGGGGAGATTTGAGGGAAACCTCTGCTCAGCATCAGGAAGAGAAGTTAGAGCTCAGGATGACTTTCACAATGGCCTGGTCCTGCCTCCTCTTCACATTCCTTGTTCAGTGCACAGGTGACATGATATGGAGGAAGGATTCAGTGTGGGAGTTCTGAATCTACTCTTGTTTCTAGAAAAAAACTTATGTTCTCTGTGTTTCTCTCACTTCCAGGGTCCTGGGCCCAATCTGTGCTGACTCAGCAGCCCTCAATGTCTGGGACTCCAGGAGCGACAGTCACCATCTCCTGCATTGGAAGCAGCACAAATATTGGGAATGGCAATAGTGTGCAGTGGTACCAGCAGCTCCCAGAAACGGCCCCCAAACTCTTGATCTATGGTAGTAGTAATCGACCCTCAGGGGTCCCCGATCGCTTCTCTGGCTCCAGATCTGGCAACTCTGGTTCACTGACCATCACTAGGCTACAGCCTGAGGATGAGGCTGACTATTACTGTCAGTCTTATGACAGTAGCCTCAGTTCTCACACAGTGCTCCAGGCTCATGGGGAAGTAAGACAAAAACCCCTTTACCATCTGTCAGGAGGGCAAACACCCAGCAGCTTTGCTCAGGCCTGCACTCTGGCTTTTTCTGCTACCACTATTGCAGGCCCAGCTGAATGTCCTGGCACTTCTTTGAGTGAGGAACTTCTTCTCTTCTTTTCTCATAGTCATTCACAGCAGCATGTTCCTAGGAAAATATCTTCTAAAACACATAAATTCCTGCTTCCCATTAATTTGAGGAGCTGAGCAGGATGTTGTAGTCTCTTTGCCTTGAAGTTCAGGTGATGAGGCAGTCAGTGCAATCCTAGTCATCTCAGACTTGGTCTCTGGTGGTAATCCTGTGCTTCCACCTTCCATTTTTTTTCCATTTCCAGGAATTCTAGAACTGTGTCTTCTCCTTTGCCCTCATTATGTATATCTGTGATTCATGTTTTAGCCTAATTTTATATAAGTTTCCTAACATTCAGTATTTGACAGACAATAAAACAAATATAAATGGAAACTTTGAGAGATTTTGATATATTTTCACACCTTTGGGAATATCAACACACACAGGACAAGGAATCTGTCCACCAGCACACAAAGCCCCCTTTGGCCTTTTGGAATCTTTCCTCCATCTCTGCTCAAAGAAACATCCAGGCAACCATTGACTTTTTTTTTAATATTGGTCAGGTTCCTTTAATATAACTTTTACATCTGGAAACTCACAGCAGACATGCATTTTTGAATGATTTCTTTCAGTCTATAAATTTCTTTTGGGACCCTTCCACATTGTGTTGAATTTCTCTTGATTCTACTAAGGGTACAGAATGACCTTTGTTGTCCCTAAATATTTCTATGTGGATGAACTCTTTGATTCCTTTTGTATCAAAATTATATTTTATAATTCCATCAGTAAAGAGAGCCATATAATCCACCATTTATTAGGTTCATTGTGTTATTAACATCCTGGTCTAAAATCTTTCCTTCAAAAATTGATGGAGTACAATTAGAAACCCTTTTCCTTTGATATCTTCTCACTCTTCACTAGGCTCAACATCTCCTCAATGTGCCTGTGGATATGCCTAGCCAGGCCCTTCATCTTCTCACTTAGAAGAGTGACTGTCCTAATTTAGGGCTTGTGGTAGGACTAAGATAAAAGTCAAGAGAGCTGGCATGCAAAACTCCTAGGTAGTTACCTGGAATCAGAATTGCACTGGGAGGATGAGGCTTCTGTCCTGTATGCTGAGGTAAGAGACATTGGAGCATGTCTGTTATATTACCACAATCTCTGCAAAGACCTCTCTCTCTATCTGCAGCACATTTCATGGAGCCCATCTGGTGACATGAATACTCCTAAGAAAATTGTGGAATCTCCATATGTTGATAACAGTAAATAACATATCAGGGAGGTTCATGACAGGGACAGTTGTTGAAGGTTCATATATCCACGTGTGTCCAGGACTATGGCACCCATGAGAAAGTATTCAAAGCCATTTGAATGCACATTCTTCATGTGGAGAGTACAAAATTTTCTGAATTTCAGTGAGGTAAATAAGAAATGAGTGCCTTTCACATTTATACTCATCTCAGATGAGACTCTCAATGTTTATAAAAATATCTGGGAAAAATCTCCATTTCCAAGGAGATGCACCAGGACATCTCTTACAGTCATCTCACATGAGATTCTTAGTGTTTATAAAATGTATCTGGGAAAAATCTCCATTTCCAAGGAGATGCACCAGGACATCTAAGGGGGGTGGGAAAGATGGCAATATTTGGACCTCAGAAACTTCCATTAGATTCCTTCAGGGATAAAATGTTCATTTGGATAGTTTTAGCTAAGAGGAAAAAAGTTTAAAAAATCCAGGAGTTCTGAGGGCCACCCTATTTGCTATGTTGTTGTGCACTCTCTCACTTTAAAATCAACGGAGGGGAATTCAAGGGGCATAAATGTGAGCCCAGATTGTCCCTTACATATTTGGGGCACAATAATCAGATGTTTGAACAATCAAAAAAGAAAAAGGTTGATTACCATGAGGTGGCCAGAGTGAGAGAGGAACAGGCTGCATGCAGAGCTTGCTCCATAAAACAAACAGCTGGAAAAAAAGGTCAAGTGAGTGTATTCTCACCCCTGGACATAGGGTGAGTATTGGGGAGTACAATTATCCAGAAAAAACTTCATTACTTCCCATGAGAACCACCAGAAGGTCCTTGTGTGAACCCAACAGTAAGTCTATTTGTTTGAGTAAGATGCTCTGGATGATCTAGTGTTTAGTATGTAGCTCTCTCACTGCCATGGCCCAAGTTGAATTTATGGTCAGGGAAGACTTTCTTTTGCCATCTGTGGGGGTAAATGCATGTAGTCCCAGATAGTCAGGAGGCTGATCCAGTGGGAATAACAAGTTAAAGACAAGTTTTAACAAATGAGGAACGATAATCCCTAAAACAAAACAATACAAAACAACAATAAAAATGTTACAGAGAAGCTATTTATCCTAATATTCAATTGGAATACTGAAGTTGTTTCTGACCATTAAATGCTAGAAACATTGCTTTGGTGAGCATAAAAAGTGTCCAAGAATTGGTTGGACATGAGGATTTGCATCAGACTTGTACACATGTGGTGTCATGGTTTCCAAGTTTTTAGGTCCTTTCAAGTGCCAGACATAATTCTCTGCCTCCCTGAAGAGTGCCTTTTCTGAGGACTGTTTGGCTCAATAAAGTAGAAAGAGGAGGCCTGTGTTGCATCTGGACAATAGCATGATAAGTTGAAGAGCTACTACTCTCCTTCTCCCATGCATGTTTCCTTCTGCAGGCTGACAAGAATTATCCCAGTGAGTGATCCCATATTGAATTAGTGAAAAAATGAAACGAACACATGAAAAATCACCATTAATCCCATGTGGTAGAAAAGGTATGTGAGCAAGAATTGTGCCATGTTATTTCACATCAAGAGTTGCAATTGTGTTGATCCAGAATGACAAAGACTGTCTGGTCTGATAACACAGTAAAGTTGCTAAGTCTATGCACCTCAATGCTAATTGAGAATGTGTCTTCAGTGGTTATCTGATTCAGTATAAAATTCTACTTGCCCATAGCAGGATGATCATCAAGTGTGATTTTAGGAGAGGTAGATGCAAGTACAAGTGTAAACTTCTCACGCTTATCATCAGTGTGTGAAACAGTGTCCTAAGTAATATGAGTCTCTTCTCAAACTGTCACCCACATTAGCCTGTGAACAGTTGCTCAGTGGACCATGCACAGGAGCATTATTTACAATTAAACATAGATTCATTGGCAGGGTAGATTATATATTAGGCCTCAAAACAAGTCTTCAGAAATAGAAGAGGGGGGAGTTCTAATATTATTCTAAGAGGGTAGTTGTTCTCTCCTGGTAAAACCATGGCCAATGATATCTCTCCTAGAAATAATGTGTGCTATCTTGCATACATTGTTGTGAAACAAGAAAATCCTAAAAGCTGACTGTGGTGGTGCACATCTTTAATTCTAACAGCTTATAAGGCTGAGGCAGAAGGATCACAAATTCAAAGCCAGCCTCAGCAACCTAGCAAGGATCTAAGAAACTTAGCAAAACATTCTCTCTGAAAAAAATGATTGGGGCTGGAAACATGGCTCAGACTTAAAGCCCCTCTGGGTTCAATCCTTGATACCAATAAAACTAAACAGTAAAAAAAAGGAATGCCCATGTGAGATTTTTTATTTATTTATTTATTTTTGAGTAGTGAAGTCATGTAGAGTTGGTTGAACATCTGCCTAACCAACCTTATTTCCAATGAACTATTTATAAAACAATCATACTGAAAACAAAATGAAAAGAAAATTAAACCCTCTAACTTGGAGGATTTCCTCTTTTGTTAACCCTGTAGAATAAGTTACAAAAATAATTTTTTATTCAATTCTTCTCTACATTCAGTGAGAAGCTCAAACTCAACAATCTTATAAGCAAGTTATACATGAAAAAAAATCCTTTACCTCCTTCAAAACATACATCAGTGAGTTACCATGTTTGTTTATTTTTCTCTTGGTAACTTCCACTTATGAAAGAAAAAAACTAAATCCTTGAAGGCAGAAATATTGAATAAAGAAAGAAGATCCAGTTAGGAATAAAATGAGGGAATGTCAGGTCCTGTGAAAGGACACCGAACCAATGATGCTATGTGCTTGTAGCAATATATCACAGTGAATCCCAATTTTATTAATAATTTTAATGTAAAAAGTTAAGAAAAAGAGAAATGAAACATATAAGTAGAGAAAGATTATTAGAGGAGGGTGTAAGTGAGGAAAGCAAAATACTGGTGAATTAATTTGATGATGAAATTATGTTTCCTTATGTAAGACAATATGTACCATGAATCCCTCTATTATCATACAATTATAGTAAATTAATGAGGTTTTATAAAAAATAAACACAAGTATGTTAATGGTAAAAAATTAAGGCAAGTATAAGAACATGCAACACTAAAATTGAGTTGCAAAAAACTGGGAATGATTTCAACAAACAAAGAAACAAAAACAGATAAATAGATATACATAGGAACGCTCAAAGAAAATTCAAGTAATGAATGTGAGAGCATCCTGAAAATATGTCCAGAACATCATACAAATAATTCAACAGTTCTTTATGAAATGATACCTTATAGCTTTAGGCCAAAGTCCTCCAGTGGGCAGTGTGGATATTTTAGAAAACTAGTAGAAACTCAAGTGGTTCAGCTTATTGGATCATGAACAGTTGTTCAGTGGACCATGCACAGTGCTAGACAAGCTACTTCCTCCCATGGGGAAAATCACCGCACACAGCCACCCTGGGTCTTACTCTAAAAATCTAAGTGGTCTGAGGACCAGGACCATGTTTTGGAAGTTCCATGGTAAAGGGCTCATATTTATATAATTCACCACACAAATATGCCCCCTTCATTTATGCATTTTAGTAAGAAATCAGGGGTAATTGGGAAACATGACCTAAACTTTAGTGCCAGTGGATCCTTTCAAAATGCATATCATACCCTGGACTTATCTCTGTCTCCTCCTCACTCAGTGTACAGATTCCAGTTACTGAAGTGACCCTGTATTGTCCTTCCTCATTATACACATGTTTTGTTTGTGTTTCATGGTCCACTTTTAGATTGTGGGACTCAGGAACCCTCACTGAACACTTGCTCAGGAGCGACAGTCACTTTCTTCTGTGGCTCTAGAACAGTTTTGGTCACCAATGATCACTTCTCATACTGTTCACAGCAGACATTGAACCAAGTGCACAGGACACTGATTTGAAACAGAAACAGCAGACACTCATGGTCACCATCTTTATATTCTGGCTCCATTACTGTGGGCAAAGCTGCCTGAATCTCTCGGGAGTGTAGCCTGAGGGTATAAAAGTTTAATGTGTGATATATTACAGTGATACTCAGCACAGTCAGACCAGATGGGGAAAAGAGATCTAAACCTGCACATGACTTAACCTGGATAGAAATATGATTACAGAATATGGGAATTATAAGACCAGAAACTGACCACTATGCAGCCCAATGAAGACTATCCTTAAAGATAGGTTAAGGAAAGGGGCTGGTTAGTGTCAGTTCATATATAAGTCCAAAATGGTGGTTAACTCTCAAGTGTTTGTGAAGAAATATTCCACACATTTGAATTATCTGAACTTCTCTTTAGTCCTTCCTGCAATCTCTGTTTGGGACAATCAAAGAGTTTCTAGTCTCTTCTTAACCTACATTCACCATGTCACTTGAGTCCAGATCTGAAGGTACTAATTAATTAGTTAATAAACATACTGCATGAATGACTAAGTAAAAGTGCACAGTCGGCATTATCAGATAGAGTGTATTCAGGATTATTTTATTCTTTACTTCTTGATTGAACAGGGGTTTCAGTGTTGTATCCCTAAGTATTCTCTGTTCTTGGAGTCCATATTCACCACTAGTGACTTCCCTCACACTGCCTAAACCCTATCTTCAACACTAATATGAGACCATGCCACTAGTCAAGGTCACAGTCAACTATTTCTAAACAGACAAGCCAAAATATGATTCCTGACCAAGCATTTGATTCTTTTATAGATACAGAAAACATCTCATTGCCATATTTTCCACACTATACAACAGTGTTAGTACCTGCCTGGGTATTCAAACAAGAAATCTCCAGTTTCTAATATGTTCTTCCTTTCTCTACCCATAGGTTCTTGTGTGTAACATGTTATGAAGATTCTGTCTTTGAACACAGCTCTGAAGAATCTCCCTATCATATTTTCCATTCACATTGATTCTTCAGAAACCTTGTGTAAATCTCCAGTAATGCAATATAATATGTAATATAAAATATGTAATTTAAATATATATATATATATATATATATATATATATATATATATATATATAATTTCTAGAGATTCAACTGTGGGCCTCCAACTTGCTAAGCTAGAAATCTACCACAATGCAAAATTCCAAGCTATCTTCATTCAAATTTATAGACTCAACTCAAGGTGAAATTCCTCTGAGAAGACCTGTTAATGTTTCAGATAGAGAGTTTAAATTGTTGAGGATTAGAATTTTGGTAGAGCTTATCACATTCACAATACTGTGCTCTTTCTTCTCTATATTGCATAATTTTAAAATGACAAACAATATGTTAATATTGATGAAATTGTGCTTATTTGCAACGTATTACTAGGCATTCCAGGCAAAGTAATGTGCCCAATGATGGTGGCAAACTCTGTAGCATTCATCTGTTAGAACCAAAAAGATTAACCTGTGACAATAAGTGTCAAAGAAGAGCTGTGGAAGGGCTTTCATGATGTTTTCCACAGCTGGCTAACCCACTAGCCTCAGGTCTAGTAAAGGCTGAGCTGCCTCCTGTGCTTCCCAAGGTGATCTTCACCCTGATGTTCTCAAGGTGAGGTGATGACTCCCAAGCAGAATCTTGTACAAGGTTTCCAATTGCTACTCTGTCTATGACATTTCCTATGGTGAAACTCCAAATGGCCTTTTCCCTCAGTTTTCTTTCCCCTCAGTTCCTCTCTAAGGCTTATGAATCAGAGGTCAGATGTAATCTGAGAAGGGGGTCGAGAGAGAGAGAGAAAGAGAGAGAGAGAGAGAGAGAGAGAGAGAGAGAGAGAGAGAGAGAGAAGAGGAGGGAAGAGAGAGAGAAGAGGGGGGAGAGAGAGAGAGGGGAGGGGGAGAGAGAGGGGAGAGTAAGAGAGAGAGGGAGAGCAAGAGAGTAAGAGAGAGTAAGAGTAAGAGAACGAACACGAACAGGGTATTGACATTTATGGGCTTAACACAGGATGAGGAGGAGCAAGGTGAGTGGGTGGGCTGTTACTTCTTCATTGGCTGAGAGTTTGCACCACTTCAGGGAATGGAGGTGCACCATTTAAAGTTCGTGCCATTCACAGGGATTGGAGGTGATGGTTCATGCACCATTCAGTGCATCATGGACCTGAGCTCCTGAAAAAGAAGCACTCTGGGCGCCATCTTTACCAACAGAGAAGATGCTGTGGAGGAACATCCACCTGGTGGAAAGGTCTCTGATTGCTGCTTTTTTTTCCCCAGATAAAACAATCTAAATCAACAATGTCTGATTGTAAAAGCAGATCACCATATTGATCACAATAAAAAGTTTGGATGTTATCTTTTTATTTTTGTTGGTATTTGGTTTTAAGGTGATTTTGGTGTTTATTTATTTTCAGTTTTCCTGAGATATCAGAAGCTTTGATTACAAAATTTAGAGGACTTAAATGTATTTACTTAAATGCATATTTAGTATATAAGCATATTAACTTAAAGTTGGTGAAGCGGTAAAGCCCATAACAGCAATCAGGCTGATATTTTTGTACAAATTCCCCATCTGCATTGATCACTATGAGAAACATTGTGGCCAATGACACACTTCAGTCCCTGAGGACAGGGAGCCATAGAAACATTGGAGGATACTGTTACAGTTGGTACACAGGATTTTCTGGAAGAAGACCCAGATCATGTTACCTCATATATAAATGACCCTTCATTAAGGATTCAGCCCTAAACTCAGGCCTAAGGTTTGTCAGTAGAGCCTCATTGTGTACCACTAGATTCCAGCCTAAAAATAGACATTTTTTTTTTTTTTAGAAAAGGGTTGATTATCACTTTTCAACCCCCACTCAATACACTCTTTCCTTTATTCTCATTTGGATTCATCATTAATGCTAATGAGATCTACAACCTGGGATGAACTGAGAAAAATCACCACTCCTCTTTGCCTCATTTCTTTGTCTCTGCTTATGAGCGACACACACTCCAGTTTAGCTTCTGCCACTCCTTACATGTCTCCTGATCCTTTCCCATGCTTATGCTGATCTTCCTTGAGCTCAGAGAACTTAGGGAAACTGTACACCTTTTCTTCTGATTTTAATCTGTTGTAGCTTTGGATTCTCAGATGAAGAATAAACCCTCTCCAACCTCCCATGTTCATTTTTCCCAGTTAAAACACAAAAGTTATGCTTTTCCCTACATATTCCTCAGGAGAAAGAATTTTGTAAAAATATCTGGTTTTTTGGACTTAGACTTTATAACCCTGCTCACATTAAATCTATGTATTTCTTAGGAATGAAAAGTGATTAGGAATTTTTTCTCTGCTGTAAATATTCACAAGGGTTGCTTAGTTGAGATGTTATAAAAATATCAGTGTAACAGTAATTAATATTTATAGCAATGTTATTTCACACTAATACTCATATGGAAAAAATATAAACTAGAATAAAATAACTTACATTATATCAGAGTCAAAATAAAATTGTTTTTTTTCAGGTAGACATTTAAGGGTCAATTAGAGAACAGAGAACCATATCCAAGCAGAAAACACCCATTTCCTGAAATTCTTATATTCTCACAAAGAAAACTGATATTTGAAGCCAAAGCCTATTACAATTGAGTGAGTGAGGGAAAACACAACAGAAGACTCAGAAAAGCAGTAACCTGATAAAAAGTAAGCCTGTAAGAGGAATACATGCAGCATTACTGCTATCTGTGATCTCTCCTGAACTTTAGACTTTACATTTTGTTCAAAATGTTCATAGACTGGGAATAACTCAAATACCTGGCTGAAGCAAAGTCAAATACCAGGTAACTATAAAATGTGTGGGATCATAAACAGTAAATTTAGAGTTCTGAAGATCATTAGGGGAAAAAAAACCAAGTTCCCAGAACAAAACATTAGGTGGCTTTATCATTAGGGAAATAAAACCAAAGATGTCCATTTACTGTAGTTAGGTTATCCTTCCAGATCTCTGAGAGGGATCAGAGACCAGCAGGAGACAATGTTGGAATACTCAGGACAGGGCTCTGCACCAGACCACATACAGAAGTACTGGTTTCACAGCCTTGTGCAGAAGGTATCCTCACCCAAGTGTGACTTTCCTGAACCTGGGCCCCCAGGAGTCACATGAATACTGAGGTCTAACACATACCCTTTCTTCCTACTTCGTTCTCTCATAATTTGATTGCTTAGGTCTATTGTCCAGGAAGAATGGAAGAATGATCACAGAGCAGGAACAAATTTATATGAAAAAATAAGCAAGAAGACTGTCTGGAGAAAAAATGGCAAGAAATCAGACAAATGTAGATCTCAATACTGAAAATAAGAAGACAAAAAGCCCATTAATATAAGAAAAAAAAATTAAAACATTCTCAGTATTAGTTGACTTAGTTTTAATAATAGTAATAATAATAATAATAATAATAATAATAATAACATAGACAATGCAGGGTACATATTAAATAAAGAGAGGTTTATTTTGATTCATGGATTTGAAGGTTTCAGCCTGGGATTATTAGTTCCATATGATTGGGTCACTGGTGAAGGTATGGTAATGATATTGCTGGTTATTGGTGACTAGTCCTGCTTCCTCAGGTGTTGAAGTTAGAACATTAGAGAAACAAGCTCAACAAGTATATAAGGCAGGGTTGATTTGAAGAGGTGTAACAAAGACTTCTATTGGGAGGGAGAAGGGGGCCATATAGCTGGTGTTCTGCCCTTTTTATGTGTCCTAGGCTTCCTTTTTTCTCTTGTCTTCATCCCCACTTCCCCTTATCTTTTTTTTTTCCTGATTATGTGACTAGGCCCAGGAATGCTGGGTGAGATGCACAAAAGGTGTGAAACAGGTGTGCTGAATGGGGAAGGCAAAATGAAGCACCCAACATTAACAACCTAATAGCTCCCTGTAGGGAGAGGCAATCCTTGGGACAGCTTACCTTGGCAACAGGTTGGAGCAGGGACAAGTTCTTGATAATGGTGGAGGAAGGGCTCTGAAGGAATTAACATTTCAATCCCTCAGGGGATAGTCCCCATCTTGCTAAACTCACTCAAAATTGGCCTGATTCTATCTGACCTGACTCATTTTACCTATCTATTCTGACTGCCTGTCTAATTCTGGCTTCAGTAAGATGGGGAAGGGTCACATTCCAGGAAGTTGAGAGAGATAGAGAGAGAGGTGGGGGCAAGGTGGTGTACATAAGCACTATATTTGTGGACATGCCTCAAATAGCTGAAGGCACTCTAATAAGGCCTTATTAGAGGTACTATCACCAGGTAGTACTTCCTGGTACTACTACCCTGGGAGAAAGTCTCTATCTATAGAACGTTGGCAGACACTGCACCCATAGTTTAGCAGTATGTTAGGAAGTAGAATTCATATTTGACTAAGAAACACTTACTTTGACAGGAAGAAGTTGAGCTGAAAATAGGACTTTTTTTGTTTCTTGAGGTCTATGAAGGATGCTAAACATGGACTTTGAAGGGTGGGCAGGTATAAGACTTATGAGACAATGTCAGATGCCACAATCAGGAAGATCATCTCTAAGCTCTCAGCAGAAGGACTAGAGTCACCCTAGGATAGAAAGATAGAATCACAGTACCCACTTCAGTGCAATTTCAAAAGAATTTCTACAATATTAATTTCTACAGTGTGTGGCATATATTTGTACAATCTTTCAGGGATAAAATCCACAGCTCAATTTAAACTGTTTCCTGGATCAAGCAGTATCACCTCCATCTACAATGGAGATGATTTTGCTTTGCTGACATGAGCTCCTGGTACCCAGTGTGAACTCTCTTGTCCAGCGAGGAGGTCCATGGAACAGAGTACAGTAGAGTGTGGTTGCAGCACAGCTAATCAAGACCTCTGAAGACCAAGCAGGAATCAGGTCTGGTTTTGTTGCAAGTTACCATGTATACATAATAGGGCAGTAGCTAAGCAGAATACAGGCAGCCACCAATACAATTTCTGGCCAACAGTTCCTGCAGCAACCAATTGAGGTGTGGGCCATGGAGAAATCACAGGGACTGCACCAAGCAGCCTCTTGCCCAGGGCTGTGCCTATAGGGTAAGTGGTTTGCTACTCAAACGCCTAGCACAGAGGAGTGATTGCAACTTAGATGCCTTTAATGTATGTCATGTATGCAGTACTCTATGCTCTTGTTTCCACAGTACCCTGAGGTTTTCTATCTTCCAAGTTTCCTAATCCTCCTTTTGCCTTTGGCTCCTTATTGCCATTAGACATCCCAGGAGAAAAACTGTTGGTTCATGGTTTTATGAGAATGTCTGAGACACTTCAGAGGTAACACAGGGTTCACTGTAGAGGTTAAGATTACTTTCTGGTCACTATGATTTCTCAATTCATCTGTGTTTAAATGTGTGATAAATACTTGGACACATTGTTTTCCTTGTTTTTATTGCATCTGAATAATTTGTTATCATTTTCTTTTAGCAAGTTCTAATGTAAAGAATAAAAACTGACATAATAACGTATTATGTATTAAAATTAGGATTTATATTTCTTTCTTAAATTTTATCTCACTCTTTTTATCTTATAATTATGACACACTCACACACAAGCACACACACACAAACACACACACATACTCATATATATGTATAGACAACTATGAGATACACTTGACTATTAGCCATAATATTGTTGAATGTGAATCTTTATTCCCAATATGAGTGGATCTCTGAAAATTTACAAAAAATGAAAAATTTGGAAGGAAACAATGGTAAGAATAAAAATTTAATAAAGTAATTATTAGCGATTTGGAAATTGTGTTTGAAATAAAGAACACCATATTTTTAAAAGAAAATTTTATTTCACAAAAAAAGAGTTTCATTTCTGAATTCCCCAATTATCCTCATCTAGCATGTTTAATCATCTTCAAAAGTGAAAGTGTTTTAAAAGTGTTAGAGATGTTCACAGTAATTTGATCATAGATATACTTAATTTTATTTTCAAGCATGATGAACATTATTTTCTTATTTTTTGTTATTGGGAAGAATATCCTACTTTCTCTCAAATTCTGCAGTTCCACTAGTCCTAAAGCCATCTAACTTATGAAAGCAGGTGGCATCCCATCCAAAGCCTTGTGTTGTTGCTGTCTGTGTCTGCATTCTCAATCCTGGGATCCACTAAGGCTTCTTGAGACAGTCTCCAGGATTCATTTAGTTGGAGACTCCTGTCTCTGGAACTGTACAGGGAGTTCCCCACAAACCTGGCTTCAGAGTGTCATAATTAGATCTGAGGAAGAAGGGCCTGACAGTTAACTGAAGGAACAAAATTATCATTTATGAACAGGAAATAAATGTTCACCAGGAAGGACTGGGTTTGCAATATAGTAGATGAATTAGGTAGACATGGAGAATTAACCCTTGTTTTTATTCCACCTCTGAATTTTTAGAGATGAAATTTATGCCTGGTTTGAAGTAGTGTAAAGAACCTTATCTGGGGAAAGGCATCAACTAAAACTTATTCATGTGTGTCAGGCCCCCTGTAATCAGTGGTCTATGTGAATTCCCAGGATCTGACTCTTCATGATCTCCTCCAGTGGACATTAGGCTGAATTCTGGGGCAGGAAGAGAAAGGAAGCTTGATTTGCATGAAAAACCTTGCTCTGGGTCTGAAGAGACATTAAAATGTCCTGAGGACAATACACTTAAAGTGACTAGTGTGAGGACACCAGGTCCTTTTGAAGATCTCCATCATGGCCTGGATCATGTTTTAACTGATTTCTTCTTTTCTGATTCAGGTCAGGGGAGGTGAACTGCATCCTTGGGGTACCTACATAAAAGCAGTGTGTCAAGGGGACTGTTTTCTTCATAACTATAACTGTCTCTCTTGTTGCTTTTAGTAGGGGATTCAGAAGCCCTCAGTCTCTGTGTCTTCAGGTGGGACAGAAATACTTATCTGTGGCCTTCACTCTGGTTTAGTCTTAGTCTCCTCAGGTCACTACCCCAGCTAGCACAAGCATTTGCCAGGACATGCTTCCTACAGACTTATCTAGAGAACAAACACCTGCCCCTCTGGATTCCATAATCTATTTTCTGGTTCAATTCTTGTTAACAAGCTGCCCTCAGCATCACAGGTGCTCAGACTAATAATGAGGCTGATTATTACCGCACTCTCAACTGGGTATTCACACAGTAATCTAAACCTCGAGGGAGGTACAACCAAAACCTTTTTGCATGCTTAGAATGTCTCATATTTTAAAAGGTAGAGAGAGAGTAAGAGGGTAAAAATGTTCAACACTTTCATGTGAAGGTGTTGCTGCATGACTTCTGTCTTACCGTGGTTCATACCATGTGCCTCACCCTGTCTCTCCCAGTGTGTATCCATTTTCAGTGTGCCTTCTCCCACACTAGGCTTCCACTATCCCTCTTTGGTTGGGACAAGGAGCAGAGAACTCTTCTCCAATAAGTAACCATCAGGAAGATTCAGAGAATAATCCCTTACCTTTAAGACTCTTCTGATTTAAAATATTAACAAATGATTGTTAGTAGTTCTCATACATTGATTTGATTATGGGTCAACTTAGTACTCAATTTTCTTTCTAGTTATAAAAGCAAAATTGCCTTTATTATTTTTTTATGATTATAACATAACACAATTTTGGTTTTATAATTACTTAATGAACTAATTTGTGTGGATTTTTGATTAATATGCAATCACACTCATCATTCATTTCTAAATTATTCCCATATTTCAACTAAGAATCCCTAACTCACTCAGAAACTGATTTGAAAATATCAACTCACTGCAAACAACAAGTATCTAATTGCAAACAGCAGCCAAAAAATGAGAGGGATTTCTGCAAAACTTCCTTTTATGCCTACTTTCCGTGGTTCATATAAGTAACTGCATACTTCAGGGTGTCATATGATTATCTAGTATCAGCAATACTAGAAACTCCCATAGAATTCTGACTTCCAAACACTCTTCTTCCATGCACTGAGTTGGCTCTCCTGATGAAGGCCACAAGTGTTCAGGACTAGAAGTTTTACCTGAAGAGGAACAGGTCCTATTCATTCAACACTGGCTGAACAGGTGAAGAAGAAATGTGTGAAAATCCAATTTGAGTTAGTTTTTTGCTTTATCAATAGAAAAAGAGTATTGAAAACTATTATGTTGATGTAATACACAACAAGAAGGAAAGAAAACATGTGTAAGAAATTTCTTGATATATGCTATTTTGTGATATTAAGTTGTTTTACTAACCTTTTGAAATCTAGGTTTAGTTTTTTTATTGAAATGAATAATATAACTGCTAAAAAGTCCTCATGAGTATGAACGGAAATTAACCCTGTAATGATGCAAAAGCACAAACCAATATCTCCAGTATATTTGCTATTCTGAAAAATATTTTTGAAACAGAGAAACTCCTGGCAAACCAGAAGGATTTTCCTCATTGTAGAGAGTACATCAGGGGAAACTGTGACATCCCCATGTAGCACTAAAATTCCTTGGTGTGCACAATGCATTCTGAAACAAACAGGACAGAGGGAGAGTATGTGTGCCCAGGGAATGCTGATTTATGGTGAGGACCTATGACTGCATAAATAGAACATCTGGGCACATGATCCTTCTGTGCCTCTAGTTGCTGGGTAAACATGAAGGGATAATAGAAAATCATAAGATAATATATTTTATTTTAGTGCCTATTCGAGATGTGATCTACATAATACTGGTATTTTAGATATACGTATTTGACCTAAATTAACTAATATAGAAGGAACTATCTACAAAAAATATAGTAATACTTGTTATATGTAAAACAAATTGCTTTTTCTTCATTTTCTTCTTCTCATTCTATGTGTGTGCTTACACATGCATATGGAAAATGTGGTATGTAAATTTACCTACCTACATTTAAATATATTCACAAACATATTGATGCTATATTTGAATTACTATTTTTTATATCTTACAGTGAATTTTTACAAATTTATATCAATCAAGGAAACAAGAATATGTTTTCCTATTTCTTCCCTTAAGATATTTTTCTCTCTGAGCCATTTTTCCCCTAGTTTGAAGGGTGTGGAAATCAGATGCAAATGTTAGATAAGATAATGAATTGGGGCTGTAGCTCAGTGGCAGTGCACTTGCCTAGCACAAGTAAGGTACTGGGTTTGATCTTCAGCACACATAAAAATAAACAAATAAAATAATGTCATTCTGTCCATCTATAACTAAACAAAATAAAAATTAAAAGATAATGGATTGGATGGAGAAGAAAAACTGAAAAATACCTGTTGGAGGACTTTCACCTTCAGACCACAGTTGTGATACCTGTGACAGGAGCAGGGAAACAATGATTGGGTAGGAAGATCATCTGAACACATGCAGGCCTGAGAGATAATCTGCAGGCTGAGTGGCTCCTGGAACCTGGTGCCCATTAGAAGGCTATTAGTTCCCAAAGAAGAACCCTGCAGTAGTTACCCCAGAAGTCCATCATTTCCTGGAACCAGCCAAGGGTAGAGGCCTGACATCAAATCTGGTTCCCCAATAGGGTCCCCTGTAAGATGTGTGATGGGTACTTCCTGGGCTGCTACAACCAGCTTTGGTGATGCATTCATCCTCAGTACAGGGGCTGTGCCTATTCCCCTCTTCCTACTCCCATACCTGGTTCTACAATGAGGTCTTTCAGGGCTTTGGAGACCTTGCTACTTGTAGAACCTGCAACTACTGAGATACCACTCTTCCCTAACCTGTATGAGGAGGAGTTTCTCAGGCCTGGAGTTTCCTTTTGGGCAATTCCATTCCTCTTTTGCCTGGCTTCTGCTGCTCCCATGCCTGGGACCACTCCTTAAATTCATTCCTTATCTCTATTTTCTGATGTATATGAACCATCTCATTAATTCTTAAAGAATAAATGAGTGAAAAAAGAAATGTGTGACCCATCTAATTCCCTAATTAGAGGTTAATTTAACTTCAGCTTTATTCCTCTTGGAGGGTGATGATTCCCTGGAGCAGGGATTGTCTTTGAAATTACTAAATAATTTCTACCTTTTCAATCCATGGTCACAATGTGACAAATGCGACAATTTGTCCTCTGACCTGTTTTTCCACCTGGTCTCACTGTGTGAATCTGAATACAGGTGTTGCTTTTTTCTCATCTTGTTCTCTAGACTTCTGGCTCTTCTCACATCATAGGTTCATTGTGCCTAGGTTTCATACCTTAGAGGCACTTGGAATTTCACCTCTTTTCTATTTCCTCTATTCTCTTCTTTCATCATACACCAACAAATACCCTCTGCCCAATATATTTGAATCAATTTTGGCTTACTATTTCCCCAGAAGAGATACTCTAATATGAGATATAATGATGGACACAGCTCTGATAAACATGTTCTGGTCAATGCAGAATTCACCTTAGGAATCTACACAGATGTTCACATGGGTAGAGTTCCATGCACTTGGACACTGGTGTGGTCCTAGAAGTAGTTTACTCTAAAACCCCAATTATTAAGAAAGCTAGTGCATCATGCCACCCTTTCTTGGTAAAGGACCCAGATACTGGGAGTACACAGGGGGTAGAGACATGTGATAGAGACACATTTCATGAGCAGCCCCAACTCTGGGAGGCCAATAGCCCTGATTAAAGTAGGGGGGTTGTGGATCTATCCATGTAAGGCCTAATAAGGGGCTGTGTCCACCAAGGCCTGAACTCCTTTCCTTTTTCTGCTCTTCTCTCAATGCACAGGTAGGTATAATCCTCAGAAGTCAAGGGTAGACCCCTAAGTTGAGTCATTACCCTCTGCTTGAATAGCCATGTCACTGACCCCTGCCTCTGCCATTTACTCTGATGGGTCTGTGCTTGCAGATTCCCTGTCTTTGTCTAAGGCAACATGGTAACTCCCATTGGATTAATACCCAAACTCCCCTGCACTCTGATCAAGTGGTAGAGAAAACATGTACTGGTACTAGCAGAACTTGTATCTGACCACTACTATTCAGAATCAGAGAAACATGTGGGTACTGAGTTCCTCAATTGAATTTGTAGATACAAAGATGTCTCAAACAATAAAGTGTATTTGTAAAACTCTAGGCTGCAGGTTGAGGACAAGGCCAATTATTACTGTCCTGTATATGACATTGGTACTTATGACATTGAAACAACTAAGTGAGTGATAAACCTAGCCTAATTCCCTCTTAACATCAGGAGCCATCTTGTTATAAAGGATCCATTTCTGTTTTTTGTAAATGTTATGAATTCTGTTTAGCATGGCCATAATTTGATGTTTAAACTGCTTGGAATGCCTGCCTATGCCTTGAACTCACCCATGCATGCTTTCCTAACTAGATAACAACCCTATCCAAAACTTTATTGGTGCTTTCGTAAATCTTGGCCTTCCCTGGCCAGATAATGACCCTCTTTGAGGCTCTAATGATCATCATAAATTCAACCTTCATAAATTCTGAGGTCGGGGCCAGCAAAATATGAACTAGTCTTTGTGTTATGCTTGTCAAAACTTTGTTATCTGTAAGTTGTCAAACCCCCTTTGTGTAATTTTCTGTGCTATAAAGTTGTATTGCTGGAGAGCTCAGTTGCTGTCTCTGGTTCCCAAGATTTTCAGGAGAGACAGCCCAGCCAGTTGAAATAATAAGCTTGCTTTAATTTGATTTTAATTGGATTCAATGGTCTTCCTTTGCATCATGGTCTAACATTTTTGGAGTTCCCAGCAAGACCAGACTGCAAGACCAGACTACAATATTAGTCTGTTAAAAACTCTGAGGCTGGAACTTCTCTCTGGGGCTCCAGGCTGAAGAGCCACTTGGAGTGAGCCTTTAGTTCTCATATTGCTGGAGTGAACTGCCACCCTAAAACAATTATCAAGCATTTGGTGGAGGAGGCCTCCATAGGTAAGTGGCACCATTATAACATCTGGAATTTGGTTTAGGGACATCTCTTGTGAAGAAAGAGAGGTGGTGGCCTAGCAAGGCATACATATACTGCTGATTGGGACAGTAACAAAATAATATTCTGTCATTTGTATTGTTTCTGTAAGGAATTCCTCTTAAAGGGCAGATAAGTGGCTGAGGAGTCATATATATGGTATTGCCCCAGAGTTTTAGCAAGATCTTGCATCACTCCTCAGTTTCAGTGCATGGTCTCTGTTTTCTTCTGTGTTCTATATGTATTTTCTGCATTTTGTTGTGTAACTTCTATGGTAAAAACTTAAAGAAATTGAACATCAAAATGGATAATAAAATAAGTAAGCCTGACACCCCTTTGAAATGGGTTTAAAGAACTTTGATAAACTTTACTCCTGTTAAGCAGGACAATGATTATCCCATCCCCAAGAATCACCTCCGAACTTTCTGTGAGGCAGAATGGCCCACATTTGGAGTTGGCTGGGAGGAGTGGGGAGGGCAACTTTTATCCCTAGGTGGCATGGCCTGTAACTAATGCCACTCTTGGCAGCCCTGGTCACCCAGATCAGATAGGATATATCCTACCCTCGGCAGAAGCAAAAACTAATCCACCCCCATAGATGAAGATTTGTATATTCTGGAATGGACAGGGAGGGCAGGCCCTGATTGTAACCAGAAAAACTCCCTGGCAGCCCTCAAACAGGAACCCTGTTTTACAGGATGCTCAGGAGGATTTCCCCGTCCCCCTTATCCTTTGGGTCCTGTTTATCTTCCTGCAGCAGGTGCAGGGATAATGGAGACTGTTCCAACAACTACACCACCACCTCCCTCGCCCTTCTCTGAGCCCCTGCTGCAATCACCCCACTCCTCCTGCCCCAGCTTCCCCAAAGAAGCCAGCCTCTGTTCTTTCCTCTCCCTGACAGGGTTGCCCTTATGAAAAACCTGACTCAATCCCTTCCCCTGGCCGATTAGCAGACTACTTTTCTATTTCTATCCTAGAGGAAGAGGTGATTCCTGCCCTTGTCCTTCCTCTCTGCCAGGTTCCAGAAGGTCATCACATATTTCTGCGAAATCAAGCAGGAAGACAGAAATCAGACCTTATGAACAGCCTGAGAAGTGAGTCTTTTCTGACATCTTACAGGACTCAGTTATTGGACTTCTTTTCTCAGTAGTTTTTGACTATGAGACACTCCTTTCCCCCAGTTGTCTTCTAGTATGAAATGATTCATGTGCCCTCTTCTTATTAAGAAGAACCCAAGAGAAAACTAAAGACTTTTCTTTTCCAGCCTCCTCTTTTACTGTACAGGTCAGGACAGTCCTCAACATCCATTTCCTCAGCTCACTCAAAACACCTTGAAATTGTATGCCATTAATGTTCTCTCATTCTCTTTGTATTCCAGGATAAAATGATCTTGTGTATTCAGGTTACACTCCCAGCCAGTGCTGACATAGTTGCCGTTCATATCTGACTCCTGGAAGACTCAGCCAAACTCAACTTTACCTGATCATTAAGCAGAGCACCTTCTACATTTTAGGGTAACACCAGCAGCCAGGGAATGTGCCTCTGTATGTGATGCATCTCCACAGTCATGAAAGCAAGAACAAGGAAGAAAGAATCTCTGATTGCTTTCAAGACTCCAACTTGAATGCTACTTAGTCTTCTCCAACAACTACTCTGAGCAAGAAGATGAATATATCTGTGGTATAATTTTAAGATTGTTTAACCATATGGGAAAAGTTCAGAAACCAGATAAATGAAGAAGGGGTCAAAAACTGTTTTATCTCGCTTGTTACCACAATTGTCACAGGGTTCTTAAGTGTCTTGTTGTCCTGAACTCTCAACACTGCTGAATGCTTCTTTTTTGTTTCTCAAGAGTAGAGCTATAGGTAAAAGGATTTCTGTCATGAAATTCTTGAGAAGTAAGGAGCCAGACTGGGATTGTACATAATGTATTGTTCCATGGAAATGATGGATATATGAAAAACCAGTTCTATATAAATACAGTGTTGTACCTGGGGAGGTAAAAAATAGCCTCCTTTCCACACTGGAAAAATATGGCTTAGGCTATCATTCTTAACTTACTTATTCAAATTTATTTTAATGCCCACCCTTGGATGATAAATTCCTTTAATTTATGAACTAAAGATATGAAAATTTTAGGAAATTGATAGAGAGAGCACAAGGTAAAAAATAAATAAATAAGGTGTGTGGAGAGAGTGAGAGAGTGAACAAGCACAGTGACAATAAAAGCTCTTACAACTTTTGGCTTTGTCTGAAGTCATGGGTGCTCAGCACCTGAGATTTGTCAGAGCAACATGGAGGTAGGACTGACCACATGAGAGAGAAGATGGTAGTCAATAGACACATCAATAACCATGACAGATTGAGAAAAAAAGGCACTAAAGCTATCTTGAATACCCTTGTGTTTTCAAATAGACATTTTCCAGACAGAGAGGCCACCCTGTGCACTCTCTTGGCCTTTCCTCTCCTCTCATGTCCAATGCATCAATCACTTCCTGGGCTTTCCCTCCTCAACTGACACTTGGCCAAATGAACATGTTCAGCTCTGAGAGAAGCTCAGGACATTTTTAAAATGACTTCATTTTTTTCTTTTTTTAATTTGTTTTAATTAGTTACAAATTACAGTACAATGACCTTGACATATCATACATTTGAATCAGATGGGATATAATTTCTCATTTTTCTGAGTGTACAGGTTGCAGAATCACATTGGTCATGCAGTCACATATATACATACAGTAATAATACTGTCTGTTTCATTCTGCTATCCTTCCTATCCGCCCAACCCCACCTATCTATCCCATCACTTCTCTTTACCTAATCTAAGATAGCACTATTAATTTTTTCCTCACATCTTCATATATGTATTTTGTATAATGATGAGGTCTCCTTCCACAATCCATGCATTTCCTCTTCTCCCTCTCACCCCTCTTCCCTATGTAGAGGTAATCTTCTTCCCATAGTCTTCCTCCCTACTCCATTTTTGTCACTCCTCTTATATCAGAGAAGACATTTGGCCTTTGTTCTTTGGGATTGACTAACTTAACATAATCTGCTCTAATGCCATCCATTTACCTGCAAATGCCATCATCTTATTGTTTTTTTAATGCTGAGTAATATTCTATTGTGTATATATGCCATATTTTTTATCCATTCATCCGTGGATGGGTGGATGGGCATCTAGGTTGACTCCACAGTCTAGCTATTGTGAATTGCACTGCTATAAATATTGATGTGGCTGTGTCCCTGTAGTTTGCTGTTTTTAGGTCCTTTGGGTATATTCTGAGAAGAGGAATAGCTGGATCAAATGGTGGTTCCACTCCCAGATTTCCAAGGAATCTCCATACTGCTTTCCAAATTGGCTGCACCAATTTGCAGTCCCATCAACAGTGTATGAGTGTACCTTTTCCCCCTGCATCCTCCCCAGCACTTGTTGTCATTTGTCTTCATCATGGTTGCCATTCTTACTGGAGTGAGATGGTATCTTAGTTTTAATTTACATTTCTCTGCTTGCTAGAGATGGTGAACATTTTTTTCGTAGATTTGTTGATTGATTGTATATCCTCTTCTGAGAAGTGTCTGTTCAGGTCCTTGGCCCATTTGTTGATTGGGTTATTTGGTTTTTTGGTGTTTAGCTTTTTGAGTTCTTTGTATACCCTAGAGATTAGAATTCTATCTGATGTGTGAGGGGTAAAAATTTGTTCCCAGGATATAGGCTCCCTATCCATCTCACAGATTATTTAGCTTTCTGAGAAAAAAACTTTTTAGTTTGAATTTATCCCATTTGTTGATTCTTGATATTAATTCTTGTGGTATAGGTGTCTTATTATGGAAATTGGGGCCTAGCCCCACGTGATGGAGATTAGGGCCTAATTTTTCATCTATTAGACTCAGAGTCTCTGGTTTAATTCCTGGATACTTGATCCATTTTGAGTTAAATTTGTGCGAGGGGAGAGATAGGGATTCAATTTTATTTTGTTGCATATGGATTTCCAGTTTACCCAGCACCATTTATTGAACATGCTATCTTTCATTCAGTGCATGCTTTTAGCATCTTTGTCTAATATAAGGTAGTTGTAGTTTTGTGGGTTAGTCTCTGTATCCTCTCTTCTGTACCATTGGTCTACCAGCCTGTTTTGGTGCCAGTACTATGCTGTTTTTGTCAATATTACTCTCTAGTATAGTTTAACATCTGGTATAGCAATATCCCCTGTTTCACTCTTCCTGCTTAGAATTGCTTTAGCTATTCTGGGTCTCTTATTTTTCCAGATGAATTTCATAATTGCTTTTTCTATTTCTGTGAAGATTGCCATTGGAATTTTTATCAGAATTGCTTTGAATCTTTGTAGTGCTTTTGGTAATATGGTCATTTTAATAATATTAATTCTGCCTATTCATGAGCAAGGTAGATCTTTCCATCTTCTATGGTCTTCTTATATTTCTCTCTTTAGGATTCTATAGTTTTCATTGTATAGATCTTTCACCTCCTTTGTAAGTTTATTCCCAAGTATGTATGTATGTATGTATGTATGTATTTATTTTTGAGGATATTGTGAATGGGGTAGTTTTCCTCATTTCCTTTTCAGAGGATTTGTCACTGATATAAAGTGAGAAATTTAATTTATGGGTGTTGATTTTATATCCTTCAACTTTGCTGAATACATTTACTAGTTCTAGAAGTTTCTTGGTAGAGTTTTTGGGGTCTTCTAGGTATAGAATCATATCATCAGGAAATAGTGCTAGTTTATGTTCTTCTTTTCCTATAGTTATTCCTTTAAATTATTTCATCTGTTTAATTGCTCTAGCCAGTGCTTCAAGGACTATGTTGAATAGAAATGGTGAGAGAGGGCACCCCATCTAGTTCCAGATTTTAAAGGGAATGCCTTCAGTTTTTCTCTGTTTATAATGATGCTTGTCTGAGGCTTAGCATAGATAGCTTTTACAATATTGAGGTAAGTTCCTTTTATCCCTTGTTTCTACATGAATATTTCCAAAGGTCATTTTTCACCTCCTTTCTAAATTTAAATTAAAAATCCATCTGGCCAAAAATGAAATGTTAAGGCATTCTTCTTTTAAAGTATTATTTTCTAGGCTCTATCTTTTGAGGAAGCACCAGTGAATTTTTGCTTATACACAGATTGTCAGTAGTTTTAATATAAAGTACAATTACAATGATATGTGACAGTGGATAAGTCAAAAGATAGCTCCTAATAAATTTTAACCAGGAAAAATTAACTCATTTTGATTTACAATGTTGTAAAATCCTGAATATACATTGTTTACTGATAAAGGATTCTCACAAATTGGAAATATTTAAAAGCTTCAATGTCTGTCTCATTTCATATCATTTTGTTTATGAGAAGCTGAGTAGACATTACTCAAATGAGACAAAGTCCCACTCCTCAGAGAGCCTTGATATTTTAAAAGAATACCCTCACTCAGCTTTTACTTTGGATAATAAAATCAGCAAAACAGAACCTGAAGATTGAAGATAACTGTGGTTCTCCTACTGTTCTCTGGAAATGGCATCAGATTTATGGATAATGCTTCATCATAGAAATAAGCTTTAGTAACCCATGTTGCCTCATTCAACTCAAACAGATTTCATAGCTAAAGCACAAGATCTTTTACAACAGTCTGTGGAAACTGGGAAAATAAAAACAAGAGTAACAAATGAGCAAAAATCAAGGTAGAGTTGCAATTCTATCAGAAATATTGATCCATTCACACTGCTGTATGCCATTTTATGTGGAAAGGCTTATAAGTTAACATTGTAAGCATTCATTATTTTAGAATGTACCATGTATATGTGTAATTTACAAAGTAAAATCTAGATGTTGAGACCTGTTTGGTCTAATAGATGTGGATACAGTTTATTTTACTTGAAATTTTATTGTCTACTTTAAGTGTATTTAGTGTAAATATTATTAATAGGGTTTAGAATATTTGCAGTCATAAGAAGAAAGATTAAGCAATATAGGTATTTACAAGTTTGCAATGATTATAAAAAAATAAAAGCAAGTTCTCAATTTAAGCCAAGGAAAATATTGGGTATGAATATTTTGTTTATCGGAAAATGTATAGCATTTATTCAGTAATCTTCTTGCTGTTTTAATAAGTTCACATTTATACAATTAATTTGAGAAATTAAAAAGATGAGCAATAGAGTAGAAAATCTTTCTTACATATTTAACACAGATTGGATTACATAATTGCTATTTAAGGCATAACAAGTATAGGAAGCTATTCCTTGGACAGAACTTGAAAGAAGTGGATGAATGTGTAAAATCATTGATTTAAATATTGATATTTCAGAATGTGTTAAATAGATTAAGATGTAGTACATTAACCCTAAATGTGATAAAGGTGGTGACTTAACAAAGGCTGTGACAGACTGTTAGATTTTACATTCAGAAACTCTTCTTCATGTATAGGAGTCAGACTAGTTGGCCCTAACTAGGTAATGTCTTCGCAACCAGGTATCACAAGTGTAAAGCCACTGAGCCATATTTTAGGCATATTTCTATGGAAGTTCAGCTGACAGCTGTATTGTTTATTTTACAATTCCTTTTTTGTACACTTTTCAGATTTTTGAATGTGGTTTTTTTTGTAAAATTTATTTTAACTTGAAAGTATATTTTTTAATTTCCTTAATTTAATTAGTATACTGTGTGCTCATACACATTATTAAATGTTAATAATTTATTGGCATACATGTAAAAATTTCAGATTTGAATCCATAGTGGGTATTAAGAAAAGGAGAATCCAACATTTGCCAATATCCATGTTTTATGCAGATTGATGAGAGGATATTTTACAGATTACATATTTCTTACAGATTCATCTAAACCCAGATATTACTGAGAAGAGTATATGGACATGGAGTATATGTCTTTCTATTTTTAGTTATGCTTTAAATCATTACTGTGTCACAAGTATTGTCATAATCTGTTATACTAAAATTTGTCAGCTAAAAATTAAAAGAAATGTCTGTAGAGTAGACTCTGATCACTGTCACATATATAATTGCTTTTTTTTTCATTTTGATTTGTAGAGGAGCATTATGGTAGAATACACCCAGTAAAAAATTTTATATCATTAAAAAGCTTTTTCCATTTTAAAGGTTTTAAATGTACAATAGTATTTTGCCCACTGAAGAAACTTTTTATAGACCTTGCAACTTTGTTGTTAGCTTGAGGTTGATTATTATGATTGTGTTGTTCACAGTGTGTAGAACTAGTATGAGTACAATTTAAATGAAATGTTGAGTTTTTAATATTAGCCATAGCACAGGTTTGTATCTCAGTAGTTTCAAGAAACATTTCTTGTATTCTAATCTATTTTGAGAAATTTTATGGGTTTTTAAGTTGTGTCTCACAGTTCAAGTTTACAGGTTTTAATAAAAAACAGTTTTTAATTATGCAATAATCTTTTAGCTAGTATTTATCCATATCCCATGAACTCATAAACTGCATCTTTAAATTCATAAGTAAGGTTTCTTAATCATACTTTTCTGCTTTTTCAATCTTAGTTTTGAGGAAGCACAAAAATTTCAGTAGAAAACAGTATCTATATTGTAAACACTAATATATTCAAACTTGCTGTACATTAAAAAATGCTATGACAAGATTATGTTAAATCTCTTATTTTGTGGAAAAACCTGGAGCATCTACACATTCCACAGAACATCACATGAATACATTATGTTGTTAAAATTTTAATGCTTGAAGAAAATAAATTAGCAGAATTGAAGATATTTCAGAATTATTAGTAATACACACAAATCCAGATGATGGAAGACAGGGTTTCCTATGAAGTGTTAGAGGCCCATAATATCAGTGACCTCAAAATCCCTTAGTCCATAGCTTATATGGAAATCCCTTTCAATGTAAATGAAAACTTATTTCATCTCACAATTTTTATTTCCAAAAAGAAATCACTGCACTGCGATAGGTCCATTTTGGTCCTGGAAGTACATTTCTTTAGTTGGAAGAACTGCTTTTACCCTTTCTCAAGGTAACCAAAAAAAAAAAAAAAAAAAACAAACAAACAAAACAGGTTTTAGAGTTCCAGAGCAAATACTCTGCATGCTCTGTATGGCAGAAGCATTCTTGTAAATCACTAATTGTCAAATACTGGTGTAGCGGGAGTGACTGACCAGGAAAAGGCAAAGATAAACATCATTTGCAGTATTTGGAAAACTGTAGTAGGATAATCACAACATAGCTCCCTAGGGTTCTGGAGCAACAGGGAAGTAGACTCCATTCAAATGTAAATTCTAGAGTGATACTGGGTCCTGCTACACACTAACCATCTGATCCAGTTATAATGAAAAGACCAGGAATCTAGGTATGCACTTTATTAAGTGTGCATTCTAGATACTCTCAAGTGAGACCATAGAAAAGTCCAATATCCCAGTTATATCAGCAAAATAAGACACTAAAAATAAAATCTATAAAGAATAGAGTTAACTCCCACTAAAAATATCAAAATCATATGAAGTACTATGCTAAGACAATTTTTACTCAGTAATGCAATCACTTTCTTTCCTTCTTCTGTTCACCCAAACTGTGTACTATAAAAATTCCAAGCCACAGAATAAAAACCCTGGCCTGTATATGCGTAGTTCATTTTATGTTCATAGATTCTGCATGACACTGTTATATGTCCCGGGAACCCCCCACAAATTTTTGAAAATTTTGAATAAATGCCTAAAATTTTCAACTAACATTAGGAAAATTATTTGAGAAGGTAATAACTGTGAAATGGTGCCATAGTTTGGCTGGGCACAAAATAACCGAGCTGCTCGGAGGCACTTGTAGGTTCAAACAGGAACTTCTTTATTGCCCGAACTCTCATGGCACTCCACGTGTACTCCCCGGAACTCTCTCCACTCTCAACCGGGCTCCCTGAGAACTCAATGGGAACTCAACGGGAACTCTGTGAGAACTCAAAAGTTGAACTCAAAAGTAGTGGTGCAGAGCCGCCCTATTGCCAGAAAGCAGGGGTCCATATACAACTGAATATGTAGCCTGTTGCAATCCAGCATCATCCAGTCACAGCAATTATACACAGCTTAACTCAATTATCATCATCTCAATGGCTCCCTGGCATCACCTCTCAACCACTCCCTCTGGCAAAATGCCAGGCGCCACCCTGACTCCGCTGTGGCTCTCAACAAAATAGAATTGAGGAAAAAAAAAAAAAACATTTTAAACAATTGAAAAGATTGTGTCCTCATTTATCATTGACTCAAAGTAGAATTTATGAAATCGCTGCACTTCTCAAGGAGGGTTCTCATGGTTTAGGTCCCAGTTCTCACTTGCAGCATTCCCAGAGTACAAGCTGTTATTCTCAGGGGTCCTGTGAAAATTCTAAAGAAAACAAGGATGCTCCCATTTTTTTTTTAATCAAGAGCAATTGAGCCTTCACCTAGTGATTGAACCTTAAGAAAGAAGTAGGATTACTGCAGGAATATGCTGCCCACATTCTCTTTGAATAATGCACTTTTATCACTTCCCCTTGGAAGACACAATAAAAAATTCCAAGCAGTAGTCACTGAAAGTTTAGGTAAAGTGTTGTGCTAAGGCTGAGTCTCAAACCTGGGGAAAGAGATTTAGAATCTTAGCATGTGGAAGAAGATGCAATATGCAATTGGAATAATAAATATGCTTTATTCAGAGGTGGCAGCAATCTTTAGCTAATTCCAGCTCCAGCTTCAGACCCCAGCCATTTGTTTTTACCCTTGAGCCTTTGTCATTGGGCTTTTTTTTTTTATATACAGTCTAGACAAAGAATGCACACAGCCAACAGTTCACATTAGTGGGTACATGCCCACAAGCAAATGCTATGACCTTGAGGACATAAACTGAATCATGGTGTTCATTATCTAGATGACAAAGTGGAAAACTTAGCCTTCTGGAAGCCTCAGAAGAGAGCCTAACCATAGCCATTTTGAGACTGCTTTAGAATTCACCCCTGTCGGATTCCTCACCATACAAGTCATCTCTCCAAAGTCTTCCTTAATGATCCCTTAGTGAGGATGGTAGAGCCATATATCCATAGGCTACAATAACAATATAAGCTGCAACAACATATAATCAAAAAACAAGTTCTATTACCTAGGGTTTCTAAAAACCATTAAAAGTTTTATTCCATATTGAGGTAGCAATAAAATTCTTTCCCAGTCATGTCCATTTGCTCAGGGACATAATCTAGATTCAGCAGGGTAGTCTGGTAGTAGAAATCACAGGCACTATAATGCATACTCACAAGGCAGAGGTGTTTGCTATTCTGGGTTTGTTGTGTGTCAATTCATAATGTATTTCCAAAAACAGACCTACAGACCAAAGGGCTATGCAATTACAGGCTTTAGTGCAGGTAATTCACATCCATCCAGGACAATGCATGCATTCTAGGTTTGAATCCCAGGAAAGCACAGTGGCTGTGTGAGGTGGCTTCCCTGTGCAGTGTCACTATGTTTGTACAGCTTGGTCTTGAACTTCAGCAGGCTCAGTGTTCACCAGCATTGGGAAACTTATTCTCAACCAATGGCAAATAACAAAAATGCCCTTTAAAATCTGAGTTTCTTCTGCAAGATGCAGCCAAGTCACATGTACCCAGAAGAGTTATTGATAGTCACCCATGGTGTCACAATGAGATCACACTCTAAATCTTTTCCCCATTGGGCTAACAGGGATGTCAAACAAAAATTTGGGGGTCTTTATTGTCCAGAGCCATGTTCAAACCACAATTTTCCTCCAATTCAATCCAATGGGAGCATTTAAAAATCACATTTCCTTGCCTCTCCAAAGCAGGCTGAAGCACAACATCTCTTGTATTCACCAGGATCTGTATTGATGACACTGTGCCATGTGGAAAAGCCTGAACAGGAAGAGAAAAGTCTGTTTCTCTCATTGGAAAAATGCTCATTTGGGGCTCTCACCTCCCCAGAGTTTCTATAAACACCCACTCATTGAAGGTGGATTGACTACATACTTCAGTCTTTGCTTAAGCTGGCCATTATATCTTTCTATCATGCCTGCAAGTATATCTGTGCACATTTCTACACATCTAGCCCTGCAAAATGAGTACCTTGATCACATTCTATTGTAATGATTTGGCCATACAAGGCTTTCAAAACTATTAGGACACAATTTGTCATACATTGATTCACTTGACCACTGACAAAAAAAAGTGTAGCTGTATCTACTGCTGTCAAGGCAAAATGGCCCTCTCTTACCTCAGTAAAGGGCAATGCAGTCAGTCATCCTGACATTATGTCAAATGGACATGGTGTCAAAGGGACACATCCATGCAGTATTTGACCATCTGTGGCTCCAAGGGGTAGGTATTGTGGATATTCCTGAGCACAAACCATTTGTGTCTGGCAGGTCCTTACTGGAGAATCCCACTTAAAAGGCAAACACCATTATTTAGATGCATTCTGTACAGTTTTCTCACCTCTATAATGTAAGCAGTGATGTGATCAAGCCATCATGTAGGTTGAAGGTACCCATATTAAACAATGAACCCTACTCAAGGAATTTTCTTCTTCATTCCCTGAGCTAGTCAGAGAAGCATGGCCAGTAATATGCCCTTTAGTCACCTGTTTCTGGTGGCTTATCTCCCAGAGTTCTCACCACAGATCTTGCCTCTAGTACATAGCACAACATTCACTACATATCAATATGTGGGATGCTTCAGCTCAGTTTACTGGCTATGCTGAGTTGTACATATATCAAAACAAATACACTGTCTCTGGCTCCAAAGACATTGCCATCCACAAAGGAAATTGTCCATGGCTGGAGTTATCAGTGTACTTTAAACTGGAAAGTATAGGTATTTTACCTCCAATGTCTGAGCTTGTTTCTAGTTCACTTACATAAATAATAAGCCCTAGCACCTCCAAAGGTCTCGCCTCTGCCTGCTCCTAATACACTCGGGTTTCTTGGCCCTTGCAATTATCTAGCACACCTGGGATTCCTTTTGGCCCCGTCAACTCTTAGGACATCTAAGGTGCAATTTTGTACAGAAGTAATAACATGTACTACATGGGGTGTCTTGCCTCTTTTGGCTCCTGGCACCCTTAAATCTCACATTCATAACAACAAAGTGTTCAGAGGCTCTCTTGGCCTCTGGTCAAATTATTTTCCCAAATCCATCAACTCTGCTTGACCAGTGGAACACAGTTAACTTTTTCCACTGGGCTGCACTGCTGATGGCAGCCACTCATAGCCATTGGCTTCTAGTGGCTGGGCTTGCAGATGTTAATCTTCCTCCTTGTTCTCCTTGGAATCCATCAGCACCATGGGGGATGAATTTTCAAGGTACAGAAACTCTACTCTAGTGACAGTACTCTGGATTACAAGTCTTCTCTCTTATCTTGCAACTCCCTCCTCTTGTCGGTCGCTAGTAGAATGGCATCAGTTTTAGCATTCAATGCTATAAGCACCTTCTAGCTCACAGCCACAGGAGCTTCATGAGCAGCTTCTAAGGCTGTTTATCCATATCATCTGCACTGCCACTGATGTTTACATCCTAAGCCAAAGGTTGGTATCTTGGCTCTACTCCTCAGGGTCAGCTGCTCAGTTCACATTTTGCTCAGCCAAGTCCATGTTCACTACAGGGCAACCAGAAGTCTTCACTATGCTCACAAGGAACTCATCCACCATATTACAACTGTAGACAAGTGTCCATGCTATTAGAACCTTGGCACCAGGTGATACATGCTACTGGATGGCCACAGACTCATCCTGTCTGCTGAGATCAATATATCTCTTCTCTAGAAAACCCTGCCAACTCTGCTAATTGTCAAGGTAAGACTGAGACTCAGACCCTTTGAAACCTGGAAGTTGAAAGAAGATGCAAGACACTGTTGGGATAGAACATATATTTTATTCAGAGGTGGAAGCAACATTTTTCTAGTCCTTAGCTCATCTTTAGCCCCACCTAGTTCATTAGCCCTCTAGTAAAATGTTCAGCATAATCACTGCCCATAATTTAAACATTCTTTCCTTGATTGTGACAACAAAATAGGCCTAAAGATTATCAGATATTCCCTTCCAGGAGTCAAAAGCAGTATTGGTTGAGAACACTCAGTTAAGAGCTGTCCTCAGCTAAGGAAACTGGCTTCTTTCAATCTTCTACATGCTTTTTAATCTGGTCATATTGGTTGAATTTTATATCTCTGATCTTTTGGTCCCCATCTGTGGAGCAAAAACAATAGCAGAGAATTCAAACAAAGATTTTGATAATTGAATTATATTCTAAGTAATATGAGATTGGAAACTGTGCTAATTTTATAGAATTCCCAAGCAGTGCACATATTATACAATTGGCCCCTTACCCTGTTTTTTCTCCTTTAAGTCTCTTTCTATCTCACACGGATGGTGTCTTTACTCAGTATGGATGTGGATGTACAAGGAAACTGAAACAGAAAGAGAACAAAATTTGAGCCACAAAAACTCTACCCTCAGATAATTATAGGAGTCAGGTATTACAATGCAATTCCTGAGATGGAACTACAGGAGACAGAACTCTTGAGAGAATTTACTGTGGTTGAGGTCCATTATATCTTATATCTATGTCTTTATACTTATAGATAGGCCATTGATGGTTCACAGAAAGTGGCCATCATGAGACACTGATGACTGCCATGTTCCCTTGGTCTACAGACATCAGGTCATTTGTAGTCTAATTTCATAATTATATATCATTGTGCCCCCATTTCTAAGGATTTGCATGAGGTCAGTTATATCATTGATGCCTACTGTCTGAAACCCTGGTGGCAATATCTGTCCTAGAATCACCAGTGTGAGTTATTATGCTGCTGTAAGGAAACACAATCCCTCAGTGAGAAAAGACAAAACCCATCATGGTTGATAGTACTTTGCTCCCAGTGTTCTGAGGCTAATCCTGGCATTTGAAATCTGGAAACATGGCTGTACTGAGCAGCCTGGAGCCATTGTGTGATTGTTATTGCTTCTCAGAGGAGGACAGCAAGGTTCTTACATGTGGATACAGATCATCCATTTTCTACTACCCAGCTCATGTCTCCCCTCTCACTAAGGGTGACAATATCACCTTAAAGACACTACCGACTTTAGCACTGGGGACCTTGGTGGGTTCTAAGATTTGTAAACAAGTCCCCAGTATACCTCATTTCAGTGCTTGAGAAAAAACAAAACAAACAAAACCTGATTATCTCTACAGGAAGACGCGCGTACAGGAGAGAATCTTAATAGGAAAAGTGTCCTTAAGCAAGGAGGAGGTTTTGGTTTGTTCACAGCAGCTGAAATGATGATGATGATTATAGAGACTGAGATCCTAGGACATTGAGTGGTCACATGCAGGCAGCAGAATTCAGAATTGGTCCTTGTAGTGTCCTGTTCACCTCTGATGCCCTTTCATGATCCTTTTGTCCTCTAATATCATCCAAGGGAACTATTGACTGTTCACTAAAATATCAGTGATTAGAAAAAAATGCAATAATTTTGTTACTACTTGATGAAAAAAAAAACTAAATTTTTTTAAATTTTAAAGTAAAATAAAAAGCAAAATACATATTTTACTGGATATCTACTTAACATAGACCACACTGGTACACTTGAAGGACTAGGAGCAAATTATTACAATTTTTCCTGTGATTTCCTTTCTTTCTTTTTTCCCTAACCTGTATGAGGTGGTTATTCTCAGGCCTCAAGTATCCTTTTGGGCAATTCCATCACTCTTGTGCCTGGCTTCTGCTGCTCCCATCACCTGGTACCACTTCTTGAATTCATTTCATATCTCTATTTACTGATGTATATGAAGCATTTCATTAATTCTTAAAAATAAATGAATAAAAAAAGAAATGAGTGGCTCACCTAATTCCCTAATTAGAGGTTAACTTACTTTCAGCATTATTCCTCTAGGATGGGAATGATTCCCTGCAGATTATCCCTGAAACTACTAAATAATTTCCACCTTTTCATACCATGGCCAGAATGTGACAAATGTACAATAAATTGTCCTCTGACCTGATCTCCCACCTTTTCTCACGGTGTGAATCTGAACACAGGGGTTGCTTTTCTCTCTTCTTGTTCTCTAGACTAACTGCTCCTGTCCTATTCGAGGTTTATTGTGGCAAGGTTTTATACGTATTAGGCACTTGGAATTTCTCCTCTTTTCTATTTCCTTTGTTCTCATTTTTCACTGTACAGCAACAAATACCCTCTGCTCAATATCTTTGTACCAATTTTGCTTTAATATTTCCCCAGAGGAGATGTTATAAGATGAGATATAATGATGAACACGGTTCTGTTTAAACACGTTCTGGTCAATGCAGAATTCACCTTAGGAATCTACACACATGTACACCTGGGTAGAGTCCCATGCACATGGATATTGGTGTGGTCCTAGAGTGGTTTCCTCTTAAGCCCCAATTATTAAGTGAGGTAGTTTATCATGCCACCCTCGCTAAAGGACCCAGACACTGGGAGTACACATGGGGTAGAGACAGGTGGTAGAGACACATTTCATGAGCCACCCGAACTCTGGGAGGCCAATAAAACTGGGTAAGTGAGATGGGCAGTGAATCTCCCCATGTGAGACCCAATAAGTGGCTGTGTCCACCATGGCCTGGACTCCTTTTCTCCTTCTGCACTTCTCTCAATGCGCAGGTAGGTACAAGCCTCAGAATTCTAGGGTAGACCCCTAACCTGTCATTACCCTCTTCCTTGAACAGTCAAGTCAATGACCCCTGCCTCTGCCCTTCACTGTGATGGGTCCATGCTTGCAGATTCCCTATCTTTGCCTAAGCCAAGATGGTCACTTCCCTTCTCTGAATTCCTGAATCAACACCCAGGCTCCTTTGCACTCTGAACAGGTGGTAGAGGAAACATGTACTGGGACTAGCAGAACTTGTATCTGAGAACTAATATTCAGAATCAGAGAAACACATGTTTCCTGATTTCCTCAACTGAATTTCTAGATACAAAGATGTCTCAACCAATAAATTGTATTTGTAAAACTCTAGGCTGCAGTTTAAGGAAAAGGCCAATTATTACTGTCCTGTATATGAAATTAATACTATGGCAGTGAAACAACCAAGTGAGCAATTGGAACAAAATCCTCATCTGTAGAGGTTCCAGGTTTATTTTACTTTAATGTGATAGTTAAGAAATTAACTGCTTATAAAATAAAACATCAGATTCTAGTTTACATTAGTGGCACACCATATTTTCTTCCCATTACACAATACTCATAGAAAGTGTATAAAACAAAACCAAAAAAAATTACAAAAATTTATATTAAATCTAAACTTAATAACATTGTAAAATATCATCAGCAAAGAGATATGGTACAGAAGTTGAAACCCATCAAGAGGATAACCCATAATATCCATATAATTTAATATATAACAACATTTTATTTCAATTATAAATTATGCAAAATTATGTATGGATTCTGACCATGGAAATATACAGGCAAGCATTCCTCTGGTGAGAAAACTCCTGAGGGACAACAGGTACTGTGTTCCCTATCCTTAGAATGCCCTGTAGTTTCTTCTAGGAACTAGTATGATAACTAATACAAGTGCAATGTCTAGTTACTGTGGCAATGTCTTGAATAAGGAGGCTCTGTGCTAGATTCTTATCAGCCTAGACTTTGATCTCAGGTACATAGCTCCTGGGAATCAAAGAAGTTACTTGCTAGATAAATACAATGTTTCACCAAACCCCATCACTACTGGATCTGCCTACCTAACAGTAGCTGCAGACAATGGACTTTCTTTAGGGCTGCACAAAGCTCTTAACATTGCAGATTGTAACTGTAGAAAGTAACTGCAGAATAAGCAGCCTTGCTGATACCAAAAACAGTTTAATATACTTATGGCACTATTGACTTAATGTAACTTATTGGTGTAAATAAATGTGGTAACTTGGATGAGCAGCCATCTTTCCTGCCTCTGCCTCTTGTTTCTGTATCTCCTTTTATTTTTCTTACATAATTATATATATGTATATGTAATAAATTTCATTATTGTTCAGTGTCTACCCATCAGGCACAGAAATTGTCCTTGCAAATTAGACCTAAATTGTGTAAATGCATTTTCCTTAAAACAGTATCATTGAGTTGAACATGTAAACATCCAAGATATCTCTGCTGATTGATATAAGGGATTTTTTTAATTTCATCTCTTTATTTGCTTGTTTTTAAAAAAAGCTACAAAATCATAGACTCATGTAAATTAACCATGTGAATAATAGAATTCAGATGTTCTTCTCCAAGTGGAAGCAGTAAGAATGATATTTTAAAAATAAGTTTTCTTGCCCATGTGAAATATTTTCCAAACTTAATTTCAAATTTTAATATTTCAAAGCCTTAGAACTTAAGAATAAAATTAGTTTATATTACTTTTATCATAATGTCAAATCTTGTTGAAAGAACTGTGTGCATTTAAAATCCTCCATCTTTTTAGTCTTATATCTACAATTGAGTTTAAATTAATAAAGAAAATTAATATAATTTTAGGCTAATAACCTTATTTAAGTGGTTTATTCTTCCTATGAATAACAAGTGTATACCTATGTCTACGCAGTAATCCACAGATTAAATTTAGTGAATGGGCGAGCTTATTCTAGCAGAGCATAAATCATCATTCATTTTGATTTCAACTTCACCTTCAAGCACCTGGATTAACAGTGAATAAACAGTTTCAATATATGTTTCTTTCCACAAAATTGTGTTTGGGAATATTAAACCATCCCACAAAGGTATAGCTCATTTCATTGCTACTTGAATATATTCATTCTGATAATTGATGAGATTTAGTGTAATTTCATGTGCTTCTTTTCTTATTTGTTGTTTTTAGATGTCTATGACAGCATATATCTTTATCTCTCTCTCTCTCTCTCTCTCTCTCTATATATATATATATATATATATATACACACACACACACACACACACACACACACACACACACACACATGAGGTGAGACCTATTATAATTTTGATTCTATTTTTGTTATTGAACATGATACAGAGTTACACTGGGCATTTATTCCTATATGAATAAATCAGAAGAAGAAAGAAAATATTTGTCTAATTTAATCTACTTTGTTTTCCTTTCTCATTCCACCTCCCTTCCCTTTATTCCTCTTTGTCTATAAAATGAACTTCAATTCTTCTCCCTACTTTCACTTGGGCTTATCCACATATCACAGAGAACATTTGGCCTTTGTTTTTTTTGGGGGGGACTGGCTTGTATCACTTAGCATGATAGTCTCCAGTTGCATCCATCTACTAGAGAATGCCATAATTTCATATCTCTTTATGGTTGTGTAATATTCCATTTTGTATTTATATCATATTTTCTTTTGATTCATCTGTTGAAAGGCACTTGAGTTGGTTTCATAGCTTGAGTATTGTGAATTGAGCTGCTATAACCATTGATGTGTCTGAGTCACTGTAGTATTCTGATTTTAAGTCCTTTGGGTATATGCTGAGGAGTGGAAAGACTGGGTCAAATTATGGTTTCATTCCAAGATTTCTAAGGAATCTTTATACTGCTTTTTAGAGTGATTGGACTTGTTTGCTGTTGCATCATAATGTGCTTATTTTCTAACTGCAATTTTCTTTTGGAAACTTTGGTCATTTTATATAATTAGTTTAATGTTTCTTGGTGTAAAGAGTTCAAATGTTCTGGATTCATATCTAAAGATAAAATTATGGATGATAATAAAAAAATCTTTATATGCTGGTAGATATGGGTACACTCATGAAGAAGAGGAGAATTAAACTATCTGATATGCAATGGAGTATAAAGATATTTTTGTCTTGTTCTTTTTTAACTGAAGGGAAAGTGAAGCTTGTCCTGTGGAAAGGAAAAATCTGCAGGACATTAACATTCATTGCAGTTGAGAGTACCATGTGAAGGTGAAAAAATATATTTTAATAAAAACTACAAAAAATCTCAAGGTAACCTATAATTGTCTGTTTCTTACAGAGCAACAAAAGAAGGAGGAAGGAGGAAATGATAATTATTATTTAATATTAAAATTTCACAAATTTAAATAATGTGACAATGTTTATATTCTATGAACATTTCATTTTAATGTAATTTATTTTAAAATGTTATATTTTTAATCTTTATACTATCACTTTCATAAATATGAAAAATATTAGATTTCTTAATGTTCATAATTTCTCTTCTCAGTGAAATAAACATAGCTGCTTGATTTTTACTTCAGTCTATTTTAAATTGTGCTGGAATTGAAGAGTACCAACCTACCATGAAGTGAGTTACATTTTTAAATATGAAAGTTTCTAGGCCACAGAATGGCACATGCCACCTATCTTGCGATCTGGAACAATCAAAATAATGAAAAAATATTCAATTTCTCTAGCAGTTAGAGAAATTCAAATTAAGACTGCACTGAGATTCCATCTCACTCCAGTCACCATGGCTATTCTCAAGAATATAAGGAACAATAAATTTGATAAAGGTACACACATACATTGCTGGTAGAAATGCAAAAGGGTACAACCACCCTGGAAAGCTATACGGAGATTCTTCAGAAAGCTTGCAATGGAACCACCATTTGACTTGGCTATTCCACTCCTAAGTTTATACAAAAAAGACATGAAATGAGCACACTATACTGAGACAGTCACATCGATGTTTACAGTAGCTTAATTCACAATATCTAAACTATGGGAAATGTTTAGGTGCCCTTAAATACATAAATTTATAAAGAAAATGTGATATATGTAAACAATG
Organism: Ictidomys tridecemlineatus; assembly: GCF_052094955.1. NCBI lineage: Eukaryota > Metazoa > Chordata > Mammalia > Rodentia > Sciuridae > Ictidomys > Ictidomys tridecemlineatus. The sequence goes on along the minus strand of NC_135478.1, from coordinate 110,707,553 downwards.
GAATATTTTCAGACATAAAGAAAAAGAAAACTGTTATTTGCTGGTAAATAGTTGGAACTGAAGACTATCAGGTTGTGTGAACTAAGACGTTCTTCAAAAAACAGACTGTGAATGTTCTCTCTGATATTTTCATGTTAACTCATAAAGAGGGCCGGCATGTAAGGAAGAATATAAGTACTTTGGGTTGACAAAGGATAATGAAGGGAAGGGAGGGGGATTGGGAATAGGAGAGATTGTAGAATGAATCAGACATTACTTTCCTATATTCATATATGAACACATGACCAATATAATATACATCATGTACAATTGGAAAATTGAAATTTATAATCCATGTATGTATAATTTGTCAAAATACATTCTAGTGTCATATATAACTAGTAAGATCAAATAATAATAAAAATAAAATTAAATAATTAAAAATTTAAAAATAGAAATAAAAATTAAAAAAGGAAATAAAACATTTTAAAAAATCCCTCATTTGGAATTTTTCACCCTTGTGGAATACACTGAATTATATTGAACAAATATGAAGAAAAGGCTGATATTCATCCCCAGATCACTTGCATCCTTGTCTCTGCCTTGGAGACAGGACATTTTCATCCAGGACTGAAAACATTCACAAGTCCTGCAACTTCAGCCCTTTCAGCATCTACAGTCTCTGTGGTATTGCATGTAGCCAATGGTGGCTGAAGTGCTATATGGATGTGCCTAGCTGATAGTCACAACCCTCCATCACTTAATGGCAATAAGGATTACAAACATGTGAACTGAGAAAGCTTGAAAACATGCATACAAATACCTTCTGAATGGCAACTCATAAGATTTCACAACTAAGTTTCTTGCCAAGTCCAAGGTGAAAAGATCTCTGAAACAAAGTTTTTGTGTTGTAGATAAACATGATGGTACCCTGCAACATAATAAATCCAGACACTTTATGTTCACCTGCTTAATCCTGATCTGGAAAGAATATATATTGAAGACTCCATCTTAGTTCAGTACAGTGAGGTGTCAAGTGAACTATGCATGAATTCACCATGAGGAGACTGGAAAGCAAGATGACCACCCTGAAGTAATGGGAGGCCACAGAAGGGCTTACTCACCTGAATATTCAGTGGGGATGCAAGAAGTCTCAGGACTTCTGATCAGAATGTCACATGATGATGTGAATGGGCTTGGACAATAGGTGGCACTGCAGACCCATTAAGAAGGGTTGGGAAGTAACCAGAACTGTAATAAGCCACCTGGCTCTGCCTGACATTCTCTTGTTAGGGCTCACAGCTGTGACCTTTCATTTCCCTGAGCCAACCCAACTCCACCCCTGCACACCCTCTTGGCATGTGTATATACATGAGTGTTAACCAGGGCCCAGGGTGCAATTAGAAAACCTGGAGGACCCTAATTTGCATAGACAGACACTCCCCTTCTCAGTGTATTAAGAAGGCAAGGGAGAGATTTGGGAACACTCTGCTCAGCATCGTGAATAGAAGGCAGAGCTCAGGATGACCTTCACCATGGCCTGGTCCTGTCTCCTCTTCACATTCCTTGTTCAGTGCACAGGTGACATGATATGGAAGAGGAATATGGTGTGGGAATCCTCTGATATGGATCTTGATTCTATTCTTGTTTCCAGACAAAAATCACTCTCTCTGTGTCTCTCTCTCTTTCAGGGTCCTGGGCCCAGTCTGTGCTGACACAGCAGCCCTCACTATCTGGGACTCCAGGACAGAGAGTCACCATCTCCTGCACTGGAAGCAGCACCAATATTGGTACCTATAGTGTAAACTGGTACCAGCAGTTCCCAGAAACAGCCCCTAAACTCCTCATCTATGGTAATAGTAATCGACCCTCAGGGGTCTCTGATCGCTTTTCTGGTTCCAAGACTGGCAACTCCGCTTCACTGACCATCACTGGGCTTCAACCTGAGGATGAGGGTATCTATTACTGTCAGTCTCCTGACAGTAGCTTTGGTTATTACACAGTGCTCCAGACTCATGGGGAAGTAAGACAAAAACCCCTTTACCATCTGTCAGGAGAGCAAACACCCAGCAGCTTTGCTCAGGCTTGGTTTTTTTTTTTTTTTTTTTTTTTTTTTTTGGCTTTTTCTGCTTCCAGTACTATAGGCCCAGCTTAATCTCCTGGCACTTCTTTGAGTGAGGAGCCCCTTGTCCTCTGTCCTCAGAATTACTCACAGCAGGATGTTCCTAGGAAAATGTCTCCATATAAACCTAAACAATTGCTCCTCTTTAGCTTGAGATGATGAACATTCAGGATGCTGTGGTCTGCTTTCCCTGAAGTTTAGGTGATGCAGCAGACAGTGCAACCCTGATTATCTCAGTTTTGACATCTGATGGGGAATTCTGTGGTTTCTGCATTCATTGTTCCATATTTCCAGGAGATTCATAGCTGTGTCATGCTCTTACTGGTTCTCTTTATGTACACCAGTGATTCTTGTTGTGGCCTATTTTTATATAACTTTTCTTATTGTGGAATATTTGGTAGACATTCAACTACCCAGAAGTGAAATTTTGTACAAATATTGAGATATGTTCAACATTTGAGAACATCCACACATAAGGTCAAGAAACCCACCAAACCCCACAAGCCTCTTGTCCCCTGTGGGAATACTACCTCTATCTCTTCTCACAGCACCTCCCAGGCAACAGTGACTTGCTCTCTGTGGTATTTGGTCAGTTTTTACTCTTTTAAAGTTTTATAAATGTAATAATACAGTAGTTATTCCTTCCTTAATGTATTTTTCCACTCTAAACACTGCTTTTGAGTGTCTTCCATGATGAGTTGAATTGTACTTCATCCTACTGAGGATACATCACAATCTTTATGGTCCCTGCACACTTCTTCTTTCAGATCCTTTTTTGCAGATCACATGTAAATTAAAATATATTTGTTATTCAGCAGATAGAAGAAAATATAATCTATCCTGGATTATATTCATATTGCTTCTTATAAAATAAATATTTTCTTAGAGCCCCCAAACTATAATTCATTCAGGCACCTGTTTTTCCTTCTGAGATGGCTTTTAGACATGCTTATCTACTACACTATCTTTATCCAACTTTAAGTAGTGCTAAATGTTTATTCCTAATTTTTAGAGGTAATTTTTGGATACTGGTGACTCCCAAGTCACTAGGATTACACACATGCACCACCATGCCTAGCTAGATGTCATGTGTTGATTATTTTAGAATTGCAATGACAATACCACAGAATGTGTAAATTTTGAACAGAATAAGTTTATGTGTTTCATTATTCTAGAGCTTGGGAAGCCCATTAACATGACACTGGCACCTGGGGATGCTGTTGTGCCATGTTATAACAGATGGAAGAGAAAACGGAACATAAAAAGGAAATTGGCCTGAATTACGTCTTTATATCCAGAGACCATTTCTGACATAACTAATTAGATTCTTTTATTTTTATTTTTTACATACACACATGTGTACAATATGACTATCTATAATTCCTTTTATTTGTTCTTTTTAATTATACATGACATTATAACATATTTTACATATCATGTAGTTTAACATCTCGTTTTTGTTGTTGTACATGACGACGAGTTACACTGGTTATGTATGAACATAGGAAAGTTTTTTCTGATTCATTCTACTATCTTTCCCATTCCTATCCTTCATCCTTTCTACCTACTCCCCTCTGTCCAATCCAGTGAACTTCTCCATACCTATTGTGTGTTAGCATCCACAAATCAGACAGAGTATTCAGCTTTTGGTTTTCTGGTATTGGCTTAAGATACTTGGCATGATATTCTTCAAATTCCATCCATATATCAGTAAATATCATACTTCATTCTACTTTCTGGCTGAGTAATATTCTATTGTTTATATGTACCACATTTTCATTTTTTTTCCTTTTTTGGGGGGGGGTACTGGGCATTGAAGTCAGGGGTACTTTACCACCAAGCATATTCCTAGCCCTGTTTTTATTTTATTTAGAGACAGGTTCTCACTGAATGCTAAGCACCTCAATTTTGCTGAGGCTGGTTTTGGAGTTGTGATCCTTCCTCAGCCTTCCAAACTGCTGGGATTACAGGTGTGCACCATCACTCCTAAATTGTACCACATGTTCTTTATTCATTCATTGTTGATGGACATCCATGTTGGTTTCATACCTTAACTATTGTAAGTTAAGCTTCTATAAATATTGATGTGGCTGTGTCACTCACTATAGTATGTTGAAAGCATGTCTGTGTGTAAATGCCTAGGAGTGGGATAACTGGGTCAAATGGTGGTTCAATTTCAAGTTTTCTAAAGAATCTCTACACTGCTTTCCAGAGTGTTAGTACCCATTTGTAGTCCCACTAGCACTGTATGAGTGTACCTAGGTCCAAACATCCTCACCAATATTTAATGTTATTGTATCTTGATAATTGCCATTCTGACCAGAGTGAAATAAAATCTCAGTATACTTTTAATTTATATTTCTCTAATTGCTAGAGATGTGAAAACATTTTTATACATTTGTTATCCGATAACATTTTTGCTTTTGTGATGTGTCTGTGCAGTTCATTTATACTTATTGATTGGGATAATTATTTTTATTTATTTATTTTGAGTGTTACCTTTTTTGACTTCTTTATATATCATAGAGATTAATGCTCTATCTGAGGTACAAATGGCAAAGATTTTCTCTGATTGTCTAAGATCTCTCTTCACGTTATTTTATTTTGCTGTGAAGAAGATTTTGAGTTTGATACTATCCCATTTATTGATTCTTGATATTACTTCTTGTGCTATAGGAGTCTGTTGAGAATTTTTTTTCCTCAGCTGAAATGATGGAGAGTTGGGCCTAATTTGTTTTCTAGTAGGCACAGAGTCTCTTTTCTAATGTCAAAGTCCATGATCAACTTTGAGTAAAGTTTTGTGCAGGGTGGAATACAGAGGTGTAGTTTCATTATGGTGCATATAGATTTTCAGTTTTCCCAGAACCGTTTGTTAAAGATGCTATCTTCTGTTCAGTGTATATTTAAGGTGCCTTTGGATAGTATGAGATAACTATATTTATGTGGGTTTGTCTCTGCATGTTCTATTCTGTACCATTGGTATTCATGTCTGTTTTAGTGCCAATACCATGCCATTTTTGTTACTGTAACTTTCTAGAATAACTTACAGTCTGGTATTGTGATGCCTTATGCTTCAGTTTTCTCCCTTAGAATTGCTCTGGCTATTCTAGGCCTCTTATTTTTTTTCAAGTGAATTTAATGACTGCTTCTTATGTATTTTTTCTTCATAGAAATAAAGATCATAATTGCTATTTTAATAGGAAATGCCTTAAAAGTTTTGAAGCTGTTTTGGTAGTATGGCCATTTTTGTAATATTAATTCTGCCCATCCAAGACCATGGGAGGTTTTTCCATATTGTAAGGCTTTCAATTTTTATTCTTTAATGTCCTGTAATTTGCTTTGTAGACATCTTTCACCTCTTTTGCTAAAATGATTTGCAAATATTTCATTTTTTTAGGATATTGTTAATGGGATAATTTTCCAAATTTCTCTTTCAGCTGCATCATCATTAGTGTGTAGAAATATAATTGATTTATGAATTTTTATTTTATATCCAGCTACTTGCTAATTTTTTGAGTTCTAAAGTTTCTTGTGGAGTTTTCAGGTCTTCTAAATATACAATCATGCCATCAGTAAATAGGGATGGTTTGAGTCTAATTTTCTTTGTCATATCCCTAAACATTTTTTTTTCCTCTCTAATTGCTCTAATTAGGGTTTCAAGGACTATGTTTAATAAAATTGGTGAAAGTGGTCATCTTGGGTTGTTTCAATTTTTGGAGGCAAGACATTCAGGTTTTTATTCATTTAGAATGATGTTAGCCTTGGGTTTAAAATATATGGCTTTTACAATGTTGAGATATGGTCTTACTATCCCTAGTCTTTGTAGTGCTTTGAATATGACTGAATGCTGAATTTTTTCCAATGCCTTTTCTGAAATTATTGAGATAATCATGTTCTTCTTGTCTTTAAGTCTACTGATGTAATAGATTAACTTACCGATTTCCAGAGGTTGAACCAAACTTACATCCCTGGGATCAACCCAATGTCATCATTGTGTATTATCTTTTCAATATGTTTTTTTTGTATGTATTTTGCCAGATTTTTATGAAGAATTTGTGCTTCTATGTTCATCAGGGATACTGATCTGAAATTTTGTTTTCTTGATGTATCTTTTCCTGGTTTTGTTATCAGGGTGATTCTATCTTCATAGATTGTATTTGGAATGTTCTTTCCTTTCTATTTCATGAAATAATTTGAGGAGGTTAATGTTATTCTTTGAGATCTGGAAGTCTTGGCTGAGAATTCATCTAGTTCTGGCTTTTCTTTTCTGGGCTTTGTATAGTGTCTTCAATTTCATTGCTTGAAATTTATTTGTTTAAATGTTCTATGACCTCTGATTCAATTTTGTTAAGTTATATGTATCTAGAAATTTGTGAATAGACATTACAACTTTTTATTTTATTAGGGCATAGATGTTAAAGGTAGTTTTGTGATTATCATTTGTATTTCAATAGTGTGCATCACAATAGTGTTTCATCACAAGTTTTAGTTACTTGAGTTTTTTTTCTCATTTTCTTCATTAGCATGCCAAAAGGTTGATCAATTGTATGTATTTTTTCTAAGACATGATTTTGTATTTGATTTGCCAGAATTTTATTGTGAATTTTTGTGTCTATGTTCATTGGAGTTATTGGTTTGAAGTTATCTTCTTTTTTCTTTTGGTTGTCTTTGCCAGATTTTGGAATCAGAGTGATTTTGGCCTCACAGAATGAGTTCAGAAGTTCTGCCTCTTTTTCTATTTTCTGAAATAATCTGGAGAGTATTGGTATTAGTTCTTCTTTAAAGGTCTTGTAGAACTTTGCTCTGTATCTGTCCGGTGCTTGGATTTTCTTGGTTCATAGACTTTTGATGGTGTCTGATATTTTATCTCTTGAAAATGATCTATTTAAATTGTTGTATATCATCCTGATTCAATTTGGGCAAATTATAAGACTCTAGAAATTTGTCAATGCCTTTGATACATTCCATTTTTTTGGAGTACAAGTTTTCAAAATAATTTCTATTTATCTTCTGTATTTCCATAGTATCTGTTGTGATATTTTCTTCTTCATCACGTATATTAGTGATTTGAGTTTTCTCTCTTCTCTTCATTAGCATGGCTAAGGTTCTTTTTATTTTATTTATTTTTTCAAAGAACCAATTTTTTGTTCTGTCAATTAATTCAATTATTTCTTTGGTTTTAATTTCATTGATTTCATCTCTGATTTTAATTATCCTGTCATTTGCTGCTTTTGGTGTTGATTTGTTCTTTTTCTGGGGCTTTGAGATGTAGTGTTAAGGCATTTATTTGTTGACATTTTCTTCTCTTAAGGAGTGAACTGTATGCAACAAACTTTCCTCTTAGAACTGCTTTCAAAGTCCTAGAGATTTTGATATTTTGTATCTGTATTCTCATTCACTGCTATTTTTTAATCCCTTAATGTCTTCTGTGACTCATTGTTCATTCAGTAGCATATTATTTAGTCTCCATGTGTGGATTTTATTTCTTATTTTATCATTAATTTCTAATTTCATTCCATTATGATATGATAAAATTAAGGGTAATATATCTCTGTTTTATATTTTCTAATAGTTCCTTTGTGGCATAATATATGGTCTATTTTAGAAAAGGATCTATGTGCTGCTGAGAAGAAAGTATATTCTCTCATTGAAGGATGGAATATTCTCTATATATGTCAGTTAAGTCAAGTTATTGGTAGTATTATTGAGTTTTACAGGTTTTTTTTTGGTTCAACTTTTTGTTTGAAAGATTCTTGTGATGAAAGAGGTGTGTTAAAGTCACCCAAAATTATTATGTTGTGGTCTAATTGACTCTTCAACTTGAGAAGAGTTTTTATTTGATGAATGTAGCTACTCCATTGTTTGGGACATATATATTTATAATTGTTAAGTCTTGGTGGTGTATGGTTTCCTTGAGTATGTAGTGTCCTTCTTTATCCTTTTTTATTGACTTCAGTTTAAAGTCTATTTTATTTGATATGAGGATGGAAAACTCTGACTGCTTCGGCAGTCCATGTGAGTGGTATGATTTTTCTGAATCTTTAACCTTGAGTGTGAATGTCTTTTTCTATTAGATAAGTCTCTTGGAGGCAGCATATTGTTAGATTTTTAAAAAATCTAATTTGGTATTCTATTTCTTTTGATTGGTGTGGTTAGGCCAATAACATTATTGAGAAATTATTTGTATTCCCAGCCATTTTTGTTTATTTTTGATATTTAATCTGACTTGGTTTCTCCTCTCATTAGATTTTCCTTTAGTGTAATCCCTTTCTCTGCTTATTTTCATCATTGCTTTTCATTTCCTCTTCTTGGAATATTTCACTGAGGATGTTCTTGAAGGCTTTCTAGTTGTAATTTTTTTAACTTTTGTGTATCATGGAAGGTTTTTATTTCATAATAAAATGTAAAGCTTAGTTTTGCTGGATATAAGATTCTTTGTTACTATCCATTTTATTTCAGAACTTGGTATATGTTGTTGCACAATCTCCTTGCTTTGAGGGTCTGGGTTGAAAATCTGCTGAGATTCAAATTGGTCTCCCTCTATTGTTTTCCTTTCTGATTAATTATAGTTTCTTAAATAGTCAAATTCATGTCCTCAGTAGAAGTTGAATTTCCCATTTTAAATAATTTTAACATCTCATCCCTTCAGTACCTCCAGGTACTTTTGTGACCCAAAATTGTCACCAATTCCTTTATTTTTTAGCGTGCTCCCACTCAATCTAGTTAATCTTAAATGCCCCCTCATGGGCGCCGAATCTGCCATGCGACCAGCATGCTGGCTTCATTCTAGAGGTTCTAAGCATAGAAGTTAACTAGTGAGATCAAAATAAACACACATAAACTCAATTTACCTTTTTCATTGACCAGGTCAGAGATGGCCCCACTCTGGCTCCTACGTCCAGCCACCTGGTGAGGTAGCAAGGTTTACACAAGAGACTAGCAGGAGAGAGAGGCAGGACACACCAGAGTGTGGCCTTTTATTGGGGAACAAGAAATTCAGGGGAAAATTCCATCAAATCAAGGTCGAGGGGGGCAGCATTCCAAGGTCAGGGTCAGTGATTGGTCTCAGGGTCAATGGTCAGTCACACCCCCACATGGATGGGCTCTTAGTTATGACACAGCTTGGCCAGAACACCTCACATCCAGTTAGGGAGGTGCCCAATCACGTGCAAGAACGGCTTCCCACACTTTAAGTTTTAGGACATCTGTATCCACAGTTGTGCCCCCAAGGGCACTACTTCCTATTATTCTTTTGTGGTAGGTGTATGAGAAGCAGTTAAGGGCATTAGGGAGTTTCCTCCCCAATGAGGGTTTGTGTGAAGTATTTGAGACAAAAAATCCTTACCTCATGTGGTTATATCTAATATGATCTCTTCAAGATTAATGAAAATATAACATAATGATGGATAAAGGAATAATGCTCCAAGAAATGTCAACAGCATCTGCTGAGAATAAAATAAAATTAAATTTGCTTTCTCATCACATTAACTAGGAGAACTTACAATTGACTTCAGTGTGCAGTGGGTAGAGGAGGAATAATTGGAGATGAATCTGCATGACATGAAGAAGAGATGTGGACAGATAGTTAATATGACAAACCTCCGTGTAATTTTCTTCTCATGCTCTTCCTCCCTACCCCATTTTGAGTCACCACTTTATATCAGAGAAGACATTCAACATTTTAAACTCCACTATTCTTGAGACTTGGTTCTATGGTCTGGTTTTTGCTCATCTTATTTTTAATGAGTTAGTACTATCTTTGAGCATGCCGATATTTTTTATAAATGTAATGTATACATTGCATATGGAAAACTATAGACTCTAGGCCACATCATCTTCTTTGAGAGGATTCACCCTATCCTCCGCTAGGCAGTGGTTTTTTTTTTCTATTTCATTAAATTTCTTCATTTTTTTATTGTTTGTTCAAAACATTACAAAGCTATTGACATATCATATTTCATACATTAGAATCAAGTGGGTTATGAACTCCCATTTTTACCCCAAATACGGATTGCAGAATTGCATCGGTTACCCATCCACATTTTTACATACTGCCATATTAGTGACTGTTGTATTCTGCTACCTTTCCTATCCTCTAATATCCCCCTCCCCTCCCCTCCCATCTTCTCTCTCTACCCCATCTACTGTAATTCATTTTCCTCCTTGTTTATTATCCCATTCCCCTCACAACCTCTTATATGTAATTTTGTATAACAATGAGGGTATTCTTCCATTTCCATGCAATTTCATTTTTTTCTCCCTTTCCCTCCCACCTCATATCTCTGTTTAATGTTAATATTTTCTTCCTGCTCTTCCTCCCTGCTCTGTTCTTAGTTGTTCTCATTATATCAAAGAAGACATCTGGTATTTGTTTTTTAGGGATTGGCTAGCTTCACTTAGCATAATCTGCTCTAGTGCCATCCATTTCCCTGCAAATTCCATGATTTTGTCATTTTTTAGTGCAGAGTAATACTCCATGGTGTATAAATGCCACATTTTTTTTTATCCATTCATCTATTGAAGGGCATCTGGGTTGATTCCACAGTCTAGCAATTGTGAATTGTTCTGCTATGAACATCGATGTGGCAGTATCCATGTAGTGCGCTCTTTTAAAGTCTTCAGGGAATAGTCCGAGAAGGGCAATAGTTGGGTCAAATGGTGGTTCCATTTCCAGCTTTCCCAGGAATCTCCATACTGCTTTCCAAATTTGCCGCACCTGTTTGCAGTCCCACCAGCAATGTACAAGAGTACCCTTTTCCCCACATCCTTGCCAGCACTCGTTGTTGTTTGACTTCATAATGGCTGCCAATCTTACTGGGGTAAGATGGTATCTTAGGGTGGTTTTGATTTGCATTTCCCTGACTGCTAGAGATGGTGAGCATTTTTTCATGTACTTGTTGATTGATTGTATGTCCTCCTCTGTGAAGTGTTTGTTCATGTCCTTGGCCCATTTGTTGATTGGGTTATTTGTTATCTTATTGTCTAATTTTTTGAGTTCTTTGTATACTCTGGATATTAGGGCTCTATCTGAAGTATGAGGAGTAAAAATTTGTTCCCAGGATGTAGGCAACCTATTTACCTCTCTTATTGTTTCTCTTGCTGAGAAAAAATCTTTTCAGTTTAAGAAAGTCCCAGATGGAAGGAGACCCTCATCATTATACAGAATACATGTATGATGATGTGAGGAAAAAAAAAGTGTGTCACATTAGATTGGGTAGAGCGAAGTGAAGGGAGAGGAGGGGAGGGAAATGGGGGAAAGGAAGGACAGCAGAATAAAATAGACATTTTTATTGCTGTATGTATATATGTGACTGTATGACCAATGTGATTCTGCAACCTGTACACTCAGAAAAATGAGAAATTATACCCCATCTGATTCAAATGTATGATATGTCAAGATCATTGTACTTTCATGTGTAACTAATTAAAACAAATTTTAAAAATTAAAAAAAAATAAATAAAACCACCAACCTTGCTGTAAATAGTTAGTGACAGGGAAGGAAAGAAAAGAATAATAATCTTCTATCCTAATGTCCTCATGAAAGGACATTGTTTCACTCACCCCATTGTAATCCTTCTATTTTTATTTTACTAATAAAAAGTCAATTATAAAAAAAATATGACAAACCTCAAGAATGCACACTTGATTGTAGAGGTCATTTGGAGACATCAAAATGTGCCTATCATGTATCAATGAGAGGATTCAAGATTCAGTGTAGAATGTATTTAAGGGGAAACTGAGGAAATACCTGGAGCAGCATGATGAATTTGTCAGCAAACATGATTCATTGTGGGAGAACAGTGATGTTTTATGCTACATTTGTAATATGGAGAAGGAAAAGAAATCAACAAAAAGGTGTTATGGGAAAACTTGAAGTCAAGAGTGTCTGTTGGGAGTATAAGGGCTCATCTAAGATAAATTCTTATAAATTCTCACCTGTTAGAATATTGGACAATGAAATCTTAATTTTCTCATTAAATATTTGTCATTGTTTTGGTTATTTGTGAATAGGAAAATTATTTGATCCAGTTTTGACAATATATTTTTTCTAATTATATCTGCCTATGAGTTTTATGGAGTTTTAAACTAAGAATGTAGTTTTGTAAGATCAACAATCTGAAATTATGTAAAGATATCATTAGCAGATTGATTCACCACTGAGTTTAAATTTAAGCAATGTGTTCAATATTGACCCTGGTGTGTGTGGGAGGATGTGTCTCATCCCAAGGCACTGGTCTCAATTACATCTCATTGGAACGACCTTCTGAAGAAACAGGGGTCCTTTTCCTGATTTCTCTGAGGCTTTAGAGAGCCTATATAGTGAGTTCCTTGGGTCACCATGAGTCACCATGGACAGAGATATGAGCCATTAACAAAAATGTTGCAGGAAAGCAACTGGTTACTCCAGGTTATGGAACCACTTGATTAGTTATAATTTTTATAAAACAATCATGGGACTGAATGCCCCCAATTATTTCTTCATAATTGCCTGAGCCTGGATCCCTTACCCTTTTTTTTCTCCTTAAAGTCACTTCCTGTCACACCTTGATGGTGATGGATATGGATGTAGAAAAAAACTGAAACAGGAAGTTTACTGTGGCTGAGGTCCATTATATCTTATAGCTGTGTCTCCATAATCAGGTGGCTGATACTTGGTTCAGGAAAGTGGTCATAATGAGACCCTCATGACTGCCACGTTCCCTTGGTCCGTAGGCTCTGGGTCATTCATAGCCTAACTTCATAATTATCTATCATTGTGCCCCAGTTTATAAGGACTTGCATGAGGTCAGCTGTATCATTCATTTCTAATGTCTGAAACCCTGGTGACAAGATCTGTGATAGAAGCAACAATGTGAGTTATTATACTACTGAATGGAAACACCATCCTTCAGTGAGAAAAGACAGAATTCATGATGGTTGATAGTTATTTGTTCCCAGAGTTCTGAGGCTAATCCTGGCATTTGAGATCTGGAAATAGGGCATTCCTGAGAGCCTGGAGGCATTGTGTGATTGTTAATTCTTCTAAGGGGCAGACAGCAAGGTTCTTACATGTGGATACAGATCACCAATTCCCTACTGTGCAGCTCACATTTCCTTTTGTCACTGAGGGTGACTACTGCCTTTTAGCCTGGGGATCTTTGTGGCTTCTAAGATTTGTTAACAAGTGTCCAGTGTATCTCATTTCAGTGCTTGAGAAAATAAAACATTAATCCTGATCATCTCTACAGAGGCAGACATGGTTGCTGGAGAGAATCTTTATAGGGAAAATGTCCATAAGCAAGGAGGAGGGTTTGTTTTGTGCAAAGCAACTGAGATGATGATGATGATGATTAAAGAGACTGGGATCTTGGTCACTGAGTGTCACCTGCAGTCAACAGAATCCAGAATTGTAAGTTCCTGCTCGTTGTCATTCTTGTGTGGTTGAACCCAGAATAAATTTTTAATGAATGAATTAGCCACTGTAAAATTTCTCATGATACTGCATCACAGAATTCAGGGTTTAGCCATGATGAGGAAGCTACAGTCTGTGAAGGAGGAACATGGACAGTGAAGAGTTGTCCCTCTTTCTAAGGAGGGTGAGGTGGAAAAGACATTGAGGAAGCAAGATCACTCTACAGGACCCCTTGCTGTGCACTCAAATCTGAATGTCCTGTTCTTAAGGGAAAATGTGTGCAGTAAGCTTAACTAATTAGAAATCAGCTACTGATTCCTGTGTGTTTCTGGTGACTAGGGAATTATGGGGAGATCCATCTACTAAGCCTCAGTCCAGAGAGGCTGAGGACAAGTTCCATCTATTCCTAATCAGAAAAGAACTCTGAATTCAGGGAATGAGATGCTATTCAGAGAGATGGAATATTTATATTGGAGGTGTTACAGTCCTCTTCAGTGCACAAAAAAGGTCCAAAAAACACTAAGTGTTTTTGATGCAGCTGTGGGTCCTCAGAAATGAGAGATCTTTAGGAATATTAACCATGGCCTGTATGCCTCACCCTCCTCATAATTTGCAGGAGATGGACTGTGAAAAGTAAAATGATGATTTGGGACACCTGGGCTACTTTTACCCTTTTTAAATTTGGAAACAGAGAGTAGAGAATTAATCTCTGTGTCTCTACCTCTTATATTCTGGGGTCCTGGTCATATCTGGGCTGATTCAGAAACCTCAGTTTCAGGATTTGTGGTACAGAAAGTCACTTTCTTCTGCACTGGAAATAGCAATCACATTGGAAGGTATCCATGGGCTGTTACCAATAGATTTCTGGTGGTGTACCCCAAACACGGATAAATGGGAATTCTTGACTCTGAGTGTTTCTGGTCACTTCTCAGGTTTCACCTCTGGAAAAATAGAATCCCTGAGTATATCAGGCCTTCAGCCTGAAGGTGATGCTTATTTTTCCTGTTCAATGGGGGACAAAGACCTTAGTAATTATATGGTATATCAGACCAATGGGGGTGCTGAGACATAAACCTGCCTTCATCCTCCCATAATGTTGATCCCCCCATGACTAAGTGATCGTGACAATCAACATGGGTTACTATGGCAAATATAATATTGTCCATGTCTGAATAACTGATTCTTAGTCAACATACTAGCTTTAAATGTTTAGCAAGAGCTGTGTTTTAGACAGTTTTTTTGTTGTTGATGATGCAACCAAAAGACCTGACAAGAATAACTTTAAGTGGTAAATGTTTATTTGGCACTCACATTTTCATAGGTCCATAGACAGCTGACTCAATTCCTTTGGGCTTAAAATAATGCAGAACAGCAGTAAATTGGGGGAAAATAATGTGGTTGAGGGAAGCAACTTTAGATATCATACCAGGGAGAAGACAGAAGAGAAAAAGAGAGAAGAGAGAGAGGAGAGAGAGAGAGAGAGAGAGAGAGAGAGAGAGAGAGAGAGAGAGAGAGAGAGAAAGAGGCTGATTCTTCTCTATATGTACAAAATATCTTCTCCAAAGACATGCCCCAGGGACCCACCTTCTCCAGCCACAATGCACCTGCCCACAGTTACAATCTGATTAATACCTATCAGGGGATTAATGCAGTGATTATATTAATGCTCTCACAATCCAACTATTTCACATTTAGACTTTCTTGCATTGTATTACACATGAGATTTGGAGGGACATTTAATCAAAACTATAACAAGTTGGAACCTTGTGTTTCAGTTTGAAAAACTTATAAGATATAATTTGCATACCATCAATGACATCCAATGTAGTGCATAATAGGATGTGTTTATTTTGTATTTTCAAGGTTGTGCAATCCAACTTAATCCAAGTTTAGATTACTTTCATCATACAACAAAGAGACAATTTTAATCTAAAAACTAGTAACACCATTTTGTATGTAATTCAATAGATCAATACATTAAGTGATTATTAGTTTATTCTTTTCAACATACTAACACACAAGAATGCAATTGTGTGATATCAGTTCTGTGTTCCTTCTTACTACTGATTAAAACTCCATTATATGGGTAAACTACTTTGCTTTTCCATCTATTAGTCATTGGAGATTTGAGTATTTAAAATCTTTTGGCATATGAGTAATTCTGCTACATTCTGCGATATGCACATTTCACATTCTTCTGTGGATGTGTTTTCTTTTCTTTGGGATATTAAATAGAAAGTTAAGGGTTATATGTTAACTGTCTTGGAGGAAATTCCTGCTTCTTTTCATAACGGCTGTGCCAATTTTTCTTGCAATGAGAATGTGTGAGTGTCTCTATTTCCACACATTCTAGCCCAAACTTATTATTACCTGTCTTTTTAATAGTGCCACCATAAATGGAAGTTATTTGATATCTCATTATGGGTATCTTTGTAATGAATAATGATACTAAGAATTGATTTAGGAGCTTTATTATTTCTAAACACATTATGAGAAGTCAAAAATCTGAGGCTTTTCTATGAATCATTGACTTTATGACATGTTAGACTAAGCCATTGGTGACAACACTAACTCCACCTGCTCAGATCTAGACAGCAGAAATTCTTTGACAAAAATAAACCTCCTCTCAGGAACAATTAAAACACAATGAGGCAGTCCACCTATGGCAGGATCAGAAGACATAGACACTTTGTGTATCTGTCAGTGGCTGACACTGAAGCCTTACAGTGTACCCAGGCTTCCAGACATTCTCTAGAGCCTCTTCCTTAATATGTCACTTGTTCAATGAATAAAAATACAAAGACTACACAAACTGTGCCTCTTGATGGCTAGCACCTGTAGCTTCACTGTGCAGAAAGTCATAGATGGATACTTATGGATAATTGATTCCATCTCTTTTCATAAACACACACACACACACACACACACACACGGTTCCATCTTGTTATCCACACAGCCCCACAGCATCTGGACATCCACCTGATGAGGACTGCATAAGTAAATTTTATGAATAAATAAAAATATTTTGCAAAGGGAGTAAAATATAACTTCAATTGTTTGCAATGGGCTTAGGATGTAATTCAATACTAGGAAGCAGACACAACATGTTGGCCTAATTAGAATGATATATTCTATGCTATAATCATATAAAAATGGAATCTACAGTAATGTATAACCAAAAATAAATAATAAAAATTAAATTAAGAGGAGAAATCACCTAAAAATAGAAAATTATAACTTTTAATTTAAAAAGTGAGATTTAGAATGATACCTATAGAAGCTATTATCTCTCTGTACATTTGAAAACACAAATAATTTCAGCAATGATATGGCCATGTAATCATCTCATTGTTCTCAGGATGTCCACATTGGACCACAGAGCAGAGAGGATCCTGAAGAAGAGTACAGTATCTATGTCAGTTGATGAAACAGAAATCAGAAGTTAGGAAGCATGAGGCTTCTGTTAAATATATATAATCATTTGACAAACTTATGTGGCACCCCATGGTGTCCTCAAAGAAACTGTAAGCCCATATGCAAAGAGTAAATCTACACAAGTTCTGATAATAGAAAAACTAAGATCTGTAGGGTGAACAATTTTCATAATTCAAACAGGGATGAGAAATATTCAGTTTGTAAGCAGTCACCACATAACTAAAATTAGGGGCACTCAATAGACCAATCAGAGTATTTATGAAGAAATATTGAACTATTATAATTTGGAGAAGGGCTAAAATATACTATTGTACTAAAATTGTACAAAGGTTTCAAGTGACCTAGTGATGAATCTGAATGAAAATGTGATCCAAGGTAGACAGGACAACATTCCCCCACTCATAAGCCTAGACTGTGGATGGACCCCTAGCAGCCACAAACATTAGCAGGACATGGAGGTTTGGAATAAATCTCCAAATTTCTAGGAAATGATCTGGAATATGCTATTGCCATATATCAGAGGTGCCTGAAAACTTAGCTTCTTGTACATAGAGATTGAACCCTAGATGTCACTTGTACTGCATAGCCTCCCCTCCCAATGGTTCACTATTGCTCCCTGTGAATTCCTTCAAGCACAAATTAACACCTTCCAAATAAATCCTAGTGTTTTGGTTTAGGGAATCATCCCTCTAAGGCCCATTTCAAGGCTCCATCTTCAGTCCATGATGCTAGTGGGAGGCAGTGGGACTTTTGTGAGGCAGAGACTGGTGGAGATTCTTCATCATTGATGGCATAATCATGAAGGGGATACTGGAATCTTGGCCCCCTCCTCTTTTCCTCTTTTTGCATTTGGCAACTAGGTGAATACTTCTTCTCTTATATACATACTTGCTACAGTGTAGTACCTAGCTGTAAGCTCAAAAATAATTGCTCTGGTAGGTCATGGGAAACTGCTCCAAAAATATGAGTTGATTTTTTTCAAGTATTTTGGTATAGTTATAGAGCTAACTCAAAGACCCAGCCAAAAAAAAACTGTTTAATGGGCATCCCAACTTAAGATTCTGTATGAAAACAATTGTCAAACCATCTAAGTGATACCAAAGGTAAGCTTTAAGAGTTAGAGAGACCATTTCTGAATGGGAAATAGATATCCAAAAGTCTTACTAAATAAATTAATGGGGTTATTTCCACTCTTATCTTGATTCTATAAGATTAGGACTAGATAAGTTAAATTATGACAGGTAAGAGAAGATTAGGACTAGATAAGTTAAATTATGACAGGTAAGAGAAGGTAGGAAACAGCATTTCATAGTGCACACATTTACTATACCTGACTGAGGACACATACAAGATTGTCCCTGATACTTTTCTGAGATAAATTGTTTTGATTTTTTGTGCCATCTGCATCAACTTGAGAGTAGAATTGCCTTTTTTCTCAGGCACATTGAATTCTTTGGGTTGATAAAACATTGGGAGCATTCACTAGAAACAATGTGGGATATTTTTTTTTTTACTAAATGCAATCAATGAATCCACAAAGTAGCAGATAGCAAGAGGAAGTTTAGGAAAGATTCTAAAAGTGAGAAAAAAATGAACTTGAGAATTTGAGCAGGCCACAGAGAAGGTTTAAATTTGTTATCATCTTCTACTGAGAATCATTAAAGAGAATCATTCTCTCTCTCTTTCTGACTCTTGCTGTCTGAGAATCATTCTCTTTCTCTTTCTGACTTTTGCTGTCTGAGAATCATTCTCTTTCTCTTTCTGACTCTTGTTGTCTGAGAATCATTCTCTTTCTTTTTCTGACTCTTACTGTCTGAGATGTGGTACACTCATGCATCCTTCATGGCACATCTCAGTGCAGCATCCAAGGAATGTAAAGGTCTGTGGATACCACATCTGATCTCCTCTTCAGTCCTTCCTATAACCTCTCCTTGGACAAATCAAACAGGTGCTAGTCTCTCCTAAACCAGCAATCACCTTATCACTTGGGGTCCAGACCTGAAGAAGCTACTTAGTTAACAAACATACTGGACTAGGGTTGTGCCTAAGCAGTAGAGTGCTCCCAAGCAAGTGTGAGGCCCTGGATTCCATCCTCAGAACCACGTATAAATAAATGAATAAATAAAATAAAGGTATTGTGTCCAAAAAATAAAATTAAACATACTGCATGAATGATGAAGTAAAAATTCACACATAATGGACAGCCAGGCTGAGCTGATAACATTTTTTTTTCAGGTTGTTTTACCCTTTACTCTTTGGTTGAACAGGGGAAAATGGCGTGTACCCTTATTCTTCTTGCTATTCTCTCATTACACATTCTATCTCCTGCTCCTCTCTTTTCCTAGCATCCACATTCTGCATTAATGAGTGCTCTCACACTGTGTGGACACCATCTTCAACACTATAGTTAGAGCATGCCACTAATCAAGGTCACAGTCAACTACTTGTGAACTGAGAAACCAAAATTTGAAACTTCTTACCATGTGTATAATTCTTTTATGGATAAAGAAACCATCTAATTGCAATATTTTCTACAGTACTGAACAGTGATAGCAACAGCCTGGTTATTCAAATAAGAAATGTTCTTTTCCTAATATATTCTTCTTTTCTCACACCATATGTCCTGGTAGTTAATAGGTTATGAAGATTCTTAGAATAGAACTCCCATAAATCTTCCTGTCCTGTTTTCCCTACTTATTGCTTTTATATAGACAAATTAATTTCATAAGAAACCTTTTGAGAATCCCCAGTAATGCAATATAATATTTATTAATTTACATATATAAATAATTGCTGGGAATTTGACAGAGGACCTCCCACATGCTAAGCAAGCACTCTACCACTGTGCAATATTCCCAGGCACCTTCACTGAATTTTATAGACTCAACTCACAGTGCAATAGAAGTCCCCCATAATGTCCCAAGTAGTGAGTTTCAATTGTTTGGGATTTGTATTTTGGTACAAATACAGCATAAGCTTGGCTCTTCACATTCACAACCTTGTATTCTTTTTTCCCTATATTGCATAATTCTAAAGTGACAAAAATTAAGCTAATACTGATGAAATTGTATCTAGTGCAACTTATCACACAGGCATTCCAGGAAAAGAAATGTATCAAATGATGTTGGGTTTTGGACTATAACTCTTTATCAACTTCAAATTAATATGTTTTTTACCCTAAATATGAATTTAAGTAAGTTCTGGGTCACAATGTTTGTTTTCTAATTTTTCTAAACAAAGTTTCTGAAATCTCAGGAAAACTGAAAATAAATATAACATCTAACATTTTTCTTGTGATCTTTATGGTGATCTAATTATAACCATATCCTAGAGATTTAGATTTTTTTACCTCTGAAAAAAATTTTTTTTCTTGGTAAAGGGAAAGAGATCCTTCCAGGAGGTGGGCATTCCTCTACAGCATAAGCTTAATTTTCAAGGATTCAGAGAAGATATCACCTAATTTGTGTCCACTTTTTGTGCTCAGGGCTGTAACAGGCTGTCATGGATTGAGAGATTAAGATATGAAATGCTTTGTAAGGATAAAGGATGAAGAAATTTTAAGCACAAGGCTAGCTTCCTTGCTGGGTTTCTGCACATTCAGTTTGATGTCAAGGATTGAATGTTAGGCATTGGGGTAGGGAAGTGGTAAGGAGTTTAGAACTGAAGCCAGCAAAGTTTCTTAATGGATGTGACTAAAGGTGAGGCTTCACCTATGATTAGAAAACTCTTGAGAGTCCTCTTCAGAAGTTCAGTTAAGTAACTGCCAAGGATGGTACTCTTCTCCTCTCAGGATAAAGTGGACTTTCATAATAGGTTTTTCTGGTCTCATAGAAAGTGACTTCTATCCTGTAATACCCATTGGGGCTTTTCAAAATTCCACAGTTGAGGAGTGGATTGTGGACCTTCAGGGAGCAGAAATTTCCCCACATATACATATATGTGTAAGTATACCTGTAAGTCACATGATGTGCCTCAGAGCCTGAGGCCATTTTGTTTTACATGGGGAGCTATAGAAACATTGGAGGTTACTGTGGCTATTGGTACTCAGGATTTCCTGGAAGAAGTCCTAGATACGTGACCTAAGATATGAGTGATTAGTCATGAAGGATTCAGTCTTAAACTTAGGCTCAAGGTTTATCAAGGGCCTCATTGAGTACCACTAGATTCCAGCCTGAAAATCAGGATTAAAATAGAAAAGGATAATTATCAGTTTCCACGACACATACGCTTTTCCTCATTCCCATTTGGCTACATCATCAATGCCACAATGATCTCCACTGTAGGGTGAATTTAGACAAAATCACCATTCACCCTGTTTGCCCCATCATGCTTTGTCTTTTCCTATGAGCAACCCACACTCCTGTGTTGCTTCTTTAACTCCCTTTATGTCTCCTGACTGTTTCCCAGGTTGTGCCAATCTTTCCCTGACTCTGAAAACATAGGGAAGCTGTGCTTCATTTTCTCATCAGATTACACTGTGATGTGGCTTTGGATTCCCTGATGAAGAATGAATTTCTCCTCTAAGTACATAACTCTCAGACCCCCCAGTGTTCTTTTTCCTGTTAGACCTCATAATTCTGATTTACCCTCAATATTTCTCAAGTGGAAGGGTATTGGGTTAATATCAGGTTTTATTAGACATAGACTTTATAAACCTACTGACATATAAATTTATGGAGGTTTTCACAAATGGACCTGAGTAGGAACTTTTTCTCTGATACAAAAATTTACAATGGTTTGTCATTTGAGCAGTTGTAGAAACACCAATATCACAGGAATTTATATCTATAGCAATACTATTTTATATAAATACTTATATGAAAAAACTAGAAGAAGATAACTTACATACATCACAGTCAAAATACTATTGTTAAATAGACATTCAAGGGCAAATTAGAGAAAAGAGAAGCAAGTCAAAATATAATACACTCATTCCTTGACAGTATTATATTCTCACAAGGAAAACAGACATCTGAAGCCAAGGCCAATAGAGTGGAGTGAGGCAGAAAACAACAGGAGACTCTTAGAAAATCAGCAACCTGAAAATAAGTAAAACTGTAAAAGGAACACAGGCAGAGTTGCTAACACTTGTGATCACCTCTTAGATTTCAGTTTTAGACTTTTTTCAACAGTTCATAGACTGGAAATAACCCAAAGTACCTGTCTGAAGCAAAATCAAATACCAGATAATCCTGAAATATATGGGACAATAAACAGTGTATTTGGAGTTCAAGAGATCAATAGAAACTGAAAACATAAAATGACTCAGTAAAATAGACCATGGAAGTATTATCATTAGGAAAATAAAATCAAAAAGTTCCATTTATTATACTCAGGTTGTCATTCTAGAGTCTCTGCCAAGATATGAAAAGGTGCTGAGGGCCATTACCAAGTAGGAATGACGCATCGAAATTTCCTTGCCATTCTTCGCTACTGGCAGAGGAGCTGAATACGTAATCATCAGCAGATTGTAAGTACCTGACAAAGAAACCTCAGTACAACACCTTTTTTTTTTTTTTTTTGAATATTTTCTATGCAAAGAGAGTTAGTGGTTTGGGATTGTTGGCTGGGCGGTGGTTTCGGGGCCGAAAATCCACTCCGCGGAAGCCGCCATTTGCTTCCTGCTCTGACTACATCGTCCTGCTGCCGCACCTAGAGACGGGAACTGGGCTGTGTGCCGAGTCCTATCCTCTGAAGGCGGGACCACGACTCCAAACGCAGCGGTTGCGTGTTCCCTGCTGCACCTTTGGGCAAAAACGGTTCTGGACTTGCTTGGCAGTCCCCTGCTAGGGGACCCGTGCTCCGGAGGGAGGGGCTGGAGAGCTGTGGCGGCAGCCGCTTGGACACAGGCACCTAGCCGAGGAGCGACGGAGGTCCCAGCGTCGCTGCTAAGGCCGCGGACAACCGCGGCGCCAGAGCGCGGCCCACAGCCCGCCTGCTCAGGATCACTAGGCAAAGCTGAGCTGACGTGGAGCTAAGGCGTGCAGCCGGGGCCCCTCAGAAAACACACACTGAGCACGAATCAGTGGCATGCAAGCTCTGGTTCGCCTGCTTCTCCTGTCTCAGCACTAACGATCCCACTGAAATAACTAGTCCCACCTGAACTCACAGAGGTAAAAACCAACTGAGCACCATAGCCGGACCCAGGGAATCAGGAGGGACGTGGGACCTGCAGAGCAGAACTCACAGCTATTGCTTTCCACCAGTGCTGACAACAGAGGTCCCTTGCACCAGATACCAGGGGAGTCACTACCTGAGGGCAAACAAGTTCGCTGGGGCCCTCAGCCCCAAGCCATACAAACTTGGGGTCTGAGGGAGGCAAACAGAAAGGGTGTGGCCAGGCATCCATGAAAACAGAGCTCCCAGGAGCAGCAGACCCAGCGTGTAGCTAGTAGTGTGATAAGCGTCACAGGTGAGCGGGGCCTGGATTGAGGAACCACAAGAGAAGACTCTAAGTACTCAGGATTGGAGACCCACACAGTCTGGGAAGAAGAGCTGAGGCACAGTGATTGGTTCCTACCTATCAAGAAAAGAAGCCTGGCCCAGTGGGCATAGCTCCACCTACTGGAAGAGAAGTTAACCGAGCTCTATGACTGCATTTATTATTATTATTATTTTTCAATGATTATTATTAGTACTTTTTTAAATTTTTCTATTTTTTTATCTTTTTATTTTTTTTATTTTTATTTTTATTTTTTTATTTTATTTTTTTTTTACTTTTTGATGTTGATTAGTTGTTGTTCTTTAACTTTCTTATTAATGGTTTCAATTTTTTAAATTCTTTTTATTCTATTATGGTTACTATTATCTTTTAAACTTTAATTTTCATTTTTTATTATCACTATAATTTTTTTTTGTTTTAAAGTCTTAATTTTTTGTTCTTTTCTTTCTTTCTTTTCACTTTTTTCTTCTGTCTTTTCATTTCTTTTCAATTTTCTTACTTCCCCTTTCCTGAACTCTACCTGCCTACACTCATTCTCTTTAGTGACTTCTTCCCTTCCCTTCTATTATCTCTCCTCCCAAGCATCCAATAAATTTATAAGAATAAACAATAACTCAGCAGTCAAACAGAACAAGAAGTAACATGAGCATAAAAAAGCAAGGAAGAAAAGGAGTACAAACAATGAAGGACAGCCTAAATATTCAGGAGGACCTAGAGTCATCAGAAAAATGGCCATATAAAGAACTCAAGGAACACCTTAGACAGATGGAAAAGAATCTTAAAGATCACATTGAAAGTGAATTACAGAAACAGATAAAAGAAGAAGTTAAGCATCTTTATCAGGAAATAGAGATTATTAAAAAAAATCAAAATGTAATTCTGGAAATGAAGGAAACGGTAAACCAAATTAAAAACTCTATCGAGAGTATCACCAACAGAGTGGAACAAGTAGAAGCCAGAACGTCAGATAATGAAGACAAAATATATCATCTTGAAAGGAGTCTAGCCAACTCAGATAGGCTGGTAAAAAATCACGAGAAAAACATCCAAGAGATTTGGGATAATATAAAAAAACCAAATTTGAGAGTCATCGGGATAGAAGAAGGCACAGAGATTAATACCAAGGGAATGAGTAACCTGCTGAATGAAATAATTACAGAAAACTTTCCAGAAATAAAAAAGGAAACAGATATACAAATTGTAGATGCATACAGGACACCGAGCACACAAAATCACAGTAGACCAACTCCAAGACACATTGTTATGAAGATATCCAACATACAGAACAAAGAGAAAATATTAAAAGCTACAAGAGAAAAGAGGCAGATTACATTTAGGGGTAAACCAATAAGGTTAACAACGGATTTTTCATCACAGACGCTAAAAGCGAGAAGATCCTGGAACAACATATTTCAAACACTGAAAGACAATGGTTGCCAACCAAGAATTTTGTATCCAGCAAAATTAAGCTTCAGGTACGACAACGAAATAAAAATCTTTCAGGATAAACAAAAACTAAAAGAATTCGTAGCCAGAAAACCAGCATTGCAAAGCGTCTTGAGCAAAACATTACATGAGGAAGAAATGAAAAACAATAACCAAAACCATCAGTGGGAAGTGCCTCTATAAAGCCAGAGGGCGGGGGAAAGCTAAGCTAGGAGAAACAAACTAAAAGAAGATAAATAATCAAACATGACTGGAAGTACAAACCATACATCAATAGTAACTCTAAACGTTAATGGCTTAAACTCTCCAATAAAGCGACATAGGCTGGTAACATGGATTAAAAAAACAAACCCAACAATATGCTGCCTCCAGGAGACGCATCTGATTGGAAAAGACATACACAGGCTGAAGGTGAAAGGTTGGGAAAAAATATACCACGCACACGGACCTCGCAAGCAGGCAGGTGTGGCCATCCTCATATCGAATAAAATCGACTTCAAGACTAAATTAATCAAAAGGGATAAGGAAGGGCATTATATACTGTTAAAAGGAACCATTCACCAACAAGACATAACAATCATCAATATTTATGCACCAAATAATGGGGCTGTGATGTTCATGAAAGAAATTCTCATCAAGTTCAAGAATCAAATAGACCACAATACAATAATTATGGGTGACTTCAACACACCTCTCTCACCATTGGACAGATCTTCCAAACAAAAGTTGAATAAAGAAACTATAGAACTCAATATCACAATCAACAACCTAGACTTAACTGACATATATAGAATATATCATCCAACATCAAGTGGCTATACTTTTTTTTCAACAGCACATGGATCCTTCTCAAAAATAGACCATATATTATGTCATAGGGCATCCCTCAGTAAATATACAGGGGTGGAGATAATACCATGCATTTTATCTGATCATAATGCAATGAAAATGGAAATCAATGATAAAAGAAGGAAGGAAAAATCCTACATCACATGGAAAATGAACAATATGTTACTGAATGATCAATGGGTTACAGAAGACATAAAGAAGGAAATTAAAAAATTCTTAGAGATAAATGAAAACACAGACACAACATATCGGAATCTATGGGACACAATGAAAGCAGTTTTAAGAGGGAAATTCATCGCCTGGAGGTCATACCTCAAAAAAAGGAAAAACCAACAAATAAATGAGCTCACACTCCATCTCAAAGCCCTAGAAAAGGAAGAGCAAAACAACAGCAAATGTAGCAGAAGGCAAGAAATAATTAAAATCAGAGCGGAAATCAATGAAATTGAAACAAAAGAAACTATTGAAAAAATTAACAAAACTAAAAGTTGGTTCTTTGAAAAAATAAATAAGATTGACAGACCCCTAGCCATGCTAACGAAGAGAAGAAGAGAGAGAACTCAAATTACTAACATACGGGATGAAAAAGGCAATATTACAACAGACACAACAGAAATACAGAAGACAATTAGAAATTATTTTGAAAACCTATATTCCAATAAAATAGAGGATAGTAAAGACATCGATAAATTCCTTAAGTCATATGATTTGCCCAGACTGAGTCAGGAGGATACCCACAACTTAAACAGACCAATATCAATAGATGAAATAGAAGAAGCAATCAAAAGACTTCCAACCAAGAAAAGCCCAGGACCGGATGGGTATACAGCGGAGTTTTACAAAACCTTTAAAGAAGAATTAATACCAATACTTTTCAAGTTATTTCAGGAAATAGAAAAAGAGGGAGCTCTGCCAAATACATTCTATGAGGCCAACATCACCCTGATTCCGAAACCAGACAAAGACACCTCAAAGAAAGAAAACTACAGACCAATATCCCTGATGAACTTAGATGCAAAAATCCTCAATAAAATTCTGGCGAATCGGATACAAAGGCACATCAAAAAAATTGTACACCATGATCAAGTAGGATTCATCCCTGGGATGCAAGGATGGTTCAATATACGGAAATCAATAAATGTTATTCACCACATCAATCGACTTAAAGATAAGAACCATATGATCATCTCAATAGACGCAGAAAAAGCTTTCGACAAAGTACAGCATCCCTTTATGTTCAAAACACTAGAAAAACTAGGGATAACAGGATCTTACCTCGACATTGTAAAAGCTATTTATGCCAAGCCTCAGGCTAGCATCATTCTGAATGGAGAAAAATTAGAGGCATTCCCCCTAAAATCTGGAACAAGACAGGGATGCCCTCTATCACCACTTCTATTCAATATAGTTCTCGAAACACTGGCCAGAGCAATTAGACAGACGAAAGAAATTAAAGGCATAAAAATAGGAAAAGAAGAACTTAAATTATCACTTTTTGCGGACGACATGATTCTATACCTAGAAGAACCAAAAGAGTCCACAAAAAAACTACTAGAACTAATAAATGAATTCAGCAAAGTAGCAGGATATAAAATTAACACGCATAAATCAAAGGCATTTCTGTATATCAGCGACAAAACTTCTGAAATGGAAATGAGGAAAAACACTCCATTCACAATATCCTCAAAGAAAATAAAATACTTGGGAATCAACCTAACAAAAGAGGTGAAAGATCTATACAATGAAAACTACAAAACCCTAAAGAGAGAAGTAGAAGAAGATCTTAGAAGATGGAAAAATATACCCTGTTCATGGATAGGCAGAACTAACATCATCAAAATGGCGATATTACCAAAAGTTCTCTATAGGTTTAATGCAATCCCAATCAAAATCCCAACGGCATTTCTTGTAGAAATAGATAAAGCAACCAGGAAATTCATATGGAAAAATAAAAGGCCCAGAATAGCAAAAGCAATTCTAAGCAGGAAGTGTGAATCAGGCGGTATAGCGATACCAGATTTCAAACTATATTACAGAGCAATAGTAACAAAGACAGCATGGTACTGGTACCAAAACAGACGGGTGGACCAATGGTACAGAATAGAGGACACAGAGACTAATCCAAAAAGCTACAACTATCTTATATTTGATAAAGGAGCTAAAAGCATGCAATGGAGGAAGGATAGCATCTTCAACAAATGGTGCTGGGAAAACTGGAAATCCATTTGCAACAAAATGAATCTGAATCTCCTCCTCTCGCCATGCACAAAAGTTAACTCAAAGTGGATCAAGGAACTAGATATCAAAACAGAGACTCTGCGCCTGATAGAGGAAAAAGTTGGCTCCGATCTACATATTGTGGGGTCGGGTTCCAAATTCCTTAACAGGACACCTATAGCACAAGAGTTAATAACAAGAATCAACAAATGGGACTTACTTAAACTGAAAAGTTTTTTCTCAGCAAGAGAAACAATAAGAGAGGTAAATAGGGAGCCTACATCATGGGAACAAATTTTTACTCCTCACACTTCAGATAGAGCCCTAATATCCAGAGTATACAAAGAACTCAAAAAATTAAACAATAAGAAAACAAATAACCCAATCAACAAATGGGCCAAAGACCTAAATAGACACTTCTCAGAGGAGGACATACAATCAATCAACAAATATATGAAAAAATGTTCACCTTCTCTAGCAGTTAGAGAAATGCAAATCAAAACCACCCTAAGATACCATCTCACTCCAGTAAGATTGGCAGCCATTATGAACTCAAACAACAACAAGTGCTGGCGAGGATGTGGGGAAAAGGGTACTCTTGTACATTGCTGGTGGGACTGCAAACTAGTGCAGCCAATTTGGAAAGCAGTATGGAGATTCCTGGGAAAGCTGGGAATGGAACCACCATTTGACCCAGCTATTGCCCTTCTCGGACTATTCCCTGAAGACCTTAAACGAGCTTATTACAGGGATACTGCCACATCGATGTTCATAGCGGCACAATTCACAATTGCTAGACTGTGGAACCAACCCAGATGCCCTTCAATAGATGAATGGATAAAAAAATGTGGCATTTATACACCATGGAATATTACGCAGCACTAAAAAATGACAAAATCATGGATTTTGCAGGGAAATGGATGGCACTAGAGCAGATTATACTTAGTGAAGCTAGCCAATCCCTAAAAAACAAATACCAAATGTCTTCTTTGATATAATGAGAATAACCAGGATCAGAGCAGGGAGGAAGAGCAGGAAGGAAAGATCAACATTAAACAGATACAATAGGTGGGAGGGAAAGGGAGAGAAAAGAGAAATTGCATGGTAATGGAGGGAGATGCTCATTGTTATACTAAAGCACTCATAAGAGGTTTCGAGGGGAATGGGTAAATAAACAAGGAGAGAAGTGAAATACAGTAGATGGGGTAGAGAGACAAGATGGGAGGGAAGGGGGGGATAGTAGAGGATAGGA
Organism: Ictidomys tridecemlineatus; assembly: GCF_052094955.1. Taxonomy (NCBI): domain Eukaryota; kingdom Metazoa; phylum Chordata; class Mammalia; order Rodentia; family Sciuridae; genus Ictidomys; species Ictidomys tridecemlineatus. The sequence continues at coordinate 110,678,418 of NC_135478.1, read as the reverse complement.
AAGGAAGCAGAATACAACAGATACTAATAGGGCATTATGTAAAAATGTGGATATGTAACAGATGTGATTCTGCAATCTGTATTTGGGGTAAAAATGGGAGTTCATAACCAATTTGAATCTAATGTATGAAACATGATATGTCAATAGCTTTGTAATGCTTTGAACAACCAATAAAAAAAAAAAAAAAAAAAGAAAAAAGAAATTTCCTTGCCAAGCGTACCCCATGCTGCTTAGAGAACATTTGAAGGGGCATTGCATGCATGCTTTAATAAGGTGACCTTGCTCAAGGACCAAGGCGGATCCGGGTTTAGAGCTGATCAGGTTTGAGGAAGTAACCGGCTCCTTGAGTTTAAGACGTTGCCAGTTTAAGATAATGGGTTTTAGGGAAGTTGGAGGTTGAAGATTATTGCTGGGATTAGGGTGTTCCTGCTGCTTGTTCCCGTTGAGTTCTCGTGAGATTAAAATGGAATTTGGAGATAGCCTCTTGGAGTAGGTGAATTGTGCGGGCAGACGGCAGAACGCGATTGCCCCTGGACCTGTGTGAAGGCGGTGTGAGAGCGTGAATAAAGAATTGCTGTTTGAACCTACAAAGCTGTGTGGTGGCTTGTGATTCTGGTGCCAAGCCGAGACCTTGGCAAAAAGGTTTGAAGATAGAGCATCTGAGGCCAGTAGGGGGTGATGTTGGACTACTTACAAAGGGACAGGGCTCTGCACCAGGTCAGAAAGGGAAATACTGGATTCACACCTCTGCGCAGAAGGTGTGCTCACCAAACTTTCTTGCACCTGTAGTAGATGTGATAAGTGGATGAGATGTGACGGTGGAATGTCATAATCATTACTATCCAAAGCACATATATGAAGATAGGAATCTGTCCCACACCCCTGCGTACTATTTCATCCTCCCATCCTCATGGATTGCTTGTTTAGGTGTGTTTTCTTGGTGGAATGGAAGAATGGTCACAGAGAAGGAAGAAATTTCAGTGAGGAAACAAGCAAGGAGAATGTCTTGAGAGAAATTGAGAAGAAATCAGACTAGTGTAAATGTCAATACTGAAAATAAGAAATCAGCAAGCTCATTGAAACACTAAAAACCAAATAACCCAGTCAATAAATGGGCCAAGGACTTGAAGAGACACCTCTCAGAAGGTGATGTACAATTAATCCACAAACACATGGAAAATTGTTCATCATCACTATCAATTAGAGAAATTCCAATCAAAACCACTGTAAGGTTTTTATCTCACTCCAGGCAGAATGGCAGTTAATATGAATATAAACAACAATAAGTGTTGGTGCATATGTGGGGGAAAAGGTACATTCATACACTTCTGCTGGGACAGCAAACTGGTGGAGCCATTATGGAAAGCAGTATGGAGATTTCTTAGAAAACTGAGAATGGAACCACCATTTGATCCAGCTATTCTCCCCATTGATCTATACCCAAAGCACTTACAAACAACATACTACAGGGACACAGCCACATCAGTGTTTATTGCAGCACAATTCTATAAATTGGGAACCAATTTAGATGCCATTCAGTAGATGAATGCATAAAAATGTGGCATATATACATAATAGAATTTTACTCAGCAATAAAAGAGAATAAAATCATGGCATTTGCAGGTAAATGGATGGTATTAGAGAAGATAATGCTAAGTGAAGTTAGCCAATCCCCCAAAAGCAAATGTTGAATGTTTTCTTTGATTCAAGGAAGCTGATTCATAGTGGGATAGGGAGTGGGAGCATAGGAGGAATAGATGAACTCTAGATAGAGCAGAGGGGTTGGAGGGGGAAGGGAGGGGGCATAGAGTAATTAATGATGGTGTAGTTTCTTAATCATAAATATTCAAAGTTTATGTATGAAGACATGAATTGGGGTGAATATAGTATGTATACAACCAGAGATATGAAAAACTGTGCTCTATATGTGTAATAAGAATTGAAATGCTTTCTCCTGTCATCTATATAAATAAAACAATTTACATAAAAATAAGAAATACGCAAGCCTATTGAATTTATGTACCAAAAAAATCAGTGAAAACACAGGGTACATATAAAGTAAAGAGGGGTTTATTATGGCTCATGGATATGGAGATTTAAGCCTGGGATTTTTAGTTCCATATGTTTGGGACACTGGTGAGGGTTTGATAAAATGGGAAGTGTGAGTCACTGTGAATGGTTACACCATTATCCAGGAAGTTTAGAGAGGGCAGACAGGGTGGTGTTAAATCACCATTTTATAGACATCACACTAATGAACTATGGCTCTCTCTCACAAGGCCCTACAACCTCTCACGAGATACTATCAACAGGTAGTACCTCCTGATACTACCAACCTGGGAAGAAGTCTTTATATATGAAACTTTGGCAGATACTAAAATGAAACCCAGAGTTTACTAGTATGTTAGGCAATTGAATTCATGTTAGACTGAGAAAAACTTACCTAGATGAACAGGAAGGATTTGGGCTGAATACAGGACATGTTTTTGTTTCTTGAGGTCTATGAAGGATGGTAAACACGGATTTTGAAGGGTGGGTAGGTATAAGACTTATAGGACAATGTCAGATGTCACAATTAGGGAGATCACCCCTAAGCTCTCAGCAGTAGGATTTGAGTCACTGAAGGGGAGAATGATGGAATCACAGGACCCACTTCAGTGGGACTAATAAGTATGAATTCCCACAGTGTGCAGCATGTATAAGTACTATCCTTCAGTGATAAAATACACAGCTCAATTTAAACTCTTACCTGGATCAAGCAGTATCACCTCCATCCACAATGAAGCTGCTTTTGCTTTGCTGACATGAGCTTCTGGTACCCTGAGATTTTCTCTGTTCCTAGCTTCATATCCTCATTTTACCTTTGGCTCCATAATGCCTTGTGGATATCCTAGGGGAAAAAAAACTGTTGATTCATGGTACCTAATAAATATCTGAGAGAACTTCAGAGGTAACTCACCACAGAGGTTAGGATTACTTTTTGGTCAATATGATTTCCTATTTCATCTGTCTTTTAATCTGTGATAAATACTTGAACCCTGTTTTTATTTTTTGATCTGAATAATGTGTTGTCATTTTTTTCTTTCAGTCAGTTTTAATGTTAAAGTTAAAAACTGACAATAAGAATTTTAAGTATTAAAATTAGCATTTCTATTTCTTTTTCACTTAAATTTCAGACCATCTTTTTATCTTAGTATTATTACATACACACACAGACACACACACACACACAATCAAATGTATGGATAGTTAACTATGAGATACACTTGACTACTTGCCATAACATACTTTAATATGAATCTTTATTCCTAATATGAGTGGATCACTTAAAAACATATAAAGCATGAATGAATTTGAAGGAAACAAAAATATCAATGAAAATTTCATAAAATAATTATGAATAATTTAGATTTTTTTATTTTGGAGTTACAAACACCATTTTTAAAAGACAACATTATTTCACAAAAATTAAAGGAGTTTTATTTCTGAACTTCCCAGTTTTCCTCATTTAGCATCTTTAATCATCTTCAAATGTGAAAGTGACTAATTTGATTATAAATATTCTTAATTTTATTTTTAAGTATGATAAACATGGTTTTCTTTTAGTCTTATTTTTTATATTGAGAAGGATATCCCACATTCTCTTAAATTCTGTAGTTCTACTAGTGCTAAAGCCATATAACTGATGACTTCTTATATGAATGCAGGTAGCATCTCAAGCCTTATGCTGTTGCTATCTGTGTCTGCAATCTCCATCTTCAGCTCTACTGAGGATTCTTGGGACAGTCTTCAGGATTCAATTAGTAGGTGCCACTATATCTAAAGCTAGCGAGGAAGCTCCTCACAAACCTGCTTCAGAGTATGAAAATGAGCTCTATGGTGAGAAAAAGAGATTGACAGTTAACTCAAGTGGGAACAATACTGAACAAGAAATAAATGTTCACTGGGACAAACTGGGTTAGAAATAAGATAAATGATCTATGTAGACATGGAGAATTCAACCTTGCCTTTATTCCATCTTGGACTTTCAAGAGATTAAATTTATGCTTGAGTTGAAGAAGTGTGTGGAACCTGATCTGGGGAAAGGCCTCAACTAAAACTAAAGGCATAAACTAAAACTCATGTATGTTAGGCCCCCTGTCCTCTTTGGTATAAGTGAGCTGTCAGCGTCTGACTCTTACATGTTCTCTTCCAGGGGACATCAGGCTGAATTCTGGGGAAGAAAGAGAATTGAAGTTTGCTTTGCATGAAAAACCTTTCAATGGGTCTGAAGAGGCATTATAATACCTAACTTAAAGTAATAAGTTTAATGACATTACATGCTTGTGAGAATTCCCACCATTGCCTGGATGATGTTTATACTGATTTTCTTATGGTTCAGTTCAGGGGAGGGTAACAGCATCCTTTGAGTCCCTACAAAAAAGCAGTGTCTCATGGGGACCATTTGTTCATAACAATAACTGTCTGTCTTTTTTGCTTTTAGTATTGGATTCTCAGACAATTGTGATCCAGGAACCCTCACTCTCTGTGTCTCCAGGTGGGACAGGACACTCACCCGTGGCCTTAACTCCAAGTCAGTCTCCACAAGTCACTACCCAAGCTGGTACTAGCAGACATCAGGAAATGCTTCCCAATGAATTATCCATAGTACAAACTCCTGTCCTTCTGTGATCCCTGATGTAGTCTCTGGTTCCTTCCTTGGAAACAATGCCATCCTCACCATCACAGTGGCTCAGACTAATGATGAAGCTAATTATTACTGTGCACTCTATATGGGTACTGGTATTCACATAGTGATGTAATCCCATGGAGAAGTACACCAAAAAACCCCTTCACGTCTTCAGATGACTATAATTTACATGATGGAGACATGTTTATAGGTTGAAAATGTTCAACACTTTCAAGTGAAAATGAGGCTGACTACTTCTCCTACCAGTGGTTCAAGTCATGTGTCTCATCCTCTCCCTCCCAGTGTGTGTCCATTTTTCAGTGTTCCTCCTCCTACTCTAGGCTTTCACTTTCCCTTTCAGTTTAGATAATGTGCAGAGGAGTTAATCTTCAAATAGGTAACTGTCAGGAAGATTCAGGGTATGCCCCATACTTTTAAGACTCTTCTCATTCAAAATATTAAAAAAATATATAGTTAGTCTATTCTTATACATTGATTTGATTATGGAAATCAAATTAGTACTAATTTACTTTTAAATTTTAAAAGAAAATTGCTTTTATAATATTTTTATGATTATTACATAATATAACTTTGCTTGTATAATTATGTTATGAACTTACTTGTGGGATGTATAATTAATATGCAATCAGAATCATCATCTGTGTCTAAATTATTAGCATATTAGAATATCAAGTAATTGTAAAGAAAAATGATCTAAATTCAAACTACAGCCAAAATATAGTAGGTATTTCTGAAAATCTTCCTTGTAATTATATTGTAACGGGTCTTATGAATACCTAGTATATACATAACTAGAAACTATCATACAAGACTGAGTTCTGTACACTGTCTTATCATCTACTTGGTTGACTTTCCTGTTGAAGAACATAAAGGTGCAGGACTAAAGATACATGTGAACATGAACAGACTCTATTGCACTCAATACTGGATAAGCAGGTGTAAAAGAAATGTGTAAAAATCATTTTGATTTAGTTTTCTGCTTTATCTATAGAAAATAATATTATAAACAGTTATTTGAGGTAATACACAACAAGAGGGAAATAAAACACTATGTAGGCAATGTCTTGATATGTGTTTATACACATATACGTAATATTAAAAGCTATACATAATATTAAAAGCTATGTAATAATAAAAGCTATTGCTCTTATTTTTTTCAACTTTTTTATTAGTTGCTCAAGACAATACAATGATCTTGATATATCATACATTTGATTCAAATGGGGTATAATTTCTCATTTTTCCACCTGTACAGATTTCAGGATCACATTGATTATACAGCCACATATATACATACAGCAACACTAATGTCTGTTGTATTGTGCTGCCCTCCCTACCCCCCCTCCCCTCCCCTCCCATCACCTCTCTCTACCCAATCTACTGTGACACATTTCTGTCTCTCTTTTTTTCCCCTTCTCACCATCATATATGTATTTTGTATAACAATGAGGGTCTCCTCCATCTTCTATGCAATTCTCCTTCTCCCTCCTTTTTCCTCCCACCTCTCTTCCCTGTTTAGTGGTAATCTTCTTCTCATGCTCTTCCTCCCTACTGTGTTTTGAGTCACCCACCTTATATCAGAGAAGACATTCAGCATTTGTTTTTTAGGGATTGGCTGACTTCACTTAGCATAATTGGCTCTAATGCCATCCTGCAAATGCTATGTTATATTTTAGTGCTGAATAATATTCCATTGGGTATAAATGCCAAACTTTTTTATCCATTCATCTATTGAAGGGCATCTAGTTTGTTTCCACAGTCTAGCTATTGTGAATTGTGCTGCTATGAACATTGATGTAGCTGTGTCCCTGTAGTATTCTATTTTGGGGTCTTTGGGTATAGTCTGAGAAGGGAAATAGCTTGTTCAAATTGTGCTTCCATTCCCAGCTTTCCATGGAACCTCCATACTGCTTTGCAAATTGGCTGCACCAAGTAAAAGCTATTGCTCTTATTAAGTTTTAAAATCCAGTTATAACTTTTTGTGGTTTACATAAATAGTACACCTGCTAAAAAGAACTCATAAGAATCAATTGAAATTAACCCCACCATAATTCAAAAGCACAAACCAATTTCTACAATGTATTTGCCAGTTCTGAAAGTGGTACTTTGTTGGAGTCCTCCCTTTGTCTTTCCTGGCAAACTTCCTGGCAAATCTGAAGTGTTTCTCTCATTGTAGAGAATGTGTTGTGTGGAATCCCCATGTCATCCCTATTCTAGCTGGTGTGCATAAGGCATTCTGGGAGAAACAGGTCAGAGGAAAGTATGTGTGCCCAGTGAATGCTGATTCACAGTGAGGACCTGTGGTTTCATAAATGGAACAGCAAGACACATGATTCCTTCAATGCCTTCAGTTGCTGGGTAAACATGAAGTGATAATAGGAAATACTAAAATAATATATTTTATTTTGATGCCTGCTTGAGATGTGATCTATTTGATAATGGTCTTTGGTATATGTTTACCTAATCTAAATTAACTTATACAGAAGGAGGTATCTTTGAAAAAATATAGCAATTTCTTTTATCTGTAAATATATTTTTCTATTATTTTCTTTTTCTCATTCTCTGTGTATGCTCACATATGTATATTTGTATGGCAGATGTGATAAGTAAATATACATACCTACATTTAAATTTACTCATACATAAATGTATTTTAAGTTTGGATTATTAGTTTTATACAAAATCATACTATGAATTTTTACAATTTATATCAATCAACCAAATAAGAAAAAAGTTTTCCTAATTTTTCCTTTAAACAACTTTTCTCTGTAAACTGGCATATTTTTTGGAAGGCTATGAAAAGAATATGCAAATAAATAATTTGGGGGAGGAAACAAAATGGAAAGGACCTAGTGGAGTACAGGCACCTTCCAACCACAATTCTAACACCTGTGACAGGAGCAAGGAGAGGAATTACTGGGTAGAAAGATTGTCTACCATAGGCAGGCCTGAGAGAGAATCTGCAGGCTGAGTGGCTCCAGGAACCTGGGTTCTTATCAAAGGGACACTAGTTCCCACAGAAGGACCCTGCACTACTTACTGCAGATGTCAGCATTGCCTGGAGCAATCAAAAGGCAGAGGGCTAATATAAACTGTTGTTCCCCTTCAGGGTCTTCTGTAAGAGATGTTACTGGTAATTCCTTGGCTTCTGCAACCAGCTTTAGTAATGCATTAACCCTCAGGATGGGTTCTGTGACTATTCCCATCATCCTACTCCTCTATATGGACTCAACAGGAAGTAAAAGCTGAGGTTTTTCAGGGATTGGAGCCTTGCAGACTTCAGGCCCAGAAAATACTGAGATATAACTCTTTTCTAACCTGAATGAGGAGGAAGTCCTCTGGTTTGGAGTATTCTTTGGGACAATGCTGTTGTTCTGGTCACTAATGTGGTCAGCTAGTCACTCGGCTATCTCAGTCGCAGGAGGTAGAGATGCCAAGTCAATACACAGACACTGGGAGCTGGTGAGAAAAACTGGCTGGTGGCAACTTAGCTGATGTCCAGTAGCTCAGTTTATTTTTGGAATGCATACAATTGTTATGGGTTCATGTGGGGCACGCCCATCAATCATATAAAAGTAAGATAATATCCATAGCCAATCATCTTATGCCTAATGTAACTGCACTCTGAGGATGCTCTAAATATTACTACCATCAGGAAGGTTTTTGTCCTAGGGGAGGGGACTTTCTAAGTTAGGAGTATCATTCCCTGAAGCTCCTGATTATCCGTTTCCTGGACTGGCATCTTGGCAATGCTAACCACAAGATCTAAGAATATGGTTTCACTAACAGCTCACTAGAGCACAGCATCCCATCCTGCAGGCGTTCCTATCAGGCCTGAATGAGCATATATTCTTCAAGCACTTCAATCTGCTCATAGCTGCTAGCTGCAGCTGAAAGGTTTACCAACAGGGCAATACAATACCCTCCTGTTCCTGACTCCTGCTGCTCCCATAACCTGGGACCACTTTTTAAATTCTGTACATATCTCTAGGGTCTGATGCATGTGAAGCATCTTATTCATTCTTGAAGAAAAAAAAATCAATGGAAGAAAAAATTAATAATTTTTCCAATTCCCTTACTAGTGGTTGATTTACTTTTGACATTATTTCTATGGGAGGAGGATGAATCCACTCTGAACAGATTGTCTGTAAAATTCTGGAATGATTTTCACATTTTCATGCCATGTTTACAATATGATAAATGTACAACAAAACCTCCTCTGACCAGCTTTTTAAAATCTGTCCTCACCTTTCTGAATTAGAACACAGGTGTTGCCTTTCCCTCATTTTGTTCTATGAACTACCTGCTCCTCTCACACCAGATGTTCACACCTAAGATGCACTTGATACTTCAGCTATTTCCTATTTTTTTTCTGATCTCCTCCTACACTGCACACCCAAAATTTGTCCTGCCCAATCATATTGTCCCAATTTTGTCTTACAATTTTCCCAGAGAAGATGGTGTAATATGAGATATAATGATGGGCACAGACCTGGTTGAACGTGTTCTGGTTAATGCAGAGGTCACCTATGTAACTTAAAGAGATGTACAGATGTACAGAGTCCCATGCTCATGGTGTGTTCTCTGAAGTTGTTTCCTCCTAAGCCCCAATTATTAACCAAGCTAGTTCATCATGCCACCCTCCCTCAGTCAGGGACGCAAACACCGCAACTACACATGGGTAGAAACAAGGTGTAGAGGCCCATTTGCATGAGCAGCTCCAACCCTGGGAGGATAGTGGAGCTGGAATAAGAGAGGCCTGGTGCAGTGGAGTTATCAGAGTTAGGCCTATCAAAGGGCTGTGTCCACCCTGGCCTACACTCTTTTCCTCCTACTGATGCTCTCTCAATGCACAGCTAGTTACAGGCCTCAGAGGCCTAGGGCAGGCCCCTAACCCGAGTCATTACCCTATTCCTCAAATTCCAAAGTCACTTCTCCCTACTTCTGCCCTTCACTCTGATGTGTCTGTGCTTTAAGATTTCCTCTCTTTTCCTATTCTGACATGGCCATTCTCCTTTTCTGCAGCCCTGGATCAAGAGTCAAACTCACTTGCACTGAATAGGAACCTACTGTTGGTAGAGAAACATGTACTGGTACTAGCAGGACTTGTATCTGAGCACTACTACTCAGACTCAGAGAAACAGCTGAGGCCTGAGTTCTACAGTTGAATTTCTGATACAAAGATGTCTCAACTAATGAGGTGTATTTGTAAATCTCTGGGCTCCAATTTGAGGACATGGCCAGAGATTACTCTCCTGTTTATAAAATTAATACTTATAGCAGTGAAACAATCAGAAGAGCAAGTGAGACAAGACCCTCATTTGTAAAGGGTCCAAGTTTATGACACATTACTGTGGCAGCTGAGGCCTCCAATGTTTACAAAATAAGATGCTAGAGTGGCACACCATAATTCTCTCCCATTACAAAATGCTCATAGAAACTGTGCAAGTTACAAAAATTTACACTAATACCAAAAATAATGAAATTATCAATTATCACTAGTAAAGGAGTTACAGCACTGAAGTTGAAGCCCATCAAGATGATAACCCATAATATCAGTATAATTCAGTATATGACAACATTTTACTTTAATTATAAATTATGCATAATTATATAAAATTCATAAAATTTCAGCAGCAATCAGTGTCTACCCTTCAGGATACAGCCATTGTTACTGCAAATTAGACAATGAATTCTGTAAATGCATTGTCTTTAAAAGAATGTCATTGAATTAACATGTAAATATTCATGATGTCTCTGCACATTGACATGTAAGGGTGTGTTTTATTTTTTTTTCTTTTATTTGCTTTTGAAAAATCCCTTAGTCATAGATTCATGTAAACTATCCATATGAATAGAATTCAGATGTTCTGCTTCAAGTTGGAGCAGTAAAAAATAAAAGTTTTCATAAGTAGTTTTCTTTCCCTGCATAAGATTTTTTTTTCAAAATTGATTTCATATTTCAATATTCCAAAGCCTTAGATCATAATGATAGAATTGATTTATTTTACTTTTATCATACTATCAATCCTGGTTAAAAGAATAACCTGTATTTAAAGTGCTTCTGATCTGTAATCTTAGACCCTACACTTGTGTTTCAATTAATGAAGAAAGGGATTATAATGGTAGACTATTATCTTCACTGAAGTTGTTTATTCTTCTTATGAATAACCTGTGTATGTATGCATCTATGCAGTAATCCACAGATTAGCTTAGAGAATGAGTGAGCTCATGCTAGCTGAGCATAAGTCATCATTCTTTTTGATTTCCACATGACTTTTAGGCACCTGGATTCACAGTGAACATGCTGTTTCTATATACATTTATTTTCACTCCATTGCCTTTGTGGAATACTCAAACCATTCAATAAATGTGTAGCACCATTCATTGCTACTTTAATATGCACGTTCTAAGGATAAATGAGATTTAGTGTTACTTCATGTGCTCATTTATATTTTTTTTATTTGTTGCTTGGATATGCATGACATTAAGGTATATTTAACATATTATATATTCATTGGGTGCAACCCATTACAGTTTTGATACCGTTCTTTTGGTTGAACATGATGTGCCATTCCACTAGTCATTATATGTTATTTGTACATAAATGAACACAGAAAAGTTATGTATGATTCATTCTATTGTCATTCCTATTCTTATCCTCCTCCCTTCCCTTCATTCCACTTTTTAAAATCTTAAGTACTTCTATATTTACCCTTCCTACTCTCTCTTGCTATGGTTTAGCACCCACAGATCAGACAGAACACTCATACTTGGGCTTTTGAGTTTTGGCTTATTTCATTTAGTATGATACTCTCAAGTTTCATTCATTTTCCCCCAAAGGCCATAATTTAATTTCTCTTTATGGCTGAGTAATATTCCAGTTTGTATGTATACTGCATTTTCTTTATTGATTCATCTCTTGAATGCATTTAGGTTGATTCCACAGTTTAGCTATTTTGAATTGAGCTGCTATAAACATTGATGTGGCTGCATCACCATAGTATGTTAATTTTAATTGCTTGTGGTATAAACTGAGTGACAAAGCTGAGTCAAATTGAGGTTCCATTCCAAGTTTTCTGAGGAATCTCCATATGTCTTTCCAGAGTGGTTGCAACAATTGCAGTTCCACTACCATATGCATATTTCCTATCTGCAATTTTTTTTCTAAAACATTGGTCATTTTATATAATTTGTTTCATGTTGCTGGATGTAAAGAGTTCAAATATCGGGGTTCATGTTGGGAGATAAAATTAGAGAAGAGGATGACAAAAAGAAAACCCTGTAAGTGCTGGTGGAATTTGCTAAGTTTATGAAGAATTTTACTTCCTGATCTGCAGTAGAGATGATTTTTTTGGTCTTGCTTTTTCTGTATTGAAGGGCAATTCAGTGGAAAGAAAGAAACTTCAGGACATTAACAGTCATTGCACTTCACATAGTTCTATGTGATTGTGAAGAAGTGAATTTTCATTAAAACTACAGAAATTCACAAAGGGGCTGACAGTGTCTATTCCTAACAGGTGGAGGAAAGGAGGAAAGAAGGGAGAAAGAAACAATGATTAAAATTTAATGTATTCATATTTTAAAAATTGAATGAATGTAGTGCATACATTTTATGTATAACTTATTTTAAAATAATTAATTATTATTAATTATTAATCATAAAATTTAAATTATATTTTTAATCTACATATTATTACTTCATAAAAGTAACAACTATTAGATTCCACAATGTGAACAATATATCTTATACCAGAAAAAATGTAATTGCTTGATTTTAATTCTGTCTTTATTTAATTATAAATTATGCTGAAGATAAAAAGTATAACCTACTATGAAATGAGTTCTGTTCCTAAGTATGCAAGTTTCTAGAGCCTAAAATAACAGTTGTTGCCTATCTTTGTATCCAGAAGTGTCAAAATTATGAAAAAAAAATTCAACATCTCTAGCATTTAGACAAAGGAAATTAAAACTACATTGAGATTCCATCAGGTACAATGGAAATTAGCACCCAATTTCAATGGAAATTAGCCAGTTACAATAGAAATTATTAAGAATGCAAGCAACAATAAATTTTGCCAAGGATGTGTGGGAAAAGGTACACTCATACATTTCTGGTGGGACTTCAAATTAGTGCAACCACTCTGGAAAACATTATGGAGATTCCTCGAAAAACTCGGAAAGGAATCATCAGTTTATAGCTACTTTTTTGGCTTATACCCAAATGTCTTAAAGGTGCCATAGTACAGTGATGCACCCACATCAATATTTATACCAGTTAAATTCACAAGAGTTAAAGTATGGAACCAGTCTAAGTACCCTTTGACAGATAAATGGATAAAGAAAATGTCCTATATATACACAATGGAATATTAGATAGCCATAAAGATCAATGAAATTATGGTATTTACCAGGAAATGAATGGAACTGGAGACACTCATGCTATGTGAAATTACCCAATCCCCCAAACCAAAGGTTGCATGTTCTCTCTGAAAAGTGGGCGCTAACTCAAAAGAGGGCAGGGCTTAAGGATGAATAAAAATACTTTGGCTTAGACAGAGGGTAATAAAGGGAAGGTAGGAGGGATAGGAATAGACAATAGAATAAATCAGGCAAATTTTCCTATCTGCATATATAAATACATGACCAATGTAATTCTATACCATTATACAAGCAGAAGAGTGGAGAGTTATAATCCACATATGTGTAATATGTCAAAATATACCTCTTGTCATCTGTAACTAATAAGAACAATAAAAAATAAAATAAAAGTTTTTAAAAGTTCAGAATATAATTTACTTCCTCAGCAGCAACCACAGAAACCCTGGTGAAATTCACTGAAATCTATTGAACAAATTTGAACAAAAGGCTGATATTCATGTCTAGACCACCTCCATCCCTACCATTTCTTAAAATGGTGCATTCCATCCATGTCTGAAAAACATTCAGGAGTCCTGCTGTCTGTGTTCTTTCAGGATCTCCAGTCCCTGTGGCATTGCATTCCATGTAAACAATGGTGGCTGTAGTTAAATGGCTGTAGTGGACTTATAGTAACCATTCTCAGTATCACTTGCTGACAATAAGGATTACAAATATGTGAACTGAGAAAGCTTGAAAACATGCATACAAGTATCTTCTAAATGGCCTCCAAAGCCTACTCATAAGATTTTGCAACTGAGTTTCTCATCACGTACTAAGTGATAGAACCTTTGTAACAAAGATTTGTGTTGTGTATAATAACATATATGCTACCAGCAAGCTGATAAAACCAGAGATTTTGTGTTCACCTGCTTAATTTTGATCTATGAAAGAATTTATCAAAGAATTTATATCAAAGACACTATCTCAGTCCTGTCCAGAAAAGAGTCAAGATAAGTATGCATAAATTCACCATGTGAAGTCAGAGAAAAGCAAGAAGGCCATCCTTAGATAATGAGAAGGCCACAGAAGGGCTAACTGGCCTGGCTACTAGGCAGAGGCAGTGGGGATGCAATGGAATTGTAGGACTTCTCAGGGTTTCTGATAATAGTGTCATATGATGATGTGTATGGGCTTGGACAACATGGGGCACTGCAGAGCAGTCAAGAAAGGTCAGAAAAGAACCAGAACTATAATGAGCCACCTAGCCATTCCTGATGCTCTCTTGTTATTCCTCACAGCTGTGAATCCCTAAACCAACCCAACTCTACCCCTGCACACCCACTTGGCATCTTTATGTAAAGGAGTCTAAACAAGGACCCAGTTTGCAATCAGAAATCACAGAGGAACCTAATTTGCATAGACAGACACTCCCCTTCTCAGAGAATGAAGAGGGCAAGAAGGAGACTTGGGGAAACCTCTGTTCAGCATCAGGAACAGAAGGTAGAGCTCAGGATGACCTTCATGATGGTCTGGTCCTGTCTCTTCTTTACATTCCTTGTTCAGTGCACAGGTGAGATAATATGGAGGAGGGATAGGGTGTGGTAGTCCTCTGATAGGCCCTGACTTTACTCTTCTTTCTAGACAAAACTTATGCTCTCCATGTTTCTCTCACCTCCAGGGTCCTGGGCCCAGTCTGTGCTGACTCAGCAGCCCTCACTGTCTGGGACTCCAGGAGAGAGGTCACCATCTCCTGCACTGGAAGCAGAAACAATATTGGTATCTTTGGTGTGAGCTGGTATCAGCAGCTCCCAGAAACGGCCCCCAAACTCCTCATCTATGATGATAGCAATCGACCCTCAGGGATTCCTGATCGCTTCTCTGGCTCCAGGTCTGGCAACTCTGGTTCACTGACCATCACTAGGCTACAGCCTGAGGATGAGGCTGACTATTTCTGTCAGTCTTATGACAGTAGCCTTAGTTCTCTCACAGTGCTTCAGGTTCATGGGGAAGTAAGACAAGAACCCCTTTACCATCTGTCAGGAGAACAAACACCCACAGCTTTGCTCAGACCTTGTCTCTGGCTTTTTCTGCTACCCATATTGTAGGCCCAGCTGAATCTCCTGGCACTGTTTTGAGTGAGGAGCCTCTTGTTTTCTGTCCTCACAGTCATTCACAGTAGCATATTCCTAGGAAAATGCCTTCTAAAAAACAGAAATTCTTGCTTCTCACTAGTTTGAGGAGCTGAACATGATGTTTTAGTCTCTTTGCCTTGAAGTTTAGGTGATGAGGCAACCAACACAACCTGGGTCATCTCAGAGTTGATCTCTGATGGGATTCCTGTGGTTCCACCCTCCATTTTTTTTTTTACTTGCACGAATTCTAGCACTGTTTCTTCTCCTTTGCCTTCATTATGTAAATGTGTGATTCATGTTTTAGCCTAATTTTACATAAGTTTTCTAACATTCAGTATTTGACAGACAATAAAATGCACATAAGTGAAAACTGAGAGATTTTGATATATTTTCACACATTTGGGAATATCAACACACTCAGGCCAAGGAATCTGTCCACCAGCACACAAAGTCCCTTTGCCCTTTTAGAATTCTCCCTCCATCTCTGCTCAAAGTACCATCCATGCCACCACTGATTTTCTTTCTTTGAATATTGGTCAGGTTTCCTTTAATATAACTTTTATTTCTGGAAACTGATAGCAGATATACATTCTTGAATGATTTCTTCCATTCTATAATTCCTTTTTGTACCCTTCCACATTGTGTTGAGTTTCCCTTGATTATACTAAGAATACAGCATGACTTTTGTGGTCCCTAAATATTTCTATAAGGATGGACACTTTGATCACTTTTACATCAAAATCTTATAATTACATCAGTATAGAGAGCTATATAATCCAGCCTTTATTGTGTTCATTATATCATTGACATCCTGATCTAAGATATTCTCTTAAAAAATTACAAAGTACAATTAAAACACTTTACTTTTGATATCTGCTCACTCTTCTCTGGGATCAACATCTCCTCAATGTGCCTGTGGATATGCCTAGGAAAACACTTCATCTTCTCACTTTGAAGAGTGACTGTCCTAATTGAGGGCTTGTGGTGGGATTGAGATAAAAAGCACAAGGGATGACATGCTACACTCCCAGGTCATTACTTGGAATAAGAAGAGCACTGGGAATTCGAGGCTCCTGTCCTTGTGCTTAGGTCAGAGAGACTGGACCATGTCTGTTATATTACCACAATCTCTGCAAAGATCTCTCTAACTGCAACACATTTCCTGGAGCTCATCTGATGACATAAATACTCCTAATAAAATTGTTGAATCTCCATATGCAGATAACAACAAATGACACATCAGGGAAGTTCAGGACAGGGACAGTTGTTGAAGGTACATATTTCCAGCTGTGTCCAGGACTACGGCACATGTGAGAAAAGATTCAAAGGCATTTAGTACTTATCTTTCCTGTGGAGAATCCAATCAAGCTTCTGAATTTCTCTGAGGTAAATAATAAATGAGTGCCTTTAACGTTTCCCTCTTACACTCATCTCAGCTAAGATTCCCAGTGTTCATAACCAATATCTGAGAAACAACTCCTTTTCCAAGGAGATGTGCTAAGACTTCTAAGGGGAATGGTGAACATGGCAAGATCTGGATCTGAGAAATTTTCCTTTAGATTAATTCAGGGACAAATTGTTTATCTGGTTAGTTTTAACTAAGAGAGAATAAGTTTAAAAAACCTAGGAGTTCTGAGGGCCACTCTATTTGCAATGCTATTGTGCATTCTCTCATTTAAAAACGTATGAAAAGGAATTCAAGGGACACACATGGGGGTCTAGATTGTCTTTTGTAGATTTGGGGCAAAATAATCAGAATTTTGAACAATCAAAAAATAAAGAGGGTGATTATAATAAGGTTTCCGGAGTGAGAGTGGAACAGGCTGCTGCATCCAGAGCTTTCACTGAACAACAGACAGCTGGAGGGAAAGGTCAAGTGATTGCATATTCAGCCCTGGACATAGGGTGAACATGGAAAAGTACAATTATCCAGAAAAAGCTTCATTACTGCTGATGAGAACCACCAGAATGTCCATGTGTGAACCCAACAGTAGGTCTATTTGTATGTGTAAGATGCTCTGGGTGATCTAGTGGTTAGGATTCAGCTCTCTCACTGCCATGGCCCAAGTTGGATTTCTGGTCAGGGAAGACTTTCTTTTGCCATCTGTGGTAGTGAATGCATGTAATACCAGAAACTTAGGTGGCTGAGCCAGTGGGAAGTAAAGGCAAGCTTCAACAACAGAGAGACAATCTGTCCCCAAAACAAAATAATACAAAACCACAAGAAAAATGTCACAGAGAAGCTATTTATCCTAATACTCAACTTGAAATATTGAAGTTGTTTCTTATCATAAAGGCTATGAATATTGCTTTGGTGAACAACTTAAAAGGTGTCCAGGAATTGGTTGGACATGAGATGTTTCAACAGATTTGGGCACATGTGGTGTCATGGTTTCCAAGTTTCCTAGTCCTTTTGATTGCCAGATATACTTCTCTGCCTCCATGAAGAGTGCCTTGGCTGAGGATTGTTTTGATTAATAAAGTAGAATCAGAGGAGACCTGTGCTACATCTGGACAATAGTATGATAAATTAAAGAGCTTCTACTCTCCTTCTCCCATGCATGTTTCCTTCTTTAGGCTGACAAGAATCATTTAAATGAGTGATTCTGTATTGAGTTAGTGAAAGAATAAAATGAACACATGAAGAATCACCATTCATTTTATGTGGTAGGAAAGATTTGTGAGCAAGAACTTGGCCATGTTATTTCACCTCAAGGATTGCAATAGTGTTCATCCAGAATGACAGACTATCCGGTCTGATAACAAACTAAAATTGCTGACTATGCATTTCAATGCTAATTGAGAATGTGTCTTCTGTGGTTGTCTGATTCAGTATAAAGCTCCTCTTGTTCCATAGCAGTATGGTCAGCAAGACTGATTTTAGGAGATATAGATGCAAGTACAACTGGAAGACTGGTCACCCTGATTATCAGTGTGGGAAACAATGTTTTAAGTAATATGAGGCTCTTCTCAGACAGGAACCCACATTAGCCTCTGAACAGTGGAACATGCACAGAAACATTCTTTGCAATTAAACATGGATCCATTGGCAAGGTCAATTGTATATTAGGTCACAAAACAAGTCTTCAGAAATTGAAAAGGAGGTACTTCTATTCTTATTTTAAGAAGATAGTTTTCTCTCCTGGTACAATTACGGTCATTGCTATCTCTCCTAGAAATACTGTATGCTATCATGCATACATTATTGTCAAACAGGAAAATCCTAAAAGCTGGCTGTGGTGGTGCACACCTGTAATTCAAATAGCTTGGGAGGCTGAGGCAGGAGGACAAAAAATTCAAAGCCAGCCTCTGCAACTTAACAAGGACCTAAGAAACTTAGCAAAACACTCTCTCTGAAAAAAAACCGTTGGGGCTGGGGATATGGCTCAGTGATAAAGCCCCTCTGGGTTCATTCCCTGATACCAAGATAACAAAACAGGAAAAAAAAGGAATGTCCATCTGAGGTGGGTTTTTTTTTTTTTTTGGTGTGGTCATGTAGAGCTTGTTGAACATCTGCCTGACTGACCTTATTTCCACTGAACTATTTATAAAACAATCATACTAAAAATGGAATGAAAAGAAAATTTAATTTTCTAACTTGGAGCATTTCCTCTTTTTTAACCCTATGTAATAAGTTACAAAAATAATGTTACTCAAGCTTTCTCTATATTCAATGAGAAACTAAAAATCAACAGCCTTATAAGCAAGTCAGTCATGAAAGCAATACTTTACCTCATTCAAAACACTCATGAGTCAGTGTCCATGTTTCTTTATTTTTCTCTTGGTAACTTCCACTTATGAAAGAAAGAACTGGATCCTTGAAGAAAGAAGTATTGAATAAAGAAAGAATATCCAGGGAAGAAAAAAAGAGGGGATCACAGGTCGTGTGGAAGGATACCAAACCAAGGATGCTATGTGCACGTAGAAATATATCACAGTGAATCCCAATCTTATTAACAATATTAATGCAGCAAGTAAAGAAAAAGTGAAAAGAGACCAGTAGAATAGAGAAAGAGGCTTAGAGGAAGGTGTAAGTGAGGGAAAGAGAATGCTGGGGAATTAATTTGATGATGAAAATATGTTTCATGTATGTAAGGTTATATGTACCATGAATCCCACTATTATCATACAATTATAATAAGCCAATGAGGCATTATAAAAAATGAATACAAGTATGTTAATGATAAAAGATTCAGGCAAGTATAAGAAAATGCAACACTACAATTTAATTGCACACAACTGGGAGTGATTTCAACAAACAAAGAAACAAAAACAGATAAATAGATATAAATAGGAATCCTCAAAGAAAACTCTAGTAATGAATAAGAGAGCATCCTGGTAATACAGCAAGAATATCATACAAATAATTCAACAGTTCATTATGAAATGAGACCTTTTAGCTTTAGGCCAAATGTCCTCCAGTGGGCACGGTAGATATTCCTAGAAAAGTCATAGAAACTCAAGTGGTTTAGCTTTATTGGATCATGAACAGTTGCTCAGTGGACCATGCACAGTGCTAGAGAAGCTCCTTCCTCCCATGGGGAAAATCATAGCAAATAGCCACCCTGGGTCTTTCCATTTAAAATCTAAGTGCTCTGAGGACTGAGAACCATTTTTTGGAAGTTGATGGTAAAGAACTCATATTTATATAATAAACTACACAAATATGCCCCCTTCATTCATACATTTTAGTGAAAAATCATGGGTCATTAGAAAATCTGGCTTAATCCATAGAGCAAGTGGATCCTACCAAAATGAATACCACACTGGACTTGCCTCCTTTTCTTTACTCAGATTCCAGGTGCTGTAGTGGCCCTGTGTTGTCCTTCCTCCTTCTGGACATGTTTTGTTTGTGTTTTAGGGTCCACTTTTAAATTGTGGACTCAGAAACCCTCACTGACCACCTGCTCAGGAGTGGCAGTCACTCTCATCTGTGGCTCCAGAACAGTTTCAGTCACCAATGATCACTTCTCATACTGGTTGCAACAGAAGTTGAGCTAAACGCCCAGAACACAGATTCGAAATATAAACAGCAGACACTCATGGTCATCTTCCCTGTTCTCAGGTTCCCTTACTGTGGGCAACGCTGCCTGATACTTTCAAGTCTACAGCCTGAGGGTGTAACAGGTTCAATGTGTAAAACATTACAGTGATGCTCAGCACAGTTAGACCCAGATGGGGAACAGAGATCTAAACCTGTACATGACTTATCCTGGATAGAAATATGATCACAGGATATGGGAATCATAAGACTGGAAACCAACCACTCTGCACTCCAATGATCACTGTCCCTAAACACAGGCTAAGAACAGGGGCTGGTTAATTTCAATTCATGTATAAGTTGAAAATTGTGGTTGACTGTCAATTGTTTGTAAAAAAAAAATGTTCCACATAATTATCTGAACTCCTCTTTAGTCCTTCCTGCATTCTCTGTTTGGGCCAAACAAAGAGGTTCTAGTCTCTTCTTAACCTACAAACATCATATCATTTGAAGCCCAGATCTGAAGGTACCAGTTAGTTAATAAACACACTGTTTGAATGATTAAATAAAAGTGCACATAATAATGTGCATTAGCTGATAGTGTTTTCAGGATTATTTTATTCTTTATTCTTGATTGAACAGGGTTCCAGTGTTGTATCCCTAAGTCTTATTATCTGTTCTTGGAGTCCCTGTTCCACAGTAGTGACTACCCTCACACTGCCTGAACCCAATCTTCAAAACTAAGATGAGAGCATGCCACTAGTCAAGGTCATAGTCAACTGTTTCTAAACAGAGAAGCCAAAATATCTGACTCCTGACCAAGTATTTGATTCTTTTATGCATAGAGAAACCATCTCACTGTCATATTTTCCATACTATACAACAGTGATAGTACCTGCTTGGTCATTGAAGCAAGAAATGTCCATTTTCTAATATATTCTTCCTTTTTCTACCCATAGGTCCTTGTGTGTAACAAGTTATGAAAATTCTGTCTTTAAATAGAGGTCTGAAGAATCTCCCTATCCTGTTTTCCATTGCTATTGATTCTTCAGAAATCTTGTGAAAATATTCAGCAGTGCAACATCATATGTAATACAAAATATGTAATTTAAATATATAGTGTATGCATATATGTAACTGCTAGAGATTCAACTGTGGGCTTCCCACATGCTAAGCTAGCACTCCCCCACAGTGCAACATTCCAAACTATCCTCATTCAATTATATAGACTCAACTCAAAGTGCAGTTCCTCTGAGAAGACTCCTTAATGTCCCAGATGGAGAATTTTAATTGGTGAGGATTAGAATTTTGGTAGAGCTTATCACATTCACAACATTGTGTTATTTCTTCTCTATATTGAATAATTTTAAAATGACAAGCAGCATGCTAATATTGATAACATCGTGCTTATATGCAACTCATTACTAGGCATTCCAGGAGAAGCAATGTGTCCAATGATGGTGGAAAACTCTGTAGCATTCAGGTCTTAGGATCCTAAAGATTGACATGTGGCAGTAGGTGTCAAAGAAGAGCTGTGGGAAGGCTTTTATGATGTTTCTCACAACTGGCTGAGCCCACTAGCCTCAGATGTAGTAAAGGCTGAGTGGCCTCCTGTGTTTCCCAATGGGATCTTGACCCCAATGGTCTCAGGGCCTGGTAATGACTCCCAAGGAGGATCTTGTGCAAGGTTTCCAATAGATGTTCTGTCTATGACATCTGCTACGGTGAAACTTTGAATGGGCATCTCCCTCAGTGTTCTTTCCCTCAGATCCTCTCTATGGCTCAGGAATCAGAGATCAGATGTAATAAGAGAAAGCAGGAAGGAAGGAGTTCAGTTTGTCTGAACAACCACTACTTTTTTCTGAAAGGATCAGAGAGAATAAGACAAGCCCAATTTAGCAAAGTCTCTCTGGGGGTATCAAGTACCAGTCTACCATGGACTGTATCCTCATTCCTCTTGCTACTTTCCCATTACAAGGTAGGGACAGGTCTTGGAGACCCAGGTCAGCTCCCATCCTATATAAATTCTTTTAGTTTAATTGAGCAGTATTTTAGATATGGTCGGACTCCAGCACCCATGATTGTCTGTGTTTTCAGGTTCTCTGCCCAGCCTCTGCTGACTCAGCCACCCTCCCTTTCTGCAACCTCCTGTAGCATTTGTCAGATTCACCTGCATCCTGAGCAATATCTTCAGTGTTGCTGGAAAATGACAGTTGAATCAGCACAAGATTTGGGATAATTCTATATTTTATCTTAGAAACTACTTAGATTTGGATATTCTACTTGTCTCTGGGGTACCTGGCCTCTTCTCTTGATTCAAAGATATCTTAATAAATTCATCCATTTCTCTCATTTCTGGGCTGCATCTTGGATGAGGCTGACTCTTACTGTGTGATTGGCCACAATGATGTTTCTCATAGTGACACAGGCATATGGGGAATTGATACAAAATTATCAGCCTGCTTGTTGTTATGGGCTTTACCTCTTCCCCAAATTTAAAATAATATGCTTATATAGTAAATATACCATTAAGTGAATATACATTTAAGTCTTCTAAATTTTGTAATCAAAGCTTCTGATATCTCAGGAAAACTGAAAATAAATAAACACTCAAATCACCCTAAAATGAAATAACAACAAAAATACATATGATAACATCCAAACTTTTTCTTATGATCAATTTGGTGATCTGATTTTACAATCAGATGTTGTAGATTTAGATTGTTTTATCTGAAAAAAAAGCAGCAAATGAGCTTCATTCTTGGCCAAGATTCAGAGTCCCTTCCAGCAGATGGAATTTCCTCCACAGCACGTTCTCTGCTCTTCAAGGATTCAGATAATATTCTAACTGTTTGTCTATGCTTGTTTGTGCTTTGGGCTTTAACAGGCTCTCAGGTATGGAGACACTAAGCAAAATGCTTTTAGAGGATGGAGGCATCAGAGAAATTTTAGGACCATGGCTGGCCTGGCTCCCTTGCTGGGTATCTGCACTTTTGGTTTGATGTTAAGTAGAGAATGTTAGGTATTGGGGAGGGGAAGTGACAAGAAGTTTATGAGCGAAAGCAGCAAACTTCCTGAGGGACATGAGTTACTGAAGGAGATTTTCCACCATTGATTAGAAAACTCTGAGAGTCTTCCTGGGAAGTTGAGTGAGGCAAGTCCCAAGGATGACACTCTTCTTCATGTGTCAGCACTCAGGATAAAGTGCACTTTTATAGATAGGTTTTTCTGGCATCATAGTGATACCATCAATTAACATGATGAGTCCTGCTTCCCCTGAATGCTGAAGTATACACCAGAGAAGCACACCAAGGCAAGTTTAGTTTAGAAAGTAAAAAGCTTTAGTCAAGCATAGCACTACAGATTTCCCCCCCAGGAAGAAGGGGATCTAAAAGGTAGATGGAGCCCGTGGGATGAGACTTTCTCATCCCTTTTAATTCTAAGGTTTTTTTTTTCCTTCTACATTTCTGTTTTTTATCTTTCTTATTTCGATTTATCATTCATGGGATGGAGGATGCAGTTGGGAAGGCCATAAGGTTGGAAACAGGTAGACTAATGGGGCAGGGAAGGAGTGGTCCAGGCAAGAAGGGCTTAGGATGAATTGATTAGTGCCTTCCTATTTCCTAGGAGCTGCTTCATTAACTGTTTTTTAGGATGGTCTAGGGACTTGGGGATGTTAACATTTCAAACTCCCAAGTGTGGTTTCTGATTCCCCAGACTCAGATGGATCTCCATTCTCTTTATTAGACTCAACTCTGTTTTACTCTATTAGACTCAATATCAGACCCAATTTACCTAACTACACTAACTACCTATCTTTAAATCTGACTTCAGTAGGAACTGACTTCCATCCTTCTCTCATCTAATACCCATTGGGGATTTTCAAAGTTTCAGAGTTTAAGAGTTGATTGTGAACCTTCATGGAGCATAATTTCCCACATATGTACATAAATGTATAACTGAAAATCACATAATCTGCTTCAGAGCCTGAGGCCATTTTGTTTTACCCAGAAAGGTATAGAAACATTGGAGATTACTGTGACAATTGGTACCCAGGATTTTATGGAAGAAGACCTAGATCTGTGACCTCATATATAAGTGATCAGTCATTAAGGACTCAGTCTAAATTTATGCCTAAGTTTTGTCAGTATGATCTCATTTTGTACACTAAATTCCAGACATAAAACATGCTTAAAATAAAAAAAAGGCTGATTATCACTTTCGAACCCACACTCAACCCACTTTTTTTCTTTATTCTCATTTGGGTACATCATTAATGCCAATGAGATCTCCAATGTGGAATGAACTGAGAAAAAATCACCATTATTTGTTCCTCATTACTTTGTATCTGCCTATGAGCAACACACATTCCAGTTTAGCTTTTGCTACTCCCTTAATATCTCCTGAACCTTTCTCAGGCTTTGCTGATTTTCCCTGAGCTCAAAGAACTTAGGGACACTGTGCATTTTTGCTCTTGATTACACTCTGGTGTAGCTTTGGATTCTCTAATGAAGAATAAACCCTCTCCAAACTCCTGTGTTCATTTTTCCCAGTAAAACCCTAAAGTAATGCTTTTCCCTACATATTCCTCACATGGAAGAATTTTGTAAAAAATGCCTGGTATTTCATGGTGGGTCACTGGGAGTATGCCCTGGAAGGGATGTTCTTTCTGCAGCCAACTCCATCCTGCTTTCTGACTCTGCCAGGACTTGATCAGCTTTTCTCTGCTGGACCCTTCAGCCTTGATGGTATGTCTCACTTTGAACCTGGAGCTATGGAGTGGGCCATCCAAGAACTGAAACCCAGAAACCATGAACCCAAAATAAACTTTTCCTTCTCTAAGATGTTCTTGTCAGGTATTTTTTATTAAAAGCTGACTAAAAACGCCATCTCATTTTATATAGTAGAGAACCAAATCCAGACATGTGAGGTGATTGGTTTGAGGCCAGAAAATGAATAGTAGAGACAGTCCTGGAACAAAGTCTGTGTGCCCTGCATCAACATCACACCAATTCTCCACTATTACATTCCAATATGGCAACTGGCATCTCTTGGAGAAGGATTAGATGAAGGATGATATTACTAAACATCATTGTGTTCTCAGAAATACTCAAATTTTTACAAAAGCCAGAGAGAGAAGAAAGGAAAGCAGAGTGAATGTTTACAATCACGAGATGCGAAACACTATATAAGCATTTGCGGATGACCTACCTAAAATCTTGAGTATTTGTTTCTTCTCTATGCCTATGAAGCAGCAGAAAGAGACAAGTTGTTTCATTCAGAAACCATAGAAGAATGTGTCTGTGATATGAGGCTGACTGTGACATATGGAGTACATTTTTTTTTTGGATTTAAGATGCAAACATTCAACAGATATCTTTTTCCCCCAGAATCTAGTGCCTGGCTTGGCGAGGAAGTGAGTAATGCATGCCCTAACAGAGGACCTTTGGCTTTGAAATGTTGTGAAAAGTTAATAGTAAAAGGCAAGCACAACACTCTCTGTGGATGTTTCTGTAGGTTAAAAGTGAATGAAATAAATGTCTAATTGTAGAAGAAAAATTAATATCTGGTTTTTTGGACTTAGATTTTATAAACCTACCCACTTTAAATCCATGAATCTCTTAGCAACTTAAAGTAATTAAAAATTTTTTCTTTGATATAAATATTCACAAGAGTCGCTTAATTGAGATGTTGAAAAGAACACCAGTGTAACAGTAATTTATATTTATAGCAATGTTATTTTATACAATACTCATACGGAAAAATATAAACTAGAATAAAATAACTTATATCAGAATCAAAATATTTTTGATTTTTCAGGTAGACAATTAAGGGTCAATTAGAGAACAGAGAACCATGTCAAAGCAGAAAACACTCATCCCCTGACAATCTTATATTCTCATAAGGAAAACTGACATTTGAAGGCAAGGCCTGAAGAGTAGTGTGAGGGAAAACACAACAGGAGACTCAGAAAAGCAGCAACCTGATAAAAATAAATTTGCATGAGGAATACAGGAAGTAACACTGCTATTTGTGACTTCTCCTTTAAATTTTGTTCAAAATATTTATAGACTGGGAATAACCCAAATACCTGCCTGAAGCTAAGTCTAGTACCAGGTAATTATGAACTATGTGCAATAATATACAGTGCATTTAGAGTTCTGAAGATCATTAGGAAAAAAAGGGGGTTACAACAAAACACCAGATTGTTTTACCATCAGGAAAATTAAACCAAAGATGTCCGTGTACTATAGGCAGGTTATCCTTCCAGAATCACTGAGAGGGATCAGAGGCCAGCAGGAGACAATGTTGGACCACTCATGACAAGGCTCTGTACCAGGCCAAATAAGGAAGTACTGGCTTCACAGCCCTGTGCGAAAGGTATCCTCACCAAAGTGTGACTTTTCTGAACCTGGGCCCCCAGGAATCACATGAATACTGAGATCTAACACATACCCTTGCTTCCTATTTTATTATCTCATAATTTGACTGCTTAGGCCTATTGTCCAGGCAGAATGGAACAATGGTCACAGAGCAGAGACAAATTTAGATGAAATAAACAAGAAAACTGTCCGGAGAGAAAATGACGAAAAATCAGACAAGTGTAGATCTCAATACTGAAAATAAGAAGTCAAAAAGCCCCTTTAATTTATGAACAAAAATGCAAAAGATTCTCAGTATTAGTTAACTTGGTTTTAATAAAAAATTATATGCAATGCAGGATACATATAAGGTAAAGAGAGGTTTATTTTGATTCATGGATATGGAGGTTTAAGACTGGAATTATTAGTTCCGTATGATTGGGACACTGATGAAGGTATGGTAATGATACTGCTGGTTATTGGTGATGAGTCCTGCTTCCTCACATGTTGAAGTTAGAACATTAGAGAAGCATCCTGAAGCAAGCATATGAAGCAGTGTTTATTTAAAGAGGGGCAACAAAGACTTCTACCAGAAGAAAAAAAGGGGGCCATAGCTGGTATCGTGGGCCCAAAAGCAAAATGTTCTTCCCTTTTTATGTGTCCTAGGCTTCCTTTGTTCTCTTGCCCTCTTCCCCATATATTTCTCTTTTCTGTGTATGTGACTAGGACCAGGGATGCTGGGTGGGATGCCCAAAATTTGGGAAACAGGTGGGCTGAAGGGAGAAAGCAGGATGGAGCAGCCAAGGACACATTAACAACTTTATAGCTCCCTGTAGGGAGAGGCAATCCATGGGACACATTATCTTGGCAACAGTTTGGAGTAATGGCAGGTTCTTGATAAGGGTGGAGAAAGGGCCCTGAAGGGATTAACATTCAATCCCTGAGGGGGGCAGTCCCTAACTTTCCAACTCACTCAAAACTGGCTTCAGAATTAGATGGAGAAAGGTGAGCCAACTGATTGGTCAATTCTTATTCCAGGAAGGAGAGAGAGAGGGATGAGAGAGAGAGAGAGAGAGAGAGAGAGAGAGAGAGAGAGAGAGAGAGAGATGGGAGGAGGCAAGGTAGTATATATAAGCACTATATTTGTGGACATGCCTCCAATGGCTGAAGGCTCTCTAATAAGGCCCTAATACCTCTTACAAGGTACTATCACCAGGTAGTACCTCCTGGTACTACTATCCTGGCAGACACTACCCTATGTATAGAATTTGGCAGACACTCCACCCACAGTTTAGAAGTATGTTAGGAAGTAGAATTCATGTTAATCTGAGAAAGACTTACCTTGACAAACAGGAAGAATTTGGGCTGAAAGTGTGACTTTTTTTTCCTTGAGGTCTATGAAGGATGTTGAACATGGACTTTGAAGGGTGGGAAGGTATAAGACTAAGACTTACGAGACAATGTCAGATGTCACAATTAGGGAGATCACCTTTAAGCTCTCAGCAGTGGGACTAGAGTCACCATAGGGTAGAAAGATGGAATCACAGGACAACATCAGTGGGATTTCAATGGAATTAATAAATGTGAATTCCTACAGTGTGCAGCATGTATCAGTACAATCTTTAAGGGATAAAATACACACCTCAATTTAAACTCTTACCTGGATCAAACAGTACCACCTCCATCCACAATGGAGCTGATTTTGTTTTGCTGACATGAGCTCCCAGTACACAGTGTGGGCTCTCTCTCTCTCATCCAGCAAGGAGGTCCATGGAACACAGTAGAGGAGAATTTGGCTGCAGAGCCACAAATTAAGACCTCCAGAGACCAAGCAGAATGCAGATCTGATTTTGTTGCACAGTTTTCATGTATATATATTCAGGCAGTAGCTAAGAAGATTACAGGCAGCCACCAATATAATTTCTGATGAACTGTCCCTGCAGTGACAAATTGAGGAGTGGGCCATGGAGCAAGCACAGGAACTTCAACAAGAAGCTGCATGCTCAAGGCTGAGGCTATAGGGTAAGCAGTTTGCTACTCAGATGCTTAGCACAGGGGAGTGATTTGTAACTCAGACACCTTTAATTGTATGCCATCTGTGTAGTACTCCATGCACTTGTTTCCACAGTACCCTGAGATTTTCTTTCTTTCAAGTTTCCTATTCCTCCTTTTGCCTTTGGTTCCTTAATGCCATTAGACATCCCAGGAGAAAAACTGTTGATTCACGGTTCTAAACATGAGAATTTCTGAGACAACTTCAGAGGAAAAACAGGGATAACTGCACAGGTTAGGATTACTTTCTGGTCATTATAATTTCCCAATTCATCTGTATTTAAATGTGTGAATAACACTTGAGCCCATTGTTATTCCTGTTTTTATTGCATCTGAATAATTTGTTAACATTTTCTTTGAGTAAGTTCTAATGTAAAGGATAAAAACTGACATAATAAGGGTTTTATGTATGAAAATTAGGAGTTCTATTTCTTTCTCACTTAAATTTCAGATCACTCTCTTTATCTTAGAATTATCACACACACACACACACACAACTCACACACACATAATCATATATATGTAAAGTCAACTATGAGATACACTTGACTATTAGCCATAACATAGTTTAAAATGAATCTGTATTCCTAATATAAGTGGATCTCCTAAAAGAAAAAAAAGAAAATTTTGGAAGGTAAAAATAATAAAAATAAAAATTCAATAAAGTAATTATGAGCAATTTAGAAATTGTGTTTTAGTTTATTTTTAAAAGAAAATCTTATTTCACAAAGAAATTAAGAGTTTCATTTTGAACTCCCCAATTATCCTCATCTAGCATTTTTAGTCATCTTAAAAGTGAAAGTGTTTTAAAAATGTTAGAGATGTTCACAGTAATCTGATCATAAATATTCTTAATTTTATTTTCAAATATGATGAACATTATTTTCTTATTTTTTGACAGTGGGAAGAATGTCCCATTTTCTCTCAAATTCTGCAGTTCCACTAGTCCTAAAGCCATATAATTGATGAAGGCAAGTGGCATCCCAAGCCTTGTACTCTTACTCAATCTCAATCCTGGTATTCACTGAGGCTGCTTGAGACAGTCTCCAGGATTCAGTTAGTGGGAGACTCCTGTCTCTCGAACTGTCCAAGGAGCTCCCACAAACCTGGCTTCACAGGGTCATAATTGGAACTATGCTGAGGAAGAAGGACCTGACAGTTAACTCCAGGTAAAACAATTTTCATTTATGAAAACAGAAAAGAAATGTTCACCAGGAAGTACTGTGTTTGCAATAAAGTAGATGATCTAGGTAGACATGGAGAATTCCCTCTTGTTTTTATTCCATCTCTGAATTTATGCCTGAGTTGAAGTAGCGTAAAGAAGCTGATCTGAGGAAAGGCATCAACTAAAACTCATGTGTCAGGTCCCCTGTATTCACTGGTCTATGTGAGCTGCCAGCTTCTGCCTCTTTAATGATCTCCTCCAGGGGACATCAGACTGAATTCTGGGGCAGGAAGAGAAATCAAGATTGATTTGCATGAAAAACCTTTCTCTGGGTCTAAAGAGGCATTAAAATAACAAATTCAAAGTGAGAAGTGTAATGACATTATGTGCTTGTGAGACTCCCCACCAAGGCCTGGATGATGTTTATAGTGACTTCTCTTATGGTTTAGTTCAGAGGAGGGTAACTGCATCCTTGGAGTCCCTACAAAAAAGCAGTGTCTCAGGGGGACCATTTATTCATAACAATAACTGTCTTATTGCTTTTAGTATTCAATTCTCAGACCATTGTGATCCAGGAGCCCTCACTTTCTGTGTCTCCAGGTGGGACAGGGACACTCACCTGTTGCCTTAGCTCCAAGTTCCTACCCAAACTGGTACTAGCAGACATCAGAACATGCTTCCCAGTGAATTATCTTTAGGGCAAGCCCCTGTCCCTCTGGGGTCCCTGATCTGTTCTTTGGTCCTTTCCTTGGAAACAATGCCATCCTTACAATCACAGTGGCTCAGACTAACAATGAGGGTAATTATTACTGTGCACTCTATATGGGTATGGTATTCACATAGTGGTATAAACCCATGGGGTCGTACAACCAAAATCTCTTCATGTGTTCAGATGTCTCTAATTTACATGATGGAGAGAGGTTTATAGGTTAAAAATGTTCAACACTTTCATTGAAGATGCAGCTGCATGTCTACTTCTCCTACCAGTGGTTCACGCCTTGTGCCTAATCCTCTCCCTCCCAGTGTGTATCCCTTTCTCAGTGTGCCTCTTTCTACTCTAGGCTTCCACTTTCCTTTCAGTTTGGACAATGAGCAGAGGAGTTAATCTTCAAATAGGTAACTGTCAGGAAGTTTCAGGGTATGCCAATACCTTTAAGACTCTTCTCATTCAAAATATTAAAAATTGAAAGTTACTCTTTTCTTATATATTGATTCGATAATGGAGATCAAATTAGTTTTCATTTACTTTTAAATTTTAAGGTCAAAATTGCTTTTATAATATTTTTATGATTCTAACAATATACTGTTGCTTTTATAATTATGTTATGAACTTATTTGTTGGGATTTATGATTCATATTCAATCAAAATCACCATCCTTGTCTAAATTATTGCCATATTAAAAATTTCAACTCATTGCAAAGAAAAATGACCTGAATTCAAACTGCAGCCAAAAAATAGTGAGTATTTCTGCAAAACTTCCTTGTGAGCATATTTTCAGGGGGTCTTATGAATACCTAGTATTTACATAACTAGGTATTCATATTCTTGTATGATACAAGACTGACTTCTATACACTCTCTTAGCATCCACTGGGGTGACTTTCCTGTTGAAGAACATTAAGGTGCAGGACTGAAGGTTATACGTGGACATGAATGGGCCCTATTACACTCAATACTGGCTTAGCATGT
This sequence comes from Ictidomys tridecemlineatus, assembly GCF_052094955.1. Classification (NCBI taxonomy): domain Eukaryota; kingdom Metazoa; phylum Chordata; class Mammalia; order Rodentia; family Sciuridae; genus Ictidomys; species Ictidomys tridecemlineatus. The sequence goes on along the minus strand of NC_135478.1, from coordinate 110,646,986 downwards.
GAAAAAGAATTGTTTGAAAATTCAGTTTGATTTAGTTTTCTGCTTTATCCATAGAAAATTATATTATAAACAGTTATATTTAGGTAATACACAACAAGAGGGAAAGAAAACACTCTGTATGTAAGGTCCTGGTATGTATTTATTATTGCTACATATTGTTGCTTTTATTAACTCTTAAAAATCCAGGTTAAACCTTTTGAGGTTTACATAAATAATACACCTTCTAAAAGGCCTCATAAGAATGAATTTGAATTAACTCCACCATAATTCAAAAGCACAAAACAGTTTCTATAATCTATTTGCTAGTTCTGAAAATGGTACTTTTTTGGAGACCTCCCTCAGTCTTCAAGCAAGGAATTTCCTGGCAAACCTGAAGTGTTTCCCTCATTGTAGAGAATATATTAAGTGGATTCTGTGGTTTCCTCATATTGTCCCTATTCTAGCTGGTCTGCATAATGCATTCTGGAAGAAACAGGTCAGAGGAAAGTCTGTGTACCCAATGGATGCTAATTTATGGTGAGGACCTGTGGTTGCATAAATGGAACAGCAAGACACTTGATTCTTTAAATGCTTTCAGTTGCTGAGTAAACATGAAATGATAATAGAATTCTATTTCATAGAAAATTATGAAATAATATATTTTATTCCAGTGGCTGCTTGAGATATGGTGTATTTAATGCTAATATTTGAGGTATATTTTCTTGATCTAAATTAACCATAGAGAAGGAAATATCTATAAAGAAATATAGTAATACCTGTTATCTGTAAAAATAATTGCATTTTCTCTTATTTTCTTTTTCTCATTCTCTGTGAGTATTCACATATGTACGTTTTTTTGGCATATATGATAAGGAAATATATCTACCTATATTTTAATTTATTCATACATATATGTACGTTATATTTGGATTATTAATTTTATACAAAATCATACTGTGACTCTTTATAATTTATATCAATCAACCAAACAAGAAAAAGTTTTCCCCATTTTCCCTTAAACTAATTTTCTCTGTAAACTGACATTTTTTTAAATATGAAGACTATGAAAATAATATGCAAATAAGATAATGCTTTGGGAGGGCACAAAGTGTAAAAGACCTAGAGGAGGACAGGCACCTTGCCACCACAATTTTAACACTTGTGATAGGAGCAAGGAGAGAAAGTATTGGGCAAAAAGGTCCTCTGACAACAGAATCTTCAGGCTCCAGGAACCTGGGTTCTTATCAGAGGAATACTAGTTCCCACAAAGCACCCTGTACTAGTTACTGCAGATGTCAGCATTGCCCGGAGCATTAAAGGACAGAAGGCTAACATCAACTGTTGTTCCTCTGTAGGATCCCCTGTAGGAGGTGTTACTTGTACTTCATGGGCTGCTACAACCAGCTTTAGTGATGCATTAACCCTCAGGATAGGTGCTATGCCTATACCCATCATCCTACTCCTCTATATGGACCCAACATTAAGTCAAAGCTTAGGTTTTCAGGGATTTGGAGCCATTTTTTTCTTCAGACTCAGCAAATACTGAGATATCCCTCTTTTCTAACCTGAATGAGGAGGAGGTCCTCAGGCTCGGATTATACTTTTGAGCAATACAATCCCCTCCTGTGCCTGACTCCTGCTGCTCCCATAACCTGGGACCACTCTTTAAATTCCCTACATATCTCTAGTGTCTGATGCATGTGAAGCACCTCATTAATTCTTGAAGAAAATATGAATGAAAGAAGAAATGAATAACTCATCTAATTTCTCTACTAGTGGTTAATTTACTTTTGACATTATTTCTAGGGGAGTGGGATGAATCTTTTCTGCACTGATTGTCTCTGAATCTCTGGAATAATTTTCACCTTTTCATACCATGTTCACAATGTGATACATGTATAACAAAACCTCCTTTGATCAGTTTTTTTTTTAAAAAAAAAGCTAGCCTCATCTTTGTGAATTAGAACAGAGGTGTTGCCTTTCCCTCTTTTTGTTCTATGAACTACCTGCTCCTCTCACACAAGATGTTCACACCTAAGATGCACTTGATATTTTACTCTTTCCTATTTCTCCTGCTCTCCTCTTAAACTACACATCCACAATTTTGCCTAATCACATTGTCCCAATTTTGTCTTACAATTTTCCCAGAGCAGATGCTGTAATATGAGATATAATGATGGGCACAGACTTGGTTGAACATGTTCTGGTTAAAGTAGAAATCACTTTAGGAACCTAAAGAAAAGTAGAGGTATACAGAGTCCCATGCTCATGGTGTGGTCTCTGAAGTTGTCTTATCCTAAGTCCCAGTTATTAACCAAGCTTGTTCATCATGCCACCTTCCTGCAGTCAGGGACCCAGACAGTGCAAATGCTCATGGGTAGAAACAAACAGTAGGGACCCATTTGCATGAGCAGCCCCAACTCCGAAGGACAGTGGAGCTGGTATAAAAGAGGCTTGAGGCAATCTATTTTTCAGAGTTAGGCCCATGAAAGGGCTGTGTCCACCATGTCCTAGACTCCTTTCCTCCTTCTGCTTCTCTGTCAATGCACAGGTAGGTACAAGCCTCAGAGGTCTAGGGAAGGCCCCTAATCTGAGTCTTCACCCTATTCATCAAATACCCTAGTCACTTTCCCCCTACCTCTGCCCTTCTCTCTGATGTGTCTGTGCTTGCAGATTCCCTCTCTTTGCCTATTCTGATATGGACACTCCCCTTCTCTTCATCCCTAGCAAGAGTCAGGCTCAAATTCACTGAATAGGAACCTACTGTTGGTAGAAAAACATGTGCTGGTACTAGCAGGACTTGTTTCTGTGCACTACTACTCAGATTCAGAGAAACACCTGTCACCTGAGTTCCCCAGTTGAATTTCTGGATACAAAGATGGCCCAAATAATAAGGTGTTTTTGTAAATCTCTGGGCTTCAATTTGAGGACATGGTCAATTATTACTCTCCGGTTTTTAAAATTAATACTTATGACAGTGAAAAAACTAGATGAGCAAGTGAGACAAGACCCTCATTTTTAGAGGGTTCAAGTTTATGTCACTGTACTGTGGCTGTTAAGACCCTCAATGTTTATAAAATAAGACACTAGAGTCTGGTTTACATTAGTGGCATGCCGTAATTCTCTTCCATTACACAATGCTCATAGAAACTGTACAAATTACAAAAATTTGTAATAAAAATAATAAAGTTATCAATTATTACCAGTAAAAGAGGTATAGCACAGAAGTTTAAGCCCATCAAGATGATAACCACTAGTATCATTATAACTCATATATATCAATGTTTTATTTTAATTATAAATTCTGCATAATTATAAAAGATAATAAAATTTAGGCAGCAATCAGTGTCTATCTATGAAGATCCAGCAATTGTTATTGCAAATTAGCCAATAAATTATGTCAATGCATTGTTTTTAAAAGAATATCATTGAATTAAACATGTAAATATCCAAGATGTCTATGCAGATTGACAATTGTGAATGTGTTTTTTTTCTTTCTTTTATTTGCCTTTTGAAAACTCCTTAGTCATAGAGTCATGTAAATTATCCCTGTGAATAATAGAATTCAGATATTCTGCTTCAAGTGGAAGTGGTAAAAAATAAAAGTTTTCATAAGAAAATTTCTTGCACTGTATAATATTTTTTCAAACTTGATTTCATATTTCAATATTCCAAAGCCTTATACCATAATGATAAATTTGATTTATTTTAATTTTATCAAAATATCAAACCTGGTTGAAATAATGATCTATATTTATAATGCTTCTGGTCAGTAATCTTAGACACTGCAATTGTGTTTAAATTAATGGGAAAAAAAGGGGGATTATAGTGGTAGACTAATATCCTCACTGAAGTGGCTTATTCTTCTTATGAATAACCAGTGTATTCATGCATCTAGACAGTAATCCACAGATTGGCTTTAGTGAATGGGTGATCTCATTCTATTTTAGCATAAGTAATCATTCTTTTTGATTTCCACAAGATTTTCAAGCACCTGGATTCAGAGTGAACATACTGTTTCTGTATATGTTTATTTTCACTTCATTGCCTTTGAGAAATATTCAAATCATTTGATAAATTTATAGCACCTTTCATTGCTACTTTAATATGCACAGTCTAATGATAAATGAGATTTAGTGTTATGTCACGTGCTCATTTTTAATTTTTTATTTGTTGCTTAAATATACATGACAGTAGAGTATATTTAACATATTATACAAACATTGGGTGCAACCCATTACAATTTTAATTCCTTTCTTGTGGTTGATCATGATGCGCAGTTCCACTGGTCATTATATGTGTTATATGTACATAAATGAACACAGAAAAGTTATGTCAGATTCATTCTACTATTATTCCTATTCTTACCATCCTCCCTTCCCTTTATTCCACTTTTTCTAATTTGAAATACTTCTATATTTACCCTCTCTATTCTTTCTTGCTATGGGTTAGAACCCATAGGTCAGAGAGAACACTCATACTTGGGTTTTTGAGATTTGGCTTACTTCATTTAATGTGATACTCTCAAGTTTCATCCATTTGCTCACAAATGCCATAATTTAATTTCACTTTATGACTGAGTAATATTCCATTTGGTATGTTTACATTATTTTCTTTATTGATTCATCTATTCAATGGCATCTAGTTTGGTTTCATGGTTTAGCTACTGTGAATTGAGCTGTTATAAACATTGATGTGTCTGCATCACTGTAGAATGCTAATTTTAAGTGCTTGGGGTACAAACTGATAGTTGGATAGCTGAGTCAAATCATGTTCCATTTCAAGTTTTCTGAGGAATCTTCATATGTCTTTCCAGAGTGGTTGCAAAAGTTTTCAATTCTACTATCATATGCTTATTTTCTATCTGCAATTTTCTTTCTGAAATATTGGTTATTTTATATAATTTTTTTCATGTTGCTTGATATAAAGAGTTCAAATATCTGAATTCATGTTTGGAGATAAATTTAGAGAAGAGGATAATCAAAAGAAAACTCTACATATGCTTGTGAATTTGAGTACAATTATGAAGGAGAGCAGAAAGGAGAGCAGAATTAAACTTTCTGATATTCATTAGAGAAGATTTTTTTTTGGCCTTGCTTTTTCTTTTTCTTTTTTTTTAATTTTATTATTGATTGTTCAAAACATTACAGAGCTCTTGACATATCATATTTCATACATTTGATTCAAGTGGGTTATGAACTCCCAATTTTTACCCAGTATACAGATTGCAGAATCACATCGGTTACACATCCACTGTTTTACATATTGCCATACTAGTGTCTGATGTGTTCTGCAACCTTTCCTATTTTCTACTATGCGCCCTCCTCTCCCATCCCCTCCCATTTTCTCTCTCTACCCCATCTACTGTAATTCATTTCTCCCCCTTGTTTTTTTCTCTTTCCCCTCACTTCCTCTTATATGTAATTGTGTATAACAATGAGGGTCTCCTTCCATTTCCATGCAATTTTGCTTCTCTCTTTCTTTCCCTCCCACCTCTCATCCCTGTTTAATGTTAATCTTATTCTCATGCTCTTCCTCCCTGATCTGTTTTTAGTTGTTCTCCTTATATCAAAGAAGACATTTGGCATTTGTTTTTTTAGGGATTGGCTAGCTTCACGAGGCATAATCTGCTTTAATGCCATCCATTTCCCTGCAAATTCTATGATTTTGTCATTTTTTAGTGCAGAGTAATACTCCACTGGGCATAAATGCCACAATTTTTTATCTATTCATCTACTGAAGGGCATCTGGGTTGGTTCCACAGTCTAGCTATTGTGAATTGTGCTGCTATGAACATCGATGTAGCAGTATCCCTGTAGTATACTCTTTTTAGGTTTTTAGGGAATAGACCGAGAAGGCCAATAGCAGGGTCAAATGGTGGTTCCATTTTCAGCTTTCCAAGGAATCTCCATACTGCTTTCCAAATTGGCTGCACTAATTTGCAGTCCCACCAGCAATGTACAAATGTACCCGTTTCCCCACATCCTTGCCAGCACTTGTTGTTGTTTGACTTCATAATGGCTGCCAATCTTACTGGAGTGAGATGGTATCTTAGGGTGGTTTTGATTTGCATTTCTCTGACTTCTAGAGATGGTGAGCATTTTTTCATGTACTTGTTGATTGATTGTATGTCATCCTCTGAGAAGTGTCTGTTCAGGTCCTTGGCCTATTTGTTGATTGGGTTATTTGTTTTCTTATTGTCTAATTTTTTTGAGTTCTTTGTATATTCTGGATATTAGGGCTCTATCTGAAGTGTGAGGAGTAAATTTTGTTCCCATGATGTAGGCTCCCTATTTACCTCTCTTATTGTTTCTCTTGCTGAGAAAAACCTTTTTAGTTTCAGTAAGTCCCATTTGTTGATTCTTGTTTTGAACTCTTGTGCTATGGGTGTCCTATTAAGGAATTGGGAGTCCGACCCCACAATATGTAGATGGGAGCCAACTTTTTATTTTATCAGGCACAGAGTCTCTGATTTGATATCTAGCTCCTTGATCCATTTTGAGTTAACTCTTGTGCAAGGTGAGAGAAAGGTATTCAGTTTCATTTGTTGCATATGGATTTCCCAGCACCATTTGTTAAAGATGCTATCCTTCCTCCATTGCATGCTTTTAGCACCTTTATCAAATATACGATAGTTGTAATTTTCTGGATTGGTCTCTGTGTCCTCTATTCTGTACCATTGATCCACCTGCCTGTTTTGGTACCAGTATCATGCTGTTTTTGTTACTATTGCTCTGTAGTATAGTTTGAAGTCTGGTATCGCTATACTGCCTGATTCACCTTTCCTGCTTAGAATTCTTTTTGCTAATCTGGGTCTTTCATTTTTCCATATGAATTTCATGATTGCTTTACGTATTTCTGCAAGAAATGCCATTGGAATTTTGATTGGAATTGCATTAAACCTATAGAGAACTTTTGGTAAAATTGCCATTTTGATGATGTTAGTTCTGCCTATCCATGAACAGGCTATATTTTTCCATCTTCTAAGATCTTCTTCTATTTCTCTCTTTAGGGTTCTGTATTTTTCATTATATAAGTCTTTCACCTCTTTTGTTAGGTTGATTTCCAAGTATTTTATTTATTTATTTATTCTTTTTTGAGGATATTGTGTATGGGGTGGTTTTCCTCATTTCCATTTCAGAAGATTTGTCACTGATATTCAGGAATGCCTTTGATTTATGTGTGTTGATTTTATATCCTGCCACTTTGCTGAATTCATTTATTAGCTCTAGTAGTTTCTTTGTAGACCCTTTTCGGTCTTCTAGGTATTGAATCATGTCACCCATAAATAGTGATAATTTAATTCTTCTTTTCCTATTTTTATGCCTTTAATTTCTTTAATCTGTCTAAGTGCTCTGGCCAGTGTTTCGAGAACTATGTTGAACAGAAGTGGTGAGAGAGGGCATCCCTGTCTTGTTCCAGATTTTAGAGGGAATGCCTTCATTTTTTCTCCATTCAGAATGATGCTAGCCTGAGGCTTAGCATAGATAGCTTTTACAATATTGAGGTATGTTCCTGTTATCCCTAGTTTTTCCAGAGTTTTGAACATAAAGTAATGCTGTACTTTGTTGAATGTTTTCTCTGCATCTATCGAGATGATCATATGGTTCTTATCTTTAAGTCTATTGATGTGGTGAATAACATTTATTGATTTCCATATATTGAAGCAGCCTTGCATCCCAGGGATGAGTCCTACTTGATCATGATGCACAATCTTTTTCATATGTTTCTGGATCTGATTTGCCAGAATTTTATTGAGGATTTTTGCATCTATGTTTATTAGAGATATTGGTCTGTAGTGTTCTTTCTTTGAAGTGTCTTTGTCTGTTTTAGGAATCAGTGTGATGTTGGTCTCTTAGAATGAATTTGGAAGTTCTCCCTCTTTTTCTATTTCCTGAAATAGCTTGAAAAGTATTGGTATTAGTCCGTTTTTAAAGATTTTGTAAAACTCTGCTGTATACCTATCCGGTCCTGGGCTTTTCTTAGTTGGTAGTCTTTTGATGGCTTCTTCTATTTCCTCAATTGATATTTGTCTGTTTAGGTAGTGTATATCCTCCTGACTCAATCTGGACAGATCATATGACTTAAGAAATTTATCAATGCCTTCACTATCTTCTATTTTATTGGAGTATAAAGATTCAAAATAATTTCTAATTATCTTCTGCATTTCTGAAGTATCTGTTGTGATATTGCCTTTTTCATCCCGTATGCTAATAATCTGAGTTCTCTCTCTTCTTCTCTTTATTAGCATGGCTAAGGGTCTGTCAATCTTATTTATTTTTTCAAAGAACCAACTTTTAGTTTTGTCAATTTTTTCAATTGTTTCTTTTGTTTCAATTTCATTGATTTCAGCTCTTATTTTAATTATTTCTTGCCTCCTACTACTTTTGCTGTTGTATTGATCTTCTTTTTCTAGGGTTTTGAAATGAAGTGTGAAATCATTTATTTGTTGATTTTTCCCCTTTTTATAAGGAATGAACTCCAAGCAATGAATTTTCCTCTTAGAATTGCTTTCATTTTTTCCCATAGATTCCGATATGTTGTGTATGTGTGTTCATTGATGTCTAAGAATTTTTTAATTTCCTTCTTGATGTCTTCTGTAACCCATTGATCATTCAGTAACCTATTGCTCATTCTCCAAGTGATGCATGGTTTTTCCTTCCTTCTTTTATCATTGATTTCCAGTTTCCTTTATAATGTCTAAGAGTTGCCCTGTGACATACGATCTATTTTTGAGAAGGATCCATGTGCTGCTGAGAAAAAGTTGTAACTACTTGATGTTGGGTGGCATATTCTATATATGTCAATTAAGTCTAGATTATTAATTGTATTATTGAGTTCTATAGTTTCCTTATTCAACTTTTGTTTGGAAGATCTGTCCAGTGGTGAGAGAGGTGTGTTGAAGTCTCCCATAATTATTGTATGGTGGTCTATTAGACTCTTGAACTTGAGAAGAGTTTGTTTGATGAACATAGCTGAACCATTGTTTGGGGCATATATATTTATGATTGTTATATCTTGTTGGTGTATGGTTCCCTTGAGCATTATGTAGTGTCCTTCTTTATCCCTTTTGATTAACTTTGGCTTGAAGTCTATTTTATTTTATATGAGTATGGACACTCCTGCTTGTTTCCGAGGTCCATATGAGTGATATGATTTTTCCCAACCTTTCACCTTCAGTCTATGTATGTCTTTTCTTATCAAATGGGTCTTCTGTAGGCAGAATATTGTTTTTTTTTATTCAGTCTACTAGCCTGTGTCTCTTGATTGGTGAGTTTAAGCCATTAACATTTAGGGTTATTATTGAGATATGGATTGTACTTCCAGCCCTATTTGTTTATTTATGTTACTTAACATGGTTTGTTTTTCCTCTTTGATTATTTTTTCCCTTTCCTGTACTACCTCCTACTGTTGATTTTCATTGTTATTTTCCATTTCCTCTTCCTGTAATATTTTGCCGAGGATGTTTGGAAGAACTGGTTTTAATTTCATCTTCCATCCTGAATCTTAATTTTGCTGGATACACAATTCTTGGTTGGAAGACATTTTCTTTCAGCATTTGAAATATGTTGTTCCGGGATCTTTTAGCTTTCAGAGTCTGTGTTGACAGATCAGCTGTTATCCTGATTGGTTTATCCCTAAATATAATCTGCTTCCTTTCTCTTGTAGCTTTTAAAATTCTCTCCTTATTCTGTAAGTTGTGCATCTTCATTATAATGTGTCTAAGTGTGGATCTCTTATGATTTTGCACATTCGGCATCCTGTAGGCTTCTAGGATTTGGAATTCTGTTTCATTCTTCAAGTCTGGGAAGTTTTCTAGCATTATTTCATTGAACAGATTGCTCATTCCTTTGGTTTGGACCTCTATACCTTCCTGTATCCCAATAACTCTTAAGTTTGGTCTCTTTATGTTATTCCATATATTTCTTGGATGTTCTGCTCATGGTTTTTTAACAGTCTCGCTGAGCTGTCTATGTTCTTTTCAAGTTAATATACTTTGTTTTCATTGTCTGATGTTCTATCTTCTAAGTGTTTTACTCTGCTGGTAGTACTCTAATTTGAGCTCTTAATTTGGTTTATTGCTTCCTGCATTTCTAGGATTTCTGTTTGTTTGCTTTTTATAACCTCTATCTCCCTGTATAGTTGATCTTTTGCTTCTTGGATTTGTTTATGTAATTCATTGTCAAAGTGAACTTTCATTGTCTGATTTTGCTGTCTAATGTCTTCCTTGAGATTCCAGATCATCTGAAGCATGTATATCCTGAATTCTTTATCTGACATTCCATCTTTTGCAGATATTACCTCTTCTAAAGTTGAGTTGACCTGCATTGCTTTTGGTCCTTTCTTTCCTTGTCTTTTCATATTGCTCACGTTTCTTTCTGCTTTGTGAAACTGTTGTGTTATTGAATTTTCCCCCTATATATTTATATTGCTCTCATATAGTTGCAAAGTCTCCCTTTTGTGGAGAAAGACAATGTTAACAGTTCTCAATATCAATAGTACATCATGTAAGCACATGTTTTTCTTATTACTACATTTATAGCTAGACTCTATGTCTACAAATGTTGGTTTCCATTATCGTTTACAAATATAGTTATTATTTTCATGAAAGGCATACCATTTCTGGTAGCGTGAAGAAAACTGAATTTCGGGTGTAGAATGTTATGTTTAGGGGGAAAGGAGTGAGAGTATGGGGTTAATCTAACTTAGTAACTTTGGAAAGCTCTAACCAATAGATGGGTAATTTATGGAAGAATGTATAGATTCATATTTCTATCTGTATTTAGAAAATTACCCTCCTTATGAATAGTAAAATTTAGGGGGTTGCAAGTGGGATAGGGTGAGTAAGAGGGAGGAAAACAAGTAACAACAAAAGGAAGAGAAAAAAGAGAGTGGGAAAAAATAAGAGAAAAAAGAAAAGAAATAAAAAGTGGGGAGGGAGGTGGGGTATATGCAATTCCTCTATAGTATATTATTCTGGTGATTCAGTTGTTAAAGACCTTTTTCATGCACAATTTTTGGTTTCACGTATGTTGAGGTTTCGAGGATCAGAGCGGGAATGGTAAAGTAGACTGGATGAATGGATGAAAAGAGAGAGATGAGAAAAAAAGAAAGAAAAAAATGTCTCTCATAACTCTGTTTTCACTTCTTCCAGTTGGTGGCGTTGTTTATTCCTAACTTGAGTCTCTGGTTTCAGGATGGTGGTGGTAGTCAGTGTGAGAGGACTTGAGCTTCCACCTGTGGCCTCTCTACTCTTATTCTCTGAGATGTAAACCAGGTGCCTGATCTGCTGCAGAACTACGCTGGTAGCCATGCCAACCAGTTGGTGGGTTTTAAGGGTTGGTGGGATTTTCCAAGATGAGTTCCATCAGTTTTTCTCATAAGGTGTTTGATGAGGTGGGGTGTTGGGGAAACCTTATGTTTGTCAAGAGCTCGGTCAGGTGACTGCACGGGCAGTCGGCCGGGCCCCTCCTCAAGTTAGGATGGTCTGTCTACTGCACAGGCAGGAGGCTGAGCTCCTCCAACTGGGGAGGTCTGTCTATCACGCAGGCAGGCCCCTTCTCCCCTTCTCGGGGTCGTGTGGTCTGCCTACTGTGCAGGCGGGAGGCGGGAGGCAGGAGGCTGGGCTCCTCCTCCAGCTGGGATGGTCTGTCTACCGTGCTGGTGGGTTTCTGGGTCCCTTCTCCGGGTTGTGTGGTCTGCTTGTGGCGCAGGCAGTGGCTGAGCCCCTCCTCCAATTGGGGTGGTCTGTCTACCACACTGGCAGGCCCCTGGGCCCCTTCTCCAGGTCGCGTAGTCTGCCTACCATGCAGGCAGGAGGCTAGGCTCCTCCTCAAGCTGGAGTGGTCTGTCTACTGTGCAGGCAGGCCACTGGGCCCCTTCTGCAGGTCACATGGTCTGCCTACCGTGCAGGTGGTCTGGTCTCGCTTTTTCTAAATTGAAGGGAAAGTGGAGCTTGTCCTGTGGAAAGAAAGAATCTGCAGGTCATAAACAGTCATTGTACTTCACACAGTTGTATGTGAATGTGAAGAAGTAAATTTTTATTAAAACTACATAAATTTACAAGGTGAGTGACAGTACCTATTCTTAACAGGTAGAGGAAAGAAGAAAGGAGAAAGGAATGATGATTAAAACTTAACATATTTAATTTTTAAGAATTTGAATGAATTTATAGTTCACATATTTCATGTATTACTTATTTTTAAATAATCTATTAATCAGAAAATGCAAATTATATTTTAATCTATATATTATTACTTTATAAAAGTAACAACTTTTAGATTCCACAATGTACACAATTTATCTTGTCCCATAAATGAAATAGTTGCTTGATTTTAATTCTGTCTGTATTTAATTACAAAATGTGCTGGTGATAAAAAGTACCAATCTACTAAATGTAAGTTACATTGCTGAGTACAGGAGTTTCTAGGCCTTAGAATGAAAATCGTTACCTATCTTGGAATCTGGAAGTGTTAAAATTATGAGAAAACATTTGACATCTCTATCAATTAGAGAAAGGCAACTAAAACTACATTGAGATTCCACCTCACTCCAGTTACAATGAAAATTATTAAGAATACAATCAACAATAAATGTTGTCAAGGATGTGAAGAAAAATTCACACTCACACATTGCTGGTAGGAGTGAAAATTGGTGAAACCACTCTGGAAAATAGGATGTAGATTCCTCACAAAACATGGACAGGAATCATCATTTGTTTCAGGTAACCCACTTTTTGGTTTATACCCAAAGGTCTTAAAGTTGGCATATTACAGTCATGCACCCACATGAATATATATGTCAGTTAAATTCTCAAGAGCTAAACTATGGAAACAGCCTAGGTACCCTTCAAAAGATAAATGGATAAAGAAAATGTCCTATATATACACATGGAATATTAGCTAGCCATAAAGATCAACAAAATTATGGTATTTGCCAATAAATGAATGAAACTGGAGACTATCTTGATAAGTGAAAGTAGCCAATCCTCCAAACCAAAAGCTGCATGTTTTCTCTGAAAATTGGGTGCTAACTCAAATAAGGGCAGGGCTTAAGTATGAATAGAAATACTTTGGATTAGACAGAGGGTAATGAAGGGAAGGGAGGAGTGACAGGAATAGGAAAGATAGTAGAATAAATCAGACATGTGTTCCTATGTGCAAACATAAATATATGACCAATGTAATTCTATACCATATGTAACCAGAAGAGTGGGAAGTTATAATTCACATATGTGTTAAATGTCAAAATACCATCTCTTGTCATCTATAACTAATATGAACAATTAAAAAATAAAAGTTTTAAAAAATTCAGAATATGATTTACTTCTTCAGTGGCAACCACAGGAACATTTATGCAATACACTGAAAACTACTGAACAAATTTTAAAAAAGTTTGATAGATATTCATGTTCAGGCACTTCCATCCCTACCATTGCCTAAGACAGTGCATTTCCATCCATGTCTGAAAACATTCATGAGTCCTGTTGTCTGAGTCCTTTCAGTATCTACAGTCCCTGTGGCATTCCATGTAGCTAGTGATGGCTGAAGCTATATGGCTGTGATGAACTGATACCACTCTGAGTATCACTTGCTGTCAATAAGGGTTACAAACATGTGAACAGAGAAAGCTTGAGAACATGCATATAAGTATCTTCTAAATGGCATCAAAAGGCTATTCATAAGATTATGTAGCTGAGTTCCTCACCAAGTAGTAGATGATAGAACCTTTGGAACAAAGATTTATGTTGTGTAAACTAGTTGCTACCTTGCAAGCTGATTAAACCAGAGATTTTATGTTCAACCGGCTTAATTTTGATCTAAGAAGAATTTATATCAAAGACACCACCTTAGTCCTGCCCAGGAAAAAGTCAAGTGAAGTATGCATAAATTCAAAATGTGGAGTCAGAGGAAAGCAATAAGGCATTCTGAGGTAATGAGGAGGCCACAGAAGGCGCTTACTGTCCTTACCACTAGGCAGAGGCAATGGGGATGCAGTGGGATTGTAGGACCTTCTCTGAGTTTCTGATCACAATGTCATATGATGATATCTATGGGCTTGGACAATAGAGGGCACTGCAGACTTGCCAAGAAGGTTCAGAAAATAACCAGAACTGTAACGAACCACCTGGCCTTGCCTGATTCTCTCTTGTTAGGCCTCACAGCTGTGAACTTCCACATCCCTAAACCAACCCAACTCTTCACCTACCACTTGGCATCTTTATGTAAACGAGTCTGAAGCAGGACCCAGTGTGCAATCGGAAAACAGGGAGGATTCTAATTTGCATATATGGACCCTCCCCTTCTCAGAGTATGAATAAGGCAAGGGAGAGACATGGGTGAACCTCTACTCAGCATCAGGAACAGAAGGCAGAGCTCAAGATGACCTTCAGCATGACCTGGTCCTGTCTCCTCTTCACATTCCTTGTTCACTGCACAGGTGACATGACATGGGGGAAAAACAGGGTGTGAAAAATCTTCTGATATTGGCCCTAATTCTACTCTTGTTTCTGGACAAAACTTATGCTCTACATGTTTTTCTCACCTCCAGGGTCCTGGGCTCAGTCTGGGCTGACTCAGCAGCCCTCGATGTCTGGAACTCCAGGAGAGACAGTCACCATCTCCTGCATTGGAAGCAGCAACAATATTGGTAGCTATGGTGTGAACTGGTATCAGCAGCTTCCAGAAACTGCCCCCAAACTCCTCATCTATGGTAATAGTAATCGACCCTCAGGGGTCCCTGATCGCTTTTCTGGCTCCAGGTCTGGCAACTCTGGTGCACTGACCATCACAAACAGAGCCTGAGGATGACAGTATCTATTTCTGTCAGTCCTATGACAGTAGCCTCAATTCTCACACAGTGCTCCAGGCTCATGGGGAAGTAAGACAAAAACCCCTTTACCATCTGTCAGGAGGGCAAACCCCCAGCATCTTTGCTCGGGCCTGGCATCTGGCTTTTTCTGCTGCCACTGCTATAAGGCCCAGCTGAATCACCTGGCAGTTCTTTGAGAGAGGAGCTCCTTGTCATCTGTCCTCATAGTCATTCACAGCAGCATTTTCCTTGAAAAATGTCTTCTAAAAAACAGAAATTCTTGCTTCTCAATAGTTTGAGGAGCTGAACAGGATGTTGTAAGTCTCTTTGCCTTGAAGTTCAGGTGCTGAGGCAGTCAGTGCAATACTGCTCATCTTAGACTTGATCTTTGATGGGAATCCTGTGATTCCACCTTCCATTTTTTTTATTTCTAGGAATTTTAGAACTGTGTCTTCTCATTAGCTCTCATTATGTATATCTGTGATTCATATTTTAGCCTAACTTTGTATAAGTTCCCAACATTCAGTATTTGACAGAAAATAAAATGCACATAAGTGAAAACTTTGAGAGATTTTTAGATAGTTTCACACCTTTGAGAATATAAACACATTCAGGCCAAGGAATCTGTCCACCAGCACACAAAACCCCCTTTGCCCTTTGAGAATCCTCCCTCCATCTCTGCTCAAAGAACCCTCCAGGCAACCACTGAATTTCTTTATTTGAATATTGGTCAGGTTTCCTTTAATATAACTTTTATATCTGGAAACTCACAGCAGTTATGCATTCTTGAGTGATTTCTTCCAGTCTATAAATTCCATTTGGGACCCTTCTATATTGTGTTGAATTTCCCTTGATTCTACTAAGGATAAAGCATGATCTTTGTGGTCCCTAAGTATTTCTGTATGAATGCACACTTTGATCACTTTTATATCAACATTTTATTTTATAATTCCATCAGTAGAGAGAGCCATATAATCCAGCCTTTAATGTGTTCATTGTATTATTGACATCTTAGTCTATGATCTTTCCTTCAAAAACTGATGGTGTACAATTAGAAGCTCTTTTCCTTTGATATCTGCTCACTCTTCACTGGGCTCAACATCTCCTCAATGGACCTGTGGATATGCCTAGCCAGGCCCTTCATCTCCTCACATTAAAGAGTGACTGTCCTAAATTAGGGCTTGTGGTGGGATTGAGATAAAAGGCAAGAGTGCTGACATGCAAAAGTCCCAGGGAGTTACTTAGAAGCAGAAGAGCACTGGGAGGGCGAGGCTCTTGTCCTGTGTGCTGAATTCAGAGAGATTGGGGCATGTCTGTTATATTACCTCAATCTCTGCAAATACCTCTCTAACTGCAGCACATTTCATGGATCCCATCTGATAAGATGAATACTCCTAAAAAAACTGTGAAATCTCCATATGCCAATAACAACAATGACACATCAGGGAGCTTCATGATAGGGATGGTTGTTGAAGGGCATATTTCCAGCTGTGTCCAGGACTATGGCACCGATGAGAAAAGATTCAAAGGCATTTCAGTACATATTCTTCCTGTGGAGAGTCCAAATCATGCCTCTGAATTTCAGTGAGGTAAATAATAAATGAGTACCTTTCAGGTTTCTCTCTTACACTCATCTCAGCTGAGATTCCCAGTGTTCATAACCAATATCTGGGAAACACCTCATTTTCCAAGGAGATGTGCTAGAACATCTAAGGGGAATGGTGAACATGGCAATATCTGTATCTGAGAAACTTTCCCTTAGATTCATTCTGGAACAAAATGTTTATTTGGGTAGTTTTAACTAAGAGAGAAAATGTTTAAAAAAATCTTGGAGTTCTGAGGGCCACCCTATTTGCTCTGCTGTTGTGCATTCTCTCCTTTTAAAACTAATGGAAAGGAACTGAAGGGACATACATGGGAGCCCAGGTTGCCCCTTATATATTTGGGGCACAATAATCAGATGTTTAAACAACAAAAAAAAAGAAAGAGGGTGGTTAATATGAGGTTTCCCAATTGAGAGGGGAACAGGCTGTATCCAGAGATTTCCCTGTACAACAAACAGCTGGAGGAAAAGCTTAAGTGATTGCATTTTCACCCATGGACATATGGTGAACATTGGAGAGTACTATCCAGGAAAAGCTTCATTACTGTCCATGAGAACCACCAGAAGATCCTTGTGTGAACCCAACAGTAGGTATATTTGTATGAGTTAGATGCTCTGGATGATCTAGTGGTTAGGATTCAGCTCGCTCACTGCCATGACCTAAGTTTGATTTCTGGTAAGGGAAGAGTTTCTTTTGCCATCTGTGGTAGTGAATGCATGTAATCCTAGAAACTCGGGAGGCTGAGCCAGTGGGAATAACAAGTTGAAGATAAGCTTCAACAACTGAGGAACAATCTGTCCCCAAAACAACACAATACAAAACAACAACAAAAATGTCTCAGAGAATCTATTTATCCTAATACTCAACTTGTAGTATTGAAGTTGTTTCTGATCATCAAAGGCTATGAACATTGCTTGGTGAGCAACTTAAAAGGTTTCCAGGAATTGGTTGGACATGAGCCTTTGCATTAGATGTGGGCACATGTGTTGTCATGGTTTCCAAGATTCCAGGTCCTTTGGAGTACCAGACATGATTCTCTGCCTCCATGAAGAGTGCCTTGCCTGAGGACTGTTTTGCTCAATAAAGTAGAATCAGAGGAGACCTCTGCTACATCTGGACAACAGTATGGTAAGTTGAACGGCTACTACTCTCCTTCTCCCATGCATGAAACCTTATGCAAGCTGACAAGAATTATCCCAATGAGTGATTTCATATTGAGTTAGTGAAAGAATAAAATGAACACATGAAGAATCACCATTCATTTAGGTGATAGAAAAGGTTTTTGAGCAAGAATTTTGCCATGTTATTTCACATCAAGAATTGCAATTGTGTTCATCTAGGATGATAAAGACTATCTGTTCTTATAACAAAATAAAATTGCTAAGTCTATGCACCTCAATGCTAATTTAAGAATGTGTCTTCAGAGGTTGTCTGATTCAGTATAAATCTCCAATGGTTCCATAGCAGGATGGTCAGCAAGAGGGATTTGAGGAGACATAGATGTAAACACAACTGGAAAATGGGTTACCCTGATTATCAGTGTGGGAAGCACTGTTGTAAGTAATATGAGGCTCTTCTCAGACTGTCACCCACCTTAGACTCTGAACAGTTACTCAGTGGACCATGCACAGAAACATTCTTAACAATTAAACATATATTCATTGGCAGGGTAGATACATATTAGGCCACAAAGCAAGTCTTCAGAAATTGAAAAGGAGAAGTTCTAATCTTATTCTAAGAGGGTAGTTGTTCTCTCCTGGTACAATCACAGTCATTGCTATCTCTCTTAGAAAAAATGTGTGCTATCATGCATACATTATTGTCAAACAAGAAAATCCTAAAAGCTGGCTATAGTGGTGCACACGTATAATTCCAACATCTTGGGAGACTGAGGCAGAAGGATCACAAATTCAAAGCCAGTCTCTGCAGCTTATAAAGGACCTAAGAAACTTAGCAAAACACTCTCTCTGAAAAAAAAAAAAGGTTGGGGCTGGTGTTATGGTTCAGTAATAAAGTCCCTCTGGGTTCAATCCCTGATACCAATAAAACAAAAGAGGAAAAAAATGAATGCCCATCTGAGGGGGTTTTGTTTGTTTGTTTGTTTGTTTGTTTTTGAGAAGTGTGGTCATGTAGAGCTGGTTGCACATCTGCCTGAATGACCTTATTTCCAGTGAACTATTTATTAAAAAAAAAAAACATACTAAAAACAGAAAGAAAACAGAACTTAATGCTCTAACTTGGAGCATTTCCTCTTTTTAACCCTGTAGAATAAGTTCCAAAAATAATTTTTTTTCTCAAGCATTTTCTACATTTAACAAGAAGCTTAAAATCAACAATCTTAAAAGCAAGTCACTCATGAAAATAAGTTTTTACCTCAATCAAAACACTCATGAGTGAGTTCCCATGTTTATTTATTTTTATTTGGTAAAATCACTTATGAAAGAAATAACTGGATCCTTGAAGGGAGAAATATTGAAAAAAAGAAAGAAGATGCAGGTGGAAAAAGAAGAGGAGATGGCAGGTTCTGTGGAAGGACACCAAATCAATGATGCTATGTGCACGATACAATATATCACAGTGAATCCCAATTTTATTAATACTTTTAATGCAGAAATTAAAGAAAAAAAGAAAAGAGACCAGTAAAGTAGAGAAAGAGGCTTAGAGGATGGTGTAAGTGAGGGAAAGATAATACTGGGGAATTAATTTGATGATGAAAATATGTTTCCTGTATGTAAGATTATATGTACCTTGAATCCCACTATTATCACAAAATTATAATAAACCAATGAGACATTATACACAATAAATACAGGTATGTTAATGATAAAAATTCAGGCAAGAATAAGAACATGCAACACAAAAATTGAATTGCACACAACTGGGAATGATTTCAAAAAACATATAAACAAAGACAGGTAACTAGATATATAAATAGATATAAATAGGAAGTCTCAAATAAAACTCAAGTTGAAAATGAGAGAGCATCCTGGTAATATGGCCAGAATATCATACAAATAATTCAACAGTTCATCATGAAATGAGAACTTTTAGCTTTAGCCCAAACATTCTCCAGTGGGCCCTGTAGATATTCCTGGAAAACTGGTAGAATCTCAAGTGGTTTAGCTTCATTGAATCATGAAGAGTCGCTCTGTGGACCATTCAAGGAGCTAAAGAAGCTGCTTCCTCCCATGGGGAAAATCATAGCAAAGAGCCGTTTTCCTCTGAAAATCTAAGTGTTCTGAGAACTGAGAATCATGTTTTAGAAGTTAATGGTAAAGGGCTCATATTTATATAATTCACCACACAAATATGCCCCCTTCATTTATGTATTTTAGTAAGAAATCATGGGTCATTAGAAAATCCGGCCTAATCCATAGTGTAAGTGGGTCTTTCCAAAATGCATACCACACTGGACTTGCCTCCTTCTCCTCCTCACTCAGTGCTCAGATTACACCTGTTGTAGTGGCCCTGTGTTGTCCATCCTCCTTCTAGACATGTTTTGTTTGTGTTTTAGGGTCTACTTTTAGATTGTGGGACTCAAAAACCCTCACTGACCACTTGCTCAGGGATGACAGTCACTCTTATCTGTGGCTCCAGAACAGCTTTAGTCATCAATGATCACCTCTCATATTGGTTGCAGCAGAAATCAAGCCAAGTGCCCAGGACACTGATTTGAATGAGAAAGAACAGACACTCATGCTCACCTTCCCTGTGAGGCAAAGCTGCCTAATCCTCTCAGGTGTGCATCCTGAGGGTGAAACAAGTTCAATGTGTGATACATTACAGTGATAGTAAGCACAGTCAGACCCAGATGGGGAACACAGTTCTAAACCTGCATATTACTTAGCCTGGATAGAAATATGATCACAGGATATGAGAATTATAAGCCTGGGCACCAACCACTCTAGAGCCCAATGAAAACTACCCCTAAAGATAGTTTAAGAAAAGGAGATGGTTAACTTCAGTTCATGTATAAGTCCAAAATGGTGGTTAACCCTCAATTGTTTTTGAAGAAATGTTCCAAACAATTAAATTATCTGAACTTCTCTTCAGTCCTTCTTACAATCTCTGTTTGGCCAACCAAAGACAACCAAAGAAGTACATCTCTCCTTAACCTACATTCACCAAATGATTTGAGGCTCAGGACTGAAGATACTAGTTAATAAACATAATGAATTAATGATTAAGTAAAAATTCACATATAATGGACAGACAGCCTTAGCTGATAGAATGTTTTCAGGATTATTTTCTTCTTTACTTCTTGATTTAACAGGATTCTAGTGTTGTATATCTAAGACTTTTCTATTCTTGGAGTCCATATTCCCAATTAGTAACTACCCTCACACTGACTGAACCCCATCTTCAACACTAAGATAAGAACATGCCACTAGTCATGGTCATAGTCAACTGTTTCTAAACAGAGAAGACATTTATCTGACTCCTGACCAAGTATTTGATTCTTTTATGCATAGAGAAATCATATCATTGCCAAATTTCCCACACTATACAACAGTGATAGCACCTGCATGGTTATTCAAACAAGAAATGTCCCATTTCTAATATATTCTTCCTTTTTCTACCCACAGGTCCTTGTGTGCAACATATTATAAAGATTCTTTCTTTGAGCAGAGCTCTGATGAATCATCCTATCTTGTTTTCCATTTGCAATGATTCTTCAAAAACCTTGTGAAAATCTCCAGCAATGCAATATCTTATGTAATATTAAATATGTAATTTAAATATAGTGTATGTATATATGTAATTGCTAGAGATTCAACTGTGGGCCTCCTACATGCTGAGCTAGCACTTTACTAGAATGCAACATTTCAATATATCCTCATTCAATTTTTTAGACTCAACTCAAGGTACAGTTCCTCTGAGAGGACCCTTTAATGTCCCAGATAGAGTGTTTCAATTATTGAGGATTAGAATTTTGGTAGAGCTTATCACATTCACAACGTTGTTTTGTTTATTCTCTATGCTGCATAATTTTAAAATGACAAGCAGCATGTTAATAATGATGAAATTGTGCTCATTTGGAACTTATTACTAGGCATTCCAGGTAAAGATATGTGTCCAGTGATGGTGGCAAACTCTAGCATTCAGTTCTTAGAACCCTAAAGATTGACCTGTGAAAATAGGTCAAAGAAGAGTTGTGGAAGGGATTTCATGATGTTTCTCACAACTGACTGAGCCCACTAGCCTCAGATCCAGTAAAGGCTGAGCTGTCCCCTGTGCTTCCCAATGGGATCTTTACCCTCTTGCTCACAGGGCCTGGTGATGATTCCAAAGCAGGATCTTGTACAAGATTTCTAATAACTGCTCTGTCTATGACAATTCCTATGGCAAAACTCCAAACAGCCATCTCCCTCAGTTTTTTTTCTCCCTCAGATTCTCTCTATGGCTCATGAAGCAGAGATCAGATGTAATTTGAGAAAACAGGAATAAAGAAGTTCAATTAATCTGAACACTCACTTACTCTGCCTGAAAGCAGCAGAGAGAATAAAGCAAGCCTAAGTTAGCAAAGTCTCTCTGTGGAGATCAAGCACCAGTCTACCATGGCCTGTATCCTCATTACTCTTGCTACTCTCTTATTAAACATATAGTGACAGGTCTTAGAGACTCAGGACAGCTCCCATTGTATATAAATTCTTTTAGTTTAGATGATCAGTATTTTAAATATGATTTCTTTAGAAACTACTCAGATATGGATATTCTACTTGGCTCTGAGGTTCCTGGTCTCTTCTCTGAATTCAATAATGTCTCAACCAATTCATCACTTGTTCTCATTTCTGGGCTGCCACCTGCATGAGCATGAGTATTACTGTGTCATTGGCCATAATAATGTTTTTCATAGTGACACAGGTAGATGGGGACTTGGTATAAAAATATCAGTCTGCTTGCTGTTATGGGCTTTACATATTCACCAAATTTAAAATAATATGCTTATACTATATATACCTTTAAGTAAATATACATTTAAGTCCTCTAACTTTTGTAATCAAAGCCTCTGATAACTCAAGAGAACTAAAAATAAATAAACACCCAAATCACCCTAAAACTAAATAACCACAAAATAAATATGATAACATCTAAACTTTTTCTTGTGATCAATATGTTGATATGATTTCATAACCAAATGCTGTCAATTTAGGTTATTTTAGCTGGATAAAAAAGCAGAAAATGTGCTTTATTCTTGGCCAGAATTCAGAGAACCTTTCACCAGGTGGGTTTTCCTCCACAGAATGGTCTCTGCTCTTAAGGATTCAGAGGAGATCTCACCTCTTAGTCTTTAATTGTTTGTGTTTTGGGCTGTAACAGGCTCTCAGATATGGAGTCACTAAACAAAATGGTTTGTAAGGATGGAAGCATCAGAGGAATTTTAGGCCCAGGGCTGTCCTGGCTCCTTGCTTGGTATCTGCACTTTTGGTTTTATGTCAAGTAGAAATGTTAGCCATTGGGGTAGGAAAGTGGTAAGAAGTTTTAGGAGTGAAACCAGCAAACTTTATTCAGGGATCTGAGGGACTGAAGGAGAGTTTTCACCATTGATTAGAAAACTGAGAGTCTTCCTGGGAAGTTGAGTGAGGCAAGTCCCAAGGATGACACTCTTCTTCATGTGACAGCACTAAGGATAATGTGGACCTTCATAGGTAGGTTTTTCTGGCATCATAGTGATTCCACCAGTTACCATGAACAGTCGTGCTTCCCCCAAGTGTTGAAGAATAACACCAGAAAAGCACACGAAGGCAAGTTTAATTTAGAAAGTAAAACTCTTTATTAAAGCATAACAGAACAGACTTCCCCCCAGAAATAAGGGGATCCAAAAGGCAGATGGAGTCCTTGGAATGAGGAAGTCCCATCTCTTTTAATTCTAAGATGTTTTTGCTTTGTTTTGTTTTCTTTCTTTCTTTCTTTCTTTCTTTCTTTCTTTCTTTCTTTCTTTCTTTCTTTCTTTTTTTTTTTTGGCCCTTTATATTTCTGTCCATTATATTTCTTATTTCCATTTATCATGCATGTGATTGGGGATGCATTCGAGAAGGCCAAAAGATTGGAACTAGGTGGGCCAATGGGGCAGGGGAGGAGTGATCTAGGCAGGAAGGGCCTAGGATGAATTGATTAGCACCTCCTTATCTGCTGGGAGCTGCTTCATTAACTGTTCTTTAGGATGGGCCAGGGCCTTGGGGATGTTAGCATTTCAATCTCCCAGCTATGCTTTCTGATTTCCCAGACTCAGGTGGATCTCCATTTTCTTTATTAGACTCAACTCTCTTTTACTTTATTAGACTCAGTATCAGATCCAATTTACCTAACTACACTAACTACCTATCTTTAAATCTGTCTTCAATAGGAACTGACTTCCATCATTGTCTCATCTAATTCTCATTGGGCCTTTTCAAAGTTCCAGAGTTTAAGATTTGATTGTGGACCTTCATAGAGCAGAAATTCCCATACATGCACACATGTGTGTAACTCTACCTGAAAATCACATCATGTGCCTCAGAGCCTGAGACAATTTGTTTTACACAGGGGGTTATAGAACTTTGAAAGTTACTGTGACAATTGGTACCCAGGATTTTCTGGAAGAAGACCTAGATCTGTGACCTCATATATAAGTGATCAGCCATTAAGGATTTAGTCTGAACTCAGGCCTAAGTTTTTCAGTAGGACCTCATTGTATAACACTAGATTCCAGACTAAAAACAGGCTTAAAAAAAAAAAAAGACTGATTATCACTTTCCAACCCCCACCCAAAATTCTCTTTTATTTAATTCTCATTTGGGTACATCATTAATGCCAATGAGATCTCCAATGTGGGATGAACTGAGAAAAAAATCACACTCCTTTGTGTCCCATTACTTTGTCTCTGCCTGGGAGCAATACACACTCTTGTTTAGCTTCCCCTACCCCCTTCACATCTCCTGCTTCATTCCCAGGCTTTGCTGATCTTCCCTGAACTCAGAGAACTTAGGGGAACTGTGCATCATTTTCTTCTGATTACACTCTGGTGTAGCTTTGGATGCTCTGATGAAAAATAAACATTCTCCAATCTCTCATGTTCATTTTTCCCAGTTAAAACACTAAAGCTAGGCTTTTCCCTACATATTCCTCAGGTAGGAAATTTAAAAAAAAATATCTGTTTTTTTGAGGTGGGTCACTGGGAGTGTGTCCTGGAAGGGTTGTTCTTCCTTCAGCCAGCTCCACCCAGCTTTCTGACTCTGCCATGACCTGAGAAGCCTTCCTCTGCTGGGCCCTTCTGCCTTGATTCTGTGCCTCACTTTGAGCCTGGAGCTATGGAGTGGGCCATCCATGAACTGAAACCCTAAAACCATGAGCCCCAAATAAACTTTTTTCTCCTCTAAGATATTCTTATCAAGTATTTTGGTCACAGTGATTAAAAGCTGACTAAAACAGTGAGGTGTTTTGTTTGAGGCCAAAGAATGAACAGTAGAGACAGCCCTGTAACAAAGATCCGTATGCCCTTCATCAACATCACACCAATTCTCCACTATTACAACCAAACATGGCAACTGACATCTCTTGGAGAAGGATTAGATGAAGGATGATATTCTTAAAAATTATTATGTTCTCAGTGATATACCTAGCCTAATTATCTCATTAGATTGGAAGCCAGCTTGTCACAAGTTATGAAGGATTCATTTCTGTTTTCTGTAAAAATATCAGGATGTCTGTATGGCCTGGCCATTAGTTGATGTTGTAAAGCTGATTTGGAATGCCTGCCCATGCCCTGAACTCACCCATGTCCGGTTTTTCCCTGACCGTGTAACAACCCTTTTCTAAACCTTAGTGACGCCTCATAAATTCTGGCGTTCCCTGGCTGGATAACAACCCTCTCTGGGTCTCTAAGATCTCCATAAATTCTGATGCCAGGGCCAACAAAAATGTAAACTTGTGTTATGCTCCTCAGACCGTTGTTATTTGTAACCCCCTTTTTGTGTAACTATTTGGGCTATAAAACTGGGCCACAAAGAAGCCTCGGGGCTGTCCTTGGCTCCCACGATTTTGAGGGGCAAGGCAGCCCAGCCGGTCGAAATAATAAGCTTGCTTTAATTTGATTTTAATTGGAGTCAGTGGTCTTTTCTTGTGTTGTGGTCTAACACTCAGAAATACTCAAACTTTCCCAAAATCCAGAAAGAGAGGAAAGGAAAGCAGAGTGAATGTTTATAGTCACAATATTGGAAACATTATGTAAGCATTTGCCTATAACCTAGCTAAAAACTTAAGTATTTTTTTTTCTTTATGCCTATAAAGCAGCAGAAAGGGACAAGCTATTCCATTCAGAATCCACAGAAGAATGTTTCTGTGATCTGAGACTATCTGTAGTATATGGAGAACATTTTTTTTATTTAAGATGCAAACATTTAACAGATATCTTTTTCTCCCAGAATCTAATGCCTGACTTGGAGAAGAAGTGAGTAATGCATGCCCTAACAGAGGAGCTTTTGCATTACAAAGTTGTGAAAAGTTAATAGTAAAAGGGCAAGTACAGAACTCTCTGTGGATGTTTCTGAAGGTTAGAAAGTGAATGAAATTAATGTCTAATAGTAGAAGAAAAAGGAATATCTGGATTTTTGGACATAGAGTTTATAAACCTACTCACTTTAAATCCATGAATCTCTTAGCAATTGAAAGTGATTAGGAATTTTTTTCTCTGATGTAAGAGCCGCTTAGTTAAGATGTTGTAATAACACCAGTGTAACAGTAATTTATATTTATAGCAATGTTATTTCATACCAATGCACATATAAAGAAATATAAACTAGAATAAAATAACTTACATTATATCAGAGTCAAAGTAAAATTGGATTTCAGGTAGACACTTAAAGGTCTATTATAGAACAGAGAACAATATCCACACATAAAAAACTCATTCCCTGACAATATTATATTCTCACAATGAAAACTGACATTTGAATCCAAGGCCTATAGAGTGGAGTAAAGGAAAACACAACAGGATACTCAGAAATGCAGCAACCTGATAAAAAGTAACCTGTAAGAGGAATACAAGCAGCATTACTGCTTCTTGTGACCTCCCTGAACTTTAGCCTTTAAATTTTGTTCAAAATGTTCATAGGCTGAAAATAACCCAAATATCTCCCTGAAGCAAAGTAAAATACCAGGTAATTATAAGATATGTGGGGTTGTAAACAGTACATTTAGAGTTTTGGAGATCATTAGGAAAAAAAAAAGTTCTCAGGAAAAAAACACCAGGTTGTTTTACCATCAGGGAAATAAAACCAAAGATGAAAATGTCCATTTACTCTAGTCAGGTTATCTTTTCAGAATCTCTGACAGGAATCAGAGGCCAGCAGGGGGCAATGTTGGACTACACATGACAGGACTCTGCACCAGACCATATAGGGAAGTACTGGCTTCACAGCCCTCTGCAGAAGGAATCATCACTGAAGTGACACATTCCTAAACCTGGGACCCAACAGTCATAAGAATAATGGGATCTAACACATAACCTTGCTTCCTATTTTATTCTATCATAATTTGATTGCTTGGGCCTATTGTTCAAGCAGAATGAACAACGGTCACAAAGCAGGAACAAATTTAGATGAAGAAATAAGCAAGAAAACTCTCTGGAGAGAAAATAACAAGAAATCAGACAAGTGTAGATCTCAATACTGAAAATAGGAAGTCAAAGAGACTCTTTAATTTATTAACAAAAATACAAAAGATTTTCAGTATTAGTTGACTTGGTTTTAATAAAGAGAACATAGACAATGCAGGATACATGTAAGGTAAAGAGAGGTTTATTTTGATTCATGGATATGGAAGTTTAAGACTGGAATTATTAGTTCCAAATGATTGGGACACTTGTGAAGGTACAATAATGATTCTGTTTGTTATTGGCGATGAGTCCTGCTTTCTCACATGTTGAAGTTAGAACATTAGAGAAGCATGCTGAAGCAAGCATATAAAGCAGGGTTTATTTAAAGAGGGGTATCAAAGACTTCCACCAGGAGGAAGAATGTGGCCATAGTTGGTATCCTGGTATCCCAAAAAGCAAGGTTTTCTGCCCTTTTTATGTGTCCTAGGCTTCCTTTGTTCTCTTGCCCTCTTCCCCTTATCTTTCTTCTTCCTTTGTATGTGACTAGGCCCAGGAATGCTGGGTGGGATGCCCAAAAGGAAACAGGTGGGCTGAAAGGAGAGGGCAGGATGGAGCAATCAAGGACACATTTACAACTTTACAACAAAAATTACAACAAAGCTCCCTGTAGGGAGGGGCAATCCTTGGGACAGGTTACCTTGGAAACAGGATGGAGCTGAGACTGGTTCTTGATAAGGGTGGAGGAAGAGCTCTAAAGGAATTAACATTTCAATCCCTCAGGGGACAGTCCCCAATTTGCCAAACTCAATCAAAATGGGCCTGACTCTATCTGACCTGATTTGATTTACCTATCTATACTGACTGCTTCTCTTACTCTAGCTTCAGTAAGATGTGGAAAAATGAGCCAAGCTGAATGGTCACCTCTTATTTTAGGAAGTTGAGAGAACTAGAGAGGGGTGGGGGGGAAGTTAGGTGTATAAGCACTACATTTGTGGACATGCCTCCAATGGCTCTCTAATAAGGCCCTAATGTCTTGACACAGTACTATCATCAGGTAGTAACTCCTGGTACTACTACCCTGGGAGAATGTCACTATGTATAGAACTTTGGCAGACACTCCCCCCACAGTTTAGCAGTATGTTAGGAAGTAGAATTCATGTTATACTGAGAAAGACTTGCCTTGACAAATAAAAATAATTTGGGTTAAAAATAGGAGGATTTTTTTTTTTATGTCTATGAAGGATGTTGAACATGGAATGTGAAGGGTGGGCAGGTATAAAACTTATGAGACAATGTCAGATGTCACAATCAGAGTGATAACTTCTGAGCTCTCAGCATTGGGACTAGAGTCACCTAGGGTAGAAAGTTTGAATCATAGGACCCACTTCACTGGAATTTCAATGGAACTAATCAATATGAATTTCTACAGTGTGCAGTGTATATCAGTACAATCTTTCAGGGATAAAATACACAGCTCAATTTAAACTCTTACCAGGATCAAGCAGTACCACCTCCATCCGCAATGGAGCTGATTTTGTTTTGCTGACATGAGCTCCTAGTACCCAGTGTGGGCTCTCTCTCATCCAGTGAGGAGGTACATGGAACAAAGTAAGGGGAATGTGGCTGCAAACCACAAATCAAGATCTTCAGAGACCAAGCAGGAAGCAGATCTGCTTTTATTGCACAGTTACCATGTATATATATTCAGGCATTAGCTAAGCAGATTTCAGGCAGCCACCAATACAATTTCTGGTGAACTGTTCTTGCAGTGATCAATCAAGGAGTGGACAATGGAGTAAACACAGGGACTGAAAAAAGCAGCCTGATGCCCAGAGCTGAGTCTATGGGGTAAGAATTTTGCTGCTCACACACCTGGCCCAGGGGAGTGATTTGCAACTCAGACACCTGTAATGTATGCCATGTATGCAGTACTACAGGCACTTGTTCCCACAGTACCCTGAGATTTTCTTTCTTCCAAGTTTCCTATTAATCCTTTTGCATTTGGCTCCTTATTGCTACCAGACATCACAGGAGAAAAACTGTTGATTCATGGTTTCATGAGAATATCTGAGACAACTTCAGTGGTAACTCAGGGATCAGTGCAGAGGTTTGGATTACTTTCTGTTCACTGTGATTTTCCAATTCATCTCTATTTAAATGTGTGATAAATACTTGAACCTATTGTTTTTCTTGTTTTTATTGCATCTGAATTATTTGTTGTTCTAATGAAAAGGATAAAAACTGACATAATAGAATTTTATGTATTAAAATTAGGATTTCTATTTCTTTCTCACTTAAATTTCAGATCACTCTCTTTATCTTAGAATTCTCTCTCTCTCTCTCTCTCTCTCTCTCTCTCTCTCACACACACACACACACACACATACACACACACACACACACCTCACATATACACATAATCATATGTATGTATGGACAACTATATGATACACTTAACTATTAGCCATAACATAGTTTAATATGAATCTGTATTCCTAATAAGAGTGGATCCCTTAAAACATTAAAAATTGAAAATTCTGGAAGGAAACAATAATAAAAATAAAAAATTAATAATGTAATCATGAACAGTTTAGAAATTGTGTTTTAGTTTGAAATAAAGAACATTATATTTTTAAAAGAAAATCTTATTTCACAAAGAAATTAAGAGTTTCATTTCTTAACTCCCCAATTATCCTCATCTAATATTTTTAATCACCTTAAAAAGTAAAAGTGTTTTAAAAATGTTAGAGATGTACACAGTAATTTGATCATAAATATTCTTAATTTTATTTTCAAGTATGATGAACATGATTTTATTATTTTTTTGATACTGGGAAGAATATACCACATTCTCTCAAATTCTGCAGTTCCACTAGTCCTAAAGCCACATAAATGATGAATACAGTTGGTTCCCAAGCCTTGTGCTGTTACTGTCTGTATCTGCATTCTCAATCTTGGGATCCACTGAGGCTGTTTGAGAGAGTCTCCAGGACTCAATTAGTAGTAGACTCCTGTCTCTAAAACTCTCCAGGGAGCTTCCCACAAACCTGGCTTCAGAGGGTCATTCCTTGCAGAAATAGAAAAAGCAATCATGAAATTCATCTGGAAAAATAAGAGACCCAGAATAGCTAAAGTAATCCTAAGCAGGAAGAGTGAAACTGGTGGTATCGTGATTCCAGATTTCAAACTATACTATAGAGCAATAGTAACAAAAACAGCATGGTACTGGTACCCAAACTGCCTGTAGACCAATGGTACAGAATAGAGGACACAGAGACCAATCCACCAAATTACAACTACTTTATATTAGACAAAGGTGCTAAAACCATGCAATGGAGAAAGGATAGCATCTTCAACAAATGGTACTGGGAGAACTGGAAATCCATATGCAACAACAAAAAAAATTGAGTCCCTTTCTCTCACAATGCACAAAAATCAACTCAAAATCAATCAAGGAGCTAGGAATCAAACCAGAGACTCTGTGTCTAATAAAACATAAAGTTGGCCCTAATCTTTATCACGTGGGTGCAGGCCCCAAATTCTATAATAAGATACCTATACCACAAGAGTTAAAATCAAGAATCAACAAATATGATGAATTCAAACTAAATAGTTTTTTTCTCAGCAAGAGAAATAATATGTAAGGTGAATAGGGAGCCTACATCCTGGGAACAAATTTTTACCCCTCAAACATCAGATAGAGCTCTAATCTCTAGAGTAAACAAAGAACTCAAAAAGTTAAACAAAACAACAACAAAAAAAAACCCCCTAAATAACCCAATCAACAAATGGGCCAAGGACTTGAACAGACACTTCTCAAAAGAGGATATACAATCAATCAACAAATACATGAAAATGCTCACCATTTCTAGCAATCAGAGAAATGCAAATTAAAATTACTCTAAGATACCATCTCACTCCAATAAGAATGGCAGCCATTATGAAGTCTAACAACAATAAGTGCTGGCCAGGATGTGTGGGAAAAAGGTACACTCATAAATGGCTGGTAGAACTGCAAATTGGTGCAGCCAATTTGGAAAGCAGTATGGAGATTCCTTGGAAAGCTGAGAATGGAACCACCATTTGACCCAGCTGTTCCCTTTCTTGGACTACACCCAAAAGACCTGAAAAGAGCATACTACAGGGACACAGCCACATCAATGTTTATAGCAGCACAATTCACAATAGCTAGAATGTGAAACCAACCCAGATGCCCTTCAATAGATGAATGGATTAAAAGATATGGCATTTATACACAATGAAATATTACTCAGCACTAAAAACTAACAAGATCATGGAATTTGCTGGGAAATGGATGGCATTAGAGCAGATTATGCTAAGTGAAGTTAGCCAACCCCTAATAAACAAAGGCCAAATGTCTTCTCTGATATAAGGGGTTGACTCAAAATGTGATAGGGAGGAAGAGCATGAGAAGAAGATTACCACTAAATAGGGAAGAGAGGTGTGAAGGAAAAAAGGGAGAAGGGCAGTTGCACGGAAGATGAAAGGAGACCCTCATCGTAATACAGAATACATGTATGATTTTGTGAGGAGAAGAAGAAGAAAAATATGTGTCACATTAGTTTGGATAGAGAAAAATGATAGGAGGGGAGGGGAGGAGTAGAGGGCAGCAGAATAGAATAGACATTATGATTGCTGTATGTATATAGAAGATTCTATGACCAGTGTGATTCTGCCATTTGTACAATTAGATCTGAGGAAGAAAGTCCTGACAGATAACTCAAGGGAAAACAATATTTATTTATGAACAGGAAAGAAATGTTCACCAGGAAGGACTGAGTTTGCAACAAAGTAGATGAATTAGGTAGACCTGGAGAATTCACCCTTGTTTTTATTCCATCTCTGAATCGTTAGAGGTAAATTTTATGCCTGAGTTGAAGTAGTGTAAAGAACCTGATCTTGAGAAAGTCATCAACTAAACTCATGTCAGGCCCCCTGTACTCAGTGATCTATGTGAATTCCCAGGATCTGACTCTTCATGATCTCCTCCAGGGGATATCAGGCTGAATTCTGGGGAAGAAAGAGAAAGGAAGCTTGATTTGCATGAAGAATCTTCCTCTGGGTCTGAAGAAGCATTAAAGTGTCCTGAGGACACCTAACTTAAAGTGACTAGTGTGAGCGTACCAAATTCATTGGAAGATCTCCAACATTGACTGGATAATTTAAGTGATTTTCTTCTCTTCTGATTTAGGTTAGGGGAGGTGAAATGCATCTTTGGGGTGCCTACATAAGAACAGTGTCTCAGGGGAACCTTTTCTTCATAACTATAACTGTCTCTCTTGTTGATTTTAGTGGTGGGTTATCAGACCACTGTGATCCATGAGCTTTCACTCTCTGTGTCACCAGGTGGGACATGGAGACTCACCTGTGGCCTTTGCTCTGGGTTAGTCTCTTCATTCACTACCCCAGCTAGCACCCGCATTTGCCAGGAGATGCTTCCTACACACTTATCTCAAGCACAAACATCTGCCCCTCTGGGTTTCATAATCTATTCTCTAGTTCCATTCTTGCAAACAAAGCTGCCCTCACCATCACAGGGGCTCAGACTAATGATGATGCTGGTTATTACTGCACCCTCAATATGGGTATTCACACAGTAATCTAAACCTCCAGGGAGGTACAACCAAAACCTCTTTGCATGTTCAGAATATCTCATACTTTACAGGGTAGAAAGAGAGTGAGAGGGTGAAAATGTTCAACACTTTCATGTGAA
This sequence comes from Ictidomys tridecemlineatus, assembly GCF_052094955.1. Lineage (NCBI taxonomy): Eukaryota > Metazoa > Chordata > Mammalia > Rodentia > Sciuridae > Ictidomys > Ictidomys tridecemlineatus. The sequence continues at coordinate 110,614,282 of NC_135478.1, read as the reverse complement.
GGTGATGCTGCATGACTTCTGTCCTATCAGTGGTTCATACCCTGTACCTCACTCTGTCTCTCCCAGTGAGACTACATCAGGTGAATCTGTGACATCCCCATATAGCTCTAAAGTTCCCTGGTGTGCACAATGCATTCTGGAACAAAGAGGACAGAGAAAGAGTATGTATGCCTAGTGGATGCTGATTCGTGGTGAAGGCTTAGGACTGCATAAACAGAACAGATGGGCACATGATTCCTTCTGTGCCTCCAGTTGCTGGGTAAACATGAAGGAATAATAGAAAATCCTAAGATAATATATATTATTTTAGTGCCTACCTGAGATTTGATCTCTATAATACTTGTATTTTAGATATATTTATTTGATTTTTAAATTAACTAATATAGAAGGAAGCATCTACAAAGAAATATAGTAATAATTCTTGATTGATTGTATGTCCTCCTCTGAGAAGTGTCTGTTCAGGTCCTTGGCCCATTTGTTGATTGGGTTATTTGTTATCTTATTGTTTAATTTTTTGAGTTCTTTGTATACTCTGGATATTAAGGCTCTATCGGAAGTGTGAGAAGTAAAAATTTTTTTCCATAATGTAGGCTCCGTATTTACCACTCTTATTGTTTCTCTTGCTGAGAAAAACCTTTTTAGTTTGAGTAAGTCCCATTTGTTGATTCTTGTCATTAACTCTTGTGCTGTGGGTGTCCTATTAAGGAATTTGGAGGCCGACCCCACAATACGTAAATCGGAGCCAACTTTTTCTTCTATCAGACGCAGAGTCTCTGATTTGATATCAAGCTCCTTGATCCATTTTGAGTTAACTTTTGTGCATGGTGAGAGAAGGGGATTCAGTTTCATTTTGTTTCATATGGATTTCCAGTTTTCCCAGTACTATTTGTTGAAGATGCTATCCTTCCTCCATTGCATGCTTTTAGCACCTTTATCAAATATAAGATAGTTGTAATTTTGTGGATTGGTCTCTGTGTCCTCTATTCTGTACCATTGGTCCACCCACCTATTTTGGTACCAGAACCATGCTGTTTTTGTTACTATTGCTCTGTAGTATAGTTTGAAATCTGGTATCTCTATGCCACCTGATTCACACTTCCGGCTTAGAGTTGCTTTTCCTATTCTGGGTCTTTTATTTTTCCATATGAATTTCATGATTGCTTTATCTATTTCTACAAGACACTTCTCAGAGGAGGACATACAATCAATCATCAAGTACATGAAAAAATGCTCACCATCTCTAACAGTCAGAGAAATGCAAATCATGGGATTTGCATGGAAATGGATGGCATTAGAGCAGATTATGCTAAGTGAAGCTAGCCAATCCCTAAAAAACAAATGTCAAATGTCTTCTTTGATATAATGAGAGCAACTAAGAACAGAGCAGGGAGGAAGAGCAGGAGGAAAAGATTAACATTAAACAGAGACATGAGGTGGGAGGGAAAGGGAGAGAAAAGGGAAATTGCATGGAAATGGAAGGAGACCCTCATTGTTATACAAAATTACATATAAGAGGTTGTGAGGGGAATGGGAAAAAAACAAGGGAGAGAAATGAATTATAGTAGATGGGGTAGAGAGAGAAAATGGGAGGGGAGGGAAGGGGAAATAGTAGAGAATAGGAAAGGTAACAGAATACAACAGTTACTATTATGGCATTGTGTAAAAATGTGGATGTGTAACCGATGTGAATCTGCAATATGTATATGGGGTAAAAATGGGAGTTCATAATCTGCTTGAATCAAATGTATGAAATATGATATGTCAAGAGTTTTGTAATGTTTTGAATAACCAATAAAAAATTTAATGAAGAAATAAAAAAAATTAGGAATCATTTGGCTTCTGTTAAATTCAGACAATCATTTGACAAACTTATGTGTCACCCCATGGTGTCCTCAAAAAATCTGTAAATCCATATGCAAAGAAAAATCTACTAAAGTCTGATAATATGAAAACTAGGATCTGTAGGATGAAGAATTTTTATAATTCAAACAAGGATGAGATATATTCAGTCACCATATAGCTCAAGCTGGAACACTTAATAGACTCATCAGAGTAATTGTGAAGAAACACTGAACTATTATAATATGGAGAAAGGCTAAAGTGTTCTATGTACTAAAATTGTACAAAGGTTTCAGGTGACCTAGAGATGGAGCTGATTGAAAATGTGGTCCAAGCTACACAGGACAACATTCTCCCACTCATAGGCATAGACAGTGGATGGACCCCCAGCAGTCACCATCATTAGCAAGACATGGAGGCCTGTGAATAAATCTTCAAAATTATCTGAAACATGCTATTACCATATCTCAGAGGTGCCTGAAAACTTAGCTTCTTGTACATAGAGAGTGAACCTTAGATGTTCCTTGTTATGCATGTTCTCTCTCCCAATAGTTCACTGTTGCTCCCTGTGAGTTCCTCCAAGCACAAATTAACACTTTCCAAATAAATCTTAGTGCTTGTGTTTGGGGAATCTTTTCTCTAAGTCCTATGTGGTAAAGTTTTGATGTCCAGTCCATGGTGCTAGTGGGAGGAAGTGGGACTTTTAAGAGGCAGAGACTGGTGGAGGCTGTTCATCATAATCTTCAAGGGAATATTGGATTCCAAGCCTACTCTTCTTTCTGTCTTTTTGTTTTTGGCAATGAGGTAAATACTTCTTCTCTTATATACATACTTGGTATAATGTGCTACCTAACTTCAGGCTCAAAAGTAGTTGCTCTGATAGGTCATAGGAAACTGCTTCAAAAATATGAAATGATTTTTCTCAAGTATTTTGGTGTAGTTATAGAGCTATCTCAAAGGCCTAGCCACAGGAACTTTTTAATGGGCATCTCAAATGAAGATCCAGTGTGAAACAATTATTAAACTGATATCCAAGGTAAGCTTTAAGATGAAGAGAGATCATTTTTAATGGAAAAGAGATATCCAGAAGTCATAATAAATAAATTAATGGGGTAATTTCTTATCTTGATCCTATCACTATAGGATTAGGCCTGGGGAGAGAAGTTAAATTATGACAAGGAAGAGAAGGTAGAAAACAGCATTTCATAAAGCAGACATTTACTAGACCTGAATAACTGAGGACAAATACAGAATTGTCCCTGAGACTTTTCTGAGATAAGTTGTTTTGAATTTTTGTGCCATCTGCATCACTTTGAGAGGCACATTGAATTCTTTTGATTGATAAAATATTGGTGAACATTCACTAGAATCAATTCATCAATTTTGCTCATTTCTGGGCCACAGCCTGAGGATGAGGCTGACTATCATTTTGTCTCATTGGTCACATTAATGCTTCTCACAGTTACACAGGCAGATGGGGAATTGGTACAAAGATATCATCTTGCTCAGGGTTTTGGACTATGACTCTTCACCAATTTCAAAGGAATAGGCTTGTACACTAAATATTAGTTTAAGTAAGTTTTGGGTCACAATGTCTGCCCTCTAATTTTTGTAATCAGAGTTTTTGAAATCTCAGGACACTTAAAATAACACCAAAATAAATATAACATCCAACTTTTTTCTTGTGATCTATATAGTGATCTGATTTTATAATCATATTCTGTAGAGTTGATTCTTTTGTCTTTTAAAAAAAAAATCACCTTTTTTCTTTGTCAAGGGCAAGAGACACTTCTAGCAGGTGGACATTTCTTTATAGCATAGGCTTGGCTCTTCAAGGATTCAGAGAAGATAGCACCTAATTTGTCTCTAATTTTTTGTGCTCAGGGATATAAGAGGCTTTCAGGGATTGAGATACTAAGATGTAAAATGCTCTGTGAGGATGGATGCATCAGAGAAATTTTAGGCACAGGGATGGCCTGGCTCCCTTGCTGTGTATCTTCAACTTCAGTTTTGATGTCAAGGATTGAGTGTTAGGCATTGGGGCAGGGCGGTGGTAAGGAGTTTAGGAGCGAAACAAGCAAACTTTCTTGAGGGACCTGAGTGACTATTCTAATTATTGCTTAGAAAACTGAGGGTCATACTGGGGATTTGTGTGAGGTAAGTCCCAAAGATGACACTCTTCTTCAAGTGACAGCAGTCAGGATAATGTAGAATTTCCTAGGTAGCTTTTTCTGGCATAATAGGAACTGACTTCCATTTTTCTTTCCTCTAATAAGTATTGGGGCTTTCCAAAATTCCAGAGTTTATGAGTGGAATGTGGACCTTCAGGAAGCATAAATCCCTACACATGTACATATACGTGTAACTATATTTGTAGGTCACATGATGTACCTTAGAGCCTGAGGCCATTTTGTTTCACATAGGGAGCAATAGAAACATTGGAGGTTACTGTGGAAATTGGTACCCAGACTTTTCTGGAAGAAGACCTAGATATGTGGCCTCAGATATAAGTGATCAATCATCAAGAATTTAGTCCTAAACTTAGGCCCAAGATTTGTCAGTAGGGCCTCATTGAGTACCATTAGGTTCCAGCCTGAAGATCAGGCTTAAAATAAAAAAGGATGCCTATAACTTTTCACCCCACAAACACACAGTTTTTCTCATTATTATTTGGCTATATCAACAATGCAAAAATGATTTTTACCCTTGGCTAAATTGAGAGAAAATCACCACTTTTCCTGTCTGCTCCATGGTTGCTTTGTCTCTGCATATGAGCAACCCACACTCCTGTGTTGCTTCTGCGACCCATTTCATGTCTCCTGATTGTTTCCCAGACTGAGTCAATCTTTTCCTGACTCCAAAAATATAGGGAAGCTGTGCTTCATTTTCTCATCAGATTACCCTCTGATGTAGCTTTGGATTACCTGATTAAGAATGAAATCTCTCCTCTGAGGACATAACTCTCAGACCCTCCAATGCTCTTTTCCTTTTTAAAACTCAAAAGTTTGCTTGTCCTTCAATATTCTTAAGGAGGAAGGATATTTATCCAATAGGATAAATATCAGGTTTTTTAAGACTTAAACTTTATAAACCTACCCCCATTTAAATCCATGGAGCTCTTAACAAATGAATTTCATTAGGAATTCTTCCTCTGATCGAAAAATTCACAAGGATCCGTTAGTTGAGGAGTTGTACAAACACTGATAATAGTCGTTATTTTTTTTTACTTAAATTTCAGATCATCTTCTTTATCTTACTATAAAAGATACACTCACACACCCACACAATCACACATAATCAAATGTATAGACAACTATGAGATACATTGTACTACTGGCCATAACATAATTTAATATGAATCTTTATTTTAATATGAGCAGAATTCTTAAAACATTTTAAAAACATGAATGATTTAGAAGGAAACAATAACAATGAAAATATAAGAAAACAGTTATGAATATTTAGAACTTGTATTTTAGTTTGAAGTTATGAGCACCATTTTTTAAAAAATAAAATATTATTTTACAAAGGAATTGAAGGTGTTTCTTTTCTGAACTCCCCAATTATCCTCATCTAGCAATTCTAATCATCTTAAAAAGTGAAAGTATCTTAAAATGGTAGAAATATTCACATTAATTTGATCATAAATATTCTTAATTTTATTTTCAAGTATGAAGAACATGGTTTACTTTTTTCTTAGTTTTGATACTAGAAAAAATATTCCACTTTCTCTCAAATCCTGCAGTTCCAGTAGTGCTAAAGCCATATAACTGATGACTTCTTAGAGTAAGGGCAGGTGGGTGGCATCCCAAACCTTGTGTTGCTGCTGTCAGTATCTGCAATCTCAATCTTAGGTCGCACTGGGTCTGCTTAAGATTATCTCCAGAATTCAGTTAGTAGGAGAACCCTGTCTCTGGAACTGTCCAGGGAGTTCCCCACAATTGGCTTTAGAATTTCAAAATTGGATCTATGCTGAGGAAGAAGGGTCTGGCAGTTAACTCAAGGGGGAATAATACTCATTTATGGACAGGAAAGAAATGTTCACCAGGAAGGTCTGGTTTGCAATAAAATAGATGAACTAGGTAGACATGAATACTTCGCCCTTGTTTTTATTTCATCTCTGATTTTCAGAGATGAAATTTATGCCTGAGTTGAAGAAATGTGAGGAACCTGATCTGGAGAAAGTCATCAATTAAAACTCTTGTGTGTCAGGCCCCCTGTACTCACTGGTCTATGTGAGTTCCCCAGTTTCTGCATCTTTCATGATCTCCTCAGGGGTCATCAGGCTGAATTCTGAGGCAGGAAGAGAAAGGAAGTTTGATTTGCATACAAAACCTTTCTCTGGGTCTGAAGAGGCATTAAAATTTCAAACTCAAAGTGAGAAATGTAATGACACTACATGCTTGTGAGGATCCCCACCATGGCCTGGTTGATGTTTCTACTCATTTTCCTCTCTTATGGTTCAGGTCAGGGGAGGGTAACTACATCTGTGGAGTTCCTACATGAAGCAGTGTCTCAGGGAGATCTTTTTGTTTATAACAATAACTATCTCTCTTGTTACTTTTAGTGGTAGATTTGCAGACCATTGTGACCTAGTAGCCCTCATTTTCTGTGTCTCCAGGAAGGACAGAGACACGTGGCCCCAGCTCTGGCTTAGTCTCCACAGGTCATTACCCAAACTGATACTAGCAGACATCAAGACATTCTTCCCACTAACTTGTCTATAGCACAAACTCCTGTCCCTCTGGGGTTCCTGGTATATTCTTTGGTTCCTTCCTTGATAACAAAGCTGTCCTCACTATCACAGAGTCTCAGACTAATGATGAGGCTAATTATTACTGTGCACTCTATATGGGTAGTGGTATTCACACAGTATTCTAACCCTATGGAAAAGTGCAACCAAAAACCTCTTTATGTGTTCAGAATGTCTCTTAATTTACATGGTGGAAAGACATTTATGTGTTGAAAATTTTCAACACTTTCCTGTGAAGATGAAGCTTCATGACTACTTCTCCTACCAGTGGTTCACGCCATGTGCCTCATCTTCTCCTCCCAGTGTGTATCCATTTCTCAGTGTGCCTCCTCCTATGCTAGGCTTTCACCCTCTTTTTCAGTTTGGACAATGAACAGAGCAGTTAATCTTCAGATAGGTAACTGTCAGGAAGATTGAAGGTATGCCCTGTACCTTTAAGACTCTTCTCATTCAAAATATTAACAGATGATGGTTAGTCTTTTCTTGTATATTCATTTGATTATGGAGATAAAATTATTACTTAATTTGCTTTAAAATTATAAAAGCAAAATTGCTTTGGTAATGTTTTTATGATTATAACATAGTACAATTTTGCTTTTATAATTATATTATGACTTATTTGTGTGGATTTATGATTAATATGCAATCATGCATCCATGTCTGAATTATTCCCATATCAAAAATTTCAAGTCATTGAAAAGAAAAATGATATAAATTCAAACTGCATCCAAAAGATAGCAGGTGTCTCTGCAAAACTTCCTTTTAAGCATATTTTCAGGGAGTTATATTTATACCTCGGATCTACATAACTAAAAACTATCTCACAAGACTGGCTTCCATACACTCTCTTAGCATCCACTGGGGTGAATTTCCTGTTGAAGAACATTAAAGTGCAGAACTGAAGGTTATACATGGACATGAATGGGCCGAATTGCACTCAATAGTGGCTGAGCAAGTGAAAAAGAATTATGTGAATATTCAGTTTGAGTTAGTTTCTGCTTTATCCATAGAAAATAATATTATAAACTGTTATGTTGAGGTAATAAACAACAGGGAAAGAAAACACTATGTAGGCCCTGATATGTGTTTATTATTGCTATGTAATGTGGCTTTTATTAACATTAAAAAATCCAGGTTTATCTTTTTGTCTGTTAAATAAATAATACAACTACTAAAAAGACCTCATTAGAATGAATGGAATTTAACCCACCATAATTTAAAAGCACAAACCATATTTTAAAAAATATATTTGCTTGTCTCAAAAAGTTGCTTTGTTGGAGTTCTCCCTCAGTCTTCAAAGCATAGAATTTCCTGGCAAACCTGAAGAGTTTCCCTCATTGTAGAGAATGTATCAAGTGGAATCTGTGGCATCCCCCTGTCATCCCTATTCTAGCTGATGTGCATAATGCATTCTGGGAGAAACAGATCAGAGGGAGATGAATGCTCACTCATGGTGAGGACCTGTGGTTGCATAAATGGAACAGTAGGGCACATGATTCATTCACTGCCTCAGTTGCTGGACAAACATGAAATGATAATACAAAGATCATAAAATAATATATTTTATTTCAGTGCCTGCTTGAGATGTGGTCTATATAATATTGGTATTTGATGTATATTTAGTGGATCCAAATTAACTCATATAAAAGGAGGTATTGACCAAGAATTATAGTAATGCCTGTTATCTGTAAAAATATTTGCTTTTCCTATTATTTTCTTTTTCTCATTCTCTGTGTGTACTCATCTATGAATGTTTGCATGGCAGATGTGAAAAATAAATAAATCTACCACATTTAAATTTATTCATATATATATATATGTGTCTTACATTTGGATTATTATTTTTATACAAAATCATACTGTGCATTTTTAAAAATTTGTATCAATCAACCAAAAAGAACAAGTTTTTCTTTTCTTTTTGGTTGATTGATACAAATTTTTAAAAAATTAAAACAAAATTTCTTTTTTCCTTTAAAATACTTTTCTCTCTAAAATGACATTTTTTTTTTAGTTTGAAGGCTTTGAAAAGCAGATGCAAATGTTAAATAAAATACTGTGGAAGGAGACAAAGTGGAAAGGAGATGTAGGAGGACAGATAACTTTAGACCAGAGTTCTGACAACTGTGACAGGACCAGGGTGAGGAAAGATTGGGTAGGAAGATCCTCTGATCATAGGAAGGGCTCAGAGAGACTCTGCAGGCTCAGCAGAACTGGGACACTAGTTTCCACAGAAAAATCCTGAACTAGAGAACTGCAGATGTAAGCATTGCCTGGAGACATCAAAGGGCAGAAGGCTGACATCAACTGTTGTTCCCCTGTAAGATCCCCTGTAAGAGGCATTACAAGTACTTCCTGGGCTTCTAAAATCAGCTTCAGTGATGCATTGTCCCTCAGGACAGGTGCTGTGCCTATACCCATCACCCTACTCCCTTATATGGACCCAACAGGAAGCCAAAGCTGAGGTATTTCAGGGATTTGGACCCCTTGCTATCTTCAGGCCCTGTAAATACTGAGATACCCCTCTTTTGTAATCTGGATGAGAATGAAGTCCTCTCGCCTGGAGTATTCTTTTGGGTAATACAATCTCCTCCTGTGCCTGACTCCTGCTATTTCCATAACCTGGGACCACTCTTTAAATTCTCTACATGTCTCTAGTGTCTGATGCATGTGAAACATCTCATTCATTCTTAAAGAATAAATGAAGGAAAGAAGAAATGAGTAACTCATATAATTCCCCTACTACTAATTCATTTACATTTTACATTATTCTTATGGGATGGGGATGAATTCCTTCTGCACTGATTGTCTCTGAAATTCCTGAATAATTTCCACCTTTTCATGCCATGTTCACAATGTGAGAAATATACAACAAAACCTCCTTCAACCAGTTTTTTAAATCTGGTCTCAGCTTCGTGAATTAAAATACAGGTGTTGCCTTTCTCTCATCTTGTTCTATGAACTACTTGTTCCTTTTCCATCAGAGGTTCACTGGGCCCAGGTACCACACCTAAGATACACCTGATGTTTCATCTCTTCCCTGTTCCCTCTGTTCTCATCTTACAGTGCACATCCACAAATTCTTCCTGCAAGATCACATTGTCCCAATTTTATCTTATAATTTCCCCTGAGCAGATGCTCTAATATGAGATATAATGATTATACAGACCTGGTTGAACATGTTCTCGTTGATGCAGAAGTCACTTTAGAAACCTAAAAAATGTACAGATGTACGAGTCCAATGCTCATGGTGTGGTCTCTAAAGTTGTTTTCTCCTAAGCCCCAATTATTAACTAAGCTTGTTAATCATGACAGACTCCCTCAGTCAGGAACCCAGACACTGCAAATACACATAGGGTAGAGATAAGGTATAAGGAACCATTTGCATGAGCAACCCCAACTCTGGGAAGACAGTGGACCTGGTATAAAAGAAGCTTGGGGCAGTGGAGTTATCAGAGTGAGGCCTACGAAGGGGCTGTATCCACCATGGCCTAGACTTTTTTCCTCCTTCTGCACTTCTCTCAATGCACAGGTAGGTACAGGCCTCAGAGGCCTAGGGCAGGCCCCTAACCTGTGTCATTACCCTCTTTCTCAAATACCCAAGTTACTTTCACTTACCCTTGCTCTTCACTCTGATATGTGTGTGCTTGCAGATTCTCTCTTTGCGTATTCTGACATGGCCACGCTCTTTCTCAGCATCCCTGGAACAAGAGTCAGACTCACCTGCACTCTGAATAGGAATCTATTATTGGTAGAGAAACATGTACTAGTACTAGCAGGACTTGTGTCTGAGCACTACAGAGAAACAAGCTGGGGCCTGAGTTCTGCAGTTGAATTTCTGAATACATAGATGTCCCAAATAATGAGGTGTATTTGTAAATCTCTGGGCTCCAATTTGAGGACATGGCCAATTATTATTCTCCTGTTTATGAAACTAATATTCATGACAGTGAAATAACCAGATGAGCAAGTGAGACAAGAACTTCACTTGTAGTGGGTTCAAGTTTATGTCACTTTACTGTGGCCCTCAATGTTTATAAAATGAGACACTAGAGTATAGTTGACCTTAGAGGCACACCATAATACTCTCATTACACAATGCTCTTAGAAACTATACAAGTTACAAAAATTTATTCTAATACTGAAAATAATAAAATTGTCAATTATCAACAGTAAATGAAGGTATGGCAAAGAAGTTGAAGCCCATCAAGGTGATAACCCATAATATCATTATAACTTAGTATATATCAAAATTTTATTTTAATTATAAATTATGCATAATTATATACAGGTAATAAAATTTCAGCAGCAATCATTATCTACCCATCAGTATCTAGCATTGTTAATTGCAAATTTAACACTGAATTTTTTTAAATTCGTTGTCTTTAAAAGAATATCATTGAATTAAACATGTAAGTATCCATGATGTATCTGCAGTTTGAATGTAAAGATTTGTTTTATTTTTATTTTTTTATTTTATTTTATTTTTTAAAACTCCTTAGTCATAGACTCATGTAAACTACCCATGTGAATAACATAATTCAGATGTTCTGCTTCAAGTGGAAGCAGTAACAAAATAAAAATTTTCATGTTAAGTTTTCTTTCCCTGTATAAGATTTTTTCAAACTTTATTTAAAATTTCAATATTTCAACGCTTTAGACCATATTATAAGATTGGTTTATTTTATTTTTATCATAATATCAAGCCTGCTTGAAAGAATAATCTGTACTGAAAGTGCTTTTGGTTAGTAATCTCAGACTTTGCACTTGTGTTTAAATTAGTGAAAAAAGGGTTTATAATGATAGACTAATATCCTCACTGAAGTGGCTTATTCTTCTTATGAATAACAAGGGTATTCGTGCATATAGACAGTAATCCAGAAATTGGCTTTAGTGAATGGGTGACCTCATGCTAGCTGAGCATAAGTCATCATTATTTTTGATTTCTACATGACATTTAGGCACCTGGATTCACAATGAACATACTGTTTCTGTATATGTTTATTTTCACTTCATTACCTTTGTGGAATACTCAAACCATTCAATAAATATGTAGCACCTTTCATTGCTATTTTAATATGCAAAGTCTAATGATAAATGAGATTTAGTGTCATTTCATACTTAATTTTTACATTTTTATTTGTTGCTTAGATATACATGACTTTAGAGTATGTTTAACATTTTATATACACATTGGGTGCAACCTATTAGAATTCTGATACCTTTCTTGTGATTGAACATCATGTGAGTTCCACTGGTCATTATATATGTTATATGTACATAAATGAACACAGAAAAGTTATGTCTGATTCATTCTGCTGTAATTCCTATTTTTATCCCCCTCCCTTCCCTTCATTACACGTTTTATAATCTGAAGTACTTCTATATTTGCCCTCCCTACTCTCCCTTGCTATTGGTTGGCAGCCACAGATCAGAGAACACTCATATTTGGGCTTTTGAGGTTTGACTTATTTCATTTAGCATGATAGTCTCAAGTTTCATCAATTTGCCCCAAAATGCCATAATTTAATTTCTCTCTATGACTGAGTAATATTCCATTTTGTATGTATACCACATTTTCTTAATTGATTCATCTGTTGAAGGGCATCTAGTTTGGTTCCATAGTTTAACTATTGTGAATTGAGCTGCTATAAACATTGATGTCGCTGCATCCCAGTAGTATGCTAATTTTCAGTGCTTGTAGTATAAACTCATAGTGACTTAGCTGAGTCAAATGATGATTCCATTCCATGTTTTCTGAGGAATCTCCATGTCTTTCAAGAGTGATTGCAACAATTTGCAGTTCCACTATCATACATTTATTTTCTATCTGCAATTTTCTTTCTGAAACATTGGTCATTTTATATAATTTGTTTCATGTTGCTGTATGTAAAGAGTTCAAATATCTGGATTCATTTTTGGAGATAAAAACTCTACATGTGCTGGTGGCTTTGGCTACACTTATGAGGATGAGCAGAATTAAACTTCCTGATGTGCAGTGGTGATGATTTTTTTTTTTTTGATCTTGCTTTTTCTGAATTGAAGCGAAAGTGAAGCTTGTCTGTGGAAAGAAAAAATCTGCAGGACATTAACAGTCATTGCACTTCACATAGGTCTATGTGAACGTGAAGAAGTGAATTTTTATTAAAAGTACAGAAATTCACAAAGGGGCCAACAGTGCCTATTCCTAACAGGTAGGGAAAAGAAGGAGGGAAGGAGGAAAGAAATAATGAGTAAAATCTAATGTATTAAACTTTTAAAAATTTGAATAATGTTACAGTGCACAAAGTTCATTTATAACATATTTAAATATAATCTATTAATCAGAAAGTATAAATTATATTTTTATCTATACATTATTATTTTATAAAAGTAACTAGTATTAGATTCTACAATGTACACAAATTATCTTATCCCAGAAATAAATATAATTGCTTGATTTTAATTCTGTCTGTATTTAGTTACATATTGTGCTGGAGATAATAAATACCAACTGACTATGAGGTGAGTTGCGTTCCTAAGTATGGAAATTTTTAGGCCCTAGAATGACAATTGTTGCCTATCTTGAGTTCCAGAAGTGTCAAAATTATGAAAAAATATTCAACACCTCTAGCAGTTATAGAAAGGAAATGAAAACTATATTGAGATTCCATCTTACACCAATTACAATGGAAATTATTAAGAATACAAACAACAATAAATGTTGTCAAGGATGTGGGGAAAAAGGTACACTCATACATTGCTGGTGGGACTGCTAATTGGTGCAATCACTCTGGAAAGCAGTATAGAGATTCGTCACAAAACTTAGAAAGGAATAACCATTTATTTCAGTTAACCCACTCCTTGGTTTATACCCAAAGCTCTTAAAATTGGCATACAACAGTGATGCACCCACATCAATATTTATATCAGTTAAATTCACAAAAGCTAAAATAGAGAACCAACCTTGGAAATGATGCCTTTCAACAGATAAATGGATAAAGAAAATGTCATGTATACACACAATGTAATATTAGATAGCCATAAAGATCAATGCAATTAAGGTATTTACCAGTAAATGATTGGAAATGGAGACTATCATGCTAAGTGAAAGAAGACAATCCTCCAAAGAAATGGTAGCGTGTTCTCTCTGAATAGTGGACACTAACTCAAATAAGGGCAGGACTTAAAGATGAATAGAAATACTTTGGATTTAGCTCCTCTCCAAGTACTAAATGATAGAACCTTTGGAACAAATATTTGTACTGTGTATAATAAATTAGATGGTACCCTGCAAGCTAATAAAACCAGAGACTTTATGTTCACTTGCTTAATTTTGATGTAAGAAGAATATATATCAAAGACACCATCTTACAGAGGGTAATGAAGGGAAGGGAAGAGGATTAGGAATAGGAGATATAGTAGAATAAATCAGGCATATTTTCCTATGTGCATATATAAATACATGGCCAATGTACTTCTATATCATATATACCCAAAAGAATGAGAAGTTATAATCCACATATAGGTTAATATGTCAAAATACCATCTCTTGTTATCTATAATATAATATCTATAATATAATAAGAAAAGATTAAAAAATAAAATAAAAGTTTATAAAAATTTAGAATATGATTTACTTCCTCAGCTGTAACCACAGGAAATACACTGTGAAATACACTGAAACCTATTGGTCAAATTTGTACAAAAGACTGATATTCATGTCCAGACCACTTCCATCCCTGCCATTGCCTACAACAGTGCATTCCATCCATGTCTGAAAACACTCATGAGTCCTGCTGTCTGAGTCTTTTCAGGATCTACAGTCCCTGTGGCATTCCATGAAGACAATGGTGGCTGTAGCTATTTGTGTGTGACAGACTCATAGTCACCACTCAGTATCACTTGCTGACAATAGGGGTTACAAACATGTGAACTGAGAAAGCTTGAAAACATGCATACAAGTGTCTTCTAAATAGCATCAAAAAGCTATTCATAAGATTTTGTGACTGAGTTCCTCACCAAGTACTAAATGATAGAACCTTTGGAACAAAGACTTGTATTGTGCATAATAAACTAGATGCTACCCTGCAAGCTAATAAAACCAGATACTTTATGTTCACTTGCTTAATTTTAATATAAGAAGAATATATATCAAAGACACCATCTTAGTCCTGTCCAGGAAAGAGTGAAGTGAAGTATGCATAAATTCACAATGTGGAGTCAGAGAAAAGCAAGAAGGCCATCTTGAGTAATGCAAAGGTCACAGAAGGGCTTACTGGCTTGGCCACTAGGCAGAGGCAGTGGGGATACAGTGGGAATGTAAAACTTTCTCAGGGGTTTCTGATCATAATGTCCTATGATGATGTGTAAGGGCTTGGACAATAGGGGGCACTGAAGACCAATTAAGATGGGTAAGCAAAGAACCAGAACAATAAGGAGCCACCTGGCCTTGTCTGATGGTCTATTGTTAGGTCTCACAGCTGTGAACTCCTAAACCAACCCAACTCCTCCCCTCTATACCCACTTGGCATCTTTATGTAAAGGAGTCTGAACCAAGCCCTGGGGTGAAATCAGAAAACACAGAGGTTTCTAATTTGCATAGATAGTCCCTCCTCTTCTCAAGAGTATGAAGAGGGAAAGGGAGAGCCTTGGGGGAACCTCTGCTCAGCATCAGGAACAGAAGGAAGAGCTCAGGATGACCTTCACCATGGCCTGGTCCTGTCTCCTCTTCATATTCCTTTTTCAGTGCTCAGGTGACTTAATATGGAGGCAGGATAGGGTGTGGAAGTCCTCTGATATGGGTCCTGATTCTACTTTCCAGACAAAATTTATGCTCTCTGTTTCTCTTACTTCCAGGTTCCTGGGCCCAGTCAGTGATTACTCAGCAGCCCTCAATGTCTGGAACTCCAGGAGAGACAGTCACCCTCTCCTGCAAAGGAAGTAGCAACAATATTGGTAGTTATGGTGTGAACTGGTATCAGCAGCTTCCAGAAACTGCCCCCAAACTCCTCATCTATGGTAGTAGTAATCGACCCTCAGGGGTCCCTGATCGCTTTTCTGGCTCCAGGTCTGGCAACTCTGGTGCACTGACCATCACAAACATACAGCTTCAGGATGAGGGTATCTATTTCTGTCATTCTTATGACAGTAGCCTCAATTCTCACACAGTGCTCCAGGCTCATGGGGAAGTAAGACAAAAACCCCTTTACCATCTGTCGAGAGAGCAAACACATTGCAGCTTCAGTCAAACCTGATCTCTGGCTTTTTCTGCTACCACTATTATAGGGCCAGCTGAATCTCCTAGCACTTCTTTGAGTGAGAAGCCTCTTGTCCACTTTCCTCATAGTTATTCACAGCAGCATGTTCCTAGGAAAGTATCTTCCAAAAAATAGAAATTCCTGCTTCTCATTAGTTTTAGGAGCTGAAAAGAATGTTGTAGTTCCTTTGCCTTGGAGTTCAGGTACCAAGGCATCCAGTGCAACCCTGGTCATCTCAGACTTGATCTATAATGTGAATCCTGTGGTTCCCTCCTCCATTTTTTCTATTTCCAGGAATTCTAAAACTTTGTCTTCTCCTTAGCCTTTATTATGTATATCTCTGATTCATGTTTCAGCATAATTTTATATGTTTCCTAACATTCAGTATTTGAAAGACAATAAAATGCACATAAGTAAAAACTTTTAAGATATTTTGAGATATTTTCACACAGTAGAGAATATCAATGCACTCAGGCCAAGGAATCTGTACACCAGCACACAAAGCTTTTGCCCTTTCAGAATCCTCCTTCCATCCCTGCTCAAAGAATCATCCAGGCAACCACTGACTTTCTTTCTATGCATTTCCATCAGGTTTCCTTTAATATAATTTTTATATCTGAAAACTCACAGCAGATATGCCTTCTTGAATGATTTCTTCCAGTCTATAATTCATTTTTGGACCCTTCCATATTGTTTTGAATCTCCCATGATTATACTAAGGATTCAGTATGACTTTTGAGGTCCCTAAATATTTCTGTATGGATGGACACTTTGATCACTTTTGAATCAAAATTGTATTTTATAATTCCATTAGTATAGAGAGCCATGTCATATAATCCAGGCTTTATTGTGTTAATTGTATTATTGATATCCTGATCTAAGATCTTTCCTTCAAAAGTTGACAAGGTACAATTAAAAGCCCTTTTCTTTTGATATCTGCTCATTCTTCACTAGGTTCAATATCTCCACAATGGGTCTGTGGATAGGCCTATCCAGACCCTTAATTTCCTCACATTGAAAAGTGTCTGTCCTAATTCAGGGATTGTGGTGGGACTGAGATAAAAGATAAGAGGGCTGACATGTAACACTCCCAGGGAGTTACTTGGAAGCAGAAGAACACTGGGAGGACAAGGCTCTGGTCCTGTGTGCTTAGGTCAGAGAGATTGGAGCATGTCTGTTATATTACCACGATCTCTGCAAAGACCTCTTTCTCTAACTGCAGCACATTTCATAGAGCCCATTTGATGACATGAATACTCTTTAAAAAATTGTGGAATCTCCATATGCTGGTAACAACAAATGACACATAAGAGAGGTTAAGGTCAGGAACAGTTGTTGAAGGTGCATATTTCCAGCTGTGTCCAGGACTATGGCACCTCTGAGAAAATATTTAAAGGCACCTTAGTACACATCCTTCCTTGGAGTGTCCAAATCAGGCTTTTGAATTTCAGTGAGTTAAATAATAAATGAGTGCCTTTAACATTTCCCTCTCACACTCATCTCAGCTGATGTTCTCAATGTTCATAACCAATATCTGGGAAACAACACATTTTCCAAGGAGATGTGCTAGGACATCTAAGGGGAATGGTGAACATGGCCAGATCTGGATCTGAGAAACTTTCCCTTGGAAAAATGTTTATTTGGGTAGCTTTAAACTAAGAGAGAAAAAGTTTTAAAAATATCTAGGATTTCTGAGGGCCACCCTATTTGCTATGCTGATGTACACTCTCTCACTTTGAAATCTATGAAAAGGAATTCAAGAGACATACACAGGAGCCCAGATTGTCATTTGCAGATTTGGGGAACAATAATCAGATGTTTGAACAATCTAAAAAAGAAAGAGGGTGATTACCATGAGGTTTCCAGAGTGAGAAGGCAACAGACTGCATCCAGAGCTTCCTCTGTACAACAAACAGCTGGAAGAAAAGGTCAAGTGAGTGCATTTTTACCCCTGAACATAGGGTGAACATTAGAGAGTAAAATTATCCAGGAAAAGCTGCATTACTACCAATGAGAACCACTAGAAGGTCTTTGTGTGAACTCAACAGTACATCTATTTGTATGAGTAAAATGCTCTGGGTGATCTAGTGGTTGGGATTCAGCTCTCTCACTGCCATGGCCCAAGTTGGATTTCTGGTCAGGGGAGACTTTCTTTTGCCATCTGTGGTGGTGAATGCACAGAATGCCAAAAACCCAGAAATCCTGAGCCAGTGGGAATAACAAGTTGAAGCGAAGCTTCAACAACTAAGAAAAAATGTCTCAGAGAAGCTATTTATCCTAATACTCAACTTGGAATATTGAAGCTGTTTCTTATCGTCAAAGGCTATGAACATTGCTTTGGTGAGCAACTTAAAGAGTGTCCAAGAATTGGTTGGACATGAGACTTTGCATCAGATATATGCACATACAGTGTCATGGTTTCCAAGTTTCCAGGTCCTTTGGAGTTCCAGACATAATTATCTGCCTCCATGAAGAGTGCCTTGGCTAAGGACAGTTTTGCTCAATAAAGTAGAATCAGAGGAGGCCTGTGCTACATCTAATTTGTGCTACAAATTAGCATGATAATTTAAATAGCTGCTACTTTCCTTCTCCCATGCATGTTTCCTTTTGCAGGATGACAAAAATTATTCCAATGAGTGATTCTGTATTGAGTTAGTGAAAGAATGAAATGAACACATGAAGAATCACCATTCATTTCATGTGGTAGAAAAGCTTTGTGACCAAGAATTTGGGCATGTTATTTGACATCAAGAGTTGCAATTGTGTTCATCCAGAATGAGAAAGACTATTGGGTCTGATAACAAAATAAAATTGCTAAGACTAGCATCTCAATGCTAATTGAGAATGTGTCTTCCATGGTTGTCTGATTCAATATGACACTCTATTGTTCCATAACAGGATGGTCAAGAAGAGTGATTTTAGGCAACATAGATGCAAACACAACTGGAAAATGGGTCATCCTAATCATCAGTGTGGGAAACAGTGTCCTAAGTAATAAAAGGCTCTTCTCAGACTGTCACCCATATTAGCCTCTGAAGAGTTGCTCAATTGACCATGCACAGGAATATTCTTTGCAATTAAACATGGATTCATTGGCAGGGTAGATTACATATTATGCCTCAAAACAAGTCTTCAGAAATTGAAAAAGAGGGAGTTATAATTTTATTCTAAGAGGGTAGTTGTCCTCTCCTGGTACAATCATGGTCATTGCTATCTCTCTTAGAAATAATGTGTGCTATCATGCATACATTATTGTCAAACCAGAAAATCCTAAAATGTTGCTTTGGTGGTGCACATCTGTAATTCCAATCACTTGGCAGGCTGAGGAAGAAGGATCACAAATTCAAAGCCAGCCTCTGCAACTTAGCAAGGACCTAAGAAACTTAGCAAAACTTCCTCTGAAAAAAAAAGGTTGGTGTTGGTGCTATGGCTCAGTGATAAAGCACCTCTGGGTAAATCCCTGATACCAATAAAACAAAACAGGAAAAAAAATCAATGCCCATCTGAGGGTGTGTTTGTTTTTTTTGTTTGTTCATATGTTTGAGTAGTATGGTCATGTGGAGCTGGTTGAACATCTGCCTGACAGACCTTATTTCCAGTGAAGTATTTATAAAGTAAACATACTAAAATTAGAAAGAAAAGAAAACTTAATCCTATAAATTGGAGCATTTCCTCTTTTTAACACTGTAGAATAAGTTACTAAAATAATTTTTTTCTCAAGAATTTTCTACATTCAATGAGAAGCTCAAAATCAACAACTTTATGCCTCAAAACAAGTCAGTCATGAAAATAAATTTTTTACCTCCATCAAAATACTCATGAGTGAGTTCCCATGTTTATTTATTTTTATTTGGTAAATGTACTTATGGAAGAAAGAACTGGATCCTTTAAAGGAGAAATATTGAAAGGAAAAAAAGATAAAGAAAGAAGATACAGGGAGCAAAAACAAGAGGGGATGGTAGGTCCTGTGGAAGGACACCAAATGAATGATGCTATGTACACAAAGCAATATATCACAGTGAATCCCAATTTTATTAATAATTTTATTGCAGCAAGGTAAAGAAAAAAAGAAAAAGGATCAGTAGAGAAAAAAGCTTAGAGGAGGGTGTAAGTGAGGGAAAGATAATACTGGGAAATTAATTTGATGATGAAAATATATTTCCTGTATGTAATATTATATGTACAATGAATCCCACTATTATCATACAATTATAATAAAAAAATGAGGCATTATACAAAATAAATACAAGTATGTTAATTATAAAGATTTCAGACAAGAATAAGAACATGAACATGCAACACAAAAACTGAATTGCACACAACTGGGAATGATTTCAACAAATAAACAAAAACAGATAAATAGATATAAATAGGAAGGCTCAAAGAAAACTCAAGTTACAAATGAGAGAGCATCCTGGTAATATGGGCAGAACATCATACAAATTATTCTACAGTTCATCATGAAATGAGAACTTTTAGCTTTAGGCCAAACATTCTCCAGTGGGCCCTGTAGATATTCCTAGAAAACTGGTAGACACTCAAGTGGTTTAGCTTTATTGGATCATGAAGAGTTGCTCTGTGGACCATTCAAAGAGCTAAAGAAGCTGCTTCCTCCCATGGGGAAAATCATAGCAAACAGCTACCCTGGGTTTTCCTCTGGAAATCTAAGTGTTCTGAGAACTGAGAATCATGTTTTGGAAGTTAATGGTAAAGGGCTCATATTTATATAATTCACCACACAAATATGCCCCCTTCATTCATGCATTTTAGTAAGAAATCACGGGTCATTAGAAAATCTGGCCTAATCTTTAGTGCAAGTGAATATTTCCAAAATGCATACCACACTCTGGATTTTCTTCTTTCTCCTCCTCACTCAGTGCTCAGATTCTAGCTGTTGTAGTTGCCTCGTGTTGCCCTTCCTCCATATACACATGTTTTGTTTGTGTTTTAGGGTCCACTTTTAGATTGTGGGACTCAGGAACCTTCTCTGACGACTTGCTCAGGGGTGACAGTCACTCTCATCTGTGGCTACAGAACAGTTTTAGTCACCAATGATCACTTCCTATATGGGTTGCAGCAGAAGTCAAGCTAAGTGCCCAGGACACAGATTCAAAACAGAAACAGCAGACACTCATGGTCACCTCCCCTGTTCTCAGGCTCTCTTACTGTGGGAAAAGCTGCCTTATCCTCTCAGGTGCACAGCCAGAGGGTGTAACAAGTTCAATGTGTGATATATTATAGTATATATCACACACTGTGATGAAAAATCAAACCCAGATGGGAAACACAGATCTAAACATGAACATGACTTAGCCTGGATAGAAATATCATCACAGGATATGGGAATCATGAGACTGGTCACCGACCACTCTGCAGCCCAATGATGCCTGTTGCTAAAGACAGGCTAAGGAAAGGGGCTGGTTTATTTCAGTTCACATATAAGACCAAAATTGTGATTAACTGTCAATTGTTTGTAAATAAATATTCCACACAATTGAATTATCTGAACTCCTCTTTAGTTCTTCGGGTAATCTTGTTTGGTCTAATCAAAGAGATTCTAGTCTTTTCTTAACCTACATTCACCATATCATTTGAGGCCCAGATCTGTAGGTACTAGTTAGATAATAGACATACTGCATGGATGATTAAGTAAAAATGCACAAAATAATGGAAAGTGGCCTTAGCTGAGAGAATATTTTCAGAATTATTTTATTCTTTACTTCTTGAGTGAAAAGGGGTTCTGGTGTTGTATCCCTAAGTCTTCTCTGTTCTTGGAGTCCATATTCCCTATTAGTGACTGCCCTCACACTGCCTGAACCCCATCTTCAACACTAAGATGAGAGCATGCCACTAGTCAAGGTCACAGTCAACTGTTTCTGAACAGAGAAGCCAAAATATCTGACTCTTGACCAAGCATTTGATTCTTTTATGCATAGAGAAACCATATCATTGCCATATTTTCCACACTATACAGTAGTGATAGCACCTTCTTGAAGAAATGTCCACTTTGTAATATATTCTTCTTTACTCTACTCACAGGTCCTTGTGTGTAACATGTTATGAAGATTCTGTCTTTGAACATAGCTCTGAAGAATCTCGCTATCCTGTTTTTCATTCCCTTTGATTTTTGATTGCTAGAGATTCAACTGTGGGCCTCCAACATGCAAAGCTAGCACTCTGCCACAATGCAACATTCAAGCTATCCTCATTCAATTTTATAGACTCAATTCAAGGAGCAGTTCCTCTGAGAAGACCCCTTAATGTCCCAGATAGAGAGTTTCAATTGTTGAGGATTAGAATTTTGGTGGAGCTTATAACATTCACAACATTGTGTTCTTTCACCTCTATATTACATAATTCAAAAAATACCTTTATTTATTTATTTTTATGTGGTGCTGAGGGTCAAACCCAGGGCTTCACACATGCTAGGTGAGCTATCAGCTGCTGAGCCACAATCTCAGCCCAATATATTGCATAATTTTAAGATGGCAAGCAGCATGCTAATATTGATAAAATTGTGCTTATATGTAACTTATTACTAGGCATTCCAGGCAAAGCAATGTGTCCAATGATGATGGCAAATTCTATGGCATTCAGCCCTTAGGAAACTAAAGATTAATCTGTGAAAATAGGTCTCAAAGAAGAGCTGTGGAAGGGCTTTCATAATGTTTCTCACAGCTGACTGAGCCCACTAGCCTCAGGTCTAGTAAAGGCTGAGCCACCTCCTATGCTTTCCAATGCAATCTTCACTCTGATATTCTCAGGGCATGGTGATGACTCTCAAGAAGAATCTTGTACAAGATTTCCAATTTTCTATGGTGAAACTCCAGATGGGCATCTCCCTCAGTATTCTCTCGTCTCAGATTCTCTCAAAGGCTCATGAATCAGAGATTAGATATAAATTGATAAAGCAGGAAGATAGGAGTTCTATTTATCTGAACAGCCACTTATTTTTCCTGAAAGCAGAAGAGAGAATAAGACAAGCCTGAGGTAGCAAAGACTCTCTGTGAGGATCAAGCTCCTGTCTACCATGGCCTGTACCCTCATTCCTCTTGCTACTTTCTCATTACACAGGTAGGGACAGGTCTTAGAGACCCAGGACATCTCCCATTATATATAAATTCTTTTAATTCAGATGAGAAGTATTTTCCATATGGTTCCCAGTCCAGCACCCATGATTGTCTGAGTTTTCAGGTTCTCTGTGCAGCCTCTGCTGACTCAGCCACCCTCCCTTTTAGCACTTCCTGAAGCAGCTGTCAGATTTATCTGCACTCTGAGCAATGTCTTCAGTGTTTCTGAAAAAGAGATACACCCCTTCAATACAAGATGGGAAACAATTCTATATTTTTCCTGAGATACTACTCAGATTTGGATATTCTACTTGGCTCTGGGGTTCCTGGACTCTTCTCTGGATTCAAAGATGTCCCAACAAATTCATCACTTTTTCTAATTTCTGGTCTGCAGCTTGGATGAGGCTGACTATTACTGTGTAATTGGCTACAATAATGTTTCTCATAGTGAAACAGGAAGATGGGGAATTGGTACAAAAATATTAGCCTGCTTGCTGTTATTGGCTATACCTCTTCACCAACTTTAAATTAATATGCTTATATACTAAATATACATGTAAGTGAATATACATTTAAGTTCTCTAAGTTTTGTAACCAAAGCTTCTGAAATCTCAGGAAAACTGAAAATAAATAACCACCCAAATCACCCTAAAACCAAATAACAACAAAAATAAAAATGATAACATCTAAACTTTTTCTTGTGATCAATATGGTGATATGATCTTACAATGAGACATTGTTGATTTAGATTGTCTTATCTGAAAAAAAAAGCAGCAGCCAATGAGCTTTATTCTTGGCCAATATTCAGAGACCTTTTCAACAGGTGGACATTCCTCCACAGCATGGTCTCTGCTCTTCAAGGATTCAGAGAAGATTCCACCTGTTTGTCTCTAGTTGTTTATGCTTTGGGGCTGTAACAGGCTTCCAGATATGGAGACACTAAGCAAAATGCATTGTGAGGATAGAGGCATCAGTGAAATTTAGGCCCAGGGCTGTCCTGGCTTCCTTGCTGAGTATCTGCACTTTTGGTTTAATGTCAAGTAGAGAATATTAGGCATTGGAGTAGGGAAGTGGTAAGAAGTTTAGGAGTGAAACCAGCAAACTTTCTTGAGGAACATGAGTGACTGAAGGAGAGGTTTCACCATTGATTAGAAAACTCTGAGAGTCTTCCTGGGAAGTTGAGTGAGATAAGTCCCAGGAGGACACTCTACCTCATGTTACAGCACTCAGGATAATGTGGAGTTTCATAGGTAGGTTTTTCTGACATCATAGTGATACCATCATTTTTTTTGAAGAGTCCTGCTTCCCTCAAATGCTGAAGTATAACAACAGAGAAGCACACCAAGGCAAGTTTTGTTTAGAAAGTAAAAGGCTTTATTAAAGGATAGCAGAACAGATTTTCCCCCAGGAAGAAGGGGATCTGAAAGGCAGATGGCGCCCATGGGATGAGGAAATTTCATGTGATGGGGGATGCATTTGAAAAGGCCAAAATTTTGAAAACAGGTGGGCCAATGGGCAGGGGAGAAGTGATCTAGGCAGGAAGGGCCAAGGATGAATTGATTTATACCTCCCTATCTGCTGGGAGCTTCTTCATTAACTGTTTTTTAGGATGGGCCTTGGGGATGTTAACATTTCAATCTCCCAGGTGTGGTTTCTGATTTCCCAGATTTAGATGGATCTGCATTTTATTTATTAGACTAAACTCATTTTTTCTCTATTAGACTCAATATCAAACCAATTTACCTAACTATACTCACTACCCATCTTAAATCTGGCTTCAATGAGTACTGACTTCCATCCTTCTCTCATCTTATGCCTACTGGGGATTTTAAAAATTCCAGAGTTTAAGAGTTGATTGTGGACCTTCATGAAGCAGAAATTTTCATACATGTACATATATGTGTAACTCTACCTGTAAATCACATGTGCATCACAGGCTGAGGCCATTTAGTTTTACAAAGGGAGCTATAGAAATATTGCAGGTTACTGTGACAATTGATACCAAGGATTTTCTGGAAAAAGACCTGGATCTGTTACCTCATATATAAATAATCAGTCATTAAGGATTCAGTTTTAAACTCAGGCCTAAGTTTTGTCAGTAGGGCCTCATTGTGTACCACTTGATTCCAGCCTAAAAATAGGCTAAGCTTTCAAAAAAAAAAAAAAAGGTGGATTATCAATTTCCAACCCCCACTCAACACACTCTTTTCTTTATTCTCATTTTGGTTTATTCTTAATGCCAAAGAGATCTCCAACCTGGAATGAACTGAGAAAAAAATCACCACTCCTTTGTATTCAATTGCTTTGTCTCTGCCTATGAGCAACAAACACTCCTGTTTAGCTTCTCCTACCCCTTTCATGTCTCTTGATCCTTTTTCAGGCTTTGCTGATCTTCCCTGAGCTCAGAGAACTTAGGGAAGTGGCGCATGTTTTTCTTCTGATTACACTCTGGTATAGCTTTGGATTCTCTGATAAAGAATAAATCCTCTCCAACATCTCATGTTCATTTTTCCCAGTTAAAACATAAAAGTTATGCTTTTCCCTAAATATTCCTAAGATGGAAGGATTTTGTAAAAATATCAGGTTTTGGGACTTAGGCTTTATAAACCTACCTACTTTAAATCTATGAAACTCTTGTCAACTGAAAGTGATTAGGAATTTTTCCTCTGATGTACATATTCACAAGGGTTGCTTAGTTGAGATGTTGTAAAAACACCAATGTAACAGTAATTAATATTTATATCAATATTATTTTATACCAACACTCATATGTAAAAATATAAACTAGAATAAAATAACTTAAATTATATTAGAGTCAAAATAAAATTTGTTTTTGAGGTCAATTAGAGAACAGAGAACAATATCAAAGCAGAAAACACTCATTCCCTGATAATCTTATATTCTCACAAGGAAAAATGACATCTGAAGTCAAATCCTGAAGAGTGGAATGAAGGAAAACACAAGAGGAGACTCAGGAAAGCAGAAACCTGATAAAAAGTAAACCTGTAAGAGGAATACAGGCAGCATTATTGCTAGTTGTGACCTCTCCTGAACGTTAGCCTTTAAGTTTTGTTAAAAATGTTCATGGACTAGGAAGAACCCAAATACCTGGCTGAAGCAAAGTCAAATACAAGGTAATTATAAAATATGTGGGATCTTAAGCACTGCATTTAGAGTTCTGGAGATCATTAGGAAAAAGAAAAAAAGAAAAAATTCTCAGGACAAAACATCAGGTGGTTTTACCATGAGGGAAATAAAACCAAAAATGTCCATTTAGTATAGTCAGATTATCTTTCCAAAATCTCTGAGAGGGATTAGAGGCCATCAGGGGGCAATGTTGGACTATACATGACAGAGCCCTACATCAGGCCACATAAGGAAGAACTGGCTTTATAGTAGCCCTTTGCAGAAGGTATCCTCACAAAAGTGTGACTTTCCTGCACTTGGGCCCCCAGGAGTTACATGAATACTGGGATCTAACCCATACCCTTGCTTCCTATTTCATCCTGTCATTGTTTGATTGTTTAGGCCTATTGTCTAGGTAAAATGGAAGAATGGTCACAGAACGGGAACAAATTTAGATGAAGAAATAAGCAAGAAGACTGGAGAGAAAATGACAAGAAATCAGACAAGTGTAAATCTCAATACTTAAAATAATAATCAAAAGCCCATTTAATTTATGAACAAAAATACAAAAGTTTCTCAGTCTTAGTTGACTTGGTTTTAATAAAAATATAGACAACATAGGATACATATAAGGTAAATAAAAGTTTATTTTGATTCATGGATTTGGAGGTTTAAGACTGGAATTATTAGTTCCATATGATTGGGTCACTGGTAAATGTATGGTAATGATTCTGTCAGTTATTGGTAATGAGTCTTGCCTCCTCAGATATTGATGTTAGAACATTAGAGAAATATGCTGAAGCAAGCATATAAAGCAGGATTTATTTAAAAGGGAATAACAAAGATTTATCTTGGGAGGGAGAAGGGGGCCATAACTGGTATCCTGGTACCCCAAGAAGCAAGGTGTTCTGCACTTTTTATGTGTCTTAGGCTTCCTTTGTTGTGTTGCCTTCTTTCCCTTATCTTTCTCTTTCCTGCTTATGAGTCTAGGCTCAGGAATGCTGGGTGGGATGCCCAAAAGATGGGAAACAGGTGGGCTGAAGGAAGAAGGCAAGATGGAGCAGCCAAGGACACATTAACAACCTTATAGCTCCTTGTTGGGAGGGGCATTTCTTGGGACAGCTTACCTTGGCAACAGGTTGGAGCAATGGCAGGTTCTTTATAAGGTTGGAGGAAGGGCTATGAAGGAACTAATATTTCAGTCACTCAGGGGACAGTCCCCAACTTGCCAAACTCACTCAAAATTGGCCTGATTCTATCTGACCTGACTAACTTAATCTATCTAAACTGACTATCTGTCTAATTCTGGCTTCAGTAAGATGGGTAGGGTTAAGCCAAGCTGAATGGTCACCTCTTATTCCAGGAAGTTGAGAGAGATAGAGTTCAGGGGCAAGGTGGGGTGTATAAGCACTATATTTGTGGACATGCCTCAAATGCCTGAGGGCTTTTTAATAGGACCCTAATACCTCTTAAAGGTACTATCACTAGGTAATACCTCCTGGTGCTACTACACGGGGAGAAAGTCTCCATGTACAGAACTTTGGCAGACACTCCACCCACAGTTTAGCAGTATGTATGTTAGTAAGTAGAATTCATGTTAATCTGAGAAAAACTTACCTTGATAAACAAGAAGAAGTTGGGCTGAAAATATGACTTTTTTCTTGAGGTCTATTAAGGATGCTGAACATGGACTTTGAAGGGTGGGCAGGTATAAGATTCATGAGACAATTCAGTTGTCACAATCAGAAAGATCACCTCTAAGCTTTCAGCAGAGGGACTAGAATCATCCTAGGGTAGAAAGATGGAATCACAGGACCCACTTCAGTGGGATTTCAATAGACCTAATCAATATGAATCTCTACAGTGTGCAGCATATATCAATATAATATTTCAGGGATAAAATACACAGCTCAATTTAAACTTTTATCTGGATCAAGCAATACCACCTCCATCCACAAATGGAGCTGTTTTTGTTTTGCTGACATGAGCTCCTGGTACCTAGTGTGAACTCTCTCTTGTTCAGTGAAGAGGTCCACAGAACAGAGTAGAGGAGAATGTGGCTGCAGAGCCACTAAACAAGACCTAGCAGGAAGCAGATCTGATTTTGTTGCTCAGTTACCATGTATATATATTCAGGCAGTAGCTAAGCAGATTACAGGAAGCCACCAATACAGCTGTCCCTGCATCTAACAGGAGTGAGCCATGGAGCAAGTACAGGGACTGCAGCAAGGTGCCTCATGTCCAGGGCTTTGCCTATGGGGTAAAGGGTTTGCAGGTTACAGGCCTTGCACAGGGGAGTGATTTGGGACTCAGACCCCTTTAATGTATGTCATGTATGCAGTACTCCATGTGCTTGTTTCCACAGTACCCTGAGATTTTCTCTCTTCCAAGTTTCCTATTCCTCCTGTTGCCTTTGGCTCCTTATTGCCATTAGACATCCCAATAGAAAATCTATTAATTCAGGGCTGGGGATGTGGCTCAAGCGGTAGCGCGCTCACCTGGCATGCGTGCGGCCAGGGTTGGATCCCCAGCACCACATACAAAACAAAGATGTTGTGTCCGCCGATAACTAAAAAATAAATTAAAAAAAAGAAAATCTATTAATTCATAGTTCCATGAGAATGTCTGTGACAACATCAGAGGTAACATAGGGCTCACTGCAGATTTTAGGATTACTTTCTGGTCACTATCATTTCCTAATTCATCTGTATTTAAATGTGTAATAAATACTTGAACCCATTGTTTTTTTCCTGTTTTTATTGCATCTGAATAATTTTTTATCATTTTCTTTTAGTAAGTTCTAATGTAAAGGATAAAAACTGATAATAATGATTTTATGTATTAAAATTAGAATTTCTATTTCTTTATCTATTAAATTTCAGATCACACTCTTTAACTTAGAATTATGATACACACAATCATATGTATATACAGAAAACTATAGATTCTCTTGAGTATTAGCCATAACATAGTTTAAAATGAATCCTTATTCCTCATTTGAGTGGATCTCTTAAAACATAAAAACTGAAAAATTCGTAAGAAAACAATAATAAAAATAAAAATTCAATAATGAAATTATGAACAATTTAGAAATTGTGTTTTAGTTTGAAATAAGGAACACTATGTTTTTTTTTTTAAAAAAAATCTTATTTCACAAAGGAGTTTCATTTCTGAACTCCCCAATTATCCTCATCTAACATTTTTAATCATCTTAAAAAGTGAAAGTGTTTTTAAAATGTTAGAGATATTCACAGTAATTGATCAAAAATATTCTTAATTTTATTTTCAAGTATAATGAACATAATTTTCTTATTTTTTGATATTGGGAAGAATATCCCACATTCTCTCAAATTCTGCAGTTCCACTAGTCCTAAAGCTATATAGCTGATGAAGGCAATTGACATCCCAAGCCTTGTGTTTTTCCAATATATTTACTAGTCTGAAAAAGGTGCTTTGTTGGAATTCTACCTCAGTCTTCAAAGCATAAAACTTCCTGGTAAACATGAAGGGTTTCCCTCATTGTAGAGAATGTATTAAATGGAATCTGTGGCATTCCCATGTTGTCCTTATTCTAGCTGGTGTGCATGAAGTATTCTGGGTGAAACAGATCAGAGGGAAGTATGTGTGCTCAGTGGATGCTCATTCATGGTGAAGACCTGTGGTTGCATAAATGGAACAGTAGGGCACATGATTCATTAATTGCCTCAGTTGCTGGGTAAACATGAAGTAATAATACAAAAATCATAAAATAATACATTTTATTTCGGGGCCTGCTTGAGATGTGGTTTATATAATATAGATATTTAAGATGTATTTATTTGATCTAAATTAACTCATTTAGAAGGAGGTATTGACAAAGAAATATAGTAATGCCTGTTATCTGTAAAAATAATTTTCCTGTTATTTTTCTTTTTCTCATTCTCTGTGTGTTCTCATCTATGTATGTTTGTAAGGGAGATGTGAAAAATAAATATACCTACCACATTTAAATGTATTCATACATATATGTGTTATATTTGGATTATTAACTTTATATAAATTCTTACTGTAAATTTTTTCAATTTGTATCAATCAACTAAACAAGAACAAGTTTTCTCAATTTTTCCTTTAAACTACCTTTCCCTCTAAAGTGATATTTTTTAGTTTGAAGGCTATGAAAATTAGATGCAAATGTTAAATAAAATACTTTGGGAGGAGGCAAAGTGGAAAGGAACTGGAGGAGGACAGGCATATTCAGATCACAGTTCTGATGTATAGATGTATGGAGTCCCACCTATGAAAGGAGCAGGGTAAGGAAGGATTGGGTAGGAAGATCCTCTGATTATAGGAAGGACTCAGAGAGACTTTTCAGGATGAGTGGAACCTGAGATCCCACCAGAGGGAAACTAGTTCCACAGAAAGACCCTTAACTAGTTAACTGAAGATGTCAGCATTGCCTGGAACCATCAAAGGGCAGAGGGCTGACATCAACTGTTGTTCCCCTGTAAGAGGCATTAGAAGTACTTCCTGTGCTGCTACAATCAGCTTTATTGATGCATTGTTCCTCAGCAGAGGTGCTGTGCATACTCGCCTATCTGGACCCAAAATGAAGTCAAAGCTGAGGTATTTCAGGGATATGGAGCCCTTGCTATCTTCAGGCCCTATAAATACTGAGATATCACTCTTTTGTAACCTGTATGAGGTTGAGGTCCTCAGACCTGGAGTATTCTTTTGGGCAATACAATCCCCTTCTGTGCTTGACTCCTACTGTTTCTATAACCTGGAACCATTCTTTAAATTCTCTAGATGTCTCTAGTGTCTGATGCATGAGAAACAACTAATTCATTCTTAATGAATAAATGGAGGAAATAAGAAATTAATAACTTATCTAATTCCCCTACTAGTGGTTCATTTACCTTTGGCATTATTCTTATGGGAGTGGGATGAAACTCTTCTGCACTGATTATCCCTGAATAATTTCCACCTTTTCATGCCATGTTCACAATGTGACAAATACACAACAAAACCTCCTTCTACCAGCTTTTTAAAATACGGTCTCAACTTTGTGAATTAGAATACAGGTGTTGCCTTTCCCTCATCTTGTTCTATGGACTGCCTGTTCCTCTCCCACCAGAGGTTCACTGTCCCAGGTATCAAACCTAAGATGCACTTGATGTTTTACCTCTTCCTTATTTCATCTGCTCTTATCTTACAATGCACATCCACAAATTCCTCCTGACAGATCCCATTGTCCTAATTTTGTCTCCAGAGCAGATGCTCTAATATGAGATATAATGTTTGGCACAGATCTGGTTGAACATGTTCTGGTTAATGCAGAAGTCTATTTAGGAACCTAAAAGATATACAGATGTACGGAGTCCAATGCACATGGTATGGTCCTTGAAGTTGTTTTCTCCTAAGCCCCAATTGTTAACTAAGCTTGTTCATCATGACAGACTCCCTCAGTCAGGAACCCAGACACTGCAAGTACACACGAGGGTAGAGACAAGGGGTAGGGACCCATTTGCATGAGCAGCCCCACCTCTGGGAGGACAGTGGAGCTGGTATAAAAGAGGCCTGGGGCAGTGGAGTTATCAGAGTGAGGCCTATGAAGAGGCTGTGTCCACCAGGGCCTAGACTACTTTCCTCCTTCTGCTGCTCTCTCAATGCACTGGTAGTTCAGGCCTCAGAGGCCTAGGGCAGGCCCCTAACCTGTGTCATTAGCCTCTCTCTCAAATACCCAAGTTACTTTCACTTACCCCTCCTCTTCACTCTGATATATCTGTTCTTTCAGATTTCCTCTTTGCCTTTTCTGACATGACCACTCCCCTTCTCTACATCCCTGGGTCAAGAGCCAGACTCACCTGCACTAGCCAGACTCAGATACTAGCAGGACTTGTGTCTGAGCACTACTATTCAGACTCAGAGAAACAGCTGGGGCCTGAGTTCTGCAGTTGAATTTCTGGATACAAAGATGTCTCAACTAATGAAGTGTCTTTGTAAATCTTTAGGCTCCAATTTGAGGACAAGGCAAATCATTACTCTCCTGTTTATGAAATTAATATTTATGACAGTGAAACAGATAAGCAAGTGAGACTCTCATTTGTAGAGGGACCAAGTTTATGTCACTTTACTGTGGCAGTTAAGACCCACAATGTTTATAAAATTAGACATCAGAGTCTGGTTTACATCAGTGGCACACCATAATTGTCTCCCATGACATAATGCTCATAGAAACTGTTAAAGTTACAAAAATTTATCCTAATAGTAAAAATAATAAAGTTATCAATCATCACCAGTAAAGGAGATATGGCACAGAAGTTGAAGCCCACCAAAGTGATAGCCCATAATAATTCAGTATATAAGAACATATTATTTTAGTTATAAGTTATGCATAATTATATAAATGTAATAAAATTTCAGAAGCAATCAGCAATCAAACCTTCCAGATTCAGCAATTGTAATTGCAAATTAGACACTGAATTCTGTAAATGCTTTGTCTTAAACAGTATCATTGAATAAAACATGTAATTATCCATAATGTCTTTGCAGATTGACATGTAAGGGATTGTTTTATTTTTTCCTTTTATTTGCTTTTTTAGAACTCCTTAATCATAGACTCATGTAAACTATCCATGTGAACAATATAATTTAGATATTCTTCAAGTGGAAGCAGTAAAAACTAAAAGTTTTCATAAGAAGTTTTTTTTTGCCCTGTATAAGATATTTTTGAAACTTAATTTCAATTTTTCATATTCCAAAGCCTTAGACCATAACAGTAAAATTGGTTTATTTTATTTTTATCATAACTTCAAACATCATTAAAAGAATAATCTTTATTTAAAGAGCTTTTGGTCAGTAATCTTAGACACTGCACTTGTGTTTAAATTAATGAAGAAAGGGATTATAATGATAGACTAATATCCTCGATGAAGTGGTTTATTTTCTTGTGAATAACATATATATTCATGTATCTATTCAGTAATCCACTGATTGGCTTTAGCAAATGAGTGAGCTTATGTTGGCTGAGCATAAGTCATCATTCATTTTGATTTCCATATGACTTTAAGGCACCTGGATTAACAGTGAACATACTGTTTTACTATATATTTATTTTCACTTTATTGCCTTTGTGGAATATTCAAACCATCCCATAAACGTGTAACACATTTTATTGCTACTTTAGTATGCACAGTCTTATGTTATATGAGATTTAGTGTTACTTCATGTGCTCAGTTTGATGTTTTTATTTGTTGCTTAGATATATATGGCATAGAGTATATTTAACATATTATATACATATACATTGGGTACAACCCATTACAATTTTGATGCCTTTTATTGTGGTTGAACATGATGTGCAATTCCAATTGTCACTATATCTGTTATATGTACATAAATGAACAAAGAAAAGTTATGTATGATTCATTATACTGTATGATTCCTATTCTTATCCTTCTCCCTTCCCTTCATTCCACTTTTCTAATCTGAAGTATTTCTATAATTACCCTCCCTTCTCTCCCTTGCTATGGGTTTGGATCCACATATAAGAGAGAATACTCATACTTTGGGTTTTAGGGTTTGGCTTATTTCATTTAGCATGATAGTCTTAAGTTTCATTTATTAGCCCACAAATGCCATAATTTCACTTCTCTTTAAGGCTGAGTAATATTCCATTTTGTAGTATATCACATTTTCTTTATTGATTCATCTGTTGAATGGCATCAAGATTGGTTCCATAACTTGGCTATTATGAATCAAGCTATTATAAACATTGATGTGGCAGCATCACTGTAGTATGCTAATTTTAAGTGCTTGTAATATAAACTGAAATTGGGATAGCTAAGTCAAATGGTGGTTCTATTCCAAGTTTTCTGAGGAATCTCCATATTGATTTCCAGAGTGGTTGCAAAAATTTTCAGTTCCAATATCATGTGCTTATTTTCTTTCTGCATTTTTCTTTTGGAAATAATCACTATTTTATATAATTTGTTTCATGTCGCTTCATGTAAAGAGTTCAAATATTCTAGGTTCATATTTGAAGATAAAATTAGAGAAGAAGGTGATCAAAAGAAAACTCTGTATGTGCTGGTGGATTTGGTACACTTATGAAGACGAGAAGAATTAAATTTTCTCATCTTCAGTAGAGAAGATTTTTGTCTTGCTTTTTGTGAATTGAAGGGCAAGTGTTGCTTGTCCTGTGGAAAGAAAGAATCTGCAGGACATTTACAGTCATTGCACTTCACATAGTTTTATGTGAATGTGATGAAATGAATTTTCAATAAAACTACAGAAATTCACAAGGAGGGGCTACAGTTACTATTTCTAACAGGTAGAGAAAAAAAGGAATAAAGGATGGAAGAAATAATAATGAAAATTTAATGTATTATACTTTTAAAAATTTGAGTTTATAAGACACACATTTCATGTATAATTTATTTTAAAATAATCTATCAAAAATATGTTATATTTTCTAATATATTATTCTTTATAAAAGTAACAAGTATTAGATTCCACAATTTATACAATTTATCTTATCACAGAAATAAATATAATTGATTGATTTTAATCCTGTCTGTATTTAATTACAAATTGTGCTGGAGATAAAAATTACCAACCTATTAGAAGGTAAGTTACATTCCTAAGTATGGAAGTTTTTAGGCCCTAGAATGACAATTCTTGCCTATCTTGGGATCCAGAAGTGTCAAAATTATGAAAAAAATATTCAACAACTTTAGCAGAGAAAAAAATTAAAACTACAATGAGATTCTATTTCATGCCAATTACAATGGCAATTATTAAGAATACAAGCAACAATAAGTGTTGCCAAGGATGTGGGGGAAAATGCACACTCAAACATTGCTAGTGGGGCTGCAAATCTGTGCAACCACTCTGGAAAGTAATATGAAAATTTGTCACAATACTTGGAAAGGAATCACCATTGTTCCAGTTACCCTACTCCTTGGTTTATACCCAAAGGTCTTAAAATTGGCATACAGTGATGCACCCACATCTATATTTATACCAGTTAAATTCACAAGAGCTAATCTATGGAACCAGCTTAGGTGCCCTTCAATGGATAAATGTTGAAGGACACACACACACACACACACACACACACACACACACACACACACACACTGAAACATTACTTAGCCATAAAGAAAAATAAAATTATGGTATTTGCTGGTAAATGAATATAATTGGAGATTATCATGCTAAATGAAATAAGCCAATCCTCCAAACCAAACGCTGAATGTTTTCTCTAAAAAGTGGGTGTTAACTCAAATAAGGGCAGGACTTAAAGATGAATAGAAGTACTTTGGATAAGACAGAGGGTAATGAAGGAAAGGGATGGGGAATAGGAATAAAAAAGATAGTAGAATAAATCAGATATATTTTCCTATGTGCATATATAAATATATGATCAATGTAAATCTATATCATGTACAACCAGAAAAATGGGAAGTTATAATCCACATTTGTGTAATATGTCAAAATACCATCTACTGTCATCTATAACTAATAAGAACAATTTAAAAATAAAATAAAAGATTTTTTATTTGATATTCTTTTTTATTTGTTTTAATTAGTTACACATGACAGTACAATGATCTTGACATATCATACATATGAATCAGATGGGGTATAATTTCTCATTTTTCTGAGTGTAAAGGTTGCAGAATCACATTGGTCATGTAGTCACTTATATACATACAGCAATGATAATGTCTATTTAAATAAAAGTTTTTAAAAATTCAGAATATGATTTACTTCCTCAGCTGCAATCATAGCGACCCCTGTGAAATATACTGAAACCTATTGAACAAATTTTAACAAAAGATTGATATTCATGTCCAGACCATCTCTACCCCTGCCATTGCCTAAAACAGTGCATTTCTATCCATGTCTGAAAACATTCTTGAGTCCTGCTGTCTGAGTCCTTTCAGGATCTACAGTCCCTGTGGCATTCCATGTAGCCAATGGTAGCTGAAGCTGTATGGCTGTGATGGACTCATAGTCACAACTCTCATTCTCACTTGCTGACAATAAGGGTTACAAACATGTGAACTGAGAAAGCTTGAAAACATGCATATGTGTATCTTCCAAATGGCATTTGGAAGATGTTCCTCATGAAGTACTATGTGATAGAATCTTTGAAAGAAAGTTTTATGTTGTGTATAATAAACTAGATGATACCCTTCAAGCTAATAAAACCAGAGACTTCTTGTTCACATGCTTAATTTTGATTTAAGATAAATTTATATCAAAGACACCACCATAGTTCTGTCCAAAAAAGAGTCAAGTGAGGTATGCATAAATTCACTATGTGGAGTATGAGGAAAGCAAGATGGACATCCTGAGGTAATAAGGAGGCCACAGAAGGGGCTCATTGTCCTGAACACTAGGCAGAGACAGTGGGGATGCAGTGCAATTTTATGACTGTGTCAGGGGTTCTGATCACAATGTCACATGAAGATGTGTATGGGCTTGGACAATAGGGGCCAGTACAGATCAATAAAGAGGAGTCAGAAAGTGATCAGAACTATAATGAACAACCAGCCCTGCCTAATACTCTCACGTTAGG
The DNA here is from genome assembly GCF_052094955.1 of Ictidomys tridecemlineatus. NCBI lineage: Eukaryota > Metazoa > Chordata > Mammalia > Rodentia > Sciuridae > Ictidomys > Ictidomys tridecemlineatus. Next base: position 110,577,691 of record NC_135478.1, on the reverse strand, counting down.
GCACACAGCTGTGAACTCCCACACCACCTAAAGCAACACAACTCCACCCCTGCACACCCACTTGGCATCTTTATGTACAGGAGACTGAAAACAGGGAGGAATCTAATTTGCAGATTGTCCCTCCCCTTCTCAGAGTATGAAGAGGGCAAGGGGGAGAATTGGTGGAACCTCTGCTCAGCAACTGAACAGAAGGCAGAGCTCAGGATGACCTTCACCATGGCCTGGTCCTATCTCCTCTTCACATTCACTGTTCAGTGCACAGGTGACATGATATGGAGGAGAGATAGGGTGTGGGAGTCCTGATATGGACCATGATTCTACTCTTGTTTCGATTCAAAAATTATACTCTCCATGTTTTTCTCACTTCCAGGGTCCTGGGCCCAGTATATGCTGACTCAGCAGCCCTCACTGTCTGGGACTCCAGGACAGAGGGTCACCATCTCCTGAACTGGAAGCAGCAACAATATTGGAGATGGCTATTATGTAAGCTCGTGTCAGCAGTTCCCAGAAACAGCCTCCAAACTTCTCATCTATGAAAATAGTAATCGACCCTCAGAAGTCCCTGTTTGCTTCTTTGGCTCCAGATCTGGAAACTCTGGTTCCCTGACAATCACTGGACTCCAGTCTGAGGATGAGGCTGACTATTTCTGTCAGTCTTAATGCAAAAGACTCAAGGCTTGAACAGTGCCTCAGGCTTATGAGGAAGTAAGACAAGAACCCTTTTACCATGTCAGGAGGGCCATCATGCAGCAGCTTTGCTCAGGCCTAATCTCTGGCTTTTTCAACCACAACTATAGGCCCACATTAATATCCTGGAACTTCTTTGAATTAGGAGCCTCTTGTCCTCTGTCCACAGAGTCATTCACAGCAGCATGTTCCTAGGAAAATGTTTTCATGAAAACAGAAATTTATGCTTCTCCTTAGCTTGAGGAGCTGAACAGGATGCTGTGGTCTCTTTGCCCTGAAGTTCAAGTGATGAGGCAGCCCGTGCAACCCTGGTCACCTCAGAGTTGACCTCTGATGGGAATCCTGTGGTTCCACCCTCCATTTTTCCTATTTCCAGGAATTCCAGAACTGTGTCTTCTTCTTTTTGTCCTTCATTGTATATATCTGTGATTCAAGCTTTAGCCTAATTTTATGTTTCCTAACATGAAATATTTGACAGACAATAAAACACACATAATTTAAAACTTTGAGAGATTTTGATATATTTTCACACCTTTGGGAATATCAACACACTCAGGCCAAGGAAACCGTACACCAGCACACAAAGCCCCCTTTGCCTTTTTGGAATTCTCCTTCCATTTCTACTCGAAGAACCATCCAGGCAACCACTGACTTTCTTTCTTTGCATATGCATCAGATTTCCTTTAATATAGCTTTTATATTTGGAAACTCACAGCATACATTCATTCTTGAACAATTTCTTTCTTTTGGGACCCTTCTATATTGTATTGAATTTCCCTTTATTCTACTAAGGACAAGCATGACCTTTGTGGTCCCTCAATATTTCTGTATAGATAGATATTTTGATCACTTTTGTATTAAAATTTTATTTAAAATTCCATCAGCATAGAGAGCAATATAATCCAGATTTCATTGTGTTCATTATATTATTGACATCCTGATCTAAGATCTTTCCTTCAAACATTGATGGAGTACAATTAGAAACACTTTTCTTTTAATATCTTCCCAATCTTCACTGGGCTCAACATTTCCTCAATGGGCCTGTGGATACGCCTAGATGGGCCCTTTATCTCCCCACTTTGAAGAGTGATTGTCCAAATTCAGGGCTTGTGGTGGATCTGAGATAAAAGGCAAGAGGGCTAACATTCATGATTCCCAGGGAGTTACTGAAAAGCAAAAGAGCACTGGGAGGATAGGCTCCTGGCCTGTATGCTTAGGTCAGAGATGTTGGAGAATGTCTCTTATATTACCATGATGTCTGTAAGGACCTCTATAACTACAGTATACTTCCTGGATCCCATCTGATAACATGAATACTGCTAAAAAATTGTGGTATCTCCATATGCTGATAACAACAGCTGACACAACATGTAATCTCAGGACAGGGACATTTGGTAACGGTGTGTATTTCAGCTGTATCCAGGACTGTGGAATACCCATGAGAAAAAACTCAATTTGCCCAGAGTGAGAGAGGAATAGGCTGCATCCAGAGCTTGCTCTGTACAATACGCAGCTTGAGGAAATGATCAAGTGGTGTATTTTCACTCCTGGAAATAGGGTGAACATTTTAGAGTATAGTTAGCTATGAAAAATCTTAATTATTGCCCATGAAAACCACCATAAGGTTCTTGTGTGAGCTCAACAGTAGTCTATTCATATGAGTAAGATGCTCTAGGTGATCTAATGGTTAGGATTCAGCTCTCTCCCTGACATTGCCCAAATGTTATTTTTTTTCAGGGAAGACTTTCTTTTGCCATCTGTGGTGCTGAATGCGTGCAATCCCAGAAACTCAGGAAGCTGTGCCAGTGGGATTAACAAGTTGAAGGCAAGCTTCAATAACTGACAGACAAACCTGTCCCTAAAACAAAACAACAACAAAAATATCACAGAGAAGCTATTTATCCTAATACTCGACTTGGAATATTGAAATTGTTTCTGATCAAAGGATATGAACATTTCTTTGGTGAGCAACTTAAAAGGTGTCCGGGAATTAGTCGGACATAAGACTCTGCAACATACATGTGCACATGTGGTGTCGTGGTTTCCAAGATTCCAGGTTCTTTGGAGTGTCAGTCATAATTCTCTGCCTCCATGAAGAGTGCCTTGGCTGAGGACTGTTTTGCTCAATAAAGTAGAATCAGAGGAGGCCTGTGCTACATCTGGATGATAACATGATAAGTTGAAGAGCTACTACTCTCCTTCTTCCTTGCATATATACTTCTGCAGGTTGACAAGAATAATCCCAGTGAGATATTCCATATTAAGTAAGTGAAAGAATGAAGTGAACATATGAAATGAACACCATTCATCCCATGTGGTATAAAGGGTTTGTGAGCAAGAATTCTGCTGTTATTTCACATCAAGAGTTGCAATTGTATTTATCCAAAATGATAAATAATATTTGGATTGATAACAAAGTAAAATTGCTACGTCTATGCATCTCAATGCTAATATATAATGTGTCTTCAGTGATTATCTGATTCAGTATAAAGCTCCACTTGCTCCACAGTATGTTGATTAGCAAGAATAATTTTAGGAGAAGTAGATGCAAACAGACAACTGAAAAACTGCTCACCCTGATCATCAGTGTGGGAATCAGTGTTCCATGTAATATGAGACTCTTCTCAGACTGTCACTCATAGTAGCCTTTTTGCTTAGAAACATTCTTTTTAATTAAATATGGATTAAATGTCAGGGTAGATTATATATTAGGCCACAAAACAGGTCTTCAGAAATTGAGAAGCAAGGAGTTCTAATCTTATTCTAAGAGGCTAGTTGTTCTTTCCTGGTAGAATCACTGACATTGATATCTCTCCTAGAAACAATGTATGATATCATGCATACATTATTGCTAAATAGAAAAACCCTAAAAGCTGGCTGTGGTGGTGCACACCTGGAATTGAAGCAGCTTGAGAGGCTGAGGCAGAAGGATCAGAAATTCAAAGCCAGCCCTGCAACATAGCAAGGACCTAAGAAACTTAGCAAAATCCTCTCTCTGAAAAAAAAAACAGTTGGGGCTGGGGATGTGGCTCAGTGATAAAGCCCCTCTGGATTCAATCCCTGATACGAAGAAAACAAAACAGAAAAATATGCCCACCTGAGGTTTATTATTATTATTATTATTTTAAAGTAGTGTTTTCACGTAGAGCTGGTTTACCATCTGCATGACCAACCTTATTTCCATTGAACTAATTTAAAAAAATAATGAAAATGAAAAGAAGAGAAAATTTAATCCTCTAACTTGAAACATTTCCTCTTTCTTTTTTAACCCTGTAGAATAAATTACTAAAATTATTTTTTACTCAAGCCTTCTCTACATCCAATGAGAAGTTCTAAATTACAACCTTATCAGGAAGTTAGTCATGAAAACAATTCTTTACCTCATTCAAAACACTCATGAGTGAGTTCCCATTTTTATTTGTTTTTCTCTTGGTAACTTTCACTTAAGAAATAAAGAACTGGACCCATGAAGGAAGAATAAAGTAAGAAGTTCTAGAGAGGAAGAAAATAAGGGGATTGCAGGTCCTGTGGAAGTACACCAAACCAATGATACTATGTGCACAAAGCAATATATCACAGTCAATTCTAATTTTATTAATAATTTTAATGCAGCAAGTAAAGAAAAAGAGAAATGAGACCAGTAGAGAAAGAGGCTTAGAGAAGGGTGTACATGAGGGAAAGTGAGAATACTGGGGAAATAATTTGATAAAATTATGTTTCCTGTATGTAAGAATATGTGTATCATGAATCCCACTGTTATCATACACTTATAATAAACCAATGAAGTATTATACAAAATAAATACAAGTATTTTAATGATTAAAAATTCAGGCAATTATAAGAACATGCAACGCTAAAATTGAATTGCACACAATTGGGAAGGATTTCAACAAACAAAGACATAGAAACAAATAAATTGATGTAAATTGAAATGCTCAAAGAAAACTCAAGTAATGAATGTGAGATCATCCTGCAAATACGGCCAGAACATCATACAAATAATTCAAGTGTCCTTTATAAAATGAGACCTGATAGTTTTCGACCAAAATCCTCCAGTGGGCACTGTGGATGTTTCCAGAAAACTGGTAGAAACTCAAGTGGTTTAGCTCTATTGGATCATGAACAGTTGCTCAGTGGACCATGCACACTGCTAGATAAGCTGCTTCCTCCATGGGGAAAATCAGAGCACACAGCCATCCTGGGTCTTCCTCTGAAAATCTAAGTGCTCTGAGGACTGAGGACCATGTTTTGGAAGTTTATGGTAAAGGGCTCATATTTATATAATTCATCACACAAACATGCTCCCTTCATCCATGAATTTTAGTAAGAAATCAGGGGTAATTAGGAAGTCTGGCCAAAACTTTGGTGACAGTGGATTCTTCCAAAATGCATAACCACAGCCTGGATGTGTCTCTTTCTCCTCCTTACTGAAGGAAAACTATGTAACCAAATAACACAGTGACTTTGTAGCAAAGGCTCAATCAGTTGACAATATTATTGCCAGTTTGATATCATTATTGTTTCTCTGGCATGAAACTTCTGATTCTTTAATGAATATTTCATATTGATGGTTATGGAGTTTTACTGAATAGAAATGACCAAGTGGACTTAATGCTATATTTAAATGTGTGTGTACATATATGTATGTGCACATATGTGTGCAAACATCAGATCTGAGAGCAGAGTTCAACACTTCCCATGGTTCAGTTTCCCTGATGATAGGAAGTTGAGACCTTTAGAATTAAAAGCCAGTGCTTTATTGCATCTAAAACTTATGAGTCAGAAAGAGAGGGGAATAAACCATTCTTTGAATTTGTTATTCCCTCAGATAATTAGTTACAGTTGGCTCTTTTTTTTTTTTTTACTTTTCATATAACAACCAAGTTTTTTCAGATGTTCTATTAACTGTGAGTTTCCTCTCTTATTTGTGTACTTATTTACTTGGAAAACTGAAATCCTCATGATTGTATTTACAATCAGGACCCAAACTACACTTTAAAATAAACATTTTTAAACTACATACCTAACAGTTCAAAGGGAGACTGATAGGAACAATTACCTTGTACTCCATGTCTAAATGAAGGGAGTTGACCCAATAAATTTGTTGGAAGATACAATACAGAAAGAGAAGGAATTGAGGAGTTTTCTTGTGTCAAATTTTGACAATACTCTCTTGGAAAAAATGATTACTAAGTGTGAACTTTGAGAGGTTCCCAGAGATGTAACTTCTTCATGTCTACAATGGGATAATAATAGTGTCTAGCATATTAAGTACTGTGCAAATAATAAGCTCATTTTTGTAAAGCATGAAATTTACTAACACAGGGTAAAAAAGCTACATATGCATTGTTTAATATATAATAAACTAATGAATAAATGAAGAATAAGAAAAAAATAAGAAAGGCTGATCATCATGTTTTAACTTCCACCCAACATGCTCTTTTCTTTATTCTCATTTGGCTACATCATCAATGCCAAAAAGATCTCTAATGTAGCATGAAGTGAGGAAAAAAAATCACCACTCCTTTGTGTCTCATTACCTTGTCTCTGCTTATGAGCAACACACACTCCTGTTTAGCTTCTTCAACCCCCTTCATGTCTCCCGATTTTTTCCCAGGCTTTGCTGATCTCCCCTGAGCTCTGCAAACTTAGGGTAACTGTGTATAATTGGATTATCTGATGAAGAATGAACTATCTCCCACCTCCCATGTTCATTTTTCCCTGTTAAGCCACAAAAGTTCCCTATATATTTCTCAGGTTCAGGAATTTTGTAAACTTATCAGGTTTTGGGACTTTATAAACCTAGCCACTTTAAATCCATAAAACTCTTAACAACTGAAACTGATTAAGAATTTTTCCTCTGATATAAATATTCACAAGGCTCACTTAGTTGACCTGTTGTAGGAGCCCCAATGTAACAGTAATTTACATTTATAGCAATGCTATTTCATATCAATGCTCACTTATATAATATGGAAAATATATGGAAATATATAAATACATGGAAAAATATAAAACTAGAATAAAATAACTTATATTCTATCAGAGTCAAAATAAAATTGTTTTTTCAGATAGATATTTAAGGGTTAATTGGGGAACAGAGAAACAAATCAAAGCAGAAAACACTCATTCCTTGTTAATCTTATATTCTTACAATAAAAACAGAAACCTAAAGCCATTGTTGTAGAGTGGGGTGAGGGAAAACAACAGGAGACTCAGGAAAGCAGCAATCTCAGGGAAATAAAACCAGAAATATCCATTCACTATAGTCAGATTATTTTTCCAAAATCTCTGAGAGGTGTTAAAGACCCAGGATCAGGGGACAGCAAATGTCAATGTGGACTACACATGACAGGGCTCTGCAGGAGGCCACAGAGGGAAATACTGGCTCCACACCCCTATGCATAAAGTGTCCTCACCAATGTGTGACTGTCCTGCACTTGGGCTTGAAGGGGCCACGTGAATACTGAGATCTGGCCAATGCCTTGCTTCCTATTTCATCCTCTCAGCCTTAAGGTTTGATTGCTTAGGCCTAAAGTCCAGACAGAATGGAAGAATGGTCACAAAGCAGGAAGAAATAAGATGAAATAAGAACAAATAAGATGAATAAGAAATGGGATAATAAATAAAGGGGTTGCAGAAGCTAAATAGGATAAGTTGAATAAGAAATAGGATGAAGAAATAAGAAAGAAGACTCTCTGTAGAGAATATGACAAGAAATCAGACTAGTATTGATCTCAATACTGAGAATGAGAAGTCAGGAAACCCATTTAATTAATGAACAAAAATGCAAAAATTTCTCAAATTGAGTACAGTTGATTTGATTTTAATTAAAAAAGATAGAAAATGCAGGGTACATATAAAATAAAGAGATATTTATTTTCGTTCATGGATATGGAGATTTAAACCTAGGATTATTAGTTCCATATATTTGGGACACTGGTAAAGGTATGGTAATATGGGGAAGGGTGAGCCAAGGTATTCACATCTTATTCTAGGAAGTTGAGAGAGATAGAGAGAGGCAGGGGGCAAGGTGGGATACATAAGCACTATATTTGTGGGCATGCCTCTAATGACTGAAGGCTCTCTAAAAAGGCCCTAATACTATCACCAGGTAGTACCTCTTGGTACTATCACCTTGGGAAAAACTTTGGCAGACTCATATTAACCACACAGTTTACCAGTATAATAGGAAGTAGAATTTATGTTAGACTGAGAAATACTTACCTTGAGTAACAAGAAGGATTTGGGTTGAAAATAGAACATTTTTTTTTCTTGAGGTCTATGAAGGATGCTGAACATGGACATTTAAGGGTGGAAAAGTATAAGTGTTATGAGACAAAATGAGATGTTACAATCAGGGAGATCACCTCTAGGCTCTTAGCAGTGGGACTTGAGTCACTGTAGGGGAGAAATATGGAATCACAGGACCTATTTCATTGAGATTTCAATGGTACTAATAAATATGGATTCCCACAGTGGTCAGCATATATCAGTACCATCCTTAAGTGATAAAATACACAGATCAATTTAAACTCTTAACTGGATCAAGCAGTATCACCTCCACACACAATGGAACTGCTTTTACTTTGCTGACATGAGCTCCAGGTACCCTGATATTATCTCTGTTCCTAGGCTATCTATTCCTCATTTTTACTTTGGCTCCTTATTGCGAAATGTATATCATATGAGAAAAAATTGTTAATTCATGATACCTTGAGAATGTCTGAGAGAACTTCAGAGGTAGAACAGGGTTCACTGCAGAGGTTAGGATTACTTTCTTGTCACTGTGATTTCCTAATTCATCTGAGTTTTAATGTGTGATGAATACTTGAACCCATAGGTTTTCCTGTACTTTATTGCATCTCAATAATTTGTTGTCATTTTCTTTCAGTGAGTTTTAATGTAAAGGATAAAAACTGACAAAATTAGAATTGTATGCATTAAAATTAGCATTTCTATTTATTTCTCACTTAAATTTCAGAACATCCTCTTTATCTTAGAATTATCTCACACACACACACACACACACACACACACACACAAAATCAAATGTATGTACAGACAACTATGAGATATACTAGACTACTGGCCATAATATGAGTGGATGACTTAAAGCATAAAAAATGAAAGATTTGAAAGAAAACAATAATATTAATGAAAATTTAATAAAATAATTATGAAAAATTTAGAAATTGTATTTTAGTTTGAAATTATAAATTTCAAAAGGAATTAAAAGAACTTTCATTTCTGAACATCCCAATTATCCTCATCTAGCATTTCTAATCATTTTCAAAAGTGAAAGTGTCTTAAAATGAAAGAGATGCTCACATAAAAGCAAGTGTCTAAGGGGGACCTCCTACTTCATAACTATAACTGTTTCTCTTATTGCTTTTAGTGGTGGATTCTTCGACCACTGTAATTCAGGTGCCCTCACTCTCTGTCTCCAGGTGGGACTGGGACACTCACCTGTGGCCTTAGCTCTGGGTTAGTCTCTTCAAGTCACTACCCAGGCTGCACCAGCATTTGCCATGTCATGCTGTCTGCACAGTTATCTAGAGCACAAATACCTGCCCCTCTATGTTCCATAATCTATTCTCTGGTTCCATTCCTGTAAACAAAAGTGCCCTCACCATCACATGTTGGGTAATGGTATTTACACAATAATGTAAACCTATAGAGAGGTACAACCAAAATCCCTTCATGTGCTCAGAATGTCTCATACTTTACAGGGGACAGGGGGTGGTGAAAATTATCAAGACTTTCATGTGAAGGTGATGCTGCATGATTTCTGTCCTACCAGTGGTTCATACCATGTGCCCCATCCTCTCTCTCCCAGTGTGTATCCATTTCTCAGTGTGCCTTCTCCTACACTAGGCTTCCACTTTCCATCTTTCTTTGGGACAGGGAGCAGAGGAACTCATTTCCAAATTAGTAAGGATCAGGAAGTTTCAGAGCATCATTCCCTACCTTTAACATGCTTCTCGTTGAAAATATGAACAAATGACCATTAGTTCTCCTCATACATTGATTTGATTATGGATCAAATTAGTACTTAATTTTCTTTTAAGTTATAAAAGCAAAATTATTTTTATTTTGTTATGATTATAACACAGTTTTGGTTTGATGATTATGTAATAAACTTATTTGTGGAGATTTATGGTTAATATGCCATCATACTCATCATCCATTTCTAAATTATTCCCATATTTCAACTAAGAATCCCTAAAACATTCAGAAACCTATTTAAAAATATTAAGTTATTGCAAAAATCAAGTATCTAATTGCAAACAGTAGCCAAAAAATAAGAGGGGTTTCTGCAAAACTTCCTTTTATGCATACTTTCAGTGGTTAATATGAATAACAGCATACTCCACTGCATCATACGATTACCTAGTATCTGTATTATTAGAAACTCCCATAGAATTCTGACTTCCAAACACTCTCCTACTATCCACTGAGCTTACTCTTCTGACGAAAGACACAAAGGTGCAGGACTGGAAGTTTTACCAGGATAGGAACAGATCCTATTGCATTCAACACTGGATGAACAGGTGAAAAAGGAATGTGTGAAAATGCAGTTTGAGTTAGTTTTCTGCTTTTTCAATGGAAAATAATACTATAAACTGTTATGGTGAGGTAATATACAAAAAGATGCAAATAAAACCTTATGTAGGAAATTTCCTGATATATGCTTATTATTGCTGTTATTAACCTTTTGAAACCTAGGTTTAATTTTTGTGATTGAAATAAATAATACAACTGCTATAAGTTCTCATGATTAAGAATGGAAAATAATCCAGCCATAATGCAAAAGCACAAACCAATATCTCCAGTATATTTGCTATTATGAAAAATGAAATTTGGTAGCACTCTCAGTCAGTCTTTGAAATAGAGAAATTCCTGGCAAACCTGAAGAATTTTCCTCACTGTAGAGAATACATCAGGGAGATCTGTTGCATCACCTTATAGCCCTAAAGTTCCCTGGTATACACAGTGCATTCTGGAACAAACAGGACAGAATAAGAGTATGAGTGTCCAGTGGATGCTGATTCATGGTGAGCACCTGTGGCTGCATAAATGAAACAGCAGGACATATGATTTCTTCAGTACTTTCAGTTGCTGGGTAAACAGAAAGGGATAATAGGAAATAATAAGATGATATATTTTATCTCAGTGCCTACTTGAGATGAGGTCTATATAATACCAGTATTTCAGATACATTTATTTGATCTAAATTAACTTATATAGAAACAAGTATAGACAAATAAATATAGTAATCCATGTTATATGTAAAAAAAATGCTTTTCTATTTGTTTTCTTTTTCTCATTCTGTGTATATGCTCACATATGCATGATTATAAGCGAGATGGGGTAAGTAAACTTATCTACCTACATTTAAATATATTCACATATATATTTATGTTATATTTGAATTACTATTTTTATATTAAATCTTACTAATATTTACAAATTTATATCAATCTGCCAAACAAGAATAAGTTTTCCCTTAAATTACTTTTATCTCTGAGCTATTTTTTTTGTTTGTTTGAATGCTGTGAAAAACAGATGCAAATGTCTCCTTGGGAGGAGACAAGATGAAAAGAAACTGGAGGAGGACAGGCACCTTCAGACCATAGTTCTGACATTTGTAACAGGAGCAGGGTTAGGAAGGATTAGGTAGAAAGATCCTTGGACCACAGGCAGGGCTGAGAGAGAATATGCAGGCTGAGTGACTCTTGGAACCTGGATGCCTATTAGAAGGCCATAAGTTCCCACAGAAGAATCCCACACTAGTTATCCCAGAATTCAGCATTGCCTAGAGCCAGCCAAGGGCCTGACATCAAATCTGGTTCCTCAATAGGGTCCCCTGTAAGATGTGTGATGGCTACTTCCTGGGCTGCTACAACCAGCTTTGGTGATGCATTCACCCTCAGAACAGAAGCTGTGCCTATTCCCCTCTTCCTACTCCCATACTTGGTCCCAACATGAAGTCAAAGCTGAGGTCTTTCAGAGATTTAGATCCTTTGCTACTTGCAGGCCCTGCCACTACTGAGATACCCCTCTTCCCTAACCTTTATGAGTAGGAGGAGTTTCTCAGGCCTGGAATATCTTTTGGGGCAATTCCATCCTTCTTCTGCTTGGCTTCTGCTGCTCCCATGACTTGGGATCTCTCCTTGAATTCACATTATATCTTTATTGTCTGATGCATATGATGCATTTTCTTCATTCTCAAAGAATAAATGAGTGAAAAAAGAAATGAATGACTCATCTAATTTACCAATTAAGTGTTAATTTAACTTCAGCATTATTCCTATGGAAGAGGGATCATTCTCTGCTGCAGGGATTACCCATGAAATTACTAAGTATTTTCCATCTTATTATACCATGGTCATGATGTGACAAGTGTACAACAAATTGTCCTCTGACCTGCTTTTCCACCTGGATTCACTGTGTGAATATGAACACAGGTGTTTACTTTCCCTCATCTTGTTTTATGGATTACCTGCTCCTCTCACACCAGGCATTTATTGTGCCCAGGTTTCACACCTAAGAGGCACTTGACATTTTGCCTCTTTGTTATTTCTTCTATTCTCATATTTCACCATATGAAAACAAATATCCTCTGCCTGATCTCTTTGTCCCAATATTATCTTCCAACTTCTTGAGAGCAGATGCTCTAATATGAAATATAATGATGGGCATAGTACTGGTAGAACATTTCTGGTCAATGCAAAAGTCACCCTAGGAATATAAAGAGATATACAGATGGGTAAAGTCCCATGCACATGGACATTGGTGTGTTCCTAGAAGTAGTTTCCTCTTAAGCCCCAATTGTTAAGTAAGCTAATGCATCATGCCATCCTCCTTTGGTAAGGGACCCAGACACTGGGATTACACAGGGGGTAGAGACAGGTGGTAGAGACACATTTCATGAGCAGCCTCAACTCAGGGAGGTCAATAGAGCTGGAGTAAGCGGCCTGGGGCAATGGAGTTATCAGAGTGAGGCCTATGAAGGGGCTGTGTCCACCATGGCCTGGACTCCGTTCTTCCTTCTTCTGCTCTCTCAATGCACAAGTAAGTACAGGCCTCAGAGGCCTAGGGCAGGCACCTAACCTGTATCATTACTCTCTGCCTCAAATACCCAGATTACTTTCTCTTACCTCTTCCCTTCACACTGATGTGTCTGTGCTTGCCAATTCCCTCTCTTTTCCTATTCTGACATCACTACTCCCCTTCTGGTGAAAATCCAGACTCCCCTGCACTCTGAACAGGTGGTAGAGAAAGCATATATTGGTACTAGCAGGACTTGTATCTGAGCACAACAATTCAGAATCAGAGAAACATGTGGGACCTGGGTTCCTCAATTGAATTTCTAGATACAAAAATGTCTCAACCAATGAAGTGTACTTGTTAATCACTAGGCTCCAGTTTGAGAATAAGACCAATTATTACTTTCATGTATATGAATTAGTACTTATGACAGTGAAACAACCCTCATCTGCAGAAGTTCTAGGTTTGTGTCCCTTTACTGTGGTAGTTAAAAACCTCACTGTTTATAAAATAAGACACCAGATTCTGGTTTACATTAGTGGCACACCATAATTCTCTCCCATTATAAAATGCTTATACAAACTGCAAAAAGAAAACCAAAACAAAATCACAAAAATTTATATTAATACTAAAAATATTAAAATTTTTAATTATCATTGGTAAAGGAGGTATGGCACAGAAGTTGAAATCCATCAAGAGGAAACGGAAAATATCAGTATATCTCAATAACATTTTTTTAAAATTATAAATTATAAAAAATTATATAGGGATTCTGACTGTGGAAATACCTAGAGAAATATTCCTTTGGTGAACAAATTCCCCAGGCATAACAGGCACTCTCTTTCTCATTCTTAGAATGCCCTGTAGTTTCTCCTCAGAACTAGTAAGACAACTAATACATGTGCAATGTCCAGCTGCTGTGACAATGCCCTGCATGAGGAGACTATGTGCTAGAGTTTTATCTCAGGCACAGTGCTCTTGGGAACACAAAAACTTGCTTGCTAGATAACTACAATGTTTCACCAAGCTACGGTGCTCCTAGATCTGCTGGAATAATAGTAACTTCAGACAATGAACTTTTTTAAAAGCTTCACAAAGCTCCTAACATTGAATATTGTAACTGTAGAATTTAACTGAAGAATAAGCAACTGAACTGATACCATAAACAATAATGTAGTTATGACACTAATGACCTAATGTAACCTCCTGGTAAAAAGAAACATAGCTCCTTAGATGAGCAGCCATTTTTTTCTGCCTCTGCATCTTGTTTCTGTGTCTCTTTTTATTTTCCTTACACAATTATATGTATGGGTAGTAAATTTCAGTGTCAATCAGTGTCTTCCCAACAGGCCCAGAAATTGTCCTTGCAAATTAGACACTGAATTCTGTAAATGCATTGTCTTTAAAACAGTATCATTGAGTTGAACATGTAAACATCCCTGATGTATCTGCAGATTGATATGTAAGGGCTTGTTCTATTTTGTCTCTTTAGTTGCTTTCTTTTAAAATTACTTAATTATGGATTCATGTAAACTATTGATATGAATAATAGAATTCAGATGTTCTGCTCCAAGTAAAAGCAGTAAGAATTATGTTTTAAATATAAGTTTTCTTGCCCCATGTGAAATATTTTCCAAACTTAATTTCCAATTTCAATGTTCCCAAGCCTTAGAACATAATAATAAAATTGGCTTATTTTATTTTTGTCATAATACCAATTATAGTAGAAAGAATAATGTACATTTAAAATCTTCCATCTCTATAATCTTAGATCCTGTGATTGAGTTTAAATTAATGAAGAAAAGGAGTATAATGGTAGGATAATATCCTCATTTAAGTGGTTTATTCTTCCTATGAATAACCAGTGCATGCTGGCTTCTATTCAGTAATCCACAGATTGTCTTCAGTAAATGGGTGAGCTTAGGCTAGCTGAGCATAAGTATCATACATTTTGATTTCCACATGAACTTCAGGCACCTGGACTCACAGTGAACATACAGTTTCAGTATACATTTATTTTCAAAAAATAGGTTTGTGGAATATTTAAACCATCCCATAAGTGTGTAGCTCATTTCATTGCTATTTTAATATGCCCATTCTAATAATAGATAAAATTTAGGGTAATTTTATGTGCTTATTTTCTTTTATGATTTGTTGATTTGAGATATCCACAACAACATATGTTTTGACATGTACATTCTTGGGGTGCAACACATTACTATTTGGTCCTATTATGGTTAAACATGATGTGGAGTTACACTGGTCATTTATTTATATATGAATAAGGGAAAGATTTGTCAGATTTCATCTATTCTGTTTCCTTTTCTCATCCCACCTCTCTTCCCTTTATTCCCCTTTGTCTATCCAATGAATTAAATACTTCTCCCTACTTTCAGTTGTTATGGGTTTATCCACATATCACAGAGAACATTTGGCCTTTGTTTTTTGGGACTGACTTATATCACTTAGCATGATAAGTTCCAATTGCATCCATCTACCAGTGAATGCCATAATTTCATATCTCTTTATGGCTGATATTCCACCATATGTGTATGTATATATACATACCACATTTTCTTTTGAATTATTTGTTAAATGGTATCTGAGTTGGTTTCATAGCTTGGCTATTGTGAATTGAGCTGCTAGAAACATTGATGTGGCTGTGTCACTGTAGTATACTGATTTTAAGTCCTTTGTGTACAGGCTGAGGAGTGGAATAATTGGTTCAAAATGTGGTTTAATTCCAAGTTTTCTAAGCAATCTTCATACTACTTGTTAGAGTGATTGCACCTGTTTGCAGTTGCACCATTATGTGCTTATTTTCTATCTGCAATTTTCTTTCTGAAACATTTGTAATTTTATATAACATTTTTATTGTTATGTGGTGGAAAGAGTTCAAATAATATGGGTTCATATTTGGAGATAAAATTAGAGAAAAGGATAATCAAAAAACAAAAAACAAAAAAAAACTCTGAATGTGCAGATACGGGCACACTCATGAAGAAGAGGGGAATTAATCGTCCTAATCTTTAGTAGAGAAAACTTTTTGGTTTTTCTCTTTCTGAATTGAAAATAAAGAATCTGCAGGAAATTAACAGTAATTGAAGCTGAGAGAACAATGTGAAGGTGTAAAAATAAATTTTAATTAAAACTACAAAAATCCTCAAGGGGATCTACAATTGTCTGTTCCTCACAAAGGAAAGAAGAAAGAAAGAATGGAGTAAATAATGGTTAAAATTTAATATATTAAACTTCTATAAATTTAAATGACTTGATAAAGTGCACATTCCATGTATAATTCATTTTAAAACAATTTATTTTAAAATGTTATATTTCCAATCTCTATACAATCACTCTCATAAATATGGAAAATATTAGATTTCACAATGTACATCATTTCTTTTCTCACAGAAATAGCCATAGTTGCTTGATTTTAATTAAATATTTAAGTAAAAAATTTTTTGGAGTTGAAAAGTAGCCACCTACCATGACCTGAGTTCCATTCTGAGGTATGGAAACTTATGGGCCCTAGAATGACACTTGTTACCTATCTTGGGATCTGGAACAATCAACATTTTGAGAAAATATTCAACATCTCTAGCAGTTAGAGAAATTAAAATTAAAACAATACTGAAGCTCCATCTCACTGCAGTCACAATAGCCATTATCAAAAAAACAAGTAATGATAAATTTGGCAAAGATACACTCATGCATTACTGGTAGAATTGCAAAATGGTGCAACCACTATGGAAAGCCATATGGAGATTCTTCAAAAACCTTGAAATGGAATCACCATTTGACCAGCTATCCCACTCCTTGGTTTATATACAAAAGACTTAAAATGAGCATACTACAGTGAGACAGCCACATTAATGTTTATAGCAGCTTAATGCACAATATCTAAACTATGGAAAAAGGCTAGTTTCACTTAAAGAGATAAATTTATAAAGAAAATGTGGCATACATACATAATAAAATATTACTCATACACAATGAGAAAGAAAATTGTGGTATTTCCCAGTAAATGGATGGAACTGGAGATAATGGTGCTACATGGAATAAGCCAGTCCCTCCTCCACAGAAAAAAAACAAAGGGTGAATGTTCTCACTGATATGTGCAAGTTAACTCACAATAAGGGTTGGGGGATAAGGAAGAATAAAAGTACTTTGGATTAGACAAAGGAAAATGAGGGAAGGGAGGGGGACTGAGAATAGGAACAATAGTAGAATGATTCAGATATTACTTTCCTATTTGCATATATGAACATATAATCAAGGTAATTCTACATCATATACAACTGGAAAATGGGAAGTAATACTCCATGTATGTATAATACATCAAAATATATTCTACTGTCATCTATAACTAATAAAAAATATAAATTTTAAAAATGCAATATTTTAAAAATTATTCAGGTAGAATTTTTTCACCCTTGTGAAATAGACTGAATCATATTGAACAAATATGAAGAAAAAACTGATTTTCTTGCCCAGACCACCTGTATCTTCACCAGTGGCTAGGAGACAGCCTATTTTCATCCACATTTGAAAACATCCATGAGTTCTGCAATCTCTGTTCTTTCAGGGTCCACAGTTCCTGTGGCATTGCATGTAGTCAATGGTGGCTGAGTGCTATGTGGCTGGGACTGACACAGAGTCACAATCCTGGGTCATTTTCTGGCAATATGATTTAAAAACATGTGAACTGAGAAAGCTTGAAAATATCCATTCAAAGTATCTTCTGAATGGCAACTCATAAGATTTTACAACTAAGTTCCAAGGTGAATGAACCTCTGAAACAAAGTTTTTGTTTTATGGATAAACATAATGATACCCTGCAAGCTAATAAAATCAGAAACTTCTTAATTATGCTTAATCTTTATCTGAGAAGAATTTATATTGAAGACACCAACTTAGTCCTGTACAGTGAGGTGTCAAGTAAACTACACATGAATTCACTATGAAGAGTCTGAGTAAAGCAAGAAGGCCACCCTGAGGTATTGGGGAGGCCACAAAAGGAGCTCACTGTCCTGCCTCCCTAGGCAGATTCAGTGGGGATGCTTGACTGTCTCAGGGGTTCTGATCAGAATGTCACATGATGATGTGTATGGGCTTGGACAAGAGGGGGCACTGCAGACCAGTCAAGAGGGGTCAGGAAGTAACCAGAATTGTAATGAGCCACCTGGCTCTGCCTGATGCTCTCTTGTTAGGCTTCACAGCTGTGAAATCCCACCCCTAAAGTGACCCAGCTCCACCCTACACACTTACTTGGTATCTTTATGTAAAGGAGTCTGAACCAGGACCCAGGGTGCAGTCAGAAAACAGGAAGGAAACTAATTTGCATGGATAGATCCTCCCCTTCTCAGAGTATGAAGAGGACTAGGGAGAGACTTTGGTGAACCTCTGCTCAGCATCGTGAACAGAAGGCAGAGCTCAGGATGACCTTCACCATGGCCTGGTCCTATCTCCTCTTCACATTCACTGTTCAGTGTACAGGTGACAAGATATAAAGGAGGAATAGGGTGTGGGATTCCTCTGATATGGACTCTGATTCTACTCTTGTTTCTAGACAAAACTTATGCTCTCCATGTTTTTCTCATTTCCAGGGTCCTGGGCCCAGTCTGTGCTGACTCAGCAGCCCTCACTGTCTGGGACTCCAGGACAGAGGGTCACCATCTCCTGCACTGGAAGCAGTAACAATATTGGGGGTGGTTATTATGTAAGCTGGTATCAGCAGTTTCCAGAAACAGCCCCCAAACTCCTCATCTATGATAATAGTAATCGACCCTCAGGAGTCCCTGATCGCTTCTCCGGCTCCAAGTCTGGCAACTCTGCTTCACTGACAATCACTGGGCTCCAGCCTGAGGATGAGGCTGTCTATTACTGTCAGTCTTATGACAAAAGCCTCAAGGCTAGCACAGTGCTTCAGGCTTATGGGGAAGTAAGACAAGAACCTCTTTACCATCTGTCAGGAGGACAAACACCCTGGAGTTCTATTCAAGCCTGTTCTCTGATTTTTACTGTTACCAGTACTCTAGGCCCAGATGAACCTCCTGGCACTTCATTGAGTGTCCTCTGTCTTCAGAGTCTTTCACAGCATCATGTTCCTAGGAAAATGTCTCCACAGCAGGTAGATCAGCAAGTGTGATTTTAAGAGAGACAGATGCAAGCAGACAACTGGAAAAGTGCTCACCCTAATCATCAGTGTGGGAAACAGTGTCCTAAGGAATATGAAACTCTTCTCAGACTGTCACTCTCATTAGCCACTGGAGCTTAGGAACATTCTTTTTAATTAAACATGGATTCATTTGCAGGGTAGATTTTATGTTAGGCCACAAACACATCTTAAGACATTGAAGTGGAAGGAGTTCTTCTAATATTATTCTAAGAGGCCAGTTATTCTCTCCTTTAAGTTTCACTGACATTAATAACTCTTCTACAAACAATGTGTGCTATCATGCATGCATTATTGTCAGTCAGGAAAACTCTAAAAGATGGGAGTGGTAGTTCACACCTGTAATTCCAGCAGGTTGGGAGGCTGAGGTAAGAAGATTACAAATTCAAAACCAGCCTCAACAACTTAGCAAGGATCTAAGCAACATAGCAAGACCTCTCTCTAAAAATAGTGAGGATGTAGGATGTGGCTCAGTGATTAAGACCCTCTAGGTTCAATCTTGCCGCGACCCCTCGCCAGCAAGGAGGACACGACACAGGATTCTTCTTTCAGCAGTTTATTCAGGCCTTTACTTATGTGTCTCTGGAAGCTTCTCCTTCTCCTCCTCCTCCTCCTCCTCCTCCTCCTCCTACTACTACTACTACTACTACTACCTCACCCGAGCGCCCCAGCCTTGATAAAGCACATGCAGCCCCAATGCAAAGCCGCCATGTGGACCTTTCTCATAGGGTGTTTTACAGCTACGTGCCATCTCTCCCAAAATAAGGAGTTGTTTATCACAGGCCACGGCGCTTATCCGCTTATCAGCGCCATCTTGTAATGGAGACCATGGTCCGCTGACACAGCTCACCACAGTTCCCCCTTTTTGTTTTACTAAGACAATACAGGCAAGAGTAGAGGTCCTATCCCACTGTGCAGAAGTGGCTGCATAGTATGGCTCAGCCCTAAGGAGGCGCCTTCCCCAGATCTGACTCCATATCAGCCGACACCTTTTTTCATGGGGTGGGGCGTGGACGCGTCAAACCCGCATGCAATAGGACATGCTCTCCTTGAGGTCCCGGTCCACTGCGGGATCACTCAAGTGCAGTGCCTTGCCTCGCATCCTGTATCGTGACGCTGGTGAACAGACAGGGGTAGCCAAGACCGTCTTTTATTGGCCTTAGGCCAATTTGTTCTCGCCATGCCTGAGTCAGCCAAATCCGCATGAGGGAAGTCACAAATAAGCTGACCACACCCTCGAGAGAAAGGCATGGACCTTAAAGCAACAGATAAGCACCTCCAGTCCGGAAACCCATCTGCGTGTAATGGTAGCAAGACCTGCAGAGTGCAAGGGCTTTCCAATACTAGAAGTGTAACAAAAGAAAGACATGTCGTTCCTAGTGTAATGTTAAAATAACTTGGGGTGCAACGACCATGTCGAAAATTTACTGCTTAAGCTGCGCACGCCAGACCTGAGGCGAGATACCATTTTCTAAAGCAGCAAGAGCTTGGACAAGCATTGCCTTGTCCCGAGCATTGCGGGCCTTGAGACGACAGAGAAGCCACAAACAAAGAATCACACCAAAGCAACACATAGTACCATAAATGCCTACTCCCCCCCACTCCTTAAAAAAGGAAAAGGCAGAAGATATCCAAGTGGTGAATTGACTCAAGGTCATTGGATTGTTTAAGGCAGCTATCTGAGTTAGTTGAGACTGGATCAGCTCCTCCGCTGTCATGGACCAATTTCTGGCTAAATAAGCATCGATGATGTGGGAAGCATTCCTAGAATCATTAAATCTGACAGAGGTTATACACAAATGCGCACGTTGGTCAATGCAACCCAAAAGTACCAGGTCAGACAATTCTTTTAGCTGAGCTTGAAGTATATCTATTTTTTGGTTAGCAGCCAAAATCCCTGACAAAATATGTTGATTAATTTTGTTTTGAGATTAGAGTATGGTGGAGGTTTGCTGAATAACATTATTAATAGTGGCAGCAGTTTGCACCTGGCTGGCCATGGCTACTCCGGCCGTAACTGCTGCAGCAGCAGCAAGGCCTGCATTAGTTAATGGCCCACCTATCTCTCTACAGACTTTCATCCAAGCCTCTATGCCTTTGTTTTTATAAGGAGTAATAGCTGCCTTACATTCTTTAGTACACTGTTCAAAGACCAATTGTTTAATCAAGGGCATGGCTCTATCGGGATCGCCAAAAATTTTTCCTGCAGCATCCACCATCCTAGCAACAAAGTCTGAGATCTGTATTGACTGTTCTCCAAACTTGAGAATGAAAAATTCTCCCGGAGCCTTGGACTCCACCCACATACAGGGGCGGAACTACTGGAGGCGCGGGGAAGGGTGGAGCAGCATCAAGTACTGGCTCCTCCTCTAGATTCTCAACTTCCTCCCCAGAACTGGATTTATTACCCTTCTCACAGCAGGCTTTTACATCTGTTGTTTCCCATTTTTTCTTTTTTATCTTAGTCTTACGTAATTGTTGTAATAACTTGTCCAATTCCTCAGAACTGTCCAAGCTACTTGTGTCCTTGGGAGTTTTTAACTCAGTCAAGTCCGGATAGAGCCTTCTCCTCTGTTTAACTTCAGACTCCCTTGTCTGTTCACCACTCTTACTCCTAATACTTTCTGCTACCTCGCTATGTGACCCCTCTGATTTTTCTTCATGCAATTGCTCAAGAACGGCCTGACCCTCGCTCACAGCTTTCTGGCATTTACCATCCATTATACACCCCCTCACTAATTTCCAAAGCGGAATGGTACCGCCCTTTAAAGTTCCTTGTTTGTAAGTGAAATCCAGATCTTTCCCTAATTTGTCCCAACTGGGAATCGTGAGACTCCCTGAAAAAGCAAACCAAGGAGCTACAGAGTCAGTCTCTTCTAAAAACCTCTGTAATGTGCTCCGCTTCACTTTAAGTCCCTTAGAACGCAGTAACCCGTCCAAGGCCAACAAAACTGGGCTTGAGGAAGTAGCACCCATACTGTTCCAAGCAGTATAAAGAAAGTGAAAGTACAAAACCCCACTCTCTCTTTATTTACAGAGGAGCGTCTTATTTATTATTTTTTTCCCCGCTCTCTCTTTATCTACAGAGGAGCGTCTTATTTTATTATTTTTTCCCCCGCTCTCTCTTTAATTACCGAGGAGCGCCCTGCTTTCATTTGCGGATTCCCACTTTACCTGGGAACTTACTGGTGCACCACCCTGACTACTGAAAGTTCTGGATCCTGGGTCCAAGGAGGTGTTCCCCATCCGGGCCACCAACTGCCGCGACCCCTCGCCAGCAAGGAGGACACGACACAGGATTCTTCTTTCAGCAGTTTATTCAGGCCTTTACTTATGTGTCTCTGGAAGCTTCTCCTCCTCCTCCTCCTACTACTACTACTACTACCTCACCCGAGCGCCCCAGCCTTGATAAAGCACATCAAGCCCCAATGCAAAGCTGCCATGTGGACCTTTCTCATAGGGTGTTTTACAGCTACGTGCCATCTCTCCCAAAATAAGGAGTTGTTTATCACAGGCCATGACGCTTATCAGCGCCATCTTGTAATGGTGACCACGGTCCGCTGACAGGGCTCACCACACAATCTCTGACACCAACAAAAGAAAACAGAAAAAAAAAACTGGAAAGCTCTTTTGAGCTTGGCCTATTTTTGAGTAGTGTGGTCATGTAGACCTGGTTGACCACCTGCATAACTGACTTTATTTCCACCGAACTAGTTAAAAAAGTGAAAATGGAAAGAAAAGAAAATTTAAACTTATAGCTTAGAGCATTACTTTTTTTGTTTTTCTTTTTAAATCCATAGATTAAATTGCTAAAATCAGTTTGAAATTAAGCCTTCTCTACATCCATGAGAAGGCCAAAATCAATAACCTTATCAGAAAGTTGGTGATGAAAACAATTCCTTTAGTCATTCAAAACACTCATGAGTAGAGTCCTATCTTTATTACTTTTTATTTTGATAATTTCCACATATGAAAAGAAGAACTGGATCCTTAAAGGGAAAAATGTTAAATGGAGGAAGAATATCTAGGAGAGGGAATAAATGAGGGGATGGGCAGATACTGTGGAATGACACCAAACAAATGATGATGTTATGTGCAAGTACCAATATATCACAGTAAATCCCAATTTTATTAATAATTTAATAAATAACTTCAAAGCAGCACCAATTAATGATAAACAGAAATAAAACAAGTTGAGTAGAGAAACAGATTTAGGGGAAGGTGTAATGAAGGGAAAGAACAAATACTGGTGAATGAAATTAATAAAATTATGATTTTTTTGAATCTATGTATGAATATGGGTATAGTTAATCCCACTGTTAACATAGAATCATAATAAACCAATGATGCATTATACAAAATAAATACAGTATGTTATGATAAAAATCCAGATGTTAAGAACATGCAACCCTAAAATTGAATTGTACACAATTGGGAATGATTTTAAACAACAAAGAAACAAAAATAGAAAAATAGTTATAAAAAGAAATGCTCAAAGAAAACTCAAGTAATGAAAGTAAGACAGTCTTGGAAATACAGTGGCAATGTCAAACAAAAAATTCAACAGTTTTTTTTTTATCGAATGAGACCTTATAGCTTTAGCCCAGAAGGCCTTCAGGGGGCACTGTGGATATTTATAGAGAACTGGTAGAAACTCAAGTGGTTTAGCTTTATTAGATCTTGAACAATAGCTTAGTGGTCTATGCAGAATGCTAGAGCAGCTATTTCCTCCCATGGTGAGAATCCACAGCACCTGGGTATATCTCTGAACTGTTGAGAGCCATAATCAGGTCAAGATGGCGCCTGATATTTTGCCAGAAGGAGGGGTTGAGAGGTTACTCCATCAAGCCATTAAGATGATAATAATTAAGTTAAGCTGTGTATATTATTAAGATAATGACTGACTGCTGTAACTGGATGATGCTAAATTGAAACAAGCTGTGTATTCAGTTGTGTATATAAACCTCTGCTGACCGGCAATAAGGCAGCTCCTGCTACATCCGGTGCCCGCTACTTTTGAGTTCCTGTTGAGTTCTTTCAGAGTTCTGGTTGAGTTCCCGTTGGTTCTCGTGGAGTTTATGGGGAGTGCTAAAGAGTTCTAATGGGGTTCTGGCAATAAAGTAGTTCCTATTTGAACGTACAAGTGGCTGGTGACCTGCCAATTATTTTGTGCCCAGCCAGACTGCCAGGAACTGAACACCTAAGTGCTCTCAGGATTTAGTACCATGTTTTGGAATTTGATGGTATAATACACCAAACACATCCCCTGAATCAAGCAGTTCAGTGAGAAATCATGGGCCGTTAGGAAGTCTGGCTTAAACTTCAGGGCCAGGGATCCTTTCAAAATGCATACCACAGCCTGGATATTTCTCTTTCTTCTCTTCACTCAGTGTTCAGGATGATAAAGACTTTGAATTCCAGCTATTTAGTGGCCCTGTGTTGTCCTTCCTCATTCTAGATATGTTTTGTTTAGCTTTTAGCGTCCACTTCTTAGATGGTGGGACCCAGGGACCTTCACTGACCACTTGCTCAGGAGTGAAAATCACTCTCATTTGTGGTTCTAGAACAATTTTGGTTACCAATGATCAACTCATCCTGGTTTCAGCAGAAATCAAGCCAAGCATCCAGGACCCTGATTTGAAACACAAACAACAGGTACTCTTGGTTATCTTCCTTGGTTATCAAACTCTCTTTTTGGGGGCAAAGCCTCCTGATTCTCTCAGGTGCCCACCTGATGGTGAAACGTGTTAAGTATGTGATACACTACAGTAATGCTCAGCATAGTCAGACCCAGATAGGCAACAGAGATCTAAATCTGCATATGACTTAGTCAGGATAGAAATATGATTACAAGGATATGAAAAGCTGATAAATCTGGCAGGCCAATAAAGACTGACCCCAGAGAAAGGTTAAGAAAAGAGGATGGCTAGTTTCTGTTTCTGTTTAAGTCCAAAATGGAGGGTATCTGTCAATTTTATTTTTTGAGGAATGTTTCATAAAATTGGAATTAAATTATTTTTTCTTCCAAAAGGGACAGTAATGTCTGAATCTGATTTCAAGACTAAAGTCAAAGTTTTTCTTCCAGTGGTTAGCATCTCCAATGATGTTCATTTTGCAATAAATCAAAGGAAAAACACCTACTTTAATGTAGAAATAAAATTTGTTTCATTATACTTAACTTTTGTACAATGCAAACACATGCCATAGCATTTTTAAACATACTGAAAGACACATGCTTCATGAGTTGTCCATCAGCTTCTGTAATGTTGCCATTGTGAGGGTCCTTCAGTTGAGTGTTATGCTGTGGTGTGCATAAACAACAATAACAGTGCCTTCCTTGTCTTCTGAATGATGCCTGAGTCCAGGAAATACCTCCAAGGATTCTCCATCATAAGCAGGAACTTTCAAGCAGCCTGTGTACCCAGAGAATTGCTTTATGAAAATCCTCCATACTACTGCCAGGGCCAAATCTTGAAGGCCTTTAGTCATGACCTCAAGCAGTGGTGTGTGCCCACAGCTCATTTTTTAAACAGAAGTATTATCTCTCAACTAATGTACCCACTGGCATTTATTATTGGTAGACATTGAACTTGGAGACATCCTTAAGATGTTGGTAAGCATAGGATGGAATCACACTATAACAATATAAAGAAGGTCTTTCTGACAGAAAAGTCATGGAATGTTTTTGATGTCTTTCCTTGAAAATCAATCTTTTGTTTTGTTCTTGAACCCTACCAAAAAAAGCTCAGGTCAGCTGATTTACTTTCAATCCCATTAATAATTTTCCTTTCTAGCTCCTGTGCTTTCCTCATTTCTAATGAATTCAGTGAATCATACATTATACTATTTTAAATTCCCAAACTCTAATCCATAAAGTCTATATGCACCAATTTCAGGAGAAATCAGGTAGGTAGAGAGAATCCTAGTTGCACAAAGAGCCTCAGAAAGAGTTCAGAGGTGACCTCTCCCCAGTCCTCATTCTCAGCTTATATATTTTTCATTGCATGTAGAGTTTGTATATAAGAGCCTCCTTCACCTGCAAATGCCAAAGAAAATTGGTTAAATTTTATTTCCTGTTACTATGGGGTGTGTGTGGTGAAGAATAGAAACTTAGACTGTGGTGAGATATGTTGTTCTTCTATCTATACTGGGCTGGGAGCATGCATGGCTGAAGGATTTGTGGGAGGCAGGAGTCTCTGTCAGAACCACCAGTCACCTGGATAAAGATATGACCTACCTAAGTCTAGGCAGTGTGGAAAATGTAGATCTGCCATTGAGAAGTTTTGTGCTCGAAAGTAAGAACCTTGACACCTGCTCCCTGGTATTGGCAGAGAGCTCCTTCTTTCCACAACTAGGACCCCTCTAGGCAACTGGAAAATCTCAGGCTAGGCACACTCATAGATAATTCCTCCCAAAAGACACACTGACAGGGAGGAGCTTGTTGGCCTATGTAAGTGGCACAGATTTCCATGAATGAATACTCTTTTGTCCTCTGGGGTTTGAGGGTAAATAAGGGTCCCAAGGCATGACTGCTTCAGCAGAACTCTGGGGTGTGTATATGATGGCCTGGACCCCAGTCCTCTTCTTCTCCCTTATCCTATACTGCACAGGTCAGCATGGTCCTCTGCATCCTGCCCCATGCCAGAAATGTTCTTTCTTTGTGTACTTTTTACAGAATATAATTATTTTTGTGATTTTAAGTTCCCTCTCCCAGGTTACACTGACCCCATTACTCTCTGCATCTGCTTTCCTGGGAGCCTCAGTCAAGCTCACCTGCACCCTAAGTAGTCAGCACAGCAGGTACTAATTTCCTGGTACCAGTAACATCCAGGAAAGGCCCCACTGTTTGCCATGTATATTAACAATGATGAAAACAATGGCAAGGGGAATAGGATCCCTGATTTCTTCTCAGGCTCCAGCTCAGGGGCTGACTGCTACTTAAGCATCTCCAACATCAAACACAAGGATGAAACTGATTATATCTGAAGTTTATCACATAGAATTGGTGTGCCATTAGGGTAAACCTCAGTGTCACAGGTCTATGGAGAAGAGAGAAAAAAACTCCTCTCTATTCAACTAGCGAAGTTTCCACTTGGTTTTCAGAAAGGTCCTGGTGGTCAAAGAATCTAAATTGGTTATTAAAATTTTAAAAGAAGTGACGTAGATGTATTTTTATTCTTGCCACACATTCCATGAGAATAAGTGACTGGGAAAGCCTCCTATAGAGTGAAGAAATCTGTAGCAATGTGCAAATACTGTGACAGATGTCAGTCCTCTACTGATGAATTTCCTACATGGCCTGGCATGTCATTTCTTTCTCAATTTCAACTGTGGAACCCAGTACATACATTACTGTGTCACACTGATTTTGATTTATTTTTATTGTCCAAATAATAATCATATATATATATATATATATATTTAGATGATACAGTGTTTTTATTATTATTATTATTATTATTATTATTTGTTGTTGTTGTTGTTACACATAGTAGTTGGATTTATCCCATCAAACTCATACATGCATGGAAACCAATTTCAGTTCATGACCCCTCAATTTTTAAATTTTTTAAATTTTGTTTTTTAATTGTTCTAATTAGTTATAGGTGAAATTAATGCATTTCTGCTCATCAAACAAAAATGGAGCATAGCTTTTCATTTCTTTGGTAGTATACAATGTAGAGTTGCACCATATGTGCAATCATATACGTCCCTAGGATAATGATATCTATCTCATTCCACCATCTTTCCTACTCCCACGTCCCCTCTCCTTCCTTCCCCAACTTTGTTAAATCAAAGTTCATCCATAGTTCCCATGCCCCTCTCCCATTATGGATCATCATACACTTATCAGGGACAACATTCGGCCTTTGCTTTGTGGGGATTTGCTTAGCATGATATTTTCCAACTCCATCCATTTACCTGCAAATGCCATAATTTCATTCTTTTTAAAAGATGAGTAATATTTCATTGTGTGTATATACCACAATTTCTTTATCCATCTATTGAAGGGCATCTAGGTTGGTTCCACAATTTAGCTACTGTAAATTTAGGTGTTATAAACATTGATGTGATCTACCTGGGTCAAGAATACAAACAACAATAAGTGTTGACAAGGATGTGTGGAAAAGGGCACACATCGCTGGTGGGACTGCAAATTGGTGCAACCAATTTGGAAAGTACTATGAACATTCCTTGGAAAACTTGGAATGGAATCATCATTTATCCTCAGTTTACACCCAAAGGACAGAGTAAATATGAAGTGCTGATAAGATATTATATAGTAATGCATTTTGTTTATGTGCCCCCTTGAGAAGTACCCAGTTCAATAATGGCCTTTGATAACTATTTATTTGATCTGAATTAATTCATATAGAAAGAAATACCTAGAAAGGAATATGGTAATACCTACAACTCATAAAACTAATTGATTATCCTCTTTCTTGTACTTCATCTGTGTGTATGTGTGTGTGTATGTGTGTGTTTGTATTTTGTGTGGTATGTACTTTTTGTGTTGTACATACCCTACAAAATTTTCTTTTATATTTATAAATTTATTGTTGTGAATATATTAAATTATTATTTTTTAACCAAAACTACTATATTTTTATTAATTTTTTTAAATTTATGTATGACAGCCGAATGCATTACAATTCATATTACACATATAGAACACAAATTTTTCATATTCTGGTTATACACAAAGTATATTCACACCAATTCATGTTTTCATACATGTACTTTGGATAGTGATGTCCATCACATTTCACCATCATTTCTAACCCTATGCCCACTCCCTTTCCTTCCCACCCCTCTGCCTTATCTAGAGTTCATTTAATCCTTTCATGCTCCCCATCCCTACTCCACTTGAATCCGACTTTTTATATCAGGGGAAACATCCAGCATTTGTTTTTTTTGGGATCAGCTAACTTCACTTAGCATTATAATCTCTAACTCCATCCATGCTCCCCCCGCCTCCAATGACCAGAGCCAATACTTTGAGACATATTAATGAGCACTCTTCTGGTTATACATATCCAAGTAATTAAGGAAGTCACCTGAAGAACCTAAATCTTGTCTCTGATGTACTCTGGGCCCTTCCCACCTCTGCACCCACAGTTACCACATCTCTATTCCATTGTCTTCATTCCCTGTTGCTCTAGAAAGATTGTACGTTCCTGGTACATTATTGCCTCCCCCATGAACATCTGTTTTACCCTTAGTGAACTTCATTCCCACTTAGAATCCAGAGAAAATGCCCCTTCCTCAGAGACCTTCACATTAACACATCTCTATTTCTGCTCCAGGCATTTTGTCCTCAGATTCAGAGTTGTTTGAAGGCTCTTCTGAGTCATGTTTCTATGTTTGCCTTGCTCACTAGTTCAGCACCCACAGAAGAAGGTGTCAGTGATGGCTACATCAGGACTACACCTCCATTGTCCTAGCTAGATATTTCATTCAAGTAATATAGACAGGCATTCAAGAAACAAAGTGGAGATGAATTTGGTCCGTTATGAAATGTTTGTTTGAGACCAGCAGATGGGAAGATGAGACTATCCCAAGGGCAAGAGTGTTCACAGGAGATAAATTATAGCTGGGCAGTCCTCAACTGACTTGAGGTCTCAGGGATGGGCCCTTTGGTTCCTTGGTGACTTGGTACACAAGTCCCTCTAGACCTGGCAGACTCTCACGCACAGAAGCCTGGGTATGAATCATCAGTTGGTTCCTATTAAGTTCACTTACTAGGCAAATTAGTGCACCATGCAAACTTTCCTGGATCAGGGACCCAGACACTGAGTGCCCATGTGGGAGTGACAGAGGATGAGAGAACATTTGCATGAGCTGCCCCTCCTGTATACAACCAGTGAGGCTGTTATAAGAGAGGTCTAGGGAGCCCAACCACAGAGGTGAGGACTAAAAAGGGGCTGTATCCACCATGGCCTAGACTCCCCTTCTCCTCCTGCTTCTCCTTCAATATACAGTTAGGGACAGTCTTTAGAGGCCCAAGGCAGACCCATAATCTGGGCCATTATCTTCCGATTGAGATCCCTATGCCACAGCCCCCTGGCTTTGTCCTTCACTATATTGTGTCTGTGTTCACAGGTTCCCTGTCCTAGGCTGTGCTGACTCAGCCACCATATATCTCTGCATCCCTGGGATCAACAGCCAAACTCACCTGCACCCTGAGCAGTGACTTCAGTGTTAGTGGTAGAAACATGTATTGGTACCAGCAGAAGCCAGGGAGCCCTCCCCAGCTCTACCTGCACTACTACTCAGACTCAGACAAGCAACTGGGGCCAGGGGTCCCCAATAGATTCTCTGGATCCAAAGATGCATCAACCAATGCAGCATTTTTGCACATTTCTGGGCTCCAGTATGAAGATGAGGCTGACTACTACTGTCAGGTGTATCAAAGCAATGCTATCACAGTGGTACAGACAGATGAGGAAGTGGGATAAAAACCCTCAGCCCCTGAAATTCTGAGCTTATGTCACTTTTACTAGAGTAAATAAGAACCTCACTGAATTTAAAATAACACAAAATATGGGAATCTGGTTTCCATGGTGCCACACTGTATTTGTCTTCCATAAACTCACATAGAAACTCTAAAATGTAAAAATGAATATAAAAAATATATTCTCAACACTAACAAATATTTTCACTTCTTACCAATTTCTACTAGTAAAGGAACTTTGGCACAGAAAGTGAAATTCATTCAGATGATAAGCCATAATCATTATCTTCTATATGATAAAAATGTATTTAAAATGTAAGGTATACATATGTACTATATATTACATGTGGTAACATTTCATTGGAGATCAATGTCTACCACCAGGACTCAGTGATTTTATTCTGTAAATTATACAATGAATTCTCGGAATTGTCTTTGAAAAAAGAAGGCACCAGGAAATAAATGTGTAAAATGTCATGATGCCACTGCAGAATGACACCCAGGGCCTTGTTTAGTTTTTTATTTTTGTTTGTGTTTTTTTAATTCCATAATTTTACAGTCATGCAAACAATACATGTAGGAAAAAAAATCAGATGTTTTGGTTCAAATTCTTTGCTCCAAAGTAACAAAGAAAGAAGAAGAGTTTTAAACATAAGTTTTCTTGCTCTTTATATTTTTCAAACCCTAGTGTTAACATATTTAAATATGCCAAAGCCTCAGAACATGAGAAGTATAAAATAGACTTATTTTACTTATCTAATATTAAATCTGATTGAAACAATACTCTCTTTTTAAACATTCAATTAGAAACTGTGCTTTAATTCAATGAGGAAAGTGGTTAAAATGATAGGCTAATATCCTCACTTGCATGGCTTATCCCTTCTTTCAAGAAAGAGTATATGACCATATCAGTGCAGTCAATCACAGCTTGGCTTTAGTGAATAATTGAGCATGTACTAGCCTGAACATATATTTTCAGGTACCTGAACGCACAGTGAACGACAGCTTTAGAATTTGTTTATTTTTGATGTCAGTATCATCATTGACTATTTTAATCATTCCAGTGGATAATTTCATTGCTGTTTTAATAGGAAACTGAAATGGGAGGTGGCTTGAGCACTGGTTTCAATTCTCAGCACCACAAAAAACTAAATAAATAAAATAAAATAAATGTCATCAACATCAAATAAATATATTTTTAAAAAAATTAATCAAATCCCAAGAGGATATACATTACCTAAGTATCATAGCTAACGGAAGACAGGGAAGGAAGGATGGAGGGAAGGGGAAAAGCTGTTTATATCTAGAAAACATTGTCTCTCCTTTTAGTTCCTTCTTCCTCTGAAGTAATAATTCCTGACCTGAGTGTCCTCTCTAGTGATGCTGTTCCTTCTGTGTCTTTCAAGACCATCATGCAGTTTCTGCTTCTGGGCCTCAGGATCCCTGGACTGGCCTTGAATGCCATTGACAGACCTCATGACCTGGGAGAAATAAAAGAGAGGCAGTGGATTTAGCCCTGTGTTCCTTCCTCAGTCCATGGAGCCCCTGGCTTCTTCATAGTCATCCAACCCTGAGAGCTTGGAGTCATACTTTATTAACCCTTTCCCTGTGCTCACAGCAGAGGTTATTATCATCAGGTTGATGGAACCCCTTCCTCAGGTCCTCTCTTCATTCTCCCTTATTGCACTGCCTTATACTTCTTCACAACCTCCTGTGATCTTCTTATCTGATTGGATAATACTTTAGCCATCAGATTTCTGGCTCAAACAAGCTGTCTGAAAAGATTGAAATCTCCATGGACCTTATATCCTCAGGCTCTGAAGTCCTGCTCTAGGAAGAGTCAGGCCCTAGCAGGACACCAGCCCCTCTGGGAGCAGCACCTCCTGTGGGGTCTACTCTGGAGTTACCATGGCAGGTACCTCCTTCATGGTCATTGTTCATCTTACCTGGGGACCACTCTCTTCCCTTTCTCAGATTACCTCTGGGGTCTTCATATATACATGTAAAGATGAAGGTCATCTGTGAGGCCTATGTGAGCCCATGTGGAATGGTTTCCTTGTGTTTCTATTCCATAGCAATCTACACCATTACACACCTCTCCGCAGCCAAGGCAACTTGTTACTCTGTGTCTGTTCTTTCACTAGACCTAAATTATTGCCTAAGTAGGGAGCACATTTAACACTGATTTTAAAACTACCTTCACTGTGACTGAATGTAAAAATTAATGCTAAAGATGAGTAAGGCCATGCCATCTGTATTTCAAAATTTTAGGCTTTTGTAAATTGAGGAGGTTCCTTTATCCTCAAAATCCAATTTGTGATAATAAATTGTAGTAGTTAGTCTAAACAATTTTAACATGTGTTTTAAAAAATTGCCTCAGACAATTAAGTATTTTCTAAATTTAAATTGTATTTACAGATTTAATATATTTGGGTTTTATACTACTAATATATCTTATAATAAAAATACATTAATATTACAAATTAGTATATTAAATTTTTATAAAATTGAATAACTAAATAATCCATATAATCCAGGAATGATTTCAATTAAAAGTAGTCATAAATTACTCAATCACAGGTAAATTTCTGTTTTCACATCTGTATGTACATTATAATTTTCATAGATATGAATGTTAGATTAAATTCTGAAGTGTATTATCCTTCTTATCATTAAACTATGAATACTATTGTTAAATATTTATTTTTATTTTTTAGTCCTGGGGATTTAACTCAGGAATTTTTACCACTCATCTACATTCTCATTTACTTTTATTTTTCATTTCATGACAGGATCTCACTACATTTTTGAGCTGGCCTTGAACTTTAAATCCTTTTTCTAGACATCTGACCTGCTGGGGTTAGAGATATGTGTCATTATTCCCTGACTATATAGTTTTAAATTCTGTCTATATTTTCTTTCAAATTTTTTTGGAGTTGAAAAATACACATCAAAAAGTAAGTTACATTTTTAAATAATGAAATTTGTAGGCAGGCAATTTGGCCTATGGTATACCTAGAGCTGCCAGCATCCAGAAAATTATTCTCTTTTTCAATTAGAACCACAAACTCTTGGGAAATTTACTGACTTATTCATCAAACATTAACAAAAGATTGGTGTTCCTGTTGAGTCATTTGCATCCCTACCAAATGACTAGAACCATGTGCACTTTTTTGAAGACTTTCATGAGTTCTGGTACCTGAGGTCCTTTCAGGGCCTGTACCCCCTGTGGTGGTTGATGTAGCATATGGCTATGACTATCTCATATTCACAACCCTACATGTTACATGCTGATAACAAAGATTAAGATTGTTTAAAACGAGGAAGTCTAAAAGCATGCATCCGTGTATCTTATCCTAAATGGCACCAAATGGCAACCCACAAGATATTGCAACTCACCTCCTTACCAAGTGCAAGCTGAAAAAAATTCTTGGAACAAGATTTTGCATTAGGAATTATATGAATGATACTGTGCTAGCTAATAAAGCCAAAAACCTTATGTTCTTGTTTTTTATCTTGATCTGAGGGGAATTTTATCACAGAAAACACTTTGATACTGAACATTGAGCAGTCAAGTAATCCATGCACAGATTCACCACTGCCTCAGAGGCAGGCTATCTCTGAGGTGCTTGGGTCACCCGATCCCAGGATGTTGTGTTTAAATGTAGATACTAGGGAGTGCTTGAGTTTGGTTGTTGAGTGTTCAGGAAGTAAGCAGAGATGTAATAATCGGCCTGGCCCTGTCTAAAGCTTTCTGCTCAGAGATAGTAGTTCTGTCCTCCCACAAAACAATTACTCACCTAAACCCACTCTCAAACATCCCCAGGACATCCTCAATTAGAGAGTTCTGGGCCAGGGCCGGGGATGCAATCAAAGGTCTCTCATCACTGCTTTTGGCTCCAAGTCTGGTAGTGCAGGTTTGCTGTCCATAACTGAGCTCCAGTCTGATTATGAGTCTGCCTCCCACTGTCAATCTTATGACCAGAGCCTCAGTGGTCCCAACCCATGGGGAAGAGACAAAAGAACCCTTTCTTCATCTACCACCAGAATAAACATTCAGCAAGTAGCCCCTGCTCAGGCCAGGCCTGTGACTTCTTCTACTGCCATTATTGAGGGCTCCTTTTGTCTCCAGGCACTGCCTGGGAATGAAAGCCTTCTCTCCTCTGTCCTAGATTTATCCATGGTACCCTGTATTTAGAAAATGTACTCCATAGAAACAGGAAGTCCTGTTATTCCTAAACTTGATGAGAACAACTGGATCCTATGAATTTTTTCCATTGAAGTTTAGGTGATAAGGCAGCCAGTCCAATCTTGGTCAAGTCAGACTACCTCTGAGGAGGAATCCACACTTTTCTATTTCTAGGAGTTCCAGAGGTCTGTTATACTGTCCTTGGCCCTCATTATGAACTCCAATTATTCATGTTATAGCCTATTGTTATATAAATTTTCTAATTGTGGAATATTTGACAGATATGAACCACCCAGGAGTGAAAGTTTATACAAATATTGAGATATGTTCACAAATTTTGGAACATCAGCACATCAGGTCAAGAAATCCACCCTACCCTGCAAGCCTACTGTTCCCTGTGGGAATACTCCATCTATCACGTCTCATAGCACCTCCCAGGCAGCCAGTGGCTTGCTCTCTGATATTTGGTCAGTTTTACTTTTTTAATGTGTTTTTTAAATGAAATCATACAGCAGGTATTTCTTCCTCAATGTCTTCTTCTACCCTATAAAACTGCTTTTGAGTGTCTTCCATGATGAATTCAATTACACTTCATCCTACTGAGGACACATCATGATCTTTACACGCATCTTTCTTCATGGACCATTTTTTGCAGATCACATGTAAATTAAAATATATTTTATGACTCATTAGAATAGAGGGAAATATAATCCATCCTGTATTATATTCATATTTCTTCTGTTATAAAGTAAATATTTTCTTAGAGCCATAAATCTATTCAGTCCTCCAGGCACTTATTCTTCCTTCTCTGATGGATGGTCAGAACTGCTTACATATTACACAATTTTTATTAACCTTTAAGCAGTGCTTAACTTTTATTCCTGATTTCTAGAGGATACTGGTGATTGAACTCAGGGCCCTTTACTATGGAGCTATATTCACCAGCACTTTTTAATTTTGTATTGAGACAAGGTCATTCATTCTAAGTTACTTTGGATGTTGTTAAGTTCCTGAAGCTTCTCTTTAACTTGTGGTTCTTTTGACTCAGACTTTCAAGTCATTGGGATTAGAAGCATGCCCCACAGTAAAAGTTTATCTGTTTCATGATTCTAGGGATGGGGAAGCACATCGGGATTACACTGGCATCTGGAGATGCTGTTGTGCTGTGTCATAACAAGAAATTGACCTGAAATAATTCTTTCAGCCAATTTATCTCTGAGCAGAGATAAATAATCCGGACACCATTTCTGCCACAATTAATTACATTCTTTTATTTTTATTTTTTTTACATACACACACATATACATATGATTATATATAATTCCTTTTATTTACTCTTTTTAGTTATAAATGACAGTATAACATATTTTAACTTATAATATAAATGGAGTTTAACTTCCCATTTATGGTTGTACATGATGAGGAGTTTCACAGGTGTTGTATTCATGTATGAACATAGGAAACATGTCAGATTCATTCTACTCTTTCCCATTCCTATCCCTCATCCTTTCCAGACACTCCCTTCTGTCCAATCCAGTGAACCTCCACTCCTACTCCCTCCTACCTATTGTGAGTTAGCATCCACATATCAGAGGGAACATTTAGCCTTTTTTGGTATTGGATTATTTCACTTGGCATGATAGTCTCCAATTCCATCCACTTATCAGTAAATGCCACAATTTTATTCTACTTTATGGCTGAGCACTGAATACTACTCCATTGTGTATGTGTAAAATTTTCTTTTTTTATTGATTTTAAAAAAAATAAATGACAGCGGAATGCATTACAATTATTATTACACATATACAGCACAACTTTTCTTATCTCTGGTGTATATACAGAATATTGACACCAATTCGTGTCTTCATATATGTACTTTGGATAATGACATGTATCACATTCCACCATCCTTGCTAATCCCCTGCCCATCCTTTTCCCTTCCACCTCTCTGACCTATCTAGAATTCATCTATTCCTCCTTTATCTTTTTTGGGGGAGTGAGTAGGGTACTTGTCATTAAATTCAGGGGCACTCAACCACTGAGCCATATTTCCAGCCCTATTTTATATTTTATTTAGAGACAGGTCTCACTGAATTTCTTAGAATCTCAATTTTGTGCAGGGTTAAATACAGGGGCTTAGTTCATTTGCTGCATATGGATTTTCAGTTTTCCCAGCACCATTTGTTGAAGATGCTATTTTTTCTCCAATGTATGTTTAGGGTATGCTTGTCTAGTATAAGATAACTAAATTTATGTGGGTCTTTCTCTTTGTGTTCTATTATGTACCATTGGTCTACATGTCTGTTTTGGTGCCAATGCCATGCCAATTGTTGTTACTATAGCTCTGTAGAATAATTTAGAGTCTGGTATTGTGATGCCTCATGCTTCAGTTTTCTCACTGAGAATTGCTCTGGCTGTTCTAGGCCTCTTATTTCTCCAAATGAATTTAATAACTGTTTTTTCTATTTCTATGAAAAATGTAATTGCAATTTAAACAGGCGATGCTTTAAAATATCTATAGCTTTTTTAGTAGTATGGACATTTTGACAATATTAATTCTAGATATCCAAGAACATGGAAGGTCCTTTCATTTTCTTAGGTCTTCTTCAATTTTTTTCATTAATGTTCTTACTTTTCATTGTAGACATCTTTCACCTCTTTTGTTAAATTTATTTCCAAGTATTTCACTTTATTTTTTAGCATATTGTGAATGGGATAATTTTCCCAATTTATTTTATAGCTGATTTTCACATTAGTGTATATAAATTTAATTTATATATACATGTTAATTTTATATCTTGCTACTTTGCTATATTTGTTTATGTGTTCTAGAAGGTTTCTTGTGGAGTTTTTTGGGTCTTCTAAATATACAATCATGTCGTCAACAAATAGGGATAGTTTGAGTCTTCTTTCCTTTTTCATATTCATATTCCTTTAATGTGTTTTTCTGTTTAATTGCTCTAGGGTTTCAAGAATTATGTCGAATACGAGTGGTGAAAGAGGGCATTCCTGGCTTGTTTTAGTTTTAGAGGAAATGCTTTCAGTTTTTCTTCATTTAGAATGATGTTAGACTTGGATTTAGAATATATTGATTTTACAATATTGTGATATGGTCTTCCTATCACATGAACATGATAGGAAGTATCATGAATGGATACTGAATTTTGTCCAATGCCTTCTCCTGCATCTATTGAAATAATTTGAGATTCTTGTCTTTAAGTCTATTAAACTGATAAATTACATTAATTGATTTCCATATGTTGAACCAACCTTACATCCCTGGGATGAACTCAACTTCATCATTATGCTCTTTATTTTTAAAATATTTACTGTATGTATTTTGCCATTTTTTAATGAAGGATTTGTGGTTCTATGTTCGTCAGGGACATTAATATGAAATTTTGTTTACATGATATATCTTTGGTTTTGTTATCAAGGTGATTTTATCTTATGGAATGTGTTTGGAAGGGTCTTCCTTTTTCATAAAATAATTTGAGGAGGTTGATGTTCTTCTTTGAGGTCTGGAAGTCTTGGCTGAGAATCCATATATCCTGGGGTTTTCTTTGTTGGTACACCTTGGATGGAGTCTTCAAGTTGATTGCTTGAAATGGTTTATTTAAATTTCTTATGTCCTCATTCAATTTGTCATTTGTCAATGTCTTCATGATTTTCTATTTTACTAGGGTATAGGTTTTAAATGCAGTTTCTGATTATCATGCACATTTCAAAAGTGTTTTCACCACAAATTTAATTATTTGAGTTTTCTTTCTCCTTTTCTTCATTCACTTGCCAAAGGGTTTATCAATTTTATTTATTTTTTCCACAATCTAACTTTTTTTTCTATTTTTCAAATTGTTTTGTTTAAATTTTATTACTTTGAATCTGATTTTAATTATTTTCTATCTATTTTAGCATTGATTGGATCTTTTTCCAGGCCTTTATAATATAATGTTAGATTATTTATTTACCATGGGAGAGCCACAGAAATTTTCCAAAGCCAGGCTTATCTATCCCTGGCTACATGGCCAAGAGAAGATCCTCATGTATTTTACTGATGGCTTCCCACATATTCCCCTCTTTTACTTTATATTGTACTGGCAAGACATTTGCACATTCCATCCATTTAGTAAAGGTGTCAAATTCCATCACAGATTGATTAGGAAAGTCAGGTATTTGTGGACATTCTGTCAAAATGGCTGACTTATTATGAGAAAGTTTCATTTTCATAAATGTTTGTACATGTGGCTTTGAGTTCCAGGGGCCAGTATGATTGGCTGGTCTAGTACCCCCATATGCTGTATTTTTTAAAAAGATACCTTCGACAGCCAGCATACTTATCATGGGTCCAACATATAGGCAGTTGCCCAGTGTAAACAGTTTAATTAAATCCAGTCACTAAGATGTGTGTAATATATGTATCTGTAAAACCATCCATTATATGAGTATCATTAGTTAATATTGAGATGGATTCTCCAGCTCACATCACTGGGTGTACTAAAGGATCTGCAAAATATGTCCAATAGTTATCTCTATGGACCCCACTTACTTGGCAGCTCAACAGAGTTAACATGGCACCCAACATTGTGGCTGGAGACTTTTTTTCTCCTTGTTGATGATCTAACTGTTTGGCCTGTAGCATTATATTCTTTAGTTGTTTCCACAGTGGGAGTTTTGACATTCAATCTCTCTGGGCCTTCATTCTTTTTCTTCTTTCTAGCTTTCTCTTTCTGCTATAGGTCAGGGCTGACATTTCTGAATCAATTTTTAGTTGTTTTAAATTTGGGATAGATGCCATGCTTGTGTTTTTTCAGAAAGTGCCTTTCATCCTATTTGGATATATGAGTGTATCATCAGACATGGAAGACTTAGAATCAGATTTCAAACAACTAAAAATTCACTGCATCTGGTCCTTTCCATTGTCTTGTTTATAAATAGTTCAACCAAACTTGGCCCAAGGAACATATTCTCATTGAAGACATGTGTCTCTCAGCAGCAGTGCAAACTTCAAAGTCACAATTTTAAAATTTTAAAAGAAAGCACGATTAGGTTATTTTGTGGGATCTTATTTTCCCCTTTCTGTTTTTGTAATTATAGCTTAATAGTTAAATGAGCTTGTTCTATAATGACTTGATGTTGAGGATTATAAGGAATACCTTTTTTTATGACCTATACAATGTTGATGGCAAAACTGCTAAACATAAGAACTAGTATGTGCTGGAGTATTATTAATTTTAATCTATAAAGGACATCCTAATACTACAACAGCAGCTAGGCAAAGAGAAATAACATGAGGAGGATTTACTTTTACATAGGCAGTGGTAAAAATAAATTGAGAGTAAGTATCAACAATAACATGAACATAACAATGTTTACCAAACTGAGGGATGTGAGTTACATCTATTTGCCATAATTTATTTGGTTATTAGCCATGGGGATTAACACCAGCTGGTTAAGATAGAGTATGTAAACACATTTTGGACATTAACAAATAGTTTGATGAGCTTGTTCTCTAGTAATATTAATTTTTTATGTATACTAGGATAATTCTGATGATGTAAAGAATGTGAGGTTTTTACACTATCATATAAAACATTTGTTGTCAAACAGCAAGAAGTTTATCAGTCTTATCATTACCTGATGGGAACAGACATGGAATATTAGACTGTGATCATATGTCCAATGAAACAGGAGTGGTAATAATTTAGATTGTCTTTTGTTAAGTATGAAACAAATTAAATAACTCTTGTAATGGTGTGTTTCCAACAGTCACTGTCTCAATACCTTTTGTAAACCCAAATGCATATAAACTATCATAATAAGTATTGATTTGCTCATTATCAAACTGAAATAAATCACAAATGAGAGCTTGAAGTTCTGCTCATTGTGCAGAAGTATTTGATGTTTGCATTATCTCCCTTTGAACATGACTATAGAAACCTGCTATTCCTGAATTTGATCCATCAGTAAATACTGGTATTGATCCAACTATTGATTGAGCATGTACAAATTTTGGAAAAATATATATAGTTACAAG
Source organism: Ictidomys tridecemlineatus (assembly GCF_052094955.1). Lineage (NCBI taxonomy): Eukaryota > Metazoa > Chordata > Mammalia > Rodentia > Sciuridae > Ictidomys > Ictidomys tridecemlineatus. The sequence goes on along the minus strand of NC_135478.1, from coordinate 110,537,097 downwards.
ATCAAACTGAATAAGTTTATAATGAGAGTAATGCCTTTCTATTTGATCAGGGAAATTGGCTAAAGCTATTAGCCAAGTATTAAAAAATTGCCAAAGCCAACCATGCTGTTGAGTAGAAAAAGGGGTAAAAATGATATTAGGCTCTGATCCAACTAATTATAAATCTTGTATTCTTTTTAATAACAAATTGAGCAAAAATTCATGGAATGGAATTATGAGGGGAATAAGCTAGGTGAAGCCATTTGATAATTTCCAATGATTGCCAAAATGCTTCTGGACACTGGGAAATATTAACAAATATATAGGCTCTTGTGGATTACTTCTAGTAAATATGCAGTCTTAATGGCAGATTCAACTTCTGTTAAGGCAGTTCTTGGGTCTGCCATAAGTTGATGAGAAGAAGTTGGAGAAGGCCTTCACTGTAAAATTTGAAATGAAGGACTCGAATGGGTTAATGGTTAATTTTAAACTTGGTTGCAGTCAATTAATATCACCTAATAACTTTTGAAAATCATTAAGAGCATGTAAGCCATCAACTCTTATTTGTAGATTTTGTGAACTAACTGTGCACCATTTGGTTAAATTATATAAATATTGAAAAGGAGAAGCCTTTTGTACCTTTTCAGGTGCTATGCATAAACCCATTGTAGTAAGTGAAGTTTCTAATTGAGCAAAAATTTTCCAAAGCACATCTCAACAAGTAGCATGATCCAAAAGGATATTATCCATATAATGGATAATATATGCATCAGGGGATTGTTCCCATATTGGTTCTATAATCTGTGCTACAAAATTTTGACACAATGTTGGACTACTGGTGATTCCTTGAGGTAACACTTTCTAGCAAAATCTTTTAACTTCTCTTTGAAATTTATAGCCAAGTTGCTAAAAGCAAATATCTTACACTCATCTGGATGCAATGGTATAGTGAAAAAACAACCTTTTAAGCCTATTATTATTCATTGATAATCAAGAGAGATGACTGTAAGAGAAGAAAACCCAGGCTGTAAGGCTCCCATTGGTTACATTGCATAGTTAATAGCTCTGAGATCTTGTGATAATCTCCATTTCTAGATATTTTCCTTACCCCCCCCACACACAATGGAGATATTCCCTTGTAAGGGGCCATGTACCAATCCAGACAGAATCATTAGACAACCAATTAATTTTCTATGCTGTATTCTGGGCTGAGAATAAAAAAAATGCCCCACTAATTTTTTTAATTGGGTGAATTAGAAAATTTAAGTTGTCTTCATTGAGAAGACTGAGTTATAGATAAATGCACTTCTTGTTGATTTTCTTTTAATCCTTTAGTAGAATTAGATCTTGATTAAGCATTTGAGGTGGCACCATGTAGTTAGGAGTTATTAATAATACTATTAGGCTACTCAAAAAAATCTTGTCCCCATAAATTTACTGGCAAATTATCAAGGATGTAAGTTTTAAAGAGTCCAATATTGCTATCCTTATAGTCCCATCAGAGATATTGGATATTCTGAGCAGGCTGAGAAATCTGTCCAATACCTTATAGAGTAGCAGGTACAATATGCAAAAGCCAATTTGGGGACCAAAATTTGCTGTAGAAGATTGATTTGTCCACTCCTGTATCTATTATGCTCTTCACATTTTTACAGTTAATTTTAAGATCCAATAGAGGGGACTCTTGCTTAAGTAATTGAGCTCAATATGCTCTGTCTGAGAACTCACAAGTCTGAATTTTACCAGTTTGACTGCTAAATCATTCCCTATGAAGCAGCAAGGCAAGAAAATTATCTGTTCAGTTGTATCTGTTGGAGAACACTGAATATGAAAATTGTTTTCAAACTATAATCTTAATTTCCCTCATTAAAATTTACATCAAGAATACCTGGTAACACCTGAATTTCCTTTTGAATCAGATTGCTTCTTCCCAATATTAAACCTATCATATCTGGTGGCACTACTTCATAAGTGCCTGTAGAAACTAGCTATGGACCCATCTCTGGAGTTACTACAAAGTCAGAGGCTGGAAGGAACTTTGAGCTCCTGGCTCATGAACCAAAAATGTCCCAGATAAATCTTAAGGTTGTTCTTGCAGGAGGATGGGCTAGAGTAAATATTGGATGACCTGGAGCCAACGACTGCTCAGGTCTAGCAGTGGATGAGCTGCCTCCTGTGCTCCCCAAGGAGATATTCAGCCAGGTGATCTCAGTGCCTGGTGAAGGCTTCTCAACAGGATCCTGTGCAAAGTTTCTAATTGTTTGTGTATTATATTTTCTATGGTGAAACTTAGAACAGGAATCTCCCTCAGCAACCTTTCTCCTCAGATTTCTCAGAGACTCATGCCTCAGATATCAGATGTACTCAGAGAAAGCAGAAAGGAATAAGTTTAATTTACCTGAACAGCCACTTTTCCCTGAGGGCAGCAGAGAAACAAGGGGAGCCTGAGTTAGCAGAGTTCCTCTTTGGAAATAAATAACCAGTCAACCATAGCCTGCACCCTTACTCCTTCTGGTAATCTTTCATTATGCATGTAGGAACAGGTCTCAGAGACTCAAGACAGCTCCTATCCTACATCATTTCTGCTAGTTCAGACAACCACTATCTTAAATATGGTTCCCACTCCAGCACACATGATTGTCTGGGCAGGTTCTCTGCCCAGCCTCTGCTGACTCAGTCACCCTACATTTCTGCACCTTCCGAAGCATCTGTCAGACTCATCTTCACTGTGAGCAATGTCTTCAGTGTTGCTGAAAAAAGATATAGTGGTCTTAACACAAGATGAGGAACCCTTCTACATTTTCCCTGACACACTATTCATATTTGTATAACCTCCATGCCTCTGGTGTCCCTAGCCTCTTCTCTGGATCAAAGATGTTTCAACAACTTCATCAATTTTGCTCATTTTTGGGCTACAGCCTGAGGATGAGGCTAACTATTACTATGTCATTAGCCACAATAATATTTCTCTCAGGGACATAGGCATATGAGGAAGTGGTACAAAAAATATATTAGCCCTCTGAGGTTTATAGACTACACCTCAGCCCAAGCTTTAGATTTGATGATGAAATAAAATCCTTCCATGATAAACAAATACTAAATAAATTTACAGAAATAAAATCTGCACTACAGAACATCCTTTGCAAAATATTCCATGAGGAGGAATAAAAAATAACAATGAAAATTAGCAGAGGGAGATATCACACTAAGTAAAAAAATAATCAAAGGAGAAACCAAGTTAAGTACCAAAAACAAACAAAAAATGGCTGGGAACACAAATCATGTCTCAATACTAACCCTGAATGTTAATGGTCTAAGCTCACCAATCAAAAATCATAGGCTAGCTGATTGGATAAGAAAAAAAAAAGAAAAAAAAAGACCCAACAATATGCTGCCCCCAAGAGACTCATTTCATAGGAAAAGACATAAACAGAATGAAGGTGAAAGATTGGGATAAATCACACCAGTCACAAGGACTTCATTCATGAAGCAAACTCCTCTTAAGTTCAAGAATCAAATATCACAACACAATAATTATGGGTGACATTAACACACCTCTTTCATCACTGAATAGATCTTTCAAACAACTGAACAAAGAAATGGTGAAACTCAATAATGTAATCAACAACTTAGACTTAATGACATACACAGAATATTTAATCATTCAAAGAGTGAATACACTTTCTTATCGGCAGCACATGGATCTTTCTCTAAAATAGACCATATATTATGACACAAAGCAACTCTTATCAAATACAAAAAAAAAAAAAAAAAACGTAGAGACTACCCTGCATTCTGTCATATCATAATGGATTGAAATTTGAAATCAATAATAAAATAAAAGATAAAAACAACTCCAACACCTGGAGACTAATAAGCTACTGAATGAACAATGGATTGCAAAAGACTTTTCTTAGAGGTAAATGAGAACTCTAATACAGCATATTGAAATCTCTGGGACATTATGAAGGCAGTACAAAGAGGAAAGATTTTTCATAGAGTTTATTATTTAAAAGAATAAAAACTCACAAGTAAATGACCTAACATTATATCTCAAAGCCCCAGTAAAAGAAGAATAAATGAACACCAAAGCAGTAGAAGACAGATAATAATTAAAATCAGAGATGAAATCAATGAAATTTTAAAAATTGAATAATTGGCAAAACAAAAAGTTGGTTCTTTGAAAAAAATAAATAAAATTTTCAAACTCTTAACCATGCTAACAAAGAGAAGAATAAAGAAAACTCAAATTACTAAGATATCATGATTAAGTGGGGTTTAACCCAGGGATACAAGGAAGGCTAAACATATGAAATAAATAAATTTAATTCATCACATCAATAGACTTAAAGATAAGAATCATATGATCATTTCAATAGGTGTAGAAAAAGCTTAAGAAAAATACATCATTCATTCAATTTCAAAATACTAGAAAAACTAGGGATAACAGAAAGATATCTCAACATCATAAAAGCTACCTATACTAAGCCCCAGGCCAAAATCATTCTAAATGAAGAAGAATTTAAAGCATTCCCTTTAAAAACTGGAACAAGACAGGGATGCCCTCTTTCACCACTTCTGTTTAACATAGTTCTTGAAACACTAGCCAGAGCAATTAGACAGACAAAATAAGTTAAAGGGATACAAATAGAAAAAAAAGATTTCAAGTTAGCACTATTTGCAGAAAATATGATTCTATAACTAGAAAATAAAACAAAAAAATTCCACCAGAAAATTTCTAGAACTAGTAAATGAAATGAAAAAAATATCAGCAAAGTAGTAGAATACAAAACTAACACCAATAAAGCAAAAACATCTCTGTAAATAAGTGACAAATCTTTTGAAAGGGAAACAAGCAATACTACCCCACTTACAATAGTATCCAAAAATAAATAAATAAATAAATAAACAAACAAACAAATATATAAATAAGGAAAACTACAAAATGTGGAAGACAAAAATTAAAGAACACTTTAGAAGATGGAAAGATATCCCTTGTTCTTGGCTAGGCAGAATTAATATTGTCAAAATGACCACACTACCAAAAGTACTATACAGATTTAATGTAATTCCAATAAAAATCCCAATGATATTTCTCATAGAAAGAGAAAAATCAGTCAAGAAATTCATCTGGAAAAATAAGAGACCCAGAATAGCTATATGAAAACCTTAACAAGAAGAGTGAAACAGGTGGCATCACTATATCAGACTTTAAACTATACTACAGAGCAATAGTACTAAAAAAGATTGAGATTGGCACCAAAATAGACTGATAGTCAAATGGTACAGAATAGAGGACTCAGAGACTAACCCACATAATTAGATCCATCTTATTTTAGACAAAGGCACCAAAAACATACATTGGAGAAAAGATAGCATCTTCAACAAATGGTGTTGGGAAAACTGGAAATCCATGTGCAACAAAATGAAATTAAACTCCTATCTCTCACCTTGCACAAAATTTAACTCAAATTGGATCAAGGACCTAGGGATTAAACAAGAGGCACTACATCTAATATGAAAAACAAAATAAGCCCAAATATCCTTCATGTCAGAATAGGCACCGACTTCCTTAATAAGACTCCTATAGCACAAGAATGAAAATCAAAAATTAATAAATGAGATGAAATCAAACTAAAAATTTAAAATCAGACTAAAAATTCTCAGGGAGGTGAATAGAGAGCCTACATTTTGGGAGCAAATTTTTAACACTCACACATCAGAGAGATCACTAATTTCTAGGGTATATAAAGAAACAAAAAGCTAAACACTACTACTACTACTACTACTACTACTACTACTACTAATAATAATAATAATAATAATAATAATAACAATAATAATAATACAATCATAAAAGGTCCAAGAAACTGAATAAACATTTCTCAGAAGATGACATAAAATCAATCAACAAATAAATAAAAATAATGTTCAACATCTCTAGCCTTAAGGGAAATGTAAATCCAAAGTACTCTAAGATTTGATCTCACTCCAATCAGAATGGCAGCTATTAAGAATACAAACAACAATAAGTGTTGGCAAGGTTATTGGGAAAAGGGTATAGTCATACTTTGCTGGTGGGACTGCAAATTGGTGTAGCCAATATGGAAAGTAGTATGGAGATTCCTTGGAAAATGGAATAAAACCACCATTTGACCCAGGTATTCCACTTTTTGGTGTATACCCCCCCCCCCGCAAAAAAATTAAAAATAGCATACTACAGGGACACAGCCACACCAATGTGTATAGCAGCACAATTCACAATAGCTAAACTGTGGAGTCAACCTAGGTGTACTTCAGTAGATAAATGGATATAGAAAATATGGTATATATACAAAATGGAATATTACTTAACAATAAAAGATAATAAAATCATGGCACTTGCAGATAAATGGATGGAGTTAAAGAATAAAATACTATGTGAAATTAGCCAATTCCACAAAACAAAATGCTGAATGTTTTCTCTGATATAAGGAGGCTGATTCATATTGGGGCTAGGAGGGGGAGCATGGGAGGAATAGACAAGCTCTAGATAGGGCAAAGGGGTGGGAGGGAAATGGAAGGGGCATGGAGTTATAAAAGATGGTCGAATAAGATGAACATTATTAACATAACTACATGTATAAAGACACAAATAATGTGCTTTATATGTGTAATATGAATTGTAATGCAATCTGATGTCACATAAAACAAATTAACATTAAAAAGTTAAAAAAAGAACTTGACTGTTTATAAATAAGACAACAGATTCTGGTTTATTGGCACAGTATAATTCTCTCCAATTAAACAATGCTCATAGAAACTTTAAAAAGCAAAACCAAAAAAAGTCAAAAATTATATTAATACTAAAAATAATAAAATTATAAATTATCATTAGTGGAAATATGGCACAGAAGTGGAAACTCATCAAGTCAATAAACAATTATATCATTATAACTTATAATATAAAATATTGTTTATATTATACATTATTCATAATTATATACATGTAATAAAGTTTCACAGTGATCAGTGTCTACCCATCAAGAATGAGCAATTGTATTTGCAAATTAAACACTAAATTCTATAAATGCATTGTCTTTAAAAACAGTACCACTGATTTAAGAATGTAAACATCCCTGATGTCTCTGCAGATTGACATGTGAAGGCCTGTTTTATTTTGTGCTTTTATTTGCTTTTTTTAAACTGCTAAATATTAGACTCATTTAAACTATCCATGTGAATAATAGAATTCAGATGTCCTGCTTAAATTGGAAGTAGTAAAAATTAAAAGTTTTAAAAATGAGTTTTCTTTCCCTGGAATTTTTTTTTCATGCTTAATTTCAAATTTTAATCTTCCAAAGCCTTAGAATATAACAATAAAATTATTTTATTTTACTTTTGTCATAATTTCAAGCCTGGTTGAAAGAATAATCTGTATTTAAAGTGCTTTCATTCAGTAATCCTAGAACCTGCATTTGTTTTTAACCTCCAAATTTTTTTAAATGAATGAAGAAAGATTATAGTGGTAGCTTAATATCCTCATTTAATTGGTTTATTATTCCTATGAATAACCAGTATATGCATGCATCTGTACAGTAATTCACAGCTTGGCTTTAGCATAAGTGATCATTCCTTTTGATTTCCACATTACCTTCTGGCACCTAGGTTTTAAGTGAACATATAGTTCCAGCATATGTTAATTTTAAATCTGTCCTTACATTTCATTGCCACTTTAAAATACACAATGTAAGAATAGATTAGATTTAGTGTTATTTCATGTAATTATTTTCTTTTTTTATACTTGATGTGTTTAGATGTACATGACAGTAGGGTATATTTTGAATACTATACATTTGGCTGCAACCCATTATAATTTTGATCCCATTCTTGTGGTTGAACATGATAAGGAGTTACACTGGTTGTTTATTCATACCTGATCCCAGGAAAGTCATGTTTGAATCATTCTACTGTCTTCTCTATTCTCATTCCCCCTCCTTTCCTTTAATTCCTCTTTGTCTAATCTAATGAACTTTTATACTTCCCCTCCCTTCTCTCCCTTGCTATGGTTGGCATCAATATATCAGAGAGTATTTGGCCTTTGGGTTTTGGGAATTCACTCAGCCTGATAGTCTCCAGTTTCATTCATTTTCTGGTAAATGCCATAATTTCATTTGTCTTTATGGCTGAGTAATATTCCATTGTGTATAGGTACCACATTTTCTTTACCCACTCATGTATTGAGGGCATGTGGGTTGGTTCCATAGTTTGGTTCAATAGCTATTGTGAATTGAGCTGCTATAAACATTGTTATGGCTGCATCACTGTAGTATGCTGATTTTAAGTCCTTTGAATATATGCTGAGGCATCGGATAACTGGGTTAAATGGTGGTTCCATTCCAAGTTTTCTAAGAAAACTCCATTCTGATTTCCAGAGTGATTCCACCATCATCTGCTTATTTTCTATCTACAATTTTCACTCTGAAACATTGATAATTTTACAGTTTGTTTTATGTTGCCTGGTGTAAAGAGTTTAAATATTCTGGGTTCATATTTAGAAATAAAATTAAAGAAGAGGATAATCAAAAGAAAACTATGTGCTGGTGAAGAAGTGTAAAATACTACTTGCTCTATAGCATGTACACCAGTAAGATTAATTTTAGAAGGGACAGATACAAGCAGGCAACTGGAAAACTGCTCTCACAGTCAACAGTGTGGGAAACCATGCCTTAACTTAGAGACTATTCTTATACTGTCACCCACATTAACCACTGGAGCTTAGGAACATTCTTCTTAATTAAACAGGAATTCATTGGCAGGGTAGATTATATGTTAGGCCACATAACAGGACTTAAAAATAGAAGAGGATGGAGTTATTCTAGCTTTATTCTGAAAGACCAGTTGTTCTCTTTTGGTAGAGTCACTGACATTTACAAATCTCCTAGAATGTAATGCTACCATGCATACATTATTGTCAATAACAAAACACTAAAAGCTGGGTGTAGTGGTGCCCACCTGTAATTCCAGAAGCTTGGGAGGCTAATGCAGGAGAATTACAATTTTAAAATCAGCCTCAGCAACTTAGCAAGGATGTAAGCAATATAGTGAAACGTTCTTTTTTAAAAAGAGAAAAAATGGGTATGAGGGTGACTGGGGCAATTGAACCCCTCTGCATTCAATCACTGGTACCAAAATAACAAAGACAAAAAAATCCAGGATAGCTAATTAAGGCTTGTTTTTTTAATATTTATGCTTATGTGTAGAAGGACACAATACCTCTATTTTACTTATTTATTTTTATGTAGTACTGAGGATCAAACCCAGGGCCTCACACATGCAAGGCGAGCAATCTACCATTGAATCACAACTCCAGCCCAGAGTTTGGTGGGGGTTTTTTTCTTTATCTTTACTGAACTAGATAAAAAAATAAAACTGGCAAGAAAAAAAAATTTAATTCTCCAATGTGGAGTATTTCCTATTCTGTTTTTTTTTTAGCCCTACAAACTAGATTACTAAAATAATTTTCACTTAAAACTTCTCTACATTAAATGAGAAGTTCAAAATCAATAATCTTATCAGTAATTTGGTCAAGAAATCTATTCCTGTACTCATTGGTTCCATCTTTATTACTTTTTTCTCTTGGAAACTTCCACTCATGAAAGAAAGAACTGGATCCTTGAAGGGAGAAATGTTGAATAGAGAAGGAAGATCCAGGAGAGGTAGAAAACGAGGTGATAGGCAGGTCCTGTGAAAGGACAACAAATAAATGATGCTATGTGCAAGTACCAATATATCACAGTGAATCAAAATTTTATTAATAATTTCAATGCACCAATTAAAAAACAATTGAAATTATACCAGTAGAGTACAGAAGCAAACTTAAGGGAGGGTATAAGTGAGGGGAAAGGAGAATATTGGGGAATAAATGGATGAAATTATGGTTTCTGAATGTATGATTATGTGTACAGTGAACACTACTATTAACGTACAATTATAATAAACCAATGAAGCATTATACAAAATAAATACAAGTGTGTTAATTATTAAAAAAATCTAAATATTCAAGACCATGCAACACTAAAATTAAGTTTTACACAATTAAGAATGATTTCAACCAACAAATAAAAACAGGTAAATAGATATAAATAGGAATAGCCGAGGAAAACTCAAGTAATAAATGTGAGACAGTCTTGGTAATAAAGTGGCAATGTAATACAAGTAATTCAACAGTTCTTTATAAAATGGAACCTTATAGTTTTAGACCAAAAGGCCTCTAGGGGGCACTGTGGATATTTGTAAAAAACTGGTAGAAACTCAAGTGGTTTAGCTTTATTGGAGGAACAGTTACTCAATGGACCCTGCACAGTGCTCGTGCAGCTGCTTCCTCCCATGGGGAAAGACCACAGAACACAGCCACCCTGTGTCTATTCTGAAATTCTAAGTGTTCTCAGGACATAGAACCATGTTTTAGAAGTTGATGGTAAAAGTCTCATATTTATATAATACACCACGTAAACATGCCCCCTATATCCAGACATTTCAATGGGAAATCATGCGCCATCAGGAAGTTTGGCCTAAATTTCAGGGCCAGGAAATTGTTCTGAAATGCATACCACAACCTGGACATGTCTTCTTCTCCTTCTGACTCAGTGTTCAGGATAAGAAAGACTTTGGATTCCAACCATTGTAGTGGCTCACTGTTGTCCTTCCTTATTCTAGACATGTTTTGTTGGGGTTTTAGGGTTCACTTCTCAGGTTGTGGGACTCCGGAGCCCTCTTTGGCCACTTTCTCAGGATGGACAGTGTCTCTCATCTGTGGCTCCAACACAATTTGGGTCACCAATGATTACTTCTCATACTTGTTGTAGCAGAAATCTAGTCAAGTGCCAGGACCCTGATTTGAAACAGAAACAACATACACCCTTGGTCACCTTCCTGGCTCTCAGGCTTCCTTTTTGGGAGCAAATCTGCATAACCCTCTCAGGTGCCCACCTGAGGGTGAATAGGGTTCAATGTGTGATACATCACAATTATGCTCAGCACAGTCAGTCCCAGGTGGGCAATAGAGATCTAAACCTGCACATGACTCATCCTGGATACAAACATAAACATAGGATATGGAAATCATAAGTCCAGACACTGACAAATCTGGCAGCCCAGTGATGACTTATCCTAGAGAAAGGCTAAGGTAAGGGGTTGGTTAATTTCTCTCTATGTTTAAATCCAAAATGGAGGATATATGTGAGTTGTTTTTAAGGAAATGTTACATAAAGTAGGGATTAAATTATTTTATCTTTCAAAAGGGTATCACCTGAATTTGATTGGAAGACTGAGGTCAAATCATTTCTTCCAGTGATTAGCATCTCCAGTGATGTTCATTTTGTAATAAATCAAAGCAAAAGTCCTAAGGTTGTGTTGTAAAAAATTCATTTCATTATGCTTAATTTTTTGTATAATACAAGAACTTGGCACCACATTTTAAAATATACTGAAAGACACACATTTCCTAAATTGCCTATTATCTTCTGTTTTGTCACCACTGTGAGGAACCCTCAGTTGAGGATAGTTCTGTGGTGTGCCTACCCAAGAAGCAGAGCTCATGCCCTGTCCTCTGAATGATGCCTGAGTCCAGGAAATGCTTCCAAGTCAGCTACATCATAAACAGGGACTGGGAAGCAGCCTGTGTAACCAGAGGATTGCTTCATGAGAAATACATGTACTACTGCCAGGGCCAAAAGCTGTGGGCCTTTAGCCATGACTAAGCAACTCAAGCTTAGAATGCAGCTCAAGCAGAGCTTAAGGTGTATATTATCTCTCAACTAATGTATTCACTGATATTATTATTGGTCAACATTGGAAGCCAGAATATCCATAAGATGGTGTTGTGCATAGGATGGACCAACACTATAACAATATGTAGAGGTCTTTCTAACAGAAAAGTCATGGAATGTTTTTGTCATCTTTCCTTTAAAATCCATACTTTATTTTCTCTTGAACCCTACTACAAAAGCCACAGATCTGCTGATTTCTTCATAAAGCCTATCAGTTATTTTCTTTTCTATCTCCTGGGTTTTTCTCATTTTTAATGAACCAGTGAGTTTATACACTATACTATTTTAAATTCCCAAACATTTACCCATAAAGTCCATATGCACCAATTTCAGGAGGAATCTGGTAGAAGAGAGAACACTAGTTTTACAAAGAGACTCATAAGTGGGTTCAGAGCTCACCTGTCTGTAGTCTTCATTCTCAGCTTATGTGTTTTTCATTGCATGTAGAGTTTGTATATAAGAGCCCCCTTCCCCTGAAAATACCATAGAAAATTCTTTAAAGTGTGTTTACTATTTCTATGGGATATGGGAGAGAATAGAAAATTAACAACTGAGATGAGATAAGTTGTTTCTCACCTTATCCTGGGCTGGGAGCAGGCAGTGCTAAAGGATTTCTGGGAGGCAAGAGGCTCCATCAGGACCACCTGTCACATGGACACATGTGATTTAAATCTGGGCAATGTGGAAAATGTAGGTCTGCCATTGAGAGATTTTGACCTCAAGTGTGAGAACTTTGACACCTGACTCCTGGTGTTAGTACAGAGCATATTATTTCAACAAAGACTTCTCTAGGCATCTAGAATGTCTCAGGCTGTGCACACTCCATGCATACTTCCCCCAGAAAAGACAAACAGGGAGGGGCTTGTTGGTCTAGGTAAGTGGCACAGATTTGCATGAATAGATCCTCCTTTTTCCTCTGGGTTTTGAGGGTTAATAAGAGAGTCCAGAGGCATGTTTGCTTCAGGAGAACTCTGGGGTGTGTATACCATGGCCTGGACTCCAGCCCTCTTCTTCATGCTCTTCCTGTTCTGCACAGGTCAGCATTGTCCTTGGCATCCTGACTCATGGCATGAATGTTCTTTCTTTGTAGGCTTTTCAGAATATAATAAATTTCTGTGTTTTTAGGTTCCCTCTCCCAGCCTGTGCTGACTCAGTCACCCTCTGTATCTGCCTCTCTGGGAGCCTCAGTCAAACTCACCTGCACCCTGAGTAGTCAGCACAGCACCTATTTTATTTCCTGGTACCAGCAACAGCCTGGAAAAGCCCCAATGTATGTAATGTATGTTAACAGTGATGGCAGCCATGGCAAGGGGGATGGTATCCCTGATCGCTTTTCAGGCTCCAGCTCAGGAGCTGACCGCTACTTAAGCATCTCCAACATCCAGAATGAGGATGAAGCTGATTATTTGTGTGGTGTATCACATAGCATTGGTGTGCCATTTGGGTAAAACACAGTGACTCAGGTCAATGGAGAAGTGAGACAAAAACTCTTCTCTATTTATCTTGCAAGGCTGCCACATTGCTCTCAGAAAGTTTCTGGGTAAAAAGAATCTGAAATGCTCATTAAAATAGTAGAAAAGTTGACCCATATGCATTTTTATTCTTGTCAAAAGTCCTCTGGGAAATAGGTAACTGGGCAAGACTCTTATGGAGTGAAGACATCTGTAGCAATGTGCCAATACTCTGACAGATCACACTTCCCCTACTGGTGCATTTCTTACATGGTATGCCATGCCATGCCATTCTTCTTTCTAGATTTCAACTGTGGAATTCAGTACATACATTACTGTGTCACACTGAGATTGATTTATTATTATTATTATTTTACAGATGATAATTGTATATGTTTAAGAGGTACAGTGTGGTTTTTTGTCATTATTAGAGTTTTTTATTATTGGTTGTTCAAAAGATTACAAAGTTCTTGACATATCATATTTCATACATTTGATTCAAGTGGATTATGAACTCCCATTTTTACCCCGTATACATATTACAGAATCACATCGGTTACGTATCCATGTTTTTACATATTGCCATACTAGTGACTGTTGTATTCTGCTACCTTTCCTATCCTCTACTATCCCTCTTCCCTCCCTTCCCATCTTCTCTCTCTACCCCATCTACTGTAATTCATTTCTCTCCCTTGTTTTTTTCCCTTTCCCCTCACATCCTCTTATATGTAATTTTGTATAACAATGAGGGTCTCCTTCCATTTCCATGCAATTTCCCTTCTCTCTCCCTTTCCCTCCCACCTCTCAGTTATGCATAGTAGTTGAGTTTATCCTATTAAATGCACACATGCATGGAAATTAATTTCACTATGATTCCTCTCTTTTCCCTCCCATCCTCCCTCAGCTGGAGAAATACAACTCTTTGTATGCTCAGAATCTTATTTTTTTAGAGGGGGTGGAGAGAAACTGATGCAGTGAAAATGTTTAACACTGTGATGGAGAAATTGAAGCTGCATGACACCTTGTCCTATCCAGTCGTTCATAGCCAAGCATGTATCTATAACTCAGAGTTGCTCCTCCTGCACTGGGCTCTTTTTCTACCTCTCTGTTTGTGACAACAATCAGAGGGGCTTTCCTCCAAAATTTGTAAACCATAAAGGAGATTCAGAATCCCCTATGCTATTTTTAAGAAACCCTTCACATTCCTGAGGTTCAGTGGACCCAGTTGTCCCACCCAAAAGGCATGTAATATTTTTATTTAATCTGCAGTCATAAGTCTCCCAGAAGTATTCTCCATTGGGTCTTTCTTCCTCTGCTCTCTTCTAGAATGTTTCACCTTACACCAGAGCCAATACTATAAAATAAGGTATAATAAAGGGCACAATCCTGGTTAAACATATCTAGGTCAATGAGGAAGACAACTGAAGGATCTAAATATTGTCTCTGCTGTATACCTGTACCCTACTCACCTCTGCATCCTCAGTTGCCACATCACTCTTCCATTACCTTAGAGAAGTACACACTTTGAAATTGTGGTGAAGCATGGATTGATTCCCTTACTACTTCTGTTCAAGATTGTGATTCTCAGAGCCAGAACTGTAGAATACAGGAAAAGAGAGGAGAAAGAACATTATTTTACTTTGAAAAACGTTCCCCACATACAAAACCAAAAGAAAATGTAGACAAATCAGAAATTTAAAATGAGATATCTGACAGCATGGCTAGATTTAGAATCGATATGTAACAGTTGAATTTCTCTAAACCAAATAGACAATTTGCTCTCATAAAAAATAGTCATAAAGACTAGAATAAGTCCTATACCTGAATTTAGTAAGGATCTGGAAGAAAGCTTACTGAAGGTCAGTAAATGACAGCCTACCTAAATGCAGAGGTAGCTACTTTCACAGGGAGATATTTCCTATTATAAAAATATTAATTATAACCAAATGTGTAGATAAATTTTCATTCAGTTAGTTCTGAAATTTATATAGAAAAGCAAAAGACCCTGAAATAGCCAGAACATTTTGAGTGTGTGCATGTGTGTGTTTCTAGGGATGTAACCTAGGGCCTGATATGTGCTAGGCAAGAACACACTGAAATACATCCAAAGCCCTTCAAGACACTTCTGAAAAAAAAAGAGAATATAAAAAAAATGCTTTACCAAATAAAGATATTTATTATATTTGGTTTAAGATAGATGCACTGACTAATTACAAATGTAGAGCTCAGAAATGGTTCAATATACATTGGAAGTGTGATGATACAAACTACATGTAACACATATGTGGATCTATTAGCTTAATAAATAAAACTAAAGCAAATACTTGGCTTTATATATGAAAGACATTGACTTATAAAGGTCTTTGTTTCACATCATTGGCAAAAGAAAAAATGGATGAAAAACTGTACCCAAAGTAAAAAAGTGCATTTATAAAAAATGTGCATAAATATTTTCTTATCTTATAGATGATTTCTTAAAACTAAAAATATTTTTCCTGTGTGCAAACTCTTTTTTATTATTATTAATTGTTCAAAACATTATAAAGCTCTTGACATATCATATTTCATACATTTGATTCAAGTGGGTTATGAACTCCCATTTTTACCCTGTATGCAGATTGCAGAATCACATTGGTTACACATCCACATTTTTACAAACTGCCATACTAGTGTCTGTTGTATTCTGCTTCCCTTCCTATCCTCTACTATCCCCCTTCCCCTACCCTACCATCTTCTCTCTCTACCCCATCTACTGTAATTCAGTTCTCTCTCTTGTTATTTTCCCTTTCCCCTCACTTCCTCTTATATGTAATTTTGTATAACATTGAGGGTCTCCTTCCATTTCTATGCAATTTTTGTTCTCTCTCCCTTTCCCTCCAAGCTCTCGTCCCTGTTAATGGTAATCTTCTTCTCATGCTGTTCCTCCCTACTCTATTCTTAGTTGCCCTCCTTATATCAAAGAAGACATTTGGCATTTGTTTTTTAGGGATTGGCTAGTTTCACTTAGCATAATCTGCTCTAATGCCATCCATTTCCCTGCAAATGCCATGATTTTGATATTTTTTAGTGCTGAGTAATACTCCATTGTGTATAAATGCCACATATTTTTTATCCATTCATCTATCGAAGGGCATCTAGGTTGGCTCCACAGTCTAGCTATTTTGAATTGTGCTGCTATGAACATCAATGTAGCAGTATCCCTATAGTACACTCTTTTAAGATTTTTAGGGAATAATCTGAGAAGGGGAAAAGGTGGGTCAAATGGTGGTTCCATTCCCATCTTTCCAAGGAATCTCCATACTGCTTTCCAAATTGGCCAAACCAATTTGCATTCCCTCCAGCAATGTACAAGTGTACCCTTTTCCCCACATCCTCCCCAGCACTTGTTGTTGTTTGACTCCATAATGACTGCCAATCTTACTGGAGTGAGATGATATCTTAGGGTGGTTTTGTTTTGCATTTCTCTGACTGCTAGAGATGGTGAGCATTTTTCCATGTACCTATTGATTGATTATATGTCCTTCTCTGAGAAGTGTCTGTTCAGGTCCTTAGCCTATTTGTTGAGTGGGTTATTTGTTTGCTTATTGTTTAATTTTTTTGAGTTTTTTGTATACTCTGGATATTAGGGCTCTATCTGAATTGTGAGGAGTGAAAATTTATTCCCAGCATTTAGGCTCTCTATTTACCTCTCTTATTGTTTCTCTTGCTGAGCAAAAAAAAAACTTTTTAGTTTGAGTAAGTTCCATTTGTTGATTCTTGTTTATAACTCTTGTGCTATGGGTGTCCTATTAAGGAATTTGGAGTCTGACCCCACAGTATGTAGATTGGAGCCAACTTTTTCTTCTATCAGACACAGAGTCTCTTTTTTGATATCAATCTCCTTGATCCATTTAGAGTTAACTTTTGTGCATGGCAAAAGAAAGGGATTCAGATTAATTTTTTGCATATGGATTTCCAGTTCTCCCAGCACCATTTGTTGAAGATGCCCTCCTTCCTCCATTGCATGCTTTTAGCATCTTGTCAAATATGAGATAGTTGTAATTTTGTGGATTGGTCTCTGTGTCCTCTATCCTGTATCATTGGTCCACCCATCTGTTTTGGTACCAGTACCATGCTGTTTTTGTTACTATTGCTGTGTAGTATAGTTTGAAGTCTGGTATTGCTATACCGCCTGATTCACTCTTCCTGCTTAGAATTGCTTTTGCTATTCTGGGTCTTTTATTTTTCCAGATGAATTTCATGATTGCTTTATCTATTTCTACAAAAAATGATGTTGGGATTTTGATTGGCAGTGCATTAAACCTATAGAGAATTGTTGGTAATATCAACATTTTGGTGATGTTAATTCTGCCTACCCATGAACAGGGTATATTTTTCCATCTTCTAAGATCTTCTTCTATTTCTCTCTTTAGGGTTCTGAAGTTTTCATTTTATAAATCTTTCACCTCTTTTGTTAGGCTAATTCCCATTTTTTTGAGGATATTGTGAATGAGGTGGTTGTCCTCTTTTCCATTTCAGAAAATTTGTCATTGACATACAGGAATGCCTTTGATTTATGTGTGTTGATTTTATATCCTGCCAATTTGCTGAATTCATTTATTGGCTCTAGTAGTTTCTTTGTAGAACCTTTTGGGTCTGCTACGTATTGGATCATGTCACCAGCAAATAGTGATATTTTAAGTTCTTCTTTTCCTATCTTTATGCCTTTAATTTCTTTCATCTGTCTAATTGCTCTGGCCATATTTCAAGAACTATATTGAATAGAAATGGTGAGAGAGGGCATCCCTGTCTTGTTCCAGATTTTGGAGGGAATGACTTCAATTTTTCTCCAGTTAGAATGATGCTAGCCTGAGGCTTAGAATAGATAGCTTTTACATTGTTGAGGTAAGTTCCTGTTATCCCTAGTTTTTCTAGTGTTTTGAACATAAAGGGATGCTGTACTTTGTGGAGTGCTTTTTCTGCATCTATCGAGATGATCATATGGTTCTTATCTTTAAGTCTATTGATGTGGTTAATAACATTTATTGATTTCCATTTATTGAACCAGCCTTGCATCCCAGGGATGAATTCTACTTGATCATGGTGCACAATTTTTTGATATGTATTTGTATCCAATTCGCCAGAATTTTATTTAACATTTTTGCATCTAAGTTCATTAGAGATATTGTTCTGTAGTTTTCTCCCTTTAAAGTGTCTTTGTCTGGTTTCGGAATCAGGGTGATGTTGGCCTCATAGAATGAATTTGGAAGAGCTCCCTCTTTTTCTATTTCCTGAAATAACTTGAAAAGTATTGGTATTAATTATTCTTTAAAGGTTTTGTAAATCTCCGCAATATACCCTTCTGGTGCTGGGCTTTTCTTGGTGGTATTCTTATGATGGCTTCTTCTATTTACTCCCTTGTTATTGGTCTGTTTAAATTGTCTGTATCCTCCTGACTCAATCTGGGCAAATCATATGATTTAAGAAATTTATAGATGTCTTCACTATCTTCTATTTTTTTGGAATATAGGGTTTCAAAATAATTTCTAATTATCTTCTGTATTTCAGTACTGTCTGTTGTGATATTGCCTTTTTCATCCCTTATGTTAGTAATTTGAGTTCTCTCTCTTCTTCTCTTCATTAGCACGGCTAAGGGTGTGTCAATCTTATTTATTTTTGTGAAGAACCAACTTTTAGTTTTGTCAATTTGTTCAATAGTTTCTTTTGTTTCAATTTCATTGATTTCCACTCGGTTTTTAATTATTTCTTGCCTTCTGCTACATTTGCTGTTGTTTTGCTCTCCCTTTTCTAGAGTTTTGAGATTAAGTGTGAGCTGATTTATTTATTTATTTATTTATTTTTTTGAGGAATGAACTCCAGGCAATGAATTTCCCTCTTAAAACTGCTTTCATTGTGTCCCATAGATTCCGATATGTTGTATCTGTATTTTCATTTATCTCTAAGATTTTTTTGATTTTCTCTTTTATGTCTTCTGTAACTAATTGATCATTTAGTAATGTACTGTTCATTTTCCAAGTGATGTAGGATATTTCCTTCCTTCTTTTATCATTGATTTCCAGTTTCATTCCATTATGATCTATGGCATAATATATGGTCTATTTTTGAGAAGGATCCATGTGCTGCTGAGAAAAATGTATATCCACTTGATGATTGTTGATATATTCTATATATGTTGGTTAAGTTTTGATTATTGATTGTGTTATTGAAGACTCAAAATATTGATCATAATTAAAAAATTGTTAAATTCAAAGGAATTTTTAATATATTCGTTTTAGTTTTAGATGTACACAATAACCTTTATTTTATTTTTGTGTGGTGTCAAAGATCAAACTCAGTGCCTCACATGTGCTGTGTAAGCGCTCTACCAGTGACACACAATCCCAACCCCTAAAGAAATTTTGTTCATCAGAAAAACATTAAATTATGTCTTGATGTTAACACTTACACAAGAGATACCAGGACATAATGGGTTAAAGAAAATTAAAAGAAAAGCTACAAGCTGAAAGACAAAAATCTGGGTTATATCCATAACAAAGCATCAATATCAAGAATATATAGATAACTAGGAGCTGGGACTGTGGCTTAGTGGTAGAGCGCTCAGGTTGCATGTGTGAGGCCCTCTACAATCCTCAGCACATATACATAAAATAAAACGGTATTTTGTCCACTTACAACTAAAAATAAAATTTAAAAAATATACAGAGAACTAAAAATCAACCAGGAGAAGACAGTATCTTGTCAAAATATATAAAATTATCCACAGGTTTTTTTCAGAAGAAGAAATTCAAGGTCAAAGTAATACATGCAATGATGCTCAGCCTTGAAACACTTGGAAATTCAGGTACCATTTTACACCTTTGTAGGTCAAAAAATTCAGATATATTATGAAGCATAAATATTAGAAAGGTTGAAACATGGTTTTTTATTGGTTGTTCAAAACATTACAAAGCTCTTGAGATATCATATTTCATACATTAGATTCAAGTGGGTTATGAACTCCCATTTTTACCCCAAATACAGATTGCAGAATCACATTGGTTACACATCCACATTTTTGTTACCAAATTTGACCCAGCTATCCCTCTCCTTGGTTTATACCCCAAGGACTTAAAAACAGCATACCACAGGGACACAGCCACATCAATATTTATAGCAGCACAATTTACAAAAGCTAAACTGTGAAGTCAACCTAGATGCCCATCAGTGGATGAATAGATAAAAAAGTGGCATATACAGAATGGAATTTTATTCAACAATAAAAAAATAAAAATCATGGAATTTGCAGGTAAATGGATGGCATTGGAGAAAATAATGCTAAGTGAAGTTAGCCAATCCCCAAAAAATAAATTCCAATTTTTATATATAAGAAGGCTAACTCATAGTGGAATAGAGCAGGGGAGCATGGGAGGAATAGATGAATTCTGGATAGGGGAGAGGGGAGAGAGGGAAAGGTAGGGAGCAGGAGATTAGCAAGGATGGTGTAATGTGATAGACATTATCATCCAAAGTACATGTATGAAGACATGAATTGGTGCCAAAATACTTTATATACAACCAGACATGAAAAATTGTGCTGTATGCATGTAATAAGAATTGTAATGCATTCCACTGTCATTTATATTTAAAAAAAATCAATTAAAAAACCCAAAAGAGCTCAACAAATTTTCAGCCCTTAAGGTGGTCCTAATTTTTCAGTGATTCACATCAGGAGCCATGACGCTAAGTTTAGCTTCTAGAAAGTAACTTCTATTGAAGATTTCAACATCTCTTTCTGCTGAAAAACCTCTTATTATTGTTTTGATTTTTCTCAATGAAAGTCTAACTGTGGTAACAATGCTCCTTTGAAATGACAGCAAAGCAATTGGGAACTATGGAATTCTAAGGGAAAAAGCTGTCATCCAACAAATTTGAATTTAAAGGTGTGGTGATCTCAGGCCCTGAAAGAAGACTGTACTTGTTTTCTCTCCCCTGTAGGTCCTTCTGAGTCTTGGACAACAATGGTCCTGCTTAGGGCCTTCTATGACATCCTTGCTCTGTAGGTAACACCTGATGTCACAAACAAGTGGCAGCACTATGACTTCACCTCCACCTGGGCAAACAGAGGAGCCTCAGAGGAAGGTACAAGACAGGTACCTGCTCAGCTGTGTTGTCAAGTAGGAGAGGACCTAGTCACTGAACCCCAGGGGCATGTTCTTGGCAATTCATCCTCAACTTCTTCACACCGGAAGTGGAGTGGAGCTCTTTGGGCTGCACAGGGTTCATCTGGCCTAGGGGCAGTCTGGGTTCTTCCAGGATACCAGACCACACTGTTGTTTGCAGGCCATCATCACCTTCCATGCCGAGGAGGATGAGCAGGCCATGGGAAACTGCACAAGGCTCACTGGGCACAGTGACCCTAGCATACATAGCTGGTTTATGGGTCCAATGGAGCCTGGAGGGGCAGAGGACCCAGAATGGCTATGAGAGGGTGTGAGAGGCACCCAGAATGGCTGCTGGTCCCAGCCAAAGAACTCTCTCACTCTGCTCTTCAAGGCCCCTGCTCACCTAAAATTTTGTCCATAGCAGGAACTGACCCAGGAGACAACTTGCATCTTAGATTGGCAACTGTTGACAGTTATTGGGTGTGGAGCACCCAGGGCTGCTTGGGGGCAGGTTATGGGAAGCTTGAGCTTGAAGAATCACACACTGGCAGATGCCCTTCCATTCTTAAAAAGCCAATACTGGTGAAAACTTGAACCTGCTGAGAGTGAAGAGTAAGGGGATCCCTAGGTCTGTAAGTTTTCTCTATTGGATTGAACTGGTCAAAGATGGACACTTATTGTGGAACCAGTAGAAGGCCTAGATTTGTCCCCAGAAGAGCTAAATAATAGACACACTTAAAAAATTGGAGAATCTTGATGCCAAGATTTGAAGAAAGCAGCACAAACATGAATAAAACCAGATTTTGTGATCATATAAGCTTGGTTTTTCCTGGTTTCCATACCTAAGAAAAGCATCTTTGGGTACAGGGTAAGCAATCCTACTGAAGCTACCCTGCTAAACCCCTCAGCTAGATACTGGATAGTGCCCATGCTTATATTCTCAATGGCTGTCCACTCCAGTGTTCCCAGGGGAAGTGCAAGAGGACACAGAAGCCTGATCCCAAAGCTACTACCACCTGCAGATTCTGTTAAGCCAGAAATATTTCCCCTGGTATTCCCCTTCTGTCTGAGCAGGACCATCTCAGATAGCAGACAGCTCTCTGACAGCTCTGGGGCCCCAACATAAACAGAGGGATTCCTGCTATCAAAAGAGCTCCTAATCACAAACCCAACGCCTTCCTACCCCATCAGAAGTTCTGTACCAGGGTAAGTCAAGGCCTCTCTCTTGCTTGTTCCAGAGCAAGTCTAGAGAAAAGAGACAGCTCATATCTTTGCTGGGCCAGGAGAGGACAGAATGTGCTGTTCCAGGTACAGTGGGTAAGACCCTGGTGACACCATCTACACTAGCTCACTGGCTAAACACCTGCAGGACCAGTTCTGTGTTGGCCCATTACCTTACCTTTAGTTGATTTTCCCCTCACAGGCCCAATGGCAGCTCTCACCAGCCACTTTGCTCTATTCCTGGCAGCATGTAGGGTGCTCATCTTGGGGCCCTCATGAAGACTCAAGGTATCAGAGTAAAGTGCCCCTGAGAAAGCAAGGACAACATGTTACTCCACCTGAAATGCAGGTATCTTGAACGTAAGACCCACAGGTGGTATCCTAGTCCCCACCTGCCCAGTGAATTGGAAAGTTACACTGCTGGTTGGAAGTCTGGTGCCACCCTGACCCTGTCACCTCCACTTCTATTGGATGCCAGCCACTTGTGCAGCCAACCTGGCAACTATCCCATAGTAGTGGAGATGCTGGGCCAACTGGATGTTGAAGCGCAGGAAACAGGTCTTCCCTGTTCCCCAAAAGCCAGACATAGCACCCAGCACTGCTGCAGGCATAATATGGAAAACATCAAATTGAAAAAAGACAAAATCTGACAGAGTGTTCTTCAACTCATGAAAATCAAACAAAAATGACAAGTAAGACATGAAAAGTGGGTATTTAAATGAGCTACATATCTGTATAGGTTTCTGTATTTTATTGACCTCAGCTAAGAGAACCTTCTATAGGACTAGGAAATGATTCAGGTTCCTAGTGTTGTTCCTAGAGAATTTCAGTCAAAAAAAATTGGAGAATTCAGTGGCTAGAAGATAGGAAGCAAATGACTCCAACTGTCACATCCAAGTTGTGACAACACAAGCTCAGGTTTTCTGGCTTCAATAACTGTGAAAACATTATGAGTCACAGGGTAGTCAGCTGTTCCTCCTAGCCTGCCCTGATCCGCCACTCAGCTATCACCCCAGCCAGACACTAGGCGGTGCCCGCACTTCTGTTTCAGGGGCTATACTCTCTTGTGCTCCCAGAATATGGGCAGGAGGACACAAAGTCCCTGATCCTGAGGCTACCTCCTGATGCAGTTGATGCAGGTCTAGGGACCCTGGTCCCAAATGACTCCCCCTACATAGGGTATGGTAAATTCCTGACTACCCCCTGAAAGCTCTGGAGCCTGGCCATGGGTGGAAGGATCTCTCCCATTACAATACCTGCTGACACTCAAACCCAACATCTTTCCCTCCCTAATAGATGAGGAAACCTCACTGGGTCATCTGGTGGGACAGTGGGATTTGGATCCACAGCCTGAGCACCAGTGCTCCACAGTTCCTCCCAGCCCCATGCATGCACCCAGGCACATAGTTCCCACTCCTCTCCCTCCCACAAGAGATGAATGCATATGAATCTTAATGGCTTTGTCCCTTCCTGGAATGACCATGCCTCATGCTATGGCTGGTTTTCTAAGTGCCAATATATTCTCTGCTCAAACCTTCCCAAACTGCATCCTGGCAACATATCTAAGATTACCACTTTGCCTGAAACCGCATTGGCAGCTGAACTATGTTTTCACCTCTGGAACTCCAAAATCCCACCTTACCTAACCATTGCCATGTGCAGTTTTCAGGGAAAGCTTTGTCCCTCATCCTGGGCTCCCACCCTTGGAGGAAGGCACCTGAGAGAAGAGTTCTACATGAAGCCTCTTCATAGCACCTAGTGGCTTTCCTCCACTGGGTGGCCATTCTTACCTTCCCAGGCCTGTGGAGGCCACTCACAAGTCATCCTGATGGCATCCCACTACTAGGCATAAAAGGTTGGGTAAACTGTCTCCTTGATGCTTATCTCAGGTCCTATGAAAGATCCTTTCTGGGAGAACTGGCCATTACCTCCATTCTGTGCATGTCTGCTCTCCAGAAGATGATGTTGTCCATTGCCCTTTTCAAGGCTTCCTGCAGTTCAAACCACCTACTCAGCCAACTGACACCTTGCTTGGCACAGGAGTAGGAAGTTTCTCTTTGGCATCCTACATCACTCTGCCCTACCCAAGCCCTCAAAAAAGGGAAGACTCTGGTCAGAGACCCTGGACTCAGTGGCCAAGGCACAGCTGAGCAAATGGAATACTCTAAAGATCGAAAGCATCAGATATAAAAGTGCAGGCTACAGATTTGACTTGCTCCCTGATATTAGCACTCAGCACTGCCCAAGGCACATTATGGAAAACTTTAGAGTAGTTACCCATGCCACTGAGGGTGCACAGTCTGCTTTTATGCTCTCAATGGCCCCAAACGCCTATGTTTCTTTGTGCCCAGGTCTGAAATACCACAGGGAAATATTGGCACATAGAGCTCCCAAGATAGAGCTGAGATCTCCTGAAACTTCTGTCTGAGCTTCTGCTCCCTGAGCAATGTCATTACCAGTTTATACAGCTCCACTAGAGCCTTTCCATCTCCAAAGAGGAAGACTCCAGGCTCACCAACTGCAGGCTATGCCTGGGATACTCTTCATCCTCACTGATTTTCTCAAAGAAGGCTCAGAGTGAGAAGGTGGCAGAAGAAATGGTGGGGCAGCCAGCAATGTGGAAGAAATGCTCATCCATGGGGAACAGTTGTAGGACATGGAAAAAAAACTTTTCTGAGGGTCATCATAGTAAACAGAGTTCTTCATGTTTAGCAGACAGGAAGATGATGGGGGGATATAGGTTGAGAGAGAACCAGTTGGCTGAGCTTTGTATTTGTCCCAGGGGCAATTGTTTTAGTGTGGGCAGCCCTGTGAGTCTGTGGTGGGTGCCCTGGGCAAACTGAGTGCCCTGACGAGTCTTCAAGGGGAAGAGCAATCCAGACTGACCATTCTATGACAGAGGTGATAGGATGCTCCTGTGGCTCTGTTTACTGGAGGCAAAGCTGGCTGAGGCCCAACTGAGGGGAGGTTAGGACTGTTGAAATCTGGGAGCTTCCTAGCTTAAAGCAGTTATCACTATTTCGTCTTCCACTTCAACATTTCTGT
Source organism: Ictidomys tridecemlineatus (assembly GCF_052094955.1). Classification (NCBI taxonomy): domain Eukaryota; kingdom Metazoa; phylum Chordata; class Mammalia; order Rodentia; family Sciuridae; genus Ictidomys; species Ictidomys tridecemlineatus. The sequence goes on along the minus strand of NC_135478.1, from coordinate 110,511,450 downwards.
TGTGCTCCAGAGTCTTCTTTTGGTGTCCAATACTTTTGTATCATCAGAAGAGTCTTGATTATGTAAAAGAAGGAAAGTTTAAAACTTGATATTCTTCCCACTTTCCTAATATTTGACCCAAAATTCAAGTTACAAATTAATCATTCAGTTACCCATGACTTTATGTCTATAATACCTATGCTATGCTATGTTTTAGTAAGCAGTCTTCTTTTTCCTTGCTCATAAATTCAGAGCTACAAGCAGAAGAGTCAGTGAAAATTCATCCCAGAGAGCTTCCTGATAGTGTGGGCTAAGCATTGACCAGAGTTACAAATAACCACAGAGATCTTCCCTTAGTCTTCTTTCTGCATTTAATTTCTAGCTCTTCTCACTCTCCTGTACAACGAATCTGATAATTTCTATTTCCCTGATCACAAAAATGGCTGACACTCAATGAGCTCCAAAGAATTCCAAACCACAAGCAAACCAGAGAGGGCCAGGCCAAGGCTTCTGTCTGTGTTTGTGAGGACAAAAACCAGTGAGCCCAAGTAAGATCGCAGCCTCCTACTAGCCACATTTCAGGAAGAAATTCCCTAGGAAGTAGTTGGGAATAGAATGCTGTGTCTCTGAGCCTCCAATTTACCCCAGCATCCCAGAGGTCAGAGCAAGATCTGTTGTATGCTACTCATCAGGGTCCTGCAATAGAGGTGTATGTAACCTTAGGGCAGCGTGTTTCACCTGAACCCCACATGGTCATGTCCTGACCTGGAGAAGAAGGATCTGGCAGCTGGCCCAGTACTCCTGGATCCAGCAGAGCCCTAGCCAGATGAGAATAGTACCATAAATGAGAGGTTCCAGTTCACTGTGGACATATGCGAAGCAGAGCATTCAGGCTGAGAGGCCAGTACTTATGTGCACCTAGGTGCTGGTGCCCTGTGGTGAACTTGTGGGTTTCTGCTTGGGTGGTCCATTGGCAATAATACTTAAAGGAATGATTCCCAGCACACAGTTGCCCTTTGTCCATTGTAACATGGTCACCATGGTCATGCTCTGGTTAGTGGGGCTGCAAGTATTTAGGCCCAAGCTTGCCCACTAGTGCTGTGTGGTCCTTGAAAGGAGATGAACGTTGCCCTAAAGACAGATATAAGATCCAGGGGCAAGTCATGCTGCAAGACCCCATTGGTGTCATGGTCACAGACATGAAACTAGAGGACATCTCTTTTATTTTTTAATTTTTATTTGTAGTTATACATGACAGAAGAATGTATTTTGACAGAATATACATACATAAAGTATAACTTATTCTATTAGGTTCCCACTCTGTGGTTGTACATGTGGAATTTCCCTGTCCATGTATATAAATACAGGACAAGAAAATTTGTGACTAATTCATTCTACTGTCTTTCTTATTTCCATCCTCCCTCTTGCCCCTCGTTACTCTTTGTCTAGTCCAATTCATTTGTATTATTTTCCTCCCCAGCCTGCCTTGTTTGAGATTATCACCCATAAATAGAGCAAAAATTTGGTCTTCGGGTTTAGGTGATTGCCATATTTCACTTAGTGTGACATTCTTCAGTTCCCTCCATTTACTGGAAAATGCCATAATTTCATTTTCTTCTTTATGGCTGAGTAATATTCCTTTGTGTGTATATGCCATATCTCCTTTATTTGTTCATCCATTGTAGGACATCTAGGTTGTTTCCATAGCTTGAGTATTTGAGTTGAGCTTCTATCAACATTGATTTGGCTCTGTCACTATATCATGCTGGTTCTAATTCCTTTGCATATAGACCATGGAATGGGATAACTATGTCAAATAGTGGTTTTATTTAAGTTTTCTAAAGAATCTCTATACTTCTTTCCATAATGGTTACAGCAATTTGTAGTCCCACCAACAATGTATGAGATTACCTTTCTTCCACATTAGAGGGACTTTTTCTAGGGGTGGTACTGGGGTTTATGCATGAGAATTCTTTAGGGAATGGCAGTAAGGGTAGGAATACTAGTGGTTTCTTGCCCCGTTTGCTCTTTGTCTTATGTCCTTTGGTCCCCTTGGAGGTGCTCTAGTTAGGTGATCATAAGTGTTCAGGTCCATCCTTGTCCCATAGAGCTTTCTGGTTCATGAGGTTCCTCTCCTTTTTGAAAATATGCTCATTGCCATTATGGCAGATGTCAGATCTAGGGACAATTCTATCCTTCCATTTACATTATGGGCATCAACACTGCCAGCCTTGAGGTTAATAAATGTTGGTTGGCTCATGTTGACTGGGGGTGCCTATACTTTGGCCAAACTCTGGCCACAGGCCTGACCTTTGAGTGGCAGCTCCAGAGGCAGAGGCAGATGCACTATATGTACCAGAGGGCCATGCAGCCTAGGTGACAGCAGAAAGTTTCTGGGTATCCAAGAAGAAATATCTGGATGTCTAAGCCCCAAATGGCTGAGTGATCTGTCCAAGTCTGGTGAATCCACTGCCAAGAATCAGATTAGGTCTGAATTTGTACCTGGAGCTTCCAGGTGTCCAAACTGTAAAGATGGCATAAGTCAGAGCCCAGGGATTCTTTCCATCAGTACCTTAAGGATGAGCTGGATGGTGGCCCCAGGGATAAAAACCTGCTTCTGCTTCAAATGTGGAGTATTTTGCCAGATCTTGAAGATGATGGTGCTGAATTCCTGTATATCACTGACAAATCCTCTGAAATGGAAATAAGGACAACTACCCCATTCACAATATCCTCAAAAAAAATAAAATAAAATACTTGGGCAACAACCTAACAAAAGAGGTGACCCACCTATACAATGAAAACCACAGAACCCTAAAGAGAGAAATAGAAGAAGACCTTAGAAGATGAAAAGATACACCCGTTCATGGATAGACAGAACTAACATCATTAAAATGGTGATATTACCAAAATTACTCTATAGGTTTAATGCAATGCCAATCAAAACCCCAAGGGTATTTCTCACAGAAATAGAAAAAGCAATCATGAAATTCATCGGGAAAAATAAAAGACCCAGAATAGCAAAAGCAATTCTAAGGAGGAAGAGTGAAACAGGCAGTATAGCGATACCAGATTTTAAACTATACTATAGAGCAATAGTAACAAAAACAGTATGGTACTAGTACCAAAACAGGGAGGCAGACCAATGGTACAGAATAGAGGACACAGAGACCAATCTAGAAAACTACAACTACCTTATATTAGACAAAGTGCTAAACGCATTCAATGGAGAAAGGATAGTATTTTCAACAAATGGTTCTGAGAGAACTGGAAATCCATATGCAACAAAATGAAATTGAATCCCTTTCTCTTACCATGCACAAAAGTTAACTCAAAATGAAACAAGGAGCTAGGAATCAAACCAGAGACTCTGCATCTAACAGAAGAAAAAGTTGGCTCTAATATCCCTCTCGTGGGGTCAGGCTCCAAATTCCTTAATAGGACATCTATAGCAGAAGAGTTAAAATTGAGAATCAACAATGAGATGTATTCAAACTAAAAAGTTTTTTCTCAGCAAGAGAAACAATAAGAGAGGTAAATAGGGAGCCTACATCATTGGAACAAATTTTTACCACTCACACTTCAGATGGAGCCCTAATCTCCAGAGTATACAAATAACTCAAAAAATTAAACAATAAGAAAACAAATAACCCAATCAACAAATAGGCCAAGGATCTGAGCAGACACACTTCTCAGAGAAGGATATACAATCAATCAACAAATACACGAAAAATGCTCACCATCTCTAGCAATCAGAAAAATGCAAATTATAACCACTCTAAGATACCATCTCACTCCAGTAAGAATGGCAGCCATTATGAGGTCAAACAACAACAAGTGATGGTGAGGATTTGGGGAAAAGAGTACACTTGTACATTGCTGTTGGGAATGCAAATTGGTTCAGCCAATTTGGAAAGCAGTATGGAGATTCCTTGGAAACCTGAGAATGGAATCACCATTTGACCCAGCTATTCCTCTTCTTGGACTATTTACAAAAGACCTAAAAGAAGCATACTACAGGGATACAGGTACATCAATGTTCTTAGCAGCACAATTCACAATAGCTAGACTGTGGGACCAATCTAGATGCCATTCAATAGATAAATGGATAAAAAATGTGGCATTTGCACACAATGGAGTATTACTCAGCACTATAAAATGACAAAATCATGGCATTTGCAGGGAAATGGATGGCATTAGAGCAGATTGTGCTATGTGAAGTTAACCAATCTCTAAAAAACAAATGTCGAATGTCTTCTTTGATATAAGGGGGGTGACTCAAAACAGAGCAGGGAGGAAGAGCATAAGAAGAAGATTACCATTAAGCAGGGATGAGAGGTGGGAGGGAATGGGAAGGAGAAGGGGAATTGCATGGAAGATGGAAGGAGACCCTCATTGTTATACAAAATTACATATAAGAGGATATGAAGGGAAAGGGGAAAAAAGAGAGAGAGAAATGAGTTATAGCAGATGGGATAGAGAGAGAAGATGGGAGTGGAAGGGCGGGAGGGGGTATAGTAGAGGATAGGAAAGGCAGCAGAATACAACAGACACTAGTATGGCAATATGTATAAATGTGGATGTGTAACCAATGTGATCCTGCATTCTGTATACGTGGGAAAATAAGAATTCATACTCCATTTGAATCAAATGTATGAAATATGATATTTCAAGATAAATGTAATGTTTTGACTAACCAATAAAAAGAAAAACAAACAAAACAAAACAAAACCCATGACCCAATTATTTTGAAATGGGCAAAATCTAAAAAAAAAAAAAAAAAAAAAGATGGTGGGCTGGAGGTTTTGATGACTGAGGTTGTGTAGGTCCTATTGAGGTTTGAGTCTGAGGGAGAGTGGAGAAAACTCCTATAGGAGCTAGGTGAAGGCTCCAAGAGGAGGGCCTGGGAAGGCAAATCTATGTCCATTAGGATGGCCCCATAGGGGAAAAACCGACTGTGGAGCCAAGCCTGCAAATATCCTGGGAGAGGGCCTGAGAGGAAAGGCAGAAGTTGCAATGGGCAGTATGGGGAATAGTGTCATACTAGTGTTGGAGGTGGGAGGGTGGCTCTAAGAGGAGACAGCATAGCCCAGTCAATTCCAGATGGAGGCCTGCATGGTGGAGGTGCTGGGTGGTGATGAATGATCTGGCTGAGAACCACTGATTCCAGAGGCCTATTTCCCACATAGCACTCACAGGGGCTTGGGGGGCCTGTCCTGGTTAGACTGAGCCTCATCCTTTATAAGGCAGTTGATGTGCCTCAGATATTTCTTCTTCCACTGTAGGTCCTCAGCAGTGACTCAAAAGGCCAGTCCCACACGTGGTGGCAGACTCAGAAGTTCCTCTTAGTAAATATGGTAAGAAACCATAAGTAGATTATCCAAAAATTATGGGATAACTTGAAAAGAGAATTTAATAATTATCAGGATAGCAGAAGGCACATAGATACAAATCAAAAGAATGAACAATCTCTTCAATAAAATAAAATCAGAAAATTTCCCAAATATGAAGAATGAATTGGAAAATGAAATGCAAGAGGCTTACAGGATACCAAATATACAAAATCACAACAGACCTACACCAAGAAAAATTATAATGCCTTGCATACAGAATAAGGCTAGAATTTCAAAGGCTGCAAGAGAAAGGAATCAGATGACATACAGGGAAATTCAGAGCTCATCAGATTTCTTAAAACAGACCCTCAAAGCTAGGAGATCCTGTAATAACACTTACAAAGCACTGAAAGAAAATGGATATCAACCAAAAATCTTATATCTGGCAAAACTAATCTTTAGATTGGATGAAATAAAGACCTTCCATGAGAAACAAAAGTTAAAAGAAATTATAACAAGAAAGCCTTAAATAGAGAACATTTTTGGCAAAATATTCCATGAGAAAGAAGTGAAAAATAACAATAAAAATCAGCAAAGGGAGAAACTATACTAAAGCTGAAGCCAATCAAAAGAGAAACCAAGTCAAGTTAAAAAAACAAGATTGACCATATATGCAAATTGTGTCTCAATAAAAACTGTGAATTTTAATGGCCTAACTCATCAATCAAATGATAGACTGGAAGATTGAATTAAAAAAAAACTAACAATATGTTGCCTTCTAGAGACTCATCTCCTGGGAAAAGATATCCATAGACTGAAGATGAAAAGTTTCGGGGAAAACATACCACTAATATGGACTGTGTAAACAAGCAGGGGTTTCCTTCCTCATATTAGATAAAGGAATAGAAAGGAAATTTCATACTGTTTAAGGGAATCATACATCAAGAAGACATAGCAATGTATATCTATATGCCACAAGCAACAGAAAATCTATGTACATCAAACATCGTCTTCTCAATTTCAAGAATCAAATAGGCCACAACACAATAATACTGGGCGAGTTTAACAAACCTTTTTTACACTGGCTAGATCCTCCAAAACACTAAACAAAGAAACTATAGAACACAATAATACAATCAATAATTTAGACTTGACAAACATATACAGAATATTTCATCCATCAATTTGTGAATACTCTTTCTTCTAATCAACACGTGGATTCTTCTCTAAAATAAACCATATATTATTCCACAAAACAACTTTTAGCAAATACAAAAAAAAAAATAGAGATACTACCCTGCATTCTATCATATCATAATGGAATGGAATTAGAAATAAATGATAAAATGGAAAAAAGTACAAGTGGCTCCAAAACTTGAATGCTAAATAATATGCTATTGAGTGAACAATGGATAGTAGAAGACATCAGAGTGGAGAGAAAAAAGATCTTGGAGGTAAATGAGTACACTGATACAAAATATCAAAATGTCTGGGACACTAAAAGGAAAGTTCACCGCACTGAGTTCAATTCTTAAAAGAAGAAAAAGTCAAAAAACAAATGACCTAACATTACATCTCAAAGCCCTAGGGGGGAAAAATCAAAACCAACAGTAGTGGAAGACAACAAATAATCAAATCAGAGCTGAAATCAATGAAACTGAAACCAAAAAGTAATTGAAAAACTCACAAAACAAAAAGTTGTTCTTTGAAAAAATAAAGTTAACAAACCCTTAACTATACTAATGAAGAAAAGGAGAGATAAGACTCAAATTACTAAAATTTGTGATGAATAAGAAAATATCATGAAAGACAATAATGAAATACAGAAGATAATTAGAAATTATTTTGAAATTTCTACTCAAACAAAATAGAAAATCTTGAAGACATTAAGATATTTCTAAAGTCACTTGATCTACCCAACCAAATCAGGAGGATATATACAATTTGAACAGATAAATTTCAAGCAATGAAATAGAAGATGCCATCAATTGTCTACCAACCAAGAAAAGCCCAGGGCCATATGAATACATAGCAAACTTCTACAAGACTTATAAATAAGAACCAAAACCTATAGTATTCAAATTATTACATAAAATAGAAAGGGAGGGTATCCTTCCAAACACATTCTATGAGGACAGTATCGCCCTGATATCAAAACCAGACAAAGAAACATCAAGCATAGAAGACTTCAGACCAACATCTCTAATGAACATAGTTGCAAAAATTCTCATTAAAGTTCTGGCAAATCAAGTACAAAAACATATTAAAAAGATAGTGCACCATTATCAAGTAGGATTCATCCCAGGGATGTAAGGTCAGTTTAACATATGGAAACCAATGAATGTAATTTTCACACCCATAGACTTAAAGATAAGAATCACATAATCACCTCACTTAATGAAGAAAAAACATTTGACAAAATACAGCACCACTTCATCTTCAAAACACTAGAAAAACTAGGGATAATAGAAACATATATCAACAATATAAAAGCTATGTATGCTAAGCCTAATGCCAACATCATTCTAAATGGAAAAAAAACTGAAAGCATATCCCCTAAAACCTGGAACAACACAGGAATCCCCTCTTTTGCCAATTCTATTCAACATCATCCTTGAAACTCTAACCAGGGCAATTAGAACAAAGAAATTGAAGTAATACAAATAGGTAAAGAATAACTCAAACTATCTCCATTTGATGATTCTATATGTAGAAGACCAAAAATACCACCACACAAAAAATCTAGAATAAATAAATTCAGCAAAGTAGCAAGATATAAAATCAACACCCACAAATCAAATGCATTTCTGTACATCAGTGACAAATCTTCTGAAAGAGAATCCAGGAAAACTACTCTGTTCCTAATACCCTAAAATAAACAAACAAACAAAATAGAGAATCAACCTAACAAAAGAGGTGAAAGGGCTCTACAAAGAAAACTGCAGAACACTAAAGAAAGAAATTAAAGTAAACTTTAAAAGATGGAAAGATTGCATATGCTCTCGGATAGGCAGAATTCATATGGACAAAAGGCCATATTTCTAAAAGAGCTATACCAATTCAATGCATTTCAGTTAAAATCCCAACAACTTGCTTATAGAAATAGAAATAGGAAATCATGAAACTTATTTGCAAAAATAAAAGACCCAGAATAGCCAACACAATCCTTAGGAAGAAAAATAAAGCAGAAGTCATCAAAATACTAGACCTTAAACTGTACTGCGTATCTATAGTAACAAAAATGGCATGGTATTGGCACCAAAATAGACATGTACACCACCACAGAATAGAAGATACAAATATAAACCTACATAAGTACAGTTATCTCATATGACACACAAAAAATAGACATTCATTGGAGAAAAGAGAGTCCCTTCAAGAAATGGTGCTGGTAAACTTGGAAATCCATATGCAGCAAAATGAAAATAAACACATATCTCTCACCATGCAGAAAACACAACTCAAAGTGGATCAAGGACCTAGGAATTATACTAGAGCCCTTACACAAATAGAAGAAAAAGTAAGCCAAAATCTTCATCATGTAGAATTGGGTCCTGACATCCTTAAAATGACTCCTAAAGGGCAAGAAATAAAATCAAGAATTAATAAATGGGATAGATTGAAAATAAAAATTTCTTCTCGGAAAAAGAAACAATGAGGTGAAGGAAGCCTATATTTTAGTGGCTAATTTTTGCTACACATGCATCACACAGAGCCCTAATCTCCAGGATATATAAAGAACTCAAAAACACACTGGTGGGAGTAAGTTCTTGGGGGGTGTGCCTTTTGGGTTTATAAGAGAGAGCCTTGGAGCTCTTCATTTTGATTCCCTGAAATTCCATGGTAGAAAAAGATGCAGTTTCTGGACAACATGCCACCAGATTCAGTGATAATCTAGCCTACCAATGCATTTTGCTTCAGTATGATCCTGCAGAGATGCAAAACATTGCAGAAAATGAGGTCTTGCCTTGATAAATTTACATCAGGGAACCAGGAAGTTCTTCCATGCTACTTTTGTAATTTGACAGACTTTGTTGTCCTGGGTTCATCTTCAATGTTGATATTTCAAGATCAAACAGATGAATTAAAATTGTTTTTTAATCAAACCATCATGGTTTAATCTATGTGAACAGGGTCTGGGGAAGGAGTCATGTCTCTTCACAGTTATTATGGAACAGAACCATCTCTGTGGATGGGATCATTATTCATCTACTCCCTGAAACATCCCGTTTCATTTGCTGCAATATTGTGGGAGTATGTTATACTATATTTTCAGGAACCTGCAATTAGTAAGTGATTAATTATTCCATCCATGATTCTATATGACAGGAAGCAGCAACAGATATACACAGTGTGACAACAAAATCACAAAATAAATGCAAGACCCTAACAGTGAGAAATTCAATGCAGATCATCCAACATTATTTGATTTGTAGAATGATTATCTTGTTAATGATAATGTTACACCACCAGAAGGAATGTGGTGTTTTTAGTTTTTTTCTCAAGCAGGACTTCATTTCCACTTAGGTTCAGATAACAGTCATCTCCCTCTCTGATCCCTATGGGAGGAGCCAATTGAATCTTTATTTCCAGAATCCTCTGCGTTCTCACCACACTACACTCTTCTCATACTACAGAATTATAATATTTTCCTTCTCCTAACTCCAAATTCCTCAATGGCAAAGTATCTTTATTAACACTGGTTTACATTGGGACAGAGCAGAGACATGGTCATGAGTATCTGTGGACTGACAGTGATCAGGCTTCCAGGTCGATGGCATTAATATAATTTGCTCTAAGACAGTGAGTCTGTCCATTGAGCAGCAGGGGGCACTGTGGGAGTGTCTCCATCTGCACAGCTGTGCATTTCCCAAGCACAAGGATGGATAGTGGAGCTGCACACTGTGGTGCAGATGTAGCAGTTTTGTTTTATCTGAGGGTGGTCTTAGCACTGCCTCCTGAGGTATTTTCTGCCAGACTCCCATCAACTGGCACCTGAATGAATGCATGCAGAGGGGTAGGACAGGAAATGGATAGGATCTCATTTGCCTCAATAACTCCTCCCTGTGAGACCAGTGGAGAGGATAAGAGATGTCAGGGTACCTGCAGTTTGGACCTCAGGGAGGATGTGTCCACAATGGCCTGGGGTTCTATTAACTCCTGATCTTGTCTCATTTCTCAGGAAGGGGAAGCATCCTCACTCAAGTCAGACCCCATCACCTTAGATCTTCCAGCAACTCAAACTTGATCCATATGCTCAACCTTGTTATCTGGCTGACTCAGTCACTCTCCCTCTCCACAGACTCACATGTTCCCTGAGAATTGCCTTCAATGCTGGTGACTTTGCAATACATTAGTACCAATAGAAGCCAGGAAGCCCTTCCCACCTTCCCAGTATCTCCTTTATTACTACTCAGACTCAAGTAAACAGCAGGGCATGAGGATAACCAGCCACTTCTCTGGACTAGCTAATGAAGGTGTTCTGCACATCTGTAAGCTGCAAAATGAAGATGACACTATTGAAATATTTGGCATGACAACTCTAAGCCTTACACAGTGCTCCAGAACCATGTAGAAGAGAGATTAAACACTCCAATGAATTCTCTCTGCTTGGCGCAGTCTCTGTTGCACTGCTTGGGACTACATCTAACTCAGGTGGTGGCTCTTGTTCTCATTTCTTCAACCAGCATTTGATTTCCCTAGGATAAATCTGTGGGAAATGTCTTCCTCTTTTCTTCATTGTAAGAAATTGATTTACTCCAATGGTAATACCTTCCTATCCTACAATATCATTTCTCAGAGTTCAATTTATCTCTAGGGAGTAAACAGATAAGGAAGAAGGTGGTTGGCCCATGTTTTCCTTACCAGAAGCTAGACCTGACTTAGAAACATATGGGGTCTGAAAGCATCTGGGCAGCACTAGGTGTAGCACACTCTAAGTGCAGCCCTACTGACCAGCTCCAAGTGTGAGGATACCTTCTCCTGCACCTTCTAGTTCCAGTCACTCTCTGAGAACTATTTTTCTTTCTATAGGCTCAGAAAAATCAAGTTCTGTTTCTTCAATGATACTGATCAAACAATTCCTTTGACAGTGAGGTAATATTGTATCTGTACAAAGTAAGAACAGAGACGCTTAGCAACAGACAGCCCACTTAATCAGACTCTAAAGTAACCATCTCTGTTCTGCATATAAAGAATCTTCTGCTCATTCCAGGACTTCAGTGTTATAAGGAGCATACTCAAATAAAGAAGATCCATCCTACAAAAGCACTGATGGAAGATCAGAAAGATGCTGGATGCTGTGTCTTAATCCTGGTGGAAGCTATGGAAGCTAACTTTGAGGATATCATGCCAAAGTCTGACCTCCCTTCTTTACCCTTTTCTCTACAAAAGTGACTGACTATATGGGATTATGGATGTTCATTATCGGGAGTACCTTCCCTGACCTAAGATGGTCTGCACTATCCTGTGCTCTTACAAAAGCATCATATCCTATCCATGTTTATCTATCAAGACACCCTAAACTAATGTCCTTATACACAATGGATAAGTACTTTTTACTCTTGGTGGACACTGATAAGTCCAAGATCCAAGTGTCTGCATATTTGGTGTCTGCTGGTGACCCACTCTCTGGTTCACAGATGGCTTCTTCTCATTGCATTTACACATGGTACATAGCCACCTTCTCAATCCTCTTCTTTAAGGACACTAATCCCATTCATGAAGGTTTTGCCCCCTAAAGGGCCCTTTTTCTTAAAGCAATCAGTTATTGTATTGGGTTTACAATATGTAAATTTTGAGGGGAACCAAACATTTTTATCATGGCATACAGTAACCTCAAATATCCACGATGACTCCAAAGACATGAACACTGATTCCATTCTTGAGCCATGTATCTCCCCTAACCATCTGGGGATCTTCCTAGCCAATACTGTTGCTTGCATGGAGTTTTACCCACTTAGTTTAAAAAAAAATGACTATTTTTGTGAGGTGAGAGGGACTTAACCTAGAGTATATGCCTTCAATTTACCCAGTTTCCCTGGCCCAGCCTTAGTCTTCACATTAGGATGATGTGAGTACAGAAATTTTTTTAGCCTTGCTGAGTAAATACAACTATAAAGTCTTACCAATGTGGACAGAACAGGACACAGTGATATTTGCATTGTATATGGCACACAATAAGGGCAATCACTATTCTGGAATATATACATTTTTTACATGATGGGCCAGCTAAGGAAATATGGGGAGGGGAGTCATCTCCCTTGTGTTGATGGACAGCTCATTTTGTTGGGATGGTAACTGACCATGCGATTATGAGTCTTTGTTGAGTATCAAAAAGCCCCAAATAATTAAATGTGGAGGGAACATTGGTTAGAAATCAGCTGTGCTCTCTTTGATTTTTTTCACTATGTAGACAATGTTTGAAAACCTGTTGGGCCCTATCAGTATGGATGGACAACATTGCTCTTTGAATCTGAAGACCATCATCAGGTGAGGCATAGCTCTGGGGATCATTGAGGGAACATTGGATTCATATTCCAGCACTGAGGGACTTCTCTGAGTCCTGAGTGTAACTGAAGTGCTATATCCAGGGTGCTGCCAATTGGAGACACTTGTCTGCGCAAGTCTGGTGGGTTACTGTCCTGGAAAACAAGGGAAAATTTTTTCTTCAATGTTATTTTCCCAGACTGAGGAAGATGACACAGCAGAGACTTATAAGGGAGAAAGGTCTTGACTTTGTTCCTTAGCCTGATGGTATCAAATAGAATAGATCTGGAAGGTCTCTATATTTCTTGTTCCACAGACAGAAATCGGACAAGTGGAGTATCACCTAAGATAAATATTTCATCAAAAATTACATAACTGACATAATTATATATATATATATGTATATATATATATATATATATATATACTTATACACACATATTTATTTATTTATATATTACAATGAATCTTCACATCAATTACAACCACAAGGCTGTGATCCTAATTAGAATAAGACATATTCTATGTTTACATAAATATATCAAAATATCTATACTACTCTATTTCAAGTATACTTAAAAAGAAAGAATAAATTAAATGAAAAATGTTACAATCCACAAATTCCAGTCCTTCATAATATAATAACTTATCTGATGAATTTTTTAATGTAATTGGCATAAACTAATTAAATTTTATAAATTATAATCAGAGTTTTCACAGTTACACATTTTTTGGCACCAGAAAATTTTTCAGGTACTAAGAACTGAAAGGGACTACTACTCTGAAGGAGCATATGTTGTGAATTTGTGCTGGCCTCTAGTCCCTTAATCAACTATTCAATCCCTCAAATACCCTTGTTGGAAAAGTGGAGAGGAAATATTGATGGGTTTCTTCTGAGTCCATAGGAAAAAATGTATCTGATTGGGAGTGGATGAAAGAGGTTGATTACTAAGTATCCAAGAATGCGTGTTCCAGGTTTAATTTTATTCTAGTACAATCGGGCACAACAGGAGATCTACACATGTAAGTCTTAAGATTTACTGTGCTTTCTAACATTATTGTTAATTTAACAGTTAAAAGGGCTTAAAGTAGGTGATGCAGTTCAATTAGGTAGCAATCATGGGAATAGATTTATTTATAAACAAATATTATAAAACTGTAAAAATATATGTATATTGTAGATTATATACCCATGAAGTCATATGGAGTTTGCAGCCTCTTTTATGGGAGACCTAACTTCTTAAGTTATCTTTTTTATTCATTATTTTGTGATTTCCATAATACAGAAAAACTTCTGAGAGGGAGAGTGAATGGAAGCATATCAAAATTTCAGTATTTAGGAATCCAACCTTCAATATATAGACAGTTACTGATGAGCTACTGAAATCTGTTGGACTCTCAAGATTTTGGGCCATGTAAATGTATGCACTATGACCAGCAGGGGACACTGTGGGACTATCTTGTGTCCCTACACAGCTGCACAGTAAAGACCATTCACTCAAAAGAGTCCTGGCCTGGAGGAGGGGCCCTGTGTTAACTGAAGGAGACTTGCCAGTGTGTTAACTCTGGCATAGCAGGGGCCCCTGGGAAGAGAACTATGTCTTGTCTCAGCAGTCCTTTCTCCCAAGGTTCCCACAAGTGGTAAAGGAAACCTTTATTCTATTTAGTCTGTAGTTTGAGCTGAACTCTAGCACCTGGCTGGGGTGGAGTGGGGTGACTGGGGCAGTCATGATGGAAACATTTGCATGAAAAGCCCCTCCTCTGCAGAAAGGGGGAAAGAAAAGGAGATCTGTGGCAGCTCACCTCCACTGTGGGACACAGGAAGTTGTGCCTACCATGGCCTGGACTCCTTTTCTCATCCTGTTGCTCTCTCACTGCATAGGTAGGAAAAACCTTCAGTAAGCAGTTCTCAATTCACTGTTTGCATCAACTCTTCAGGTATGGACCTAAGAGAAGTTTTACCATGGACACTATCTTAACTATTTTTCTCTGTAGGTTCCCTTTCCCAGCCTGTGCTGACTCAACTGCCATCTCTCTCTGCATCTCCGGGAGCATCTTCCAAGCTCACCTGCACTCTGACCAGCGGCTTCAGTGTTGGTAGCTACTCTATATATTGGTACCAGCAGAAACCAGGGAGTCCTCCCAAGTATCTTCTGAGATATTACTCAGAGTCAAACAAGCACCAGGGCTCTGGGGTCCCCAGTCGTTTCTCTGGATCCAAAGATACCTCAGCCAATGCAGGTGTTCTGCAGATATCTGGGCTCCAACTTGAAGATGAGGCTGACTATTACTGTGCATTGTGGCACAGTAATGCTTTTCACAGTGAAACAGCCAGATGGGGAAGTGGGACAAAAACCAATTTGCCCCAGGCTCTGACCTATGCACTCATGTTTTGATATTAAAATACATTATTTTATAAAATTATAAATCTCTCTCACACTGAACTTCTTTTCCATTGTTTCAAAAATAATTATAAAGACTGAAATAATCTTCAAACCATTGCAAAAAAAAAAAAAAAAACTAGAGCTAAGATCTAAAAAGTATTTTGCTGGAATCTTATATATGATATCAAATTCTACCATATCCAGAAGGGAGTCCTCATTGAAGTCTTCTTCTGTTAAGTCCTCATTGAAGTCTTCTTCTGTTAAGTGCACCAAAGTGCATCCTACACGCCAGCACCTCCTTCCCAACTTTTAGACATCACACTGACTCCAAGGACTTTCCTTAATACCTCTAGAGAGTCACATCAGGGAAAACACCAGGCCTTGCTCAGAGTCTGGAAAAGTGAAACTAAATAAAGATTTCAATAGGATTGGTGTGGAAGAAAAAAGATCAAGGGATAGCTGACTGAGAGTGCTGAAGTTTAAAGATTCTGTCATCTAATTGTTTGCAAAATCAAATACCGTCCAGTCAGGAGAATCTGCTCTCAGGGACTTAATAGAAGACAGGGAGTGGTTTAGACTGAGGAAAGACTTTAGGCAGAGTGTGCAGACACTTGGTGTTGGCATCCTATGAAAGATGAAGGGCCCTCAGCTTTCAGGAATAAACTGGAAATACCCAGGATGAATGCATTCAAGGCAGTATGAACCTTGTGTCTATGTTTTGCTTTGACCATTCATTGTGATTCACTATTAGAAACTAGGTTCCTTGAGAATTTGGGCTTTTTTATCATTTGAAACTGCCTTATGAACAGCCAGATGGCAGCCATGAAGGACAAAGTCAACATGTGTTTGTAAAATGAATATTCACCTAGAAAGGAATCCCAAGGGAGTGAGTAGATTTGAGGCAAAAGTCTTGATTGGTTTTGATTTCTGTATATTCTTGGTTTCAGTTGTTTGAAGGGGAGATGTTAAATAAGAAAGTTGGCCTAAGGATCTGGAGAACAGGAGACAGATATGGAGGAATGCGTCCTGTTGAAGGTGACCAGCGGGAAAGACTAGATCATAGAAGTTCATGTGGAGACAGTGGAGAAGGACTTGTTGTGCCTTTAGCTTCTGAGTAAAGAAACCATAGGAGCAGGTGGATAATGGAGAAAAGTCTGAGCCCAGAGGACAGATTCCATGAGCTGATGGACCACAGAGCAGGGAATAATATATGAAAATCTAGCAACTTTCAAAGTATCTAAGATATACTGAGTTATGCTCAACAAAATGTTAAGCACAGATATTAAATTATTCATTGTGATATAAGTAAATCTAATATTCAACCACTGAATTCACAATTCCACAAAAAATTCTCATAGGGTAATTTTAGAAAAAGAAAAAGAAGTTTTTGAGCTTGCCAATCACAGAAAAGATGCTTCTTTACTGGATGGAGGGGCTGGTTGAAGCATTGAATGATTGGTAGAGAATGGATGTGCCAGTGAGGACTTGGTTATTATAGAACATGGTGTGATTAAACCCTGCATCTGCAAGTGGTACATTCTATTGTGCTTTTGTTCACTTTACCAAAAAGTAAAACAGCTAAATTCACTGAAACATGGAAGATATAAATACAAACCAATTGACATGTGAGTAGTTGAATTCCATTGATGAATTCAGAATGAATGGAACATGAAAAATGTCTGCATGTGTTGAAATTTATTCTAGAAAGCTAGATTTATTTTGCCCTCTAAAAACACACCTTCACATATAGAGTAATAGAACTAGGATTGCTATTTATTTATTAAACCCTCTTTTTGAAAAAAAAATCTAAAAGAAATGAGAGGTTAATGGAGACCACAGGATATATGACAACTCTGTTCTTTCTATATAATTTTCCTGTTAATCTAAAGCTATTTTCAAAAATAACATGTACTAATTCAAACTAGATATGATGATAGATATGTAGAATTTTGGAATATATATCCATGAAGAGATTTGAATTGCACAGCATATTTTTCAGGTAAGCTAAAACTTTATGATATCATTTATATATATTTTCACATCCCATAGACAGGACTCTTTTGAGAGTGAGAAAGCAGAGTAAAAATACATGAATCAGAATCAGATTGTCTTAGAATCATACCATGAGGTTTGTAAATAGAAATAGTTACCTGATGAGATGTAGAAAACAGTTGAGTTCCCAGGTCTCAAGTTCCATAGTGAGAACAAATTTGGGTTTTCAAATTTCTGGGTCATAGTGTTTGGTGGGTCCTGTGACCAGCAGGGGATCCTGTAGGGCTGTCCTGTCATCCCTACCCATCTGCTTAGTAGGCTCATTTATTTAGAAGATAATTGGCCTTGCAACTGATAAGGACCCACATAAGCTGTACCCTCTCTGGTCTGGCCCAGTTTCTTGAGCAGTAACATTTATCTTATCAAAGGACTGAGGCAATAATGACCCTGACATTTGCAGAAAGAGTCTCTGATAAAGAATGGGAAAAGAAAGGAGGACTGGGACAATTCAGCCTCACTGAAGGTATTAAGGGAATGCTTCCTTCATGACCTGAGCTCCTTTCTTCTTGCTGTTCTTCTCTTACTGCATAGGTAGGGACAGGCCTAAAGTGTCCAGATTAACCTCCTGAGCTTGTGTTAGTCTCCTTTAGCTCTTATCTTGCAAGAAGTTTAACTCCAGTTCTAGCCTTATTTACTTGACTATGTCTGTTTGCAGGTTACCCTCACAGCAATGTTAATTCAGTGAGGAAGGTCTCTGTATCATAGGAAACATCACCTAGACTCACCTGCATTTTACCAGTCATGTCATTGTTGGAAAGTACTGGATATATTGGTAACAGCAGAAGCCAATGAACCCTTTGTGGCATCACCTGAGTTTCAAGTGAGACTCAGTCAAACAACAGGGCTGCAACTTCTTTAGACACTTCTCTGAATCTAAAGATGCCTTGGCCAGTGCACGAATGTAGCTCATCTTCTGGCTCTAGGCTGAGAATAATGTTATTACTTTACCATATGGAAAAGCTGACACTGTACCCTAGACCCATATGAGAAAGCTCCTCTGTGCTAGTAGGGCCTCTGATTAGGTATAATTCAAGGAATAACTTCTTTCTCCAGATCTCCAAGCACCCAATGTTCTCCCAGACAAGTAGATATGAACACAGCATATATATATATATATATATATATATATATATATATATATATATATACTAGTAAGTTGAGATTACATGAACAATGAATCAATCTAAAAGTTAAACTGAAATTGTAATCTCAACTTACTAATTTTTATATCAGCAGAAATCACTTGGTTGGACATAAAATTTTTCTAAGTATATAAATTGGAGAAAGTTTAAAGAGGTTCATTTTGGTCATGCCCAGCTCAGGGTCTAGAAGTGACTCAGAGATAAATCTGACCTAAAATCTTCAAACTGAGCTTCAATATATAATATCAACATGCAGAAAGGAATGATGTACTTTATCCTAACAAAACAGCTTCATTAAGTTTAAAATAAGAGCAATATACTATAGTAACATCACTATGAAGTAATTCAGAGCATATCAGAAAATATTTGAAAATATTTAAATAAAATTACAAGGCACTGCCAGAGAAATTAAAGATGATTAAAAGTAGTAGATATTCCTTATTTGTGCATTGAATACCTCAATGTGGTTATTATAGTTTTTCACAATCGATCCAAAAACAATTCCTTGAAATGTATTTGAGAAAAATATATCTATATTA
The DNA here is from genome assembly GCF_052094955.1 of Ictidomys tridecemlineatus. Taxonomy (NCBI): domain Eukaryota; kingdom Metazoa; phylum Chordata; class Mammalia; order Rodentia; family Sciuridae; genus Ictidomys; species Ictidomys tridecemlineatus. Next base: position 110,492,533 of record NC_135478.1, on the reverse strand, counting down.
ATAAAAAATTTGCTCAGGAAAAAAATAAAAACTATAATTAAAAGTATCAAAGCAACAAAGCCCTGTGAAAAGACTGTTCAAGTTTGATGTGGCTTGGGTATCTGAGCAAAAAAAGGAAGTTAAATTTTAAATCCAGTGACACATGTTTTGTTCTAGGTGATTAAGGACAGATTAGCTTTGTCAAGGAAAGGGCACAGACCAAGTGTGGGAAACACCCCACACTGAAGCTACTGATCAGGTTTCAGATGAACTTGGAAGATGCTCTAGGAGAAAGAGACTGCATGGCAGAATGAAGTCAGGTTGGACAAAGGATCCTGCAGACACAGACACTAATGATTCTTTGGGTAGAAATGAGGATTAAACTAACTGTTTAAGGGTCTCTGCTGGTGTGAATGGACCCATTCAGGAACAACCCTAGGTTTTCCAATCCTGGCACTACCTGTGCTATGGAACAAGAGCATGAGGAAGAGAAGAGACCAGGTCATAGTGGACACAGCCCTGTGAGGCCTCAGAACAGAGATGGTTAGTGCAGGCTGCTTTTGTGTTCTCTAATTGCCTGGAAGTGAAGGGCTGTTTACACAAAATTGTTTCCCTACTGGTAATCTGTGTTCCACACTGAGCCCCTGTGAAGACAGAGCTTGATTCTTTAGACAGAAAGAACTGTAGGTACCCACTGTACAAAAACTGAGAGAGCTTCACAGTATGCCCTGCTGTTCACTGGACAGATTTCAGTTTCCCACTGGAAATAATGTTATTGGAATCTTCCTGGAAGTATGGTAACTGGTCAGTCAACAGATAAACTCTCCTCTGTCCCAACTGACCTAATAATAATAGAAAGCTGCTGCCACTGTGAAATTCATAGAATCTAGGAGAATAAGATGGGAATGAGGTTCTTGTATCATATCAAAATACAACATAGAGGAGAGGATTCAGAGGGTTGGGAACTAAGATCTGAACAGTTTCTTCCACAGGGACCAGGAAGAACACAATTGTGATCTAGGTCTGAGTGGAGAGTGGGTTCCTCATTGAAGACTCTCACCATTAAAACAAGAGACATATATTCTTTCAAGAAATAATCATACATATTAAAACGACATGTTATATAGAGGGAATGACAGATACATCATTCACAAAAGCATTAAGTAAATGTAACAGAAATGTAAAACTTGCAGAGTATGCAGGTTCCTATACGTCATAATGAGGTGTAGTGCTTGCAGTAGTTAAAGATTATAAGCCCAAGACAAGATTGATGAAACTTACTGACACCAGGAATTCCCCACAGAAGTTGTTGCTGTCTCCAAGTCTGGCCACTTGAGGTTCTGTAATGCTCTGGGCTCCATTGAATTTCCTTAAATAAGGAATGGGTAAGACATAAATCACATAAATACATAATTACTCCCTTTACATTACTAACAGTATTGGCACTATTGTAAAATTATAGCTTTTACACAATTCTATTTTTTTCCACTGGCATCAAGATGTGAAGTGGGAACATAAGAGGATCTTCTTGCTATTAGTCAAACACTTCTGCCTGCCATTTTCAAGGGATCCTTTAAACACATTGAGTCCTGTGAATAATGAAAAAGTGAGAATCAAGATGTTAATTGTGTGGGCATATTTGTAATAATATCAAGGTCTTTATAGCAGAAAACCCAGGGATAGGTCACAGTCATGTCAGCCATGAATTTGTTGCAGTGGGATCCTGTCACTGCACTGACAACTCTCTCTGGCTACCCCATTGCCACTCAAATTGTATTTGGAGGGTTTCTCACCCATGTTTTTCTGAAGGCTGCCATGTAACTTAATATTTCCAGTTCCTGTGTGACATAGTGCAGATTAAAGAAAAAAAAACTCTTCCTTATCAAACCTTCTTCATAGTATGACAGGCATTTTTAATTTTTTCATATTTATTGAAATTCTATATTTTGTTTACTGGACTTTCAGTAGCCATTGGCATAACTCTGGTAAATGTATTTATTGGTGAATCTAAATGATCAGAAATTTTAGAAGATTATATTCCAGAACACTAGAAATATTACAAGTATCCTATATCAAAATGGATTATTTATACTTTCTTTGACTACCCTGAAAAGAATTAAGAAATAACAATAGCTACTCTTCACATTGAATCTGAAAAGGATGAATAACAGTTAGTGGAGCTGGAAATTGATAGGGAAATTTGTGAGAGAAACAATGGGCCCTGGTAACAATATCCAACTATTGACAAGGCGCTTATTGATCATGCTTTAAAAGCAGCTTCCAAAAACTTATTTCTTTCATTAAATACAAACTATAGAGCTCAGGTTATGGTTCAGCGGTAGAATGCTTGCCTAACATACATGAATCACTGAGTTCAAAGTCTGATCCCCAACACTACATTAATTTAAAAAAATGTCTAAATAAACTCAATATATGTTGAGAGCCACAGCCAAAGGGGCCCCAGCAAACTTCCAGCTGCCAGCAAACTTCCAGCTGCCAGCTGATGTTTGGCTCACAGCTTCCCCAGCAACATCTAGCTGATTGGCTCCTCTGCGGTGATGTTCACTGGGCTGATTCCCTGCCCTTCAGACTGCCAGCTGATGATTGGCTCACAGCGGCACAAGCAACATCTAGCTGATTGGCTCCTCCATGGAGCTGCTCATTGGGGGACTTCTATGGCTCTGCCCACGCAACCCAGCCAATCGGCCTCAAGAGCAGGAGTATCATGGGAGGTGGAGAGGCTGGTGTGGGGGTGAGAGGCTTGTGGAAAGCCGGTGGTGGCAGTTGGGCTCTGAGGTTTTTTTCCTGAGGAGCTGTTTTGTTTGGCATTTGTAGTTCTAAAAATAAAGTTAGTTTCTTTTGACAAGTGGCTCCTGAATTGTGCCCAGCCAGACTGCGGCATTTGGTGGCCCGTACAGGGAGTGACTGAGGGTAAGTAAACTGCTCGCCCCTGAGGGCAGGGCGAGAGGATGGGTAGCCATTCTAAGTTTCCTCTTTTGTTTTGCTTCATTTTTGTAGTAAGTTGCCTGTCCCTGGAGATGACTGAGACGGAAGAAAAACCGCTCACATCTGAGGAAAAACTATTTGCGTCTGAGGAACAGATAGGGAGAAAGGACGGATGCACATGTCAGGAGGATAGAAAGGCTATAATGAATATTTGTTGTTTCATTTATTTTATTCTGTCTTGGTTTTTTTTGGCGTCATCTTGTTGGGTTGTATTATAGTAGAAATACGGGATCAGAAATTAGTAAAAAACAAACCAAAAGACTGTTAAGTAAATTGTTAGAGGAAGGAGGCATTTCAGTAAAATCAAGAACAGTCAGGGCATACATTGATACAATACAAAAATGTAGCCCATGGCTTTTTAAGGAGGAGTTGTTAAATATATCACAGTGGGACCATCATGGTGAAGATTTAAAAAGAATAGAAAAGAACAACCCAGGGACTCTGCCAGTTGGCACATTGCCATTGTCGACATACGTATCTGGTTTGCCTAGTCCAAAGCCTTCAATTCAGACAAAGGTAGAGGAAGGAGAAGACATATTGATTCCAGTAAAAGAGAAGGTCTCTCAAATTAGTCAGAAAGAGGAAAAGATTCAAGTAAAAGAGAAGGTCTTTCAAGCTAGTGAGACAGAGGAAGGAAGTTTAGAGCAGAAAAAGCCATCAGGGGAAAAGCTACAACAGGACACTGCTAATAACACCTTTCTATCAGAGAGCGTAAGTGTCCAACCAACAGCACCACCTCTACAGGAGACTGCTACTAACAGCATTCTATCACCAGAGGGCATAAGTGTCAAAACAACAGCACCACCTCCATATGCTAGGAGGCTCCCAACCCCCGCAGTTGATAATTGGGATCCTGAGACAGAATCTCAAGTATTAACATGCCCTGTATTTGAGGTAGGAGGGCAGTGAATTTACTAGGGTTTAAATTTCAAAACAGTGAAGGAGCTAAAAGAGGCTGTAACAACCTATGGTCCTCAAGCACCCTTCACTGTAAGCTTGGTCGAATCCATTAACAACTTGAACATGACGCCAGCAGATTGGGCTAAAATATGTAAAGCTGTGCTAAATGGAGGTCAATACCTGTTATGGAAAGTTGCCAATGAGGAATTTTGCAAGGAGACGTCTAGGCGAAATGCAGCAGCTGGTTATCCTCAGAGAAATCTAGATATGTTGTTAGGAAAGGGACCTTATGAGGATCAGCAGCAACAAATTGCATATGATCCTGGCGTATACTCACAAATTGCTGCAGAGGTGATTAGGGCATGGAAGACTTTACAAAGACATGAAGGTTTACAAGGTCAATTATCTAAGGTAATACAAGGAGCTAATGAACCTTATGCTGAATTTGTAGATAGGCTTATTCAAACAGCAACCAGAATTTTTTGGAATACACAACAAACAATGCCACTAATAAAACAACTGGCTTATGACCAAGCGAATCGTTGGTGCAGAGATATCATTAGACCATGGAAACAGGAAGATTTAAACACATATATTAAATTATGTAGAGACATTAATGAACAAGAGCAAGTCATGGCAGCTGCAGTAAAACAGGCTTTAGATGCCAGAGACATTAATGAACAAAGGCAAATTGTGGCAGCTGCAGTAAAACAGGCTTTCTATACCAGGCCAAGAACATGCTACAATTGTCAACATACAGGACATTTTAAAAGGAATTGCCCCATAGGAGGAGGGTTTAACAAAACTAGGAATCAAAGGAATAGAATACTGGGTATTTGCCCACGATGCCGTAGAGGGAGACATTGGGCTAATGAATGCCGTTCTCAAACCACCATAGAGGGTACTCCATTACATTGGGCTAATGAATGTCATTCTCAAACCACCATAGAGGGTTCTTCATTATCAAAAAATGAACAAGGACCAAGTGTTTATCCATGATATTGTGGAGAAAGGCATTGGACTCCATTGCTAAAAAATGGACAGGGGGGCCCAATGCTCCAGGGCCCAAAACCACAAATATACGGAGCCCTGGAGGAACCCAGCAACCCCATCAGTGTTGTGACCAGGACACATTGTCCATCAGATCCCTCATCAGACAAATCAGAGGGAGCACAGGGTTGGACATCTACGCCTCTGCCAGATCAGTACTAACTCCAGAGATGGGAATTCAAATCATTCCCACAGGGGTGAAAGGACCTCTTCCCAAAGGAACAGTAGGCTTATTATTGGGATGCAGCTCTTCTACTCTAAAAGGACTTTTGAAAAATCCTGGGGTAATTGATCCCTATTATGAAGGTAAAATAAAAATCATAGCCAGTTCTCCAAAGGGTATATCAGTAATTTCACCAGAAGATAGAATAGCACAGTTACTAATAATACCAAGCCTACATGATAAATTTTCCAGTCATGCTGTAGAAAGAGGTTCCAAGGGATTAGGCTCCACAGGTGTAGATTGGACTATGCTTTCTTTAAATTTAGATTCTCGCCCCATGCTAAAACTAAATATTCAAGGACATGAATTTAATGGGCTACTGGATACAGGTGCAGACCTTAGCATCATCTCTCATCAAGAATGGACAAAACATTGGCCATTATAACAAGCCACTCAAATGCTTCGAGGCCTAGGTGTGATGACTAATCCCCATAGAAGTGCAATGGTATTACATTGGAAGGATCCTGAAGGATGTGAAGGAACTATACAGCCATATATATTGGATCATCTTCAGGTAAATTTATGGGGACGAGATATCTTAGATCAATTAGGTTTGACATTAACAAATAATATCAATCAAAATGCACCCACTATTATGGCTAGACAAGGTTTTAGGAAAGGAAAAAGATTAGAAAAACAAGAACAAGGTATAGCAGCACCAATACAAATAGATCAAGGAACAGACAGACATGGGTTGGATTTTCACAAAGGGCCACTGAGACAATAAAAATTACATGGAAATCAGAAAGACCAGTATGGATTCCTCAGTGGCCCTTGACTAAAGAAAAGATACAAGTAGCTCATGGTCTGGTAAAACAACAATTAGCGGCAGGACATATACAACCTTCTGTATCTCCCCATAATACTCCCATTTTTGTCATCAAAAAGAAATCTGGTAAATGAAGATTATTGCAAGATTTAAGAGCCAATAATAATGAAATGGTCATTATGGGACCTGCTCAATCGGGGATTCCTCAATTGTCTGCTTTGCCAAAAACCTGGTATGTTTTAGTTATATATATTAAAGATTGTTTTTTTTTTTTTGATTCCAATTCATCCTGAGGATAGTCCACGTTTTGCATTTACTATCCCTGCACTGAACCATGAAGGTCCTGATCAGAGATATGAATGGAAAGTACTCCCTCAAGGGATGGCTAACAGCCCAACGATGTGTCAAATTTATGTTAACAAAGTAATCCAGCCACTTAGAAATCAAAATCCTGAACTACAAATATTTCACTATATGGATGATGTATTATTAGCACACAAATATAAAAACACATTGCTAGAATGTTATGCCACACTTACAAACTTATTAAAAAATTATAATCTAGAGATAGCAATAGATAAAGAACAATTAAATTTTCCAATTAATTATTTAGGAGTTCTATTATCCTCAACCATGGTCTGTCCACCAAAAATTCAAATACGAGTAGATCAACTCAAATCACTTAATGACTTTCAAAAGTTATTAGCAGACATAAATTTGATAAGGCCTTATCTAGGTATTCCAACAGGAGAATTGGGATCTTTATTTGATATCCTAAAAGGTCCATCAGATCCAAATTCACCCCGAATGTTAACGCCTGAAGCAAGAAAGGCATTAAAAATCATTGAAACATGTATGGAAAATATGCATTTGGATAGAATTGATATGTTTGCCTTTATTATTTATTGTACTACCAACAAAAAATATTCCTACAGGAGTATTTTGGCAAGAATGTCCATTATTATGGATATATTTATCTTATTCTCCTAACACTATTCTTACTAGGTATCCTGAGGCTGTAGGACAATTAAAACTCAAAGGAATAAACACAGCAAAGGGAGTGTTTGGAATTTCTCCCAATAAAATTATTACTCCATATACTATGAATCAAATTGATGAATTAGCTAATGAGTTAAATACTTGGGCAATAATCATGTGCAAACCTAATGTTTCATTTGATAACCACTTACCATCTAATCCTTTATTGTCTTTTTGGTCATTGTATCCTCTAATTTTTCCAAAAATGACAAGAAAAACACCTATCATGAATGCTCCAAATATATTCACTGATGGGTCAAACAATGTTACAGCAGCAATAGTTACACCTGATCAAACTTTTACATTTTTAGTACCCAAACAATCAGCTCAAAAGGTAGAGCTTAATGCAGTATTACAAGCTTTTGTGATGTTTAAAGATTCTGTATTTAATTTATTTTCCGATAGTCAGTATATAGTTAATGCTATAGTATCCCTTGAAGATGCTGGTAGGATTTCCCCTTCCTCTACTGTTTTCTCTTTGCTTTCCACTATACAAAGTCTAATCTGGTACAGAAAATATCCTTTCTTTATAGGACACATCAGGGCACATACAGGATTGCCTGGAGCCCTTAGTTTGGGCAATGATTTAGCAGATAAAACTACACATGACATACATATTTTCTCTACACTAGAAGAAGCTATAAATTTTCATAAAAGGTTCCATGTCAATGCTAATACTTTACAAAAGCATTTTAAAATAACTAAGGAACAAGCTAGACAAATAATAAAACGATGTCAAAATTGTGTGACCTTTTTACCACAAGTTAATCTTGGAGTCAATTCTAGAGGATTGATACCTCACCATATTTGGCAGATGGACATCACACACTTTCCAGAATTTTGAAAATTAAAATATTTGCATGTTACACTTGATACTTCTTCTGGATTTTTGATGGGCCCCCTTCAAGCCAGAGAAAAAATTAAAGATGTTATAGCTCATTGCTTACAAAATTTTGCCACTGTGGGCGTTCCAAAACAGTTAAAAACAGATAATGCCCCTGGTTATACTTCTACCTCTTTTAAACAATTTTGCTCATCATTTGGCATTACTCATATAACAGGAATCCCATGCAATCTTCAGGGACAAGGCATGGTTGAAAGAGCTAATCAAAGTGTTATAATGTACTTATTAAAGCAAAAAGACGGAATTGGGAAGGGGTATATATTCCCCAAAGATAAACTTAAAATAACCCTTTTTACTCTAAAATTTTAAATTTGGATTCATCAGGACTTAGTGCTGCAGAAAGGCATATGTGTCCAAAAAATGTACATACGCCCAAGGTACTTTGGAAAGATATTCTAAGAGGACAATGGAAAGGTCCTGACCCAGTGATTGTCTGGAGTCAAGGTCTGTTTGTGTGTTTCCACAGGAAGAACAGCAGCCGATTTGGATTCCAGAGAGATTAACTAAAGCGATTTCTACAGACCAAAAAGATGATTTGGCTCAAATACATAACAACTGATATACAAAACTCCAATTTGGATATCCTTACATCTGTGACAGAACCTGGATGCTTTTTTCAATATCTATTTTATTATTGCCCTTTCCCATATCATGAAGTTCCATTTTGTTTTTTGAGCTCATACAGACCTAGGTTAATAACTTGCTGATCAGTTTTATTTTTTTTTTTTGACTATAGAGTTTTTAAACATTGCAATGGAGATTTCACCTGTAAAAAGTTACAAGGCCTTTACTATTATGTTATGTGTTGTATGTATTATATTATGTGTGCACACTTGTGTTTTGTGTTATATGTTTGAATGTACATATATCCATATATCATATATGATGAGCGCTCATGAAAAAATGGATCCAATTTTTTTTTATTCATGTGATTTAAATAGTTTAATTTAAATTGGGTAAATTACTTTTAAGAATTGTTTTAATATATAAACAAAAAAGGAGGTTAACAGACCTGTTTGTTTACTTTCACCTTTCCTTTTCATTATATTTAATAATTCTCTTCAAGATAATGTAAATTGTTAAGAAAATTGTTTTCTTTTAGTGCCTTCTGGGATGTTACACAATTTTTTCTTTAGCCATTATTGCCAGAATTCCTATCTTCATCCCAGTGCCAGTGAAGACAATGTAAATTGTTAAGAAAATTGTTTTATTTTAGTGTCTTCTGAAATGTTACATAATTTTTTCTTTAGCCTTTATTGCCAGAATTCCTATCTTCATCCCAGTGCCGGTGAATACAAAGATAAAACTAATCTACAGCTTCTGCAATAGCCATCACTGAACTGCTTGCAGAACTTGCCTAGACTATGTGTCACTTGTATGCATTGTGAACTCGCTTGTATGCATTGTGAACTATCTGTTGGTGCAGTGACTTGTGGTAATGTTGGGGTATTTTTGCTGATGATGTCATCGGTGGTACAATTTTTCCAACAAGAGCCGTCATTTGGCTTGGTGTATCTTCCTCCCTTCTGCTTGTCATGACAAAGACCTCTCCACAGGTGTGGCTATATACTGGACTGGTAGTCAATGATGGGTAAGATCCAATTTCAGTGGTACCAACCTAAGACAGGAGGCTGACGCCCTGAGGTCAGCTCATCTGAAGACGGGTAAGGACCATATGTAGTATTGGACAACCTAAGGCAGGCACAGTCCCTAAACCACATGCTTGTTGTTTAAACAGAGAGGGGGAGATGTTGAGAGCCACAGCCAAAGGGGCCCCAGCAAACTTCCAGCTGCCAGCAAACTTCCAGCTTCCAGCTGATGATTGGCTCACAGCGGCCCCAACAACATCTAGCTAATTGGCTCCTCTGTGGTGATGTTCATTGGGCTATTTTCCCGCCCTTCAGACTGCCAGCTGATGATTGGCTCTCAGTGGCCCCAGCAACATCTAGCTGATTGGCTCCTCTGCGGTGATGTTCATTGGGCTGTTTCCCTGCCCTTTCAGACCATGGAGGTGCTCATTGGGGGACTTCTTTGGCTCTGCACATGCAATCCAGCCAATTGGCCTCAAGAGCAGGAGGATATTGGGAGATGGGGAGGCTTGTGTGGAGTGAGAGGCTTGTGGGAAGCCGTGGTGGCAGTTGGGCTCTGAGGGTTTTTTCCTGAGGAGCTGTTTTGTTTGGTGTTTGTAGTTCTCAAAATAAAGTTAGTTTCTTTTGACAAATGGCTCCTGAATTGTGCCCAGCCCGACTGTGGCATAGGAGAACCTCCATGCAACCCACAGTAATATAGACAGAGGCTCATGACAGCAGGAACTCCAAATGTTCTGTTTTTTGCCCATTTCCTCCTAGATATTGCCTTGGCTAGAGTGCAGAAATCACAGAAAATGATGAGACAGGGACAATTGCCAAGTAAAAGAGTAAAATACATATACAGAAAATGATGCTGATGAAATGGAAATATGTGAATTGCTGAATTAGTTGAATTTTCATCACTGGAAAAATACATAATAAAAACAACCTAAAAGATAAAATATTTATTTTGCTTTATAGTTTAGAGGTTTAGAGGTTTCATTTCTGGTCACTGCATGGTTTTGGGCTTCAGGCAAGGCAAAAAGTCATAAAATAAGGGTGTACTGGAGGAAAATCTCACATCATTGCAGCTGGAAAACAGAGATTGAAAGAATGAGAAGGAAGTGGCCAATGAATAGACATACCACTCCAAGACACAATTGCAATGACCTACTTCCACCGAGGAAGCCCTATCTCTATAGTTTCCACTACCTTTCCAGGTGTCACAAAATATGTATCCCTCAGTGAATTAATCCACTAATGACTTGAGATCTTCCTTGATCCAAATCACTTCTCCAAAACTCCAAATTGAACATTGTTGAATTTCCGACCACGTCTTGAATACATAAGCCTTTGGGATATTTGCCAGATGTAAAAGATTTTCCCTATAAGTAATTCAAGAGAGTGATTGTAAAGATACTTACCAAAGCCAGGAGAACAATGCATAAAAAACAGAATTTCAACAAAGAAATAGATTATAAAAAATCTATCAAACTGAAGTCATAGAACTGAATGATATAATAACTGAATTGAAAAACACAATAACAGAAATTAACATCAGACTAGATAAAGCAGAAGAGAGGACTAGAAATTTATCTAATTGGAAAGAAAATGAGTGAAGATATCTACACAAAGCCTCAGGCCAACATCATTCTAAATGGAGAAAAATTGAAGGCATTCCGTCTAAAAACTGGAACAAGAGAGGGATGCCCTCTCTCACCACTGCTATTCAATATAGTTTTGAAACACTGGCAAAAGCAATTAGAGAGACAAAAGAAATTAAAGGGATATGTATAGGAAAAGAAGAACTTAAAATAGCACTATTTGCTGATCATATGATTCTTTAAATATAAGACCCTAAATGCTACAGAAGAAAACTTCCAGTACAAGTAAATGAATTCAGCAAAGTGGCAGGATATAAAATCAACACCCATAAATCAAAGGCATTTCTGCACATCAGTGATAAATCCTCTGAGAATGTATTGAGAAAAACTACCACATTTACAATAAACTAAAAAAAGATACTTGGGAATCAACTTAATGAAAGACATTAAAGAGAAACAATAAGAGGAGTGAAAGGTCTATACAATAAAAACTACAGAACCCTAAAGAAAGAAATCAAAGAAAACATTAGAAAATGAAAAGACCTACCTTGCTCTTGGATAGGAAGAATTAATAGTATCAAAATGACCATACTACCAAAAGCACTATACAGATTTAATGCAATTCCAATAAAATCCCAATCGTATTTCTCATAGAAATAGAGAAAGCAATCATGAAATTCATCTGGAAAAATAAGAGATCCCCAGAATAGCTAAAACATTCTTTAGCAAGAAGAGTGAAGCAGGTGGCATCACTACCAGAACTTAAAATATATTACACAGCAATAGTAACAAAAACAGCATGGTATTGGCACCAAAACAGAATAATGGTATAGAATAAAGAGACTAACCCAGAAAATTACAATTATCGTATATCAAAGATGCCAAAAACATGCAAATGGTGCTGGGAAAACTGGCTGGAAAATTGAAATCAATATGCAACAAAGTGAAATTAAAGCCCTATCTCTTGCCATGTGCAAAAGTCAAGTCAACGTGGATCAAGGACCTAGGAATTACACCAGAGACTCTGTATCTAATAGAGGAAAAAGTAGGCCCTAATCTCCATAATGTGAGATTAGGCCACAACTTTTTTAATACGACTCCCATAGCACAAGAATTACAACCAAGAATCAATAAACAAGACCGAATCAAACTAAAAAGTTTCTTCTCAGCAAAAGAAAAAATCTGTGAGGTGAACAGAGAGCCTACATCATGGGATCAAATTTTTTTCCCCTCACACATCAGATAAAGAACTAATCACTATAGTATATTAATAACTCAAAAAAATAAGCACCAATAAAAAATAACCCAATCAATAAATGAGCTAAAGACCTGAACAGACACTTCTCAGAAGAGAACATACAGTCAATCAACAAATATATAAAAAAAGTTCATTATCTCTAGCAATTAAAGAAATGCAAATCAGAACTTCTGTAAGATAGAAATTCACTCCAGTCAGAATGGCAGCTATTATGAAGATAAAAAACTATAAGTGTTAATGAGGATGTGGAGAAAAAAGTACACTCATACATTATATGAGAGACTGCAATTTGGTGCAGCAATTTGGAAAGCAGTAGGGAGATTCTTTTGAAATTTGGGAATGAAACCACCATTTGACCCAGTTGTCCCTCTCCTCGGTTTATACCCCAAAGACTTAAAAGCAGCATACTACAGGGGTATAACCATATCAATGTTTATAGCAGCAGGATTCACAATAGCTAAACTGTGAAGCCAAACTTTGTGTCCTTCAGTGGATAAATAAGTTTTTAAAAATGTGGTATGTATACACAATGAAATTTTACTCAGCAATAAAATAGAATAAAATCATGGCATTTGCAGGCAAATGGATGTTGTTGAAGAAGATGATGCTAAGTGAAGTTAGCCAATCCCCCCTCCCCCCCCAAAAAAGATGTGGAATGTTTACTCTGATGTAAGGAGACTAACTCATGGGGAGTAGGGAGGGTGAGCATGGGATGAATAGATGAGATGAATTCTACATAAGGGAGAGGCATTGGAGGGAATGGGAGAGTAAAGTTTATTAGCAAGGATGGTGGAATATGATAGACATCATCATCCAAAGTACATGTATGAAGATACAAATTGATGTCAACATACTATATATATACAACCAGAGATATTATAAATCATGCTGTATATATGTAATAAGAATTGTAATGCATTCTGCTGTCATTTGTTTTTTTTAAATAAATTAAAAATTTTATCAGTAAAAATTAATAATAATAACCCAATCAATAAATGGGCTAAGGAATCCAATAAATATCACAGAAGATGAAATGCAACTCATCAACAAATATATTTTAAAAAGTTCATCATCTTTGGCAATTAGAAAAATTCAAATCAAAACCACTCTAAGATCTCATCTCACTACAGTCAAAAATGGCAATTTTCAAGAATACAAGGAACAGTAAGTATTGGTGAGGTTGAGGGGTAAACATACACTCACACATTGCTGGTGGAAATGCAAAGTGGTGCAAATTATGAAAAACAGTATGAAGATTCCTATGAAAACATGGAATGGAACTACCATTTGACCCAGTTAATGCACTCCTCAATTCACACACACAGGACTTAGATTCAACAGACGGCAATGATGCAGTTACATTAATGTTTATTGCAGTTCGATTCACAATATGTAAATTATGGAACAACCTAGATTCCCTTAAACCAAATGAATGAAGAGAATGTGGTACTTTTACACAATGGAATATTCCTCATTCTTAAAGAAGAATGAGAGTATGGCATTTGGAGATAGATGGATAGAGCTAGAGAATATTATGCTAAGCTAAATAAGCAAAATGTTTATTTACAAAGGCCAAATGTTTTCTCTGATATGTGTATAGTACTTCACACTTAGAGGGTGGTTATAGAAAAATAGTGGTACTTTGGATTAGGCAGATGTGAGTAAAGGGAGATGAGGGGTTATGGGGGTAGGAAAGATAGTAGAATAAATTGGAAATTATTACCCTATGTAGTTTTGACTGGCATGAATCTACATCATGTACAACTAGAAGAATGAGAAGTTATAAATAGGACTTCTCTAACACTTTCTTAGAGAACATATGACAAGAGCATCATTCTGGGGAGAATGAATGCATCCATGGGTGTGACCTTCAACAGTTGAAAAGAAAAGGGGTCTCAGTGCAGGGAGAGTTGGGCATAGTGTAGAGTTCCAAGTTGTACCTAGGGCTGCAGCTATGCTTTCTCCATGATAACCATTTGTAGATTGTCTTATCTGTAGACTCTCCAAATTGGTTCTGATGTTCAGTGACTTGGATAAATAAACAATGGCTTTAATTAATGTGCCCCTTTCCATGTCACATCAGCTGAGGTTCCCAGTGGTTGACAAACCCTATGTCACAAACATTCTATCTTCCAAGAGGACCTGCTGGCCACCTAAATTGGATGGCAAAGATGCCAAGATTTTCAGCTAAGACACTTCTCCTATTATCTAGCTATTGGAATGAAATAGACTAAGAGTAAAGCACCTATGACAGAAACTACATTTTGGGAAAAATATCACATTCTCTGAGTGCCAGATAATGCCCTACTGGACAAGAACTTTCCCTCACTCTTACCAAAGTAAATTCAAGGGCATTTAAAATAGTAGGTGTCAAACAGAAGACATAACAGACTGGGAGATTGGATTTAAAAACAAGACCCAAAGATATGTTGTCTCTAAAAGACTTATCTCATAGACAAATTCATGCATGGACTGAAGGTAAAAAGAAGGGAAAAACTTATCATCCATGTGAATATCATAATTTATTTATAAATATAAATAATAAAAATAATGAAAAGTAAATAAAATTTATATACCCTTTGCAGGAATTTCTACACTAATACCCAATAAAGTGAATTTCAACTGAAAATTGTTTAGAAAGAACAAAGACCATCATTTCATACTGCTTAAGAGAACCTTACATCAACATGATATAACAATTCTAAGTATTTGTACCCCAAACAATGAAGCATCTACATTCATCAAACAATCCCTTCACAATTTAAGAATCAAATAGTTCAAAACACAATAATACTGGGTGACTTCAAAAAGGCTGCATCACCAATCAATAGTTCTTCAAAATAAAAGCTTAATAAAAAATGTATTTAACTAAAAATAATATAATTAATGATTTAGACTTACCAGACATATATAGAATATTTCATCCATGAATGACTGAATACACTGTATTCTTAACATCACACAAATCCTTATCTAAAATAGACCATATCTTAGATCACAAATCAATGCTTAACAAATACAAAATAAAATATAGATTATACATTACACAATATCACATCATAATGGAATTAAATTAGTAATAAATTATAAAATATAAAATAAAAGCTACTCTTAACACCTGGATTGAACAATCAAATGATAGCTGAAAAAATCAGGAATAAAATTGAAAAGAAAAAGTACTTAGAGGTAAATGAGAATAGCAGTACAACTTCCTGGGACACTATGAAGGAAGAAGACACTAAGAGGAAAGTTCATTGCATTGAATGTGGGAATAAGTGCATGGAGTACTGCATATGTGGCATACATTAAGGACACTTGAGGATCAGGCCACTCCCCTCATGCTAGGCAGATGAGCAGCAAATGGCTCAATCAGTAGGCACAGCATTGGATGTAGGACTATGTGTTGCAGTCACAGCTTGCTCCATGAGCTGCTCCTTGATTGATTGCCACAAGCTCAGCTGGCAAATAATTCTGTTGGTGGCTACCTATAATCTGCTTAGCTACTGCCTGAGTACATACACCACATGGTAACTGTGCAATAAAGTCAGACCTGCTTCCAATTTTGTCTCTGGAAGTCTTGGTTCATGACTCAGCAGAATACTCTAATCTACCCTGTTTTGTGGACATCCTTGATGGACAAGAGAGAGCCAACACAATGAAGTTCATTAATTAAAATAATAGAAAGTCACTAAATAAATAACCTAACTTTACATCTCAAAGCCCTAGAAAAAGCAGAACAAAATAACACCAAAATTAGAAAATAATTAAAATCATCACAAAAATTAATAAGCTCAAAAGAATTCAAAAATTCATACAACCAAAGTTGATTTTAGAAAAAATAAATAAAATTAATAAACCCTTCACCAATGTACTGAAGAAAAAGAAAGAGAACACTCAAATGACTATAATCTTTAATGAAAAGATACTATCACTACAGACACCACTGAAATACAGATGATAATCAGATGCTACTTTGAAAATCTCTACTCCAATAAGATTGAAAATCTTGAAGATATTGACAAATTTCTAGATACATATGACCAACCCAAATTAAATAAAAAGGACACAGAAAGTTTAGATAGATCAATTTAAAGCAGTGAAATTGAAGATGCCATAAAAAGACTCCAAACAAAGAAAAGCCTAGGACCTGAAAAATTATCTGCCAAGTTCTAGAAGACCTTCAAAGAAGAACTTACACCAATACTCCTCAAATTATTCCATAAAATAAATAACAACAACAACAAAAACCCATGACCCTTTTAAACCCATTCTATGAAGCTAGTATTACCCTGATACCAACACCAGACAAAGATACATTAGAGAAGGAAAATATCAGACCAATATCCCTGAAAAACATAGATGCAAAAATTCTCAATAAAATATTGGCAAAACATACAAAATATATTAAAATATAGTTCACCATAATCAAATGGGGTTTCTTCTAGGAATGGAAGGCTGGTCCAAACAGGGAACAATATAGAGATGTCCTCTTTCACCAATTTTTATTCAATATAGCCTTGAAATCCTAGTCATAGCAATTAGACAAAAGACAGAAATTAAACTACTACAAATTAAATTACTACTACAATTGAAGAAGAGCTCAAACTATTCCTATTTGCAGATATATATTTAGAAGACCCAAAAACTCTGCCATAAAGCTTCCTAGAACTAATAAACCATAGCAGTTTATAAAGCACCCATAGATCAATAGTATTCCTATACACCAATGATGAATCAGCAACTATCTATATTGAAACTTCTATTAAAACCCCAATAAAGTTCTTCATAAAAATAGAAAAAGCAGTCATGAAATTCATTTGGAAAAATGAGTAGCCCAGAAGAAATAAGGCGACATTTAGCAAAAAAAAGTAATGCAGGAGGCACAACTCCAGACCTTAAATTATTCTACAGAGCTACAGTAACAAAAAGATCATATTATTGGCATAAAAACAGAAATAAAGAATAATGGAACAGAATAGAAGACACAGAGGCATATCCATACAAATTCAGTTATCTCATATTAGATCATGGCACCATGACATATATTAAAGGTAGACTCTTAAAAAATTGTGCTGGTAAATCTGGAAATCCATATTAGTAGAATGAATTTCTAACCCTTTCTGTCACCCTGCACAAAACTCAATTCAAAGTGGATCAAGGACACTGGTATTAGATCATGGACTCTGCACCGATAAACCAAACTCTACATCTTGTTGGTTTAGGATTTGACTTCCTCAATAAGATTAAAAAAAAACCAAGAAGTAAAATCCAGAATCAATAAATAGAATGGTATCAAAAATAAAGTTTCATAGAAAAAAAATCAAGAACAAAAACAAAGAACCTACAGAATGTGAGAAAATATTTGCAACCTGCACCTTAGATAGAGCATTAACCTCAAGGATATATAAAGAATCCAAAAAACTTACACAAACACACACACACACACACACACACACACACACACACATCTAAACCAATCAACAATGGGCAAAGGAACTGACAAACACTTTATAGAAGAAGAAATACAAATCATCAAAAAATATTGATAAGTTATTCAATATCTCTAGCAATTTGAGGAATGCAAATTAAAACTACACTGAGATTCCATCTCACTTCAGTCAGAATGGCAATTATCAATGCAAGTAACAATAAATGTTGGCAAGGATATGGAGAGAAAGACACACATTGTTGGTGGGGCTGTAAATTGGTACAACTACACTAGAGTGCAGTATGGAGATTTCTTAGAAAAACTGGAATGAAATAATCATTTGGTCCAGTTATTCCACTCCTTGGCATATACCCAAAGGACTTAAAATCAACATACTACAGTGACACAGTAACATCGATATTTATTATACCTTAATTCACAATAACCAAGCTATGGAACCAACCTAAGTACCCTTTGAAAGATGAATTGATAAAGAAAATGGGGCATATATGCACAATAGAATATTACTCAGCCTTAAAAAATAAAATTATGACATTTTTTCCAGTAAATGAATGGAACTGGAAACAATAATGCTAAGTGAAAAAACCCAATCCAAAAAACCAAAGGCTGAATATTCTTTCTGATATGTGAAAGTTAATTTGAATAGGGTAAATCCACATCATGTAAAATCACAAGAATAGGAACCTAATTAGAATATATTATATTTCATTTATGCATAATAAGCCAAAACACTCTGCTGTCACTTATATGTGAAAAGAACAAATATAAAAAATAAATAAGCCTCATTCTTATCATATAATCTTGCATATTTTATGTAGCAAATTCCATAGTAGCAAAATGCAATCTGTAAAATATTCATTTTAAACATTTAATTTGTTATATATGACATCAGAATGCATTATAATTCATATTATGTACATAGAACTCAATTTTTTGTATCTCTGGTGGTACACAAAATAGAGACACACCATTCGTGTCTTCATACTTGTAGTTGGAATAATGATGTTCATCTTATTGCATCATCTTTCCTACCCCCATGACCCCTCCCTTTTTCTTTCTCCCTTTTGCACTATCTCGAGTTCATCTATTCCTCCCATAGTCCCCTTAAGTCAGAGAAAACATTCTACATTTGGTTTTGTGGAATTGGCCAATTTCACCTAGCATTATATTTTCCAACTCTATTCATTTAAATTTTTTTTAATGAGAAAATGCTTCCATATTCCAAATCCTTTTTTTTTTCACAGTGCAGTGATAGACAATGCAAGACAATGCTAAACCCTCTTGGCAATAATATGTGATTTAATAATGAAATGTATTTAACCAGGAAAGCTCATTCAAGTTTGGCATTCAGAATATTTTGAGGGGCTTTCTCACATAGACTGTTGACCATCTGCAAGTCTGAATTTCTGTTCCAAGGAAATGGCAAAAAAATATTTTAATCCTACTTCTTTGAATGTTTTCTTTTTTAATTGTCTAAACTACTAAAATAATTCTCACCTAAATCAGATGTATATACAACATGAGGCTCAAAATGAATAACATCATTAGTCAGTTGCTGATAAAAATAATTGCCTTTATTCATTCAAAGAAGGTAAATTTAAGACCATGCAAAAATGACACTGAATTGCACTTAGGGATTTCAACTAACACTAGGAAATGTATTTGAACCATGGGCACGGAAGAGACAAGAAATGAATATGAGTCAGACTGGGTAATACACTGGCATTGTCTTTTTTAAAACAAATGAACAGTTATTGGTTGAAAAATTCAAGGCACATTCCTTCAGGCAATTAAGACAGCCGGGGGCGCTTGTGACCATACTGAGAGGAATTCTATACAGTTGTTTACTAGTCCAAGTGTATGATATTAGAGCAGCCACTTCCTCCCAGTTGGCAAATAAGCATATGAACTTCCTGGTCCACCTCTGACAGTGTAACTGCTATCAGAACCAAGTACCAGTGAATGGAAGGAGTTGATTAAGTGTTCATACTGGAAAAATGCACCACATAAACATCTCTTGGTAGGAAGACTCCTGGTAGTGATAATCTATAGTAATCATATACAAATTATAAGAATCCAAAGTATCAGAACCACATTATTTTGGAACCAGACTAAGGATGTGTGCATGGAGGCAGTGACCTGATGAGCAGCACAAACCAGCTAGCTAGGCTCTGAAGACTTGGGGCCAGGGTGAATGTGTGCAGGAAGTGCTCTGGGACAACTCTTTGGTCCATACACAGAGAGTTGTTAAATACAGAACATTCAGTCAAGGTATCCCTGACCTGAGGGATGAGCCCCTTAATCACTGATTAGAACTCACCAGCTGTGTCATCTTTCGCCTGGAAAAGTATCCTGGAAAAGGACTTCAATCTTGAAGCCTAAGAAGTTTTCTCCCAACACATTCTCCAATGGCCACGGAGTGAGAAGTAACAATGTTGTTACTTTGGTGAAGTATCAAGGTTGGTGAAGAGATAAATGAAGTACAAATCACTTCCTCATGTTTGATTTAATAACCCACTGTCATTTTCTAATGCTTCTCTCATTGAATCCTTTACATTAATGTACAAGTAGACCATACTTCTCTCTACAATTAGGAAAAGATCTGCTGGAATACAGGGTCCATCTATAGTTGAAACCCTTTAAGAAACAACAGGGAACTGCCTGTCAGTTTCTGGGAATAAAAGGGCAGCTGGGAAATTGGCCTCCAGGCCCTGGTCCCAATAACACATGGTGACTGATGTGTGAAAACTCAGAAACTCTGATCTAGCTGAAATCCCCCTTGGAGAGGAGCTCATTTGAATGAAAGTCCCACCCCACTCCCACAGGATGTTAAGAGTTATAATAAAGGCTGTGGAGCTGCCCTTGTGGTGAACAGCCTTAAAATTTCAGCCCTGGACTGTCTGCACCATGACCTGGGCTCCTCTCCTGCTAATACTTCTGGCTCACTGCACAGGTCAGGAGGAACTTTCTGGGCTAGAATTGGGAGTGGGGAAGGCAACTATCATGCCACAAATTCTCTGCTGATCTTTGGGTCTCTCTGTATTTAGGCTCCACTTCTCAGGCTGTGGTGACTCAGGAAACTTCATTGACCACAACTCCAGGAGGGACAGTCACACTCACCTGTGGCTCCAATAATGGAGCTGTCACCACCAGCAACTATGCTAACTGGATTCAACAAAAACCCTACCAGGTACCCCATGATATAACAGGTAGCACCAGCTATCGGGTCCCAGGAGTCACTGCCCAATTCTCAGGCTCCCTGCTTGGAGACAAGGCTGCCCTCACCATCACAGAGGCCCAGACTGAGGATGAGGCCACGTATTACTATGCTCTGTGGTTCAGCAACCATTTCCACAGTGACACATGCAGGTGGGGAAGTGAAATATAAACACCCTGGCTCATACTTTGCTTGTAATATTTCTTGTCTTCTTATAATAAATCTGTTTTGAGCTATCATGAGTTCAGTACACCTCATGTCTATTGTTCCAGAGAAGGTCATCAAATCTATTGTTCAGAGCTTCAAGATGTTTGGGTATGTACACATACTTTATCATAAAGATGCATTCTTGTAAATCAATTTACAAATCTTATCAGCTGCACAATCATGGCCACACAGCACCACCACAAAAAAAAAAGAATCCTTGATTGGTGCTGTTATACTTAAAGCTTCATACCAGGGTTTCATAAACTGACTTCCAGGCCACTCACGTATAATCCAATCAAGCCTTTATTGAAGCACACCGGTGGTGGCTGACCAGAACATAAAGCTATTCCCCTGATCAGCCCAGAACAATTGCAAGGGCGCTCCTTGTAAGCCTGAAAACTGCAAAAGGGATGTTCGGGGGTCTAGCCAATGCAAGCAAGCCAGTTACAGAAGTGGGACAATGCAGTCACTCCAGTTACAGAAACAGAGCCCCATTACCCTAGTTACAGAAACAATGTCCCATTAAGTAGTTCCGTGTTCTTAAAGGTTTCTATAGCAAAAGGAAAAAAAAAAACATTTTGCCCCAGTAATGACTCTTCTACTTGGCATGGTTGTTTTACAGGATGAAGTCATAAAACAAAATGGAGTCACATTTGCTCCTACTATCACATTCCCCACTGGTTTTAGTAGGTTTGATGTCAATCTTGCACATCATTAGGCCTAACAGTTTTTTCCCCCATCCTTCTGAGTCTAAGAGATATACTGGGCTCACAAAACCATAAGTCTGACTTCACCTACATTCTTGTGTATATGGTTTAGGAGGGTTTTTAAGAGGTAGGGTCCTACAGTAATCCCGATCAGGAGAAGTACTAGGGGCCCAACTATGGCTGAAATGATGGTAGTCAACCAAGGGGACCATGAGAATAGGTGTTGGAACCAATTGCCTGAAGTTTCTAGTGCTTCATCTCTTTCCTTTAACCTGTTTCTCACAAGTGCCAAACTGTTATTTATTATCCCAGCATGGTTTGCATAGAAACAAGTTTTTCCTGGAGCCATACAAAGTCCTCATTGTTTCAGAAAGAGACCACCTAGACCTCATCTGTTTTGTAAGACTATTTATGTCAGAGAGTCTAGTGAAACCTTTACTTTGGAGATTGACCTTTCTAGTTTTCCTAAATCTATATCTATTTGATGGCTGAAGGACTTCCCAAACCAGCCAGGAGGGGAACTAAGAAGGGGGCAGCCAGTCTATGCTGATAAATCAGTGGGCCCTGGCCTTTTAATAAGTCCAGGTGTTCTTTTCCCTTTAATCCATCAAAATAGTAGGTTACATAGTTCAGAGTTATTGATAGTTTGGAGATATAGGCAAGGAGTTCAAAGTGGGACCCAGGAAGCACAATTTTTGGTGAACGGGGAGTTGTCCCACTTATAAGTTGGGTTGTGAAAGCAAGTGTCTCTTTCTGGGAGACCACCCAGTGGAATCTTGGGAGTAGTTTTCCAGGTACATCTTTTTGAGTTAGACATATTGGTGAACATCTATATTGACCGTATTTTGTCCTCTAATATTAGGGACCTCCAACTGCCATAAGGAAAAGGGCGATGACTATTATTGCTATTTACAGCTGAAAGGGGGGCGATGTGCAGTGGGCAAGCAGTTTGGAGTCCCTTTTTAGAAACTGAGTGGGTCAAGGAGTCCATGGTAAAAATCTGGCCCAGGAAGAACAGGATGTAAATTCACCTGGGGTGGGCACTTCTATGAGAGAAACAAAAAGACATGAGTGCTGAAGTAAGATTAATACAAAATAGCAGTTGTAGCATCTGGAACCTGTTTATGAAAATCATGAAAATGACAGAAATTAATAATTGTTTACCAGGAGGCAGAAGACCTGAGAAAATGTCCCCATAACGAGACCTAGCAAAGCTTAATAAGGCACTTTTTTTGGGGAACATAGATCTTTAACATTGTCAGAATTATCAGGAATGTAGACACAACATTTAGTTAAATTAGTTAATGTCATCTGATTTTTGTAAAAATACCTTTTTGGCATGATCACTGTGTTCAGTAAAGATCCTTTTGTTACTTAAGGCTAGATAATTATATTAATAAATATTGATTACTTCTACCTGTGTAGGAAGTTAGGAAGATCTGCAGGCCTTGAACTGACTAAAAATTTCTGGCAGTTTTTTTTTTATTGATAGTTATCAGGCATTTTTGCCTAAGAATTTTTCTTTTGTTGCCTCCAGTTTTACTTATTTTGGGAGATTCTCACACTAGTGTACATTTTAAGTTACATTAAAATAACTGTTGTTTCTTTTTAAATGTCCAGGAATGGCTGTGCTTTGGTTTTAACTGTTTTTGCCAGGTGTTTAAGACCAAGATGGTCAAAGTGACTTTGTTCCTATCTATTGGTAAGAGTCAGATGAGTTTCCTTGGAGAACATTCTTGGGGAACATGTGAGTAGCATTTTAGCTCCATTAGTGTCATCTGCATTAGGATGGGTCAGGGTCTTGCTGACCATATGGCTTCCCCTTGGAAGCTTCAGGCATGTCTCCCCTTTTCAATGACTCTCCTCTTTTGCAGCATGAACATTCATTGACTTTTTGTTTTTGATTGGTATCATTAATCTCCCTTATTGGGAGGTTATGTGGCCTGGAGTTGCAAAGCTTTTTCCCCTGTCCTGGGTTCAGGCTGACTTAGAGGGCAAGAGACAAATAATTATTTCTTTGGCCCCTTTATTTTAAACTTAATATTTAAATTTGGCCTTAAACATTTAGCAAGTCAGTTTGTACCAGTTTTAAAATAAGAAAGCTGGGCTTTAACTTTAATGTTTATAACTTTACAGTTAATTTTTACATAACACAATATCCTTATTTTATTTATTAACTTGTATGTAATTTTGAAACTTGGCTGAGTTATACATTATATTTTTTATTTGAGATCACAGTAATGTTTCCAATAAATTAATCTTTGAATATAACTTTAAATCAACTGAAATCTGGCCTACTTTGAAGTTATTCTGACATGCTGTAAGGTGGGAGGCAGAGCCTTATCTCAAGTAAGGCAGGGTTCTTTACAAATCCTAGGTAAAGTGTTTTAGTTCTAAAGCTGATCTTTGTCTTTGTTTTTAGATCTCATTTTATAAAGTTTACATATATTGTTTCCTGACTCTGTATGAATGTTAGCTAGCACAATATGACATACATCTAAAACATTAATTAAGGAAAAGGTGAGAGCCCTTAACATTTTTTTTTCATGTGTTAAGTGGCAAAACACTTTATAATATTAATTTTTAAACAGATCAGGATTTTATTATTGTTTAAAATACCTTTAAATTTTTATATCTTAGTGTAAAAGTTAACATAAGATTTGGGTATAAAACATCAAATAATATAAATAAATCCTCAATAAAATCTATTATATTTATAAGTTTAAATTACCATTACAGACAATTTTAGTTTGGAGAATACCCACTTGATAAAATGTTCCTTTAAATCTTTTACCTTAAAGACTTGTATACCTGAAAGATATGAACACATTTAATCTGTAAAAAAGAGTAATATACACACTTTTATTGATGTTTGTATATTAACCAAGGTTATCTTTTAAATGAAAATCTAGACTTTGTAATGTAGGACAATATTTTAAAATAACAGTTGCTGTTTAGCCACAGATGTACAAACCTTAATTTCTCTAAGATTACTTGTTCTAAGGGATAAAACTTAACAAGATACAATGTAATTAATGTTTTAGAAGTTTTTGTCAGTTTTACATATAAATATATCAGTACATTATTATTTGTCCTTAGGGAACAACCTTGAATAGTTTTTACTATTTGTGTTACATATATAACCAACTTAGTTACATATAAATATTTTAATATTTGTCTTTTATTTATACACCTTTACATTACTTAATTAGACCCTTTTGTTGTTTACTTAGATGTATTATAATTATAGTTTATCACATAAAGACTTTTTACCTGGAAATGTTTTTTATTAAATATATTTTATATCTAGAATTTTTTAAATAATTTTTAACCCATTGATCCTTTTTTGCACCTTGAAATAACCCTTATAATTTTTTTGAATTTAGATAAATTAATCCATTTTAATAAGATGAAATATTTGTTATTTACAGTACTTTGATTAAAATACAGTTGAAACATCTTGACTCTTTGTATGTAGAATTATACCTGTTGGGACTTTGTAATTTATATTAACCTTGTTTTTATAATAACACAAAATAATTTCAAATTTCTTTTTTAGTTTACCAACATTGTTTAAGTATTTTACCTTATGGAATTTAAAAAGTTAAAAGTACTTGATATTATATTTAACAGTCAGCATTTTAACTTTGTAAACCAATTAGATATCTCTAACAAACAAATCCATGATTAATTTCATATATATTTAGATAAAATTTACATATTTTTTTAAAACAAGGTATCACACAAGTGTATTGAATAGTATTAGTAATCTTTTTTGTTGTTGTTGAATAAAAATCCTAGAGACAATGTATATTAGACACTTTATAGACATTAACATTTTAACAGCTGCTTAACAATCTAGAAACAAAACTGTGCATTAGTAACTTTAAAGACATTTGTACTTTTATATATTTCCCCAATTTAAATTGAACCTTTTAAATTATATTAACAAAAAGTATTTGAATTCATTTTTTAAATTTTTAATTTATGAGCTCATATGTCAATTTTTTTGTAACAGATATATGTAGACATGGCAATACACATAGACAGACAGTACACTGGTGCACCCACACAAAGCAAACAGACAAACAAAAGCCTTGTAGCTTATTTTTAAAAACCTATTAGATTGAGAGTTAACCCTTGTAAATTGGCCTTAGAATAAAGCAGAGCATAATCAGAAAAACATATTAACTTAGGTATATTGGATCAAAGTTATGAATTTAACAAATATAGAATTTTAAAAGTTTTCTGACCTTTTTCCTGAGGTGGTCCTGTTCATGAAAGCTAAAAAGAGTTGAGGGAACATAGACAAATGAAGGGGGCTTCTTTTTCCCTAGAATAACTTCCCAAAGATGCAGCTTCATTGGTCTCCTCTGCAGAGTCCCCCAGGTAGGGGTCCCATTTTAAACTAGTTTTTCTGGTTTCTTGCATAGCCACCACCAACTTTTAGCCTGACATTGAAAAATCTTTAGACCATTTTTTAATAGTTGGTAATTATTCATGCTTGAAAATACTGAGAGACAAAAGCCAAATTTTCTTGACAAAATTATGTGTTTTTTGTTATATAATTTAGGAATAATAATTTTATCAAACACTTTAGTTTTAATCTGTCCTTTATAGGAACTGACATGATTTACCCAGTTGGCCACCTGGCCCAGTTCTAAAATAAAGGCAATCTCTAGAATGTCTTTTTCTTTTTACCTTTAGCTTTTACTTTTGACAATTCTTTTAGTCCTGTTGGAAGCACTTTACATTTTAATGTAAGCTGTAGTGAGCACAATTAAAACCGTTTTAACCATTTTTTTCCCATTAGAAACAAACTGAGGTAGAAATTAACAGAGAACACAAAGGGAACAAACAAAAACAAACCAACAATGTCCTGAAAATTGTTAAGAGAACAAGTTAAAAGGGTCTAGGTAGAGGTCTCTCTCTGTAACGCTTCCTTGCCTGTGATGTCGGTGGAGCGATGGAGTCCTGATGAAAAAAGAGCGGTTATGAGAACAAGAAAAGGACCCAGCACAAAACTTGGATAGAAGAACAGGACAAATGGCCAGCAAACAGACACAGGACAAATGACAAACAGCAAGAAGATGCTGGAGAAACAACAAACAGCCA
This sequence comes from Ictidomys tridecemlineatus, assembly GCF_052094955.1. NCBI lineage: Eukaryota > Metazoa > Chordata > Mammalia > Rodentia > Sciuridae > Ictidomys > Ictidomys tridecemlineatus. Next base: position 110,465,539 of record NC_135478.1, on the reverse strand, counting down.
AACAGACACAGGACAAGCAACAATCGCTGAGGTCACCCAGAGAGACCTCTAATGGGGCAGAGACCATGTCTAGTCCTGCCCCCAGACAGATGAGACATCCTAGGGAGGCCTCCAGTGGGCCCCAGATAGAGACAGTTGAGGTCTCACAGGGAGACCTCCAGGGAGACAGTGACAATGTCTCGTCCTGTCCTGAGGAAGGTGTAAGTGACTGCGTCCAATCTTACCTTTTCCCCCAGAGAATAGTCCACTCACCAGAACTGACAGCCAGCAGGAGGCTTTTCAGAGCGTCCTAGGATGGATTGGAGTCTTCCTTGGAGTGAGGCTGAGGAACATCTCTCAGGAGCTCCCCTCTACTCTGGAGCCAAGCTCGAAAGGACCATTGTTGGAGGCAAATTTGGTGTGAGGGTAGGGAAGAAATGGATCCTGGATGAGCCCCCAAATGTTATAGTTAAAGCTTCGTCCCAGGGTTTCATAAACTGACTTCCAGACCACTCACGTATAATCCAATCAAGCCTTTATTGAAGCACACCTGGTGGCGGATGACCAGAACATGAAGTGTTTCCCTGATTAGCCCCAAACAATTGCAAGGGTGCTCCTTATAGGCCTGAAAACCACAAAAGGGATGTTCGGGGGGTCTAGCCAATGCAAGCAAACCAGGTTACAGAAGCAGGACAGGTCAGTCAAGCGGAGGGAAGCCTAAACAATCATAGTTATCCCAGTCACTCCAGTTACAGAAACAGAGCCCCGTTACCCTAGTTACAGAAACAATGCCCCATTAGGTAGTTCTGTGTTCTTAAAGGTTTCTATAGCAAAAGGAAAATAACATTTTGCCCGAGTCATAACTCTTCTACTTGGCATGGTTGTTTTACAGAATAAGTCATAAAAAAAAATGGAGTCACATTTGCTCCTACTATCACAGTGCTAAGCAGAATTTGGTTGCCAAGAGAAAAGTCTTTGTTATTATAGTGATAATGAAGCCAGAATTAGACAGGCAGTCAATATAGATAGGTAAATCAAGTCAGGTAGGATCAAGGAGGCCAATTTTCAGTGAATCTGGAATGTTGGAGACTGTCCCCTGAGGGTCTGAAATATTAATTCCTTCAGAGCCCTTCCTCCACACTTATTAAGAACCTCCACCTGCTCCAACCTGTTGCTAAGGTAACCTGTCCCAGGAATTGCTTCTTCCTAAGGTTGTTAATTAATGTGTTCTTGGCTGCTCCATTCTTCCCTTCCCCCTTAAGCCCAACTCTTTCTCACCTTTTGGTCATTTCATCCAGCACTTCCTAGGCCTAGTCAAATGCCTATTCACCTATGCAGAAAGGAGAAAGATAAGGGGAAGGGGGCAGGAAAACAAAGGAAGCCTAGCACTATAAAAAGGGAAGAATACCTCACTTGCTTGAGATACAAAGATACAAGCTATGGCCCCCTTCTCCCTCCTTTTTAATAAACTCTGCTTATATTGCATGCTTTTCTAATGTTCAAAACTCAATATGTGAGGAAGCAGAACTCATCACCAATAATTCATAGTATCAATGAGATATAGATATGATTATATGCATATAAAGATAGGAGAGACTTTGAACTGAGGATGTGGCTCAAGTAGTAGCACACTTGCCTCGTATGCATGCAGCCTGGGTTCGATCCTCAGCATCGCATACAAAATAAAGATGTTGTGTCCACTGAAAACTAAAAAATAAATATTAAAAAAAATTTTCTCTCTCTTCTCTCTCTCTCTCTCTTAAAAAATTCCAAACTTCTTAAAAAAAAGATAGGAGATAATTATGTAATGTGAAATGTAGAATAAATATAATTGAAAGAGGGAAATATTACCTTTCCTTCAACCAAATTTTTGAAAATTTTAGATCACTTTATAAAATGATCTAAAGTGAACAACAACAACAAAAAAGACCAAAAGGAAAGTGATCTAGAATTAGCTTCCAAAATTTAATACTAAATGTAAATTTCCAGGTAAGTATACCCATACACATACTTTACCCAATGCAACTTTTTTGCTCAATCTTAAGCTAATTTATCATAACTAATTTTTCCTGTTTCAAAGAGGAGAACATGAGTCACTGAGCTGACACCCTGTCCACTCTACCTTCAGTGAATGTTCCACACAGAGATTTCACAGGACACTGCACTGTGTCCTGAGAGCTCTGAAGTAGAGGCTTGGAATGGCAGGCTTACTGCATGTCACAGAGTAAGGGTCTGCCAGGCAGGAATTTTAGGGGGACAAGGCTCATTTCTCTCAAAGTCAAGCCTTTTACACTTGTGAATAATCCTTATTCATCTCTTTAAAAATTCCACTTAAAAAATTAAAATGTAGAGGATTCCATGAAAATCAAAGAAAGATCAGTAGAGTAGAGAAAAGGAACCAGGAAGAGGGAGGAGAAATACAAAGGGGAAATACTGGGGAAAATATTGGTCAAATTGTATTGTTACATTGTGTGGATGTATGAATATGTAACAAAAGAATTCCACCTTTAGGTTCAACAATAATCTTAATGCACCAACGAAAACATTGAATAAAAAAGATTGCAAAGATATGCTTGAAATTATAAAAGACCATTGTTAACAATGATATTGCAGGGAAAATAATTGTGATATATTCTGCCTAACCACGTTAAATATTTGAACATATAAAAATTTTCATTATTTCATAGAAATTTAGTGAAGTAGAAATCCCACAACATTTATGTATGTTAGGTACGAGGGAGGGAGTTTTCATTTCCTCTGACTAAACTAAAGTTTCTATTTCCTGGTGGATGCCTTACCCCTTCCCACTGCACCATCCATTCCCACCCAGCAACACAATGCAGTGAGTCCACCTGCGTGCCCCTCACCCACCAATAGCAGATTCCATGAGGGAGCCTGCCTTCCACCAAATATCAGGACTGAATGAGAGAGCATTGCCCCTTTTGAATTTTCAGGCCCAACCAGCTACCCCACCCACTGCCCTTCTAATGAACCTACTTAACCTGGTGCTGGTGGGCACACAGCTACTGTCCGGGCTCCGGTGGGTGGGCAGCCTTTCCTTGCTTCCAATATATCTCTTGGTTGAACTTCTGTTTCCATGTGATCCATCCACTTTTATTTGTACCATGAATCAAATGGGGTTCCCCTGCCTTTTAAGCAGGACCCCTATTCCGCAGGAGATCACTACCGGGAACGAACACATACTTTATCATAAAGATGCATTCTTGAAAATCAATTTATAAATCTCATCAGCTGCATAATCATGGACAGGCCACACACACCACCACCACCAACAACAACAATAACAAAAACCTTGATTGGTGCCCATCATCTCAATCACCTTCTTTGAATCCATCATCAGCCTATAAATTGATGAGTCTCTCTCTTCTTACTCTTAAATTCGCTGAGGCACAATAACAGGGAACTGGCCATGGATCATCCAGCTCTCACTGTGGTGTCTCCCAGGGAAGAATAAATCCCACCCAGACCTTCACAGTCTCAGTGGTACTCTGGAGTATTTCTCCTTTTCTACATTCTTCAGCCAGCTTGAGAACTGGTAAAGCCCCTCTCCCCTTGAGCTTGGATCACCTCCTCCCTCTTTCTCACTCCCAAAAGCCTGGTGTCAGGTGATCCATAGCCCCTCTAGGGTCCCGCACCATGGATATTGGTGACAAAAACATCCTCAGCCTAAAGTCTTGTTTTGATATTTGGTTTGAGTGGGACACCTCTCCAGTCAACATATCATATTCTTCCTCATTGCATAATGGGGGTTGCCTCTTCCTTTCTAGCTGACTCCCCTCTCAAATGCCTCCTTAACAATTTGGACACCCTCAGCCTAACCCTGGAGATCAAAACCAAAAAATTGATAAAATTATCTACTCAGGACTGGCCCAATTATCACTTAGATAACCCAAACCCTTATGGGTCTTTAGACACTGCCATTTTGTTGAATCTCTACAAATATTGTGAGCAATTGAAAAAATGTACAGAGATTTTATACATTTAAGTTTTCTCTCTCTGTATCTCTTGCAACCCAAAGCATGTCCTTTTGGTGTAAAAAACCCTCCTCTCTTTCTGCCTCTTCATCCATGGATTTCAATCCAGCTGATAAGTTGCTGCCAGGTTGTCACCTAGACCCCTCCCATATCCTCTTCTCTTATCTGCTCTGGTCCCCTCTCCTTCAGCTTCTTCATATCCTGGCCCTGCCATCACATCCTCCTTCAGTCCACCCACCACTTATTCCTGCACACCATCTATACAGCCACACCCTACTCCAATCATAGATCCTTTGAGAGAGCTTACTGGGACCTAAGAGATTGTTAGGGTCCAAGTGCCCTTCTCCATAGCGGACCTTTCAAAGATTGAAAAATGCTTGGGTTCCTACACCACAAACTCTGCCTCATATATAAAGGAGTTTCATTACTTACTCCAAGTCTATAGCCTTACTTTTCATGATATTTACATGATCCTGGCCAATATCCTTCTCCCAGAGAAATGCAGATTGGTCTGAAATAAGCCTGTGACTAAGCTGATGAGGTCCATCAAACCACCCCAACCCACCAGCTAGGTGCCCAGGCAGTTCCTTACCAGCATCCTAATTGGGACTACAATACCACTACAGACTTGGCCCTGAGGGACCAATTTTCCATCTGCCTAGTTGCAGGACTCAGATGGGCAGCTCAAAAAGTGGTAAACTATGAAAAACTCCAAGAAATCATTCAAATTCAAAATGAGCACTCTTCCACCTTCCTAGATAGATAGAATAAGGCTCTCCAGAAATATACTAATTAAGACCCTGAGACCCCTGGTGGGAGATAGCTCCTAATGACCAATTTTTGTCCCAGAGTTACCCTGACATATGGGCAAAATTTAAAAAAAACTGGAATGGGAACTCTTGACCCTGCAGACTGAAATCCTGCTCACAGTCTTTAAGGTATACCATAACCAGGATGAGTTGGCCAGGAAACATAAAACTCAGATGATGGCACCAGCTCTTTGGGAACTTATCCCTCAGGCCCCTGGGTTTCTGGCCAGATACTCACCTCTCAGGATAACTCCTGGGCCCTGCTTTAAGTGTGGGATGGAGCAACACTGCGCATGCAAGTGCCCTCACCTCAGGATACCTACACATCCATGCCCTAAATGACAATTAAGGCATCACTGGACCACGAAATGCTCTGGCCCTCCCTGAGCCCAAAGTTGGAACTTTTGGGACTGGCCATGGATGAATGAAGGTGCCTTGGGAATCCCTCACAGGTGACTGCTATTACTTTCAGGATCCCAGGGTCACTATAATGGTGGATGGATGCCCGATTAACTTCTTTTTAGTCTCAGGGACTACTTATTCAGTCTTGAGGGTGTTTGGGGTACCCACTGTTCCATCCTGTTCCCCCATTGTTGGGGTAGGAGGACAAACAATTCTTCTCCTCGAAAACACTCATGCTGTCTTGTAAGTTTTACCATTATTTCTTTTGTCTTATCATTTTTTGGCAATGCCCCAATACCCCACCCCCGTGTTGGGAAGGGACATATTAGCCAAATTCCATGCTTCTATCCCATTCCATCCTAGAATTTGTTTTATCCTCACCATTGCAGATGCAAACCACTTGTCCACAGGCACTCCTCCATAGACAGGCCCCCCTCCTTCTCTCTCTCTGGAGGTAAACCCCAGAGTTTGAGACACTTCCACCCTCTCTCTGGCTCAATGTGTCCCACCTCTTAAAATTAATCTTAAGGACCCTCAGCATTTCCCTTGTCAACCTCAATACCCTCTTCCAACTAGCATTCTTCAGGGCTACATCACTTTATTAAGTACTTATGGAACAAGGACTTAATAAGACCTACCCACTCCCCTTACAACACTCCAATTTTAGCCATAAAGAAACTTAATGGACAATACCACCTTAAACAAGACTTGCAAATTATTAATGAGGTGATCAGACCCATTTGCCCTCTAGTGCCAAATCTCTACACTATCTTCTCTTCCATTCCTTGCTCTTCTTCCTACTTCTTCATTGACATAAAAAAAATGTTTTTTTAACCATTCCCTTGCTCAGGATTCTCAGGACATCTTCACCTTCACCTGGACCGACCCTAAGACACATCATTCCCTAAAACTAACCTGGACAGTCCTCCCTGAAGGTTTCAGAGATAGTCCACATATCTTTGGCCAAGCCCTGACAAAAGACCTTCAGGGTCTCACTCTTCCCTGCTCTACCCTTTTTCAGTATGTGGATGATTTCCTTCTCTGCAATTATTCCCTACCTATTTCCAAGAATGACATTGTCTCCCTCCTTAATTTTCTCTCTGAGAAAGGTTACCAGGTCTCTCCTCAAAAGGTTTAGCTCTCACTACCAGAAGTTACCTACTTAGGAGTCCAGGTGTCTCAGGGGAAAAAAAACATCACCCTGTACTGGAAACTTTGATTTGAAATTTGCCCACCCAACTCACCTAAGAAGGTTTTCTTTCCTTCCTGGGGCTGGCAGGATATTTCTGAGCCTGCATCTCTAATTTTTCCAATTTTCGCTGCTCCAGTATATGATATGGCAAAGGAAAAATCATTGGCAATCACTCCTAATGAAATCTGAGTTCCATTTCACAAACTTCATCAGGCCCTTCTCAAAGCCCCCACACTACATTTACTGGACATGCATGACCCTTTGTCCTATATGTCCATGAAAAAAAGGGCCTGGCCCTGCGGGTATTAGGCCAGCAGCAGAGACTGAAATTTGCCCCAGTAGCCTACCTGTCCAAAAACCTGAAACCTTCTATCCAGGAGTAAATATGCCTAGTATCTCAGAGCTCTGACAGCCACCTATGCACTAGTACAGGAGGCAAAAAAAAAAAAACAAAAAAAAAAACAAAAACAAAACTCATCTTGGGAGGCGACATTACTATCATCTCATCTCATCATCTGAAGGAGCTACTGACCTGTGAGGAAGTGAAGACACTACCCCCTTGTCACTTATTTTCTCTCCTGGTTTTCTTCCTCCATGACATCACTATATCTTTCTAAGCCTTCCAACTGGCTAAACCAGCATTGGCTCACAGATTCTGGCTATGCTTCAAGGCAGGATTTTCTCATCTAGTTGCCAGCCCAATACAACTAAACTCCTCATTGTTCAACGGCTCATTAATCCTCAATGAAATCACTTCTGCAACAGTTGACTTCTCCCCAAAACTTTCAGGGGTTCCCCTTTATCAGATTGCTGAAATATGTCTCAGCTCCTCTGGGAACACATCGGTTGGTGAATTACAGGATGAACAGTGTGCTCAAATAATTACACATTAAATATCTTCCAAGAATTCTTGTCTCACCGATCCCTAAGTAATCTTTTTTATGTAGGATATCTGAGTACCACTGGTTTCCCTAAGATGGAGAGGCATAAGCACCTTAACTCATTTTTCCCATCCATAGATGTTATATCGGGGAAAAGGGTATTCCCATCCCTCTCACAGCTCACATAAACCCCTGTCATAAAAAAGCCATTCATCTTCTTCCCTTACTGGCTACTCTGGGATTAACTTCAGGATTGACTACAGAAACAGCAGGAATAACAACCTCCCTTACCTGCTATCACCAGCTATCTAGCCAATGGATATGGGTTATATAACAGGTAGCCAAAATCTATCTTAACCCTCCAAAGCCAACTAGATTCTTTAGTCGCCATGGTCTTACAAAACCTCCACAGCTTAGACTTGCTTACAGTGGAGAAGGGAGGACTTTGCCTACATTTTTAGGAAGAATGCTGTTTCTATGTTAATCAATCAGGATTGGTAAAAAACAAGATCAAACAACTACAAGAGCAATTATACAAAAGAAAGTAACAGTTGGCCCATTCCTCTCTATGGAATATGTTTCCAGGCTCTGTTGTTGGTAGGGTCCTCCCAGTACTTGGCCAACTAATTGGATTTTTTTCTGTGCCTTTGTAACCTATATCTTGAAATTCATACAAAATGAAATAGGCAAAATATCTAATCAAACCTTTAACCAGCTTCTCCTCAGGGATTACCAGCTACTTGCTACCTCAGAAGACACCTATTCCTCATGTGAAAGCCCCACCAACTGCTGATGGAACATCATCATTTCAGATATGGAGCTAAAATATGGAAATACGACTGGAGGAACTTCACTACCCTGTAACCCAGGGTTCCTAGGCCCATTTGTCTTCATGTGCCTCCTCCTGGTTGCTGGCCTTTGCTAAGCCAGTCCCTCTTGCTGGACCACCAGCCAGAAGCTAGTGTTGTGTCTCCTCTTTCTTCTCCTTATCATTGCCTTTGGGTGTCTTTGGTGTCTTTAGGATCATCTTGTGGCTCACCCAATTCATGAAATTCATGGAGGTTCTCCAACAAGAGAGCTGCTAATCCCTCTATTTGCAGTGACATGGGTTTGGTTGAGACTATCTACAATCTGTGGCTTCAAGAAACTTTCATGGATTTCAGTCCAGAGGAAATTTACAGCTTCAGTGCCTGGGTCTTCATGACAATGCTTCTTCCCGCCCCTGTTTCCAGACATCCCTGCCCTCCTTTTTCCATGTTGCCCCACTTCATCAGGAAGTACGCAGATAAATTAAACATCCCATCCCCTATTTATAGCAAAAAAAAAGGTGGTGGAGGAATGTTAGGTATGAGGGAGTTTTCATTTCCTCTGACTAAGCTAATGTTTCCATTTCCTGGCAGAAGCCATACTCCCTCCTGCCAGCCACCATCCATTCCTGCCCAGAAACACAATGCAGTCTTCACTCTAACCACCTCCCAAATGCAATAGCAGGATCCCTTAAGGGAGCCTGCCTTCCACCTGCCAATAGTGTGACCCAATGATAAAGTGGGAGAGTGTTTCCCCTTTTAAATTTTCAGGCTGAAGCAGCTCGTGCCCCATCCTTTTAATGAACCCACTTAACCTGGTGCTTGTGGTGAGCAGCCGCTGGCCCCACTTGGGTAAGTAGGTAGCCATCTCTTGCTTCCAAAAACTCTCTTGGTTGAACCTCTGTTTTGGTGTGATAGATCTACTTTCAGTGTCAAATGAAGGGTATACTATCTCTTTTGACCCAGTCCTTTGTTACAGCAAAAACTTGGTCATCTTTTTCAGAATATAGCCTTGAACAGTTCCTGAATTCCCAGGTACAGGAGAAACCCACCTACTGAATATAACATAACTAGTATTCTTTCAACCTGATAATTTTACCAGGTTACTCCCATGAATCATCCTACCCCACTTGTTTGTTGATGATTTTGAAATGCATCACAGTTCTTTAGTGGGATAAAAAAATTACCACCAGAGAAAGTTTTCACCTGGTCAAGCAGCATCCACCAAGGCTACCTCTCTGCTTCTTTCCCCGTGTTCTTTTGCAATATCCAGTTTATGAACCAATTGTCCACTAATTACAAGGGGATGAGTAGAAGGGAGATAGAAGATCCTTGGTAATTAGGTTTAAAGATTATTTGGGGAAAACACCATAAATTTTATAGACTCTCTCTTAGCATCTACATCTAACAATATGACTGTGACAACAAAATTATGGTGCTCATGAAAATTTAGTCTCAGCAATATGAAAACAATTTCTCTGGCTTGGCCCAGAGCTTTTTTAGAATGAGGCAAGAGACAAGTTCAGCTTTTGTGGCCCAGGGAGTTTGATGCTGTTTAGGGGCTCAATTTCTGCAATGTGGGATTCCTGAAAATACCTTTGAGGAAGATGAATTTACTGGACTAGGTGAAAATACACACTGTACACTGGATGGTCTGGGGAAGAGGTTAGAAGTCAGAACTTGGGCCAGCGGTGACAAAGTCTTCATATAAGGTGGAGACTCTCTATTATGACATTTAGGAGGAGGACACACATAGTGTAGAAAGAGAATGAAGATTAAAAAGAAAGATAGAGAGTATGATTTAAATTTGTGAAGAAAAGTCCAGATTGTATAGAGAGATCATGGTGATAAAGAGAGAAGTGAAATCAGTGGGACTAGCAAGGTTATTGAAAGAGATCTGATTGTAACTTTTTATTTGAAGGTGGGACTCAGGAATTATGAAATATGAACCATTAAGAAATATGGTTCACTGCTCACCTTAAATGAAAAGTAAACTGGTGCTGGAAAGGTTCATGGAGAGTCGTGTTGGGTTGGTCTCTACTCAAGCTCATCACCATGCTGCAAATGCTGTCTGCAGCCCCTGGCTTTTCTCAATGATGACAGTAATTTCCTCATCAGAAATGAGAAATCATATTCAAATATATATTTGAGATGTACCCTCTCCACAAATTCTTCCTTGCTTTCCCCATAACAAGAAACATTAGCTTTTATTCAGAGAAAATAATTTGGTAGACTGAGTAGAGGTAAAACATCAAAACAGCAAAAATATATAAGAAAGAAAGAAAGAAAGAAAGAAAGAAAGAAAGAAAGAAAGAAAGAAAGAAAGAAAGAAAGAAAGAAAGAAAGAAAGAAAATCTTTCTGAAGGCATGACCACTTTCCAGAAGTAAGAAAGCTAGAGAAGTTTCAAGAAACTTTACATCAGATCAGATTTCCATCAATCCTGGTGCCTCATCTCCATGTTCCTCAGGGGAAGTCCAAACCCAGAGCTAAGCACAAGTGTCTCTCCTCTGGTGACACCTCCTTCTTCTCCTACCCCAGCACAACTGCTTACCAGGAATCCTCCATGTCACTCTTTAGATTTTCTACCTCATGGGTCCTGTTCACAGAGGTGCTGTCTCAGTCAACTCCTCCTGGTGAGCCTGACTCTGAGTCTTCTGTGACTTGGCCACAGACCAGAACACAGACCAGCCATTGAGAGTTCTGAATAAACTCTCCTGGATTCTGCACCAAAGACTTTCCAGTCCCTACCTGGTTTGCTCTGTCATTACCAATAAAATGTAATATACTCAGTTCTGGAAACTCCATTTTTCAAATTATATAACCCCATTAGATTCTCATCCACTTTCCTAGCTTCTGTACACCAAAGACCCCAATATTCATCTCTACTTCATTATCTTATAATGGGCAAGGGTCTCTAGAATATCTTTGGGGCATTGAATAGAAATATGTCTTATCTGTTTGGAAATACATGAGGACACTAACAAGAATCTCTGATATTAAAGGGAATTCTTTTTGCAAATACAGTGGAATGTCCTGCATAACTCTCTAAGGTACGTCAGTGAATAAGGTAGTAAAAGGAGTGACTATTTTGTTCAAAAATAAGCACATGGTTTATACTAAATATATAAGTAACAAGAATAAAATATTTTATTCAACTGATATATCATGAAGAGAAAAATAAAATGGTAATGTTTCATAAAGTACTCTTTTAAAAATACAGTAAATACAGATCAAGAGTGAAGGATCTTTGAAACAGATTTCTGTGCTGGTAATAAACTGGATGATATCCCTCATCTTGTTAAAACCACAAACTTTATGTTCATCTCCTTGGTATTAATGTATGAAAATTCATGTCAGAGAAATCACATCAGTCCTAACCAATGAGCAGTCAAAGGAACTGTAAACAGTTTGCACAGAGGAATCTGGCTAGAGCGAGAAGAATGCCCTGAGATACAACAGCATGCAGTTGGTTTGGTTTTCTAAGTTACAAAAGGAATGGTAATATCCTATTGGGTTGGCTTATGAATTAGGATCATACTAACAAATCTGGAGAAAGAATAAACCATGTAAAACAAAACTAAACAATAGACAAAGTGTGGCTATACTTTAAACAAGGTTGACAGCTCTTGGGAAATTCTCATTCCTACCTTTTATCTTACTTTTATTTTATTAATTTATTATTTATGGACAGTTTCTTATTGTGACCAGAGGCTTTTATCATAGCACATGGTTCTGTCTGAAAGACTTTGTTTAGGCTGCAAAGGAATTTCAGGATCAAGAAGTCATGAAGAGAAATGTGGTTTAGGAGACAAGGAGCATAACACTTATCAAGAAAGTCCTAATACAGAGAAAGGGAAATGGTGAGGGATTCATTAAAATACAAGATAGATGGAAGGATCTGTGGACTATATGAAGGGATTGAGGGGTAGGGAGAAGGAATCGGATAAGAAAAAACAGTGAAATGAATCTAACCTAACTTTCCTACATACATATATGAATCTCACTATTACTGTCTCCACAAGATAGCAACTAAAAAAACAAAACAAAACTAAATTAAATTAAAAGCATATAGTAGAATAGTCAGTAGAGTAGATGGAAGTACTCCCCCTCTACGTCCCTTCTTCCCTCATCCTGTTCCCTTCCCTGTACTCTACTGACCTCTCACAATGTTGACATGGAGTCATACAGGAGCCAATTGACTACTTCATTTTTCTCAGCTTGAGGCTGAGGATAATAGGAGGACCTGACTGAGGAGGGAGATGAGGTGGAGGAAATGCACAAGGCCCAGTGTGGGCAGGGGTGATGTAGGTGGAGACGAATGGATGGCTCCAGTGGCTGGTCAGCTAATTAGTTGCACGATGACCTGGGCCTGAGGCCTCCACCACCAATCCCTCTCTTCCAACTGTCACAAGTGGCGCCAGTTAGGTGTGTGCTCCTTCTCCCATATACAGCATCAAGAGCCAAACAGAAGCTTAGGAGAGACCTGCTCAGCCTTTTCTATGTAAAAGCATCTCTAAGGGAAAAATGGTGAAAGGGAGTAATTATGAGGCAGTAACAGGAAAAAGAAAAGGAAAGTGGGATAATAAAAATTGAGAGAGAGAGAGAGGCTGCTGAGTCAGCTTTCTAGGAAGTCTGTGAGGATAGGGGCACTTATGGTAGTTTTAATTGACTCAGAGCTTATTTAATTGAAGCAGCTTCATCCTCAATTTGTACATCAAAACCACCAGAGTGATGAATTAACATTGTAATAAGTGAGCAAGTATAAAAAATTAAAAATAAAATAGGAGACTGACCGAACATGTGAAGTAAACACTACGGCATAGGAACCCCTTAGATGGTATGAAAGATCTCCAACATATCCCCAGGCCTCTAGAAGACCACTTTCTTGTTCCTGGGCTATGTGCATACACAAGAAAAAAGGGGAAAGATCTTAAGCTCTCTCCTCTGGCTGAAATTGCATTTTTGCTAGGATGAAGTGAAGGACAAGACAGAGGTATAAACTGATGCTACATTAATTAAAGTCAAATGTTAAAATTGCACCCCAACACTCAGCAAAAGCTGAAAAATATATTGCTTCTATGCATCTATAAAAATATTTCTTTAATATTTAGCTAAGCACTAATGTCATTAAGCCATTACACATGCAAATAATTCAGTTTAAAAAGTAGCCCAGAGGGTCTGGGTTTGTGGTTCAGTGGCAGAGTACTTGCCTAGCACAGGCAAGGCCCTGGGTTTGATTGTCAGAACCACATGAAAATAAATAAATAAAATAAAGATACTGTGTCCAACTATAAAAAAAAACTAAAAAAAAAAATAGCCCAGAAAACCCCAAAGCCATGCATCATCAATGACAATAACACTTACAGCAGAAATAGAAGTGATAAAAACATCAACAAAATTAAAACTCTCCTTGTAATGGCTCTTATTTGCAGAGTCATTACATTATAATACCCCAATACATTTTTTAAATGAAATTATGAGGCAGTAACAGGAAAATTTAGCTCATACATAGTGAACCGGCAAAGTAAATACAAACATACACATAAACCACAAAAACAAAAGACTATAGATAGAAACTATCAATGAGGAAACTAAGTCCTTGGGAGTACCATACTTTATTTCTATTAGCATATTTATTAAACTGTAATAAACATGCTAATAGAAATAAAGCCATGATAATAATTTTAAAGAAAATTGTAGGAAAAATGCTTCATTTAGTTTAAATAGGTAAGAGAAGAAGAATACCTGCACTAAAGTTTATAACAAATTATATTATGTTGTCCAAGAAAGGGAAAGAAATACCAAAAAAAAATGTGCCAAGCCTAAGGGACCTGTGTTATAGCTTCAAACAAAGAAAAATACACATTATAAAAGTTCCAGAAAGATGTGTGGGCAAAAGTACATTTTTTTAAAAAAAATTATCAAGAAAATATTTCCAAATTTGATAAAAACAAAATCTATACATCTACAAACTTAATACTAAAAGATCTTTATCACAGCTCATATCTATACAGTCTATGGAAAGCACTATGAAGGAGCAAAACTCCACAACTCCTAAAAACTCAAATAGGCAGAGAATTATACAAAGGCTATGAGTATTTCAATCTCCACTTCTGAGCAAGGATTCATAATATGCCCAACCCTCCAGGATGCCCAACAGTTAAGACAGATCAAATTCATGCAATGCATCTATCTACACACTCAACATTGGCAGGTCTAGAATCTGTGTCCTCAGAGAAAGGAAGCACATGAAAGTAACCCACAAATGTGTATGAATGCACAAGCAAGCACACACACATACATTGAATAAACACATTTAAATAATATTTACACACACACAGGCATGCATACCATATACTTACACAACATGCATGCACATACACACACACAAATGAGCCCAACAGATGTCACCAATTACTTTCTGGGTGGTCACCAATTACAACTGCCAATCCAAAGTCCCCATAGGCACCTGAGTTGGTCCCAGTCATTTAAGGGATACGTGCCAATATGAGAACAATCATCGGGGTAGATACATAATCATGTCTTCAATAAGTATGCATAAAAGGTTAAAAGTTCCCTTGAGAAAAATAATGAACACCAAAGACATTCATGCCCTAATCCCTGTTAGCTCTATGTAAGTAAGAAATGACAGTAATTACAAGAAGTATGATAAAGTGATGATAAATTACATGTAAAATTAATGTTACTTACCAGCTTGCATGAAGATCAGGAAATAATCTTGGAATATACTGGAGACAGAGAATTCATGAGGGCTCTTAAAAGTGGAATAGAATGTTAGAAGTGGCCAGAGTGGTGTGATATGAGAAAGTCTCCATTTATTGTTACTAGCTTTGAAAATGGAGGAAGTGACCACCAGCCAAGGAATGTGGGTGACCCCTAGAATGTGGAAAAAACAAAAAGATGGTTTCTCCCTTGGAGCCTCCAGAAGATAGCACAGCCCTGTCAACACCCTGATTTCACTCTGAGGTTAGCCCAGTGAAATCCACGTTACTCTTCTGACCTCAGAAAATGAAAGATAAGTAATTTGTGTTGGTTAATAGCTTCTAATTTATAGTAATTTGTAATTATAGATATATATCACAATTTTCCCCTTAGACCAATGGCCCAATGCTATGGATAAATATGATTCAGTTGATCAGGGTCATTTAAAATCTGGAACTTTGGCTCAGATATATCTTTGGGTAAGTGTCTTACCCAGCTCAGCCAACTTCCACTCTGAGAAAATTGAACATGATTATAGAACTAAAAAAAAAAAGTTTTAATAGGACTCTGAGTTTTTCTAATGACTGTGAGAAGTGAGGATGTCCAGTTTTATTCTTCTGTGTCATGGCACTTTCATGTTTGGTTATTGATTCATGGTAAATTTCCTCCAGAAACAATAGACTCCTGAAGCATATAGCGTCTACATACAGTGGTAATATTGATCTGGGCAAATTGCTTGATACAGTAATATCTCCATCTGTATTTCTAGGATTAAATTGAAAAGGTGGAGTTAGAACCCGAGAGGAAAGTATACTTTTACATGTAATCTTCAAGGAACATCATGAAACACTTTCTGGCCCATAAAATATGTTCACAGATGGAGATGTCTGCACATGAATCCACATCCCAATAGGGTTGGACAGAGAAAGTGAACCCTTTGTCACAAATGTGAGCTCAGCAACTGTGATTTTCTGTTTAGTCCCAGGACCTCCTTCCTCTCATGCTCTGCCTATCAGGACAATGAAATCATCACCATCCTCCAGACTGTGTCTTGCATCATTATAGGCACAGAAGATGTGGAGACCACAAGAGACAGTGCGTGTAGACGGATCTGCATGAGCTGCTCCTCCTTAAGGCCAGTGGACAGAGAGAAGAAAGGCTGCAGGCAGCCCACCCTGCTCTGGAACTCAGGAAACTGTGTCCAAAATGATAAGTACTCTTCTCCTCCTGATGATGCTCACTCACTGCCCAGATAGGGATGGACCTCTGTGCCCAATGTCAGACCCCTATCCTTAGTCTATCCTAATGAGCTCTGATCCCCAGACACATGCACCCAAGCTCTCCCTTCCACTGTGATGTGTCTGTGTTTACAGGGTCCCTCTCCCAACCTGTGCTGATACAACTACTCTCTGCTTCTGTCTTCCTGTGACAAACAGTCAAAATCATCTGTACCTTGACCAGTTGCTACAGTAATTACAAGGTGGAATGGTACCAGTAAAGCCAGAAAGAGCCCCTGGTTTGTGATGCAAGTGGGCACTAGTGGTACTGTGGGATCCAAGGGGGATGGAATTCCTGATCAGTTCTCAGACTCAGAATCTGGTTGGGACAAGTCCCTGACCATCCAGAACATCTAGGAAAAGGATAAGAATGTCTACCACTGTGGGGTAGACCATGGCAGTGGGAGCAGCTATGTATAACACACAGTGACACAGGCAGAGGGAAAGTTAGACAAAACCCCAGTGTCCCAGGTCAGCAGGAGCCTCCTTGACCCTGATCAATAATTTCTACCTTCCCAGATATTTTATAAATTTAATTCACATTAAATATCCCCCATATGCAAATATGTTCTTAGCAGTGTTTGAAATATTAAGTATCTATTTGGGCATGTATGGTTGTTCCCAGTCATGAGTTTTCTGATGGGATTTTATTTTAGAGATTGTAAAGCTTTTTTTGCAGAAGACTCCTTTTGTCACCATCTTTTCTTACATTTGTCCATATTCAGTAATTATGAAGATTCCATAAAATATGGGCTATGAATATTTCCCTTGAAATTCTAGATATTGACCCTAACTAATGTGGTAACATGAACATATATGGTCCACCTTAGCTTCAAACTCCTTGTCACCTTCCACTAGATACTTGGGCACAGAGTGCTCAGGGTATTTGTTTATGTTAGAGAAAGACAGCACTACATACAGAGAGAACTGATGGAACCCCAGGATGGGGATTCTGAGCCTGCTCTATATCTGAGATGGCTTTGGGAGTTGCCCCATCGCTATTTATACAATGAGTTTATTTGTGTTCAGGTAAAATCATCCTGATATGTATAAATTATCTGAATCAAGAGCAGCTCTCATAGATTAATACTGACTTTTCGTGAAACACCAATCATGTTCAGGGGAAGAGACAAACTACAGTTAGTATCAATTCACAACAAGTTGTAGAATTCCCATTAAAAACTCAGGTTTGGGAATTTATAACAATTAGTCACAGAAAAAAATAAAAGCCCAATTTTACAAGATTGCAGTGTTATAATAAATAATACAAATTATATCAAGTCAGTTAAAGAGATAGAGAGGGCCACATCAGAGAGTTCACAGACATCTTTATGCTCAGCATGCCTTGTTCTGCTAGTAGTTTTTGATTAGATTACCCAGAAGAGCAAATAACTCAGTAAATGAGAATCCAGAGTAGTTATTTGGTCTTTATTCCTTAAACACTTCAACATAATTCTACTGAATTAAACTCAATCTCCAGCCAACTGAAATCCGTGAAAATCAGGAGATTGTTCATACAGGATACACTCAATTCTCCAAATTTCAAGTCATCTACTTTGTATTATTAGGCTGGTACTTCTCCTTTCTTAAACTATCTGGGGACATACCTTGAATCATCACCTGAGTATAAATAAATGCAGGTGTGGTTCCTGAGGAGCATACCAGAATTATCCACCAAGGGTCAAGAAAAAGGCCAGACATTTTCTTCTTTAATGTTTAATCTTATGTGCATGTATGTGTATGCGCACGCACACACGCTCCTGTGCACACACACACACACACACACACATATACACTGATTAGAGTACATTTGGTTACATGTGATAGAATATGACCCTTGCTCTGAATGGCTCTTATGGTCCAAGATCTGGGAAGTTTAACCAGGAGGGAATCAAGATGGGATGGATCGCAAAGGCAGGCCCCTCAGGCTTAGTTTTAGGGTTGATTTCTCTCACACCTGGTCTCCTCTGTGACTACTCAGAGCAGGTTAGGTGTTAGAGTGTGAATATGTTAATTTGTGCTCAGACATCAAATCACATGTTAAATTTAATTTTCTCATTATCTCTTATTCTTACACAAAAATTAAGGTTTTATAGAAATACATAAGACAATAAAATTTTATCTAATAACAACACTTTTGAGCTGAAAGTCAACTTCAGATGATAGACTTTACTATCTGGGTATAGGTTTAGTGTGAAGCTTAAACAATTACCGGAGGAAGAACTGACTTTCCTTAACAAAATTTTCACATTATACTATCACTCAGTATCTCTGGTGAGATATTTCTCAAATCAATGTTGTATTAAAATGCTTTAGAATGTATATTAATTGTTGATTCTAGATAACTGATTATAATCAAAGTGATACTCTTGTCATTTAACATTAGAATATTAAATAATTAAAGAAAATTATGATAAAGTGTGCAATAGTCACATCAAGTATACATTTTTACAGTCAACAAAGTATAAAAAAAAATGGGTGGAATTGTGCCCTTATTTTTTGCTGTGAATTTCTTTGTTTAAATTTTAGTTACAGAAATATTGGCAATGGCAAAAGTGGTTAAATTTTAGGTTTAGAAATTTCCTCATATGGTATTACCATGAAAGGAAATGTCTGTCCAACTCATGGTAATAAAGACTTCTGTAGTAGATTATTTGGAGGCTGATCATAAGTAAAGATAGTTGGTTAGGGGCAGAAAGAGCAGAAGGACTCAGAGACAAATTAGTCTGTGGTCCAGAAATAAGAATTCTCTTTGCAAATAGAATCTGCTTGTGGTTCTATGTAGGATATAGAGGAGGAGTTGAGTTAGGATGCCTGAGAAGAAGCACAAAAATATTTTGCCAAAATGAATGTTTGTTTGTTTGTTTGTTTGTTTGTTTGTTTTAAATCTTGATTTGGAATAGAATCTACAAGAGTTTCTTTAGGGAGAAAAACTTTTTTCTTAATCATATACATATATGTGAGATATCTTAATGAATACTATTATGTAATTTTAAAAAGATAAAATAAAGAAGAAAGGAGGTAGAGAAAAGCTACTCAGGGACTGTGCATGACTTGGGTTAGCAGTGAATCTGGAGCAGGACAGGGAGGTACATAGTGAGCGAAGTTTATGGACACTATGTTGAGATATTCACTGTTGATGTTCTGTGGAAGTCAAAGGGCTCTCAATATTCAGAAGTGGTCTCTAAATGCTATGGGTGGGTATATTTGGGGTGGTATCAGCCACATGAGGAAAATTCACTGTGACACTGTTCACTCTGTATTTCTCCACTAGAAAATAAGTACATTCAGAACAGAAATTGTGTTTTGTTTGGAACTTCAGTATATACAGAACCCAGAACTCAACCTGACAAAAAGAAATAACTGCATGAGTATCCAGATTTGACCTCATGAATTCACCAGAAGAGGAAACCCAGAGAGAAAAATACAACTGAGGCTTAGAACATGATTGATGCTGATTTCTATACATTTAAACTTGAGATACTAAATTGATTGAAGATGAAGTGTCAAATGAGAAAATTGACCTTAGGTCTAAGCAAGAGGCAAGGAACATAGCTTTAAGTGAGGAGAAGGTGATCAATGGGATCAACTGGATTCCATTTGTTTATGTGAAGACAGTATCAAAGCATATGTTGGTTCTCCAGGACCTGAGCAAAGAAACCACAGAAGTAGGTGGATGGTGGTAAAAATTCTGATTAGAGATCATGTATCCATGAGGAAATGTGTTGCAGAGCAGGGTGAGTTGTATGAATATTTAGCAACCTTTATATTAACTAAGAGCTGGTGAGATATACATCAACAAAATGTCAAGTTCATAGGTCAGAATCCATCATGTGATTACCCCAAATTGCAACATTCAAGACCTCAACTCACAATCCCACATATGATTCTGATGCAAGAATTTGTACATAAAGAATGAGGGACTTTGGGGCTTGTTGTCAATAGTAGAGTTGTTTCTGCACTGAATAAAGTGTATAAAGATAGGAAATAATTGATTGGCAGAAAAGGTATGTACAGAACTGGAATACATTCTATACAACATGGCTTAGGAAGAGCCCACCTCCTGAAAACCTTTAATTTTCTTGTTCTTCTATCAGTTTATTCAGTACTGAAACTATTGTATTATCTAAAATATAGATCAAAGTACACATCAGTTTATATTATAGTAGTTGGTATCCAACTACTGCTTCAAAATGTGTAACGCACCAAGTATGTATACTCATTCTAAATTATCATAGAATGATATTATTTTTACTACATCTTCAATGAGTTTCTAAACTTTCTATTGTACTTAATTATATGTTTATACCTCCTAAAGACAAACACAGCTTCTTGAAGTGGAAAAATATAGTATTCACACTCAAAACACTTGGTAGAAAATTATATAGAATTCTGACTATACTTGTGTGTATGGAGATGGGCCTAGTGAATTGCAGAAATCAGCTGGCCTCTCATCTCTAGGCCAAGAGGAGCTACGTATTCTGTGACCTGTACAGTCCACTGTGGAACTGCCCTGTTGTCCCTACACAGCTGCTCAGTAAGGACCATTCACACAGTCCATCCCTGGTCTGAGTGCTGCCCTCACAGATGGAAATTCTGGCAGATCCACTAAATAAGTGTGTGGGATTTTTTTTCACCAAGGTTCACTCAAGGGGCATCCTCTTGAGTCTCCAATGTGAGCTAAGCTCTAGCACCATAGTTCAAGGAGAGGCTGGGGAAGTCATGATGAAACCACATTTGCATGAACAGCCCCTCCTTTCCAGAGGGTGGGAAAGAAAAGGAGACCTGGAATTCAGCAGCTCCACTCTAGGACTCAGAGGGCTATGGTCCCCAGAACTTGGACTCCTTCTGTTGTTACTATTTCACTGCTCAGATGAGGACATGATTTATACTTTTTAATCAGCTTATCTGTTACTTTAATCCCTCTAGTTCAGACTCCCAACAGCTTAAATGTGGACTCTGCTTCAAGCATCAATGTTTACCTTTTTTTTTTTCTTTGCAGCTTAGCTCTTCCAGCCTGTGCTGGCTCAGCAGCATCCCCAAGCCCTGGAGCATCTGCCAGACTCACCAGCTCCCTGAGCAGTGGCTTCAGTATTGGTGACTATGGGAAAATCTGGTACCAGTAGAAACTGGGAATCCTCTCCAGTATCTTCTCAGCTACTACCCGGACTCAATTAACCTTGAGGGATCTGAGCGCCCGGCTGCTTCTCTAGGTACAAATAGGCAAAAGCAAATGCAAGGGATTTGCTCATGTTTGTACTGGGCCAGAGGATGAGGCTGGTTACTATTGTGCTAGAGCTCATGGCAGTGGATGAAGCTATCAGTGGGAAGCTTCTGTGGAGGTGTCTGTGGTGTAGACTTTTCTGCAGAAGGATGTGTTCTTGAATAGGAGACAGAAATCCATGTCATACCTGTAACCTGAGACAAAATAGGAAATCTCAGGAAGGCACAGATGAATGAGAAAATAGAACCTTAGGGCATATCCCCATTGTCTCTGCAGTAAAGAAATAAGAATAGATAATATAGTCAGCAATTAGAAATACAGATGAATGTAGATATGTTCATCCACAAAGCAATTTCATCAGCATATTTCATAAAGTATGAATCATGTCTCACTAGAGACATGTCAAATCCTGTTCTAGTGGCCCTTAGGCTCACCATAAATTTTCCACTGTCTGAACCAGCCCACAGGTCCAGTGGACACAACCTTGAGGACTTGTACTGATGCCATCTCTCAGATGCTCCCTTCCTGTCTCTCTTCTGATCTTTCCTCCATCAGGCCTCTGTCTGGCAGTGTCAGATCATCACCAATCTCCCTATTGGGTTTTAGAGACACATGAAATGTTTCAGTGTAGTTTCATTCTCCAATTTTCATCTGTAGGGAGGAGGGTCACCAGAATTCGGACCACCATAAAAACCTCCAATTTTATTCCTGTGCTTGCCTCATTCCTGAATTTCTCTACTCTTTAGTATGACCATATAATCAATTTATTTCTAAAAAAATGTATTTTTTTTGAGCAGCTGAGTACCTACATGTAGAGGCTATTGACTTTTTTCTTCCTTTAAGTTTTTCCTATTTTTTTTTTACTTTTCCCATTTTTTTTCTTTCTCTGTGTGCACTAAGGCCCTATACAAGGTGAGTTTTGAACTAATCAACAGAGGAAGGTGGGAAGCATCTCTTATATAGGCCATTATTTTCCTTCAGCCCCAGAGTATCTGTTTACAAAGATGACTTAAGACAGAACTGCCTGCACTGCAGTCATTTTTCTGAGGTCTCTGAGGTTCCATTCTTTAGTGATCTTGCAAAATATAAGTAAAGGATCTCTCTTATTTCTCAGAAGACATCTGGGGACTTGAGGGCCACATTAGTTCATTGTTGTTGAATTGGGAAAAGGAAAGAGGAATATAAATGATGTGTTATGAATTCCTACCCCGAGCTTCTAAGCCCTGAGGCCCCTGGCCTGTTGGTCTTGTGCCTGTATCCCACACCTGCACTTAGGATGAGTGTAGGTATTCCTACTACCACAGGGTATGTTCTCCAAGTGGAATTTGTAGCATGTGGCTATCTGGGTCCAAAGATCACCTCTACACTTACAATAGACTCTGCTTCGATGAAAATATGTTTCAAAACCCGGCTCCAGTATCCTGGAGGATCTTACAGAAGTCATCACCAGGGACTGCTTTGCAAGGAGAGCCATATCTCAGAGTGTGGAGAGTCATGAGAAGGATGGGGGACACTGAAACTCATACTCTTCCTCAGAGTGTGGAAATGAATTCATGAAGGAACAGAAACATATTCATCTCTCTCTCTCTCTCTTTATCTCTCTTTCTTTCTCTCTCTCTAATATCACACACACACACACACACACACACACACACACACACACAGTTGCCTCTAGGTTTAGATTGTCCTGGACACTTGGCTCCTGTGTCCAGTTCAGGGCCATGGCCCTATGACTCCTGGATGTAGTTCTTATTCTCTTATTCTCAGCCTCTTCATGGCTGAGCTGTGGCTCCTTTAACGGAATGTCAGGATCCACTTGGCCTTAGTGTTATACATTATTCTTTTGCACATAGGTGGCACAAAGGAGAGATTATCCATCCTGCAGTGGGAGGAAAAAAGAAAGGGAGCTGCATCAGCATCTACCCCAGAGATCAATCTGGCCCCCAAATTCCTGGAAGGTTTCTCTGTCCTCTCAGTCCAGTCAGCCCACATCCATTTTCTTTCTGCTCAAATTTCCAGTCAGCTATCTTCATATTTATTTATTTATTTATTTATTTATTTATTTATTGGTATTAGGAGTTACATCCAAAAGAATGTTGCATGTAGGCACATATGTTACAATATATGAAACAACTTCTAGTAATATCCAGTGACATCTGTTGGACTACTGATCTGAATAGAAGCAAGAATTATGGTCAGAACTGTGGAATTATTGAGACAAAAATTATAGGATCTACTCAAATTCTGAAATGTGTGTTTATTTTTAAGGAATAAAATTTCACCAAAACAAATAGTAATATTCATATTTTATCCACATGCCCTTTATTTGATGAAATAAAATGTTATTTATTGAAATAATGTAATAAAACAAACTTCATTTGTACAGAGAATAAAATTATCATTTTTATGTTTATTTATTTATTTTTTTCTGTTTCTGACTGGCAAAGTACAACATGAGACATTTTGTAAGGGAGGAATACATGTTTGATACCAGTAAGCTTAGCTATTTCAGACTTTACACTTTTCTATGAATCATAAAAGAATTCAGCCTGAGATTTTGGAAAAGTTCCTCCTTAGTCAGGAATGTGATTTCCTCCATATTTCACTCAAGGTAGAGTAAGAATCACGGTGTGTCTTTTCTTCACTTCTTGCATTCTAAGGACTAATGACAGTAACAATTCATTTAGATAATCTGGAGAGTTGAGCCTAGGGATCATTTGCATTCAGTTCATGGGATTATTCGTATGTGGTAATTCATAGACTCAGGCTTAACTAACAGTAAGTTTGTAATTATATATATATGAATTACAGTATCTCCCTCAATAGATGAAACAGAAATCAGCAGTCAGAAAGCATAAGGTGAATATAATGAATATAATCATTTGACAAATCCATGTGGGGCCCCATAATGTCTTCACAGAAACATTAAATTCATATGCAAATATCTACACAAGGTTTGATAGGAAAACTAATAGCTGTAGGATGAATAGTTTTTCAAAATTCAAACAAGGATGAGATATATTCAATTTGCATCTTGTCACCATATAGTTCAAATTGGGGTCACTCAAAAGACAAATCAGAGTGATTTTGAAGAAGTGTTGAATTATTATCATTTGAAGAAAAGCTAGTATATTCTATTGCACTAAAATTGCACAAAGATTTCAGGCGGCCCAGTGATGAAGCTGCATGAAAATGTGGTCCAAGCTACACAGTACAACCTTCCCCTACTCATAAGAATATATAGAAAATGGAGGCATACCCAACAGCCACCTTCTTTAGCAAGATATAAAGGCTTATGAACGACTCTTCAGGTTTCTAGGAAATGATCTGGAACATGCTATTCCCACATTTCAGAGGTGCCTGAAAACATATCTTCTTGTACATAGTACAGTGAACCCAAGATGTTCTGTTTACTGTATGGCCTCTTCCTCCCAATGGCCTGTGAGTTCCGCCAGGAACAAATTTATACCTTCCAAATAAATCATCATAGTGCCTTGGTTTGGAGAAGTGTCCCTCTACATCCCATGTGGTACAGGCTTGATACCAGTTCATCACCATAGAACTTTTAAGAGGAAGAAATTGGTGGGGGCTAAGGGTTATTAGTTCCACTATTATTTTGATTCTATCACTTAGATTTAGTACTAGGGAGAGAAGTTAAATTATAACAGGGAAAAAAGGGAGGAAACAACATTTAATAGAGCAGATATTTATTATATTTGAATAAATGAGAAAAATGCAAGATTGTCCCTGAAACTTTTGTAAGAGAAGTTGTTTTAAATTTTGTGACATGTGCACATATGCCTTTTTCTCTCAGGTACATTGAGTTCTTTGGATTGACAAAACATTGATGAGTGTTCATTTCAAATAATGTGGGATTTTAACCAAACACAGTCAATGAAGAAACAAAAGAGCATAGAGCAAGAGAAACTTTAGGAAAGATTCTACTAATGAGGAAAATAATGAACTTGAGAATGAGTAGGTACAAGGAGGGTGAAAATTCATTACCATTTTCTGCTGAGAATCAGGATTTCTTTATTCCCATACTCTTTCAGACTCTTGCTGTCTGAACCACGATAGCCTAAAGTGGATGCTGTGCACTTACCTGCCCTCATGGCACATTTTGGTGCTGCTCCCCAGGAATATAATGTCTACAGATGCCACATCTGAACTCCTCTTCAGTCCTTCCTGTAACCTCTGTTTGGGCCAAAGAGTTACTAGTCTCTCCCAAACCTATAATCACCTTATCGATTAGGGCCCATACCTGAAGATACCACTTAGTTAATAACCATACTGTGTGAATGCTTCAAAAATGCACATATAATGTGTAAAAGTATATATAATGGATATATATATACTTTTTTATTCATTTATATATATATATCAGCCATGTTTAACTGATAGAATGATTTCAGGATTATTGTACATTTAACTCCTTAATTGAATGCAGATACCATGGTTTTATCCCCAGCTCTTCTCACTTTGTAAAATCCACATTCCCCATTGATGAATGTCCATACATTGTCTGGACCCCATCTTCAATCAAAGAAGAGAGCATGCCACTAGAAAATAATAACTGTTTCTGATCTGATAAGCATCTGTTTAATTACTTTATGCAGAAAGAAACTATCTAAACACCTTATTTTCCACAGTACTCAACAATGATAGATACTGCCTGGTTATTCAAACAAGAAATGTCGGCTTCTTAATACATCCTCCTTTGTAACCCCACAGATCATTGTGGATAACACATTATGAAGATTTCATCTTTGAACAGAGCTCCCATAAATATCCCCATCCTGTTTTCTCTTCTTATTACTTCTTTATGGACAAATTAAGGACTTGAAAATCTTTTTCAGAATCCGCAGCAATTTTCAAAAGAAACTTGGTTTTGTCAAGGGAAAACTAGAGCATATAGAAGCAAGTAAAAATAAAAAATACTCATTCCCTAATAATAGTATATTCTCATAAGGAAAAGATACATCTGAAGCCAAGGCCTGTAGATTTGGGTGTGAAAGAATACGAGAGATAATACAACATGAGACTCTCAGAAAAGCAGCAACCTGAAAATAAGTAAACCTGTAAGAGGAACACAGGCAGAGTTACTACTACTTGCGAGCTCTCTTGAACTTTAGGCTTTAAACTTTGCTCAAAAATTTCTAGACTGAGAATAGCCCAAAGTGCATGGTTGAAGCAAAGTCAAATACCAGGTAATTTTGAAATATGTGGTACCATATACAGTGCACTTGGAGTTCTGTTGGTCATTAGAAACTGAAACAAAGCAAAATAAAAAAAATGTCTCAGGACAAAAAACAAACAAACAAACAAACAAACAAACAAAACAGGGTGCTTTGACTGTCTGGGGAATAAAATGAGAAAGGTCCATTTACTGTAGTCAGTTAACCTTCCAGAATCTCTGCCAGGTTATAAGAGGGTTCAAGAACCAGGATAAGCGGCCAGCAGGAGGTGATGTGGGACTACTCTTGATAGGACAGGGCTCTGCAGCTGACCACAATGGGAAATACTGGCTCACACCTCTGTGATAAGGAGTCCTCAACAAAGTGTGACTTTCTTGCACCTGGGCTCCCTGGGGCCACATAAGCATGGGGATCTAACCCACACCCTTGCTTCCTGTTTTATCTTCCATCCCTCTTTGGTTGATTGTTTAGGCCTGTTGTCTAGGCAGAATAGAATTAAGGTCCCAGAACAGGAAGAAATTTAAATGTATAACAAGCAAGGAGACTAGAGAGAAAATGAAAACAAATCAGAAAAGAGTAGTTCTCAATACTAAAAACAATAAATCAGCAATCTCTTTTAATTTAATATATCCTCCTTTGTAATCCCACAGGTCATTGTGGTTAACACATTATGAAGACTCCATCTTTGAACAGAACAAAAATGCAAAAATTTCTCAGTATGAGTTTAGTTGCTTTGTTTAATAAAAACAACATAGTAAAAAAAAGGGCACATATAAAGTAAAAAAGGTATATATTTGTCCATGGATATGGAAGTTTAAGCCTGGGATGACTAGGTTCATGTGTTAGTGACACTGGGGAAGGTATGATAAGATGGGAAAAGGTGAGTCAATGTGAATGATCACATATTATCCCAGAATGTTGAGAGAGATGGGGGATGGGGAGCAAGAGGGAAGACAGGATTGTGTATAACCTCCATATATGTAGACATGTGTTTAATTACCTGAGGCTCTCTCACAAGCTATTACCACCACTTACAAGGGACTATCATCAGATAGCACATTCTGGCACTACAAAACCTTACCACCCTGGGAGAAAGTATCTATGTACGGAAATTTGGTAGAGACTCAAATTGCATGCAAATTTTAGCAGTATGTTAGAAAGTAGAATTCATGGTAGACTGAGCATGACTTATTTTGAGCAACAGGAAGGGTTTGGATTGAAAATAGGTCTCTTTTTCTTGAGGTCTCCAAAGGATTCCGAACATGGACTTTGAAGGGTGGGCAGGTACGAGAGTTATGAGACAATATCACATGTCAAAATCAGAGATATCACCTCTAAGCTCTCAGCAGTGAGACGTGAGTCACTGTAAGGGAGAAAGATGGAATCACAGGACCCACTTAAATGGTACTTTAATGGGAATAATCAGTACATTGTGGACTCCCACAGTGTACAGCATATATCACTATGGTCTTCCAGGGTCACAATGCATAGTCCAAATTAAACCTTTACCTGGATTAAGCAGTATCGGCTCCATTCACAGTGAGCTGCTTTTGCTTCAATGACATGAACTACTGGAATCCCGGGATCTTCTCTGTTCTTAGGATTACTATTTCTTCTTTTCCCATTAGCTCCTAATTGCCAAGTCAAAATCCCAGAAAACAAAACAAAACAAAACAACTTTTCATTCATGTAACCTTGAGAATGTCTGAGACAATTTCTAATGTAGCACAGGGCTCATTAGAGAGGATAGAATTAGTTGGGTGTCACTATGAGTTCCTAATTCACATGTATTTAAATATGATAAACACTTTAATCCATTGTTTTTCCTGTTTTAATACTGCATCTTAATACTTTGTGGTAATTTCTTTCAGTGAATTTTAACATAAATGATAGAATGGATATTATTATGGTTTTAATGTATTAAAATTAGCAATTCTATTTCCTCCTCAAATTTAAGATCCTCCTCTTTATTTTTGCATTAGAAACAAACATGCATAAACCAATCTATGTATAGACACTCTATTGAATAATTTTGACTACCGACCATAACATATTTTATTATGAACCTTTGTTCTTCATGTGAGTAAATCCCTTAAAACAACAAAAGTAAATAATTTGGAAGGAAATGATTATATTAATTAAAAATAATAAAATAATTTGGAGCAATTTAGAAATTGTATTTATTTTGGAGTTATAAAAATTATTTAAAAAAATAAAACCTCATTTCACCAATAAATTGAAGGAGTTTCATTTCTAAACTCACCAAATATCCTTATGTAGCCTTTCTAATCATCTTCAAATGTGAAAATGTCTGAAAATGCTAGAGATGTTAACACTAATATGGTAAGAAATATTCTTTATTTTATTTTCAAGTATGATGAACATGGTTTTATTTTTTTCTTCTTTTTTATATTGGGAAGAATAACCTACTTTCTCTCAAATTGTACACTTCCACTAATGCTAAAGCCGTGTAACTGATGGCTTCTTAGAGTGGAGGTAGGTGGCATTCCCATCCTTGTAGTGATGCTGTTTGTATTTGCAATCTCCACCCTGGGCACCACTGGGGCTGCTTCAGACAGTCCTCAGTATTCTGTCAGTGGAAGAAGATGCCTGTCTCTGTAACTGGCCAGGAGTATCAAAATGGGCTCTAGGAGGAGGAAGAAGGGCCTGACAGTTAACTCAAGGGGAAAAAACACTCATTTCATGGACATGAAAAAAATATTCATCAATAAGGGCTGAGTTTAAAATAAAATAGATGAACCAGATAGATATGGAGAATTCATCCTTGTTTTTCTCCCCATCTCTGAATTTCAAGACATTAAATTTATGCATGTGTTGAATAAATGTGGGGCACCTGATCTGGGGAAAGGCATCAACTAAAATTCATGTGTCTCAGTTCCCCTGAAGTCACTGATCTATGTGAGTTCCCAGCATCTGCCTCTTTCATGATGTCCTCCAGGGAAATTCAGGGTGAACACTGGGACAGGAAAAGAAAGGAAATTCAATTTGCATAAAAAAATCTCCTCTGGGTCTAAAGAGGCATGAAAATGCCTTTAAGACACCAAAATCACAGTGAGCAGTGTGAGGACACCAAGTGCTTGTGAGGACCCCCATCATGGCCCAGATGATTGTTCTACTAGTGCTCCTCTCTTATGGTTCAGGTCAGGAGAGAGGCACTGCATACTGAGGATACATAAAAGCAGTGTCTCAGGGGGACCTTTGTCTTAATAACCATAAATGTCTCCCTTATTGTTTTTTGTGGCAGATTCTCAGACCTTTGTGATCCAGGAGGCCTCACTTTCTGTGTCTCCAGGTGAGATGGTGACACTCAGCTGTGGGCTTAGCTCTGAGTCTGTCGCTACAGGTACCAGTAGAAGCCAGGACATGCTCTCCTCATATTTCTACTGTCTTTCCTATTCTCATCCCTCTCCCTTCCATTCATTCTCCTTTGTCTAATACAAAGTACTTCTATACTTACCCTCCTTACTCTTCCTTGCTATGGGTTAGCACTCACATATCAGAAAGAGCATTGGAATTTGGCTTTTGGGAACAGGCTTATTTCATTTCATATGATATTCTCAAATTTCATACATTTACCCATAAATGCCATAATTTCATTTATCTTTATTGCAGAGTATTGTCCCATTGTGTATGTACACCACATTTTATTTATACATTCATCTGTTGAAGGAAAACTAGTTTGGTTCCATGGTTTAGCTATTGTGAATTGAGCTGCTATAAACATTGATGTGGCTGCATCACTCTAGTGTGCTAATTCTAAGTGCTTGGGTTTTAAGTCAAGGAGTGAGATAGTATGGTCAAATGATAGTTGCAGTTCAAGTTTTCTGAGAAATCTCCACACTAATTTCCAGAGGGGTTGCAACGATTTGCAGTCCCAAAATCATTCGTTTATTTTCTATCTGCAATTTTGTTTTTAAAACTTTTTTAAAAATATAATTTGTTCTATGTTTCTTGGTGTAAAGACTTCAAATACTTTGGGTTAATACTTTGAGTTAAAACTGGAGAAAGGATAATCAAAAGAAAACTCTGTATATGCTGGTGTCTTGGATACACTCATGAAGAAGAAGACAAATAAACTTCCTGATCTGCAATAGAGTAGAGAAGACGTTTTGTCTTGCTCTTTTGAATAGAAGGGCAAGTGGAACTTGGTCTTTGGCAAAATTAAAATCTGCAGGAAATTTATAGCAGTTTAGAAGTAGAGGTGAAGGTAGAGATATAATATTTCATTAATATGACAGAGAAGCTCAAGGGAAGTTATATTGCCTATTTCTCACAGGTAGAGCAAGAAAGGAATGTATAAAGAAAGAAAGAATGAATAATATTTAACACAGTGAGCTTACAGAAATTTGAATGAATTGATAATGCACACATTCCATGTGGAATTTATCTTAAAATAATCTATTAATCAGAAAATGTAAGTTATATTTTCCAATATATACTATCATTTTATAAATATAAAAATATTAGATTCTACAATGTAAACAATATATCTTATCACAGAAATAAATATAATTCCTTGATTTTTAATATTGTCTGTATTTAAATACATATTGTACTAGAGTTATAAAGTACCAACCTACAATGAGGGGAGTTTAGATCCTAAATATAGAAGTTTCTAGACCCTAGAATGGCAATTATTGCCTATCTTGGGATATGGAAATGTCAAAATTATGAAAAAAAATATTCAATATGTCTCGCACTTAGAGAATGCAAATTAAAACTACACTGAGATTCCATCTCAGTCCAGTCAGAATGACAATTATCAAGAATACAAGCAATAAATGTTTGTGTGGATATTGGTGCAACCTCTCTGGGAAGCAGTATGGAGATTTCTTAGGAAACTTGGAATGGAACCACCATTTGTCCCAGTTATTCCAGTTCTCAGTTTATACCCAAAGATCTTAAAATTAGCATACTATAGTGATGCAGCCACATCAGTATTTATGGCAGTTAACCTCATAAGATCTAAATTATGGAACCAGCTTAGGTGCCCTTCAACAGATAAATGTCTGTAGAAAATGTGATATGCATACACAATGGAATATTACTCGGCCATGAAGACAAATGAAATTATGGTATTTGTCAGTAAATGAATGAAACTGGAGACTATCATGCTAGAAAAGGAATAGGAAAGATAGTAGAATGAATCAGACATTACTATTCTATGTGCGCATATGAATATATAATCAATGTAAATTTATATCATATACAACCAGAAGAATGGGAAGATATTACTACATATATGTATAATAGGTTAAAGTAAATTAAATAAAAATAAAATAAAAGGAAACAAAAGGTCTTTAAAAATTCAGAATATGATTTATTTCTTCAGGTGTAACCATGGGACCCTTGTGAATCATATTGAACAAATATGAACAGAAGGCTGATATTCATGCCCAGATCACCTCCATCCTTGCCAATGCCTAGGAGAGTGCATTTTCATCCATATCTAAAAATACTTATGACTCCTGCAGTCTGAGTCCTTTCTGGGTCTGCAGTTCCTGTGGTATTTTATGTAACCAATAGTGGCTGAAGTGCTACATGGCTGTGACTGATTCATAGTCTCTACCCTCAGTCTTACTTGCTGACAATAAGAGTTCCAAATAGGAGATCTGAGAAAGCTTGAAAACATGCATAAGAGTATCTTCTACACAGCATCAAATGGCTAGTCTGTAAGATTTTACAACTGATTCTTTACCAAGTCTAGGGCAAAAGAAACTTCAGAGCAAAGTTTTTGTGTTGTGGATAAAATAGAGAGTGGAAGCCTTGTAAGGTAATAAAACCAGAAACTTTATGCTCAGGTGCTTCATCGTGATCTGTGAAAATTTATATCAAAGACACCATCTTAGTCCTATACAGGGAGCAGTCAAGTGAACTATGCACAAATTTACCATGAGAAGTTTGAGGAAAGCAAGATGGCCATCTTGAGATAATGGGGAGGCCATAGAAGGGGCTCACTGGCTTCCCCAAGAAGAGGCAGTAGGGAATGTAGGACTATTTCAGGGGGTCTGATCAGAATGTCACATAATAATGTATATGGGCTTGCACAACAGGGAGCACTTCAGACCAGTCAAGAGGGTTCTGGAAGGAACTAGAACTGAAATGAGTCACCTGGTTCTGCCTAATGCTCTCTTGTTAGGGCTCACAGCTCTGACCACCCACACCCCTGAGCCAACTCCACCCCCATACAACCACTTAGCATATTTATGTACAGGAGTTGAACCTGGACCCAGGGTGTAATCAGGTAACCTGGGGGAACCTAGTTTGCATGGATAGATCCTCCCCTTCTCAAAGTATGAAGAGGGTATGGGAGAGACTCGGGGGAACATCTGCTCATCTTCGAGAACAGAAGGCAGAGCCCAAAATGACCTCCAGCACAGCATGGACCTGTCTCTCTCTCTCTCTCACGTTCCTTGTTCAGTGCACAGGTGACATGATATGGAGGAGGGATAGGGTCTGGCAGTCCTCTGATATGGGGTCTGATTCTACTCTTATTTCTAGATGAATATCACCTTCTCATTGTCTCTCCCTTTTCCAGGGTCCTGGGCCCAGTCTGTGCTGACTCAGCAGCCCTCACTGTCTGGGACTCCAGGACAGAGGATGACCATCTCCTGCACTGGAAGCAGCAACAATATTGATATCAATTATGTGAACTGGTATCAGCAGCACCATAAATAACCCCTAAACTCCTCATCTATGATAATAGTAATCAACCCTCAGGAGTCTTTGATCGCTTCTCTGGCTCCAAGTCTGAGAACTCTGGTTCACTGACCATCACTGGGCTCCAGCCTGAGGATGAGGCTTACTATTATTGTCAGTCTTTTGATAACAGCCTTGATGCTCACACAGTGCTCCAGGCTCATGGGGAAGTAAGACAAAAAACCCTTTACCATCTGTCATGAGGGCCAACACTCAGCAGCTTTGTTAAAGTCTAGTCTTTTGCTTTTTCTGCTATCACTACTATAGACCCAGCATAACCTACTGGCACTTCCTTGAGTGAGGATCCTCTTGTCCTCTGTCCTCAGAGTCATTCATAGAAGGATGTTTCTAGGAAAATGTCTCCATATAAACAGAAATGTCTGCTCTTTCATAACTCCAGGACCTGAACATTTAGGATGCTCAGTCTTGTTTTCTTGAAGTTCAGGTGATGAGGCAGCCAGTACAACCCTGGTCATCTCAAACTTGACATCTGATGGGAAATACTGCAGTTCCATTATCTATTGTTTTCCTATTTCCAGGAATTCTAGAACTGTGTTTTCTTCCCCTTAGCCCTCATTTCCTGTGACTTATGTTTTAACCTAATTTTATAAGTTTTCTAACATGGAGTATTTGGCATAAGTGAAAACTTTGACAGATTTTGAGATATTTTTACACATTTGGGCATATCAGCACAATCAGGCCAAGGAATCTCCCACCAGCCCACAAACCTCCTTTGACCTTGGGAAATTCTCCCTCAAATTCTGCTCCCCAAACCTCCTAGGCAACCACTATCATTCCCTCTGAGAATATTGACCAGTATTCTTTATATATTTATTAACACAGAGAATATATTTCTTCTTGAATGATGTCTTCCACTCTATAAATTTATTTTTAGACCCTTTCACAATTTGTTGAATTTTCATTGATTCTAATAAGGATACATCCTGACCTTTGTGGTCCCTGGATATTGCTGTGTTGATGCACACTTTTCTCTACTTCCATATGTATGAAAATTTTATTTTATGACTCCATCAGTATAGAGATCAATATAATCCAGCTTTGTTTGTATTGGTTATATTACTGACCCCCTGGTCTAAGATATTTTTTTAAAATAGATGAAAAACAAGCAGAAATCCTTTTCCTTTGTTATCTGATCACTCTTCACTGAGCTAAACATCTTCTCATAGGGGCGGTAGAAATGTCTAGCTGCATTCTTCTCCTTCTCACTTTGGAGAACGATTATGCTAATTCAGGGCTTGTGGTAGTACTGAGATTAAATGTAAGAGGGCTGACTTAGATGACTCCCAGGGAGTTACTTGGAATCAGAAGACCATTGGAGGGCAAGGTTCTTGCCCCTGTGTGCTCAGAGTTTTGAGGGTGTCTCTTACATTGCTAGGAACTCTGAAAGGACCCCTGCAACTGCACTACAATTTCTGGAGCCCATTTGATGACAAGAATCCTCATAAGACAATTATCTGCCTATGCTGATTACAGAGGCTGACACATCAGAGAAGCTCAGGACAGGAAGAAGTGGGGAAGGCATGGATTTCTAGGTGTGTCTAGGCTTGTGGCACATTTATGAGGAAATATTCAAAAATCATTTTGTACATAAAAATTTGGAGGCCTGTTCAGCCTCTAAGTCAGGTTTCTGAAATTCAGTGAGTTAAGTCAGAAATGAGTACCTTTCATATTTCCTTCTTATTTTCATGCCTGCTGAGATTCTAAGTGGTTATGTCCAATCTCTTACAAACACCTCATCTTCCATGGACATTCACGAGGACATCTAAGGAGAATGGCAAAGATGGTAAGATCTTGACCTGAGACATTTACCCTTAGATTCCTTCAGGGACAAAAAGTGGATTTGTGTAATTGCAGCTAAGAGACAAAACATTTTAAAAAATCCAAGCCATCTGAGTGCCACCGTATGCTTTCTCTTACTTTAAAACCTACTGAAGGGAATCCAAGGGACATACACCAGAGCCCAGATTGCCCCTTGCAGATTTGAGACAGAATAATCAAATATTTGAACAATCACACAAAAATGAGGGCCCTTACCATGAGATAGGCCGAGTGTGACAGAACTGGAGCTTGCTCTGTACAACAACTAGCTGGAGAAAAAAAGTCAAGTGAGTGTTGCTCCTCCAAACCCCTCCCCTTCACTCCCTGCCCATGTACATAAGGTAAACATTGGGCAAGACAGCTATTCAGGAAAACTTGACTACTGCCCCTGAGAACCACAAGAGGGCCCTTGTGTGAACTCAACAGCAGGTCCATTTGTAGAGAGCTTCTCTGGGTGATCTAGTGGTTAGGCTTTAGCTCTCTCACTGCCATGGCCCAAGTTTGATTTCTGGTCAGGGAAGACTTTCTTTTGCCATCTGAGATGGTACATGTCTCTAATCCCAGATACTTTGGATAGTGAGGCAATTGATAACAAATTGTAGGCAAGCTTCAACAGCTGAGGGAAATCTTGTCTTAAAAACAAAACAAAACAACAACAAAAATACTATAGAGAAGCCATTCATTCTAATACTCAACTTGGGATATCAAAGTTGTCTTATTATCAATGTTTAAGAACATTGCTTTGGTGAGGAACTTAAAAGGTGTTTGGGAATTGAGTGGATTCTGCAACAGATGTGTTCACATATAGTGTCATGGTTTCCAAATTCCCAGGTCCTTTTAAATGCCAGACATAGTTTTCTGCCTCCTTGATGGCTGCCTTGCCTCAAGTGCTTTTTGCACAAAAAAAGTAGAATCAGAGGAGGCCTGTGTTATATCTGAGTAATAGCATAATATGTTGAAGAACCTATTGCCCTCTTTCTCCCCTGCATGTTTCTTCCTGAAGGCTGATAAAAATTATCCCAGTGAGAGATCCTATATTGAGTTAGTGATAGAATAAAAATGTGCACATGGAGAATCACCATTCATCACTTGCATTGAAAAAGGTGTTAGAGCAAGAATTTTGTCATGTTAGTTCACATCACAGAGTTGCAATTTTGTTCATCCAGAATGCCAAAAACTATCTGGTCTGATAACAAAGTAATATTGCTAAGCCTATGCATCTCAATGCTAATAGATAATGTCTTTTCAGTGGGTCTCTGATTTGGTATAAAACTCTACCTGATCCACAGCATGTAGATCAGAAATATTGATTTTAGGAGAGGCAGATGCAAGCAGACAACTGAAAAACTGCTCAGCAGTGTGTGAAACAGTGTCCTAAGTAATATAAGGCTCTTCTCATACTATCACCCACATTAGCACTGGAGCTAAGGAATATTCTTCTCAATTGAACATAGATTCATTGGCAGGGTAGTTTATGTCAGGCCACAAAACAAGCCTTGAGAAATTGAAGAGCAGGAAGTTATTTTAATCTTATTCTAAGACACTATTTGTTCTCTCCTGGGAGTTTCACTGACATTGATAACTCTTTTATAAACAGTGAGTGCTATCATGCATACATTATTGTCAATCAGCAAAACCTTAAAAACTGGGAGTGGTGGCATATACCTGTAATCTCAGCAACTTTGGAGGCTGAGGCAAGAGAATCACAATTTCAAAATGAGCATCAGCAAGTCAGTAAAGTCCTAAAAAACATAACAAGACCTTCTCTCTAAAAAATAGGGAACTAGGGATTGGGCTCAGTAATTAAGACCTTCTGGGTTCAATCTTAGAAACAAACAAACAAACAAATAAATAAATAAATAAGTAACAAAACCCCAAACCAAACAAACAAACAACCAAAAAACAAAAGCTCTTCTATTTTGATTAGTGTGGTCATGTAGACCTGGTTTACCATCTACATGCTGAACTTTATATCCACAGAATGACTTAAGAAAGTGAAAATGGAATGAAAAGAAAATTTAACCTTCTAACTTGGAGTATTTCCTCTCATTTTTCTTTTTTACCGTGTATATTAAGTTACTAAAAGAATTGCAACTTAAGCTTTGTCTATATCCAATGAGAAGTTCAAAATCAGCAACCTTATCATCAAATTGGTCGTGAACACAATTCCTTTACTCATTCAAAACATTCATGAAATGAGATGGATATCATTACTCTAAGTACATGTATCTAGACACAGATGGTGTCCCTCTTCATTGTGTACAACCAGAGATATGGAAAATTGTGCTATATATGTATGATGTGAAATAAATGTGTTCTTCCAATATAAAAACAAATTAGAACAAATTTTAAACCCTTAGAATTAAAACAATCATGAGTGAGGTCCCATCTTTATTAATTTTTTATCTTGATAACTTACTCTTATGAAAAAAAAACTGAATCCTTGAAGGGAAAATGTTGAATAGAGAAAGAAGATCCAGGAGAAAAATAAAAAACAGGAGATGGGCAGGTACTGTAGCAGAACATCAAACAAATCATGCTATGTGCAAATACCAATATATCACACTGAATCTCAATTTTATTAATAATTTCAATGTAGCAAGTAAAGAAAAACATAAATAAGGCCAGTGGAGAAACAGGTTTAGAAAAGGGTGTAAGAGAGGAAAGAGAAAATATTGGGGAATGAAATTGATAAAATAATGTTTCCTGAATATATGATTATGTGTACAGTTAATCCCACTATTAACATACAGTTATAAAAAATCAATGAAGCATTATATAAAATAAATGCAAGTATGTTTTGATAAGAAAATTTCCAAAAGGTTAAGAACATGCAACAGTAAAATTGAATTATACACAATTGGGAATAATTTTATTAAATAAATAAACAACAGCAACAACAAAAACAAATAGATATAATCAGGAATGCTCAGAAAAACTCTAGTAACTAATGAGAGAGTCTTAGAAACAGTGACAATGACATACAAACATTTACTTTAGACCAATAGGACTCCAGGTGGCACTGTGGACCTTTGTAGAAAACCGATGGAAACTTAAGTAGTTTAGCTCTACTGGATCATGAACAGTTAGTTGCTCAGTGGACAATGCTATGTTTTGGAAGTTGATGGTAAAAACTCCTGGAGAGAAAGATTTGGGATGTGAATTGTGCAGCAGAACTGGGATTTCCCCAGAACGTGTGTAGAGGCCAGTGTGAGTTCGGGAATAAAGAATTGCTGTTTGAACCTACAAAGTTGTGTGGTGGATCATGATTCAGTGCCAAGCTGAGACATTAGCAGACCATCAGGAAGTTTGGCCTAAATTTTAGGGCCTGGGAATCCTTCCAAAATGCATCACAGTCTGGATGTCTTCTTCTCCTCCACAGTCAGTGTTAAGGATGAAATTGAATACGAATTCCAGGCATTGTAGGGTAATTCTGTTTTTCTTCCTCATTCTAGACACATTTCTTTGAGTTGTAGGGTCTACTTCTTAGGTTGCATGACTCAGGAGACTTCACTGACCACTTGCTCAGGAGGGAAAGTCACTTTCATCTGTGGCTCCAGCACAGTTTTCGTCACCAATTGTCACTTCTCATACTGGTTGTAGCAGAAGTTGAGCTAAGTGCTAAGATCCTGATTTGAGCTGCAAACAGCAGACATTCTTGGTCATATTCTTGGTTCTCAGGCTCCCTTGATGACGAAAAAGCTGCCTGCTTCTCTAAGGTGCTCACCTGAGGGTAATACAGGTACAATTTGTGAAACGTTACAATGACTCTCAGCACAGTAAGACCAAGATGGGCAACAGAGATATAAATCTTCCCATGACTTAGTCTGGATAGAAACATGATCCCAGGATATGAAAATCATAAGACCAGACACTGATTAATCAGGCAGCCCAATGATGACTTGTTCTAGAGAAAGGCTAAGGAAATGGTCTGGTTAGTTTCTGTTTCTCTTTAAGTCCATAAGGAAGGATATCTGTCAATTTTTTTGTAAGGAAATGATCCACAAAGTAAGTATTAAATTATTATATCTTCCAAGAGGAACAAAACTTCTGAATCTGATCTGAAGACTGAGGTCAAAACATTTCTTCCAGTGGTAAGCCTCTCCAGTGATGTTCATTTTGCAATTAATCAAAGGGAAGAGACCAACTTTCACATAGTAATAAAATTCATTAATTTATACTTAACTTTCATACAATGAAAAGACATGCCATGACTTTTAAAATATACTGAAGGACACACACTTCCTTAGTTGTCCATCAGTTTCTTTTATGATGCCATTGTAAGGGACCTTCAGTTGAGTGTTATGCTATGGTGTGCCTATCCAACAATCACATGCATGCCCTGTCCTCTGAACAATGCCTAATTCTAAGGAACACCTCCAAGGCAGTTGCATCATAAGCAGAGACTGGCAAACAGCCTATGTACCCAGAGGATTACTTTATGACAAATCTGTGTATTACTATCAGGGACAAATCCTTAGATCATTTAGCCATGACTCCAAGCAGTGGTGCATACCCACAGCTAGTTTTCCTAAACAAGAGGTAGAATATCTCTCAACTAATGTATTCACTGGCATTTATTATTGATCAGCATTGGAAGTGGGGGTAACTATAAAATCGTTGTCAGCATAGAGCAATAATATACTATAACAATTTGTAGAACTTTTTTATCAGAAAAGTCATAAAATGTTTTCAGTAATCTTTCCTTGAAATTCATCCTTTAGTTTTTTGTGAGCTCTACTACAAAATCCTCAGATCAGCTGAATTTCCTTTTAAAGCCCATTAGTAATTGTCCTTTTTAGCTCCTGTGCTTTCCTCATTTCCAATGAATTTTAATTCCCAAACACTAATCCATAAAGCCCTTATGCACCAATTTCAGGAAGAATCAGGTAGGGAGAGAGAGCCCTAGATTCACAAAAAGCCTCCAAAGTGAATTTAGAGCTGACCTGTCCCCAGTTTTTTACTTTCAGGCTTATGTATTTTTCATTGTATATGTAGTTTGTATATAAAAGCCTCCTTCCCCTTCAAATGCCATAGAAAATTGTTTGAATTGTGTTTTCTACTTCTATGGAATTTGTGTGTCAAGGAATAGAAAATTAAATACTGTGATGAGATAGGGTGTTTTTTTCTCTATCTTGGGCTGGGAGCAGGCAGTGCTGAAGTATTTGTGGGAGGCAGGAGCCTCTGTTAGGACCACCTGTCACCCGGAAACAGGCATGACTGATGTAAGTCTGGGCAATGTGGAAAATGTAGGTCTTCCATTGGGAGGTTTTTGGCTCAAAGGTTAGAACCTTGATGCCTGCACCCTGGTCTCAGCACAGAACTCATTCTTTCCACAAACTAATTACTCTCTAGGTAGCTATAAAGTCTCAGGTTAGGCACAGTCCATGCAAACCTTCCCCAGAAAAGACACACTGACAGGGTTATGTGTGGACTCTCTTTTTTCCAGTGAGGAGGTCCACAGAATAGGGTAGAGTAGAGTGTGGCTGCAGAGTCACTAATCAAGACCTCCAGAGACCAACCTGGAAGCAGGTCTGATTTTATTGTACAGTAGTTATGTACAGTAGCTAGGCATATTATAGGCAGCCACCAATACAATTTCTGGTCAACTGTCTTTGCAGTGTGTTGAGAGCCACAACCAAGTCAGGATGGCGCCTGGCATTTTGCCAGAAGGAGTGGTTGAGGGGTAGCACCAGTGAGCCATTAGGATGATTATGGTTAAGTTAAGCTGTGTATGATTATTGGGATTATGGCTGATTGCTGTAACTGGATGATGCTGGATTGGGGCAGGCTGTGTATTCAGTTGTATATATGGACCTCTGCTGTCTGGCAATAGGGTGGCTCGTGCTATCTCAGGTGTCTGTTACTTTGAGCTCTCGCAGAGTTCCCATTGAGTTCCCTTTGAGTTCTTGCAGGGTTCCCATTGAGTTCTCGTTGAGTTTGGGTGGGTTCTGGAATAAAGTTCATTCCTGCTGGAATCTACAAGTGGTTTGTGACCACCTGGTTATTTGTGCCCAGCCAGACTGCAGCATTTGGTGGCCCCTGTTGGGATGCCTGAAGCTTGGGGGTAAGTGAAACTGCTCGCCCTTCAGTGTAGTGTGAGAGAATGGTTGACCAATTCAAAAAACAATGTGTTCTTGTTTTGATTTGTTTTGTTTTTGTTTCAAGCTGTCTGTCCCTAGAACTTTCTCAGGTAAACTGGGGAAAGTGGTTGGCTCAAGGTTTGAAGTTGTTTGGCCCTGAAGAAGAGATAGAGATAGACCATGGATACACGTCAAGAAAATAGAAAAAATTGATACAGTTAATTTTTGTTCCATTTTTGTTTGGTTTGGTTTTGGTTTTGTTTTGTGTTATTTTGTTTGGTTGTGTTATCTTTATAGCAGAAATATGGAACTAAAAATTAGTAAAAAACAAACTGAAAAGGTTTTAAGTAAATTACTAGAGGAAGGAAGCATCTCAGTAAAATCAAGAACAGTTAGGGCATACGTTAAGATAATACAAAGGTGTAGCCCATGGTTCATTAAAGAGGGGTTGTTAAATATATCACAATGAAATCATCATGGTGAAGATTTTAAAAAGATAGAAAAGGAAAGCCCATGAACTCTGCCAGTTGGCACATTACCATAAAGGACGTTGGTACAATCTTGTTTGCTAAGTCAAGAAGAAGAAATTTTAGATCAAGTAAACGAGAAAGTCTCTCAAGTTAGTCAGACGGGGGAAGAAAGTTTAGAGAAGGAAAGGCTATCAGGGGACAAGTTACAATGGGAGGTTACCACTAACAACTTTCTATCACCAGAGGGCGTAAGTATTCAACCAAAAGCTTCACCTATGTATACGAAGACAATATATGCTGAGTGGCCCTCAACCCCCATAGTTGATAGATGGGATCCTGAGAAAGGACCTCAAATATTAGCATGCCCTGTATTTGAGGAGGCAGGAGGGCAGTGAATTCACCATGCTTTAGATTTCAAAACAGTCAAGCAGCTGAAAGAGGCTGTAACAACCTATGGTCCTCAAGCACCCTTCACTGTAAGTATGGTTGAATCAATTAACAACTTGAACATGACACCAGCAGATTAGGCCAGTGTGTGCAATGCTGTGCTAAATGGAGGACAATATCTGTTATGGAAGGTTTCCAATGAGGAATTTTGCACGGAGACAGCTAGGCGAAATGCAGCAGCCGGTTTTCCTCAGAGAAATCTAGATATGTTGTTAGGAAAGGGACCTTATGTGGGTCAGCTGCAACAAATTAAATATGATCCTGCCATATACTCACAAATAACTTCAGCTGAGGTTAAGGCATGGAAAACTTTACAAGGACATGGAGATTTAAAAGTTCTATTATCTAAGGTAATGGAAGGAGCTAATGAAACTTATGCTGAATTTGTAGATAGGCTTATAAAAACAGCTACCAGAATATTTGGAGATGTAGAACAAGATATGCCATCAATAAAACAAGTAGCCTATGAACAAGCAAATAGATAGTGCAGGGAAGCCATTAGACCATGGAAACATGGAGATTTAAGCACATATATTAAATTATGTAGAGACATTAATGAACAGGGGCAAGCCTTCA
The DNA here is from genome assembly GCF_052094955.1 of Ictidomys tridecemlineatus. NCBI lineage: Eukaryota > Metazoa > Chordata > Mammalia > Rodentia > Sciuridae > Ictidomys > Ictidomys tridecemlineatus. The sequence continues at coordinate 110,422,920 of NC_135478.1, read as the reverse complement.
CAGCTGCAGTACAACAGGCTTTAGGTGCCAGTCCAAAAACATGCTACAATTGTGAACAAACAGGATATTTTAGAAGGCGTTTCTCCATAGGAGGAGGGTTTAACAAAACTGGACATGATCAAATGGGTAGAATACCAGGTATTTGCCACGATGCCATAGAGGGAGACATTGGGCTAATACATGCTGTTCTCAAACCACTATAGAGGGTACTCCGTTATCAAAAATTGGACAAGGACCAGGTGTTTACCCACAATATCATGGAGGAAAACATTGGACTCCATCGCAAAAAAACGGACAACGGGGCCCAATGCTCTGGGGCCCATGACCACAAATATACAGGGCAATGGAGGAACCCAGCAACACCATCAGGGTAGTGCCCAGGACACAGTATCCATTAGATCTCTCATCAGACAAACCAGAGGGAGCACAGGATTGGACATCTGTGCCTCCGCCAGAGCAGTACTAACTCAGAGATGGGAGTCCAGGTTATTCCTACAGGGGTAAAGGGACCTCTTCCTAAAGACACAGTCGATTTATTATTGGGACACAGTTCTTCTACTCTAAAAGGACTTATGATAAGTCTTGGGGTAATTGATCCCAAATATGAAGGTGAAATAAAAATTATAGCCAGTTCTCCAAGGGGTATATCAGTAATATCACCAGGAGATAGAATAGCACAGTTATTAATAATACTAAGCCTACATGATAAATTTTCTAGTCATTCTAAAGAAAGAGGTTCCAGGGGATTAGGCTCCCCGGGTGTAGATTGGACTATGCTTCCTTTAAATTTAGATTTTCGCTCCATGCTAAAACTAAATATTCAAGGACAGGAAATTAATGGGCTACTGGATACAGGTGCAGACCTTAGCATCATATCTCGTCAAGAATGGCCAAAACATTGGCCATTACAACAAGCCACTCAAAGGCTTTGAGGCCTAGGAGTGGCAACTAATCCCCATAAAAGTGTGATGGTATTAGATTGGAAGGATCCTGAAGGCTGTGAAGGAATTATACAGCCCTCTGTATTGGATCATATTCCCATAAATTTATGGAGATGAGATGTCCTAGATCAATTAGGACTAACATTAACAAATAACATCAATTCAAATGTGTCCACTATTATGTCTAGACAAGGTTTTAGGAAAGAAAAAAGATTAGGAGAACAATAACAATGTATAGCAGCACCAACACAAATAGATAAAGCAACAGAGAGACATGGATTGGATTTTCAGCAAGGGTCACTGAGACAATCAAAATTACTTGGAAATCAGAAAGACCGGTATGGGTTCCTCAGTGGCCCCTGACTAAAGAAAAGATACAAGCAGCCCATGACCTGGTCAAACAACAATTAGCGAAGGGACATATACAGCCTTCTGTATCTTCCTATAATACTCACATTTTTGTCATCAAAAAAAAAATCTGGTAAATGGAGATTATGGCAAAATTTAAGAGCCATTAATAATGAGATGATTATTATGAGACCTGCTCAATCATGTACTTCCAAATTGTCTGCATTGCCAAAAATCCTGGTATGTTTTAGTTATAGATATTAAAGATTATTTTTTTTCAATTCCAATTCATCCTGAGGATAGTCCACATTTTGCATTTACTATCCCGGCACTGAATTATGAAGGTCCTGATCAGAGATATGAATGGAAAGTACTCCCTCAAGGGATAGCTAACAGCCCAACTATGTGTTAAATTTATGTTAAAAAAGTAATCCACACTTAGAAATCAAAATCCTGAACTACAAATATTTCACTATATGGATGATGTATTATTAGCACACAAAGATAAAAACACATTGCTAGAATTTTATGCCACACTTACTAATTTATTAAAAAATTATAATCTAGAGATAGCAATAGATAAAGTACAATTAAATTTTCCAATTAATTATTTAGGAGTTCTATTATCCTCAACCATGGTCCATCCACCAAAAATTCAAATACGAGTAGATCAACTCAAATCACTTAATGACTTTCAAAAGTTATTGGGAGACATAAATTGAATAAGGCCTTATCTAGGCATACCAACAGGAGAGTTGGGACCTTTATTTGATATCCTAAAGGGTCCATCAGATACAAATTCACCCCAAATGTTAATGCCTGAAGCAAGAAAGGCTTTAAAAATTATTGAAACATATATGGAAAATATGCATTTGGATAGAATTGATAAAAGTTTGCCTTTATTATTTATTGTACTACCAACAAAAAATATTCCTACAGGAGTATTTTGGCATGAAGGCCCATTATTGTGGATACATTTATCTTATTCTCCTAACACTATTCTTACTAGTTATCCTGAGGCTGTAGGACAATTAATACTCAAAGGAATAAAAGCAGCAAAGGGAGTGTTTAAAATTTCTTACATTAAAATTATTAGACCATATACAATGGATCAAATTGATGAGTTAGCTAAAGAGTTAAATACTTGGGCAATAATCATGTGCAAATCTAATGTTTCATTTGATACCCACTTACCATCTAATCCTTTATTGTCTTTTTGGTCATCACATCCTGTAATTTTTCCAAAAATGACAAGAAAAACACCTATCATGAATGCCCCAAATATATTCACTGATGGGTCAAATAATGGTACAGCAGCAGTAGTTACCCACTGGTCAAACTTTTACATTTTTAGTATTCAAACAGTCAGCTCACAAGGTAGAGCTTAATGCAGTTTTATAAGCTTTTGTGATGTTTAAAGATTCTGTATTTAATTTTTTTTTCTGATAGTCAGTATATAGTTAATGCTATGGTATCCCTTGAAGATGCTGGTAGAATTTCTCCTTCCTCTACTGTTTTCTCTTTGTTTTCCACTATACAAAGTCTAATCTGGGACAGAAAAGATCCATTCTTTATAGGACATATCAGGGCACATTCATGATTGCCTTGAGCCCTTAGTTTGGGCAATGATTTAGTAGATAAAACTACACATGACATACATATTTTCTCTACACTAAAAGAAGCTACAAATTTTCATAAAAGATTCCATGTCAATGCCAATACTTTACAAAAGTGTCTTAAAATAACTAAAGAATAAGCCAGACATATAATAAAACAATGTCAAAATTGTGTGAGCCTTTTACCACAAGTTAATCTTGGAGTCAATCCTAGAGGACTGATACCAAACCATACTTGGAAGATGGATGTCACACACTTGCCAGTATTTGGAAAATTAAAATATTTGCATGTTACAATTGATACTTCTTCTGGATTTTTGATGGGCTCCCTTCATGCCAGAGGAAAAAATCTAAAGATATTATAGCTCATTGCTTACAAAATTTTCCAATGTGGTCGTTCCAAAACAGTTAAAAACAGATAATGGTCCTGGTTATACTTCCACCTCTTTTAAACAATTTTACTCATCATTTGGCATTACTCACATAACAGGAATTTCATACAATCCACAGGTACAAGGCATAGTTGAAAGAGCTCATCAAACTATTAAAATGTACTTAATAAAGGAAAAGAGGGAATTGGAAAGGGATATATATCCCCCAAAGATAAACTTAAAATAATCCTTTTTACTCTAAACTTTTAAAATTTGGATTCATCAGGGTTTAGTGATGTGGAAATGCATATGTATCCAAAAAATGTACATAAGCCTAAGGTACTTTAGAAGGATATTCTGACAGGACAATTGAAAGGTTCTGACCCAGTGATTGTCTGGAGTCGGGGTTCTGTTTGTGTGTTTCCACAGAGAGAACAGCAGCCAATTTGGATTCCAGAGAAACTAACCAAAGTGATTTCTACAGACCAAAAAGAAGATGATTTGACTCAAATTCATAACAACTGATATTCAGAGCTCCAGCTTGGCTATTCTTACATCTGTGACAGTGATTAACCTGATTGCTTTTTTTTTCAATATCCATTTTATTATTGCCTTTTCCCACATCGTAAAGTTCTATTTTATTTTTTGAGCTCATACAGACCTAGGTTAATGTTTTTCTGATCAGTTTTATTTTTTGACTGTGGAATTTTTAAACACTGCAATGGAGATTTCACCTGTGTAAAGCTACAAGGCCTTTACTATTGTCTTATGTGTTGTAGGTTATGTGTGCACACTTGTGTTTTGTGTTGTATGTCTGTATGTGCCTATGTCCATAGATCATATATGTGGAGCGCTCATAAAAAATGGATCCAAATTTTTTTTATTCACGTGTTTTTAATGGTTTAATTTAAATTGGGTAAACAGCTGTTGAGGATTGTTTTAATATATGTACAAATAAGGAGGCTAACAGATCTGTTTGTTTACTTTCACCTTTCCTTTTTATGATATTTAATAATTCTGTTCAGGATAATGTAAATTGTTCAGAAAATTGTTTTCTTAGTACCTGTTGGAATGTTACATTTTTTTTTAGCCATCATTGCCAGAATTCCTATCTTCATCCCAGTGCCAGTGAAGACAAATATAAAACCAAACTACAGCTTCTTCGATAGCTATCACAGTAAACTGTATAAACTGATGCATCAATGAATAATAACTCAACAAGTAATGCTCAATCAAGGAGCCGATTTACTTTGGGAGGAAATGGACATATTGATAGATTCCTCCACTTTGAACTGCTTGCAGAACATGCCTGGCCTATGTATCACTTGTATAAATTGTGAACTACCTGTTGGTAGAGCAAATTGTGGTAATGCTGGAGAATCTTTTCTGATGGTGTCACTGATGGTACAATTTTGTTGGTGAGGTTGTGGGAAAACAGTACACTCATTCATTGCTGGTTTGACTGCAAGTTGGTGTAAGCACTCTGGAAAGCAGTATGGAGATTCCTCAGAAAACTTAGAATGGACAAACTGTTTGACCCAGCTATCCCACTCTTTGTTTTATACTCAAGGACTTAAAGTCAGCATTCTACAGTGATGCAGCCACATCAATATTTTAGTAGCTTAATTCACAAGAGCTAAAATATGGAACCAGCCTAAGCACCCTTCAACAGATAAATGGAGAAAGACAATATGGTACATATACACAATGGGTTATTTCTCAATGATAAATAGAAAGTACATAATTACATTTCCTAGTAAATGTATTAAACTAGAGACTATTCTGCTAAGTGAAATAACACAATCTCCAAAAATCAGAGTGGATATTCTCTCTGATATGTGTATGTTAAATTATAATAAGGGCAGGCAGGAACTAATGGATAGGAGTACTTTTATTAAGCAATGGGGGATGAAGGGAAGGGAGGTGGTATGGAAATGGGAAATACAGTAGAACTAATCAGGCATTACTTTCCTATATGCATATATGAATACATGACCAACATCATATACAACAAGAGAATGGAAAATTATACTTCTTTTATGTATAATATGTCAAAATACATTCTACTGTCATCTATCTAATAAAAACAAATAAAAAATGAAAGGAAATAAAAAGATTTTTAAATTCAGAATATAATTTAGGTTCTCAGTTGGAACCATAGGGCTTTTTTGAAATGGACTGAATTATTATGATAAATATGAACAAAGGCTAATATTCAGGCTGACATTGCATGCTTCCCTGCCAGTGCCTAGGAGAAAGTGAATTTTTATCCATGTCTGAAGACATTCATGATTCCTGCAATTGGAGTCTTCTCAGTGCTTCACTCTCTGTGACAGGCATTCACATAGACAGTGGTAGCTAAAGTGCTGTATGGCTGTGAATGACACATAGTCACAGTTCTCAGTCTCACTTGCTGACAATAAGGGTTACAAACATGTGAACTGAGAAAGCTTAAAAACATGCCTAAAGGTGTCTTCTAATTGGCATCAAATGGCTACTCATAAAAGTTGAAACTGAGTCCCTTGCCAAGTCCATGGTGAAAGAACATTTGTAGCACAGTTTTTTTTGTGTTGGGGATAACCTAGATAAAATAAAAAGGGGACTTTATGTTCTCCTACTTAATCCTGAATTGAGAAGAATTTATATCAAAGACACCATCTTATTCCTATCTAGGAAGGAGTCAAATGAACTATGCATGAATTTTACATGAGGAGTCTTAGGAAAGCAAGAAGGCCATCCTGAGGTAATGGAGAAGCCACAAGAGGGGCTCATTGGCCTTCTCCCTAGGCAGAAGCAGTGGAATGTAGGACTGTCTCAGGGAGTCTGACCACAGTGTCACATGATGATGTGTATGGGCATGGTTTATAGGGGGCATTGCAGAGTAGTCAACATGGATCAGAAAGTAACCAGAACTGTAATGAGCCACATGACTCTGCCTGATGCTCTCTTGTTAGGGCTCACATCTGTAACCGCCTGTGGGGAGAAGTGCATTGAGTACTGTATACATGGCATCCATTAAGGGCTTCTGAGTGGCAGGCTCCCCTCCTGCTAGGCATGTGAGCAACAGGCCATTTACCCTGTAGACACAGCCCTGAGCATGAGGCCGTGTGTTTCAGTCCCTGCACTTGCTCCACAGCCCACTCCTCAATTAGTCGTTGCAAGGACAGTTAGCAGAAATTGCATTGGTGGCTGCCTGTAATCTGCTTAGCTACTGCCTGAATATATATACATGGTAACTACAAAATCAAATCAGACCTTATAGCTGCTTTGTCTTCAGAGGTCTTGATTAGCAGTCTACAGCCACATTCTCCTTTACCCTTTTCTGTGGACCTTCTTGCTGGACAAGAGAGAGCCTACATAACCTCCCACACTCATGAGCAAACCCAACTCAACCCCTGCACACCCACATGGAATCTTTATATATAGGAGTGTGAATCAGGGCCCAGGGTGCAATCAGGAAACCTTGAGAAATCTAATTTGCATAGATAGACACTTCTCTTCTCAGAATATGAAGAGGGCAAGTGAGAGACTTAAGGGAACCTCTGCTCAGCATCATTAACAAAAGACAGAGCACAGAATGACCTTCACCATTTCCTGATTCTCTCCTCCTCAAATTCCTCCTGTTCAGTGCATAGGTGACATAATATGGAGGAGGGATAGGATGTAGGAGTCCTCTGATGTGGGCCCTGATTCTACTCTTGTTGTTAGACAAACATCATCCTCTCTGTGTCTCTTCCTTTTCCAGATCCTGGGCCCTTGTGCTGATTCAACTGCCTTTACTGTCTGGAACTCCAGGAAAGACAGTCACCATCTCTTATGCTGGAAACACCACCAATGTTAGGAATGGCTGGAATGTGCACTGGTAGGAACAGCTCCCAGAAATGACCCCCAAATATCTCATCTATGCAAATTAGAAATTGACCCTATGGAATCCCTTATCACGTCTCTGGCTCTAAGTCTGGAAACAATGCTTCAGTGACCCTCACTGAGCTCCAGCCTGAGGATGAGGCTATTTCTCTGTCTTATGACAATAGATTTCATGCTTGCACAGTGCTTCAGGCTTATTTGAAAGTAACAGAACCTCTTCTCCATTTGTCAGGAGGGCAAAAACTCAGCAGCTTTGCTCAGGCCTGGCCTGTCACTTCTTCTGCTAGCACTAGTACAGGCACAGCTGAATCTATGGACACTTCTTGGAGTGAGAAACCTCTGGTACTCTGCCCCTAGCGTTATTCACAGAAATATGTTCCTAAAGAAATGCCTCAATATAAACATAAATTTGTGTTTCTCTTCAGCTTGAGGAGCTGAACAGGATTCTGTGGCCTCTTTGCCCTGAAATTTAGGTGATGAGGCATCCAGTGCAACTCTGATCATTTAAGATTTGACCTCTGATGGGGAATCCTGTTGTTTCATCCTCCATTCTTCCCTAATTACAGGAATTTTAGAATGGTGTCTTCTTCTCCTTAACCCTCATTGTATACATTTGTTATTCATGTTTTAGCCTAATTTTATATAAATTTTCTAATATGAATTATTTGGTACAATATAAAACATGCATAAGTGAAAACTTTGATAAATTTTGACTTATTTGTACACCTTTATGAACATCAGCACAATGAGGCAAAGGAATTCATGCCCCTGCCTAAAATCTTTCTTTGACCTTTGGGAATCCTCCCTCTATCTCTGCTCAAAGAAACTCTCAAACAGCCACTGACCCTCTCTGTGACTATTGATTATGTTTTCTTTTATATTCAGATACACACAACAGATATTCCATCTTTAATGATGTCTTCCACTCTATAAATTCCCTTTGAGACCCTTCCACATTGTATTGAAATTATCTTGATTCTCCTGAGGACACATTATGACCTAGTCCCTGTTTTTTATTTTTTTATTATTATTTTTGGTGTTGTTGTTGATGGACACTTTTCTAAGACCACATATGTATTAAAATTTTATTTTTAACTCCATCAGTATAGATAAGGCAGCCTTCCCTGTATTCATTGTATTATTGACTTCCTGATCTAAGATATTTTCTTCAAAAATTCATGGAAAACAATCAGAAATATTGTTCTTTTATCATCTTCTCACTGTTCATGGACTCAGCATTTTATAATTGTGCCTGTGGGCATGTCTAACTGTACCTTTTCCATTCTCACTTTGGAGAACATCTCTCCTAATCCAGGGCTTGTGGTGAGGCTGAGAAAAAAGGCTAGAGGGCTGGCATGCATTATTCTGAGGGAGTTACTTGCAAGCAGAAGATCATTGCGAGGTAAAGGTTCCTGCCTTATGTGCTCAGGTCAGAATTTTGAGGGTGTGTCTTACATTGCCAGGAAATCTGCAACTGAAATACATTTCCTGCCCCATTTGAGAATGAGAATAATCCTAAGAAAATTGTATCATCTTCATAAGCTGATAATAAGTGCTGACAAGTCAAAGAAGCTGAGACCGGTAAAGGTAGTGAAGGTTTGGATTTCTAGTTGTATCTAGGATGGTGGAATGTCCATGAGAATAGATAAAAATGAAATTTTGGTATATGTTCTTTCTGTGTAGCTCCAAATTATTTTTCTGAATTTCGGTGAGTTAAATGAGAAATGAGTGACTTTCATGTTTTCTTCTTAATCTCATGTCAGCTGAGATTCCCAGTGATTATTATTAACATCTGACAAACACTTAATCTTCCAAGGAGATGTGATAAGACATCCAAGGTGGGTGGCAAAGATGGAAAGATCTAGAACTTAAAAACTATCTCCTTCAATCCCTTCAGGGAAAAAAGCGGAATTAGGTAGTTGCAGCTAAGAGAACAAAGTTTTAAAAAATCCAGGTGGACTGAATGCCACCTTTTGCCATGTTTTTGTGTATTATTCTCTCACTTTAACACTACTAGAAGGAATTCAATGGACATGTATTGAGGCCCAAATTGCCTCTTGCAGATTTGGCACACAATAATCAAATGTTTGAAAAATCAAAAAGGAAGACAGTTCTCACCAAGTTAAAATGTACTAAAAGCTTTCTGGAGGTGAAGGCCAGGAAAAGCTTGACTACCACCCATGAGGACCACCAGAAAATCCTTGTGCAAACTCAACAGTAGGTCTATTTGTATTAATACTCAGAGAGCTACTCTGGGTGAGCCTGTGGTTAGGATTCAGTTCTCACTGCCAAGGGCCAAGTTTGATTTCTTGTCAGAAAAGTGTTTCTTTTAATAGCTCTAGTGGTGCATTTCTGTAATCCAAGAAACCCAGGAGATTGACATAGTGAGATAACAATTTGGAGGGAAGCTTCAACAACTGAGGGAAAATTTGTCCCAAAACAAATAATAAACAAAATAACAACAACAACAACAAGAGCAACAACAAAATACTACAGAGAAGCCATTCATCCTAATACTCAACTTGAAGCATCAAAATTCTTTCTGATTATCAATGATTATGGATATTGCTTTTGTAAGCAACTTATAAGGTGTCCAGTAATTGGGTGGACATAGGACTCTGCATCAGATGTGTGCACATATAGCATCATTATTTCCACATATCCCAGTCAGAATTCTGTGTTCCCTTAAATGAGGCCTTGGTTCAGGGTCTATTTTTCCCAATAAGTAGAATCAAAGAAGGCCTGGGCTACAACTGAACAATAGCAAGAGAAGTTGAAAAGCTATTGCCCTTCTTCTTTCCTGCATGTTTTCTTCTGAATGTTGACAAGAATTATACCATTGAGTGACCCTGTATTGAGTTAGTTGCAGAATGAAAATGAACACATGACGTTCATTCACCACATGCAGTGGATAAGGTGTGTGAGCAAGAATTTTGCCATGTTATTTCACATCACAAAGTTTCAATTTTATTCATCCAGAATGAAAAAAAACTCTATGGAATGATAACTGAGCAAAATTTCTAAGTCTATGCATCTTACTGCCAATATATAATGTGTCTTCATTGGGTGTCTTATTCAGTGTAAAAAAAAAAAAAACACTTATTCCACAGCATGTACATCAGAATGATTGGTTTAAGAGAGGCAGATGCAAGAAGACAACTGGAAAACTGCTAACTGTGGGAAACAGTGCCCTAACTTGTAGGAGACTCTTCTTTGACTGTCACCCACATTAACAACTGGAGCTTAGGAACATTCTTTTCAATTAAACATAAATTCATTGGGAGGGTATATTATATGTTAGGCCACAAAATGGGTCTTAAAAATAGTAGAGGATGGAGTTATTCTAGTTTTATTTTTTAAAAAAAAGTGTTCTCTCTTGGTAGAGTCACTAACATTTATAAATATCCTAGAAACAATACATGCTATAATGCACATAATTTTGTCAAACAGGAAAATTATAAAAGCTGGGTGGAGTGTGCACATGTATAATTTCAGTGGCTTGGGAGGCTGAGGCAGGAGAATTACAAATTCAAATGTCTCAGTAACTTAGCAAGGTTCTAAGCATCTTAGCAAACCACTCTTTCTAAAAAAAATGTGGGTTGTGGTGACTGGGCTGATACTGAACTCCTATGTTATCAATCTCTGGTAAGAAAATAACAAAAGAGTTTAAAAAGATAGATTATCAAAGCTTTTTTTTTGAGTATTGTGGTTATATAGACTTGGTTGACCATCTGTGTAACCAACTTTATTTTCACTGAACTAGTAAAAAAAGTTAAAATGGCATGAAAAGAAAATTTAATTCTCCATTATGGAGCATTTCTTTTTTCTGTTTTCTTTTTATCCCCATAGAATAATTATTAAAATAATTTTTTACTTAAGCCTTCTCTACATTCAATGTGAATATCAAAATCAACAATCTTATCAGCAATTTTGTCGTGAAATCAATCCTGTACTCATTCATAACACACATGAATGATGTCCCATCTTTATTACTTTTTCTCTTGGTAATATTCACTCGTGAAAGAAAGAACTGGATCCTTGAAGAGAGAAATGTTGAATAGAGAAATAAGATCCAGGAGAGGGAAAAACAAGGTGACAGGCAGGTCCTGTGAAAGAACACCAAACAAATGATGATATGTGCAAGTACCAATATATCACAGTAAATCCCAATTTTATTAAGAATTTCAATGTATCAATTAAAGAACAACTGAAATGAGACCAGAAGAGTAGAGAAGCAGGTTTAGGGGAGGGTATAAGGAAGTGAAAGGTAGAATACTGTGGAATAAAACTCATGAAATTAGTGTTCCTGTATGTGTGATTATGTGTACAGTGAACACCACTATTATCATACAATTATAATAAAACAATGAATCATTTTACAAAATAAATACAAGTATGTTAATTATAAAAAAATTTCAGAATAGTTGAAGACCATGCAACACTAAAATTAAATTGCACACAATTGGAAATGATTTCAACAAATAAAAAAAGGTAAATAGCTATAAACAGGAATGCTCAAAGGAAATTCAAGTAATGAATGTAAGACAGTCTTCAAAATACAGTGGCAATGTCATACAAGTATTTCATCAGTTCTTTATCAAATGGGACTTTATAGCTTTAAATGAAAAGGCCTCCAGGGGTTACTGTGGATATTTGTAGCAAAATGGTAGAAACTCAAATGGTTTAGATTCATTGGATTCTAAACAGTTGCTCAGTGAACCATGCACAATACTAATGCAGCTGCTTCCTCCCATGGGAAAAATCTACAGCACGCAGCAATCCTGTATCTACTTCTGAAAATCTAAGCACTCTTAGAATGTAGGATCATGTTTTGGAAGTTGATACTAAAGGGCTCAGATTTATATAATACACCACATAAATGTGACCCCTATACCAGACAGTTCAATGGGAAATCATGGGCCATCAGGAAGTGTGGCCTAAATTTTAGGGCCAGGGAGTCCTCCCAAAATGCATACCACAGCCTGGAAATGTCCGCTTCTCCTCCTCACTCAGTGCTCAGTATGATAAAGACTTTGGATTCCAGCCATTGTAATGGACCTGTGTTGTCCTTCCCCATGCTTTGTTCAGAATTTAGGGTCCACTTCTCAGGTTGTGAGACTCAGGAGCCCTCACTAACCACCAGCTCAAGAGGAACAGTCACCCTCGTCTTTGGCTCCAGAACTATTTTGGTCACCAATGATTATTTCTCATACTTGTTGCAGCAGAAGTCTAGCCAAGTGCCAGGAACCTAATTTAAACACAAACAACAGACACTCTTGGTCACCTTCCTGGTTCTCAGACTCCCTTGTTGGGAGAAAAACTGCCTGACCTTCTCAGGTGCCCACCTGAGTATGAAACAGTTTCAATGTGTGATACATCTCAATGATGCTCAGCACAGTAAGTCCCAGGTGGGCAACAGAGATCTAAACCTACATATGATTTAGCCTGGATAGAAATAAGATCACAGGATAGGTAATTATAAGACCAGACACTGACCTCTCTGACAGCACAATGATGACTGCCCCTAGAGAAAGGCTAAGGTAAGTGTTGGTTAATTTCTCTTTCTGATTAAGTCCAAAATGGAGGATATATGTGAATTGTTTGTGAGGAAATGTTCCCAAAAAAGGGGATTCAATGATTTTATCTTCCAAATAGGAAAATATCACCTGAATCTGATTTGAAGACCAATGTCAAATCATTTTTCCAGTGGTTAGCATCTCCATTGATGTTAATTTTGCAATAAACCAAAAGATCTATTGTGTGTGTGTGTGTGTGTGTGTGTGTGTGTGTGTGTGTGTGTTGTATATATAGTATGTACTGTTTGGTAAGCAACTTCACTTTTATAATCTTGAACTTATTTGAGTGGATTTATTAAATTATTTTTACCCAAACTACTTATTTATAAATCAATCTACCAAAGAAAAAAAACACATTTTTTTCTTGAAATATTTTTTCTCAACACTAGAAATTTTTTTTAGTTGGGAGCCTTTCAGAAACAGATGCAAGGTGTTCACATAAGAATGTGGTTTGTAGGAGGGGAATGTTGGTGAACACAACTAGAAAGAACCTGGAGGACAACAAATGAATTCATAACATGGCTCTGACATTTGTGACAGCATCAGGGTGGGAAAGAATTAGATAGGAATAATCTCTGAACACAGATATATATGAGAATTTCTCTGCAGGCTGAGTGGATCCTGCATCCTGGGTGACCACAAGAAGGAGGCTACTGCCTACACAATGACGTGGGAGTAGTCACCCCAGAGGTCAGTGTTGTCTGTAGCCAGATGAAGAAGGGACTGCCAATCAGCAATTTCCACCTATAGTATTCTCTGGAAGACCTATGACGAGTACTTCCTGGTCAACTACCCCTGGATTTTAGTGATCCCTTCACACTTAAGACAGGGGATGTTTTGTGCTCTCTTGGCCTTCTGCTCCAGCTGGACACCCCCTGCCCCCACCAAAAAAAAAAATTCAAAGCTGAGATTTTCCAGTTTTTCAGAGTTCTTGCTACCTCCAAGCCTTGCAGCCACATAGGCACTCTTTCTTCTCTGATCTGCATGGGCAGGAGGTCCTCAGGCCTGCCCTGCAGTATCCTCATAAGCCAATCTATGCCCTCGTGTGCCTAATTCTTGCTGATCACATACCTTGGGGAACTCCTAGAATTCCATATATATTTATAATGTTTCATGCATGTGCACTATCACTAACCATATTATTTTTAAAAATCTATTTGTTTATTTTTATGTGGTGCTGAAAAATCAAACCCAGTACCTTGCACTCAGCACTCTCCCACTGAGTCAAAGCCCCAGCCCCTTCTAATCATATCTTAAAAATTCATTAGTGACTAGAAAAAGAATAAAAATATGCATGAATAAAAGAATAAATCACAATTTTAAGTCCACTATTAGTGGTTATTTTAACTTCTGCCTTATTAATGTAGTAGGAGAAAATGCAGCCCTGATTGTCTATGATGTTCACTTTTTTATACCATGGTCACAAAATGGCAAATACACATCTACATTCCCAACAGTCCCTTAGACCTGTTCTCCACCTAGTCTTACCTTTGTCAGTTTCATCAGAGGTGTTACCTCCATCTAACTTACACTATGGTACATTTATCCTCTCACCTGAGGTTCAGTGGGCCCAAGTGTCCCACCTAAAAGGCATATGACATTTAATATATAGTCATAACAGCTACTCAGAAATATTCTCTATTGGGTCTTTCTTCCCCTATTCTCTTCTACAAGTCCCACCTTACCAGAGTGAATACTCTATCATAGTCTCCCCTGTGAATGCCTGTTTCACCCACAGTGAACTCCATTCCCTCTCAGAATCCAAAGCAAATGCCTCCTCCTCAGAGACCTTCACATTAACATACCAGCTCTTTTTCTGCTCCAAGCATTTTGTCTTCAAATTCAGAGTGGTTGAAATGCTCTTCAAAGACATGTTTCCATGTTCACCACCCCCACTAGATAAGTACTCACAGAGGAAGATGTCAGTTATGGAAACCTCAAGACAATGCCTCCACAGTCTTTGCTAGGTATTTTATTTAAGTAATACAAACAGGATTCCAAGAAATAAAGTGGATGTGAATTTGGTCCATTGTGAAAGAAGTTTGTTCTGAGATCAGTAGGTAGTATGGTTAGATCATGTCTGGGGGCAGGAAAGTCCACAAGAGAAAACTCATATGTAAGTAGCACTCAAATGTCTTGAGGTTCCAGGGCTGGGCCCTTTGGTTCCTGTGTGACATGGTACAAAGATACCTGAAAAATTGAGAGAGTCCCATGTACATAACTATGGGTGAGGAAGTGGGACAAAAACTTCCAGTCCCTGAGATTCTGCTGATGGCCATTGCCAAGTAGGAATGACGCATCGAAATCCTTGCCAGCGTACCCCATGTTAAATGGACTTGCCTTGGAAATTTGCTGTGACCTTGCATGTGTGTTTGAGAAAGGTGACCCTGCTCAATGACCAGGGTGGATCCAGGATTAGGGTGTATCCTGCAGGTTTGAGGAAGTATCCTGGTCCTTGGGTTTAGGGCGTGCCCAGTTTAAGACAATAGGAGTTTGAGGGAAGTTGGAGGTTGAAGATTATTGCTGCTGGGAGTAGGGCGTGCCTGCTGCCTGAGTTCCTGCTGAGTTCTCTTGGAGAGAAAGTATTTAGGACGTGAATTGTGCGGGAGATTAAAAATTTCCCCTGAGCGTGTGTGGAGGCTGGTGTGAGATTGGGAATAAAGAATTGCTGTTTGAACCTACAAAGCTGTGTGGTGGCTCGTGATCTTGTGCCAAGCCGAGACATTGGCATTTGGCATTTGGTGGTCCGTATGTGGAATGTCTGAAACTTGGAGGTGAGTAAAATTGCTCGCCCCTGAGGGTAGGCGAGAGAATGGGTGAACATTTCAAAAAACAATGTGTTCTTGTTTTGAAATATTTCGTTTCTGTTTCAAGCTGCCTATCCCTAGAAATTTCTCAGGCAAACTGGGAAAAATGGTTGGCTCAAGGTTTGAAGTTTGTTAGCCCTGAGAAAGAGAAAATTGATAGAGCAAATTTTTATTCAGTTTTTGTTTCATTCAGTTGCGGTTTTGTTTTGTGTTATCTTATTGGGTTGCATTATCTTTATAGAAGATTAGAAATTAGTAAAAAAGAAACCGAAAAGGTGTTAAGTAAATTGTTAGAGATTCAGACCATGGAGAAAGACATTTTAGATCAAGCAAAAGAGAAGGTCTCTCGAGCTAGTCAGAGAAAGGAAGAAAATTTAAAGGAAAAGGGGTTATTCGGAAAAAGGCCACAACAAGAGGCTGTTACTAACTCCGTTTTATTACCAGAGGGCATAATTCAACCAACAGCCCCACCGATGGAGACAGCTGAGTGGCCCTCAAACCCCGTAGTTGATAAGTGGAATCCTGAGACAGGACCTCAAAGATTAGCATGCCCTGTATTTGAACAGGTATGAGGGCAGTGAATTCACCGTGCTCTAGA
Source organism: Ictidomys tridecemlineatus (assembly GCF_052094955.1). Classification (NCBI taxonomy): domain Eukaryota; kingdom Metazoa; phylum Chordata; class Mammalia; order Rodentia; family Sciuridae; genus Ictidomys; species Ictidomys tridecemlineatus. The sequence continues at coordinate 110,406,796 of NC_135478.1, read as the reverse complement.
TTTTAAAACAGTGAAGCAGTTAAAGGAGGCTATAACAACCTACAGTTCCCAAGCTCCCTTTACAGTAAGCATGGTCGAGTCCATTACTAACTTGGACATGACACCAGCAGATTGGGCTAGCATGTGTAAATCTGTGCTAAATGGAGGACAATATTTGTTATGGAAATTTGTTGCCAATGAGGAATTTTGCATGGAGACAGCTAGGCAAAATGCAGGAGCCGGTTACCCTCAAAGAAATCTAGATATGTTGTTAGGAAAAGGACCTTATGAGGGTCAATGGCAACAAATTGAATATGATCCTGCTGTATATGCACAGATTGCTGCAGACGCACTTAGGGGATGGAAGACTTTACAAGGACATGGAGATTTACAAGGTCAGCTATCTAAGGTAATACAGAGACCTAATGAACCTTACTCTGACTTTGTAGATAGGCTTATTCAGACAGCTGCCAAAATTTTTGGTGACACAGAACAAGCAATGCCATTAATAAAAAAAACTGGCTTATGACCAAGCAAATTGTTGCTGCAGAGAGGTTATTAGACCATGGAGACATGAAGATTTAAACACATAAATTAAATTATGTAGAGATGTTAATGAACAAGGGCAAGACTTGGCAGCTGCAGTAAAACAGGCTTTAGATGCCAGGCCAGAAACATGCTATAATTGTGAACAAACAGGAGATTTTAGAAGGAGTTGCCCCATAAGAAGAGGTTTTAACAAAACTAGAAATCAAAGGAATAGAATACTGGGTATTTGTCCATGATGCCCTCTAGGGAGACATTGGGCTAATGAATGCCATTCTCAAATCACCATAGAAGGTACTCCCTTATCAAAAAACGGACAAGGATCAGGTATTTACCCACGACATCGTGGAGAGAGGCATTAGGCTTCATTGCCAAAAAACGGACTGGGGGGCCCGATGCTCCGGGGCCCACAACCACAAATATACAGGGCAGTGGAGGAACCCAGCAACACCATCAGGGTGGTGCCCAAAACACATTGTCCATTAAATCCCTCATCAGACAAACCCGAGGGAGCACAGGGTTGAACATCTGCACCTCTGCCAGAGCAGTATTAACTACAGAGATGGGAGTTCAAATCATTCCTACAGGAGTAAAAGGACCTCTTCCCCAAGGAACAGTAGGCTTATTATTGGGACGTAGTTCATTTACATTAAAAGGACTTATGATAATGAAATAAAAAATTAGTAATTCTTCTAATTCCCTTACTAGTGGTTAATTTACCTTTGACACTATTTCTATGGGAGGAGAATGAATCCATTCTGAACTGATTGTCTGTAAAATTCTGGAATAATTTTCACCTTTTAATGCCATGTTCACAATGTAATAAATGTACAACAAAACCTTCTCTGATCAGCTTTTTAAAATCTGGGCTCACCTTTCTGAATTAGAACACAGGTGTTGCCTTTCCCTCATTTTGTTCTCTGAACTACCTGCTCCTCTCTCACCAAATGTTCACACCTAAGATGCACTTGATATTTCAGCTCTTTTCTATTTTTTCCTGATCCCCTCTTTCACTGTACACCCACAAATTTGTCCTGCCTGATCATATTGTCCAAATTTTGTCTTACAACTTTCTCAGAGCAGATGCTATAATATGAGATATAATGATGGGCACAGACCTGGTTGAACATGTTCTGTTTAATGCAGGAGTCATCTTAGTAACTTAAAGAGATGTCCAGATGTACAGAGTTCCATGTTCATTGTGTGTTCTCTGAAGTTGTTTTCTCCGAAGCCCCAATTATTAACCAAGCTTGTTCATCATGCCATCCTCCCACAGTCAGGGACCCAGAAACTGCAAATACACAAGGTTAGAAACAAGATGTAGGTACCCATTTTCATGAGCAGCCCCAACCCTGGAAGGATACTGGAGCTGGTATAAGAGAGGCCTGGTGCAGTGGAGTTATCAGAGTTAGGCCTATCAAAGGGCTGTGTCCACCCTGGCCTACACTCTTTTTCTCCTACTGATGCTCTCTCAATGCACAGGTAGGTACAGGCCTCAGAGGCCCAGGGTAGGCCCCTAACCTGAGTCATTACCCTATTTCTCAAATTCCAAAGTCACTTCTCCCTACTTCTGCCCTTCACTCTGATGTGTCTGTGCTTTCAGATTTCCTCTCTTTTCCTATTCTGACATGGTCATTCTCCTTTTCTGCAGCCCTGGATCAAGAGTCAAACTCACTTGCACTGAATAGGAACCTACTGTTGGTAGAGAAACATGTACTGGTACTAGCAGGACTTGTATCTGAGCACTACTACTCAGACTCAGAGAAACAGCTGAGGCCTGACTTCTGCAGTTGAATTTCTGGTACAAAGATGTCTCAACTAATGACGTGTATTTGTAAATCTCTGGGCTCCGATTTGAGGACATAGCCAAAGATTACTCTCCTGTTTATAAAATTAATACTTATGACAGTGAAACAACCAAAGAGTAAGTGAGACAAGCCCCTCATTTATAAATGGTCCAAATTTATGTCACTTTACTGTGACAGTTAAGGCCGCCAATGTTTACAAAATAAGATGCTAGAATAGCACACCATAATTCTCTCCCATTACAAAATGCTCATAGAAACTGTACAAGTTACAAAAATTTATGCTAATACTAAAAATAATAAAATTATCAATTACCACTAGTAAAGGAGTTACAGCACTGAAGTTGAAGCCCATCAAAATGATAATCCATAATATCAGTATAATTCAGTATATAACAACATTTAATTTTAATTATAAATTATGCATAATTACATAAAATTCATAAAATTTCAGCAGCAATCAGTCTCTACCCTTCAGGATACAGCAATTGTTACTGCAAATTAGACACTGAATTCTGTAAATGCATTGTCTTTAAAAGAGTATCATTGAATTAACATGTAAATATCCATGATGTCTCTGCAGATTGACATGTAAGGGTGTGTTTTTTCTTTTATTTGCTTTTTAAAAACTCCTTAGTCATAGATTCATGTAAAATATCAATAAGAATAGAATTCAGATGTTCTGCTTCAAGTTGGAGCAGTAAAAAATAAAAGTTTTCATAAGTAGTTTTCTTGCCCTGAATAAGATTTTTTTTCAAACGTGATTTCATATTTCAATATTCCAAAGCCTTAGATCATAATGATAAAATTGATTTGTTTTACTTTTATCATACTATCAATCCTGGTTGAAAGAATAATCTGTATTTAAAGTGCTTCTGGTCAGTAATATTAGACCCTACACTTGTGTTTCAATTAATGAAGAAAGGGATTATAATGGTAGACTAATATCTTCACTGAAGTGGTTTATTCTTATGAATAACTTGTGTATGTATGCATCTATGCAGTAATCCACAGATTGGCTGATGGAATAGGTGAGCTGATGCTAGCTGAGCATAAGTCATCATTCTTTTTGATTTCCACATGACCTTTAGGCACCTGGATTCACAGTGAAAATACAGTTTCTATATGCATTTATTTTCACTTCATTGCCTTTGTGGAGTATTCAAACCATTCAATAAATGTATAACACCTTTCATTGCTACTTTAATATTTGTCAGGTTTCCTTTAATATAACTTTTATTTATGGGAACTCACAGCAGATGTGCATTCTTGAATGATTTCTTTCAGTCTATAATTCCTTTTGGTACCCTTCCACATTGTGTTGAGTTTCCCTTAATTATACTAAGAATACAGCATGGCCTTTGTGGTCCCTAAATGTTTCTGTATGAATGGACAGTTTGATCACTTTTGCATCAAAATCTTATAATTACATCAGTATAGAGAGCTATATAATCCAGCCTTTATTATGTTAATTGTATCATTGACATCCCGATCTAAGATCTTTTCTTAAAAAATTCACCAAGTACAACTAAAACACTCTACTTTTGATATCTGCTCACTCTTCTCTGGGCTCAACATCTCCTCAATGTGCCTGTGGGTATGCCTAGCAAGGCCCTTCTTCTTCTCACTTTGAAGAGTAACTGTCCTAATTGAGGGCTTGTGGTGTGACTGAGATAAAAAGCAAGATAAATAACATGCTACACTCCCAGGGAGTTACTTGGAAGAAGAAGAGCACTGGGAATTTGAGTATCCTGTCCTTGTGCTTATGTCAGAGAGATTGGAGCATGTCTGTCATATTACCACAATCTCTGCAAAGACCTCTCTAACTGCAACACATTTCCTGGAGCCCATCTGATGACATGAATACTCCTAATAAAATTGTGGATTCTCCATATGCAGATAACAACAAATGACACATCAGGGAAGTTCAGGACAGGGACAATTGTTGAAGGTACATATTTTCAGCTGTGTCCAGGACTAAGAAACACATGAGAAAAGATTCAAAGAAATTTTAGTACATATCTTTCCTGTGGAGAATTCCATCAGGCTTCTGAATTTCAGTTTTGTGAATAATAAATGAGTGCCTTTAACGTCTTCCTCTTACACTCATCTCAGCTGAGATTCCCAGTGTTCATAACCAATATTTGGGAAACACTTCCTTTTCCAAGGAGATGTGCTAGAAAATCTAAGGGGAATGATGAACATGGCAAGATGTGGATCTGAGAAACTTTCCTTTAGATTCATTCAGTTACAAAATGTTTATCTTGGTAGTTTTAGCTAAGAGAGAAAAAGTTTAAAAAATTTAGGCTTTCTGAGGGCCACCCTATTTGCTATGCTATTGTGCATTCTCTCATTTTAAAACTTATGGAAAGGAACTCAAGGGAAACACGTGGGAGTCGAGATTGTCCCTTGTAGATTTGGGGCACAATAATCAGATGTTTGAACAATCAAAAAAAAAAAGAGGGTGATTATCATGAGGTTTCCAGATTGAGAGTACAACAGGCTGCATCCATAACATTCACTGTACAACAGACAGCTGAAGGAAAAGGTCAAGTGACTGCATTTTCACCCCTGGGCATAGGGTGAACTTGGGAAAGTACAATTATCCAGGAAAAGCTTCATTACTGCTGATGAGAACCACCAAAATGTCCATGTGTGAACTCAACATTAGGTCTATTTGTATGAGTACGATGCTCTTGGTGATCTAGTGTTAGAATTCCTCTCTCTCACTGCCATGTCCCAAGTTGTATTTCTGGTCAGGGAAGACTTTCTTTTGCCATCTGTGTTAGTGAATCCATGTAATACCAGAAACTTAGGAGGCTGAGCCAGTGGGAAATGAAAGCAAACTTCAACAATGGAGAGACAATCTGTACCCAAAACAAAACAATACAAAACCACAACAAAAATGTCACAGAGAAGGTATTTATGCTAATACTCAACTTGAAATATTGAAGTTGTTGCTTACCATTGAAGGCTATGAACATTGTTTTGGTGAGCAACATAAAAGGTATCCAGGAATTGGTTGGACATGAGACTTTTCAACAGATTTGGGCACATGTGGTGTCATTGTTTTCAAGTTTTCTGGTCCTTTTGATAGCCAGATATACTTCTCTGCCTCCATGAAGAGTGCCTTGGCTGAGGATTGTTTTGATTAATAAAGTAGAACCAGAGGAGACCTGTGCTACATCTGGACAATATTATGATAAGTTAAATAGCTTCTACTTTCCTTCTCCCATGCATGTTTCCTTCTTTAGGCTGACAAGAATTATTCCAATGAGTGATTCTGTATTGAGTTAGTGAAAGAATGATATGAACACATGAAGAATAATCATTCATTTTATGTGGTATAAAAGATTTGTGAGCAAGAATTTTGCCATGTTATTTTACATCAAGGGTTGCAATTGTGTTCATCCAGAATGACAGACTATTCAGTCTGATAAAAAAATAAAATTCCTGACTATGCATTTCAATGCTAATTGAGAATGTGTCTTCTGTGGTTGTCTGATTCAGTATAAAGCTCTTCTTGTTCCATAGCAGGATGGTCAGTAAGCCTGATTTTAGGAGACATAGATGCAAGCACAACTGAAAAACTGATCACCCTGATTATCAGTGTGGGAAACAATATTTTAAGTAATATGACACTCTTCTAAGACTGTAATCCACATTAGCCTCTGAACAGTGGAACATGCACAGAAACATTCTTAGCAATTAAACATGAATTCATTGGCAGAGTCAATTGTATATTAGGTCACAAAACAAGTCTTCAAAAATTGAAAAGGACGTAGTTCTAATCTTATTTTAAGAGTATCATTTTTCTCTCCTGGTACAATCATGGTCATTGCTATCTCTCCTAGAAATAATGTATGCTATCATGCATACATTATTGTCAAACAGGAAAATCCTGAAAGCTGGCTCCGGTGCTGCACACCTGTAATTCCAATACCTTGGGAGGCTGAGGCAGAAGGATAAAAAATTCAAAGCCAGCCTCTGCAACTTAACAAGGACCTAAGGAACTTAGCAAAACACTCTCTCTGAAAAAAAAAGAACAGTTGAAGCTGTAGATATGGCTCAGTGATAATAACCTCTGGGTTCATTCCCTTACACCAAGATAACAAAACAGGGGAAAAAAAAAGGAATGTCCATCTGAGGTGTGTGTGTGTGTGTGTGTGTGTGTGTGTGTGTGTGTGTGTGTGTGTTTGGTATGGTCATGTAGAGCTGGTTGAACATCTACCTGACCAACCTTATTTCCACTGAACTATTTATAAAACAATCATACTAAAAATGGAATGAAAAGAAAATTTAATTTTCTAACTTGGACCATTTCCTCTTTTTTAACCCTATAGAATAAGTTACAAAAATAATTTTTACTCAAGCCTTCTCTATATTCAATGAGAAGCTCAAAATCAAAAACCTTATAAGCAAGTAAGTCATGAAAACAATACTTTACCTCATTCAAAACACTCATGAGTCAGTTTACATGTTTATTTTTCTCTTGGTAACTTCCACTTATGAAAGAAAAAATTGGATCCTTGAAGAAAGAAATATTTTATTTTATTTTATTGTTGGTTATTCAAAACATTACATAGTTCTTGATATATCATATTTCACATTTTGATTCAAGTAGGTTATGAACTCACATTTTACCCTGTATACAGCTTGCAGAATCACATTAGTTACACTTCCATTGATTTACATATTGATATACTTATGTCTGTTGTATTCTGCTGCCTTTCCTATCCTCTACTATCCCCCCTCCCCTCCCTCCCCTCCCCTCTTCTCTCTCTACCCCCACTACTGTAATTCATTCCTCCCCCTTGTATTAGAAGAAATATTGAATAAAGAAAAAAATATCCAGGGAAGAAAAAAAAGAGGGGATGACTGGTCGTGTGGAGCGACACTAAACCAAGGATGCTATGTGCACATAGAAATATATCACAGTGAATCCCAATCTTAGTAACAATATTAATGCAGCAAGTAAAGAAAAAGAGAAAAGAGACCAGTAATGTAGAGAAAGAGGCTTAGAGGAATATGTAAGTGAAGGAAAGAGAATACTGGGGAATTAATTTGATGATGAAAATGTTTTCTGTATGTAATATTATATGTACCATGAATCCCACTATTAACATACAATTATAAGAAGCCAATGAGGCATTATACAAAATAAATACAAGTAAGTTAATGATAAAAGATTCAGGCAAGTATAAGAATATGCAACACTAAAATTTAATTACACACAACTGGGAGTGATTTCAACAAACAAACAAAAACAGATAAATAGATATAAATAGGAATCCTCAAAGAAAATTCAAGTAAAGAATGAGAGAGCATCCTGGTAATACAGCCAGAATATCATACAAATAATTCAACATTTCATTATGAAATGAGACCTTTTAGCTTTCGGCCAAATGTCCTCTAGTGGGCATGGTAGATATTCCTAGAAAAATCATAGAAACTCAAGTGGTTTAGCTTTATTGGATCATGAACAGTTGCTCAGTGGACCATGCACAGTGCTAGAGAAGCTGCTTCCTCCATGGGGAAAATCATAGCAAACAGCCACCCTGGGTCTTCCTTTGAAAATCTAAGTGCACTGAGGACTGAGGACCATGTTTTGGAAGTTGATGGTAAAGAGCTCATATTTATATAATACACCACACAAATATGCCCCCTTCATTCATACATTTTAGTGAGAAATCATGGGTCATTAGAAAATCTGGCTTAATCCATAGAGCAAGTGGATCCTACCAAAATGCATACCACACTAGACTTGCCTCCTTCTCCTCACCACTCAGTGCTCAAATTCCATGTGCTGTAGTGGCCCTGTGTTGTCCTTCCTCCTTCTGGACATGTTTTGTTTGTGTTTTAGGGTCCACTTTTAGATTGTGGACTCAGAAACCCTCACTGACCACCTGCTCAGGAGTGGCAGTCACTCTCATCCATGGCTCCAGAACAGTTTCGGTCTCCAATGATTACTTCTTATACTCGTTGCAACAGATGTTGTGCCAAATGCCCAGGACACAGATTCGCAACAGAAACAGCAGACACTCATGGTCACCATCTGTGTTCTCAGGATTCCTTACTATGGTAAAAGCTGCCTGATACTCTCAAGTCCACAGCCTGAGGACTTCTACATTTCTGTTTTTTATCTTGCTTATTTCCATTTATCATTCATGCGGTAGAGGATGCAGTTGGGAAGGCCAAAATGTTGGAAACAGGTAGAACAATGGGGCAAGAAAGGAGTGGTCCAGGCAAAAAGGGCTGAGAATGAATTGAATAGTGCATTCCTGTTTCTTGGGAGCTACTTCATTAATTGTTTTTTTTTATTGGTTATTCAAAACATTACAAAGATTGCAGAATCACATCAGTTACACATCCACATTTTTACATAATGCCATAATAGTAACTGTTGTATTCTGCTACCTTTCCTATCCTCTACTATCCCCCTTTCCCTACCCTCCCACGTTCTCTCTCTACCCCATCTAGTATAATTCATTTCTCTCCTTATTTTTTCTCATTCTCCTCACAACCTCTTATATGTAATTTTGTATAACAATGAGGGTCTCCTTTCATTTCCATGCAATTTCCATTTTCTCTCCCTTTCCCTCCCACCTCAGGACTCTGTTTAATGTTAATCTTTTTCCCCTGCTCTTTCTCCCTGCTCTGTTCTTAGTTGCTCTCATCATATCAAAGAAGACATTTGGTATTTGTTTGTTGGGATTAGATAGCTTCACTTAGCATAATCTGCTCTAATGCCATCCATTTCCCTGAAAATTCCATGATTTTGTCATTTCTTAGTGCTGCGTAGTACTCCATTGTGTATAAATGCCACATTTTTTTTAATCCATTCATCTATTGAGGGGCATCGGGGTTGGTCCCACAGTCTAGCTATTGTGAATTGTGCTGCTATGAACATCAATGTGGCAGTATCCCTGTAGTATGCTTTTTTAAGGTCTTCAGAAAATAGTCCGAGAAGGGCAATAGCTGGGTCAAATGGTGGTTCCAAATCAACAAATGGGACTTACTTAAACTAAAAAGCTTTTTTTCTCAGCAAGAGAAACAATAAGAGAGGTAAATAGGGAGCCTACATCATGGGAACAAATTTTTACTCCTCACACTTCAGATAGAGCCCTAATATCCAGAGTATACAAAGAACTCAAAAAATTAAACAATAAGAAGACAAATAACCCAATCAACAAATGGGCCAAAGACCTGAACAGACACTTCTCAGAGGAGGACATACAATAAATCAACACGTATATGAAAAAATGCTCACCATCTCTAGCAGTCAGAGAAATGCAAATCAAAATCACCCTAAGATACCATCTCACTCTAGTAAGATTGGCAGCCATTATGAAGTCAAACAACAACAAGTGCTGGCGAGGATGTGGGGAAAAGGGTACTCTTGTACATTGCTGGTGGGACTGCATATTGATGTGGCCAATATAGAAAGCAGTATGGAGATTCCTGGGAAAGTTGGGAACGGAACCATCATTAACTGTTTTTTAGGATGGGCCAGGGCCTTGGGGATGTTAACATTTCAATCTCCCAGGTGTGGTTTCTGATTTCCCAGACTCAGATGGATCTCCATTCTTTTTATTAGACTCAACTCTGTTTTACTCTATTAGACTCAATGTCAGACCCAATTTACCTAACTACACTAACTACCTATCTTTAAATCTGGCTTCAGTAGGAACTGATTACTATCCTTCTCTCCTCTAATACCCATTGGCAATTTTCAAAGTTCCAGTGTTTAAGAGTTGATTGTGAACCTTCATGGAGCAGAATTCCCCACATATGTACATAAATGTATAACTGAAAATCACATAATGTGCCTCAGAGCCTGAGGCCATTTTGTTTTACCCAGAAAGGTATAGAAACATTGGAGATTACTGTGACAATTGGTACCCAGGATTTTATGGAAGAAGACCTAGATCTGTGAGTTCATATATAAGTGATCAGTTTTAAGGACTCAGTCTAAATTCAGACCTAAGTTTTCTCAGTATGATCTCATTTTGTACCACTAAATTGCAGACTAAAAGCAGGCTTAAAATTAAAATAAAAAGGCTGATTTTCACTTTCCAACCCCCACTCAACCCACTTTTTTTCTTTATTCTCATTTGGGTACATCATTAATGCCATGATGAAACCATGAGCCCAAAATAAACTTTTCCTTCTCTAAGATGTTCTTATCAGGTATTTTTGATTAAAAGCTGACTAAAAACACCATCTCATTTTATATAGTAGAGAACCAAATCCAGAGATATGAGGTGATTGGTTTGAGGCCAGAAAATGAATAGTATAGACAGTCCTGTAACAAAGTCTGTGTGCCCTGCATCAACATCACACCAATTCTCCACAATTACATCCCAATATGGCAACTGGCATCCCTTAGAGAAGAATTAGATGAAGGATGATATTACTAAAAATCATTGTGTTCTCAGAAATATTCAAATTTTTGCAAAAGCCATAGAGAGAAGAAAGGAAGGCAGAGTGAATGTTTACAGTCACAAGATGGGAAGCATTATATAAGCATTTGCCTATGACCTACCTAAAATTGTGAGTATTTATTTCTTCTCTATGCCTATACAGCAGCAGAAAGAGACAAATTGTTCCATCCAGAAACCAAAGAAGAATGTGTCTGTGATCTGAGGTTGTCTGTGACATATGGTGTACATTTTTTTTTTTTGGATTTAAGATGCAAACATTCAACAGATATCTTTTTCCCCCAGAATATAGTGCCTGGCTTGGCGAGGAAGTGAGTAATGCATGCCCTAACAGAGGACCTTTGGCTTTGAAATGTTGTGAAAAGTTAATAGCAAAAGGCAAGCACAGCACTCTTTGTGGATGTTTCTGAAGGTTAGAAATTGAATGAAATAAATGTCTAATTGTAGAAGAAAAAAGAAAATCTGGTTTTTGGACTTAGATTTTATAAACCTACCCACTTTAAATACACAAATCTCTTAGCAACTGAAAGTGATTAGAAATTTTTTCTTGATATAAATATTCACAAGAGTCACTTAGTTGAGATGTTGAAAAGAACACCAGTGTAATGGTAATTTATATTTATAGCAATGTTATTTCATACAACACTGATATGGAAAAATATAAACTAGAGTAAAATAACTTATATCAGATTCAAAATAAATTCATTTTCAGGTTGACATTTAAGGGTCAATTAGAGAACAGAGAACCATGTGAAAGCAGAAAACACTCATCCCCTGAAAATTTTATATTCTCACAAGAAAAACTGACATTTGAAGGCAAGGCCTGAAGTATAGAGTGAGGGAAAACACAACAGGAGACTCAAAAAAAGCAGCAAACTGATAAAAAAATCTGCATGAGGAATACAGGCAGTAACACTGCTACTTGTGACTTCTCCTGAAGTTTAGCCTTTAAATTTTGTTCAAAATGGTCATAGACTGGGAATAACCCAAACACCTGCCTGAAGCACAGTCTAATACCAGGTAATTATGAAATATGTACAATCATATACAGTGCATTTAGAGTTCTGAAAATCATTAGGAAAAAAAGGGGAGTATCACAACAAAACACCAGGTGGTTTTACCATCAGGGAAATTAAACCAAAGACGTCCATGTACTATACGCAATTTATTCTTCCAGAATCTCTGAGAGGGGTCAGAGGCCAGCAGGGGACAATGTTGGACCACTCATGACAAGGCTCTGTACCAGGCCACATAAGGAAGTACTGGATTTACAGCCTTGTGCAAAAGGTATCCTCACCAAAGTATGAGTTTTGTGAACCTGGGCCCCCAGGAATCACATGAATACTGACATCTAACACATAATCTTGCTTCCTATTTTATTATCTCATAATTTGATTGCTTACGCCTATTGTCCAGCCAGAATGGAACAATGGTCACAGAGTAGAGACAAATTTAGATAAAATAAACAAAAAATCTGTCTGAAGAGAAAATGATCAGAAATCAGAAAAGTGTAGATCTCAATTCTGAAAATAAGAAGTCAAAAAGCCCCTTTAATTTATGAACAAAAATGCAAAAGAGTCTCAGTATTAGTTGACTTGGTTTTAATAAAAAAAACATACACAATGTAGGATACATATAAGGTAAAGAGAGGTTTATTTTGAATCATGGATATGGAGGTTGAAGACTGGAATTATTAGTTACATATGATTGGGACTCTGGTGAAGGTATGGTAATGATACTGCTGGTTATTGGTGACGAGTCCTGCTTCCTCACATGTTGAAGTTAGAACATTAAAGAAGCATGCTGAAGCAAGCATATGAAGCAGTGTTTATTTAAAGAGGGGTAACAAAGACTTCTACCAGGAGACAAAAGGGGGCCATAGCTGGTATCCTGGGCCCAAAAGCAAGATGTTCTTCCCTTTTTATGTGTCCTAGGCTTCCTTTGTTCTCTTGCCCTCTTCCTCATATATTTCTCTTTTCTGTGTATGTGACTAGGCCCAGGGATGCTGGGTGGGATGCCCAAAATTTGGGAAACAGGTGGGCTGAAGGGAGAAAGCATGATGGAACAGCCAAGGACACATTAACAACTTTATAGCTCCCTGTAGGGAGAGGTAATTTGTGGGACACATTATCTTGGCAACAGTTTGGAGGAATGGCAGGTTCTTGATAAGGGTGGAGAAAGGGCCCTGAAGGAATTAACATTCAATTCCTGAGGGGGCAGTCCCTAACTTACCAACTCAGTCAAAACTGGCTTCAGAATTAGATGGGGAAAGGTGAGCCAACTGAATGATCATCTCTTATTCCAGGAAGGAGAGAGAGAGAGAGAGAGAGAGAGAGAGAGAGAGAGAGAGAGAGAGGAGGCAAGATGGTATATATAAGCACTATATTTGTGGACATGCCTCCAATGGCTGAAGGCTCTCTAATAAGGCCCTAATACCTCTTACAAGGTACTATCACCAGGTAGTACCTCCTGGTGATAGTACCTTGTAAGAGGTACTATCACCAGGAGTACCAGGAGTACCAGGAGGTACTACTGCTAGGGTAGTAGTACCTCCTGGTACTACTACCCTAGCAGACACTACCCTATGTATAGAATTTGGCAGACACTCCACCCATTGTTTAGAAGTAAGTTAGGAAGCAGAATTCATGTTGATCTGAGAAAGACTTACCTTGAGGTAAATGCCAACCGAGACTTACCTAGAGGTAAATGCCAACCGAGCCGTCATAGGCAGTGGCCACAGGATTGAAACGGGGCTTCGGAGAGACAGTCAGGACCCACCCGTTGCATTGGTCACCCGGCAAAGGGAATGAACTGTCACCATTTGCATGGGATACCACCATGGCAGAGAACTGAGATCACCACAACCTGGTGGAGGAGATAACTTCATTGAAACCAGTGGCAACAGGTGTATAATCCCCTAGCCACCCCTCTCCACACAGCGGGGAAACATTAAGGGTCCCTCCTAGCTCTCCTGTGAGTGCAATAGTGGAACTCCTGGCTACCGCTCCCACCAGTGCTAACAACTGAGGTCTCTTGCACCAGCTACCGGGTGTGTGGCTATCGGAGGGCAAACAAATTCGCTGGGGGTTCTCAGCCCCAAGCTCTACAAACTTAGGGTCTGAGGGAATGGCAAAAAGGGAGAGTGTGCCCAGGTGTTCATGAAAACAGGTCTCCCAGGAGCAGCAGACCTGGCGTGTAGCCAGTATTGTGGTGAGCGTCACCGGTGAGTGGGGACTGGTTTGAGGAAAAGTGGAGAAGTGACTAGAAACAAGAGAAGGCCCTAGGCATTCAGGTTTGGAGACCTGCCCAGTCTGGGAGGAAGAGCTGCTGCACAGTGATTGGTTCCTGCCTATTGAGAGGAGAAGCTTGGCCCAGTGGGCACAGCTCCACCTACTGGAAGAGAAGTTAATCAAACTCTAAGACTGCATTTATTTATTTATTTATTTTAGTTTGTATTTGTTTATATTCATTTTTTTGTTTTTTTATTTTTTTAATTTAAAAAAAATTTTAATTTTTTTAAATTTTAATTTTAATATTATTATTATTATTTAATTTTTTTTCTTTTTTTATTTTCTATTTTTTTCTTTTGACTTTTAATTTCTTTTCAATTTTCTTATTCCCCCTTCCTTGAATTCTACCTGCTTACTCTCATTATCTTTAGTGACTGCTTCCCTTCCCTTCTAATACCTTTCCTCCCAAGCATCAAATAAATTTATAGGAGTAAACAGTAACTCAGCAGTCAAACATAACAAGAAGTAACATAAGCAGCATTGGAAAAGCAAGGAATAAAAGGAGTACAAACAATTCAGGACAGCCTAAATATTCAGGAGGCCCTAGACTCATCAGAAAAAATGGTCATATAAAGAACTCAAAGAATACCTTAGACAGATGAATTGGAACCTTAAAGAGGGTATGAGACAACAAATTCAAACAGTGACAGAACACATTGAAAATGAACTACATAAACAGATAAAATAAGAAGTTAAGCATCTTTATCAGGAGATAGAGATTATAAAAAAAATCAAACAATAATTCTAGAAATGAAGAAAACTATAAACCAAATTAAAAACTCAAATGAGAGTATCACTAACAGAGTGAAGCGAGTAGAAGCCAGAATGTCAGATAATGAAGACAAAATATATCATCTTGGAAAGAGTCTAGCCAACTCAGAAAGGCTGGTAAAAAATCACGAGAAAAACATCCAAGAGATATGGGATAAAATAAAAATCCAAAATTAAGAGTTATTGAGATAGAGGAAGGTATAGAGATTCAAACAAAGAGAATGAGTAACCTGCTGAATGAAATAATTACAGAAAACTTTCCAGAAATAAAAAAGAAAACGGATATACAAATTGTAGATGCATACAGGACACCGAGCAAACAGAATCATAGTAGACTAATGCCAAGAAACATTGTTATGAAGATATCCAATATACAGAACAAAGAGAAAATATTAAAAGCTACAAGAGAAAGGAGGCAGATTACATTCAGGGGTAAACCAATAAGGTAAACAACGGATTTTTTATCACAGATGCTGAAAGTGAGAAGATCCTGGAACAACGCATTTCAAAAACAGAAAGACAATGGATGCCAACCAAGAATTCTGTATCCAGCAAAATTAAGCTTCAGGTATGACAATGAAATAAAAATCTTTCATGATAAACAAAAGCTAAAAGAATTTGCAGCCAGAAAACCAGCATTGCAAAGCATCTTGAGCAAAACACTGCACAAGGAAGAAGTGAAAAACAGTAACCAAAACCATCAGTGGGGAGTGCCATGGTAAGGCAGAGGGAGGGGGAAAAGCTAATCATGGAGAAACAAACTAAATTTAAAAAAAAAAGATAAATAATGAAACATGGTTGGAACTACAAACCATATATCAATAAGTAACTCTAAACGTTAATGGCTTAAACTCTCCAATAAAGCAACATAGGCTGGTAACATGGATTAAATAAACAAATCCAACAATATTCTGCCTCCAGGTGACACATCTGATTGGAAAAGACATACACAAGCAGAAGGTGAAAGGTTGGGAAAAAATATACAACACACACGGTCCACATAAGCAAGCAGGGGTGGCCAGCCTCATATAGAATAAAATCAGCTTCAAGACTAAGTTAATCAAAAGGGATAAGGAAGGACATTATATACTGTTAAAAGGAACCATTCACCAACAAGATATAACAATTATAAATATTTATGCACCAAATAATGGTGCTGCAATGTTCATAAAACAAATTCTCCTCAAGTTCAAGAATCAAATAGTCCACAACACAATAATTATGGGTGACTTCAACACACATCTCTCACCATTGGACAGATCCTCCAAACAAAAGTTGAATAAAGAAACTATAGAACTCAATATCACAATCAATATCCTAGACTTAACTGACAAATATAGAATATATCAACCATCATCAAGTGGATATACTTTTTTCTCAGCAACACATTGATCCTTCCTGAAAATAGACCACATATTATGCCACAGGGCAACCCTCAGTAAATATAAAGAGGTGGAGATAATACCATGCATTTTATCTGATCATAATGGAATGAAACTGGAAATCAATGATAAAGGAAGAAAAAAATTCTGCATCACATGGAACATGAAATATGTTACTGGATGATCAATGGGTTACAGAAGACATAAAGGAGGAAATAAAAATAAATTCTTAGAGATAAATGAAAATTCAGACACAACATATCAAAATCTATGGGACACAATGAAAGCAGTTTTCAGAGGGAAATTCATCGCCTAAAGGTCATTCCTCAAAAAAAGGAAAACCAAAAAACATAAATGAGCTCACACTTCATCTCAAAGCCCTAGAAAAGGAAGAGCGAAACAACAGCAAATGTAGCAGAAGGCAAGAAATAATTAAAATTAGAGTGAAAATCAATGAAATTAAAACAAAAGAAACTATTGAAAAAATAAACAAAACTAAAAGTTGGTTCTTCGAAAAAATAAATAAGATCGACAGACCTTTAGCCATACTAACGAAGAGCAGAAGAGAGAGAACTCAAATTACTAACATATGGGGTGAAACAGGCAATATCACAACAGATGCTACAGAAATACAGAAGACAATTAGAAATTATTTTGAAAACCTATATTCCAATAAAATAGAAGATAGTAAAGACATCTATAAATTTCTTAAGTCATATGATTTGCCCACACTGAGTCAGGAAGATAAACACAATTTGAACAGACCAATATCAATGGATGAAATAGAAGAATCAATCAAAAGACTACCAACCAAGAAAAGCCCAGGGCCAGATGGGTATACAGTGGAGTTTTACAAAACCTTTAATGAAGAATTAAAACCAATACTTTTTAAGTTATTTCAGGAAATAGAAAAAGAGGGAGCTCTTCCAAATTCATTCTATGATGCCAACATCACCCTGATTCTGAAACCAGACAAAGACATCTCAAAGAAAGAAAACTACAGACCAATAACTCTGAGGAACCTGGGTGCATAAATCCTCAATAAAATTCTGGTGAATCAGATACAAAGGCCCATCAAAAAAATTGTGCACCATGATCAAGTAGGACTCATCCCTGGGATGCAAGGATGGATCAATATATGGAAATCAATAAATGTTATTTACCACATCAATAGACTTAAAGATAAGAACCATATGATCATCTCCATAGATGCAGAAAAAGCATTCGAAAAAGTACAGCATCCCTTTATGTTCAAGACATTAGAAAAACTAGGGATAACAGGAACTTACCTCCACATTGTAAAAGCTATCTATGCTAAGCCTCAGGCTAGCATCATTCTGAATGGAGAAAAATTGAAGGCATTCCCTCTAAAATCTGGAACAAGAGAGGGATGCCCTCTCTTACCACTTCTGTTCAACATAGTTCTCTAAACACTGGCCAGAGCAATTAGACAGACAAAAGAAATTAAAGGCATAAAAATAGGAAAAAAAGAACGTAAATTATCACTTTTTGCAGATGACATGATTCTATACCTAGAAGACCCAAAGGGTCTACAAAAAAAAACTACTAGAACTAATAAATGAGTTCAACAAAGTGGCAGGATATAAAATTAACACGCATAAATCAAAGGCATTGCTTTATATCAGAGACAAAACTTCTGAAACGGAAATCAGGAAAAACACTCCATTCAAGAATCAACAAATGGGACTTATTTAAATTAAAATTTTTTTCTCAGCAAGAGAAACAATAAGAGAGTTAAATAGGGAGCCTACATGATGAGAACAAATTTTTACTCCTCACACTTCAGATAGAGCCCTAATATCCAGAGTATACAACAAACTCAAAAAATTAGACAATAAGAAAACAAATAACCCAATCAAAAAATGGGCCAAGGACCTGAACAGACACTTCTCAGAGGAGGACATACAATCAATCAACAAGTACATGAAAAAATGCTCACCATCTCTAGCAGTCAGAGAAATGTTAATCAAAACCACCCTAAGATACCATCTCACTCCAGTAAGATTGGCAGCCATTATGAAGTCAAACAACAACAAGTGCTGGCAAGGATGTGGGGAAAAGGGTACTCTTGTACATTGCTGGTGGGACTGCAAATTGGTGCAGCCAATTTGGAAAGCAGTATAGAGATTCCTGCGAAAGCTGGGAATGGAACCACCATTTGACCCAGCTATTGCCCTTCTCAGATTATTCCTGAAGAACTTAAAAGAGCGTACTAAAGGGATACTGCCACATCGATGTTCATAGCAGCACAATTCACAATAGCTAGACTGTGGAACCAACCCAGATGCCCTTCAATAGATGAATGGATAAAAAAAATGTGGCATTTATACACCATGGAGTATTATACAGCACTAAAAAATGACAAAATCATGAAATTTGCAGGGTAATGGATGGCACTAGAGCATATTATGCTTAGTGAAGCAAGCCAATCCCTAAAAATCAAATGCCAAATGTCTTCTTTGATATAATGAGAGCAACTAAGAACAGAGCAGAGAGGAAGAGCAGGAAGAAAAGATTAACATTAAACAGAGACATGAGGTGGGAGGGAAAGGGAGAGAAAAGGGAAATTGCATGGAAATGGAGGGAGACTCTCATTGTTATACAAAATTACATATAAGAAGTTGTGAGGGGGGCTGGGGATGTGGCTCAAGTGGTAGCGCGCTCGCCTGGCATGCGTGCGGCCCGGGTTCGAACCTCAGCACCACATACCAACAAAGATGTTGTGTCCACCGAGAACTAAAAAATAAATATTAAAAATTCTCTCTATCTCTCTCTCTCCCTCTTCTCTCACTCTCTCTTTAAAAAAAAAAAAGAAGTTGTGAGGGGAATGGGAAAATAAACAAGGAGAGAAATGAATTACAGTAGATGGGGTAGAGAGAGAATATGGGAGGGGCAGAGAGAGGGGATAGTAGAGGATAGAAAAGGTAGCAGAATACAACAGTTACTACTAGGGCATTATGTAAAAATGTGAATGTGTAACCGATGTGATTCTGCTATCTGTATTTGGGGTAAAAAATTGGAGTTCATAACCCACTTGAATCTAATGTATGAAATATGATATGTCAAGAGCTTTGGAATGTTTTGAACAACTAATAAAAAATAATAATAACCACACACACAAAAAAAATTTCCTATTCACTTTGAAATTCTAAAACAAACACCTCTATGTCTTAAAATTTGCATAAATTTATAGATATAAATAAAGCAGTCTCTCTTCACTCTTAAAAAAATAAGACTTATGAGACAATGTCAGATGTCACAATCAGGGAATTCACCTTTAAGTTCTCAGAAGTGGGACTAGAGTCATCATAGGGTAGAAAGATGGAATCACAGGAACCACATCAGTGGGATTTCAATAGAATTAATAAATGTGAATTCCTACAGTGTGCAGCATGTATCATAAATCTTTAAGGGATAAAATACACAGCTCAATTTAAACTCTTACCTGGATCAAATAGTACCACCTCCATCCACAATGGAGCTGATTTTGTTTTGCTGACATGAGCTCCTGGTACACAGTGTGGGCTCTCTCTCTCAGCCAGCAAGGAGATCCATGAAACAGAGTACAGGAGAATTTGGCTTCAGAGCCATAATTAACACCTCCAGAGACCAAGCAGATTGCAGATGTGATTTTGTTGCTCAGTTATCATGTATATATATTCAGGCAGTAGCTAAGCCAATTACAGGCAGCCACCAATATAATTTCTGATGAACTGTCCCTGCAGTGACCAATTGAAGAGTGGGCCATGGAGTAAGCACAGGGACTTCAACAGGAAGCTGCATGCTCAGGGCTGAGCCTATGGGGTAAGCAGTTTGCTACTCAGATGCTTAGCATAGGGGAGAGATTTGTAACTCAGACACCTTTAATTGTATGCTATGTATGCAGTACTCCATGCACTTGTTTCCACAGTACCCTGAGATTTTCTTTCTTCCAAGTTTCCTATTCCTCCTTTTGCCTTTGGTTCCTTAATGCCATTAGACATCCCAGGAGAAAAACTGTTGATTCATGATTCTAAACATGATAATTTCTGAGAAAACTTCAGAGGTAAAACAGGGATCACTGCAGAGGTTAGGATTACTTTCTGGTCATTATAATTTTCCAATTCATCTGTATTTAAATGTGTGATAAACACTTGAGCCCATTGTTTTTCCTGTTTTTATTGCATCTGAATAATTTGTTAACATTTTTTTGAGTAAGTTCTAATGTAAAGGATAAAAACTGACATAAGAATGATATTATGTATGAAAATTAGGATTTCTATTTCTTTCTCACTTAAATTTCAGATCACTCTCTTTATCTTAGAATTATGACACACACACACAACTCATACACACACATAATCATATGTATGTATAGTCTACTATGAGATACACTTGACTATTAGCCATAACATAGTTTAATATGAATCTGTATTCCTAATATGAGTGGATCTCCTAAAACAAAAAAAAATAAAATTTTGGAAGATAACAATAATAAAAATAGAAATTTAATAAAGTATTTACAAGCAATTTAGAAATTGTGTTTTAGTTTATTTAAAAAAAATCTTATTTCATAAAGAAATTAAAAGAGTTTCATTTTGAACTCCCCAATTATCCTCATCTAACATTTTTAGTCATCTTAAAAAGTGAAAGTGTTTAAAAATGTTAGAGATGTTCACAGTAATTTGATCATAAATATTCTTAATTTTATTTTCAAATATGATGAACATTATTTTCTTATTTTTTGACAGTGGGAAGAATGTCCCATTTTCTCTCAAATTCTGCATTTCTACTAGTCCTAAATCCATATAATTAATGAAGGCAGGTGGCATCCCAAGCCTTGTATCTTACTGACTGTTTCTGCAATCTCAATCCTGGTATTCACTGAGGCTGCTTGAGACAGTCTCCAGGATTCAGTTAGTAGGAGACTTCTGTCTCTGGAAGGAGCTCCCACAAACATGACTTCACAGGGTCATAATTGGAACTATGTTGAGGAACAAGGACCTGACAGTTAACTCAAGGGAAAACAATATTCATTTATGAAAACAGGAAAGAAATGTTCACCAGGAAGTACTGGGTTTGCAATAAAGTAGATAATCTAGGTAGACATGGAGAATTATCTCTTGTTTTTATTCCATCTCTGAATTTTTAGTGATGAAATTTATGCCTGAGTTGAAGTAGCATAAAGAAGCTGATCTGAGGAAAGGCATCAACTGAAACTCATGTGTGTCAGGTCCCCTGTATTCACTGGTCTATGTGAGCTGCCAGCATCTGCCTCTTTAATGATCTCCTCTAGAGGATATCAGACTGAATTCTGGGGCAGGAAGAGAAATGAAGATTGATTTGCATGAAAAACCTTTCTATGAGTCTAAAGAGGCATTAAAATAACAAACTCAAAATGAGAAGTGTAATGACATTATGTGCTTGTGAGACTCCCCACCAAAGCCTGGATGATGTTTATACTGACTTCTCTTATGGTTCAGTTCAGAGGAGGATAATTATATCCTTGGAGTCCCTACATAAAAGCAGTGTCTCAGGGGGACCATTTGTTCATAACAATAACTGTCTTATTGCTTTTAATATTCAATTCTCAGAACATTCTGATCCAGGAGCCCTCACTTTCTGTGTCTTCAGGTGGGACAAGGACACTCACCTGTCACCTTAGCTCCAAGTCCTTAGGTACTAGCAGACACCAGAACATGCTTCCCAGTGAATTATCTTTAGGGCAAACCCCTGTTCCTCTGGGGTCCCTGATCTGTTCTTTGGTTCTTTTCTTGGAAACAATGCCATCCTTACCATCACAGTGGCTCAGACTAACGATGAGGGTAATTATTACTGTGCACTCTATATGGGTATGGTATTCACATAGTGGTATAAACCCATGGGGACGTACAACCAAAATCTCTTCATGTGTTCAGATGTCTCTAATTTACATGATGGAGAAAGGTTTATAGGTTAAAAATGTTAAACACTTTAAATGAAGATGCAGCTGCATGACTACTTCTCCTACCAGTGGTTCACGCCATGTGCCTCATCCTCTCCCTCCCAGTGTGTATCCATTTCTCAGTGTGCCTCTTTCTACTCTAGGCTTCCACTTTCCCTTTCAGTTTGGACAATGAGCAGAGGAGTTAATCTTCAAATAGGTAACTGTCAGGAAGATTCAGGGTGTGCCAATACCTTTAAGACTCTTCTCATTCAAAATATTAAAAATTGAAAGTTACTCTTTTCTTATATATTAATTTGATAATGGAGATCAAATTAGTTTTTATTTGCTCTTGAATTTTAAGGTCAAAGTTGCTTTTATAATATTTTTATAATTCTAACAATACATTGTTGCCTTTATAATTATGTTATGAACTTATTTGTTGGGATTTATGATTCATATTCGATCAAAATCACCTTCCCTCTCTAAATTATTGCCATATTAAAAATTTCAACACATTGCAAAGAAAAATGACCTGAATTCAAACTGCAGCCAAAAAATAGCAAGTATTTCTGCAAAACTTCCTTGTGAGCATATTTTCAGGGGGTCTTATTAATACCTAGTATTTACATAACTAGAAACTATCATACAAGACTGACTTCTATACACTCTCTTAGCATGCACTGGGGTGACTTGTTGAAGAACATTAAGGTGCAGGACTGAAGGTTAGACGTGGACATGAATGGGCCCTATTACACTCAATACTGGCTTAGCATGTGAAAATGAATTGTTTGAAAATTTAGTTTGATTTAGTTTTCTGCTCTATCCATAGAAAATTATATTATAAACAGTTATATTTAGGTAATACACAACAAGAGGAAAAGAAAACACTCTGCATGTAAGGTCCTGGTATGTATTTATTATTGCTACATATTGTTGCTCTTAAAAATCCAGGTTAAACCTTTTGAGGTTTACATAAATAATACACCTTCTAAAATCCCTCATAAGAATGAATGCGAATTAATTCCACCATAATTCAAAAGCACAAAACAGTTTCTCTAATCTATTTGCTAGTTCTGAAAAGGGTACTTTTCTGGAGACCTCCCTCAGTCTTCAAGTAAGTAATTTCCTGGAAAACCTGAAGTGTTTCCCTCATTGTAGAGAATATATTAAGTGGATTCTGTGGTTTCCCCATATTGTCCCTATTCTAGCTGGTGTGCATAATGCATTCTGGAAGAAAAGGTCAGAGGAAAGTATGTGTACCCAATGGATGATAATTTATGGTGAGGAACTGTGGTTGCATAAATGGAACAGCAAGACACATGATTCTTTAAATGCTTTCAGTTTCTGAGTAAACATGAAATGATAATAGAATTCTATATCACAAAATTATGAAATGATATATTTTATTCCAGTGGCTGCTTGAGATATAGTGTATTTAATACTAATATTTGAGGTATATTTTGTTGATCTAAATTAACTCATAGAGAAGGAGGTATCTATAAAGAAATATAGTAATACCTGTTATCTGTAAAAATAATTGCATTTTCTCTTATTTTCTTTTTCTCATTCTCTGTGAGTACTCACATATGTATGTTTGTTTGACATATGTGATAAGGAAATATATCTACCTATATTTTAATTTATTCATATATATATGTACGTTATATTTGGATTATTAATTTTATACAAAATCATACTGCAACTCTTTACAATTTATATCAATCAACCAAACAAGAAAAAGTTTTCCCCATTTACCCTTAAACTAATTTTCTCTGTAAACTGACATTTTTTTAAAATATGAGGACTATGAAAATAATATGAAAATAAGATAATGCTTTGGGAGGGGACAAAGTGGAAAAGACCTAGAGGAGGACAGGCACCTTGCCACCACAATTTTAACACCTGTGATAGGAGCAAGGAGAGAAAGTATTGGGCAAAAAGGTCCTCTGACAACAGAATCTGCAGCCTGAGTGGCTCCAGGAACCTGGGTTCTTATCAGAGGAATACTAGTTCCCACAAAGCACCCTGTACTAGTTACTGCAGATGTCAGCATTGCCTGGAGCATTAAAGGGCAGAAGGCTAACATCAACTGTTGTTCCTCTGTAGGATCCCCTGTAGGAGGTGTTACTTGTACTTCATGGGCTGCTACAACCAGCTTTAGTGATGCATTAACCCTCAGGATAGGTGCTATGCCTATACCCATCATCCTACTCCTCTATATGGACCCAACATTAAGTCAAAGCTTAGGTTTTCAGGGATTTGGAGCCATTTTTTTCTTCAGACTCAGCAAATACTGAGATATACCTCTTTTCTAACCTGAATTAGGAGGAGGTCCTGAAGCTCGGATTATACTTTTGAGCAATACAATCTCCTCCTGTGCATAACTCCTGCTGCTCCCATAACCTGGGACCACTCTAAATTCTCTACATATCTCTAGTTTCTGATGCATGTGAAGCATCTCATTAATTCTTGAAGAAAATATGAATGAAAGAAGAAATGAATAACTCATCTAATTTCTCTACTAGTGGTTAATTTACTTTTGACATTATTTCTAGGGGAGTGGGATGAATCTTTTCTGCACTGATTGTCTCTGAATCTCTGGAATAATTTTCACCTTTTCAGACCATGTTCACAATGTGATACATGTATAACAAAACCTCCTTTGATCAGCTTTTTTTTTTTTAAAAAAAGCTAGCCTCATCTTTGTGAATTAGAACACAGGTGTTGCCTTTCCCTCTTTTTGTTCTATGAACTACCTGCTCCTCTCACACAAGATGTTCACACCCAAGATGCACTTGATATTTTACTCTTTCCTATTTCTCTTGCTCTCCTCTGAAACTACACATCCACAAATTTCTCCTGCCTAATCACATTGTCCCAATTTTGTCTTACAATTTTCCCAGAGCAGATGCTGTAATATGAGATATAATGATGGGCACAGACTTGGTTGAACATGTTCTGGTTAAAGCAGAAATCACTTTAGGAACCTAAAGAAAAGTAGAGGTGTACAGAGTCCCATGCTCATGGTGTGGTCTCTGAAGTTGTCTTATCCTAAGTCCCAATTATTAACCAAGCTTGTTCATCATGCCACCTTCCTGCAGTCAGGGACCCAGACACTGTAAATGCCCATGGGTAGAAACAAACAGTAGGGATCCATTTGCTTGAGCAGCCCCAACTCTGAAGGACAGTGGAGCTGGTATAAAAGAGGCTTGAGGCAATCTATTTTTCAGAGTTAGGCCCATGAAAGGGCTGTGTCCACCATGTCCTAGACTCCTTTCCTCCTTCTGCTTCTCTGTCAATGCACAGGTAGGTACAAGCCTCAGAGGTCTAGGGAAGGCCCCTAATCTGAGTCTTCACCCTACTCATCAAATACCCTAGTCACTTTCCCCTACCTCTGCCCTTCTCTCTGATGTTTCTGTGCTTGTAGATTTCTTCTCTTTGCCTATTCTGACATGGACACTCCCCTTCTCTTCATCCCTAGATCAAGAGTCAGGTTCAAATTCACTGAATAGGAACCTACTGTTGGTAGAAAAACATGTGCTGGTACTAGCAGGACTTGTTTCTGTGCACTACTACTCAGACTCAGAGAAACACCTGTCACCTGAGTTCCCCAGTTGAATTTCTAGATACAAAGATGGCCCAAATAATAAGGTGTCTTTGTAAATCTCTGGGCTTCAATTTGAGGATATGGTCAATTATTACTCTCCTGTTTGTAAAATTAATACTTATGACAGTGAAAAAACTAGATGAGCAAGTGAGACAAGACCCTCATTTTTAGAGGGTTCAAGTTTATGTCACTGTACTGTGGCTGTTAAGACCCTCAATGTTTATAAAATAAAACACTAGAGTCTGGTTTACATTAGTGGCATGCCATAATTCTCTTCCATTACACAATGCTCATAGAAACTGTACAAGTTACAAAAATTTATACTTATACTAAAAATAATAAAGTTATCAATTATTACCAGTAAAAGAGGTATAGCACAGAAGTTTAAGCCCATCAAGATGATAACCACTAGTATCATTATAACTCATATATATCAATGTTTTATTTTAATTATAGATTATGCATAATTATAAAAGATAATAAAATTTAGGCAGCAATCAGTGTCTATCTATGAAGATCCAGCAATTGTTATTGCAAATTAGCCAATAAATTATGTCAATGCATTGTTTTTAAAAGAATATCATTGAATTAAACATGTAAATATCCAAGATGTCTATGCATACTGACAATTATGGGTGTGTTTTTTTTTCATTCTTTTATTTGCTTTTTGAAAACTCCTTAATCATAGACTCATGTAAATTATCCCTGTGAATAATAGAATTCAGATATTCTGCTTCAAGTGGAAGTGGTAAAAAATAAAAGTTTCCATAAGAAAGTTTCTTGCACTGTATAAGATTTTTTCAAACTTGATTTCATATTTCAATATTCCAAAGCCTTATACCATAATGATAAATTTGATTTATTTTAATTTTATCAAAATATCAAACCTGGTTGAAATAATGATCTATATTTATAATGCTTCTGGTCAGTAATCTTAGACACTGCACTTGTGTTTAAATTAATAGGAAAAAAAGGGGGATTATAGTGGTAGACTAATATCCTCACTGAAGTGGCTTATTCTTCTTATGAATAACCAGTGTATTCATGCATCTAGACAGTAATCCACAGATTGGCTTTAGTGAATGGCTGAGCTCATTCTATTTTAGCATAAGTAATCATTCTTTTTGATTTCCACAAGATTTTCAAGCACCTGGATTCAGAGTGAACATACTGTTTCTGTATATGTTTATTTTCACTTCATTGCCTTTGAGAAATATTCAAATCATTTGATAAATTTATAGCACCTTTCATTGCTACTTTAATATGCACAGTCTAATGATAAATGAGATTTGGTATTATGTCACCACATGCTCATTTTTAATTTTTTATTTGTTGCTTAAATATACATGACAGTAGAGTATATTTAACATATTATACATACATTGGGTGCAACCCATTACAATTTTAATACCTTTCTTGTGGTTGATCATGATGTGCAGTTCCACTGGTCATTATATGTATTATATGTACATAAATGAACACAGAAAAGTTATGTCAGATTCATTCTACTATTATTCCTATTCTTACCATCCTCCCTTCCCTTTATTCCACTTTTTCTAATTTGAAATACTTCTATATTTACCCTCCCTATTCTTCCTTGCTATGGGTTAGAACCCATAGGTCAGAGAGAACACTCATACTTGGGTTTTTGAGATTTGGCTTACTTCATTTAATGTGATACTCTCAAGTTTCATCCATTTGCTCACAAATGCCATAATTTAATTTCACTTTATGGCTGAGTAATATTCCATTTGGTATGTATACATTATTTTCTTTATTGATTCATCTATTCAATGGCATCTAGTTTGGTTTCATGGTTTAGCTACTGTGAATTGAGCTGTTATAAACATTGATGTGTCTGCATCACTGTAGAATGTTAATTTTAAGTGCTTGGTGTACAAACTGATAGTTGGATAGCTGAGTCAAATCGTGTTCCATTCCAAATTTTCTGAGGAATCTTCATATGTCTTTCCAGAGTGGTTGCAAAAGTTTTCAATTCCACTATCAGATGCTTATTTTCTATCTGCAATTTTCTTTCTGAAATATTGGTTATTTTATATAATTTTTTTCATGTTGCTTGATATAAAGAGTTCAAATATCTGAATTCATGTCTGGAGATAAATTTAGAGAAGAGGATAATCAAAAGAAAACTCTACATATGCTTGTGAATTTTGGTACAATTATGAAGGAGAGCAGAATTAAACTTTCTGATCTTCATTAGAGAAGTTTTTTTTTTTTGGCCTTGCTTTTTTTTTCTTTTTTTAATTTTATTATTGGTTGTTCAAAATATTACAGAGCTCTTGACATATCATATTTCATACATTTGATTCAAGTGGGTTATGAACTCCCAACTTTTACCCAGTATACAGATTGCAGAATCACATCGGTTACACATCCACTGTTTTACATATTGCCATACTAGTGTCTGATGTGTTCTGCAACCTTTCCTATCCTCTACTATCCCCCCTCCTCTCCCATCCCCTTCTATTTTTTCTCTCTACCCCATAAACTGTAATTCATTTCTCCCCCTTGTTTTTTTCTCTTTCCCCTCACTTCCTCTTATATGTAATTGTGTATAACAATGAGGGTCTCCTTCCATTTCCATGCAATTTCGCTTCTCTCTTCCTTTCCCTCCCACCTTTCATCCCTGTTTAATGTTAATCTTATTCTCATGCTCTTCCTCCCTGACCTGTTTTTAGTTGTTCTCCTTATATCAAAGAAGACATTTGGCAATTGTTTTTTTAGGGATTGGCTAGCTTCACGTAGCGTAATCTGCTTTAATGCCATCCATTTCCCTGCAAATTCCATGATTTTGTCATTTTTTAGTGCAGAGTAATACTCCACTGTGCATAAATGCCACAATTTTTTATCTATTCATCTACTGAAGGGCATCTGGGTTGGTTCCACAGTCTAGCTATTGTGAATTGTGCTGCTATGAACATCGATGTAGCAGTATCCCTGTAGTATACTCTTTTTAGGTTTTTAGGGAATAGACTGAGAAGGGCAATAGCTGGGTCAAATGGTGGTTCCATTCCCAGCTTTCCAAGAAATCTCCATAATACTTTCCAAATTGGCTGCACCAATTTGCAGTCCCACCAGCAATGTACAAATGTACCCTTTTCCCCACATCCTTGCCAGAACTTGTTGTTGTTTGACTTCATAATGGCTGCCATTCTTACTGGAGTGAGATGGTATCATAGGGTGGTTTTGATTAACATTTCTCTTACTGCTAGAGATAGTAAGCATTTTTCATGTACTTGTTGATTGATTGTATGTCATCTTTTGAGAAGTGTCTGTTCAGGTCCTTGGCCTATTTCTTGATTGGGTTATTTGTTTTCTTATTGTCTAATTTTTTGAGTTCTTTGTATATTCTGGATATTAGAGCTCTATCTGAAGTGTGAGGAGTAAATTTTGTTCCAATGATGTAGGCTCCCTATTTACCTCTCTATTGTTTCTCTTGCTGAGAAAAAACTTTTTTAGTTTGAGTAAGTCCCATTTGTTGATTCTTGTTTTAAACTCTTGTGCTATGGGTGTCCTATTAAAGAATCGGGAGCCCGACCCCACAATATGTAGATGGGAGCCAACTTTTTCTTTTATCAGGCACAGAGTCTCTGATTTGATTTCTAGCTCCTTGATCCATTTTGAGTTAACTCTTGTGAAAGGTGAGAGAAAGGGATTCAGTTTCATTTGTTGCATATGGATTTCACGTTTTCCCAGCACCATTTGTTGAAGATGCTATCCTTCCTCTATTGCATGCTTTTAGCCCCTTTATCAAATATAAGATAGTTGTAATTTTGTGGATTGGTCTCTGTGTCCTCTATTCTTTATCATTGATCCACCCATCTGTTTTGGTACCAGTACCATGCTGTTTTTGTTACTATTGCTCTGTAGTATAGTTTGAAGTCTGGTTTCGCTATACTGCCTGATTCACCTTTCCTGCTTAGAATTCTTTTTGCTAATCTGGGTCTTTTATTTTTCCATCTGAATTTCATGATTGGAATTTAGATTGGCATTGGATTAAACCTATAGAGAACTTTTGGTAAAATTGCCATTTTGATGATGTTAGTTCTGCCTATCCATGAACAGGCTATATTTTTCCATCTTCTAAGATCTTTTTCTATTTCTCTCTTTAGGGTTCTGTATTTTTCATTATATAAGTCTTTCACCTCTTTTGTTAGGTTGATTCCCAAGTATTTTATTTATTTATTTATTCGTTTTTGAGGATATTGTATATGGGGTGGTTGTCCTCATTTCCATTTCAGAAGATTTGTCACTGATATTCAGGAATGCCTTTGATTTATGCCTGTTAATTTTATATCCTGCCACTTTGCTGAATTCATTTATTAGCTCTAGTAGTTTCATTGTAGACTCTTTTCGGTCTTCTAGGTATTGAATCATGTCACCCATAAATAGTAATAATTTAATTTTTCTTTTCCTATTTTTATGCCTTTAATTTCTTTAATCTGTCTAAGTGCTCTGGCCAGTGTTTCAAGAACTATGTTGAACAGAAGTGGTGAGAGAGGGCATCCTTGTCTTGTTCCAGATTTTAGAGGGAATGCCTTCATTTTTTCTCCATTCAGAATGATGCTAGCCTGAGGCTTAGCATAGATAGCTTTTACAATGTTGAGGTATGTTCCTGTTATCCCTAGTTTTTCCAGAGTTTTGAACATAAAGGGATGCTGTACTTTGTTGAATGTTTTCTCTGCATCTATCGAGATGATCATATGGTTCTTATCTTTAAGTCTATTGATGTGGTGAATAACATTTATTGATTTCCATATATTGAAGCAGCCTTGCATCCCAGGGATGAGTCCTACTTGATCATGATGCACAATCTTTTTGATATGTTTCTGTATCTGATTTGCCAGAATTTTATTGAGGATTTTTGCATCTATGTTTATTAGAGATATTGGTCTGTAGTGTTCTTTCGTTGAAGTGTCTTTGTCTGTTTTAGGAATCAGTGTGATGTTGGCCTCTTAGAATGAATTTGGAAGTTCTCCTTCTTTTTCTATTTCCTGAAATAGCTTGAAAAGTATTGGTATTAGTCCGTTTTAAAAGGTTTTGTAAAACTCTGCTGTATACCCATCCGTTCCTGGGCTTTTCTTAGTTGGTAGTCTTTTGATGGCTTTTTCTATTTCCTCAATTGATATTGGTCTGTTTAGGTAGTGTATATCCTCCTGACTCAATCTGGACAGATCATATGACTTAAGACATTTTTCAATGCCTTCACTATCTTCTATTTTATTGAAGTATAATGATTCAAAATAATTTCTAATTATCTTCTGCATTTCTGAAGTATCTGTTGTGATATTACCTTTTTCATCCCGTATGCTAATAATCTGATAATCTGAGTTCTCTCTCTTCTTCTCTTCATTAGCATGGCTAAGGGTCTGTCAATCTTATTTATTTTTTCAAAGAACCAACTTTTAGTTTTGTCAATTTTTTCAATTGTTTCTTTTGTTTCAATTTCCTTTATTTCAGCTCTTTTTTTAATTATTTCTTGCCTTCTATTACTTTTGCTGTTGTTTTGCTCTTCTTTTTCTAGGGTTTTGAAATGAAGTGTGAAATCATTTATTTGTCGTTTTTTTCCCCTTTTTATAAGGAATGAACTCCAAGCAATGAATTTTCCTCTTAGAACTGCTCTCATTTTTTCCCATAGATTACGATATGTTGTGTATGTGTTTTCATTGATGTCTAAGAATTTTTTAATTTTTTTCTTAATGTCTTCTGTAACCCATTGATCATTCAGTAACCTATTGTTCATTCTCCAAGTGATGTATGGTTTTTCCTTCCTTCTTTTATCATTGATTTCCAGTTTCATTCCATTATGCTCAGAAAAAATGCATGGTATTATCTCTACTCCTTATTCATATGAGTATGGACACTCCTGCTTGTTTCCGAGGTTCATATGAGTGATATGATTTTTCCCAACCTTTCACCTTCAGTCTATGTATGTCTTTTCTTATCAAATGGGTCTTCTATAGGCAGAATATTGTTGGATCTTTTTTTTTTTTATCCATTCTACTAGCCTGTGTCTCTTGATTGGTGAGTTTAAGCCATTAACATTTAGGGTTATTATTGAGATATGGATTGTACTTCCAGCTCTATTTGTTTATTTATGTTACTTAACATGGTTTGTTTTTCCTCTTTGATTATTTTTTTCCCTTTACTGTACTACCTCCCACTGTTGGTTTTCATTGTTATTTTCCATTTCCTCTTCCTGTAATATTTTGCCGAGGATGTTTGGAAGAACTGGTTTTAATTTCATCTTCCATCCTGAATCTTAATTTTGCTGGATACACAATTCTTGTTTGGAAGCCATTTTCTTTCAGCATTTGAAATATGTTGTTCCAGGATCTTCTAGCTTTCAGTCTGTGTTGACAGATAGGCTGTTATCCTGATTGGTTTATCCCTAAATGTAATCTGTTTCCTTTCTCTTGTAGCTTTTAAAAATCTCTCCTTTTTCTGTAAGTTGTGCATCTTCATTATAATGTGTCTAGGTGTGGAT
The DNA here is from genome assembly GCF_052094955.1 of Ictidomys tridecemlineatus. Lineage (NCBI taxonomy): Eukaryota > Metazoa > Chordata > Mammalia > Rodentia > Sciuridae > Ictidomys > Ictidomys tridecemlineatus. The sequence continues at coordinate 110,374,541 of NC_135478.1, read as the reverse complement.
CTCTTATGATTTTGCACATTCAGCGTCCTGTAGGCTTCAAGGATTTGGAATTCTGTTTCATTCTTCAAGTCTGAGAAGTTTTCTAGCATTATTTCATTGAACAGATTGCTCATTCATTTGGTTTGGACCTCTATACCTTCCTGTATCCCAATAACTCTTAAGTTTGGTCTCTTTATGTTATTCCATATATTTCTTGGATGTTCTGCTCATGGTTTTTTTAACAATCTTGCTGAGCTGTCTATGTTCTTTTCAAGTTAATATACTTTGTCTTCATTGTCTGATGTTCTATCTTCTAAGTGTTTTACTCTGCTGGTAGTACTCTAATTTGAGCTCTTAATTTGGTTTATTGCTTCCTGCATTTCTAGGATTTCTGTTTGTTTGCTTTTTATAACCTCTATCTCCCTGTATAGTTGATCTTTTGCTTCTTGGATTTGTTTATGTAATTCATTGTCAAAGTGATCTTTCATTGTCTGATTTTGCTGTCTAATGTCTTCCTTGAGACTCCAGATCATCTGAAGCATGTATATCCTGAATTCTTTATCTGACATTCCATCTTTTGCAGATATTACCTCTTCTAAAGTTGAGTTGACCTGCATTGCTTTTGGTCCTTTCTTTCCTTGTCTTTTCATATTGCTCACGTTTCTTTCTGCTTTGTGAAACTGTTGTGTTATTGAATTTTCCCCCTATATATTTATATTGCTCTCATATAGTTGCAAAGTCTCCCTTTTGTGGAGAAAGACAATGTTAACAGTTCTCAATATCAATAGTACATCATGTAAGTACACGTTTTTCTTATTACTACATTTATAGCTAGACTCTATGTCTACAAATGTTGGTTTCCATTATTGTTTACAAATATAGTTATTATTTTCATGAAAGGCATACCATTTCTGGTAGTGTGAAGAAAACTGAATTTCAGGTGTAGAATGTTATGTTTAGGGGGAAAGGAGTGAGAGTATGGGGTTAATCTAACTTAGTAACTTTTGAAAGCTCTAACCAATAGATGGGTAATTTATGGAAGAATGTATAGATTCATATTCCTATCTGTATTTAGAAAATTACCCTTTTTATGAATAGTAAAATTTAGGGGGTTGCAAGTGAAATAGGGTGAGTAAGAGGGAGGAAAACAAGTAACAACGAAAGGAAGAGAAAAAAGGGAGTGGAAAAAAATAAGAGAAAAAAGAAAAGAAATAAAAAGGGGGGAGGGAGGTGGGGCATATGCAATTCCTCTATAGTATATTATTCTGGTGATTCAGTTGTTAAAGACCTTTTTCATGCACAATTTTTGGTTTCACGTATGTTGAGGTTTCGAGGATCAGAGCGGGAATGGTAGAGTAGACTGGATGAATGGATGAAAAGAGAGAGAGAAGAGAAAAAAAGAAAGAAAAAAATGTCTCTCATAACTCTGTTTTCATTTCTTCCAGTTGGTGGCATTGTCTATTCCTAACTTGAGTCTCTAGTTTCAGGATGGTGGTGGTAGTCAGTGTGAGAGGACTTGAGCTTCCACCTGTGGCCTCTCTACTCTTATTCTCTGAGATTTAAACAAGGTGTCTGATCTGCTGCAGAACTACGCTGGTAGCCATTCCAACCGGTTGGTGGGTTTTAAGGGTTGGTGGGATTTTCCAAGATGAGTTCCATCAGTTTTTCTCATAAGGTGTTTGATGAGGTGGGGTGTTGGGGAAACCTTATGTTTGTCAAGAGCTCTGTCAGGTGACTGCATGGGCGGTAGGCCAGGCCCCTCCTCAAGTTAGGATGGTCAGTCTACTGCACAGGCAGGAGGCTGGGCTCCTCCAACTGGGGAGGTCTGTCTATCATGCAGGCGGGCCCCTTCTCCCCTTTTCGGGGTAGCATGGTCTGCCTACTGTGCAGGCAGGAGGCAGGAGGCTGGGCTCCTCCTCCAGCTGGGGTGGTCTCTCTACTGTGCAGGCAGGCCACTGGGCCTCTTCTGCAGGTCACATGGTCTACCTACCAAGCAGGTGGTCTGATTTCACTTTTTCTAAATTGAAGGGAAAGTGGAGCTTGTCCTGTGGAAAGAAAGAATCTGCAGGTCATAAACAGTCATTGTACTTCACACAGTTGTATGTGAATGTGAAAAAGTAAATTTTTATTAAAACTACAAAAATTCACAAGGTGAGTGAAAGTACCTATTCTTAGCAGGTAGAGGAAAGAAGAAAGGAGAAAGGAATGATGATTAAAACTTAACATTTAATTTTTAAAAATTTGAATGAATTTATAGTGCACATATTTCATGTATTACTTATTTTTAAATAATCTATTAATCAGAAAATGCAAATTATATTTTAATCTATATATTATTACTTTATAAAAGTAACAACTTTTAGTTTCCACAATGTACACAATTTATCTTGTCCCAGAAATGAAATAGTTGCTTGATTTTAATTCTGTCTGTATTTAATTACAAATTGTGCTGGAGATAAAAAATACCAATCTATTAAATGTGAGTTACATTGCTGAGTATGGGAGTTTCTAGGCCTTAGAATGAAAATCATTACCTATTTTGGAATCTGGAAGTGTTAAAATTATGAGAAAACATTTGACATCTCTATCAATTAGAGAAAGGCAATTATAACTACATTGAGATTCCACCTCACTCCAGATTACAATGAAAATTATTAAGAATACAATCAACAATAAATGTTGTCAAGGATGTGGAGAATAATGCACACTCATACATTGCTGGTAGGAGTGAAAATTGGTGAAACCACTCTGGAAAATAGGATGTAGATTCCTCACAAAACATGGACAGGAATCATCATTTGTTTCAGGTACCCCACTTTTTGGTTTATACCCAAAGGTCTTAAAGTTGGCATATTACAGTCATGCACCCACATGAATATATATGTTAGTTAAATTCTCAAGAGCTAAACTATAGAAACAGCCTAGGTACCCTTCAAAAGATAAATGGATAAAGAAAATGTCCTATATGTACACATGGAATATTAGCTAGCCATAAAGATCAACAAAATTATGGTATTTGCCAATAAATGAATGAAACTGGAGACTATCTTGCTAAGTGAAAGTAGCCAATCCTCCAAACCAAAAGCTGCATGTTTTCTCTGAAAATTGGGTGCTAACTCAAATAAGGGCAGGGCTTAAGGATGAATAAAAACACTTTGGATTAGACAGAGGGTAATGAAGGGAAGGGAGGAGTGACAGGAATAGGAAAGATAGTAGAATAAATCAGACATGTGTTCCTATGTGCAAACATAAATATATGACCAATGTAATTCTATACCATATGTAACCAGAAGAGTGGGAAGTTATAATTCACATATGTGTTGAATGTCAAAATACCATCTCTTGTCATCTATAACTAATATGAACAATTAAAAAATAAAAGTTTTAAAAAATTTAGAATATGATTTACTACTTCAGTGGCAACCACAGGAACATTTATGCAATACACTGAAAACTACTGAACAAATTTTTAAAAAGTTTGATAGATATTCATGTTCAGGCACTTCCATCCCTACCATTGCCTAAGACAGTGCATTTCCATCCATGTCTGAAAACATTCATGAGTCCTGTTTTCTGAGTCCTTTCAGTATCTTCAGGCCCTGTGGCATTCCATGTAGCTAGTGATGGCTGAAGCTATATGGCTGTGATGGACTGATACCACTCTGAGTATCACTTGCTGTCAATAAAGGTTACAAACATGTGAACAGAGAAAGCTTGAGAACATGCATATAAGTATCTTCTAAGTGGCATCAAAAGGCTATTCATAAGATTATGTAGCTGAGTTCCTCACCAAGTACTAGATGATAGAACCTTTGGAACAAAGATTTATGTTGTGTAAACTAGTTGCTACCTTGCAAGCTGATTAAACCAGAGATTTTATGTTCAACCGGCTTAATTTTGATCTAAGAAGAATTTATATCAAAGACACCACCTTAGTCCTGCCCAGGAAAAAGTCAAGTGAAGTATGCATAAATTCAAAATGTGGAGTCAGAGGAAAGCAATAAGGCATTCTGAGGTAATGAGGAGGCCACAGAAGGGGCTTACTGTCCTTACCACTAGGCAGAGGCAATGGGGATGCAGTGGGATTGTAGGACCTTCTCTGAGTTTCTGATCACAATGTCATATGATGATATCTATGGGCTTGGACAATAGAGGGCACTGCAGACTTGCCAAGAAGGGTCAGGAAGTAACCAGAACTGTAATGAACCACCTGGCCTTGCCTGATTCTCTCTTGTTAGACCTCACAGCTGTTAACTTCCACACCCCTAAACCAACCCAACTCTACACCTACCACTTGGCATCTTTATGTAAACGAGTCTGAAGCAGGACCCAGTGTGCAATTGGAAAACAGGGAGGATTCTAATTTGCATATATGGGCCCTCCCCTTCTCAGAGTATGAAGAAGGCAAGGGAGAGACATTGGGAAACCTCTGCTCAGCATCAGGAACAGAAGGCAGAGCTCAAGATGACCTTCAGCATGACCTGGTCCTGTCTCCTCTTCACATTCCTTGTTCAGTGCACAGGTGACATGATATGGGGGAGGAACAGGGTGTGAAAAATCTTCTGATATTGGCCCTAATTCTACTCTTGTTTCTGGACAAAACTTATGCTCTACATGTTTTTCTCACCTCCAGGTTCCTGGGCTCAGTCTGGGCTGACTCAGCAGCCCTCGATGTCTGGAAATCCAGGAGAGACCATCTACCTCTCCTGCACAGGAAGCAGCAACAATATTGGTAGATATGGTGTGAACTGGTATCAGCAGCTTCCAGAAACTGCCCCCAAACTCCTCATCTATGGTAGTAGTAATTGACCCTCAGGGGTCCCTGATTGCTTTTCTGGCTCCAGGTCTGGCAACTCTGGTGCACTGACCATCACAAACATACAGCTTTAGGATGAGGGTATCTATTACTGTCATTCTTATGACAGTAGCCTCAATTCTCACACAGTGCTCCAGGCTCATGGGGAAGTAAGACAAAAACCCATTTACCATCTGTCAGGAGGGCAAACCCCCAGCATCTTTGCTCGGGCCTGGCCTCTGGCTTTTTCTGCTGCCACTGCTATAAGGCCCAGCTGAATCACCTGGCAGTTCTTTGAGAGAGGAGCTCCTTGTCATCTGTCCTCATAGTCATTCACAGCAGCATGTTCCTTAAAAAATATCTTCTAAAAAACAGAAATTCTTGCTTCTCAATAGTTTGAGGAGCTGAACAGGATGTTGTAAGTCTCTTTGCCTTGAAGTTCAGGTGCTGAGGCAGTCAGTGCAACACTGGTCATCTCAGACTTGATCTTTAATGGGAATCCTGTGATTCCACCTTCCATTTTTTTTTTATTTCTAGGAATTTTAGAACTGTGTCTTCTCATTAGCTCTCATTATGTATATCTGTCATTCATATTTTAGCCTAACTTTGTATAAGTTCCCAACATTCAGTATTTGACAGAAAATAAAATGCACATAAGTGAAAACTTTGAGAGATTTTTAGATAGTTTCACACCTTTGAGAATATAAACACATTCAGGCCAAGGAATCTGTCCAACAGCACACAAAACCCCCTTTGCCCTTTGAGAATCCTCCCTCCATCTCTGCTCAAAGAACCCTCCAGGCAACCACTGAATTTCTTTATTTGAATATTGGTCAGGTTTCCTTTAATATAACTTTTATATCTGGAAACTCACAGCAGTTATGCATTCTTGAATGATTTCTTCCAGTCTATAAATTCCATTTGGGACCCTTCCATATTGTGTTGAATTTCCCTTGATTCTACTAAGGATAAAGCATGATCTTTGTGGTCCCTAAGTATTTCTGTAAGAATGCACACTTTGATCACTTTTATATCAACATTTTATTTTATAATTCCATTAGTAGAGAGAGCCATATAATCCAGCCTTTATTGTGTTCATTGTATTATTGACATCCTGGTCTATGATCTTTCCTTCAAAAATTGATGGGGTACAATTAGAAGCTCTTTTTCTTTGATATCTGCTCACTCTTCACTGGGCTCAACATCTCCTCAATGGACCTGTGGATATGCCTAGCCAGGCCCTTCATCTCCTCACATTAAAGAGTGACTGTCCTAAATTAGGGCTTGTGGTGGGATTGAGATAAAAGGCAAGAGTACTGACATGCAAAAGTCCCATGGAGTTACTTGGAAGCAGAAGAGCACTGGGAGGGCGAGGCTCTTGTCCTGTGTGCTGAATTCAGAGAGATTGGGGCATGTCTGTTATATTACCTCAATCTCTGCAAATACCTCTCTAACTGCAGCACATTTCATGGATCCCATCTGATAAGATGAATACTCCTAAGAAAACTGTGAAATCTCCATATGCCAATAACAACAATGACACATCAGGGAGCTTCATGATAGGGATGGTTGTTGAAAGGCATATTTTCAGCTGTGTTTAGGACTATGGCACCGATGAGAAAAGATTCAAAGGCATTTCAGTACATATTCTTCCTGTGGAGAGTCCAAATCAGGCCTCTGAATTTCAGTGAGGTAAATAATAAATGAGTGCCTTTCAGGTTTCTCTCTTACACTCATCTCAGCTGAGATTCCCAGTGTTCATAACCAATATCTGGGAAACACCTCATTTTCCAAGGAGATGTGCTAGAACATCTAAGGGGAATGGTGAACATGGCAATATCTGTATCTGAGAAACATTCCCTTAGATTCATTCTGGAACAAAATGTTTATATGGGTAGTTTTAACTAAGAGAGAAAATGTTTAAAAAAATCTAGGAGTTCTGAGGGCCACCCTATTTGCTCTGCTGTTGTGCATTCTCTCATTTTAAAACTTATGGAAATAAGCTGAAGGGACATACATGGGAGCCCAGGTTGCCCCTTATGTATTTGGGGCACAATAATCAGATGTTTGAACAATAAAAAAAGAAAGAGGGTGGTTACTGTGAGGTTTCCCAATTGAGAGGGGAACAGGCTGTATCCAGAGATTTCCCTGTACAACAAACAGCTGGAGGAAAAGCTTAAGTGATTGCATTTTCACCCATGGACATATGGTGGACATTGGAGAGTACTATCTAGGAAAAGCTTCATTACTGTCCATGAGAACCACCAGAAGATCCTTGTGTGAACCCAACAGTAGGTCTATTTGTATGAGTAAGATGCTCTGGATTATCTAGTGGTTAGGATTCAGCTCGCTCACTGCCATGGCCTAAGTTTGATTTCTGGTAAGGGAAGAGTTTCTTTTGCCATCTGTGGTAGTGAATGCATGTAATCCTAGAAACTCGGGAACCTGAGCCAGTGGGAATAACAAGTTGAAGATAAGCTTCAACAACTGAGGAACAATCTGTCCCCAAAACAACACAATACAAAACAACAACAAAAATGTCTCAGAGAATCTATTTATCCTAATACTCAACTTATACTATTGAAGTTGTTTCTGATCATCAAAGGCTATGAACATTGCTTGGTGAGCAACTTAAAAGGTTTCCAGGAATTGGTTGGACATGAGCCTTTGCATTAGATGTGGGCACATGTGTTGTCATGGTTTCCAAGATTCCAGGTCCTTTGGAGTACCAGACATGATTCTCTGCCTCCATGAAGAGTGCCTTGCCTGAGGACTGTTTTGCTCAAGAAAGTAGAATCCATGAAGAGTGCCTTGCCTGAGGACTGTTTTGCTCAAGAAAGTAGAATCAGAGGAGACCTTTGCTACATCTGGACAACAGTATGGTAAGTTGAAAGGCTACTACTCTCCTTCTCCCATGCATGAAACCTTATGCAAGCTGACAAGAATTATCCCAATGAGTGATTTCATATTGAGTTAGTGAAAGAATGAAATGAACACATGAAGAATCACCATTCATTTAGGTGGTAGAAAAGGTTTTTGAGCAAGAATTTTGCCATGTTATTTCACATCAAGAATTGCAATTGTGTTCATCTAGGATGATAAAGACTATCTGGTCTTATAACAAAATAAAATTGCTAAGTGTATGAACCTCAATGCTAATTGAGAATGTGTCTTCAGAGGTTGTGTGATTCAGTATAATCTCCAATGGTTCCATAGCAGGATGATCAGCAAGAGGTATTTGAGGAGACATAGATGTAAACACAACTGGAAAATGGGTTACCCTGATTATCAGTGTGGGGAGCACTGTTGTAAGTAATATGAGGCTCTTCTCAGACTGTCACCCACCTTAGCCTCTGAACGGTTACTCAGTGGGCCATGCACAGAAACATTCATAACAATTAAACATACATTCATTGGCAGGGTAGATACATATTAGGCCACAAAGCAAGTCTTCAGAAATTGAAAAGGAGAAGTTCTAATCTTATTCTAAGAGGGTAGTTGTTCTCTCCTGGTACAATCACAGTCATTGCTATCTCTCTTAGAAAAAATGTGTGCTATCATGCATACATTATTGTCAAACAAGAAAATCCTAAAAGCTGGCTATAGTGGTGCACACGTATAATTCCAACATCTTGGGAGACTGAGGCAGAAGGATAACAAATTCAATGCCAGCCTCTGCAACTTATAAAGGACCTAAGAAACTTAGCAAAACACTCTCTCTGGAAAAAAAAAAAAGGTTGGGGCTGGTGCTATGGTTCAGTAATAAAGTCCCTCTGGGTTAAATCCCTGATACCAATAAAACAAAAGAGGAAAAAAATGAATGACCATCTGAGGGGGTTTTGTTTGTTTGTTTGTTTTTGAGAAGTGTGGTCATGTAGAGCTGGTTGAACATCTGCCTGAATGACCTTATTTCCAGTGAACTATTTATAAAAAAAAAAACATACTAAAAACAGAAAGAAAAGAGAACTTAATGTTCTAAATTGGAGCATGTCCTCTTTTTAACCCTGTAGAATAAGTTCCAAAAATAATTTTTTTCTCAAGCATTTTCTACATTCAACAAGAAGCTTAAAATCAACAATCTTAAAAGCAAGTCACTCATGAAAATAAGTTTTTACCTCAATCAAAACATTCATGAGTGAGTTCCCATGTTTATTTATTTTTATTTAGTAAAATCACTTATGAAAAAAATAACTGGATCCTTGAAGGGAGAAATATTGAAAAAAAGAAAGAAGATACAGGCGGAAAAACAAGAGGGGATGGCAGGTTCTGTGGAAGGACACCAAATCAATGATGCTATGTGCATGATACAATATATCACAGTGAATCCCAATTTTATTAATAATTTTAATGCAGAAATTAAAGAAAAAAAGATAACAGACTAGTAAAGTAGAGAAAGAGGCTTAGAGGATGGTGTAAGTGAGGGAAAGATAATACTGGGGAATTACTTTGATGATGAAAATATGTTTCCTGTATGTAAGATTATATATACCATGAATCCCACTATTATCACATAATTATAATAAACCAATGAGACATTATACACAATAAATACAGGTATGTTAATGATAAAAATTCAGGCAAGAATAAGATCATGCAACACAAAAATTGAATTGCACACAACTGGGAATGATTTCAACAAACATATAAACAAAGACAGGTAACTAGATATATAAATAGATATAAATAGAAAGGATCAAAGAAAACTCAAGTTGAAAATGAGAGAGCATCCTGGTAATATGGCCAGAATATCATACAAATAATTCAACAGTTCATCATGAAATGAGAACTTTTAGCTTTAGGCCAAACATTCTCCAGTAGGCCCTGTAGATATTCCTGGAAAACTGGTAGAAACTCAAGTGGTTTAGCTTTATTGGATCATGAAGAGTTGCTCTGTGGACCATTCAAGGAGCTAAAGAAGCTGCTTCCTCCCATGGGGAAAATCATAGCAAACAGCCATCCTGGGTTTTCCTCTGAAAATCTAAGTGTTCTGAGAACTGAGAATCATGTTTTAGAAGTTAATGGTAAAGGGCTCATATTTATATAATTCACCACACAAATATGCCCCCTTCATTTATGTATTTTAGTAAGAAATCATGGTTCATTAGAAAATCTGGCCTAATCCATAGTGTAAGTGGGTCTTTCCAAAATGCACACCACACTGGACTTGCCTCCTTCTCCTCCTCACTCAGTGCTCAGATTACACCTGTTGTAGTGGCCCTGTGTTGTCCATCCTCCTTCTAGACATGTTTTGTTTGTGTTTTAGGGTCTACTTTTAGATTGTGGGACTCAAAAACCCTCACTGACCACTTGCTCAGGGATGACAGTCACTCTTATCTGTGGCTCCAGAACAGCCTTAGTCATCAATGATCACCTCTCATATTGGTTGCAGCAGAAATCAAGCCAAGTGCCCAGGACACTGATTTGAATGAGAAAGAACAGACACTCATGCTCACCTTCCCTGTGAGGCAAAGCTGCCTAATCCTCTCAGGTGTGCATCCTGAGGGTGAAACGAGTTCAATGTGTGATACATTACAGTGATAGTAAGCACAGTCAGACCCAGATGGGGAACACAGTTCTAAACCTGCAGATTACTTAGCCTGGATAGAAATATGATCACAGGATATGGGAATTATAAGCCTGGGCACCAACCACTCTAGAGCCCAATGAAAACTACCCCTAAAGATAGTTTAAGAAAAGGAGATGGTTAACTTCAGTTCATGTATAAGTCCAAAATGGTGGTTAACCCTCAATTGTTTTTGAAGAAATGTTCCAAACAATTAAATTATCTGAACTCCTCTTCAGTCCTTCTTGCAATCTCTGTTTGGCCAACCAAAGACAACCAAAGAAGTACATCTCTCCTTAACCTACATTCACCAAATGATTTGAGGCTCAGGACTGAAGATACTAGTTAATAAACATAATGAATTAATGATTAAGTAAAAATTCACATATAATGGACAGACAGCCTTAGCTGATAGAATGTTTTCAGGATTATTTTCTGCTTTACTTCTTGATTTAACAGGATTCTAGTGTTGTATATCTAAGACTTTTCTATTCTTGGAGTCCATATTCCCAATTAGTAACTACCCTCACACTGACTGAACCCCATCTTCAACACTAAGATAAGAACATGCCACTAGTCATGGTCATAGTCAACTGTTTCTAAACAGAGAAGACATTTATCTGACTCCTGACCAAGTATTTGATTCTTTTATGCATAGAGAAATCATATCATTGCCAAATTTCCCACACTATACAACAGTGATAGCACCTGCATGGTTATTCAAACAAGAAATGTCCCATTTCTAATATATTCTTCCTTTTTCTACCCACAGGTCCTTGTGTGCAACATATTATAAAGATTATTTCTTTGAGCAGAGCTCTGATGAATCATCCTATCTTGTTTTCCATTTGCAATGATTCTTCAAAAACCTTGTGAAAATCTCCAGCAATGCAATATCTTATGTAATATTAAATATGTAATTTAAATATAGTGTATATATGTATATATGTAATTGCTAGAGATTCAACTGTGGGCCTCCTACATGCTGAGCTAGCACTTTACTAGAATGCAACATTTCAATATATCCTCATTCAATTTTTTAGACTCAACTCAAGGTACAGTTCCTCTGAGAGGACCCTTTAATGTCCCAGATAGAGTGTTTCAATTATTGAGGATTAGAATTTTGGTAGAGCTTATCACATTCACAACATTGTTTTGTTTATTCTCTATGCTGCATAATTTTAAAATGACAAGCAGCATGTTAATAATGATGAAATTGTGCTCATTTGGAACTTATTACTAGGCATTCCAGGTAAAGATATGTGTCCAGTGATGGTGGCAAACTCTAGCATTCAGTTCTTAGAACCCTAAAGATTGACCTGTGAAAATAGGTCAAAGAAGAGTTGTGGAAGGGATTTCATGATGTTTCTCACAACTGACTGAGCCCACTAGCCTCAGATCCAGTAAAGGCTGAGCTGTCCCCTGTGCTTCCCAATGGGATCTTTACCCTCTTGCTCACAGGGCCTGGTGATGATTCCAAAGCAGGATCTTGTACAAGATTTCTAATAACTGCTCTGTCTATGACAATTCCTATGGCAAAACTCCAAACAGCCATCTCCCTCAGTTTTTTTTCTCCCTCAGATTCTCTCTATGGCTCATGAAGCAGAGGTCAGATGTAATTTGAGAAAACAGGAATAAAGAAGTTCAATTAATCTGAACACTCACTTACTCTGCCTGAAAGCAGCAGAGAGAATAAAGCAAGCCTAAGTTAGCAAAGTCTCTCTGTGGAGATCAAGCACCAGTCTACCATGGCCTGTATCCTCATTACTCTTGCTACTCTCTTATTAAACATATAGTGACAGGTCTTAGAGACTCAGGACAGCTCCCATTGTATATAAATTCTTTTAGTTTAGATGATCAGTATTTTAAATATGATTTCTTTAGAAACTACTCAGATATGGATATTCTACTTGGCTCTGAGGTTCCTGGTCTCTTCTCTGAATTCAATAATGTCTCAACCAATTCATCACTTGTTCTCATTTCTGGGCTGCCACCTGCATGAGCATGAGTATTACTGTGTCATTGGCCATAATAATGTTTTTCATAGTGACACAGGTAGATGGGGACTTGGTATAAAAATATCAGTCTGCTTGCTGTTATGGGCTTTACATATTCACCAAATTTAAAATAATATGCTTATACTATATATACCTTTAAGTAAATATACATTTAAGTCCTCTAACTTTTGTAATCAAAGCCTCTGATAACTCAAGAGAACTAAAAATAAATAAACACCCAAATCACCCTAAAACTAAATAACCACAAAATAAATATGATAACATCTAAACTTTTTCTTGTGATCAATATGTTGATATGATTTCATAACCAAATGCTGTCAATTTAGGTTATTTTAGCTGGATAAAAAAGCAGAAAATGTGCTTTGTTCTTGGCCAGAATTCAGAGAACCTTTCACCAGGTGGGTTTTCCTCCACAGAATGGTCTCTGCTCTTAAGGATTCAGAGGAGATCTCACCTCTTTGTCTTTAATTGTTTGTGTTTTGGGCTGTAACAGGCTCTCAGATATGGAGTCACTAAACAAAATGCTTTGTAAGGATGGAAGCATCAGAGGAATTTTAGGCCCAGGGCTGTCCTGGCTCCTTGCTTGGTATCTGCACTTTTGGTTTTATGTCAAGTAGAAATGTTAGCCATTGGGGTAGAAAAGTGGAAGAAGTTTTAGGAGTGAAACCAGCAAACTTTATTCAGGGATCTGAGGGACTGAAGGAGAGTTTTCACCATTGATTAGAAAACTGAGAGTCTTCCTGGGAAGTTGAGTGAGGCAAGTCCCAAGGATGACACTCTTCTTCATGTGACAGCACTCAGGATAATGTGGACCTTCATAGGTAGGTTTTTCTGGCATCATAGTGATTCCACCAGTTACCGTGAACAGTCGTGCTTCCCCCAAGTGTTGAAGAATAACACCAGAAAAGCACACGAAGGCAAGTTTAATTTAGAAAGTAAAACTCTTTATTAAAGCATAACAGAACAGACTTCCCCCCAGAAATAAGGGGATCCAAAAGGCAGATGGAGTCCTTGGAATGAGGAAGTCCCATCTCTTTTAATTCTAAGATGTTTTTGCTTTGTTTTGTTTTCTTTCTTTCTTTCTTTCTTTCTTTCTTTCTTTTTTTTTGGCCCTTTATATTTCTGTCCTTTATATTTCTTATTTCCATTTATCATGCATGTGATTGGGGATGCATTTGAGAAGGCCAAAAGATTGGAACTAGGTGGGCCAATGGGGCAGGGGAGGAGTGATCTAGGCAGGAAGGGCCTAGGATGAATTGATTAGCACCTCCTTATCTGCTGGGAGCTGCTTCATTAACTGTTCTTTAGGATGGGCCAGGGCCTTGGGGATGTTAACATTTCAATCTCCCAGCTATGCTTTCTGATTTCCCAGACTCAGGTGGATCTCCATTTTCTTTATTAGACTCAACTCTCTTTTACTTTATTAGACTCAGTATCAGATCCAATTTACCTAACTACACTAACTACCTATCTTTAAATCTGTCTTCAATAGGAACTGACTTCCATCATTGTCTCATCTAATTCTCATTGGGCCTTTTCAAAGTTCCAGAGTTTAAGATTTGATTGTGGACCTTCATAGAGCAGAAATTCCCATACATGCACACATGTGTGTAACTCTACCTGAAAATCACATCATGTGCCTCAGAGCCTGAGACAATTTGTTTTACACAGGGGGTTATAGAACTTTGAAAGTTACTGTGACAATTGGTACCCAGGATTTTCTGGAAGAAGACCTAGATCTGTGACCTCATATATAAGTGATCAGCCATTAAGGATTTAGTCTGAACTCAGGCCTAAGTTTTTCAGTAGGACCTCATTGTGTAACACTAGATTCCAGACTAAAAACAGGCTTAAAAAAAAAAAAAGACTGATTATCACTTTCCAACCCCCACCCAAAATTCTCTTTTATTTAATTCTCATTTGGGTACATCATTAATGCCAATGAGATCTCCAATGTGGGATGAACTGAGAAAAAAATCACACTCCTTTGTGTCCCATTACTTTGTCTCTGCCTGGGAGCAACACACACTCTTGTTTAGCTTCCCCTACCCCCTTCACATCTCCTGCTTCATTCCCAGGCTTTGCTGATCTTCCCTGAACTCAGAGAACTTAGGGGAACTGTGCATCATTTTCTTCTGATTACACTCTGGTGTAGCTTTGGATGCTCTGATGAAAAATAAACATTCTCTAATCTCTCATGTTCATTTTTCCCAGTTAAAACACTAAAGCTAGGCTTTTCCCTACATATTCCTCAGGTAGGAAATTTAAAAAAAAATATCTGTTTTTTTGAGGTGGGTCACTGGGAGTGTGTCCTGGAAGGGTTGTTCTTCCTTCAGCCAGCTCCACCCAGCTTTCTGACTCTGCCATGACCTGAGAAGCCTTCCTCTGCTGGGCCCTTCTGCCTTGATTCTGTGCCTCACTTTGAGCCTGGAGCTATGGAGTGGGCCATCCATGAACTGAAACCCTAAAACCATGAGCCCCAAATAAACTTTTTTCTCCTCTAAGATATTCTTATCAAGTATTTTGGTCACAGTGATTAAAAGCTGACTAAAACAGTGAGGTGTTTTGTTTGAGGCCAGAGAATGAACAGTAGAGACAGCCCTGTAACAAAGATCCGTATGCCCTTCATCAACATCACACCAATTCTCCACTATTACAACCAAACATGGCAACTGACATCTCTTGGAGAAGGATTAGATGAAGGATGATATTCTTAAAAATTATTATGTTCTCAGTGATATACCTAGCCTAATTATCTCATTAGATTGGAAGCCAGCTTGTCACAAGTTATGAAGGATTCATTTCTGTTTTCTGTAAAAATATCAGGATGTCTGTATGGCCTGGCCATTAGTTGATGTTGTAAAGCTGATTTGGAATGCCTGCCCATGCCCTGAACTCACCCATGTCCGGTTTTTCCCTGACCGTGTAACAACCCTTTTCTAAACCTTAGTGACGCCTCATAAATTCTGGCGTTCCCTGGCTGGATAACAACCCTCTCTGGGTCTCTAAGATCTCCATAAATTCTGATGCCAGGGCCAACAAAAATGTAAACTTGTGTTATGCTCCTCAGACCGTTGTTATTTGTAACCCCCTTTTTGTGTAACTATTTGGGCTATAAAACTGGGCCACAAAGAAGCCTCGGGGCTGTCCTTGGCTCCCACGATTTTGAGGGGCAAGGCAGCCCAGCCGGTCGAAATAATAAGCTTGCTTTAATTTGATTTTAATTGGAGTCAGTGGTCTTTTCTTGTGTTGTGGTCTAACACTCAGAAATACTCAAACTTTCCCAAAATCCAGAAAGAGAGGAAAGGAAAGCAGAGTGAATGTTTATAGTCACAATATTGGAAACATTATGTAAGCATTTGCCTATAACCTAGCTAAAAACTTAAGTATTTTTTTTTCTTTATGCCTATAAAGCAGCAGAAAGGGACAAGCTATTCCATTCAGAATCCACAGAAGAATGTTTCTGTGATCTGAGACTATCTGTAGTATATGGAGAACATTTTTTTTATTTAAGATGCAAACATTTAACAGATATCTTTTTCTCCCAGAATCTAATGCCTGACTTGGAGAAGAAGTGAGTAATGCATGCCCTAACAAAGGAGCTTTTGCATTACAAAGTTGTGAAAAGTTAATAGTAAAAGGGCAAGTACAGAACTCTCTGTGGATGTTTCTGAATGTTAGAAAGTGAATGAAATTAATGTCTAATAGTAGAAGAAAAAGGAATATCTCGATTTTTGGACATAGAGTTTATAAACCTACTCACTTTAAATCCATGAATCTCTTAGCAATTGAAAGTGATTAGGAATTTTTTTCTCTGATGTAAGAGCCGCTTAGTTAAGATGTTGTAATAACACCAGTGTAACAGTAATTTATATTTATAGCAATGTTATTTCATACCAATGCACATATAAAGAAATATAAACTAGAATAAAATAACTTACATTATATCAGAGTCAAAGTAAAATTGGATTTCAGGTAGACACTTAAAGGTCTGTTATAGAACAGAGAACAATATCCACACATAAAAAACTCATTCCCTGACAATATTATATTCTCACAATGAAAACTGACATTTGAATCCAAGGCCTATAGAGTGGAGTAAAGGAAAACACAACAGGATACTCAGAAATGCAGCAACCTGATAAAAAGTAACCTGTAAGAGGAATACAAGCAGCATTACTGCTTCTTGTGACCTCCCTGAACTTTAGCCTTTAAATTTTGTTCAAAATGTTCATAGGCTGAAAATAACCCAAATATCTCCCTGAAGCAAAGTAAAATACCAGGTAATTATAAGATATGTGGGGTTGTAAACAGTACATTTAGAGTTTTGGAGATCATTAGGAAAAAAAAAGTTCTCAGGAAAAAAAACACCAGGTTGTTTTACCATCAGGGAAATAAAACCAAAGATGAAAATGTCCATTTACTCTAGTCAGGTTATCTTTTCAGAATCTCTGACAGGAATCAGAGGCCAGCAGGGGGCAATGTTGGACTACACATGACAGGACTCTGCACCAGACCATATAGGGAAGTACTGGCTTCACAGCCCTCTGCAGAAGGAATCATCACTGAAGTGACACATTCCTAAACCTGGGACCCAACAGTCATAAGAATAATGGGATCTAACACATAACCTTGCTTCCTATTTTATTCTATCATAATTTGATTGCTTGGGCCTATTGTTCAAGCAGAATGAACAATGGTCACAAAGCAGGAAAAAATTTAGATGAAGAAATAAGCAAGAAAACTCTCTGGAGAGAAAATAACAAGAAATCAGACAAGTGTAGATCTCAATACTGAAAATAGGAAGTCAAAGAGACTCTTTAATTTATTAACAAAAATACAAAAGATTTTCAGTATTAGTTGACTTGGTTTTAATAAAGAGAACATAGACAATACAGGATACATGTAAGGTAAAGAGAGGTTTATTTTGATTCATGGATATGGAAGTTTAAGACTGGAATTATTAGTTCCAAATGATTGGGACACTTGTGAAGGTACAATAATGATTCTGTTTGTTATTGGCGATGAGTCCTGCTTTCTCACATGTTGAAGTTAGAACATTAGAGAAGCATGCTGAAGCAAGCATATAAAGCAGGGTTTATTTAAAGAGGGGTATCAAAGACTTCCACCAGGAGGAAAAATGTGGCCATAGTTGGTATCCTGGTATCCCAAAAAGCAAGGTTTTCTGCCCTTTTTATGTGTCCTAGGCTTCCTTTGTTCTCTTGCCCTCTTCCCCTTATCTTTCTTCTTCCTTTGTATGTGACTAGGCCCAGGAATGCTAGGTGGGATGCCCAAAAGGAAACAGGTGGGCTGAAAGGAGAAGGCAGGATGGAGCAATCAAGGACACATTTACAACTTTACAACAAAAATTACAACAAAGCTCCCTGTAGGGAGGGGCAATCCTTGGGACAGGTTACCTTGGAAACAGGATGGAGCTGAGACTGGTTCTTGATAAGGGTGGAGGAAGAGCTCTAAAGGAATTAACATTTCAATCCCTCAGGGGACAGTCCCCAATTTGCCAAACTCAATCAAAATGGGCCTGACTCTATCTGACCTGATTTGATTTACCTATCTATACTGACTGCTTCTCTTACTCTAGCTTCAGTAAGATGTGGAAAAATGAGCCAAGCTGAATGGTCACCTCTTATTTTAGGAAGTTGAGAGAACTAGAGAGGGGTGGGGGGGAAGTTAGGTGTATAAGCACTACATTTGTGGACATGCCTCCAATGGCTCTCTAATAAGGCCCTAATGTCTTGACACAGTACTATCATCAGGTAGTAACTCCTGGTACTACTACCCTGGGAGAATGTCACTATGTATAGAACTTTGGCAGACACTCCCCCCACAGTTTAGCAGTATGTTGGGAAGTAGAATTCATGTTATACTGAGAAAGACTTGCCTTGACAAATAAAAATAATTTGGGTTAAAAATAGGAGGATTTTTTTTTTATGTCTATGAAGGATGTTGAACATGGAATGTGAAGGGTGGGCAGGTATAAAACTTATGAGACAATGTCAGATGTCACAATCAGAGTGATCACTTCTGAGCTCTCAGCATTGGGACTAGAGGCACCTAGGGTAGAAAGTTTGAATCATAGGACCCACTTCACTGGAATTTCAATGGAACTAATCAATATGAATTTCTACAGTGTGCAGTGTATATCAGTACAATCTTTCAGGGATAAAATACACAGCTCAATTTAAACTCTTACCAGGATCAAGCAGTACCACCTCCATCAGCAATGGAGCTGATTTTGTTTTGCTGACATGAGCTCCTAGTACCCAGTGTGGGCTCTCTCTCATCCAGTGAGGAGGTACATGGAACAAAGTAAGGGGAATGTGGCTGCAAACCACAAATCAAGATCTTCAGAGACCAAGCAGGAAGCAGATCTGCTTTTATTGCACAGTTACCATGTATATATATTCAGGCATTAGCTAAGCAGATTTCAGGCAGCCACCAATACAATTTCTGGTGAACTGTTCTTGCAGTGATCAATCAAGGAGTGGACAATGGAGTAAACACAGGGACTGAAAAAAGCAGCCTGATGCCCAGAGCTGAGTCTATGGGGTAAGAATTTTGCTGCTCACACACCTGGCCCAGGGGAGTGATTTGCAACTCAGACACCTGTAATGTATGCCATGTATGCAGTACTACAGGCACTTGTTCCCATAGTACCCTGAGATTTTCTTTCTTCCAAGTTTCCTATTAATCCTTTTGCATTTGGCTCCTTATTGCTACCAGACATCACAGGAGAAAAACTGTTGATTCATGGTTTCATGAGAATATCTGAGACAACTTCAGTGGTAACTCAGGGATCACTGCAGAGGTTTGGATTACTTTCTGTTCACTGTGATTTTCCAATTCATCTCTATTTAAATGTGTGATAAATACTTGAACCTATTGTTTTTCTTGTTTTTATTGCATCTGAATTATTTGTTGTTCTAATGAAAAGGATAAAAACTGACATAATAGAATTTTATGTATTAAAATTAGGATTTCTATTTCTTTCTCACTTAAATTTCAGATCACTCTCTTTATCTTAGAATTCTCTCTCTCTCTCTCTCTCTCTCTCTCTCTCTCTCTCTCTCTCTCTCTCACACACACACACACACACACACACACACACATACACACACACACACACACCTCACATATACACATAATCATATGTATGTATGGACAACTATATGATACACTTAACTATTAGCCATAACATAGTTTAATATGAATCTGTATTCCTAATAAGAGTGCATCCCTTAAAACATTAAAAATTGAAAATTCTGGAAGGAAACAATAATAAAAATAAAAATTTAATAATGTAATCATGAACAGTTTAGAAATTATGTTTTAGTTTGAAATAAAGAACATTATATTTTTAAAAGAAAATCTTATTTCACAAAGAAATTAAGAGTTTCATTTCTTAACTCCCCAATTATCCTCATCTAATATTTTTAATCACCTTAAAAAGTAAAAGTGTTTTTAAAATGTTAGAGATGTACACAGTAATTTGATCATAAATATTCTTAATTTTATTTTCAAGTATGATGAACATGATTTTATTATTTTTTTGATACTGGGAAGAATATACCACATTCTCTCAAATTCTGCAGTTCCACTAGTCCTAAAGCCACATAAATGATGAATACAGTTGGTTCCCAAGCCTTGTGCTGTTACTGTCTGTATCTGCATTCTCAATCTTGGGATCCACTGAGGCTGTTTGAGAGAGTCTCCAGGACTCAATTAGTAGTAGACTCCTGTCTCTAAAACTCTCCAGGGAGCTTCCCACAAACCTGGCTTCAGAGGGTCATTCCTTGCAGAAATAGATAAAGCAATCATGAAATTCATCTGGAAAAATAAGAGACCCAGAATAGCTAAAGTAATCCTAAGCAGGAAGAGTGAAACTGGTGGTATCGTGATTCCAGATTTCAAAGTATACTATAGAGCAATAGTAACAAAAACAGCATGGTACTGGTACCCAAACTGCCTGTAGACCAATGGTACAGAATAGAGGACACAGAGACCAATCCACCAAATTACAACTACTTTATATTAGACAAAGGTGCTAAAACCATGCAATGGAGAAAGGATAGCATCTTCAACAAATGGTACTGGGAGAACTGGAAATCCATATGCAACAACAAAAAAAATTGAGTCCCTTTCTCTCACAATGCACAAAAATCAACTCAAAATCAATCAAGGAGCTAGGAATCAAACCAGAGACTCTGTGTCTAATAAAACATAAAGTTGGCCCTAATCTTTATCACGTGGGTGCAGGCCCCAAATTCTATAATAAGATACCTATACCACAAGAGTTAAAATCAAGAATCAACAAATATGATGAATTCAAACTAAATAGTTTTTTTCTCAGCAAGAGAAATAATATGTGAGGTGAATAGGGAGCCTACATCCTGGGAACAAATTTTTACCCCTCAAACATCAGATAGAGCTCTAATCTCTAGAGTATACAAAGAACTCAAAAAGTTAAACAAAACAACAACAAAAAAAAACCCCTAAATAACCCAATCAACAAATGGGCCAAGGACTTGAACAGACACTTCTCAAAAGAGGATATACAATCAATCAACAAATACATGAAAATGCTCACCATTTCTAGCAATCAGAGAAATGCAAATTAAAATTACTCTAAGATACCATCTCACTCCAATAAGAATGGCAGCCATTATGAAGTCTAACAACAATAAGTGCTGGCCAGGATGTGTGGGAAAAAGGTACACTCATAAATGGCTGGTAGAACTGCAAATTGGTGCAGCCAATTTGGAAAGCAGTATGGAGATTCCTTGGAAAGCTGAGAATGGAACCACCATTTGACCCAGCTATTCCCCTTCTTGGACTACACCCAAAAGACCTGAAAAGAGCATACTACAGGGACACAGCCACATCAATGTTTATAGCAGCACAATTCACAATAGCTAGAATGTGAAACCAACCCAGATGCCCTTCAATAGATGAATGGATTAAAAGATATGGCATTTATACACAATGAAATATTACTCAGCACTAAAAACTAACAAGATCATGGAATTTGCTGGGAAATGGATGGCATTAGAGCAGATTATGCTAAGTGAAGTTAGCCAACCCCTAAAAAACAAAGGCCAAATGTCTTCTCTGATATAAGGGGTTGACTCAAAATGTGATAGGGAGGAAGAGCATGAGAAGAAGATTACCACTAAATAGGGAAGAGAGGTGTGAAGGAAAAAAAGGGAGAAGGGCAGTTGCACGGAAGATGAAAGGAGACCCTCATCGTAATACAGAATACATGTATGATTTTGTGAGGAGAAGAAGAAGAAAAATATGTGTCACATTAGTTTGGATAGAGAAAAATGATAGGAGGGGAGGGGAGGAGTAGAGGGCAGCAGAATAGAATAGACATTATGATTGCTGTATGTATATAGAAGATTCTATGACCAGTGTGATTCTGCCATTTGTACAATTAGATCTGAGGAAGAAAGTCCTGACAGATAACTCAAGGGAAAACAATATTTATTTATGAACAGGAAAGAAATGTTCACCAGGAAGGACTGAGTTTGCAACAAAGTAGATGAATTAGGTAGACCTGGAGAATTCACCCTTGTTTTTATTCCATCTCTGAATCGTTAGAGGTAAATTTTATGCCTGAGTTGAAGTAGTGTAAAGAACCTGATCTTGAGAAAGTCATCAACTAAACTCATGTCAGGCCCCCTGTACTCAGTGATCTATGTGAATTCCCAGGATCTGACTCTTCATGATCTCCTCCAGGGGATATCAGGCTGAATTCTGGGGAAGAAAGAGAAAGGAAGCTTGATTTGCATGAAGAATCTTCCTCTGGGTCTGAAGAAGCATTAAAGTGTCCTGAGGACACCTAACTTAAAGTGACTAGTGTGAGCGTACCAAATTCATTGGAAGATCTCCAACATTGACTGGATAATTTAAGTGATTTTCTTCTCTTCTGATTTAGGTTAGGGGAGGTGAAATGCATCCTTGGGGTGCCTACATAAGAACAGTGTCTCAGGGGAACCTTTTCTTCATAACTATAACT
The DNA here is from genome assembly GCF_052094955.1 of Ictidomys tridecemlineatus. Lineage (NCBI taxonomy): Eukaryota > Metazoa > Chordata > Mammalia > Rodentia > Sciuridae > Ictidomys > Ictidomys tridecemlineatus. The sequence goes on along the minus strand of NC_135478.1, from coordinate 110,352,150 downwards.
GTCTCTCTTGTTGATTTTAGTGGTGGGTTATCAGACCACTGTGATCCATGAGCTTTCACTCTCTGTGTCACCAGGTGGGACATGGACACTCACCTGTGGCCTTTGCTCTGGGTTAGTCTCTTCATTCACTACCCCAGCTAGCACCCGCATTTGCCAGGAGATGCTTCCTACACACTTATCTCAAGCACAAACATCTGCCCCTCTGGGTTTCATAATCTATTCTCTAGTTCCATTCTTGCAAACAAAGCTGCCCTCACCATCACAGGGGCTCAGACTAATGATGATGCTGGTTATTACTGCACCCTCAATATGGGTATTCACACAGTAATCTAAACCTCCAGGGAGGTACAACCAAAACCTCTTTGCATGTTCAGAATATCTCATACTTTACAGGGTAGAAAGAGAGTGAGAGGGTGAAAATGTTCAACACTTTCATGTGAAGGTGATGCTGCATGACTTCTGTCCTATCAGTGGTTCATACCCTGTACCTCACTCTGTCTCTCCCAGTGAGACTATATCAGGTGAATCTGTGACATCCCCATATAGCTCTAAAGTTCCCTGGTGTGCACAATGCATTCTGGAACAAAGAGGACAGAGAAAGAGTATGTATGCCTAGTGGATGCTGATTCGTGGTGAAGGCTTAGGACTGCATAAACAGAACAGATGGGCACATGATTCCTTCTGTGCCTCCAGTTGCTGGGTAAACATAAAGGAATAATAGAAAATCCTAAGATAATATATATTATTTTAGTGGCTACCTGAGATTTGATCTCTATAATACTTGTATTTTAGATATATTTATTTGATTTTTAAATTAACTCATATAGAAGGAAGCATCTACAAAGAAATATAGTAATAATTCTTGATTGATTGTATGTCCTCCTCTGAGAAGTGTCTGTTCAGGTCCTTGGCCCATTTGTTGATTGGGTTATTTGTTATCTTATTGTTTAATTTTTTGAGTTCTTTGTATACTCTGGATATTAAGGCTCTATCGGAAGTGTGAGAAGTAAAAATTTTTTCCATAATGTAGGCTCCTTATTTACCTCTCTTATTGTTTCTCTTGCTGAGAAAAACCTTTTTAGTTTGAGTAAGTCCCATTTGTTGATTCTTGTCATTAACTCTTGTGCTGTGGGTGTCCTATTAAGGAATTTGGAGGCCGACCCCACAATACGTAAATCCGAGCCAACTTTTTCTTCTATCAGACGCAGAGTCTCTGATTTGATATCAAGCTCCTTGATCCATTTTGAGTTAACTTTTGTGCATGGTGAGAGAAGGGGATTCAGTTTCATTTTGTTTCATATGGATTTCCAGTTTTCCCAGTACTATTTGTTGAAGATGCTATCCTTCCTCCATTGCATGCTTTTAGCACCTTTATCAAATATAAGATAGTTGTAATTTTGTGGATTGGTCTCTGTGTCCTCTATTCTGTACCATTGGTCCACCCACCTATTTTGGTACCAGAACCATGCTGTTTTTGTTACTATTGCTCTGTAGTATAGTATGAAATCTGGTATCTCTATGCCACCTGATTCACACTTCCGGCTTAGAGTTGCTTTTCCTATTCTGGGTCTTTTATTTTTCCATATGAATTTCATGATTGCTTTATCTATTTCTACAAGACACTTGTCAGAGGAGGACATACAATCAATCATCAAGTACATGAAAAAATGCTCACCATCTCTAACAGTCAGAGAAATGCAAATCATGGGATTTGCATGGAAATGGATGGCATTAGAGCAGATTATGCTAAGTGAAGCTAGCCAATCCCTAAAAAACAAATGTCAAATGTCTTCTTTGATATAATGAGAGCAACTAAGAACAGAGCAGGGAGGAAGAGCAGGAGGAAAAGATTAACATTAAACAGAGACATGAGGTTGGAGGGAAAGGGAGAGAAAAGGGAAATTGCATGGAAATGGAAGGAGACCCTCATTGTTATACAAAATTACATATAAGAGGCTGTGAGGGGAATGGGAAAAAAACAAGGGAGAGAAATGAATTATAGTAGATGGGGTAGAGAGAGAAAATGGGAGGGGAGGGAAGGGGAAATAGTAGAGAATAGGAAAGGTAACAGAATACAACAGTTACTATTATGGCATTGTGTAAAAATGTGGATGTGTAACCGATGTGAATCTGCAATATGTATATGGGGTAAAAATGGGAGTTCATAATCTGCTTGAATCAAATATATGAAATATGATATGTCAAGAGTTTTGTAATGTTTTGAATAACCAATAAAAAATTTAATGAAGAAATAAAAAAAATTAGGAATCATTTGGCTTCTGTTAAATTCAGATAATTATTTGACAAACTTATGTGTCACCCCATGGTGTCCTCAAAAAATCTGTAAATCCATATGCAAAGAAAAATCTACTAAAGTCTGATAATATGAAAACTAGGATCTGTAGGATGAAGAATTTTTATAATTCAAACAAGGATGAGATATATTCAGTCACCATATAGCTCAAGCTGGAACACTTAATAGACTCATCAGAGTAATTGTGAAGAAACACTGAACTATTATAATATGGAGAAAGGCTAAAGTGTTCTATGTACTAAAATTGTACAAAGGTTTCAGGTGACCTAGAGATGGAGCTGATTGAAAATGTGGTCCAAGCTACACAGGACAACATTCTCCCACTCATAGGCATAGACAGTGGATGGACCCCCAGCAGTCACCATCATTAGCAAGACATGGAGGCCTGTGAATAAATCTTCAAAATTATCTGAAACATGCTATTACCATATCTCAGAGGTGCCTGAAAACTTAGCTTCTTGTACATAGAGAGTGAACCTTAGATGTTCCTTGTTATGCATGTTCTCTCTCCCAATAGTTCACTGTTGCTCCCTGTGAGTTCCTCCAAGCACAAATTAACACTTTCCAAATAAATCTTAGTGCTTGTGTTTGGGGAATCTTTTCTCTAAGTCCTATGTGGTAAAGTTTTGATGTCCAGTCCATGGTGCTAGTGGGAGGAAGTGGGACTTTTAAGAGGCAGAGACTGGTGGAGGCTGTTCATCATAATCTTCAAGGGAATATTGGATTCCAAGCCTACTCTTCTTTCTGTCTTTTTGTTTTTGGCAATGAGGTAAATACTTCTTCTCTTATATACATACTTGGTATAATGTGCTACCTAACTTCAGGCTCAAAAGTAGTTGCTCTGATAGGTCAAAGGAAACTGCTTCAAAAATATGAAATGATTTTTCTCAAGTATTTTGGTCTAGTTATAGAGCTATCTCAAAGGCCTAGCCACAGGAACTTTTTAATGGGCATCTCAAATGAAGATCCAGTGTGAAACAATTATTAAACTGATATCCAAGGTAAGCTTTAAGATGAAGAGAGATCATTTTTAATGGAAAAGAGATATCCAGAAGTCATACTAAATAAATTAATGGGGTAATTTCTTATCTTGATCCTATCACTATAGGATTAGGCCTGGGGAGAGAAGTTAAATTATGACAAGGAAGAGAAGGTAGAAAACAGCATTTCATAAAGCAGACATTTACTAGACCTGAATAACTGAGGACAAATACAGAATTGTCCCTGAGACTTTTCTGAGATAAGTTGTTTTGAATTTTTGTGCCATCTGCATCACTTTGAGAGGCACATTGAATTCTTTTGATTGATAAAATATTGGTGAACATTCACTAGAATCAATTCATCAATTTTGCTCATTTCTGGGCCACAGCCTGAGGATGAGGCTGACTATCATTGTGTGTCATTGGTCACATTAATGCTTCTCACAGTTACACAGGCAGATGGGGAATTGGTACAAAGATATCATCTTGCTCAGGGTTTTGGACTATGATTCTTCACCAATTTCAAAGGAATAGGCTTCTACACTAAATATTAGTTTAAGTAAGTTTTGGGTCACAATGTCTGCCCTCTAATTTTTGTAATCAGAGTTTTTGAAATCTCAGGACACTTAAAATAACACCAAAATAAATATAACATCCAACTTTTTTCTTGTGATCTATATAGTGATCTGATTTTATAACCATATTCTGTAGAGTTGATTCTTTTGTCTTTTAAAAAAAAATCACCTTTTTTCTTTGTCAAGGGTAAGAGGCACTTCTAGCAGGTGGACATTTCTTTATAGCATAGGCTTGGCTCTTCAAGGATTCAGAGAAGATAGCACCTAATTTGTCTCTAATTTTTTGTGCTCAGGGATATAAGAGGCTTTCAGGGATTGAGATACTAAGATGTAAAATGCTCTGTGAGGATGGATGCATCAGAGAAATTTTAGGCACAGGGATGGCCTGGCTCCCTTGCTGTGTATCTTCAACTTCAGTTTTGATGTCAAGGATTGAGTGTTAGGCATTGGGGCAGGGCGGTGGTAAGGAGTTTAGGAGCGAAACAAGCAAACTTTCTTGAGGGACCTGAGTGACTATTCTAACTATTGCTTAGAAAACTGAGGGTCATACTGGGGATTTGTGTGAGGTAAGTCCCAAAGATGACACTCTTCTTCAAGTGACAGCAGTCAGGATAATATAGAATTTCCTAGGTAGCTTTTTCTGGCATAATAGGAACTGACTTCCATTTTTCTTTCCTCTAATAAGTATTGGGGCTTTCCAAAATTCCAGAGTTTATGAGTGGAATGTGGACCTTCAGGAAGCATAAATCCCTACACATGTACATATACGTGTAACTATATTTGTAGGTCACATGATGTACCTTAGAGCCTGAGGCCATTTTGTTTCACATAGAGAGCAATAGAAACATTGGAGGTTACTGTGGAAATTGGTACCCAGACTTTTCTGGAAGAAGACCTAGATATGTGGCCTCAGATATAAGTGATCAATCATCAAGAATTTAGTCCTAAACTTAGGCCCAAGATTTGTCAGTAGGGCCTCATTGAGTACCATTAGGTTCCAGCCTGAAGATCAGGCTTAAAATAAAAAAGGATGCCTATAACTTTTCACCCCACAAACACACAGTTTTTCTCATTATTATTTGGCTATATCAACAATGCAAAAGTGATTTTTACCCTTGGCTAAATTGAGAGAAAATCACCACTCTTCCTGTCTGCTCCATGGTTGCTTTGTCTCTGCGTATGAGCAACCCACACTCCTGTGTTGCTTCTGCGACCCATTTCATGTCTCCTGATTGTTTCCCAGACTGAGTCAATCTTTTCCTGACTCCAAAAATATAGGGAAGCTGTGCTTCATTTTCTCATCAGATTACCCTCTGATGTAGCTTTGGATTACCTGATTAAGAATGAAATCTCTCCTCTGAGGACATAACTCTCAGACCCTCCAATGCTCTTTTCCTTTTTAAAACTCAAAAGTTTGCTTGTCCTTCAATATTCTTAAGGAGGAAGGATATTGGATAAATATCAGGTTTTTTAAGACTTAAACTTTATAAACCTACCCCCATTTAAATCCATGGAGCTCTTAACAAATGAATTTTAATAGGAATTCTTTCTCTGATCGAAAAATTCACAAGGATCGGTTTGTTGAGGAGTTGTACAAACACTGGTAATAGTCGTTATTTTTTTTTTTTTACTTAAATTTCAGATCGTCTTCTTTATCTTACTATAAAAGATACACTCACACACCCACACAATCACACATAATCAAATGTATAGACCACTATGAGATACATTGTACTACTGGCCATAACATAATTTAATATGAATCTTTATTTTAATATGAGCAAAATTCTTAAAACATTTAAAAAACATGAATGATTTGGAAGGAAACAATAACAATGAAAATATAAGAAAACAGTTATGAATATTTAGAACTTGTATTTTAGTTTGAAGTTATGAGCACCATTTTTTAAAAAATAAAATATTATTTTACAAAGGAATTAAAGGTGTTTCTTTTCTGAACTCCCCAATTATCCTCATCTAGCATTTCTAATCATCTTAAAAATGAAAGTATCTTAAAATGGTAGAAATATTCACATTAATTTGATCATAAATATTCTTAATTTTATTTTCAAGTATGAAGAACATGGTTTACTTTTTTCTTAGTTTTGATACTAGAAAAAATATTCCACTTTCTCTCAAATCCTGCAGTTCCAGTAGTGCTAAAGCCATATAACTGATGACTTCTTAGAGTAAGGGCAGGTGGGTGGCATCCCAAACCTTGTGTGGCTGTTGTCAGTAATCTGCAATCTCAATCCTAGGTCCCACTGGGTCTGCTTAAGATCATCTCCAGAATTCAGTTACTAGGAGAACCCTGTCTCTGGAACTGCCCAGGGAGTTCCCCACAATTGGCTTTAGAATTTCAAAATTGGATCTATGCTGAGGAAGAAGGGCCTGACAGTTTACTCAAGGGGGAACAATACTCATTTATGGACAGGAAAGAAATGTTCACCAGGAAGGTCTGGTTTGCAATAAAATAGATGAACTAGGTAGACATGAATACTTCGCCCTTGTTTTTATTTCATCTCTGATTTTCAGAGATGAAATTTATGCCTGAGTTGAAGAAATGTGAGGAACCTGATCTGGAGAAAGTCATCAATTAAAACTCTTGTGTGTCAGGCCCCCTGTACTCACTGGTCTATGTGAGTTCCCCAGTTTCTGCATCTTTCATGATCTCCTCAGGGGTCATCAGGCTGAATTCTGAGGCAGGAAGAGAAAGGACGTTTGATTACATACAAAACCTTTCTCTGGGTCTGAAGAGGCATTAAAATTTCAAACTCAAAGTCAGAAATGTAATGACACTACATGCTTGTGAGGATCCCCACCATGGCCTGGTTGATGTTTCTACTCATTTTCCTCTCTTATGGTTCAGGTCAGGGGAGGGTAACTACATCCATGGAGTTCCTACATGAAGCAGTGTCTCAGGGAGATCTTTTTGTTTATGACAATAACTATCTCTCTTGTTACTTTTGGTGGTAGATTTTCAGACCATTGTGATCTAGGAGCCCTCATTTTCTGTGTCTCCAGGAAGGACGGAGACACATGTGGCCCCAGCTCTGGCTTAGTCTCCACAGGTCATCACCCAAACTGACACTAGCAGACATCAAGACATTCTTCCCACTAACTTGTCTATAGCACAAACTCCTGTCCCTCTGGGGTTCCTGGTATATTCTTTGGTTCCTTCCTTGATAACAAAGCTGCCCTCACTATCACAGAGTCTCAGACTAATGATGAGGCTAATTATTACTGTGCGCTCTCTATGGGTAGTGGTATTCACACAGTATTCTAATCCTATGGGAAAGTGCAACCAAAAATCTCTTCATGTGTTCAGAATGTCTCTTAATTTACATGGTGGAAAGACATTTATGTGTTGAAAATTTTCAACACTTTCCTGTGAAGATGAAGCTTCATGACTACTTCTCCTACCAGTGGTTCACGCCATGTGCCTCATCTTCTCCTCCCAGTGTGTATCCATTTCTCAGTGGGCCTCCTCCTATGCTAGGCTTTCACCCTCCTTTTCAGTTTGGACAATGAACAGAGCAGTTAATCTTCAGATAGGTAACTGTCAGGAAGATTGAAGGTATGCCCTGTACCTTTAAGACTCTTCTCATTCAAAATATTAACAGATGATGGTTAGTCTTTTCTTATATATTCATTTGATTATGGAGATATAATTATTACTTAATTTGCTTTAAAATTATAAAAGCAAAATTGCTTTGGTAATGTTTTTATGATTATAACATAGTACAATTTTGCTTTTATAATTATATTATGACTTATTTGTGTGGATTTATGATTAATATGCAATCATGCATCCATGTCTGAATTATTCCCATATTAAAAATTTCAAGTCATTGAAAAGAAAAATGATATAAATTCAAACTGCATCCAAAAGATAGCAGGTGTCTCTGCAAAACTTCCTTTTAAGCATATTTTCAGGGGGTCATATTTATACCTCGGATCTACATAACTAAAAACTATCTCACAAGACTGGCTTCCATACACTCTCTTAGCATCCACTGGGGTGAATTTCCTGTTGAAGAACATTAAAGTGCAGAACTGAAGGTTATACATGGACATGAATGGGCCGAATTGCACTCAATACTGGCTTTGCAGGTGAAAAAAAATTGTGTGAATATTCAGTTTGAGTTAGTTTCTGCTTTATCCATAGAAAATAATATTATAAACTGTTATGTTGAGGTAATAAACAACAACAGGGAAAGAAAACACTATGTAGGCCCTGATATGTGTTTATTATTGCTATGTAATGTGGCTTTTATTAACATTAAAAAATCCAGGTTTATCTTTTTGTCTGTTAAATAAATAATACAACTACTAAAAAGACCTCATTAGAATGAATGGAATTTAACCCACCATAATTTAAAAGCACAAACCATATTTTAAAAAATATATTTGCTAGTCTCAAAAAGTTGCTTTGTTGGAGTTCTCCCTCAGTCTTCAAAGCATAGAATTTCCTGGCAAACCTGAAAAGTTTCCCTCATTGTAGAGAATGTATCAAGTGGAATCTGTGGCATCCCCTTGTCATCCCTATTCTAGCTGATGCGCATAATGCATTCTGGGAGAAACAGATCAGAGGGAGGTGAATGCTCATTCATGGTTAGGACCTGTGGTTGCATAAATGGAACAGTAGGGCACATGATTCATTCACTGCCTCAGTTTCTGGACAAACATGAAATGATAATACAAAGATCATAAAATAATATATTTTATTTCAGTGCCTGCTTGAGATGTGGTCTATATAATATTGGTATTTGATGTATATTTAGTGGATCCAAATTAACTCATATAAAAGGAGGTATTGACCAAGAATTATAGTAATGCCTGTTATCTGTAAAAATAATTGCTTTTCCTGTTATTTTCTTTTTCTCATTCTCTGTGTGTGCTCATCTATGTATGTTTGCATGGCAGATGTGAAAAATAAATAAACCTACCCCCACATTTAAATTTATTCATACATATATGTGTCTTACATTTGGATTATTATTTTTATACAAAATCATACTGTGCATTTTAAAAAATTTGTATCAATCAACCATAAAGAACAAGTTTTCTTTTCTTTTTGGTTGATTGACACAAATTTAAAAAAAAAAATTTTAAAAATTGTTTTCCTTTAATATACTTTTCTCTCTAAAATGATATTTTTTTTAGTTTGAAGGCTTTGAAAAGCAGATGCAAATGTTAAATAAAATACTTTGGAAGGAGGCAAAGTGGAAAGGAGATGTAGGAGGACAGATAACTTTAGACCAGAGTTCTGACAACTGTGACAGGACCAGGGTGAGGAAAGATTGGGTAGGAAGATCCTCTGATCATAGGAAGGGCTCAGAGAGACTCCAGGCTCAGCAGAACTGGGACACTAGTTTCCACAGAAAGATCCTGAACTAGATAACTGCATATGTAAGCATTGCCTGGAGCCTTCAAAGGGCAGAAGGCTGACATCAACTGTTGTTCCCCTGTAAGATTCCCTGTAAGAGGCATTACAAGTACTTCCTGGGCTTCTAAAATCAGCTTTAGTGATGCATTGTCCCTCAGGACAGGTGCTGTGCCTATACCCATAACCCTACTCCCTTATATGGACCCAACAGGAAGCCAAAGCTGAGGTATTTCAGGGATTTGGACACCTTGCTATCTTCAGGCCCTGTAAATACTGAGATACCCCTCTTTTGTAATCTGGATGAGAATGAAGTCCTGCAGCCTGGAGTATTCTTTTGGGTAATACAATCTCCTCCTGTGCCTGACTCCTGCTACTTCCATAACCTGGGACCACTCTAAATTCTCTACATGTCTCTAGTGTCTGATGCATGTGAAACATCTCATTCATTCTTAAAGAATAAATGAAGGAAAGAAGAAATGAGTAACTCATATAATTCCCCTACTACTAATTCATTTACATTTTACATTATTCTTATGGGATGGGGATGAATTCCTTCTGCACTGATTGTCTCTGAAATTCCTGAATAATTTCCACCTTTTCATGCCATGTTCACAATGTGAGAAATATACAACAAAACCTCCTTCAACCAGTTTTTAAAATCTGGTCTCAGCTTCATGAATTAAAATACAGGTGTTGCCTTTCTCTCATCTTGTTCTATGAACTACTTGTTCCTTTTCCACCAGAGGTTCACTGGGCCCAGGTATCACACCTAAGATACACTTGATGTTTCATCTCTTCCCTGTTCCCTCTGTTCTCATCTTACAGTGCACATCCACAAATTCTTCCTGCAAGATCACATTGTTCCAATTTTGTCTTATAATTTCCCCAGAGCAGATGCTCTAATATGAGATATAATGATTATACAGACCTGGTTGAACATGTTCTCGTTGATACAGAAGTCACTTTAGGAACCTAAAAAATGTACAGATGTACTAGTCCTATGCTCATGGTGTGGTCTCTAAAGTTGTTTTCTCCTAAGCCCCAGTTATTAACTAAGCTTGTTAATCATGACAGACTCCCTCAGTCAGGAACACAGACACTGCAAATACACATAGGGTAGAGATAAGGTATAAGGAACCATTTGCATGAGCAGCCCCAACTCTGGGAAGACAGTGGACCTGGTATAAAAGAAACTTGGGGCAGTGGAGTTATCAGAGTGAGGCCTACGAAGGGGCTGTATCCACCATGGCCTAGACTCCTTTCCTCCTTCTGCACTTCTCTCAATGCACAGGTAGGTACAGGCCCCTAACCTGTGTCATTACCCTCTTTTTCAAATACCCAAGTTACTTTCACTTACCCTTGCTCTTCACTCTGATATGTGTGTGCTTGCAGATTCTCTCTTTGCCTATTCTGACATGGCCACGCTCTTTCTCAGCATCCCTGGAACAAGAGTCAGACTCACCTGCACTCTGAATAGGAATCTATTATTGGTAGAGAAACATGTACTCGTACTAGCAGGACTTGTGTCTGAGCACTACTACTCAGACACAGAGAAACAGCTGGGGCCTGAGTTCTGCAGTTGAATTTCTGAATACATAGATGTCCCAAATAATGAGGTGTATTTGTAAATCTCTGGGCTCCAATTTGAGGACATGGCCAATTATTATTCTCCTGTTTATGAAACATATAATATTCATGACAGTGAAATAACCAGATGAGCAAGTGAGACAAGACCTTCACTTGTAGTGGGTTCAAGTTTATGTCACTTTACTGTGGCCTTCAATGTTTATAAAATGAGACACTAGAGTATAGTTGACATTAGAGGCACACCATAATTCTCTCATTACACAATGCTCTTAGAAACTATACAAGTTACAAAAATTTATTCTAATACTGAAAATAATAAAATTGTCAATTACCAACAGTAAATGGAGGTATGGCAAAGAAGTTGAAGCCCATCAAGGTGATAACCCATAATATCATTATAACTTAGTATATATCAAAATTTTATTTTAATTATAAATTATGCATAATTATATACAGGTAATAAAATTTCAGCAGCAATCATTGTCTACCCATCAGGATCTAGCATTTTTAATTGCAAATTTGACACTGAGTTTTTTTAAATTCGTTGTCTTTAAGAGAATATCATTGAATTAAACATGTAAGTATCCATGATGTATCTGCAGTTTGAATGTAAAGATTTGTTTTATTTTTATTTTTTATTGTATTTTATTTTTTAAAACTCCTTAGTCATAGACTCATGTAAACTACCCATGTGAATAACATAATTCAGATGTTCTGCTTCAAGTGGAAGCAGTAACAAAATAAAAATTTTCATGTCAAGTTTTCTTTCCCTGTATAAGATTTTTTCAAACTTTATTTCAAATTTCAATATTTCAAAGCTTTAGACCATATTATAAGATTGGTTTATTTTATTTTTATCATAATATCAAGCCTGCTTGAAAGAATAATCTGTACTGAAAGTGCTTTTTGTTAGTAATCTCAGACTTTGCACTTGTGTTTAAATTAGTGAAAAAAGGGTTTATAATGATAGACTAATATCCTCACTGAAGTGGCTTATTCTTCTTATGAATAACAAGGGTATTCATGCATATAGACAGTAATTCAGAAATTGGCTTTAGTGAATGGGTGACCTCATGCTAGCTGAGCATAAGTCATCATTCTTTTTGATTTCTACATAACATTAAGGCACCTGGATTCACAATGAACATACTGTTTCTGTATATGTTTATTTTCACTTCATTACCTTTGTGGAATATTCAAACCATTCAATAAATATGTAGCACCTTTCATTGCAATTTTAATATGCAAAGTCTAATGATAAATGAGATTTAGTGTCATTTCATACTTAATTTTTACATTTTTATTTGTTGCTTAGATATACATGACTTTAGAGTATGTTTAACATTTTATATACACATTGGGTGCAACCTATTAGAATTCTGATACCTTTCTTGTGATTGAACATCATGTGAGTTCCACTGGTCATTATATATGTTATATGTACATAAATGAACACAGAAAAGTTATGTCTAATTCATTCTGCTGTAATTCCTATTTTTATCCCCCTCCCTTCCCTTCATTACACGTTTTATAATCTGAAGTACTTCTATATTTGCCCTCCCTACTCTCCCTTGCTATTGGTTGGCAGCCACAGATCAGAGAACACTCATATTTGGGCTTTTGAGGTTTGACTTATTTCATTTAGCATGATAGTCTCAAGTTTCATCAATTTGCCCCAAAATGCCATAATTTAATTTCTCTCTATGACTGAGTAATATTCCATTTTGAATGCATACCACATTTTCTTAATTGATTCATCTGTTGAAGGGCATCTAGTTTGGTTCCATAGTTTAACTATTGTGAATTGAGCTGCTATAAACATTGATGTCGCTGCATCCCAGTAGTATGCTAATTTTCAGTGCTTGTAGTATAAACTGATAGTGACTTAGCTGAGTCAAATGATGATTCCATTCCATGTTTTCTGAGGAATCTCCATGTCTTTCAAGAGTGATTGCAACAATTTGCAGTTCCACTATCATACACTTATTTTCTATCTGCAATTTTCTTTCTGAAACATTGGTCATTTTATATAATTTGTTTCATGTTGCTGTATGTAAAGAGTTCAAATATCTGGATTCATTTTTGGAGATAAAAACTCTACATGTGCTGGTGGCTTTGGCTACACTTATGAGGATGAGCAGAATTAAACTTCCTGATGTGCAGTGGTGATGATTTTTTTTTTTTTTGATCTTGCTTTTTCTGAATTGAAGCGAAAGTGGAGCTTGTCTGTGGAAAGAAAAAATCTGCAGGACATTAACAGTCATTGCACTTCACATAGGTCTATGTGAACGTGAAGAAGTGAATTTTTATTAAAAGTACAGAAATTCACAAAGGGGCCAACAGTGCCTATTCCTAACAGGTAGGGAAAAGAAGGAGGGAAGGAGGAAAGAAATAATGAGTAAAATCTAATGTATTAAACTTTTAAAAATTTGAATAATGTTACAGTGCACAAAGTTCATTTATAACATATTTAAATATAATCTATTAATCAGAAAGTATAAATTATATTTTTATCTATACATTATTATTTTATAAAAGTAACTAGTATTAGATTCTACAATGTACACAAATTATCTTATACCAGAAATAAATATAATTGCTTGATTTTAATTCTGTCTGTATTTTGTTACATATTGTGCTGGAGATAATAAATACCAACTGACTATGAGGTGAGTTGCATTCCTAAGTATGGAAATTTTTAGGCCCTAGAATGACAATTGTTGCCTATCTTGAGTTCCAGAAGTGTCAAAATTATGAAAAAATATTCAACACCTCTAGCAGTTATAGAAAGGAAATGAAAACTATATTGAGATTCCATCTTACACCAATTACAATGGAAATTATTAAGAATACAAACAACAATAAATGTTGCCAAGGATGTGGGGAAAAAGGTACACTCATACATTGCTGGTGGGACTGCTAATTGGTGCAATCACTCTGGAAAGCAGTATAGAGATTCGTCACAAAACTTAGAAAGGAATAACCATTTATTTCGGTTAACCCACTCCTTGGTTTATACCCAAAGCTCTTAAAATTGGCATACAACAGTGATGCACCCACATCAATATTTATATCAGTTAAATTCACAAAAGCTAAAATAGAGAACCAACCTTGGAAATGATGCCTTTCAACAGATAAATGGATAAAGAAAATGTCATGTATACACACAATGTAATATTAGATAGCCATAAAGATCAATGCAATTAAGGTATTTACCAGTAAATGATTGGAAATGGAGACTATCATGCTAAGTGAAAGAAGACAATCCTCCAAAGAAATGGTTGCGTGTTCTCTCTGAATAGTGGACACTAACTCAAATAAGGGCAGGACTTAAAGATGAATAGAAATACTTTGGATTTAGCTCCTCTTTAAGTACTAAATGATAGAACCTTTGGAACAAATATTTGTACTGTGTATAATAAATTAGATGGTACCCTGCAAGCTAATAAAACCAGAGACTTTATGTTCACTTGCTTAATTTTGATGTAAGAAGAATATATATCAAAGACACCATCTTACAGAGGGTAATGAAGGGAAGGGAAGAGGATTAGGAATAGGAGATATAGTAGAATAAATCAGGCATATTTTCCTATGTGCATATATAAATACATGGCCAATGTACTTCTATATCATATATACCCAAAAGAATGAGAAGTTATAATCCACATATAGGTTAATATGTCAAAATACCATCTCTTGTTATCTGTAATATAATATCTATAATATAATAAGAAAAGATTAAAAAATAAAATAAAAGTTTATAAAAATTTAGAATATGATTTACTTCCTCAGCTGTAACCACAGGAAATACACTGTGAAATACACTGAAACCTATTGGTCAAATTTGTACAAAAGACTGATATTCATGTCCAGACCACTTCCATCCCTGCCATTGCCTAAAACAGTGCATTCCATCCATGTCTGAAAACACTCATGAGTCCTGCTGTCTGAGTCTTTTCAGGATCTACAGTCCCTGTGGCATTCCATGAAGACAATGGTGGCTGTAGCTATTTGTGTGTGACAGACTCATAGTCACCACTCAGTATCACTTGCTGACAATAGGGGTTACAAACATGTGAACTGAGAAAGCTTGAAAACATGCATACAAGTGTCTTCTAAATAGCATCAAAAAGCTATTCATAAGATTTTGTGACTGAGTTCCTCACCAAGTACTAAATGATAAAACCTTTGGAACAAAGACTTGTATTGTGCACAATAAACTAGATGCTACCCTGCAAGCGATTAAAACCAGATACTTTATGTTCACTTGCTTAATTTTAATGTAAGAAGAATATATATCAAAGACACCATCTTAGTCCTGTCCAGGAAAGAGTGAAGTGAAGTATGCATAAATTCACAATGTGGAGTCATAGAAAAGCAAGAAGGCCATCTTGAGTAATGCAAAGGTCACAGAAGGGCTTACTGGCTTGGCCACTAGGCAGAGGCAGTGGGGATACAGTGGGAATGTAAAACTTTCTCAGGGGTTTCTGATCATAATGTCCTATGATGATGTGTAAGGGCTTGGACAATAGGGGGCACTGAAGACCAATTAAGATGGGTAAGCAAAGAACCAGAACAATAAGGAGCCACCTGGCCTTGTCTGATGGTCTATTGTTAGGCCTCACAGCTGTGAACTCCTAAACCAACCCAACTCCTCCCCTCTATACCCACTTGGCATCTTTATGTAAAGGAGTCTGAACCAAGACCTGGGGTGAAATCAGAAAACACAGAGGTTTCTAATTTGCATAGATAGTCCCTCCTCTTCTCAAGAGTATGAAGAGGGAAAGGGAGAGCCTTGGGGGAACCTCTGCTCAGCATCAGGAACAGAAGGAAGAGCTCAGGATGACCTTCACCATGGCCTGGTCCTGTCTCCTCTTCATATTCCTTTTTCAGTGCTCAGGTGACTTAATATGGAGGCAGGATAGGGTGTGGAAGTCCTCTGATATGGGTCCTGATTTTACTTTCCAGACAAATTTATGCTCTCTGTTTCTCTTACTTCCAGGGTCCTGGGCCCAGTCAGTGCTTACTCAGCAGCCCTCAATGTCTGGGACTCCAGGAGAGACAGTCTCCCTCTCCTGCAAAGGAAGTAGCAACAATATTGGTAGTTATGGTGTGAACTGGTATCAGCAGCTTCCAGAAACTGCCCCCAAACTCCTCATCTATGGTAGTAGTAATCGACCCTCAGGGGTCCCTGATCGCTTTTCTGGCTCCAGGTCTGGCAACTCTGGTGCACTGACCATCACAAACATACAGCTTCAGGATGAGGGTATCTATTTCTGTCATTCTTATGACAGTAGCCTCAATTCTCACACAGTGCTCCAGGCTCATGGGGAAGTAAGACAAAAACCCCTTTACCATCTGTCCAGAGAGCAAACACATTGCAGCTTCAGTCAAACCTGATCTCTGGCTTTTTCTGCTACCACTATTATAGGGCCAGCTGAATCTCCTAGCACTTCTTTGAGTGAGAAGCCTCTTGTCCTCTTTCCTCATAGTTATTCACAGCAGCATGTTCCTAGGAAAGTATCTTCCAAAAAATAGAAATTCCTGCTTCTCATTAGTTTTAGGAGCTGAAAAGAATGTTGTAGTTCCTTTGCCTTGGAGTTCAGGTACCAAGGCACCCAGTGCAACCCTGGTCATCTCAGACTTGATCTATAATGTGAATCCTGTGGTTCCCTCCTCCATTTTTTCTATTTCCAGGAATTCTAAAACTTTGTCTTCTCCTTAGCCTTTATTATGTATATCTCTGATTCATGTTTCAGCATAATTTTATATGTTTCCTAACATTCAGTATTTGAAAGACAATAAAATGCACATAAGTAAAAACTTTAAGATATTTTGAGATATTTTCACACAGTAGAGAATATCAATGCACTCAGGCCAAGGAATCTGTACACCAGCACACAAAGCTTTTGCCCTTTCAGAATCCTCCTTCCATCCCTGCTCAAAGAATCATCCAGGCAACCACTGACTTTCTTTCTATGCATTTCCATCAGGTTTCCTTTAATATAATTTTTATATCTGAAAACTCACAGCAGATATGCCTTCTTGAATGATTTCTTCCAGTCTATAATTCATTTTTGGACCCTTCCATATTGTTTTGAATCTCCCATGATTATACTAAGGATTCAGTATGACTTTTGAGGTCCCTAAATATTTCTGTATGGATGGACACTTTGATCACTTTTGAATCAAAATTGTATTTTATAATTCCATTAGTATAGAGAGCCATATAATATAATCCAGGCTTTATTGTGTTAATTGTATTATTGATATCCTGATCTAAGATCTTTCCTTCAAAAGTTGACAAGGTACAATTAAAAGCCCTTTTCTTTTGATATCTGCTCATTCTTCACTAGGTTCAATATCTCCACAATGGGTCTGTGGATAGGCCTATCCAGACCCTTAATTTCCTCACATTGAAAAGTGTCTGTCCTAATTCAGGGATTGTGGTGGGACTGAGATAAAAGATAAGAGGGCTGACATGTAACACTCCCAGGGAGTTACTTGGAAGCAGAAGAACACTGGGAGGACAAGGCTCTGGTCCTGTGTGCTTAGGTCAGAGAGATTGGAGCATGTCTGTTATATTACCACGATCTCTGCAAAGACCTCTCTCTCTAACTGCAGCACATTTCATAGAGCCCATTTGATGACATGAATACTCTTTAAAAAATTGTGGAATCTCCATATGCTGGTAACAACAAATGACACATAAGAGAGGTTAAGGTCAGGAACAGTTGTTGAAGGTGCATATTTCCAGCTGTGTCCAGGACTATGGCACCTCTGAGAAAATATTTAAAGGCACCTTAGTACACATCCTTCCTTGGAGTGTCCAAATCAGGCTTTTGAATTTCAGTGAGTTAAATAATAAATGAGTGCCTTTAACATTTCCCTCTCACACTCATCTCAGTTGATGTTCTCAATGTTCATAACCAATATCTGGGAAACAACACATTTTCCAAGGAGATGTGCTAGGACATCTAAGGGGAATGGTAAACATGGCCAGATCTGGATCTGAGAAACTTTCCCTTGGAAAAATGTTTATTTGGGTAGCTTTAAACTAAGAGAGAAAAAGTTTTAAAAATATCTAGGATTTCTGAGGGCCACCCTATTTGCTATGCTGATGTACACTCTCTCACTTTGAAATCTATGAAAAGGAATTCAAGAGACATACACAGGAGCCCAGATTGTCATTTGCAGATTTGGGGAACAATAATCAGATGTTTGAACAATCAAAAAAAGAAAGAGGGTGATTACCATGAGGTTTCCAGAGTGAGAGGGCAACAGACTGCATCCAGAGCTTCCTCTGTACAACAAACAGCTGGAAGAAAAGGTCAAGTGAGTGCATTTTTACCCCTGAACATAGGGTGAACATTAGAGAGTAAAATTATCCAGGAAAAGCTGCATTACTACCAATGAGAACCACTAGAAGGTCTTTGTGTGAACTCAACAGTACATCTATTTGTATGAGTAAAATGCTCTGGGTGATCTAGTGGTTGGGATTCAGCTCTCTCACTGCCATGGCCCAAGTTGGATTTCTGGTCAGGGGAGACTTTCTTTTGCCATCTGTGGTGGTGAATGCACAGAATGCCAAAAACCCAGAAATCCTGAGCCAGTGGGAATAACAAGTTGAAGCGAAGCTTCAACAACTAAGAAAAAATGTCTCAGAGAAGCTATTTATCCTAATACTCAACTTGGAATATTGAAGTTGTTTCTGATCGTCAAAGGCTATGAACATTGCTTTGGTGAGCAACTTAAAGAGTGTCCAAGAATTGGTTGGACATGAGACTTTGCATCAGATATATGCACATACGGTGTCATGGTTTCCAAGTTTCCAGGTCCTTTGGAGTTCCAGACATAATTATCTGCCTCCATGAAGAGTGCCTTGGCTAAGGACAGTTTTGCTCAATAAAGTAGAATCAGAGGAGGCCTGTGCTACATCTAATTTGTGCTACAAATTAGCATGATAATTTAAATAGCTGCTACTTTCCTTCTCCCATGCATGTTTCCTTTTGCAGGATGACAAAAATTATTCCAATGAGTGATTCTGTATTGAGTTAGTGAAAGAATGAAATGAACACATGAAGAATCACCATTCATTTCATGTGGTAGAAAAGCTTTGTGACCAAGAATTTGGGCATGTTATTTGACATCAAGAGTTGTAATTGTGTTCATCCAGAATGAGAAAGACTATTGGGTCTGATAACAAAATAAAATTGCTAAGACTATGCATCTCAATGCTAATTGAGAATGTGTCTTCCATGGTTGTCTGATTCAATATGACGCTCTACTTGTTCCATAACAGGATGGTCAAGAAGAGTGATTTTAGGCAACATAGATGCAAACACAACTGGAAAATGGGTCATCCTAATCATCAGTGTGGGAAACAGTGTCCTAAGTAATATAAGGCTCTTCTCAGACTGTCACCCATATTAGCCTCTGAAGAGTTGCTCAATTGACCATGCATAGGAATATTCTTTGCAATTAAACATGGATTCATTGGCAGGGTAGATTACATATTATGCCTCAAAACAAGTCTTCAGAAATTGAAAAAGAAGGAGTTATAATTTTATTCTAAGAGGGTAGTTGTCCTCTCCTGGTACAATCATGGTCATTGCTATCTCTCTTAGAAATAATGTGTGCTATCATGCATACATTATTGTCAAACCAGAAAATCCTAAAATGTTGCTTTGGTGGTGCACATCTGTAATTCCAATCACTTGGCAGGCTGAGGAAGAAGGATCACAAATTCAAAGCCAGCCTCTGCAACTTAGCAAGGACCTAAGAAACTTAGCAAAACTTCCTCTGAAAAAAAAAAGGTTGGTGTTGGTGCTATGGCTCAGTGATAAAGCACCTCTGGGTAAATCCCTGATACCAATAAAACAAAACAGGAAAAAAAAATCAATGCCCATCTGAGGATGTGTTTGTTTTTTTTTTTTGTTGTTGTTCATATGTTTGAGTAGTATGGTCATGTAGAGCTGGTTGAACATCTGCCTGACAGACCTTATTTCCAGTGAAGTATTTATAAAGTAAACATACTAAAATTAGAAAGAAAATAAAACTTAATCCTCTAAATTGGAGCATTTCCTCTTTTTTAACACTGTAGAATAAGTTACTAAAATAATTTTTTCTCAAGAATTTTCTACATTCAATTAGAAGCTCAAAATCAACAACTTTATGCCTCAAAACAAGTCAGTCATGAAAATAAATTTTTTACCTCCATCAAAATACTCATGAGTGAGTTCCCATGTTTATTTATTTTTATTTGGTAAATGTACTTATGAAAGAAAGAACTGGATCCTTTAAAGGAGAAATATTGAAGGAAAAAAAAGATAAAGAAAGAAGATACAGGGAGCAAAAAACAAGAGGGGATGGTAGGTCCTGTGGAAGAACACCAAACTAATGATGCTATGTACACAAAGCAATATATCACAGTGAATCCCAATTTTATTAATAATTTTAATGCAGCAAGGTAAAGAAAATAAGAAAAAGGATCAGTAGAGAAAAAAGCTTAGAGGAGGGTGTAAGTGAGGGAAAGATAATACTGGGGAATTAATTTGATGATGAAAATATATTTCCTGTATGTAATATTATATGTACCATGAATCCCACTATTATCATACAATTATAATAAACCAATGAGGCATTATACAAAATAAATACAAGTATGTTAATTATAAAGATTTCAGACAAGAATAAGAACATGAACATGCAACACAAAAACTGAATTGCACACAACTGGGAATGATTTCAACAAATAAACAAAAACAGATAAATAGATATAAATAGGAAGGCTCAAAGAAAACTCAAGTTACAAATGAGAGAGCATCCTGGTAATATGGCCAGAACATCATACAAATTATTCTACAGTTCATCATGAAATGAGAACTTTTAGCTTTAGGCCAAACATTCTCCAGTGGGCCTTGTAGATATTCCTAGAAAACTGGTAGAAACTCAAGTGGTTTAGCTTTATTGGATCATGAAGAGTTGCTCAGTGGACCATTCAAAGAGCTAAAGAAGCTGCTTGCTCCCATGGGGAAAATCATAGCAAACAGCTACCCTGGGTTTTCCTCTGGAAATCTAAGTGTTCTGAGAACTGAGAATCATGTTTTGGAAGTTAATGGTAAAGGGCTCATATTTATATAATTCACCACACAAATATGCCCCCTTCATTCATGCATTTTAGTAAGAAATCACGGGTCATTAGAAAATCTGGCCTAATCTTTAGTGCAAGTGAATCTTTCCAAAATGCATACCACACTCTGGATTTTCTTCTTTCTCCTCCTCACTCAGTGCTCAGATTCTAGCTGTTGTAGTGGCCTCGTGTTGCCCTTCCTCCATATACACATGTTTTGTTTGTGTTTTAGGGTCCACTTTTAGATTGTGGGACTCAGGAACCTTCTCTGACGACTTGCTCAGGGGTGACAGTCACTCTCATCTGTGGCTACAGAACAGTTTTAGTCACCAATGATCACTTCCTATATGGGTTGCAGCAGAAGTCAAGCTAAGTGCCCAGGACACAGATTCAAAACAGAAACAGCAGACACTCATGGTCACCTCCCCTGTTCTCAGACTCTCTTACTGTGGGAAAAGCTGCCTTATCCTCTCAGGTGCACAGCCAGAGGGTGTAACAAGTTCAATGTGTGATATATTATAGTATATATCACACACTGTGATGAAAAATCAAACCCAGATGGGAAACACAGATCTAAACATGAACATGACTTAGCCTGGATAGAAATATCATCACAGGATATGGGAATCATGAGACTGGTCACCGACCACTCTGCAGCCCAATGATGCCTGTTGCTAAAGACAGCTAAGGAAAGGGGCTGGTTTATTTCAGTTCACGTATAAGACCAAAATTGTGATTAACTGTCAATTGTTTGTAAATAAATATTCCACACAATTGAATTATCTGAACTCCTCTTTAGTTCTTCGGGTAATCTTGTTTGGTCTAATCAAAGAGATTCTAGTCTTTTCTTAACCTACATTCACCATATCATTTGAGGCCCAGATCTGTAGGTACTAGTTAGATAATAGACATACTGCATGGATGATTAAGTAAAAATGCACAAAATAATGGAAAGTGGCCTTAGCTGAGAGAATATTTTCAGAATTATTTTATTCTTTACTTCTTGATTGAAAAGGGGTTCTGGTGTTGTATCCCTAAGTCTTCTCTGTTCTTGGAGTCCATATTCCCTATTAGTGACTGCCCTCACACTGCCTGAACCCCATCTTCAACACTAAGATGAGAGCATGCCACTAGTCAAGGTCACAGTCAACTGTTTCTAAACAGAGAAGCCAAAATATCTGACTCTTGACCAAGCATTTGATTCTTTTATGCATAGAGAAACCATATCATTGCCATATTTTCCACACTATACAGTAGTGATAGCACCTTCTTGAAGAAATGTCCACTTTGTAATATATTCTTCTTTACTCTACTCACAGGTCCTTGTGTGTAACATGTTATGAAGATTCTGTCTTTGAACATAGCTCTGAAGAATCTCGCTATCCTGTTTTTCATTCCCATTGATTTTTGATTGCTAGAGATTCAACTGTGGGCCTCCAACATGCAAAGCTAGCACTCTGCCACAATGCAACATTCAAGCTATCCTCATTCAATTTTATAGACTCAATTCAAGGAGCAGTTCCTCTGAGAAGACCCCTTAATGTCCCAGATAGAGAGTTTCAATTGTTGAGGATTAGAATTTTGGTGGAGCTTATAACATTCACAACATTGTGTTCTTTCACCTCTATATTACATAATTCAAAAAATACCTTTATTTATTTATTTTTATGTGGTGCTGAGGGTCAAACCCAGGGCTTCACACATGCTAGGTGAGCTATCAGCTGCTGAGCCACAATCTCAGCCCAATATATTGCATAATTTTAAGATGGCAAGCAGCATGCTAATATTGATAAAATTGTGCTTATATGTAACTTATTACTAGGCATTCCAGGCAAAGCAATGTGTCCAATGATGATGGCAAATTCTATGGCATTCAGCCCTTAGGAAACTAAAGATTGATCTGTGAAAATAGGTCTCAAAGAAGAGCTGTGGAAGGGCTTTCATAATGTTTCTCATAGCTGACTGAGCCCACTAGCCTCAGGTCTAGTAAAGGCTGAGCCACCTCCTATGCTTTCCAATGCAATCTTCACTCTGATATTCTCAGGGCATGGTGATGACTCTCAAGAAGAATCTTGTACAAGATTTCCAATTTTCTATGGTGAAACTCCAGATGGGCATCTCCCTCAGTATTCTCTCGTCTCAGATTCTCTCAAAGGCTCATGAATCAGAGATTAGATATAAATTGATAAAGCAGGAAGATAGGAGTTCTATTTATCTGAACAGCCACTTATTTTTCCTGAAAGCAGAAGAGAGAATAAGACAAGCCTGAGGTAGCAAAGACTCTCTGTGAGGATCAAGCTCCTGTCTACCATGGCCTGTACCCTCATTCCTCTTGCTACTTTCTCATTACACAGGTAGGGACAGGTCTTAGAGACCCAGGACATCTCCCATTATATATAAATTCTTTTAATTCAGATGAGAAGTATTTTCCATATGGTTCCCAGTCCAGCACCCATGATTGTCTGAGTTTTCAGGTTCTCTGTGCAGCCTCTGCTGACTCAGCCAACCTCCCTTTTAGCACTTCCTGAAGCAGCTGTCAGATTTATCTGCACTCTGAGCAATGTCTTCAGTGTTTCTTAAAAAGAGATACACCCCTTCAATACAAGATGGGAAACAATTCTATATTTTTTCTGAGATACTACTCAGATTTGGATATTCTACTTGGCTCTGGGGTTCCTGGACTCTTCTCTGGATTCAAAGATGTCCCAACAAATTCATCACTTTTTCTAATTTCTGGTCTGCAGCTTGGATGAGGCTGACTATTACTGTGTAATTGGCTACAATAATGTTTCTCATAGTGAAACAGGAAGATGGGGAATTGGTACAAAAATATTAGCCTGCTTGCTGTTATTGGCTATACCTCTTCACCAACTTTAAATTAATATGCTTATATACTAAATATACATGTAAGTGAATATACATTTAAGTTCTCTAAGTTTTGTAACCAAAGCTTCTGAAATCTCAGGAAAACTGAAAATAAATAACCACCCAAATCACCCTAAAACCAAATAACAACAAAAATAAAAATGATAACATCTAAACTTTTTCTTGTGATCAATATGGTGATATGATCTTACAATGAGACATTGTTGATTTAGATTGTCTTATCTGAAAAAAAAAAGCAGCAGCCAATGAGCTTTATTCTTGGCCAATATTCAGAGACCTTTTCAACAGGTGGACATTCCTCCACAGCATGGTCTCTGCTCTTCAAGGATTCAGAGAAGATTCCACCTGTTTGTCTCTAGTTGTTTATGCTTTGGGGCTGTAACAGGCTTCCAGATATGGAGACACTAAGCAAAATGCATTGTGAGGATAGAGGCATCAGTGAAATTTAGGCCCAGGGCTGTCCTGGCTTCCTTGCTGAGTATCTGCACTTTTGGTTTAATGTCAAGTAGAGAATATTAGGCATTGGAGTAGGGAAGTGGTAAGAAGTTTAGGAGTGAAACCAGCAAACTTTCTTGAGGAACATGAGTGACTGAAGGAGAGGTTTCACCATTGATTAGAAAACTCTGAGAGTCTTCCTGGGAAGTTGAGTGAGATAAGTCCCAGGAGGACACTCTACCTCATGTTACAGCACTCAGGATAATGTGGAGTTTCATAGGTAGGTTTTTCTGACATCATAGTGATACCATCATTTTTTTTGAAGAGTCCTGCTTCCCTCAAATGCTGAAGTATAACAACAGAGAAGCACACCAAGGCAAGTTTTGTTTAGAAAGTAAAAGGCTTTATTAAAGGATAGCAGAACAGGTTTTCCCCCAGGAAGAAGGGGATCTGAAAGGCAGATGGCGCCCATGGGATGAGGAAGTCCCAGGTGATGGGGGATGCATTTGAAAAGGCCAAAATTTTGAAAACAGATGGGCCAATGGGCAGGGGAGGAGTGATCTAGGCAGGAAGGGCCAAGGATGAATTGATTTATACCTCCCTATCTGCTGGGAGCTTCTTCATTAACTGTTTTTTAGGATGGGCCTTGGGGATGTTAACATTTCAATCTCCCAGGTGTGGTTTCTGATTTCCCAGATTTAGATGGATCTGCATTTTATTTATTAGACTAAACTCATTTTTTCTCTATTAGACTCAATATCAAACCAATTTACCTAACTATACTCACTACCCATCTTAAATCTGGCTTCAATGAGTACTGACTTCCATCCTTCTCTCATCTAATGCCTACTGGGGATTTTAAAAATTCCAGAGTTTAAGAGTTGATTGTGGACCTTCATGAAGCAGAAATTCCCATACATGTACATATATGTGTAACTCTACCTGTAAATCACATGTGCATCACAGGCTGAGGCCATTTAGTTTTACAAAGGGAGCTATAGAAATATTGCAGGTTACTGTGACAATTGATACCAAGGATTTTCTGGAAAAAGACCTGGATCTGTTACCTCATATATAAATAATCAGTCATTAAGGATTCAGTTTTAAACTCAGGCCTAAGTTTTGTCAGTAGGGCCTCATTGTGTACCACTTGATTCCAGCCTAAAAATAGGCTAAGCTTTCAAAAAAAAAATAAAAAAGGTGGATTATCAATTTCCAACCCCCACTCAACACACTCTTTTCTTTATTCTCATTTGGGTTTATTCTTAATGCCAAAGAGATCTCCAACCTGGAATGAACTGAGAAAAAAATCACCACTCCTTTGTATTCAATTGCTTTGTCTCTGCCTATGAGCAACAAACACTCCTGTTTAGCTTCTCCTACCCCTTTCATGTCTCTTGATCCTTTTTCAGGCTTTGCTGATCTTCCCTGAGCTCAGAGAACTTAGGGAAGTGGTGCATGTTTTTCTTCTGATTACACTCTGGTATAGCTTTGGATTCTCTGATAAAGAATAAATCCTCTCCAACATCTCATGTTCATTTTTCCCAGTTAAAACATAAAAGTTATGCTTTTCCCTAAATATTCCTAAGATGGAAGGATTTTGTAAAAATATCAGGTTTTGGGACTTAGGCTTTATAAACCTACCTACTTTAAATCTATGAAACTCTTGTCAACTGAAAGTGATTAGGAATTTTTCCTCTGATGTACATATTCACAAGGGTTGCTTAGTTGAGATGTTGTAAAAACACCAATGTAACAGTAATTAATATTTATATCAATATTATTTTATACCAACACTCATATGTAAAAATATAAACTAGAATAAAATAACTTAAATTATATTAGAGTCAAAATAAAATTTGTTTTTGAGGTCAATTAGAGAACAGAGAACAATATCAAAGCAGAAAACACTCATTCCCTGATAATCTTATATTCTCACAAGGAAAAATGACATCTGAAGTCAAATCCTGAAGAGTGGAATGAAGGAAAACACAAGAGGAGACTCAGGAAAGCAGAAACCTGATAAAAAGTAAACCTTTAAGAGGAATACAGGCAGCATTATTGCTAGTTGTGACCTCTCCTGAACGTTAGCCTTTAAGTTTTGTTAAAAATGTTCATGGACTAGGAAGAACCCAAATACCTGGCTGAAGCAAAGTCAAATACAAGGTAATTATAAAATATGTGGGATCTTAAGCACTGCATTTAGAGTTCTGGAGATCATTAGGAAAAAGAAAAAAAGAAAAAATTCTCAGGACAAAACATCAGGTGGTTTTACCATGAGGGAAATAAAACCAAAGATGTCCATTTAGTATAGTCAGATTATCTTTCCAAAATCTCTGAGAGGGATTAGAGGCCATCAGGGGGCAATGTTGGACTATACATGACAGAGCCCTACATCAGGCCACATAAGGAAGAACTGGCTTTATAGTAGCCCTTTGCAGAAGGTATCCTCACAAAAGTGTGACTTTCCTGCACTTGGGCCCCCAGGAGTTACATGAATACTGGGATCTAACCCATACCCTTGCTTCCTATTTCATCCTGTCATTGTTTGATTGTTTAGGCCTATTGTCTAGGTAAAATGGAAGAATGGTCACAGAACAGGAACAAATTTAGATGAAGAAATAAGCAATAAGACTGGAGAGAAAATGACAAGAAATCAGACAAGTGTAAATCTCAATACTTAAAATAATAAGTCAAAAGCCCATTTAATTTATGAACAAAAATACAAAAGTTTCTCAGTGTTAGTTGACTTGGTTTTAATAAAAAATATAGACAACATAGGATACATATAAGGTAAATAAAAGTTTATTTTGATTCATGGATTTGGAGGTTTAAGACTGGGATTATTAGTTCCATATGATTGGGTCACTGGTAAATGTATGGTAATGATTCTGCCAGTTATTGGTAATGAGTCTTGCCTCCTCAGATATTGATGTTAGAACATTAGAGAAATATGCTGAAGTAAGCATATAAAGCAGGATTTATTTAAAAGGGAATAACAAAGATTTATCTTGGGAGGGAGAAGGGGGCCATAACTGGTATCCTGGTACCCCAAGAAGCAAGGTGTTCTGCACTTTTTATGTGTCTTAGGCTTCCTTTGTTGTGTTGCCTTCTTTCCCTTATCTTTCTCTTTCCTGCTTATGAGTCTAGGCTCAGGAATGCTGGGTGGGATGCCCAAAAGATGGGAAACAGGTGGGCTGAAGGAAGAAGGCAAGATGGAGCAGCCAAGGACACATTAACAACCTTATAGCTCCTTGTTGGGAGGGGCATTTCTTGGGACAGCTTACCTTGGCAACAGGTTGGAGCAATGGCAGGTTCTTTATAAGGTTGGAGGAAGGGCTATGAAGGAACTAATATTTCAGTCACTCAGGGGACAGTCCCCAACTTGCCAAACTCACTCAAAATTGGCCTGATTCTATCTGACCTGACTAACTTAATCTATCTAAACTGACTGTCTGTCTAATTCTGGCTTCAGTAAGATGGGTAGGGTTGAGCCAAGCTGAATGGTCACCTCTTATTCCAGGAAGTTGAGAGAGATAGAGTTCAGGGGCAAGGTGGGGTGTATAAGCACTATATTTGTGGACATGCCTCAAATGCCTGAGGGCTTTTTAATAGGGCCCTAATACCTCTTAAAGGTACTATCACTAGGTAATACCTCCTGGTACTACTACATGGGGAGAAAGTCTCCATGTACAGAACTTTGGCAGACACTCCACCCACAGTTTAGCAGTATGTATGTTAGGAAGTAGAATTCATGTTAATCTGAGAAAAACTTACCTTGATAAACAAGAAGAATTTGGGCTGAAAATATGACTTTTTTCTTGAGGTCTATTAAGGATGCTGAACATGGACTTTGAAGGGTGGGCAGGTATAAGATTCATGAGACAATTCAGTTGTCACAATCAGAAAGATCACCTCTAAGCTTTCAGCAGAGGGACTAGAATCATCCTAGGGTAGAAAGATGGAATCACAGGACCCACTTCAGTGGGATTTCAATAGACCTAATCAATATGAATCTCTACAGTGTGCAGCATATATCAATATAATATTTCAGGGATAAAATACACAGCTCAATTTAAACTTTTATCTGGATCAAGCAATACCACCTCCATCCACAAATGGAGCTGTTTTTGTTTTGCTGACATGAGCTCCTGGTACCTAGTGTGAACTCTCTCTTGTTCAGTGAAGAGGTCCACAGAACAGAGTAGAGGAGAATGTGGCTGCAGAGCCACTAAACAAGACCTAGCAGGAAGCAGATCTGATTTTGTTGCTCAGTTACCATGTATATATATTCAGGCAGTAGCTAAGCAGATTACAGGAAGCCACCAATACAACTGTCCCTGCATCTAACAGGAGTGAGCCATGGAGCAAGTACAGGGACTGCAGCAAGGTACCTCATGTCCAGGGCTTTGCCTATGGGGTAAAGGGTTTGCAGCTTACAGGCCTTGCACAGGGGAGTGATTTGGGACTCAGACCCCTTTAATGTATGTCATGTATGCAGTACTCCATGTGCTTGTTTCCACAGTACCCTGAGATTTTCTCTCTTCCAAGTTTCCTATTCCTCCTGTTGCCTTTGGCTCCTTATTGCCATTAGACATCCCAATAGAAAATCTATTAATTCAGGGCTGGGGATGTGGCTCAAGCGGTAGCGCGCTCGCCTGGCATGCGTGCGGCCAGGGTTGGATCCCCAGCGCCACATACAAAACAAAGATGTTGTGTCCGCCGATAACTAAAAAATAAATTAAAAAAAAGAAAATCTATTAATTCATAGTTCCATGAGAATGTCTGTGACAACATCAGAGGTAACATAGGGCTCACTGCAGATTTTAGGATTACTTTCTGGTCACTATCATTTCCTAATTCATCTGTATTTAAATGTGTAATAAATACTTGAACCCATTGTTTTTTTCCTGTTTTTATTGCATCTGAATAATTTTTTTTATCATTTTCTTTTAGTAAGTTCTAATGTAAAGGATAAAAACTGATAATAATGATTTTATGTATTAAAATTAGAATTTCTATTTCTTTATCTATTAAATTTCAGATCACACTCTTTAACTTAGAATTATGATACACACAATCATATGTATATACAGAAAACTATAGATTCTCTTGAGTATTAGCCATAACATAGTTTAAAATGAATCCTTATTCCTCATTTGAGTGGATCTCTTAAAACATAAAAACTGAAAAATTCGTAAGAAAACAATAATAAAAATAAAAATTCAATAATGAAATTATGAACAATTTAGAAATTGTGTTTTAGTTTGAAATAAGGAACACTATGGTTTTTTTTAAAAAAAATCTTATTTCACAAAGGAGTTTCATTTCTGAACTCCCCAATTATCCTCATCTAACATTTTTAATCATCTTAAAAAGTGAAAGTGTTTTTAAAATGTTAGAGATATTCACAGTAATTGATCAAAAATATTCTTAATTTTATTTTCAAGTATAATGAACATGATTTTCTTATTTTTTGATATTGGGAAGAATATCCCACATTCTCTCAAATTCTGCAGTTCCACTAGTCCTAAAGCTATATAACTGATGAAGGCAATTGACATCCCAAGCCTTGTGTTTTTCCAATATATTTACTAGTCTGAAAAAGGTGCTTTGTTGGAATTCTACCTCAGTCTTCAAAGCATAAAACTTCCTGGTAAACATGAAGGGTTTCCCTCATTGTAGAGAATGTATTAAATGGAATCTGTGGCATTCCCATGTTGTCCTTATTCTAGCTGGTGTGCATGAAGTATTCTGGGTGAAACAGATCAGAGGGAAGTATGTGTGCTCAGTGGATGCTCATTCATGGTGAAGACCTATGGTTGCATAAATGGAACAGTAGGGCACATGATTCATTAATTGCCTCAGTTGCTGGGTAAACATGAAGTAATAATACAAAAATCATAAAATAATACATTTTATTTCGGGGCCTGCTTGAGATGTGGTTTATATAATATAGATATTTAAGATGTATTTATTTGATCTAAATTAACTCATTTAGAAGGAGGTATTGACAAAGAAATATAGTAATGCCTGTTATCTGTAAAAATAATTTTCCTGTTATTTTTCTTTTTCTCATTCTCTGTGTGTTCTCATCTATGTATGTTTGTAAGGGAGATGTGAAAAATAAATATACCTACCACATTTAAATGTATTCATACATATATGTGTTATATTTGGATTATTAACTTTATATAAATTCTTACTGTAAATTTTTTCAATTTGTATCAATCAACTAAACAAGAACAAGTTTTCTCAATTTTTCCTTTAAACTACCTTTCCCTCTAAAGTGATATTTTTTAGTTTGAAGGCTATGAAAATTAGATGCAAATGTTAAATAAAATACTTTGGGAGGAGGCAAAGTGGAAAGGAACTGGAGGAGGACAGGCATATTCAGATCACAGTTCTGATGTATAGATGTATGGAGTCCCACCTATGAAAGGAGCAGGGTAAGGAAGGATTGGGTAGGAAGATCCTCTGATCATAGGAAGGACTCAGAGAGACTTTTCAGGATGAGTGGAACCTGAGATCCCACCAGAGGGAAACTAGTTCCACAGAAAGACCCTTAACTAGTTAACTGAAGATGTCAGCATTGCCTGGAACCATCAAAGGGCAGAGGGCTGACATCAACTGTTGTTCCCCTGTAAGAGGCATTAGAAGTACTTCCTGTGCTGCTACAATCAGCTTTACTGATGCATTGTTCCTCAGCACAGGTGCTGTGCCTACTCGCCTATCTGGACCCAAAATGAAGTCAAAGCTGAGTTATTTCAGGGATATGGAGCCCTTGCTATCTTCAGGCCCTATAAATACTGAGATATCACTCTTTTGTAACCTGTATGAGGTTGAGGTCCTCAGACCTGGAGTATTCTTTTGGGCAATACAATCCCCTTCTGTGCTTGACTCCTACTGTTTCTATAACCTGGAACCATTCTTTAAATTCTCTAGATGTCTCTAGTGTCTGATGCATGAGAAACATCTAATTCATTCTTAATGAATAAATGGAGGAAATAAGAAATTAATAACTTATCTAATTCCCCTACTAGTGGTTCATTTACCTTTGGCATTATTCTTATGGGAGTGGGATGAAACTCTTCTGCACTGATTATCCCTGAAATTCCTGAATAATTTCCACCTTTTCATGCCATGTTCACAATGTGACAAATACACAACAAAACCTCCTTCTACCAGCTTTTTAAAATACGGTCTCAACTTTGTGAATTAGAATACAGGTGTTGCCTTTCCCTCATCTTGTTCTATGGACTGCCTGTTCCTCTCTCACCAGAGGTTCACTGTCCCAGGTATCAAACCTAAGATGCACTTGATGTTTTACCTCTTCCTTATTTCATCTGCTCTTATCTTACAATGCACATCCACAAATTCCTCCTGACAGATCCCATTGTCCTAATTTTGTCTCCAGAGCAGATGCTCTAATATGAGATATAATGTTTGGCACAGATCTGGTTGAACATGTTCTGGTTAATGCAGAAGTCTATTTAGGAACCTAAAAGATATACAGATGTACGGAGTCCAATGCACATGGTATGGTCCTTGAAGTTGTTTTCTCCTAACGCACTGGTAGGTTCAGGCCTCAGAGGCCTAGGGCAGGCCCCTAACCTGTGTCATTAGCCTCTCTCTCAAATACCCAAGTTACTTTCACTTACCCCTCCTCTTCACTCTGATATGTCTGTTCTTTCAGATTTCCTCTCTTTGCCTTTTCTGACATGACCACTCCCCTTCTCTACATCCCTGGGTCAAGAGCCAGACTCACCTGCACTAGCCAGACTCAGATACTAGCAGGACTTGTGTCTGAGCACTACTATTCAGACTCAGAGAAACAGCTGGGGCCTGAGTTCTGCAGTTGAATTTCTGGATACAAAGATGTCTCAACTAATGAAGTGTCTTTGTAAATCTTTAGGCTCCAATTTGAGGACAAGGCAAATCATTACTCTCCTGTTTATGAAATTAATATTTATGACAGTGAAACAGATAAGCAAGTGAGACTCTCATTTGTAGAGGGACCAAGTTTATGTCACTTTACTGTGGCAGTTAAGACCCACAATGTTTATAAAATTAGACATCAGAGTCTGGTTTACATCAGTGGCACACCATAATTGTCTCCCATGACATAATGCTCATAGAAACTGTTAAAGTTACAAAAATTTATCCTAATAGTAAAAATAATAAAGTTATCAATCATCACCAGTAAAGGAGATATGGCACAGAAGTTGAAGCCCACCAAAGTGATAGCCCATAATAATTCAGTATATAAGAACATATTATTTTAGTTATAAGTTATGCATAATTATATAAATGTAATAAAATTTCAGAAGCAATCAGCAATCAAACCTTCCAGATTCAGCAATTGTAATTGCAAATTAGACACTGAATTCTGTAAATGCTTTGTCTTAAACAGTATCATTGAATAAAACATGTAATTATCCATAATGTCTTTGCAGATTGACATGTAAGGGATTGTTTTATTTTTTCCTTTTATTTGCTTTTTTAGAACTCCTTAATCATAGACTCATGTAAACTATCCATGTGAACAATATAATTTAGATATTCTTCAAGTGGAAGCAGTAAAAACTAAAAGTTTTCATAAGAAGTTTTTTTTTGCCCTGTATAAGATATTTTTGAAACTTAATTTCAATTTTTCATATTCCAAAGCCTTAGACCATAACAGTAAAATTGGTTTATTTTATTTTTATCATAACTTCAAACATCATTAAAAGAATAATCTTTATTTAAAGAGCTTTTGGTCAGTAATCTTAGACACTGCACTTGTGTTTAAATTAATGAAGAAAGGGATTATAATGATAGACTAATATCCTCGATGAAGTGGTTTATTTTCTTGTGAATAACATATATATTCATGTATCTATTCAGTAATCCACTGATTGGCTTTAGCAAATGAGTGAGCTTATGTTGGCTGAGCATAAGTCATCATTCATTTTGATTTCCATATGACTTTAAGGCACCTGGATTAACAGTGAACATACTGTTTTACTATATATTTATTTTCACTTTATTGCCTTTGTGGAATATTCAAACCATCCCATAAACGTGTAACACATTTTATTGCTACTTTAGTATGCACAGTCTTATGTTATATGAGATTTAGTGTTACTTCATGTGCTCAGTTTGATGTTTTTATTTGTTGCTTAGATATATATGGCATAGAGTATATTTAACATATTATATACATATACATTGGGTACAACCCATTACAATTTTGATGCCTTTTATTGTGGTTGAACATGATGTGCAATTCCAATTGTCACTATATCTGTTATATGTACATAAATGAACAAAGAAAAGTTATGTATGATTCATTATACTGTATGATTCCTATTCTTATCCTTCTCCCTTCCCTTCATTCCACTTTTCTAATCTGAAGTATTTCTATAATTACCCTCCCTTCTCTCCCTTGCTATGGGTTTGGATCCACATATAAGAGAGAATACTCATACTTTGGGTTTTAGGGTTTGGCTTATTTCATTTAGCATGATAGTCTTAAGTTTCATTTATTAGCCCACAAATGCCATAATTTCACTTCTCTTTAAGGCTGAGTAATATTCCATTTTGTAGTATATCACATTTTCTTTATTGATTCATCTGTTGAATGGCATCAAGATTGGTTCCATAACTTGGCTATTATGAATCAAGCTATTATAAACATTGATGTGGCAGCATCACTGTAGTATGCTAATTTTAAGTGCTTGTAATATAAACTGAAATTGGGATAGCTAAGTCAAATGGTGGTTCTATTCCAAGTTTTCTGAGGAATCTCCATATTGATTTCCAGAGTGGTTGCAAAAATTTTCAGTTCCAATATCATGTGCTTATTTTCTTTCTGCATTTTTCTTTTGGAAATAATCACTATTTTATATAATTTGTTTCATGTCGCTTCATGTAAAGAGTTCAAATATTCTAGGTTCATATTTGAAGATAAAATTAGAGAAGAAGGTGATCAAAAGAAAACTCTGTATGTGCTGGTGGATTTGGTACACTTATGAAGACGAGAAGAATTAAATTTTCTCATCTTCAGTAGAGAAGATTTTTGTCTTGCTTTTTGTGAATTGAAGGGCAAGTGTTGCTTGTCCTGTGGAAAGAAAGAATCTGCAGGACATTTACAGTCATTGCACTTCACATAGTTTTATGTGAATGTGATGAAATGAATTTTCAATAAAACTACAGAAATTCACAAGGAGGGGCTACAGTTACTATTTCTAACAGGTAGAGAAAAAAAGGAATAAAGGATGGAAGAAATAATAATGAAAATTTAATGTATTATACTTTTAAAAATTTGAGTTTATAAGACACACATTTCATGTATAATTTATTTTAAAATAATCTATCAAAAATATGTTATATTTTCTAATATATTATTCTTTATAAAAGTAACAAGTATTAGATTCCACAATTTACACAATTTATCTTATCACAGAAATAAATATAATTGATTGATTTTAATCCTGTCTGTATTTAATTGCAAATTGTGCTGGAGATAAAAATTACCAACCTATTAGAAGGTAAGTTACATTCCTAAGTATGGAAGGAAGTTTTTAGGCCCTAGAATGACAATTCTTGCCTATCTTGGGATCCAGAAGTGTCAAAATTATGAAAAAAATATTCAACAACTTTAGCAGTTAGAGAAAAAAATTAAAACTACAATGAGATTCTATTTCATGCCAATTACAATGGCAATTATTAAGAATACAAGCAACAATAAGTGTTGCCAAGGATGTGGGGGAAAATGCACACTCAAACATTGCTAGTGGGGCTGCAAATCTGTGCAACCACTCTGGAAAGTAATATGAAAATTTGTCACAATACTTGGAAAGGAATCACCATTGTTCCAGTTACCCTACTCCTTGGTTTATACCCAAAGGTCTTAAAATTGGCATACAGTGATGCACCCACATCTATATTTATACCAGTTAAATTCACAAGAGCTAATCTATGGAACCAGCTTAGGTGCCCTTCAATGGATAAATGTTGAAGGACACACACACACACACACACACACACACACACACACACACACACACTGAAACATTACTTAGCCATAAAGAAAAATAAAATTATGGTATTTGCTGGTAAATGAATATAATTGGAGATTATCATGCTAAATGAAATAAGCCAATCCTCCAAACCAAACGCTGAATGTTTTCTCTAAAAAGTGGGTGTTAACTCAAATAAGGGCAGGACTTAAAGATGAATAGAAGTACTTTGGATAAGACAGAGGGTAATGAAGGAAAGGGATGGGGAATAGGAATAAAAAAGATAGTAGAATAAATCAGATATATTTTCCTATGTGCATATATAAATATATGATCAATGTAAATCTATATCATGTACAACCAGAAAAATGGGAAGTTATAATCCACATTTGTGTAATATGTCAAAATACCATCTACTGTCATCTATAACTAATAAGAACAATTTAAAAATAAAATAAAAGATTTTTTATTTGATATTCTTTTTTATTTGTTTTAATTAGTTACACATGACAGTACAATGATCTTGACATATCATACATATGAATCAGATGGGGTATAATTTCTCATTTTTCTGAGTGTAAAGGTTGCAGAATCACATTGGTCATGTAGTCACTTATATACATACAGCAATGATAATGTCTATTTAAATAAAAGTTTTTAAAAATTCAGAATATGATTTACTTCCTCAGCTGCAATCATAGCGACCCCTGTGAAATATACTGAAACCTATTGAACAAATTTTAACAAAAGATTGATATTCATGTCCAGACCATCTCTACCCCTGCCATTGCCTAAAACAGTGCATTTCTATCCATGTCTGAAAACATTCTTGAGTCCTGCTGTCTGAGTCCTTTCAGGATCTACAGTCCCTGTGGCATTCCATGTAGCCAATGGTAGCTGAAGCTGTATGGCTGTGATGGACTCATAGTCACAACTCTCATTCTCACTTGCTGACAATAAGGGTTACAAACATGTGAACTGAGAAAGCTTGAAAACATGCATATGTGTATCTTCCAAATGGCATTTGGAAGATGTTCCTCATGAAGTACTATGTGATAGAATCTTTGAAAGAAAGTTTTATGTTGTGTATAATAAACTAGATGATACCCTTCAAGCTAATAAAACCAGAGACTTCTTGTTCACATGCTTAATTTTGATTTAAGATAAATTTATAACAAAGACACCACCATAGTTCTGTCCAAAAAAGAGTCAAGTGAGGTATGCATAAATTCACTATGTGGAGTATGAGGAAAGCAAGATGGACATCCTGAGGTAATAAGGAGGCCACAGAAGGGGCTCATTGTCCTGAACACTAGGCAGAGACAGTGGGGATGCAGTGCAATTTTATGACTGTGTCAGGGGTTCTGATCACAATGTCACATGAAGATGTGTATGGGCTTGGACAATAGGGGCCACTACAGATCAATAAAGAGGAGTCAGAAAGTGATCAGAACTATAATGAACAACCAGCCCTGCCTAATACTCTCACGTTAGGGCACACAGCTGTGAACTCCCACACCACCTAAAGCAACACAACTCCACCCCTGCACACCCACTTGGCATCTTTATGTACAGGAGACTGAAAACAGGGAGGAATCTAATTTGCAGATTGTCCCTCCCCTTCTCAGAGTATGAAGAGGGCAAGGGGGAGACTTGGCGGAACCTCTGCTCAGCAACAGAACAGAAGGCAGAGCTCAGGATGACCTTCACCATGGCCTGGTCCTATCTCCTCTTCACATTCACTGTTCAGTGCACAGGTGACATGATATGGAGGAGAGATAGGGTGTGGGAGTCCTGATATGGACCATGATTCTACTCTTGTTTCGATTCAAAAATTATACTCTCCATGTTTTTCTCACTTCCAGGGTCCTGGGCCCAGTCTATGCTGACTCAGCAGCCCTCACTGTCTGGGACTCCAGGACAGAGGGTCCCCATCTCCTGAACTGGAAGCAGCAACAATATTGGAGATGGCTATTATGTAAGCTCCTGTCAGCAGTTCCCAGAAACAGCCTCCAAACTTCTCATCTATGAAAATAGTAATCGACCCTCAGAAGTCCCTGTTTGCTTCTTTGGCTCCAGATCTGGAAACTCTGGTTCCCTGACAATCACTGGACTCCAGTCTGAGGATGAGGCTGACTATTTCTGTCAGTCTTAATGCAAAAGACTCAAGGCTTGAACAGTGCCTCAGGCTTATGAGGATGTAAGACAAGAACCCTTTTACCATGTCAGGAGGGCCAACATGCAGCAGCTTTGCTCAGGCCTAATCTCTGGCTTTTTCAACCACAACTATAGGCCCACATTAATATCCTGGAACTTCTTTGAATTAGGAGCCTCTTGTCCTCTGTCCACAGAGTCATTCGCAGCAGCATGTTCCTAGGAAAATGTTTTCATGAAAACAGAAATTTATGCTTCTCCTTAGCTTGAGGAGCTGAACAGGATGCTGTGGTCTCTTTGTCCTGAAGTTCAAGTGATGAGGCAGCCTGTGCAACCTTGGTCACCTCAGAGTTGACCTCTGATGGGAATCCTGTGGTTCCACCCTCCATTTTTCTTATTTCCAGGAATTCCAGAACTGTGTCTTCTTCTTTT
Source organism: Ictidomys tridecemlineatus (assembly GCF_052094955.1). NCBI lineage: Eukaryota > Metazoa > Chordata > Mammalia > Rodentia > Sciuridae > Ictidomys > Ictidomys tridecemlineatus. Next base: position 110,314,263 of record NC_135478.1, on the reverse strand, counting down.
TGTCCTTCATTGTATATATCTGTGATTCAAGCTTTAGCCTAATTTTATGTTTCCTAACATGAAATATTTGACAGACAATAAAACACACATAATTAAAAACTTTGAGAGATTTTGAGATATTTTCACACCTTTGGGAATATCAACACACTCAGGCCAAGGAAACCGTACACCAGCACACAAAGCCCTCTTTGCCCTTTTGGAATGCTCCTTCCATTTCTACTCGAAGAACCATCCAGGCAACCACTGACTTTCTTTCTTTTCATATGCATAAGTTTTCCTTTAATATAGCTTTTATATTTGGAAACTCACAGCATACATTCATTCTTGAACAATTTCTTTCTTTTGGGACCCTTCTATATTGTATTGAATTTCCCTTGATTCTACTAAGGACAAGCATGACCTTTGTGGTCCCTCAATATTTCTGTATAGATAGATATTTTGATCACTTTTGTATTAAAATTTTATTTAAAACTCCATCAGCATAGAGAGCAATATAATCCAGCTTTCATTGTGTTCATTATATTATTGACATCCTGATCTAAGATCTTTCCTTCAAACATTGATGGAGTACAATTAGAAACACTTTTCTTTTAATATCTTCCCACTCTTCACTGGGCTCAACATTTCCTCAATGGACCTGTGGATACGCCTAGATGGGCCCTTTATCTCCCCACTTTGAAGAGTGATTGTCCAAATTCAGGGCTTGTGGTGGATCTGAGATAAAAGGCAAGAGGGCTAACATTCATGATTCCCAGGGAGTTACTGAAAAGCAAAAGAGCACTGGGAGGGTAGGCTCCTGGCCTGTATGCTTAGGTCAGAGATGTTGGAGATTGTCTCTTATATTACCATGATGTCTGTAAGGACCTCTATAACTACAGTATACTTCCTGGAGCCCATCTGATAACATGAATACTCCTAAAAAATTGTGGTATCTCCATATGCTGATAACGACAGCTGACACAACATGGAATCTCAGGACAGGGACATTTGGTAAAGGTGTGTATTTCAGCTGTATCCAGGACTATGGAATACCCATGAGAAAAAACTCAATTTGCCCAGAGTGAGAGAGGAATAGGCTGCATCCAGAGCTTGCTCTGTACAATACGCAGCTTGAGGAAATGATCAAGTGAGTGTATTTTCACTCCTGGAAATAGGGTGAACATTTTAGAGTATAGTTAGCTATGAAAAAATCTTAATTATTGCCCATGAAAACCACCATAAGGTTCTTGTGTGAGCTCAACAGTAGTCTATTCATATGAGTAAGATGCTCTAGGTGATCTAATGGTTAGGATTCAGCTCTCTCCCTGACATTGCCCAAATGTCATTTTTTTTCAGGGAAGACTTTCTTTTGCCATCTGTGGTGCTGAATGCGTGCAATCCCAGAAACTCAGGAAGCTGTGCCAGTGGGATTAACAAGTTGAAGGCAAGCTTCAATAACTGACAGACAAACCTGTCCTTAAAACAAAACAACAACAAAAATATCACAGAGAAGCTATTTATCCTAATACTTGACTTGGAATATTGAAATTATTTCTGATCAAAGGATATGAACATTTCTTTGGTGAGCAACTTAAAAGGTGTCCGGGAATTAGTCAGACATAAGACTCTGCAACATACATGTGCACATGTGGTGTTGTGGTTTCTAAGATTCCAGGTTCTTTGGAGTGTCAGTCATAATTCTCTGCCTCCATGAAGAGTGCCTTGGCTGAGGACTTTTTTGCTCAATATAGTAGAATCAGAGGAGGCCTGTGCTACATCTGGATGATAACATGATAAGTTGAAGAGCTACTACTCTCCTTCTTCCCTGCATATATGCTTCTGCAGGTTGACAAGAATAATCCCAGTGAGATATTCCATATTAAGTAAGTGAAAGAATGAAGTGAACATATGAAATGAACACCATTCATCCCATGTGGTTGAAAGGGTTTGTGAGCAAGAATTCTGCTATGTTATTTCACATCAAGAGTTGCAATTGTATTTATACAAAATGACAAAGACTATCTGGATTGATAACAAAGTAAAATTGCTAAGTCTATGCATCTCAATGCTAATATATAATGTGTCTTCAATGATTATCTGATTCAATATAAAGCTCCACTTGCTCCACAGTATGTTGATCAGCAAGAATAATTTTAGGAGAAGTAGATGCAAACAGACAACTGAAAAACTGCTCACCCTGATCATCAGTGTGGGAATCAGTATTCCATGTAATATGAGACTCTTCTCAGACTGTCACCCATAGTAGCCTTTTTGCTTAGAAACATTCTTTTTAATTAAATATGGATTACATGTCAGGGTAGATTATATTTTAGGCCACAATACAGGTCTTCAGAAATTGAGAAGCAGGGAGTTCTAATCTTATTCTAAGAGGCTAGTTGTTCTTTTCTGGTAGAATCACTGACATTGATATCTCTCCTAGAAACAATGTATGATATCATGCATACATTATTGCTAAACAGAAAAACCCTAAAAGCTGGCTGTGGTGGTGCATACCTGGAATTGCAGCAGCTTGAGAGGCTGAGGCAGAAGGATCAGAAATTCAAAGCCAGCCCTGCAACATAGCAAGGACCTAAGAAACTTAGCAAAATCCTCTCTCTGAAAAAAACAGTTGGGGCTGGGGATATGGCTCAGTGATAAAGCTTCTCTGGATTCAATCCCTGATACCAAAAAAACAAAACAGAAAAATATGCCCACCTGAGGTTTATTATTATTATTATTATTATTATTATTATTATTATTATTTATTTTTTTAAAGTAGTGTTTTCACGTAGAGCTGGTTTACTATCTGCATGACCAACCTTATTTCCACTGAACTAATTTAAAAAAATAATGAAAATGAAAAGAAGAGAAAATTTAATCCTCTAACTTGAAACATTTCCTCTTTCTTTTTTAACCCTGTAGAATAAATTACTAAAATTATTTCTTACTCAAGCCTTCTCTACATCCAATGAGAAGTTCAAAATTACAACCTTATCAGGAAGTTAGTCATAAAAACAATTCTTTACCTCATTCAAAACACTCATGAGTGAGTTCCCATTTTTATTTATTTTTCTCTTGGTAACTTTCACTTAAGAAATAAAGAACTGGACCCATGAAGGAAGAAATTATTGAATAAAGTAAGAAGTTCTAGAGAGGAAGAAAATAAGGGGATTGCAGGTCCTGTGGAAGTACACCAAACCCATGATACTATGTGCACAAAGCAATATGTCACAGTGAATTCTAATTTTATTAATAATTTTAATGCAGCAAGTAAAGAAAAAGAGAAATGAGACCAGTAGAGTAGAGAAAGAGGCTTAGAGAAGGGTGTACATGAGGGAAAGTGAGAATACTGGGGAAATAATTTGATAAAATTATGTTCCCTGTATGTAAGAATATGTGTATCATGAATCCCACTGTTATCATACACTTATAATAAACCAATGAAGTATTATACAAAATAAATACAAGTATTTTAATGATTAAAAATTTAGGCAATTATAAGAACATGCAATGCTAAAATTGAATTGCACACAATTGGGAAGGATTTCAACAAACAAAGACATAGAAACAAATAAATTGATGTAAATAGAAATGCTCAAAGAAAACTCAAGTAATGAATGTGAGATCATCCTGTAAATATGGCCAGAACATCATACAAATAATTCAAGTGTCCTTTATAAAATGAGACCTGATAGTTTTAGACCAAAATCCTCCAGTGGGCACTGTGGATGTTTCCAGAAAACTGGTAGAAACTCAAGTGGTTTAGCTCTATTGGATCATGAACAGTTGCTCAGTGGACCATGCATACTGCTAGATAAGCTGCTTCCTCCATGGGAAAAATCAGAGCACACAGCCATCCTGGGTCTTCCTCTGAAAATCTAAGTGCTCTGAGGACTGAGGACCATGTTTTGGAAGTTTATGGTAAAGGGCTCATATTTATATAATTAATCACACAAACATGCTCCCTTCATCCATGAATTTTAGTAAGAAATCAGGGGTAATTAGGAAGTCTGGCCTAAACTTTGGTGACAGTGGATTCTTCCAAAATGCATACCACAGCCTGGACATGTCTCTTTCTCCTCCTTACTGAAGGAAAACTATGTTACCGAATAACACAGTGACTTTGTAGCAAACGCTCAATCAGTTGACAATATTATTGCCAGTTTGATATCATTATTGTTTCTCTGGCATGAAACTTCTGATTCTTTAATGAATATTTCATATTGATGGTTATGGAGTTTTACTGAATAGAAATGACCCAGTGGACTTAATGCTATATTTAAATGTGTGTGTACATTTATGTATGTGCACATATGTGTGCAAACATCAGATCTGAGAGCAGAGTTCAACACTTCCCATGGTTCAGTTTCCCTGATGAAAGGAAGTTGAGACCTTTAGAATTAAAAGGTCTTTAATTTAGTGATTTAGTGCATCTAAAACTTATGAGTCAGAAAGAGAGGGGAATAAACCATTCTTTGAATTTGTTATTCCCTCAGATAATTAGTTACAGTTGGCTCTTTTTTTTTTACTTTTTATATAACAACCAAGTTTTTTCAGATGTTCTATTAACTGTGAGTTTCCTCTCTTATTTGTGTACTTATTTACTTGCAAAACTGAAATCCTCATGATTGTATTTACAATCAGGACCCAAACTACACTTTAAAATAAACATTTTTAAACTACATACCTAACAGTTCAAAGGGAGACTGATAGGAACAATTACCTTGTACTCCATGTCTAAATGAAGGGAGTTGACCCAATAAATTTGTTGGAAGATACAATACAGAAAGAGAAGGAATTGAGGAGTTTTCCTGTGTCAAATTTTGACAATACTCTCTTGGAAAAAATGATTACTAACTGTGAACTTTGAGCGGTTCCCAGAGATGTAACTTCTTCATGTCTAAAATGGGATAATAATAGTGTCTAGCATATTAAGTACTGTGCAAATAATAAGCTCATTTTTGTAAAGCATGAAATTTACTAACACAGGGTAAAAAAGCTATATATGCAGTGTTTAATATATAATAAACTAATGAATAAATGAAGAAAAAGAAAAAAATAAGAAAGGCTGATCATCATGTTTTAACTTCCACCCAACATGCTCTTTTCTTTATTCTCATTTGGCTACATCATCAATGCCAAAAAGATCTCTAATGTAGCATGAAGTGAGGAAAAAAAATCACCACTCCTTTGTGTCTCATTACTTTGTCTCTGCTTAAAAGCAACACACATTCCTGTTTAGCTTCTGCAACCCCCTTCATGTCTCCTGATCCTTTCCCAGGCTTTGCTGATCTCCCCTGAGCTCTGCAAACTTAGGGAAACTGTGTATCATTGGATTATCTGATGAAGAATGAACTATCTCCCACCTCCCACGTTCATTTTTCCCTGTTAAGCCACAAAAGTTCCCTATATATTTCTCAGGTTCAGGAATTTTGTAAAGTTATCAGGTTTTTGGACTTAGACTTTATAAACCTAGCCACTTTAAATCCATAAAACTCTTAACAACTGAAACTGATTAAGAATTTTTCCTCTGATATAAATATTCACAAGGCTCACTTAGTTGACCTGTTGTAGGAGCCCCAATGTAACAGTAATTTACATTTATAGCAATGCTATTTCATATCAATGCTCACTTATATAATATGGAAAATATATGGAAATATATAAATACATGGAAAAATATAAAACTAGAATAAAATAACTTATATTCTATCAGAGTCAAAATAAAATTGTTTTTTCAGATAGATATTTAAGGGTTAATTGGGGAACAGAGAAACAAATCAAAGCAGAAAACACTCATTCCTTGTTAATCTTATATTCTTACAATAAAAACAGAAACCTAAAGCCATTGTTGTAGAGTGGGGTGAGGGAAAACAACAGGAGACTCAGGAAAGCAGCAACCTCAGGGAAATAAAACCAGAAATATCCATTCACTATAGTCAGATTATTTTTCCAAAATCTCTGAGAGGTGTTAAAGACCCAGGATCAGGGGACAGCAAATGTCAATGTGGACTACACATGACAGGGCTCTGCAGGAGGCCACAGAGGGAAATACTGGCTCCACACCCCTATTCATAAAGTGTCCTCACCAATGTGTGACTGTCCTGCACTTGGGCTTGAAGGGGCCACGTGAATACTGAGATCTGACCAATACCTTGCTTCCTATTTCATCCTCTCAGCCTTAAGGTTTGATTGCTTAGGCCTAAAGTCCAGGCAGAATGGAAGAATTGTCACAAAGCAGGAAGAAATAAGATGAAATAAGAAGAAATAAGATGAATAAGAAATGGGATAATAAATAAAGGGGTTGCAGAAGCTAAATAGGATAAGTTGAATAAGAAATAGGATGAAGAAATAAGAAAGAAGACACTCTGTAGAGAATATGACAAGAAATCAGACTAGTATTGATCTCAATACTGAAAATGAGAAGTCAGGAAACCCATTTAATTAATGAACAAAAATGCAAAAATTTCTCAAATTGAGTACAGTTGATTTGGTTTTAATTAAAAAAGATAGAAAATGCAGGGTACATATAAAATAAAGATTTATTTTGGTTCACGGATATGGAGATTTAATCCTAGGATTATTAGTTCCATATATTTGGGACACTGGTAAAGGTATGGTAATATGGGGAAGGGTGAGCCAAGGTGATCACAACTTATTCTAGGAAGTTGAGAGAGATAGAGAGAGGCAGGGGGCAAGGTGGGATACATAAGCACTATATTTGTGGGCATGCCTCTAATGACAAAAGGCTCTCTAAAAAGGCCCTAATACTATCACCAGGTAGTACCTCTTGGTACTATCACCTTGGGAAAAACTTTGGCAGACTCATATTAACCACACAGTTTACCAGTATAATAGGAAGTAGAATTTATGTTAGACTGAGAAATACTTACCTTGAGTAACAAGAAGGATTTGGGTTGAAAATAGAACATTTTTTTTTCTTGAGGTCTATGAAGGATGCTGAACATGGACATTTAAGGGTGGACAAGTATAAGAGTTATGAGACAAGATCAGATGTCACAATCAGGGAGATCACCTCTAGGCTCTTAGCAGTGGGACTTGAGTCACTGTAGGGGAGAAATATGGAATCACAGGACCCATTTCATTGAGATTTCAATGGTACTAATAAATATGGATTCCCACAGTGGTCAGCATATATCAGTACCATCCTTCAGTTATAAAATACACAGATCAATTTAAACTCTTAACTGGATCAAGCAGTATCACCTCCACACACAATGGAACTGCTTTTGCTTTGCTGACATGAGCTCCAGGTACCCTGATATTATCTCTGTTCCTAGGCTATCTATTCCTCATTTTGACTTTGGCTCCTTATTGTGAAATGTATATCATAGTAGAAAAAATTGTTAATTCATGATACCTTGAGAATGTCTGAGAGAACTTCCGAGGTAGAACAGGGTTCACTGCAGAGGTTAGGATTACTTTCTTGTCACTGTGATTTCCTACTTCATCTGAGTTTTAATGTGTGATGAATACTTGAACCCATAGGTTTTCCTGTACTTTATTGCATCTCAATAATTTGTTGTCATTTTCTTTCAGTGAGTTTTAATGTAAAGGATAAAAACTGACAAAATTAGAATTGTATGCATTAAAATTAGCATTTCTATTTATTTCTCACTTAAATTTCAGAATATCCTCTTTATCTTAGAATTATCACACACACACTCACACACACACACACACACAAAATCAAATGTATGTACAGACAACTATGAGATATACTAGACTACTGGCCATAACATACTTTAATATGAATCTTTATTCCTAATATGAGTGGATGACTTAAAGCATAAAAAATGAAAGATTTGAAAGAAAACAATAATGTTAATGAAAATTTAATAAAATAATTAGGAAAAATTTAGAAATTGTAGTTTAGTTTGAAAATTTGAATTTCAAAAGGAATTAAAGGACTTTCATTTCTGATCATCCCAATTATCCTCATCTAGCATTTCTAATCATTTTCAAAAGTGAAAGTGTCTTAAAATGAAAGAGATGCTCACATAAAAGCAAGTGTCTAAGGGGGACCTCCTACTTCATAACTATAACTGTTTCTCTTATTGCTTTTAGTGGTGGATTCTTCAACCACTGTAATTCGGGTGCCCTCACTCTCTGTCTCCAGGTAGGACTGGGACACTCACCTGTGGCCTTAGCTCTGGGTTAGTCTCTTCAAGTCACTACCCAGGCTGCACCAGCATTTGCCATGTCATGCTGTCTGCACAGTTATCTAGAGCACAAATACCTGCCCCTCTATGTTCCATAATCTATTCTCTGGTTCCATTCCTGTAAACAAAAGTGCCCTCACCATCACATGTTGGGTAATGGTATTTACACAATAATGTAAACCTATAGAGAGGTACAACCAAAATCCCTTCATGTGCTCAGAATGTCTCATACTTTACAGGGGACAGGGGGTGGTGAAAATTATCAAGACTTTCATGTGAAGGTGATGCTGCATGATTTCTGTCCTACCAGTGGTTCATACCATGTGCCCCATCCTCTCTCTCCCAGTGTGTATCCATTTCTCAGTGTGCCTTCTCCTACACTAGGCTTCCACTTTCCATCTTTCTTTGGGACAGGGAGCAGAGGAACTCATTTCCAAATTAGTAAGGATCAGGAAGTTTCAGAGCATCATTCCCTACCTTTAACATGCTTCTCATTGAAAATATAAACAAATGACCATTAGTTCTCCTCATACATTGATTTGATTATGGATCAAATTAGTACTTAATTTTCTTTTAAGTTATAAAAGCAAAATTATTTTTATTTTGTTATGATTATAACACAGTTTTGGTTTGATGATTATGTAATAAACTTATTTGTGGAGATTTATGGTTAATATGCCATCATACTCATCATCCATTTCTAAATTATTCCCATATTTCAACTAAGAATCCCTAAAACATTCAGAAACCGATTTAAAAATATCAAGTTATTGCAAAAATCAAGTATCTAATTGCAAACAGTGGCCAAAAAATAAGAGGGGTTTCTGCAAAACTTCCTTTTATGCATACTTTCAGTGGTTAATATGAATAACAGCATACTCCACTGCATCATACGATTACCTAGTATCTGTATTATTAGAAACTCCCATAGAATTCTGACTTCCAAACACTCTCCTACTATCCACTGAGCTTACTCTTCTGACGAAAGACACAAAGGTGCAGGACTGGAAGTTTTACCAGGATAGGAACAGATCCTATTGCATTCAACACTGGATGAACAGGTGAAAAAGGAATGTGTGAAAATGCAGTTTGAGTTAGTTTTCTGCTTTTTCAATGGAAAATAATACTATAAACTGTTATGGTGAGGTAATATACAAAAAGATGCAAATAAAACCTTATGTAGGAAATTTCCTGATATATGCTTATTATTGCTGTTATTAACCTTTTGAAACCTAGGTTTAATTTTTGTGATTGAAATAAATAATACAACTGCTATAAGTTCTCATGATTAAGAATGGAAAATAATCCAGCCATAATGCAAAAGCACAAACCAATATCTCCAGTATATTTGCTATTATGAAAAATGAAATTTGGTAGCACTCTCAGTCAGTCTTTGAAATAGAGAAATTCCTGGCAAACCTGAAGAATTTTCCTCACTGTAGAGAATACATCAGGGGGATCTGTTGCATCACCTTATAGCCCTAAAGTTCCCTGGTATACACAGTGCATTCTGGAACAAACAGGACAGAATAAGAGTATGAGTGTCCAGTGGATGCTGATTCATGGTGAGCACCTGTGGCTGCATAAATGAAACAGCAGGACATATGATTTCTTCAGTACTTTCAGTTGCTGGGTAAACAGAAAGGGATAATAGGAAATAATAAGATGATATATTTTATCTCAGTGCCTACTTGAGATGAGGTCTATATAATACCAGTATTTCAGATACATTTATTTGATCTAAATTAACTTATATAGAAACAAGTATAGACAAATAAATATAGTAATCCATGTTATATGTAAAAAAAAATGCTTTTCTATTTGTTTTCTTTTTCTCATTCTGTGTATATGCTCACATATGCATGATTATAAGCTAGATGGGGTAAGTAAACTTATCTACCTACATTTAAATATATTCACATATATATTTATGTTATATTTGAATTACTATTTTTATATTAAATCTTACTAATATTTACAAATTTATATCAATCTGCCAAACAAGAATAAGTTTTCCCTTAAATTACTTTTATCTCTGAGCTATTTTTTTTTGTTTGTTTGAATGCTGTGAAAAACAGATGCAAATGTCTCCTTGGAAGGAGACAAGATGAAAAGAAACTGGAGGAGGACAGGCACCTTCAGACCATAGTTCTGACATTTGTGACAGGAGCAGGGTTAGGAAGGATTAGGTAGAAAGATCCTTGGACCACAGGCAGGGCTGAGAGAGAATATGCAGGCTGAGTGACTCTTGGAACCTGGATGCCTATTAGAAGGCCATAAGTTCCCACAGAAGAATCCCACACTAGTTATCCCAGAATTCAGCATTGCCTAGAGCCAGCCAAGGGCCTGACATCAAATCTGGTTCCTCAATAGGGTCCCCTGTAAGATGTGTGATGGCTACTTCCTGGGCTGCTACAACCAGCTTTGGTGATGCATTCACCCTCAGAACAGAAGCTGTGCCTATTCCCCTCTTCCTACTCCCATACTTGGTCCCAACATGAAGTCAAAGCTGAGGTCTTTCAGAGATTTAGATCCTTTGCTACTTGCAGGCCCTGCCACTACTGAGATACCCCTCTTCCCTAACCTTTATGAGTAGGAGGAGTTTCTCAGGCCTGGAATATCTTTTGGGGCAATTCCATCCTTCTTCTGCTTGGCTTCTGCTGCTCCCATGACTTGGGATCTCTCCTTGAATTCACATTATATCTTTATTGTCTGATGCATATGATGCATTTTCTTCATTCTCAAAGAATAAATGAGTGAAAAAAGAAATGAATGACTCATCTAATTTACCAATTAAGTGTTAATTTAACTTCAGCATTATTCCTATGGAAGAGGGATCATTCTCTGCTGCAGGGATTACCCATGAAATTACTAAGTATTTTCCATCTTATTATACCATGGTCATGATGTGACAAGTGTACAACAAATTGTCCTCTGACCTGCTTTTCCACCTGGATTCACTGTGTGAATATGAACACAGGTGTTTACTTTCCCTCATCTTGTTTTATGGATTACCTGCTCCTCTCACACCAGGCATTTATTGTGCCCAGGTTTCACACCTAAGAGGCACTTGACATTTTGCCTCTTTGTTATTTCTTCTATTCTCATATTTCACCATATGAAAACAAATATCCTCTGCCTGATCTCTTTGTCCCAATATTATCTTCCAACTTCTTGAGAGCAGATGCTCTAATATGAAATATAATGATGGGCATAGTACTGGTAGAACATTTCTGGTCAATGCAAAAGTCACCCTAGGAATATAAAGAGATATACAGATGGGTAAAGTCCCATGCACATGGACATTGGTGTGTTCCTAGAAGTAGTTTCCTCTTAAGCCCCAATTGTTAAGTAAGCTAATGCATCATGCCATCCTCCTTTGGTAAGGGACCCAGACACTGGGATTACACAGGGGGTAGAGACAGGTGGTAGAGACACATTTCATGAGCAGCCTCAACTCAGGGAGGTCAATAGAGCTGGAGTAAGCGGCCTGGGGCAATGGAGTTATCAGAGTGAGGCCTATGAAGGGGCTGTGTCCACCATGGCCTGGACTCCGTTCTTCCTTCTTCTGCTCTCTCAATGCACAAGTAAGTACAGGCCTCAGAGGCCTAGGGCAGGCACCTAACCTGTATCATTACTCTCTGCCTCAAATACCCAGATTACTTTCTCTTACCTCTTCCCTTCACACTGATGTGTCTGTGCTTGCCAATTCCCTCTCTTTTCCTATTCTGACATCACTACTCCCCTTCTGGTGAAAATCCAGACTCCCCTGCACTCTGAACAGGTGGTAGAGAAAGCATATATTGGTACTAGCAGGACTTGTATCTGAGCACAACAATTCAGAATCAGAGAAACATGTGGGACCTGGGTTCCTCAATTGAATTTCTAGATACAAAAATGTCTCAACCAATGAAGTGTACTTGTTAATCACTAGGCTCCAGTTTGAGAATAAGACCAATTATTACTTTCATGTATATGAATTAGTACTTATGACAGTGAAACAACCCTCATCTGCAGAAGTTCTAGGTTTGTGTCCCTTTACTGTGGTAGTTAAAAACCTCACTGTTTATAAAATAAGACACGAGATTCTGGTTTACATTAGTGGCACACCATAATTCTCTCCCATTATAAAATGCTTATACAAACTGCAAAAAGAAAACCAAAACAAAATCACAAAAATTTATATTAATACTAAAAATATTAAAATTTTTAATTATCATTGGTAAAGGAGGTATGGCACAGAAGTTGAAATCCATCAAGAGGAAACGGAAAATATCAGTATATCTCAATATAGAATAACATTTTTTTAAAATTATAAATTATAAAAAATTATATAGGGATTCTGACTGTGGAAATACCTAGAGAAATATTCCTTTGGTGAACAAATTCCCCAGGCATAACAGGCACTCTCTTTCTCATTCTTAGAATGCCCTGTAGTTTCTCCTCAGAACTAGTAAGACAACTAATACATGTGCAATGTCCAGCTGCTGTGACAATGCCCTGCATGAGGAGACTGTGCTAGAGTTTTATCTCAGGCACAGTGCTCTTGGGAACACAAAAACTTGCTTGCTAGATAACTACAATGTTTCACCAAGCTACGGTGCTCCTAGATCTGCTGGAATAATAGTAACTTCAGACAATGAACTTTTTTAAAAGCTTCACAAAGCTCCTAACATTGAATATTGTAACTGTAGAATTTAACTGAAGAATAAGCAACTGAACTGATACCATAAACAATAATGTAGTTATGACACTAATGACCTAATGTAACCTCCTGGTAAAAAGAAACATAGCTCCTTAGATGAGCAGCCATTTTTTTCTGCCTCTGCATCTTGTTTCTGTGTCTCTTTTTATTTTCCTTACACAATTATATGTATGGGTAGTAAATTTCAGTGTCAATCAGTGTCTTCCCAACAGGCCCAGAAATTGTCCTTGCAAATTAGACACTGAATTCTGTAAATGCATTGTGTTTAAAACAGTATCATTGAGTTGAACATGTAAACATCCCTGATGTATCTGCAGATTGATATGTAAGGGCTTGTTCTATTTTGTCTCTTTAGTTGCTTTCTTTTAAAATTACTTAATTATGGATTCATGTAAACTATTGATATGAATAATAGAATTCAGATGTTCTGCTCCAAGTAAAAGCAGTAAGAATTATGTTTTAAATATAAGTTTTCTTGCCCCATGTGAAATATTTTCCAAACTTAATTTCCAATTTCAATGTTCCCAAGCCTTAGAACATAATAATAAAATTGGCTTATTTTATTTTTGTCATAATACCAATTATAGTAGAAAGAATAATGTACATTTAAAATCTTCCATCTCTATAATCTTAGATCCTGTGATTGAGTTTAAATTAATGAAGAAAAGGAGTATAATGGTAGGATAATATCCTCATTTAAGTGGTTTATTCTTCCTATGAATAACCAGTGCATGCTGGCTTCTATTCAGTAATCCACAGATTGTCTTCAGTAAATGGGTGAGCTTAGGCTAGCTGAGCATAAGTATCATACATTTTTATTTCCACATGAACTTCAGGCACCTGGACTCACAGTGAACATACAGTTTCAGTATACACTTATTTTAAAAAAATAGGTTTGTGGAATATTTAAACCATCCCATAAGTGTGTAGCTCATTTCATTGCTATTTTAATATGCCCATTCTAATAATAGATAAAATTTAGGGTAATTTTATGTGCTTATTTTCTTTTATGATTTGTTGATTTGAGATATCCACAACAACATATGTTTTGACATGTACATTCTTGGGGTGCAACACATTACTATTTGTTCCTATTATGGTTAAACATGATATGGAGTTACACTGGTCATTTATTTATATATGAATAAGGGAAAGATTTGTCAGATTTCATCTATTCTGTTTTCTTTTCTCATCCCACCTCTCTTCCCTTTATTCCCCTTTGTCTATCCAATGAATTAAATACTTCTCCCTACTTTCAGTTGTTATGGGTTTATCCACATATCACAGAGAACATTTGGCCTTTGTTTTTTGGGACTGACTTATATCACTTAGCATGATAAGTTCCAATTGCATCCATCTACCAGTGAATGCCATAATTTCATATCTCTTTATGGCTGATATTCCACCATATGTGTATGTATATATACATACCACATTTTCTTTTGAATTATTTGTTAAATGGTATCTGAGTTGGTTTCATAGCTTGGCTATTGTGAATTGAGCTGCTAGAAACATTGATGTGGCTGTGTCACTGTAGTATACTGATTTTAAGTCCTTTGTGTAAAGGCTGAGGAGTGGAATAATTGGTTCAAATGTGGTTTAATTCCAAGTTTTCTAAGCAATCTTTATACTGCTTTTTAGAGTGATTGCACCTGTTTGCAGTTGCACCATTATGTGCTTATTTTCTATCTGCAATTTTCTTTCTGAAACATTTGTAATTTTATATAACATTTTTATTGTTATGTGGTGGAAAGAGTTCAAATAATATGGGTTCATATTTGGAGATAAAATTAGAGAAAAGGATAATCAAAAAACAAAAAACAAAAAAAACTCTGAATGTGCAGATACGGGCACACTCATGAAGAAGAGGGGAATTAATCGTCCTAATCTTTAGTAGAGAAAACTTTTTGGTTTTTCTCTTTCTGAATTAAAAATAAAGAATCTGCAGGAAATTAACAGTAATTGAAGCTGAGAGAACAATGTGAAGGTGTAAAAATAAATTTTAATTAAAACTACAAAAATCCTCAAGGGGATCTACAATTGTCTGTTCCTCACAAAGGAAAGAAGAAAGAAAAAATGGAGTAAATAATGGTTAAAATTTAATATATTAAACTTCTATAAATTTAAATGACTTGATAAAGTGCACATTCCATGTATAATTCATTTTAAAACAATTTATTTTAAAATGTTATATTTCCAATCTCTATACAATCACTCTCATAAATATGGAAAATATTAGATTTCACAATGTACATCATTTCTTTTCTCACAGAAATAGCCATAGTTGCTTGATTTTAATTAAATATTTAAGTAAAAAATTTTTTGGAGTTGAAAAGTAGCCACCTACCATGACCTGAGTTCCATTCTGAAGTATGGAAACTTATGGGCCCTAGAATGACACTTGTTACCTATCTTGGGATCTGGAACAATCAACATTTTGAGAAAATATTCAACATCTCTAGCAGTTAGAGAAATTAAAATTAAAACAATACTGAAGCTCCATCTCACTGCAGTCACAATAGCCATTATCAAAAAAACAAGTAATGATAAATTTGGCAAAGATACACTCATGCATTACTGGTAGAATTGCAAAATGGTGCAACCACTATGGAAAGCCATATGGAGATTCTTCAAAAACCTTGAAATGAAATCACCATTTGACCAGCTATCCCACTCCTTGGTTTATATACAAAAAACTTAAAATGAGCATACTACAGTGAGACAGCCACATCAATGTTTATAGCAGATTAATGCACAATATCTAAACTATGGAAAAAGGCTAGTTTCACTTAAATAGATAAATTTATAAAGAAAATGTGGCATATATACATAATAAAATATTACTCATACACAATGAGAAAGAAAATTGTGGTATTTCCCAGTAAATGGATGGAACTGGAGATCATGGTGCTACATGGAATAAGCCAGTCCCTCCTCCACAGGAAAAAAACAAAGGGTGAATGTTCTCACTGATATGTGCAAGTTAACTCACAATAAGGGTTGGGGGATAAGGAAGAATAAAAGTACTTTGGATTAGACAAAGGAAAATGAGGGAAGGGAGGGGGACTGAGAATAGGAACAATAGTAGAATGATTCAGATATTACTTTCCTATTTGCATATATGAACATATAATCAAGGTAATTCTACATCATATACAACTTGAAAATGGGAAGTAATACTCCATGTATGTATAATACATCAAAATATATTCTACTGTCATCTATAACTAATAAAAACAAATAAAAATTTTAAAAATGCAATATTTTAAAAATTATTCAGGTAGAATTTTTTCACCCTTGTGAAATAGACTGAATCATATTGAACAAATATGAAGAAAAAACTGATTTTCTTGCCCAGACCACCTGTATCTTCACCAGTGGCTAGGAGACAGCCTATTTTCATCCACATTTGAAAACATTCATGAGTTCTGCAATCTCTGTTCTTTCAGGGTCCACAGTTCCTGTGGCATTGCATGTAGTCAATGGTGGCTGAGTGCTATGTGGCTGGGACTGACACAGAGTCACAATCCTGGGTAATTTTCTGGCAATATGATTTAAAAACATGTGAACTGAGAAAGCTTGAAAATATCCATTCAAAGTATCTTCTGAATGGCAACTCATAAGATTTTACAACTAAGTTCCAAGGTGAATGAACCTCTGAAACAAAGTTTTTGTTTTATGGATAAACATAATGATACCCTGCAAGCTAATAAAATCAGAAACTTCTTAATTATGCTTAATCTTTATCTGAGAAGAATTTATATTGAAGACACCAACTTAGTCCTGTACAGTGAGGTGTCAAGTAAACTACACATGAATTCACTATGAAGAGTCTGAGTAAAGCAAGAAGGCCACCCTGAAGTATTGGGGAGGCCACAAAATGAGCTCACTGTCCTGCCTCCCTAGGCAGATTCAGTGGGGATGCTTGACTGTCTCAGGGGTTCTGATCAGAATGTCACAAGATGATGTGTATGGGCTTGGACAAGAGGGGGCACTGCAGACCAGTCAAGAGGGGTCAGGAAGTAACCAGAACTGTAATGAGCCACCTGGCTCTGCCTGATGCTCTCTTGTTAGGCTTCACAGCTGTGAACTCCCACCCCTAAAGTGACCCAGCTCCACCCTACACACTTACTTGGTATCTTTATGTAAAGGAGTCTGAACCAGGACCCAGGATGCAGTCAGAAAACAGGAAGGAAACTAATTTGCATGGATAGATCCTCCCCTTCTCAGAGTATGAAGAGGACTAGGGAGAGACTTTGGTGAACCTCTGCTCAGCATCGTGAACAGAAGGCAGAGCTCAGGATGACCTTCACCATGGCCTGGTCCTATCTCCTCTTCACATTCACTGTTCAGTGTACAGGTGACAAGATATAAAGGAGGAATAGGGTGTGGGATTCCTCTGATATGGACTCTGATTCTACTCTTGTTTCTAGACAAAACTTATGCTCTCCATGTTTTTCTCATTTCCAGGGTCCTGGGCCCAGTCTGTGCTGACTCAGCAGCCCTCACTGTCTGGGACTCCAGGACAGAGGGTCACCATCTCCTGCACTGGAAGCAGTAACAATATTGGGGGTGGTTATTATGTAAGCTGGTATCAGCAGTTTCCAGAAACAGCCCCCAAACTCCTCATCTATGGTAATAGTAATCGACCCTCAGGAGTCCCTGATCGCTTCTCTGGCTCCAAGTCTGGCAACTCTGCTTCACTGACAATCACTGGGCTCCAGCCTGAGGATGAGGCTGTCTATTACTGTCAGTCTTATGACAAAAGCCTCAAGGCTATCACAGTGCTTCAGGCTTATGGGGAAGTAAGACAAGAACCTCTTTACCATCTGTCAGGAGGGCAAACACCCTGGAGTTTTGTTCAAGCTTGGTCTCTGACTTTTACTGTTACCAGTACTCTAGGCCCAGATGAACCTCCTGGCACTTCATTGAGTGTCCTCTGTCCTCAGAGTCTTTCACAGCATCGTGTTCCTAGGAAAATGTCTCCACAGCAGGTAGATCAGCAAGTGTGATTTTAAGAGAGACAGATGCAAGCAGACAACTGGAAAACTGCTCACCCTAATCATCAGTGTGGGAAACAGTGTCCTAAGGAATATGAAACTCTTCTCAGACTGTCACTCTCATTAGCCACTGGAGCTTAGAAACATTCTTTTTAATTAAAAATGGATTCATTTGCAGGGTAGATTTCATGTTAGGCCACAAACACATCTTAAGACATTGAAGTGGAAGGAGTTCTTCTAATATTATTCTAAGAGGCCAGTTATTCTCTCCTTTAAGTTTCACTGACATTAATAACTCTTCTACAAACAATGTGTGCTATCATGCATGCATTATTGTCAGTCAGGAAAACTCTAAAAGATGGGAGTGGTAGTTCACACCTGTAATTCCAGCAGGTTGGGAGGCTGAGGTAAGAAGATTACAATTCAAAACCAGCCTCAACAACTTAGCAAGGATCTAAGCAACATAGCAAGACCTCTCTCTAAAAATAGTGAGGACGTAGGATGTGGCTCAGTGATTAAGACCCTCTAGGTTTAGTCTTGCCGTGACCCCTTGCCAGCAAGGAGGACACGACACAGGATTTTTCTTTCAGCAGTTTATTCAGGCCTTTACTTATGTGTCTCTGGAAGCTTCTCCTACTACTACTACTACTACTACTACCTCAACCGAGCGCCCCAGCCTTGATAAAGCACATCAAGCTCCAATGCAAAGCCACCACATGGACCTTTCTCATAGGGTGTTTTACAGCTACGTGCCATCTCTCCCAAAATAAGGAGTTGTTTATCACAGGCCACGGCGCTTATCAGCGCCATCTTGTAATGGCAACCACGGTCCGCTGACACGGCTCACCACAGTTCCCCCTTTTTGTTTTACTAAGACAATACAGGCAAGAGTAGAGGTCCTATCCCACTGTGCAGAAGTGGCTGCATAGTATGGCTCAGCCCTAAGGAGGCGCCTTCCCCAGATCTGACTCCATATCAGCCGACGCCTTTTTTCATGGGGTGGGGCGTGGACGCGTCAAACCCACATGCAATAGGACATGCTCTCCTTGAGGTCCCGGTCCACTGCGGGATCACTCAAGTGCAGTGCCTTGCCTCGCATCCTGTATCGTGACGCTGGTGAACAGACAGGGGTAGCCAAGACCGTCTTGTATTGGCCTTACACCAATTTGTTCTCGCCATGCCTGAGTCAGCCAAATCCGCATGAGGGAAGTCACAAATAAGCTGGCCACACCCCGAGAGAAAGGCATGGACCTTAAAGCAACAGATAAGCACCTCCAGTCCGGAAACCCATCTGCGTGTAATGGTAGCAAGACCTACAGAGTGCAAGGGCTTTCCAATACTAGAAGTGTAACAAAAGAAAGACATGTCATTCCCAGTGCAATGTTAAAATAACTTGGGGTGCAACGACCATGTAGAAAATTTACTGCTTAAGCTGCGCACGCCAACCTGAGGCGAGATACCAATTTCTAAAGCAGCAAGAGCTTGGATGAGCATTGCCTTGTCCCGAGCATTGCGGGCCTTGAGATGACAGAGAAGCCACAAACAAAGAATCACACCAAAGCAACACATAGTACCAAAAATGCCTACTCCCACCCACTCCTTAAAAAAGGAAAAGGCAGAAGATATCCAAGTGGTGAATTGACTCAAGGTTACTGGATCGACAGGGGTGTTGTTTAAGGCAGCTATCTGAGTTAGTTGAGACTGGATCAGCTCCTCCGCTGTCATGGACCAATTTCCGGCCAAATAAGCACCGATGATGCGGGAAGCATTCCTAGAATCATTAAATCTGACAAAGGTTATACACTAATGAGCACGTTGGTCAATGCAACCCAAAAGTACCAGGTCAGACAATTTTTTTAGCTGAGCTTGAAGTATATCTATTTTTTGGTTAGCAGCCAAAATCCCTGACAAAATATGTTGATTAATTTTGTTTTGAGATTCGAGTATGGTGGAGGTTTGCTGAACAACTTGATTAACAGTGACAGCGGTTTGCACCTGGCTGGCCATGGCTACTCCGGCCGTAACTGCTGTAGCAGCAGCAAGGCCTGCATTAGTTAATGGCCCACCTATCTCTCTACAGACTTTCATCCAAGCCTCTATGCCTTTGTTTTTATAAGGAGTAATAGCTGCCTTACATTCTTTAGTACTCTGTTCAAAGACCAATTGTTTAATCAAGGGCATGGCTCTATCGGGATCGCCAAAAATTTTTCCTGCAGCATCCACCATCCTAGCAACAAAGTCTGAGATCTGTATTGACTGTTCTCCAAACTTGAGAATGAAAAGTCCTCCCGGAGCCTTGGACTCCACCCACATACGGGGGCGAAACTACTGGACGTGCGGGGAAGTGTGGAGCAGCATCAAGTACTGGCTCCTCCTCTAGATTCTCAACTTCCTCCCCAGAACTGGATTTATTACCCTTCTCACAGCAGGCTTTTACATCTGTTGTTTCCTGTTTTTTCTTTTTTATCTTAGTCTTACGTAATTGTTGTAATAACTTGTCCAATTCCTCAGAACTGTCCGAGCTACTTGTGTCCTTGGGAGTTTTTAACTCAGTCATGTCCGGATAGAGCCTTCTCCTCTGTTTAACTTCAGACTCCCTTGTCTGTTCACCACTCTTACTCCTAATACTTTCTGCTACCTCGCTATATGACCCCTCCGATTTTTCTTCATGCAATTGCTCAAGAATGGCCTGACCCTTGCTCACGGGCTTTCTGGCATTTACCATCCATTATACACCCCCTCACTAATTTCCAAAGCGGAATGGTACCGCCCTTTAAAGTTCCTTGTTTGTAAGCGAAATCCAGATCTTTCCCTAATTTGTCCCAACTGGGAATCGTGAGACTCCCTGAAAAAGCAAACCAAGGAGCTACAGAGTCAGTCTCTTCTAAAAACCTCTGTAATGTGCTCCACTTCACTTTAAGTCCCTTAGAACGCAGTAACCCGTCCAAGGCCAGCAAAATTGGGCTTGAGGAAGTACCACCCATACTGTTCCAAGCAGTATAAAGAAAGTGAAAGTACAAAACCCCGCTCTCTCCTTATTTACAGAGGAGCGTCTTATTTTATTATTTTTCCCCGCTCTCTCTTTATCTACAGAGGAGCGTCTTATTTATTATTTTTTTCCCCGCTCTCTCTTTATCTACAGAGGAGCGTCTTATTTTATTATTTTTTCCCCTCTCTCTCTTTAATTACCGAGGAGCGCCCCGCTTTCATTTGCGGATTCTCTCTTTACCTGGGAACTTACCGGTGCACCACCCTGACTACTGAAAGTTCTGGATCCTGGGTCCAAGGAGGTGTTCCCCGTCCGGGCCACCAACTGCTGCCACCCCTCGCCAGCAAGGAGGACATGACACAGGATTCTTCTTTCAGCAGTTTATTCAGGCCTTTACTTATGTGTCTCTGGAAGCTTCTCCTCCTCCTCCTCCTACTACTACTACTACCTCACCCGAGCGCCCCAGCCTTGATAAAGCACATCAAGCCCCAATGTAAAGCCGCCACGTGGACCTTTCTCATAGGGTGTTTTACAGCTACGTGCCATCTCTCCCAAAATAAGGAGTTGTTTATCACAGGCCACGGCGCTTATCAGTGCCATCTTGTAATGGCGACCACGGTCCGCTGACAGGCTCTGACAACAACAAAAGAAAACAGAAAAAAAAACTGGAAAGCTCTTGTGAGCTTGGCCTATTTTTGAGTAGTGTGGTCTTGTAGACCTGGTTGACCACCTGCATAACTGATTTTATTTCCACCGAACTAGTTAAAAAAGTGAAAATGGAAAGAAAAGAAAATTTAACCTTATAGCTTAGAGCATTACTTTTTTTTGTTTTTCTTTTTAAATCCATAGATTAAATTGCTAAAATCAGTTTGAAATTAAGCCTTCTCTACATCCCATGAGAAGGCCAAAATCAGTAACCTTATCAGAAAGTTGGTCATGAAAACAATTCCTTTAGTCATTCAAAACACTCATGAGTAGAGTCCTATCTTTATTACTTTTTATTTTGATAATTTCCACATATGAAAAGAAGAACTGGATCCTTAAAGGGAAAAATGTTAAATGGAGGAAGAATATCCAGAAGAGGGAATAAATGACGGGATGGGCAGATACTGTGGAATGACACCAAACAAATGATGCTATGTGCAAGTACCAATATATCACAGTAAATCCCAATTTTATTAATAATTTAATAAATAACTTCAAAGCAGCACTAATTAATGATAAACAGAAATAAAACAAGTTGAGTAGAGAAACAGATTTAGGGGAAGGTGTAATGAAGGGAAAGAACAAATACTGGCGAATGAAATTGATAAAATTATGATTTTTTTGAATCTATGTATAAATATGGGTATAGTTAATCCCACTGTTAACATAGAATCATAATAAATCAATGATGCATTATACAAAATAAATACAGTATGTTATGATAAAAATCCAGATGTTAAGAACATGCAACCCTAAAATTGAATTGTACACAATTGAGAATGATTTTAAAAAACAAAGAAACAAAAATAGAAAAATAGTTATAAAAAGAAATGCTCAAAGAAAACTCTAGTAATGAAAGTAAGACAGTCTTGGAAATACAGTGGCAATGTCACACAAAAAATTCAACAGTTTTTTTTAATCAAATGAGACCTTATAGCTTTAGCCCAGAAGGCCTTCAGGGGGCACTGTGGATATTTATAGAGAACTGGTAGAAACTCAAGTGGTTTAGCTTTATTGGATCTTGAACAATAGCTTAGTGGACTATGCACAATGCTAGAGCAGCTATTTCCTCTCATGGTGAAAATCCACAGCACCTGGGTATATCTCTGAACTGTTGAGAGCCACAATCAGGTCAAGATGGTGCCTGACATTTTGCCAGAAGGAGTGGTTGAGAGGTAACTCCATCAAGCCATTAAGATGATGATAATTAAGTTAAGCTGTGTATATTATTAAGATAATGACTGACTGCTGTAACTGGATGATGCTAAATTGAAACAAGCTGTGTATTCAGTTGTGTATATAAATCTCTGCTGTCCAGCAATAAGGCAGCTCCTGCTACCTCCGGTGCCCGCTACTTTTGAGTTCCTGTTGAGTTCTTTCAGAGTTCCGGTTGAGTTCCTGTTGGTTCTCGTGGAGTTTATGGGGAGTGCTAGAGAGTTCCCGTGGGGTTCTGGCAATAAAGTAGTTCCTATTTGAACGTACAAGTGGCTCGTGACCTGCCAATTATTTTGTGCCCAGCCAGACTGCCAGGCACTGAACACCTAAGTGCGCTCAGGATTGAGTACCATGTTTTGGAATTTGATGGTATAATACACCAAACAAACACATCCCCTGAATCAAGCAGTTCAGTGAGAAATCATGGGCCATTAGGAAGTCTGGCTTAAACTTCAGGGCCAGGGATCCTTTCAAAATGCATACCACAGCCTGGATATTTCTCTTTCTTCTCTTCACTCAGTGTTCAGGATGATAAAGACTTTGAATTCCAGCTATTTAGTGGCCCTGTGTTGTCCTTCCTCATTCTAGATATGTTTTGTTTAGCTTTTAGTGTCCATTTCTTAGATGGTGGGACTCAGGGACCTTCACTGACCACTTGCTCAAGAGTGAAAATCACTCTCATTTGTGGTTCTAGAACAATTTTGGTCACCAATGATCAACTTATCCTGGTTTCAGCAGAAATCAAGCCAAGCATCCAGGACCCTGATTTGGAACACAAACAACAGGTACTCTTGGTTATCTTCCTTGGTTATCAAACTCTCTTTTTGGGGGCAAAGCCTCCTGATTCTCTCAGGTGCCCACCTGATGGTGAAACGTGTTAAGAATGTGATACACTACAGTAATGCTCAGCATAGTCAGACCCAGATAGGCAACAGAGATCTAAATCTGCATATGACTTAGTCAGGATAGAAATATGATTACAAGGATATGAAAAGCTGATAAATCTGGCAGGCCAATAAAGACTGACCCCAGAGAAAGGTTAAGAAAAGGGGATGGCTAGTTTCTGTTTCTGTTTAAGTCCAAAATGGAGGGTATCTGTCAATTTTATTTTTTGAGGAATGTTTCATAAAATTGGAATTAAATTATTTTTTCTTCCAAAAGGGACAGTAATGTCTGAATCTGATTTCAAGACTAAAGTCAAAGTTTTTCTTCCAGTGGTTAGCATCTCCAATGATGTTCATTTTGCAATAAATCAAAGGAAAAACACCTACTTTAATGTAGAAATAAAATTTGTTTCATTATACTTAACTTTTGTACAATGCAAACACATGCCATAGCATTTTGAAACATACTGAAAGACACATGCTTCATGAGTTGTCCATCAGCTTCTGTAATGTTGCCATTGTGAGGGTCCTTCAGTTGAGTGTTATGCTGTGGTGTGCATAAACAACAATAACAGTGCCTTCCTTGTCTTCTGAATGATGCCTGAGTCCAGGAAATACCTCCAAGGATTCTCCATCATAAGCAGGAACTTTCAAGCAGCCTGTGTACCCAGAGAATTGCTTTATGAAAATCCTCCATACTACTGCCAGGGCCAAATCTTGAAGGCCTTTAGTCATGACCTCAAGCAGTGGTGTGTGCCCACAGCTCATTTTTTAAACAGAAGTATTATCTCTCAACTAATGTACCCACTGGCATTTATTATTGGTAGACATTGAACTTGGAGACATCCTTAAGATGTTGGTAAGCATAGGATGGAATCACACTATAACAATATAAAGAAGGTCTTTCTGACAGAAAAGTCAAGGAATGTTTTTGATGTCTTTCCTTGAAAATCAATCTTTTGTTTTGTTTTTGAACCCTACCAAAAAAAGCTCAGGTCAGCTGATTTACTTTCAATCCCATTAATAATTTTCCTTTCTAGCTCCTGTGCTTTCCTCATTTCTAATGAATTCAGTGAATCATACATTATACTATTTTAAATTCCCAAACTCTAATCCATAAAGTCTATATGCACCAATTTCAGGAGAAATCAGGTAGGTAGAGAGAATCCTAGTTGCACAAAGAGCCTCAGAAAGAGTTCAGAGGTGACCTCTCCCCAGTCCTCATTCTCAGCTTATATATTTTTCATTGCATGTAGAGTTTGTATATAAGAGCCTCCTTCACCTGCAAATGCCAAAGAAAATTGGTTAAATTTTATTTTCTGTTACTATGGGGTGTGTGTGGTGAAGAATAGAAACTTAGACTGTGGTGAGATATGTTGTTCTTCTATCTATACTGGGCTGGGAGCATGCATGGCTGAAGGATTTGTGGGAGGCAGGAGTCTCTGTCAGAACCACCAGTCACCTGGATAAAGATATGACCTACCTAAGTCTAGGCAGTGTGGAAAATGTAGATCTGCCATTGAGAAGTTTTGTGCTCGAAAGTAAGAACCTTGACCCCTGCTCCCTGGTATTGGCAGAGAGCTCCTTCTTTCCACAACTAGGACCCCTCTAGGCAACTGGAAAATCTCAGGCTAGGCACACTCATAGATAATTCCTCCCAAAAGACACACTGACAGGGAGGAGCTTGTTGGCCTATGTAAGTGGCACAGATTTCCATGAATGAATACTCTTTTGTCCTCTGGGGTTTGAGGGTAAATAAGGGTCCCAAGGCATGACTGCTTCAGCAGAACTCTGGGGTGTGTATATGATGGCCTGGACCCCAGTCCTCTTCTTCTCCCTTATCCTATACTGCACAGGTCAGCATGGTCCTCTGCATCCTGCCCCATGCCAGAAATGTTCTTTCTTTGTGTACTTTTTACAGAATATAATTATTTTTGTGATTTTAAGTTCCCTCTCCCAGGTTACACTGACCCCATTACTCTCTGCATCTGCTTTCCTGGGAGCCTCAGTCAAGCTCACCTGCACCCTAAGTAGTCAGCACAGCAGGTACTAATTTCCTGGTACCAGTAACATCCAGGAAAGGCCCCACTGTTTGCCATGTATATTAACAATGATGAAAACAATGGCAAGGGGAATAGGATCCCTGATTTCTTCTCAGGCTCCAGCTCAGGGGCTGACTGCTACTTAAGCATCTCCAACATCCAACACAAGGATGAAACTGATTATATCTGAAGTTTATCACATAGAATTGGTGTGCCATTAGGGTAAACCTCAGTGTCACAGGTCTATGGAGAAGAGAGAAAAAAACTCCTCTCTATTCAACTAGCGAAGTTTCCACTTGGTTTTCAGAAAGGTCCTGGTGGTCAAAGAATCTAAATTGGTGATTAAAATTTTAAAAGAAGTGACGTAGATGTATTTTTATTCTTGCCACACATTCCATGAGAATAAGTGACTGGGAAAGCCTCCTATAGAGTGAAGAAATCTGTAGCAATGTGCAAATACTGTGACAGATGTCACTCCTCTACTGATGAATTTCCTACATGGCCTGGCATGTCATTTCTTTCTCAATTTCAACTGTGGAACCCAGTACATACATTACTGTGTCACACTGATTTTGATTTATTATTATTGTCCAAATAATAATCATATATATATATATATATATATATATATATTTAGATGATACAGTGTTTTATTATTATTATTATTATTATTATTATTATTATTTGTTGTTGTTGTTGTTACACATAGTAGTTGGATTTATCACATCAAACTCATACATGCATGGAAACCAATTTCAGTTCATGACCCCTCAATTTTTAAATTTTTTAAATTTTGTTTTTTAATTGTTCTAATTAGTTATAGGTGAAATTAATGCATTTCTGCTCATCAAACAAAAATGGAGCATAGCTTTTCATTTCTTTGGTAGTATACAATGTAGAGTTGCACCATATGTGCAATCATATACGTCCCTAGGATAATGATATCTATCTCATTCCACCATCTTTCCTACTCCCACGTCCCCTCTCCTTCCTTCCCCAACTTTGTTAAATCAAAGTTCATCCATAGTTCCCATGCCCCTCTCCCATTATGGATCATCATACACTTATCAGGGACAACATTCGGCCTTTGCTTTGTGGGGATTTGCTTAGCATGATATTTTCCAACTCCATCCATTTACCTGCAAATGCCATAATTTCATTCTTTTTTAAAGATGAGTAATATTTCATTGTGTGTATATACCACAATTTCTTTATCCATCTATTGAAGGGCATCTAGGTTGGTTCCACAATTTAGCTACTGTAAATTTAGGTGTTATAAACATTGATGTGATCTACCTGGGTCAAGAATACAAACAACAATAAGTGTTGACAAGGATGTGTGGAAAAGGGCACACATCGCTGGTGGGACTGCAAATTGGTGCAACCAATTTGGAAAGTACTATGAACATTCCTTGGAAAACTTGGAATGGAATCATCATTTATCCTCAGTTTACACCCAAAGGACAGAGTAAATATGAAGTGCTAATAAGATATTATATAGTAATGCATTTTGTTTATGTGCCCCCTTGAGAAGTACCCAGTTCAATAATGGCCTTTGATAACTATTTATTTGATCTGAATTAATTCATATAGAAAGAAATACCTAGAAAGGAATATGGTAATACCTACAACTCATAAAACTAATTGATTATCCTCTTTCTTGTACTTCATCTGTGTGTATGTGTGTGTGTATGTGTGTGTTTGTATTTTGTGTGGTATGTACTTTTTGTGTTGTACATACCCTACAAAATTTTCTTTTATATTTATAAATTTATTGTTGTGAATATATTAAATTATTATTTTTTAACCAAAACTACTATATTTTTATTAATTTTTTTAAATTTATGTATGACAGCCGAATGCATTACAATTCATATTACACATATAGAACACAAATTTTTCATATTCTGGTTATACACAAAGTATATTCACACCAATTCATGTTTTCATACATGTACTTTGGATAGTGATGTCCATCACATTTCACCATCATTTCTAACCCTATGCCCACTCCCTTTCCTTCCCACCCCTCTGCCTTATCTAGAGTTCATTTAATCCTTTCATGCTCCCCATCCCTACTCCACTTGAATCCGACTTTTTATATCAGGGGAAACATCCAGCATTTGTTTTTTTGGGATCAGCTAACTTCACTTAGCATTATAATCTCTAACTCCATCCATGCTCCCCCCGCCTCCAATGACCAGAGCCAATACTTTGAGACATATTAATGAGCACTCTTCTGGTTATACATATCCAAGTAATTAAGGAAGTCACCTGAAGAACCTAAATCTTGTCTCTGATGTACTCTGGGCCCTTCCCACCTCTGCACCCACAGTTACCACATCTCTATTCCATTGTCTTCATTCCCTGTTGCTCTAGAAAGATTGTACGTTCCTGGTACATTATTGCCTCCCACATGAACATCTGTTTTACCCTCAGTGAACTTCATTCCCACTTAGAATCCAGAGAAAATGCCCCTTCCTCAGAGACCTTCACATTAACACATCTCTATTTCTGCTCCAGGCATTTTGTCCTCAGATTCAGAGTTGTTTGAAGGCTCTTCTGAGTCATGTTTCTATGTTTGCCTTGCTCACTAGTTCAGCACCCACAGAAGAAGGTGTCAGTGATGGCTACATCAGGACTACACCTCCATTGTCCTAGCTAGATATTTCATTCAAGTAATATAGACAGGCATTCAAGAAACAAAGTGGAGATGAATTTGGTCCGTTATGAAATGTTTGTTTGAGACCAGCAGATGGGAAGATGAGACTATCCCAAGGGCAAGAGTGTTCACAGGAGATAAATTATAGCTGGGCAGTCCTCAACTGACTTGAGGTCTCAGGGATGGGCCCTTTGGTTCCTTGGTGACTTGGTACACAAGTCCCTCTAGACCTGGCAGACTCTCACGCACAGAAGCCTGGGTATGAATCATCAGTTGGTTCCTATTAAGTTCACTTACTAGGCAAATTAGTGCACCATGCAAACTTTCCTGGATCAGGGACCCAGACACTGAGTGCCCATGTGGGAGTGACAGAGGATGAGAGAACATTTGCATGAGCTGCCCCTCCTGTATACAACCAGTGAGGCTGTTATAAGAGAGGTCTAGGGAGCCCAACCACAGAGGTGAGGACTAAAAAGGGGCTGTATCCACCATGGCCTAGACTCCTCTTCTCCTCCTGCTTCTCCTTCAATATACAGTTAGGGACAGTCTTTAGAGGCCCAAGGCAGACCCATAATCTGGGCCATTATCTTCCGATTGAGATCCCTATGCCACAGCCCCCTGGCTTTGTCCTTCACTATATTGTGTCTGTGTTCACAGGTTCCCTGTCCTAGGCTGTGCTGACTCAGCCCCCATATATCTCTGCATCCCTGGGATCAACAGCCAAACTCACCTGCACCCTGAGCAGTGACTTCAGTGTTAGTGGTAGAAACATGTATTGGTACCAGCAGAAGCCAGGGAGCCCTCCCCAGCTCTACCTGCACTACTACTCAGACTCAGACAAGCAACTGGGGCGAGGGGTCCCCAATAGATTCTCTGGATCCAAAGATGCATCAACCAATGCAGCATTTTTGCACATTTCTGGGTTCCAGTCTGAGGATGAGGCTGACTACTACTGTCAGGTGTATCAAAGCAATGCTATCACAGTGGTACAGACAGATGAGGAAGTGGGATAAAAACCCTCAGCCCCTGAAATTCTGAGCTTATGTCACTTTTACTAGAGTAAATAAGAACGTCACTGAATTTAAAATAACACAAAATATGGGAATCTGGTTTCCATGGTGCCACACTGTATTTGTCTTCCATAAACTCACATAGAAACTCTAAAATGTAAAAATGAATATAAAAAATATATTCTCAACACTAACAAATATTTTCACTTCTTACCAATTTCTACTAGTAAAGGAACTTTGGCACAGAAAGTGAAATTCATTCAGATGATAAGCCATAATCATTATCTTCTATATGAT
The DNA here is from genome assembly GCF_052094955.1 of Ictidomys tridecemlineatus. Taxonomy (NCBI): domain Eukaryota; kingdom Metazoa; phylum Chordata; class Mammalia; order Rodentia; family Sciuridae; genus Ictidomys; species Ictidomys tridecemlineatus. Next base: position 110,284,592 of record NC_135478.1, on the reverse strand, counting down.
AAAAATGTATTTAAAATGTAAGGTATACATATGTACTATATATTACATGTGGTAACATTTCATTGGAGATCAATGTCTACCACCAGGACTCAGTGATTTTATTCTGTAAATTATACAATGAATTCTCGGAATTGTCTTTGAAAAAAGAAGGCACCAGGAAATAAATGTGTAAAATGTCATGATGCCACTGCAGAATGACACCCAGGGCCTTGTTTAGTTTTTTATTTTTGTTTGTGTTTTTTTAATTCCATAATTTTACAGTCATGCAAACAATACATGTAGGAAAAAAAATCAGATGTTTTGGTTCAAATTCTTTGCTCCAAAGTAACAAAGAAAGAAGAAGAGTTTTAAACATAAGTTTTCTTGCTCTTTATATTTTTCAAACCCTAGTGTTAACATATTTAAATATGCCAAAGCCTCAGAACATGAGAAGTATAAAATAGACTTATTTTACTTATCTAATATTAAATCTGATTGAAACAATACTCTCTTTTTAAACATTCAATTAGAAACTGTGCTTTAATTCAATGAGGAAAGTGGTTAAAATGATAGGCTAATATCCTCACTTGCATGGCTTATCCCTTCTTTCAAGAAAGAGTATATGACCATATCAGTGCAGTCAATCACAGCTTGGCTTTAGTGAATAATTGAGCATGTACTAGCCTGAACATATATTTTCAGGTACCTGAACGCACAGTGAACGACAGCTTTAGAATTTGTTTATTTTTGATGTCAGTATCATCATTGACTATTTTAATCATTCCAGTGGATAATTTCATTGCTGTTTTAATAGGAAACTGAAATGGGAGGTGGCTTGAGCACTGGTTTCAATTCTCAGCACCACAAAAAACTAAATAAATAAAATAAAATAAATGTCATCAACATCAAATAAATATATTTTTAAAAAAATTAATCAAATCCCAAGAGGATATACATTACCTAAGTATCATAGCTAACGGAAGACAGGGAAGGAAGGATGGAGGGAAGGGGAAAAGCTGTTTATATCTAGAAAACATTGTCTCTCCTTTTAGTTCCTTCTTCCTCTGAAGTAATAATTCCTGACCTGAGTGTCCTCTCTAGTGATGCTGTTCCTTCTGTGTCTTTCAAGACCATCATGCAGTTTCTGCTTCTGGGCCTCAGGATCCCTGGACTGGCCTTGAATGCCATTGACAGACCTCATGACCTGGGAGAAATAAAAGAGAGGCAGTGGATTTAGCCCTGTGTTCCTTCCTCAGTCCATGGAGCCCCTGGCTTCTTCATAGTCATCCAACCCTGAGAGCTTGGAGTCATACTTTATTAACCCTTTCCCTGTGCTCACAGCAGAGGTTATTATCATCAGGTTGATGGAACCCCTTCCTCAGGTCCTCTCTTCATTCTCCCTTATTGCACTGCCTTATACTTCTTCACAACCTCCTGTGATCTTCTTATCTGATTGGATAATACTTTAGCCATCAGATTTCTGGCTCAAACAAGCTGTCTGAAAAGATTGAAATCTCCATGGACCTTATATCCTCAGGCTCTGAAGTCCTGCTCTAGGAAGAGTCAGGCCCTAGCAGGACACCAGCCCCTCTGGGAGCAGCACCTCCTGTGGGGTCTACTCTGGAGTTACCATGGCAGGTACCTCCTTCATGGTCATTGTTCATCTTACCTGGGGACCACTCTCTTCCCTTTCTCAGATTACCTCTGGGGTCTTCATATATACATGTAAAGATGAAGGTCATCTGTGAGGCCTATGTGAGCCCATGTGGAATGGTTTCCTTGTGTTTCTATTCCATAGCAATCTACACCATTACACACCTCTCCGCAGCCAAGGCAACTTGTTACTCTGTGTCTGTTCTTTCACTAGACCTAAATTATTGCCTAAGTAGGGAGCACATTTAACACTGATTTTAAAACTACCTTCACTGTGACTGAATGTAAAAATTAATGCTAAAGATGAGTAAGGCCATGCCATCTGTATTTCAAAATTTTAGGCTTTTGTAAATTGAGGAGGTTCCTTTATCCTCAAAATCCAATTTGTGATAATAAATTGTAGTAGTTAGTCTAAACAATTTTAACATGTGTTTTAAAAAATTGCCTCAGACAATTAAGTATTTTCTAAATTTAAATTGTATTTACAGATTTAATATATTTGGGTTTTATACTACTAATATATCTTATAATAAAAATACATTAATATTACAAATTAGTATATTAAATTTTTATAAAATTGAATAACTAAATAATCCATATAATCCAGGAATGATTTCAATTAAAAGTAGTCATAAATTACTCAATCACAGGTAAATTTCTGTTTTCACATCTGTATGTACATTATAATTTTCATAGATATGAATGTTAGATTAAATTCTGAAGTGTATTATCCTTCTTATCATTAAACTATGAATACTATTGTTAAATATTTATTTTTATTTTTTAGTCCTGGGGATTTAACTCAGGAATTTTTACCACTCATCTACATTCTCATTTACTTTTATTTTTCATTTCATGACAGGATCTCACTACATTTTTGAGCTGGCCTTGAACTTTAAATCCTTTTTTTAGACATCTGACCTGCTGGGGTTAGAGATATGTGTCATTATTCCCTGACTATATAGTTTTAAATTCTGTCTATATTTTCTTTCAAATTTTTTTGGAGTTGAAAAATACACATCAAAAAGTAAGTTACATTTTTAAATAATGAAATTTGTAGGCAGGCAATTGTGGCCTATGGTATACCTAGAGCTGCCAGCATCCAGAAAATTATTCTCTTTTTCAATTAGAACCACAAACTCTTGGGAAATTTACTGACTTATTCATCAAACATTAACAAAAGATTGGTGTTCCTGTTGAGTCATTTGCATCCCTACCAAATGACTAGAAGCATGTGCACTTTTTTGAAGACTTTCATGAGTTCTGGTACCTGAGGTCCTTTCAGGGCCTCTACCCCCTGTGGTGGTTGATGTAGCATATGGCTATGACTATCTCATATTCACAACCCTACATGTTACATGCTGATAACAAAGATTAAGATTGTTTAAAACGAGGAAGTCTAAAAGCATGCATCCGTGTATCTTATCCTAAATGGCACCAAATGGCAACCCACAAGATATTGCAACTCACCTCCTTACCAAGTGCAAGCTGAAAAAAATTCTTGGAACAAGATTTTGCATTAGGAATTATATGAATGATACTGTGCTAGCTAATAAAGCCAAAAACCTTATGTTCTTGTTTTTTATCTTGATCTGAGGGGAATTTTATCACAGAAAACACTTTGATACTGAACATTGAGCAGTCAAGTAATCCATGCACAGATTCACCACTGCCTCAGAGGCAGGCTATCTCTGAGGTGCTTGGGTCACCCGATCCCAGGATGTTGTGTTTAAATGTAGATACTAGGGAGTGCTTGAGTTTGGTTGTTGAGTGTTCAGGAAGTAAGCAGAGATGTAATAATCTGCCTGGCCCTGTCTAAAGCTTTCTGCTCAGAGATAGTAGTTCTGTCCTCCCACAAAACAATTACTCACCTAAACCCACTCTCAAACATCCCCAGGACATCCTCAATTAGAGAGTTCTGGGCCAGGGCCGGGGATGCAATCAAAGGTCTCTCATCACTGCTTTTGGCTCCAAGTCTGGTAGTGCAGGTTTGCTGTCCATAACTGAGCTCCAGTCTGATTATGAGTCTGCCTCCCACTGTCAATCTTATGACCAGAGCCTCAGTGGTCCCAACCCATGGGGAAGAGACAAAAGAACCCTTTCTTCATCTGCCACCAGAATAAACATTCAGCAAGTAGCCCCTGCTCAGGCCAGGCCTGTGACTTCTTCTACTGCCATTATTGAGGGCTCCTTTTGTCTCCAGGCACTGCCTGGGAATGAAAGCCTTCTCTCCTCTGTCCTAGATTTATCCATGGTACCCTGTATTTAGAAAATGTACTCCATAGAAACAGGAAGTCCTGTTATTCCTAAACTTGATGAGAAGAACTGGATCCTATGAATTTTTTCCATTGAAGTTTAGGTGATAAGGCAGCCAGTCCAATCTTGGTCAAGTCAGACTACCTCTGAGGAGGAATCCACACTTTTCTATTTCTAGGAGTTCCAGAGGTCTGTTATACTGTCCTTGGCCCTCATTATGAACTCCAATTATTCATGTTATAGCCTATTGTTATATAAATTTTCTAATTGTGGAATATTTGACAGATATGAACCACCCAGGAGTGAAAGTTTATACAAATATTGAGATATGTTCACAAATTTTGGAACATCAGCACATCAGGTCAAGAAATCCACCCTACCCTGCAAGCCTACTGTTCCCTGTGGGAATACTCCATCTATCACGTCTCATAGCACCTCCCAGGCAGCCAGTGGCTTGCTCTCTGATATTTGGTCAGTTTTACTTTTTTAATGTGTTTTTTAAATGAAATCATACAGCAGGTATTTCTTCCTCAATGTCTTCTTCTACCCTATAAAACTGCTTTTGAGTGTCTTCCATGATGAATTCAATTACACTTCATCCTACTGAGGACACATCATGATCTTTACACGCATCTTTCTTCATGGACCATTTTTTGCAGATCACATGTAAATTAAAATATATTTTATGACTCATTAGAATAGAGGGAAATATAATCCATCCTGTATTATATTCATATTTCTTCTGTTATAAAGTAAATATTTTCTTAGAGCCATAAATCTATTCAGTCCTCCAGGCACTTATTCTTCCTTCTCTGATGGATGGTCAGAACTGCTTACATATTACACAATTTTTATTAACCTTTAAGCAGTGCTTAACTCTTATTCCTGATTTCTAGAGGATACTGGTGATTGAACTCAGGGCCCTTTACTATGGAGCTATATTCACCAGCACTTTTTAATTTTGTATTGAGACAAGGTCATTCATTCTAAGTTACTTTGGATGTTGTTAAGTTCCTGAAGCTTCTCTTTAACTTGTGGTTCTTTTGACTCAGACTTTCAAGTCATTGGGATTAGAAGCATGCCCCACAGTAAAAGTTTATCTGTTTCATGATTCTAGGGATGGGGAAGCACATCGGGATTACACTGGCATCTGGAGATGCTGTTGTGCTGTGTCATAACAAGAAATTGACCTGAAATAATTCTTTCAGCCAATTTATCTCTGAGCAGAGATAAATAATCCGGACACCATTTCTGCCACAATTAATTACATTCTTTTATTTTTATTTTTTTTACATACACACACATATACATATGATTATATATAATTCCTTTTATTTACTCTTTTTAGTTATAAATGACAGTATAACATATTTTAACTTATAATATAAATGGAGTTTAACTTCCCATTTATGGTTGTACATGATGAGGAGTTTCACAGGTGTTGTATTCATGTATGAACATAGGAAACATGTCAGATTCATTCTACTCTTTCCCATTCCTATCCCTCATCCTTTCCAGACACTCCCTTCTGTCCAATCCAGTGAACCTCCACTCCTACTCCCTCCTACCTATTGTGAGTTAGCATCCACATATCAGAGGGAACATTTAGCCTTTTTTGGTATTGGATTATTTCACTTGGCATGATAGTCTCCAATTCCATCCACATATCAGTAAATGCCACAATTTTATTCTACTTTATGGCTGAGCACTGAATACTACTCCATTGTGTATGTGTAAAATTTTCTTTTTTTATTGATTTAAAAAAAAATAAATGACAGCGGAATGCATTACAATTATTATTACACATATACAGCACAACTTTTCTTATCTCTGGTGTATATACAGAATATTGACACCAATTCGTGTCTTCATATATGTACTTTGGATAATGACATGTATCACATTCCACCATCCTTGCTAATCCCCTGCCCATCCTTTTCCCTTCCACCTCTCTGACCTATCTAGAATTCATCTATTCCTCCTTTATCTTTTTTGGGGGAGTGAGTAGGGTACTTGTCATTAAATTCAGGGGCACTCAACCACTGAGCCATATTTCCAGCCCTATTTTATATTTTATTTAGAGACAGGTCTCACTGAATTTCTTAGAATCTCAATTTTGTGCAGGGTTAAATACAGGGGCTTAGTTCATTTGCTGCATATGGATTTTCAGTTTTCCCAGCACCATTTGTTGAAGATGCTATTTTTTCTCCAATGTATGTTTAGGGTATGCTTGTCTAGTATAAGATAACTAAATTTATGTGGGTCTTTCTCTTTGTGTTCTATTATGTACCATTGGTCTACATGTCTGTTTTGGTGCCAATGCCATGCCAATTGTTGTTACTATAGCTCTGTAGAATAATTTAGAGTCTGGTATTGTGATGCCTCATGCTTCAGTTTTCTCACTGAGAATTGCTCTGGCTGTTCTAGGCCTCTTATTTCTCCAAATGAATTTAATAACTGTTTTTTCTATTTCTATGAAAAATGTAATTGCAATTTAAACAGGCGATGCTTTAAAATATCTATAGCTTTTTTAGTAGTATGGACATTTTGACAATATTAATTCTAGATATCCAAGAACATGGAAGGTCCTTTCATTTTCTTAGGTCTTCTTCAATTTTTTTCATTAATGTTCTTACTTTTCATTGTAGACATCTTTCACCTCTTTTGTTAAATTTATTTCCAAGTATTTCACTTTATTTTTTAGCATATTGTGAATGGGATAATTTTCCCAATTTCTTTTATAGCTGATTTGCACATTAGTGTATATAAATTTAATTTATATATGCATGTTAATTTTATATCTTGCTACTTTGCTATATTTGTTTATGTGTTCTAGAAGGTTTCTTGTGGAGTTTTTTGGGTCTTCTAAATATACAATCATGTCGTCAACAAATAGGGATAGTTTGAGTCTTCTTTCCTTTTTCATATTCATATTCCTTTAATGTGTTTTTCTGTTTAATTTCTCTAGGGTTTCAAGAATTATGTCGAATAGGAGTGGTGAAAGAGGGCATCCCTGGCTTGTTTTAGTTTTAGAGGAAATGCTTTCAGTTTTTCTTCATTTAGAATGATGTTAGACTTGGATTTAGAATATATTGATTTTACAATATTGTGATATGGTCTTCCTATCACATGAACATGATAGGAAGTATCATGAATGGATACTGAATTTTGTCCAATGCCTTTTCCTGCATCTATTGAAATAATCATGAGATTCTTGTCTTTAAGTCTATTAAACTGATAAATTACATTAATTGATTTCCATATGTTGAACCAACCTTACATCCCTGGGATGAACTCAACTTCATCATTATGCTCTTTATTTTTAAAATATTTACTGTATGTATTTTGCCATTTTTTAATGAAGGATTTGTGGTTCTATGTTCGTCAGGGACATTAATATGAAATTTTGTTTACATGATATATCTTTGGTTTTGTTATCAAGGTGATTTTATCTTATGGAATGTGTTTGGAAGGGTCTTCCTTTTTCATAAAATAATTTGAGGAGGTTGATGTTCTTCTTTGAGGTCTGGAAGTCTTGGCTGAGAATCCATATATCCTGGGGTTTTCTTTGTTGGTACACCTTGGATGGAGTCTTCAAGTTGATTGCTTGAAATGGTTTATTTAAATTTCTTATGTCCTCATTCAATTTGTCATTTGTCAATGTCTTCATGATTTTCTATTTTACTAGGGTATAGGTTTTAAATGCAGTTTCTGATTATCATGCACATTTCAAAAGTGTTTTCACCACAAATTTAATTATTTGAGTTTTCTTTCTCCTTTTCTTCATTCACTTGCCAAAGGGTTTATCAATTTTATTTATTTTTTCCACAATCTAACTTTTTTTTCTATTTTTCAAATTGTTTTGTTTAAATTTTATTACTTTGAATCTGATTTTAATTATTTTCTATCTATTTTAGCATTGATTGGATCTTTTTCCAGGCCTTTATAATATAATGTTAGATTATTTATTTACCATGGGAGAGCCACAGAAATTTTCCAAAGCCAGGCTTATCTATCCCTGGCTACATGGCCAAGAGAAGATCCTCATGTATTTTACTGATGGCTTCCCACATATTCCCCTCTTTTACTTTATATTGTACTGGCAAGACATTTGCACATTCCATCCATTTAGTAAAGGTGTCAAATTCCATCACAGATTGATTAGGAAAGTCAGGTATTTGTGGACATTCTGTCAAAATGGCTGACTTATTATGAGAAAGTTTCATTTTCATAAATGTTTGTACATGTGGCTTTGAGTTCCAGGGGCCAGTATGATTGGCTGGTCTAGTACCCCCATATGCTGTATTTTTTAAAAAGATACCTTCGACAGCCAGCATACTTATCATGGGTCCAACATATAGGCAGTTGCCCAGTGTAAACAGTTTAATTAAATCCAGTCACTAAGATGTGTGTAATATATGTATCTGTAAAACCATCCATTATATGAGTATCATTAGTTAATATTGAGATGGATTCTCCAGCTCACATCACTGGGTGTACTAAAGGATCTGCAAAATATGTCCAATAGTTATCTCTATGGACCCCACTTACTTGGCAGCTCAACAGAGTTAACATGGCACCCAACATTGTGGCTGGAGACTTTTTTTCTCCTTGTTGATGATCTAACTGTTTGGCCTGTAGCATTATATTCTTTAGTTGTTTCCACAGTGGGAGTTTTGACATTCGATCTCTCTGGGCCTTCATTCTTTTTCTTCTTTCTAGCTTTCTCTTTCTGCTATAGGTCAGGGCTGACATTTCTGAATCAATTTTTAGTTGTCTTAAATTTGGGATAGATGCCATGCTTGTGTTTTTTCAGAAAGTGCCTTTCATCCTATTTGGATATATGAGTGTATCATCAGACATGGAAGACTTAGAATCAGATTTCAAACAACTAAAAATTCACTGCATCTGGTCCTTTCCATTGTCTTGTTTATAAATAGTTCAACCAAACTTGGCCCAAGGAACATATTCTCATTGAAGACATGTGTCTCTCAGCAGCAGTGCAAACTTCAAAGTCACAATTTTAAAATTTTAAAAGAAAGCACGATTAGGTTATTTTGTGGGATCTTATTTTCCCCTTTCTGTTTTTGTAATTATAGCTTAATAGTTAAATGAGCTTGTTCTATAATGACTTGATGTTGAGGATTATAAGGAATACCTTTTTTTATGACCTATACAATGTTGATGGCAAAACTGCTAAACATAAGAACTAGTATGTGCTGGAGTATTATTAATTTTAATCTATAAAGGACATCCTAATACTACAACAGCAGCTAGGCAAAGAGAAATAACATGAGGAGGATTTACTTTTACATAGGCAGTGGTAAAAATAAATTGAGAGTATGTATCAACAATAACATGAACATAACAATGTTTACCAAACTGAGGGATGTGAGTTACATCTATTTGCCATAATTTATTTGGTTATTAGCCATGGGGATTAACACCAGCTGGTTAAGATAGAGTATGTAAACACATTTTGGACATTAACAAATAGTTTGATGAGCTTGTTCTCTAGTAATATTAATTTTTTATGTATACTAGGATAATTCTGATGATGTAAAGAATGTGAGGTTTTTACACTATCATATAAAACATTTGTTGTCAAACAGCAAGAAGTTTATCAGTCTTATCATTACCTGATGGGAACAGACATGGAATATTAGACTGTGATCATATGTCCAATGAAACAGGAGTGGTAATAATTTAGATTGTCTTTTGTTAAGTATGAAACAAATTAAATAACTCTTGTAATGGTGTGTTTCCAACAGTCACTGTCTCAATACTTTTTGTAAACCCAAATGCATATAAACTATCATAATAAGTATTGATTTGCTCATTATCAAACTGAAATAAATCACAAATGAGAGCTTGAAGTTCTGCTCATTGTGCAGAAGTATTTGATGTTTGCATTATCTCCCTTTGAACATGACTATAGAAACCTGCTATTCCTGAATTTGATCCATCAGTAAATACTGGTATTGATCCAACTATTGATTGAGCATGTACAAATTTTGGAAAAATATATATAGTTACAAGATCAAACTGAATAAGTTTATAATGAGAGTAATGCCTTTCTATTTGATCAGGGAAATTGGCTAAAGCTATTAGCCAAGTATTAAAAAATTGCCAAAGCCAACCATGCTGTTGAGTAGAAAAAGGGGTAAAAATGATATTAGGCTCTGATCCAACTAATTATAAATCTTGTATTCTTTTTAATAACAAATTGAGCAAAAATTCATGGAATGGAATTATGAGGGGAATAAGCTAGGTGAAGCCATTTGATAATTTCCAATGATTGCCAAAATGCTTCTGGACACTGGGAAATATTAACAAATATATAGGCTCTTGTGGATTACTTCTAGTAAATATGCAGTCTTAATGGCAGATTCAACTTCTGTTAAGGCAGTTCTTGGGTCTGCCATAAGTTGATGAGAAGAAGTTGGAGAAGGCCTTCACTGTAAAATTTGAAATGAAGGACTCGAATGGGTTAATGGTTAATTTTAAACTTGGTTGCAGTCAATTAATATCACCTAATAACTTTTGAAAATCATTAAGAGCATGTAAGCCATCAACTCTTATTTGTAGATTTTGTGAACTAACTGTGCACCATTTGGTTAAATTATATAAATATTGAAAAGGAGAAGCCTTTTGTACCTTTTCAGGTGCTATGCATAAACCCATTGTAGTAAGTGAAGTTTCTAATTGAGCAAAAATTTTCCAAAGCACATCTCAACAAGTAGCATGATCCAAAAGGATATTATCCATATAATGGATAATATATGCATCAGGGGATTGTTCCCATATTGGTTCTATAATCTGTGCTACAAAATTTTGACACAATGTTGGACTACTGGTGATTCCTTGAGGTAACACTTTCTAGCAAAATCTTTTAACTTCTCTTTGAAATTTATAGCCAAGTTGCTAAAAGCAAATATCTTACACTCATCTGGATGCAATGGTATAGTGAAAAAACAACCTTTTAAGCCTATTATTATTCATTGATAATCAAGAGAGATGACTGTAAGAGAAGAAAACCCAGGCTGTAAGGCTCCCATTGGTTACATTGCATGGTTAATAGCTCTGAGATCTTGTGATAATCTCCATTTCTAGATATTTTCCTTACCCCCCCCCACACACACAATGGAGATATTCCCTTGTAAGGGGCCATGTACCAATCCAGACAGAATCATTAGACAACCAATTAATTTTCTATGCTGTATTCTGGGCTGAGAATAAAAAAAATGCCCCACTAATTTTTTTAATTGGGTGAATTAGAAAATTTAAGTTGTCTTCATTGAGAAGACTGAGTTATAGATAAATGCACTTCTTGTTGATTTTCTTTTAATCCTTTAGTAGAATTAGATCTTGATTAAGCATTTGAGGTGGCACCATGTAGTTAGGAGTTATTAATAATACTATTAGGCTACTCAAAAAAATCTTGTCCCCATAAATTTACTGGCAAATTATCAAGGATGTAAGTTTTAAAGAGTCCAATATTGCTATCCTTATAGTCCCATCAGAGATATTGGATATTCTGAGCAGGCTGAGAAATCTGTCCAATACCTTATAGAGTAGCAGGTACAATATGCAAAAGCCAATTTGGGGACCAAAATTTGCTGTAGAAGATTGATTTGTCCACTCCTGTATCTATTATGCTCTTCACATTTTTACAGTTAATTTTAAGATCCAATAGAGGGGACTCTTGCTTAAGTAATTGAGCTCAATATGCTCTGTCTGAGAACTCACAAGTCTGAATTTTACCAGTTTGACTGCTAAATCATTCCCTATGAAGCAGCAAGGCAAGAAAATTATCTGTTCAGTTGTATCTGTTGGAGAACACTGAATATGAAAATTGTTTTCAAACTATAATCTTAATTTCCCTCATTAAAATTTACATCAAGAATACCTGGTAACACCTGAATTCCCTTTTGAATCAGATTGCTTCTTCCCAATATTAAACCTATCATATCTGGTGGCACTACTTCATAAGTGCCTGTAGAAACTAGCTATGGACCCATCTCTGGAGTTACTACAAAGTCAGAGGCTGGAAGGAACTTTGAGCTCCTGGCTCATGAACCAAAAATGTCCCAGATAAATCTTAAGGTTGTTCTTGCAGGAGGATGGGCTAGAGTAAATATTGGATGACCTGGAGCCAACGACTGCTCAGGTCTAGCAGTGGATGAGCTGCCTCCTGTGCTCCCCAAGGAGATATTCAGCCAGGTGATCTCAGTGCCTGGTGAAGGCTTCTCAACAGGATCCTGTGCAAAGTTTCTAATTGTTTGTGTATTATATTTTCTATGGTGAAACTTAGAACAGGAATCTCCCTCAGCAACCTTTCTCCTCAGATTTATCAGAGACTCATGCCTCAGATATCAGATGTACTCAGAGAAAGCAGAAAGGAATAAGTTTAATTTACCTGAACAGCCACTTTTCCCTGAGGGCAGCAGAGAAACAAGGGGAGCCTTAGTTAGCAGAGTTCCTCTCTGGAAATAAATAACCAGTCAACCATAGCCTGCACCCTTACTCCTTCTGGTAATCTTTCATTATGCATGTAGGAACAGGTCTCAGAGACTCAAGACAGCTCCTATCCTACATCATTTCTGCTAGTTCAGACAACCACTATCTTAAATATGGTTCCCACTCCAGCACACATGATTGTCTGGGCAGGTTCTCTGCCCAGCCTCTGCTGACTCAGTCACCCTACATTTCTGCACCTTCCGAAGCATCTGTCAGACTCATCTTCACTGTGAGCAATGTCTTCAGTGTTGCTGAAAAAAGATATAGTGGTCTTAACACAAGATGAGGAACCCTTCTACATTTTCCCTGACACACTATTCATATTTGTATAACCTCCATGCCTCTGGTGTCCCTAGCCTCTTCTCTGGATCAAAGATGTTTCAACAACTTCATCAATTTTGCTCATTTTTGGGCTACAGCCTGAGGATGAGGCTAACTATTACTATGTCATTAGCCACAATAATATTTCTCTCAGGGACATAGGCATATGAGGAAGTGGTACAAAAAAATATATTAGCCCTCTGAGGTTTATAGACTACACCTCAGCCCAAGCTTTAGATTTGATGATGAAATAAAATCCTTCCATGATAAACAAATACTAAATAAATTTACAGAAATAAAATCTGCACTACAGAACATCCTTTGCAAAATATTCCAAGAGGAGGAATAAAAAATAACAATGAAAATTAGCAGAGGGAGATATCACACTAAGTAAAAAAATAATCAAAGGAGAAACCAAGTTAAGTACCAAAAACAAACAAAAAATGGCTGGGAACACAAATCATGTCTCAATACTAACCCTGAATGTTAATGGTCTATGCTCACCAATCAAAAATCATAGGCTAGCTGATTGGATAAGAAAAAAAAAAAGAAAAAAAAGACCCAACAATATGCTGCCCCCAAGAGACTCATTTCATAGGAAAAGACATAAACAGAATGAAGGTGAAAGATTGGGATAAATCACACCAGTCACAAGGACTTCATTCATGAAGCAAACTCCTCTTAAGTTCAAGAATCAAATATCACAACACAATAATTATGGGTGACATTAACACACCTCTTTCATCACTGAATAGATCTTTCAAACAACTGAACAAAGAAATGGTGAAACTCAATAATGTAATCAACAACTTAGACTTAATGACATACACAGAATATTTAATCATTCAAAGAGTGAATACACTTTCTTATCGGCAGCACATGGATCTTTCTCTAAAATAGACCATATATTATGACACAAAGCAACTCTTATCAAATACAAAAAAAAAAACGTAGAGACTACCCTGCATTCTGTCATATCATAATGGATTGAAATTTGAAATCAATAATAAAATAAAAGATAAAAACAACTCCAACACCTGGAGACTAATAAGCTACTGAATGAACAATGGATTGCAAAAGACTTTTCTTAGAGGTAAATGAGAACACTAATACAGCATATTGAAATCTCTGGGACATTATGAAGGCAGTACAAAGAGGAAAGATTTTTCATAGAGTTTATTATTTAAAAGAATAAAAACTCACAAGTAAATGACCTAACATTATATCTCAAAGCCCCAGTAAAAGAAGAATAAATGAACACCAAAGCAGTAGAAGACAGATAATAATTAAAATCAGAGATGAAATCAATGAAATTTTAAAAATTGAATAATTGGCAAAACAAAAAGTTGGTTCTTTGAAAAAAATAAATAAAATTTTCAAACTCTTAACCATGCTAACAAAGAGAAGAATAAAGAAAACTCAAATTACTAAGATATCATGATTAAGTGGGGTTTAACCCAGGGATACAAGGAAGGCTAAACATATGAAATAAATAAATTTAATTCATCACATCAATAGACTTAAAGATAAGAATCATATGATCATCTCAATAGGTGTAGAAAAAGCTTAAGAAAAATACATCATCCATTCAATTTCAAAATACTAGAAAAACTAGGGATAACAGAAAGATATCTCAACATCATAAAAGCTACCTATACTAAGCCCCAGGCCAAAATCATTCTAAATGAAGAAGAATTTAAAGCATTCCCTTTAAAAACTGGAACAAGACAGGGATGCCCTCTTTCACCACTTCTGTTTAACATAGTTCTTGAAACACTAGCCAGAGCAATTAGACAGACAAAATAAGTTAAAGGGATACAAATAGGAAAAAAAAAGATTTCAAGTTAGCACTATTTGCAGAAAATATGATTCTATAACTAGAAAATAAAACAAAAAAATTCCACCAGAAAATTTCTAGAACTAGTAAATGAAATGAAAAAAATATCAGCAAAGTAGTAGAATACAAAATTAACACCAATAAAGCAAAAACATCTCTGTAAATAAGTGACAAATCTTTTGAAAGGGAAACAAGCAATACTACCCCACTTACAATAGTATCCAAAAATAAATAAACAAACAAACAAACAAACATATAAATAAGGAAAACTACAAAATGTGGAAGACAAAAATTAAAGAACACTTTAGAAGATGGAAAGATATCCCTTGTTCTTGGCTAGGCAGAATTAATATTGTCAAAATGACCACACTACCAAAAGTACTATACAGATTTAATGTAATTCCAATAAAAATCCCAATGATATTTCTCATAGAAAGAGAAAAATCAGTCAAGAAATTCATCTGGAAAAATAAGAGACCCAGAATAGCTATATCAAAACCTTAACAAGAAGAGTGAAACAGGTGGCATCACTATATCAGACTTTAAACTATACTACAGAGCAATAGTACTAAAAAAGCTTGAGATTGGCACCAAAATAGACTGATAGTCAAATGGTACAGAATAGAGGACTCAGAGACTAACCCACATAATTAGATCCATCTTATTTTAGACAAAGGCACCAAAAACATACATTGGAGAAAAGATAGCATCTTCAACAAATGGTGTTGGGAAAACTGGAAATCCATGTGCAACAAAATGAAATTAAACTCCTATCTCTCACCTTGCACAAAATTTAACTCAAATTGGATCAAGGACCTAGGGATTAAACAAGAGGCACTACATCTAATATGAAAAACAAAATAAGCCCAAATATCCTTCATGTCAGAATAGGCACCGACTTCCTTAATAAGACTCCTATAGCACAAGAATGAAAATCAAGAATTAATAAATGAGATGAAATCAAACTAAAAATTTAAAATCAGACTAAAAATTCTCAGGGAGGTGAATAGAGAGCCTACATTTTGGGAGCAAATTTTTAACACTCACACATCAGAGAGATCACTAATTTCTAGGGTATATAAAGAAACAAAAAGCTAAACACTACTACTACTACTACTACTACTACTACTAATAATAATAATAATAATAATAATAACAATAATAATAATACAATCATAAAAGGTCCAAGAAACTGAATAAACATTTCTCAGAAGATGACATAAAATCAATCAACAAATAAATAAAAATAATGTTCAACATCTCTAGCCTTAAGGGAAATGTAAATCCAAAGTACTCTAAGATTTGATCTCACTCCAATCAGAATGGCAGCTATTAAGAATACAAACAACAATAAGTGTTGGCAAGGTTATTGGGAAAAGGGTATAGTCATACTTTGCTGGTGGGACTGCAAATTGGTGTAGCCAATATGGAAAGTAGTATGGAGATTCCTTGGAAAATGGAATAAAACCACCATTTGACCCAGGTATTCCACTTTTTGGTGTATACCCCCCCCCGCAAAAAAATTAAAAATAGCATACTACAGGGACACAGCCACACCAATGTGTATAGCAGCACAATTCACAATAGCTAAACTGTGGAGTCAACCTAGGTGTACTTCAGTAGATAAATGGATATAGAAAATATGGTATATATACAAAATGGAATATTACTTAACAATAAAAGATAATAAAATCATGGCACTTGCAGATAAATGGATGGAGTTAAAGAATAAAATACTATGTGAAATTAGCCAATTCCACAAAACAAAATGCTGAATGTTTTCTCTGATATAAGGAGGCTGATTCATATTGGGGCTAGGAGGGGGAGCATGGGAGGAATAGACAAGCTCTAGATAGGGCAAAGGGGTGGGAGGGAAATGGAAGGGGCATGGAGTTATAAAAGATGGTCGAATAAGATGAACATTATTAACATAACTACATGTATAAAGACACAAATAATGTGCTTTATATGTGTAATATGAATTGTAATGCAATCTGATGTCACATAAAACAAATTAACATTAAAAAGTTAAAAAAAGAACTTGACTGTTTATAAATAAGACAACAGATTCTGGTTTATTGGCACAGTATAATTCTCTCCAATTAAACAATGCTCATAGAAACTTTAAAAAGCAAAACCAAAAAAAGTCAAAAATTATATTAATACTAAAAATAATAAAATTATAAATTATCATTAGTGGAAATATGGCACAGAAGTGGAAACTCATCAAGTCAATAAACAATTATATCATTATAACTTATAATATAAAATATTTTTTATATTATACATTATTCATAATTATATACATGTAATAAAGTTTCACAGTGATCAGTGTCTACCCATCAAGAATGAGCAATTGTATTTGCAAATTAAACACTAAATTCTATAAATGCATTGTCTTTAAAAACAGTACCACTGATTTAAGAATGTAAACATCCCTGATGTCTCTGCAGATTGACATGTGAAGGCCTGTTTTATTTTGTGCTTTTATTTGCTTTTTTTAAACTGCTAAATATTAGACTCATTTAAACTATCCATGTGAATAATAGAATTCAGATGTCCTGCTTAAATTGGAAGTAGTAAAAATTAAAAGTTTTAAAAATGAGTTTTCTTTCCCTGGAATTTTTTTTCATGCTTAATTTCAAATTTTAATCTTCCAAAGCCTTAGAATATAACAATAAAATTATTTTATTTTACTTTTGTCATAATTTCAAGCCTGGTTGAAAGAATAATCTGTATTTAAAGTGCTTTCATTCAGTAATCCTAGAACCTCATTTTTTTTAACCTCCAAATTTTTTTAAATTAATGAAGAAAGAGATTATAGTGGTAGCTTAATATCCTCATTTAATTGGTTTATTATTCCTATGAATAACCAGTATATGCATGCATCTGTACAGTAATTCACAGCTTGGCTTTAGCATAAGTGATCATTCCTTTTGATTTCCACATTACCTTCTGGCACCTAGATTTTAAGTGAACATATAGTTCCAGCATATGTTCATTTTAAATCTGTCCTTACATTTCATTGCCACTTTAAAATACACAATGTAAGAATAGATTAGATTTAGTGTTATTTCATGTAATTATTTTCTTTTTTTATACTTGATGTGTTTAGATGTACATGACAGTAGGGTATATTTTGAATACTATACATTTGGCTGCAACCCATTATAATTTTGACCCCATTCTTGTGGTTGAACATGATAAGGAGTTACACTGGTTGTTTATTCATACCTGATCCCAGGAAAGTCATGTTTGAATCATTCTACTGTCTTCTCTATTCTCATTCCCCCTCCTTTCCTTTAATTCCTCTTTGTCTAATCTAATGAACTTTTATACTTCCCCTCCCTTCTCTCCCTTGCTATGGTTGGCATCAATATATCAGAGAGTATTTGGCCTTTGGGTTTTGGGAATTCACTCAGCCTGATAGTCTCCAGTTTCATTCATTTTCTGGTAAATGCCATAATTTCATTTGTCTTTATGGCTGAGTAATATTCCATTGTGTATAGGTACCACATTTTCTTTACCCACTCATGTATTGAGGGCATGTGGGTTGGTTCCATAGTTTGGTTCAATAGCTATTGTGAATTGAGCTGCTATAAACATTGTTATGGCTGCATCACTGTAGTATGCTGATTTTAAGTCCTTTGAATATATGCTGAGGCATCGGATAACTGGGTTAAATGGTGGTTCCATTCCAAGTTTTCTAAGAAAACTCCATTCTGATTTCCAGAGTGATTCCACCATCATGTGCTTATTTTCTATCTACAATTTTCACTCTGAAACATTGATAATTTTACACAGTTTGTTTTATGTTGCCTGGTGTAAAGAGTTTAAATATTCTGGGTTCATATTTAGAAATAAAATTAAAGAAGAGGATAATCAAAAGAAAACTATGTGCTGGTGAAGAAGTGTAAAATACTACTTGCTCTATAGCATGTACATCAGTAAGATTAATTTTAGAAGGGACAGATACAAGCAGGCAACTGGAAAACTGCTCTCACAGTCAACAGTGTGGGAAACCATGCCTTAACTTAGAGACTATTCTTATACTGTCACCCACATTAACCACTGGAGCTTAGGAACATTCTTCTTAATTAAACAGGAATTCATTGGCAGGGTAGATTATATGTTAGGCCACATAACAGGACTTAAAAATAGAAGAGGATGGAGTTATTCTAGCTTTATTCTGAAAGACCAGTTGTTCTCTTTTGGTAGAGTCACTGACATTTACAAATCTCCTAGAATGTAATGCTACCATGCATACATTATTGTCAATAACGAAACACTAAAAGCTGGGTGTAGTGGTGCCCACCTGTAATTCCAGAAGCTTGGGAGGCTAATGCAGGAGAATTACAATTTTAAAATCAGCCTCAGCAACTTAGCAAGGATGTAAGCAATATAGTGAAACATTCTTTTTTAAAAAGAGAAAAAATGGGTATGAGGGTGACTGGGGCAATTGAACCCCTCTGCATTCAATCAGTGGTACCAAAATAACAAAGACAAAAAAACCCAGGATAGCTAATTAAGGCTTGTTTTTTTAATATTTATGCTTATGTGTAGAAGGACACAATCCCTCTATTTTACTTATTTATTTTTATGTAGTACTGAGGATCAAACCCAGGGCCTCACACATGCAAGGCGAGCAATCTACCATTGAATCACAACTCCAGCCCAGAGTTTGGTGGTTTTTTTTTTCTTTATCTTTACTGAACTAGATAAAAAAAATAAAACTGGCAAGAAAAAAAAATTTAATTCTCCAATGTGGAGTATTTCCTATTCTGTTTTCTTTTTAGCCCTGCAAACTAGATTACTAAAATAATTTTCACTTAAAACTTCTCTACATTAAATGAGAAGTTCAAAATCAATAATCTTATCAGTAATTTGGTCATGAAATCGATTCCTGTACTCATTGGTTCCATCTTTATTACTTTTTTCTCTTGGAAACTTCCACTCATGAAAGAAAGAACTGGATCCTTGAAGGGAGAAATGTTGAATAGAGAAGGAAGATCCAGGAGAGGTAGAAAACGAGGTGATAGGCAGGTCCTGTGAAAGGACAACAAATAAATGATGCTATGTGCAAGTACCAATATATCACAGTGAATCAAAATTTTATTAATAATTTCAATGCACCAATTAAAAAACAATTGAAATTATACCAGTAGAGTACAGAAGCAAACTTAAGGGAGGGTATAAGTGAGGGGAAAGGAGAATATTGGGGAATAAATGGATGAAATTATGGTTCCTGAATGTATGATTATGTGTACAGTGAACACTACTATTAACGTACAATTATAATAAACCAATGAAGCATTATACAAAATAAATACAAGTGTGTTAATTATTAAAAAAATCTAAATATTCAAGACCATGCAACACTAAAATTAAGTTGTACACAATTAAGAATGATTTCAACCAACAAATAAAAACAGGTAAATAGATATAAATAGGAATAGCCGAGGAAAACTCAAGTAATAAATGTGAGACAGTCTTGGTAATAAAGTGGCAATGTAATACAAGTAATTCAACAGTTCTTTATAAAATGGAACCTTATAGTTTTAGACCAAAAGGCCTCTAGGGGGCACTGTGGATATTTGTAAAAAACTGGTAGAAACTCAAGTGGTTTAGCTTTATTGGAGGAACAGTTACTCAATGGACCCTGCACAGTGCTCGTGCAGCTGCTTCCTCCCATGGGGAAAGTCCACATAACACAGCCACCCTGTGTCTATTCTGAAATTCTAAGTGTTCTCAGGACATAGAACCATGTTTTAGAAGTTGATGGTAAAGGGCTCATATTTATATAATACACCACGTAAACATGCCCCCTATATCCAGACAGTTCAGTGGGAAATCATGCGCCATCAGGAAGTTTGGCCTAAATTTCAGGGCCAGGAAATTGTTCTAAAATGTATATCACAACCTGGACATGTCTTCTTCTCCTTCTGACTCAGTGTTCAGGATAAGAAAGACTTTGGATTCCAACCATTGTAGTGGCTCACTGTTGTCCTTCCTTATTCTAGACATGTTTTGTTGGGGTTTTAGGGTTCACTTTTCAGGTTGTGGGACTCCGGAGCCCTCTTTGGCCACTTTCTCAGGATGGACAGTGTCTCTCATCTCATCCAACACAATTTGGGTCACCAATGATTACTTCTCATACTTGTTGTAGCAGAAATCTAGTCAAGTGCCAGGACCCTGATTTGAAACAGAAACAACATACACCCTTGGTCACCTTCCTGGCTCTCAGGCTTCCTTTTTGGGAGCAAATCTGCATAACCCTCTCAGGTGCCCACCTGAGGGTGAATAGGGTTCAATGTGTGATACATCACAATTATGCTCAGCACAGTCAGTCCCAGGTGGGCAATAGAGATCTAAACCTGCACATGACTCATCCTGGATACAAACATAAACATAGGATATGGAAATCATAAGTCCAGACACTGACAAATCTGGCAGCCCAGTGATGACTTATCCTAGAGAAAGGCTAAGGTAAGGGGTTGGTTAATTTCTCTCTATGTTTAAATCCAAAATGGAGGATATATGTGAGTTGTTTTTAAGGAAATGCTACATAAAGTAGGGATTAAATTATTTTATCTTCCAAAAGGGTATCACCTGAATTTGATTGGAAGACTGAGGTCAAATCATTTCTTCCAGTGATTAGCATCTCCAGTGATGTTCATTTTGTAATAAATCAAAGCAAAAGACCTAAGGTTGTGTTGTAAAAAATTCATTTCATTATGCTTAATTTTTTTATAATACAAGAACTTGGCACCACATTTTAAAATATACTGAAAGACACACATTTCCTAAATTGCCCATTATCTTCTGTTTTGTCACCACTGTGAGGAACCCTCAGTTGAGGATAGTTCTGTGGTGTGCCTACCCAAGAAGCAGAGCTCATGCCCTGTCCTCTGAATGATGCCTGAGTCCAGGAAATGCTTCCAAGTCAGCTACATCATAAACAGGGACTGGAAAGCAGCCTGTGTAACCAGAGGATTGCTTCATGAGAAATACATGTACTACTGCCAGGGCCAAAAGCTGTGGGCCTTTAGCCATGACTAAGCAACTCAAGCTTAGAATGCAGCTCAAGCAGAGCTTAAGGTGTATATTATCTCTCAACTAATGTATTCACTGATATTATTATTGGTCAGCATTGGAAGCCAGAATATCCATAAGATGGTGTTGTGCATAGGATGGAACAACACTATAACAATATGTAGAGGTCTTTCTAACAGAAAAGTCATGGAATGTTTTTGTCATCTTTCCTTTAAAATCCATACTTTATTTTCTCTTGAACCCTACTACAAAAGCCACAGATCTGCTGATTTCTTCATAAAGTCTATCAGTTATTTTCTTTTCTATCTCCTGGGTTTTTCTCATTTTTAATGAATCCAGTGAGTTTATACACTATACTATTTTAAATTCCCAAACATTTACCCATAAAGTCCATATGCACCAATTTCAGGAGGAATCTGGTAGAAAAGAGAACACTAGTTTTACAAAGAGACTCATAAGTGGGTTCAGAGCTCACCTGTCTGTAGTCTTCATTCTCAGCTTATGTGTTTTTCATTGCATGTAGAGTTTGTATATAAGAGCCCCCTTCCCCTGAAAATACCATAGAAAATTCTTTAAAGTGTGTTTACTATTTCTATGGGATATGGGAGAGAATAGAAAATTAACAACTGAGATGAGATAAGTTGTTTCTCACCTTATCCTGGGCTGGGAGCAGGCAGTGCTAAAGGATTTCTGGGAGGCAAGAGGCTCCATCAGGACCACCTGTCACATGGACACATGTGATTTAAATCTGGGCAATGTGGAAAATGTAGGTCTGCCATTGAGAGATTTTGACCTCAAGTGTGAGAACTTTGACACCTGACTCCTGGTGTTAGTACAGAGCATATTATTTCAACAAAGACTTCTCTAGGCATCTAGAATGTCTCAGGCTGTACACACTCCATGCATACTTCCCCCAGAAAAGACAAACAGGGAGGGGCTTGTTGGTCTAGGTAAGTGGCACAGATTTGCATGAATAGATCCTCCTTTTTCCTCTGGGTTTTGAGGGTTAATAAGAGAGTCCAGAGGCATGTTTGCTTCAGGAGAACTCTGGGGTGTGTATACCATGGCCTGGACTCCAGCCCTCTTCTTCATGCTCTTCCTGTGCTGCACAGGTCAGCATTGTCCTTGGCATCCTGACTCATGGCATGAATGTTCTTTCTTTGTAGGCTTTTCAGAATATAATAAATTTCTGTGTTTTTAGGTTCCCTCTCCCAGCCTGTGCTGACTCAGTCACCCTCTGTATCTGCCTCTCTGGGAGCTTCAGTCAAACTCACCTGCACCCTGAGTAGTCAGCACAGCACCTATTTTATTTCCTGGTACAAGCAACAGCCTGGAAAAGCCCCAATGTATGTAATGTATGTTAACAGTGATGGCAGCCATGGCAAGGGGGATGGTATCCCTGATCGCTTTTCAGGCTCCAGCTCAGGAGCTGACCGCTACTTAAGCATCTCCAACATCCAGAATGAGGATGAAGCTGATTATTTGTGTGGTGTATCACATAGCATTGGTGTGCCATTTGGGTAAAACACAGTGACTCAGGTCAATGGAGAAGTGAGACAAAAACTCTTCTCTATTTATCTTGCAAGGCTGCCACATTGCTCTCAGAAAGTTTCTGGGTAAAAAGAATCTGAAATGCTCATTAAAATAGTAGAAAAAGTGACCCAGATGCATTTTTATTCTTGTCAAAAGTCCTCTGGGAAATAGGTAACTGGGCAAGACTCTTATGGAGTGAAGACATCTGTAGCAATGTGCCAATACTCTGACAGATCACACTTCCCCTACTGGTGCATTTCTTACATGGTATGCCATGCCATGCCATTCTTCTTTCTAGATTTCAACTGTGGAATTCAGTACATACATTACTGTGTCACACTGAGATTGATTTATTATTATTATTATTTTACAGATGATAATTGTATATGTTTAAGAGATACAGTGTGGTTTTTTGTCATTATTAGAGTTTTTTATTATTGGTTGTTCAAAAGATTACAAAGTTCTTGACATATCATATTTCATACATTTGATTCAAGTGGATTATGAACTCCCATTTTTACCCCGTATACAGATTACAGAATCACATCGGTTACGTATCCATGTTTTTACATATTGCCATACTAGTGACTGTTGTATTCTGCTACCTTTCCTATCCTCTACTATCCCTCTTCCCTCCCTTCCCATCTTCTCTCTCTACCCCATCTACTGTAATTCATTTCTCTCCCTTGTTTTTTTCCCTTTCCCCTCACATCCTCTTATATGTAATTTTGTATAACAATGAGGGTCTCCTTCCATTTCCATGCAATTTCCCTTCTCTCTCCCTTTCCCTCCCACCTCTCAGTTATGCATAGTAGTTGAGTTTATCCTATTAAATGCACACATGCATGGAAATTAATTTCACTATGATTCCTCTCTTTTCCCTCCCATCCTCCCTCAGCTGGAGAAATACAACTCTTTGTATGCTCAGAATCTTATTTTTTTAGAGGGGGTGGAGAGAAACTGATGCAGTGAAAATGTTTAACACTGTGATGGAGAAATTGAAGCTGCATGACACCTTGTCCTATCCAGTCGTTCATAGCCAAGCATGTATCTATAACTCAGAGTTGCTCCTCCTGCACTGGGCTCTTTTTCTACCTCTCTGTTTGTGACAACAATCAGAGGGGCTTTCCTCCAAAATTTGTAAACCATAAAGGAGATTCAGAATCCCCTATGCTATTTTTAAGAAACCCTTCACATTCCTGAGGTTCAGTGGACCCAGTTGTCCCACCCAAAAGGCATGTAATATTTTTATTTAATCTGCAGTCATAAGTCTCCCAGAAGTATTCTCCATTGGGTCTTTCTTCCTCTGCTCTCTTCTAGAATGTTTCACCTTACACCAGAGCCAATACTATAAAATAAGGTATAATAAAGGGCACAATCCTGGTTAAACATATCTAGGTCAATGAGGAAGACAACTGAAGGATCTAAATATTGTCTCTGCTGTACACCTGTACCCTACTCACCTCTGCATCCTCAGTTGCCACATCACTCTTCCATTACCTTAGAGAAGTACACACTTTGAAATTGTGGTGAAGCATGGATTGATTCCCTTACTACTTCTGTTCAAGATTGTGATTCTCAGAGCCAGAACTGTAGAATACAGGAAAAGAGAGGAGAAAGAACATTATTTTACTTTGAAAAACGTTCCCCACATACAAAACCAAAAGAAAATGTAGACAAATCAGAAATTTAAAATGAGATATCTGACAGCATGGCTAGATTTAGAATCAATATGTAACAGTTGAATTTCTCTAAACCAAATAGACAATTTGCTCTCATAAAAAATAGTCATAAAGACTAGAATAAGTCCTATACCTGAATTTAGTAAGGATCTGGAAGAAAGCTTACTGAAGGTCAGTAAATGACAGCCTACCTAAATGCAGAGGTAGCTACTTTCACAGGGAGATATTTCCTATTATAAAAATATTAATTATAACCAAATGTGTAGATAAATTTTCATTCAGTTAGTTCTGAAATTTATATAGAAAAGCAAAAGACCCTGAAATAGCCAGAACATTTTGAGTGTGTGCATGTGTGTGTTTCTAGGGATGTAACCTAGGGCCTGATATGTGCTAGGCAAGAACACACTGAAATACATCCAAAGCCCTTCAAGACACTTCTGAAAAAAAAGAGAATATAAAAAAATGCTTTACCAAATAAAGATATTTATTATATTTGGTTTAAGATAGATGCACTGACTAATTACAAATGTAGAGCTCAGAAATGGTTCAATATACATTGGAAGTGTGATGATACAAACTACATGTAACACATATGTGGATCTATTAGCTTAATAAATAAAACTAAAGCAAATACTTGGCTTTATATATGAAAGACATTGACTTATAAAGGTCTTTGTTTCACATCATTGGCAAAAGAAAAAATGGATGAAAAACTGTACCCAAAGTAAAAAAGTGCATTTATAAAAAATGTGCATAAATATTTTCTTATCTTATAGATGATTTCTTAAAACTAAAAATATTTTTTCCTGTGTGCAAACTCTTTTTTATTATTATTAATTGTTCAAAACATTATAAAGCTCTTGACATATCATATTTCATACATTTGATTCAAGTGGGTTATGAACTCCCATTTTTACCCTGTATGCAGATTGCAGAATCACATTGGTTACACATCCACATTTTTACAAACTGCCATACTAGTGTCTGTTGTATTCTGCTTCCCTTCCTATCCTCTACTATCCCCCTTCCCCTACCCTACCATCTTCTCTCTCTACCCCATCTACTGTAATTCAATTCTCTCTCTTGTTATTTTCCCTTTCCCCTCACTTCCTCTTATATGTAATTTTGTATAACATTGAGGGTCTCCTTCCATTTCTATGCAATTTTTGTTCTCTCTCCCTTTCCCTCCAAGCTCTCATCCCTGTTAATGGTAATCTTCTTCTCATGCTGTTCCTCCCTACTCTATTCTTAGTTGCCCTCCTTATATCAAAGAAGACATTTGACATTTGTTTTTTAGGGATTGGCTAGTTTCACTTAGCATAATCTGCTCTAATGCCATCCATTTCCCTGCAAATGCCATGATTTTGATATTTTTTAGTGCTGAGTAATACTCCATTGTGTATAAATGCCACACATTTTTTATCCATTCATCTATCGAAGGGCATCTAGGTTGGCTCCACAGTCTAGCTATTTTGAATTGTGCTGCTATGAACATCAATGTAGCAGTATCCCTATAGTACACTCTTTTAAGATTTTTAGGGAATAATCTGAGAAGGGGAAAAGGTGGGTCAAATGGTGGTTCCATTCCCAGCTTTCCAAGGAATCTCCATACTGCTTTCCAAATTGGCCAAACCAATTTGCATTCCCTCCAGCAATGTACAAGTGTACCCTTTTCCCCACATCCTCCCCAGCACTTGTTGTTGTTTGACTCCATAATGACTGCCAATCTTACTGGAGTGAGATGATATCTTAGGGTGGTTTTGTTTTGCATTTCTCTGACTGCTAGAGATGGTGAGCATTTTTCCATGTACCTATTGATTGATTATATGTCCTTCTCTGAGAAGTGTCTGTTCAGGTCCTTAGCCTATTTGTTGAGTGGGTTATTTGTTTGCTTATTGTTTAATTTTTTTGAGTTTTTTGTATACTCTGGATATT
Organism: Ictidomys tridecemlineatus; assembly: GCF_052094955.1. Classification (NCBI taxonomy): domain Eukaryota; kingdom Metazoa; phylum Chordata; class Mammalia; order Rodentia; family Sciuridae; genus Ictidomys; species Ictidomys tridecemlineatus. Next base: position 110,257,823 of record NC_135478.1, on the reverse strand, counting down.
AGGGCTCTATCTGAATTGTGAGGAGTGAAAATTTATTCCCAGCATTTAGGCTCTCTATCTACCTCTCTTATTGTTTCTCTTGCTGAGCAAAAAAAAAAAACTTTTTAGTTTGAGTAAGTTCCATTTGTTGATTCTTGTTTATAACTCTTGTGCTATGGGTGTCCTATTAAGGAATTTGGAGTCTGACCCCACAGTATGTAGATTGGAGCCAACTTTTTCTTCTATCAGACACAGAGTCTCTTTTTTGATATCAAGCTCCTTGATCCATTTAGAGTTAACTTTTGTGCATGGCAAAAGAAAGGGATTCAGATTAATTTTTTGCATATGGATTTCCAGTTCTCCCAGCACCATTTGTTGAAGATGCTCTCCTTCCTCCATTGCATGCTTTTAGCATCTTGTCAAATATGAGATAGTTGTAATTTTGTGGATTGGTCTCTGTGTCCTCTATCCTGTATCATTGGTCCACCCATCTGTTTTGGTACCAGTACCATGCTGTTTTTGTTACTATTGCTGTGTAGTATAGTTTGAAGTCTGGTATTGCTATACCGCCTGATTCACTCTTCCTGCTTAGAATTGCTTTTGCTATTCTGGGTCTTTTATTTTTCCAGATGAATTTCATGATTGCTTTATCTATTTCTACAAAAAATGATGTTGGGATTTTGATTGGCAGTGCATTAAACCTATAGAGAATTGTTGGTAATATCAACATTTTGGTGATGTTAATTCTGCCTACCCATGAACAGGGTATATTTTTCCATCTTCTAAGATCTTCTTCTATTTCTCTCTTTAGGGTTCTGAAGTTTTCATTTTATAAATCTTTCACCTCTTTTGTTAGGCTAATTCCCATTTTTTTGAGGATATTGTGAATGAGGTGGTTGTCCTCTTTTCCATTTCAGAAAATTTGTCATTGACATACAGGAATGCCTTTGATTTATGTGTGTTGATTTTATATCCTGCCAATTTGCTGAATTCATTTATTGGCTCTAGTAGTTTCTTTGTAGAACCTTTTGGGTCTGCTACGTATTGGATCATGTCACCAGCAAATAGTGATATTTTAAGTTCTTCTTTTCCTATCTTTATGCCTTTAATTTCTTTCATCTGTCTAATTGCTCTGGCCATATTTCAAGAACTATATTGAATAGAAATGGTGAGAGAGGGCATCCCTGTCTTGTTCCAGATTTTGGAGGGAATGACTTCAATTTTTCTCCAGTTAGAATGATGCTAGCCTGAGGCTTAGAATAGATAGCTTTTACATTGTTGAGGTAAGTTCCTGTTATCCCTAGTTTTTCTAGTGTTTTGAACATAAAGGGATGCTGTACTTTGTGGAGTGCTTTTTCTGCATCTATCGAGATGATCATATGGTTCTTATCTTTAAGTCTATTGATGTGGTTAATAACATTTATTGATTTCCATTTATTGAACCAGCCTTGCATCCCAGGGATGAATTCTACTTGATCATGGTGCACAATTTTTTGATATGTATTTGTATCCAATTCGCCAGAATTTTATTTAACATTTTTGCATCTAAGTTCATTAGAGATATTGTTCTGTAGTTTTCTCCCTTTAAAGTGTCTTTGTCTGGTTTCGGAATCAGGGTGATGTTGGCCTCATAGAATGAATTTGGAAGAGCTCCCTCTTTTTCTATTTCCTGAAATAACTTGAAAAGTATTGGTATTAATTATTCTTTAAAGGTTTTGTAAATCTCCGCAATATACCCTTCTGGTGCTGGGCTTTTCTTGGTGGTATTCTTATGATGGCTTCTTCTATTTACTCCCTTGTTATTGGTCTGTTTAAATTGTCTGTATCCTCCTGACTCAATCTGGGCAAATCATATGATTTAAGAAATTTATAGATGTCTTCACTATCTTCTATTTTTTTGGAATATAGGGTTTCAAAATAATTTCTAATTATCTTCTGTATTTCAGTACTGTCTGTTGTGATATTGCCTTTTTCATCCCTTATGTTAGTAATTTGAGTTCTCTCTCTTCTTCTCTTCATTAGCACGGCTAAGGGTGTGTCAATCTTATTTATTTTTGTGAAGAACCAACTTTTAGTTTTGTCAATTTGTTCAATAGTTTCTTTTGTTTCAATTTCATTGATTTCCACTCGGTTTTTAATTATTTCTTGCCTTCTGCTACATTTGCTGTTGTTTTGCTCTCCCTTTTCTAGAGTTTTGAGATTAAGTGTGAGCTGATTTATTTATTTATTTATTTATTTTTTTTGAGGAATGAACTCCAGGCAATGAATTTCCCTCTTAAAACTGCTTTCATTGTGTCCCATAGATTCCGATATGTTGTATCTGTATTTTCATTTATCTCTAAGATTTTTTTGATTTTCTCTTTTATGTCTTCTGTAACTACTTGATCATTTAGTAACGTACTGTTCATTTTCCAAGTGATGTAGGATATTTCCTTCCTTCTTTTATCATTGATTTCCAGTTTCATTCCATTATGATCTATGGCATAATATATGGTCTATTTTTGAGAAGGATCCATGTGCTGCTGAGAAAAATGTATATCCACTTGATGATTGTTGATATATTCTATATATGTTGGTTAAGTTTTGATTATTGATTGTGTTATTGAAGACTCAAAATATTGATCATAATTAAAAAATTGTTAAATTCAAAGGAATTTTTAATATATTCGTTTTAGTTTTAGATGTACACAATAACCTTTATTTTATTTTTGTGTGGTGTCAAAGATCAAACTCAGTGCCTCACGTGTGCTGTGTAAGCGCTCTACCAGTGACACACAATCCCAACCCCTAAAGAAATTTTGTTCATCAGAAAAACATTAAATTATGTCTTGATGTTAACACTTACATAAGAGATACCAGGACATAATGGGTTAAAGAAAATTAAAAGAAAAGCTACAAGCTGAAAGACAAAAATCTGGGTTATATCCATAACAAAGCATCAATATCAAGAATATATAGATAACTAGGAGCTGGGACTGTGGCTTAGTGGTAGAGCGCTCAGGTTGCATGTGTGAGGCCCTCTACAATCCTCAGCACATATACATAAAATAAAACGGTATTTTGTCCACTTACAACTAAAAATAAAATTTAAAAAATATACAGAGAACTAAAAATCAACCAGGAGAAGACAGTATCTTGTCAAAAATATATAAAATTATCCACAGGTTTTTTTCAGAAGAAGAAATTCAAGGTCAAAGTAATACATGCAATGATGCTCAGCCTTGAAACACTTGGAAATTCAGGTACCATTTTACACCTTTGTAGGTCAAAAAATTCAGATATATTATGAAGCATAAATATTAGAAAGGTTGAAACATGGTTTTTTTATTGGTTGTTCAAAACATTACAAAGCTCTTGACATATCATATTTCATACATTAGATTCAAGTGAGTTATGAACTCCCATTTTTACCCCAAATACAGATTGCAGAATCACATTGGTTACACATCCACATTTTTGTTACCAAATTTGACCCAGCTATCCCTCTCCTTGGTTTATACCCCAAGGACTTAAAAACAGCATACCACAGGGACACAGCCACATCAATATTTATAGCAGCACAATTCACAAAAGCTAAACTGTGAAGTCAACCTAGATGCCCGTCAGTGGATGAATAGATAAAAAAAGTGGCATATACAGAATGGAATTTTATTCAACAATAAAAAATTAAAAATCATGGAATTTGCAGGTAAATGGATGGCATTGGAGAAAATAATGCTAAGTGAAGTTAGCCAATCCCCAAAAAATAAATTCCAATTTTTATATATAAGAAGGCTAACTCATAGTGGAATAGAGCAGGGGAGCATGGGAGGAATAGATGAATTCTGGATAGGGGAGAGGGGAGAGAGGGAAAGGTAGGGAGCAGGAGATTAGCAAGGATGGTGTAATGTGATAGACATTATCATCCAAAGTACATGTATGAAGACATGAATTGGTGCCAAAATACTTTATATACAACCAGACATGAAAAATTGTGCTGTATGCATGTAATAAGAATTGTAATGCATTCCACTGTCATTTATATTTAAAAAAAATCAATTAAAAAACCCAAAAGAGCTCAACAGATTTTCAGCCCTTAAGGTGGTCCTAATTTTTCAGTGATTCACATCAGAAGCCATGACACTAAGTTTAGCTTCTAGAAAGTAACTTCTATTGAAGATTTCAACATCTCTTTCTGCTGAAAAACCTCTTATTATTGTTTTGATTTTTCTCAATGAAAGTCTAACTGTGGTAACAATGCTCCTTTGAAATGACAGCAAAGCAATTGGGAACTATGGAATTCTAAGGGAAAAAGCTGGCATCCAACAAATTTGAATTTAAAGGTGTGGTGATCTCAGGCCCTGAAAGAAGACTGTACTTGTTTTCTCTCCCCTGTAGGTCCTTCTGAGTCTTGGACAACAATGGTCCTGCTTAGGGCCTTCTATGACATCCTTGCTCTGTAGGTAACACCTGATGTCACAAACAAGTGGCAGCACTATGACTTTACCTCCACCTGGGCAAGCAGAGGAGCCTCAGAGGAAGGTACAAGATGGGTACCTGCTCAGCTGTGTTGTCAAGTAGGAGAGGACCTAGTCACTGAACCCCAGGGGCATGTTCTTGGCAATTCATCCCCAACTTCTTCACACCAGAAGTGGAGTGGAGCTCTTTGGGCTGCACAGGGTTCATCTGGCCTAGGGGCAGTCTGGGTTCTTCCAGGATACCAGACCACACTGTTGTTTGCAGGCCATCATCACCTTCCATGCCCAGGAGGATGAGCAGGCCATGGGAAACTGCACAAGGCTCACTGGGCACAGTGACCCTAGCATACATAGCTGGTTTATGGGTCCAATGGAGCCTGGAGGGGCAGAGGACCCAGAATGGCTATGAGAGGGTGTGAGAGGCACCCAGAATGGCTGCTGGCCCCAGCCACAGAACTCTATCACTCTGCTCTTCAAGGCCCCTGCTCACCTAAAATTTTGTCCAGAGCAGAAACTGACCCAGGAGACAACTTGCATCCTAGATTGGCAACTGTTGACAGTTATCGGGCGTGGAGCACCCAGGGCTGCTTGGGGGCAGGTTATGGGAAGCTTGAGCTTGAAGAATCACACACTGGCAGATTGCCCTTCCATTCTTAAAAAGCCAATACTGGTGAAAACTTGAACCTGCTGAGAGTGAAAAGTAAGGGGATCCCTAGGTCTGTAAATTTTCTCTATTGGATTGAACTGGTCAAAGATGGACACTTATTGTGGAACCAGTAGGAGGCCTAGATTTGTCCCCAGAAGAGCTAAATAATAGACACACTTAAAAAATTGGAGAATCTTGATGCCAAGATTTGAAGAAAGCAGCACAAACATGAATAAAACCAGATTTTGTGATCATATAAACTTGGTTTTTCCTGGTTTCCATACCTAAGAAAAGCATCTTTGGGTACAGGGTAAGCAATCCTACTGAAGCTACCCTGCTAAACCCCTCAGCTAGATACTGGATAGTGCCCATGCTTATATTCTCAATGGCTGTCCACTCCAGTGTTCCCAGGGGAAGTGCAAGAGGACACAGAAGTCTGATCTCAAAGCTACTACCAGCTGCAGATTCTGTTAAGCCAGAAATATTTCCCCTGGTATTCCCCTTCTGTCTGAGCAGGACCATCTCAGATAGCAGACAGCTCTCTGACAGCTCTGGGGCCCCAACATAAACAGAGGGATTCCTGCTATCAAAAGAGCTCCTAATCACAAACCCAACGCCTTCCTACCCCATCAGAAGTTCTGTACCAGGGTAAGTCAAGGCCTCTCTCTTGCTTGTTCCAGAGCAAGTCTAGAGAAAAGAGACAGCTCATATCTTTGCTGGGCCAGGAGAGGACAGAATGTGCTGTTCCAGGTACAGTGGGTGAGACCCTGGTGACACCATCTACACTAGCTCACTGGCTAAACACCTGCAGGACCAGTTCTGTGTTGGCCCGTTACCTTACCTTTAGTTGATTTTCCCCTCACAGGCCCAATGGCAGCTCTCACCAGCCACCTTGCTCTATTCCTGGCAGCATGTAGGGTGCTCATCTTGGGGCCCTCATGAAGACTCAAGGTATCAGAGAAAAGTGCCCCTGAGAAAGCAAGGACAACATGTTACTCCACCTGAAATGCAGGTATCTTGAACCTAAGACCCACAGGTGGTATCCTAGTCCCCACCTGCCCAGTGAATTGGAAAGTTACACTGCTGGTTGGAAGTCTGGTGCCACCCTGACCCTGTCACCTCCACTTCTATTGGATGCCAGCCCACTTGTGCAGCCAACCTGGCAACTATCCCATAGTAGTGGAGATGCTGGGCCAACTGGATGTTGAAGCGCAGGAAACAGGTCTTCCCTGTTCCCCAAAAGCCAGACATAGCACCCAGCACTGCTGCAGGCATAATATGGAAAACATCAAATTGAAAAAAGACAAAATCTGACAGAGTGTTCTTCAACTCATGAAAATCAAACAAAAATGACAAGTAAGACATGAAAAGTGGGTATTTAAATGAGCTACATATCTCTATAGGTTTCTGTATTTTATTGACCTCAGCTAAGAGAACCTTCTATAGGACTAGGAAATGATTCAGGTTCCTAGTGTTGTTCCTAGAGAATTTCAGTAAAAAAAAATTGGAGAATTCAGTGGCTAGAAGATAGGAAGCAAATGACTCCAACTGTCACATCCAAGTTGTGACAACACAAGCTCAGGTTTTCTGGCTTCAATAATTGTGAAAACCTTATGAGTCACAGGGTAGTCAGCTGTTCCTCCTAGCCTGCCCTGATCCGCCACTCAGCTATCACCCCAGCCAGACACTAGGCGGTGCCCGCACTTCTGTTTCAGGGGCTATACTCTCTTGTGCTCCCAGAATATGGGCAGGAGGACACAAAGTCCCTGATCCTGAGGCTACCTCCTGATGCAGTTGATGCAGGTCTAGGGACCCTGGTCTCAAATGACTCCCCCTACATAGGGTATGGTAAATTCCTGACTACCCCCTGAAAGCTCTGGAGCCTGGCCATGGGTGGAAGGATCTCTCCCATTACAATACCTGCTGACACTCAAACCCAACATCTTTCCCTCCCTAATAGATCAGGAAACCTCACTGGGTCAGCTGGTGGGACAGTGGGATTTGGATCCACAGCCTGAGCACCAGTGCTCCACAGTTCCTCCCAGCCCCATGCATGCACCCAGGCACATAGTTCCCACTTCTCTCCCTCCCACAAGAGATGAATGCATATGAACCTTAATGGCTTTGTCCCTTCCCGGAATGACCATGCCTCATGCCGTGGCTGGTTTTCTAAATGCCAATATATTCTCTGCTCAAACCTTCCCAAACTGCATCCTGGCAACATATCTAAGATTACCACTTTGCCTGAAACCACATTGGCAGCTGAACTTTGTTTTCACCTCTGGAACTCCCAAATCCCACCTTACCTAACCATTGCCATGTGCAGTTTTCAGGGAAAGCTTTGTCCCTCATTCTGGGCTCCTACCCTTGGAGGAAGGCACCTTAGAGAAGAGTTCTACATGAAGCCTCTTCATAGCACCTAGTGGCTTTCCTCCACTGGGTGGCCATTCTTACCTTCCCAGGCCTGTGGAGGCCACTCACAAGTCATCCTGATGGCATCCCACTACTAGGCATAAAAGGTTGGGTAAACTGTCTCCTTGATGCTTATCTCAGGTCCTATGAAAGATCCTTTCTGGGAGAACTGGCCATTACCTCCATTCTGTGCATGTCTGGTCTCCAGAAGATGATGTTGTCCATTGCCCTTTTCAAGGCTTCCTGCAGTTCAAACCACCTACTCAGCCAACTGACACCTTGCTTGGCACAGGAGTAGGAAGTTTACCTTTGGCATCCTACATCACTCTGCCCTACCCAAGCCCTCAAAAAAGGGAAGACTCTGGTCAGAGACCCTGGACTCAGTGGCCAAGGCACAGCTGAGCAAATGGAATACTCTAAAGATCGAAAGCATCAGATATAAAAGTGCAGGCTACAGATTTGGCTTGCTCCCTGATATTAGCACTCAACACTGCCCAAGGCACATTATGGAAAACTTTAGAGTAGTTACCATGCCACTGAGGGTGCACAGTCTGCTTTTATGCTCTCAATGGCCCCAAACGCCTATGTTTCTTTGTGCCCAGGTCTGAAATACCACAGGGAAATATTGGCACATAGAGCTCCCAAGATAGAGCTGAGATCTCCTGAAACTTCTGTCTGAGCTTCTGTTCCCTGAGCAATGTCATTACCAGTTTATACAGCTCCACTTGAGCCTTTCCATCTCTGAAGAGGAAGACTCCAGGCTCACCAACTGCAGGCTATGCCTGGGATACTCTTCATCCTCACTGATTTTCTCAAAGAAGGCCCAGGGTGAGAAGGTGGCAGAAGAAATGGTGGGGCAGCCAGCAATGCGGAAGAAATGCTCATCCATGGGGAACAGTTGTAGGACATGGAAAAAAACTTTTCTGAGGGTCATCATAGTAAACAGAGTTCTTCATGTTTAGCAGACAGGAAGATGATGGGGGGATATAGGTTGAGAGAGAACCAGTTGGCTGAGCTTTGTATTTGTCCCAGGGGCAATTATTTTAGTGTGGGCAGCCCTGTGAGTCTGTGGTGGGTGCCCTGGGCAAACTGAGTGCCCTGACGAGTCTTCAAGGAGAAGAGCAATCCAGACTGACCATTCTATGACAGAGGTGATAGGATGCTCCTGTGGCTCTGTTTACTGGAGGCAAAGCTGGCTGAGGCCCAACTGAGGGGAGGTTAGGACTGTTGAAATCTGGGAGCTTCCTAGCTTAAAGCAGTTATCACTATTTCGTCTTCCCCTTCAACATTTCTGTTGTGCTCCAGAGTCTTCTTTTGGTGTCCAATACTTTTGTATCATCAGAAGAGTCTTGATTATGTAAAAGAAGGAAAGTTTAAAACTTGATATTCTTCCCACTTTCCTAATATTTGACCCAAAATTCAAGTTACAAATTAATCATTCAGTTACCCATGACTTTATGTCTATAATACCTATGCTATGCTATGTTTTAGTAAGCAGTCTTCTTTTTCCTTGCTCATAAATTCAGAGCTACAAGCAGAAGAGTCAGTGAAAATTCATCCCAGAGAGCTTCCTGATAGTGTGGGCTAAGCATTGACCAGAGTTACAAATAACCACAGAGTTCTTCCCTTAGACTTCTTTCTGCATTTAATTTCTAGCTCTTCTCACTCTCCTGTACAACGAATCTGATAATTTCTATTTCCCTGATCACAAAAATGGCTGACACTCAATGAGCTCCAAAGAATTCCAAACCACAAGCAAACCAGAGAGGGCCAGGCCAAGGCTTCTGTCTGTGTTTGTGAGGACAAAAACCAGTGAGCCCAAGTAAGATCGCAGCCTCCTACTAGCCACATTTCAGGAAGAAATTCCCTAGGAAGTAGTTGGGAATAGAATGCTGTGTCTCTGAGCCTCCAATTTACCCCAGCATCCCAGAGGTCAGAGCAAGATCTGTTGTATGCTACTCATCAGGGTCCTGCAATAGAGGTATATGTAACCTTAGGGCAGCGTGTTTCACCTGAACCCCACATGGTCAGGTCCTGACCTGGAGAAGAAGGATCTGGCAGCTGGCCCAGTACTCCTGGATCCAGCAGAGCCCTAGCCAGATGAGAATGGTACCATAAATGAGAGGTTCCAGTTCACTGTGGACATATGAGAAGCAGAGCATTCAGGCTGAGAGGCCAGTACTTATGTGCAGCTAGGTGCTGGTGCCCTGTGGTGAACTTGTGGGTTTCTGCTTGTGTGGTCCATGGGCAATGGTACTCAAAGGAATGATTCCCAGCACACAGTTGCCCTTTGTCCATTGTAACATGGTCACCATGGTCATGCTCTGGTTAGTGGGGCTGCAAGTATTTAGGCCCAAGCTTGCCCACTAGTGCTGTGTGGTCCTTGAAAGGAGATGAACGTTGCCCTAAAGACAGATATCAGATCCAGGGGCAAGTCATGCTGCAAGACCCCATTGGTGTCATGGTCACAGACATGAAACTAGAGGACATCTCTTTTATTTTTTAATTTTTATTTGTAGTTATACATGACAGAAGAATGTATTTTGACAGAATATACGTACATAAAGTATAACTTATTCTATTAGGTTCCCACTCTGTGGTTGTACATGTGGAATTTCCCTGTCCATGTATATAAATACAGGACAAGAAAATTTGTGACTAATTCATTCTACTGTCTTTCTTATTTCCATCCTCCCTCTTGCCCATCGTTACTTTTTGTCTAGTCCAATTCATTTGTATTATTTTCCTCCCCAGCCTGCCTTGTTTGAGATTATCACCCATAAATAGGAGCAAAAATTTGGTCTTCGGGTTTAGGTGATTGCCATATTTCACTTAGTGTGACATTCTTCAGTTCCCTCCATTTACTGGAAAATGCCATAATTTCATTTTCTTCTTTATGGCTGAGTAATATTCCTTTGTGTGTATATGCCATATCTCCTTTATTTGTTCATCCATTGTAGGACATCTAGGTTGTTTCCATAGCTTGAGTATTTGAGTTGAGCTTCTATCAACATTGATTTGGCTCTGTCACTATATCATGCTGGTTCTAATTCCTTTGCATATAGACCATGGAATGGGATAACTGGGTCAAATAGTGGTTTTATTTAAGTTTTCTAAAGAATCTCTATACTTCTTTCCATAATGGTTACAGCAATTTGTAGTCCCACCAACAATGTATGAGATTACCTTTCTTCCACATTAGAGGGACTTTTTCTAGGGGTGGTACTGGGGTTTATGCATGAGAATTCTTTAGGTAATGGCAGTAAGGGTAGGAATACTAGTGGTTTCTTGCCCCTGTTTGCTCTTTGTCTTATGTCCTTTGGTCCCCTTGGAGGTGCTCTAGTTAGGTGATCATAAGTGTTCAGGTCCATCCTTGTCCTATAGAGCTTTCTGGTTCATGAGGTTCCTCTGCTTTTTGAAAATATGCTCATTGCCATTATGGCAGATGTCAGATCTAGGGACAATTCTATCCTTCCATTTACATTATGGGCATCAACACTGCCAGCCTTGAGGTTAATAAATGTTGGTTGGCTCATGTTGACTGGGGGTGCCTATACTTTGGCCAAACTCTGGCCACAGGCCTGACCTTTGAGTGGCAGCTCCAGAGGCAGAGGCAGATGCACTATATGTACCAGAGGGCCATGCAGCCTAGGTGACAGCAGAAAGTTTCTGGGTATCCAAGAAGAAATATCTGGATGTCTAAGCCCCAAATGGCTGAGTGATCTGTCCAAGTCTGGTGAATCCACTGCCAAGAATCAGATTAGGTCTGAATTTGTACCTGGAGCTTCCAGGTGTCCAAACTGTAAAGATGGCATAAGTCAGAGCCCAGGCATTCTTTCCATCAGTACCTTAAAAATGAGCTGGATGGTGGCCCCAGAGATAAAAACCTGCTTCTGCTTCAAATGTGGAGTATTTTGCCAGATCTTGAAGATGATGGTGCTGAATTCCTGTATATCACTGACAAATCCTCTGAAATGGAAATAAGGATAACTACCCCGTTCACAATATCCTCAAAAAAAATAAAATAAAATACTTGGGCAACAACCTAACAAAAGAGGTGACCCACCTATACAATGAAAACACAGAACCCTGAAGAGAGAAATAGAAGAAGACCTTAGAAGATGAAAAGATACACCCGTTCATGGATAGACAGAACTAACATCATTAAAATGGTGATATTACCAAAATTACTCTATAGGTTTAATGCAATGCCAATCAAAACCCCAACGGTATTTCTCACAGAAATAGAAAAAGCAATCATGAAATTCATCGGGAAAAATAAAAGACCCAGAATAGCAAAAGCAATTCTAAGGAGGAAGAGTGAAACAGGCAGTATAGCGATACCAGATTTTAAACTATACTATAGAGCAATAGTAACAAAAACAGTATGGTACTAGTACCAAAACAGGGAGGCAGACCAATGGTACAGAATAGAGGACACAGAGACCAATCTAGAAAACTACAACTACCTTATATTAGACAAAGTGCTAAAAGCATTCAATGGAGAAAGGATAGTATTTTCAACAAATGGTTCTGAGAGAACTGGAAATCCATATGCAACAAAATGAAATTGAATCCCTTTCTCTTACCATGCACAAAAGTTAACTCAAAATGAAACAAGGAGCTAGGAATCAAACCAGAGACTCTGCATCTAACAGAAGAAAAAGTTGGCTCTAATATCCCTCTCGTGGGGTCAGGCTCCAAATTCCTTAATAGGACATCTATAGCAGAAGAGTTAAAATTGAGAATCAACAATGAGATGTATTCAAACTAAAAAGTTTTTTTCTCAGCAAGAGAAACAATAAGAGAGGTAAATAGGGAGCCTACATCCTGGGAACAAATTTTTACCACTCACACTTCAGATGGAGCCCTAATCTCCAGAGTATACAAATAACTCAAAAAATTAAACAATAAGAAAACAAATAACCCAATCAACAAATAGGCCAAGGATCTGAGCAGACACACTTCTCAGAGAAGGATATACAATCAATCAACAAATACACGAAAAATGCTCACCATCTCTAGCAATCAGAAAAATGCAAATTATAACCACTCTAAGATAATCTCACTCCAGTAAGAATGGCAGCCATTATGAGGTCAAACAACAACAAGTGATGGTGAGGATTTGGGGAAAAGAGTACACTTGTACATTGCTGTTGGGAATGCAAATTGGTTCAGCCAATTTGGAAAGCAGTATGGAGATTCCTTGGAAACCCGAGAATGGAATCACCATTTGACCCAGCTATTCCTCTTCTTGGACTATTTCCAAAAGACCTAAAAGAAGCATACTACAGGGATACAGGTACATCAATGTTCTTAGCAGCACAATTCACAATAGCTAGACTGTGGAACCAATCTAGATGCCATTCAATAGATAAATGGATAAAAATTGTGGCATTTGCACACAATGGAGTATTACTCAGCACTATAAAATGACAAAATCATGGCATTTGCAGGGAAATGGATGGCATTAGAGCAGATTGTGCTATGTGAAGTTAACCAATCTCTAAAAAACAAATGTCGAATGTCTTCTTTGATATAAGGGGGGTGACTCAAAACAGAGCAGGGAGGAAGAGCATAAGAAGAAGATTACCATTAAGCAGGGATGAGAGGTGGGAGGGAATGGGAGAGAGAAGGGGAATTGCATGGAAGATGGAAGGAGACCCTCATTGTTATACAAAATTACATATAAGAGGATATGAGGGGAAAGGGGAAAAAAGAGAGAGAAATGAGTTATAGCAGATGGGATAGAGAGAGAAGATGGGAGTGGAAGGGCGGGAGGGGGTATAGTAGAGGATAGGAAAGGCAGCAGAATACAACAGACACTAGTATGGCAATATGTATAAATGTGGATGTGTAACCAATGTGATCCTGCATTCTGTATACGTGGGAAAATAAGAATTCATACTCCATTTGAATCAAATGTATGAAATATGATATTTCAAGATAAATGTAATGTTTTGACTAACCAATAAAAAGAAAAACAAACAAAACAAAACAAAACCCATGACCCAATTATTTTGAAATGGGCAAAATCTAAAAAAAAAAAAAAGATGGTGGGCTGGAGGTTTTGATGACTGAGGTTGTGTAGGTCCTATTGAGGTTTGAGTCTGAGGGAGAGTGGAGAAAACTCCTATAGGAGCTAGGTGAAGGCTCCAAGAGGAGGGCCTAGGAAGGCAAATCTATGTCCATTATGATGGCCCCTTAGGGGAAAAACCGACTGTGGAGCCAAGCCTGCAAATATCCTGGGAGAGGGCCTGAGAGGAAAGGCAGAAGTTGCAATGGGCAGTATGGGGAATAGTGTCATACTAGTGTTGGAGGTGAAAGGGTGGCTCTAAGAGGAGACAGCATAGCCCAGTCAATTCCAGATGGAGGCCTGCATGGTGGAGGTGCTGGGTGGTGATGAATGATCTGGCTGAGAACCACTGATTCCAGAGGCCTATTTCCCACATAGCACTCACAGGGGCTTGGGGGGCCTGTCCTGGTTAGACTGAGCCTCATCCTTTATAAGGCAGTTGATGTGCCTCAGATATTTCTTCTTCCACTGTAGGTCCTCAGCAGTGACTCAAAAGGCCAGTCCCACACGTGGTGGCAGACTCAGAAGTTCCTCTTAGTAAATATGGTAAGAAACCATAAGTAGATTATCCAAAAATTATGGGATAACTTGAAAAGAGAATTTAATAATTATCAGGATAGCAGAAGGCACATAGATACAAATCAAAAGAATGAACAATCTCTTCAATAAAATAAAATCAGAAAATTTCCCAAATATGAAGAATGAATTGGAAAATGAAATGCAAGAGGCTTACAGGATACCAAATATACAAAATCACAACAGACCTACACCAAGAAAAATTATAATGCCTTGCATACAGAATAAGGCTAGAATTTCAAAGGCTGCAAGAGAAAGGAATCAGATGACATACAGGGAAATTCAGAGCTCATCAGATTTCTTAAAACAGACCCTCAAAGCTAGGAGATCCTGTAATAACACTTACAAAGCTCTGAAAGAAAATGGATATCAACCAAAAATCTTATATCTGGCAAAACTAATCTTTAGATTGGATGAAATAAAGACCTTCCATGAGAAACAAAAGTTAAAAGAAATTATAACAAGAAAGCCTTAAATAGAGAACATTTTTGGCAAAATATTCCATGAGGAAGAAGTGAAAAATAACAATAAAAATCAGCAAAGGGAGAAACTATACTAAAGGTGAAGCCAATCAAAAGAGAAACCAAGTCAAGTTAAAAAAAACAAGATTGACCATATATGCAAAATGTGTCTCAATAAAAACTGTGAATTTTAATGGCCTAACTCATCAATCAAATGATAGACTGGAAGATTGAATTAAAAAAAAACTAACAATATGTTGCCTTCTAGAGACTCATCTCCTGGGAAAAGATATCCATAGACTGAAGATGAAAAGTTTCGGGGAAAACATACCACTAATATGGACTGTGTAAACAAGCAGGGGTTTCCTTCCTCATATTAGATAAAGGAATAGAAAGGAAATTTCATACTGTTTAAGGGAATCATACATCAAGAAGACATAGCAATGTATATCTATATGCCACAAGCAACAGAAAATCTATGTACATCAAACATCCTCTTCTCAATTTCAAGAATCAAATAGGCCACAACACAATAATACTGGGCGAATTTAACAAACCTTTTTTACACTGGCTAGATCCTCCAAAACACTAAACAAAGAAACTATAGAACACAATAATACAATCAATAATTTAGACTTCACAAACATATACAGAATATTTCATCCATCAATTTGTGAATACTCTTTCTTCTAATCAACACGTGGATTCTTCTCTAAAATAAACCATATATTATTCCACAAAACAACTTTTAGCAAATACAAAAAAAATAGAGATACTACCCTGCATTCTATCATATCATAATGGAATGGAATTAGAAATAAATGATAAAATGGAAAAAAGTACAAGTGGCTCCAAAACTTGAATGCTAAATAATATGCTATTGAATGAACAATGAATAGTAGAAGACATCAGAGTGGAGAGAAAAAAGTTCTTGGAGGTAAATGAGTACACTGATACAAAATATCAAAATGTCTGGGACACTAAAAGGAAAGTTCACTGCACTGAGTTCAATTCTTAAAAGAAGAAAAAAGTCAAAAAACAAATGACCTAACATTACATCTCAAAGCCCTAGGGGGGAAAAATCAAAACCAACAGTAGTGGAAGACAACAAATAATCAAATCAGAGCTGAAATCAATGAAACTGAAACCAAAAAGTAATTGAAAAACTCACAAAACAAAAAGTTGTTCTTTGAAAAAATAAAGTTAACAAATCCTTAACTATACTAATGAAGAAAAGAAGAGAGAAGACTCAAATTACTAAAATTTGTGATGAAAAAGAAAATATCATGAAAGACAATAATGAAATACAGAAGATAATTAGAAATTATTTTGAAATTTCTACTCAAACAAAATAGAAAATCTTGAAGACATTAAGATATTTCTAAAGTCACTTGATCTACCCAACCAAATCAGGAGGATATATACAATTTGAACAGATAAATTTCAAGCAATGAAATAGAAGATGCCATCAAGTGTCTACCAACCAAGAAAAGCCCAGGGCCATATGAATACATAGCAAACTTCTACAAGACTTATAAATAAGAACCAAAACATATAGTATTCAAATTATTACATAAAATAGAAAGGGAGGGTATCCTTCCAAACACATTCTATGAGGACAGTATCGCCCTGATATCAAAACCAGACAAAGAAACATCAAGCATAGAAGACTTCAGACCAACATCTCTAATGAACATAGTTGCAAAAATTCTCATTAAAGTTCTGGCAAATCAAGTACAAAAACATATTAAAAAGATAGTGCACCATTATCAAGTAGGATTCATCCCAGGGATGTAAGGTCAGTTTAACATATGGAAACCAATGAATGTAATTTTCACACCCATAGACTTAAAGATAAGAATCACATAATCACCTCACTTAATGAAGAAAAAACATTTGACAAAATACAGCACCACTTCATCTTCAAAACACTAGAAAAACTAGGGATAATAGAAACATATATCAACAATATAAAAGCTATGTATGCTAAGCCTAATGCCAACATCATTCTAAATGGAAAAAAAACTGAAAGCATATCCCCTAAAAACTGGAACAACACAGGAATCCCCTCTTTTGCCAATTCTATTCAACATCATCCTTGAAACTCTAACCAGGGCAATTAGAACAAAGAAATTGAAGTAATACAAATAGGTAAAGAATAACTCAAACTATCTCCATTTGATGATTCTATATGTAGAAGACCAAAAATACCACCACACAAAAAATCTAGAATAAATAAATTCAGCAAAGTAGCAAGATATAAAATCAACACCCACAAATCAAATGCATTTCTGTACATCAGTGACAAATCTTCTGAAAGAGAATCCAGGAAAACTACTCTGTTCCTAATAGCCTAAAATAAACAAACAAACAAAATAGAGAATCAACCTAACAAAAGAGGTGAAAGGGCTCTACAAAGAAAACTGCAGAACACTAAAGAAAGAAATTAAAGTAAACTTTAAAAGATGGAAAGATTGCATATGCTCTCGGATAGGCAGAATTCATATGGACAAAAGGCCATATTTCTAAAAGAGCTATACCAAATCAATGCATTTCAGTTAAAATCCCAACAACTTGCTTATATAAATAGAAATAGGAAATCATGAAACTTATTTGCAAAAATAAAAGACCCAGAATAGCCAACACAATCCTTAGGAAGAAAAATAAAGCAGAAGTCATCAAAATACTAGACCTTAAACTGTACTGCGTATCTATAGTAACAAAAATGGCATGGTATTGGCACCAAAATAGACATGTACACCACCACAGAATAGAAGATACAAATATAAACCTACATAAGTACAGTTATCTCATATGACACACAAAAAATAGACATTCATTGGAGAAAAGAGAGTCCCTTCAAGAAATGGTGCTGGTAAACTTGGAAATCCATATGCAGCAAAATGAAAATAAACACATATCTCTCACCATGCAGAAAACACAACTCAAAGTGGATCAAGGACCTAGGAATTATACTAGAGCCCTTACACAAATAGAAGAAAAAGTAAGCCAAAATCTTCATCATGTAGAATTGGGTCCTGACATCCTTAACATGACTCCTAAAGGGCAAGAAATAAAATCAAGAATTAATAAATGGGATAGATTGAAACTAAAAATTTCTTCTCAGAAAAAGAAACAATGAGGTGAAGGAAGCCTATATTTTGGTGGCAAATTTTTGCTACACATGCATCACACAGAGCCCTAATCTCCAGGATATATAAAGAACTCAAAAACACACTGGTGGGAGTAAGTTCTTGGGGGGTGTGCCTTTTGGGTTTATAAGAGAGAGCCTTGGAGCTCTTCATTTTGATTCCCTGAAATTCCATGGTAGAAAAAGATGCAGTTTCTGGACAACATGCCACCAGATTCAGTGATAATCTAGCCTACCAATGCATTTTGCTTCAGTATGATCCTGCAGAGATGCAAAACATTGCAGAAAATGAGGTCTTGCCTTGATAAATTTACATCAGGGAACCAGGAAGTTCTTCCATGCTACTTTTGTAATTTGACAGACTTTGTTGTCCTGGGTTCATCTTCAATGTTGATATTTCAAGATCAAACAGATGAATTAAAATTGTTTTTTAATCAAACCATCATGGTTTAATCTATGTGAACAGGGTCTGGGGAAGGAGTCATGTCTCTTCACAGTTATTATGGAACAGTACCATCTCTGTGGATGGGATCATTATTCATCTACTCCCTGAAACATCCCGTTTCAGTTGCTGCAATATTGTGGGAGTATGTTATACTATATTTTCAGGAACCTGCAATTAGTAAGTGATTAATTATTCCATCCATGATTCTATATGACAGGAAGCAGCAACAGAGATACACAGTGTGACAACAAAATCACAAAATAAATGCAAGACCCTAACAGTGAGAAATTCAATGCAGATCATCCAACATTATTTGATTTGTAGAATGATTATCTTGTTAATGATAATGTTACACCACCAGAAGGAATGCGGTGTTTTTAGTTTTTTTCTCAAGCAGGACTTCATTTCCACTTAGGTTCAGATAACAGTCATCTCCCTCTCTGATCCCTATGGGAGGAGCCAATTGAATCTTTATTTCCAGAATCCTCTGCGTTCTCACCACACTACACTCTTCTCATACTACAGAATTGTAATATTTTCCTTCTCCTAACTCCAAATTCCTCAATGGCAAAGTATCTTTATTAACACTGGTTTACATTGGGACAGAGCAGAGACATGGTCATGAGTATCTGTGGACTGACAGTGATCAGGCTTCCAGGTCGATGGCATTAATATAATTTGCTCTAAGACAGTGAGTCTGTCCAGTGAGCAGCAGGGGGCACTGTGGGAGTGTCTCCATCTGCACAGCTGTGCATTTCCCAAGCACAAGGATGGATAGTGGAGCTGCACACTGTGGTGCAGATGTAGCAGTTTTGTTTTATCTGAGGGTGGTCTTAGCACTGCCTCCTGAGGTATTTTCTGCCAGACTCCCATCAACCGGCACCTGAATGAATGCATGCAGAGGGGTAGGACAGGAAATGGATAGGATCTCATTTGCCTCAATAACTCCTCCCTGTGAGACCAGTGGAGAGGATAAGAGATGTCAGGGTACCTGCAGTTTGGACCTCAGGGAGGATGTGTCCACAATGGCCTGGGGTTCTATTAACTCCTGATCTTGTCTCATTTCTCAGGAAGGGGAAGCATCCTCACTCGAGTCAGACCCCATCACCTTAGATCTTCCAGCAACTCAAACTTGATCCATATGCTCAACCTTGTTATCTGGCTGACTCAGTCACTCTCCCTCTCCACAGACTCACATGTACCCTGAGAATTGGCTTCAATGCTGGTGACTTTGCAATACATTAGTACCAATAGAAGCCAGGAAGCCCTTCCCACCTTCCCAGTATCTCCTTTATTACTACTCAGACTCAAGTAAACAGCAGGGCATGAGGATAACCAGCCACTTCTCTGGACTAGCTAATGAAGGTGTTCTGCACATCTGTAAGCTGCAAAATGAAGATGACACTATTGAAATATTTGGCATGACAACTCTAAGCCTTACACAGTGCTCCAGACCCATGTAGAAGAGAGATTAAACACTCCAATGAATTCTCTCTGCTTGGTGCAGTCTCTGTTGCACTGCTTGGGACTACATCTAACTCAGGTGGTGGCTCTTGTTCTCATTTCTTCAACCAGCATTTGATTTCCCTAGGATAAATCTGTGGGAAATGTCTTCCTCTTTTCTTCATTGTAAGAAATTGATTTACTCCAATGGTAATACCTTCCTATCCTACAATATCATTTCTCAGAGTTCAATTTATCTCTAGGGAGTAAACAGATAAGGAAGAAGGTGGTTGGCCCATGTTTTCCTTACCAGAAGCTAGACCTGACTTAGAAACATATGGGGTCTGAAAGCATCTGGGCAGCACTAGGTGTAGCACACTCTAAGTGCAGCCCTACTGACCAGCTCCAAGTGTGAGGATACCTTCTCCTGCACCTTCTAGTTCCAGTCACTCTCTGAGAACTATTTTTCTTTCTATAGGCTCAGAAAAATCAAGTTCTGTTTCTTCAATGATACTGATCAAACAATTCCTTTGACAGTGAGGTAATATTGTATCTGTACAAAGTAAGAACAGAGACGCTTAGCAACAGACAGCCCACTTAATCAGACTCTAAAGTAACCATCTCTGTTCTGCATATAAAGAATCTTCTGCTCATTCCAGGACTTCAGTGTTATAAGGAGCATACTCAAATAAAGAAGATCCATCCTACAAAAGCACTGATGGAAGATCAGAAAGATGCTGGATGCTGTGTCTTAATCCTGGTGGAAGCTATGGAAGCTAACTTTGAGGATATCATGCCAAAGTCTGACCTCCCTTCTTTACCCTTTTCTCTACAAAAGTGACTGACTATATGGGATTATGGATGTTCATTATCGGGAGTACCTTCCCTGACCTAAGATGGTCTGCACTATCCTGTGCTCTTACAAAAGCATCATATCCTATCCATGTTTATCTATCAAGACACCCTAAACTAATGTCCTTATACACAATGGATAAGTACTTTTTACTCTTGGTGGACACTGATAAGTCCAAGATCCAAGTGTCTGCATATTTGGTGTCTGCTGGTGACCCACTCTCTGGTTCACAGATGGCTTCTTCTCATTGCATTTACACATGGTACATAGCCACCTTCTCAATCCTCTTCTTTAAGGACACTAATCCCATTCATGAAGGTTTTGCCCCCTAAAGGGCCCTTTTTCTTAAAGCAATCAGTTATTGTATTGGGTTTACAATATGTAAATTTTGAGGGGAACCAAACATTTTTATCATGGCATACAGTAACCTCAAATATCCACGATGACTCCAAAGACATGAACACTGATTCCATTCTTGAGCCATGTATCTCCCCTAACCATCTGGGGATCTTCCTAGCCAATACTGTTGCTTGCATGGAGTTTTACCCACTTAGTTTAAAAAAAAATGACTATTTTTGTGAGGTGAGAGGGACTTAACCTAGAGTATATGCCTTCAATTTACCCAGTTTCCCTGGCCCAGCCTTAGTCTTCACATTAGGATGATGTGAGTACAGAAAATTTTTTAGCCTTGCTGAGTAAATACAATTATAAAGTCTTACCAATGTGGACAGAACAGGACACAGTGATATTTGCATTGTATATGGCACACAATAAGGGCAATCACTATTCTGGAATATATACATTTTTTACATGATGGGCCAGCTAAGGAAATATCGGGAGGGGAATCATCTCCCTTGTGTTGATGGACAGCTCATTTTGTTGGGATGGTAACTGACCATGCGATTATGAGTCTTTGTTGAGTATCAAAAAGCCCCAAATAATTAAATGTGCAGGGAACATTAGTTAGAAATCAGCTGTGCTCTCTTTGATTTTTTTCACTATGTAGACAATGTTTGAAAACCTGTTGGGCCCTATCAATATGGATGGACAACATTGCTCTTTGAATCTGAAGACCATCATCAGGTGAGGCATAGCTCTGGGGATCATTGAGGGAACATTGGATTCATATTCCAGCACTGAGGGACTTCTCTGAGTCCTGAGTGTAACTGAAGTGCTATATCCAGGGTGCTGCCAATTGGAGACACTTGTCTGCGCAAGTCTGGTGGGTTACTGTCCTGGAAAACAAGGGAAAATTTTTTCTTCAATGTTATTTTCCCAGACTGAGGAAGATGACACAGCAGAGACTTATAAGGGAGAAAGGTCTTGACTTTGTTCCTTAGCCTGATGGTATCAAATAGAATAGATCTGGAAGGTCTCTATATTTCTTGTTCCACAGACAGAAATCGGACAAGTGGAGTAAGGTATCACCTAAGATAAATATTTCATCAAAAATTACATAACTGACATAATTATATATATATATATATGTATATATATATATATACTTATACACACATATTTATTTATTTATATATTACAATGAATCTTCACATCAATTTCAACCACAAGGCTGTGATCCTAATTAGAATAAGACATATTCTATGTTTACATAAATATATCAAAATATCTATACTACTCTATTTCAAGTATACTTAAAAAGAAAGAATAAATTAAATGAAAAATGTTACAATCCACAAATTCCAGTCCTTCATAATATAATAACTTATCTGATGAATTTTTTAATGTAATTGGCATAAACTAATTAAATTTTATAAATTATAATCAGAGTTTTCACAGTTACACATTTTTTGGCACCAGAAAATTTTTCAGGTACTAAGAACTGAAAGGGACTACTACTCTGAAGGAGCATATGTTGTGAATTTGTGCTGGCCTCTAGTCCCTTAATCAACTATTCAATCCCTCAAATACCCTTGTTGGAAAAGTGGAGAGGAAATATTGATGGGTTTCTTCTGAGTCCATAGGAAAAAATGTATCTGATTGGGAGTGGATGAAAGAGGTTGATTACTAAGTATCCAAGAATGCGTGTTCCAGGTTTAATTTTATTCTAGTACAATCGGGCACAACAGGAGATCTACACATGTAAGTCTTAAGATTTACTGTGCTTTCTAACATTATTGTTAATTTAACAGTTAAAAGGGCTTAAAGTAGGTGATGCAGTTCAATTAGGTAGCAATCATGGGAATAGATTTATTTATAAACAAATATTATAAAACTGTAAAAATATATGTATATTGTAGATTATATACCCATGAAGTCATATGGAGTTTGCAGCCTCTTTTATGGGAGACCTAACTTCTTAAGTTATCTTTTTTATTCATTATTTTGTGATTTCCATAATACAGAAAAACTTCTGAGAGGGAGAGTGAATGGAAGCATATCAAAATTTCAGTATTTAGGAATCCAACCTTCAATATATAGACAGTTACTGATGAGCTACTGAAATCTGTTGGACTCTCAAGATTTGGGGCCATGTAAATGTATGCACTATGACCAGCAGGGGACACTGTGGGACTATCTTGTGGTCCCTACACAGCTGCACAGTAAAGACCATTCACTCAAAAGAGTCCTGGCCTGGAGGAGGGGCCCTGTGTTAACTGAAGGAGACTTGCCAGTGTGTTAACTCTGGCATAGCAGGGGCCCCTGGGAAGAGAACTATGTCTTGTCTCAGCAGTCCTTTCTCCCAAGGTTCCCACAAGTGGTAAAGGAAACCTTCATTCTATTTAGTCTGTAGTTTGAGCTGAACTCTAGCACCTGGCTGGGGTGGAGTGGGGTGACTGGGGCAGTCATGATGGAAACATTTGCATGAAAAGCACCTCCTCTGCAGAAAGGGAGAAAGAAAAGGAGATCTGTGGCAGCTCACCTCCACTGTGGGACACAGGAAGTTGTGCCTACCATGGCCTGGACTCCTTTTCTCATCCTGTTGCTCTCTCACTGCATAGGTAGGAAAAACCTTCAGTAAGCAGTTCTCAATTCACTGTTTGCATCAACTCTTCAGGTATGGACCTAAGAGAAGTTTTACCATGGACACTATCTTAACTATTTTTCTCTGTAGGTTCCCTGTCCCAGCCTGTGCTGACTCAACTGCCATCTCTCTCTGCATCTCCGGGAGCATCTTCCAAGCTCACCTGCACTCTGACCAGCGGCTTCAGTGTTGGTAGCTACTCTATATATTGGTACCAGCAGAAACCAGGGAGTCCTCCCAAGTATCTTCTGAGATATTACTCAGAGTCAAACAAGCACCAGGGCTCTGGGGTCCCCAGTCGTTTCTCTGGATCCAAAGATACCTCAGCCAATGCAGGTGTTCTGCAGATATCTGGGCTCCAACTTGAAGATGAGGCTGACTATTACTGTGCATTGTGGCACAGTAATGCTTTTCACAGTGAAACAGCCAGATGGGGAAGTGGGACAAAAACCAATTTGCCCCAGGCTCTGACCTATGCACTCATGTTTTGATATTAAAATACATTATTTTATAAAATTATAAATCTCTCTCACACTGAACTTCTTTTCCATTGTTTCAAAAATAATTATAAAGACTGAAATAATCTTCAAACCATTGCAAAAAAAAAAAAAAAAAAAACTAGAGCTAAGATCTAAAAAGTATTTTGCTGGAATCTTATATATGATATCAAATTCTACCATATCCAGAAGAGAGTCCTCATTGAAGTCTTCTTCTGTTAAGTCCTTATTGAAGTCTTCTTCTGTTAAGTGCACCAAAGTGCATCCTACACGCCAGCACCTCCTTCCCAACTTTTAGACATCACACTGACTCCAAGGACTTTCCTTAATACCTCTAGAGAGTCACATCAGGGAAAACACCAGGCCTTGCTCAGAGTCTGGAAAAGTGAAACTAAATAAAGATTTCAATAGGATTGGTGTGGAAGAAAAAGATCAAGGGATAGCTGACTGAGAGTGCTGAAGTTTAAAGATTCTGTCATCTAATTGTTTGCAAAATCAAATACCGTCCAGTCAGGAGAATCTGCTCTCAGGGACTTAATAGAAGACAGGGAGTGGTTTAGACTGAGGAAAGACTTTAGGCAGAGTGTGCAGACACTTGGTGTTGGCATCCTATGAAAGATGAGGGGCCCTCAGCTTTCAGGAATAAACTGGAAATACCCAGGATGAATGCATTCAAGGCAGTATGAACCTCGTGTCTATGTTTAGCTTTGACCATTCATTGTGATTCACTATTAGAAACTAGGTTCCTTGAGAATTTGGGCTTTTTTTCTCATTTGTCACTGCCTTATGAACAGCCAGATGGCAGCCATGAAGGACAAAGTCAACATGTGTTTGTAAAATGAATATTCACCTAGAAAGGAATCCCAAGGGAGAGAGTAGATTTGAGGCAAAAGTCTTGATTGGTTTTGATTTCTGTATATTCTTGGTTTCAGTTGTTTGAAGGGGAGATGTTAAATAAGAAAGTTGGCCTAAGGATCTGGAGAACAGGAGACAGATATGGAGGAATGCGTCCTGTTGAAGGTGACCAGCGGGAAAGACTAGATCATAGAAGTCCATGTGGAGACAGTGGAGGAGGACTTGTTGTGCCTTTAGGTTCTGAGTAAAGAAACCATAGGAGCAGGTGGATAATGGAGAAAAGTCTGAGCCCAGAGGACAGATTCCATGAGCTGATGGACCACAGAGCAGGGAATAATATATGAAAATCTAGCAACTTTCAAAGTATCTAAGATATATTGAGTTATGCTCAACAAAATGTTAAGCACAGATATTAAATTATTCATTGTGATATAAGTAAATCTAATATTCAACCACTGAATTCACAATCCCACAAAAAATTCTCATAGGGTAATTTTAGAAAAAGAAAAAGAAGTTTTTGAGCTTGCCAATCACAGAAAAGATGCTTCTTTACTGGATGGAGGGGCTGGTTGAAGCATTGAATGATTGGTAGAGAATGGATGTGCCAGTGAGGACTTGGTTATTATAGAACATGGTGTGATTAAACCCTGCATCTGCAAGTGGTACATTCTATTGTGCTTTTGTTCACTTTACCAAAAAGTAAAACAGCTAAATTCACTGAAACATGGAAGATATAAATACAAACCAATTGACATGTGAGTAGTTGAATTCCATTGATGAATTCAGAATGAATGGAACATGAAAAATGTCTGCATGTGTTGAAATTTATTCTAGAAAGCTAGATTTATTTTGCCCTCTAAAAACACACCTTCACATATAGAGTAATAGAACTAGGATTGCTATTTATTTATTAAACCCTCTTTTTGAAAAAAAATCTAAAAGAAATGAGAGGTTAATGGAGACCACAGGATATATGACAACTCTGTTCTTTCTATATAATTTTCCTGTTAATCTAAAGCTATTTTCAAAAATAACATGTACTAATTCAAACTAGATATGATGATAGATATGTAGACTTTTGGAATATATATCCATGAAGATATTTGAATTGCACAGCATATTTTTCAGTTAAGCTAAAACTTTATGATATCATTTATATATATTTTCACATCCCATAGACAGGACTCTTTTGAGAGTGGGAAAGCAGAGTAAAAATACATGAATCAGAATCAGATTGTCTTAGAATCATACCATGAGGTTTGTAAATAGAAATAGTTACCTGATGAGATATAGAAAACAGTTGAGTTCCCAGGTCTCAAGTTCCATAGTGAGAACAAATTTGGGTTTTCAAATTTCTGGGTCATAGTGTTTGGTGTGTCCTGTGACCAGCAGGGGATCCTGTAGGGCTGTCCTGTCATCCCTACCCATCTGCTTAGTAGGCTCATTTATTTAGAAGATAATTGGCCTTGCAACTGATAAGGACCCACATAAGCTGTACCCTCTCTGGTCTGGCCCAGTTTCTTGAGCAGTAACATTTATCTTATCAAAGGACTGAGGCAATAATGACCCTGACATTTACAGAAAGAGTCTCTGATAAAGAATGGGAAAAGAAAGGAGGACTGGGACAATTCAGCCTCACTGAAGGTATTAAGGGAATGCTTCCTTCATGACCTGAGCTCCTCTCTTCTTGCTGTTCTTCTCTTACTGCATAGGTAGGGACAGGCCTAAAGTGTCCAGATTAACCTCCTGAGCTTGTGTTAGTCTCCTTTAGCTCTTATCTTGCAAGAAGTTTAACTCCAGTTCTAGCCTTATTTACTTGACTATGTCTGTTTGCAGGTTACCCTCACATCAATGTTAATTCAGTGAGGAAGGTCTCTGTATCATAGGAAACATCACCTAGACTCACCTGCATTTTACCAGTCATGTCATTGTTGGAAAGTACTGGATATATTGGTAACAGCAGAAGCCAATGAACCCTTTGTGGCATCACTTGAGTTTCAAGTGAGACTCAGTCAAACAACAGGGCTGCAACTTCTCTAGACACTTCTCTGAATCTAAAGATGCCTTGGCCAGTGCACGAATGTAGCTCATCTTCTGGCTCTAGGCTGAGAATAATGTTATTACTTTACCATATGGAAAAGCTGACACTGTACCCTAGACCCATATGAGAAAGCTCCTCTGTGCTAGTAGGGCCTCTGATTAGGTATAATTCAAGGAATAACTTCTTTCTCCAGATCTCCAAGCACCCAATGTTCTCCCAGACAAGTAGATATGAACACAGCATATATATATATATATATATATATATATATATATATATATATATTAGTAAGTTGAGATTACATGAACAATGAATCAATCTAAAAGTTAAACTGAAATTTTAATCTCAACTTACTAATTTTTATATCAGCAGAAATCACTTGGTTGGACATAAAATTTTTCTAAGTATATAAATTGGAGAAAGTTTAAAGAGGTTCATTTTGGCCATGCCCAGCTCAGGGTCTAGGAGTGACTCAGAGATAAATCTGACCTAAAATCTTCAAACTGAGCTTCAATATATAATATCAACATGCAGAAAGGAATGATGTACTTTATCCTAACAAAACAGCTTCATTAAGTTTAAAATAAGAGCAATATACTATAGTAACATCACTATGAAGTAATTCAGAGCATATCAGAAAATATTTGAAAATATTTAAATAAAATTACAAGGCACTGCCAGAGAAATTAAAGATGATTAAAAGTAGTAGATATTCCTTATTTGTGCATTGAATACCTCAATGTGGTTATTATAGTTTTTCACAATTGATCCAAAAACAATTCCTTGAAATGTATTTGAGAAAAATATATCTATATTAATAAAAAATTTGCTCAGGAAAAAAATAAAAACTATAATTAAAAGTATCAAAGCAACAAAGCCCTGTGAAAAGACTGTTCAAGTTTGATGTGGCTTGGGTATCTGAGCAAAAGAAGGAAGTTAAATTTTAAATCCAGTGACACATGTTTTGTTCTAGGTGATCAAGGACAGATTAGCTTTGTCAAGGAAAGGGCACAGACCAAGTGTGGGAAACACCCCACACTGAAGCTACTGATCAGGTTTCAGATGAACTTGGAAGATGCTCTAGGAGAAAGAGACTGCATGGCAGAATGAAGTCAGGTTGGACAAAGGATCCTGCAGACACAGACACTAATGATTCTTTGGGTAGAAATGAGGATTAAACTAACTGTTTAAGGGTCTCTGCTGGTGTGAATGGACCCATTCAGGAACAACCCTAGGTTTTCCAATCCTGGCACTACCTGTGCTATGGAACAAGAGCATGAGGAAGAGAAGAGTCCAGGTCATAGTGGACACAGCCCTGTGAGGCCTCAGAACAGAGATGGTTAGTGCAGGCTGCTTTTGTGTTCTCTAATTGCCTGGAAGTGAAGGGCTGTTTACACAAAATTGTTTCCCTACTGGTAATCTGTGTTCCACACTGAGCCCCTGTGAAGACAGAGCTTGATTCTTTAGACAGAAAGAACTGTAGGTACCCACTGTACAAAAACTGAGAGAGCTTCACAGTATGCCCTGCTGTTCACTGGACAGATTTCAGTTTCCCACTGGAAATAATGTTATTGGAATCTTCCTGGAAGTATGGTAACTGGTCAGTCAACAGATAAACTCTCCTCTGTCCCAACTGACCTAATAATAATAGAAAGCTGCTGCCACTGTGAAATTCATAGAATCTAGGAGAATAAGATGGGAATGAGGTTCTTGTATCATATCAAAATACAACATAGAGGATTCAGAGGGTTGGGAACTAAGATCTGAATAGTTTCTTCGACAGGGACCAGGAAGAACACAATTGTGATCTAGGTCTGAGTGGAGAGTGGGTTCCTCATTGAAGACTCTCACCATTAAAACAAGAGACATATATTCTTTCAAGAAATAATCATACATATTAAAACGACATGTTATATAGAGGGAATGACAGATACATCATTCACAAAAGCATTAAGTAAATGTAACAGAAATGTAAAACTTGCAGAGTATACAGGTTCCTATACGTCATAATGAGGTGTAGTGCTTGCAGTAGTTAAAGATTATAAGCCCAAGACAAGATTGATGAAACTTACTGACACCAGGAATTCCCCATAGAAGTTGTTGCTTTCTCCAAGTCTGGCCACTTGAGGTTCTGTAATGCTCTAGGCTCCATTGAATTTCCTTAAATAAGGAATGGGTAAGACATAAATCACATAAATACATAATTACTCCCTTTACATTACTAACAGTATTGGCACTATTGTAAAATTTTAGCTTTTACACAATTCTATTTTTTTCCACTGGCATCAAGATGTGAAGTGGGAACATAAGAGGATCTTCTTGCTATTAGTCAAACACTTCTGCCTGCCATTTTCAAGGGATCCTTTAAACACATTGACTCCTGTGAATAATGAAAAAGTGAGAATCAAGATGTTAATTGTGTGGGCATATTTGTAATAATATCAAGGTCTTTATAGCAGAAAACCCAGGGATAGGTCACAGTCATGTCAGCCATGAATTTGTTGCAGTGGGATCCTGTCACTGCACTGACAACTCTCTCTGGCTACCCCATTGCCACTCAAATTGTATTTGGAGGGTTTCTCACCCATGTTTTTCTGAAGGCTGCCATGTAACTTAATATTTCCAGTTCCTGTGTGACATAGTGCAGATTAAAGAAAAAAAAAACTCTTCCTTATCAAACCTTCTTCATAGTATGACAGGCATTTTTAATTTTTTAATATTTATTGAAATTCTATATTTTGTTTACTGGACTTTCAGTAGCCATTGGCATAACTCTGGTAAATGTATTTATTGGTGAATCTAAATGATCAGAAATTTTAGAAGATTATATTCCAGAACACTAGAAATATTACAAGTATCCTATATCAAAATGGATTATTTATACTTTCTTTGACTACCCTGAAAAGAATTAAGAAATAACAATAGCTACTCTTCACATTGAATCTGAAAAGGATGAATAACAGTTAGTGGAGCTGGAAATTGATAGGGAAATTTGTGAGAGAAACAATGGGCCCTGGTAACAATATCCAACTATTGACAAGGCGCTTATTGATCATGCTTTAAAAGCAGCTTCCAAAAACTTATTTATTTCATTAAATACAAACTATAGAGCTCAGGTTATGGTTCAGCGGTAGAATGCTTGCCTAACATACATGAGTCACTGAGTTCAAAGTCTGATCCCCAACACTACATTAATTTAAAAAAATGTCTAAATAAACTCAATATATGTTGAGAGCCACAGCCAAAGGGGCCCCAGCAAACTTCCAGCTGCCAGCAAACTTCCAGCTGCCAGCTGATGTTTGGCTCACAGCTTCCCCAGCAACATCTAGCTGATTGGCTCCTCTGCGGTGATGTTCACTGGGCTGATTCCCTGCCCTTCAGACTGCCAGCTGATGATTGGCTCACAGCGGCACAAGCAACATCTAGCTGATTGGCTCCTCCGTGGAGCTGCTCATTGGGGGACTTCTATGGCTCTGCCCACGCAACCCAGCCAATCGGCCTCAAGAGCAGGAGTATCATGGGAGGTGGAGAGGCTGGTGTGGGGGTGAGAGGCTTGTGGAAAGCCGGTGGTGGCAGTTGGGCTCTGAGGTTTTTTCCCTGAGGAGCTGTTTTGTTTGGCATTTGTAGTTCTAAAAATAAAGTTAGTTTCTTTTGACAAGTGGCTCCTGAATTGTGCCCAGCCAGACTGCGGCATTTGGTGGCCCGTACAGGGAGTGACTGAGGGTAAGTAAACTGCTCGCCCCTGAGGGCAGGGCGAGAGGATGGGTAGCCATTCTAAGTTTCCTCTTTTGTTTTGCTTCATTTTTGTAGTAAGTTTCCTGTCCCTGGAGATGACTGAGACGGAAGAAAAACCGCTCACATCTGAGGAAAAACTATTTGCGTCTGAGGAACAGATAGGGAGAAAGGACGGATGCACATGTCAGGAGGATAGAAAGGCTATAATGAATATTTGTTGTTCCATTTTTATTTCATTCTGTCTTGGTTTTGTTTGGCGTCATCTTGTTGGGTTGTATTATAGTAGAAATATGGGATCAGAAATTAGTAAAAAACAAACCAAAAGACTGTTAAGTAAATTGTTAGAGGAAGGAGGCATTTCAGTAAAATCAAGAACAGTCAGGGCATACATTGATACAATACAAAAATGTAGCCCATGGCTTTTTAAGGAGGAGTTGTTAAATATATCACAGTGGGACCATCATGGTGAAGATTTAAAAAGAATAGAAAAGAACAACCCAGGGACTCTGCCAGTTGGCACATTGCCATTGTCGACATACGTATCTGGTTTGCCTAGTCCAAAGCCTTCAATTCAGACAAAGGTAGAGGAAGGAGAAGACATATTGATTCCAGTAAAAGAGAAGGTCTCTCAAATTAGTCAGAAAGAGGAAAAGATTCAAGTAAAAGAGAAGGTCTTTCAAGCTAGTGAGACAGAGGAAGGAAGTTTAGAGCAGAAAAAGCCATCAGGGGAAAAGTTACAACAGGAGACTGCTAATAACACCTTTCTATCAGAGAGCATAAGTGTCCAACCAACAGCACCACCTCTACAGGAGACTGCTACTAACAGCATTCTATCACCAGAGGGCATAAGTGTCAAAACAACAGCACCACCTCCATATGCTAGGAGGCTCCCAACCCCCGCAGTTGATAATTGGGATCCTGAGACAGGATCTCAAGTATTAACATGCCCTGTATTTGAGGTAGGAGGGCAGTGAATTTACTAGGGTTTAAATTTCAAAACAGTGAAGGAGCTAAAAGAGGCTGTAACAACCTATGGTCCTCAAGCACCCTTCACTGTAAGTTTGGTCGAATCCATTAACAACTTGAACATGACGCCAGCAGATTGGGCTAAAATATGTAAAGCTGTGCTAAATGGAGGTCAATACCTGTTATGGAAAGTTGCCAATGAGGAATTTTGCAAGGAGACGTCTAGGCGAAATGCAGCAGCTGGTTATCCTCAGAGAAATCTAGATATGTTGTTAGGAAAGGGACCTTATGAGGATCAGCAGCAACAAATTGCATATGATCCTGGCGTATACTCACAAATTGCTGCAGAGGTGATTAGGGCATGGAAGACTTTACAAAGACATGAAGGTTTACAAGGTCAATTATCTAAGGTAATACAAGGAGCTAATGAACCTTATGCTGAATTTGTAGATAGGCTTATTCAAACAGCAACCAGAATTTTTTGGAATACACAACAAACAATGCCACTAATAAAACAACTGGCTTATGACCAAGCGAATCGTTGGTGCAGAGATATCATTAGACCATGGAAACAGGAAGATTTAAACACATATATTAAATTATGTAGAGACATTAATGAACAAGAGCAAGTCATGGCAGCTGCAGTAAAACAGGCTTTAGATGCCAGAGACATTAATGAACAAGGGCAAATTGTGGCAGCTGCAGTAAAACAGGCTTTCTATACCAGGCCAAGAACATGCTACAATTGTCAACATACAGGACATTTTAAAAGGAATTGCCCCATAGGAGGAGGGTTTAACAAAACTAGGAATCAAAGGAATAGAATACTGGGTATTTGCCCACGATGCCGTAGAGGGAGACATTGGGCTAATGAATGCCGTTCTCAAACCACCATAGAGGGTACTCCATTACATTGGGCTAATGAATGTCATTCTCAAACCACCATAGAGGATTCTCCATTATCAAAAAATGAACAAGGACCAAGTGTTTATCCATGATATTGTGGAGAAAGGCATTGGACTCCATTGCTAAAAAATGGACAGGGGGGCCCAATGCTCCAGGGCCCAAAACCACAAATATACGGAGCCCTGGAGGAACCCAGCAACCCCATCAGTGTTGTGACCAGGACACATTGTCCATCAGATCCCTCATCAGACAAATCAGAGGGAGCACAGGGTTGGACATCTACGCCTCTGCCAGATCAGTACTAACTCCAGAGATGGGAATTCAAATCATTCCCACAGGGGTGAAAGGACCTCTTCCCAAAGGAACAGTAGGCTTATTATTGGGACGCAGCTCTTCTACTCTAAAAGGACTTTTGAAAAATCCTGGGGTAATTGATCCCGATTATGAAGGTAAAAAAAAAAATCATAGCCAGTTCTCCAAAGGGTATATCAGTAATTTCACCAGAAGATAGAATAGCACAGTTACTAATAATACCAAGCCTACATGATAAATTTTCCAGTCATGCTGTAGAAAGAGGTTCCAAGGGATTAGGCTCCACAGGTGTAGATTGGACTATGCTTTCTTTAAATTTAGATTCTCGCCCCATGCAAAACTAAATATTCAAGGACATGAATTTAATGGGCTACTGGATACAGGTGCAGACCTTAGCATCATCTCTCATCAAGAATGGCCAAAACATTGGCCATTATAACAAGCCACTCAAATGCTTCGAGGCCTAGGTGTGATGACTAATCCCCATAGAAGTGCAATGGTATTACATTGGAAGGATCCTGAAGGATGTGAAGGAACTATACAGCCATATATATTGGATCATCTTCAGGTAAATTTATGGGGACGAGATATCTTAGATCAATTATGTTTGACATTAACAAATAATATCAATCAAAATGCACCCACTATTATGGCTAGACAAGGTTTTAGGAAAGGAAAAAGATTAGAAAAACAAGAACAAGGTATAGCAGCACCAATACAAATAGATCAAGGAACAGACAGACATGGGTTGGATTTTCACAAAGGGCCACTGAGACAATAAAAATTACATGGAAATCAGAAAGACCAGTATGGATTCCTCAGTGGCCCTTGACTAAAGAAAAGATACAAGTAGCTCATGGTCTGGTAAAACAACAATTAGCGGCAGGACATATACAACCTTCTGTATCTCCCAATAATACTCCCATTTTTGTCATCAAAAAGAAATCTGGTAAATGAAGATTATTGCAAGATTTAAGAGCCAATAATAATGAAATGGTCATTATGGGACCTGCTCAATCGGGGATTCCTCAATTGTCTGCTTTGCCAAAAACCTGGTATGTTTTAGTTATACATATTAAAGATTGTTTTTTTTTTGATTCCAATTCATCCTGAGGATAGTCCACGTTTTGCATTTACTATCCCTGCACTGAACCATGAAGGTCCTGATCAGAGATATGAATGGAAAGTACTCCCTCAAGGGATGGCTAACAGCCCAACGATGTGTCAAATTTATGTTAACAAAGTAATCCAGCCACTTAGAAATCAAAATCCTGAACTACAAATATTTCACTATATGGATGATGTATTATTAGCACACAAATATAAAAACACATTGCTAAATGTTATGCCACACTTACAAACTTATTAAAAAATTATAATCTAGAGATAGCAATAGATAAAGAACAATTAAATTTTCCAATTAATTATTTAGGAGTTCTATTATCCTCAACCATGGTCTGTCCACCAAAAATTCAAATACGAGTAGATCAACTCAAATCACTTAATGACTTTCAAAAGTTATTAGCAGACATAAATTTGATAAGGCCTTATCTAGGTATTCCAACAGGAGAATTGGGATCTTTATTTGATATCCTAAAAGGTCCATCAGATCCAAATTCACCCCAAATATTAATGCCTGAAGCAAGAAAGGCATTAAAAATCATTGAAACATGTATGGAAAATATGCATTTGGATAGAATTGATATGTTTGCCTTTATTATTTATTGTACTACCAACAAAAAATATTCCTACAGGAGTATTTTGGCAAGAATGTCCATTATTATGGATATATTTATCTTATTCTCCTAACACTATTCTTACTAGGTATCCTGAGGCTGTAGGACAATTAAAACTCAAAGGAATAAACACAGCAAAGGGAGTGTTTGGAATTTCTCCCAATAAAATTATTACTCCATATACTATGAATCAAATTGATGAATTAGCTAATGAGTTAAATACTTGGGCAATAATCATGTGCAAACCTAATGTTTCATTTGATAACCACTTACCATCTAATCCTTTATTGTCTTTTTGGTCATTGTATCCTCTAATTTTTCCAAAAATGACAAGAAAAACACCTATCATGAATGCTCCAAATATATTCACTGATGGGTCAAACAATGTTACAGCAGCAATAGTTACACCTGATCAAACTTTTACATTTTTAGTACCCAAACAATCAGCTCAAAAGGTAGAGCTTAATGCAGTATTACAAGCTTTTGTGATGTTTAAAGATTCTGTATTTAATTTATTTTCCGATAGTCAGTATATAGTTAATGCTATAGTATCCCTTGAAGATGCTGGTAGGATTTCCCCTTCCTCTACTGTTTTCTCTTTGCTTTCCACTATACAATGTCTAATCTGGTACAGAAAATATCCATTCTTTATAGGACATATCAGGGCACATACAGGATTGCCTGGAGCCCTTAGTTTGGGCAATGATTTAGCAGATAAAACTACACATGACATACATATTTTCTCTACACTAGAAGAAGCTATAAATTTTCATAAAAGGTTCCATGTCAATGCTAATACTTTACAAAAGCATTTTAAAATAACTAAGGAACAAGCTAGACAAATAATAAAACAATGTCAAAATGTGTGACCTTTTTACCACAAGTTAATCTTGGAGTCAATTCTAGAGGATTGATACCTCACCATATTTGGCAGATGGACATCACACACTTTCCAGAATTTTGAAAATTAAAATATTTGCATGTTACACTTGATACTTCTTCTGGATTTTTGATGGGCCCCCTTCATGCCAGAGAAAAAACTAAAGATGTTATAGCTCATTGCTTACAAAATTTTGCCACTGTGGGCGTTCCAAAACATTTAAAAACAGATAATGCCCCTAGTTATACTTCTACCTCTTTTAAACAATTTTGCTCATCATTTGGCATTACTCATATAACAGGAATCCCATGCAATCTTCAGGGACAAGGCATGGTTGAAAGAGCTCATCAAAGTGTTATAATGTACTTATTAAAGCAAAAAGATGGAATTGGGAAGGGGTATATATTCCCCAAAGATAAACTTAAAATAACCCTTTTTACTCTAAAATTTTAAATTTGGATTCATCAGGACTTAGTGCTGCAGAAAGGCATATGTGTCCAAAAAATGTACATACGCCCAAGGTACTTTGGAAAGATATTCTAAGAGGACAATGGAAAGGTCCTGACCCAGTGATTGTCTGGAGTCAAGGTCTGTTTGTGTGTTTCCACAGGAAGAACAGCAGCCGATTTTGATTCCAGAGAGATTAACTAAAGCGATTTCTACAGACCAAAAAGATGATTTGGCTCAAATACATAACAACTGATATACAAAACTCCAATTTGGATATCCTTACATCTGTGACAGAACCTGGATGCTTTTTTCAATATCTATTTTATTATTGCCCTTTCCCATATCATGAAGTTCCATTTTGTTTTTTGAGCTCATACAGACCTAGGTTAATAATTTGCTGATCAGTTCTATTTTTTTTTTGACTATAGAGTTTTTAAACATTGCAATGGAGATTTCACCTGTAAAAAGTTACAAGGCCTTTACTATTATGTTATGTGTTGTATGTATTATATTATGTGTGCACACTTGTGTTTTGTGTTATATGTTTGAATGTACATATATCCATATATCATATATGATGAGCGCTCATGAAAAAATGGATCCAATTTTTTTTATTCATGTGATTTAAATAGTTTAATTTAAATTGGGTAAATTACTTTTAAGAATTGTTTTAATATATAAACAAAAAAGGAGGTTAACAGACCTGTTTGTTTACTTTCACCTTTCCTTTTCATTATATTTAATAATTCTCTTCAAGATAATGTAAATTGTTAAGAAAATTGTTTTCTTTTAGTGCCTTCTGGGATGTTACACAATTTTTTCTTTAGCCATTATTGCCAGAATTCCTATCTTCATCCCAGTGCCAGTGAAGACAATGTAAATTGTTAAGAAAATTGTTTTATTTTAGTGTCTTCTGAAATGTTACATAATTTTTTCTTTAGCCTTTATTGCCAGAATTCCTATCTTCATCCCAGTGCTGGTGAATACAAAGATAAAACTAATCTACAGCTTCTGCAATAGCCATCACTGAACTGCTTGCAGAACTTGCCTAGACTATGTGTCACTTGTATGCATTGTGAACTCGCTTGTATGCATTGTGAACTATCTGTTGGTGCAGTGACTTGTGGTAATGTTGGGGTATTTTTGCTGATGATGTCATCGGTGGTACAATTTTTCCAACAAGAGCCGTCAATTGGCTTGGTGTATCTTCCTCCCTTCTGCTTGTCATGACAAAGACCTCTCCACAGGTGTGGCTATATACTGGACTGGTAGTCAATGATGGGTAAGATCCAATTTCAGTGGTACCAACAGGAGGCTGACGCCCTGAGGTCAGCTCATCTGAAGACGGGTAAGGACCATATGTAGTATTGGACAACCTAAGGCAGGCACAGTCCCTAAGCCACATGCTTGTTGTTTAAACAGAGAGGGGGAGATGTTGAGAGCCACAGCCAAAGGGGCCCCAGCAAACTTCCAGCTGCCAGCAAACTTCCAGCTTCCAGCTGATGATTGGCTCACAGCGGCCCCAACAACATCTAGCTGATTGGCTCCTCTGTGGTGATGTTCATTGGGCTATTTTCCCGCCCTTCAGACTGCCAGCTGATGATTGGCTCTCAGTGGCCCCAGCAACATCTAGCTGATTGGCTCCTCTGCGGTGATGTTCATTGGGCTGTTTCCCTGCCCTTTCAGACCATGGAGCTGCTCATTGGGGGACTTCTTTGGCTCTGAACATGCGATCCAGCCAATTGGCCTCAAGAGCAGGAGGATATTGGGAGATGGGGAGGCTTGTGTGGAGTGAGAGGCTTGTGGGAAGCCGTGGTGGCAGTTGGGCTCTGAGGGTTTTTTCCTGAGGAGCTGTTTTATTTGGTGTTTGTAGTTCTCAAAATAAAGTTAGTTTCTTTTGACAAATGGCTCCTGAATTGTGCCCAGCCCGACTGTGGCATAGGAGAACCTCCATGCAACCCACAGTAATATAGACAGAGGCTCATGACAGCAGGAACTCCAAATGTTCTGTTTTTTGCCCATTTCCTCCTAGATATTGCCTTGGCTAGAGTGCAGAAATCACAGAAAATGATGAGACAGGGACAATTGCCAAGTAAAAGAGTAAAATACATATACAGAAAATGATGCTGATGAAATGGAAATATGTGAATTGCTGAATTAGTTGAATTTTCATCACTGGAAAAATACATAATAAAAACAACCTAAAAGATAAAATATTTATTTTGCTTTATAGTTTAGAGGTTTAGAGGTTTCATTTCTGGTCACTGCATGGTTTTGGGCTTCAGGCAAGGCAAAAAATCATAAAATAAGGGTGTACTGGAGGAAAATCTCACATCATTGCAGCTGGGAAACAGAGATTGAAAGAATGAGAAGGAAGTGGCCAATGAATAGACATACCACTCCAGGACACAATTGCAATGACCTACTTCCTCCGAGGAAGCCCTATCTCTATAGTTTCCACTACCTTTCCAGGTGTCACAAAATATGTATCCCTCAATGAATTAATCCACTAATGACTTGAGATCTTTCTTGATCCAAATCACTTCTCCAAATCTCCAAATTGAAAATTGTTGAATTTGCGACCACGTCTTGAATACATAAGCCTTTGGGATATTTGCCAGATGTAAAAGATTTTCCCTATAAGTAATTCAAGAGAGTGATTGTAAAGATACTTACCAAAGCCAGGAGAACAATGCATAAAAAACAGAATTTCAACAAAGAAATAGATTATAAAAAATGTATCAAACTGAAGTCATAGAACTGAATGATATAATAACTGAATTGAAAAACACAATAACAGAAATTAACATCAGACTAGATAAAGCAGAAGAGAGGACTAGAAATTTATCTAATTGGAAAGAAAATGAGTGAAGATATCTACACAAAGCCTCAGGCCAACATCATTCTAAATGGAGAAAAAATGAAGGCATTCCGTCTAAAAACTGGAACAAGACAGGGATGCCCTCTCTCACCACTTCTATTCAATATAGTTTTGAAACACTGGCAAGAGCAATTAGAGAGACAAAAGAAATTAAAGGGATATGTATAGGAAAAGAAAAAGAACTTAAAATAGCACTTTTTGCTGATCATATGATTCTTTAAATATAAGACCCTAAATGCTACAGAAGAAAACTTCCAGTACAAGTAAATGAATTCAGCAAAGTGGCAGGATATAAAATCAACACCCATAAATCAAAGGCATTTCTGCACATCAGTGATAAATCCTCTGAGAATGTATTGAGAAAAAACTACCACATTTACAATAAACTAAAAAAAGATACTTGGGAATCAACTTAATGAAAGACATTAAAGAGAAACAATAAGAGGAGTGAAAGGTCCATACAATAAAAACTACAGAACCCTAAAGAAAGAAATCAAAGAAAACATTAGAAAATGAAAAGACCTACCTTGCTCTTGGATAGGCAGAATTAATAGTATCAAAATGACCATACTACCAAAAGCACTATACAGATTTAATGCAATTCCAATAAAATCCCAATCGTATTTCTCATAGAAATAGAGAAAGCAATCATGAAATTCATCTGGAAAAATAAGAGATCCCCAGAATAGCTAAAACATTCTTTAGCAGGAAGAGTGAAGCAGGTGGCATCACTACCAGAACTTAAAATATATTACACAGCAATAGTAACAAAAACAGCATGGTATTGGCACCAAAACAGAATAATGGTATAGAATAAAGAGACTAACCCAGAAAATTACAATTATCGTATATCAAAGATGCCAAAAACATGCAAATGGTGCTGGGAAAACTGGCTGGAAAATTGAAATCAATATGCAACAAAGTGAAATTAAAGCCCTATCTCTTGCCATGTGCAAAAGTCAAGTCAACGTGGATCAAGGACCTAGGAATTACACCAGAGACTCTGTATCTAATAGAAGAAAAAGTAGGCCCTAATCTCCATAATGTGAGATTAGGCTACAACTTTTTTTAATACGACTCCCATAGCACAAGAATTACAACCAAGAATCAATAAACAAGACCGAATCAAACTAAAAAGTTTCTTCTCAGCAAAAGAAAAAATCTGTGAGGTGAACAGAGAGCCTACATCATGGGATCAAATTTTTCCCCCTCACACATCAGATAAAGAACTAATCTCTATAGTATATAAATAACTCAAAAAAAATAAGCACCAATAAAAAATAACCCAATCAATAAATGAGCTAAAGACCTGAACAGACACTTCTCAGAAGAGAACATACAGTCAATCAACAAATATATAAAAAAAGTTCATTATCTCTAGCAATTAAAGAAATGCAAATCAGAACTTCTGTAAGATAGAAATTCACTCCAGTCAGAATGGCAGCTATTATGAAGATAAAAAACTATAAGTGTTAACGAGGATGTGGAGAAAAAAGTACACTCATACATTATATGAGAGACTGCAATTTGGTGCAGCAATTTGGAAAGCAGTAGGGAGATTCTTTTGAAATTTGGGAATGAAACCACCATTTGACCCAGTTATCCCTCTCCTCGGTTTATACCCCAAAGACTTAAAAGCAGCATACTACAGGGGTATAACCATATCAATGTTTATAGCAGCAGGATTCACAATAGCTAAACTGTG
Organism: Ictidomys tridecemlineatus; assembly: GCF_052094955.1. NCBI lineage: Eukaryota > Metazoa > Chordata > Mammalia > Rodentia > Sciuridae > Ictidomys > Ictidomys tridecemlineatus. The sequence goes on along the minus strand of NC_135478.1, from coordinate 110,217,377 downwards.
AAGCCAAACTTTGTGTCCTTCAGTGGATAAATAAGTTTTTAAAAATGTGGTATGTATACACAATGAAATTTTACTCAGCAATAAAATAGAATAAAATCATGGCATTTGCAGGCAAATGGATGTTGTTGAAGAAGATGATGCTAAGTGAAGTTAGCCAATCCCCCCTCTCCCCCCAAAAAAGATGTGGAATGTTTACTCTGATGTAAGGAGACTAACTCATGGGGAGTAGGGAGGGTGAGCATGGGATGAATAGATGAGATGAATTCTACATAAGGGAGAGGCGTTGGAGGGAATGGGAGAGTAAAGTTTATTAGCAAGGATGGTGGAATATGATAGACATCATCATCCAAAGTACATGTATGAAGATACAAATTGATGTCAACATACTATATATATACAACCAGAGATATTATAAATCATGCTGTATATATGTAATAAGAATTGTAATGCATTCTGCTGTCATTTGTTTTTTTTAAATAAATTAAAAATTTTACCAGTAAAAATTAATAATAATAACCCAATCAATAAATGGGCTAAGGAATCCAATAAATATCACAGAAGATGAAATGCAACTCATCAATAAATATATTTTAAAAAGTTCATCATCTTTGGCAATTAGAAAAATTCAAATCAAAACTACTCTAAGATCTCATCTCACTACAGTCAAAAATGGCAATTTTCAAGAATACAAGGAACAGTAAGTATTGGTGAGGTTGAGGGGTAAACATACACTCACACATTGCTGGTGGAAATGCAAAGTGGTGCAAATTCTGAAAAACAGTATGAAGATTCCTATGAAAACATGGAATGGAACTACCATTTGACCCAGTTAATGCACTCCTCAATTCACACCCACAGGACTTAGATTCAACAGACGGCAATGATGCAGTTACATTAATGTTTATTGCAGTTCGATTCACAATATGTAAACTATGGAACAACCTAGATTCCCTTAAACCAAATTAATAAAGAGAATGTGGTACTTTTACACAATGGAATATTCCTCATTCTTAAAGAAGAATGAGAGTATGGCATTTGGAGATAGATGGATAGAGCTAGAGAATATTATGCTAAGCTAAATAAGCAAAATGTTTATTTACAAAGGCCAAATGTTTTCTCTGATATGTGTATAGTACTTCACACTTAGAGGGTGGTTATAGAAAAATAGTGGTACTTTGGATTAGGCAGATGTGAGTAAAGGGAGATGAGGGGTTATAGGGGTAGGAAAGATAGTAGAATAAATTGGAAATTATTACCCTATGTAGTTTTGACTGGCATGAATCTACATCATGTACAACTAGAAGAATGAGAAGTTATAAATAGGACTTCTCTAACACTTTCTTAGAGAACATATGACAAGAGCATCATTCTGGGGAGAATGAATGCATCCATGGGTGTGACCTTCAACAGTTGAAAAGAAAAGGGGTCTCAGTGCAGGGACAGTTGGGCATAGTGTAGAGTTCCAAGTTGTACCCAGGGCTGCAGCTATGCTTTCTCCATGATAACCATTTGTAGATTGTCTTATCTGTAGACTCTCCAAATTGGTTCTGATGTTCAGTGACTTGGATAAATAAACAATGGCTTTAATTAATGTGCCCCTTTCCATGTCACATCAGCTGAGGTTCCCAGTGGTTGACAAACCCTATGTCACAAACATTCTATCTTCCAAGAGGACCTGCTGGCCACCTAAATTGGATGGCAAAGATGCCAAGATTTTCAGCTAAGACACTTCTCCTATTATCTAGCTATTGGAATGAAATAGACTAAGAGTAAAGCACCTATGACAGAAACTACATTTTGGGAAAAATATCACATTCTCTGAGTGCCAGATAATGCCCTACTGGACAAGAACTTTCCCTCACTCTTACCAAAGTAAATTCAAGGGCATTTAAAATAGTAGGTGTCAAACAGAAGACATAACAGACTGGGAGATTGGATTTAAAAACAAGACCCAAAGATATGTTGTCTCTAAAAGACTTATCTCATAGACAAATTTATGCATGGACTGAAGGTAAAAAGAAGGGAAAAACTTATCATCCATGTGAATATCACAATTTATTTATAAATATAAATAATAAAAATAATGAAAAGTAAATAAAATTTATATACCCTTTGCAGGAATTTCTACACTCATACCCAATAAAGTGAATTTCAACTGAAAATTGTTTAGAAAGAACAAAGACCATCATTTCATACTGCTTAAGAGAACCGTACATCAACATGATATAACAATTCTAAGTATTTGTACCCCAAACAATGAAGCATCTACATTCATCAAACAATCCCTTCACAATTTAAGAATCAAATAGTTCAAAACACAATAATACTGGGTGACTTCAAAAAGGCTGTGTCACCAATCAATAGTTCTTCAAAATAAAAGCTTAATAAAAAATGTATTGAACTAAAAATAATATAATTAATGATTTAGACTTACCAGACATATATAGAATATTTCATCCATGAATGACTGAATACACTGTATTCTTAACATCACACAAATCCTTATCTGTAATAGACCATATCTTAGATCACAAATCAATGCTTAACAAATACAAAATATAGATTATACATTACACAATATCACATCATAATGGAATTAAATTAGTAATAAATTATAAAATATAAAATAAAAGCTACTCTTAACACCTGGATTGAACAATCAAATGATAGCTGAAAAAATCAGGAATAAAATTGAAAAGAAAAAGTACTTAGAGGTAAATGAGAATAGCAGTACAACTTCCTGGGACACTATGAAGGAAGAAGACACTAAGAGGAAAGTTCATTGCATTGAATGTGGGAACAAGTGCATGGAGTACTGCATATGTGGCATACATTAAGGACACTTGAGGATCAGGCCACTCCCCTCATGCTAGGCAGATGAGCAGCAAATGGCTCAATCAGTAGGCACAGCATTGGATGTAGGACTATGTGTTGCAGTCACAGCTTGCTCCATGAGCTGCTCCTTGATTGATTGCCACAAGCTCAGCTGGCAAATAATTGTGTTGGTGGCTACCTATAATCTGCTTAGCTACTGCCTGAGTACATACACCACATGGTAACTGTGCAATAAAGTCAGACCTGCTTCCAATTTTGTCTTTGGAAGTCTTGGTTCATGACTCAGCAGAATACTCTAATCTACCCTGTTTTGTGGACATCCTTGATGGACAAGAGAGAGCCAACACAATGAAGTTCATTAATTAAAATAATAGAAAGTCACTAAATAAATAACCTAACTTTACATCTCAAAGCCCTAGAAAAAGCAGAACAAAATAACACCAAAATTAGAAAATAATTAAAATCATCACAAAAATTAATAAGCTCAAAAGAATTCAAAAATTCATACAACCAAAGTTGATTTTAGAAAAAATAAATAAAATTAATAAACCCTTCACCAATGTACTGAAGAAAAAGAAAGAGAACACTCAAATGACTATAATCTTTAATGAAAAGATACTATCACTACAGACACCACTGAAATACAGATGATAATCAGATGCTACTTTGAAAATCTCTACTCCAATAAGATTGAAAATCTTGAAGATATTGACAAATTTCTAGATACATATGACCAACCCAAATTAAATCAAAAGGACACAGAAAGTTTAGATAGATCAATTTAAAGCAGTGAAATTGAAGATGCCATAAAAAGACTCCAAACAAAGAAAAGCCTAGGACCTGAAAAATTATCTGCCAAGTTCTAGAAGACCTTCAAAGAAGAACTTACACCAATACTCCTCAAATTATTCCATAAAATAAATAACAACAACAACAAAAACCCATGACCCTTTTAAACCCATTCTATGAAGCTAGTATTACCCTGATACCAACACCAGACAAAGATACATTAGAGAAGGAAAATATCAGACCAATATCCCTGAAAAACATAGATGCAAAAATTCTCAATAAAATATTGGCAAAACATACAAAATATATTAAAATATAGTTCACCATAATCAAATGGGGTTTCTTCTAGGAATGGAAGGCTGGTCCAAACAGGGAACAATATAGAGATGTCCTCTTTCACCAATTTTTATTCAATATAGCCTTGAAATCCTAGTCATAGCAATTAGACAAAAGACAGAAATTAAACTACTACAAATTAAATTACTACTACAATTGAAGAAGAGCTCAAACTATTCCTATTTGCAGATATATATTTAGAAGACCCAAAAACTCTGCCATAAAGCTTCCTAGAACTAATAAACCATAGCAGTTTATAAAGCACCCATAGATCAATAGTATTCCTATACACCAATGATGAATCAGCAACTATCTATATTGAAACTTCTATTAAAACCGCAATAAAGTTCTTCATAAAAATAGAAAAAGCAGTCATGAAATTCATTTGGAAAAATGAGTAGCCCAGAATAAATAAGGCGACATTTAGCAAAAAAAAGTAATGCAGGAGGCACAACTCCAGACCTTAAATTATTCTACAGAGCTACAGTAACAAAAAGATCATATTATTGGCATAAAAACAGAAATAAAGAATAATGGAACAGAATAGAAGACACAGAGGCATATCCATACAAATTCAGTTATCTCATATTAGATCATGGCACTATGACATATATTAAAGGTAGACTCTCAAAAAATTGTGCTGGTAAATCTGGAAATCCATATTAGTAGAATGAATTTCTAACCCTTTCTGTCACCCTGCACAAAACTCAATTCAAAGTGGATCAAGGACACTGGTATTAGATCATGGACTCTGCACCGATAAACCAAACTCTACATCTTGTTGGTTTAGGATTTGACTTCCTCAATAAGATTAAAAAAAAAAAACCAAGAAGTAAAATCCAGAATCAATAAATAGAATGGTATCAAAAATAAAGTTTCATAGAAAAAAAATCAAGAACAAAAACAAAGAACCTACAGAATGTGAGAAAATATTTGCAACCTGCACCTTAGATAGAGCATTAACCTCAAGGATATATAAAGAATCCAAAAAACTTACACAAACACACACACACACACACACACACACACACACACACATCTAAACCAATCAACAATGGGCAAAGGAACTGACAAACACTTTATAGAAGAAGAAATACAAATCATCAAAAAATATTGATAAGTTATTCAATATCTCTAGCAATTTGAGGAATGCAAATTAAAACTACACTGAGATTCCATCTCACTTCAGTCAGAATGGCAATTATCAATGCAAGTAACAATAAATGTTGGCAAGGATATGGAGAGAAAGACACACATTGTTGGTGGGGCTGTAAATTGGTACAACTACACTAGAGTGCAGTATGGAGATTTCTTAGAAAAACTGGAATGAAATAATCATTTGGTCCAGTTATTCCACTCCTTGGCATATACCCAAAGGACTTAAAATCAACATACTACAGTGACACAGTAACATCGATATTTATTATACCTTAATTCACAATAACCAAGCTATGGAACCAACCTAAGTACCCTTTGAAAGATGAATTGATAAAGAAAATGGGGCATATATGCACAATAGAATATTACTCAGCCTTAAAAAATAAAATTATGACATTTTTTCCAGTAAATGAATGGAACTGGAAACAATAATGCTAAGTGAAAAAACCCAATCCAAAAAACCAAAGGCTGAATATTCTTTCTGATATGTGAAAGTTAATTTGAATAGGGTAAATCCACATCATGTAAAATCACAAGAATAGGAACCTAATTAGAATATATTATATTTTATTTATGCATAATAAGCCAAAACACTCTGCTGTCACTTATATGTGAAAAGAACAAATATAAAAAAATAAATAAGCCTCATTCTTATCATATAATCTTGCATATTTTATGTAGCAAATTCCATAGTAGCAAAATTCAATCTGTAAAATATTCATTTTAAACATTTAATTTGTTATATATGACATCAGAATGCATTATAATTCATATTATGTACATAGAACTCAATTTTTTGTATCTCTGGTGGTACACAAAATAGAGACACACCATTCGTGTCTTCATATTTGTAGTTGGAATAATGATGTTCATCTTATTGCATCATCTTTCCTACCCCCATGACCCCTCCCTTTTTCTTTCTCCCTTTTGCCCTATCTCGAGTTCATCTATTCCTCCCATAGTCCCCTTAAGTCAGAGAAAACATTCTACATTTGGTTTTGTGGAATTGGCCAATTTCACCTAGCATTATATTTTCCAACTCTATTCATTTAAATTTTTTTTAATGAGAAAATGCTTCCATATTCCAAATCCTTTTTTTTCACAGTGCAGTGATAGACAATGCAAGACAATGCTAAACCCTCTTGGCAATAATATGTGATTTAATAATGAAATGTATTTAACCAGGAAAGCTCATTCAAGTTTGGCATTCAGAATATTTTGAGGGGCTTTCTCACATAGACTGTTGACCATCTGCAAGTCTGAATTTCTGTTCCAAGGAAATGGCAAAAAAATATTTTAATCCTACTTCTTTGAATGTTTTCTTTTTTAATTGTCTAAACTACTAAAATAATTCTCACCTAAATCAGATGTATATACAACATGAGGCTCAAAATGAATAACATCATTAGTCAGTTGCTGATAAAAATAATTGCCTTTATTCATTCAAAGAAGGTAAATTTAAGACCATGCAAAAATGACACTGAATTGCACTTAGGGATTTCAACTAACACTAGGAAATGTATTTGAACCATGGGCACGGAAGAGAAAGAAATGAATATGAGTCAGACTGAGTAATACACTGGCATTGTCTTTTTCAAAACAAATGAACAGTTATTGGTTGAAAAATTCAAGGCACATTCCTTCAGGCAATTAAGACAGCTGGGGGCGCTTGTGACCATACTGAGAGGAATTCTATACAGTTGTTTACTAGTCCAAGTGTATGATATTAGAGCAGCCACTTCCTCCCAGTTGGCAAATAAGCATATGAACTTCCTGGTCCACCTCTGACAGTGTAACTGCTATCAGAACCAAGTACCAGTGAATGGAAGGAGTTGATTAAGTGTTCATACTGGAAAAATGCACCACATAAACACCTCTTGGTAGGAAGACTCCTGGTAGTGATAATCTATAGTAATCATATACAAATTATAAGAATCCAAAGTATCAGAACCACATTATTTTGGAACCAGACTAAGGATGTGTGCATGGAGGCAGTGACCTGATGAGCAGCACAAACCAGCTAGCTAGGCTCTGAAGACTTGGGGCCAGGGTGAATGTGTGCAGGAAGAGCTCTGGGACAACTCTTTGGTCCATACACAGAGAGTTGTTAAATACAGAACATTCAGTCAAGGGATCCCTGACCTGAGGGATGAGCCCCTTAATCACTGATTAGAACTCACCAGCTGTGTCATCTTTCGCCTGGAAAAGTATCCTGGAAAAGGACTTCAATCTTGAAGCCTAAGAAGTTTTCTCCCAACACATTCTCCAATGGCCACGGAGTGAGAAGTAACAATGTTGTTACTTTGGTGAAGTATCAAGATTGGTGAAGAGATAAATGAAGTACAAATCACTTCCTCATGTTTGATTTAATAACCCACTGTCATTTTCTAATGCTTCTCTCATTGAATCCTTTACATTAATGTACAAGTAGACCATACTTCTCTCTACAATTAGGAAAAGATCTGCTGGAATACAGGGTCTATTGTTGAAACCCTTGAAGAAACAACAGGGAACTGCCTGTCAGTTTCTGGGAATAAAAAGGCAGCTGGGAAATTGGCCTCCAGGCCCTGGGCCCAATAACACATGGTGACTGATGTGTGAAAACTCAGAAACTCTGATCTAGCTGAAATCCCCCTTGGAGATGAGCTCATTTGAATGAAAGTCCCACCCCACTCCCACAGGATGTTAAGAGTTATAATAAAGGCTGTGGAGCTGCCCTTGTGGTGAACAGCCTTAAAATTTCAGCCCTGGACTGTCTGCACCATGACCTGGGCTCCTCTCCTGCTCACACTTCTGGCTCACTGCTCAGGTCAGGAGGAACTTTCTGGGCTAGAATTGAGAGTGGGGAAGGAAACTATCATGCCACAAATTCTCTGCTGATCTTTGGGTCTCTCTGTATTTAGGCTCCACTTCTCAGGCTGTGGTGACTCAGGAAACTTCATTGACCACAGCTCCAGGAGGGACAGTCACACTCACCTGTGGCTTCAGTAATGGAGCTGTCACCACCAGCAACTATGCTAACTGGATTCAACAAAAACCCTACCAGGTACCCCATGATATAATAGGTAGCACCAGTTATCGGGTCCCAGGAGTCCCTGCCCAATTCTCAGGCTCCCTGCTTGGAGACAAGGCTGCCCTCACCATCACAGAGGCCCAGACTGAGGATGAGGCCACATATTACTATGCTCTGTGGTTCAGCAACCATTTCCACAGTGACACATGCAGGTGGGGAAGTGAGATATAAACACCCTGGCTCATACTTTGCTTGTAATATTTCTTGTCTTCTTATAATAAATCTGCTTTGAGCTATCATGAGTTCAGTACACCTCATGTCTATTGTTCCAGAGAAGGTCATCAAATCTATTGTTCAGAGCTTCAAGATGTTTGGGTATGTACACATACTTTATCATAAAGATGCATTCTTGAAAATCAATTTACAAATCTTATCAGCTGCACAATCATGGCCACACAGCACCACCACAAAAAAAAAGAATCCTTGATTGGTTCTGTTATACTTAAAGCTTCATCCCAGGGTTTCATAAACTGACTTCCAGACCACTCACATATAATCCAATCAAGCCTTTATTGAAGCACACCAGTGGTGGCTGACCAGAACATAAAGCTATTCCCCTGATCAGCCCTGAACAATTGCAAGGACGCTCCTTATAAGCCTGAAAACTGCAAAAGGGATGTTTGGGGGCTCTAGCCAATGCAAGCAAGCCAGTTACAGAAGTGGGACAATGCAGTCACTCCAGTTACAGAAACAGAGCCCCGTTACCCTAGTTACAGAAACAATGTCCCATTAGGTAGTTCCGTGTTCTTAAAGGTTTCTATAGCAAAAGGAAAAAAAAACATTTTGCCCCAGTAATGACTCTTCTACTTGGCATGGTTGTTTTACAGGATGAAGTCATAAAACAAAATGGAGTCACATTTGCTCCTACTATCACATTCCCCACTGGTTTAAGTAGGTTTGATGTCAATCTTGCACATCATTAGGCCTAACAGTTTTTTCCTCCATCCTTCTGAGTCTAAGGGATATACGGCTCACAAAACCATAAGTCTGACTTCACCTACATTCTTGTGTATATGGTTTAGGAGGGTTTTTAAGAGGTAGGGTTCTACAGTAATCCCGATCAGGAGAAGTACTAGGGGCCCAACTATGGCTGAAATGATGGTAGTGAACCAAGGGGACCATGATAATAGGTGTTGGAACCAATTGCCTGAAGTTTCTAGTGCTTCATCTCTTTTCTTTAACCTGTTTCTCACAAGCATCAAACTGTTCTTTATTATCCCAGCATGGTTTGCATAGAGACAAGTTTCTCCTGGAGCCATACAAAGTCCTCCTTGTTTCAGAAAGAGACCATCTAGACCTCATCTGTTTTGTAAGACTATTTATGTCAGAGAGTCTAGTGAAACCTTTACTTTGAAGATTGACCTTTCTAGTTTTCCTAAATCTATATCTATTTGATGGCTGAAGGACTTCCCAAACCAGCCAGGAGGGGAACTAAAATGGGGGCAGCCAGTCTATGCTGATAAATCAGTGGGGCCTGGCCTTTTAATAAGTCCAGGTGTTCTTTTCCCTTTAATCCATCAAAATAGTAGGTTACATAGTTCAGAGTTATTGATAGTGTGGAGATATAGGCAAGGAGTTCGAAGTGGGACCCAGGAAGCACAATTTTTGGTGAACGGGGAGTTGTCCCACTTATAAGTTGAGTTGTGAAAGCAAGTATCTCTTTCTGGGAGACCACCCAGTGGAATCTTGGGAGTAGTTTTCCAGGTACATCTTTTTGAGTTAGACACATTGGTGAACATCTATATTGACCGTATTTTTTCCTCTAATATTAGAGACCTCCAACTGCCATAAGGAAAAGGGCGATGACTATTATTGCTACTTCCAGCTGAAAAGGGGGCAATGTACAGTGGGCAAGCAGTTTGGAGTCCCTTTTTAGAAACTGAGTGGGTCAAGGAGTCCATGGTAAAAATCTGGCCCAGGAAGAACAGGATGTAAATTCACCTGGGGTGGGCACTTCTATGAGAGAAACAAAAAGACATGAGTGCTGAAGTAAGATTAATACAAAATAGCAGTTGTAGCATCTGGAACCTGTTTATGAATATCATGAAAATGACAGAAATTAATAATTGTTTACCAGGAGGCAGAAGACCTGAGAAAATGTCCCCATAACGAGACCTAGCAAAGCTTAATAAGGCACTTTTTTGGGGGAACATAGATCTTTAACATTGTCAGAATTATCAGGAATGTAGACACAACATTTAGTTAAATTAGTTAATGTCATCTGATTTTTGTAAAAATACCTTTTTGGCATGATCACTGTGTTCAGTAAAGATCCTTTTGTTACTTAAGGCTAGATAATTATATTAATAAATATTGATTACTTCTACCTGTATAGGAATTTAGGAAGATCTGCATGCCTTGAACTGACTAAAAACTTCTGGCAGTGTTTTTTTATTGATAGTTATCAGGCATTTTTGCCTAAGAATTTTTCTTTTGTTGCCTCCAGTTTTACTTATTTTGGGAGATGCTCACACTAGTGTACATTCTAAGTTATATTAAAATAACTGTTGTTTCTTTTTAAATGCCCAGGAATGGCTGTGCTTTGGTTTTAACTGTTTTTGCCAGGTGTTTAAGACCAAGATGGTCAAAGTGACTTTGTTCCTATCTATTGGTAAGAGTCAAATGAGTTTCCTTGGAGAACATTCTTGGGGGAACGTGTGAGTAGCATTTTAGCTTCATTAGTGTCATCTGCATTAGGATGGGTCAGGGTCTTGCTGACCATATGGCTTCCCCTTGGAAGCTTCTTTTCTTGACCTGGTAAAGACCAGGTGGGGGCCTCCACCTGGATGATGTCTGCTGTCTCTTCTTAGAGCCACCCTCCCACCTCCAGTTCATAGCAGAGTAAGTAATGAAAGTGCATTTTCTTGACCTGGTAAAGACCATCTCCTAAAACCACTACAAGTTATCAAAATATTATTCTAAGTGACTCTTTTCCCAAGACTGTCAATTGCAGCTTCTGCCATTCCTTTCAGACCCTATCCCAGAATATTTCCAAGCTTGGCTCCACAGCTAGTGGTCCCCTTTATGGCCCCCCTAATGATCACAGATTTGCCTTTCCAGGCCCTACTCTTGGGGCCTCCAGCTAGCTTAGGTAGGAGTTTCATCCACTCTCCCTCAGTCTCAAGCCCAAACAGGAACTACAGAGCCTCAGTCTTCAACACCTCTAGCCCACCATCTTCAAGGATCTGGAAACACATTCCACATTTGAAGCAGCTTTCATCCCTGGAGCCAACATCAGCCCATTCGTAGGGTCCTGATGGAAAGAATTCCTGGGTCCTGACTAATGCCAACTGTCTACAGTTTGAACACCTGAGAGCTCACCATACAAATTCAGCCCTAATCTTACTCTTGGCTGTAGGTCCCCAATCCTTGGACAGACCACTCAGCCACTGGGGCTTACACATCCAGATATTCCTTCTTGGATACCTATGTCTACACCCAGAAACTTTCTGCTGTCACCTAGGCTGCATGGCCCTCTGTTGCCTAAAGTGCATCTGCCTCTCCCTATGCCTCTGCCTCTGTAGGTACCACCATGAGGTGAGGGCCTGTGGCCAGTGTTTGGCTAAAGAATACGTAGCCCCAGTCAACATGGGCCAACCAAAGTTTTATTACCCTCAAGGCTGGCAATCTCGATGACCTTAATGTAAACTGGAAGGACAGAATTTTCCCCAGATCTGACATCTGGCATAATGGCAATGAACATATTTTCACTGAGCAGAGAAGCACCATGAACCAGAAAGCACTATGGGACAAGCACAGGCCTGAACACCTATGGTCTCCTAACCAGAGCACCTCTATGGAGACAAAGGGAAACAAGAAAAACACCAAACAGTGGTTAGGGTTAGGGTTAGGTTTGGGACTTAGAACCAACATACTATAGTAACAGAGCCAAATCACTGTTAGTAGCAGCTCAACTCACAGTAGTAAAGCTATGGAAACAATCTAGGTGAATATTTTTTTTAAATGTGGCATATATACACCATGGAATATTACTCATCCATAAAGTAGAATGAAACTATTGCATTTGCCAGTAAATGGATGGAACTGAAGAATATCATGCTAAGTGAAATATGGTAATACCCCAAACCCAAAGACCAAATATTCTATCTGGATTATAACCCCGAACAAGGCAGGTTGGGGAGGTAAATAGACATGCAAAGAGTAACAAAGGTCAGGAGAGAGGATGGAAACAGGAAAGAAAGTAGAATGAACTGGTCATAACTTTCCTAATCCTGTATTTATATATATGACCAGGGTAATTCCACATGCACAACCATAATAGTGGAAACTTAATAGAATAAGTTATATTATGTATGTATATTCTGCCAGAATACATTCTGCTGTTATGTATAAAATAAAAATTAAAAAATAAAATAAACTCCTCTAGTTTCATGTATATGCCCATGACACCAGTGGGATCTTGCAGCATGACTTGTCCCTTGATTTGATATCGGTCTTTAGGGCTATGTACATCTCCTTTCAAGGACCCACAGCACGAGTGGGCAAGCTGAATTCTGCAGCCCCACTAACCAGAGCATGACCATGGTGGCCATATTACACTAGAAAAGGAGCAACAATGTGTTGGGAGCCAGGAGTGCCATTCCTTTAAGTACCATTGCCAATGGACCACCCAAGCAGAAACCCACAAGTTAACCTCAGGGCACAAGCACCTAGGTGCACATAAGTGCTAGCCTCTCACCCTGAATTCTCTGCTTCTCATGGGTGCACAGTGAACAGAAACGTCTCATTTATGGCCCAATTCTCATCTGGCTCGGGCTATGCTGGATCCAGGAGGACTGAGCCCACTGCCAGATACTTCTTCTCCAAGTCAGGACCTGCTTATGTGGGGTTCAGTTGAAACATGCTACCCTAAGGTCACATACACCTCTATTGCAGGACCTTGATGTGTAGCATCAGGTCTTGCTCTGACCTCTGAGGTAAATGGGAGGCCCGTAGACACACCATCCTATTCCCAGCAACTTCCTAGGGAGCTTTGTCCTGAAACCTGACTAGTAAGAGTCTAGGATCTCATTTGGGCTCACTGGTTTTTGTCCTCACAAACACAGACAGAGTCCCTTGGCCTGGCCCTGTCTTGTTTCCTTGTGGTTTGGAATTCTTTGGAGCTCATTGAGTGTCAGCCATTTTCATGATCAGGGAAAGTGGAAATGGGCAGAGTTGTTGTATTAGAGAGTGAGAAGAAATAAAAGTTAAACAGAGAAATAAGGCTATGAGGAGATCTCTGTAGTTATTTGTAACTGTGATCAATGCTGAGCCCACACTACCAGGAAGCTCTATGGGAAGAATTTTCACTCACACTTTTGCTTAGAGCTCTTAATTTATGAGCAAGAAAAAAGATGACTACTTGCTAAAACATAGCATGACATAGATATGTGATAGACCTAAAGTCATGGGTAACTAAATGATTATTTTGTAGCTTGAATTTTGGGTCAAAGATTGGAAAAGTGGGAAGAATATCATGTTCTAAACTTTCATACTTTTACATAATCAAGACTCTTCGTAAGATGCAAAGTTATTGGACCCCAAAAGAGAGGCCTCTGCTGAACAACAGAGATGTTGAGGGAGAAGATAGAATAATGATAACTGCTTTAAGCTAGGAAGCTTCCCAGATTCCAACAGTCATGCACTCCCCTCAGTTGGGCCTCCAGCCTGGCCTCCAGTCAACAGAGCCATTGAAGCATCCTATCACCTCTGCCATAGAATGGTAAGTCTGGAATGTTCTGTCTCTTGAAGACTTGTCAGGGCACCCAGTTTGTCCAGGGCACCCACCACAGAATCACAGGGCCACTCACACTAAAACAGTTGCCCATGGGATCAACACCAAGGTCAGTCAACTAGTTCTCTCTCAACCTGTATTCCTCTATCATCTTCCTGTCTGCTAAACATGAAGAACTCTAACTCTTACCATGATGACAATCAGATATGTTGAAATACCTTTTGAACACCTTTGTCATTTGCCACACCTTTATATCTTACAAGTTTATGACCAGAGTCATCTTCTCTTTAATATGTCCCATGGAGACTCTCAGATCCTTCACCAAGCTAACTCACCCAACATTCCTTAGTCCAGTAGTAGTTCCCATCAAAAACAAGTCTAATCATATTGGGCCTGTTACAGGAACAGCAGGAAAGCTTCAAAGTGAGCTCTTCTGCAACCTGTGAAGACCACTTATGAGATGTGAACTGCTGTCTCCATCTACATCAATACCTGGTTTCACTGCTGGACAAGGATACCCACCTCTCACTGTTCTTCCCATACTTGCAATTCTCTCCTCGTCAGGTTTTGAATGAGGGTCCTTCTGGCCTTGCATACTAAGTGTAGATGTATTCCCTCACTCTGGGTTATGGAATAGTGAAGAACTGTAATGTTAGTGTTTCTTTTAGAATCTGGTAAAACTCATATAAGTGATTTCAACTGAACCTGAGCTTTTCTTTGTCAGAAGAATTTAGCTCTGCTTCAATTTCATTTCTTATTACTTGTATTATTTAGATGTTTATTTCTTCATGATTCAATGAGGTTCCTAAATTTGCCTCTCTCTTCTAGATTATCTAACACATTCACGTACAATTGATCAAAACACTCTCTAATGATCCTTTGAGTTTCCTTGTTATCTGCTTTAAGACTTCCTTTTTCAAGTCTTATTTTATTGTTTTGCATCTAATATTTTGTTAATTTAGGTAAAGGTCTGACAATTCTTTTTTTATCCTTTCAAAGAACTACCCTTTGTTCCCTTGATCTTTGATGGTGCTCCTCTAGTTTATATTCCATTTATTTCTGCTCTGATCTTTATTATTTCTTACCTCATTCTGATTTTATCTGATGATTTGTTTTAATTTTTCTAAGATATGTTAATGCATGTTTAGGCAATTTATATGAAGCCTCTCTCTTTTAACTTGTAGGATCACATTCCTACAGTTTTTTTTTTCTCTTAGTAGTGCTTCTTCTGAATCACACAGGTTCTAGTATGTTGTGATTCCATATTCTTGGGATTTTTCAATTGTTTAATAGCAAGTTGTGTCATATTCAAGTGTTTATAAGATTTTTGTAGGTCCCCTTGCTCTTGATTTGTAGTTTAAATTCATTGTAATTGGAAAGTATACAAGAAACTATTTCAATTTGGGGGGATTTCTAATCATTTGCTTTATGGCCAAATATGTGATGCTGATGAGTGTAATGTGTATAAGCTGCTGTCACATGAAATATTCTGTAGATATCTATTAAGTCCATTGTATCTATAGTGAAACTTTTCTTTGTCCTGCTAGTCAAGTGGTCATAAATCCCATTGGTTTATTTTTATCTTGAAAGGTCTTTCTTTCTCCTCCAATTCTGAAAAATAAATACCTTACTGAGTACATTAATCTAGGTTGGCATCCTTGTCTTTTCAGTGCTTGAAAAACATCAATTTAGACCCTCCTGGCCTTGTGAGTCTCTGATAAGAAGTCTACTGTTTCGCATATATATATTTGCCTTTCAATGTGACCTAGCACACCTCTCTTGTGGCTTGCAATACCAATATTTTTCTTATCTTTTTTGGAATTGAATTATAAGTAGTGTAGATGTTTTTGGTGCACATTGTTCTTTGGTTTCCTAAATGTCCACATATGCACTACTAACATATTGCCCCAGATTTAATAAATGTTCTGTTGTGACTTTTCTTGAATGTTTTCTATCTCCTTAGCCATAGATATTCTCCCCATGATATGCCAAGTATTCAGATATTTGATTTTTTAATGGCATCCCTGAGGTCTTCTATGTTCCCTGCATTTTTCCTATTGTTTGTCCTCAGTGCTGTCTGCATGTATTCTGGCAAAGCTGTTCTCAAGAACTGATATTCTATCTTCTACTTGATCTGGACTATCACTGAGGCTTTCAACTGAGGCTTTATGTGACATATCAAGGTTTTCCTTTCCAAGATTTCTACTTAGTTCTTTTTCAAAATATTTATCTCTAGATTCAAGTGTACATTTATATTTTGCAGTAACCTCATTATTTCTTCCACCTGTTATTTGCATTCTCTTGGATTTTTATTGATCTTTTAAAAGATTATTTTTCAGTGCCTTATATGGCATTTCATCCACTTTGAAATCTTTGGCAACAGTGCCAAGAAAGTTATAAAATATAGAATGAGTCAATTTGCCTTATTTTGTGAATCTTCTTGTGTTTGTTATGAAATTTGCACTACTGATGAGATGGATGTTCCATCTGGGTTTTTGTTTTTGTTTTTGTTTAATCAATCTCTCTCTCTCTCTCTCTCTCTCTCCCTCCTCTCTCTTTCTCTTTGTCAAAAAAATGAACCCATGTGTGCTTAAATTCTGAGTATCCCCAGAACTTTTATCATTATTATTATTATTATTATTATTATTATTATTATTATTATCATTATTATTTTAAATTTTGAGACAGGGTGTCATTATGTTGCTAGGTCCTGTCAAAGTTACTAAGGCTGGCTTTAAACTTGTAATTATCCTGCTACAGTCACCCAATTCTCTGCAATTACAGGCATGCATAACCAAGCACTGATCTTTTTTCAACTTTTATTTGATGCCCCCTTAGTAGGAAGTTTTCTCTTAGTAGCTGTAGCCTGGAGAATGGGATTGTTGTGTAGTGTTGAGTTTAATTTCAGATGCACTTTATTGCCTTTTTCCCTATTGCATCTATGGCTGTGACTAGTAAGTACTGATCTTAGACATTGAGTTCATAGTGTGAGGGTCTCGATCTCTGTATGTGTCAATAGAATGGGGTTCTCTGGAATTCCAGGTGGTGTTATGTATACAGCAGAGTATATTTGTCATGCTCTTTTTACTTACTCCTACAATGGGAAAGAAAGTACCTACCAAGAGTTGGAGCTTTCCTGAATTTGGGCCCTGCAGTTTTGGGTTGCGTTTCTTGTAATCAGTGGTATCTGGAACTTTTATTCTCTATGTAGACGTGGATGCAGCTCAAGTTAGAATACAGGGAGAAGCAGGGAACACACCCGTGCCCCTCTGTAATAGTTACCTCTAGTCTTATTGAACATGTGTGACCTCACAGGGGGAGGGGGAAATGCATGCTGAGGGTCCCTATAGATGGTGTGCCGAAAATAATTTCTAACATCCCAACTGGAGAGTGACTGTCAAAGTGTAAACTTATGCTCATTCAGGGATGGTTTGTTGGTGGGAGATTATTACCTCTTACATTTTTAAAATTGAAATATATACCAAGGGAAGAGCAAGATTGGTTCATGGCTGCAGAAATATGCTATTCATCTCTGATGAGCAGAGCCCAGCATCAGGTGCACATCATACTTGAAAAAAGTGCTGTACTGAACTCTGAGTGCACCACAAAGAAAATAGAGACAAAAATGCAAACCTTGAGGTAAGGAACTGATGTAAAAATCAAACAAAAATAATATAGGCAACACCATCAACAACAGAAAACACAGAATGAAATGACATAGAGGGAAATAAAAGGTTAAAACCTAATAGGATGAATAAGTACATTTAAAGGAGCAAAGGTAGAAGAAGAAGAGAAAAGGAAGGCAGAAGGATAAAGGATAAAAGCAAGATAAACATCAACAACTACCAAAAGGAGAAAGGAGGGAATAGGAAATTCATGTAGTAAGTCAAAATGTGAAAAAAAAAATGGAAAAATGTAGCAGCCTGCAGCCCTAGCTAAGTTGAATGTCATTTTTCCTATTTTCCAAGATATAGTCATGGATCTTTCCATTCTTAACTCCTTTTTAATTATAATACCACTTCCTTTTTAGCAGGAGGTACAGCAGGATGCAGAAATTACCAGATAAAGATGTTAGGCTCCTGTCTATTGACCCTTCTTGTAAAATTTATATCCTCTCACCTAGAGTCAATTCAGCTACAGATAGACATGCAAATGGAACCCAGGAATAAAACAAAACAAAACAAAACAAAACAAAAAAAAAACATCCTATTCACCAGGGGCCCTCAGATGGGCCACTAAAGGAAGACCATGATTGACTTTCCCTATTCAATGCCTCATTTGAGGTTGAAATACCCAGAGCAGTTGTTACTCCTTTTCTTAACAGCATTTAATTACAGGTCTTCAGAGGTGAGAAATGAAAGAGAGGGTAGATAGTAAAACAGGCAGTTAGGATAATAGACTTCAAAACATCTTATCTAAAAAAAAGGCTGCCCCATGAAATTAACTTGCAAAAACATTCCATAAATTTCAGCTGACCTTTGTTCTAGAAGCAGTGGGAAAATGGAAGTTATAGTGGACCTGAGTAGAGACTACAGGAAAGTTCAATCTCAAGTGCTTATAGGATACAGCCAATCAGAATTTCCTGGGCTGAACCTATAACCTTGGTCTTTGTCCAGTTCCTATTTATCATAAATCTTGACAGATAGCCTTAACTTAATAGCTATATTTACCACTAGAGAAAATACACCTAAACAGAACCCTGTGTTATCTGTTCCCCTCTCACACAGCGAAAACTATGCTTATTTTTTTCTCACTTAAATGAATCTTATTTCTTTCACAGTTGGAAAAGAAAAATAAAAATGGCAACGGCAAACATGAGAGAGAGAGAGAGAGAGAGAGAGAGAGAGAGAGAGAGAGAGAGAGAAGAAAAAAATTAAATTAAATATTCAACAGAAGACAGAAGGGGAAGAAGCACATATACACAGAACAGCAATAACAAAGAGGATTAGTATAAAATAATAAAAAAGTTGTTAATATGAAATAATAAATTCCTACTTGTCCTCATTGTTTAATGAGTGGGCAACATTTCACGTTTGCAAACTGAGACATTCAAAATGCTTCTCCTTGTCTTCTTAGGGTACAGCCCTCTTGGACAAGTTAAAAGCTGGTGTCATTCAATCCCCTCCCAATTCTTTCCTGGGAAATCTCATCAGGTGATTACCAGGTGACTGGGGTCACCTGATTAACAGTGACTAGAGTAGGTCATGGTACCTGTAATCTGCTTTGCTCACCAGAAGGAGCTAGAGCAGGATGCAGAAATTAACAGATAAAGATTGAAGCTACTTGAGCTAGGATCTTCAGGAGCAGGAGGCACATCATTGTTGGAGTGTGTCAGTGAGTTAGTGCAGAATGCTAAACACCAAAAATTGTCTCTCTGTAGCTTTCTCTGCTATGGACTCAGAGGGTGGGGTAATATCAGACATGTGTGATAATGTCAGATGCTCCTCATGTTAGGAAGAGCAATGAATTCTTTGATTGGAACCCAGGAGAAAGACAGAAGTCTCCAACTGTGTACAACTGCTAAACTCCTGGTGAGTTTGTGACAGGACCTCTTCCTCCAGGGTTAACTGAATATGAGATGCTCTCTACTGAGCCAGTACAGCAATATTTCCAAGAGGTCCCAGAGATGAAAAATTCAGGGGTCTTTGACTTCCAGAGAAGGAAGTTTGGACAACAGAGCTCCTCTTATAATGGCTTCCACTTTGGGCACCATGAAAACATGAAGTGAAGTGCAGATGACAACCCAGAAACACTTCATCATTCATACCCCTATTCTGTCATCTGTTTAGACTACATTGCTGCAGAGATTTAAGTCCTGTGCCTGCCTGGGAATTATTTTTTACTTTCACCTCCACCCTTGATTAAGAGGTGATTCCCTAGCCCCATTGAGCCCATGATCTGTGCTTGAAATTCTCTTTCAAAATCCACTGGACAATGATGTGTTCCTCATGTCTGTTCCTGTCCTCTGTTGAACTACAGCATTTTTCCATGGTCAAATACCACAATGAGTGGCCTCTCTCCATTTGATTTTATTCCATCTCTGGACAAATAGGCAAGTGCTGGATGCCTCTAATCCACCATCTTGCCCCTCTCATTTAAATTGATTGAACATCATTTCCCCCAGAATATTTGGGAAAAAATGTGAAGAGTACTCAAGGCTGGTGTTTCTAGTAGTTGGGATCGTCTGAAACTGCAAGGTGAATCCTCACAGATTTGGATTTTTACTAGGAACTTTAAATTTGTCATATTTGATTTTATTCACCAAGCCTCTCATGATGGGCAAGGTATGTTTACAAAATGTGTGAGACCAAAACTCAGAGGACTGGAGTTGCTCTTGGAAATAAAAATGTGGCCCAAATTTGCAACGCTTGGCCCAAAACAGCCTGCCAAATTGTGGTGGGGGTCCGTTTTCAAGCCCATATCCTTTAAAAGATTAGACAGTGAACTGCACTTCATACACAAGGGGAGTGAAAAGATTAAAAAGATAAATTTTCCAGCAACACTTTGTCTAGTTGTGTTGAGTAATAGCCCTCAAGAAGGGAAATGGCCTCAAAAGTGCCTTGAGACTGACCAACTTTAGACACTGACATCAAATAGAATATATATGACTCTATTCAATGTAATTATGTTTATGCCTTATCTCAAAAGTAATCAAAGAACTGAGTAAATCTTGAGGAGTTCTATGATACTATATACTGTTGTGATATATTAATCAACAAGAAAGACAGAAAGATGAGCTACATCCCAAAACTGAGGAAGGGAAAAGAGCTAGAATAGATAGATTGAATTCTTGAACCTCACCAAGGTCAAATTTCTATTAACAAAAATACCACAGTCTACAGTATAAAAAGAGCATGGATAGAAATATGAGCCTAACAAAACCTGAGAGTGAGACATCTGTGACTCACTGCCCAGAATCTCTCTGAAAAGGGACACACTGCAACCCAGAAACCTTAATCTGACTGGATCAAAGGGTGCATGAAGAGCTCATGGACATTGCATGCCTCACCCAGTTTGGGCCAGGGAATGACTTCCTTAATCCTATACATTCATATAAACCCTGAGAAAACAGCCACTCTCTGGCAACACTGTCTTGGAACCCCTCCCCTGCAGGAGTTCTGCTTCTTTCTATTACTTTCATAAATTCTGTTAGTCTACCCTAACTATTCCACTATTTGTGTCTGAGGAATTTATTTGTTGAATTTGCAAGACAAAGAACCCAATAAATCCCATGGTCTGGTTACAAAATGACTCTAGCTAAAATGTGTCAGGAAAACTAGTCTGATTTAAGAAAAAGTATTGCCTACTCTCCTAGAATTGGGCTGAACCTGACCCCCTGTGAGATTGCATATAGGAGGCCCTTTCAGACCTCAATAAAAAGAATGAACTCTTCACATTTAAAATATAAAGGAAGAATCAAATATTTTGTAACAACAGTTTTGAAAAATCCAAAACTCCGCATAGATGTTTACTTCCTCTAGAACAATGACCTACCCTCAGAACCCTACACATTCTTCCATCCAGAAGACTCAGTCTTGCTGAAGAAATGGGGAAAAAACAAGAAACAGAGGAGCAACTCATGGAAAAGTTAACTGCCTCTAGCAATGTATCCCCAATTGCTCAGATGTCTTTGAACCTCACAGGTGTTAAAGCACAGTTCATCACATCTAAGGAGGAAAGGTACCACCATAAAATGACTCCCCTGTTAAACCTGGGAATCCACAGTCATAGGGCTAGCTGGAAACCCCACTAGAGAATCTCACATATCTCTTCAGATGATAAGTCCCAGATGGAATATCTCAACCAATCATTGGTTCAATTTTTGTTCTTCTGGACCATTTGTACTCTTCCTAATCTACCATTAGATTCACTTCAACCAAGTTACAGATTGGGTTCTCAGTTTCTGAGTTCTATCACCAGGCTGATGGCTGGGGATGTGGAAACCTCCCCATGATGACCACTGACCCACTGTTGTGGAAAATTTAGGCCACCAATCTAAGTGCATAGCACCAGTTTTCTAATTGAATCGAGAATTAGATGGAATGCATTCTCCCATGCCTGATGAAAAATGCTTACTTATTCCTTCTAAGCAGAAGAGCCTTGATATGTGCTAAATCAAGGCTGAGACAAGAAAACATTTGTTCTAGGATGAGAAAAGTTTAACACCACTCTGGACAAACGCTATGGAGTTGATAATAAAGCCCTATGTCTATTGGAATAATAAGCTCAACTGGATGAGAGAGTCGCCTAATATACTGATATACAAAATTACTTCCATGGAACTCCCCAGGGAATAGATTCGACTTATAACAGATGCTGTTTTAGTCAGTTTTTTTACTGCTGTGACTTAAGATACAACCAAACAAAAACCTATAGAGGAGAAAAAGTTTTTTTGTGGGCTCACAGTGTCAGGGGTCATAAAGGCCAGTTCTATTGGCCTGGATTTGAGGTGAAGCTGAATATCATGATAGAAGGGCATGGTGTAGGGAAGCACCTCACATTGTGATCAGGATGCATGGAGAGTCTACTTGCCAGATACAAATATATACCCAAGGACACACCCCAATTTCCACTATCTCCAGTCACACCCTACCACTTTAGTTACCACTCAGTTAATCCCTATCAAGGTATCAATCACTGATTGGATTAAGACTTTCATGTCCCAATCACTTATCCTCTGAAATTTCTTGCATTGTTTCATATGTGAGCTTTTGGGGGACACCTCACCTCCAAACCATAACAGATGTAAAATGCCACTGTCACTCCAACAAAGAACATGGGCCTTGGCCTATAGAAGCATTCTTGAAAAACAAAAGCATCTTCTGGGCTTACATATTCAAAAATGTTTCTTTTGTTGAAATGATGGTGGTCCAGGTTTCAGTGCACCCATTGGAAGAGTAAAGGGAAGAGTCACTCTTGCTGTCAGAGCTGCCACTCCTCACTCTCCTCCCTGGCCTGGAGAGGGGCACATCATCTATCAAGTCAACTTGGGGTCCTTACTGCACACATTTATCTTTTTCATAGGTGATCACTACTTTATTATGCTTTTTGCTGTGAGTCTTAGTCCAATAACCCACATAAATATCTCATATCTTAGAGAACACAGGCTTGGCATCAAAACACCTGGAACAACAACAACAACAACAACAACAAAAACACCCAAGAATAATAAACTCAGTTTTTTGACAAAGGAAAAAAAGAGGGTTTTTTTTCTTAACATAGAGAGGCATTAATTCAAGGATGTAACATATTCTTAAGTAATTGGAATGGGAATGACAGTGGAATACATACTTTTCTGTGTTCATATATAAATACATTACATGTATATCTCCACATCATGTAGAATACAAGATTGGGATCATAATTAGAATAATTAGCATAATATGTCAAAATATATTGTAGAGTCCTATATAACTAAAAAAGAACAAATTATAAAAGCTTCTAAAAATATACTAAGGTGTTTATTCTCCACCTATTGTCTCATTTCTATGAGGAAAAAATAAAATTTCCTATCTTTTAGCAAAAAAAAATTTTAAAGATTAAATTAGTTATCACCTCTAGGTTTCCCAACTGTTATTTATCTTGACTTACATATTCCCATTTCCACAGGGACATTTAATATAGAGACAGCCACATAATTGCCCTAGAAGCCCACCACTTGGTAAAGATTAGTGCAGGTGATCCTTCTTGTGCCTTCTAGGATTTTATCACACACATCCCTGTGTCTATTCTTTTATCTTTAAGGGAAGGCTGACTAACACTCCCCCATAACTGTTGTTATATGTGAATTCTGATGACTCTTATTTATAGAGAGCTGTCCTATTCTCAGGGTTGTAGTGAGAATCAAAATGAGATTTCCTAAAATGCCTCATATTTTCCCCAATTTTTATTGGTGCATTATAGCTATACACAATGGTGGGATTTGCGGTTACTTATTGATCTATACACAAAATATAACAATATAATTTGGCCAATACAACTTACTGGCATCCCTAATTCCTTCCACCCTTGTTCACTTTTTTCTACTGATGTCCCTTTCATTTCCATGAGATAAGCCACTACATTTCATTTACTTTTTCCTATAAGCCTCCCATATATGAAATAAAACATATAGACTGCATTTTTCCATCTAAGTTCATCTGGGATATCAGTCTTAATTTTGTTTTGTTTTTTTCCTTGACTTGTCCTTATCTGATTTTGTTATATGATTCAATTTTATGGAATAATTTAAGGAGTATTGGCACTCACTATCTCTTCTGTAATGGTTTGGTAGGTCTCAGCTGGTGATCCACTCAGTCCTGAATTTTTTCTTTGTTGGAAGGCTTTTTACTACTGCTTTCTTTCTCATTATAAGTAATTGGTGTGATTATGTTTTCTATTTCCTTTTGATTTAGTTTTTCATATCATATTTATCCAGAAATGTATTCATTTCTTCTAGATTTTTCAATTTATTGGAGTACACATTTCAAGATAGTCCCAAAATGACCCAGTTGATTTCTGTTACATCTATGGTGATTTCTCTGTTTATTGTTGTTGTTGTTGTTACCAGGTATTAAACTCATGGGTACTTGACCCCGAGGCACATTCCTAGGCCTATTATGTGTTTTATTTAGACACAGTGTCTCAATGAACCACAGCTGATGCTGGCTTTGAACTTGCAATTACCCTGATAGACTCAGCTTCCTGAGTAGCTGGGATTACAAATTGTGCCACCACGCCCAGCTTGATTTCTCCTTTTTTAATCTCCATTTCTTAACTCTTTTTCTATTGCTGAAGGGCTTATCAATGTTGTTTATTTTTTCCAAGAGCCAACTCTGTTCACTAATCCTTTATTTCCTTTTTTATTATTAACTTCATTGATTTTGGATTTCATTTTAATTATTTTCTTCCTTCTAATGGTTTTTGAATTGGTGTGATCTTCTTTTTCAAGGGAATTGAGATGCCTAAGAAGTTTGTTTATTTGAGATCTTGAGATCTTTCTGATTTTTTTTATCTAGGTACTCATAGATCTACAGTTTTTTCATAGCATCCCAGAGGTTCTTTTTTGTGTGCCATTAGGCTCATTGGAGTCTAAAGAGTTTTTATGTTTTTTTTTCTAGCAGAGATACACAGTGTGATAACAAAATCACAAAATAAATGCAAGACCCTAACAGTGAGATATTCTCTCAGTGAAGAACACCTTGCATTATTTGATTTGTAGAATGATAATCTTGTTAATGATTATTATTCACAGTAGGAATTTGGTGTTTTTAGATCTTCCTCAAGCAGGACCTCATTTCCACGCAGGTTCAGGTAATAGTCATCTCCCTCTCTGATCCCTATGGAAGGAGTCAATTGAATCTTTACTCTCAGAATCCTCTGCATTCTCACCACACTGCACTCTCCTCACACTGCACAATTGTCATATTTTCCTTCTCCTCCTAACTCCAAATTCCTCAATGGCAAAGTATCTTTATTATCATCAGGTTACGTTGGGACAGAGCAAGCGCATGGTCATGGGTATCTGTGGACTGAAAGTGATCAGGCTGAAAGGTGGATGCCATCAATATAATGTGCACTAAGACAGTGAGTCTGCCCAGTGAGCAGCAGGAGGCGCTGTGGAACTGTCTCCATCTGCACAGCTGTGCATTTCCCAAGCAAAAGGATGGATGGTGGAGCTGCACTCTGTGATGCAGATGCAGCAGTTTTGTCCTGAGAGTGGTCCTAGCACTGCCTCCTGAGGTACTTCCTGCCAAAATCCCATCAACCAGCACCTGAATTAATGCATGCAGAGGGGTAGGACAGGAAATGGATAGGACCACATTTGCCTCAATAACTCCTCCCTGTGAGATCAGTAGAGAGGATAAGAGAGGTCATGGATAGATCACTCCAGTTTGGACCTCAGCGGGCATGTGTCCACAATAGCCTGGGGTTCTGTTCTCTGAACTTGTAAAATTTATCAGGAAGGAGTAGACCCCACCACCTTAGATATTCCAGCATCTCAAACTTGATCCCATATGCTTAACCTTGAGTATCTGTGTTTGCAATTTCCTTGTCCTAGTCCAGGCTGACTCATCCATTCCCCCTCTCCACAAGACTCAAGTGCACCCTGAGACTTGGCTTTAGTTCTGGTGACCTTGGAAAACACTAGCAACAGTAGAAGCCAGGAAGCTAAATGCTGAGGGCCATTACCAAGTAGGAATGACGCATCGAAATTTCCTTGCCAAGCGTACCCCATGCTGCTTAGAGGACATTCGATGGGACATTGCATGCATACTTTAATAAAGTGACCTTGCTCAAGGACCAAGGCAGATCCGGGTTTAGAGCTGATCAGGTTTGAGGAAGTAACCGGCTCCTTGAGTTTAAGGCGTTGCCAGTTTAAGATAATGGGTTTTAGGGAAGTTGGAAGTTGAAGATTATTGCTGGGATTAGGGTGTTCCTGGTGCTTGTTCCCGTTGAGTTCTCGTGAGATTAAAATGGGATTTGGAGAGAGCCTCGTGGAGTAGGTGGTTGGTGCGGGAGACGGCAGAACGCATTTGCCCCTGGACCTGTGTGGAGGCGGTGTGAGAGCTGGAATAAAGAATTGCTGTTTGAACCTACAAAGCTGTGAGTGCCTCGTGATTCTGGTGCCAAGCCGAGACATTGGCCTTGGCAGCTAAAGCCCTTCCCACATTCCCAATGTCTCCTTTATTACTACTCAGACTCAAATAAACAGCAGGGCATGAGGATCACCAAACCATTTCTCTGGACTAAATGATACATCAGCTAATGAAGGTACTCTGCACATCTGTGGACCACAGAACAAAGATGAGGCTATTATTGTAATATTTGGCATGGCAACTCTAATCCTTACACAGTGTTCCAGACCCATGTAGAAGAGAGATTAAACCTTCCAATGAATTCTCTCTGTCTGGTGCAGTCACTGTTGCACTGCTTGGGACTACATCTAGCCCAGGTGATGGCATTTGTTCTCATTACTTCAATCATCATCTGATTTTCCTAGGATCAATATGTGGGAAATGTCTTCCTCTTTTCTTCATTATAAGAAATTTATTTAATCCAATGGTAATACCTTCCTATCCTACAATATCATTTCTCAGAGTTCAGTTTCTCTTCAGGGAGTAAACAGAGAGAAAGTACGTGGTTGGCCCATGGTTTTCCTCTCAGAATCTAGACCTGACTAAGAAATATATGGGTTCTGAAAGCATGTGGGAAGCACTAGGTTTAGCACACTTGCAGCCCTTCTGACCAGCCTCAATAATTAGGTTGCCTACTCCTGTAACTGCTAGTTACAGTCAGTCTCTGAGAATTATTCTTCTCCCTATAGGCTCAGAAAAATTAAGTTCTCTATCTCCAATGATGATGACCAAACAGTTTCTTTGATAGTGAGATGATAATATGTTGGTACAAAGTGAGCACAGAGACTACTAGCAACACATACCCCACTTAATCAGGCTCTAAAGTAACCATCTCTGTTCTGCACAAAAACAATCTTCTGCTCATACCAGGACTTCGTTGAGATAAGGAACATACTCAAATAAAAAAGATCCATCCTACAAAAGCATTGAAGGAAGATTAGAGAGATGCTATGTCCTAACCCTGCTGGAAGCTAAGGGAGCTGACTTTGAGGACACCATGCAAAAGCCTGGCCTCCCTTCCTTACCCTCTCTCTGCAAACATCACTGACTTTATGGGATTATGGATGTGCATCATTAGGAGCACTTTCCCTGACCTAGGATAGTCTGCACTGTCCTGTGCTCTTACACAAGCATCATATCCCATCCAGGTTTCTATATCAAGACACCATAAACTTATGTGCTTATAAGCAACAGATATAATTTTTACTCTTAATGGAGGCTGGTAATTCCAAGATCAAGTGTTGGCATATTTGATGTCTGCTGGTGGCCCACTCTATGGTTCACATATGGCTTCTTCTCATTGCATTTACACATGGTACCACCTTCTTAATCCTCTTGTTTAAGGACACCAATCCCATTCATGAGGGTTCTTCCCCCTAAAGGTTCCCTTTTCATAAAGCAATCAGTCATTGTATTGTGATAACAATATATACATATTGTGGGGAACCAATCATTTTTATCATGGCATGTAGTAACTGCACCTTTCCATGATGACTCTAGGGATGTGAACATTGATTCTGTTATTGTGCCATGTATCTCTCCTAACGATCTGGGGATCTTCCTACCCAATACTGTTGCTTGCATGCACTCTTACCCAATTAGTTCAAGAAAAAATAGACTATTTTTGTGAGGTGAATGGGACTTCACCTGGAGCATAGGCCTTCAATTTTACCCAGCTTCTCTGGCCCAGCCCTAATCTTAACATTGGGATGATGAGAATACAGAAAACTTTCTATCCTTGCTGAGATCCTTCTTGTAAATGTCACTATAAAATCTTACCAATGTGGACAGCACAGGACACAGTGATATTTGCATTGTATATGGTACACAAAAAAGGCAATCACTATTCTGGAATATATACATATTTTACATGATGGGCCAGCTAAGGAAATATGGGGAGGGGAGTCATCTCCCTTGTGTTAATAAACAGCTCATTTTGTTGTCAATGGTAACTGACCATGTGGTGATGTGTCTTTGTTGAGTATCACACAAGCCCCAAATACTTAAGTGTGCAGGGAACATTGGTTAGAGATCATCTGTACTCTCTTTAAGTTTCTTCACTATGTAGACACTGCTTGAAAATGCATTGGGCCCTATCATTATGGATGGACATCATTGCTCATTGACTCTGAAGACTGTTATCAGGTGATGCACAGCTCAAGGGATCATTGAGAGAACATTGTGTTCATATACCAGCACTGAGGGACTTCTCTGAGTCCTGAATGTAACTTCAGCACTGCATCCAGGGTGCTGCCATTTGCAGACACTTGTCTGTGCACCTTTGGTGGATTATTGTCCTGGAAAATGGGGGAAATTTCTTTCTTTAATGTCATTTCCCCAGACTGAGGAAGATGACCCAGCAGAGAATTCTAAGGGAGAAATGTCTTGACTTTGTTCTTCAACCTGAGGGTATCAAATAGAATAGATTTGGGTGGTCTCTATATTTCTTGTTCCACAGACAGAAATCTGACAAGTGGAGTAGGGCATCACTTAAGACAATTATCAAAAATTACATAACTGACACAATTGTGTGAATATATATATATATATATATATATATATATATATATATATATATATATACACAAGGCTGGGATACTAATTAGAATACGACATTTCATGTTTACATAAATATGTAAAAATATCTGTACTACTCTATTTCATGTATACTTAAAAAGAAAAAGAATTAAATTAAATTAAAAACATTACAACCCTTAAATTCCACTTCTTCATAATATAATATTTTCTCTGCTGAAATTTTAATGTAATTGGCATATGCAAGTTAAATTTTTAAAATTGTAATCAGAGTTTCCAAAGTTACATATTTTCTGGCACAAGAAAATTTTCCAGGTACTATAAACTGAAAGGGATTGCTACTCTGGAGGAACAGAGGTTGTAAATTTGTGCTGGCCTCTATAGGTATTTATTACCTCTTATTACCTCTATAGGTGCTTATTTAAAAATTGAAGCTGAGAATAAAACACAAAAATCAAAGTTGTAGCAGAGAACCACTGACAGGGCCAACAATAAAGCAGAGGTTCCCTGGATTAAATTTATCTTGGGGTCAAGTAAGAAACTGTATGCCATATCAATAATTTTGAAAATTTGTGACATATTATTATAGATTTGAAAGATTCACAATCTAAGAATATAATTCTAGATAGTAGAGAGTGTCACTTTCTACAGCCACAATAGCATAAGAAATTGTGCAGTCCTCCCATCTCAAAGAATAAGAATATGGATACAATGTACAGCACAGCCTTTTAGAATACAGGAAACCCAATAGCACAGCAGACATGGGGGTAAAAAGAGTGGCTTAGTCGAAGTGAGGAGGGAAGGCAGAGACCTAATTTCAAGACAGGTGGAACATCTGATACACATATGATAGAGAAAGAAACCAAGCATAGTCCCTTAACTATGGGATTGAATAGTCAACTATTCAATCCCTCAAATACCCTTGTTAGAAAAGTTGAGACAAAATAATGATAGGTTTCTTCTGAGTCCATAGGGGAAAAAATGTTTCTGCATCGGGAGTATATGAAAGAGGTTGATTACTAAGTGTCCAAGAATGCATGCCCCAGGTTGGATTTTATTCTAGTACAGTCTAGCACAACAGGAGATCTACACCTGTGAGTCTTAAGATTCACTGGGCTTTCTAACATTATAGTTACTTTAACAGTTAAAAGGGCTTAAAGAAGGAGATTAAATTGCAGCTCACGTAGGTGGCAATTATGAGAACAGGTTTATTTATAAACAAACATTACAAAACTGTAAAAATATATGTATATGTTAGATTATATGCCCATGAAGTCATAAGGAGTTTGCAGCCTCTTCAATGGGAGACCTAACTCCTTAAGTTATCATTTTTTCCATGATTTTGTGCTTTCCATGATACAGAAAACCTTCTGAGATAGAGAGGGAATGGAAGCATATCACAATTACAGTATTTAAGAATTCAACCTTCAATATATAGACAGTTACTGATGAGCTACAGAAACATGTTGGGCTCTCAAAATGTTGGACCATGAAAAGGTTTACACTGTGACCAGCAGGGGATACTGTGAGACTATCCTGTGGTCCCTACACAGCTGCTTAGTAAGGACCATTCACTCAAAGAAGTCCTGACCTGGAGGAGAGGCCCTGAGTTAACTGAAGGGGACTTACCAGTGTGTTTACTCTGGCATAGCAGGGTCCCCTGGGCAGAGAACTGTCTTATCTTGGAAGTCCTTCCTCCCAAGGTTCCCTCAAGTGGTAAAGGAAACCTTCATTCTCTTTATTATATAGTTTGAGCTGAACTTCACCACCTGGCTGGGGTGGGGTGAGGTGCCTGGGACAGTCATGATGGAAACATTTGCATGAAAAACCCCTCCTCTGCAGAAAGGGGGAAAGAAAAGGAGATCTGTGGCAGCTCACCTCCACTGTGGGACACAGGAAGTTGTGCCTACCATGGCCTGGACTCCTTTTCTCATCCTGCTGCTCTCTCACTGCATAGCTAAAAAAGATCTTCAGTAAGCAGTTCTCTATTTACTGTTTGCATCAACTCTTCAGGTATGAACCTATGAGAAGTTTCACCATGGACACTATCTTCCCTGTTTTTCTCTGTTTGTATGTTCCCTCTCACAATCTGTGCTGACTCAACTGCCATCTCTCTCTGCATCTCCGGGTGCATCTTCCAAACTCACCTGCATTCTGAGCAGCGGCTTCAGTGTTGGTAGCTACAGGATATATAGGTACCAGCAGAAGCCAGATAGTCCTCCCAAATATCTCCTGAGCTACTACTCAGAGTCAGACAAGCAACAGGGCCCGGGGGTCCCCAGTCGTTTCTCTGGATCCAAAGATACCTCAGCCAATGCAGGTGTTCTGCAGATATCTGGGCTCCAACTTGAAGATGAAGCTGACTATTACTGTGCCTTGTGGCGCAGTAATGCTTTTCACAGTGAAACAGGCTGATGGGGAAGTGGGACAAAAACCAATTTGCCACAGGCTCTGACCTATGCACTCATGTTTTGATATTAAAATATATTAATTTATACAACTATTAATCTCTCTCACACTGCACTTCTTTCCCAGTATTTCATAAATAATTATAAAGACTGAAATAATCCTCAAACAAATGCAAAAAAAAAAACTACAGCTAGAATCTGAACAGTATTTTGCTGGCATCCTATATATGATATCAAATTTTGCTATATCTATAAGGCAGCCTCCAGTGAAGTCTTCTTCAGTTCTTGAGTGTGCCAAGGTGCATCCTACACACTAGCACCCCCTTCCCAACTTTTAGACATCACACTAACTCCAAGGACCTTTCTTAATACCACTCAAGGTTCACAGCAGGGACAGCACCAGGCCTTGCTCAGAGTACTCTGGAAAAATAAAACTAAATAAAGATAAGATTTAAATATGATTGGTGTGTGAGGAAAAAGATCAAGGGATATCTGACTGAGAGTCTGAAGTTTAAAGATTTTGTCATCTAAAAGTTTGTCAAATACAGTCCAGTCAAGAGAACCTGCTCTCAAGGACAGGGAGTGGTGTAGACTCAGGAATGGCTGTAGGCAGAATGTGCACACCATTGGTGTTGGCATCCTGTGAAAGGGGAGGGGCCCTCAGCAGCCAGAAGTGGGAACCTTGTGTCTATGTTTCTCTGTGACAATTCATTGTGATTCACTGCTAGAAACTGAGTTCCTTGAGAACTTGGGCTTTTTTTCTCATTTGTCACTGCCTTCTAAATAGCCTGATGGATGCCACAAAGGACAAAGACAATGAGTGTCTGTAAAATGAATATTCACCTAGTAAGAAATTCCAAGGGTGAGAGTAGATTTGAGGAAAAATTATTGATTTGTGGATATTCTTGGTTTCAGTTCTTTGAAGAAGAGATGTTAAATAAGAAGCTTAACCTCATAAGCTGGAGAAAAGGAGAGGAATATGGAGCACTGCATCCTGTTTATGGTGACCAGGAGGAAAGACTAGATCATATAAGTTCATGAGGAGACAGTGGAGGAGGACTAGTTGTACCTTCAGGTCCTGAGTAAAGAAATCACAGGAGCAGGTGGATAATGGAGATAAATATGAGCACAGAGGACAGATCCTGTGAGCCAATGCACCACATAGCAGGGAATGATATATGAACACCTACTAACTTTGAAATCATTGTAACAAATAATTTAATATCTGTGTTTAACATTTTGTTGATGCATAACTTCAACCAGTCAATTCACAATCCCACAAAAAAATTCTCTTAGGTTAATTTTAGAAAAAGAAAAAAAAAGTTTGTGAGCTTGCCATCCACAGAACAGATGATTCTGTATTGGATGGAGGGGCTGGTTGAAGCAATGAATGATTGGTAGAGAATGGATGTGCCAGTGAGGACTAGGTTATTATATGACAAGGTGTTTGATTAAACCCTGTATCGGCAATCAGTACATTCTATTGTGCTTTTGTTCACTTTACCAAATATTAAAATGGCTAAATTCACTGAAACATGGAAGATATAAATACAAACCAATTGACATTTAAGTAGTTCAAATCCATTGGTGAATTCAGAATGAATAAAACATGAAAAATATCTGCATGTTTTAAAATTTATTCTGGAAAGCTACATTTATTTTGCCCTCTAAAAACACACCTTCACATATAGAGTAACAGAAGTAGGATTTCTATTTATTTATTAAGTCCTCTTTTTTGAAAAAATCTAAAAGAAATGACAGGTTAATGGAGGCCACAGGATATATGGGAATTCTCTTCTTTCTATAAAATTTTCCTGTTAATCTAAAACTATTTTCAAAAATAAAGTGTACTAATTCAAACTAGATATTATGATAGATATGTAGACTTTCTGGAACATGTATCCATGAAGAGATTTGAATTACACAGCATATTTTTCAGGCAAGCTAAAATTTTATGATATCATTTACATATGTTTGCACATCCCAACGACAGGTCTCTTTTGAGACTGAGAAAGCTCAGTAATAATGAATGAATCAAAATCAGATTGTCTTAGAATCATACCATGAGGCTTTTTAAATAGAAAGAACAACCTGATGAGCTGCAGAAACCAGTTGAGTTCCCAGGTCTCAAGTGCCATAGTAAGAAAAAAGTTGGGTTTTCAAGTTTCTGGGTCATAGTATTTGGTTTGTCCTGTGACCAGCAGGGGAACCTGTAGGGATGCCCTGTAATCCCTACCTTTCTGCTTAGTAGGCCCATTTATTCATAAGATAACTGGCCTTGCAACTGTGCCCTGTGACAACTGATGGGAACTCTCCGAGTCTGTACCTTCTCTAGTCTGGTACAGTAACTTTTATCTTTTCAAGAGACTTGAGCAATCCTGACCAAGACATTTGCAGAAAGAGTCTCTGATAGAGAGTGGGAAAGAAAGGAGGACTGGGACAATTCAGCTTCACTGAAGGGATTAGGAGAATATTTCTTCCATGACCTGATCTCCTCTTCCCTTGCTATTCTTCTCTTAGTGCATAGGTAGGGACAGGCCTCAAGTGTCCAGATTCACCTCCTGAGCTTGTTTTAGTCCCCTTTAGCTTTTATCTTGCAAAGAGTTTAACTCCAGCCTCATTTACCATGACTATGTATATTTTCAGGTTCCCCCTTACAGCATGTGCTAATTCAGTGAGGAAGATCTCTGTATCATAGGAAACATCAGCTAGACTCACCTGCATTTGACCATTCATGTCACTATTGGAAAGTATGGATATATTGGTAAGAGCAGAAGTCAATGAGCCCTCTGTGGCATCACCTAATTTTCAAGTCAGACTCAAACAACAGGGCTACAACATCCCTAGACACTTCTTTGAATCTAAAGATGCCTTGGCCAAGGCACAAATGAAGCTTATCTACTGTCTCTAGCCTGAGAATTATGTTATTACTTTACCATATAAAAGAACTAACACTGTGTTCTAGATCCTGTGAGGCATAAAACTCCCCTGTGCTGTCTGGGCCTGTTAGAGTCTCTGATTAGGCATAACTAAAAAGATAACTTCCTTTGCCAGATCTCCAACCAGCACCTGACGTTCCCCCAGACAAGTATATATGAACTATAGATTAATTTATAGATTAATTCTGATTAACTTATAGATTAATTCACTGCTCATGTAATCTCAATTTACTAATTTTTATATGAGCAGAAGTGATTTGGTTGAACATCATTTTTTTTTCAGTATATCAATTGAAGAAAGTTTACAGAGGTATTTTGGCCATGCCCAGCTCAGAGTATAGAAGTGACACAGAGATAAATATGGGTAAAATTTTCAACTGAGGTTCAAGATAGAATACCAAGATGGAAAAGTAATGATGTCCTTTATTCTAATAACACAGCTTCATAAAGTTTAAAATAAGAGCAATATAGTTTATATTAGCATCACTATAAAGTAATTCAGAGAATATCCGAAAATATCTAAAAGTATTTAAACAAAATTCCAAGGCACTGTCAGAGAAATAAAAGACAACTTAAGGTAGCAGAAATTCCTAATGTGTGCATTGAAACCCTCAATGTGGTTACTATAGTTTTTTTTTAACAATTAATCCAAAAACAATTACTTGAAATGTCTTTGATAAAAAATAGATCTGTAGTAATAGGAAATTTTCTCAGCAATGAAATGAAAACTAAAATTAAAAATATCAATGAAACAAAAGCTCTGGGAAAAGACTATTCAAGTTTGATGTGGCCTGACTGTCTGAGCAAAGGGAGGAAGTTGAATTTTGAATCCAGAGACACATGTTTTGTTCTAGGTGATAAAAGACAGATCAGCTTTTTCAAGGAAGGGGCACAGACCAAGTGTGGGAAACACCCCACACTGAAGCTATTGGTCAGGTTCCAAATGAAACTGGAAGGTGCTCCAAAAGAAAGTGAGAGGGTGGCAGAGTCAGGACAGGCTTGGCAAAGGAACCTTCAGACACAGCAACTGATGATTATTTGGGCAGAAATGAGGGTTAAACTGCTTAAGGGTCTCTGTTGGTGAGAACTTCCCCAGGTTTCCAAAACTTGGCGCTACCTGTGCTATGAAAGAGGAGTATGAGGGAGAGAAGAGTCCAGGTTATAGTGGACACAGCCCTGTGAAGCCTCAGAGTAGGGATGGATAGTGCAGGATGCTTTTGTAATCTCCAATTGTCTGGAAGTGGAGGGCTGTTCACACAGAATTGTTTCTCTTCTGGTGAGCTCGGCTCCACACTGAGACTCTCTAAAGACAGAGCTTGGTTCTATAGACAGAAAGAATTGTGGATACACACTGTGCAGATACTGAGAGAACCTCTGCAGTATGCCCTGCTTCTCACTGGAAAGATTTCAGTTTTCCACTAGAAATAGTGGGAATCTGCCTGGAAGTCTTGTCACTGGTCAGTCAACAGACTTCAACAGACAAACTCTCCTCTGTCACAATGAAGATAATAATAATAAAAAGCTGCTGCCTCTGTGAAATTCATAGATTCTAGGAGAATAAGATGGGGAATAAGGTTCTTGTATCATACCAGAAGACAGCATAGAGGAGAGAATTCAGACGGTTGGGAACCAAGACCTGGATAGTTCCTTCCACAGGGACTAGGAAGAATGCAATAGTATCTAGGTCTGAGTGGAAAGTGGGTTCCTGAATTAACACTCTCACAGTTCTAAAGAGAGACATAATCTTTCAAGAAATAATCATACATATTAAATGGCATGGTATGTAGATAGAATGACAGAATACATCATGCACAAGAGCATTAAGCAAATGTAACAGAAATGTAAAACTTTCAGGGTATACAGGTCCCTACACGTCATAGCGAGGTGTAGTGCTTGAATTAAAGATTATAAGCACAAGACAAGATGGATGAAACTTAGTGACACAAGCAACCAGATGTGAAGTGGGAACATGAGAAAATCTTCTTGCTATTAGTAAAACACTTCTGGTAATTTATGTAGATTTTGTGCCTGTCATTTTCAAGGGATCTTTTAAGTACATTAAGCCTGATGAATAATAAAAAAATGGAAATCAGGATGCTAATTGTGTTGCCATATTGGTAATAATATCTTTATAGTAGAAAACCCAGGGGTAGATCACAGCTAATGATAACCATGAATTTTTTGCAGTGGGCTCCTGCCACTGCACTGACAACTCTCTCTGGCCACCCCATTTGCCTCAGCTTGTATTTTGGAGGGCTCCTCACCCATGTTTTTCTGAAGACTGCCATTTAACTTAATATTTACAGTTCCTGTGTGACACAGTACACACCATTGGAAAAGACTGATCATCATCAAACCTTCTTCATTCTATGACAGGCATTTTGAATTTTTAAAAATTTATTTAAATTCTATATTTTGTTTACTGGACTTTCAGTAGCCATTGATATAACTCTGGTAAATGTATTTATTGGTGAAGGTAAATTATCAGGAATTTTAGAAGGTTATATTCCAGAACACTGGGAATATTACAAGCATCCTATATCAAGATAGATTATTCATACTTTCTTTGACTACCCTGAAAAAAAACAATAGCTCCTCTTCACATTGAATCTGAAAAGGATGAATTACAGTTCAAGGAGCTGGAAGTTCAAAGGCTAATTTGGGAGAGAAGCAATGGACCCTGGTAACAATATCCAACTATTGATAAGGCACTTATTGATCATTCTTCAAAAGCAGCTCCCAATAACTAATTTATTTAATTAAATACAAACTCTAGGGCTGGTGTTGTGGTTCAATGGTAGAATGCTTGCCTAACATGCATGAGGAACTGAGTTTGAAGTTTGATTCCCAGCACTTCATTAAGAAAAAAAAAAACAAACTCAATGTATCCTCCTCAGTGGAAAATAATGTAATAAATATATATAATCTGTATTTTTGCTCTATAGTGAATAAAAGAGCTTCTTCCAGTAAAACAAAACAGAAAAGAAAACCTGGGATAGATTTTGAGATTTTTTTTCTTAGAAATTGATTCAACCTTCTTCTTTCTTAGTCCTTCTAATCCTGCTCTCAAAATAAACCCCACAGGTCCACCGGCTTCTTTTTCAATCTAATTATTACATTTTCTTTCTTTTTCTAGAATTTCCTCATTTCCAGTGAACCCAGTGAGTTACATAGTATAATAATTGATTCTCAGTGTTATGAGCCCAATGAACCAACCTTGTGAGGAATCAGAAAGAAATAAACATGGCTTTGTGCCAAGCCTGGAAAGTGGGTTTGTGGTCTGCATGTCCCTGTTATTAGTTAATGAACATCTTATTTTATACAGTTTCTATATGAGACACCTTTACCCTTAGAATTCTACAAATCAAAATGGGGTTAATTGTGTCCTGTTCTCCCTGAGAAAGTCCTAATTCAAATCTGAAGACTGAAAGAGATAGGAGGCTGACCCTCAGGGTAGGTTCCCTCCTCCCTTGGGAAGGGAGCAGGCAGTGATCAAGGATCTGGTGGAGGAAGAAATCTTTATAAGGACCAATGTGTCACCTGGTCACAGGCAAGGTGAACCTTGGCTTGGGCAGCAGAGGACACTCTGGAACAAGCCCTGAAGGTCTGTGAAGCTCTCAGCTTAAAATTCAGAAACCCACATTTTGATCTCTACTCAGATCTCAATGGGACCAGCACCTGAATCTAATTTGGATGCTTGGGTATCTTCAAGCCCACCCCTACCAGAAATAACAACAATATATTGTCATACCCACAGTCTGAAAGTTGACTTTCCTCAGCCAGACAAAGGCAAAAACATATGCATAAAAGCCCTTGTAACTCCCCTGGAAGCTTAACGTTAATAAAAGACTCTGGTACCTTGTATTGGTTTCAGTAGAGCTCTGGGGTGTCTGCACCATGGCCTAAACTCCATTCCTCCTTATAAACCTTCTCCTTCACTGCTCAGGCCTCTATTATCTCAGCATACCAATCTTCAGCTTACTGATACTGCTTCTCAAACATATGCCAGAAAAATCATTTGCTCTGGTACTTTTTCCAGGATTTAATGACATTTTTCTGTTTTCAGGGTCACTCTCCCAGGCTGTATTGACTAAGTCAGCCCCCACATCTGCCTTCCTGGAGCCTCAGTTAAACTCAGCTGTACCCAAGTAGTGAGCACAGCAGTCCATGGTATGAACAGCAGCCAGAAAAGACCCCTCAGTATGTGACGTATGTTAGCATTGATGGAAATATAGCAAGGGGAAGAGAATCACTGACTATTTCTCAGACTCCAGTTCAGAGACAGAGCACTAATTAACCATCTTTCACATTCATTCTGAGGATGAAGCTGACTAAATTTGTGGTGCATGTCTTAGCATTGTTGTGCCATATTGGTAAAACAGTGACCTAGAAATGGGGAGTGAGCCAAAAGTTGTTTCCTTCATTATCAAGTTTTAACACAGCTCTCAGGAAGTATATGCTTTCAACATTCAAAAATGGTGCCTTTCTGAAAAATTTTATAATGAGAGAGCCAGATATATTCTATCCGTGGATAAGTTCCCTGGGAACCAAGTTGTTAGGACAGGCTCTGTTTCCTCTGCTGATCTGCTCATTGCTACCACATGAGGTATAAGGACATTCTCCTTTCCAAATTCAAAACCTGGGCTCAGGACAACCATCAGTGCTGCCATATTGAGGTTCATTTCCATGACTACCACAGAAGACAGTTTAACTTCTTATCTAAGAAATTATGAAATGTTATCAAGATGGTAAGAGGGTGCAAGAAAATTATCTAAACCTTAGATAACTGAATGTGAAGATGATAAAAAGCTTGTACACACAGCAAGAAAAGTTTTCAAATGCTTGGCTATTTCTGAGATTCAATGCATTGGTTCTGGAACTGCCTGGGGAGTAAGTATTGTCTTCAACAAAACTGAGAGAATCCATAAGAGTGTTTTAATAAGCTCTAATATATTTCTGAGACTCCAGAATTCCATTCACATGCTCAGGGCTATGTGGATGCCCAGGTCAGAAGTGAGGAAAGCCTTAAGCACTCACTTCTGGCTGAAATTTAAAGTCATTGCAAGAATAAAAAGAAGGCAAAGGCAGGGTTGAAAACTGATGCACAGTTGAATTTGTACCCTAAAATGCACACCATCTTTGACCAAGGCTTAGAGAAGCATTGCCCCCATGCATTTGAGGAAACCTCTACTAATTAACTACCATTGTAATTTACCTCAGACTTCTGTGAAACATATGCAAATAATTCAAAATTACATAATTACTAAAAAATGAAACAAAAGCATTAACAATAAACTTACAACAAAGATTGAAATGAATACAATAATGACATACTCTCACTTTTTGTGATTTTTATGTGATGTTGAATATCTCTCATATTAATTAAAATCTAGAAAATGGTTGCCCATTTATAATAAAAAGAATCAAATCAAAACAAAATAAAACAAAGAAAGAAAACACAAAATGTAGTGGATAGAAACTATCCCTAAAGAAACATAAAATCTGAGGTTACTTGGTGGAAATATCAAATTGATTATCATAAACATCTTTAAAAATAATTAAATCAAAGAAACCATTACTATTATCACAGAGGAATATACAGGGGGAATATCTCATTAAACACATAATATTAACATAGATATAATGAAGAATCATTGAACCTAAGAAAGGTTAACTGATATTGTCCTTTCTGAAAAATCAGAAAAAAATCTAAGATTTTTTTAAATGTGCAGAATCTGTGAGACCCATGTGACACCGTCACTGTACCTACAAACACAAAATTAGATTTTCAGAAGAATAAAGATTAGAAAAAGAGTATTTGAAAAAATAATAAGAAAAATCATCCAGATATGATGAAAATAAAAATATATCTACAAATCTAAGACCAATGACACATAGTAGACATTAATCAGAGCTTCTATCCTAAAGGCTTATGGAATTAATCATGAAGGGAAGAAACTTACTAAATTCTGATGAGATATTTGAATCAAGAGAATTATACACAGGATATGTCAATTTGTGTTTCCAAACTTGGTGCAATACATGGTAATAAGTCTTTCCCTTCCAATAGTAAAACTGGGATAAAACCACATAATGAAACAATTGCTTTTCACACATACAACATTAAAAAACTGAAAGATAATGGCTATAGGACCTCAGAGAAAAGCATTTATCCACAAATACATACATATGCATGCGCATACACACACACACTATATATATATATACATACACACTGCATATATATATATATACACACACACTATATGTGTGTATATATATATATATATATATATATATATATATATATTGTGTGTATCTATCTATCTATCTATATATATATATAATGTATATATGTATTTACATTTATTCATGGACAAATATACATGCCCTAATTTGTACACCAGTGAGTACATAAGAATCATAGATTTATTCCTGGATGGCATGTTTTTTTTATTTTTATTCTGCTGATCACAAGGCTGTCTTCCTGAGATAAGAATGCAAAGATGAGTAGTCAGATGTGCAAAGATGGCGGGTATTCTCACACTAGGATACCAGAAAGCAAGTAGCAGCAAAGATCAAGATCTCTGTATCTCTGCAAATATTTTATCTGGCTGAGAAAAACATGAAAACACACAGGGAGATTCTAATTTAGAGACTGAGCTTTGGGAAAAGAGAAATAAACCTGTTGCCTTGAATTTCCTGCTTATTCAGACATTTCAATAAAGAGCTTAATGAAAATATTCTTCTAGATTCAGTTTACACTATATTTAGCACAAGTAATCATAAGTACATTGTCATTTCTGCTCAAGCCTAGAAGATGTGATTATAACTTATATTATATTATAATGAGACAGCAATGGTATCTGAAATCTTCCTTGCTTTTCAAATACACATAAAGGCTACCTTATGGGCTGGATTGAAAAATCCTAAAACAGGAATCTTTTCTTAGTTCTTGCCTGTAGCCCGAACCTAAGTACAGAATCTCCCATATGGTTGATGCCACACAGTTCTCCAGGTGGCCTTGTACCTACTCACTTCTCCATCATTTCTCCCTGGTGGTTCTCAAAATTAATTATGAAGTGTGTTGGGAAGTCAACATCTTGAGATAGGGTGTTCTAGCCAGAACTAACTAAGCTGAGTCTCCCCCTCCCCAGATCTATGGTTAGTCTGATTTGGGGGATCCTTCACCTGGGGTGTAAGTGAGCAGGCCCAGCCAAAATTCTATCTTCTATGAGGCAGATTTCCTCAGTTTTTTAGTGTCAGCCTTCCAGCCTTCCCTGAGAACTAGGTTTCTCTCATGCAATTTCTCCCAATCTCTAAGTAAGGAATTCATAGTATGTAACTTGTGGATGGGTGCTCTGTCTGATTATATTCAGACAAGTTGGTAACCAATGCACAATGAAACAGCTTTGAGGAACCTGCACTTGAGGAATATTTCTGGTGAGAACACATTCACTAATGTCTTTTTCAAATGGACAATTAGATCCTGCACATAATAGTCACTCATTCTCCTGAATCCTGAAGACTCCTGTCCTGAGTGAGGCCAGAACATTCCACCCTTTTCACTGTAGCTATGGAAGGACATTGTGTATTTTGAATTTGACATGTCTTCTGTGTGTTAATGACTTGGTTCTAAGTTTGACCTAATAAGAGTGTGGTGAATTGTCCTGCTATAAACACTGAAGTGCTGCATTACTATAGTATGCTGTTTATAATGCAGACCAAGGAGAGGGATAGTTGAGTCAAAAGGTGGTTTCATTCCAAGTTTTCTGAGGAATCTCCATCAAGATTAGTTGCACAAATTTGCAATGCACCACAAGCAATGTACCAGTGTGCCTTGCCCCCCTCCAAATCCTCAACAACATTTATTGTTGTGTGTATTCTTGATAGATACCCTTCTGACTGGTGTGAGATGAAATCTTTGAGTAATTTTGATTTGCCACTTCAATGTTTATAGAAGCACAATTCACAATTTCTAAACTGTGGAAGTGATGTAAATGTCCTTCAATAGATAAATGGATAATAAAATGGATAAATAAACTGTGGTACATATACACAATGAAATATTACTCAGCATTGAAAAAGAATAAAAGTATGTTATTTGTAGATAAATAGATGGAGTTGGAGAATATTGTGTTAAGCGTGGTAAGCCAATCCCCTCAACAAAGACCAAATGTTCCATTTATAAGTGGATGTTGATCCACAATGGGTAGGGGAAAGTCATGGGAAATGGAGGAACTTTGACTGGACAAGGGGGAGGGAGGGTAGGTGTATAGGCACAGGAAGGATGATGGAATGAGATGAACATCATTACCATAAGGTACGTGTATGTCTGCACATATGTTGTGACACTACATCATGTACAATAACAGAAATGTATGTTGTGGTGAAATTGTGAACAATGAATCAAAATGCATTCTGCTGTCATATATAACTAATATACCTAATCAATATTAAAAAAAATAAAAATAAAATAAAGTCGCAATGATATGTGCTAATGGTTAAATTAACAAAAGAACTTGGTGAAACATCTTAACAGTTCAGGAAAGATAGAGGTCAGGTCATTGAGAGTATAATTATAAGGGGATTGCAATATCTGGTCTCTCCTTTTTATCTCTCAACTTTGATTCCAAGCCACTATGACATAAAGAACTTTCTTTTTCTTATGCTCCCATGATGATGCACTGCCTTTGGATCATAGGTTCAAAAGAAAGAGGCCAAATAACTATGAGCTGAAACCCAGCATCCCTGGGTTAAGCACCCCTGGGTTCAATCCCTGGAATCAGAAAAAGAAAGAAAGAAAGAAAAAGAAAGAAAGAAAGAAAGAAAGAAAGAAAGAAAGAAAGAAAGAAAGAAAGAAAGAAAGAAAGAAAGAAAGAGAAAATAAGAAAAAAGAAGCCAATACTGCAACAAATTATAATCAATTTCCAAAGGTAAAAGACAAGGAGAAAATTTTGAAAGTAGCAAGAGAGAAAAATTATGTGTGATTTGTTTTCTAAAAAGGAATCCATGTAGGACAATCTGTAGATTGTTGAAAAGAAAAACAAGA
Source organism: Ictidomys tridecemlineatus (assembly GCF_052094955.1). Classification (NCBI taxonomy): domain Eukaryota; kingdom Metazoa; phylum Chordata; class Mammalia; order Rodentia; family Sciuridae; genus Ictidomys; species Ictidomys tridecemlineatus. Next base: position 110,173,901 of record NC_135478.1, on the reverse strand, counting down.
AGAAAACTTCAAACCAAAAGGGAGTAAGAAGATACATTCAGGAATCCTAAAAGAAAAAAAATGGTAAAATAAAAGACTATACTATGTAACTCTTTCTTATTTAATAGCTAGAATTTATTTATGGTTATTATGTGCCAGCTAATATTCTAAGAACTTTTCTTGTAATGTCTTGTTTAATCAGTACATAATATCTATCAGATATTATTACCTCTGTTTTATGGACAAAAACCCAATGCACAAAGAGAACAAATTTGTGAAAGTTGTCAGAGCTAGGAAACAATAGGAGTAAGATAAGAAACTGAGAAATTTGCCAGATAACCCAGGGTGGGGAACACAGGAAAAACTGGCTAAAAAGCAATAGTAAAGGAAATCAAAGACTAATCCTGATAATATAAAAAATCCATCAATAAGTGACAAAAACAATAATGCTTAATGTTTTGCATCTGTGGAGTTTTTGTTGTTGTTCTTTGTTTGTTTAGCAGTGCAAGGGATTGGACCCAGGATCATGCATATAAACTGCATCCTCAGTCTTTTATTTATTTATGTTTTGTACTACCCCTTTTCTCTTATTTTTCCTTATTATTATTCGTGCATTATAATTGTACATATTGATGGGATTTGTTGTTATTTATTCATGCACACACACTTTATAAAGTGATCTAAAATGAACAACAACAACAATAAAAGACCAAAAGAAAAGTGATCTAAAATGCCCAGAATTAGCTTCTAAAATTTAATACTAAATGTAAATTTCCAGGTAAGAGTACCTGTACATATACTTTACCCAATAACACTTCTTTGCTCAATCTTAAGCTAATTTACCAAAACTCATTATTCCTGTATGAAAGAGGAAGACATGAGTCATTAAGCTGACACCCTGTCCATTCTTCAGTGAACGTACCACACAGAAACTCCACAGGACACTTGTTGTGTGCTGAGAGCTCTGAAGTAGAGCATTGTAATGGCAGGTTTACTGCATGTCACAGGGAAAGTGTCTGCCGGGCAAGAATGTTAGGGGGACAAGGCTCATTTCTCTCAAATTCAAGCCTTTTACATATGTGAATTATCTATATTCATCTCTCTAAAAATTCCACTTAACAAATTAAAAGGTAGATGATTCCATGAAAATAAAGAAAAAGATGAGTAGAGTAGAGGAAAGGAACCAAGAGGAGGGAGGAGAAATAGAAAGGGGAAATACTGGGAAAAATATTGGTCAAATTATATTGCTACAGTATGTGGATGTATGAATATGTAACAAAAGAATTCCACCTTTATGTACAATAATAATGCACCAATGAAAACATGGGATAGAAAAGATTTCAATGATATGTTTGAAATTATAAAAGACCATTGTTAACAATTATATTGTAGAGGAGAAAAATTGTGATATATCCTGCCAAATCATTTTAAATATTTGAACATATAAAAATAATCATTATTTCTTTGAAATTTAGTGAATTAGAAATCCCACAACATTTACGTCTGTTAGGAATGAGGGAGTTTTTATTTTCTCTGACTAAGCTAACGTTTCCATTTCCTGTTGGAAGCCTTACCCCCTCCCACTCCACCATTCATTCCTGCCAGCACAGTGCATCACTCTGCGCGCACCCCACCCAAAAATATCAGGGTCCCACGAGGGAGCCCACCTTCCACCTGCCAATAGCAGGACCCGATGAGAGAGCATTGCCCCTTTTGAATTTTCAGGCCCAACCATATCGCCCCCCACACTTCTAATGAACCAACTTAACCTGGTGCTGGTGGGCACATAGCTGCTGTCCCCACTCAGGTGGGTGGGCAGCCATCCCTCACTTCCAATATATCTCTTGGGTTGAACCTCTGTTTTGGTGTGATTGATCTGCTTTTATTGATGACATGACTCGGATGAGGCTCCCCTGCCTTTAAGCAGGACTCCCATCCTGCTGGACATCACCACCTGAGTGGGGACCAACCTACACCCATCTTCTTGATCACCTTCTTTGCATCCACCATTGGCCTATAAATTGGTGAGTCTCCCTCTTCATACTTCTAAACCTGCTGAGGCACCATAACAGGAAACTGGCCTTTGATCTTCCAGATGTCCCTGTGGTGTCTCATGGGGAGAAAAACACCCCATCCAGACTTTCACAGTCACAGTGATCCTCTTGGAGTCTTTCCCCTTTTTTATAGGTCTCTGCCAGCTTGAGAAATGGTAAACCCCCTCCCCTCCTCGAGCTTGGGTCTTCTCTTCTTCCTCTTTCACTCTGAAAAGCCTGGTGCCAGGTGATCCATAGCCCCTCTAGACTCCCTCACGGTGGATATCATGACAACTGAATACTCACCCTGAGGTCTTGTCTTGATATTTGGTTTGAGTAGGACACCTCTCCGTCAACATATCATGTCCTTCCTCATTGAATCATGGGGGGTGCCACTTCCAGGTTGACTTTCCTCTCTAATGCCTCCTTAACAATTTGGACACCTTCAGCTTAACCTGGGAGATTAAATCCCCACAAAATTGATAAAATTTTCTATTCAGGACCAACCCAATTATCACTTAGATAACAAAAAACTGTTCGCCCTCTAATTGGTTCTTAGACCCTGCCATTTTTGAGGGATTTCTACAACTATTGCAAGTGATCAAAAAAATGGTCAGAGATTTCATACATCCAAGTTTTCTCTCTCCTTCACTCAAATCTCTCATTCTGTAACTCTTACAACCGAATGCATGTACTTTTGGTGTATAAACCCTCCTCTCTTTCTGCCTCCTCATCCATGGATTTCGATCCAGCCAGTGTGCCACTGCCATGTTGTTGCCCAGACCCCTCCCCTCCTCCTCTTCCCTTGTCTTTCCTGGTCCTCACCCCTTCAGCTCCTCTTTCTCTGGGCTATGCCCCTACTTCCTCCTTCAGTCCTCTCACCATGCAGTCCCTGCCACAGTCTATCCAAACACACCCTACCCCTACAACAATCATGGCTTTTTGGAGAGAAGTTGCTGGGACCAAAGGGGTTGTTTGGGTCCATGTGCCCTTCTCCATAGCGGACCTTGCACAGATTGAAGAATGCTTGGATTCCTACATCTCCAACTGTGCCTCATACATAAAGGAGTTGCAGTACTTACTCCAAGCCTATAGCCTTACTATTCAAGAAATTTACATGATCCTGGCCAATATCTTTCTCCCATAGGAATTCAGATGGGTCTGGGAACAAGTTCATAATTACGCTGATGAGGTCTTTCAAACCACCTCAGCCTCACCAGCTAGGTGTCTAGGCTGTTTCAGGCTAGGATCCTAATTGGGACTACAATACCATCTCAGGGTTGGCCCTGAGGGAACAATTTTCTACCTGCGTAGTTGAAGGACTCAGATGGGCAGCTCAGAAGGTGGTAAACTTCGAAAAACTCCAAGGAATAATTTGGGATAAAAACGAGAACCTTTCCACCTTCCTAGATACATTGACTAAGACTCTCCAGCAATATACTAATTAAGACCCTGAGACCCCTGATGGGAGACAGCTCCTAATGACCTACTTTTTCTCCTACAGTTAGCCCCCAAATTTGGCAAAACATAAAAAACTAGAATGTGGACCCTTGGCCCTTCAGACTGAAGTCCTGGCCACAGCCTTTAAGGTGTATCATAACCTGGATGAGAAGGCCAGGAATCAAAAAATCCAGATGCTGGCACAGGCTCTTCAGTGACCTACTCCACAGACCCCTGGGTTTCCATTCAAATACCCACCACCTAAGATGCCTCCTGGGCCCTGCTTTAAGTGTGGGATGGAGGGACACTGGGCACGTGAATGCCCTAATCTCAGGCTACCTGCACATCCATGCCCTAAATGCCAATTAAGGGGTCACTGGGCTGTCGACTGTCCCAGCCCCCAAAAGGCAGCTGGACCTGCCCCGAGCCCAAACCCAGAACTTTTGGACCTGGCCACAGATGACTGAAGGGTCCTTGTGACTCCATTCCCAGTGACTACTATTATGGTGGATGGATGCCCAATTAACTTCCTTTTCATCTCAGGGGCCACTTATTCAGTCTTGAGGGAGTTTTGGGAAGCCACTCTTTCATTCTGTTCCCCCATTTTTGGTGTAGGGGAACAAATAATCCTTCCCCTCAAAACTCCCACACTATCTTGCAGTTTTCACCACTATCCTTTCTCTCACCAGTTTTTGGTAATACCCCAATGCTCCACCCCACTATTGGGAAGGGACATCTTAGCCAAATTCCATACTTCCATCACATTCCATCCTAGACTTTCTTTTATCCTCACTGTTGCAGAAGCAACCCACATGTCCACAGGCACTCCTCCATCCATAGGCCCCACTTCGTCTCTTCCTCTGGAGGTAAACCCCAAAGTTTGAGACACCTCCACCCTCACTCTGGCTCAATGTGTAACTCCTGTTAAAACTCATCTTAAGGGCCCTCAGAATTTCCCTTAGCAACCTCAATACCCTTTTCCAACTAGCAGTCTTCAAGGCCTACATCCCATTATTAAGGACCTATGGCTCAAGGGCTTAAAAAGACCTACCCACTCCTCTTACAACACTCCAGTTTTAGCCATAAAGAAACCCAATGGACAACACTGCCTTAAACAAGACTTGTGAATCATTAAGAAGGGATTCAGACCCATTTACCCTCTGGTGCCAAATCCCTACTGTATCTTCTCTTTCATTCCTTGCTGCTCTTACTACTTCTTAGTCATTGACCTAAAAGATGCTTTTTTCACCATTTCCCTTGCTCGGGATTCTCAGGACATCTTCACCTTCACCTGGACAGACACTAAGATGTATCATTCCCAACAGCTTATCTGGAAAGTCCTCCTTCAAGGTTTCAGAGATAGTCCACATATCTTTAGCCAAGCCCTGGCACAAGACCTTTGGAGTCTCACTCTTCCCTGCTCTACTCTTTTGCAGTATGTGGACAGTTTCTTCTCTGCAGTTCTTCCCTACCTATTTTCAAGAGCGATACTGTCTCCCTCCTTAATTTTTTCTCTGAGAAGAGTTACCGCATCTCTCCTCAAAAGGTCCAGCTCTCACTACCAGCAGTTACCTACTTAGGAGTCCAAGTGTCTCAGGGAAATAAGGCCATCACTCTGGACTGGAAACAGTTGATTGGAAATCTAACCACCCCACTCACCAAAGAAGATATTCTCTTTTTCCTTGGGCTGGGAGGATATTTCTGAGCCTAGATCCCCAATTTTTCACTTTTAGCTTCCCCACTATATGATGTGACAAAGGAAAAATCATTGGCAATCACTCCTAATGCCATCTGAGCTCCATTTCACAAACTTCAGCAGGCCCTCCTCAAAGTCCCCACACTACACTTACCTGACATGCATAGATCCTTTGTCCCATATGTCCATTAAAACAAGGGCCTGGCCCTGCTGGGGCTAGGCTAGTAGCAGGGACTGAAATTTGCCCCAGTAGCCTACCTGTCCAAACAACTGGATCCTACTATCCAGGTATTGACCCTGTGTCTCAGAGTTCTATCAGTCCAAATATGTCCTAGTATAAGAGGCAAAAAAACTCACCTTAGGAGGTAACATTACTATGGCCTTACCTTATCATCTGAAGGAGCTACTAAACTACAAGAGATTGAAGACCCTACCTCCTTGTCGCATATTGTCTCCCCTAGTTTCCTTCCTACATGACACCACTATATCTTTCCAAGCCTGTTCCTCCCTACATCCTGCATCTCTTCTTCCTGTGTCTGCTGGCTTTCCCACCCACAACTGCACTAAGACCATTGAAACCCTCCTTCCATGCCCCTCTCACATCAAGGAAGGCCACCATACCAACCCCACACACACATGGTTCACTGATGGCAGTTCATTTATGTGGGAGGGAGAAAGACAGGTGTGGTATGATATTGTATCTCTGTCAGACGTAGTGGAAGCTATACCTCTACCTCAAAACACCACCAATCAACAGTAGGATCTAATAGTAGTAACCTGAGCCTTCCAACTGACTGCTGATCACTCCTTCAATTCCAAATATGTCTTTCATATTCTTATCTCCCATTTGGCCATATGAAAGGAAAGGGGTCTACTAACCACAAAGGGACCCTCCATCATAAATACAAAGTTCATCTCAGCCCTTCTTCAGGTTCTTTGCTACCATCAAAGTTGAGATCACCCACACTAGGGCTTACCAATCAGACTCCTCACCTATAACCATGAGCAATTCCAAGGCTGACCAAGCTGCCAGGCAAGCTTCCATGTCACATCCTCCAGCTATTACTATGATTTCCCCTCACCAGGTCCTCACTACTTCTTGCTCCAGACATGACCTATTCTCTTACCTACATTCTTTATTCCACACCAGCCCTCAAAACCTCAAACTTCTCCTGCAGACTCTCTTCTCACCCCTGATGACGTAAAAGTCCTCCATCACTTCAATTCCAGCTGCACCACTTGTCAGAGCACCAACCCCAATCCTCCCCTCAGATCAGCTGCTTCCCCATCCACTAGGCCCAAAGGCAATTCCTGGGGGCCAACTGGCAGGTAGATTTTACTCATATGCACGAGGTCAAAAGATATCTTTACCTTTTAGTCTTTGTGGACACCTTCTCAGAGTGGGTGAAGGCTTTTCCTACTCCAACAAGAGAGCCTCCATGAAGCTTCCATCCTACTCTCTGAGCTCATCCCCAGATTCAGAATTCCCACCTCACTACAGTCAGACAACATCCCTGAGTTCACCTCATAGAAAAAACAACATATCACAGAAGCCCTCCAAATCCTATGGCACTTGCATATACTATGCCATCCCACCTCATCAGGCAAGGTGAAATGCACAAACCAGGCAGTAAAGGAGGCCAAGCTTTCTCTTGAATTATATACAGATTGACTTAAACTTTTACCTGTGGATATGCTCCACCTCCAGGTACTCCCAAGAAATCCTACTTTGCTCTCTCCCTTTGAGGTGATGTATGGGAGACCTGTTTTACCTACTGGCATCATGCCCTTCTCCAGCTCTCTTCTGGAATCTCTCATTTCTTTTCTCCTCACCTTCATCTGGACACGTGTATGAGAACATCAAGAGGCCTTATCACAAGACCCTTCCAGGTCATATGTCTCTTTTCCCTTAACCCCAGGTGACTGAGTACATTTCACTCTTCCTTCTGGTGACATGCTTGCTCTGGCACCTAAATAAAAGGGTCCTCTAAGGGTTACCTAGTGTACTCTCACCACTGCCAACCTACAGGAATCCCCAGGCAAACTGACCACATGGATTCACATTTCCAGGCTGAAACTGGCCCCCCGCCTCCAACCAAGGAAGCCCAGATTGACTGTCCATTTTTCTCCTCCCACAAATACATCTGCTCCACCAGAATCCTTTAAAGCTCCACATCTCATTCCTGAAGGTTCCTTCCCCTCCTACACTAGAAGTATTTTCTTCAACCCAAGAAACCCTCACAATAAAATGTCTCACTCTAGCCCACCCTTCCCTTTGTCACCCTACTGGCACCAACTTTCTTTTTATTTTGTCTGCCTCATCTACCATCTCAGATTGCCACTATAACTGGTAGTTGGAGGCAGGGAGTCCACTTTATAACATGCACCTATGTTCAAGCAAGTTGTTACTCTCAGGCAACTCTTTGTAAACACAGCCAGATTAGATATTGGACAGGTAAAGCAGAGCCTAAATCTGGACTGAACCAATGCCATTCCAAATGGTAGAGAGATGTTGTCTATTGATGGACTTACCAGACTCACCTTGGAATGGCAGACAGGGGAGGGGTTCAAGATAAGGCCCGCCACCAATTCCTTTATACAAAGCTACCCCAGGTATTACATAATATCTTCCATCCCGCCAAAAAGCCTTAAATCTGTCATTCAAGTGGAAGCCTTTGCCCAAGGACTACCTCCTAATCCATTTAATTAACACCATTCATCATCTGCTAAACCTGACTAACCCTACATTGGCTCATGGATGCTGGCTATGCCTCAAGGCAGGATTCTCTCATCTTGTTTCCAGCCCAATACAACTAAACTCCTCATTGGTCAATGGCTCACTAATCCTCAATGAAACCACTTCTGTAACAGTTTACTTCTCCCAAAAACTTTCAGGAATTCCCCTTTATCGGCTTACCAACTTATATCTTAGCTCCTCTGGGAACACAATGGTTGGTAACTTACAGGATAAACAGTGTGCTCAAATAATTACCCATGAAATATCTTCCAAGCCTTCTTGTCCAGCGATCCCTGAGTAATCCTTTTTATGTGGGAAATCTAAGTACCACCAGTTGCCCCAAGATAGAGAGGCACATGCATCCTAACCCATTTATTCCTATCCATAGAGGTTGTCTCAGGAAAAAAAGAATACTCCTATCCCCCTCACAGCTCACATAAACCCCTATCATGAACAAGCCATCCAACTTATTCTCTTACTGGCTACTTTGGGAGTTCAGCAGGATTGGCCACAGGAACATCAGGAATAACAACCTCCCTTACCTGCTACCACCAGCTATCTAGTCAATTGATAGTGGATATACAATAGGTAGCCAAATCTATCTTCACCCTCCAAAGCCAGCTAGATTCTTTAGCCACCATGGTCTTACAAAACTCCACAGCTTAGACTTGCTTATAGCGGAGAAGGGAGGACTTTGCCTATATCTTCAGGAAGAATGTTGTTTCTATGTTAATCAATCAGGACTGGTAAAAAAAAAAAAAAACAAGATCAAACAACTGCAAGAGCAATTAGAGAAAGGGAAGCAACAATTGGCCCAATCCTTTCTATTGAATATGTTTCCAGGCTCTATTTTTGGTTCAGTCCTCCCAGTACTTGGCCAACTAATTGGATTTTTTTCTGTGCCTTTCTATCCTGTATCTTGAAATTTATACCAAATCAAATAGGCAAAATATCTAATCAAACTTTTAACCAGCTTCTCCTCAGGGATTACCAGCTACTTGCTACCTCAGAAGACACCCATTCCTCATGTGAAAGCCCCACCAACTGCTGATGGAACATCATCACTTCGAATATGGAGCTACAAGTGGAAACACAACTGGAGGAACTTCACTAGCCTGTAACCCAGGGTTCCTAACCCTGTTCACCTTTATGTGCCTCCTCCTGGCTGTTGGCCTTTTCTCAGCCAGTCCCTTTTGGTGGACCACCAGCCAAAAGCTAATGTTGTGTCTCCTCTTTCTTCTCCTTATCATTGCCTTTGGGTTTCTTGGTGTCTTTAGGCTCATCATGTGGCTTACCTGATTCGCAGAATTCATGGAGGCTCTCCATCAGGACAGCTGGCTGATCCTCCAATTTGCAGTGACATGGATTTGGTTGATACTATCTACAATCTATGGCTTGAGGGAGCTTTCATGGATTTCAGTACAGAGGAAATTTACAGCTTCAGCACCAGTGTCTTCATGATAATACTTCTTCTCTCCTCTGTTTCCCTGTTGCTCCATTTCAGCAAGAAATAGCTAGATGAATTAAATGTCCCATCTCCCATTTACAGAAAAAAAGGGAGGAATATTAGGTACAAGGGAGTTTTCAATTTCTCTGACTATACTAAAGTTTTCCTTTCCAGGAGGAAGCCTTACTCCCTCCTTATCCACGATCCATTCCCACCCAGCAACACAATTTAGTGCTTCACCCAGCCTGCCCCCCAACCACCAATATCAGGATCACATGAGAGAGACTGCCAATCACCTGCAAATAGCAGGACCCAATGAGAGAGCAAGAGAGCATTGCCCCTTAAGAATTTTCAGTCTCAACAGTTTGCATCCATTCTATTAATTAACCTAGTGAACCTAGTACTGGTGGGTGCACAGCTGCTGTCCCCATTCAGGCTGGCAGGCAGCCATTCATAGCTTCCAATAAATCTCTTTGTTGAACCTCTGTTTTTGTGTGATTTATCTGCTTTCAATGTCTACTGAAGGGTATACTATCCCTTATGACCCAGTCCTTTGTTATAGCAGAAGCTGGGTCATCTTTTATCAGCATATACATTGAGCAGTTTCTTGATTCTCAGGTACAGGAGAAAACCACCTACTGGTTATAACATGACTTGTGTTCTTTCAACCTGATAATTTTACCAGGTTAGCCCCATGAAACCTCCTTCCCCACTTGTTAGTTTGGATGATGTTGAAATGCATCACAATTCTTTAGGAACTAGTGGAATAAAAATAATACACCAGAGAAAGATCTCATCTGGTCAAGCAGTATCCGCTAACAATACCTCTCTGCTTCTTTCCCCATGGTGATGGGCTCCTATAACCTTGTGTTTTTCTGTCATATCCAGTTTATGAACCCATTGTCCACTGATTACAAGGGGATGGGAAGAAGGGAGATAGAAGATATTTGGTAAGTAGGTTTAAAGATTATGTGGGGAATTATACAGAAAACACTCATCAAAATTTTGTAGATTCTCTCTTAGCATCTACATCTAAGGATATGATTGTGACAACAAAATTCTGATGCTCATGGAAATTTATCCTTAGCTATATAAAAAGACTTTCTGTGGCTGAGCCCAAAGCTGATATATAAATAGGCAAGAGAGAAGTTCAGCTTTGTGTGGCCCAGGAAGATAGATGCTGTTCAGAGGCTCAATCTCTGCAATGTGGGGAAGCAGAATATACTGGATTAGGTGAAAATACAAATTGGTTTGCACACTGGATGTTCTGGGGAAGAGGTTATAGGACAGAAATTGGGCCAGAGGTGACAAAGTCTTCACATAGGTTGGAGACTGTCTATTGTGACAATTAGCAATTAGGAGGAGGACACACGGAGAGTAGAAAGTGAAGAACAATTAAAAAGGAAGATAGAGACTATGATGTAAGTTTGTGAAAAAAGGTCCACATTATATAGAGAAGTCATGGTGATAAAGAGAGGAGTAAAGTCAGTGAGACCAGCTGGGTTATTGGAAGATATCTATTTGTAAGTGTTTTTATTAGAAGGTGGGACTGAGACATTATGAAATAGGAACCCTTAAGAAATATAGTTCACTGTTGTCCTTAAATGAAAAATGCACTGGTGCTGGAAATGTTCATGGGTAGTAGTGTTGTGTTGGTCCCCACTCAAGCTCATCACCATGCTGCAAATGCTGTCAGCAGCCTCCAAATTTGCTCTGTGATGACAGTAAGTTCCTCATCATAAGTGAGGAACCTTATTCTAATATATATTTGAGATGGACCTTCTCCACAAACTCTTCCCTGCTTTCTATATAACAAGCCACACTAGCTCTTATCCAGGGACAATAATTTGGTAGACTGAATAGAGTTAAAACACCAAAACAGCAAAAAAAGAAAAAAAGAAAAGAACAAAATTAAAATGCATCACCATTTTCCAGAAGTAAGAAGGGTAGAGGAGGTTCAAGAAATTTTACATTGGCTCACCCCCCCCCTTCAATTCTAGTGCTTCATCTCCATGTTCCTCATGAGAAGTCTAAACCCAAGTCTCAGCACAAGTGTCTCTCCTGTGACCACACCTTCCATGTGACACCTCCTTCTTCTCCTACCCCAGCAAAACTGATTAACAGAAATTCTCCAGGTCACTGCTTAGATTCTCCACCTTCTGGGTCCTGTTCACAGAGGTGCTGTCTCAGGACTCTCAATGGCTGGTCTATGTCCTGGTCTGGGGCCAAGACAAGGACATAGACCAGCCATTGAGAGCCCTGAATAAACTCTCTTGGTTTCTGCACCAAGAACTTCCCAGTTCCTTCCTGGTCATTACCCAATAAAATGTAATATACTCAGTTCTGTAAATTTTGCTTTTCAAATTATATAATCCCATTAGATTCTCATTTGCTTTCCTAGCTTCTGTACACTGAAGAACCCCATATTCATCTCTACCTCATTATCTTATAATGGGGCATAGAAAATCTTTGGGGCACTGAAAGAAAATATGTCTTACTTGTTTGGAAACCTCCAGGACCCTAAAAAGAATCTCTGACATTAAAGGAAATTCTTTTATCAAGTACAGTGGAATGTCCTATATATCTCTCTAGGTTATCTCAGTGAATAAGGTAGTATAAGGAGTAACTACTTTTTTCAAAATAAGCACATTGTTTATACTAAATGTATAAGTAACAAGTATCAAATATTTTATTCAATTGATATATCATGAAAAGAAAAATAAGATGGTGATGTTTCAAAAAGGACTCTTTTAAAAATACAGTAAATACAGACCAAGAGTGAAGGACTTTTGAAACAGATTTCTGTGCTGTTAATAAACTGGATTATATCTCTCATCTTGTTAAAACCGTAAACTTTATCTTGATCTCCTTGGTCTTAATGTATGAAACATTATGTAGGAGAAATCACATGAGTCCTAACAAATGAGCAAAGGAGCTGTCAACCAGTTGCACAGAGGATTCTGACTAGAGCAAGAAGAATGTCCTGAGGTACAAAATCATGCAGTAGGTATGGTTTCCTAAGTTAGGAAAAGAATGGGAGTATTCTTTTGGGTGGGCTTATGGATGAGAATCATACTAACAAACCTGGAGACAGAATAAACCGGGTAAAAACAAAACTAAACAATAGACAAAGTGTGGCTATACTTTATACAAGGTTGACAGCTCTTGGGAAATCCTCATTTCTACCACGTATCTTTAATTCATTGATTTATTTTTTATGGACAGCTTCTTATTGTGAGCAGAGGCTTTTATCACAGCACTTGGTTCTGTCTGAAATACTTTTTTAGGCTGCAAAAGAAGTTCAGGATCCAGAAGTTGTGAAGAGAAATGTGGTTTAGGAGACAAGAAGCATAACATTTGTCAAGAAAGTCCTAATACAGAGAAAGGGAAAGGGTGAGGCACTTCATTAAAATAGAAGAAAGATGGAATGATCTGTGGACTAGATGAAGGGGTTGGGTAGAAGGGAAGACATGGAATAAGAAGAGAACAGTGAAATGAATGTAACCTAACTTTCCTACATACATATATGAATCTCACTGTTACTGTCTCCACAAGATAGTAACTAAAAAAACAAAACTAAACTAAATTAAACCAAAAGCATATAGTAAAAAAAAAGGTCAGTAGAGTAAATGGAAGTACTTTCCTTCCCCTCTTCCTTTCTCCTATTCCCTTCCCTTTACTCTACTGACTTCTCACAATGTTGACATGGAGTCATACAGGAGCTTCATCCCACAGGAGCAGATGGATGGTTGTACAGCCTCCCTGAGTATGTGCACTACAGAGCAAGGTGACTTGTAAGAACATCTAGTAACATTTAAATTAAATAAGAGAGAATGAGTTATGTATCAATAAAATATTAAATTCAGAGCTGAAAAAGCTATAATTTATACCAAATATATATATCTGTGTATCTATGTATGTGTGTGTGTGAATATATATATATATATATATATATATATATATATATATATATATATATATATTAGAGAGAGAGTGTGTGTGTGTGTGTACACATACACACACACACACACACACACACACAAGCCTTCAATATATAACACTTCAACCCACAATCCCACAAGCCATACTCAAAAAAATGTATGAGAATTTTGTGAGCTCAATTTCACAAAACGGACAATTCCATACTGGGTCAAGGGGATAAAGAAAGGAAATAAGTGATTTTTAGAGAAGATATGTTCCAATATGGATGACATTCATTTACAACATGCCATGGCAGCAGCAAAAAATACACTGTATAGTACTTCCTTCACTTCATCAAATTCTGAAACCACCAAATTGGCTAAAATACCTAAGATCAAAACACATATATATCTACATGAGCATAGTTGGAATCTAGGTGCACACTTAAATATATTCTGTGGAGACAAGTGCAAGGGAGACTGCATACATGGCATATGTTAATTGTGCCTAAGTGACAAATCACTGCCTTGTGCTAGGCGCGTAAGTGGAAAACCACTCACCCCATAGGCACAGCCCTGGGCCTGAGCCATGTGTTGTGGTCCCACTCCTAAATTGGTTGCCACAAGGACATTTGGCAAGTAACTGTGTTGGTGGCTGCCTTTAATTTCCCAGCTATTGCCCGAGTATATATACATGGTAACTGCTCAATAAAATTAGACCTGCTTCCAGCTTGGTCTTCAGAAGTATTGAATAGTGACTGCAGCCACACTCTTCTCCACCCTGTTCCATGGAACTCCTCACTGGATGAGAAAGAGCTCACACAATATTCCAAATTGTACTGAATTTATACAAGTTTTACAGAATCTATATGAAGAGCACTAACATTTTTAATTGGCATCTATGTATAAACATGTGACTTACATTGTGCCAACAATGGGCACTATGTAAGGAAGAAATGATAGTAATTGCAGATAGTGTGTTGCAGTCTGAAACCCAGACCATTCATGTATGAATAGACTCAGTGATTTTATTCTCTTCAATCTGAAATATGTGGTGAGCTCCAATACCAGGGCTTAGCAAGGGGTTTGACAGCCATGATGGGAAACACAGTTGCATGACTAGCCTTCCATTAGCAGAGGGTGTAAAATTAAAAAAAGCCTTCATCGGCCCATCCCCACTGTGAGAATGAAGGTCTGTGTCCACTATGACTTGGACAACCCCTGATGCTCCACTCTTAATGCTCAGGTTAATAGTGGTCTTTAGCAGGTCTCAATTCTTTCTTCTCATCAACCACTCAGTCTCAGAACCCATGAGAATTTTTATTCCTTGCTCTTACCTCACCTCATACTTCTATCTGTGTTTGCAGGTTCCTTCTCCCAGGTTGTATTGGTCAACAGCCCTCCATATCTGCAACTCCTGGATCACCTGCCAGACTCACCTGTACTCTGAACAATTGCTTTAGTGTCCGAAGATACTACATACAATAATACCAATAGATTACAGGGAGCCTTCATGATACATTCTCAGACTCATGTAGCATAATTCTGGGCTACCAGCAACTTCCCAAGACCAAAGATGCCTTGACAAATATAGGTATTCTGCACATCTCTGAGCTGCATCCTGAGGATAAGCTGATTATTACTGTAGTAAATGGCATGATAGCTCTAAGTTTTACATGGTGCTATTAACCCACAAGGAAAAGAGAGAAAATCCTACTCTGTTACAATGATGTTAAAAAGCCACAAAACCATAATATCAAATTTCGCTATGAATATTCTCAGGGTATTCTGATATATATAATGATAAAATAATAGTATAAATTATATATAATTATAAATTACCCAATGTATTATAAAGAATCATATATGTTTAATGAAAACACGGAACCCCAAATTTCCTTTGCTTCTGCCTTTTTGGTGATGTCTTATTATGTTTTCAATGAGTACGCATAAATGGTTAAAAGTTCCCTTGAGAAGACATGCATGCCTTGTTAGGAAGTATGATAAGGTGATAATAAATTACATGTGGAATTAATGTTAATTACCAGCTGATATGTAGATCAGGAGATAATTTGGGAATATACCTGGAGACAGAGAAATCATGAGGGTCCTTAAATGTGGAATAGAATGTTAGAAGTGGCCAGAGTGGCATGATATGATAAAGTATCCATTTACTGTTACTAGCTTTGAAGAAAGAATAAGTGACCACCAGCCAAGGAATGTGAGTGACCCCTAAAATCTGGAAAAATCAAGAAAATGGTTTCTCCCCTGGAGCCTCCAGAAGATAGCACAGCCCTGTCAGCACCCTGATTTCATTCTGAGGTAAGCCCAGTGAAATCCATGTCACTCTTCTGAACTCAGCAAATGTAAGATAAGTAATTTGTTTTGGTCAATACTCCTAATTTATAGTCTTTTGTAATTATACCTATATATATCACAATTTTCCCCTAAGGCAAATGACCCAATGTTTATAGGTGAATATCATTCATTTGATCAGGGTCATCTAAACTCTGGAACTTGGGCTCTGATATGTTTTTGTGCAAGTGTCTTACCTATCTGAGCCAACTCCCACTCTGAGAAAATTGAACATAATTATATAACTAAACAAAAGTTTTACTATGACCCTGTGAATTAGTTTTTTTAATGAATGCAAGCAGGGAGGATGTCCATTTCAGGATGTCCAGTTCTATTCTTCTGTGTCACCGCACTTTCATACTTGGTTATTGATTCATAGTAAATTTCCCTTGGAAACAACAGACCTCCATACCATATAGAGTCTACATTGGTAATATTAATCTGGACAAATTGCTTGACATACAAACATCTCCATCAATATTTCTGGGATTAAAATGAAAAGGTGGAATTAGAACTCGAGAGGACACCATACTTTTACATGTAATCTTCCAGGAACATCATGGAACACTTTCTGGAGGCCCATAAAATATGTTCACAGATGGAGATGTCTGCACAAGAATCCACATCTCAATAGGGTTGGACAGAGAAAGTGAACCCTTTGTCACTAATGTGGGCTCAGCAACTGTGAGCTTCTGTTTAGTACCAGGACCTCCTTCCTCCCACATTCTGCCCATCAGGAAAATGAAAGCATAACCACCCTCCAGACTGTGTCTTGCATCATTCCAGGCTCAGAAGAAGTTCAGAACATAAGAGACAGTGGGTGGAGACACATCTGCATGAGCTGCTCCTCCTTAAGGCCAATGGACAGAGAAAAGAAAGGCTGCAGGCAGCCCACACCTGCTCTTGAACTCAGGAAACTGTGTCCAAAATGGTCAGGACTCTTCTCCTTCTGATGATGCTCACTCACTGCCCAGGTAAGGACAGACCTCTGTGCCCCATGGCAGACCCATATCCTGAGTCTATTCTCATGGCCTCAGATCCCCAAACACATGCACCCAAGCTCTCCCTTCCATTGTAATGTGTCTGTGTTTACAGAGTCCCTCTCACAACCTGTGCTGATACAACCACTCTCTGCTTCTGCCTCTCTGTGACAAACAGTCAAACCCACCTGTATCTTGTGCAGTTGCTACAGTAATTACAAGTTGGACTGGTACCACCAAAACCCAGGAAGAGTCTTCCGTTTGTGATGCAATTGGGCAGTAGTGGCATTGTGGGATCCAAGGCAGATGGGATTCCTGATCAGTTCTCAGACTCAGGATTTGGCTGGGATGAGTACTTGACCATCCAGAACATACAGGAAACAGATGAGAATGTCTACCACTGTGTGACAGACCATGGCAGAGGGAGCAGCTACATGTAACACACAGTGACACAGGCAGAGGGTAAATTACGGAAAACCACCAGGCTGATGTGCCCTGTTACACTCTATTTCCTAGGGTCCCGACTCACAGGTCAGAAGGAGCCTCCTGGACCCTAAACAATAATTTCTACCTTCCCAGATATTTTATAAATTTAATTTACATTCAATATCTCCTATATTCAAATATGTTTTTAGCAGTGTTTGAAATATTGAGTCTCTATTTGGGCATATGCGGTTGTTTCCAGTCATGAGATTCTTCGATAGAATTTTATTTTAGAGATTGTAAAGCTTTTTGAAGAAGACTCCTTTGTCACCATCTTTTCTTACATTTGTACATATTCAACAATTACGAATATTCCATAAAAAATTTGCTATGAATATTTCCCTTGAAATTCTAGATCTTAACCCTAACTAAAGCCGTAACATGCTTAGCTTCACCCACGTTGTCACCTTCTACAAATTACTAGGGCACAGAGCTCTCAGGGTATTTATTTCTGTTAGAGAAAGACAGCAACAGAAAGAGGGAACTGATGGAAACCCCAGGATGGGGATTCTGAATCTGCTCTATATCTGAGATGGCTTTGGGAGTTGCCCCACTGCTATTCATACAATGAGTTTATTTGTGTTCAGGTAAAATCATTATGATATGTTTAAATTATCTGAATCAAGAGCAGCTCTCACAGGTTAATACTGACTTTTCTTTTTTTATTGGTTGTTCAAAACATCACAAAGCTCATGATATATCATCTTTCAAATATTTGATTCAAGTGGGTTATGAACTCCCATTTTTACCCCAAATACAAATTTCAGAATAACATCTGTTACACACTCACATTTTTACATAATGGTATATTAGTGACTGCTACCTTTCCTATCCCCTACTATCCCCCCTCCGCTCCCCCTCTATAGCTCATCTGCTGTTGTTCAATTCTCTCCCTTGCCCCCCTTTCCCCTCCCAACCTCTTATATGTAATTTTGTGTAACATTGAGAGTCTCCTACCATTACCATATTATTTCCCTTCTCTCTCCCTTTCTCTCCCCCCACTCATCTCTGTTTAATGTTAATCTTTTCCTCATGTTATTCCTCCCTGTTCTGTTCTTATTTGCTCTCTTTATATCAAAGAAGACATTTGCCATTTGTTTTTTAAGGATTGGCTAGCTTTGCATAGCATAATCTGCTCTAGTGCCATCCATTTCCCTGCAAATTCCATGATTTTGTCATTTTTTAGTGCTGCATAATACTCCATTGTGTATAAATGCCACATTTTTTTATCCATTCATCTATTGAAGGGCATCTAGTTTGGTTTCACAGTCTAGCTATTGTGAATTGTGCTGCTAGGATCATTGATGTGGCAGTATCCCTATAGTACGCTCTTTTAAGATCCTCAGGGGGGCTGGGGATGTGGCTCAAGCAGTAGCGCGCTTGCCTGGCATGCGTGCAGCCCGGGTTCGATCCTCAGCACCACATACCAACAAAGATGTTGTGTCCGCCAAGAACTAAAAGATAAATATTAAAAATTCTCTCTCTCTCTCTCTCTCTCTCTCTCTCTCTCTCTCTCTCTCTCTCTCTCCTCTCTTAAAATAAATGAATAAATAAATAAATAAAAATAATAAAAAAAAGATCCTCAGGGAATAGTCCGAGAAGGGCAGTAGCTGGGTCAAATGGTAGATCCATTCTCAGCTTTCCCAGGAATCTCCATACTGCTTTCCAAATTGGCCTCACCAATTTGCAGTCCCACCAGCAATGTACGTGTACACTTTTCCCCACATCCTCGCCAACACTTATTGTTGTTTGACTTTATAATGGCTGCCACTCTTACTGGAGTGAGATGGTATCTTGGGGTGGATTTGATTTGCATTTCTCTGACTGCTAGAGATGCTGAGCATTTTTTCATGTACTTATTGATTGATTGTATGTCCTCCTCTGAGAAGTGTCTGTTCAGGTCCTTGGCCCATTTGTTGATTGGGTTATTTGTTATCTTATTATTTAATTTTTTGAGTTCTGTGTATATTCTGGATATTAGGGCTCTATCTGAAGTGTGAGGGGTAAAAATTTGTTCCCAGGATGTAGGTTACCTATTTACCTCTCTTATTGTTTCTCTTGCTGAGAAAAAACTTTTTAATTTAAGTAAGTCCCATTTGTTTATTCTTGTTATTAACTCTTGGGCTATGGGTGTCCTATTAAGGGATTTGGAGCCCGACCCCACAGTATGTAGATTGTAGCCAACTTTTTCTTCTATTAGATGCAATGTCTCTGATTTGTCTGGCTCCTTGATCCATTTTGAGTTAAGGTTTGTGCATGGCTAGAGAAAGGGATTCAGTTTCATTTTGTTGCATATGGATTTCCAGTTTTCCCAGCACCATTTGTTGAAGATGCTATTCTTCCTCCATTGCATGCTTTTAGACCCTTTATCAAATATAAGACAGTTATAATTTTGTGGAGTGGTCTCTGTGTCTTCTATTCTGTAGTATTGGTCCACCTGCCTGTTTTGGTACCAGTACCATGCTGTTTTTGTTACTATTGCTCTGTAGCAGAGTTTGAAATCTGGTTTCGCTATACCTCCAGATTCACACTTCCTGCTTAGAATTGCTTTTGCTCTTCTGGGTCTTTTGTTTTTCCATATAAATTTCATGACAGCTTTATCTATTTCTACAAGAAATGCCATTGGGATTTTGATTGGCATCTCATTAAACCTGTAGAGAACTTTGGGTAATATTGCCATTTTGATGATGTAAGTTCTGCCTATCCATGAACAGGGTACATTTTTCCATCTTCTAAGATCTTCTTCTATCTCTCTCTTTAGGGTTCTGTAGTTTTCATTGTATAAATCTTTCACCTCTTTTGTTAGATTGATTCCCAAGTATCTTATTTTCTTTGAGGATATTGTTAATGTAGTGGTTTTCCTCATTTCCATTTTAGAAGTTTTGTTGCTGATATACAGGAATGCCTTTGATTTATGTATGTTGATTTTATATCCTGCCACTTTGCTGAATTCATTTATTAACTCTAGCAGTTTCTTTGTATAACCTTTGGGGTCTGTTAAATATATTATCATGTCATCTGCAAATAGCGATAATTTAAGTTATTCTTTTGCTATTTTTATGCCTTTAATTTCTTTTGTCTGTCTAATTGCTCTGGCTAATATTTCAAGAACTAAATTGAATAGAAGTGGTGATAGAGGGCATCCCTGTCTTGTTCCAGATTTTAGAGGAAATGCCTTCATTTTTTCTCTATTTAGGATGATGCTAGCCTGAGGTTTAGCATATATAGCTTTTACAATGTTGAGGTAAGTTCCTGTTATCCCTATTTTTTCTAGTGTTTTGAACATAAAGGGATGCTGTGCTTTGTCGAATGCTTTTTCTGCATCTATTGAGATGATCATATGGTTCTTATCTTTAAGTCTATTGATGTGGTGAATAACATTTATTGATTTCTGTATATTGAACCAGCCTTGCATCCCAGGGATAAATCCTACTTGATCATGGTGCACAATTTTTTTGATATGATTTTGTATTTGATTCTCCAGGATTTTATTGAGAATTTTTGCATCCAAGTTTATTAAAGATATTTGTCTGTAGTTTTCTTTCTTTGAAGTGTCTTTGCCTGGTTTCAGGATCAAGGTGATGTTGGCCTCATAGAATTAATTAGGAAGAGCTCCTTCTTTTTTTATTTCTTGAAATAGCTTGAAAAGTATTGGTATTAATTCTTCTTTGAAGGTTTTGTAAAACTCTGCTGTATACCTATCCGGTGCAGGGCTTTTCTTGGTCGGTAGTCTTTTGATGGCTTCTTCTATTTCTTCCTTTGTTATTGGTCTGTTTAAATTGTGTGTGTCTTCCTGACTCAATCTGGGAAGATCGTATGACTTAAGAAATTTATGCTTATCTTCACTATTTTCTATTTTATTGGCATACAGTTTTTCAAAATACTTTCTAATTGTCTTCTGTATTTCTGTAGTGTCTGTTGTGACATTGCCTTTTTCATCCCGTATGTTAGTAATTTGAGTTCTCTCTCTTCTTCTCTTCGTTAGCAAGGGTAAGGGCCTGTTGATCTTATTTATTTTTTCAAAGAACCAACTTTTAGTTTTATCAATTTTTCAATGTTTTTCTTTGTTTCAATTTCGTTGATTTCTGCTCTGATTTTAATTATTTCTTGTCTTCTACTACATTTGCTGTTGTTTTGCTCTTCCATTTCTAGGTTTTTGAGGTGTAGTGTGAGTTCATTTATTTGTTGTTGTTGGTTTTTTTTTGAGTAAAGAACTCCAGGAAATGAATTTCCCTCTTAAAACTGCTTTCATTTTGTCCCATAGATTCTGTTATGTTGTGTCTGTATTGTCATTTGTCTCTAAGAATTTTTTTATCTCCTCCTTTATGTCTTCTGTCACCCATTGATCATTCAGTAACATATTGTTCATTTTCCATGTGATGAAGGATTTTTCCTTCCTTCTTTTATCATTGATTTCCAGTTTCATTTCTTTATGATCAGATATGGTGCATGGTATTATCTCCACACCTTTATATTTACTAAGAGTTGCCCTATGGCATAATATATCCTCTATCTTTGAGTAGGATCCATGTGCTGCTGAGAAGAACGTGTATCCACTTGATGATGGTTGATATATTCTATATATGTCGGTTAAGTCTAGGTTATTGATTGTGCTATTGAGTTCTATAGTTTTTTTTATTCAGCTTTTGTCTAGAGGATCTGTCTAATGGCAAGAGTGGTGTGTTGAAGTCACCCATAATTATTGTGTTGTAGTCTACTTGACTCTTGAACTTGAGGAGAGTTTATTTTATGAACATTGCAGCACCATTGTTTGGTGCATACAAATTGATGATTGTTATGTCTTGTTGGTGGATGGTTCCTTTTAACAGTATATAGTGTCCTTCTTTATCCCTTTTAACTAACTTATGTTTGAAGTTGATTTTATTTGATATGAGTATGGCCACTCCTGCTTGCTTCCGAGGGCCAGGTGAGTGGTATGATTTTTCCCAATCTTTTACCTTCAGCCTGTGTATGTCTTTTCCTATCATATGAGTCTCCTGAAGGCAGCATATTGTTGGATTTGTTTTTTTGATCCAGGTTACTAGCCTATGTCTCTTGATTGGTGAGTTTAGGCCATTAACATTTAAGGTTACAATTGAAATATTATTTGTACTTCCAGTCATGTTTATTTATTTATTTATTTTAGTTTGGCTAGTTTTTACTTTTTGGTTATTTTCCTCCCCCTTTACTGAGATATCTCCCGCTTTTAGTTTTGGGCACTATTTTTCAATTCCTCTTCTTGTAGTATTTTGCTCAAAACACTTTGCAGTGCTGGTTTTCTGGCTGTGAATTCTTTTAGCTTTTGTTTATCATGAAAGATTTTAATTTCATTGTCAAATCTGAAGCTTAATTTTGCTGGATACAGTATTCTTGGTTGAAATCCATGATTTTTCAGTGTTTGAAATACATTGTTCCAGGATCTTCTCACTTTCAAAGTCTGTGATGAAAAATCAGTCGTTAACCTAATTGGTTTACCCCTGAATGTAATCTGCATCCTTTCTCTCATAGCTTTTAATATTCTCTCCTTGTTCTGTATGTTGGTTATCTTTATAATTACATGTCTTGGAGTTGGTCTGTTATGGTTTTGAATGTTTGGGGTACTGTAGGGTTCCAGGATTTGGCAATCCATTCCATCTTTCATCTCTGGGAAGTTTTCTAGAATTATTTCATTTAAGAGGTTGTCCATTCCTTTGGTTTGATTCTCTATGCCTTCTTCTATCCCTATGACTCTCAAATTTGTTTTTTTTTAATGACATCCCATATCTCTTGAATAGATTGCTCATGAGATTTAAGCATCTTTTCTGTGTTGACTATATTCTTTTCAAGTTGATAAACTCTGTCTTCATTATCTGATGTGCTGACTTCTACTCGATCTAGTCTATTTGTAATATTCTCCTTTGAGTTTTTAATTTGGTTTATAGATTGCTGCATTTCTAGGATTACTGTTTGATTTTTTTAAGATCTCTATCTTCTGGTAAAGCTCATTCTTTGCCATTTGAATTTGTTTGTTTAATTCGTTTTCAAAATATACTTTCATTGCTTGGACTTGCTGTCTCACGTCTTCTCTAATATTCCTTTCCATCTGAGTTAGGTATGCCTTGAGTTCTTTCCCTACCCATGTTTCTGATGCTTCTAGGTCCTCCTGTACATTTAAGTTGTCCTGCATTGTTTGTACTCCTTTTTTCCCTTGTTTTTTCATGTTGTTCACATTACTTTCCAGCTCTATTCGATTGCTGTGTTTCTGCTCTCTCCTGTAGATTTGTTTTGGTTTTGTATATCTCTGTTATCTCTCCTTTGTGTTGGCAGACTATGCCTGCTAAAGTGGATTCCACTGGGAAGGACTTCCAACTGCTGAGCTCCAGTGACCTCACCTCTCTTCTATGGTGGGCCCCAGGCTCCTTGCCAGGGTGTTCAAAGTGGGGGGTGGGACTGGACTGTCTCTGGTTGGTTTCAGCTCCCGGTTGGCTACTAAATGAAAGCCTGGCTATAGACCTCTTCCTAGAGTCTCTGTGCTGTACCTTCTGGGCCACACCTCGGGGTCTAGCCGCATGGTCGCCGGTGGGTGGGTGGTCTCCAGCCCCCCAGTCACGGGGCTGCAGGCAGTTGCCTGCAGGTGGGCTGACTCTAGCAGCCCAATCGCATGGGCAGCTTGTGGGCACTCGGTCGCTGGCAGGCGGGCAGTCTCTAGCCGCCCAGTCTCATGGGTGGTCACTGGCCAGCGGATGGTCTCTAGCCACCCAGTTGCGCGGTGGGTCAAAAGCAGGCGGGTAGTTTCCAGGCGCCCAGTTGTGAGGGCCTGGCCTCTAGTCCCCTGGTTTCTCCTACTAGTCCTGGTGTCTCCTGCCAGCCCAGTCTTTCCCTGAGTGATGCCTCTCAGCAGTTCAAACTGTACTCTGGGCCTGCAGTTTGCTGGGTGTGGAGGGTGAAATACTGACTTTTCTTGAGACACCAGTCATGTTCAGGGGAAGAGACAAACTACAGTTAGTGTCAATTCACGACAAGTTGTGAAATTTCCATGAACAACTCAGGCTAGGGGATTCATAACAATTAGCCACAGGAAAAAAAAATTAAAGCTTTATTTTTACAAGGTTGCAGTCATAAAATAAAGAATGAGAATCATGTCAAGTCAGTTAAAGACACAGAGAGGGCCACATCAGAGAGTTCACAGACTTGAAGCATCCTTATATTCAGGATGCCTTGCTCTGCTAATAGTTTTTTATAGGATTATCCAGAAGAGAAAATTACTCAGTAAATGAGAATCCAGGGTAGTTATTTGGTCTTTATTCTTTAAATACTTCAACATAATTGTATTGAATTAAACTCAATCTCCAGCCCCCTCAAATTTATGAAAATCAGGAGATTGTTCTGATAGGATGCACTCAAATCTCTAAATTTCAAGTCATCTACTTGGTATTATTAGGATGGTCCTTCCTCTTTTTTTAAACTATCTAGGGAAAAACCTTGAATCAGCACCTGAGAATGATTGCAGGTGTGGTCCCTGAGGAACATACCAAAATTATACACCAGGGGCCAAAAAAAAGGCCACACTTTTCCTTCTTCAATGTTAACTCCTATGTGCATGTATGTACATACACACACACACACACACACACACACATACACATACACACACACACACACACACACACACACACACACACACACACACACTGATTAGAGTACATTTGGCTACATGTGATAGGACATGACCCTTGCTCTAAATGCCTTTCATGGTCCAAGGCCTGGTAAGTTTAACCAGGGTGAAATCAATACAGGATGAATTGCAAAGGGAGGACTCTCAGGATTAGTTTTAGGGTATAAATCTCTCACACCTGATCTCCCCTGTGACTACACAAAAATTAAGGTCTTATAGAAATACATAATACAATAAAATTTTGTCTGATAAAAACATATTTGAGCTGAAAGTCAATTTCAGATGATGGACTTTACTATCTGGATATAGGTTGAGTGTGAAGTTTAAACCACTTATCTGAGGAAGAACTAATTTTCCATAACAAAATTTTCACATTATACTATCCCTCAGTATCTATGGTGAGATATTTCTCAAAATTGTTCATAATTGAAACCAATGTTGAATTCAAATGCATTAGAATCTATATTAATTGTTGATTCTGTATAACTGATTACAATCAAAGTGATATTCTTGTTATTTAACATTAGAAGTTAAATAATTAAAGAAAACGATGATAAATTGTGCAATAGTCACATCAAGTATACATTTTTTGCAGTCAACCAAGTACAAAAAGAATAGGTGAGATTGTACCCTTATTTTTGAAGTGAATTTCTTTGTTTAAATTTTAGTTATGGAAACATTCACAATGGCAAAAGATGTTAAATTTTATGTTTAGAAATTTCCTCATTTGCTATTACCATGAAAGTAAATTCTGCCCAACTCATGGTGATAAGGACTACTGCAATAGATTATTTGGAGCTTGGTCATAAGTAAAGACAGTTGGATAGAGGCAAAAAGAGCAGAAGGACTCAGAGACAAAGTTAGTTTGTGGTCCAGAAATAAGAATTCTCTTTGAAATAAAATCAGCTTGTGGTTCTATGCAGAGTATTGGAGGAGGAGTTGAATTACAATGCCTGGGAAGAAGCAAAATAAGATTTTGCCAAAATGTTTGTTTGTTTGTTTGTTTGTTTAATTCTTGATTTGGAAAAGAATCTGCAAGGGTTTCTTTTTTTAATTGTTTTATTAGTTGCCCAAAACATTACAATGCTCTTGACACATCATACATTTCTTCAGGTAGAAAATTTTTTTTATCATGCACATATATGTGAAATATCTTAATGAATACCATGCATGTAAAAAAGAGAAAATAAAGATGAAAGTAGGTATAGGAAAGCTACCCAGGAGCTATGCATAACTTCGGTGAGCTGTGCATCTGGCTGGAGCAGGACATGGAGGTACATACAGAGGGAATTCTGTGGACACTGTATGGAGATAATCGCTGTTCATGTTCTCTGGGAGTCAAGAGGCTCTCAGCAGTCAGAAGTGGGCTCTAAATGCTATGGGTGGGCATGTTTTGGGTGTCACCCACATGAGGAAAATTCACTGTGACACTGTTCACTGTGTGTTTCTCCACTAGGAACTGAATTCATTCACAACAGAAATTGTGTCTTGTTTTGGCACTTCTGCATATACAGTAACCAGAACTCAGCCTGACAAAAAGAAATAACTGTATGAGTATCCAGATTGACCTTGTGAATTCACCAGGAGAGGAAACCCAGAGAGAAAAATACAAATAAGGCATAAAACATGACTGATGCTGATTTCTGTACATTTAAACTTGAGATACTAAATCGATTGAACATGGAGTGTCAAATGAGAAATTTAACCTTATGTCTAAGCAAAAGCTAAGGAACATGGCTTTAGTGAGGAGAAGGTTACCAGTGGGATCAACTGGATGCCATGTGTTTGTGTGAAGACAGTACAAAAGTATATGATAGTTCTCCAGGACCTGAGCAAAGAAACCACAGAAGTAGGTGGATTATGGTAAAAATTTCGACTAGAGAAGATGTATCCATGAGCAAATGTGTTGCAGAGCAGGATGAGTTGTATGAATTTTTTGCAACTTCTATATTAACTAAGAGCTAGTGAGATATTCATTAACAAAATATCAAGTCCATAGGTCAAAATCCATCATGTGATTTCCCCAAATTGCAACATTCAAGACTTCAACCTACAATCCCACAAATGATTTTTGTATATAAAGAATGAAGGGCTTTGTGGTTTGTTATCAACAGAAAAGTTGTTTCTGCACTGAATTAAGTGTATAAAGGAAGTAAATAATTGATTGACAGAAAAGGTATGTGCAGGACTGGAATTCATTCTGTATAATATGGCATGGGAAGAGCCCACCTGCTGAAAAACCTTTCATTCCCTTGTGCTTCTATCAGTTTATTCAGTACTGAAACTATTGTATTACCAAAAATATAGATCAAAGCACACATCAGTTTATATTATAGTAGTTGGAATCCAACTACTGATTCACAGTGTGTGAAGCACCAAGTATGTATAGTCATTCTAATTTATCATAGAATGATATTTTTACTACATCTTCAATGAGTTTCTAACACTTCATATTGTACTTAATTGTATGTTTACACCTACTAAAGACAAACACCGCTTTTTGAAGTAGAAAAATACAGTATTCACAGTCAAAGAATTTGTAGAAAATTATATAGAATTCAGACCATACTTGTATTATTAGAGATGGACCTAGTAAATTGCAGAAATCAGCTGGCCTCTCATCTCTAGGCCAAGAGGAGCTATGTGTTCTGTGATGTGTAGAGTCTACTGGAGAACTGCCCTGTTGTTGCTACACAGCTGCTCAGTAAGGATCTTTCACTCAGTCTATCCCTGGTATGAGTGTTGCCATCATAGATGGAAATTCTAGCAGATCCCCTGAATAAGGGTGCGGGATTTTTTTCACCAGCATTCTCTCTTGAGTTTGCAATGTGAGCTGAGCTCCAGCAACATAGCTCAAGGGGAAGTCATAATGGAAACACATTTGCATGAACAGCCCCTCTTCTCCAGAAGGTGGGAAGCAAAAGAAGACCCGGGGCTCAGCAGCTCCACTACAAGACTCAGGGGGCTGTGTCCCCATAGCTTGGACTCCTTCTGTTGCTATTATTTCACTGCTCTGGTTCTCTGTTACTTTCATCCCTCTAGTTCAGACTCCCAGCAACTTAAATGTGGACTCTGCTTCAGCACCAATGTTTACCTTTTTTTTTTTGCAGCTTTGCTCTCCCAGCCTGTACTGACTCAGCAGCACCCCCAAACCCTGGAGCATCTGCCAGAGTCACCAGCTCCCTGAGCAGTGGCTTCAGTATTGGTGACTATGGAAAAATATTGTACCAGCAGAAACTGGGAATCCTCTCCAGTATCTTCTCAGCTACCACTCAGACTCAATTAACCAGGAGGGATCTGAAGCCCCCAGCTGCTTTTCTGGATACAAATAGTCAAAAGCAAATGCACAGAATTTGCTCATATCTTGGCTGGTTCAGAGGATGAGGCAGATTATTACTGTGCTAGAGCTCATAGCAATGGAATCAGCTATCATTGAGAAGCTTCTGTGGAGGTGCCTGTTGGGAAGATTTTTCTGCAGCAGGATGTGTTCTTGAACAGGAGACAGAAATCTATGTCATACCTGTAACCTGAGACAAAATGGGACATCTCAGGAAGGCACAGATGAATGAGAAAATAGAAACTTAGGACATATCCCAATTGTCTCTGAAGTAAGTAAATAAGAATAGATAATATACTCAGCAATTAGAAATACAGATGAATGTAGACATGTTCATCCACAAAGCAATTTCATGGGCATATTTCATAATATATAAATTATGTCTCACTAGAGACATGTCAAATCCTGATGTAGTGACCCTTGCACTGGTCATAAATTCCCCACTGTCTGAACCAGCCCATAGGTCCAGTGGACACAAACTTGCAGACTCTCACTGATGCCATTTCTCAGACACTCCATTCCTCTCTCTCCTCTGATCATTCCTCCATCAGGCCTCTGTGTGGCAGTGTCAGATATCACCAATCTCACTATTGGGTTTTAGAGACATATGAAATATTTCAGTGTAGTTTCAGTCTCCAATTTTCATATTTAGGGAGGAGGGTCACCAGAATTTGTACCACCATAAAAACCTCCAATTTTATTCCTGTGCTTGTCACATTCCTGAATTTCTCTTCTCTTTAATATGACCATATAATTAATTTATTTCCAAAAAAGGTATTTTTGTTTAGCTAAGTACCTACATGTAGAGGCTGTTGACTTTTTTCTTTAAGTTTTGCCAATTTTTTCCTTACTTTTCCAATTTTTTTTCTTTCTCTGTGTGCACTAAGGCCCTACACAAGGTGAGTTTTGAATTAATCAATAGAAAAAGGTGGGAAGAATCTCTTATATAGGCCATTATTTTTCTTCAGCCCCAGAGTCTCTGTTTACAAAGATGACTTAAGACATAACTGCCCCGACTGCAGTCATTTTTCTGAGGTCTCTGAGGTTCCATTCTTTACTGATCTTGCAAAACATAAGTAAAGGATCTCTCCTAGGGCCCAGAAGATATCAGGGGTCTCAAGGACAATAGTAGTTCGTCCAAGTTGAATTGAGAAATGGAGAGAGGAATATAAGGGATGTGACTTAAATGCCTGTCCCGAGTTCCTAAGCCCTGAGGCCTCTGCACCTGTGGGTCTTGTGCCTGTATCCCACACCTGCACTTAGGATGAGGTAGGCATCTCTCACTCCACAGAGTATGTTCTACAAGTAGAATTTGTAGCATGTGGCTATCTGGGTCCAAAGGTTGGGGGCCACTGAAACTCATACTCTTCCTCAGAGGGTGGAAATGAGTTCATGAAGGAACATAAATTTATTCATCTCTCTCTCTCTCTCTCTCTCTCTCTCTCTCTCTCTCTCCTTCTCTCTCTCTCCATCTCTCTCATCACTCTCTCTCTCTCTCTCTCTCTCTCTCTCTCACACACACACACACACACACACACACACACACGCCTCTAGGTTTAGATTGAACTGGACACTTGGCTCTTCTGTCCAGTTCAGGGCCATGGTCCCATGACAGCAGGATGCAGCTCTTATTCTCACCACCTCTACAGGCTGAGCTGTGGCTCCTCTAACAGAATGTCAGGATCTACTTGGCCTTAGTGTTATACATCATTCTTCTGCTCATAGATGACATAAAGGAGAGATTATCCATCCTGCAGTGGGAAGAAAGAAGAAACGGAGCTGCATCAGCACCTACCCCAGAGATCAATCTGGCCCCCAAATTCCTGAAGCTCTCTCTGTGCTCTCAGTCTAGTCAGCCCACAGGCATTTTCTTTCTGGTCAAATTTATAGTCAGCTATCTTCATTTTTTTTTTTTTGGTATTAGGAGTTACATTTAAAATAATGTTATGTTGCAATACTAATGCATGTAGGTACACATGTCATAAATATGAAAAACTTCTAGTGATATCTGTAGGGGACTACTGATCTGGATAGAAGCAGGAATTATGGTCAGAATTGTGGAATAATTGAGACAAAAATTATTGGATCTACTCAAATTCTAAAATGTGTGTTTATTTCATAGGAATAAAACTTCAGCAAAGCAAATAGTAATATTCATATTTTATACACATGTCCTTGATTTGATGAAATAAAATGTTATTTATTGAAATGATGTAATGAAACAAACTTCATTTACTCAGAGAATGAGATTATGATTTTTTAATTTATTTTTTTGTTCCTGACTAGCAAAGTACAACATGAGACATTTTGTAAGGAAGGAATAAATGTTTGACACTAGTAAGCTTAGCTCTCCCAGATTTTACACTTTTCTATGAATTGTAAAAGCATTCAGCTTGGGTTTCTGGAAAAGTTCCTCCTGAGTCAGGAGTGTGATTTCCTCCACATTGGGCTCAAGATAAAGTAAGAATCACGGTGTATCTTTTCTTCACTTCTTGCATTCTAAGGACTAATAACAGTAACAATTCAATAAGATAATTTAATTATCTAATAATCTAGATAGTTGAGCCTAGGGATCATTTGCTTTCAGTTCATGGGATTATTCATATGCGGTCATTCATAGACTCAGCTGGGCTAACAGCAAATTTGTGATATACATATATGAGAATTACAGTATCTCTCTCAATTGATGAAACAGAAATCAGCAGTCAGAAAGCATGAGGCACCAATAAAAGTATATAATCATTTAACAAATCTGTGTTGGGCCCCTTCATGTCTTCATAGAAACTTTAAATCCATATGCAAAGGTCTACACAAGGTTTGATAATAGGAAAACTAGAAGCTGTAGGGTGAGTAGTTGTCAAAATTCAAACAAGGATGAGTTAGATTCAATTTGCAAACTTGTCACAATATAGTTCAAATTGGGGTCACTCAATAGACAAACCAGAGTGATTTTGAAGAATTGTTGAACTATTATAATTTGAAGAAAAGCTAACATATTCTATTGCACTAAAATTGCACAATGGTTTTAGGTGACCCAGTGATGAAGCTGCATGAAAATGTGGTCCAAACTACACAGTAACCTTCTCCTACTCAAAAGCATAGACAGAAAATGGAGGGATACCTAGCAGCCACCATGATTAGCAAGACTTGAAGGCTTGTGAATAAATCTTCAGGTTTCTAGGAAATAATCTGGAACATGCTATTCCCATATTTCAGAGGTGCCTGAAAACCTATCTTCTTGTACATAGAGCAGTGAACCCTAGATGATTCTGTATGGCCTCCTCCTCCCAAGGGTTCTGTGTTACTGCCTGTGAGTTCCACCAGGAACAAATTTATACCTTCCAAACAAATCATCATAGTGCTTTGGTTTGGAGAAGTGTCCCTCTAAGTCCCATGTGGTGCAGGCTTGACACCCAATTCATCACAGTAGGACTTTTAAGAGGCAGAAATTGGTGGGAGGTAAGGGTTATTAGTTCCACTATTATCTTGATTCTATCCCTGTGGGTTTAGTACTAGGGAGAGAAGTTAAATTGTATCAGGGAAGAGAAGGCAGGAAGCATTTACTAGAGCAGAAATTTACTACATTTGAATAAATGAGGAAAACGCAAGTTTATCCCAACTATTTTGTAAGAAAAGTTGTTTTAAATTTTTGGGACATGTGGACATGTGCCTTTTTCTCTCAGGTACATTAGTTCATTGGGTTGATAAAACATTGATGAGTGTTCATTCGAAATAATGTGGGATTTTCACCAAACACAGTCAATGAAGCCACAAAAGAATACAGAGCAAGAGAAACTTTAGGAAAGATTCTACTAATGAGGAAAAAATGAACTTGAGAAATTGAGCAGGTACAGGGAGGGTGTGAAACTTATTACCATTTCTTCTGAGAACCAGGATTTTCTTTGTTCTCATTCTCTTTCTGACTCTTGCTGTCTGAACCACTATAGCCTAAACTGGGATGCTGTGCACTTATACACCCTCATGAAACATCTCAGTTCTGCTCTCCAGGAATGTAATGTCTACAGATATCCATCTGAACTCCTCTTAGTCCTTCCTGTAACCTCTGTTTGGGCCAAAGAGGTACTAGTCTTTCCTAAACCTACAATCACCTTATCAATTCGAGCCCATACCAGAAGATACCACTTAGTTAATAAACATACTGTGTGAATGCTTCAAAAATGCACAGGTAATGAGTAAAAATGCACACATAATGGACAGCCAGCCTTAACTGATAAAATGATTTCAGGATTTTTGTACCTTTAACATTCCCCATTAATTACTGCCCTCGCACTGCCTGGACCCAATCTTCAACACCAAGAAGACAACATGCCACTAGAAAATAACAGAGTCAACTGTTTCTGAACTGATAAGACAAAATTTGTGACTCTTAGCAAGTGTTTAATTATTTTATGCAGAAAGAAACCATCTAATCACTTATTTTCCACAGTACTCAACAATGATACCACCTGCCTGGTTATTCAAACAAGAAATGTCTGCTTCTTAATATATCCACCTTTGAACCCCCACAGGTCATTGTGGTTCACACATTATGAAGAAGACTCCATCTTTGAACAGAGCTTTCATAAATCTCCCCATCCTGTTTTCTCTTCTCATTGCTTCTCTATGGACAAATTAATTTCTTTTTTTTTTTTTTGAGGGAGAGAGAGAGAGAGGAGAGAGAGATTTTTAATATTTATTTTTTAGTTTTTGGCAGACACAATATCTTTATTTGTATGTGGTGCTGAGGAAAAGAAAATTGTTTTGACAAGGGCAAACTAGACCATGGAGAAGCAAGTCAAAGCAAAAAATTCCCTAATAATATTATATTCTCATAGGGAAAAAATACATCTAAAGCCAAGGCCTGTAGATTTGGGTATGGAAGAACACAAGAAAGAATAAAATATGAGACTCACAGAAAAGCAGAAACCTAACAATAGGTAAACCTATAATAGGAACACAGGCAGGGTTACTACTACTTGTGTTCTCCTGAACTTTAGGCTTTAAACTTTGTTCAAGTATTGTTACTTCTGTTGACTGGTGACAAGTCCTTGCTTCCCCAATGTTGAAGAATAATACCATAGAAGACGCCAAGGCAAGGTCAGAGTAGAAATTAGAAGTTTATTAAAGGACAGCAGAAAAGACTTTTCCAAGAGGAAGAAGGAGACCCAAGAGGTGGAATCCGTGGAAGAGCTATTGTCTCCCCTTTCTATAGTTCTTTCAGTGATGGAATGTAGGTGGGAAGGCCCAAGGGGTGGGACACATGTGGGCCAAAGGGGTAATCTGAGCAGGAAGGACTTCATTAACACTTCTTTGGGATAGGCTATCTTCAAATCTGCTGGGGCTGTTCATTAACATTCCTTTGGGATGGACTTTGGGCCTAGGGCTTTTCTGGGGACTTTATTAACATTCCATGAGTTGTCCTGCATTTCCCAGAATTCATTCAACATGGCCTCTATTTTAGATCTTACTCAATATTAGACCTGATTTACCTAACTACACTGACTACCTAACTTTAAATCTGGCTTCATTATTTCTAGACTGAAAATGACCCAAAGATCTTGGTTGAAGCAAAGTAACACCAGGTAATTTTGAAATATGTGGTACCATATACAGTGCATTTAGAGTTCCAAAGGTCATTAGAAACTGAAACAAAACAAAACAAAAAGAGGTCTCAGGACAAAAACAAACAAACAAACAAACAAACAAACAACAACAACAAAAAAAAAACCCAGAGTGGTTTGGCTGTCAGGGGAATAAAATGAGAAAGGTCCATTTACCATAGTTAGTAATCCTTCCAGAATCTCTGTCAGGTTATAAGAGGGGTTGAAGAACCAGGATCTGAGGCCAGCAGGGGGTGATGGTGGACTATTCCTGATAGGACAGAGCTCTGCAGCAGACCACAATAGGAAATACTGGCTTCACACCTCTATGATAAAGAGTCCTCAACAAAGTGTGACTTTCTGGCACCTGGGCTCCCCAGGGAAACATGAGCATAGAGATCTAACCCACACCCTTGCTTCCTTTTTTATCTTTCATCCCTCATGGATTGATTGTTTAGGCCTGTTGTCTAGGCAGAATAGAATTAAGGTCCCAGAACAGGAAGATACTTAAATGTAGAACAAGCAAGGTGACGAAAAAGAAAATGAGTAGAAATCAAAAAAGAGTAGATCTCAATATTCTAAGAAACCAACAATCTCTCTTAATTAATAAACAAAAATGCAAAAAATTCTCAGTATGAGTTTAGTTGCTTTGTTTAATAAAACAACATGGTAAACAAAGAACACATATAAAGTAAAGAGAGGTACATATTTGTTCATGAATATGAAAATTTAAGCCTGGGATGATTAGCTTCATGTGTTAGGGACACTGGTGAAGGTATGACAAGATAGGAAAAGGTGAGCCAAGGTGAATGGTAACATATTATCCCAGGATGTTGAGAGAGATGGGGGTGGGGAGCAAGAGGGAGGACAGGGTCGTGTATAACCACCATATTTGTAGACATGTCTTTAATGACCTGAGGCTCTCTCACAAGTTGTTAACCACCACTTAAAAGGGCCTATCATCAGATAGTACATTCTGGCACTACAAAACCTTATCACCCTGTGAGAAAGTCTCTATGTATGGAACTTTGGCAGAGACTCAAATTGCATTCACATGTTAGCAGTATGTTAGGAAGTAGAATTCATGGTAGAGTGACCATAATTTATTTTGAGCAACATAAAGATTTGGACTGAAAATAGGACTCTGTTTTTCTTGAGGTCTCCAAAGGATGCCGAACATGGACTTTGAAGGGTGGGCAGGTACAAGAGTTATGACACAATTTCAGATGTCACAATCAGAGAGATCAATTCTAAGCTCTCAGAAGTGGGACTTGAGTCACTGTAGGGGAGAAAGATGGAATCACAGGACCCACCTCAATGGAATTTTAATGGGACTAAAAAGTACACTGTGAATTCCCACAGTGTACAGCATATATCACTATGGTTCTTCAGAGTCAAAATGCACAGTCCAAATTAAACATTTACCTGGATTAAACAATATCACCTCCATCCACAGCAAGCTGCTTTTGCTTCAATGACATGAACTACTGGAACCCCAGGATTTTCTCTGTTCTAGGGTTTCCTATTTCTTCTTTTCCCTTTGGCTCCTAATTGCCAAGCAGAAATCCCAGGAGAAAATCTCTTCATTCATGTAACCTTATCTGTTGAAGGACATCTAGTTTGGTTCCATGGTTTAGCTATTGTGAATTGAGCTGCTATAAACATTGATGTGGCTGCATCATTGTAGTGTACTAATTTTAAATTCTTGGGCTATAAACCAAGGAGTGGGATAGCCTGGTCAAATGATAGTTGCTGTCCAAGTTTTCAGAGAAATCTCCAACTACTTTGCAGAGTGGTTGCAACAATTTACAGTCCCACCATCATGTGTTTATTTTCTATCTGCAATTTTCTTTCTGACACTTGGAAAACTTACATAATTTGTTTCATGTTGCTTGTTATAAAGACTTCAAATATTCTGGTTTCATACTTGGAGATAAAATTAGAGAAAGGATAATCAAAATAAAATTGTGTATGTGCAGGTGTCTTGGATACACTCATGAAGAAGAGGAAAAATAAACTTCCTGATCTGCAATGGAATGTCTTGCTCTTCTAAATTGAAGGGCAAGTGGAATTTGGCCTTTGGGGAAATTAAAATCTGCAGGAAATTTACAGCAGTTTAGAGAACCATGTGAAGATAGAGGTATAATATTTCATTAAAAAGACATAAAAGCAAAAGGGAAGCTACATTACCTATTTCTCACAGGTAGAGAAAGAAAGAAATGAAGGAAAAAAAAAAGAAATAATGATTAAAATTTAACATTGAACTTATATAAGTTTGAATTATTTGATAATGCACATATCCCATTTGTAATTTATTTTAAAATAATTTATTAATCAGAAAATGTAAGTTATATTTTG
This sequence comes from Ictidomys tridecemlineatus, assembly GCF_052094955.1. Lineage (NCBI taxonomy): Eukaryota > Metazoa > Chordata > Mammalia > Rodentia > Sciuridae > Ictidomys > Ictidomys tridecemlineatus. The sequence continues at coordinate 110,137,882 of NC_135478.1, read as the reverse complement.
CAGTCTCTATAGTATAATTTAATGAATACAAAAATATTAGATTCCACAGTGTAAACAATTTATCTTATCACAGAAATAAATATAATTGCTTGATTTTTAATTTTGTCTAAATTTAAATACAAATTGTACTAGAGTTAAAAAGTACCAACCTACTATGAGGGAAGTTAAGATCCTAAGTATAGAAGTTTCTAGACCCTAGAATGGCAATTGTTGCCTAGCTTGGGATGTGGAAGTGTCAAAATTATGAAAAAAAATTTATTATCTTTAGCACTTAGAGAATGCAAATTAAAATGACACTGAGATTTCATCTCAGTCCAGTCAGAATGACAATTATCAAGAATGCAAGCAACAATATATGTTGGTGTGGATGTTGGAACAAACATACACTCATACATTATTGTGGGACTATAAATTAGTGAAAACTCTCTGGAAAGCAGTATGTGGAGATTCCTCAGGAAACTTGGAACGGAACCACTATTTTTCCCAGTTATTCCATTTCTCAGTTTATACCCAAAGATCTTAAATTTAGCATACTATAGTGACGCAGCCACATATTTATGGCAGTTAACCTCATAAAAGATAAACCACGGAACCAGCTTAGGTGCCCTTCTACAAATAAATGCCTATAGAAAATGTGATATGCATATACAATGAAATATTATTCAGCCATAAAGACCAATGAAATTATGGCATCTGTCAGTGAATGGAACTGAAGATTATCATGCTAAATGAAATATGGCAGAACAAAAGGCTGTAAGGGTTATGAGTGTGGAAATGTAGAAGACAGCAAGTTTTCTCTGTTTGTTGAGAGCAATGACAGAGAATGGCAGAACAGTGTCTGAAGATTGGGCCCTCTGATGACTTTATGGCTGTGACATGCTCAGTGCCTGGAAAAATCCTGTGCAAAAGTTGCAGGATGCCTAGTTGCTGTGGTAATGGACTTCATGAGAAGGCTTTGTGCTAGAGTCCTATCAGCCTCGACATTGATCTGAGGCACAAAGCTCTTGGGAATAAAGTCTCTCTTATTAGACAACCACAATGTTTCACCAAGGTCTGCTGTGCCTGAACTTGTCCACATAACTGAAACTTTAAACAATGAAATTTCTTGAGACTACACAAAGCTACTAATTTTCCAATTCCAAATCTGAGGTTTAATCTGCATATTGTTGCTAACACTATAACCTGCCTAATGATACAATGAACAATGAGTACTATTGATGCCAGCAACTTAATAATGATAGTATGTATCATTATTTATTTCAATGTAACCTATTGATATAAATAAAGCCAGCAACTTGGATGATCAGTCATTTTGCATCTGCACCTTGCTTCCATCTCCTTTTGATTCCTTTACAAATGCCTGAATGTTCTCTCTAATATGTGGATGCTAAATTATAATAAAGACATGGGGGATGAATAGAAGTACTCTTATTAAAGGAAAGGGAACAAAGAGAAGAGAGGGGAAGTGGGAATAGGAAAGATAGTGGAATGAATCAGACATTATGTACCTATGTGCACATATGAATATATAACCAATGTAATTTTACATTATATACAACCAGAAGAATGGGAAGTTATATTCTATATATGTATAATAGGTTAAAGTACATTCAATTGTCATTTATAACTGACAAGAACATATAAGAAATAAAATAAAAGGAAACAAAAAGTTTTAAAAATTCAGAATATGATTTAATTCTTCAAGTGGAAACATGGGACCCTTGTGAAATACACTGAATCATATTGAACAAATATGAACAAAAGACTGATATTCATGCCCAGATCACCTCCATTCTTGCCAGTGCCTAGGAGAGTGCATTTTCATCCATATCTGAAAATACTCATGACTCCTGCAGTCTGAGTCCTTTCTGGGTCTCCATTTCCTATGCTATTTTATTTAGCCAATGATGGCTAAAGTGCTATATGTCTGTGACTGACTCATAGTCACTACCCTAAGTCTTACTTGTTGACAATAAGAGTTCCAAATATGTGACCTGAGAAAGCTTGAAAATATGCATAAGAGTATCTTCTACATTGCATCAAATGGCTACTCTTTAAGATTTTACAACTGAGTTCTTTACCAAGTCCAAGGAAAAGGGACCTTTGGAATAAAGCTTTTGTGTTGTGGATAAAATAGAGAATGGATACTTTATAAGGTAATAAAACCAGAAAGTTTATGTTCACCTGCTTAATTCTGATCTGTGAAAAATTTATATCAAAGACACCATCTTAGTCCTGTACAGGGAGCAGTCAAGTGAACTATGTACAAATTTACCATGAGAAGTCTGAGGAAAGCAAGAAGGTTATCTTGAAATAATGTGGAGGCCACAGAAGGGGCTCACTGGCTTCCCATAGGAAGAGGAAGAGGGAATGTAGGACTGTCTCAAGGGATCTGATCAGAATGTCACATAATAATGTATATGGGCTTGCACAATAGGTGGCACTGCAGACCAGTCAAGAGAGGGTCTGGAAGGAACCAGAATTGAAATAAGCCACCTGGCCCTGCCTGATGCTCTCTTGTTAGGCCTCACAGCTGTGACCACCCACACCCCTGAGCCAACTCCACCCCCACAGAGCCACTTGACATATTTATGTACAGGAGTTGAACAAGGACCCAGGGTGTAATCAGGTAACCTGAAGGAACCTAATTTGCATAGATAGATCCTCCCTTCTCAGAGTATAAAGAGGGTCAGGGAGAGACTTAGGGGAACCCCTGTTAAGCTTCAGGAACAGAAGTCAGAGCTCAAGATGACCTTCACCATGGCCTGGTCCTGTCTCTCCCTCATATTCCTTGTTCAGTGCACAGGTGACATGATACGGAGTAGGGATAGTGTCTGGGAGTCCTCTGGTATGGACCCTGATTCTACTCTTATTTCTAGACAAATATCACCTTCTCTGTGTCTCTCCCACTTTCAGGGTCTTGGGCCCAGTCTGTGCTGACTCAGCCGCCCTCACTCTCTGGGACTCCAGGACAGAAGGTCACCATCTCCTGCACTGGAAGCAGCAGCAATATTGGTAGTGATAATGTGCATTGGTACCAGCAGTTCCCAGAGACTGCCCCCAAACTTCTCATCTATGGTGATAGTAATCGACCCTCAGGAGTCCCTGATCGTTTCTCTGGCTCCAAGTCTGGCAACTCTGGTTCACTGACCATCACTGGGCTCCAGCCTGAGGATGAGGCTGTCTATTACTGTCAGTCTTATGATTACAGCCTTAATGCTCTCACAGTGCTCCAGGCTCATGGGGAAGTAAGACAAAAAACCCTTTACCATCTGTCAGGAGGGCAAACACCCAGCAGCTTTGTTAAAGTCTAGTCTTTTGCTTTTTCTGCTACCACTACTATAGACCCAGCAGAACCTACTGGCACTTCCTTGAGTGAGGATCCTCTTGTCCTCTGTCCTCAGAGTCATTCATAGCAGGATGTTTCTAGGAAAATATCTTCATATAAACAGAAATTTCTGCTCACTCGTAGCTTCAGGACCTTAACATTTAGGATGCTGTGGTCTTGTTTTCTTGAAGTTCATGTGATAAGGCAGCCAGTGCAACTCTGAGGAGGGAGTTCTTTTAATCTTATTCTATCCTGGGAGTTTTACTGACATTGAAAACTCTTTTATAAACAATGAGTGTTATCATGCATACATTATTGTCAATCAGCAAAACCTTAAAAGCTGGGAGTGGTGGCATACACCTGTAATCTCAGCAGCTTTGGAGGCTGAGGCAAAAGAATCACAATTTTGAAACCAATCTCAGCAACTCAGCAAGGTCCTAAACAACTTAAGAAGACCTCTTTCTAAAAAAGTAGGGAACTGGGAATGTGGCTCAGTGATTAAGACCTTCTGGGTTCAATCCCAGAAACCAATAAATAAATAAATAAATAAACAAACTAACTAACAAACAAAAAACAGTAAAGCCCTTCTATTTTGATTAGTGTGGTCATGTAGACCTGGTTGACCATCTACATACTGGATTTTATATCCACAGAATGACTTTAAAAAGTGAAACTGGAAAGAAAAGAAAATGTAACCTTCTAACTTGGAGCATTTCCTCTTATTTTTCTTCTTTACCCTGTATATTGTTACTAAAATAATTTGCAACTTAAGCTTTCTCTACAGCAAATGAGAAGTTCAAAATGAGCAAACTTATTATCAAGTTGGTCATGAACACAATTCCTTTACTCACTCAAAACATTCATGAAATGAGGTGAATATCATTACTCTAAGTACATGTATGAAGACAGAAATTGGTTCTCTCTTCATTGTGTATAACCAGAGATATGAAAAATTGTGCTATATATGTATGATGTGAATTAAATGCATTCTGCTGTCATATATAACAAACTAGAATAAATTTTAAAAACTAAAAATAAAAACATTCATGAATGAGGTTCCATCTTTATTGATCTTTTATCTTGATAACTTCCACTTATAACAGAAAGAACTGAATCCTTGAAGGGAGAAAGAATATTCAGGAGAGGGAGAAAATCAGGAGATGGGCAGGCACTGTGGCAGAACACCAAACAAATGATGCTATGTGCAAATACCAATATATGACAGTGAATCTCAATTTTATTAATAATTTCAATGTAGCAAGTAAAGAAAAACAGAAATAAGACCCAGAGAGAAAGAGGTTTAGGAAAGGGTGTAAGAGAGGGAAAGAGAGAATATTGGGAAATTCATTGATAAAATAATGTTTCCTGTATATAGGATTATGTGTACAGTTAATCCCACTATTAACATACAATTGTAATAAATCAATGAAGCATTATATAAAATAAATGCAAGTATGTTATGATAAGAAAATTCCAATAAGGTTAAGAACATGCAAGTTTAAAACTGAATTGCACATAATTGGGAATGATTTCATTAAAAAACAACAAAAAAAATAGATATAAACAGGAATGCTCAGGAAAAACTCTAGTAATTAATGAAAGACAGTCTTAGAAACAGTGGCAATGTCATAAAAACAATTTATTTAGACCAATGGGCCTCCAAGTGGCACCGTGGATATTTGTAGAAAACTGGTGGAAACTCAAGTGGTTTAGCTTTACTGGATCATGAACAGTTGCTCAGTGGACTATGCACAGTGCTAGAGCAGCGGCTTCCTCCCATGGGGAATACCCACAGCACACAGCCACTCTGGGTCTACCTCTGAAAATCTAAGTTCTCTGAAGACAATGGGCCATGTTTTAGAAGTTGATGGTAAAGGGCTCATATTTATATAATATACCAAACACACCCCCTTCAGCAGGCAGTCTGTAAGAAATCATGGACCATAAGGAAGTTTGGACTAAATTTTAGAGCCTGGGGATCCTTACAAAATGCATATCACAATATGTCTTCTTTTCCTCCAAACTCATTGTTAAGGATGAAAGAGAATGTGGATTCCAGGCATTGTAGGGGAATTCTGTTTTCTTTTCTAATTCTAAACACATTTGTTTGAGTTTTAGGGTCCACTTCTTAGGTTGCAGGACTCAGGAGATCTCACTGACCACTTGCCCAAGAGGGACAGTCACTTTCATCTGTGGCTTCAGCACAGTTTTGGTCACCAATGATCACTTCTCATATTGGTTGCAGCAGAATTCGAGCCAAGTGCCAAGACCGTGATTTGAAATGCAAACAGCAGACACTCTTGGTCACCTTCTTGGTTCTCAGGCTCCCTGGATGAAGGAAAATCTGCCTGCTTCTCTCAAGTGCTCAACTGAGGATAAAACAGGTACAATGTGTGATACATTACAATGATTCTCAGTACAGTCAGACCAAGATGGGAAACATAGATATAAACCTGCACATGACATAGCCTGGATAGAAACATAATCACAGGATATGGAAATCATAAGACTAGACATTGATAAATCTGGCAGCCCAATGATGACTTATTCTAGAGAAAGGCTAAGGAAAGGGTCTGGTTAGTTTCTGTTTCTCTTTTAAGTCCATACAAAATGATATCTGTCAATTGTTTCTAAGGAAATGATCCACAAAATAAGTATTAAATTATTGTATCTTACAAATGGGACAAAACTTCTGAATCTGATCTGAAAACTTTCTTCCAGTGGTTAGCATCTCCAATGATGTTCATTTTGCAATCAATCAAAGGGAAGAGACCAACTTTAATATAGTAATAAAATTCACTAATTTATACTTAAATTTTGTACAATGCAAAGACATGCCATAACATTTTAAAATATACTGAAGGACACACACTTCCTGAGTTGTCCATAAGCTTCTTTTATGTTGCCATTGTGAGGGACCTTCAGTTGAGTGTTATGCTATAGTGGGCCTACCCAATAATCACAGTGCATACCCTGTCCTCTGAATGATGCCTAAGTCCCATCATAAGCAGGGACTGGCAAACAGCCTGTGTACCCAGAGGATTGCTTTATGAGAAATCTCTATCCTACTGTCGGAGCCAAATCCTGTGGGCCTTTGACCATGACTCCAAGCAGTGGTGCATACCCACAGCTAGTTTTCCTAAACAAGAGGTATACTGTCTCTCAACTAATATATTCACTGGCATTTATTATTTGTCAGCATTGGAAGTGGGGGTATCTATAAGATGGTTGTGAGCATAGAGCAAAACCATACTATAACAATATGTAGAAGATGTTTTATCAGAAAAGTCATGAAATGTTTTCAACATCTTTACTTGAAATGCAGCCTTTATTTTTTGTGAACTCTACTACAAAAGCCTCAGATCAGCTGATTTCCTTTTCAAGCCCATTAGTAATTTTTCTTTCTAGCTCCTGTGCTTTCCTCATTTCTAATGAATTTTAAATTCCCAAACGCTAATCCATAAAGACTTTATGCAGCAGTTTTAGGAGGAATAAGGTAGGGAAAGAGAACCCTAGATTCACAAAGAACCTCCAAAGTGGCTTTATAGCTGACCTGTCCCCAGTCCTCACTTTCAGATTTATGTATTTTTCATTTTATGTGGAGTTTGTATATAAAAGCCTCCTTCCCCTGCAAATGCCATAGAAAACTGGTTGTTTTGTGTTTCCTACTTCTATGGAATGTGTATGGCAGAGAATAGACAATTAAATTCTGTGATGAGATGGGGGTGATTCTCACTCTATCTTGGGCTGGGAGCAGGCAATGCAGAAATATTTGTTGGAGGCAGGAGCCTTTGTCAGGACCACTTGTCACCTGGACACAGACATGACTGACCTAAGTCTGAGCAATATGGAAAATGTAGGTCTTCCATTGGGAGGTTTTGGGCTCAAAGGTGAGAATCTTGACACCTGCCCTCTGGTCTTGGCACAGAACTCATTCTTTCCACAAACTAGAAACTCTCTAGGTACCTATAAAGTCTCAGGTTTGGCACACTACGTGCAAACTGACACATGACAGGAAGGTGTGTGGGTTCTCTCTTTTCCAAGGAGGAGATGCACTGAACAGGATAGAGAAGAGTGTGGCTTCAGAGTTGCAAATCAAGACCTTCAGGGACCAAGCTGGAAGCAGGTCTGATTTTATTGCACAGTTATCATGTACATATACTCAAGCAGTAGCTAGGCAGATTATAGGCAGCCACCAATACAATTTCTGGCCAACTGTCTTTTCAGTGACCAATTAAGGAATGGGCTATGGAGCAAGCACAGAAACTGCAACACATGGCCTCATGCTCAGGGCTGTGCCTACAGAGTAATCAGTTTGCCTCTTAAACGCTTAGCACAAGGGAGTGGTTTGCAACTCAGACACCCTTAATGTATGCCATGTATTCAGTACTCCATGCACTTGTCCCCACAGGGAAGAGCTTGTTGGCCTATGTAAGTGGCACAGATTTTTATGAAGCCTCTGGGTTTTGAGGCTTAATAAGAGAGTCCTGGGTCCTGTCTGTTTCAGCAGAACTCTGGGGTGTGTATACCCTCGCCTGGACCCTAGACCTCTTATTCAGCCTTTACCTGTACTGCACAGGTCAGCATTGTCCTCACCATCCTGCCTCCTGCCATAAATATTCTTTCTTTGTGTGCTTTTTCAGAATATAATTATTTTTAATGTATTTTTAGATTTCGCCTCCTGGCCTGTGATGACTCAGTCATCCTCTGCATCTGTCTCCCTGGGAGCCTCAGTCAAGCTCTGCTGCACCCTGAGTAGTCAGCTTAGCACCTACTACATTTCCTGATATCAGGAACAACCAGTAAAAGCCCCACTGTATGCAATAGTTGTTAACAGTGATGGATGCCCTGGAAAGGGGAACAGCATCCTTAATTACTTCTCAGGCTCCATATCAGGATCTGACAGATACTTAAGCATCTCCAACATCTAGCAGGATGAAACCGCCTATCTGTGGTGAATCACATAGCATTGGTGTGCCATTTGAGTAAACCACAGTGACACAGATCCATGCAGAAGAGCGACAAAAACTCCTCTCTATTCAACTAGTGAAAATGCCACATGGTTCTCAGAAAGTCTCTGGAGTCCAAAGAATCTGAGCTGTTGATTAAAATTTTATAATAAGTGATTCAGGTATTGTGTCCACCCAAATATATATATATATAATATCTTTATTTTATTTATTCACTTTTAGGTGGTGTTTTGGATCAAACCCAGTGCCTCATGTGTGCTAGGTGAGCACTTTACTACTGAGCCACAACCCCAGACCCCCCAGATGCATTTATATTCTTGCCACAAGTTCGTTGGAAAACATTTCACTGGGCAAGACTCCTATGAAGTCAAGAAATCTGTAGTAATGTGTGAATACTGTGGTAGATGTCACTTCCAATACTGGTGAATTTCCTGCATGGTATGCCATACCATTGACCTTTCTAGATTTCAATTGTGGAATACAGTACATATATTACTGTGTCACACTGAGTTTGGTTTATTATATTTTTTCAAATCATTATTATATATTTATAAGGTACAGTGTGGATGATGATGATGATGAAGATGATGGTTATTATTATTATTATTATTATTATTATTATTAGAGCATAGCAGTTATTCATAGTTGTTGTATTTATCTCATCAAACACACATGTATGGAAATCCATTTCAGTTCATGATCCTTCACTTTTTAATTTTTTTAAATTTTAATTTTGTTTTTTATATGTTCTAAATTAGTTATAAATAGCAGAAGAATGCATTTCTGTTCATCATACACAAATGTAGCACAGTTTTTCATTTCTCTGATAGTATATGATGTAGATTTGAACCATATGTACAATCATACATATAACTAGGGTAATGATATCGGTCTCATTCTACCATGTTTTCTACCCCCATGTCCATTCTCCTCCCCTCCCCACTTTGCCCAATCAAAGTTTGTCCAAACTCCCCATGTCTCCCTCCTGTTATGGATCATCATTCACTTATCAGGGATAACATTAAGCCTTTGCTTTTTGGAGACTCACAAAGCATGATATTTTCCTACTCCATCCATTTAACTGAAAATGCCATAGTTTTATTATATATATATTTCTTTGTCCATTCATCTATTGAAGGGTATCTAGATTGATTCCATAGTTTAGCTACTGTGAATTTAGCTGCTATAAACATTGATGTGTCTGCATCACTATAATATGCTGATGTTAAGTACTTTAGGTATAAACCAAAAGTGAGTTAGCAGGGTCTAGTGGTGGTTCCATTATAAGCTTTTTAAGGAATATACCCACTGTTTCCAATGTGGTTGCATCAATTTGCAATGCCACCATCAATGTATGTGTACCTTTTCCCCCACATCCTCACAACACTTATTTTTGCTTGTATTCTTGATAATTGCCATTCTGATTGGAGTGAGATGGAATCTTAGAATAGTTTTGATTTGCATTTCTCTAATTACTAGTGAAGTTGAACATTTTTCATATATTTGTTGATCAATTGTATATCTTTTTTTCTGTGAAGGGTATTTTCATTTTCTTAGCCCATTTATTCATTGGGTTATTTATTCTTTGGTGTTGAATTTTTGAAGTTCTTTGCATATCCTAGAAATCAGTGCTCTATCTGATGTGCATGAAATAAAAGCATTATCCCACACTGTGGGCTGTCTCTTCAGATTCATGATTGTTTCTTCTGCTGATAAGAAGCTTTTTACTTTGAATCCATCCCATTTATTAATTCTTGATTTTATTTCTTGTACTTTAGCAGTCTCTTTAAGGAAGTCAGGACCTAATCTGACATGATGAAAATTTTGACGTACTTTTTCTTCCATTAGGTGCAGGGTCTCTCATCTAATTCCTAGGTCCTTGATCCACTTTGAGTTGAGTTTTGTGCATGGTGAGAGAGAGTGGTTTAATTTCAATTTGTTGCATATGGATTTTCAGTTTTCTCAAAACAATGTAAGTTTTCAGTGCATTTGGATTCCCCACTTTTCCCTCCATTTCCTCCAGTCCTCTCTCAGTTGGAGAAATACCACTCTTAATGTGCTCAGAATCTCATTTTTTTACAGGGTAGAAAGAAAGTGAGGCAGTAAAAATATTGAACACTAATGGAGATGTTGGGGCTGCACGACGCGTTGTCCTATCCAGTGGCTCATGGCCATATGACTTACTCTGCCACTCCCAAAGTATATCTCTTATTCAGTGTTTCTCCTTCTACACTGGGCTTGCTTTCTAACTCTGTGACAACAATTAAAGGGTTCTCCTCCAAAATTTGTAAAACATGAGAGAGATTCAGAGTTTTCTCCCCTACTTTTAAGACCCTTCACTTTAAAAATATTAACAAATAATTGATAATTCTTTTTTATTAATTGATTTTATTATTGAGATCTAATTAACACTCAGTTTTCTTTAAAATGGAAGAATTACCCAAAAACTAGATAGAAGTGTAATTTACCAACCTACATATTGATGAAGACAACTGCCTTCCTGCTCAACAAATTATATTAACAAGCTACCAGAAGTTTGTATGACAATTACTAATTGGATAGCTATTTTGCTTTTGTACTTATGAACTTGTTTTTGTAAATTTAGGTTTAAGATGAAGTCTGAATAACCATCAATTGCTAAGCTACTCCCAAGTTGTAATTGATAATCCCCAAAATATTCAGAAATAAATTTAAAACATCAAGCCAATGCCCCCCCCAAAATGACTTAATTTCAATCTGCAGCCAAAATATGGGAGAAATTACTGCAAACATGATTCTTTAGAATATTGTCAGGGTAGACATGAATATCTGTATTACAGGAAAACCATCCCAGGTACAATTTGCTTCCAAATACATTCTTATCACCCACAAAGGTGACTCTTCTGATGAGGGACACAAAGATACAGAACTGGAGTTTGTATCTTGATATGGAAGAGCCCTAATGCATTCAGCACTGGTTGAGCAGGTTAAGGGGACAACATGTGAAAAATCAGTATTAATTATTTTTTATTTCATCCATAGAAAATAATATTATAAACTATGATGTTGAAGAAATATACAATGGTAAGGAAACAATGCATCATACTGGAAATTACTGATATGAAAATATTACTAATATGCTCTATTGCTTTTACTAAAATTTGAAATCTAGACTTTCATGATTTAAATAATTAATACAACTGATATAAAAATTCCCTCATAATTGTGAGTTGAATGTTGTAACACTGCAAGGCAATAATACAAATTGTTTCATCCAGTTCATTTCCTAGAACAGAAAGGTAATTTAGGGGAGCTCTCTACCAGTCTCTGAAACACAGCAACTCCTGGAAAAGGTTGAGACTTTTCTTCATTACAATGACAAAAACATCAGGTAGAATGTTTGGCCTCTCCATGAAATGCTAATGCTGGTAGGATGCACAAAACATTTTAGGAGGAACAGGCCAGAGGGAGAGTATGTGCTCTGTGGATCCTGATGTAAGGTCAAGACCTGTGGTTGCTCAAATTAAATCACTGAGGATATGGTTCCAATAAGCCTCAAGTTGCTGGGTAAATATGAAGTAGTAATAGGATATTATACAATAATGTAATTTATTTATGTTACCCTTTGAGAAGTGCCCAGTTCAATAATGGTCTTTGAGATCCATTTATTTGTTTTGAATTAATTCATATAGAAAGAAGTACATATAAAAGGAACATGATCATACCTACAATTTATAAAATTCATTGACCTTTTTTTATTCTCTTTATTTTTCTTCATCTATGTGTGTGAGAGAGAGATTGTGTAAAATATATATATATATATATATATATATATATATATATATATATATATATACACACACACACACACACACAATGATAAAGAAATACTTAGCTTCCTTTAAAATATATACTATGTACTGTTTGGGAAACAACTTTGCTTTTATGAACTTATTTGTGTGGATTTATTATTTTTTTTACCAAAACTACTGTATTTTTTATAAATTATTAATCTACCAAAATAGAAACACATTTTACCTTTAAATATTTTTCTTTCAAAACTAGAAGATTTTTTTGAGTTTGGAGCCTTTGAAAAGCAGATGCAACGTGTTCAGAGAAGATGTGGTTTTGGAGGAGGGGAATGTTGGTGAACACAACTGGAAAGGACCTGGAGGACAGCAGGTGACTTCAGACCACAGCACTGACACCTGTGGCAGTATCAGGGTGAGAAAGAATTAGATAGGAAGATCCTCTGACCACAGACAGATCTGAGAGTTTCTCCACAGGCTGAGTGGCTCCTGGATCCTGGATGGCCATTAGAAGGATGCTAGTTCCTACAGAATGACCTTGCAGTAGTCACTCCAGAGTCCAGCATTGCCAGTGGCCAGCCCAAAAAGGGACTGTCAAGCAGTGGTTGTCCCCCTTCAATATTCCCTGGAAGATGTGTGGAGAGCACTTGTTGTCAACTACTTCTGGCCTTTAGTGATCCATTCATCCTTAAGACAGTGGATGTTCCTGGTTCTCATTGGTTGCTACTCCACCTGGACCCCAAATGAATTCAAAGCTGAGGTTTGAATCAGTGGTGGAGAGTCCTTAATATCTACAATCCCTGCAGCCACTTAGATACCCCCTCTTCTCTGACCTGCATGGGCAGGAGGTCCTCAGCCCTGCAGCATCCTCTTATAACACTCTATCTCCACCTGTGCCCAATTCTTGCTGATCACATAACATGGAATAGTCATCAAATTATATATATATATCTACAATGTCTTATGCATGTGAGACATCTGTAATTATATCTTAAAATTGCATGAGTAACCACTACAAAAATAAAATAAATAAATATGAATGACAGAATAAATAAACGACTATTCTATGTTCCCTATTGGTGGTTCTTTTAACTTCTGCATTTTTCATATGTGGGAGAAAATGAAACCCTGGTTATCTCTGAATGTACTAAATAATTTCCACCTTTTCATACCATGGTCAAAAAAGGACAAATATGCATCCACATCCCAGCAGTTTCTCAGAACAGATAGTCTATCTAGCCTTACCTTTGTCAGTCTCAGCCAAGGTGTTGCCTTCACCTACCTTAAACTCTGGTACAGCTCTCCTCTCTCACTTGAGGTTCAGTGGGCCCAGGGTCCCACCTGAAAGTGATGTGAATTTCTATTTCATTTGCAGTCATAACAGCTACCTAGAAATGTTCTCTGTTGGCTCCTTTCTCCCCTATTCTCTTCTAGAATGCCCTCCAAACACCAACCAGAGCCAATACTCTAATATAAGACATAATAATGGGCACAGACATGGTTATATATGTCCAGGTAATTGAGAAAGTCACCTGAAGGACCTAAATCTTGTTTCTGCTGTACCCTGAGCCCTGCCTACCTTTGCACACACAGTTGCCACTTCTCTGTGCCCTTATCTTCTCTGCCTGTTGCTTCAGAAAGAGTGCACATTTCTGGTGCATTATTGTCTCCCCCATTAACATCTGTTTCACTCTCAGTGAACTCCATTCCTACTCAGAATCCAGAGAAAATGCCCCTTCCTTAGAGACCTTTACATGAACACATCTTCTCTATTTCTGCTCTAGGCAGCTTGTTCTCAGATTCATAGTGGTTTGAAGGCTCTTCTGATTCATGTTGTCATGTTTGCCATGCCACCTAGTTCAGCACCCAAAGAAGAAGGTGTCAGGGATGGTTACCTCCAGTGACTCTTGTTGTAGACTATGTTTTATATAACTTTTCTTATTGTGTGATATTTGACAATGAACCACCCATGAATGAAAGTTTTTACAAATTTTGAGATATGGTCACACATATGTGAATATCAGCACATAAGGTCAAGAAATCCACCCCACCACACAAGCCTCCTGTGCCCTGTGGGAATACTCCCTCTATCTCTTCTCACAGCACTTCCCAGGCATCCAATGACTTGCTCTCTGTGATTCTTGGTCAGTTTTCACTTTATTAAAGTTTTATAAATAGAATCATACAGTAGTTATTCTTTCCTCAATGTCTTCCTTCACCCTACAAATCTGTCTTTTGAGTGTCTCCCATGATGAGTTGAATTGCACTTCATCCTACTGAGGACACATCATGATCTATGTGGTCCCTACATGCTTCTTTCTCCATGGATCCTTTTTACAGATCACATATAAGTTAAAATATATTTTATGACTCATCAGAATGGAGGAAAATATAATCCATCCTGGATTATGTTCGTATTCCTTCTGGTTATGAAATAAGTATTTTCTTAGAGTCCTAAAACTAGTCAATCCTCCAGGCACTTATTGTTCCATTCTTGCTTTGATGGATGATCAGACCGGCTTACATATTACACCATTTTTACTCACATTTAAGCAGTGCTACAATTTTATTCCTAATTTCTAGGGGGTCATTTTTTGGATACTGGTGATTGATTCCAGGGGCCCTTACCACAGAGCTATATTCACCAGCACTTTTAAAAGTTATATTGAGACAAAGTCATTCATTCTAAGTTGCTTAGGACATTTTTAAGTTCCTGAAGCTATTCTTTAACTTGTGGCCCTCCTTCCTCAGACTCCCAAGTCACTGAGTTTCATCCATGCACCACCATGTCTGGCTGGAGGTCATGTGTTAATTCTTTTAGTGTTGCAATGACAGTGCCACAGGCTGTGGAAATTATGAGCATCATAAGTACACAGGTTTCATGATATAGACACTGGGAAGTCCATCAGCATAACACTGTCATCTGGGGATGCTTTTGTGCTGTGTCCTAATAGGTGGAAAAGAAAATGGGGACACAGAGAAAATTGGACTGAATTACTTCTTTATATCTGGACACCTTTTCTGCCATAACTAATAACGTACTTTTACTTTTATTTTTTTATTTTTCTCTCTCTCACAAACACACACACACATACATATGATTATATATAATTTATTATGTTTTTTTTCCTTTTAGTTATACATGACAGTATAATATATTTTGATATATCATAAAAATGGAGTTTAATTTCCTATGTTTGTGGTTATACATGATAAGGAGTAAAACTTGTTGTGTATTCATATATGAACATAGGAAAGTTTTATCTCACTCATTCTACTGTCTTTCCCACTCCTATCCTTTATCCTTTCTACCCACTCCCTTTTTTCTAATTCAGTGAACCTCCACTTCTCCCTTCCATCTATCTTTTTTTGTGTTAGCATCCACATATCAGAGAGAGTATTCAGCATTAGGAATTTTGGGATTGGCTTATTTCCCTTGGCATGATAATCTCTACTTCCATCTACATTCCAGTAAATGCCACAATTTCATTCTTCTTCATGATTGAGTAATATTCCATTGTGTATATGTACCATATTTTCTTTTTCTTTTTCCCTGGGGATGGGTACTGGGCATTAAACTCAGGGGCACTCAACTATGATGCCACATTCTCAGCTAAATTTTGTATTTTATGTAGAGACAAAGTCTCACTGAATTACTTAGCTCTTTGATTTGGCTGAGGCTGGCTTTGAACATGTGATCCCCCTGTCCTAGCTTCCCAAGGTGTTGGAATTACAGGTGTGGACCACCACAGTCAAGTTGAACCATATGTGTTTTATCCATTATTGTTGTTGAAAGGCACTCATTTTGATTTCATAGGTCCAGCTGAATATACTGGCACTTGTTTGAGTGAGAAGCCTCTTTTCCCTTGTCCTCCTAGTCATTCAGAACAGCATGTTCCTAGAAAAATTCTCCATTTAAACATAAATTTGTGCTCTTCTTTAGCTTGAGGAGCTGAACAGGGTGGTGTATTCTCTTTGTCCTGAAAATTAGGAGGTGAAGCAGCCAGTGCAGCTCTGGTCATCTCAGACTTGACATCTAATAGGTAATCCTGTTGTTCCTTCCTCCATCTTCCCAATTTCTAAAAATTCTTGAACTGTATCTTCTTACACTTATCCCTCATTGTGTATGTCTGTGATTCATGTTTTTGTCTAGTTTGATATAAGTTTTCTAACAGGAAATATTTGGCAGACAATAAAACACCCCAAATGTGAAAATTTTGATAAATTTTTAGATATTTTCACAACTTTGGGAACATTAGCACAATCAGGCAAAGGAATCCATGCCTCTGCACACAAGCCTCCTTTGCCTACCCATCATGACCTAGCAATTATATTAAAAATTAGATACTGGATTTTATAAATGCATTGTCATTAAAATAGAATCATTGGGTTAAACATGTAAGCATCCCTGATATCTCTGTAGATGGACATGTAAGAGCTTGTTGGAATTTGTCTTTTTCTTTTCTTTTCTTTTCTTTTTTGAGAGATGGTCCAAGTGACTGAACTAATTGGCAATTGATCATTGAACCACATTCCCAGCCATATTTTGTATTTTATTTTGAGACAAGATCTCACTGAGTTGCTAGTGCTTCACTTTTGCTGAGGCTAGCTTTAAACTTGCAATCCTTCTGCCTAAGCCTCCTGAGTCACTGGGATTAGAGGCATGTGCCACCACTCCTGGCTTATTTACCTTCTTTTTAAACTCCTTAATCTTAGACTAACGTAAACTACACAAATAATAGTATTCAGATGTTCTGCTTCAAGTGGAAGTATTAAACCTGAATAGTGTTAAAAATGAATTTTCTTGCTCGGTATAACATATTTTTCATACAATTTCAAATTTCAATATTTGAAAGCCATAGAACATAACAATAAAATGTTTTTTTACTTTTGTCATAATATCAAGTCTGGTTGAAAAATAGTCTGCATTTAAAGACTTCCAGATTATTAATCTTAGAACTTGCACTTGTGTTTAAATTAATGAAGAAAGAAATTATTATGGCTAGATAATATCCTCATTTAAGTGGTTAGTCCTATTATTAACCAGTGTTTGCATGCATCCTTGCAGTAGTCCACAGATTGGTTTTAGTGAATGGGTGAGCTCATGCTAACAGAGCATAAGTCATCATTCCTTGTGATTTCCATATCACCTTCAGGCACCTGGATTCACAAAGAACAAACAGTTTCAGTATAGGTTTAATTTCATGTCACTGTCTTTGTGAAATATTTAAACTCTTTCATTGACATGTACCTCATTTCATTACTACTTCAATATGCACACTCATGATAGATGAGATTTAGTGTTATTTCATGTGCTTTTTTTATTTGTTGTTTTTATATATATTTGCATGGATAGACACTTCTCTTCTCAGAATATGAAGAGGGCAAGGGAGAGACTTGAAGGAACCTCTGCTCAGCATCATGAACAAAAGGCAGAGAACAGGATGACCTTCACCATGGCCTGTTTCTCTCTTCCTCAAATTCCTCCTGTTCAGTGCACAGGTGACATGATATGGTGGAGGGATAGGATGTAGGAGTCCTCTGATATAGGCCCTGATTATACTCATGTTTTTAGACAAACATCACCCTCTTTGTGTCTCTTCCACTTTCAGATCTTGGGCCCTTGTGCTCATTCAGTTGCCTTCACTGTCTGCAACTCCAAGAAAGACAGTCACCATCTCTTATGCTGGAAACACCACGAATGTTAGGGACGGCTGGAATGTGCACTGGTACAAACAGCTCCTAGAAATGACTCCCAAACTTCTCTTGTATGGAAATTAGAAATTGACCCAATGGGGACCCTTATCACTTCTCTGGCTCTAAGTCTGGCAACTATGCTTCAATGACCCTCACTGAGCTCCAGCCTGAGGATGAGGCTATTTCTCTGTCTTATGACAATAGTTTCCATGCTTGCACAGTGCTTCAGGCTTATTTGGAAGTAAGAGAACCTATTCTCCATTTGTCAGGAGGGCAAACACTCAGCAGTTTTGCTCAGTCCTGGCCGATGGCTTCTTCTGCTAGCACTAGTATAAACCCAGCTGAATCTATGGACACTTCTTTGAGTGAGAAGCCTCTTGTACTATGTCACTAGCGTTATTCACAGAAGTATGTTTGTAGGGAAATGCCTACATATAAAAATAAATTTGTGTTTCTCTTTAGCTAGAGGAGCTAAAAAGGATTCTGAGGTCTCTTTGCCCTGAAATTTAGGTGATGAGGCATCCAGTGCAACTCTGATCATTTCATATTTGACCTCTGATGGGGAATCCTGTGGTTTTATCCTCCATTCTTCCCTAATTATAGAAATTCTAGAATGGTGTGTTCTTCTCCTTAACCCTCATTGTGTACATTTGTTATTCATGTTTTAGCCTAATTTTATATATATTTTCTAATATTAAATATTTGGTACAACATAAAACATACATATGTTAAAACTTTAATAAATTTTGACTCATTTGTACACCTTTATGAATATCAGCACAATAAGGCAAAGGAATTCATGCCCCTGCCTAAAATCTTTCTTTTACCTTTGGAAATCCTCCCTCCATCTCTGCTCAAAGAACCTCTCAGACAACCACTGACCCTCTCTGTGACTATTGATTGTGTTTCCTTTTATATTTGGATACACACAACAGATATTCCTTATTTAATGATATCTTCCACTTTATAAATTACCTCTGAGACATTTCCACATTGTTTTCAATTTATCTTGATTCTCCTGAGGACACATCATGACCTGGTCTCTGATTTTTGTTTGTTTGTTGTTGTTCTTGTTGATGATCACTTTTCTCTGACCATATATGGATTTTATTTTTAACTCCATCAGTATAGATAACAATATAAGGCAGCCTTCACTGTACTCATTGACCTCATGATCTAAGATATTTTCTTCAAAAATTCATGGAAAACAATCAGACATATTGCTCTTTTATCATCTTCTCACTGTTCACTGGACTCAGCATTTTATAATTGTGCCTGTGGGCATGTCTAGCTGTACCTTTTCCCTCCTCACTTTGGAGAACACCTCTCCTAATCCAGGGCTTGTGATGGGGCTGCAAAAAAAGGCTAGAGGGCTGGCATGCATTATTCTGAGGGAGTTACTTTGAAGTAGAAGATCATTGTGAGGTAAAGGCTCCTGCCCGATGTGCTCAGGTCAGAGTTTTTAGGGTGTCTCTTACATTGCCAGGACATCTGAAACTGAAACACATTTCCTGGACTCCATTTGAGAATGACAATAATCCTAAGAAAATTGTGTCATCTTCATAATCTGATAATAAGGGCTGACACTTCAGAGAAGTCAAGACTGGTACAGGTAGTGAAGGTATGGATTTTCAGTTGTATCTAGGATGGTGAAATGTCCATGAGAAAAGATTTAAAAAGCCATTTTGGTATATGTCCTGTCTGTGTAGCTCCAAATCATGTTTCTGAATTTCGGTGAGTTAAATGAGAAATGAGTGACTTTCATGTTTTCTTCGTAATCTCATGTCAGCTGAGATTCCCAGTGATTATTACCAATATTTGACAAATACTTCATCTTCCAAGGAGATATGATAGGACATCTAAGGTGGGTGGCAAAGATGGCAACATCTGGAACTTAAAAAATAACCCCCTCAATCTCTTCAAGGATAAAAAAGTGATTTAGGTAGTTGCATCTAAGAGTACAAAGTTTAAAAATCCAGGTGGACTGAATGCCACCTTTGGCCATGTTTTTGTGTATTCTCTCACTTTAACACTACTAGAAGGAATTCAATGGACATGTATTGAGGCCCAAATTGCTTCTTGCAGATTTGGTACACAATAGTCAAATGTTTGAAAAATCAAAAAGAAAGACAGCTCTCACCAAGGTAAAATGTACTAAAAGCTCACTGGAGGTGAAGGCCAAGAAAAGCTTGACAATCACCCATGAGAACCACTAGAAAATCTTTGTGCAAACTCAACAGTAGGTCTATTTGTATGAATACTCAGAGAGCTACTCTGGTTGATCCTGTGGTTAGGATTCAGCTCTCACTGCCAAGGCCCAGTTTGATTTCTGGTCAGAAAAGTGTTACTTTTAATAGCTCTAGTGGTGCATGCCTGTAATCCAAGATACCCAGGAGATTGAGACAGTGAGATAACAATTTGGAGGCAAGCTTCTACAACTGAGGGACAATTTGTCCCAAAACAAAAATAAACAAAATAACAAAAACAAAAAAAATACCACAGAGAAGCCATTCTTCTTAATATTCAACTTGAAGCATCAAAGTTCTTTCTGATGATCAATGATTATGGATGTTGCTTTTGTGAGCAACTTATAAGGTGTTCAGTAATTGGGTGGACATAGGACTCTGCATCAGATGTGTGCACATATAGCATCATAATTTCCAAATATCCCAGTCAGAATTCTCTGCTCCCTTGAATGAGGCCTTGGCTCAGGGTCTATTTTTCCCAATAAGGTAGAATCAAACAAGTCCTGGGCTACAACTGAACAATATCAATAGAAATTGAAGGAGCTATTGCCCTTCTTCTTTCCTGCACATTTTCTTCTGAATGTTGACAAGAATTATCCCATTGAGTGACCCTGTATTGAGTTAGTGGCAGAATGAAAATGAACACATGGTGAATCAGCATTCACCACATGCAGTGGATAAGGTGTGTGCACAAGAATTTTGCCATGTTATGTCACATCACCGAGTTGCAATTTTGTTCATCCCGAATGACAAAACTCTCTCGTCTGATAACTAATCAAAATTGCTAAGTTTATGTATCTTACTTACTGTCAATAGATAATATGTCTTCATTGGGTGTCTGATTCAGAGTAAAAAAACACTTACTCTACAGCATGTACATCAGAATGATTGGTCTTAAGAGAAGCAGATGCAAACAGACAACTGGAAAACTGCTCAATGTGGGAAACTTAGCTGCAACTACCTAAATCACTTGTATGAGATTCTTTTTAGACTGTCACCCACATTAACCACTCGAGCTTAGGAATTTTTTTTTCAATTAAACATAAATTCTTTGGCAGGGTATATTATATGTTAGGCCACAAAATGTATCTTAAAAAATAGTAGAGGATGGAATTATTCTAGTTTTATTTTTTTTTAAGTGTTCTATCTTGGTAGAGTCACTAACATTTATAAATCTCCTAGAAATAATGCATGCTATAATGCACATATTTTTGTCAAACAGGCAAACCATAAAAGCTGGGTGTAGTGTACAAATCTATAATTTCAGTGGCTTGAGAGGCTGAGGCATGAGAATTACAAATTCAAATGTCTCAGTAACATAGCAAGGTTCTAAGCATCTTAGCAAAAGGCTCTTTCTAAAAAAAATGAGGATGGTGGTGACTGGGCTGATACTGAACTCCTATGTGTTCAATCCCTGGTAACAAAATAACAAAAGAGTTTAACAAAAAGGTAGCTTATCAGAGATTTGTGTTTTTTGAGTACTATGGTTATATAGACTTGGTTGACCATCTGTATAACCAACTTTATTTTCACTGAACTAGTTAAAAAAGTTAAAATGGCATGAAAAGAAAATTTTATTCTCCATTATGGAGCATTTCTTTTTTCTGTTTTCATTTCATCCCCATAGAATAATTACTAAAATAATTTTTCACTTAATCCTTCTCTACATTCAATGAGAAGATCAAAATCAACCCTCTTATCAGCAATTTTGTCATGAAATCAATCCTGCACTCCTTCATAACACAAATGAATGAGGTCCCATCTTTATTACTTTTTCTCTTGGTAACATTCACTCATGAAAGAAAGAACTGGATCCTTGAAGAGAGAAATGTTGAATAAAGAAGGAAGATCTAGGAGAGGGAGAAAATAAGGTGACAGGCAGGTCCTGTGAAAGGACACCAAACAAATGATGCTATGTGCAAGTACCAATATATCATAATAAATCCCAATTTTATTAATAATTTCAATGTATCAATTAAAAAACAACTGAAATGAGACCAGAAAAGTAGAGAAGCAGGTTTAGGGGAGGGTATAAGGGAGTGAAAGGTAGAATATTGTGGAACAAAATTGATAAAATTAGTGTTCCTGTATGTTTAATTATGTGTACAGTGAACACCACTATTATCATACAATTATAATAAAACAATGAAGCATTTTACAAAATAAATGCAAGTATGTTAATTATTAAAAAAAATTCAGAATAGTTGAAGACCATGCAATACTAAAATTAAATTGCACACAATTGGGAATGATTTTAACAAACAAAAACAGGTAAATAGATATAAACAGGAATTCTCAAAGAAAACTCAAGTAATGAATGTGAGACAGTCTTGGAAATACAGTGGCAATGTCATATAAGTACTTTAACAGTTCTTTATCAAATGGGACCTTATAACTTTAGAGGAAAAGGCCTCCAGGGGTTACTGTGGATATTTATAGAAAAATGGTAGAAGAAACTCAAGTGGTTTAGCTTCATTGGATTCTGAACAGTTGTTCAGTGAACCATGCACAATAATAGTGCAGCTGCTTCTTCCCATGGGAAAAATCTACAGCAAACAGCCATCCTGCATCTACTTCTGAAAATCTAAGCGCTCTCAGAATGTAGGATCATGTTTTAAAAGTTGATAATAAAGGGCTCATATTTATATAATATGCCACATAAATATGACCCCTATACCAGGAAGTTCAATGGGAATTCATGGTCCATCAGGAAGTGTGGCCTAAATTTTAGGGCCAGGGAGTCCTCCCAAAATGCATACCACAGTCTGGACATGTCTGCTTCTCCTCCTCACTAAGTGCTCAGTATGATAAAGACTTTGGATTCCAGCCATTGTAGTGGACCTGTGTTGTCCTTCCTCATGCTTTGTTCAGAATTTAGAGTCCACTTCTCAGATTGTGAGACACAGGAGCCCTCACTAACCACTAGCTCAGGAGGAACAGTCACCCTCATCTGTGGCTCCAGAACTGCTTTGGTCACCAATGATCATTTCTAATACTTGTTGCAGCAGAAGTCTAAGCAACTGCCAGGACCCTAATTTAAAACACAAACAACAGACACTCTTGGTCAGCTTCCTGGTTCTCAGACTCCCTTTTTGGGAGTAAAACTGCCTGACCTTCTCAGGTGCCCACCTGAGGATGAAACAGTTTCAATGTGTGATACATCACAATGATGCTCAGCACAGTAAGTTCCAGGTGGGCAACAGAGATCTAAACCTGCACATGATTTAGCCTGGATAGAAACATGATCACACAATAGAGAATTATTAGACCAGACACTGACCTCTCTGACAGCCCAATGATGACTTCCCCTAGAGAAAGGCTAAGGTAAGTGTTGGTTAATTTCTGTTTCTAATTAAGTCCAAAATGGAGGATATATGTGAATTTTTTGTGAGGATATGTTCCAAAAAAGGTGATTCAATGATTTTATCTTCCAAATAGGATAATATCACCTGAATCTGATTTGAAGACGAAGGTCAAATCATTTTTCCAATGGTTAGCCTCTACATTGATGTTAATTTTTCAAGAAATCAAAACAAAAGACCTAAAGTGTGTGTGTGTGTGTGTGTGTGTGTGTGTGTGTGTGTGTGTGTGTGAGTTTTGTATATGGTATTCACTGTTTGGGAAGCAACTTCACTTTTATAATTTTGTCTTTATTTGAGTGGATTTATTAAATTTTTTTTACCCAAACTACTTATTTAAACAATGCATTTATCAATCTACCAAAGGGAAAAAAACACATTTTCTCTTGAAATATTTTTTCTCAAACTAGTAAGTTTTTGTTTGTTCATTTGTTTCTTTTTGTTTTTTTTCTTTTTTCTTTTTTTTTTGAATTGACAGCCTTTCAGAAACAGATGCAAGATGTTCATATAAGAATGTAGTTTGTAGGAGGGGAATGTTGGTGAACACAACTAGAAAGGACCTGGAGGACAACAGGTGAATTCAGAACATGGTTCTGACATCTGTGACAGCATCAGGGTGGGAAAAAATTACATAGGTAAAACCTCTAAACATAGACAGATATGAGAGTTGCTCTGCAGGCTGAGTGGATCCTGGATCCTGGGTGACCACAAGAAGGAGGCTACTGCCTAACCAATGACATGGGAGTAGTCATCCCAGATGTCAGTATTTCCTGTGCCAGATCAAGAAGGGACTGCCAATCAGTAGTTTCCACCTATAGTATTCCCTGAAAGACATATGAAGAGTAATTCCTGGTCCAGTACCCCTGGACTTTAGTAATCCATTCACGCTTAGGACAGGGGATGTTTCCTGCTCTCTTGGTCTTCTGCTCCAGCTGTAACACCCAAATATTCAAAGCTGAGGTTTTCCAGTTTTTCAGAGTTCTTGCTACCTACAAGCCTTGCAGCCACATAGACACTCTTTCTTCTCTGATCTGCATGGGCAGGACGTCCTCGGGCCTGCAGTATCCTTGTAAGCCAATCTATGCCCTCCTGTGCCCAATTCTTGCTGATCACATATCTGGGGAACTCTTAGAATTCCATATATATTTCTAATGTTTCATGCATGTGCAATATCACTAACCATATTATTTTTAAAAATTTATTTATTTATTTTTATGTGGTGCTGAAAAATCAAACCCAGTACCTTGCACTCAGCACTCTCCCACTGAGTCAAAGCCCCTGCCCCTTCTAATCATATCTTAAAAATGCATTAGTGACTATAAAAAGAATTAAAAATATACGTGAATAATAGAATAAATAACTGACAATTTTAAGTTCACTATTGGTGGTTATTTTAACTTCTGCCTTATTCATGTAGTAGGAGAAAATGCAGCCTTGATTGTCTGGGAAACCGCTATATGATTTTCACTTTTTCATACCGTGGTCACCAAATGGCAAATGTACATCCCCATCCCTAACAGTCCCTCAGACCTGTTCTCCAACTAGTCTTACATTTGTCAGTCTCATCAGAGGTGTTACCTCCATCTACCTTACACTATGGTATATTTTTTCAGTAGGCCCAGGTGTCCCATCTAAAAGGCATGCCATATTTCATATGGAGTCATAACAGCTACTCAGAAATATTCTCTATTGGGTCTTTCTTCCCCTATTCTCTTCTACAAATCCCACCTTACCAAAGCCAATACTCTAACATAAGACATAGTAATGGGCACAATCCTGGTTAAACATATCTAGGCCAATAAAGAAGACACCTGAAGGATCTAAACATTATCTCTTCTGTACCCTAGGCACTCCCCACCTCTGAATCCATGGTTGCCACATCTCTGTTCTATTATTTTCTCTGCCTATTGCTCTAGAAAATGTGCACATTCCTGATACATTATTGTCTCCCCTGCAATCATCTATTTAACCCTCAGTGAACTCCATTCCCTCTCAGAATCCAAAGCAAATGCCTTCTCCTCAGAGACCTTCACATTAACAGATCAGCTCTGTTTCTGCTCCAGGCATTTTGTCTTCAGATTCAGAGTGGTTTGAATGCTCTTTGAACACATGTTTCCAAGTTCATCATCCCCACTAGTTCAGTACCCACAGAGGAAGATGTCAGTTATGGCAACCTCAGGACCATGCCTCCACTGTCCCTGCTAGATATTTCATTCAAGGGATACAAACAGGAGTCCAAGAAATAAAGTGGAGGTGAATTTGGTCCATTGTGAAAGAAGTTTGTTCTGAGATCAGTAGGTATTATGGTTAGACCATCTCTGGGGGCAGGAGGGCCCACAGGAGAAAGCTCACATGTGAGTAGCACTCGAATGATCTGATGTTCCAGGGATGGGTTTTTTCGTTCCTGTGTGACTTGGTACAAAGATACCTGGAAAACTGAGAGAGTCCTATGTACATAACTATGGGTGAGGATGTGGGACAAAAACTACCAGTCCCTGAGATTCTAAGCTTATGTCACTTTCATTAGGGCAAATAAGAACCTCACTTATAATAAAATACCTCAAGGTATGGATATCTGGTTTCCATGGTGCCGTATGGATATTTGTCTTCCATGAACTCCCAGAGAAACTCTAAAAAGTAAAAATAAGGAAGAATATATATATATATATATATATATATATATATATATATATACACACACACACACACACACACACACACATAATCAACACACAAATATTGCACTTCTTAACAATTTCTACTACTAAAGGAGCTTTGGCACAGAGGTGAAAAGGTGAAATTATCCAAATGATAACCCATAATTACTATTTGCCTATAGTATGAAAATGTATTTAAATTGGAAGGTATACATATGTACTACATATTATATGTAGTAACATTTAAGCAGAGATCAAAGTCTGCCACCACCAGGACTCAGTAATTTTTCCTATAAACTATACAATGAGTTCTCTGAATTGTCCTTAAAATAAAAAGATACCGCGAGGTAAATATAAACCTGAAGTAAAACATGACATAAAAGACATTTTTGACACATGCCTGCAAATCCAGAAATTTGGGAAATTGAGGCAGGAGAACCACAAGTTTAAGGCCAGCCTCAGCCACTTACTTAGCAAATGAAATAAAATTAAAATTACTGGGGATGTATGGAATATAGCTCAGTGTTAGTGTAAATCCATGTTCAATGTTCAATATCACACACACACATACACAAAGATATCATAAAACCAAAAATAATGAAATCTTAGAAGTCCTTTATGTATAAATGAAACTAGGGTAATGATTTTTAAAAATGTGCATAATACAACTGTCTGGGATACTTTTAGCACTGAGAAATGATTACAAACATCAAGATGCTGGGCAAGCTTTCTACAACTGAGTCATATCCTCAGCCCTTGTGGGTGAGCTCCTTAAAAATTCAAATAGTAAAACCATTCTAGTCCTTTAAGATTCTTCTTGCAAATTAGAAGAGAGTATATTCCTAGCTGCTTCTGTGATTATGAATTGGATTTGAAATTAAATTCAATGTGAGAAAGATCAATTACAATTTTACCTTATTCATGAAATAGGTTTAAATAATCTAGATCAAATACTAGCAAAAGGAAAAGGTTTTTGAAACATTGGTAATTTGTTTTTATCCTGGGAATGCAGGGGTGTTTTGTTGTCAGGAAATCTCTTGTGCTGTAGTGTGAACACAGCATTGAATTTGAGGACAGGGAGCTGACATATAGAATTCTATTTCAGTCATGCCACTGGGTGGTGTCTCCTTAGAATATTACCTGACTTCTTTATCCTTCCTGTCATGGTCTTATAAAACAATGTGATGTTCATTAAAGAACTTTTTTGAAGTTTAAGTGATTATTTTGAAGTGCTTAGAATAGCACTGGGCACAAAGAAAGTGCTGTATAAATGACTGTTAATTTTGCTACTCATACAAATATTTGCTACTATTACATTAATGGAATAAAATACAAAGGTCACCTAAAAATATTCTTGATTATAAGAAATAAAGTTCATAGCAGAGTAAGTAATGAAAGAACATTTTCTTAGCCTGGTAAAAACCATCTGCTAAAAACACTAAAATTTATCAAACCATTATTCTAAGTGAGAAAGTATTAGAAGTACACACTTTGAAATCATGGTTGAGGCATGGATTGATTCCTTTACCACTTCTGTTCAAAATTATGGTTCTGAGAGCCAGAGGTGTGGAATATAGAAAAGGATAGGAGAGATTACATTATTGTACATTGAAAAAAGTATCCCTGAATACAAAACCAAAAGAAAATGTATACAAATCAGAAATTTAGAATGGAAAATGTGGCAGCATGGCTAGATTTAAAATCAATATATAAACTCAGTTGAAATTCTCTATACCAAATAGGCAAATTTTCTTTGTTAAAAAATAGCAACATTATTGGGCTGGGGATGTGGCTCAAGTGGTAGCGCGCTCGCCTGGCATGCGTGTGGCCCGGGTTCGATCCTCAGCACCACATACCAACAAAGATGTTGTGTCTGCCGATAACTAAAAAATAAATATTAAAAAATTCTCTCTCTCTCTCTCTCCCCTCTCTCACTCTCTCTTTAAAAAAAATAGCAACATTATAAATAGGAACATAAGCCATAAAGATTAGAATAAATTCTATAACTGAAATTATATGGAGCATGCAGAATGCTTACTGAAGGACGTTAAATGACTGTCTACTTAAATTCAGAGGGAGCTACCTTCACAAGGAGATACTTCCTAATATAAAAATGTTCATTTATAAACAAATGTGTAGATAAATGTGCATTCACTTAGTTCTGAAATTTATATACAAAAGCAAGGAAACAAAAATAGCCAGAACATTTTTGAGTGTGTGATGTGTGTGTGTGTGTGTGTGTGTGTGTGTGTGTGTGTGTGTGTGATGCTGTGGATGTAACCCAGGGCCTGGTGTATTCTAGGCAAGCACCCACTGAAATTCTTCCCAAACCCTTCAAGACACTTCTAAAAAAAGGAGAATATAAGAAAAAATTCTCTACAAAATAAAGAGACTTATTATAAATGTACAGAAGTTAAAGTGTCATAATATTTTGTCTAGGATTGATGTACTGACCAACAAAATAAAATGCAGAACTTAAAAATGGTCCAATATACATTTAAGTGTGATGGTACAAACTACCTGAAACTTAAACTTGGATCTATTAGCTTAATAACTAAAACTAAAACAAATACTTGCCTTTATGTATGAAAGATATTGATAAATGGTCTTGGTTTCATATCATTGGCCAAAGAAAGTGGTTACAAAACAGTATTCAAAGTAAAACAGTGCTTTTATAATAAATGTGCATAAATATTTTTCTTGCCTTATAGGAAATTTCTTAAGACACAAAGTATTAATAATAGAAAAATTGATAAATTCAAATGCATTAATATAATTGAAGTTTTTAAATACTTGTTTTACTTGTAGGACTACAACTATTTTTTTAATGTGGTGCCAAGGATCAAACCCAGTGTCTCACAGGTGCTAGGTGAGTACTCTACCACTGAGCCACAATCCCAGCCCCTTAAGAAATTTTATTCATTACAAAAGCATAAATTATGTCTTGGTGTTGAAACCTACATAAGGGATACCAGGATATAATGAATTAAAGAAAATTAAAAGAAAAGCTACAAGCTGAGAGACAACGTCTGGATTATACACAGAACCAAGCATCAGTATCAAGAATATATAGAGATCTAGGGGCTGAGGCTATGGCTCAGTGGTAGAGTGCTCAGTTTGCATGTGTGAGGTCCTGGGTTCAATTCTCAGCATCACATAAATAAAATAAAATGGTTTTTTGTCCACCTACAACTAAAAACAATATTTAAAAAAATAATGCAGAGAAAACTAAAAGCCAACTATGAGAAGACAATAACCTGTAAAAATAGATAAAATTATCCACAGGTATTTTTCAGAATACGAAATTTAAGGTCAAAGTAGTACACACCATGTTGTGTCATATTCAAGTGTTTGTGAGAAAAATTCTATAGGTCTCCTTGCTATTGATCTCTAGTTTTTAATTATTGTGATTGGAAAGGATACAAGAAATTATTTCAATTTATGGGGATTTCTAAACATTTTCTTTATGGCCCAATATATGATCTACCTTGTGCTGATGAGTGGAATGTGTATACATGGCTGTCACATGAAATATTCTGTAGAAATCTGTTAAGTCTATTGTATCTGTAGCGGAACTTTCTCTCCTGCTTGTCAAGTGGTCATAAATTCCATTAGTTTATTTTTTTGTTGAAAATTCTTTCTTTCTTACTTAATTCTGAAAAACAATACCTTGCTGTGTACATTAATCTAGGTTTGCACCCTTGTTTTTTCAGTGCTTAAAAAATATCAGTTTAGACCCTCCTGGCCTTGAGAGTTTCTGATAAGAAATCTACTGTTTTGCATATGGGTTTGCCTTTCAATGACCTGGAACTCCTCTCTTATAGCTTGTAATATTAAATATTTCTTGTCTTATCTTTTCTGAAATTGAATTATCAGTAGTGAAGATGGGTTTTGTACACATTGCTATTTGGTATCCTAAATGCATCCCAAATATGCATAACTAACATAGTGCCCCAGATTTAATAAATGTTCTGTTATGACTTTCCCTAAAATGTTTTCTATTCCTATAGTCTTAAGTCTTCTCCCCAAGATATGCCAAGTATTCAGATATTTGATTTTTTTAAAGGCATCACTGATGTCTTTTATGTTCCCTGAATTCTTTTCTATTGTTTTTTTTTCTCTTGCTCTCTGAATATATTATTTTGGCAAAGCTTTTCTAAAGCATTGATATTCTATCTTCTGCTTGATCATTGAGGCTTTCAACTGAGGCTTTATGTGACATATTAAGCTTCTCCTTTCTGAGATTTCTATTTAGTTCTTTTTCAAAATATTTATCTCTAGATTCAAGTGCTCATTCATATTTTGCAGAAACCTCTTTAATTCTTCCACCTGTCAATTGCATTCTCTTGCATTTCACTGATCTTTTAAAAAGATTATTTTTTGAGTGCCTTGTCTGGCATTTCATCCACTTGGAATCAGGGCCAAGAAAGTTATAAAATATAGGACGAGGCGACTTGCCGAATCTTTTTGTCTTTGTTTTGAAATTTAATTTAATTTAATTTAATCTAGGCTAGCACCTGTTTTTTCAGTTCTTGAAAAATATCAGTTTAGACTCTCCTTTGTTTTGAAATTTGCACTACTGATAAAATGGATATCCTTTTTTTGTTGCTGTTGTTGTTGAAAGAATGAACCTGAGGTGCTTCAATTCTGAATATCCCCAAAACTTTTCATTACTATTATTATTTTTAATTTTGAGAGAGGGTGTCATTAAGTTTCTTAGGGCCTGTCTCCCAATCTTGTGTGATTACAGGCATGCATCACCAAGGCCTGATCTCTATTCAACTTTTACTTGATGCCCCTCTTAGTAAGCAGTTTTCTCTTATTTCTGTAGCCTGGAGAATGGGTTTGTTGTGTAGTGCTGAGTTTAATTTCAGATACACTTCATTGCCTCTTTTTCCTGTTGCATTTCTGGATGTGACAAGTGAGGACTGACCCTAAACAATGAGTTCATAGTGTGAGGGTCTCAATCGCTCTATATGTCAATAGAATGGGGCCCTCTGGAATTCCAGGTGGTGTGATGTAGACAGCATATGCCCTCTGTACTTCCTCCTACAGTGTGAAAGGAAATACCTATTAAGAGTTGGAGTTTCCTCTGTATGGGTCCTGTAGTTATTGGCTGTGTTCCTAATAAACAGTTATATCACTTCATTTTCCCATTGTGGTGATGGATCTGGAAATTTTATGCTCTATGTAGGCATGGATGCATCTCAAGTTAGAATACAGGGAGAAGTAGGAAACAGGGTCACAGTTGCCCCTCTGAGGTGCTTACCTCTAGTCTCATTGACTATGTGTGACCTCACAGGATGAGGGGGCAATGCATGCTGACGGCCCCTGTAGGTGGTATGCTGAAAAGAATTCTTAACATTTCAACTGGATATTAAGTGTCAAAGAGTAAGATTTGTGACCACTCAGGGATGGTTTGTTGGTGGGGGATTATTACCTCTTACATTCTTTAAATTGAAATATATACCAAAGGTAGAGCAGGATTGGTTCATGGCTGAAGAAATGTGCTATTCCTCTCTGCTGGTCAAGGAGCAGAGTCCAGCATCAGGTGCACACCAAACATGAGCAAAGTGCTTCACTGCAATCAGTACCCAGCACCAAAAAGAAAATAGAGATAAAATTCAAAACTTGAGACAAGGAACTGATATAAAAAGGAAACAAAAATAATATAGGCAACAAAAAATGCAGGATGAAATGACATGGAGGGAAATAAAAGATTAAGACCTAATAGGATACATAAATACATTTAAAGGAGCCAAATTAGAAGAAGAAAAGAAAAAGAAGGGAGAAGGAAAAAGGAAAAAGCAAGACAAAAACCAATGATTACCAAAAAGGATAAAGGAGGCAATAGGGAATTCAAGTAATAAGTCCAAGTTTAAAAAAAAAAAAGAAGAAATGTAGCAGGATGCAGCACTAGCTGGCTAGAGTCCCATTTTGCCTATGTTCTAAGAGATAGTCATGAATCCTTCCCTTCTTAGCTCCTCCTTACTTATTTAATTATAATTCACATCTTTGGCTCCTGTCTATTGACCTTTCTTGTAAAATTTATATCCTCTCACCTACAGCCAATCAGCTACAGATAGTCTTGCAAATGGAACACAGGATTTAAAAAACCCCATCTACAGCAGGAAGACCCTAATTGCCTTTCCCTTGTCAATGCTCCATTTGAGCTTGAAGTAGCCAGAACATATGTTACTCCTTTCCCTAACATCATTTAGGGACAGTTATTCAGAGGTGATAAATGAATGAGAAGGTAGATAGTAAAACATGCAGTTAGGATAAGGGACTTCAAAATGTCTTATCTAAAGGAAAGGACAGAAATTTCAGCTGACCTTTGTTCTAGAAGCAGTGGGAAAATGTAAATGATAGTAGCCCTGAGTAAAGACTACAGGAAAGTTCAAACTCAAAGGCTAAAATGGCATGGCCAATCAAAAGTCCTGGGTTGAACAAATAGCCTTGGCCTTTGTCCAGTTTCTATTTAGCATAAATCATGAACATTAGCCTTAACCTGATAACTATATTTACCACTAGACAGCACACTTAAATGGATCTCCGTTATCAGTTCTGCTCTAACCCAGCAAAAACTCTGCTTATTTTCTTCTCCTTTAAATAAATCCTGTTCCTTTCACTGTTGGAAAAAAATGGCAACAGCAAACATGAGAGGAAGGGTGGAGGCATAAAAATTGAATTTTCAAGAGAAGACAGAAGGGAAGAGAAACACATAAACACAAGACAGCAAAAACAAAAAGGATTAGTACAAAATGATAAGAAAAGTTATTTGTATGAAATAAAAAAAAATTCCTCTAATCCACCATCTTGTCCCTCTCTTTTCAATTTGTTTGAACAACATTTACCCCAGAATATTCTGGAGAAAATGCTAAAAAAAAAAACCTCAAAGCTGGTGTTTCCAATAATTGAGAACCTATGAAACTGCTAGTTGAATCCTCACAGAGTTGTATTTTTACTAGGAACTTTGGATTTGTCATAGTTCATTCTATTGGCCAAGTCTCTAATTATGGGTCAGATATGTTTACACAATTTACTAGACCAAACCTCAGAGGACTAGAGTTACTCTTGGCAATGAAGAGGTGGCCCAAAGTTGCCACTCTGACCAAAACAGCCTGCAAAATTGTGGTGGGGTCCATTTTGAAGGCCATATACTTTTAAAGATTAGACAGTGAACTGCCCTCAAATATCCAAGGAAAGTGAAAACATTAAAAAGTTTCCCAGCAACACTTTCTCTAGTTGTGTTGAGTCATACCCCTCAAGAATAGAAATGGCCTCCAAAATGCCTCGAGAATTACTGACTGACTTTAGACAGTGTCATCAGGTGACATATACATGACTCTATGCAATGCAATTATGTTCATGCTTTATCTCAAAAGTAATTAAACAGCTGAGTAAATCTCGAGTTGTTCTATGAATACTGTGTTCTGTCACGATACATCAGTCAACAAGAAAGACAGAAAGATGAACCAACTCCCAAAACTGAGGTAGGGAAAAGAGCTAGAATAGGCAGATAGAATTCTTGGACCCCACCAAGGTCAGATTTCTGTTAAGAAAAATACCATAGTGTTACAGAATAGAAAGTCCTCAGATGCAAATATGAGCCTAACATAAACTGAGAGTGAGACATCTGTGACTCAGTGCCCATGATCTCTCTGAAAAGGGGCAAAGTACAACTCAGAAACCTTAACCTGACTGGACCAAAGGGTTCATGTAGAGCTCATGGACATTGCATGCCTTACCAAAGAATTTGGTCAGGGGCTGACTTTCTTAATATCATACATTCATATAAACCCTGAAAAAAAAACAGCCACTCTCTAGAAACCCTCTCTTAGAACCCCTACCCTGCAGGAACTCTGCTTCTTTCTATTACTTTAATAAATTCTGTTACTCTACCCTAACTCTTCCACTACTTGTGTCTGTGAAATTTATTTCTTGAATTTGCAAGACAAACAACACACTAAATTCCATGGTCTAGTTATAAAATGACTCTAGCTAAAAATGTGTCAGAAAAACTAATCTGATATAAGAAAAGGTACTGCCTACTCTCCTTATCTGGACCCTAGAATTGGGCTGAAATTGACCTCTTATGAGATTACATATAGAAGGACCTTTCAGACCTCACTAAGTAGAATGAATTCTCCACATTTATAATATCAAGAGAGAATCAAATATTCTGTAAAGCAGCTGAGAAACATCAAAAACTTCATGTAGGTGTTTCGTTCCTCTAGGACAATGCCCTACTCTCAGGATCCTACACATTCTTTCCTTCCAGAGGACTCAAGTCTGTTGAAGAAATGGGGAAAAAAATTTTTTAAAAAAAAAAAAACAAGAGACAGAGGAGCATCTTATGGAAAAGTGAACTGTCTCTACCAATGTACTCCTAACTGTGCAGTTGTCTCTGAACCCCACAGGCATTAAAGCACAGTTTATCACATCTAAGGAGGAAAGGCACCACCAGAAGACGACTCCCCTATTGAACCTGGGGATCCACAGTCATATGGCTAGCTGGAAACCCCACTAGAGAACTTCACATGAAGGTTATATATGAATTCTGATGACTCTCTTCAGAAAATAAGCCCCAGATGGGACATCTCAACCAATCATGGGTTCATTTTTTGTTCCTCTTGGCCATCTGTCCTCTACTTAATCTCCCACTAGATTCACTTCAACCAAATTACAGAATAAACTCTCAGTTTCTGAGCTCTATCACCAGGTTGATGGCTGGGGATGTGGAAAGTTCTCCATGATGACCACTGACCCATAGTTTTGGAGCATTCAGGCCACCAATCTAAGTGCATGGCAGCAGTTTTCTAATTGGATCAAAAACTAGAAGGAATGTATTCTCCCATGTCTAATGGAAATTTTTTTTTCTTTCAAGCAGAAGAGCCTTGAAATGTGCAAAATCAAGGCTGAGACAAGACAACACTTGTTCTAGGATGAGGAAAGGTTCACACCACTCTGGAAAAAGGCTCTGGAGTTGGCAATAAAGCCATATGTCTATTGGCAGGATAAAGTCAATTATACGAGAGAGTGGCCTAATATACTGATGTACTAAATTCTTTTCAGAAGACTCCCCAGGAATACGTTTTACTCACTTGCTAATGTTGTTTTAGTCAGCTATTTTACTGTGGTGACTTAAAGACACAACCAAAGAAAAACCTATAGAGGAGGAAAAGTTTATTTATAAGCTCACAATTTCAGAGGCCTCAGTCTATAGAAGGCTAGTTTTATTGATCTGGCTTTGAGGTGAGGCTGAATATTATGGTAGAAGAGTGTGGTGTAGGGAAGCAGCTCACATTGTGATCAGGATGCAGGGAGAGTCCATTTGCCAGATACAAATATATACCCAAAGACACACCCCTATTTACTTCATCTCCAGCCACACCCTACCACTTTAGTTACCACTCAGTTAATCCCTATCAGGGGATGAATCACTGATTGGATTAAGACTTGCATGACCCAATCACTTCTCCTCTGAATCTTCTTGTATTGTTTCATATGTGAGCTTTTGGGAACACCTCACCTCCAAAACATAACAGGTGTAAAATGCATCTGTCACTCCAACAAAGACCTTGTGCCTTGGCCTATACAAGCATTCTTGAAAATCAAAAGCATCTTCTGTGCTGACTTATTTAAAAATGTTTCTCATTTTGAAGTAAAGGTGGTCCAGGTTTCAGTGCACCCATTGGAAGAGTAAAGGGAAGACTCTCTTGCTGTCAGAGTTGCCACCCCTCACCCACCTCCCTGGCCTGGAGAGGGGCACATCACCTGTAAAATCAACCTGGGGTCCCTACTGCACACATTTTTTTTTTCTTTTTCATAGGTGATCACTATTATGCTTTTTTGCTCTTAGGAGTCTTAGTCCAATTCCCCACATGAATATCTCATATCTCAGAGAACACAGGCTTGGCATCAAAATACCTTAAACAGGAAAAACAAGAATAATAAACTTCCCTTTTTTGACAGAAAAACAGGGGATTTGTTTTGGTTTTGTTTTTTAACATAGGGAGGCATTAATTCAGGATGTAACATATTCTTAATTGATTGGAATGAAAATGACAGTGTAATAAATTTGACTTTACTGTGGACATATATAAATACACTACATGTATATCTCCACATCATGTACAATACAAGATTGGGATAATAATTAGAATAATTAGCATAAATATGTCAAAATATATTGTAGTGTTGAATAACTAAAAAGAATGAATACTTAAAGCTTTAAAAAAGAATATACTGAGATTTTTATTCCACAATTATTATCTCATTTCCATGAGGAAAAATTAAAACTTCATATCTCCTAGCCAAAAAAAAAAAAATAGAGGGGATGAAATTCAATACCAAGGATTAGCTCTCCATTTGGTCATCACCTCTAGGTTTTCTAACTGTCATTTATCTTGACTTAAATATTCCCATTTCTACAGGGACAGCTAATATAGAGAGAGCCACATAACTGCCCTAGAAGCCTACACCTTGGTAAAGATCAGTGCAGGTGATCCTTCTTGCAACTTCTAGGATTTTATCACACAAATATCTGTGACTATTCTTTTATCTTAAAGGGTAGGCTAATTTATACTGAGGTCATATGTGAATTCTGATGACTCATTTATAAAGAGCTGTCCTATTCTCAGGGTTGTTGTGAGAATCAAAATGTGATTTCCTAAAAAGCCTAATTTTTCCCATATTTTTATTGGTGCATTATAGCTGTACACAATGATGGGATTTGTGGATATATATTGATCTATACACAAAATATAACAATACAATTTGTCCAATACCACTCCCTGGCACCCCTAATTCCTTTCACCCTTGTTCACTTTTGCCTACTGATGTCCCTTTCAGTTCCATGGTATGTATCACCACATTTCTTTTCCTTTTCCCTATAAACCTTTCATATGTGAGATATATATATATATATATATATATATATATATATATATATATATATATATAAATACTGTATATATATATATGTATACAGTATTTTTTCTATCTAAGTTAAACATGGATATTGTTCTTTTGTTTTGTTTTTCCTTGACTTGTCCTTATTTGGTTTTGGTCTAGGTGTTATACAGATTTCTTAAAATGAATTTGGAATTGTTCCTTCCCATTCAATTTTAGAATAATTTAAGGAGTATTGGCACTATCTATTCTTCTGTGGTTTGGAAGATCTCAGCTGGGGATCCACTCAGTCCTGGATTTTTCTTTGTTGGAAGGCTTTTTATTACTTCTTCTATCTCATTACAAGTCATGGGTCTGTTTATGTTTTATATTTCCTTTTGATTTATTTGTTTCAGATAATATTTATCTAGAAATGTATTCATTTCTTATAGATTTTTTTAATTTTTTTAATTTATTGGAGTACAAATTTTCAGCAGAGTCCCAAATGACCCAGTTGATTTCTATATGACATTTATGGTGATTTCTCTGTGGGTTTTTGTTTGTTTGTTTGTTTTATTCCAGGGATTGAAGTGATGGGTACTTGACACCTGAGTCACATTCCATACACTATTTTGTGTTTTATTTACAGACAGAGTCTCATTGAACCATTGCTGAGGCTGGCTTTGATCTTGCAATCATCCTGGATTCAGCCTCCTGAGTAGCTGGAATTACAAGTGTGTGCCACCACGCTCAGCTTGATTTCTCCTTTTTATCTCCATTTCTTAATTCTTTTTCTATTGGTTATGTTTTCCTAAGGGCTTATCAATATTTCTTTTCCAAGAACCAACTCTGTTTTATTAATCCTTTTATTGCATTTTTATTATTAACTTACTGATTTTGGAATTTATCTTAATTATTTTCTTCCTTTTAATGGTTTTTGAATTGGCTTG
Organism: Ictidomys tridecemlineatus; assembly: GCF_052094955.1. Taxonomy (NCBI): domain Eukaryota; kingdom Metazoa; phylum Chordata; class Mammalia; order Rodentia; family Sciuridae; genus Ictidomys; species Ictidomys tridecemlineatus. The sequence continues at coordinate 110,099,991 of NC_135478.1, read as the reverse complement.
ATCTTCTTTTTCGATGGACTTGTGATACATCAGTAGTTTGTTTATTTGAGATCTTTCTAATTTTATTATCTGTGTACTCATATCTCTAATGTTTCTTCATAGCATTCCAGAGGTTCTTTTTGTGTACCATTAGGCTCATTGGAGTCTAAAGAGTTTTTATATTTTTTTCTTTTATTTCTTCTATCACCCATTCCTCATTCAATTTCCATGTGTTTCTATAGGTCCTCTTGAGCTGTATAATGTTAATTACTGATTTTCTTCCATTATTATCTGATGAGATGCAAATAATTCTCAGTTTTTTCTTTGTTTCCTAAGTGTTGTTTTGTGGCCTAAAGTATCATCTATTTTGCAGAATGTTTCCTAAGCCACTAAGAAAGTGTATTCAGTTGTTTTTGGATAAAATATTCTATAGATATCTGTTAAGTCCATTTGGTTGATATTTTTTAAAGTATCTTTACAGTGTCTAGATGACTATTCTAATGGTGAGAGAGGTGTGCCTAAATCACCCAGGATTATGGTACTTAGGTCTATTAGAGGCTTCAATTTGAGTAGTTTCTTTTTTTGTAACTAATTGTGCCCATGTTTGGGCATACCTATTTACTATTGTTATAACTTTTTAATGAATTGCTCCCTTCACCACTATGATGTAACCTTCTTTGTCTCTTCTTATTAGTTTGGCTTGAAAACTGCTTTTCCAGATATAAGTGTAAGATACTGCTGCATCTTTTTAGGCTCCAGTCACATGCCATATCAGTTACTAGCTTTTTACTTTCAGCTTTTTTGTGGCTATCATTGGTGTAAAGTATTCCTATTGCAAACAAAATACAGGTGGATCTCATTTTTAATCCATTCTGACAGCTATGCCTTTTAATTGTATATTTGAGGTCATTTGCATTCAATGACAACACAGAGATGTTTATTAAATCCTCTCATTTTAATTTATTTATAATGTTTTCCTTGGTCATGTTTTTTATTTGCTTAGCTACTCTTCAAAGGAGATTTGTGTGTGAAATCTGGGGTTTATTTTTATTTTTTTTTCTCTGTGGAGTATTTAATTAAGTTCTGCAATGTCAGTTTAGTTGTCATACAGTAGTTTAGTTTCCACTTATCTTGGAAGATTTTTATATCCTATTTGAATTTGGAGAATAGATTTGGGCAATAGAGCAATTTTTTGGTGAACTTCTTTTTACTTTTCTTTTTAAATTTTATTGGTTTATTTTTGTTATGCATGACAATAGAATCCATTTAGACATAATTATAAGAACATAGGATGTATCTTGTCCTAATTCATCTAACAAGAAGCAGAAAGACCTTTACATAAAAATTACAGAATATTGAAGAAAGAAACTGAAGAGTATTTCAAAAAATGGAAAGACCTTCTATGTTCATGGATAGGCAGAATTAATATTGTTAAAATGGCCATACTACCATAAGCAATATAAAAATACAAAAAAAAATCCCCATAAAAATACCAATGACATTCTTCAAAGATCTACAGTGTTCCTAATATTTATTTGAAAGAAGAAAAGATCAGGATAGCCAAAGCAATTTTAAGCCACAAAAAATCAATGCTGGATGCATTATAATACGTGACTTCAAATTTTACTACAGAGCCATAAAACATAAAATGTCAATGATACTTACATAAAAATACACAGGTCAATGGTACAGAATTAAAGATAGAGATAATCCCATATGTCTACAGTCATCAGATCCTTGACTCAGTTGCCAAAAAACATACACTGGAGGAAAAAAATACTTTGAAACAAATGATGATTGAACAGCTAGCTATTTACATGTAGAAAAATAAAAACTATAATCTTACCTTTCACCTTGCATGAAAATCAAATCAAAATATATCAAAGACCTTGGACTCTACTTCCTGACCATCAAGTGAGCCACATCTCCCCCCACCACAATCTTCTGCCCATGTTGTTCTGACTTACCTCAAGCCCTAGGATAATCCAGATGTCTATGGACTGAGACCTCTGAAACCCAAAGGCTTGCTAGACATGCACCCATGTCCAGACACCATACCAGATCCCCACCCATACCCATGAGGACCCCACCATGTGCTGTCTCCTCATCAATCAATGCAGGCCTCTCCTATCCTTCTCCAACTTGGGACACTATAACTACTGCCATGGTCCCTTCCATGTGGTAATCTGCAACTGGAGACACTGGATAGGGACTGAAGACAGTCGCTAACTTCAGCAATGCATGCCACAGTGCAGCATCTACAAAATGCATGGCCCTACCTCACTGCCCCATCTCTGAAACTGGTCACCTCAACATTGGGATACCTTTGTCACCATCTTGGGTTACCTCTGCTGATGCCACCACCAACTTTATTTGGGGCAATTCCTATCTTAGGACACCTGCTGGGGACTAGAAGCAATATCAAGGTAGTTATAATCCCCCAACAATCTCTCACACAGCCACCAACCTTGCACAGTGCATTCCCCCTAAAACCTGGAACAACACAGTGATTCCCTCTTTCACCACTTCTATTCAACATCATCCTTGAAACTGTAGCAAGGGCTATTAGACATAAAAAAGAAATTAAAGATATACAAATAGGTAAAGAAGAATTCAAACTATTTCCATTTGCTGATGACATGATTCTATATGTTGAAGATCCAAAAAATCCACCAGAAAAATTCTACAAATAATAAATGAATTCAGCAAAAGAGCAGATATAAAATCAAACCCATAAATCAAATGCATTCTGTACATCAGTAACATCAGTAACATTGTGTACATCAGTAACATCTTTCTCTTTTGAAAGAGAAATTAGAGGAACTACTCCATTCACAACAGCCTCAGGGGAAAAAAAACAACTTGAGAATCAACATAAAAAAAGAGGTGAAAGAACTTTAGAATGAAAACTGCAGAACACTAAAGGAAGGATTTAAAGTAGACTTTAGAAGATGGAAAGATCACACATGCTCCTGAATAGGCAGAATTAATATTGTCAAAAGGCCATACTACAAAAAGAGTTATACTGAGTGAATGTATTTCCAATTAAAATCTCAACATCATTCCTCATAGAAATGGAAACAAATAATTATGAAATTGATTTGGAAAAATAAAAGACCCAGAAAAGCTGAAGCATCCTTAACAAGAAAAGTGAAGCAGGAGGCATCACAATACCACAGCTTAAACTATACTACAAAGATCTAGTAACAAAAATGGCATGGTATTGGCACCAACATGGATATGTAGACCACTGGTAAAGAACAGAAGATACAGAGAAAAAAAAACATGAATACAGTTATCTCATATTAGACAAAGTCATCAAAAACACACATTGGCAAAAAGATATTCTCTTCAACAAATAGTGTTGGGAAAACTGGAAATCCATATACAGCAAAATGAAACTAAACATATATCTCTCACCATGTACAAAACACAACTCGAAGTGGATCAAGGACCAAGGAATTAGACCAGAGGCCTATGCCTAATAAAAGAAAAAGTAAGCCAGAATTTTCATCATGTTGTATTAGACCCTGACTTCCCTAACAAGACTCCTGAAGGGTACAAAATAAAATCAAGAATCAACAAATGAGATGGATTGAAACTAAAAACTTCTTCTCAGCAAAAGAAATAATGAGGCGAAGAAAGCCTATATTTTGGTAGCAAATTTTTGCCAGACACACGTCACACAGAGCACTAATTTCCAGGATATATAAAGAATTCAAAAACACCCTGGAGGAAGTAATTCCCTGGGGGGTGTTCCTTTCAGGTTTATAAGAGTGAACCTTTCAGCTCTTCGTGTTGATTCCCTGAAAATCCATGGTAGAAAATGATACAGTTTCTGTCAACATGCCACCAGATTCAGTCATAATCTAGCCTACCAATGCATTTGGCTTCAGTATGGTCCTGCAGAGATGCAAAACATTGCTGAATGTGAGATCTTGCCTTGATAAATTTACATCAGGGAACCAGGAAGCACTTCCATGCTCCTTTTGTAATTTATGAACTTTGTTTTCCTGGGTTCTTCTTCAATGTTGGTATTTGAATATCAAATAGATGAATTACAATTGTTTTTTAATCAAACCATCATTGTTTAATCTAAATAAACAGGGCCTGAAGAAGAAATCATGTCTCTTTACAGTCATAATGGAAGAGTACCATCACTGTGGATGAAATCATCATTCATCTACTCCCTGAAATTTGCTGCAGTATTGTGGGAATATGGTACACTATATTTTCAGGAACCTGCAATTAGTAAGCGCCCACTTATCCATTCTTAATTCTCTATGTCAGGAAGCAGCAACAGAGATGCACAGTGTGACAGCAAAATCACCACATAAATGCAAGACCCTAACAGTGAGAAATTTTTTTAGTGCAGAGCACCCTGCATTATTTGATTTGTAGAATGATAATCTTGTTAATGATAACGTTATGCCACCAGTAGGAATGTGATGTTTTTAGTTTTTCCTCAAGCAGAAACTCATTTCCACTGAGTTCAGAATACAGTCATCTCCCTCTCTGATCCCTATGGAAGGAACCTCTTGAATCTTTACTCCCAGAATCCTCTGCATCCTCACCACACTGTAGTCTTTTTACACTGCAAAATTGTCATATTTTCCTTCTCCTCCTAACCCCAAATTTCTCAATGGCAAATTGTCTTTATTAACATCGGGTTATGTTGGAACAGAGCAGAGACATGGTCATGGGTATCTGTGGACTGACAACAATTAGACTTCAGGTTGATGCCATTAATATAATTTGCTCTGAGACAGTGAGTCTGCCCAGTGAGCAGCAGAGGGAGCTGTGGGACTGTCTCCATCTGCACAGCTGTGCATTTCCCAAGCACAAAGATGGATGGTGGAGCCGCACTGTGTGCTGCAGATGCAGCAGTTTTGTTCTATCTGAGGGTGGCCCTAGCACTGACTCCTGAGGTACTTCCTTCCAGAATCCCATCAACCAGCACCTGAATTAATGCATGCATAGGGGTAGGACAGGAAATGGATAGGACCACAATTGCCTCAATAACTCCTCCCTGTGAGACCAGTGGAGAGGATAAGAGATGCCATGGGTAGATCACTCCAGTTTGGAACTCAGAGGGGATGTGTCCACAATGGCCTGGGGTTCTATTCTCCTGATCTTGTCTCATTTCTCAGAAAGGGGTAGGATCCTCACTTGAGTTAGACCCCACCACCTTAGATATTCCAGCAACTCAAACTTTGATTCCATATGCTCAACCTTGATTATCTATGTTTGCTGTTTCCATTTCCTAGTCTAGGCTGATTCAGCCAATCTCCATCTCCACAAGACTCAGTACCCTGAGACTTGGCTTCAGTGCTGGTGACTTTGGATACACTAGTATCAGTAGAAGACAGGAAGCTCTTCCCATCTTCCCACTGTCTCCTATATTACTACTCAGACTCAAGTAAACAGCAGGGCATTAGGGTCACCAGCCACTTCTCTGAACTAAATGTTTCCTTACTAATGAAGGTGTTCTGCACATATGTGGGCTGCATAATGAAGATGAGACTATTATTGTAATATTTGGCATGCCAACTCTAAGCCTTACACAGTGTTCCAGACCCATGGAGAAGAGAGATGAAACCCTCCGAAGAATTTTCTCTGCTTGTTGCAGTCACGGTTGCACTGCTTGGTACTACATCTAGCTCCGGCGATGGCTTTTATTCTCATTATTTCAAGCAGGATACCTTGGATCAATGTGTGGGATCTGTCTTCCTCTTTTCTTCATTGTAAGAAATTTATTTAATCCAATGGTAATAACTTCCTATCCTACAATATTATTTCTCAGATTTTAGTTTCTCTCCAAGGAGTAAACAGATAAGGAAGAAGGTGGTTGGCCCGTGTTTTCCCTACCAGAATATAGGCATTACTCAGAAGCATATGGGGTCTGAAAGCATCTGGGAAGCACTAGGTGTAGCACACTTTAAGTGAAGCCCTACTGACAAGCTCCATGTGTGAGGTTACCTTCCCTTGCACCTGCTAGTTCCAGTCAGTCTCTGAGAACTATTCTCTCTATAAGCTCAGAAAAGTCAAGCTCTGTTTCTCCAATGATGCTGAACAGTTTTTTGACAGTGAGATGATACTGTGTCTGTACAAATTGAGAACAGCGACTCCTAGAAACAGACACCACACTTAATCAGGCTCTAAAGTAACCATCTCTATTCTGCACAAAAATAGACTTCTGCTTATACCAGGACTTCAGTGAGATAAGGAGCATATTCAAATAAAGAAGACCCATCCTATAAGTGTGATGAAGGAAGATCAGAGAGATGCTAGATGCTGTGTCCTAACCCTGCTAGAAGCTAAGGGGAAGATAACTTTGAGACACCATGCCAAAGTCTGGTCTCCCTTTTTTATCCCTCTGTCTTCATAAGTGACTGACTATATGGGATTATTGATGTGCATTATCAGGAATACCTTCCCTGATTTAAGATAGTCTTCACTGTCCTGTGCTCTTACACAAGCATCATATCCCATCCAGGTTTCTCTATCAAGACATACTAAACTGATGTGCTTATACATAACAGATAACTACTTTTTACTCTTAATGGAGGCTGGTAAGTCCAAGATCCAAGTGTTGGCATATTTGGTGTCTGCTGGTGGACCACTCTCTGGTTCACAAATGGCTCCTTCTCACTGCATTTACACAAGGTACACAGTCACATTCTCAATCCTCTTCTTTAAGGACACTAATTCCATTCATGAGGGTTCTGCCTCCTAAAGGGTTCTTATTATTAAACAATCAGTCACTGTATTGTGATTACATTTTGAGGGGAACCAAACATTTTTCCTATGACATATAGTAACCTCGCCTTTCCATGATGACTGCAGGGACATGAACACTGATTCTGTTCTTGAGCCATGTATTTCCCCTAACCGTCTGGGGATCTTCCTACCCAATACTGTTCCTTGCAAGGACTTTTACCCACTTAGTTTAAGAAAAAAATAGACTATTTTTGTGGAGTATGGGGGAACTTCACCTGCAGCATAGGCCTTCAATTTACCCAGCCTCACTAGCCCAGCCCTAGTGTACTCATTGCGAGGATGAGAATGTAGAAAATGTTTGGGTGTATATGATATATAATAAGGGCAATAACTACTCTGGAATATACAATTTTTTTTACATGATGGGCTAGTGAAGCAAATATGAGGAGGGGAGTCATCTTCCTTGTGTTGATGGACAACTCTTTTTGTTGGGATGGTCATTGACCATGTGTTGATGTCACTTTGTTGAGTATCACACAAGCCCCAAATACTTAAGTTTGCAGGAAACATTGGTTAGAGATCAGCTGTGTTCTCTTTGGTTCTTTACACCATGTACACACTGCTTGAAAACCCATGGGGCCTTCTCATTAAAGATGGACATCATTGTTCTATGAATCTGAAGATGGTCCTCAGGTGAGGCACAGCTCAGGGGATCATTAAGGGAACATTGTGTTTATATACCAGAACTGAGGGACTTCTCTGGGCTCCAAAAATAACTGCAGCACTACATCCAGGGTGATGCCAACTGGAGAAACTTGTGTGTGCATCTTTGGTGGGTTATTGTCCTGAAAGTGAAGGGAAAATTTTTTCTTCAAGTGTCATTTCCCCAGACTGAGGAAAATGACACAGCAAAGACTTTTAAAGAAGAAAGGTCTTCACTTTTTTGCTCAGCCTGAGGGTGTCAAATAGAATAGATTTGAGGGGTCTCTATATTTCTTGTTCCACAGACAAAAATTTGACAAGTGGAGTAGGATGTCACCTGAGACAAATAGTTCATCATAAGTGACATATTTGACACAATTGAATCTCCACACCATGTACAACCACAAGGCTGGAATCCTAATTACAATAAAAAAATATTTCATGTTTACATTAATATGTCAATGTATACCTAAAATATACTCTAAGGTCATGTATGCCTAAAAAGAATAAAATAAAATAAAATAAAAACATGACATTTCATAACTTCATCATAATATAATATTTTCTTTGTTGAACTTTTTAATGTAATTGGCATAAACTAACTAAATTTTATAAATTGTAATCAAAGTTTCCACAGTTACCCATTTTCTCACACCAGAAAATTTTCCAGTTACTAAGAATGGAAAGGGACTACTACTCTGGAGGAACAGAGGTTGTTAATTTGTCCTGACCTCTATAGCTGCTTTTTTTTTTCTCTATAGGTCTGTATTTAAAAATCAAAGCTTAATTTTCACAGAGAACCACTGACAGGGCCAACAAAAATAGCAGAGGTTCCATGGATTAAATACCTTGGGGTCAAATAAGAAACTGGATGTCATACTAATAATTTTGAAACTTTGTGAGATATTATGGTAGATGTAAGAGAACCAAAATAATTAATAATTATCTAAAATATTCTAGATAATAGACAGTGTAACTTTCTACAGTCATGATGACATAAGAAATAGTGCAGTCCTCCCATCTCAAAGAAGAAGAATATAAAACAATATATATAGCACAACTTTTTAGAATACAGGAAACCCAATAGCACAGCAGAGCTTGGGGATAAAAAGAGTGGCTTAGTGGAAGTGAGGAAGGAAAAGCAGAGACCTAATTTCAAGAAAAGTGGAGCATCTGATTGATAAACATATGGTAGAGAAAGAAATCAGGTATAGTCCCTTAATCAACTATTCAATCTTTCAAAGACCCTTATTAGAAAAATTGAGAGGAAATATTGATGGGTTTCTTTTGTGTCCATAGAGAAAATGTATCTGCATTGGGAGTGGTTGAAGGAGGTTGATTAAAGAATGTCCGAGAATGCATGTCCCAGATTGGACTTTATTCTAGTACAATCTGGCACAACAGGAGACCCACACCTGCAAGCCTTAAGAGTCACTGTGCTTTATAACATTATAGTTACTTTAACAGTTAAAAGAGCTTAAAGAGGGAGATTAAAATGCAATTCAATTAAATGACAATCATGGAAATATATTTATTTCATAAACAAAGAATTAAAAACTTTAAAAATATATGTATGTTGTAGAATATATAACCATGAAATCATATAGTGTTTACAGCCTCTTCTATGGGAGACCTAACTCCTTAAGTTATCATTTTTTCATGATTTGGGGCTTCCAATAATACAGAAAAACTTATTAGAGGGAGAGGAAATGGGAGCATATCAATATTGCAGCATTTAGGAATCCAACCTTCCATATATAGACAGTTACTGATGAGCTACAGAAACCTGTTGGCTCTCAAGATGTTGGACCATGGGAATGTATGCCCTGTGACCAGCAGAGGACACTGTGGGACTATCCTGTGGTCCCTATTCAGCTGCTCAGTAAGGATCATTCACTCAAAGGAGTTCTGGCCTGGAGGAGGGGCCCTGTGTTAACTAAAGAGGACTTAAAAGTGTGTTAACTCTGGTATAGCAGAGTCCCCTGGGCTGGGAACTTTGTCTTGTCTTAGCAGTCCATCCTCCAAAGGTTCTCCCAAGTGGCAAACAAACTTTCATTCTCCCCAGTCTGTAGTTTGAGCTGAGTTCTAGTCCCAGGGCTGTTTTGGGGTGGGTTCCTGGGGCAGTCAGGATGGAAGCATTTGCATGAACAGCCCCTCCTCTGAAGGAGTGGGGGAAGAAAAGGAGACCTGTGATACCACACCTCCACTGGGGGACATAGGAAGATTTGCCTACCATGGCTTGGACTCCTTTTCTCATCCTGCTGCTCTCTCACTGCACAGGTAGGAAAATGCTTCAGGAATCAGTGTTTGATTCACTGTTTGCATCAACTCTTTAGGTATGAACCTATGATAAGTTTGACCAAGGACACTATATCCCTCTTTTTTCTCTGTAGGTTCCCTCTCCCAGCCTGTGCTGACTCAACTGCCATCTCTCTCTGCATCTCCAGGAGCTTCTTCCAAACTCACCTGCACTCTGAGCAGTGGCTTCAGTGTTCGTAGTTACTGGATCAGTTGGTACCAGCAGAAACCAGGGAGTCCTCCCAAGTATCTCCTGAGCTATTACTCAGAGTCAATCAAGCACCAGGGCTCTGGGGTCCCCAGTCGTTTCTCTGGATCCAAAGATACCTCAGCCAATGCAGGTGTTCTGCAGATATCTGGGCTCCAACTTGAAGATGAGGCTGACTATTACTGTGGGACGTGGCACAATAATGCTTTTCACAGTGAAACAGGCAAATAGGGAAGTGGGACAAAAACCAATTTGCCACAGGCTCTGACCTATGCACTAATGTTTTTATATTAAAATACATTAATTTATTTATTTTTTTCTTTTTTTTTATTGTTGGTCGTTCAAAACATTACATAGTTCTTAATACATCATATTTCACAGTTTGATTCAAGCGGGTTATGAACTCCCAACTTTACCCCGTATACAGATTGCTGTATCACATCAGTTACCCTTCCATTGATTGACATATTGCTTTTCTAGTGTCTGATGTATTCTGCTGTCTGTCCTATTCTCTACTATCCCTCCTCCCCTCCCCTCCCCTCCCCTTTTCTCTCTCTACCCCTTCTACTGTAAATCATTTCTTCCATTTGTATTATCTTGCCTTACCCCTCCTTTCCTCTTATATATCATTTTGTATAACCCTGAGGATCGCCTTCCATTTCCATGTGATTTCCCTTCTCACTCCCTTTCCCTCCCACCTCTCATCCCCTCATTACTAAGATTTACATTAGTAAATCTTCTTCTCAAGCTCTTCGTCCCTACCCTGTCCTTGTTTACTCCCCTTATATCAAAGGGGCCATTTGGTATTTGTTTTTTAAAGATTGACTAGCTTCACTTAGCATAATCTGCTCTAATGCCATCCATTTCCCTCCAAATTCTATGATTTTGTCATTTTTTAATGCAGAGTAATACTCCATTGTGTATAAATGCCACATTTTTTTTTAATCCATTCATCTATTGAAGGGCATCTAGGCTGATTCCATAATCTTGCTATCGTGAATTGTGCTGCTATGAACATCGATGTAGCAGTGTCCCTGTAGCATGCTCTTATTAGGTCTTTAGGGAATAGACCAAGAAGGGGAATAGCTGGGTCAAATGGTGGTTCCATTCCCAGCTTTCCAAGAAATCTCCATACTGCTTTCCAAATTGACTGCACCAATTTGCAGTCCCACCAGCAATGAACAAGAGTGACCTTATCCCCTAATCCTCTCCAGCACTTATTGTTGTTTGACTTCCTAATGGCTGCCAATCTTACTGGAGTGAGATGGTATCTTAGGGTAGTTTTGCAATTCTCTGAATGCTAGTTATGGTGAGCATTTTTTCATGTACTTATTGATTGATTGTATGTCCTCCTCTGAGAAGTGTCTGTTCAGGTCCTTGGCCCATTTATTGATTGGGTTATTTGTTATCTTATTGTCTAATTTTTTGAGTTCTTTGTATATTCTGGTTATTAGGGCTCTATCTGAAGTGTGTGGATTAAAGATTTGTTCCCAGGATGTAGGCTCCCTGTTTATCTCTCTTATTGTTTCTTTCGCTGAGAAAAAACTTTTTAGTTTGAGTAAGTCACATTTGTCGATTCTAGTTGTTAACTCTTGCGCTATGGGTGTCCTATTGAGGAATTTGGGGCCCGATCCCACAGTATGTAGATCATAACCAACTTTTTCTTCTATCAGATGCCGTGTCTCTGATTTAATATAAAGCTCCTTGATCCATTTTGAGTTAACTTTTGTGCATGGCGAGAGATAGGGATTCAGATTCATTTTTATGCAAATGGATTTCCAGTTTTCATAGCACCATTTGTTGAAGATGCTATCCTTCCTCCATTGCATGCTTTCAGCCCCTTTATCAAATATAAGATAATTGTAGTTTTGTGGATTGGTTACTGTGTCCTCTATTCTGTACCATTGGTCCACCCGCCTGTTTTGGTACCAGTACCATGCTGTTTTTGTTACTATTGCTCTGTAGTATAGTTTGAAGTCTGGTATCGCTATACCGCCTGATTCACACTTCCTGCTTAGCATTGTTTTTGCTATTCTGGGTCTTTTATTATTCATATGAATTTCATGATTCTTTTATCTATTTCTACAAAAAATGCTGTTGGGATTTTGATTGGCATTGCATTGAACTTATAGAGAACTTTTGGTAATATCGCCATTTTGATGATGTTAGTTCTGCCTATCCATGAGCAGGGTATATTTTTCCATCTTCTAAGGTCTTCTTCTATATCTTTCTTTAGGGTTCTGTAAATTTCATTGTATAAATCTTTCACCTCTTTTGTTAGATTGATTCCCAAGTATTTTATTTTTTGGGGGGATATTGTGAATGGAGTAGTTGTCCTCATTTCCGTTTCAGAGGATTTGTCGCTGATATACAGGAATGCCTTTGATTTATGCCTGTTGATCTTATATCCTGCCACTTTGCTGAATTCATTTATTAGCTCTAATAGCTTCTTTGTAGACCCTTTTGGGTCTGCTAGGTATAGAATCATATCATCTGCAAATAGTGATAATTTAAGTTCTTCTTTTCCTATTTTTATGCCTTTAATTTCTTTCGTCTGTCTAATTGCTCTGGCCAGTGTTTTGAGGACTATGTTGAACAGAAGTGGTGAGAGAGGGCATCCCTGTCTTGTACCAGATCTTAGAGGGAATGCCTTCAATTTTTCTCCATTCAGAATAATGCTGGCCTGTGGCTTATCATAGATTGCTTTTCAATGTTGAGGTATGTTCCAGTTATCCCTAATTTTTCTAGAGTTTTGAACATAAAGGGATGCTGTACTTTGTCGAATGCTTTTCCTGCATCTATCGAGATGATCATATGGTTCTTATTTTTAAGTCTATTGATGTGGTGAATAACATTTATTGATTTCCGTATATTGAACCAGCCTTGCATCCCAGGGATGAATCCTACTTGATCATGGTGTATAATTGTTTTGATATGTATTTGAATCCGATTCGCCAGAATTTTATTGAGGATTTTTGCGTCAAGGTTCATTAGAGATATTGGTCTGTAGTTTTCTTTCTTTGAAGTGTCTTTGTCTGGTTTCGGAATCAGGGTGATGTTGGCCTCGTAGAATGAATTTGGAAGTTCTCCCTCTTTTTCTATTTCCTGAAATAGCTTGAAAAGTATTGGTGTTAGTTCCTCTTTAAAGGTTTTGTAAAACTCTGCTGTATACCCATCTGGTCCTGGGCGTTTTTTAGTTGGTAATCTTTTGATGGTTTCTTCTATTTCCTCTATTGTTATTGGTCTGTTTAGGTTGTCTATATCCTCCTGACTCAATCTGGGCAGATAATAGGACTTAAGGAATTTATCTATGCCTTCACTATCTTCTATTTTATTGGAGTATAAGGATTCAAAATAATTTCTAATTATCTTCTGTATTTCTGAAGTGTCTGTTGTGATATTACCTTTTTCATCCCATATGTTAGTAATTTGAGTTCTCTCTCTTCTTCTCTTCGTTAGCATGGCTAAGGGTCTGTCAATTTTATTTATTTTTTCAAAGAACCAACTTTTAGTTTTGTCAATTTTTTCAATTGTTTCTTTTGTTTCAATTTCATTAATTTCAGCTCTGATTTTAATTATTTCTTGCCTTCTACTTCTTTTGCTGTTGTTTTGCTCTTCTTTTTCTAGGATTTTGAGATGAAGTATGAGATCATTTATTTGTTGTTTTTTTTTCTTTTTTTGAGGAATGAACTCCAAGCAATGAATTTTCCTCTTAGAACTGCTTTCATTGTGTCCCATAGATTCAGATATGTTGTGTCTGTGTTTTCATTTAACTCTAGGAAGTTTTTAATTTCCTCCTTGATGTCTTCTAAAACCCATTGATCATTCAGCAACCTATTGTTCATTCTCCAAGTGATGCTTGATATTTCCTTCCTTCTTTTATCATTGATTTTCAGTTTTATTTCATTATGATCAGATAAGATGCATGGTATTATCTCTACCCCTTTATATTGTCTAAGAGTTGCCCTGTGACATAATACATGGTCTATTTTTGAGAAGGTTCCATGTGCTGCTGAGAAAAAAGTGTAACTACTTGATGTTGGGTGGTATAGTCTATATATGTCAATTAAGTCTAGGTTGTTAATTGTGTTATTGAGTTCTATAGTTTCCTTATTTAACTTTTGTTTGGAAGATCTGTCCAGTGGTGAGAGAGGTGTGTTGAAGTCTCCCATGATTATTGTATGGTGGTCTATTAGACTCTTGAACTTGAGAAGAGTTTGCTTGATGAACACAGCTGCACCATTATTTGGGGCATATATATTTATGATTGTTATATCTTTTTGGTGTATGGTTCCCTTGAGCAGTATGAAGTGTCCTTCTTTATCCCTTTTGATTAACTTTGGCTTGAAATCTATTTTATTAGATATGAGTATGGACACTCCTGCTTGTTTCCGCAGTCCATATGAGTGGTATGATTTTTCCCAACCTTTCACCTTCAGTCTATGAATATCTTTTCCTATCAGATGCATCTCCTGTAGGCAGCGTATTGTTGGGTCTTGTTTTGTGATCCATTCCACTAGCCTGTGTCTCTTAATTAGTGAGTTTAAGTCATTAACATTTAGGGTCATTATTGAGATATGGTTTGTTCTTCTAGCCATATTTGTTTATTGATGTTACTAAACCTGATTTGTTATCCTCTTTGACTACTCTCCCCCCTTTACTGTCCTACCTCCCATTGTTGGTTTTCAATGTTATTTTCCATTTCCTCTTCCTGTAATGTTTTGCCAAGGATTTTTTGAAGAGATGGTTTTCTAGCTGCAAATTCTTTTAACTTTTGTTTATCGTGGAAGGTTTTAATTTCATCTTCTATCCTGAAGCTTAATTTCGCCGGATACACAATTCTTGGTTGGAACCCATTTTCTTTCAGTGTTTGAAATATGTTATTCCAGGATCTTCTAGCTTTCAGAGTCTGTGTTTAGAGATCAGCTGTTATCCTGATTGGTTTGCCCCTAAATGTAATCTGCTTTCTTTCTCTTGCAGCTTTTAAAATTCTCTCCTTATTCTGTATGTTGGACATCTTCATTATAATGTGTCTAGGTGTGGATCTCTTATGATTTTGCACATTCGGCATCCTGTAGGCTTCTAGGATTTGGGATTCTTTCTCATTCTTCAAGTCTGGGAAGTTTTCTCGTATAATTTCACTGAATCGACTGTTTATTCCTTTGGTATGGAGCTCTGTGCCTTCCTGTATCCCAATGACTCTTAAATTTGGTCTTTTGATATTGTCCCATAATTCTTGGATGTTCTGCTCATGGTTTCTTAGCAGACTTGCTGAGCTGTCTATGTTCTTTTCCAGTTGAAATACTTTGTCTTCATTGTCTGATGTTCTCTCTTCTAAGTGATCTACTCTGCTGGTAGTATTCTCAATTGAGTTTTTAAGTTGGTTTATTGTTTCCTGCATTTCTAGGATTTCAATTTGTTTTTTATTACCTCTATCTCTCTGTGAAATTGATCTTTTACTTCCTGGATTTTTTTGTCAAAGTGATCTTTCATTGTCTGATTTTGCTGTCTCATGTCTTCCTTGAGACTCTAGATCATCTGAAGCATATATATTCTGTACTCTTTATCTGACATTCCATCTGTTGCAGCTATTACTTCTTCTAAAGTTGAGTTGACCTGCATTGCTTGTGGTCCTTTCTTTCCTTGTCTTTTCATACTGCTCGTGTTTCTTTCTGCTTGGTGCAACTGTTGTGTTTTTGAAATTTACCCCCTATTTATTTATATTGCTCTTGTATAGTTGGGAAGTCTCCCTTGCAGGGCGGGTAGTGGCAGTGCTCCTCCTCTAATTAGGGTGGTCTGTCTACCACGCTGATCGGTCGCAGGTCTGCCCCCCCTGCGGGCACGGGTGGCGGTTCTGCTCTAACCCCACTCCAGTTGTGGTAACGTAACTACCACTCCCTGGGGTTGTTGGTCCTGATCTGGATGTGGGTGGTGGCTCTGCTGGGTCCCCACTCCAATTGGTGTGACGTGTCTACCACGCTGGCAGGCCTCTATGACGGTGGGTCGCAGTTCTGCACAGCCCCCACTCCCAATAGGGGTACCTGACTACCTCTCCAACGGGTTGCTGAGCCCCCTCTGGACCTGGGCGGCGACCCTGTTCCACCCCCACTCCAACCAGTGTGACGCGACTGCCTTGGTGTTACGTGTCCACCACGTTGGCAAGCTACCTGGCCTGTCTTGCCAGTGGTCCTTCTGCTCTGCTTGCTCAGATGGCAGCTCTTCACAGCCCCTACTCCAAATGAGGTTACTTGGCTATCGCGCCGCGGGGTCGCTGGTCCTATTCTAGGCGTGGGCGGCTTCTCTCTTCAGCCCCATCTGCATTTGGGGTGTCATGATACCACGCCGGCGGGTCACTTGGCCTGCTCTGGGCGCAGGTGGAAGCTCCACTCTGCCCCCACAGCACCCAGCAGGACCCTGGCTGAGAAGCAGTCACCGCTGGTTCCCTAGCCTTGGGCCAAAGCAGCTTAGGTAGCCAAAACCCCGCCTCTCCGATCCCAATACACTCTCCTCTGGGAGCTGGCTCCAACGAGCGACCCCCACGGGTTCCCTAGCCCCAGGCCAAAACTGTTCCGGGAGTCAGAACCCAGTCGCCCCAAGCTCAGCGCACGCTCCACTTGGAGCTGGACTCCATCGGCAGTCTCCGCAGATTCCTCAGACCTGGGCCAGGTTAGCCCCGGGAACCAGAGTCCAGCTGCTCAGTGCCCGGCGCACGCCTTGCCAGGCACGAGCCTCTATGAGTATTCTCCACAAGATCCCCAGTCCCGATCCTGAGCAAGAAATCTGTCTGCTAGTCGCAGGCAAATACCAGCCTGAAATCACCTGTTCCGTAGCTGAATGAGCTGAGATCAGTAGAACATGGGGATGATTACATCATCTCTCCGAAATGGTGGCTGCTGTCCTCCTCTGTGGTCCGACCGGTGACTGGAACCAAGCTGGACTGCTTCTCTCCTCTGTCTCAAAGCCGGAACTCAGCACTAAGCGCTGCCAATGTACCACTGGCGGGAGCCCCCAGAATCCGTATCGCTGCTCCCCCGCTCTGGCACCTTGCCGCCTAAAATACATTAATTTATAAAATTATAAATCTCTCTCACTCTGCACTTCTTTTGAATTGTTTCAAAAATAATTATAAAGACTGAAAAATCCTCAAACTAATGCAAAAAATAAATAAATAAAAACTAGAGTTAGAATCTGAACAGTGTTTTGCTGGCATCCTATATATGATATCAAATTTTGTCATATCCAGGAGGTGGTTCTCAGTGAAGTCTTTTTTAGTTCTTGAGTGCGTCACGGTGCATCCTACACTCCAAAACCTCCTTCTCAACATTTAGATATCACACTGACTCCAAGGTCCTTCCTTAAAAGCTCCAGAAAGTCACAGCAGGGACAGCATCAGGCCTTGCCCATAGTACACTGGAAAAATAAAACTAAATAAAGACAAGGTTTCAATAGGATTGATGTGGGAGGAAAAAAGGTCAAGGGATAACTGACTGAGAGTGCTGAAGTTTAAAGATTTTGTCATCTAATTGTTTGCAAAGTCAAATAGAATCCAGTCAGGAGAACCTGCTCTCAGGGACTTAATAGAGGACAGGGAGTGGTATAGACTGAGGAGAGGCTGTAGGTAGAGTTTGCAGACACTTGGTGTTGGCATCCTGTGAGAGACAAGGGGCCCTCAGCTGTCAGAAATAAACTGGAAATACCCAGGATGAATAATACATTCAAGGTGATGTGAACCTCATGTCTATGTTTCTCTTTGACAATTCATTGTGATTCACTTCTAGAAACTAGGTTCCTTGAGAATTTGGGCTTTTTTTCTCATTTGTCACTGCCTTCTAAACAGCCAGATGATGGCCAAGAAGGACAAAGTCAACATGTGTTTGAAAAATGAATATTCACCTAGAAAGGAATCCCAAAGATGAGAATAGATTTGAGGCAAAAGTATTGATTTGTGTTAATGTCTGGATATTCTTGGTTTCAGTTGTTTGAAGAGGAGATGTTAGATAAGAAACTTGACTTCAGGATCTGGAGAAGAGGAGAGAAATATGGAGGAATGTGTCCTGTTGAAGGTTACCAGTGGGAAAGACTAGATCATAGAAGTTCATATGGAGAAAGTGGAGGAGGACATGTTGTACCTTTAGGTTCTGAGTAAAGAAACCACAGGAGCAGGTGGACAATGGAGATAAGTCTGAGCATAGAGGACAGATTCCATGAGCCAATGCACCACAGAGCAGGGAATAATATATGAAAATCTAGTAACTTGCAAATTATCTAAGATCAACTGAATTATGCATCAACAAAATGTTAAAAAAGATATTAAATTATTCACTATGATAGAAGTAAATCTAATATTCAACCACACAATCCCCCCCAAAATTTTTATAGGGTAATTTTAGAAAAAGAAAAAGAAGTTTGTGAGCTTGCCATTTGCAGAAAAGATGCTTCTATACTGGATGGAGGGGCTGGTTGAAGCAATGAATGATTGGTAGAGAATTGATGTGCCAGTGTAGACTTGGTTATTATAGAACATGGTGTGATTAAACCCTGCATCTACAAATGGTACATTCTATTGTGCTTTTGTTCACTTTACCAAAAAGTAAAACAGCTAAATTCACTGAAACATGACAGATATAAATACAAACCAATTGACATATGAGTAATTGAAATCCATTGATGAATTCAGAATAAATGGAACATGAAAAATGTATGCGTATTTTAAAATTTATTCTAAAAAGCTACTTTTATTTTGCCCTCTAAAAACACACCTTCACATATAGAGAAACAGAATAGGATCGCTATTTATTTATTAAGTCCTCTTTTTAGAAAAAATCTAAAAGAAATGACATGGAAGTGAGAGGATATATGGGAATTCTATTTTTTCTATACAATTTTCCTGTGAATGTAAAACCATTTTCAAAAACAAAGTGAACTAATTCAAACTAGATATGATGATATATATATATATATATATATTTTTTTTCTGAAACATATATCCATGAAGAGATTTGAATTGTACAGCATATTTTTCAGGCAAGCTAAAGCTGTATGATATCATTTATATATGTTTGCATATCCCATAGACAGGACTCTTTTGAGAGTAAGAAAGCACAGTAAAAATATATGAATCAGAATCAGATTGTCTTAGAATCATACCAGAGGTTTGTAAATAGAAACAGTAACCTGATGAGCTGTAGAAACCAGTTGAGTTCCTAGTTCTCAAGTTCCATAATGAAAAAAGAGTTGGGTTTTCAAGTTTCTGGGTCATAGTGTTTGGTGTGTCCTGTGACCAGCAGGGGATCCTGTAGGGCTGCCCTGTAATCCATACCCATCTTCTTAGTAGGCCCATTTACTCAAATGATACATGGACTTGGAATTGTGCCCTGTGACAACTGATAGGGACTCTCAGAGGCTGTACACTCTCTGATCTGGCACAGTTCCCTGAGCAGTAACATTTATCTTATCAAGGAACTGGGGCAATTATGATCCTTATATTTGCAGAAAGAGTCTCTGATAGAGAGTGGGAAAAGAAAGGAGGACTGGGATAATTCAGCCTCACTGAAGGGATTGGGGGAATGTTTCCACCATTACCTGAGCTCTTTTTCTCTTGCTGTTCTTCTCTCTCACTGCATAGGTAGGGGCAGGCCTCAACTGTCCAGATTCACCTCCTGGGCTTGTGTTAGTCCCCTTTAGCTCTTATCTTGCAAGGAGCTTAACTCCAATTCTAGCCTCATTTACCTGTCTATGTTTGTAAGTTCCCCTTCACAGCATGTGTTAATTCAGTGAAGAAGATGTCTGTATCATAGGAAACATCAGCTATATTCACCTGCATTTGACTAGTCATGTCAGTGTTGGAAAATACTGGATATATTGATAAAAGCAGAAGCCATTGAGCCCTTTGTGGCATCACCTGAGTTTCAAGTCAGACTCAGTTGAACAATAGGGCTGCAACTTCCCTAGACACTTCTCTGAATCTAAAGATGCCTTGGCCAATGCATGAATGTAGCTCATCTCCTGGCTCTAGACTAAGAATAATGTTATTACTTTATCATATGGAAAAGCTGACACTAGGCCCTAGACCCATGTGAGAAAGCTTTCTTGTGCTAGTAGGACCTCTAATTAGGTATAATTCAAGGGATAACTTCTTTCTCCAGATCTTCAATCAGCACTTGAAGTTCCCCCAGACAAGTAGATATGAACACAGCATATAAATATTTCAGTTTAACTTTTAGATTGATTCATTGCTCATGTAATCTCAACTTACTGATTTTTATATTGGCAGAAATAACTTGGTTGGACATAAAAGTTTTTTGAGAATATAAATTGGAGAAAGTTTAAAAAGGTTCATTTTATCTATGCCCAGTTCAGGGTCTAAGAGTGACTCAGTGATGAATCTGACCTAAAATTTTAAAACTGAGCTGCAATAAATAATACCAACATGTAGAAAGGAATGATGTCCTTTATCCTAACAATACAGCATGATGAAGTTTAAAATAAGAGCAATATAGTTTATAGTAATATCACTACAAAGTTATTCAGAGAATATCAGAAAATATCTGAAAGTATTTAAACAAAATTCTAAGGCACTGCCATAGAAATTACAGACGACATAAAGTAGCAGATATTCCTTATTTGTGCATTGAAAACCTCAATATGGTTATTATAGTTTTTCACAATTGATCCAAAAACAATTCCTTGAAATGTCTTTGAGAAAAATATATATATAGTAATAGGAAATTTTCTCAGCAAAGAAATTAAAACTACAATTAAAAGTATCAATGAAACAAAAGCGCTGAGAAAAGACTGTTCAAGTTTGATGTGGCCTGGCTATCTGAGCTAAGGAAGGAAGTTGAATTTTAGATCCAGTGACACATGTTTTGTTCTTTGTCAAGGAAGGGGCACAGACCAAGAGTGGGAAACACCCCACACTGAAGCTACTGATCAGGTTCCAGATGAACCTGGAAGATGCTCCAGGAGAAAGAGAGAAGGTAGCATAATCAGGTCAGGCTGGGCAAAGGAACCTGCAGACACAGACACTGATGATTCTTTGGACAGAAATGAGGATTAAACTAACTGCTAAAAGGTCTCTGCTGATGTGAGTGACCCATTCAGGAACATCCCTAGGTTTTCAAAGCTTGGCATTACCAGTACTGTGGAAGAGGAGCATGAGGAAGAGACGTGTCCAGATCATAGTAGACACAGCCCTGTGAGGCCTCAGATCAGAGATGGTTAGTGCACGCTGCTTTTGTGTTCTCTGATTGCCTGGAAGTGGAGGGCTGTTCACACAGAATTGTTTCCCTACTGGTGAGCTATGCTCCACACTGAGCACCTCTGAAGTCAGAGCTTGATTCTTTAGACAGAAAGAACTGTAGGTACCCACTGTACAGAAACTGAGAGAGCTTCACAGTATGCTCTGCTGCTCACTGGACAGATTTAAGTTTCCCCACTGGAAATAATGTTACTGGAATATGCCTGGAAGTATGGTCACTGATCAGTCAACAGAAAAATTCCCCTCTGCCCAACTGAGCTAATAATAATAGAAAGCTGCTGTCACTGTGAAATTCTTAGAATCTAGAAGAATGATATGGGAATAAGGCTCTTGTATCATATCAAAATACAACATAGAGGAGAGGATTCAGCGGGTTGGGAACCAAGAACTGAATAGTTCCTTCCACAGGGACCAGGAAGAATGCAATTGTGATCTGAGTGGAGAGTTGGTTCCTCAATGAAGACTCTCACTGTTCTAAAGAGAGACATATTCTTTTAAGAAATAATCATACATATAAAATGGCATGATATGTAGAGGGAATGACAGAATACATCATTCTCAAGAGTATTAAGCAAATGTAAATTAAATGTAAAACTTGCAGAGTATACAGGTTCCTATATGTCATAATGAGGTGTAGTGCTTGCAGTAGTTAAAGATTATAAGCCCAAGACAAATTGACGAAACTTACTGACACCAGGAATTCCCCATAGAAGTTGTTGCTTTATCCAAGTCTGGCCACTTGAGGTTCTGTAATGCTCTGGGCTTCATTGAATTTCCTTAAATAAGGGATGTTTCAGACATAAATCACATAAATACATAATTACTCCCTTTACATTACTAAGAGTATTGGCACTATTGCAAAATTATAGCTTTTACACAATTCTATTTTTTTTCACTGGCATCAAGATGTGAAGTGGGAAATAAGACAATCTTCTTGCTATTAGTCAAACACTTCTGGTCATTTATGTAGATTTTGTGCCTGTCATTTTCAAGGGATCCTTTAAGCATATTGAGCCCTGTGAATAATGAAAAAGTGAGAATCAGGATGTTAATTGTGTGGGCATATTTGTAATAATATCAAGGTCTTTATAGCAGAAAACCCAGAAATAGGTCACAGTCATGTCAGCCATGAATTTGTTGCAGTGGGCTCCTGTCACTGCACTGACAACTCTCTCTAGCCACCCCATTGGCACTTAACGTGGATTTCCAGGGTTCCTCACACACATTTTTCTGAAGACTCTATGTAACTTAATATTCCCAGTTCCTGTGTGACATAGTGCAGACCAATGGAAAAAACTCTTCATTATCAAACCTTCTTCATACTATGACAGGCATTTTGAATTTTTAAAAATTTATTGAAATTCTGTATTTTGTTTACTGGACTTTCAGTAGCCATTGGCATAATTCTGGTAAACATATTTATTGGTTAAACTAAATTAGCAAAAGTTTTAGAAAATTATATTCCAGAATATTACAAGCATCCTATATCAAGATGGATTATTCATACTTTCTTTGACTACCCTGAAAAGAATTAAGAAAGAAAAATAGCTACTCTTCACATTGAATCTGAAAAGGATGCATTACATTTAAAGGAACTGGAAGTTGAAAGGGTAATTTGTGAGAGAAGCAATGAGCCCTGGTAACAATATTCAACTATTGACAAGGCTCTTATTGATCATTCTTCAAAACAGCTTCCAACAACTTATTTATTTCATTAAATACAAACTATAGGGCTGAGGGTATGGTTCGGTGGTAGAATGCTTGCCTGACATGCTTGAGTCACTAAGTTCGAAGTCTGATCCCCAGCACACTACATTAACAAAAAAAAGTCTAAATAAACTCAATATATCTTCCTAAGTGGAAAATAATTTAATAAATATAGTATGTATTTTGGCTCTGTGATGAATAAAAGAACTCCTTCCATTAAAACAAAACACAAAAGAAAACCCTGGATAGATTTTGAGATTTTTTTTCCCTTAGAAATTGATTCAACCCTCTTCTCTCTTAGTCATTTTAATCCTGCTCTCGAAATAAGCCCCACATGTCCATTACCTTCTTTTTCAATCTAATAATTACATTTTCTTTCACTTTTCTAGGATTTTCTCATTTCCAGTGAACCCAGTGAGTTACATAGTATAATAATTGATTCTTAGTGTTATGAGTCCAAAGAGCCAAACTTGTGAGGAATCATGAAGAAATAAACCTGATCTGTGACAAGCTGGAAATTGAGTTCATGGTCTGCATGTCCCTGTTATTAGTTAAAGAACCTTTTATTTTATACAGTTTGTATATGAGATACTTTTCCCCTGAGAATTCTATAAATTGGGGTGAATTGTGTCTTGTTCCCACTGAGAAAGTCCAAATTGAAACCTGAAGACTGAAAGGGATAGGAGGCTGTCCCTGAGGATAGTCCCCCTTCTCCCCCACATGGTTCACTGATGGCAGCTCATTTATGTGGGAGGGAAAAAGACACATGGGATATGAAATTGTATCTCTGTCAGAGGCAGTATAAGCTAAACCTCAAAACACTACCAATCAACAGTAGGAACTAATAGCAGTTACCTGAGCCTTCCAACTGGCTGCTGATTAATCCCTCACTCTTTACACCAATTTCAAATATGTCTTTCATATTCTTATCTCCCATTTGGACATATGAAAGGAAAGGGGTTTACTAATGACAAAGGGCTCACCAGGCAGAATTCTCACCTATAACCATGGGCAATTCCAAGGCTGATCAAGCTTCCATGCAGGATTCCATGTCATATCCTCCTGCTATCATTATGATTTCCCCTCACCAGAACCTCACCACTTGTGCTCCAGACATGACCTATTTTCTTATCTACATTCTTTATTCCACACCAGCCCTCAAAACCTCAAACTTTTCCTGCAGTCTTTCTTCTCACTCATTCCTGAAGATGTTAAAGTCCTCCATCACTTCCAGCTGCACCATTTGTCAGAGGACTAACCCTAATGTTCCCCTCAGACTGGGCTATTCCCTACCCACCAGTCCAAAGGGCAATTCCTGTGGGCCAACTGGCAGCTAGACTTTTCTCATATGCCCGAGGCCAAAAGATATCTTTACCTTTTAGTCTTTGTGGACACCTTCACAGAGTGGGTGGAGGCTTTTCCTATTACCAACAAGAGGGCCTCCATGAAGCTTTCATTTTACTCTCTGAGGTCATCTCCAGATTCAGAATTCCAACCTCACTACAGTCAGACAACAGCCCCGAGTTCACTTCACAGAAAACACAACATATTACCGAAGCCCTCCATATCTCACAGAACTTCCATGCATCAAACCATCCGACCTCGTCAGGCAAGGTTGAATGCACAAACCAGGCACTAAAGGAGGTCAAGCTTTCTCTTGAATTATATACAGATTGAGTTAAACTTCTCCCTATGGATTTGTTCCTCCTCCGTGTACACCCCCCAAAACCTACTTTTCTCTCTCCCTTGAGGTGATGTCTGGGAGACCTGCTTTACCCCCTGGCACCACCCCCTCTTTAGCTCTCTTCCAGAATCGCTCACTTCTCCCCTCCTCACCTTCAACTAGACACACCTATGGGAACACCAAGAGGCCTTATCAACGGACTCCACCAGGTCATACATCTCTTTCCCCTTAACTCCAGGAGACTGGGTGTACTTCTCTCTTCTTTCTGGTGACATGCCTGCCCTGGCACCTAAATGCAAGGGCCCTCTAAGGGTACTCCCATTGTTGCCTGCCTACAGGAATCCCCAGGCAAACTGACCTCATGGATTCACATTTCCAGGCTGAAACTTGCCCCACCTCAGCCCCAGGAAGCCCAGACTTACCATCCATCATCCTCCTTCCCCAAACACATCTGCTCCACCACTCCTGAGAATCTTTTAAAGTGCCACATCTCACACCTGAGGTTTCTTTCTCCCTTTAACTAGAAGGACCTTCCTCAACCTGAGAAACCCTCACAATAACATGGCTCAAACTTTTAACCAGCTTTTCCTCAGGGATTACCAGCTTTTTGCTCCCTCAGAAGATACCCACTCCTCACATGAAAGCCCCACCAACTGCTGATGGAATATCATCACTTTAGATATGGAGCTACAAAATGGAAACATGACTGGAGGGAATTCACTAGTCTGTAACCCAGGGTCCCTCACCCATTCACCTTAATTTGCTCCTCCTGACTGCTGGTGTTTTCTCAGCCAATACCTCTTGCTGGACCACCAGCCAGAAGCTAATGTTGTGTCTCCTCTTTCTTCTCCTTCTCATTGCCTTTGAGTGTCTTTGGTGTCTTTAGGCTCATCAGTTGGCTCACTCATTTGCATAATTCATGGAGCCTCTCCAACAGGACAGCTGGCTGATCCCACAATTTTCAGTGTCATGGATTGGGTTGAGAATATCTGCAATCTGTGGCTTCAGGGAGCTTTCATGGATTTCAGTCCAGAGGAAATTTAGGCTTCAGTTCCTGAGTCTTCATGATGATGTTTCTTCTCTTCCCTCTTTCCAGACATCCCTCCCCTCCTTTTCCCACAAAGACTCTTGTCAGCAGGAGGTAGCCAGATGAATTAAATGTCCCATCCCCCATCTATAGCAAAAAAAAAAGGAACAATATTAGGTACAAGGGAGCTTTCAAATCCTATGACTAAGCTAAAGTTTCCATTTCCCTGTGAAAGCCTTACTCTCTTTTGCTCCACCATCCATTCCTGCCCAGCAACACAACACAGTGTTTCACCATGCCTGTCCCCCAACCACCAATAGCAGGATCCCATGATAGAGCCCGCCTTCCATCTGTCAATTATAGGATCCAATGAGAGAACGAGAAAGTGAGGCCCTTTTTG
Source organism: Ictidomys tridecemlineatus (assembly GCF_052094955.1). Classification (NCBI taxonomy): domain Eukaryota; kingdom Metazoa; phylum Chordata; class Mammalia; order Rodentia; family Sciuridae; genus Ictidomys; species Ictidomys tridecemlineatus. The sequence continues at coordinate 110,074,006 of NC_135478.1, read as the reverse complement.
AATTTTCAGGCTCAACCAGCTGCTTCCCTGTCCTTTTAATGAACCTACTTAACGTGGTGCTGATGGGTGCACAGCCTCTGTCTCCACTCGGGCTGGCAGGAAGTCATCCCTTGCTTCCAATAAAATTCTTGGTTGTACCTCTGTTTTGGTGTGATTGATCTGCTTTCAATGTCTAATGACCCAGTTCTTTGTTATAGCAGAAGCTGGGTCATCTTTTTTCAGAATACACACTTGAGCAGTTCCTTAATTTCCAGGTACAAGAGAAACTCACCTACTGATTATATCATGACTAGTATTTTTTCAACCTGATTATTAGGTTAATACCATGAATCATCCTGCCCCACTTGTTTGTTGGAATAATGTTGAAATGCATCACAGTTCTTTAAGAACTAGAGGAATAAAGATCATATGCCAGAGAAAGATCTCACCTGGTCAAGCAGCATCCACCAATTCTACATCTCTGCTTCTTTCTCCATGGTGATAGGCACCTATAACCTTACGTTCTTCTGTCATATCCAGTTTATAAATCCATCTTTCACTGATTACAAGGGGATGAGAAGAAGGGAGATAGAAGACAGTAGGTAAGAGGTTTAAAGATTATTTGGGGGAATTATACAGAAAACACTCACCTTAAATTTTATAGATTTTCTCTTAGCATCTACATCTAAAGATATGATTGTGACAACAAAATTCTGATGCTCATGGAAATTTTGTCTCAGCTGTATGAAACGAATTTCCCTGGCTGGGCCCAAAGCTGATATAGAAAAAGGCAAAAGAGAAGTTCAGCTTTGTGTGGCCCAGGAAGATTGATGCTGTTCAGAGACTCAATCTCTGCAATGTGAGATTCCTAAAAACATGTTTGGGAAAGCTGAATTTACTGGTTTAGGCAAGAAATACAAATTGTTCTGCTCACTGGATGGTCTTGGGTAGAGGTTGGAGGACAGAACATGAAACAGAGTTGACAAAGTGTATACATAAGGTAGAGACTTGTCTATTGTGACTATTATGGGGAAGACACACAGAGAGTTGAAGGTGAACAAAGATTAAAAAGAAAGAGACTTTTCTTAGATTTGTACATATTCAGTGATTATGAATATTCCATAAAAGATGGGCTATGAATATTTTCCTTGAAATTCTAGATCTTGACCCTGACTAATGCAGTAACATGTACATATGTGGTCTAACTGGGCTTCACCCACCTTGTCATGTTCCGTTCCACTATTTACTTAGGCACAGATCTCTCAGGGTATTTGTTTCTGTTAGAGAAAACACCAGAAACAGAGGGAACTGATGGAATCCCCAGGATGGAGATTCTGAACATGCTCTCTATTTGAGATGGCTTTGGGAGTTGCCCCATTGCTAGACATACAATGAGTTTATTTGTGTGCAGGTAAAATCATTATTATGGGTTTAAATTACCTGAATCAAGGGAAGCTCTCAAAGTTTAATATTGACTTTGCTTGAGACAAAAGCCATATTCAGGGGAAGAGTCAAACTACAGTTAGTGTCAATTCACCATAAGTTGAGGAATTCCCAGCAACATCTCAGGCTTGGAGATTCATAACAATTTGTCACAGAACAAAATGAAAGTTCTATTTTTACAAGATTGCAGACTTATAATAAAGAATACAAGTCATATCAAGTCAGTTAAAAAGACACAGAGGGCCATGTGAGAGAGTTCACAGACCTGAAGCATCCTATACTCAGATGCCTCACTCTGCTAATAGTTTTTTTTTTACAGGATTACCCAGAAGAGCAGATCAATCAGTAAATGAGAATATTGAGTAGTTATATGGTCTTTATTCCTTAAACACTTGAATATAATTCTATTGAATTAAACATAATTTTCAGCCCCCTCAAATACATGAAAATCAGGTGATTGTTCAGATAGAAGGCACTCAAAGCTTCAAAATAAAACTAATCTACTTGGTATTACTATTATGGACCTTCTCCTTTCTTAAATTATCTGGGGACAGACCTTGAATCAGCACCTGAGCATAAATGCAGGTATGGTCCCTGAGTAAATTACCAGAATTATCCACCAGGGGCCAAGATAAAGGCCAGACTTTTCCTTCTTTAATGTTAAATCTTATGTGCACGTATGTGTGTTCATGCATGCAAACACACACACACACACACACACACACACACACACACACACACACACTGATTAAAGTACATTTGGCTACATGTGATAGGACATGACCCTGATCTGAATGACTCTCATGATCCAAGGCCTGGGAAGTTAAACTGAAGTGAAATCAAGATGGGATGGATTGCAAGGAGAGTCCACTCAGGGTTGGTTTTAGTGTGGAATTCTCTCACACCTGTTCTATTCTGACACTACTCAGAGGAGGTCAGGTGTTAAAGAGTGTGCATATGCTAATTTGTGCTCAGACATCAAATCACATATGAATTTTTAATTTTCTCATTAAATCTTATTTTTACTCAAAAAATTAAGAACTTATAGAAATACATAAGATTAAAAATGTTATCTAATAACAACAATTTTGAACTGAAAGTCAATTTCAGATTATGGACTTTACTATCTGGTTGAGTGTGAGATTTAAACCACTTACCTAAGGAAGAACTAACTATCCTCAACAAAATTTTTATGTCATAATATTTCTCAGGATCTCTGGTGAGATATTTCTCAAAGTTGCTCGTGATTGAAATCAATGTTGTTTTCAAATGCATTAGAATCTATATCAATAGTTGATTCTGGATAACAGATTACACTCAAAGTGATACTATTGTCATTTAACATTAGAATATTAATCATAAAAGAATATGAAGATAAAATGTGCAATAGTCGCATCAAGTGTACATTTTTACAGTCAATCAAATATGAAAAAAATGGGTGGAATTGTACCCTTAATAATTTTTTGCTATGAATTTCTTTGTTTAAATTTTAGTTTGAAAATATTGGCAATGGCAAAGGTGGTCAAATTTTAGGTTTAGAAATTTCCTCATATGGCATTAACATGAATGTAAATGCCCATCCAATTCATGGCAATAAGGACTTCTGGAGTAGATTATTTGGAGCCTAGCTATAAGTAAATAGTGGTATAGGGGCAGAAGGAGAAGAAAATTCAGAGACAAAGTTAGTCTGTGGTCCAGAAATAAGAATTACCTTTGCAAATAGAATCTACTTGAGGTTATATACAGGGTATTGGAGGAAGACTTGAATTAGGATGCCTGGGAAGAAGCAAAATAATATTTTGCCAAATGAATGGTTTTTTATTTTTTTTTGGAAAAGAATCTGCAACAGTTTCTTTAGGTATAAAAATATTTTTATCATACACATATATGTAAAATATCTCAATGAATACCATGTATGTAACATTAAAAAAATAAAGAAGAAAATAGGTAGAGAAAAGCTACACAGGTACTATGCCTGACTCATGTGAGCAGTGCATCTGGAGCAGGTCAGGGAGGTACATAGTGAGGGAAGGTTATGGACACCATGTGGAGATATCCACTGCTGGTGTTCTGTGGGAGTCAAAGGGCTCTCAGAAGTCAAAAGCAGGCTGTAAATGCTATGGGTGGGCATTATTGGGTGGTATCAGCCACATGAGGAAAACTCAGTGTGACACTGTTCACTGTGTGTTTTTCCACTAGGAACTAAGTTCATTCAGAACAGAAATTCTATTTTTTTTTGGCAGTTCTGTATATACAGAACCCAGAACTCATCCTGACAGAAAGAAATAACTACATTTGTATCCAGATTGACCTTGTAAATCCACCAGAAGAGGAAAGCCAGAGAAAAAAATAGAACTAAGGCATAGAACATGATAGATGCTGATCTCTAGACATTTAAAGTTGAGATACTAAATTGATTCAAGATGATGTGTCAAATGAAAAATTTGACCTTAGGACTAAGCAAAAGCTAAAGAACATGGCCATGAGTGAGGAGAAGGTGACTAGTGGGATCAACTGGATTCTGTGTGTTTATGTGAAGACAGTACCAAAGCATATGTTGGTTCTGCAGACCAGAGCAAAGAAACCACAGAAATAGGAGGATGATGGTAAAAATTCTGAGCATAGAAGATGTATCCATGAGCAAATATGTTGCATATCAGGGTGAGTTGTATGAACATCTAGTAATATTTATTTTAACTAACAGATGGTGAGAAATTCATTAATAAAATCTCAAATACAGAAGTCAAAATCTATCATGTGACTCAAATTGTAACATTCAAGACCTCAACTCACAATCCCACAAATGATTCTGATGCAAGAACTTGTATATAAATAATGAAAGAATTTGGGGCTTGTTTTCAACAGAAGAGCTGCTTCTGCACCGAATAAAGTTTATAAAGGAAGGAAATAATTGGCAGAAAAGGTATGTGCAGGACTGGAATAAATTCTGTATTATATGGCATGGGAAGAACCCACCTCCTGAAAACCTTTCATTCTCTTGTGCTTCTATCAGTTAATTCAGTACTGAAACTATAGTGTTATCTAAAACATAGATCAAAGCACACATCAGTTTATATTATACTAGTTTGAATGCACCTACTGAATCACAGTGTGTGAATGACCAAGTATGTAAACTCATTCTAAATTATCTATTTTTACTACATCTTCAATGAGTTGCTAACACTTTATATTATACTTAATTGTATATTTACACCTGTTAAAGACAAATACAGCTTCTTGAAGTGGACTCTCAAAGAATTGGTAGAAAATTATATAGAATTCAGACCATACTTGTTTGTATAGAGATGGACCTAGTGAATTGCAGAAATCAGCTGGTCTCTCATCTTTGGGCCAAGATAAGCTATGTAAGGTCCACTGTGGAACTGCCCTGTTGTCCCTACACAGCTGCTCAGTAAGGACCTTTCACTCAAACCATCTCTGGTCTGAGTGCTGCCCTCATAAATGGAAATTCTAGCAGATCCTCTGAATAAGGGTGTGGGATTTTTTTCCACCAGGGTTCCCTCCAGGGACCTCCTCCTGAGTCTGCAATGTGAGCTGAGCTCCAGCAACATGGCTCAATGAGAGGCTGGGGAAGTCATGATGGAAACATTTTTGCATAAACAGTCCCTCCTCTCCAGAGGCTGGGAAAGAAAAGGAGAACTGGGGCTCAGCAGCTTCACTCTAAGACTCAGAGGGCTGTGTTCCCATAGCTTGGACTCCTTCTGTTGCTACTATTTCACTGCTCAGATGAGGACATGATTTATAGTCTTTAATCAGCTTCTCTGTTACTTTCATACCTCTAGTTCAGAGTCCCAACAGCTTAAATGTGGACTCTGCTTCAGCACAAATGTTTACATTTTTTTGCAGCTTTGCTCTCCTAGCCTGTGCTGACTGAGTAGAACCCCCAAGCCCTGGAGCATCTGCGAGACTCACCAGCTCCCTGAGCGGTGAAGTGAAGAGTATTCACTATTGGTGTCTATGGGAAAATCTGGTACCAGGAGAAACTAGGAATCCTCTCCAGTATCATCTCAGCTACCACTCAGACTCAATTAACTATGAGGGATCTGAAGCCCCCAGCTGCTTCTCTGGGTACAAATTGGCAAAAGCAAATGCAAGAGATTTGCTCATGTCTGAGCTGGGCCAGAGGATGAGGCTGATTATTACTGTGCTAGAGCTCATGTCAGTGGATGCAGCTATCAATGAAAAGCTTCTGTGGACGTACTTGTGGTGTAGACTTTTCTGCAATAGGGTATGTTCTTGAACAGGAGACAGAAATCCATGCCATGCCTGTAACCTGAGACAAAATAGAACATCTCAGGAAGGTATAGATGAATGACAAAGTAGAACCTAAGGACATATCCCATGTCTCTGCAGTAAAGAAATAAGAATAGATTATATAGTCAGCAATTAGAAATGTGGATAAATATAGACATGTTCATCTACAAAGCAGTTTCATCAACATATTCCATAAAGTACATATCATGTCTTACTAGAGGCATGTAAAAGCCTGATGTAGTGACCCTTATGCTGGTCATAAATATCCCACTGTCTGAACCAGCCCACAGGTCCAGTGGACACAGACATGTGGACTTTCACTGATGCAATCTCTCAGACACTCCCTTCCTGTCTCTTTTCTGCTCTTACCTTCATCAGACCTCTGTCTGACTGTGTCAGATTGTTACCAATCTCCCTATTGGGTTTTAGAGACACATGAGATGTTTCAGTGTAGTTTCATTCTCCAATCTCCATCTGTATGGAGGAGGGTCCCCAGAATTCAGACCACCATAAAAACCTCTAATTTCATTCCTATGCTTGTCACATTCCTGAATTTCTTTTCCCTCTACCTTCATCAGTCTCTCTAATATGACCATATTATTAATTTATTTCCAAAAGAGGTATTTTTTTATTGAGCTACCGAGTACCTACATGTAGAGGCTTTGATTTTTTCTTCCTTTAAGTTTTGCTTAGTTTTCCTTATTTTCCCATTTTTTCTTTCTCTGTGTGTACTCAGGCCCTACACAAGGTGAGTTTTGAACTAATCAACAGAGGAAGGTGAGAATCATCTCTTACATAGGCAATCATTTTCTTTCAGCCCTATAATCTATGTTTACAAACATGTCTTAAGACAGAACTTACCCCACTGCAGTAATTTTGCTGAGGTCTCTGAGGTTCCATTCTTTAGTGATCTTGCAATATATAAGTAAAGGATCTCTCCTAGTCCCCAGAAGACATCTAGGGACTTGAGGGCCATGATAGTTCATCCTTGTTGAATTGGGGACAGGGGATAGAAATATAAGGGATGTGTTTTGAATGTCTGCACTGAGCTTCTAAGCCCTGAGGACCCTGCACCTGTGGGTCTTGTGCCTGTATCCAACACCTGCACTTAGGATGAGGGCAGGCATCCCTCAATCCACAGGGTATGTTCTCCAAGTGGAATTTGTAGCATGTGGCCATCTGGGTTCAAAGCTCTGCTCTACCCTTATAGTAAACTCTGCTCCAATGGAAATAGGCTTTAAAACACTAGGTTTTTTTTTCTTCAGGCTCCAATATCCTGGAGGGTCTTACAGAGCATCATCACCAGGGACTGCTTTGTAAGGTTAGCCAGATCTCAGAGTATGCAGAGTCATGAAAAGGATGGGGGCCACTGAAACTCATACTCTTCCTCAGAAGGTGGAAATGAGTTCGTGGAGGAACATAAACATTTCTCTCTCTCTCTCTCTCTCTCTCTCTCTCTCTCTCTCTCTCTCACACACACACACACACACACACACACACACACACACATACACACACACACACACACACACACATTTTCCTCTAGGTTTAGATTGTCCTAGACATTTGACTTCTCTGTCCAGTTTATGGCCATGGCCCCATGATGCCATGATGCAGCTCTTATTCTCACCACCACTTCATGGCTGAGCTGTGGTTGCTTTCACAGGACATCAGGATTCACTTGGCTTTAGTGTAATACAGTATTCTTCTGCTCATCGGTGGTACAAAGGAGAGATTCTCCATTCTGCAGTGGGAGGAAAAAAGAAAAGGAGCTGCAGCTGTACCTACCTCAGAGATCAATATGGCCCCCAACTTCCTGGAAGCTCTCTCTGTCCTCTCAATCCAGTCAGCCCATGTCCATTTTCTTTTTGCTCAAATTTCCAGTCAGCTATCTTCAAATTTTTTTTATTAGGAATTATATACAAAAGAATATTATGTTGTAATGTTAGTGCATGTAGGCAAATATGTTATAACATAAGAAATAACTTCTAGTAATATCCAGTGACATATGCAGGGGAAAACTGATCTGGATGGAAGCAGGAATTATGGTCATAATTGTGGAATGATACAAAAATTGATACAAAAATTATTGGATCCACTCAAATTCTGAAATATGTGTTTGTTTTTGAAGAATAAAATTTCTGCAAAAAACATAGTAATATTCATATTTTATCCACATATCCTTGATTTGATTAAATAAAATGTCATTTATTGAAATAATGTAATGAAACAAACTTTATTTGCACAGAGAATGAGATTATAATTTTTATATTTTATATTTATTTTTTTGTTCCTGACTGTCAAAGTACAACATGAGATATTTTGTAAGAGAGGAATAAATGTTTGACACCAGTGAGCTTAGCTGCTGGATTTTACACTTTTCTATGAAAGGTAAAATAATTCAGCTTGGGTTCCTGGAAAAGTTCCTCCTGAATCACGAATGTCTTTTCCTCCATGTTGGGCTCAAGATAGAGTAAGATAGAGTAACAATAATGGTGTGTCTTTTCTTCACTTCTTACATTCTAAGGACTATTTAAACTAAAAGATAATTTACATAATCTGGAGAACTGAGCTAAGGGATCATTTTCTTCCAGTTCATGGGATCATTCAGAGACTCAGGCTGGACTAACAGCCAGTTTGTTATACGGTTTCTCATGTGACACACTGTGTGGTACACCACTGGATACCAGCCAGCAATGATACTCAGCCTCATTCTCAGGCTGAGTCAGGGCAGATTTGTCACCAAGGAGGGAACTTGAGACCTGGGCAGTTGTTTCACAATGTCTATTGTTTGTGTTAAAAATAAGTGTTCTGGGGATTTTTCCAGGCTTCTGCTAAAGCCAATATGTATAATAATCATTGGTGACCATACCTGTGCTGGTAATATTATAATATATATATGATATTTGTGTATATATTATATGTATATGTGTGTATATATAATATTTTTATATATAATGGAGAATTACATATCTCCCTCAATTGATGAAACAGAAATAGCAGTCAGGAAGCATGAGGCTCCAATAAATGTATATAATCATTTAACAAATCCTTGTGGGGCCCCATCATGTCTTCATAGAAACTTGAAATCCCTATGCAAAGATCTACACAAGGTTTGATAATAGGAAAACTACAAGGTGCAAGAAGAATAGTTTTAAAAATTCAAAAATGGATGAAATATATTCAATTTTAATCAGTCACCAGATAGTTCAAATTGGGGTCACTCAATAGACAAACCAGAGTGCTTTTTAAGAAGGGTTGAATTGTTATAATTTGAAGAAAATCTAAAATATTCTATTGCACTAAAATTACACAAAGGTTTCAGGTGACCCAGTGATGAAGCTCCATAAAAATATGGTCCAGGCTGCACAGGATAACCTTCTCCTCCTCATAAGCATAGAGAAAAATGGAGGAATACCCAGCAGCCATCATCATCAGCAACACATGAAGGCTTGTGAATAAATCTTCAGGTTTATAGGAAATGATCTGGAACATGCTATACCTATATTTCAGAGGTGCCTGAAAACCTACCTTCTTGTACATAGAGCAGTGAACCATAGATGATCTTTTTATTGTATGGCCTCCTCCTCCCAAGGGTTCCATTTTGCTTACTGTGTGTTCCACCAGGAACAAATTAATACCTTCCAAATAAATCCTAGTGCTTTGGTTTGGAGAAGTCCCTCTAAGTACCATGTAGTAAAGCCTTGACACCCAGTTCATCATGCTACTGGGAGGTGGTGGGACTTTTAAGAGGCAGAGATTGGAAGAAGCTAAGATTTATTAGTTCCACTATTATCTTGATTCTATCACAGTAGGTCTACGACTGGGAAGAGAAGTTAAATTATAACAGGGAAGAGAAAGTAGGAAACAGCATTTCATAGAGCAGACATTTACTTATCTGAATAAGTGAAGAAAAATGCAAGATTGTTTTGAATTTTTGTGATATGTGGATATGTGCCTTTTTCTCTCAGGTACATTGAGTTCTTTGGATTGATAAAACATTGATGAGAGTTCATTTGAAACAATATGGAATTTTCACCAAATACAGTCAATGGAGCCACAAAAGTGAATAGACCAAGAGGAAATTCAGAAAAAATTCTACTAATGATGAAAAATATGAACTTGAGAATTTGAGCAGGTACAGGGAAGGTGAAAATTTATTACTATTTTATGCTGGGAAACCAAGATTTTCTTCATTCTCATTCTCCTGATTCTTGCTGTCTGAATCACTATAGCCTAACCTGAGATGCTGTGTACTCATGCACCCTCATGGCACATCTCAGTGCTGCTCCCCAGGAAACTAATGTCTGTGGACGCCACATGTGAAATCCTCTTCAGTCCTTCCTGTTCTGTTTGGGCCAAAGAAGTGATAGTGTCTCCTAAAACTATAATCACTTTCTCTATTGGGCCGTAGACCTGAAGGTACTAGCTAGTTAATAAACATAATGAGTGAATTCTTTAAAAAATGCACATATAATGAGTAAAAATGCTCACATACTGGACAGCCAGTTTTATTTCAGGGTTATTGTACCTGTAACTCCTTAATTGAATGTGGATACCATGGTTTTATCCCCAGCTTTCTCTCTTCTTAACATATACAGCCCCCATTAGTGACAGATCTCACACTGCCTGGATCCCATCTTCAAAATCAAGGAGAGATCATGCCACTAGAAATAACAGTCAACTGTTTCTGAACTGAGAAGCCAAAATTTGTGACTCCTACCAAATGATTAATTATTTGATGTAGAAATAAACCATCTAATCACATTATTTTACATAGTACCCAACAATAATAGACCTGCCTGGTTATTTAAACAACAAATGCTCACTTCTTAATATATCCACCTTTATTACCCCAAAGGTGGTTGTGGATAAAACATTATGAGGATTCCATGTTTGAACAGAGCTCCCAAAACTCTCCCCATCCTATTATCCCTTATCATTGCTTATCTATGAATAAATTAATTTCTTGCAAAACCTTTGTATAATTCCCAGCAATTTTCAAGAGAAAATTATTTTTCTAAGGTAGACAATCAAGGGCAAACTAGAGCTTAGAGAAGCAAGTCAAAACAGAAAACACTCATTCTCTGATAATAGTATATTTCCATAGGGAAAAGAGACATCTGAAGCCAAGGCCTGTAGATTTGGGTGTGGAAGAACACTAGAGAGAATGCAACAGGAGACTCGCAGAAAAGCAGCAACCTGAAAATAGGTAAACCTGTAAGAGGAACAGAGGCAGAGTTACTACCACTTGTGAGCTCTCCTGAACTTTAGACTTTAAACTTTGTTCAAAAATTTATAGACTGAGAATGACCCAAAGTACATGGTTGAAGCAAAATCAAATACCAGGTAATTTAGAAATATATGGTACCATATACAGTGCATTTAGAGTTCTGGAGATCATTAGAAACTGAAACAAACAAAAAAAGTTCTTGGGAAAAAACACCAGGGTAGTTTAAATGTCAGGAGAATAAAATTAGAAAGGTCCATTTACTGTAGTCAGTTATCCTTCCAGAATGTCTACCAGGTTATAAGAGGGGTTGAAGAACCAGAATCTGAGGCCAGCAGGGGGTGATGTTGGACTACTCCTGACAGGACAGGGCTCTGCATCAGACCACAATGGGAAATACTGGCTTTACATCTCTGTAATAAAGATCCCCAACAAAGTGTTACTTTCCTGCACCTGGGCTTCCTGGGGCCACATGAGCATGGGGATCTGACCCACACCCTTGCTTCCTAGTTCATCCTCCATCCCTCATGGATTGATTGTTTAGGCCTTTTGTCTAGGCAGAATGAAAGAAAGGTCACAGAACAGGAAGAAATTTAAATGAAGATCAAGCAAGGAGACTAGAGAGCAAATGAGAAGAAATCAGAAAAGATAGATCTCAATACTGAAAGTAAGAAATCAGCAATCTCTTTTAACTTATAAAGAAAAATGTAAAAATTTCTCAGTATTAGTTTACTTGCTTTTTAAAATAAAACTACATAGTCAATACAGGGCACATACAAAGTACAGAAAGGTTTACATTTGTTCATGGATATGGAAGTTTAAACCTGAGATGAGTAGCTTCATGTGTTTGTGATACTAGTGACAGTGTGATAAGATGGGAAAAGGTGAGCCAAAGTGAATAGTCACATATTATCCCAAGGTGTGGAGAGAGATGGGGTGGGGGAATGAGGGAGGAGAGGGAGGACAGAGTTGTGTATAACCACCATATTTGTGGACATATCTTTAATGACCTGAGGCTCTCTCACAAGGCCTCACCACCTCTTACAAGGGACGATCACCAGATAGTACTATCTGGTACTAAAACCTTACCATCCTGGGAGAAAGCCTCTATGTGTGGAACTTTGGCAGAGATGCAAATTGCTTGCACATTTTAGCAGTATGTTAGGAAGTAGATTTCCTGGTAGACTGAGTGTGACTTATTTTGACCAACAAGAAGGATTTGGAATGAAAATAGGACTCCTTTTTTCTTTTTTCTTAAGGTCTCCAAAGGATGTGAACATGGACTTTGAAGGGTGAGCAGGTACAAGAGTTATGAGACAATGTCTGGTGTCACAACGAGGGAGATCACCTCTAAGCTCTCAGCAGTGGGACTTGAGTCACTGTAGGGGAGAAAGATGGAATCACAGGACCCACGTTAATGGGATTTTAATGGGACCAATCGATACACTGTGGACTCCCACAGTGTGTAGCATGTATTACTATGGTCCTTCAGGGTCAAAATGCACAGTGCAAATTAAACCCTTTACCTGGTTTAAGCAGTATCACCTTCATCCACAGAGAGTTGCTTTTGCTTCAGTGACATGAACTACTGGAACCCTGGGAGCTTCTCTGTTCTTAGGTTTCCTATTTCTTCTTTTCCCTTTGGCTCCTAATTACCAAGTCAATATCCCAGGAGAAAAACTGTTTATTCATGTAACCTTGAGAATGTCTGAGACAATTTCAGATGTATCATAGGGCTCATTACAGAGATTAGAATTACTTGGGGTGACTATGAGTTTCTAATTCACATGTATTTAAATATGTGATAAACATTTTAATCCATTGTTTTTTCCCCGTTTTTATATTGCATCTGAATACTTTGTGGTAATTTTCTTTCAGTGAGTTTTAACATAAATGATAAAACTGATGCTATTATGGTTTTAATGTATTAAAATTAGCAATTCTATTTCCTCCTTAAATTTCAGATCCTCCTCTTTATTTTTGCATTACAAATATGTGTACACAAATCTATGTATAGACATTCTATTGGATAGTTTTCACTACTGATCATAACATATTTTATTATGAAACTTTATTCCTAATATGAGCAGATCTCTTAAAACAACAAAAAGGATTTGGAAGGAAACAATAAGATTAATAAAATTTTAATAAAATAATTATAAACAAATTAGAAATTATATTTATTTTGGAGTTATAAAAATTATTTAAAAAATAAAATCTTATTTCACAAAAAAGTGAAGGAGTTTTATTTCTGAACTCCCCAATTATCTTTATCTAGCATTTCTAATCACCTTCAAATGTGAAAGTGTCTTAAAAATGTAGAGATGGTCACACTAATGTGATCAGAATGTTCTTAATTTTATTATCATGTATGATGAATATGGTTTTATTTTTTCTTTTGATATTGGGAAGAATATCCCACCTTCTCTCAAATTCTGCATTTCCACTATTGCTAAAGGCATACAACTGATGACTTCTTAGAGTGCAGGTAGGTGGTATTCCCAGCCCTGTGGTGCTGCTGTCTGTGTCTGCAGTCTCAACCCTGGGCTCCACTGAGGCTGCTTCAGGCAGTCCCCAGGACTCAGTGAGTGGAAGAAAAAGCCTGTCTCTGGAACTGGTGAGAAAACTCCCAACAAGCCTGGATCTGGAGTATCAAAATGGGATCTATTCATAGGAAGAAGGGCCTGACAGCGAACTCAAGGGGGAAAAGCACTCATTTCATGGACATTAAAGAAATATTCACCAATAAGGGCTGAGTTTGAAATAAAATAGATGAAGTAGGTAGATATGGAGAATTCATTCATGTCTGAATTTCAAGACATTAAATTTATTCATGTGTTGAAGAAATACGGGGAACCTGATCTGAGGAAAGGCATCAACTAAAACTCATGTGTCTCAGTTCCCCTGAAGTCACTGGTCTATGTGCGTTCCCAGCATCTGCCTCTTTCATGATGTCCTCCAGGGAAATTCAGGGTGAAAACTAGAACAGGATGAGAAATAAAATTAAATTTGCATAAAAAACTTTCCTCTGGGTATAAAGAGGCATGAAAATGTTCTGAGGACACCAAACTCACAGTGAGGAGTGTGAGGACACCAAGTGTTTGTGAGGACCCCCACCATGGCCCAGATGATGGTTCTTCTAGAGCTCCTCTCTTATGGTTCTGGTCAGGGGAGGGGAACTGCATACTTAGGATACATAAAAGCAGTGTCTCAAGAGGACCTTGGTCTTAATAACAATAACTATCTGTCTTATTGTTTTTAGTGGTAAATTCATAGACCATTGTGATCCAGGAGCCATGACTTTCTGAGTTTCCAGGTGAGATGGTGACACTCACCTGTGGGCTTAGCTCTGAATCAGTCTCTACTGGTACTAGCAGCAGCCAGGACATGCTTCCCATGCACTTCTACTGTCTTTCCTATTTTATCCTCTCCCTTCCATTCATTCTCCTTTGTCTAACACAAAGGACTTCTATGCTTACGCTCCTTACTCTTCCTTGCTATGAGTTACCACTCACATATCATAAAGACCATTTGGCATTTGGATTTTGGGGGCTAGCTGATTTCATTTAGTATGATAGTCTAAAGTTCCATCTATTTACCGACAAATGCCATAATTTCATTTCTCTTTAAGGCCGAGTAATATTCCATTTTACAAATGGCTGAATGTTCTCACTGATACTTGGATGCTAAATTATAATAAGGACACAGGAGTAGGGAAGAACACAAGTCCTTTTATTAGAGAAGGAGGAATGAAGGGAAGGGAAGGAAAATGGGAATAGGAAAGATAGTAGAATGAATCAGATATTACTTTTCTATGTGCACATATGGATCCATGCCCAATGTAATTCTACATCATGTACCACCAGAAGAATGGGAATTTATACTTCATATATGTGTGATAGGTCAAAATACACACTACTGCATTCTAAAATTAGTAAGGACAAATAAGAAATAAACATAAACAAAAATTTCTTAAAAATTCAGAATAGAATTTATTTTCTCAGCTGAAACCATAGAACCCTTGTGAAATACACTGAATCATATTGAACAAATTTGAAGAAAAGCTAACATGCATGCCCAGATCATCTCCATCCATGCCAGTGCCTAGAAGTGTGCATTTTCATCCATATCTGAAAATATTTGTGAGTCCTGCATTCTGAGTCCTTTCTGGGTCTCCAGACTCTCTGGCATTCCATGTAGTCAATTGTGGCTGAAATGCTATATGGCTGTTACTGACTCATAGTCACAACACTTTGTCTCACTTGCTGACAACAAGGGTTACAAAGATATGTGTCAGAGTTCTGTGTTTGGATTTGGTTCCCTGATGATTTAATGGCTGTGGCATGCTTGGTGCCTGGGAAAGTTTCTGTGCAAAGGCATAGGATGTCTGGTTGCTACAGTAATGCCCTCCATGCTAGAGTCTTATCAACTTCGATTTTAATCTTAGGCACATAACTCCTGGGAATAAAGGAATTTACTTGCTTGATAAATACAATATTTCACAAAGCTCCTGTGCTCCTGGAGCTGCCTGGCTAACAGTAACTACAGACAATGGACTCTCTTGAGAAAGCGACAAATCTCCTAACCTTACATGTTGTAACTGTAAAATGTAACTGCAGAATAAGCAACCTTACTGATACTCTAAACAATATTGTGGTTATGGTACTAATGACCTAATGTACTTATTGGTAGAAATAAACGTGGCCAAATGGTCAAAGAGCCACTTGGCCACCTTCCCCACCTCTGCACCTTGTCTCTGTCTCCTATTTCTTATTATTATTCTTTACGCATGTGAACTGAGAAAGCTTAAAAACATGTAAAAAATTATCTTCTAAATGGTATCAAGTGGCTACTCATAAGATTTCACAACTGAGTTCCATACCAAGGTGAAAGCACCTTTGGAACAAAGTTTTTTGTGTTTTGGATAAACTAGAGAATGGATAAACTTCAAGGTAATAAAACGAGAAACTTTATGTTCACCTGCTTAATCCTGATTTGAGAAGAAATTCATATCAAAGACACGATCTTAGTCTTGTATGGAGTCAAGTGAACTATGCACCCATTTACCATGGGAAGTCTGAGGAAAGCAAGAAGGACATCCTTAGATAATGGGGAGGCTACAGAAGGGGCTCTCAGGACTGATCCCTAGGCAGAAGCAGTGGAGATGAGGACTGTCTCAGGGGGTCTGATTAGAATGTCACATAATAGTATATATGGCCTTGACCAACAGAGGATGCTACAGACCAGTCAAGAGGGGTCAGGAAGGAACCAGAACTGCAATGAGCCATCTGGCTCTGTCTGGTGCTCTCTTGTTAAGGCTCACAGCTGTGGCCGCCCACACGCCTGAGCCAACCTAACTCCACCCCTGCACACCCACTTGGAATCTTTATGTACAGGAGTCTGAACCAAGGATCAGGGTGCAATAAAAAAAATGCGGAGAAACTAATTTGCATGGATAGACCCTCCTTTTCTCAGAGTATGAAGAGGGCAAGAGAGATACTTGGGGGGACTTCTGTTCAGCTTCGGGAACAGAAGGCAGATCTCAAGATGACCTCCACCATCGCCTGGACCTGTCTCTCCCTCACATTCCTTGTTCAGTGCACAGGTGACATGATATGGAGGAAGGATAGAGTGTGGGAGTCCTCTGATATGGGCCCTGATTCTACTCTTGTTTCTAGACAAACATCACCTTCTCTGTGTCTCTTCCACTTCCAGGGTCCAGAGCCCAGTCTGTGCTGACACAGCAGCCCTCACTATCTGGGACTCCAGGACAGAGGGTCACCATCTCCTGCACTGGAAGCAGCAACAATATTGGTAGCTATAATGTGCAGTGGTACCAGCAGCTCCCAGCAATGGCCCCTAAACTCCTCATCTATGGTGATAGTAATCGACACTCAGGAGTCCCTGATCGCTTCTCTGGCTCCAAGTCTGGCAACTCTGCTTCACTGACCATCACTGGGCTCCAGCCGGATGATGAGGCTGACTATTACTGTCAGTCTTATGATTACAATCTTGGTGCTCCCACAGTGCTCTAGGCTCATGGGGAAGTAAGACAAGAACCCCTTCACCATCTGTCAGAAGGGCCAACACCCAGCAGCTTTGCTCAGACCTGGTCTCTGGCTTTTTCTGCTACCACTACTAGAGAACCAGCTGAATCTAGGCTTAAAAGATAAATCACAAGAGATGAGGGCTAATTCTACATTTCTAGAATTCATGTAATTCCTTGACTGACAAGCCTCTTGTCCTCTTTCTTGGTACTCCCTTGACTGACAAGCCTCTTGTCCTCTTTCTTCAGAGTCATTCACAGCAGGATGTTCCTGGGAACATGTCTTCATATAAACAGAAATTCCTGCTCCTCCCTAGTTTAAGGGCCTGACTATTTAGGATGCTGTGGTCTCCTTTTCCTGAAATTCAGGTCATGAGCCAGCCAGTGCAAGGCTGGACATCTCAGACTTGACATCTGAGGGGGTATTCCTGTTGTTCCATCATAACATTTTTCCTTATTTACATAAATTCTAGATATGTAGAATTATCCCTCATCTCTTGTGATTTATCTTTTAAGCCTAATTTTCTATAAATTTTCTAACATAAAATATTTGGCACACAATAAAAGATACATAAGGGAAAATTTGACAGATGTTGAGATACATTAACACCCTTGGGAATGTCAGCCCAATCAGGCCAAGGAATCTGTCCACCAGCCCACAATCCTCCTTTGACCTGTGCTCCCAGAACCTCTGAGGCAACCACTAACTTTCCTTCTGTGAATATTGATAAGGTTTCCTTATATATTTGTTAACACAGAGAAAATATTACTTCTTGAATGATATCTTTCTCACTATAAATTCCTTTGAAGACCTTTTCACATTTTGTTGGATTTCCATTGATTCTATTGAGTACACATCATGACCCTTGTGATTCTTATATATTTCTGTGTTGATCCACAATTTTCTCTGCTCACATGTGTATTAAAATTTTATCTTTTGACTCCATCTGTATAGAGAGCAATATAATCCAGCCTTGATTTTATTGATAATATTATTGACCTCCTGGTCTAAGATCTATTCTTAAAAATTTGATGGAAAACAAGCAGAAAACATTTTCCTTTGTTATCTGCTCACAATTCACTGAGCTAAGCATCACCTCATGGGGGCTGTGGGCATGTCTAGATGGGCCCTTCCCCTTCTCACTTTGGAGACTGACTGTTCTAATTCAGGGCTTGTGGTGGGACTGAGATTAAAGGCAAGAAAGCCGATATGCATGATTCCCAGGGAGTTACTTGGAAGCAGATGACCATTGGAGGTCACAGTTCCTGAGCTATGTGCTCAGAGTATTGAGAGTGTCTCTTACATTGCTAGGACCTCTGCAAGGACCTCTGCAACTCTACTACAATTTCTGGAGCCCATGTGATGACAAAAATCATCCTAAGAAAATTATCTCCATATGCTGATTACAACAGATGACACATAAGAGAGGCTCAGGACAGGGAGAGGTGGAGAAGGCATGGATTTCCAGTTGTTTCCAGGTTTGTGGCATATCCATGAGAAAACATTCAAAAGCCACTTTTGTACATATCATGCCTGTTGAGCCTCTAAATCACGTTTCTGAAGTTCAGTGAGTTAAATAAGAAATGAGTGACTTTCATATTTCCCTATTTATCTCATGTCAGCTGAGATTCCCAGTGGTTATATCTAATGCCTGACAAACACCTCATCTTACAAGGACATGTTCTAGGACACCTAAGGAATCTAAAAAAGATGGCAAGATATGGACCTGAGACATTTTCCCTTAGAATCCTTCAGGGACAAAAAGTGGATTTGAGTAGTTGCAGCTAAGAGACAAAACATTTTAAAAATCCAGGTTATGTGAGTGTCACTGTGTGCTATATTTATGTGTTTTCTCTTACTTTAAAACCTACTGAATGTAATTCAAGGGACATAAATGGGAGTCCCCAGATTGTCCCTTGCAGATTTGGGGCACAATAGTCAAATATTTGAACAATTAAAAAAAAAGAAAATATGTGATGAGCATAATTTGACGGAACTGGCCGCATCTTGAGCTTGCACTGTACAACAACTACATGGAGAAAAAAAGTCAAATGATGCTTTTTCCCCCATGTACATAAGATATACATTGAGGAAAATAGCTATCCAGGACAACTTTATTACTACCCATGAGAACCTCCAGAGGGCCCTTATGTGAACTCAATAGTAGGTCCATTGTTGAATGCTGCTCTGGGTGATCTCAAGGTTAGCATGCAGCTCGCTCACTGTCATGGCCCAAGTTTTACTTCTGGTCAGGGAAGACATTCTTTTGCCAGCTGTGGCAAATAGTTAGGAGCCTGAGTCAGTGGGATAACAATTTGGAGGCATTCTTCAACAACTGAGGAATAACATGTCTCAAAAATGAAAGAAAAACAACAACAAAACTACTAAAGAAAAGCCATTCAGCTTAATACACAATTTGGGACATCAACATTCTTTCTGCTTATCAGTGGTTACAAACATTGGTTTGGTGAGCAACTTAAAAGGTGACCAGGAATTGGTTGGAATAAGATTCTGCATGAGATGTGTGCACATATAGTGTTATGGTTTCCATATTTCCAGTTTCTTTTGAGTGACAGACATAATTCTCTGCCTCATTGAAGGGTTCCTTGGCTCAGGGTTGCTTTGCTCAATAAAATAGAATCAGAGGAGTTCTGTGCTACATCAGGACAATAATATGATAAGTTGCAGAGCTACTTCCCTCCTTCTCCTCTGCATGATTCCTTCTGCATTTTGATAAATATTATTCCAATGAGTGATCACATATTGAGTTAGTAAAAGAATGAATGAACATATGGGAAATCACCATTTATCACATGTGGTAGAAAATGTTTATGAATGAGAATTTGGCCATGTTATTTCACAACACAGAGTTGCAATTGTGTTCATCCAGAATGACAAAGAGTATCTGGTCTGAAAACAAAGTTAAATTGCTATGTCTACACATCTCAATTCTAACCAATAATGTGTCTTCATTGGGTGTGTGATTCAGTATAAAGCTCCACTTTCTCCACGGCATGTAGATCAGCAAGATTGATTTTAGGAGATGCAGATGCAAGTAAATATCTGGGAAAGTGATACCCCTGGCCAACAGTGTGTGGAACAGTATCTATCTCAAATAATATTAGGCTCTTCTCAGACTGTCACTCACATTAGCCCCTGGAGCTTAAGAACATCCTTCTTAATTAAATATGGATTCATTGGCAGTATAGATTATATGTTAGGCCACAAAACAAGGCTTAAGAAATTGAAAAAGAGGAACTTTTTCTAATATTCTAAGAGGCCAGTTTTTCTCTCCTAAAAGTTTTACTGACATTGATAACTCTCCTGAAACAATGAGTGCTATCATGCTTACATTATTGTTAATCAGCAAAACCCTAAAATCTTGGAGTGGTGGCATAATCTCAGCAGCTTAGGAGGCTGGGGCAGGAGGATCACAAGTTCAAAACCAGCCTCAGAAATTCAGCAAGGTCCTAAACAACTTAGCAAGACCTTTTCTAAAAAAAAAAAAATAGGGGGACTGGGTATGTGGCTCAGTGATTAAAACCTTCTGCACTCAATCCCTCACCAAAAAAAAGGAAAGAAAAGAAAATACCAAGCAATAAAACAAACAAAATACAGTAAATCCCTTCTGAGCATGATGTATTTTTGAGTAATGTGGTCATGTAGATCTGGTTGACCATCTTTATAACCAACTTTGTCTTCACAGAAAGACTTAAAAAAGTGAAAATGGAAAGAAGAATAAATTTAACCGTCTAATGTGGAGCATTTTCTTTTTCTTTTTTCTTTTTAAAACTGTAGATTAAATTACTAAAATAATTTTTTTTAAGTTAAGCTTTCTCCACATTGACAAGAAGGTCAAAATTAACAATTTTATCATCAAGCTGGTCATGAACATAATTCCTTTACTCATTCAATACATTCATGAAATGAGATGAACATCATTACTCTAAGTACATATATGAAAACACGAATGGTGTGACTCTACAATGTGTACAACCAGAGATATGAAAAATTGTGATATATATGCATAATATATAGCATACATATCAGTCTTATATCACATATAACAAATTAGAATAAATTTTATAAATAAAAATAATCATTCATGAGTGAGGTCCTTGCCTATTTATTGATTGGGTTATTTATTTTTGGTGTTGAATTTTTGGAGTTCTTTGTATATGCTGGAAATCAATGCTCTATCTGATGTGCATGTATTAAAAGCATTCTCTCACTCTGTGGGCTATCTCTTCACAACATTATTATTTCCTCTGCTTAGAAGAAGCAATTTTTAGTTTGAATCCATTCCATTTATTGATTATTGATTTTATTTCTTTTACTTTAGAAGTCTCATTAAGGAAGTCAGGACCTAATCTAACATAATAAAGATTTTGGCCTATTTTTTCTTCTATCAGGTGCAGGGTCTCTGGTCTAATTCCTAGGTGCTTGATACACTTTGAGTTGATTTTTGTGCAGTGTGAGAGAGAGTGGTTTAATTTCAATTTACTGCAAATTAATTTCCAGTTTTCCCAGCACCATTTGTTGAAAAGGCTATCTTTTTCCCAATGTATGTTTTCACTGCATTTGGATTCCCAACTTTTGTCTGCCTTGATTTTCTCCTGTCCTGTATCAGCTGAAGAAATACACTCATTATGTGCTTAGAATCTCAATTTTTACAGGGTAGAGAGAAAGAGGCAGTGAAAATATTTAACACTAATGGAGACGTTGGAGCTGTATGACTCCTTATATCCTATGGTTCATGGCCATGTGCCTTAGTTTGTCCCTCTCAATGTATATCTGTTATTCAGTGTTGCTCCTCCTACACTAGGCTTTCTTTCTAACTCTGTTTGTGACAACAATCAGAGGGGTTCTTCTCCAATATTTGTAAACCATGAAGGAAATTCAGAGTTCTCTCCCCTACTTTCAAGATCCTTCATATTCAAAATATTCACAAATAATTGATACTTCTTTCTCAATAATTGATTTTTTATTGAGATCTAATTAACACTCAGTTTTGTTTAAAATGAAATTGTTACCTGGGAACTAGATAGAAGTGCAATTTGCCATCTTGATGTAGACTACTGCCTTGCTGCTAAAGAAATTATATTAAGAAGATACCAGAAATGATGTATGACAATTACTAACTGGATATCAATTTTGCTTTTATACTTATGGACTTATTTTTGTAAGTTTATGTTTAAGATGCAGTTAAAATAACCATCAATCACTAAGTTACTCCAATGTTGCAATTGATAATCCCCAAAATATTCAGAAAAAATTTAAAACATCAAGCCAATGCCAAAAAAATGACTTAATTTCAATCTACAGCCAAAAGGTGGGAGAAATTTTTGCAAACATGACTCTTTAGAATATATTCAGGGTTGATGTAAATATCTGCATTACAAGAAAACCATCTCAGGTACAATTTGTTTCCAGACACATCCTTATCACCCACTGAGATGACTCTTCTGATGAGGGATACAAAGGTACAGAGCTGGTGTTTGTATCTTGATATAAAGAGGCCCTAATACATTCAACACTGGTTGAACAGATTAAGGGGACAACATGTGAAAAATCAGCATTAATAATTTATCTATTTCATCCATAGAAAATAATATTATAAACTATTATGTTGAAGAAATATACAATGATAAAGAACCAATGCATCATATAGGAAATTACTGATATGAAAATATTATTAATATGCTATATTGCTTTTACTAACCTTTTGAAATTTAAAATAAATCTTCTGTGATTTAAATAAATAATGCAACTGATATAAAAATTTCCTCATAATTGTGAGTTGAAAGTAGTGACATTGCAAGACAAAAATACAAATTGATTCATCCAGTTCATTTCCTAGATCAGAAAGGTAAATGAGTGGAGCTCCCTATCAGTCTTTGAAACACAGCATGTCCTGGAAAAGATTCAGACTTTTCTTCATTGCAAAGGCAAAAAATCAGGTAGAATATTTTGTCTCCTCAAGAAGTGCTAATGTTGTGAGAGTTCAAAAAACATTTTAGAAGAAACAGGCCAGAGGGAGAGTATATGCTCTGTGTATCCTGTTGCAAGGTCAAGACCTGTAGTTGCTCAAATCAAATCACTGAGGATATGGCTCCAACACTGCCTCCAGTTGCTGGGTAAATATAAAGTGGCAATAGGATATCATACAATAATGTAATTTATTTATGTTCCCCCTTGAGAGTTGCCCAGTTCAATAATGGCCTTTGAGATCCATTTATTTGTTTTGAATTAATTCATACTGAAATACATATAAAAAGAACATGATAATACCTACAATTTACAAAACTCATTGATCATTGTTTATTCTCTTTTTTAAATCTGTGTGTGTGAGAGAGAGATTGTTCTCTCTCTCTCTCTCTCTCTCTCTCTCTCTATATATATATATATATATATATACACAATGATATAGAAATACTCAGTTTCCTTTAAAATATATACTATTTACTGTTTGGGAAACAACTTTTCTTTTATGAACTAATTTGGGTGGTTTTATTAATTTTTTTTACCAATTACTGTATTTTTTAAAATTATAATTTACCAAAATAGAAACATATTTTAGCTTTAAATATTTTTCTCTCAAAACTAGAAAGATTTTTGAGTGTGGAGCCTTTGAAAAGCAGATACAATGTGTTCAGATAAGAAGTGGTTTGAGAGGAGGGGAATGTTGGTGAACACAAACTAGAAAGGACCTGGAGGACAGCAGGTGACTTCAGACCACAGCTTCCTCACCTGTGACAGCATCAGGGTGAGAAAAAATTAGACAGGAAGATCCTCTGACCACAGACAGATCTGAGAGTTTATTCTCAGGCTGAGTGGCTCTTGGATCCTGGGTGGCCATTAGAAGGATGCTAGTTCCTACCGAATGACCTTGCAGTAGTCACTCCAGAGTCCAGCATTACCAGTGGCCAGCCCAAAAAGTGACTGTCAAGCAGTGGTTGTTCCCCTGTAGTATTCCCTGGAAGATGTGTGGAGAGCGCTTTGTTGTCGACTACCCCTGGCCTTTAGTGATTCATTCATCCTTAAGACAGGGGAGGTTTCTTGTTCTCTTTGGCTGCTACTCCACCTGAACCGCAAATGAATTCAAAACTGAGGTTTGAATCAGGGGTTCGAAGTCCTTGCAATCTACAATCCCTAAAGCCACTTAGACAGTCCCTCTTCTCTGATTCGCATGGGCAGGATGTCCTCAGGCCTGCAGTATCCTCTTACACCACTCTATCCCCTTTTGTGCCCAATTTTTGCTGATCACATAACTGGGATAGTTTTAGAATCCCATATATATTTCTAATGTCTCATGATAACTGCAAAAATAAAAAAGGAAAAATATTATGAATGACATAATAAATAAGTGATTGTTCTATGTCCCCTATTGGTGGTTGTTTTAACTTCTGCATTTTTTTTCATATGGGATAGAAAATATAACCCTGATTATCTCTGAATGTACTAAATTATTTCCACTTTTTATACCATGGTGACAAAATGATAAATATGCATCCACATCCCAACTGTTGCTCATACCAGATAGTCTACCTAGCCTTTGTTAGTCTCAGCAGAGGTGTTGCCTCCACCTACCTTACACTCTGGTCCATCTATCCTCTCTCACCTGAGGTTCAGTGGGCCCAGGTGTCCCACCTAAAAAAATATTTGCCTTTATATTACATCTGCAGTCATAATAGCTACCCAGAAATGTTCTCTTTTGGCTCTTTCCTCCCCTATTCTCTTCTAGAATGTCACCCTAAACACCAACCAGAGCCTATACTCTAATATGAGACATAATAATGGCACAGACATGATTATACCTATTCAGGTAATTGAGGAAATCACCTGAAAGACCAAAACCTTGTTTCTACTGAACCCTGAGCCCTGCCCACCTTTGCACCCAGAGTTCCTCTTCTTTGTTCTCTTATTTTCTCTTCCTGTTGCTTTAGAAAGTGTGCACATTTCTAATGCATTATTTTCTCCCCTATGAACATCTGATTCACCCTTAGTGAACTCCTTTCCATCTGAGAATCCAGAGAAAATGCCTCTTCTTCAGAGACCTTCATATGAACTCACCTTTTCTATTTCTTCTCCAGACATTTTTTTCTCAGATTCAGAGTCGTTTGAAGGCTCTTCTAAGTCACATATTCATGTTTGTTCAGCACCCACAGACAGTACACCTGACAGTAGTACTTGACCTCATCCTCAGACTGCAGCCCAGAAATCTTCAAAAATGCCCATTTTTGAAGTATCTTTGGATCTAGAATATCTACTGGGGACTCCTGGCCCCAGATGCTTGGTTCAGTGGGCCCAGGTATCCCACCTGAAAGGCATGTGCCTTCATATTTCATCTGCAGTCATATCAGCTACTTAGAAATGTTCTCGTTTGGCTCTTTCCTCCCCTATTCTTTTCTAGAATGTTCCCTAAACACAAACCAGAGCCAATACTCTAATATGAGACATAATAATGGGCACAGACATGGTTATTTATGGCTACCTCAGAATTGCACATTCTTTGTCCTTGCTAGATATTTCATTTAAGTGACACAATCAGGCAAAAGTGGAAGTGTATTTGGTCCATTGTGAAAGAAGTTTGCTCTAAGACCTGAAAGTGCCATGATGAGACCATCTCCTATGGCAATAGGGTTAACCAGAGATAAATCACAGCTGGGCAGCCCTCAACTGACTTGAGGTCCCAGGGCTGGGCCCTTTGGTACCTGGGTGTCTTGGTACATGTCCCTTGAGACCTAGCGTAGAGTCCCATGTACATAACCTCAGATGTGGTTTCATCAGTTGGTTCCTCTTAAGTTAACTTATTAGTCTAATTTGGGCACTATGCAAGCCTTCCTGGGAAAAAGACCCAGACACTGAGTGCCCTTGGTAGAGAGACATAGTATGAGAACACATTTGCATAAGCTGCCCCTCCTCTTTGATTCCAGTGGGGCTCCTTTAAGACAGGCCTGGGTAGCCGAACAACAGAGGTGAGGTTGAAGAAGGGGCTATGTCCACCATGATCTAGATTCCTCTCTTCCTCCTGCTTTTATCTCAATGGACAGGTAGGGACAGTCTTCAGAGGCCCAAGGCATACCTATAACCTATGTCATTAGCCTCTGACACAGATCCTCAAGCCACTACCCCCTGCCTTTTCCATTCAATATATTTTGTCTGTGTTCACAGGTTCCCAGCCTGTGCTGACTCAGCCACCATACATCTCTGCATCCCCTGGACCAACAGCCAGACTCACCTGCACCCTGAGCAGTGACCTCGGTGTTAGTAGTAAAAGCATGTATTGGTACCAGCAGAAGCCAGGGAGCCCTCCTCAGCTCTACCTGCACTACTACTCGGACTCAAGCAAGCAACTGGGGCCAGGCATCCCCAATAGATTCTCTGGATCCAAAGATACTTCAACCAATGCAGCATTTTTGCACATTTCTGGGCTCCAGCCTGAGGATGAGGCCAATTACTACTCTCAAGTGTATCAAAGCAGTGCTATCACAGTGGTACAGAAAGATGAGGAAGTGGGACAAAAACCCTCAGCCCCTAAAATTCTGAGCTTATGTCACTTTTACTAGGGTAAATAAGAACCTCACTGATTTTAAAATTACACAAGATATTGGAATCTGGTTTCCATGATGCCACACTATAACTATCATTCATGAACTCCCATAGAAACTCTAGAAAATAAAAGTGAAAAAGA
Source organism: Ictidomys tridecemlineatus (assembly GCF_052094955.1). Lineage (NCBI taxonomy): Eukaryota > Metazoa > Chordata > Mammalia > Rodentia > Sciuridae > Ictidomys > Ictidomys tridecemlineatus. Next base: position 110,047,338 of record NC_135478.1, on the reverse strand, counting down.
AGAAATATTCTATCAACATTAACAAATATTTTCACTTGTTACCAATTTCTACTAGTGAACGAGCTCTGGCACAGAAGGTGAATTTCATCCAGATTATTACCCATAATTATTATTCCTCTATATTTTAGAAATGTATTTAAACTGTACAGTATGCATATGTACTATGTATTATATGTATTACCATTTCAGGAGACATCAATATCTGCCACCAGGACTCAGTGATTTTTCCTGTAAATTATATAATTAAATATCTTTGGCAAAAAAAAAAAAGAAAAGAAAAGAAAAAAAAGGCACCAGGAAGTAAACATTTAAATGTAAACAGTCATGATACCACTGCAGAATGACACCAAGGGCTTGTTTAATTTTGTATTTTTGTTCGCTTTTTTTTAATTACTTAATTTTAAAGTCATGCAAACAATCCATTGGTAAAAGAATTCAGATGTTTTGGTCCAAATCCTTTGCTCCAAAGTAAAATGAAGAAGAGTTTTAAACATAAGTTTTCTTGCTCTTTATATTTTCAAACCCTAATGGTAACATATTTAATTATAACAGAGCCTAAGAACATGAGAACTATAAAATAGATTTATTTTACTTATCTAATAATATCAAATCTGCTTGAAATAATACTCTCCTTGTAAGTCCTCCAGCTCAATGATCTTAGAAACTGCACTTTAATTCAATGAGGGAAATGGTTAAAGTGGTAGGTTAATATTCTCACTTAAGTGGCTTATGCTCCTTTCGAGAAAGAGTAGGTAAATGTATCAGTGCAGTAAAGTACAGCTGGGCTTTAGTGAATAATTGAGCATGTTCTACCTTGAACAAACACTTTCCATCTTTTTTTTTATTTTTATGGTAAGTTTCAGGCACATGGACTCAGTGAACCACAGCTTCAGAATTTGTTTATTTTTTATGTCAGTATCATCATGGGCTATTTTAATCATTCCAGTGGATAATTTCATTGGTGGCTTAATAGGCATGCTTAGTGACAGGTTTTCTGAGGACTTAGAGGCAGGTGATCTGAAAATCTCACTACATTTCTGCCCTTTGGCAGGCCTCCATTTATCTCTTTTCACAGCACCTCCCAGCCAACCAGTGACTTGCTCTCTGTGATTGTTGGTCAGTTTTCACTTTATTAAAGTTTTATAAATGAAATTATACAATAGGTATTCTTTCCTCAATGTCTTCCTGAACCCTAAAAGTTGCTTTTGAGTGTCTCCCCTGATGAGTTAAATTGCACTTCATCCTACTGGGAACACATCAAGATTTTTTGGACCCTACATGCTTCTTCCTTCATGAATCCTTTTTGTAGCTCAAATGTAAATTAAAATATATTTTATGACTCATCAGAATAGAGGGAAATAAAATCCATCCTGGATTATATTAATATTTCTTATGGTTATGAAATAAATTTTTTTGAAGCCCTAAAACTAGTCAGTCCTCCAGCACTTGTTCTTCCTGCTCTGATGGATGATCAGACCTGCTTACATAATACTCTATTTTTATTCATATTTAAGTAGTGTTAAACTTTTAGTTCTAATTTCTAGAGGTAATATTTTGCATTCTGGTGACTGAACTCAGGACCTTTACCACAGAACTATATTCACTAGTATTTTTTAATTTTATATTGAGACAAAGTCATTCATTGTAAGTTTCTTAGAACGTTATTAAGTTGCTGAAGCTATTGTGTAACTTGTGGTCCTCCTGCTTCAGATTCTCAAGTCACTGGGTTACATACATTCACCACCATGCCTGGCTGGAGGTCGTCTGTTAATTCTTTTAGTGTTGCAATGACAGTGCCACAGGCTGTGTAAATCATTAGCATTGTAAGTGTACATGTTTCATGATCTAGATACTGGGAAGTCCATCAGCATAACACTGGCAATTGGGGATGCTTTTGTTCAAGTCATGACAAGTGGAAGAATAAATGGGGACACCAAGAGAAAATTGGCCTGAATAACATCTTTATATCTGGACACCTTTTCTGCCATAACTAATCAAATCTTTTATATATATATATATATATATATATATATATATAGATATAGATATAGATATAGATATAGATATAGATATATATCTGGACACTTTTGCTGCCATAAATAATCACATTCTTTTATATATAAAAGTATATATATATATATATGTAAAAAATGTGATTAGTTATGTAATAAAAAGTGTCCAGATATATAGCTAATTTATTATAATTGTTCCTCTTGGTTATATGGCTTTATAACATACTTTGACATATCATATATAAATCACATTTAATTTCTTATGTTTGTGGTTGTAAATGATGAAGTGTTACACTGGTTGTGGATTCATATATGAGCAGGACAGTTTTGTCTGATTCATTCTACTGTCTTTCCCAATCCTATCCTTCATTCTTTCTACCCACTCCACTCTGTCCAATCCAGTGAACATTGTCTCCTCTCTCCCCCCTACTTATTGTGTGTTAGCCTCCATATATCAGAGAGAGTATTCAGCCTTTTGATTTTTGATATTGGCTTATTTAATGTGGCATGATGGTCTCCAATTCCATTCACATTTCAGTAAATGCTATAATTTCATTCTTCTTCATAACTGAGTAATATTCCATTGTGTATATGTACCACATTTTCTTTTTTCTGAGGGTGTGTTCTGAGCATTGAACTCAGGGACACTCATCCACTACTATTTTTTATTTTATTTAGAGACAGAGTCTCACTTTTACTTAGCAATTTGATTTTATTGAGGCTGGCTTTGAACAATCTATCCTCCTGCTCCAGTTCTCAAGCTTCTGGAATCACAGGTGTGCACCATCACACCCAAATTATACCAAATCTTTTTTATCCATTCATTGTTGAAAGGCACTCATTTTAGTTCTATAGGTTAGCTATTGTGAATTGAGCTTCTATAAATATTGATATGGCTACATCACTATAATATGCTGATTCTAAGTTTTTGGGTATATGACAAAAAGTGGGAAAACTGGATCAAATTGTGGTTCCATTCCAAGTTTTCTAAAAAATCTCCAAACTGCTTTGCAATGTGGTTGCAACCATTTGCCGTCCACTAGCATTTTATGGGTATACCTTTTTCTCAGCATCCTTGTCAACATTTAATGTTTTTGTATTCTTGATAAATGCCATTCTGATGGGGGTGAGATAAAATTTTAGTTTAGTTTTAATTTGTATTCCTCTAATTGGTAGAGAAGAGGAACATTTTTTCAAACATTTGTTATCCAATCACATTTCTTTTTCTGTGATGTGTCTGTTCAATTCATTTATCCATTTATTGATTGGGTTATTTTTTTGTGTTACATTTTTGAGTTATTTATATATCATGGAGATTTATATTCTATCTGAGGTTTAGGTGGCAATGATTCTCTCTGATTCTGTAGACTCTCTCTTCATATTCATGTTTCCTTTGCTGTGAAGAAAATTTTTAGTTTGATACCATCCCATTTATTGATTCTTAATTTTACTTCATGTGTTTAGAAGTCTTATTGAGGAATTTGATTTCTCAGCTAACATGATGGACAGCTGCAATTAATTTGTTTTCTAATAGATACAACATCTCTGACCTAATGCCATGGTTCATCATCCACTCTGAGTTTTGTGCAAGTGAGAGACAGGGGCTTAGTTTTGTTTTACTGCATATGGATTTTCAGTTTTCCCAGCACCATTTATTGAAGAGGCTCTCTTTTTTTTTTCTTTAGGGATTTAACTTTAAAAAAATAGTTATAAGATTCTATCTTTACTCCACTGTATGTTTAAGGTGTGTTTGTCTAGTATGAGATAACTGTATTTATCTGGGTTTGTCTCTGTGTATTCTAATCTGTACAATTGGTCTTCATGTCTGTTTTGGTGCCAATACAATGCCAATTTTGTTACTATAGTTTTGTAGAATAACTTAAGGTGTTGTATTTTGATGCCTCCTGTTTCTGTTTTTGCACTGATAATTTCTTTGTCTATTCTAGAATTCTTATTTCTCCAAATGAATTTTAAGACTGCTTTTTTAGTTGTATGAAGAACATAATTGGATTTTTAATAGAAAATCTCTTAAAGTTTTTATATACTATTTTGTAGTTGGTCATTTTGACAATATTAATTCTACCCATCCAAGAACATGGGAAGTCTTTCAATTTTCTAAGGTCTTCTTCAAGTTTTTTCTTTAATGTTCTGTATTCTTATTTGTAGACATCTTTTACCTCATTTTTTAGATTCTCAAATATTTGATTTTATATTATCCTTAAGGATACTGGGAATGGGATAATTTTCATGATATCTCTTTCAGTTTTAGAAATGTAATTGATTTATGGCTGTTAATTTTATATCCTGCTAGTTTGTTAAATTTGATCCTTCTCTAAAGTAGATCATATATTATGGCACAAAGAAATTCTTCGCAAATACAAAAATTAAAAATTTTAATCCATTATGATCTGCATTCTGTCAGATCATGATGAATTAAAATTACAAATCAATGATAAAATAAAAAATAAAAATACTCCAATATCTGGAGACTAAATCATATGCCACAGAGTGAACAATGGGTTACAAAAACATCAAGGAGAAGGTAAAAAATTCTTAGAGGTAAATGAGAACACTCATAGAACATATTGAAATTTCTGGGAAACTGTAAAGGCAGTACTGAGAGGAAAGTTCATTGCCTGTAGTTCATCTGTTAATAGAAGAAAAACTCAACAAATAAATGACCTATAGTACATTGCAAAGTCCTAGAAAAACAAGAAGAAATCAACACCAAAAGGAGTAGAAGACAAGAAATAATTAAAATAAGAGCTGAAATATTTGAAATAAAAAACTGAAAATGATGAAAAAAAATGGTAATCAAAAAAAGTAAAATTGACAATCTCTTGACCATGCTAACAAAGAGAAGGGAAAAGAATACTCAAATTACTAGCATATGTGATGAGAATAAATATATCAGAAGAGGTATAAAGAAGAACATACAGAAGATAATTAGAAATTATTTTGAAAACTTGTACTTCAATAAAATATATAATATCAAAGGCATTGACAATTTTCTAAGAGCCACAGAACTTGCCCAAATTGAATCAGGAAAGTATACACAATTTAAACTGACCAATTTCAAGCAAATAAATAGAAGATGCCATCAAGTGCCCACCAACTAAGAAAAGCCCAGAACAAAATGGATACATAGCTGACTTCTTCAATACCTATAAGGAAGAACTAATACTTATACTCTTCAAATTATTTTATATAATTGAAAAAGAGAAAACATTTACAAACTCATTCTATTAGTCCAATATCAACCTAATTTCACAACTAGGCAAAAAAATGTCATACCAATAAGTCTAATGAACATGCATGCAAAAATCCTCATTAAAATTATAGCAAATAAAATAAAAAAATATATAAAAAAGGTAGTGCACCATGATTAAGGTGGGGTCATTACTAGAGCTGCAAGGATGTTTCAACATACAAAAATCAATAAATGTAATTAATCACACTAATAGACTTAAAGATAAGAATCATATGTCATTGTAATAGATGCAGAAAAAATTTTTGACAAGATCCAACACCCATCTATTTTCAAAACACTAGAAAAGCTAGGAAAAACTGGAACATATGTCAACATCATAAAAGCTACCTATGCTAAGCCCCAGGTTAACATAATTGTAAATGGAAAAAACATTGAAACCACTCCCTGTAAAAATGGAAATAAGACACCTCTTCTATTTAACTTAGTTGTTGAAACCCTAGCCAGAGCAATTAGACAGACAAAATAAGTTAAATGATTATTGATAGAAAAAGAAAAACTCAAAATATAACTATTTGCCAATGATGTGATTCTATACCTAGAAGACCAAAAAAAATTCCACCAGAAAATATCTAGAACTAGTAAACAATTCAGTAAAGTAGGAGGAAATAAAGTCAACACCCATATATCAAAGATATTTCTGTATATCAGTGACACATCCTTGGAAAGAAAAATGAAAAAAAAGTACCACATTTACAATAGCCTCAAAAATAAATAAATAAATAAAATACTTTGGAGTCAACCAAACAAAGGAGATAAAAGATCTCTACAATGAAAACTACAGAAAGCCACAGAAAAAAATTAAAAAGACCTTAGAAGATGAAAAAATCTATCTTGCTCTTGGATAGGCAGAATTTATATTATTAAAATGATCATACTACCAAAAGCACTATACAGATTTAATGCAATTCCAATCAAAATCTCAATGACATTTCTCAGAGAAATAGAAAAAAGCTATCATAAAATTCATCTGGAAAAATAAGAGACTCAGAATAGCTAAAGCAAACTTTAGCAAGAAGAATGAAGCAGGTGGCATCACTATACCAGAACTTAAACTAAATTGCAGAGCAATAGTAACAAACAACAGCTTGGTATTGGCATGTAAATAAACTGGAAGACCAATGGTTCAGAATAGAGGACACAGATATTAACCCACATAATTACAGTTATTTTATTAGACAATGGTGCCAAAAATGTTCATTGGAGAAAAGATAGCCTCTTCAACAAATGGTGCTTCGAAAACTGGAAATCCATATGCAACATAATGATATTAAACCCTTATTGCTCACAATGCAGAAAACTCAACTCAAAATGGATCAAATACCTAGGAATTAAACCACAGACACTGCATCTAATAGAAGAAAAATTAGTCCCAAATCTTCATGTCGGATTAGTCCCTGACTTTCTTAATAAGACTCTTTTAGCAGAAGAATAAAAATTAAGGATCAATAAATGGGATGGATTTCAACTAAAAGGTTTCTTCTTAGCAAGAGAAACCATCAGTGAAAGTGAATAGAGAACCTATGTTTTTGGAGCAAATTTTTACCACAAGCATATCAGGTACAGCACTAATCTCTAGGGTATATAAAGAACTCAAAATGCTAAACACCAAACAAACAAATAACAACAACAAAATAGAAACAAATAACCCAGTCAATAAATGGGCCAAGGAACTAAACAGACACAGACACTTCTCAGAAGAATATATACAATCAGTTAATAAATAGATGAAAAAAACTTTCAACATCTCTAGAAATTAGAGAAATGCAATTCAAAATCTCTCTAAGATTTCATCTCACTCCAGTCAAAATGGCAGCTATTAAGAATACAAACAACAATAAGTGTTGGTAAGGTTGTGAGGGGGGAAAGCACATTCATACATTGCTGGTGGGACTGTGAATTGGTGCAGCCAATAGGGAAATCAGTATGGAGATTCCTTGGAAAACTGAGAATGGAAACACCATTTGACCGAGCTATCCCAGCATACCCAAAGGATTTAAAAACAGCTTTCAACAGGCTCACAGCCACATAATGTTTAAAGCAACACAATTCATAATAGCTAAACTATGGAACCAATCTAGATGCCTTCCAGTAGATGAACAAATAAAGAAAATATGGTATACATACACAATTGAATAAAAGAGAATAAAATCATGGCATTTGTGGATAAATGGATGGATCTGGAGAATATAATGCTAAGTGAATTTAGCCAATCCCAAAAAACCTAAATTCTGAATGTCTTCTCTGATATAAGGAGGCTGATTCATAGTGGGGTTGGGAAGGGGAGCATGGGAGGAATAGAGGAATTTTTGATAGGGGAAAGGAATAGAACCAAAAGGAAAGGGGTATAGGGGTAGAAAAGACGGTGGAATGAGATTGACTTCATAACCTAACTGCAGGTATAGAGATGCAAATATGGTGTGAATATACTTTGTATACAACCAGAGATATAAAAAATTGTGTTCAATATTGTGCTCTATAAAATTGTAGTAAGAATTGTAATTCATTCTGATCTCATATATAACAAATTAAAATTTAAAAAAAAATAATATCAAAAAAATTTTTTAAATAACTTCACTGTTTATAATAAGACATCAGATTCTGGTTTATTTTAGTGGCATACCATAATTCTCTCTCATTACACAATGTTATAGAATCTGTAAAAAGCAAAATCAAAAAACTTAAAAAATTATATTAATACTAAAAATAATAAAATTATCAATTATCACCAGTAAAGGAGGTATAGCACAAAAGTCGAAACCCATCAAGTCAATAACCCATTATATCATTATAACTCTCTATATAACAATGTTTTATTTAAATTATAAATTATTCATAATTACATACATGTAATAAAATTTTAGCAGTGATCAATGTCTATGCATCTGGAAAGAATAATTGTACTTGCATATTAGACACTCAATTCTGTAAATGCATTGTCTTTAAAAAAGTATCATTGGGTTAAGCATGTTAAGATCTCTGGTGTGTCTGTAGATTGCCATATAAGAGTCTGCTTTATTTTGTCCTTTTATATGCTTTTTTTGAACTTCTAAATCTTAGACTTAGGTAAACCATCCCTGTGAATAATATAATTCAGATGTCCTGCTTCAACTGGTAGCTGTAAAATTTAAAAGTTTTAAAAATGTGGGTTTTTTTGCCCTGTGTAAAATATTTTTTAAGCTTAATTTCAAATTTTAATATTCCAAAGCCTTAGAAAATAACAATAAAGTTATTTTATTTTATTTTTGTCATAATATCAAGCTTAATTAAAAGAATAATCTGTATTTAAAGTGCTCTTATTTAGTAATCTTAGAACTTGCACTTGTTTTTAAATTAACAAAGAAGGGAATTATAGTGGTAACTTAATATTCTCATTTAATTGATTTATTCTTCCTGTGAATAACAAGTGTATTCTTGCATGAATACAGTAATTCACAGCTTGGCTTTAGTGAATGGGTCAGCTCTAGCAATCTGAGCACAAGTGATCATTCCTTTTGATTTCCATATCACCTTCTGTCACCTGAACTCACATAGAACATTCAGTTTCGCTGTATGTTCATTTTCATGTCAGTGTCTTTGTGCAACATTTAAATTATTCCATAAATGTGTAGCTTAATTCATTGCTACTTTAATATGCACAATGTAATGATGGATTATATTTAGTGTTACTTAATGTGCTTATTAATTTTTATTTGTTGTTTTATATGTACATGATCATAGGGTTTATTTTGAACATTATACATTACGAGTATAACCCATTACAATTTTGATCCCATTCTTGTGGTTGAACATAATGAGAAGTTACACCGGTCGTTTACTCATATATGATCAAAGAAAATTCATACCTGAGCCATTCTACTCTCTTCCCTATTGTCATCCCCCCCTTCCCTTCATTCCTCTTTGTCTAATCCAATGAACTTCTATACTTGCCCTCCCTACTCTCCCTTGCTATGGGTTGGCATCTGTGTATCAGAGAAAGCATTTGGCATTTGAATTTTGGGGACTGGCATATTTCACTTAGCATGATAGTCTCATTTCCATCCATTTACTGAAAAATGCCATAATTTTATTTCCCCTTATGGCTGAGTAATATTCCATTTTGTATATATATACCACATTGTTTATGCATTCATCTATTGAAAAGATTCTGGGTTGGTTTCATAGTTTTGCGCTTGTGAATTGAGCTGCTATAAACATTGTTGTAACTGCATCACTGTAGTCTGCTGATTTTAAGTCCTTTAGATATATACTGAGGAGTGGGATAACTGAGTCAAATGGTGGTTCCATTCCAAGTTTTCTAAGGAATCTTCATACTGATTTCCAGAGTGGTTCTACCAGTTTACTGTTCCACCATCATGTGCTTATTTTCTATCTGGAAATTTTACTATGACACATCAATCAATTCATATGATGTGTTTTATATTGCTTGGTATGAAGAGCTTAAATATTCTGAGTTGATATTTGTAGATAAAGTTAGAGAATAGGATAATCAAAAGAAAACTCTGTATATGCTTGGGGATTTGGCTACACTTATGAAGAATAAAACAATTAAACATGTTGATCAGCAATGAAGTAAAGAAAAAATTTTGTCTTTCTTTTTCTGAATTAAAGGGAAAGTGGAACTTGGCCTGTGGGGGAAAAATGATCTGCAGAAAATTAACAGTCATTGCAGTTGAGAGTACCATGTGAGGGTCGAGAAATATTTTTTTTATTAAAACTACAGAAAATCACAAGTGGGCCTACATTGCCTATCCTCATATGTAGAAGAAAGAAGGAAGGAAACAAGAAAGAAAGAAAGGAGAAAATAATGATTAAAATTTAATATATTAAAATTTATGAATTTTAATTAGTTGATAATGCAAACATTCACTTTTAATTAATATTAAAATAATCTATTAATCAGAAATGTAAATTATGTATTTCAATCATTATATTATCACTTTCATAAATATGAAATATATTAGATGGAAAAATGTATGCAAAAAAACCATAATTGCTTGATTTTTAATTCTATTTCTATTTAATTACAAATTGTGATAGAGTTGAAAAGTACCAAACAATCGTGAGTTGAGTTTCATTTCTAAGTATGAAAGTTTACAGGCCTTAGAATGGCACTTTGATTATCCTAAGATCTGGGACTGTCAAAATTATGAAAACATATTCAACATCTCTAGCAGTTAGGGAAATGCAAATGAAAACTACACTGAGATTTCGTCTCACTCTAATCAGGATGGCAATCATGAAGAATAGATGCAATAAAAAATGTTCGTGACGATGTTGGGAAAAAAAGCACTCATACATTGCTGGTGGGACAACAACTGGTACAACCTTTCTGAAAAGCATTATGCAGGTTCCTTAGAAAACTTGAAATAGAACCACAACTTGACCAAATTATCTCACTCCTCAGTTCATACCCAAGGGACTTATAAATGGCATTTACATAGCTTCATCAATGTTTATAGCAGATTTATTCACAATAGCCAAGATATGGAAGCAGCCTAGGTGTCCTTCAACTAATTAAGTAATAAAGAAAATGTGGTGTATATACACAATGGAATACTACTCAGCCATAGGAAAAATGGAATTATGACTTTTGCAAGTAAATGGATGGAACTGGAGACTACCTAAGTGAAATAAGCCAATATCCCCCAAAATACAAAGGTCAAATGTTCTCCCTGATATGTGGTTTCTAACTCACAATAAACATGAAGGGAGGTAGGAAAGAATAGAATTTCATTGGATTAGAAAAAGGGCAATGAAGAGAAGGAAGTGGGAATGGGATTAGGAAAGATAGTAGAATGAATCAGACATTATTTTTCTATGTGCATATATGAATACAAAAACTTTACAACCAGAAAATGGAAAGTTAGACTCTATATATTTATAATGTCACAATGCATTCTAATTTCATTGATAAATAATAAGAACAAAAATATAAAATAAATAATAAAAATATAATATAAAATGTAGAGGTTTTAAAAATTCAGTGTATGATCTACTTCATTAGTTGGAATCATAGGACCCTTCTGAAATACACTGAGTATTATTGAACAAATATGAACAAAAGGCTGATATTCATGCCTAAACTACCTGCATCCCTGCCAGGGCCTAAAAGACAATGCATTTTTATCTATGTCTGAAGACATTCATTAGTCCTATAACTTGAGTCCTTTCAGTCCTTCCAGCCCCTATGACATTCCATGTAGCCAATGGTGACAGAATTGCTATTTGGTTGTGACTGACACGGAGTCACAACCCTCAGCCTCACTTGCTGACAATAATGGTTACAAACATGTGAACTGAGAAAGCTAAAAGACATGCATACTAGTATCTTCTAAATAGCATCAAATAGCTACTCATAAGATTTTGCAACTGAGTTCCTTGCCAAGCCCAATGTGAAAGGACCTGTGGAACAGTCTTTGTGCTGTGGATAAATGTGATGGCACCCTGCAAGCTAATAAAACCATAAAGTTTATGTTCACCTGTTTAATACTGACCTGAGAAAAAAATGTGTCAAAGATACCATCTTAGACCTGTCTAAGGAGGAATCAAGATAATTATGCACAAATTCACCACGAGGAGTCTGAGAAGAGGAAGAAGGTCATTCTAAAGTAATGGGGAGGCCACAGAAGGGACTCACTGGCCTGCACCCTAGGCAAAGACAGTGGGGATTACTGTCTCATGGGATTCTGATCAGAATGTAACAGGATGATATGCATGAGTTTGGACAACAGGGGGCACGGCAGACCAGTTAAGAGGGGTCAGGAAGGAACCACTAGTGTAATGAGCCACCTGTAATGAGCCTGCTGCTCTCTTGTTAGGGCTTTCAGCTGTGACGTCCAACGCCCCTAAGCCAGGCCTACTCCACTCCTGCACACCCATATGTCATCTTTATGTACTGGAGTCTGAATTAGGGCCCAGAGTGTAATCAGGAAACCTGGAGGAATTTAATTTGCATGCATATTCCCTCCCTTTCTGGGAGTATTAAGAGGTCAAGTGAGAGACTGCTCAGCTTTAGGAACAGAAAGCAGAGCTCAGGATGACCTTCACCATGGCTTGTTCCTATCTCCTCCTCACATTCCTTATTCAGTGCACAGGTGACATGATATGGAGGAGAGATAGGGTGTGGGAGTCCTCTGATATGGGCCCTGATTCTACTGTTGTTTCTAAACAAAACTTAAGTTCTCGATGTTTTCTCAATTCCAGGGTCCTGGGCCCAGTCTGTGCTGACTCAGCAGCCCTCACTCTCTGGGACTCCAGGACAGAAGGTCACCATCTCCTGCACTGGGAGCAGCACAAATATTGGGGATGGCTATAATGTGCACTGGTACCAGCAGCTCCCAGAAACGGCCCCCAAACTCATCATCTATGATAGTAGTACTCGACCCTCAGGGGTCCCTGATCGTTTCTCTGGCTCCAGATCTGGAAACTCTGGTTCACTGACCATCACTGGGCTTCTGCTTGAGGATGAGGCTGACTATTACTGTCAGTCTTATGACAAAAGCCTTAAGGCACCCACAGTGCTCCAGGCTCATGGGGAAGTAAGACAAGAACCCCTTTACCATCTGTCAGGAGGATAAACACCCCACAGCTTTGCTCAGGCCTGCCCTATAGCTTGTTCTGCTAGCTCTGCTATAGGCCCAGCTGAATCTCCTGGTGCTTCTTTGAGAAGCCTCTTGTACTCTGTCCAGAGTCATTCAGGGCAGCATGTTCCTAGGAAAATGTCTCCATATAAACATAAATTTGTGTTGCTCTTTAACTTGAGAAACAGAACAGGATGGTGTATCTCTTTGTCCTGATAATTAGGAGGTAAGGCAGCCAGTGCAACCCCAGTCATCTCAGACTTGACATCTGATGGGGAAAACTGTAGTTCCATCCTCCATTCTTCCCAATTTTCAGAATTCTTCAACTGTGTCTACTTCCCCTTATCCCTCATTCTCTATGTTTGTGATTCATGTTTTTGCCTAATTTGATGTAACTTTTCTAACAGGAAATATTTGACAGACAATAAAACACCTATATGTGAAAAGTTTGATAAATTTTGAGACCTTTTCACACCTTTGGGGACATCAGCATAATCAGGCAAAAGAATCCATGCCTCTGCCCACAAGCCTCCTTTGCCTATCCATCAGGACCCAGCAATTATACTTACAAATTAGACATTGAATTCTGTAAATGCATTGTCTTTAAAATACTATCATCAAGTTAAACATATAAACATCTCTGATAGCTCTGTAGATTGACATTTTAGAGCTTGTTATATGTTGTCTTTTTATTTGCTTTTTCTTGAGTGGTGGTACCAGCGATCAAACTCAGGGGCACTTGACCACTGAGCCACATCTCCAGCCCTAGTTTTGTATTTTGAAATAAGATCTCACAGAGTTGCTAGGGCTTTACTTTTGCTAAGGCTGGCTTTGAACTCGCAGTCCTCCTTCCTCAGCCTCCAGAGTCACTGGGATTATAGGCATGTGCCACCACTCCTGGCTTATTTACTTTTTAAAAAACTCTTTAATCTTAGACTAATGAAGACTGCACAAATAATAGTATTTATAAGTTCTGCTTCTAGTGGAAGTAGTAAAAATAAATAGTGTTAAAAGTAAACTTTTTTGCTCTGAGATATTTTTCAACATTTTCAAATTTCAATACTCGAAAGCCATAGAACATAATAAAATGGTTTTTAATACTTATTTTTAGTTGTATATGGACAAAATAACTTTATTTTATTTATGCTTTATGTGATGTTGAGGATTGAATCCAGTGCCTCACACGTTCTAGTCAAGTGCTCTACGTCAGAGCCACAACCCCAGCCCTAATTTTTTTTTTTTTTACTTTTGTCATAATATCAAGCCTGGTTGAGAAAATAGTGTTCATTTAAAGTCTTCCAGATCAGTAATCTTAGAACTTGCACTTGTGTTTAAATTAATGAAGACAGGAATTATTATAGCCTGATAATATCCTCATTTAAGTGGTTTATTCTTCCTATTAATAACCAATGTTTGCATGCATCCATGCAGTAGTCCACAGATGGCTTTGGTAAATGGGTGAGTCCATGCTAGCAGAGCATAAGTCATCATTTCTTGTGATTTCCACATCACCTTCAGGGACCTGGAAGCACAATGAACATACAGTTTTAGTATAGGTTTATTTTCACATCAATGACTTTGTGGAATATTTAAACCATTCATAGTTCTGTAGCTGATTTTATTACTACTTCAAAATGCACACTCTAATGATAGATAAGATTTTGTGTTATTTCATGTGCTTATTTTATATTTGTTGTTTTTAGATATACATGACTGTAGGGTATATTTTGACATATCACACATATATGAGGTAAAACCCATTACAATTTTGATCCCATTTTTGTGGTTGAACATAATGTAGAGTACACTTGTCATTTATTAATATATAAACACAGGAAAGTTATGTCCAATTCATTCTATTATTCTATTGTCTTTCCTATTCTCATCCCTCCTTTCCTTCATTTCCCATTTGTCTAATCTACTGAACTTCAATACTTTCCCTCCCTACTCTCCTTTGCTATGGGTTAGCATCCACACATCATAGAGAAAAATTCAATCTTTGGCTTTTTGGTATGAGTTTATTTCTTTTAGAATGATAGTCTCCAGTTCTATCCATTTACCTGCAAATGCCATAATTTCATTTTTTTGATTATAAAAATATTTTATTTTATTTTTTTTAAATTTTTTATTGTTGGTCATTCAAAACATTAAATTTCATTTTTCTTTATGGATGAGTAACATCCATTGTGTATGTATATACACATTTTCTTTTTCCATTGATCTGTTGAAAGGCACCAGTGTTAGTTCCATAGCTTGGATATTGTGAAGTGAGCTTCTATAAACATTGATGTGGCTGCATTACTTTAGACTGCTGATTTTATGTTTTTTGGGTATATGAGGAGGAGTAGGATAAGTAGGTGGTTCCATTCCGTGTTTGCTAAGAAATCTCCTTAGTGATTTTCAGAGTGATTGCACCAGTTTCCAGTTCTTATTTGTATCTGCAATTTTTTTCCAAAACATTCATCATTTTATATAATTTGTTTCATGTTGCTTGGTGTAAAGAGTAAATATACTGGGTTTACTTCCTGTTTGGTGTTGGAGAAAGGAAAGTGTGAAGAGCCACTGTCATTGCCACCAAAGCAGCCTTAACACACCCTGAGCACCTTTCTGCCCACCTGGACCTGTCTCCTGCATCATTGGACTTGTTCCAACAATCTATTAAAACATGGTGGATTACTATGAAGTTCTAGGCGTGCAGAGACATGCCTCACCTGAGGATATCAAATATCGGAATATCAAATATCAAATATCGGAAACTTGCACTAAAGTGGCATCCAGATAAAAATCCTGAAAACAAAGAAGCAGCAGAGAGAAAATTCAAACAAGTAGCTGAGGCATATAAGTTATTATCAGATGCTAAAAAAAAAAAAACGGGATATCTATGTCAAGTTTGGCAAAGAAGGCTTAAATGGTGGAGGTGGAGGTGGAAGTCATTTTGACAGTCCATTTGAGTTTGGCTTCACCTTCTGGAACCCAGATGATGTCTTCAGGGAATATTTTGGTGGAAGGGACCCATTTTCCTTCCGCTTCATTGAAGACCCATTTGAAGATTGTGTTGGGAACCAAAGATGTCCCCAAGGAAGCAGAAGCCGAGGTGCAGGCTTGTTTTTCGCCACTTTCAGTTGACTTCCATCATTTGAAGGTGGATTTTCTGCATTTGATACAGGATTTACTTCTTTTGGGTCACTAGGTCTTGGTGACCTTAATTCATTATCTTCTACAGCATTTAGTGGTAGTGGGATGAGTAACTTCAAATCTATATCAACTTCTACCAAAATAGTAAATGGGAGAGAAATCACTACAAAAGAATTATCAAGAATGGTCAAGAAAGAGTAGAAGTTGAAGAAGATGAACAGTTAAAGTCCTAAAGATAAATGGTAGGGAGCAGCTGCTATGCTTGGATAACAAGTAATTCAATGCACGCATTTATGCATTTAACAGAAATGTTAAACTATAACAAGCACCATTTGAGGATTAACAGGAACATTTTTTGGAAGATTTCGGAGAAACTGGACTTTCAGTATAATTGTATTTAATCTAAAGTATTTATAAAAAGCTCATCGGTGTTCCTATTTGTCATAGACTTTTGAATTAATTGTTGGGACCACGCAATAGGACCATTTTTTTGTCTTTAAAATTGTTGTAATCTCTGTCTGCAGTTTGCTTTTTCATTAAGCGTAATCCAAGGTGAGCCTTGACTTTGAATAATCCTAGGAAAAGATTGTATTCTAACAGCAGCATGGATCTGCTTCGCATTGTGTTTGACTTGTGAGCCAAGTAGTGTCAGCCTGCTGTGAACATTGCCAGGATGAGGCTCCTGTAGAAGTAATTTGATTTTTTTTTCAGTATGTAGTAATGAAAGATATTAATGCATTAATGATAATACATTTCTGGTTTAATATAAATTTAAGGTTGTTTTCTAGTTGGGTCTGAATGCTTTCAACTTAGTAAAGTTTTGACAATTGTTTAAATATGTAATGTTAAGCTTAGGTTTAAAAATCTGGTAAACTAGGTCTTTGTCATTTGCTCAAAAAAAAAAAAAGAAAATAAATGTGAATGTGTTTGGTGCATTTTTTTCCTGAAAATAAATAAATAAATAGATAGATAGATAGATAGATAGATACATACATACATACATACATACATACATACATACATATACTGGGTTTATATTTGGTGATAAAATTAGAGAAGAGAGTAATCAAAGAAAAAATCTGTATGTGCTGGTGGATTTGGACACACTCATGAAGAAGAGGAGAATTAAATTTTCTGATCTGTAGTGGAGTAGAGAAAACATTTTTGTCTTTCTCTTTCTGAATTGAAGGTCAAGTTTAGTTTGGCTTATAGAAAGAAATAATCTGCAAGAAATTAACAATCATTAAAGTTGAGAGAACCATGTGAAGGTGGAGAAATAAATTTTCATTAAAACTAAATAAAATCAAAAGGGGATCTATATTGCCTATTTTTCACATGTAGGTAAATGAAGAAAGAAAGAAAATAATGATTAAATTTTTATATATTAAACTTATGAATTTGAATCACTTTATAATGCACACATTACATGTGTAATTTATTTTAAAATAATCTATTACTTAGAAATGTAGTTTTGTGTCACAATATCTATACTATCACTTTCATAAATATGAAAAATATTAGATTCAACAATGTATACTATTCCTCTTATCACAGAAAAAAACACATAATGCTTGATTTTTAATCCTGTTTATATTCAATTACAAAGTGTGCTAGAGTTGAAAAGTACCAAACTACTATGAGGTGAGTTACATTCCTAAATATTGAAGTTTCTAGGCCCTAGAATGTCACTTGTTTTCTATCTTGGGATTCAGAATTTTCAAAATTATGAAAACATAACTCAGCATCTCCAATAATTAGTGAAATACAAATTAAAACCACACTGAGATTCAATCTCATTGCAGTTTGAGTGGCAATTATCAAGAATACAAGCAACAGTAAATGTTGGCAAGGATGTGGGAAAACAGTGCACTCATTCTTTGCTGATGGGATTGCAAGTTGGTGTAAGCACTCTGGAAAGCAGTATAGAGATTCCTCAGAAAACTTGGAATGGAACAACCATTTGACCCAGCTATCCCACTCTTTGGTTTATACTCAAGGACTTAAAAACAGCATACTACAGTGATGCAGCCACATCAACATTTATACTAGCCTAATTCACAAGAGCTAAAATAAGGAACCAGCCTAAGTTTTCTTCAACAGATAAATGGGGAAAGAAAATGTGGTATATATACTCAGATGGAATATTTCTCAATGATAAGGAGAAAAGAAATTATGGTATTTCCCAGTAAATGAATTAAATTGGAGAGTATCATGCTAAGTGAAATGAGGCAATCTCAAAAAACAGAGTGGGTGTTCTCTCTGATGTATGGATGCTAAACTACAATTAGGGAAGGCAGAAATGAACAGAAAGAAGTACTTTTATTAGACACAGGGAATGAAGGGAAGGGAGGGTGTATGAAAATAGGAAATACAGTAAAATTAATCAGGCATTACTTTACTATGTGCATATATGAATACATGACCAATGTAATTCTACATCATGTAAAAGCAGAGAATGGAAAATTATACTCCATTTATGTATAATATGTTAAAATGCATTCTACTGTCACCTTAATACAAATAAAACAAAATAAAAAGAAATAAAAAGTGTTTTTAATTCAGAATATAATTTACACCCTCAGTTGGAACCATAGGACTCTTTTGAAATACACTGAATCATAATGAATAAATATGAACAAATGCTGATATTCATGCTGACATCACATACTTCCCTGCCAGTGTCTAGGAGAAAGTGAATTTTTATCCGTGTCTGAAGACATTCATGATTCCTGCAATTTGAGTCTTCTCAGTGCCTCTGTCCCCTGAGGCAGAGATTCCATGTAGCCAATGGTAGGTAAAGTGATGTATGGCTGTGAGTGACACCTAGTCACAATCCTCAATCTCACTTGCTGATAATAAGGGTTACAAACATGTGAACTGAGAAAGCTTAAAAACCTAGATGGTACCTGCATACTAATAAGACCAGAAAATTTGTTACCCTACTTAACCCTGAACTGAGAAGAATTTATATCAAAGACACCATCCTAGACCTATCTAGGGAGGAGTCAAATGAACTATGCATGAATTCCACATTAGGAGTCTTAGGAAAGCAAGAAGGCCATCCTGAGGTAATGGAGAGGCCACAAAGGGTCACACTGGCCTGCCCCCTAGGCAGAGGAAGTGTAATGTAGGACTGTCTCAGGGGGTTTGACCACAGTGTCACATGATGATGTGTATGTTCTTGGATCACAGTGGGCATTACAGACTAGGCAAGATGGCTCAGAAAGTAACCAGAACTGTAATGCACCACTTGGCTCTGCCTGATGCTCTCTTGTTAGGGCTCCCAGCTGTGAACGCCTGTGGGGAGAAGTGCATGGAGTACTGTATACATGGCATCCATTAAGGACTTCTGAGTGGCAGGCCATTCCCCTCCTGCTAGGCATATGAGCGACAGGCCACTTACCCTGTAGGCCATGTGTTGCAGTCCCTGCACTTGCTCCACAGCCCACTCCTTGATTGGTCACTGCAAGGACAGTTAGAAGAAATTTCATTGATGGCTGCCTGTAATCTGCTTTGCTACTTCCTGAGTTTATATACATAGTAACTGCACAATAAAATCAGATCTGCTACCAGTTTGGTATACAAAGGTCTGACTTAGTGAGTCCACAGCCACAGTCTCCTCTTCCCTTTTATGTGAAACTTCTCACTGGATAAGAGAGAGCCCACATAACCTCCCACATCTATGAGCCAACCCAACTCCACCCCTAAACACCCACATGGAATCTTTATGTACAGGAGTCTGAACCAGGACCCAGGCTGCAATCAGGAAACCTGGAGAAATCTAATTTGCATGGATAGACACTTCTCTTCTCAGAATATGAAGAGGACAAAGGAGAGACGAGGAAAACTCTGTACAGCATCACAAACAGTAGGCAGAGCACAAGATAGCATTTACCTTGGCCTGGCTCTCTCCTCCTCACATTCCTCCTGTTCATTGCACAGGTGACATGATATGGAGGAGGGATAGAGTGTGGGAGTCCTCTTATATGGGTCCTGATTCTACTCCTGTTTTTAGACAAACATCACCCTGTGTCTCTGCCACATCCAGGTTGTGGGGCCTTGTGCTGACTCAACTGCCTTTTTTGTCTGGAATTCCAGAAAAGACAGTCATCATCTCCTTTGCGGGAAGCAGCAACAATATTCGGGGTGGCAGGAATGTGTACTGGTACCAATATCCCCTGAAATGACCCCAAAGTCCTCATCTACGGTAATAGTAATCAACCCTCAGGATCCGTGATCACTTCTCTGGCTATGAGTCTGGAAACTCTGTTTCAATGACCATCACTGATCCTCAGCCTGAGGAACAGGATGACTGTTTCTGACAGTCTTACGACAACAGCATCAATGTTTGCACAGTGCTTCAGGCTCATGGGGAAGTAAGAGAACCCCTTCTCCATTTTTCAAGAGGGCAAACCCTCAGCATCTTTTCTTAGAGCTGCTGTCTGGATTATTCTGCTAGCACTACTATAAGCCCAGCTGAATCTGTGGGCACTTCTTTGAGTGAGCAGCCTGCTGTACTCTGTCCTCAGAGTCAATAAAAGCAGCATGTCTCTAGGACATATTGATATAAATATAAATTTATTTTCCTCTTTAGCTTGAAGAGCTGAACAGGATTCTCTGGCCTCTTTGACCTGAAATTCTGGTGTTGAATCATCCATTGGAACTCTGATCATCTCAAATTTGACCTCTGATGGGGAATTCTATGGTTCCATCCTTCAGTCTTCCCTAATTCCAGTAATTCTAGAATTTGTCTTCTTCTCTTTAGCCTTCATTGTGTATGTCTGTTATACATGATTTAGCCTTATTTTATATAAATTTTCTAATATGAAATATTTGATAGAATATAAAACACACATAAGTGAAATCTTTGACTAATTTTGAGATATTTTTACACCTTTGTGAAAATTAGCACAATAAGGCAAAAAAATTGATGACCCTGCCCACAATCTTCTTTGGCCTTTGGGAATCCTCCCTCTATCTCTGCTCACAGAATCTCTCAGGCAACCACTGACCCTCTCTGTGCCTGTTGGTTGCGTTTTCTTTTATATTTGGGTACACACTGCAGATATTCCTTATTGAGTGGTTTCTTCTGCTCTATAAGTTCCCTTTGAGAGCCTTCCACATTGTGTGGAAATCTCTTCATTCTCCTGAGGACAGTACATCATGATCTGATCCTTGTTTTTTTTTTTTTTTTCTGGGTTGACAGACACTTTTCTCTGACTACATATGTATTAAAAATTTTAAATACATCAGTATAGATAGCAGTATAATGCAGGCTTATTTGTATTCATTATATTATTGACCTCCTGATCTAAAATATTTTCTTCAAAAATCTATAGAAAACAATCAGAAATATGGTTATTTTGTCATCTTCTCACTGTACACTGGGCTCAGCATCACCTAATTGTGCCTGTGGGCATGTCTAGCTGTACCTTACCTCTCCTTACTTTAGAGAATGAATCTCCTAATCCAGAGCTTGTGGTGTAACTGAGAAAAAAAACTAGAGGGCTGACAAGCATTATTCTTAGGGACTTACTTGGAAGCATAAGATCATTGGGAGGGAAAGGCTTTTGCCCTGTGTGGTCAGGTCAGAATTTTGAGGGTATCTCTTACATTGCCAGGAAATCTGCAACTGAAACACATTTCCTGAACCCCATTTGAGAATGAGAATAATCCTAAGAAAATTCTGTCATCTTCATAATCTAGTAGTAAGGGGCTGACGTATCAGAGAAGTCAGGACAGGTACAGGTGGTGAAGGTGTGGATTTCCATTGTGTATAGGACCTTGGAATGTCTATGAGAAAAGATGTAAAAGACATTTTAGCATAAATCCTGCCTGTGGAACATGCAAATCATGTTTCTGAATTGCAGTGAGTTAAATGAGAAAAGAGTGATTTTCATATTTTCCTCTTGATCCCATGTTACCTGAAATTCCCAGTGATTATTACCAATATCTGACAAATACATCATCTTTCAAGGAGATGTGATAGGACATCCAAGGTGGATGTTAAAGAGGACAAGATATTTAACCCTTTCAGGGACAAAAAGTGGAATTAGGTAGTTACAGCTAAGAGAAAAAAAGTTTAACAAATCCAGGTGGTCTGAATGTGACCCTGTTTGCTATGTTTTTGTGTATTATCTCACTGTAACCCCTACTAGAAGGAATGCAAGGGACATATATTGAGGCCCAAATTGTCTCTTGCAGATTTGGCACACAATAGTCAAATGTTTGAAAAAAAAAAAAAAAAAGGAGGCTCTCACCATAGGATGGCCAGGGTGAAATGAGTACTGGTGCATCCAGAGCTTGCTCAGTACTAAAAACTGGCTGGAGGTAAAGGTCAAGTGAGTGCTTATTTTTTGCACATGGACATAAGGTGAACATTGGTGAAGCTAGCTAGCCAGGAAAACTTGACTACTACCCATGAGAACCACCAGAAGATCCTTGTGCAAACTCAACAGTTCGTCTATTTTTATGAAACTCAGAGAGATGCTCTGTGTGAGCTAGTGGTTAGGATTCAGCTCTCACTGCCAAGGTCCAAGTTCGATTTCTGGTCAGGAAACTGTTTATTTTAATGGCTCTGGTGGTGCATGCCTATAATCCCAGATACTCAGGATGCTGAGACATTGAGATAACAATTTGAAGGCAATCTTCAACAACTGAGGGATAACCTGTCCCCAAAACAAAAAATAAACAAAATAATAATAACAGCAACAAAATACCACAAAGAAGCAATTAATCCTAATACTCAACTTGAAGCATCAAAGTTCTTTCTGATTATCAATGATTATGGATGCTGTTTGTCTGAGCACCTTATAAGGTGTCCAGTAATTGGGTGGCCTAGGACTCTACATTAGATGTGTGTACATATAGCATCATGATTTGCAAATTTCCTTGTCAAAATTCTCTGACACTTTGAATGATGCCTTGGTTCAGGGACTTTTTGCCTATAAAGTAGAATCAGAGAAGGCCTTGCTACATCTGGACTATATCAAGATAAGTTGAGGAACTACTACCCTTCTTCTTTCCTGCACGTTTTCTTCTGCACGTTGACAAGAATTATCCCAATGAGTGATCGTGTATTCAGTTTGTAGCAGAATAAAAATAGACACATGGTGAATCACCATTCATCACATGCAGTGGATAAGGTGTGTGAGCAAGAATTTTGCCATGTTATTTCACATCACAGAACTGCAATTTTGTTCATCCAGAATGAAAAAACTATATGTCTGATAACAAAGCAAAATTGCTAAATCTATGCATCTTGCTGCCAATAGATAATCTGTCTTCAATGGGTGTCTGATTCAGTATTAAAAACACTTATTCCACGGCATGTACATCAGAAAGATTGGTTTAAAGAGAAGCAAATGCAAACAGACAACTGGAAAACTACTCACTGTGGGAAACAGTGCCCTAACTTGTGTGAGACTCTTCTTAGACTGTCACCCACATTAACCACTGGAGACTAGGAACATTCTTGTCAATTAAACATGAATTCATTGGCAGGGTAGATTATATGTTAGGCAACAAAACAGGTCTTAATAACAGTAGATGATGGAGTTATTTTAGTTTTATTCTAAAAGAAAAAAAAACAGTTGTTCTCTCCTGATAGAGTCAATGATATTTATAAATTTCCTAGAAGCAATGTGTGTTATAATACATACATTATTGACAAACAGAAAAACCCTAAAGGCTGGGTATGGTGGTGTACATCTGCAATTTCAGCAGATTGTGAGGCTGAGACAGGAGGATTACAAATTCAAACCACTCTCTGTAACTTAGCAAGGATTTAAGCATCTTAGCAAAACACTCTTTCTAAAAAAAAATGTGTATGGTGGCAATGGCTGATTGAACTCCTGTGTGTTCAATCACTGATAATAATATAACAAAAGAGTTTTAAAAAAACAAGTTAGCTTATCAGAGCTTGGTGATATTTTTGCGTAGTGTGATTACACAGACCTGGTTGACCATCTGCCTAACTGATTATATCTTCACTGAACTATTAAAAAATAAAAAAGTTAAAATGGCAAGAAAGAAAATTTAATTCTCCATTATGGAGCATTTCCTCTTACTGTTTTCTTTGTAGTCTCACAGACTAATTACTAAAATAATTTTTCACTTAAGACTTCTCTACATTCAATGAGAAGATAAAAATCAATAATCTTATCAGCAATTTGGTCATGAAATCAATTTCTGTACTCATTCATAACACATATGAGTAAGGTCCAATCTTTATTTCTTTTTCTCTTGGTAACATGAAATGGATCCTTGAAGAAAGATATGTTGAATAGAGAAGGAATATCCAGGAAAGAGACAAAACAAGGTTACAGGCAGGTCCTGTGAAAGGACATCAAACAAATGATGCTATGTGCATGTACCAATATATCACAATGAATCCAAATTTTATTAATAATTTAATATACCAATTGAAGAATAACTGAAATGAGACCAGAAGAGCAGAGAAGCAGGTTTATGGGAGGGTATAAGGAAGTGAATGGGAGAATACTGGGGAATAAAATTGATAAAATTAGTGTTCCTGTATGTATGATTATGTGTACAGTGAATGCCACTATTAACATAAAATTATAATAAAACAATGAAGCATTTTACAAAATAAATAAAAGTATGTTAATTGTTAAAAAATTCAGAGTAATTCAAGACCATGCAACAGTAAAATTAAATTGCATACAATCAGGAATGATTTTAACAAACAAACAAAAACAAGTAAACAGATATAAGCAGAAATGCTCCAAGAAAACTCAAGTAATGAATGTGAGACAGTCTTGAAAATACAGTGGCAATGTCATACAAGTATGTTAACAGTTCATTATCAAATAGGACCTTATAGCTTTAGCCCAAAAGGCCTCCACGGGGCACTGTGGACATTTGTAGAAAACTGGTAGAAACTCAAATGGTTTAGCTTCACTGGATTCTGATCAGTTGCTTAGTGAACCATGCACAATAGTAATGCAGCTGTTTCCTCCCATGGGAAAAACCTTACAACGCACAGCCACCCTGTGTCTACTTCTGAAAATCTACATGCTCTCAGAACATAGGACCATGTTTTGGAAGTTGATGGTAAAGGGCTCATATTTATATAACACACCACATATAAATGTGACCCCTATACCCAGCCATTTCAGTGGAAAATCATGGACCAACAGGAAGTTTGGCCCAAATTTTAGGGCCAGGGAATCCTCCCAAAACGCATACCACAGCCTGGACATGTCTGCTTCTCCTCCTCACTCAGTGTTCAGTATTATAAAGACTTTGGATTCCAGCCACTGTAATGGACCTGTGTTGTCCTTCCTCATGCTAGACATGCTTTGTCAGGTTTTAGGGTCCACTTCTCAGGTTATGAGACTCAGGAGCCTTCTCTAACCACTTTCTCAGGAGGGACACTCACCCACTCACCCTCATCCAGAACAGTTTTGGTCACCAATGATAACTTCTCATACTTGTTGCAACAGAAATCTAGGCAAATGCCAGGATGCTAATTTAAAACACAAACAACAGACACTCTTGGTCATCTTCCTGGTTCTCAAACTCCTTTGTTGGGACAAAAATCACCAGACCCTCTCAGGTGCCCACCTGAGGGTGAAACAGGTTCAATGTGTGATACATCACAATGATGCTCAGCACAGTCAGTCCCAGGTGGGCAAAAGAGATCTAAAACTGCACATGATTTGTCTGGATAGAAACATGATCACAGGATATGGGAATTATAAGACTGGACACTGACCTCTCTGACTGACCAATGATGACTCCCTGTAGAGAAAGCATAAGGTAAGTGGTTAGTTAATTTCTGTTTCTGATTAAGACCAAAATGGAGAATATATGTGAATTGTTTGTGAGAAAATGTTCCAAAAAATGGAGATTCAATGATTTCATCTTCCAAAAGGGATAGTATCACCTGAATCTGATTGGAAGAACAAGGTCAAATCATTTTTTTACAGTGGTTAGCTTTTCCAGTGATATCCATTTTGCAGTACATCAAAGCAAAAGACATACTTTTGTGTGTGTGTGTGTGTGTGTGTGTGTGTGTGTGTGTGTGTTGTATATATCTTATTTACTGTTTGGAAAGCAACTTTACTTTTATAATTTTGAACTTATTTGAATGGATTTATTAAATTATTTTTAACCCAAACTACTCATTTAAAAAAACATTTATCTATCTACCAAAGCAAAAATACTTTTTGTCTTGAAATATTTTTCTCTCAACACTAGAAAGGTACTTTTTGTTGTTGTTTTGTTTTAAGTTTTTTGAGTTGGAAGCCTTTGAGAAACAGATGCAAGGTGTTCAGATAAGAATGTGGTTTGGCAGGAGTGAAATGCTGGTGAACATAACTGGAAAGGACCTGGAGGAAAACAGGAGACTTCAGAACATGGTTCTGATACCTGTGACAGCATCAGTATGGGAAAGAATTAGATAGGCAGAACCACTGAACACAGACAAATCTGAGTTTCTCTGCAGGCTGAGTGACTCTGGATCCTGGGTGATCACAAGAAGGAGGCTACTTCCTCCAGAACAATGTGGCAGTAGTCATGCCAGAGTTTAGCATTGCCTGTGGCCAGACTAAGAAGGGACTGCCAATCAGCAGTTTCTACCTATAGTATTCCCTGGAAGACATATGAAGACTACTTCCTGGTCCACTAGCCCTGGATTTTAGTAATCCATTCAGGGGATGTTTCCTGCTATCTTGGCCTTCTGCTTCAGCTGGACTCCCCAAAATTAAAAGTTGAGGTTTTTCAGAGGTTCAGAGTTCTTTCTACCTACAAGCCTTGCAGCCACATAGACACTTCCTCTTCTGTGATCTGCATGGGTAGGAGATCCTCAGGACTGCAGTATCCTCTTAAGCCACTTGATGACCTCCTGTGCCCAATTCTCGCTAATCAAATATCTTGAGAAACTCCTAGAATATCATATATATTTCTAATGTTTCATGTATGTGCAATATCACTAATCATATCATTTTTAAAATATCTATTTATTTAATTTTACGTGGTGCTGTGTTGAGAGCCACAGCTGAAGGGGACCCAGCAAACTTTCAGACTGCCAGCTGCTGATTGGCTCACAGTGGCCCTAGCAACATCTAGCTGATTGGCTCCTCTGCGGTGATTCTCATTGGGCTGTTTCCCTGCCCTTTCAGGCCACGGAGCTGCTCATTGGGGCACTTTTTTGGCTCTGCCCACATGACCCAGCCAATCGCCCTCAGGAGCAGGATGATTGTGGGAGGTGGAGAGGCGTGTGTTATTGTGAGAGGCTTGTGGAAGCCGGTGGTGGCAGTTGGGCTCTGAGGGTTTTTTCCTGAGGAGCTGTTTTGTTTGGCGTTTGTAGTTCTAAAAATAAAGTTAGTTTCTTTTGACAAGTGGCTCCTGAATTCTGCCCAGACAGACTGTGGCATTTGGTGGCTCGCACCGGGAGCGACTGAGGATAAGTAAACTGCTTGCCCCTGAGGGCAGGGCGAGAGGATGGGTAGCCATTTTAAGATTCTTCTTTTGTTTTGCTTCAACTTTTGTTTTAAGTTGCCTGTCCCTGGAGATGAGGGAGACAGAAGAAAAACCGCTCACATCTGAGGAAAAACTATTCATATCTGAGGAACAGATAGGGAGAAAGGACGGATGCACATGTCAGGAGGATAGAAAGGCTATAATGAATTTTTGTTGTTCCCTTTTTATTTCATTCTGTCTCAGTTTTGTTTGTCATCATCTTGTTGGGTTGTATTATAGTAGAAATACAGGATCAGAAATTAGTAAAAAACAAACTGAAAGAGTGTTAAGTAAATTGTTAGAGGAAGGAGCTGTCTCAGTAACATCAAGAACAGTCAGGGCATACGTTGATAGAATACAAAAATGTAGCCCATGGCTTTTTAAGGAGGAGTTGTTAAATATATCACAATGGAACCATCATGGTGAAGATTTAAAAAGAATAGAAAAGAACAACCCAGGGACTCTGCCAGTTGGCACATTGCCATTGTGGACGTACGTATCTGGTTTGCTTAGTCCAAAGCCTTCAAGTCAGACAAAGGTAGAGGAAGGAGAAGACATATTGATTCAAGTAAAAGAGAAGTCTCTCAAGTTAGTCAGAAAGACGAAAAGATTCAAGTAAAAGAGAAGGTCTTTTGAGCTAGTCAGACAGAAGAAGGAAGTTTAGAGCAGAAAAAGCCATGAGGGGAAAAGTTACAACAGGAGACTGCTAATAACACCTGTCTATCACCAGAGGGCGTAAGTGTCCAACCAACAACACCACCTCTACAGGAGACTGCTACTAACAGCACTCTATCACCAGAGGGCATAAGTGTGCAATCAATAGCAACACCTCCATATGCTGGGAGGCTCCCAACCCCCACAGCTGATAGTTGGGATCCTGAGACAGGATCTCAAGTATGCCCTGTATTTGAGGTACAAGGGCAGTGAATTTACCATGCTTTAAATTTCAAAACAGTGAAGCAGCTAAAAGAGGCTGTAACAACCTATGGTCCTCAAGCACCCTTCACTGTAAGCTTGGTCAAATCCATTAACAACTTGAACATGACGCCAGCAGATTGGGCTAATATGTGTAAAGCTGTGCTAAATGGAGGTCAATACCTGTAATGGAAGGTTGCCAATGAGGAATTTTGCAAGGAGACGGCTAGGTGAAATGCAGCAGCTGGTTATCCTCAGAGAAATCTAGATATGTTGTTAGGAGAGGGACCTTATGAGGATCAGCAGCAACAAATTGCTTATGATCCTGGCGTATATGCACAAATTGCTGTAGAGGCAGTTAGGGCATGGAAGACTTTACAAGGACATGGAGGTTTACAAGGTCAATTATCTAAGATAATATAAGGAGCTAATGAATCTTACGCTGAATTTGTAGATAGGCTTATTCAAACAGCTACCAGAGTTTTGGGGAATTCAGAACAAGCAATGCCACTAATAAAACAACTGGCTTATGACCAAGCGAATCGTTGGTGCAGAGAAATCATTAGACCATGGAAACATGAAGATTTAAACACATATATTAAATTATGTACAGACATTAATGAACAAGAACAAGTCATGGCAGCTGCAGTAAAACAGGCTTTAGATGCCAGAGACATTAATGAACAAGGGCAAATTGTGGCAGCTGCAGTAAAAAAGGCTTTAGATGCCAGGCCAAGAACATACTACAATTGTGAAAAAACAGGACATTTTAAAAGGAATTGCCCCATAGGGGGAGGGTTTAACAAAACTAGGTACCAAAGGAGTAGAATACCGGGTATTTGCCCACGATGCCGTAGAGGGAGACATTGGGCTAATGAATGCTGTTCTCAAACCACCATAGAGGGTACTCCATTATCAAAAAATGAACAAGGACCAAGTTTATTGTTTATTTATTGTGGATAAACATATCCACAATATTGAGGAGAAAGGCATCAGGCTTCATTGCCAAAAAATGGACAGGGGGGCCCAATGCTCCGGGCCCCAAACCACAAATATAGGGAGCACTGAAGGAACCCAGCAACCCCATCAGGGTAGTGCCCAGGAAACATTGTCCATTAGATCCCTCATCAGACACATCAGAGGGAGCGCAGGGTTGGACATCTGCACCTCCACCAGATCAGTACTAACTCCAGAGATGGGAGTTCAAATCATTGCCACAGGGGTGAAAGGACCTCTTCCCAAAGGAATAATAGGCTTATTATTGGGACGCAGCTCTTCTACTCTAAAAGGACTTATGATAAGTCCTGGGGTAATGAAGGTGAAATAAAAATTATAGCCAGTTCTCCAAAGGGTATATCAGTAATTTCACCAGGAGATAGAATAGCACAGTTACTAATAATACCAAGTCTTCATGATAAATTTTCCAATCATGCTGTAGAAAGAGGTTCTAGGGGATTAGGCTCCACAGGTGTAGATTGGGCTATGCTTTCTTCAAATTTAGATTCTAGCCCCATGCTAAAACTAAATATTCAAGGACATGAATTTAATGGGCTACTGAATACAGGTGAAGACCTTAGTATCATCTCTCGTCAAGAATGGCCAAAACATTGGTCATTACAACAAGCCACTCAAATGCTTCCAGGCCTAGGAGTGGTGACTAATGGTATTAGATTGGAAGTGCAATGGTATTAGATTGGAAGGATCCTGAAGGATGTGAAGAAACAGGCATATGTATTGGATCATCTTCCCGTAAATTTATGGGGATGAGATGTCCTAGATCAATTAGGTTTAACATTAACAAATAACATCAACCAAAATGCACCCACTATTATGACAAGACAAGGTTTTAGGAAAGAAAAAAGATTAGAAAAACAAGAACAAGGTATAGCAGCACCAATACAAATAGATCAAGGAACAGACAGACATGGGTTGGATTTTCACAAAGGGCCACTGAGACAATAAAAATTACTTGGAAATCAGAAAGACCAGTATGGGTTCCTCAGTGGCCCCTGACTAAAGAAAAGATACAAGCAGCCCATGACTTGGTCAAACAATGATTAGCAGAAGGACATATACAACCTTCTGTATCTCCCCATAATACTCCCATTTTTGTCATCAAAAATAAATATGGTAAATGGAGATTACTGCAAGATTTAAGAGCCATTAATAATGAAATGGTTATTATGGGACCTGATCAATCTGGGATTCCTCAATTGTCTGCTTTGCCAAAAACCTGGTATGTTTTAGTTATATATATTAAAGATTGTTTTTTTTTTCGATTCCAATTCATCCTGAGGATAGTCCACGTTTTGCATTTACTATCCCTGCACTGAATCATGAAGGTCCTGATCAGAGATATGAATGGAAAGTACTCCCTCAAGGGATGGTCTACAGCCCAACTATGTGTCAAATTTATGTTAACAAAGTAATCCAGCCACTTAGAAATCAAAATCCTGAACGACAAATATTTCATTATATGGATGATGTATTATTAGCACACAAAGCTAAAAACACATTGCTAGAATGTTATGCCACACTTACAAACTTATTAAAAATTATAATCTAGAGATAGCAATAGATAAAGTACAATTAAATTTTCTAATTAATTATTTAGGAGTTCTATTATCTTCAACCATGGTCCATCCACCCCAAATTCAAATACGAGTAGATCAACTCAAATCACTTAATGACTTTCAAAAGTTATTAGGAGACATGAATTGGATCAGGCCTTATCTAGGTATACCAACAGGAGAGTTGAGGCCTTTATTTGATATCCTAAAAGGTCCATCAGATCCAAATTTACCCCGAATGTTAATGCCTGAAGCAAGAAAAGCATTAAAAATCATTGAAAAATATATGGAAAATATGCATTTGGATAGAATTGATATAAGTTTGCCTTCATTATTTATTGTACTACCAACAAAAAATATTCCTACAGGAATATTTTGGCAAGAAGGTCCATTATTATGGATACATTTATCTTTTTCTACTAACACTATTATTACTAGGTGTCCTGAGGCTGTAGGACAATTAATACTTAAAGGAATAAAAGCAGCAAAGGGAGTGTTTGGAATTTCTCCCAATAAAATTATTACTCCGTATACTAGGAATCAAATTGATGAGTTAGCTAATGAGTTAAGTACTTGGGCAATAATCATGTGAAAATCTAATGTTTCATTTGATAACCACTTACCATCTAATCCTTTATTGTCTTTTTGGTCATCGCATCCTGTAATTTTTCCAAAAGTGACAAGAAAAACACTTATATGGAAAGTTCCAAATATATTCACTGATGGATCATATATTGGTACAGCAGCAACAGTTACACCTGATTAAACTTTTACGTTTTTAGTACCCAAACAATCAGCTCCAAAGGTGGAGCTTAATGCAGTATTTCAAGCTTTTTTGATGTTTAAGGACTCTGTATTTAATTTATTTTCTGATATCAGTATATAGTTAATGCTATAGTATCCCTTGAAGATGCTGGTAGTATTTCCCCTTCCTCTACTGTTTTCTCTTTGCTTTCCACTATACAAAATCTAATCTGGGACAGAAAAGATCCATTCTTTATAGGACATATCAGGGCACATACAGGATCATCTGGAGCCCTTAGTTTGGGCAATGATTTAGCAGATAAAACTACACATGACATACATATTTTCTCTACACTAGAAGAAGCTACAAATTTTCATAAATGGTTCCATGTCAATGCTAATACTTTACAAAAGCATTTTAAAATAACTAAGGAACAAGCTAGACAAATAATAAAACAATGTCAAAATTGTGTGAGCTTTTTACCACAAGTTAATCTTGGAGTCAATCCTAGAGGACTGATACCTAACGATATTTGGTGGATGGACGTTATACACTTGCCAGAATTTTTAAAATTAAAATATTTGTATGTTACAGTTGATACTTCTTCTAGATTTTTGATGGGCTCCCTTCATGCTGGATAAAAAACTAAAGATATTATAGCTCATTGATTACAAAATTTTGCACTGTGGGCGTTCCAAAACAGTTAAAAATAGATAATGCCCCTGGTTCTACTTCTACCTCTTTTAAACAATTTTGCTCATCACTTGGCATTACTCATATAACAGGAATCCTATACAATCCACAACTACAAGGCATAGTTGAAAGAGCTCATCAAACTATTAAAATGTACTTATTAAAGCAAAAAGACGGAATTGGGAAGGGGTATATATTCCCCAAAGATAAACTTAAAATAACCCTTTTTACTCTAAACTTTTTAAACTTGGATTCATCAGGACTTAGTGCTGTGGAAAGGCATGCATGTCCAAAAAATATACATAAGTCCAAGGTACTTTGGAAGGATATTCTAACAAGACAATGGAAAGGTCCTGATCCAGTAATTGTTTGAAGTAGGGGTTTGTTTGTGTGTTTTCACAGGGAGAATAGCAGCCAATTTGGATTCCAGAGAGATTAACTAAAGTGATTTCTACAGGCCAAAAAGAAGATGATTTGGCTCAAATCCATAACAGCTTATATCCAGAACTCCAGTTTGGCTATTCTTACCTCTGCGACAGAACCAGGATGATTTTTTCAATATCTATTTTATTATTGCCCTTTCCCATATCATGAAGTTCTATTTTGTTTTTTTGAGCTCATACAGACCTAGGTTAGTGTTTTGCTGATCAGTTTAATTTTTTTGACTATAGAGTTTCTAAACATTGCAATGGAGATTTTACCTGTAAAAGTTATAAGGCCATTACTATTATGTTATGTGTTGTATGTATTATATTATGTGGGCACACTTGTGTTTTGTGTTATATGTTTGAATGTAAGTATGTCCATATATCATATATGATGAGCGCTCATGAAAAAATGGATCCAAATATTTTTTTATTTCACATGATTTAAATGGTTTAATTTAAATTGGGTAAACAACTGTTGAGGATTGTTTTAATATGTAAACAAAAAAGGAGGTTAACAGATCTGTTTGTTTACTTTCACCTTTCCTTTTCATTATATTTAATAATTCTCTTCAAGATAATGTAAATTGTTAAGAAAATTGTTTTCTTTTAGTGCCTTCTGGAATGTTACATAATTTTTTCTTTAGCCATTATTGCCAGAATTCCTATCTTCATCCCAGTGCCGGTAAAGACAAAGATAAAACCATTCTATAGCTTCTGCAATAGCCATCACTGAAATACTTGCAGAACTTGCCTGGGCTATGTATCACCTGTATGCATTGTGAACTATCTGTTGGTGCAGCGACTTGTGGTAGTGTTGGGGTATTTTTCTGATGATGTCATCGGTGGTACAATTTTTTCAAAAAGAGCTGTCAACTGGCTTGGTGTATCTTCTTCCCTTCTGCTTGTCATGATCCTTCATCTAAAATTTGGGGGCCAACAGAGGTGAGGCAAAGAACCTCACCCCCCCCCCGCTGGTACAAAGACCTCTCCACAGGTGTGGTTGTATACTAAACTGGTAGTCAGTGATGGGTAAGATCCAATTGCAATGGTACCAACCTAAGTCAGGAGGCTAATGCCTTGAGGTCAGCTCATCCAATAACAGGTAAGAACCATATGTACTACTGGACAACCTAAGGCAGGCATGGTCCCTAAGCCACATGCTTGTTGTTTAAACAGAGAGGGGGAGATGTTGAGAGCCACAGCCTAATTGGCCCCAGCAAACTTTCAGACTGCCAGCTGCTGATTGGCTCACAGCAGCCCCAGCAACAACTAGCTGATTGGCTCCTCTGCGGTGATGCTTATTGGGCTGTTTCCCTGCCCTTTCAGGCCACGGAGCTGCTCATTGGGGGACTTTTTGCCCCCACCCACACGACCCAGCCAATCAGCCTCAAGAGCAGAAGGATTGTGGGAGGTGGAGAGGCTGGTGGTTGTGGAAGAGGCTTGTGGGAAGCCGGTGGTGGCAGTTGGGCTCTGAGGGTTTTTTGTGAGGAGCTGTTTTGTTTGGCATGTGTGGTTCTAAAAATAAAGTTAGTTTCTTTTGACAAGTGGCTCCTGAATTGTGCCCAGCCAGACTGTGGCAGTGCTGAAAATAAAACCCAGTACCTTGCACTCAGCGCTCACCCACTGAGCCAAAGCCCCAGCCCCCTTTAATCATATCTTAAAAATTCATGAGTGAAGGCAGGCTTTTATGGTGGGGCCCCTACCTGTGTGGTGGAGGGCTGCTGGCACCGGGTTTGGAGTTTCGCAGATACTACTTAAGACTAAAACACATAGGAAGAGGATTCCAACATGGCGGCGGGCGCGGAGAGATCAAGTCTCTGACCTCTTCAGCTGTGCAGGCATAGGGAGTCGTAAACAGCCTAATTCTGTTTGCTCAGGATCACTAGGCAATGCTGAGCTGATGTGGATCTGGGACGAGCAGTCTGAGCCTCTCAGAACACACACTGAACCCGGATCGGCTGCATTCAAGCTCCCGTTCGCCTGCTTCCCGCAGACAAACAGCTGTGACTCAGCACTAATCCATCCAGCTGAAACAACTGGTCAGCCCTTCTGATCCTACGGAGGTAAATGCCAACCGAGCCTTCATAGGTAGTGGCCACAGGTTTGAAACGGGGCTTGGGAGAGACAGTAAGGACCCACCCATTGCATTGGTCACCCGGCAAAGGGAAACGAACTGTCGCCATTTGCAAGAGATACCACCATGGCAGACAATTGACATCATCAGACTGCGGCGGAGGAGATTACTTCATTGAAACCTGCGGCTACAGGTGTGTAATCCCCTAGCCTTCCCTCTCCACACATTGGGGAAACCTTAAGGGCCAATCTCAGCTCTCCTGTAAGGGCCCCTCCCAGCTCTCCCGTGAGCACGGTAGCCAGACCGAGGGAATTAGAGGTGGCCTCGGCCGCGGCGCGGGACTACCGCTCCAACCAGTGCTGACAGCTGAGGTCTCTTGCACCAGCTACCGGGGGTGTGGCTACCAGAGGGGCAGTAAAATTCGCTGAGGATTCTCAGCCCCAAGCTCTACAAACATAGGGTCTGAGGGATTGGCAAACTGGAAGAGTGTGCCCAGTCATTCATGACAACAGGGCTCCCGGGAGCAGCAGACCTGGCATGTACCCAGTATTGTGGTGAGCGGCACCCGTGAGAGGGGCCTGGCTAGAGGAAAAGTGGGGAAGTGACTAGACACAAGAGGACGCCCTAGGCACCCAGGATTGGAGACTCGCCCAGTCTGGGAGGAGGAGCTGCTGCACACTGATTGGTTTCCGAGTACTGATAGGAGAAACTTGGCCTGGTGGTCACAGCGCCACCTACTGGAAGAGAAGTTAATCAAACTCTAAGACTGCATTTATTAGTTTTTTTTTCTTTTTTTTTTTAATTTTGATTTCGAGTTTTTTTTCATTTTCATTTTTCTTTCTTGTTTTATTAATTTTTTTTACATTTTTTTCTTCCAATTTTAATTTTAATTTTTTTCTTATTATTTAAAAATTTTTTTTATTTCCTATTTTTTTCTTCTTTTGTCTTTTCATTTCTTTTCAATTATCTTACCCCCCCTTTCTTGAATTCTACCTGCTTACTCTCATTCTCTTTAGTGACTTTTTTCCTTCCCTTCTAATACCTTTCCTCCCAAGCATCAAATAAATTTATAGGAGTAAACAGTAACTCACCAGTCAAACAGAAGAAGAAGTAACATGAGCAGCTTCAAAAAGCAAGGAAGAAAAGGAGTACAAACAATGCAGGACAGCCTAAATATTCAGGAGGACCTAGAGTCATCAGAAAAATGGTCATATAAAGAACTCAAGGAACACCTTAGACAGATGGAATGGAACCTTAAAGAGGATACGAGACAGCAAATTCAAGCAGCGAAAGAACACATTGAGAATGTATTACACAAACAGATAAAAGAAGAAGTTAAGCACCTTTATCAGGAGATAGAGATTATAAAAAAGAATCAAACCATAATCTTAGAAATGAAGGAAACTATAAACCAAATTAAAAACTCAATTGAGAGTATCACTAACAGACTGGAGCAAGTAGAAGCCAGAACGTCAGATAATGAAGACAAAATATTTCATCTTGAAAAGAGTCTAGCTAACTCAGAAAGGCTGGTAAAAAATCATGAGAAAAACATCCAAGAGTTATGGGATAACATAAAAAAACCAAACTTACGAGTCATCGGGATAGAAGAAGGTACAGAGATTCAAACCAAGGGAATGAGTAACCTGCTGAATGAAATAATTACAGAAAACTTTCCAGAAATAAAAAAGGAAACAGATATACAAATTGAAGATGCATACAGGACACCGAGCACACAAAATCACAGTAGACCAACGCCAAGACACATTGTTATGAAGATATCCAATATACAGAACAAAGAGAAAATATTAAAAGCTACAAGAGAAAGGAGACAGATTACATTCAGGGGTAAACCAATAAGGTTAACAATGGATTTTTCATCACAGACACTGAAAGCAAGAAGGTCATGGAACAATGTATTTCAAACACTGAAAGACAATGGATGCCAACCAAGAATTCTGTATCCAGCAAAATTAAGCTTCAGGTATGACAACGAAATAAAAATCTTTCAAGATAAACAAAAGTTAAAAGAATTTGCAGCCAGGAAACCAGCATTGCAAAGCATTTTGAGCAAAACACTACACGAGGAAGAAATGAAAAACAATAACCAAAACCATCAGAGGGAAGTGCCTCGGTAAAGACAGAGGGTGAGGGGAAAAATAATCATGGAGAAACAAACTAAATTTTTTTTTAAAAAAAGGATAAATAATGAAACATGGATGGAAGTACAAACCATATATCAATAGTAACTCTGAATGTTAATGGCTTAAACTCTCCAATAAAGCGACATAGGCTGATATCATGGATTAAAAAAACAAATCCAACAATATGCTGCATCCAGGAGACACATCTGATTGGAAAAGACATACACAGGCTGAAGGTGAAAGGATGGGAAAAAATATACCACTCACACGGTCCTCGTAAGCAAGCAGGGGTGGCCATCCTCATATCGAATAAAATCGACTTCAAGACTAAGTTAATCAAAAGGGAAAAAGAAGGACATTATATACTGTTGAAAGGAACCATTCACCAACAAGACATAACAATTATCAATATTTATGCACCAAATAATGGCGCTGCGACATTCATAAAACAAATTCTCCTCAAGTTCAAGAATCAAATAGACCACAACACAATAATTATGGGTGACTTCAACACACTTCTCTCACCATTGGACAGATCCTCCAAACAAAAGTTGAATAAGGAAACTATAGAACTCAATACCACAATCAATAACCTAGACTTAACTGACATATATAGAATATATCAACCATCATCAAATGGATATACTTTTTTCTCAGCAGCACATGGATCCTTCTCAAAAATAGACCATATATTATGCCACAGGGCAACCCTCAGTAAATATAAAGGGGTGGAGAGAATACCATGCATTTTATCTGATCATAATGGAATGAAACTGGAAATCAATGATAAAAGAAGTAAGGAAAAATCCTACATCACATGGAAAATGAACAATATGTTACTGAATGATCAATGGGTTACAGAAGACATAAAGGAGGAAATCAAAAAATTCTTAGAGATAAATGAGAATACAGACACAACATATCGGAATCTATGGGACACAATGAAAGCAGTTTTAAGAGGAAAATTCATCGCCTGGTGGCCATTCCTCAAAAAAAGAAAAAACCAACAAATAAATGAGCTCACACTTCATCTCAAAGCCCTAGAAAAGGAAGAGCAAAACAACAGCAAATGTAGCAGAAGGCAAGAAATAATTAAAATCAGAGCGGAAATTAATGAAATTGAAACAAAAGAAACTATTGAAAAAATTAACAAAACTAAAAGTTGGTTCTTTGAAAAAATAAATAAGATCGACAGACCTTTAGCCATGCTAACAAAGAGAAGAAGAGAGAGAACTCAAATTACTAACATACGGGATGAAAAAGGCAACATCACAACAGATGCTACAGAAATACAGAAGACAATTAGAAATTATTTTGAAAACCTATATTCCAATAAAATAGAAGATAGTGAAGATATCGATAAATTTCTTAAGTCATATGATTTGCCCAGACTGAGTCAGGAGGATACACACAATTTGAACAGACCAATATCAATGGATGAAATTGAAGAAGCCATCAAAAGACTACCAACCAAGAAAAGCCCAGGACCGGATGGGTATACAGCGGAGTTTTACAAAACCTTTAAAGAAGAATTAATACCAATACTTTTCAAGTTATTTCAGGAAATAGAAAAAGAGGGAGCTCTTCCAAATTCATTCTATGAGGCCAACATCACCCTGATTCCGAAACCAGACAAAGACACCTCAAAGAAAGAAAACTACAGACCAATATCTCTAATGAACCTGGATGCAAAAATCCTCAATAAAATTCTGGCGAATCGAATACAAAAACACATCAAAAAAATTGTGCACCATGATCAAGTAGGATTCATCCCTGGTATGCAAGGCTGGTTCAATATACGGAAATCAATAAATGTTATTCACCACATCAATAGACTTAAAGATAAGAACCATATGATCATCTCAATAGACGCAGAGAAAGCATTCGACAAAGTACAGCATCCCTTTATGTTCAAAACACTTGAAAAACTAGTGATAACAGGAACGTACCTTGACATTGTAAAAGCTATCTATGCTAAGCCTCAGGCTAGCATCATTCTGAATGGACAAAAGTTGAAGGCATTCCCTCTAAAATCTGGAACAAGACAGGGATGCCCTCTATCACCACTTCTATTCAATATAGTTCTCGAAACACTGGCCAGAGCAATTAGACAGACAAAAGAAATTAAAGGCATAAAAATAGGAAAAGAAGAACTTAAATTATCACTATTTGCAGATGACATGATTCTATACTTAGAATACCCAAAAGGGTCTACAAAGAAACTACTAGAACTAATAAATGAATTCAGCAAAGTGGCAGGATATAAAATCAACACGCATAAATCAAAGGCATTTCTGTATATCAGCGACAAAACTTCTGAAACGGAAATGAGGAAAAACACTCCATTCACAATATCCTCCAAAAAAATAAAATACTTGGGAATCAACCTAACAAAAGAGGTGAAAGATTTATACAGTGAAAACTACAGAACCCTAAAAAGAGAAGTAGAAGAAGATCTTAGAAGATGGAAAAATATACCCTGTTCATGGATAGGCAGAACTAACATTATCAAAATGGCGATATTACCAAAAGTTCTCTATAGGTTTAATGCAATGCCAATCAAAATCCCAATGGCATTTCTTGTAGAAATAGATAAAGCAATCATGAAATTCATATGGAAAAATAAAAGACCCAGAATAGCAAAAGCAATTTTAAGCAGGAAGTGTGAATCAGGCGGTATAGCGATACCAGATTTCAAACTATATTACAGAGCAATAGTGACAAAAACAGCATGGTACTGGTACCAAAACAGGCGAGTGGACAAATGGTATAGAATAGAGGACACAGAGACTAATCCACAAAGTTACAACTATCTTATATTTGATAAAGGGGCTAAAAGCATGCAATGGAGGAAGGATAGCATCTTCAACAAATGGTGTTGGGAAAACTGGAAATCCATATGCAAAAAAATGAAACTGAATCCCTTCCTCTCGCCATGCACAAAAGTTAACTCTAAATGGATCAAGGAGCTTGATATCAAATCAGAGACTCTGCGTCTGATAGAAGAAAAAGTTGGCTCCGATCTACATATTGTGGGATCGGGCTCCAAATTCCTTAATAGGACACCCATAGCATAAGAGTTAATAACAAGAATCAACAAATGGGACTTACTTAAACTAAAAAGTTTTTTCTCAGCAAGAGAAACAATAAGAGAGGTAAATAGGGAGCCTACATCCTGGGAACAAATTTTTACTCCTCACACTTCAGACAGAGCCCTAATATCCAGAGTATACAAAGAACTCAAAAAATTAGACAATAAGATAACAAATAACCCAATCAACAAGTGGGCCAAGGATCTGAACAGACACTTCTCAGAGGAGGACATACAATCAATCAACAAGTACATGAAAAAATGCTCACTATCTCTAGCAGTCAGAGAAATGCAAATCAAAACCACCCTAAGATACCATCTCACTCCAGTAAGATTGGCAGCCACTATGAAGTCAAACAACAACAAGTGCTGGCGAGGATGTGGAGAAAAGGGTACTCTTGTACATTGGTGGTGGGACTGCAAATTGGTGCAGCCAATTTGGAAAGCAGTTTTGAGATTACTGGGAAAGCTGGGAATGGAACCACCATTTGACCCTGCTATTGCCCTTCTCGGACTATTCCCTGAAGACCTTAAAAGAGCATGCTACAGGGATGCTACCACATCGATGTTCATAGCAGCACAATTCACAATAGCTAGACTGTGGAACCAACCCAGATGCCCTTCAATAGATGAATGGATAAAAAAAAGTGGCATCTATACACAATGGAGTACTATGCAGCAATAAAAAATGACAAAATCATAGAATTTGCAGGGAAATGGATGGCACTAGAGCAGATTATGCTTAGTGAAGCTAGTCAATCCCTAAAAAACAAATACCAAATGTCTTCTTTGATATAATGAGAGCAACTATGAACAGAGCAAGGAGGAAGAGCAGGAAGAAAAGACTAACATTAAACAGAGTCATGAGATGGGAGGGAAAGGAAGAGTAAAGGGAAATTGCATGGAAATGAAGGGAGACCTTCATTGCTATACAAAATTACATATAAGAGGTTGTGAGGGGAATGGGAAAATAAACAAGGAGAGAAATGAATTACAGTAGATGGGGTAGAGAGAGAAGATGGGAGGGGAGGGGAGGGGGGATAGTAGGGGATAGGAAAGGTAGCAGAATACAACAATTACTAATTGGGCATTATGTAAAATTGTGGATGTGTAACCGACGTGATTCTGCAAACTGCATTTGGGGTAAAATTCGGAGTTCATAACCCACTTCAATCTAATGTATGAAATATGATATGTAAAGAGCTTTGTAATGTTGTGAACAACCAATAAAAAATAAAAAAATTAAAAAAAAATTCATGAGTGCCTAGAACAAGAATCAACAAAAAATCATGAATGAAACAATAAATAATTGACAATTTTAAGTCCACTATTAGTGGTTATTTTAACTTCTGCCTTATTCATGTGGTGGGAGAAAATGCAAACCACTGAAACCACTGTTTGATTTTTCACATTTTCATACCATGGTCACCAAATGGAAAATATACATCAACATCCCCAACAGTCCCTCAAACCTGTTCTCCACCTAGTCTTACCTTTGTCAGTCTCATCAGAGGTGTTACTTCCACCTACTTACACTATGGCATGTTTATCCTCTCACCTGAGGTTCAGTGGGCCCAGGTGTCTCACCATGTGACATTTCACCTGCAATCATAATAGCTACTCAGAAATATTCTCCATTGTGTATTTCTTCCCCTTTTCTCTTCTACAATGTCCCACTTTATCAGAGTCAATACTCTAACATAAGACATAGTAATGGGAACAATCCTTGTTAAATATATCCAGGTCAATGAGGAAGACACCTGAAGGATCTAAATATTATCTCTGCTGTACTCTGTGCACTGCCTCACTGTACCCATAGTTGTCACATCTCTATTCACTTATTTTCTCTTCCTGTTGCTCTAGAAAATGTGCACATTCCTGATACATTATTGTCTCCCCTGTGAATGCCTATTTCACCCACAGTGAACTCCATTCCCACTCAGAATCCAAAGCAAATGCCTCTTGCTCAGAGACCTTCACCTTAACAGATGAGCTCTATTTCTGATCCAGGCATTTTGTCTTCAGATTCAGAGTGGTTTGAATGCTCTTTGAAGTCATGTTTTCAAGTTTACCAGCCCCACTTGTTCATTACCCACAGAGGAAGATGTCAGTTATAGCAACCTCAGGACCATGCTTCCACTGTCCCTGCTAGATATTTCATTCAAGTGATACAAACAGGAGTTCAAGAAATAAAGTCCAAGAAATAAAGTCCAAGAATAAATTTGGTCTATTATGAAAGAAGTTTGTTCTGAGGTCAGTAAGTGGCATGGTTAGACTATCCCTGGGGTAAGGAGGGTCAACAGGAGAAAATGCACAGGTGGCTAGCACTCAAATGACCTGAGGGTCCAGGGCTGGGTTTGTAGGTTCCTGTGTGCCTTGATACACAGGCACTTCGAAAATTGACAGAGTCCCATGTATATAAGCCTGTGTGAGGATGTGGGACAAAAACCTCCAGTCTCTGAGATTCTGAGTTTATGTCACTTTTATTAGGGTAATTAAGACCATCACTTGTAATAAAATAACTGAAGATATAAATATCTAGTTTCTGTGGTGCCATACTATTATTTTCTTCCATTTACTCCCATATAAACTCTAAAAAGTAAAAATGAAAAAAAATATATATATATATATACACACACACAGATATATATATATATATATATATATATATATATATATATATATATTCAACACACAAATATTTGCACTTCTTAACAATTTCCACTAGTAAAGGAGCTTTGGCAGAGTGGTGAAATTTATCCAGATGATAACCCATAGTCATTATTCCTCTATAGTATAAAATGTATTTAAATTGTAAGGTATACATAAGTTCTATATATTACACGTGGTAACATTTCAGCAGAGATCAATATTTGCCACCAGGACTCAGTAATTTTTCCTATAAATTATACAATGAGTTCTCTGAATTGTCTTTAAAATCAAAATATACCATGAGGTGAACATAAATTTGAAGTAAAATATGAAAAAAGACACATTTTTGATACAAGCCTGCAAATCCATAAATTTGGGAAATTGAGGAAGGAGAACCACAAGTTTAAGGCCAGCCTCAGCAACTTGCTTAGCAAATGAAATAAAATAAAAAATTACTGAGGAAGTATCGAACATAGCTCAGTGGTAGTCTACATCCAATTTCAATGCCCAATACCACACACACACACACACACACACACACACACACACACACACACAGACATCCTAAAGCTAAAAAATATTAAATCTTAGAAGTCTTTTATGTATTAATAAAATAAGAGCAATAATTTTAAAAACTGTGCAGAAGACAACTGTCTGGCATACTTTGAGCAATGAGAAATGAGTACAAAACCTCAAGATGCTAGGAAAGTGTACTACAACTGAGTTACATCTCCAGCCCTTGTGGGTGAGTCCTTAAAAATTTCAATAGTGAAACCATAAGAGTCCTTTACAAACTCTTCTACCAAATTAGAAAAGAGGGTATATTCCTAGCTGCTTCTGTGCTTATCACTTATATTTTAACTTAAATGCAATATGAGAAAGATCAATTACAATCTTACCTTATTCATGAACT
Source organism: Ictidomys tridecemlineatus (assembly GCF_052094955.1). Lineage (NCBI taxonomy): Eukaryota > Metazoa > Chordata > Mammalia > Rodentia > Sciuridae > Ictidomys > Ictidomys tridecemlineatus. The sequence continues at coordinate 110,003,628 of NC_135478.1, read as the reverse complement.
AGGTTTAAATATTTTAGATCAAATAGTAGCAAAAGAAAAAGTTTTTTGAAACATTGGTAATTTGTTTTCATCCTGGGAATGTGTTGGGGTTTAAGTGTGCAGAGTTTAGCTCCCTCAGCCTGACACTTTGCAAGAAGCTGTAGCTGTGATTTAGGTCAGCTGAAGGCATGCCGCAGCTAGGAGGAAGAAAAGTTCTCTTCCCTTTATCACAAGACACAAGCTTCTGCATGGTTTGGCCTAGAGGAAGAAGCTTTCTGCATACTGGACCTGGGAACAGTACATTCGGGGATTAGATAATGTCTACAAAGAACTTTGGGAGGGTACTTATCAAAAAAAAAACAGGAACAACTTGAATTTAGCTCTATGTACCCGCTGAGGCATGGGTGAAGTGTTACTGAAGAATTGCTTGCTTTGTTAGAAGAAGAATATAAAAGAAACATGCAAATAAAGCTCAGCATGCAGTTGCAATTGCTGCCTTGGCTCTGCATCCCCTGTGTCCCGGTTATATTTCGTGACCCTTACCCAGGGACCCAAACGCACTAGACATTCACAGGAATTCAGGGGTGTTTTGCTGTCCAGAAATCTCTTGTTTCGTAGTGTGAACACAGCACCAAATTTGAGGACAGGGAGCTGACCTACAGAATTTGGTTTCAGTCATGCCACTGGCCAGTATCTCCTTAGAATATTACCTGACTTCTTTATCCTTCCTGTCCCTGGTCTGTAGAACAAAGTGATCTTCATTGCAGAACTTTTATGAAGTTTAAATGATTTTTTGAAGGGCACACAGAAAGTGCTGTACAAATGACTGTTAATTTTGATACTCATACAAATAATTTCTATAATTAAATTAATGGAATAAAATACAAAGTTCACCTAAAAATTTTTTTGATTATAAGAAACAAAGTTCACAGCAGAGTAAGTAATGAAAATGTATTTTCTTGACCTGGTAAAGACCATCTGCTAAAAACACTAAAAGTTATCAAAACATTATCCTAAGTAAGAAAGTATTGGAAGTACACACGTTGAAATCATGGTAGGCATGGATTGATTCCTTTACCACTTCTGTTCAAGATCATGGTTCTCAGAGCCGGAGGTGTGGAATACATAAAAAGAGAGGAGAAAGTGCATTATTGTACATTGAAAAACGTATCCCTGAAAACAAAATCAAAAGAAAACGTATACATATAAGGAATTTAGAAAGGGAAATTCAGAAGCATGGCTAGATTTAGAATCAATATATAAACTCAGTTGAATTTCTCTACACCAAATAGGCAATTTGCTTTGTTAAAAAATAGCAACATTGACCATAGAAACATAATCCATAAAGACTAGAAAAAATTCTATACCTGAGTTCTGTATCAAGAATGCAGAATGCTTACTGAAGTTTTTTATATGATAGTCTACCAAAATGCAGAGGGAGCTAGCTTTACAGGGGGATACTTTCTATTATAAAAATGTTCATTATAAATAAATGAGTAGATAAATGTACTTTCAGTTAGTTCTAAAATTTATATACAAAAGCAAAGAAACAAAAAAGTACATTTTGAGTGAGTGAGTGTGTGTGTGTGTGTGTGTGTGTGTGTGTGTGTGTGTGTGTGTGTGTTGCTGCAGATGTAACCCAGGGCCTGGTGCATTCTAGGCAAGCACCCACTGAAATACATCCCAAACAATTCAAGACACTTCTGAAAAAGGAGAATATAGGAAAAAATTCTCTATAAAACAACGAGACATATTATAAATGTACAGAAGTTCAAGTGGCATAGTATTTGGTCCAGCATTGATGTACTGACCAACAAAATAGAATGCAGAGCTCAGAAATGGTCCAATATACATATTAAGTGTGATGGTACAAACTACCTGTTACATACATGTGGATCTATTAGCTTAATAACTAAGACTAAAACAAATACTTGGCTTTACTATGAAAGATATTGATAAAGGGTCTTTGTTTCACATCATTGGCAAAAGAAAAAAATGGATTAAAAAACAGTATCCAAAGTAAAACAGTGCATTTATAATAAATGTGCATAAATATTTTTCTTACCTTATAGGAGATTACCTAAGACTCAAAGTATTTATAATAATAGAAAAATTGGTGAATTCAAATTCATTAATATTAAGGAATATTTAAAATATTTGTTGATGATAGGCAGACCACGCACCCCGGAGAAGGGGACCAGGGGCCCAGCAGCCCACCTGCGCAGTAGACAGACCACCCCAGCTGGAGGAGGAGCCCAGCCTCTCGCCTGCATGGTAGGAGATCTGGAGAAGGGCCCAGCGGCCTGCTGGGTGGTAGACAGACCACCCCAATTGAAGGAGGGTTCCAACCATCGCCTGGGCGGTAGGCAGATTACCCCAGTTGGAGGAGCCCAGCCTCCAGCCTGCACGGTAGGCAGACCACCCCAACTGGAGGAGGGGCCCTGCCGCCCGCCCATGCGGTCACCTGAGCGAGCAATTTGACAAACATAAGGTTTCCCCAACACCCCCCCTCATCAAACACCTTATGAGAAAAACTGATGAAACTCATCTTGGAAAGTCCCACCAAACCTTAAAACCCAACAACTGGTTGGCGTGGCTACCAGCGTGGTTCTGCAGTGGATCAGGCACCTGGTTTACACCTCAGAGAATAAGAGTAGACAGGCCACAGGTGGAAGATCAACTCCTCTCACACTGACTACCACCACCATCCTGAACCCAGAGACTCAAGCTAGGAATAGACAATGCCACCAACTGGAAGAAATGAAAACAGAGTTCTGAGAGACATTATTTTTCTTTTCTTTTTTCTCTTCTCTCTCTCTTTTCATCCATTCATCCAGTCTCCTCTACCCTTCACCCTCTGGTCCTCACAACCTCAACATATGTGAAACCAAAAATTGTGCATGAAAAAGGTCTTTAACAACTGAATCACCAGAATAATATACTATAGAGGAATTGCATATGCCCCATCTCCCTCCCCCTTTTTATTTATTTTCTTTTTTCTCCTATTTTCTTTTTTCCCACTCTCTTTTTTTCTCTTTCTTTCCTTGTTATTTGTTTTTCTCCCTCTTACTCCCTCTATCCCACTTGCAACCCTCTGAATTTTACCATTCATAAGTAAGGTAATCTGATAAATACAGATATGAATTTGAATCTATAAATTCTTCCATAAATTACCCATCTATTGGTTAGAGCTTTCCAAAGTTACTAATAGATTAACCTCATACCCTCACTCCTTTCCCCCTAAACATAACATCCTACACCTGAAATTCAATTTTCTTCAAGCTACCAGAAATAGTATGCCTTTCATGAAACTAATGACTATATTTATAAACGATAATCAAAACCAACATTTGTAGACATAGAGTCTAGCTATAAATGTAGTAATAAGGAAAACGTGTGCTTAGATGATGTACTATTGATATTAAGAACTGTTAACATTGTCTTTCTCCATAATATAGAGACTCTGCAACTATACAAGAGCAATATAAATATATAGTGGGAAAATCAATAACACAACAGTTTCACAAAGCAGAAAGAAACGTGAACAGTATGAAAAGACAAGGAAAGAAAGGACCACAAGCAATGCAGGTCAACTGAACTTTAGAAGAGGTAATATCTGCAGCAGATGGAATGTCAGATAAAGAATTCAGGATATACATGCTTCAGATGATCTGGAGTCTCAAGGAAGATATTAGACAGCAAAATCAGACAATGAAAGATCACTTTGACAACGAATTATATAAACAAATCCAAGAAGCAAAATATCGACTATACAGGGAGATAGAGGTTATAAAAAACAAAAAAAAACAGAAATCCTAGAAATTCAGGAAGCAATAAACCAAATTAAAAACTCAAATGAGAGTCCTACCAGCAGAGTAGAACACTTAAAAGATAGAACATCAGACAATGAAGACAAAGTATTTCAACTTGAAAAGAACATAGAGAGCTCAGCAAGAATGTTAAGAAACCCTGAGCAAAACATCCAAGAAATATGGGATATAATAAAGAGACTAAACTTAAGAGTTATTGGGATACAGAGAGGTATAGAGGTCCAAACCAAAGGAATGAGAAATCTATTCAATGAAATAATATGAGAAAACTTCCTAGAGTTGAAGAATGAAACAAAATCCCAAATCCTAGAAGCCTACAGGACGCTGAATATGCAAAATCATAAGAGATCCACACCCAGACACATTATAATGAAGAAGCCCAAAATACAGAATAAGGAGAGAATTTTAAAAGCTACAAGAGAAAGGAAGAATATTATATTTAGTGGTAAACCAATCAGGATAACAGCTGATCTTTCAACACAGACTCTGAAAGCTAGAAGATCCTAGAACAACGTATTTCAAATGATGAAAGAAAATGGGTTCCAACTAAGAATTGTGTATCCAGTGAAACTAAGCTCCAGAATGGAAGATGAAATTAAAACCTTCCACAATAAACAAAAGTTAAAAAAATTTACAGCTCAAAAACCAGCTCTTCAAAACATCCTTGGCAAAACATTACAGGAAGAGGAAATGAAAAATAACAATGAAAACCAACAACGGGAGGTAGTACAGTACATAGGAAAATTAATAAAAGAGGAAAAACAAACCATGTTAAGTAACAAATAAACAAATATGGCTGGAAGTACAATCCATATCCCCATAGTAACCCTAAATGTTAATGGCTTAAACTCACCAATCAAGAGACACAGGCTAGTAGATTGGATCAAAAATTTTAAAAAAGATCCAATGATATGCTGCCTACAGGAGATGCATTTGATAGGAAAAGACATACATAGACTGAAGGTGAAAGGTTGGGGAAAATCATATCACTCATATAGACACTGGAAATAAGCAGGAGTGTCCAAACTCATATCAAATGAAATAGATTTAAAGCCAAAGTTAATCAAAAGGGATAAAGAAGGACACTACATACTGCTCAAGGGAACCATACACCAACAAGACATAACAATCATAAATATATATGCCCCAAACAATGGTGCATCTAGGTTCATCAAACAAACTCTTCTCAAGTGCAAGAGTCAAATAAACTACCATACAATAATTATGAAAGACTTCAACACACCTCTCTCACCACTGGACAGATCTTCCAAACAAAAGTTGAATAAGGAAACTATAGAACTCAATAACACAATTAATAACCTAGACTTAATTGACATATATAGAATATACCACCCAACATCAAGCAGTTACACTTTTTTCTCAGCAACACATGGATCCTTCTCAAACATAGATCATATATTATGTCACAGGGCAACTCTTAGAAATTATAAAGGAGTAGAGATAATACCATGCATCCTATCTGATCATAATGGAATGAAACTGGAAATCAATGGTAAAAGAAGGAAGGAAAAATCAAACATCACTTGGAGAATGAACAATAGGTTACTGAATGATCAATGGGTTACAGAAGACATCAAGGAGGAAATTTAAAAAAATTCTTAGAGATAAATGAAAACACAGACACAACATATCAAAACCTATAGCACAAGAGTTAAAACCAAGAATCAACAAATAGGATAAATTCAAACTAAAAAGTTTTTTTCTCAGCAAAAGAAATAAATATGTGAGTTGAATAGGAAGCCTACATCCTGGGAACAAATATTTACCCCTCAAACATCAGATAGAGCTCTAATCTCTAGAGTATACAAAGAACTCAAAAAGTTTACCAAAAAAAAGGCAAATAACCCAATCAACAAATGGGCCAAGGATTGAAAAGTAACTTCTCAGAAGAGGATATACAATCAATCAACAAGTACATGAAAAAATGCTCACCATCTCTAGGAATCAGAGAAATGCAAATTAAAACTACTCTAAGAGACCATCTCACTCCAATAAGAATGGCAGCCTTTATGAAGTCAAACAACAATAAGTGCTAGTGAGAATGCAGGGAAAAAGGTACACTCATACATTACTGGTGGGACTACAAATTGGTGCAGCCAATTTGGAAAGCAGTATGGAGATTCCATGGAAAGCTAAGAATGGAACCACCATTTGACCCAGGTATTCCCCTTCTCAGACTATACCCAAAATATCTAAAATGAGCATACTACAGAGACACAACCACATCAATGTTTATAGCATCACAATTCACAATAGCTAGAATGTGAAACCAACCTAGATGCCCTTCAATAGATGAATTGATTAAAAAAATGCGGCATTTATACACAATGGAATATTACTCAGCACTAAAAAATAACAAGATCATGGCATTTACAGATTATGCTGAATGGATCAAAGAGCTTGATATCAAATCAGAGACTCTGTGTCTGATAGAAGATAAGTTGGCTCCAATCTACATTTTGTGGGGTCGGGCTCCAAATTTCTTAATAGGACACCCATAGCACAAGAGTTAATAACAAGAATCAATAAATGGGACTTACTCAAACTAAAAAGTTTTTTTCTCAGCAAGAGAAACAATGAGAGGTAAATAGAGAGCCTACATCCTGGGAACAAATTTTTACTCCTCACACTTCAGATAGAGCCCTAATATCCAGAGTATACAAAGAACTCAAAAAATTAAACAATAAGAAAACTAATAACCCAATCAATAAATGGGCCAAGGACCTGAACAGACACTTCTCAGAAGAGGACATACAATCAATCAATAGGTACATGAAAAAATGCTCACCATCTCTAGCAGTCAGAGAAATGCAAATCACAACCACCCTAAGATACCATCTCACTCCAGTAAGATTGGCAGCCATTATGAAGTCAAACAACAAGTGCTGGCAAGGATGTGGGGAAAAGGGTACTCTTGTACATTGCTGGTGGGACTGCAAATTGGTGCGGCCAATTTGGAAAGCAGTATGGAGATTCCTTGGAAAGCTGGGAATGGAACCACCATCTGACCCAGATATTCCTCTTCTCAGACTATTTTCTGAAGACCTTAAAAGAGCATACTACAGGGATACTGCCACATCAATGTTCATAGCAGCACAATTCACAATAGCTAGACTGTGGAACCAACCTAGATGCCTTTCAATAGTTGAATGGATAAAAAAAAAACCATGACATTTATACACAATGGAGTATTACTCTGCACTAAAAAATGAAAAAATCAGAATTTGCAGGGAAATGGATGGCATTAGAGCAGATTATGCTAAGTAAAGCTAGCCAATCCCTAAAAAACAAATACCAAATGTCTTCTTTGATATAAGGAAAACAACTAAGAACAGAGCAGGGAGGATGAGCATGAGAAGAAGATTAACATTAAACAGGGATGAGAGGTGGGAGGGAAAGGGAGAGAGAAGGGAAATTGCATGGAAAAAGAAGGAGACCCTCATTGTTATATAAAATTACATATAAGAGAAAGTGAGGGGAAAGCGAAAAACAAGGGGGAGAAATGAATTACAGTAGATGGGGTAGAGAGAGAAGATGGGAAGGGAGGGGAGGTGAGGGGGGATAGTAGAGGATAGGAAAGGCAGCAAAACACACCAGACACTAGTATGGCAATATGTAAAACAGTTTATGTGTAACTGATGTGATTTTGCAATCAGTATATGGGGTAAAAATGGGAGTTCATAACTCACTTGAATCCAATGTATAAAATATGATATGTCAAGAGCTTTGTAATGTTTTGAACAACCAATAATAAAATTTAAAAAATAAAATAAGATATTTGTTTTAGTTGCAGGTGTCCACAATAACTTTTATTTTATTTTTATGAAGGGTAAGGCTCAATCCAACCAGGACAGGTCCCCAAAGCCCCTGTGAGATCCCCCTCTACTTGGGAAATGGGCAGGCTCCTGGCATCACTGTTCCTCAGCCAGATCTTTTACCACCACCCAGCACCTCCACCATGGAAGCCTCCACCTGGATGATGTCTGTTGTCTCCTCTTCGAGCCACCCTCCCACCTCAGCACTAGTGTGACTCTTTTCCCAAGATTGTCAATTGCAGCTTTTGCCCTTCCATTCAGGCCCTCTCCAAGAATATTTGCAAGCTTGGCTCCACAGCTAGTGGTCCCCTTTGAAGCCACCTTAATGGGCACAGATTTTCCTTTCCAGGCCCTCCTCTTGGGGCCTCCACCTAGCTCAGGTAGGAGTTTCCTCCACTCTCCCTCAGTCTCAAGCCCCAACAGGACCTACACAGCCGCAGTCATCAACATCTCCAGCCCACCATCTTCAAGGATCTGGCAACACATGCCACATTTGAAGCAGCTCTCATCCCTGGATCCACCATCAGCCAATTCATGGGGTCCTGATGGAAAGAATTCCTGGGCCCTGAAAGATGCCAGCTGTCTACATTTTGGACACCTGGGAGCTCACCATACAAATTCAGCCCTAATCTTACTCTTAGGTGTAGGTCCCCCATCTTGGACAGACCACTCAGCCACTGGGGCTTAAACGTCCAGATATTCCTTCTTGGATACCCATGCCTACACCCAGAAACTTTCTGCTCTCACCTAGGCTGCATAGTCCTCTGTTGCCTAAAGTGCATCTGCCTCTCCCTATGCCTCTGCCTCTGTAGGTACCACCATGAGGTGAGGGCCTGTGGCCAGTGTTTGGCTAAAGAATACGTAGCCCCAGTCAACATGGGCCAACCAAAGTTTTATTACCCTGAAGGCTGGCAATCTCGATGACCTTAATGTAAACTGGAAGGACAGAATTTTTCCCAGATCTGACATCTGGCATAATGGCAATGAACATATTTTCACTGAGCAGAGAAGCACCATGAACCAGAAAGCACTATGGGACAAGCACAGGCCTGAACACCTATGGTCTCCTAACCAGAGCACCCCTATGGAGACAAAGGGACACAAGAAAAAGAGCAAACAGTGGTTAGGGTTAGGGTGAGGTTTGGGACTTAGAATCAACATACTATAGTAACAGAGCCAAATCACTGTTAGTAGCAGCTCAACTCACAGTAGTCAAGCTATGGAAACAATCTAGGTGAATATTTTTTTTAAATGTGGCATATATACACCATGGAATATTACTCATCCATAAAGTAGAATGAAACTATTGCATTTGCCAGTAAATGGATGGAACTGAAGAATATCATGCTAAGTGAAATATGGTAATACCCCAAACCCAAAGACCAAATGTTCTATCTGGATTATAACCCCAAACAAGGCAGGTTGGGGAGGTAAATAGTATAAATGAATTAGACATGCAAAGAGTAACAAAGGTCAGGAGAGAGGATGGAAATAGGAAAGAAAGTAGAATGAACTGGTCATAACTTTCCTAATCCTGTATTTATATACATGACCAGGGTAATTCCACATGTACAACCACAATAGTGGGAACCTAATAGAATAAGTTAGAATTTATGTATATATATTCTGCCAGAATACATTCTGCTGTTATGTATAAAATAAAAAGTAAAAAATAAAATAAACCTCCTCTAGTTTCATGTCTATGCCCATGGCACAAGTGGGATCTTGCAGCATGACTTGTCCCTTGATTTGATATCTGTCTTTAGGGCTATGTGCATCTCCTTTCAAGGACCCACAGCACTAGTGGGCAAGCTGAATTCTTGCAGCCCCACTAACCAGAGCATGACCATGGTGGCCATGTTACACTAGAAAAGGGGCAACAATGTGCCGGGAGCCAGGAGTGCCATTCCTTTAAGTACCATTGCCAATGGACCACCCAAGCAGAAACCCACAAGTTCACCTCAGGGCACAAGCACCTAGGTGCACATAAGTGCTAGCCTCTCACCCTGAATGCTCTGCTTCTCATGGGTGCACAGTGAACAGAAACGTCTCATTTATGGCCCAATTCTAGGCTAGGGCTATGCTGGATCCAAGAGGACTGGGCCCACTGCCAGAGACTTCTTCTCCAAGTCAGGACCTGCTTATGTGGGGTTCAGTTGAAACATGCTGCCCTAAGGCAACATACACCTCTATTGCAGGACCCTGATGTGTAGCATCAGGTCTTGCTCTGACCTCTGAGGTAAATGGGAGGCCCATAGACACACCATCCTATTCCCAGCAACTTCCTAGGGAGCTTTGTTCTGAAACCTGAGTAGTAAGAGGCTAGGATCTCATTTGGGCTCACTGGTTTTTGTCCTCAGAAACACAGACAGAGTCCCTTGACATGGCCCTGTCTTGTTACCTTGTGGTTTGGAATTCTTTGGAGCTCATTGAGTGTCAGCCATTTTCATGATCAGGGAAAGTGGAAATGGGAAGAGTTGTTGTATTAGAGAGTGAGAAGAGATAAAAGTTAAACAGAAGAAGAAGGCTATGGGAGATCTCTGTAGTTATTTGTAACTGTGATCAATGCTGAGCCCACACTATCAGGAAGCTCTATGGGAAGAATTTTCACTCACACTTTTGTTCATAGCTCTTAATTTATGAGCAAGAAAAAAGATGACTACTTGCTAAAACATAACATGGCATAGATATGTGATAGACCTAAAGTCATGGGTAACTGAATAATTATTTTATGGTTTGAATTGTGGGTCAAAGATTAGAAAAGTTGAAGAATATCATGTTCTAAACTTTAATACTTTTACATAATCAAGACTCTTTTTATGATGCAAAGGTATTGGGCCCTGAAAGAGAGGCCTCTGCTGAACAACAGAGATGTTGAAGGGGAAGATAGAATAATGATAACTGCTTTAATCTAGGAAGCTCCCCAGATTCCAACAGTCCTCTACTCCCCTCAGTTGGGCCTCCAGCCTGGCCTCCAGTCAACAGGGCCACTGGAGCATCCTATCACCTCTGCCATAGAATGGTAAGTCTGGAATGCTCTGACCCTTGAAGACTTGTGAGGGCACTCAGGTTTCCCAGGGCACCCAGTTTGCCCAGGGAACCCACCACAGAATCACAGGGCCACTCACACTAAAACAATTGCCCATGGAACCAATACCAAGGTCAGCCAACTGGTTCTCTCTCAACCTGTATCCCCCTATCATCTTCCTGTCTGCTAAACATGAAGAACTCTAACGCTTTACCATAATGACACTCAGATATGTTGAAATATCTTTTGAACACCTTTGTCATTTGTCACCCTTATATCTTAGAAACTTATGACCAGAGTCATCTTCTCTTTAATAAGTCCCATAGAGACTCTCAGATACTTCACCAAGCTAACTCACCAACATTCCTTCGTCCAGCAGTAGTTCCCATCATAGACAAGTCTAATCAGATTGGGCCTGTTAAAGGAACAGAAGGAAAGCTTCAAGAGTGGGCTCTTCTGCAACCTGTGAAGACCACTTATGAGACGTGAACTGCTGTCTCCATCTACTTCAATACCTGGTTTCACTCCTGGGCAAGGATACCCACCTCTCACTTTTCTTCTCATATTTGCAATTCTCTCCTGGTCAGGTTTTGAATGAGGGTCCTTCTGGCCTTGCATACTAAGTGTAGATGAATTTCTTCACTCGGGGTTATGGAATAGTTTGAAGAACACTAATGTTACTGTTTCTTTTAGAATCTAGTAAAATTCATATAAGTGATTTCAGCTGAAACTGAGCTTTTCTTTGTCAGAAGAATTTAGCTCTGCTTCAATTTCCTTTCTTATTACTTGTATTATTTAGATGTTTATTTCTTCATGATTCAATGAGATTCCTAAATTTGTCTCTCTCTCCTAGATTACTTAACACATTCGCATACAATTGATCAAAACACTCCCTAATGATCCTTTGAGTTTCCTTGGTATCTGTTTTAAGACTTCCTTTTTCAAGTCTTATTTTATTGTTTTGCATCTAATCTTTTGTTAATTTAGCTAAAGGTCTGACAATTCTTATTTATCCTTTCAAAGAACTACCCTTTGTTCCCTTGATCTTTAGTGGTGCTCCTCTAGGTTATATTCCATTTAATTCTGCTCTGATCTTTATTATTTCTTACCTCATTCTGATTTTATCTGATGATTTGTTTTAATTTTTCTAAGACATGGTAATGCATGTTTAGGCAATTTATATGAAGCCTCTCTCTTTCAATTTGTAGGTACACATTCCTACAGTTTTTTTTTTCTCTTAGCAGTGCTTCTTCTGAATCACACAGGTTCTAGTATGTTGTGATTCCATATTCTTGGGATTTTTCAATTGTTTAATAGCAAGTTGTGTCATATCAAGTGTTTATGAGATTTCTGTAGGTCCCCTTGCTCTTGATTTGTAGTTTAAATTCATTGTGATTGGAAAGTATACAAGAAACTATTTCAATTTGGGGGGATTTCTAAACATTTGCTTTATGGCCCAATATATGATATACCTTGTGCTGATGAGTGTAATGTGTATAAGCTGCTGTCACATGAAATATTCTGTATATATCTATTGAGTCCATTGTATCTATAGTGAAACTTATCTTTGTCCTGCTAGTCAAGTGGTCATAAATCCCATTGGTTTATTTTTATCTTGAAAGGTCTTTCTTTCTCCTCCAATTCTGAAAAATAAATTCCTTGCTGAATACATTAATCTAGGTTGGCATCCTTGTCTTTTCAGTGCTTGAAAAACATCAATTTAGACCCTCTTGACCTTGTGAGTCTCTGATAAGAAGTCTACTGTTTCGCATATATATATTTGCCTTTCAATGTGTATTGGCACTTCTCTCTTGTGGCTTGCAATACTAATATTTTTCTTATCTTTTTTGGAATTGAATTATCAGTAGTGTAGATGGTTTTGTGCACATTGTTCTTTGGTTTCCTGAATGTCCACATATGCACTACTAACATATTGCCAAAGATTTAATAAATGTTCTGTTGTGACTTTTCTTGAATGTTTTCTATCTCCTTAGCCATAGATATTCTCCCCATGATATGCCAAGTATTCAGATATTTGATTTTTTAATGGCATCCCTGAGGTCTTCTATGTTCCCTCCATTTTTCCTATTGATTGTCCTCAGGGCTGTCTGAATGTATTCTGGCAAAGCTGTTCTCAAGAACTGATATTCTATCTTCTACTTGATCTGGACTATCACTGAGGCTTTCAACTGAGGCTTTATGTGACATATCAAGGTTTTCCTTTCCAAGATTTCAACTTAGTTCTTTTTCAAAATATTTATCTCTAGATTCAAGTGTCCATTTATATTTCGCAGTAACCTCATTATTTCTTTGACCTGTTATTTTCATTCTCTTGAATTTTTATTGATCTTTTAAAAAGATTATTTTTTCAGTGCCTTATATGGCATTTCATCCACTTTGAAATCTTTGGCATCAGTGCCAAGAAATTTATAAAATATAGGATGAGTCAATTTGTCTTATTTTGTGAATCTTCTTGTGTTTGTTTTGAAATTTGCACTACTGATGAGATGGATGTCCCATCTGGGTTTTTGTTTTTGTTTTTGTTTAATCTCTCTCTCTCTCTCTCTCTCTCTCTCTCTCTCTCTCTCTCTCTCTCTCTCTCTCCTCTCTCTTTCTCTTTGTCAAAGAAATGAACCCATGGGTGCTTAAATTCTGAGTATCCCCAGAACTTTTTATTATTATTATTGTTATTATTATTATTATTATTATTATTATTATTATTATTTTAAATTTTGAGACAGGGTGTCATTATGTTGCTAGGTCCTGTCAAAGTTACTAAGGCTGGCTTTAAACTTGTAATTATCCTGCTTCAGTCACCCAATTCTCTGCAATTACAGGCATGCATAACCAAGCACTGATCTTTTTTCAACTTTTATTTGATGCCCCCTTAGTAAGCAGTTTTCTCTTAGTGCTGTAGCCTGGAGAATGGGATTGTTGTGTAGTGTTGAGTTTAATTTCAGATGTACTTTATTGCCTTTTTCCCTATTGCATCTATGGCTGTGACTAGTAAGTACTGATCTTAGACATTGAGTTCATAGTGTGAGGGTCTCAATCTCTGTATGTGTCAATAGAATGGGATTCTCTGGAATTCCAGGTGGTGTTATGTAGACAGCAGAGTATATTTGTCATGCTCTTTTTACTTACTCCTACAATGGGAAAGGAAGTACCTACCAAGAGTTGGAGCTTTCCTGAATTTGGGCCCTGCAGTTTTGGTTTGTGTTTCTTGTAATCAGTGGTATCTGGAACTTTTATTCTCTATGTAGACATGGATGCAGCTCAAGTTAGAATACAGGGAGAAGCAGGGAACACACTCGTGCCCCTCTGTAATAGTTACCTCTAGTCTCATTGAACATGTGTGACTTCACAGGGGAAGGGGGAAATGCATGCTGAGGGTCCCTATAGGTGGTGCGCGAAAAATAATTTCTAACATCCCAACTGGAGAGTGACTGTCAAAGAGTAAACTTATGCTCTTTCGGGGATGGTTTGTTGGTGGGAGATTATTACTTCTTGCTTTTTTAAAATTGAAATATATACCAAGGGAAGAGCAAGATTGGTTCATGGCTGCAGAAATATGCTATTCATCTCTGCTGAGCAGAGCCCAGCATCAGGTTCACATCATACTTGAAAAAAGTGTTGTACTGAACTCTGAGTGCACCACAAAGAAAATAGAGACAAAAATGCAAACCTTGAGGTAAGGAACTGATGTAAAAATCAAACAAAAATTATATAGGCAACACCATCAACAACAGAAATCACAGAATGAAATGACATAGAGGGAAATAAAAGGCTAAAGCCTAATAGGATGAATAAGTACATTTAAAGGAGCAAAGGTAATAGAAGAAAAAAATTGAAGGCAGAAGGATAAAAGAAAAAAAGCAAGATAAACCCTAACAACTACCAAAAGGAGAAAGGAGGGAATAGGAAATTCAAGTAATAAGTCAAAATGTGAAAAAAAAATGGAGAAATGTAGCAGGCTGCAGCCCTAGCTAGCTTGAATGTCATTTTTCCTATTTTCCAAGATATAGTCATGGATATTTCCCTTCTTAACTCCTTTTTAATTATAATACCACTTCCTTTTTAGCAGGAGCTACAGCAGGATGCAGAAATTACCAGATAAAGATGTTAGGCTCCTGTCTATTGACCCTTCTTGTAAAATTTATATCCTTTCACCTAGAGTCAATTCAGCTACAGATAGACATGCAAATGGAACCCAGGAATAAAAAAAAATTCTATTCACCAGTGGCCCTCAGATGGGCCACTAAAGGAAGACCATGATTGACTTTCCCTATTCAATGCCTCATTTGAGGTTGAAGTACCCAGAGCAGTTGTGACTCCTTTCCTTAACAGCATTTAGACCTGTCACTAACAGGTCTTCAGAGGTGAGAAATAAATGAGAGGGTAGATAGTAAAACAGGCAGTTAGGATAATAGACTTCAAAACATCTTATCTAAAGAAAAGCCTGCCCCATGAAATTAACTTGCAGAAACATTCCATAAATTTCAACTGGCCTTTGTTCTAGAAGCAGTGGGAAAATGGAAGTTATAGTGGACCTGAGTAGAGACTACAAGAAAGTTCAAACTCAAGTGCTTAAAGGATACAGCCAATCAGAATTTCCTGGGCTGAACCTATAGCCTTCGTCTTTGTCCAGTTCCTATTTAGCATAAATCTTGACAGATAGCCTTAAACTAATAGCTATATTTACCACTAGAGAAAATACACCTAAACAGAACTCTGTGTTATCTGTTCCCCTCTCACACAGCGAAAACTATGCTTATTTCTCACTTAAATGAATCTTATTTCTTTCACAGTTGGAAAAGAAAATAAAAATGGCAACAGCAAACATGAGAGAGAGAGAGAGAGAGAGAGAGAGAGAGAGAGAGAGAGAGAAGAAAAATTAAATATTCAACAGAAGACAGAAGGGGAAGAAGCACATATACACAGAACAGCAAAAACAAAAAGGATTAGTATAAAATAATAAAAAAGTTGTTAATATGAAATAATAAATTCCTACTTGTCCTCATTGTTTAATGAGTGGGCAACATTTCACGTTTGCAAACTGAGACATTCAAAATTCTTCTCCTTGTCTTCTTAGGCTACAGCCCTCTTGGACAAGTTAAAAGCTGGTGTCATTCAATCCCCTCTCAATTCTTTCCTGGGAATGCTCATCAGGTGACTCCCAGGTGACTGATTAACAGTGACTGGAGTAGGTCATGGTACCTGTAATCTGCTTTGCTCACCAGAAGGAGCTAGAGCAGGATGCAGAAATTAACAGATAAAAAATCTTCAGGAGCAGGAGGCACATCATTGTTGGAGTGTGTCAGTGAGTTAGTGCAGAATGCTAAACACCAAAAATTGTCTCTCCGTAGCTTTTTCTACTATGGACTCAGAGGGTGGGGTAATATCAGACATGTGTGATAATGCCAGATGCCCCTCATGTTAGGAAGAGCAATGAATTCTTTGATTGGAACCCAGGAGAAAGACAGAAGTCTCCAACTGTGTACAATTGTTAAACTCCTGGTGAGTTTGTGACAGGAACTCTCCCTCCAGGGTTAACTGAATATGAGATGCTCTCTACTGAGCCAGTACAGCAATATTTCCAAGAGGTGCCAGAGATTAAAAATTCAGGGGTCTTTGACTTCCAGAGAAAGAAGTTTGGACAACAGAGCTCCTCTTATAATGGCTTCCACTTTTGGCACCATGAAAACATGAAGTGAAGTGCAGATGACAACCCAGAAACACTTCATCATTCATACCCCTATTCTGTCATTTGTTTAGACTACACTGCTGCAGAGATTTAAGTCCTGTGCCTGCCTGGGAATTATTTTTTACTTTTACCTTCACCCTTGATGAAGAGGTGATTCCCTAGCCCCATTGAGCCCATAATCTGTGCTGGAAATTCTCTTTCACAATCCACTGAACTATGATGTGCTCCTCATGTCTGTTCCTGTCCTCTGTTGAACTATAGCATTTTTCCATGGTCAAATACCACAATGAGTGGCCTCTCTCAATCTGATTTTATTCCATCTCTGGACAAATAGGCAAGTGCTGGATGCCTGTAATCCACCATCTTGCCCCTCTCATTTAAATTGATTGAACATCATTTCCCCCAGAATATTTGGGAAAAAAATGTGAAAAGTACTCAAGGCTGGTGTTTCTAGTAGTTAGGAACATTTGAAACTGCAAGGTGAATCCTCACAGATTTGGATTTTTACTAGGAACTTTAAATTTGTCATATTTGATTTTATTCACCAAGCCTCTCATGATGGGCCAGGTATGTTTACCAAATGTATGAGACCAAAACTCAGAGGACTGGAGTTGCTTTTGGAAATAAAAATATGGCCCAAATTTGCAACGCCTGGCCCAAAACAGTCTGCCAAATTGTGGTGGGGGTCAATTTTCAAGCCCATATCCTTTAAAAGATTAGACAGTGAACTACACTCAATACCCAAGAGAAGTGAAAACATTAAAAAGATAAATTTTCCAGCAACACTTTGTCTAGTTGTGTTGAGTCAAAGCCCTTAAGAAGAGAAATAGCCTCAAAAGTGCCTTGAGACTGACCACCTTTAGACAGTGACATCAAATATAATATATATGACTCTATTCAATGTAATTATATTTATGCCTTATCTCAAAAGTAATTAAACAACTGAGTAAATCTTGAGGAGTTCTATGATACTATATACTGTTGTGATATATCAATCAACAAGAAAGACAGAAAGATGAGCTACATCCCAAAACTGAGGAAGGGAAAAGAGCTAGAATAGGCACATTGAATTCTTGAACCTCACCAAGGTCAAATTTCTATTAACAAAACTACCACAGTCTACAGTATAAAAAGAGCATGGATACAAATATGAGCCTAACAAAACCTGAGAGTGAGACATCTGTGAGTCACTGCCCAGAATCTCTCTGAAAAGGGACACACTGCAACCCAGAAACCTTAACGTGACTGGATCAAAGGGTGCATGAAGAGCTCATGGACATTGCATGCCTCACCCAATTTGGGCCAGGGAATGACTTCCTTAATCCTATACATTCATATAAACCCTGAGAAAACAGCCACTATCTGGCAACACTGTCTTGGAATCCCTCCCCTACAGGAGTTCTGCTTCTTTCTATTACTTTCATAAATTCTGTTAGTCTACCCTAACTCTTTCACTATTTGTGTCTGAGAAATTTATTTGTTGCATTTGCAAGACAAAAAATAAATAAATTCCATGGTCTGGTTACAAAATGACTCTAGCTGAAATGTGTCAGGAAAACTAGTCTGCTTTAAGAAAAGGTATTGCCTATGCTCCTGCATGTAGATGTGGACCCCAGAATTGGGCTGAATTTGATCCTCTGTGAGATTGAATATAGGAGGCCCTTTCAGCCCTCACTAAAATAACGAACTCTCCACATTTAAAGTATCAAGGGAGAATCAAATATTTTGTAACAACAGTTTTGAAAAATCTAAAACTCCGCTTAAGTGTTTACTTCTTCTAGGACAGTGCCCTACCCTCAGGACCCTACACATTCTTCCATCCAGAAGACTCAGTCCTGCTGAAGAAATTTGAAAAAAAAAAACAAGAAACAGAGGAGCAACTCATGGAAAAGTGAAATGTCTCTAGCAATGTACTCCTAACTGCTCAGATGTCTTTGAACCTCACAGGTGTTAAAGCACAGTTTATCACATCTAAGGAGGAAAGGCACCACCAGAAAATGACTGCCCTGTTGAACCTGGGAATCCACAGTCATATGGCTAGCTGGAAACCCCACTAGAAAATTTCACATATCTCTTTCAGATATGGTAAGCCCCAGATGGAATATATCAACCAATCATAGGTTCAATTTTTGTTCCTCTTGACCATTTGTACTTTTCCTAATCTCCTATTAGACACACTTTAACCAAGTTACATATTTGGTTCTCAGTTTATGAGTTCTATCACCAGATTGATGGCTGGGTATGTGGAAAGCTCCACATGATGACCACTGACCCACTGTTGTGGAAAATTCAGACCACCAATCTAAGTGCATAGCACCAGTTTTCTAATTGCATCAAGAACTAGATGGAATTCATTTTCCCAAGCCTGATGGAAAATGCTTACTTATGCCTTCTAAGCAGAAGAGCCTTGAGATGTGCAAAATCAAGGCTAAGACAAGACAACATTTTTTCTAGGATAAGAAAAGGTTCACACCACTCTGGACAAAGGCTACAAAGTTGGCAATAAAACCATATGTCTATTGGCAAGATAAGCTCAATTAGATGAGAGAGTGGCCTAATATACTGATGTACTAAATTACTTCCATGGGACTCCCCAGGAAATAGATTCGACTGATGCTGTTTTAGTCAATTATTTCACTGCTGTGACTTACAGACACAACCAAAAACATGTAGAGGAGGAAAAGTTTACTTGTGGGCTCACAGTGTCAGAGGTCATAGAAGGTCACTTCTACTGGTCTGGGTTTGAGGTGAAGCTGAATATCATGGTAGAAGGGCATGGTGTAGGGAAGCACCTCACATTGTGATCAGGATGCAGGTAGAGTCCACTTGCCAGATACAAATATATACCCAAAGACCACCCCAATTTCCACCATCTCCAGCCACACCCTACCACTTTAGTTACCACTCAGTTAATCCCTATCAAGGTATCAATCACTGATTGGACTAAGTCTTACACATCACAATCACTTCTCCTCTGAAATTTCTTGCATCGTTTCATATGTGACCTTTTGGGGGACAAACCATAACAGATGTAAAATGCCACTGTCACTCCAACAAAGACCATGTGCCTTACCCTATAGAAGCATTATTAAAAAACAAAAGCATCTTCTGTGCTGACTTATTAAAAAATATTTCTTGTGTTGAAATGATGGTGGTCCATGTTTCAGTGCACCCATTGGAAGAATAAAGGGAAGAGTCACTCTTGCTGTCAGAGCTGCCACTCCTCACCCACCTCCATGGCCTGGAGAGGGGCACATCATCTATCAAGTCAACCTGGGGTCCCTACTGCACACATTTATCTTTTTCATATATGATCACTACTGTATTATGATTTTGCTGATAGTGAGTCTTAGTCCAATAACCCACATAAATATCTCATATCTTAGAGAACACAGGCTTGGCATCAAAACACCTGGAACAACAACAAAAAAAGAATAATACACTCAGTTTTTTGACATAGGAAAAAAAAGAGTTTTTTTTTTTAACATAGGGAGGCATTAATTGAAGGATGTAACATATTCTTAACTAATTGGAATGGGAATGACAGTGGAATAAATTTGACTTTACTTTCCTGTGTTCGTATATAAATACACTGTATATATATCTCCACATCATGTAGAATACAAGACTGAGATCATAATTAGAATAATTAGCATAATATGTCAAAATACATTGTAGAGTCCTATATATTTAAAAAGAACAAATTTTAAAAGCTTCTAAAAAATATACAAGGTGTTTATTCTCCATCTATTATCTCATTTCTATGAAGAAAAATTAAAACTTCCTATCTTTTAGTAAAAAAAATAAAATAAAAGATGAAATTAGTCATTACCTCTAGGTTTTCTAACTGTAATTTATCTTGATTTACCTATTCCCATTTCCACAGGGATAGTTAATATGGAGACAGCCACATAACTGTCCTAGAAGCCTGCTACTAGTGCAGGTGATCCTTCTTGTGCCTTCTAGGATTTTATCACACAAATTTTATCACACAAATCCCTGTGACTATTCTTTTATCTTTAAGGGCAGGCTGACTTATACTCCCCTGTAACTGTGGTTATATGTGAATTTTGATGACTCTCATTTATAGAGAGCTGTTCTATTCTCAGGGTTGTGGTAAGAATCAAAACGAGAATTCCTAAAATGCCTCATATTTTTCCCACATTTTTATTGGTGCATTATGGCTATACACAATGGCGGGATTTGTGGTTACATATTGATCTATACACAATATAATTTGGCCAGTACCACTCTCTGGCACCTCTAATTCTTTCCATCCTTCTTCACTTTTTCCTATGGATGTCCCTTTTGTCTACATGGGATATGCCACCACATTGCATTTCTTTTTTCCTATAAACCTTTCATATATGAGATAAAACACATATACTGTATTTTTTTCCATCTAAGTTCATCTGGGATATCAGTCTTAATTTTGTTTTGTTTTTTTCCTTGACTTGTCTTTATCTGATTTTGTTATATGTTTCAATTTTATGGAATAATTTAAGGAGTATTGGCACTCACTACCTCTTCTGTAATGGTTTGGTAGATCTCAGATGGTGATCCACTCAGTCCTGAATTTTTTCTTTGTTGGAAGGCTTTTTACTATTGCTTTCTTTCTCATTAAAAGTAATCGTGTGTTTATGTTTTCTATTTCCTTTTGATTTAGTTTTTCAGATAATATTTATCTAGAAATGTATCCATTTCCTCTAGATTTTTCAATTTATTGGAGTACAAATTTTCAGAATACTTTCAAAATGACCCAGTTGATTTCTGTGACATCTATGGTGATTTCTCTGTTTTTTACTTTTGTTGTTGCTGTTGTTGTTACCAGGTATTAAACTCAGGGGTACTTGACTCTGAGGCACATTCCTACCCTATTATGTGTTTTATTTATACACATAATAGGGTAGGAATTATGTGTATAAATAAAATTATTGAACCATAGCTGAGGCTGGCTTAGAACTTGTAATCATCCTGATTGACTCAGCTTCCTCAGTAGCTGGGATTACAAGTGTGTGCCACCACACCCAGCTTGATTTCCCCTTTTTATCTCATTTATTAATGCTTTTTCTATTGGTTATGTTTGCCTAAGGGCTTATCAATGCTGTTTATTTTTCCTAGAGCCTACTATGTTTCATTATTCCTTTATTTGATTTTTTATTATTAACTTCATTGATTTTGGATCTCATCTTAATTATTTTCTTCCTTCTAATGGCTTTTAAATTGATGTGATCTTCTTTTTCAAGGGAATTGAGATGCCTAAGTAGTTTGTTTATTTGAAATCTTTCTGATTTTCTTATCTAGGTACTCATAGATCTAAAGTTTTTTCATAGCATCCCAGAGGTTCTTTTGTGTGTTCCATTAGGCTCATTGGTGTCTAAGGAGTTTTTATATTTTTTTCCAGCACAGATACACAGTGTGACAACAAAATCACAAAATAAATGCAAGAACCTAGCAGTGAGATATTCTCTCAGTACAGAGCACTCTGCATTATTTGATTTGTAGAATGATAATCTTGATAATGATCATGTTACACCACCAGGAGGAATGTGGTGTTTTTAGTTTTTCCTCAAGCGGGACCTCATTTCCACTCAGGTTCACGTAATAGTCATCTCCCTCTCTGATCCCTATGGAAGAAGCCAATTGAATATTTACTCCCAGAATCTTCTGAATTCTCACCACATTGCACTCTCCTCACACTCACAATTGTCATATTTTCCTTCTCTTCCCAACTCCAAATTCCTCAATGGCAAAGTATCTTTATTAACATAGGGTTACTTTGGAACAGAGCAGAGACATGGTCATGGGTATCTGTGGACTGACAGTGATCAGGCTTTCAGGTGGATGCCATTAATATAATGTGCAGGAAGACAATGAGTTTGCCCAGTGAGCAGCAGGAGGCTCTGTTGGACAGTCTCCAACTGCACAGCTGTGCTTTCCCAAGCACAAGGATGGATGGTGGAGCTGCACTCTGTGGTGCAGATGCAGCAGTTTTGTCCTTTCTGAAGGTGGTCCTAGCACTGCCTCCTGAGGTACTTCCTGCCAGACTCTCATCAACCAGCACCTGAATGAATGCATGCAGAGGGGTAGGACATGAAATGGATAGGACCACATTTGCTTCAATAACTCCTCCCTGTGAGACCAGTGGAGAGGATAAGAGATGTCACAGGTAGATCACTCCAGTTTGGACATCTCAGGGGATGTGTCCACAATTGCCTGGGGTTCTATTCTCCTCTTGATCTTGTCTCATTTCTCAGGAAGAGGCAGCATCCTTGCTCGAGTCAGAGCCCACCTTAGATCTTAGATATAATAGCAACTCAAACTTTGATACCATATGCTCAACCTTGAGTATCTGTGTTTTCATTTTTCTTGTCCTAGTCTAGGCTGACTCAGCTATTCTCCCTCTCCACAAGACTCACATGTACCCTGAGACTAGGCTTCATTGCTGGTGACTTTGGAATACATTAGTACTAGTAGAAGCCAGGAAGCCCTTCCCACCTTCCCAGTGTCTCCTTTATTACTACTCAAACACAAGTAAACAGCAGGGCTTCAGCATCACCAGCCACTTCTCTGAATTAAATGATACCTCATGTAATGAATGTGTTCTGCACATCTGTGGGCTGAAGAATGAAGATAAGGCTATTATATTGATATTTGGCATGACAACTCTAATCCTTAGACAGTGCTCCACACCCATGGAGAAGAGAGATTAAACCCTCCAATAAATTCTCTCTGCTTGGTGCAGTCACTGTTGCACTGCTTGGGACTACATCTAGCTCAGGTGGTGGCACTTGTTCTCATTACTTCAGTCAGCATCTGATTTTTCTAGAATCAATGCATTAGAAATGTCTTCCTCTTTTCTTCATTGTAAGAAATTGATTTAATCCAATGGTAATACCTTCCTATCCTACAATATCATTTCTCAGAGTTCACTTTCTCTCCAGGGAATAAATAGATAGAAAGAAGGTGGTTGGCCCATGGTTTTCCTACCAGAATCTAGACCTGACTCAGAAACATATGAAATCTGAAAGCAACTGGGCAGCACTAGGTGTAGCACATTTAAGTGCAGCTCTTTTGACCAGCTTCAAGTATTAGGTTACCTTCTCCTGTAACTACTAGTTCTAGTCATTCTCTCTGAGAATTATTTTTCTCTCTATAGGCTCAGAAAAAAAAGTTCTGTATCTCCAATAATGATGTTCAAACAGTTTCTTTGAGAGTGAGGTGATAATGTTTGTAAAAAGTGAGCACAGAGACTCCTAGCAACAGACACCCCACTTAATCAGGCTCTAAAGTAACCATCTCTGTTCTGCACAAAAATAATCTTCTGCTCATACAAGGACTTCAGCGAGATAAGGAGCATACTCAAATAAAGAAAATCCATCCTACAAGTGTGTTGAAGGAAAATTGAAGACATGCTAGAAGCTGTGTCCTAACACTGGCAGAAGCTCAGGGAACTGAGTTTGAGGTCACCATGCCAAAGCCTGGCCTCCCTTACTTACCCCTCTCTCTGAAAATGTCACTTACTATATGGGATTATGGATGTGCATCATTAGGAGCACTTTTTCTTACCTAAGATAGTCTGCAGTGTCCTGTGCTCTTCCACAAGCATCATATCCCTTCCAGGTTTCTCTATCAAGATACCCTAAACTGATGTGCTTATAATCAACAGATAACTACTCTTTACTCTTAATTAAGGCTGGTAAGTCCAAGATCCAAGTGTTGGTATATTTGGTGTCTACTGGTGGCCCACTCTCTGGTTCACAGATGGCTTCTTCTCATTGCATTTACACATGGTACACAGCCACCTTCTCAATCCTCTTCTTTAAGGAACACTAATCCCATTCATGAGGGTTCTGCCCCCTAAAGGGTCCTTTTTTCTTAAAAAATCAGTCATTGCATTGTAACTAAAATATGGACATTTGAGGGGAACCAAACATTTTTATAACGGTATATATTAACCTTATCTTTCTATGATGACTCCAGGAAGATGAACAGTGATTCTATTCCTAGCCGTATATCTTTTCTAACCATTTGGAGATTCTCCTATCCTTACATGGACTTTTACCCAATTAGTTTAAGAAAAAACATGACTATTTTTGTGGGGTGAGGGGGACCTCACCTAGTATATACACCTTCAATTTACCCAGTTTCCCTGGCCCAGCCCTAGTCTTCCTACTGAGATGATGAAAGTGTGGAAAATGTTCGAGCCTTGCTGAGTACATTCTTGTAAATGTCATTATAAAGTTTTACCAATCTGAACAACACAGGATACAGTATTATTTGCATTTGTATATGATATACAATAAGGGTAATCACTACTCTGGAATATACAAATTTTTTACATGATGAGCCAGCAAAGCAAATCTGAGGAGAGGAGTCATCTTCCTTGTGTTGATGGACAACTCATTTTGCTGGGATGCTCACATGGGTGATGAGACTTTGTTGAGTTTCACACAAGCTTCAAATACTTAAGTGTGCAGGGAACATTGGTTAGAGATCAGCTATACTCTCTTTAATTTTCTTCACTATGTAGACACTGTTTTAAACCCTGTTGGGCCCTATCATTAAGGATGGACATCATTGCTCTTTGAATCTGAAGACTGTCATCAGGTGATGCACAGCTCAGGGGATATTTGAGGGAACATTTTATTCATACACCAGCACTGAGGGATTTCTATGAGTCCTAAATGTAATTGCAGATCTACATCCAGGGTGCTGCCAATTGGAGACACACTTGTCTGTGCACCTTTGGTGGGTTATTGTCCTAGAAAATAGAAAAAACTTCTTTCTTCAAAGTCATTTCCACAGACTGAGAATGATAACACAGCAGAGACTTCTATGGGAGAAAGATCTTGACTTTGTTCCTCAGCCTGAGGGTACCAAATAGAATAGATTTGGAAGGACACTGTATTTCTTGTTCCACAGACATAAATCTGACAAGTGGAGTAGGATATCACCTAAGATAAATAGTCCATTAAAATTACATATCAGACACAATTGTGTTTGTGTGTGTGTATATATTTCTTTATTTATATATTACAATGAATCTCCACATCATGAACAACCACAAGACTGGGATCCTAATTATAATAAGACATATTTCATGTTTACATTAAATATGGCAGAATATCTATACTACTCTATTTCATGTATACTGAAAAAAAATTAAATTAAATTAAAAACATTACAACTCACAAATTCCAGTCTTTCATAATATAATACTTTCTCTGCTGAAATTTCAATGCAATTGGCATAAACTAATTAAATTTTATAAATTGTAATCAGAGTTTCCACAATTACACATTTTCTGGCACCATAAAGTTTTCCAGGTACTAAGAAGTGAAAGGGACTACTACTCTGGAGGAGAAAACGTTGTGAATTTGTGATGGCCTATATAGGTGTTTATTACCTCTTATTACCTCTATAAGTGCTTATTTAATATCAAAGATTAGTTGCAGCAGAGAACCACTGACAGAGAAAACAAAAATAGCACAATCCCTGGGTTAAATTTACCTTGGGGTCAAGTAAGAAACTGCATGCAATCTCAGTAATTTTGAAAAGTTTTGAAATATTATTGTAGATTTAAAATATTCACAATCTAAGAAAATAATTCCAGACAGTAGATAGTGTCATTTTCTACAGTCACGATGGCATAAGAAATAGTGCAGTCCTCCCATCTCAAAGAATAAGAATATGGACACAATGTATAGCACAACCTTTTAGAATACAGGAAATCCAACAGCACAGCAGAGATTGGGAATAAAAAGATTGACTTAGTGGAAGTGAGGAAGGAAGGCAGAGACCTAATTTCAATACAGGTGGGGCATCTGATTGATACATATATGAGAGAGAAAGAAATCAGACATAGTCTCTTAATAAACTATTCAATCCCTCAAATACCATTGTTAAA
Source organism: Ictidomys tridecemlineatus (assembly GCF_052094955.1). Lineage (NCBI taxonomy): Eukaryota > Metazoa > Chordata > Mammalia > Rodentia > Sciuridae > Ictidomys > Ictidomys tridecemlineatus. The sequence continues at coordinate 109,977,341 of NC_135478.1, read as the reverse complement.
AAAGTTGAAAGGAAATATTGATGGGCTCTCTTGAATCCATAGGAAAAAAAAATGTATCTGCATTTGGAGTGGGTGAAGGAAGTTGATTATTGACTGTCCAAGAATGCATGTCCCAGATTGGATTTTATTCTAGTACAATCTTGCACAACAGGAGATCTACAGCTGTAAGCCCTAAGATTCAATGTGATTTCTAACATTATAATTAATTTAAGAGTTAAAAGGGCTTAAAGTGAGAGATTAAAATGTAGTTCAATTAGGTAGGAATCATGGTAATAAGTTTATTTCATAAACAAATATTAAAATGGTAAAAATATATGTATATTGTAGATTATATACCCATGAAATCATATGGAGTTTGCAACCTCTTCAATGGGAGACCTGACTCCTTAAGTTATCATTTTTTCATGATTTTGTGCATTCCAAAATACAAAAAAAACTTCTGAAAGGGAGAGAGAATGGAAGCATATCAAAATTACAGTAATTAGGAACCCAACCTTCTGTATATAGACAGTTACTGATGAGCTACAGAAACCTGTTGGGCTCTCAAGATGTTGGACCATGGGAAGATTTGCCCTGTGACCAGCAGGGGACACTGTGGGGCTATCTTGTGGTCTACACAGCTGCTCAGTAAGGACCATTCACTCAAAGGAATCCTGGTCTGGAGGAGGGGCCCTGTGTTAACTGAAGGGGACTTACCAGTGTTTTAACTCTTGCAAAGCAGGGTCCCCTGGTCAGAGAACTATGTCTTGTCTCAACAGCCCTTCCTCCCAAGGTTCCCCCAAGTGGTAAAAGAAGCCTTCATTCTCTTTAGTCTGTAGTTTGAGCTGAACTCTAGCACCTGGATGCAGTGGGGTGGGGTGCCTGGGGCAGTCTTGATGGAAACATTTGCATGAGTAGCCCCTCCTCTGCAGAAAGGGGGAAAGAAAAAGAGATCTGTGACAGTTCACCTCCACTGTGGGACATAGGAAATTGTGTCTACCATGGCCTGGACTACTTTTCTCATCCTGCTGCTCTCTCACTGCATAGGTAGCAGTTCTCTATTCACTATTTGCATCAACTCTTTAGGTTTGGACCTAAGAGAAGTTTTACCATGGACACTATCTTACCTATTTTTCTGTTTGTAGGTTCCCTCTCCCAGCCTGTGCTGACTCAACTGCCATCTCTCTCTGTATCTCCGGGAGCATCTTCGAAGCTCACCTGCACTCTGAGTAGTGGCTTCAGTGTTGGCAACTACTGGATCAGTTGGTACCAGCAGAAGCCAGGGAGTCCTCCCAAGTATCTCCTGAGCTACTACTCAGAGTCAAGCAAGAACCATGGCACCGGGGTCCCCAGTCGTTTCTCTGGATCCAAAGATACCTCAGCCAATGCAGGTGTTCTGCAGATATCTGGGCTCCAACTTGAAGATGAGGCTGACTATTACTGTGGGACGTGGCACAGTAATGCTGTTCACAGTGAAACAGGCAGATGGGGAAGTGGGACAAAAACCAATTTTCCACAGGCTCTGACCTATACACTCATGTTTTGATATTAAAATACTTTAATTTATACAACTATAAATGTTTCTCACACTGCACTTCTTTCCCAGTGTTTCATAAATAATTATAAAGACTGAAATAATCCTCAAACCAATGCAAAAAGAAACTAGAGCTAGAATCTGAATAATATTTCACTGGCATCCTATAAATGATATAAAATTCTGCCATATCCAGAAGGCAGCTCCCAATGAAGTCTTCTTCACTTCTTGAGTGCGTCAAGGTGCATCCTGCACTCCAGCACACACTTCCCAACTTTTAGACTTCACACTGACTCCAAAGACCTTTCTTAATACAACTCAAGGTTCACAGCAAGGACAGCTCCAGGCCTTGCTCAGAGTAGTGTGGAAAAATAAAATTAAATAAAGACAAGTTTTCAATATGATTGGTGTGGGAGGAAAACATTCAAGGAATAACTGACTGAGAGTGATGAAGTTTAAAGATTTTGTCATTTAATAGTTTGCAAAGTCAAATACAGTCCAGTCAGGAGAACCTGCTATCAAGGTCAGGGGTGGTATAGATTCATGAAAGGCTGTAGGCAGAATGTGCAGCCCCTTGGTCTTGGCATCCTGTGAAAGGGGAGGGGCCCTCAGCTGTCAGGAGTGGGCACTTTCTGCCTATATTTCTCTTTGCGCTTTCATTGTGATTCACTGCTAGAAACTGAGTTCCTTGAGAATTTGGACTTTTTTTCTCATTTTTCACTGCCTTCTAAACAGCCTGATGGCTTCCACAAAGGACAAAATCAATATGTGTCTGTAAAATGAATATTCACCTAGGAAGGAATCCCAAGGGTGAGAGTAGATTTAAGGCAAAAGTCTTGATTTCTGGATATTCTTGGCTTCAGTTGTTTGAAGAAGAGATGATAAATAGGAAACTTGACCTCAGGAGCTGGAGAACAGGAGAGATATATGGAGAACTGTGTCCTGTTGAAGGTGACCAGTAGGAAAGACTAGATCATATGAGTTCAGCTGGAGACAGTGGAGGAGGATTTGTTGTGCCTTTAGGTTCTGAGTAAAGAAACCACAGGAGCAGGTGGATAATGGAGATAAGTCTGAGCACAGAGGACAGATCCCATGAGCTTATGCACCACAGAGCAGAGAAGAATATATGAACACCTAGTAACTTTGAAATTATCTAAGAGCTACTGGGTTATGCATTAATAAAATGTTAAACAGAGATATTAAATAATTCATTACAATATAAGAAATCTAATATTCAACCACTCAATTCACAGTCTCACAAAAAAATTCTCATAGGGTAATTTTAGAAAAAGAAAAAGAAGATGAACAGATGATTCTGTACTGGATGGAGGGGCTGGTTGAAGAAGTGAATCATTGGTAGAGAATGGATGTGCCATTGTAGACCTGGTTATTATATAACATGGTGTTTGATTAAACCCTGAATATGCAAATGATACATTCTATTGTGCTTTTGTTCACTTTACCAAATATTAAAAGAGCTAAATTCACTGAAACATGGAAGTATAAATACAAAGCAATTGACAAGTGAGTAGTTGAAATCCATTGATGAATTCAGAATGAATGGAACATAAAAAATGTTTGCATGTTTTTAAATTTATACTAGAAAACTACATTTATTTTGCTCTCTACAAATAAACCCTCACATTTAGAGCAACAGAATTAGGATTGCTATTTATTTATTAAGTCTTCTTTATTGAAAAAAAATCTAAAAGAAATGACAGGTTAATGGAAGCCACAGGATATATGGGAATTCTCTTATTTCTATAAAATTTTTCTGTTAATCTAAAACTATTTTCAAAAATAAAGTGCACTAATTCAAACTAGATATGATGATAGATTTGTAGACTTTCTAGAAAATGTAGTTTATGTGAAGACAGTACCAAAATATATGATGGTTCTCCAGGACCTGAGCAAAGACACCACAGAAGTAGGTGGATTGTGATAAAAATTCTGAGCAGAGAAGATGTAGTCCATGAGCAAATATAATGCAGAGCAAGGGGAGTTGTATGAATATCTTGTAATCTTTATTTTAACTAAGAGCTGGTGAGATATTCATTAACAAAATGTCAAATCCAGAGGTGAAAATCCATCATTTAACTCCCCCAAATTGCAATATTTAAGATCTCAACCCACAATCCCACAAATTATTCTGATGCAAGAACTTGTACATAAATAATGAAGGACTTTGGGGCTTGTTGCAACTGAAAAGCTGCTTCTGCACTGAATAAAAATATATAAAGGTTGGAAATAATTAATTGGCAGAAAGGATATGTGCAGGATTGGAATACATTCTGTACAATATGGCATGGGAAGAACCCACGTGATGAAAACCTTTAATTCCCTTATGTTTCTGTCAATGTATTCAGTACTGAAACTATTGTATTATCTAAAATATAGATTAAAGCACACATCAGTTTATATTGTAGGAGTTGGAATTCAACTACTGATTCACAGTGTGAGAAACACCAGTTATGTATATTCATTCTAAATTATCATAGAAGGATATTATTTTTACAACATCTTTAATGAGTTGCTAATACTTTGTGCTTAATTGTATGTTCACACCTTCTAACAACAACTACAGCTACTTTAAGTGGAAAAATACAGTATTCACATGCAAAGAATTGGTAGAAAATTATGTAGAATTCAGAGCATACTTGTTTGTATGGAGACGGACCTAGTGAATTGCGGAAACCAGCTGGGCTCTCATCTCTGGGCCAAGAGGAGCTACGTGTTCTGTGACTGTGGGGTCCACTGTGGAACTGCCCTAATGTCCCTACACTGTAGAGAATAAGACATGACTGCGAGCGTGCTTGCAAACGAGATGCCCTGCTGTCATGGTGGAGCTTGCCTGAAAACAGGATCTTCTACCAAGAGGGCTAGGAGGGCTCTAAGAAAATTGTTATCTGTTCTTAAAAAAGAGCAGCGCTCAGAATACTCTGGCCCAAGTGTAGATTAAGCCATGAGAAGCATGTTACTTCTGATTAGTAAATTACTTCTGTATACTATGTTTAGCTAGCTTAAAGACCTGAGTCATTGCTGTTGGAATGCTGCCTTCTTTGTTCATGACACTATAAAAAGACTGCTGAATTCAATAAAGGGACTGCTTCTTCTGTTTCTTCTGCTTCTTCTTCCTCGTTCATGCTGACCTGCGTATGAGCTATCTGTGGCACTACACACCTGCTCAGTAAGGACCTTTCACTCAGTACATACCTGATCTGAGTTCCACCCTGACAGATGGAAATTCTGGAAGATCCCCTGAATAAGGGTGTGGGATTTTTTTTCACCAGGATTCCCTTAAGGGACATCCTCCTGAGTCTGCAATCTGAGCTAAACTCCAGCACTATGGCTCAAGGAGAGGCTAGGAAACACATTTGCTTGAACAGCCACTCCTCTCCAGAAGGTGGAAAAGAGAAGCAGAACATGGGCTCAGCAGCTCCACTATAGGACCCAGGGGGCTGTGTTTCCATACCTTGGACCTCTTCTGTCACTAATATTTCACTGCTTAGATGAGGACATGCTTTATAGTCTTTAATCAGCTTCTCTGTTTCTTTCATTCCTCTTGTTCAGACTCCCAACAGTTTAAATGTGGACTCTGCTTCAGCACTAATGTTTACCTTATTTTGAAGCTTCTCTCTCTCAGTGAGTACTGACTCAGCAGCACCCCCAAAGCCTGGAGCATTTTCCAGACTCACCAGCTCCCTGAGCAGTGGCTATGGAAAAATCTGGTACCAGCCGAAACTGGAAATCCTCTCCAGTATCTTATCAGCTACAAATCAGACTCAATTAACCATGAGAGATCTAAAGCCCCCAGCTACTTCTCTGGGTACAAATAAACAAAAGCAAATGCAAAAGATCTGCTCCTGTCTGGGCTGGGCTAGAAAATGAGGCTGATTATTACTGTGCTAGAGCTCATGGCAATGAAAGCTTCTGTGGAGGTGCCTGTAGTGTAGACTTTTCTGCAGCAGGATACGTTCTTGAACAGGAGACTTATGTCCATGTCATATCAGTAACCTGAGACAAAATAGGACATCTCAGGAAGGCACAGATGAATGAGAAAATAGAACCTAAGGACATATCTCGATTGTCTCTGCAGTAAAGAAATAAGAATCGATAATATAGTCAGCAATTAGAAATACAGATGAATGTAGACATGTTCATCCACAAAGCAATTTCACCATCATATTCCATAAAGTAAAAATTATGTCTCACTAGAGACATGTCAAATCCTGTTGTAGTGGCCCTTATGCTGGTCATAAATTCCCCATTGTCTGAACCAGCCCACAGGTCCAGTGGACACATCCTTGTGGACTCTCACTGATGCCATCACTCAGACACTCCCTTCCTGTATCTCTTCTGCTCCTTCCCTCATCAGGCCTCTGTCTGGCAGTGTCAGATCCTCACCAATCTCCCCATTGGATTTTAGAGACACATGAGATGCTTCAGATAAGTTTCATTCTTCAATTTCCAACTGTAGGGAGGAGGGTCACCAGAATTCAGACCACCATAAAAACCTCTAATTTCCTTCCTATGCTTGTTACATTCCTGAAATTCTGTTCTCTTTAGTATGAACATATAATTAATTTATTATAAAAAGGTATTTTTATTGAGCTGCTGAATACCTACATGTAAAGGCTGTTGAATTTTTTTTCTTCCTTTAAGTTTTGTCTAGTTTTTCTTACATTTTCCATTTTTATTTCTCTGTGCCCAATAAGGCCCTACACAAGGTGAGTTTTGAACTAATCAACAGAGAGAGGTGGGAATCAACTCTTATATAGGCAATTATTTTCCTTCAGCCCCAGAAACTACGTTTACAAAGATGACTTAAGACAGAACTGCGCTCACTGCAATCATTTTGCTGAGGTCTCTGAGGTTTCATTCTTTATTGATCTTGCAAAACATCAGTAAAGTATCTCTCCTAGTCCCCATAAGACATCTGGGGACCTGAGTGCTACAGTAGTTCATTGCTGTTGAATTGGGGGCAGGGAATAGGAATAAAAGGGTTGTGTTTTGAATGTCTACCCTGAGCTTCTAAGCCCTGAGACCCCTGAACCTGTGGGACTTGTGCCTGTATCCCACACCTGCACTTAGGAGAGGGCAGGCATCCCTCACTCCACAGGGTATGTTCTCCAAGTGGAATTTATAGCATGTGCCTATCTGTGTCCAAAGCTCTCCTCTACACCAACCCTAAAATGTATTTTAATTGATGACACGCCATATCATAGGAGAAAAACATTTTGAAAATCATAATCATAAGCCAACTATTCTTTTGAATGAGTAAAATTTAGTTTCTGGAGAAATTTCGTTTGAATTTTCATTTTCCAAATAATCTAAATATGCTTAGTGAATAACAGGGAGAGTCTAGACCTTAAATCCGTATTGATTGGCAGACATGTTATCAGTAAGTGGCAAAGAACATTTACATACGGGATACACCTCACTTTCTATATTTCTGTAGAAAGCAAACATCTTAATGACAAACCTAAATAAATTCTGAACCACTGAAATCACCATTCCATTTAATACATCCCAAAGATATATGTAGCAAAGTCCTGAAGCAAATACGAAGTTTATTTCAATCATAGAACATGAAACCTGGAAGAGTCTTGTGGTTTTAATGTATTAAAATTAGCATTTCTATTTTCTTCTCAAATTTCAGATCCTCCTGGTTATCTTTGTATTACAAACAAACATGCATAATCAAACCTATATATAGACACTTTATTGAATAATTTTGACTACTGACCATAACATATTTTATTTTATCATGAATCTTTATTCCTAATATTAGTGGATCTCTTGAAACAACAAAAATGAAAGATTTGAAAGGAAATGATAATATTAATGAAAATTTAATAAAATAATTATGAACAATTTAGAAATTGTTTTTAGTTAAAAATTATGAAAATTATTTTTTAAAAACAAAGCTTATTTCACAAAGAAATTGAAGGAGTTTTATTTCTGAACTCCCCAATTTCCTTATCTAGCATTTCTAATCATCTTCAAATGTGAAAGTGTCTTAAAAGTGGTAGAAATGCTCACACTAATATGATGAGAAATATTCTTAATTTTGTTTTCAAATATGATGAATATGGTTTATTTTTTCTTATTTTTGATATTTGGAAGAATACCCCCACTTTCTCTCAAATTCTGCATTTCTACTTGTGTAAAGCCATACAACTGATTGCTTCTTAGAGTGGAGGCAGGTGGCATTCCCGACCCTGTTGTGTTGCTGTCTGTGTCTGAAATTTCAACTCTGGGCTCCACTGAGGCTGCTTGAGACAGTCCCCAGGAGTCATTCAGTGGAAGAAGACTCCTATCTGTGGAACTGACCGGGAGCTCCCCACAAACCTGGCTCTGGAGTATCAAAATGGGATCTGTTCAGGGGAAGAAGGGCCTGACAGTTAACTCAAGGAAAAAAAAAAACATTCATTTCATGGACCTGAAAGAAATATTCACCAATAAGGGATGGTTTGAAATTATATGGTTGAATTAGGTAGATATGGAGAATTCATCCTTGTATTTATTTTATCTCTGAATTTCAAGTCATTAAATTTAGGCATGTGTTGAAAAAATGTGGGAAATCCAATCTGGGGAAAGGTATCATTTAAAACTCATGTGTCTCAGTTCTCCAGAAGTCACTGGTCTATGTGAGTTCCTAGCATCTGCCTCTTTCATGATCTCCTCCAGGGAAATTCAGGATGAACACTGGGACAGGAAAAGAAAGGAAATTCAATTTGCCTAAAAAAACCTTTTCTCTGGGTCTGAAGAGGCTTGAAAATGACCTGAGGACACTAAACTCACAGTAAGAAGTGTGAGGACACAAAGCAATTGTAAGAATCCCTACCATGGCCCAGATGATGGTTCTACTAGTGTTTCTCCTCTCTTATGGTTCAGGTCAGGGGAGGGGCACTGCATCCTGGGGATGCACAAAAGCTGTGTCTCAGGGGGACCTTTGTCATAATAACAATAACTGTCTCTCTTATTGTTTTTACTGGCAGATTCTCAGACCATTGTGATCCAGGAGCCCTCACTTTCTGTGTCTTCACATGACATGGTGACATTCACCTGTGGGCTTAACGAGTCAGTCTCTACAGATACCAGCAGAAGCCAGGAAATGCTCCCCTCATACTTCTACTGTCTTTCCTATTCTCATCCCTCTCCCTTCCATTCATTCTCCTTTGTCTAATACAAAGTACTTCTATACTTACCCTCCTTACAATTCCTTGCTATAGATTAACACTCACATATCAGAAAGAACATTTGGCATTTGGCTATTTAGGATTGGCTTATTTCATTTCACATGATAGTCTCAAGTTCCATCCATTAATCCACAAATGGCATATTTTTTCTCTTTATGGCTGAGTAATATTCCATTGTATAGCACATTTACTTTATCCATTTTTCAGTTGAAAGACATCTAGTTTGATTCCCTGGTTTAACTATTGTGAATTGAGCTGCTATAAATATTTATGTTGCTGCATCACTGTACTAATTAATTGCTTGGGCTACAAACCAAGGAGTGAGATAGCCTGGTCAAATGATAGTTGCAGTACAAGTTTTCTGAGAAATCTCCATGCTACTTTCCAGAGTGTTTGCAACAATTTGCAGTCCCACCAGCATGAGTTTATTTTCAATCTGCAATTTTTTTCTAAAAATTTGGTCATTTTATCTAACTTGTTTTATCCTGCTTGGTGTAAAGACTTCAAATATTCTGGTTTCATACTTGGAAAATAAATTAGAGAAAGTATAATTAAAAGAAAACTCTGTATGTGCTGGTGTCTTGGGTACACTAATGAAGAAGAGGACAAATAAACTTCCTGATCTGCAGTGAGTAGAGAAGATTTTTTTGTCTTGTTCTTATGAATTGAAGGGCAAGTGTGCTTGGCCTTTGTAAAATAAAATCTGCAGGAAATTAATAGCAGTTTAGAGAAACATGTGAAGATGGAGAAATAAAATTTTATTAAAACTATGCAAAAGCACAAGTGGAGTTACATTGCCTATTTCTCACAGGTAGAGGAAGAAAAGAATGAAGGAAGAAAGGAAGAAATAATTATTAAATTTTAACATATTGAACTTTCATAAATTTGAATGATTTGATAATGCACACATTCTATGTATAATTTATTTTTTAAAAGTCTATAAATCAGAAAATGTAAGCTATATTTTCAAATTGCTATACTATAATTTAATAAATATAAAGAATCAGATTTCACAATGTAAACAATTTATCTTCACTGACTATCACTGGGCTCCAGCCTGAGGATGAGGCTATCACTGTCAGTCTTATGACAGTAGCCTCAGTTCTCACACAGTGCTCCAGGATCATGGGAAAGTGAGGCAAAAACCCCTTTCCATCTGTCAGAAGGGCCAACACCCAGCAGCTTTGTTTAGGTCTAGTCTCTTATTTTTTTCTGCTACTACTAATATAGGTCCAGCAGAATCTACTGGAAGTTTCTTGAGTAAGAAGCCTTTTGTCTTCTGTCTTCTGAATCATTCACAGAAGGATGTTCCTAGGAAAACTGCTCCAAATAAACAGAAATTTTTGCTCCTCCCTAGCTTAAGGGCCTGAATATTTAGGATGCTGTGGTCTCATTTTTATGAAGTTCAGGTCATAAGGAAGCCAGTGCAAGCCTGGACATCTCAGACTTGACATCTGAGGGGTAATCCTGTGGTTCCATCATTTTCCCTATCTACATGAATTCTAGGACTGTGTCTTCTTCTCCTTAGCCCTCATCTCCTGTGATTTATACTTTTACCCTAATTTTATATAAGTTTTTAACATAAAATATCTGGCACACAATAAAACACTCATAATTGAAAACTTTGACAGATTTTGAGATACTTTTTACACCTTTGGGAATGTCAGCACAATCAGGCTAAGGAATCTGTCCACCAGCCCACAAGCCTCCTTGACCTTTGGGAATCATCCCTCCATCTCTGAGGCAACCACTAATTTTCCCTCTGTGAATATTGGTAAGGTTTCCTTATGTATTTTTTAACACAGAGAAGATATCTCTTCTTGATTGATGTCTTCCACTCTATAAATTCCTTTTCAGACATTTCCACATTTTGTTGAATTTCCATTGATTCTACTGAGGACACATCATGACCTTTGTGGTCCCTGAATATTGCTGTATTGATCAACAATTTTATCTGCTCACATGTATAATAAAACTTTATTTTTTACTCCATCAGTATATACAGCAATATAATCCAGCCTTGGTTGTATTGATTGTATGATTGACCGCCTGATCTAAGAACATTTCTTCAAAAATTGATGGAAAACAAGCAGAAACTCTTTTTCTTTGTTAACTGCTCACAGTTCACTGAACTAAGCATTTCCTCATGGGGGCATGTCTAGATTTGCCCTTCCTCTTCTCACTTTGGAGAGTGACTGTCCTGATTCAGGGCTTGTGGTGGACTGAGATTGAAGGCAAGATAGCTGACATGCATGACTTCCAGGGAGATACTTGGAGGCAGAAGACCATTGGGAGGGCAAAGTTCTTGCAGTATATACTCAGAGTTTTGGAGGTGTCTCTTACATTGTAGAACCTCTGCAACTGCACTACAATTTTTGGAGCCAATCTGATGACAAGAATCCTCCTAAGACAATTATTTCCATATGCTGATTACAACAGCTGACACATCAGAGAGGCTCAGGACAGGGAAAGTGGGGAAGGCATAGATTTTCAATTGTGGGGCTGGGGATGTGGCTCAAGCGGTAGCGCGCTCGCCTGGCATGCGTGTGGCACAGGTTCGATCCTCAGCACCACATACCAACAAAGATGTTGTGTCCGCCGAGAACTAAAAAATAAATATTAAAAATTCTCTCTCTCTCTCCCCTCTCTCACTCTCTTTCCCCTCTCTCACTCTCTCTTTAAAAAAAAAAAAAAAAAAAAAGATTTTCAATTGTGTCCAGGCTTGTGGCACATCCATGAGAAAACATTCAAAAGCCATTTTTGTACATGTACTTCCTGTTGAGCCTTCAAATCAAGTTTCTGAAGTTCAGTGAGTTAAAGAAGAAATGAGTGACTTTCATGTTTCTCTCTTAATCTCATGTCATCTGAGATTCCCAGGGGTTATATCTAATGACTGACAAATACCTCACACTCCAAGGACATCTAAGGAGTATGCCAAAGATAGCAAGATATGGACCTGGGACATTTTTTTTCTTAGATTCTTTCAGGGACAAAAAGTGGATTTGAGTAGTTTTAGCTAAGAGACAAAACATTTTAAAAATCCAGGTCATCTGAGTGTCACTGTGTGTTCTAAGTGTACATGCTTTCTCTTACTTTAAAACCTACTGAATGGAATTCAAGGGACATGCACAGAATCCCAGATTGTCCCTTGTAGATTTGGGGCACAATAGTCAAATATCTGAACAATCAAAAAGAACCAGGGCCTTTACCATGAGATGAGCAGAGTCAAACAGAACTTGTCACATCTAGAACTTTCTCTGTACAAAAATTAACTGGAGAAAAATGTCAAGTGAGTGCTCCCTCCCACACACAGTATATAAGATATACATTGGAAAAAAATAGGTATCCTGGAAAACTTTAATACTCCCCATGAGAACTACTAGAGGGCCCTTATGTGAACTCAATAGTAGGTCAATTGATGAGTGCTGCTCTGGGTGGTCTTGTGGTTAGAATTCACCTCTCTCAGTGCAATGGTAAAATTTGATTTCTGGGAAAACTTTCAGGGAAGACATCTTTTGCCAGCTGTGGTGGTACATGCATGTAATCCCAGATACTTAGGAGGCTGAGGCAGTGGGATAACAATTTGGAGGCAACCTTCAACAACTGAGGAATAACCTGTCTCAAAACCAAAAGAAAACAACAAAACTACTATAGAGAAGACACTCAGCCTAATACACAATTTGGGACATCAATATTGTTTCTGCTTATCAATGGTTATGAACATTGGTTTGGTGAGCAACTTAAAAGGTGACCAGGAATTGGTTGAACATAAGACTTTACATCAAATGTGTGCACATATAGTGTTATGGTTTACAAGTTTCCAAGTTCTTTTGAATGCCAGACATAATTCTCTGCCTCATTGAATGGTTCCGTGGCTCAGGGTCTGCTTTACCAGAGGAAGTAGAATCTGAGGAGTCCTGTACTACATCAGGACAATAGTATGATAAGTTGCAGAGCTACTTTCCTCCTTCTCCTCTGCATGATTCCTTGTGAATATTGATAAATATTATCCCAATGAGTGATCCCATATTGAGTTAGTAAAAGAATGAAATGAACACATGGGGAATCACCATTTATCACATGTGGTAGAAAAGGTTTGTGAACGAGAATTTTGCCACGTTATTTCACAACACAGTGTTTACAGTTGTGTTCATGCAGAATGACAAAGACTATCTGGTCTGATAACAAAGTTAAATTGCTATGTCTATGCATCTCAATTCTAACCAATAACGTGTCTTCATTGGGTGACTGATTCAGTATAAAGCTTCAATTTCTCCACAACATGCAGATCAGCAAGATTGATTTTAGGAGATACAGAGGCAAGTAGATATCTGGGAAATTGCTCACCCTGATCCACAGTGTGTGAAACACTATCCTGATTAATATGAGGCTCTTCTCAGACTGTCATTCACATTAGCCACTGGAGCATAGGAATATTATCCTTAATTAAACATGGATTAATTGGCAGTATAGATTATATGTTAGACCACAAAACAAGGCTTAAGAAATTGAAAAGGAGGGACTTTTTTAATATTCTAAGAGGCCAGTTTTTCTCTCCTAGAAGTTTTACTGACACTGATAACTCTCCCTAAACAATGAGTGCTATCATGCATGCATTAATGTCAATTAGTAAAACCTTAAAATCTTGGAGTGGTGGCATAATCTCAGCAGCTTAGGAGGCTGAGGCAGGAGGATCACAAGTTCAAAGCCAGCCTCAGCAATTCAGCAAGGTCCTAAACAACTTAGCAAGACCCACTCTCTAAAAAAATTTGGGGACTGGGTATGTGGCTCAGTGATTAAAACCTTCTGCACTCAATCCCTCACCAAAAGAAAAGAAAAGAAAAGAAAAGAAAAACAGGCAAACAAACACACAAGCAAACAAAACATTAAATCCCTTCTGTTCATGGTGTATTTTTGAGTAATGTGGTCAGTAGACCTGGTTGACCATCTTCATAACTGAATTAATCTTCACAGAATGACTTTTAAAAAGTAAAAATGGAAAGAAGAAGAAATTTAACTCTCTAACTTGGAGCATTTTCTTTTTCTTTTTTTTTTCTTTTTAAACCTATAGATTAAATTACTAAAGAAATATTAAGTTAAGCTTTCTCTACATCCATGAGAAGATCAAAATCCACAGTCTTATCATGAAGCTGGTCATGAACACAATTCCTTTACTCATTCAAAACATTCATGAAATGAGATGAACATCATTAATCTAAGTACATGAATGAAGACACGAATGGTGTGGCTCTAAAATGTGTACAACCAGAGATATGAAAAATTGTGCCATGTATGCATAATATGAATTGAAATGTATTCTTATATCACATAGAACAAATTAGAATAAATTTTAAAAATAAAAATAATCATTCATGAGTGAGGTCAGCCTATTTATTGATTGGGTATTTATTCTTTGGTGTTGGATTTTTTGGAGTTCTTTGTATATCCTGGAAATTAATCCACTATCTGATATGCATGTAGTAAAGGCATTCTCCCACCCCGTGGGCTGTCTCTTCACATTCATGATTATTTACTCTGCTTAGAAGAAGCTTTTTAGTCTGAATCAATCCCATTTATTGATTCTTGATTTTATTTCTTTTACTTTAGAAGTCTCATTAAGGAAGTCAAGACCTAATCTGACATAATAAAGATTTTTGCATAATTTTTCTTCTATTAGGTGCAGGGTCTCTTGCCTAATTCCTAGGTTCTTGATCCACTTTGAGTTGAGTTTTGTGCAGCATGAGAGAGAGTGGTTTAATTTCAATTTGATGCAAAATGATTTCCAGTTTTCCCTGAACCATTTGTTGAAGAGGCTATCTTTCCCCAGTGTATGTTTTCAGAACATTTGGATTCCCCACTTTTTTATCCCTCTATTTCTTCCTGTCTTCTCTCAGCTGAAGAAATACAGATCTTCATGTAATTAGAGTCTCAATTTTACAGGATAGAGAGAAAGAGGCAGTGAAAATATTTAACACTAATGGAGACATTGGGGCTGTAGGACTCCTTGTCCTATGGTTCATGGCCATGTGATTTACTTTGTCCCTCCAATGTATATCTGTTATTCAGTATTGCTCCTCCTACACTAGGCTTCCTTTCTAACTCTGTTTGTGACAACAGTCTGAGGGGTTCTCCTCCAATATTTGTAAACCATGAGGGAAATTCAGAGTTCTCTCCCCTACTTTTAAAACCCTTCACATTCAAAATATTAACAATTAATTGAACATTCTTTCTCAATAATTTATTTTATTATGATTATCTAATTAACACTCAGTGTTATTTAAAAAGAAATTATTACCTGAAAATTAGATAGAAGTTCAATTTACCAATCTACATCTTGATGTAGACTACTTCCTGCTGCTAAAGAATTTATATTAAGAAGATACCAGAAATTTTCTATGACAATTACTAACTGGGTATCAATTTTGCTTTTATATTTATGAATTTATTTTTGTAAATTTATGTTTAAGATGCAGTCAGATTAATTATCAATTACTAGTTACTCACATGTTGCAATTTATAATCCCCAAAATATTCAGAAAAAAATTAAAACATCAAGCCAATGCCAAAAAAAATGACTTAATTTTAATCTGCAGCCAAAATATAGGAGAAATTTCTGCAAACATGACTCTTTAGAATATTTTCAGGGTTGACATGAATATCTGCATTACAGTAAAACCATCTCAGGTACAATTTGCTTCCAGACACATTCTTATCACCCACTGAGGTGACTCTTCTGACTTGGGACACAAAGATACAGAGCTGGTGTTTGTATCTCGATATGGAGGGGCCCTAATGCATTCAGCACAGGTTGAGGAGATTAAGGGGACAACATGTGAAAAATCAGAATTAATTATTTTTCTATCTCATCCATAGAAAATAATATTATAAACTATGATGTTGGAAAAATATACAATTATAAGGAAACAATGCATCATAGAGGAAATTATTGATATGAAAATATTATTAATATGCTATATTGCTTTTACTAACCTTTTGAAATCTAAACTTAGTCTTCTTTGATTTAAAGAAATAATGCAACTGATATAAAAATTCCCTCATAATTGTGAGTTGAAAGTAGTGACATTGCAAGGCAAAAATACAAATTGATTCATCCAGTTCATTTCCTAGACCAGAAAGGTAATTTAGTGGAGCTCCCTATCAGTCTTTGAAACACAGCATGTCCTGGAAAAGGTTGAGACTTTTCTTCATTGCAAAGACAAAAAAAAAAAATCAGCTAATGTTTGGCCTCCTCATGAAGTGCTAATGCTGGCAGGGTGCACAAAACATTTTAGAAGAAACAGGCCAGAGGTAGAGTATGTGATCTGTGGAAATATTCAGTTTCCTTTAAAATATATACTAGTCTGCAAGGTCAACACCTGTGGTTGCTCAAATCAAATCCCTGAGGATATTGTTCCAACAATGCCTCCAGTTGCTGGGTAAATATGAAGTGGTAATAGGATATTATACAATAATGTGATTTATTTATCTTTTCTTTTGAGAATTGTTTAATTCAATAATGGCCTTTGAGATCCATTTATTTGTTTTGAATTAATTCATAAAGAAAGAAGTACATACAAAAAGAACATGATAATACCTACAATTTATACAACTCATTGATCATTTTTATTCTCCTTTTTTCTTCATCTCTGTGTGTGAGAGAGACATTGAATAACATATATATATATATATATATATATATATATATTTATTTAAATATACATATATATACACACAATGTTAAGGAAATACTCACTTTCCTTTAAAATATATACTATGTACTGTTTGGGAAACAATTTTCTTTTATGAACTTATTTGAGTGGTTTTATTATTTTTTTTTACAAATCACTATTTTTTTATAAATTATAATCTACCAAAATAAAAACACATTTTACCTTTAGATGTTTTTCTCTCAAAACTAGAAAGTTTTTTGAGTTTGGAGACTTTGAAAAGCAGTTGCAATGTGTTCAGATAAGATGTGGTTTGGTAGTTGGGGAATGTTGGTGAACACAAACTGGAAAGGACCTGGAGGACACAGGTGACTTCAGAACACAGCTCTGACACCTCTGACAGCATCAGGGTGAGAAAGAATTATATAGTAAAATCCTCTGACCACAGATAGATCTGAGAGCTTCTCAGGCTGAGTGACTCCTGGATCCTGGTTGGCCATTAGAATGATGCTAGTTCCTACAGAATGACATTGCAATAGTCACCCCAGAGTCCATCATTGTCAGTAGCTAGCCCATTAAGGGATTGTCAAGCAGTGGTGGCCCTCTGCAGTATTCCCTGGAAGATGTGTGGAGAGCATTTTGTTGTGGACTACCCCTGGCCTTTAGTGATCAATTCATTCTTAAGACAGGGGATGTTCCTGGTTCTCTTTGACTGCTACTCCACCTGAACCTCAAAAAGAATTCAAAACTGAGGTTTGAATCAGAGGTTTAGTGTCCTTGCAATATACAATCCCTGCATCCACTTAGACACTCCATCTTCTCTGATCCGCATGGGCAGGAGGTCCTCAGGCCTGCAGCATCCTCGTACACCACTCTATCCACTTCTGTGCCCAATTTTTGCTGATCACATAACTTAGGATAGTTTTAGAATTCCATATATATTTCTAATGTCTCATGACCTCTGCAAAAATAGATGAGGAAAAAATATTATGAATGACAGAATAAATAAATGACTGTTCTATGTCCCCCCTATTGGTGGTGGTTTTAACTTCTGCATTTTTTATATGTGGGAGAAAATGCAACCCTGACTATTTCTGAATGTACTAAATTATTTCCACTTTTTATACCATGATCACAAAATGATAAATATGCATCCATATCCCAACTGTTTCTCAGACCAGATTATCTACCTAGCCTTTGTTAGTCTCAGAAGAAGTGTTGCCTCCACCTACTTTACAATCTGGTCCATCTATCCTTTCTCACCTGATGTTTGGTGGGCCCAGGTGACCAACTTGAAAGGCATGTGCCTTTATATTACATCTGCAGTCTTAACAGCTACCCAGAAATGTTCTCTTTTTGCTCTTTCCTCCCCTATTCTCTTCTATATTGTTCCCCTATACACGAACTAGAGCCAATACTCTAATATGAGACATAATAATGGGCACAGATATGAATATACATATTCAGGTAATTGAGGAATTCACCTGAAAGACCAAAACCTTGTTTCTGCTGTACTCTGAGCCCTGCCCATCTTTGCACCACAGTTGTCACTTCTTTATTCCCTTTTCTTCTATGCCTGTTGCTCTACAAAGAGTGTACCCTTCTGGTGCATTATTGTCTCCCCCCAAGAACATTTGTTTCAACCTTAGTAAACTCCATTCCCACTCAGAGTCCAGAGAAGATGCCCCTCCCTCAGAGACCTTCAAATAATCGCACTTCTCTATTTCTGATGAAGGCATTTTGTTCTCAGATTCCTAGTGGTTCGAAGGCTCTGCTGAGTCATGTTTCCATGTTTGCCATGCTCACAAGTTCAGCACCCACAGTAGTACTTGATCTCATCCTCAGACTTCACCCAGAAATGTGCAAAAATGCTGCATTGGTTGAAACATCTTTGGATCCAGAAATTCTATTGGGAACTCTTGGCCCCAGTTGCTTGGTTCAGTGGGCCCAGATGTCTCACCTAAAAGGCATGTGCCTTCATATTTCATGTGAAGTCATAGCAGCTACCCAAAAATGTTCTCTTTTTGTTCTTTCCCCCCTATTCTATTCTAGAATGTTCCTCTAAACACCAACCAGAGACAATAATCTGAGACTTAATAATGGGAACATACATGATTTTATAAGGCTCCCTCAGGATTGCACATCCATTGTCCTTGCTAGACATTTCATTTAAGTGATATAATCAGGCATCCGAGTAGCAAAGTGGAGGTGTATTTGATCCATTGTGAAAGAAGTTTGCTCTGAGACCAGAAGGTGTCATGATGAGACCATCTCCTAGGTCAAGAGGGTTCACAGGAGATAAATCATAGCTGGGCAGCCTCAACTGTCTTGAGGACCCAGGGCTGCACCCTTGGGTTCCTCAGTGACTTGGTACACAGGTCCCTTGGGACCTGGCAGAAAGCCCATGTATATAACCTCAGATGTGGTTCTATCACTTGGTTCCTCTTCAGTTCATTTATTAGGCAAATTAGGGCACCATGCAAGCCTTCCTGAGAAAAGGACCCAGACACTGAGTGCCCATAGCAGAGAGACATAGGATGAGAAAACATTTGCATAAGCTGCCTCTCCTGTGTGAAATCAGTGGGGCTAGTATAAGTCAGGCCTGGGTATCCCAACCACAGAAGTTAGGCTGAAGAAGGGACCATGTCCACCATGATCTGGACTCCTCTCCTCCTCCTGCTTTTGTCTCAATGGACAGGTAGGGACAGTCTTCAGAGGCCCAAGGCAAACCTCCAACCTGGGTCATTAGTGTCTGAGTCAGACCCTCAGGCCACTACTCCCTGGCTTTTCCATTCAATATATTTTGTCTGTGTTCACAGGTTCCATGTCTCAGCCTGTGCTGACTTAGCCACCATACATCTCTGCATCTCCGGGATCAACAGCCAGACTCACCTGCACCCTGAGCAATGACCTCAGTGTTAGTGGTACCAGCAGAAGCCAGGGAGCCCTCCCCAGCTCTACCTATACTACTACTCAGACTCAAGCAAGCAACTGGGACCAGGGGTCCCCAATAGATTTTCTGGATCCAAAGATACTTCAACCAATGCAGCATTTTTGCACATTTCTGGGCTCCAGCCTGAGGATGAGGCTGATTACTACTGTCAGGTGTATCAAAGCAGTGCTATCACAGTGGTACAGACAGATGAGAAAGTGGGACAAAACCCCTAAGCCCCTGAAATTCTGAGCTTATGTCACTTTTACTAGGGTAAATAAGAACCTCACTGATTTCAAAATAACACAAGATATTGGAATCTGGTTTCCATGGTGCCACACTATAACTGTCATTCATAAACTCCCATAGAAACTCTAGAAAGTAAAAGTGAAAAAGAAAAACTGTTCTATCAACATTAACAAATGTTTGCACTTCTTACCAATTTCTACTAGTAAACGAGCTCTGGCACAGAAGGTGAATTTCACCCAGATTATTACCCACAATTATTATCCCTCTATATTTTAAAAATGTATTTAAATTGTAAGGTATGCATATGTACTATATATCATATGTATTACCATTTCAAGGGACATCAATGTCTGCCACCAGGACTCAGTGATTTTTCCTGTAAATTATATAATGAAATCTCTTTGGAAAAAAACAAAAAACAGGCACCAGGAAGTAAACATGTAAACAGTCATGATACCACTGCAGAATGACACCCAGGGTCTTGTTTAATTTTGTATTTTTGTTTGCTTTTTTTAATTCCTTAAATTTAGAGTCATGCAAACAATCCATCTGTAAAAGAATTCAGATGTTTTGGTGCAAATCCTTTGATCCAAAGTAAAATGAAGAAGAGTTTTAAACATAAGTTCTCTTGATCTTTATATTTTCAAATACTAATGGTAACATATATGAATATTACAGAGCCTAAGAACGTGAGAGGTATAAAATAGATTTATTTTACTTATCTAATAATATTAAATCTGTTTGAAATAATGCTCTCCTTGTAAGTCCTCCAGCTCAATGATCTTAGAAACTGCACTTTAATTCAATGAGGGAAATGGTTAAAGTGGTAGGTTAATATTCTCACTTAAGTGGCTTATGCTCCTTTCGAGAAAGAGTAGGTAAATGTATCAGTGCAGTAAAGTACAGCTGGGCTTTAGTGAATAATTGAGCATGTTCTACCTTGAACAAACACTTTCAGTCTTTTTTTATTTTCATGTTAAGTTTCAGGCACATGGACTCAGTGAACCACAGCTTCAGAATTTGTTTATTTTTCATGTCAGTATCATAATGGACTATTTTAATCATCCCAGTGAATAATTTCATTGGTGGTTTAATAGGCATGCTTAGTGGCAGGTGATCTGAGGACTTAGAGGCAGGTGATCTGAGAGTCTCACTACATTTCTGCCCTTTGGCCAGCCTCCATCTATCTCTTTTCACAGCACCTCTCAGCCAACCAGGGACTTGCTCTCTGTGATTGTTTGTCAGTTTTCACTTTATTAAAGTTTTATAAATGGAATCATACAGTAGGTATTCCTTCTTCAATGTCTTCCTGCACACTACAAACTGCGTTTGAATGTCTCCCATGATGAGTTCGATTGCATGACTCATCAGAATAGAAGGAAATATAATCCGTCCTAGATTATATTCATTTTTCTTCTGGTTATGAAATAAATATTTTCTTGGAGTTCTAAAACTATTCAGTCCTCGAGGCACTTGTTGTTCCTGCTCTGATTGATGATCAGACCTGCTTATTACTTATTACTTCATTTTTATTCACATTTTAGCATTGCTAAACTTTTAGTTCTAATCTCTAGAGGCAATATTTTTATTCTGGTGACTGAATTCATGGCCTTTACCACAGAACTATATTCAGGAGAAATTTTAATTTTATATTGAGACAAAGTTATTAATTCTAAGTTACTTAGAACTTTGTTAAGTTCCTGAAGCTATTCTGTAACTTGTGGTCCTCCTGCTTCAGACTCCTAAGTCACTGGGTTACATACATTCACCACCATGCCTGGCTGGAGGTCAGGTGTTAATTCTTTTAGTGTTGCAATGACAGTGCCACAGGCTGTGTAAATTATGAGCATTGTAAGTGTACATGTTTCATGATTTAGATACTGGGAAGTCCATCAGCATAACACTGGCATTTGGGGATGCTTTTGTGCATGTCATAACAGGTGGAAGAGAAAATTGAAAATTGGCCTGAA
Source organism: Ictidomys tridecemlineatus (assembly GCF_052094955.1). NCBI lineage: Eukaryota > Metazoa > Chordata > Mammalia > Rodentia > Sciuridae > Ictidomys > Ictidomys tridecemlineatus. The sequence goes on along the minus strand of NC_135478.1, from coordinate 109,955,808 downwards.
TAACTGCTTTATATCTGGACACCTTTTCTGCCACAACTAGTCAAATATTTTACATATATATAACAAATATAATAAATTAGATATATTTCTAGAAAATTTTATGCCATAATTAATCACATTCTTTTACTTTTATATATAAAAATATATATGTATATAAATATAAAAGTATATATATATATATATATATATATATATATATGTAAAAGAATGAAATTAGTTATGGCAGAAAAGGTGTCTAGATATATATCTAATTTATTATATTTGTTCCTCTTGGTTATATGGTGGTATAACATACTTTGACATATTATATATAAATGATGTTTAATTTCCTATTTTTGTGGTTGTAAATGATGAAGTGTTACACTGGTTGTGTATTCATATATGAACATAGAAAAGTTTTTTCTGATTCATTCTACTGTCTTTCCCAATTCTATCCTTCATCCTTTCTACATACCTTCCTCTGTCCAATCCAGTGAACATCAACTCCTCTCTCCCTGTTACTTATTGTGTTTTAGCATCCACATATCAGAGAGATTATTGAGAGTATTCAGCCTTTGTATTTTTGATACTAGCTTATTTAACGTGGCATGATGGTCCCCAATTCCATCCACATATCAGTAAATGCTATAATTTTATTCTTTTTCATAGCTGAGTAATATTCCATTGTGTATATGTACCACATTTTCTTTTTTCTTTTTCTTTTTTCTGAGGGCATGTACTGGGCATTGAATTCAGGGACACTCAACCACCACTATTTTGCATTTTAGTTAGAGTCTCACTGAATTACTTAGCACTTTGATTTTGCTGAGACTGGCTTTGAACATGTGATCCTCCTGCTCCAGTTCCCAAGCTGCTGGAATCACAGGTGTGCACCACCACACCCAAGTTGTACCACATTTTTTTTATCCATTCATTGTGGAAAGCACTTATTTTAGTTCTATAAGTTAGCTATTTTGAGTTGAACTGCTATAAATATTGATGTGGCTGCATCATTATAATATGCTGATTCTAAGATTTTGGGGTATATGACAAGGAGTGGAAAAACTGGATCAAATTGTGGTTCCATTCCAAGTTTTCTAAAGAATCTCCAAAATGCTTTGCAAAGTGGTTGCAACCATTTGTAGTTCCACTAGTATTTTATGGTTATATCTTTTTCCCAGCATCCTTGCCAACACTTAATGTTTTTGTAAATGCCATTCTGGTGGGAGTTAGATGAAATTTCAATTTAGTTTTAATTTGCATTCTTCTAATTGATAGAAATGTGGAACATTTTTTTTCAAACATTTGTTATCCAATCACATTTCTTTTTCTGTGATGTGTCTGTTCAATTCATTTACCCATTTATTGATTGGGTTATTTTTTTCCTGTGTGTTACATATTTTGAATTATTTATAAATCATGGAGATTCGTATTCTATCTGAGGTACAGGTGGCAAAGATTTTCTCTGATTCTCTAGACTCTCTCTTCATATTCTTGTTTCCTTTTCTGTCAAGAATATTTTTAGTTTGATATCATCCATTTATTGATTCTTAATTTTACTTCATGTGTTATAGGAATCTTGTTGAGGAATTTGATTTCTCAACTAACATGATAGAGAGCTGCAATTAATTTGTTTTCTAGTAGATACAGGGCTCTGGCCTAATGCCATGGTTCATCATCCACTTTGAATTTTATGCAGGTGAGAGACAGGGGCTTAATTTTATTTTGCTGCATATGGATTTTCAGTCTGCCCAGCACCATTTATTGAAAAGGTTCTCTATTTTTCTTTAGGGGTTTAATATTTAAAAAAAAAATCAGTTATAAGATTCTAACTTGTCTCCACTGTATGTTTAGGGTGTGTTTGTGTAGTATGAGATAACTATATTTATCTGGGTTTGTCTCTGTGTATTATAATCTATACCATTGTTCTTTATGTCTGTTTTGGTGCTAATACAATGCCAATTTTGTTACTATAGTTCTGTAGAATAACGTAAGGTCTGGTATTTTGAAGCCTCCTGCTTCCATTTTCACACTGATAATTTCTTTGTCTATTTTAGGACTCTTATTTCTCCAAATGAATTTTATGACTGCTTTTTTATTTATATGAAGAACATAATTGGAATTTTAATGGAATATGTCTTAAAATTTTTATATACTTTTTTTGTAGTATGGCCAGAAAAACAAGAAGAAATCAACACCAAAAGGAGTAGAAGACAAGAAATAATTAAAATAAGACCTGAAATATTTGAAATTAAAAAAAAACTGAAAAAAAATTTGATGAAGAAAATATTTGGTAATTCAAAAAAAAAGCAAAATTGACAATCTTTTGGCCATGCTAACAAAGAGAAGGAAGAGAAAACTCAAATTCCTAGCATATGTGATGAGAAAAAAAATTATCAAAACAGGGTTAAAGAAAATACAGAATATAATTAGAAATTATTTTGAAAACTTGTACTTCAATAAAATATATAATATCAAAGGCATTGACAAGTTTTTAGAGTCACAAAATTTGCCCAAATTGAATTAGGAAGGTATATATAATTTAAACTGACCAATTTCAAGCAAAGAAATAGAAGATGCCATCAAAAGCCCACCGACCAAGAAAATCCAGAACAAGATAGATGCATAGCTGACTTCTTCAAGACCTATAAGGAAGAACTAATACATATACTCTTGAAATTATTTCATAAAATAGAAAAAAGAGAAAGCATTTACAAACTCATTCTATAAGGCCAATATCAACCTAATTTCAAAACCAGGCAAAGACACATCAAAAAAGAAAACTTCACGCCAATATGTCTAACGAACATGCATGCAAAAATCCTTGATAAAATTATGGAAAATCAAATACAAAAACATATAAAAAAGGTAGTGCACCATGATTAAGGTGGGGTCATTACTAGAGCTGCAAGGATGTTTCAACATAAAAAAATCAATGAATGTAATTAATCACACTAATAGACTTTTAAATACAAGAATCATATGATAATTATAATAGATGCAGAAAAAGGTTTTGAAAAAAATACAACATCCATATATATTCAAAACACTAGAAAAGCTAGAAATAACAGGAACATAGGTCAACATCATAAAAGCTACCTATGGTAAGCCCCAGGTTAACATAGTTGTAAATGGAAACAAATTGAAACCATTTCCTGAAAAAATGGAAATAAGATAGGGATCCCCCCCTTTCACCTCTATTTAACATAGTTCTTGAAACCCTAGCCAGAGCAATTAGACAGACGAAATAAATTAAACTATTATGGCCAGAAAAAAAGAAGAACTCACACTATAACTATTTGCCAATGATGTAATTCTACACCTAGAAGACCAAGAAAAATTCCACCAGAAAATATCTAGAACTAGTAAACAATTCAGTAAAATACCAGGAAATAAAGTCAGCACCCATATGTCAAATGCATTTTTGTGTATCAGTGGCAAATCCTCTGAAAGAAAAATGAAGAAAACTACCATATTTACAATAGCCTTGAAAATAAATAAATAAATAAAATACTTTGGAGTCAACCAAGCAAAACAGATAAAAGACCTGTACAATGAAAACTACAGAATGCCAAAGAAAAAAAATAAATAAATAAAAAGACTTTAGAAGATGGAAAGATTTACCTTGCTCTTGGATAGACAGAATTAATATTATTAAAATGACCATACTACCAAAAGCACTATACAACCATAATGCAATTCCAAACAAAATCATAAAGATATTTCTCAGAGAAAGAGAAAAAGGAATTATAAAATTTCTCTGGAAAAATAAGAGACTCAGAAAAGCTAAAGCAATACTTAGCAAGAAGAATGAAGCAGGTGGCATCACTATACCAGAACTTAAACTATACTTCAGAGCAATAGTAACAAACAACAGCTTGGTATTAGCACATAAATAGACTGGTAGAACAATGGTACAGAATAGAGGAAACAGAGATTAACCCACATAATTACAGTTATATTATATTAGACAATGGTGCCCAAACATTCATTGGATTAAAGACAGCCTCTTCAAAAAATGGAGCTGGGAAAACTGGAAATCCATATGCAACAAAATGAAATTAAACCCTTATCGCTCCCAATGCAGAAAACTCAACTCAAAATGGATCAAAGACCTAGGAATTAAACCAGAGACACTGCATCTAATAGAAGAAAAAGTAGTCCCAAATATTCTTCATGTCGGAATAGTCCCTGACTTCCTTAATAAGACTCTTATAGCAGAAGAATAGATTTCAACTAAAAAGCTTCTTCTTAGCAAGAGAAACCATCAATAAAGTGAATAGAGAGCCTACGTTTTTGGAGCAAATTTTTATTACATGCACATCAGATATAGCACTAACCTCTAGGGTACATAAAGAACTCAAGAAGCTAAACACCAAACAAACAAATAACAACAACAAAATTAAAAACAAATAATTCAATTAATAAATGGACCAAGAAACTAAACAGACACAGACACTTCTCAGAAGATATACAATCAGATAACAAATATATGAATAAAAAACTTTCAACGTCTCTAGAATTTAGAGAAATGCAAATCAAAAGCACTCTAAGATTTCATCTCACTCCAGTCAGAATGGCAACTATTAAGAATACAAACCACAATAAGTGTTGGTGAGGTTGTGGGGAAAATAGCACATTCATACATTGCTGGTGGGACTGTGAATTGGTGCAGCCAATAGGGAAAGCAGTATGAAAATTTCTTGAAAAACTGAGAATGGAAACACCATTTGACCCAGCTATCCCAGCATACCGAAAGAATTTAAAAACAGTTTTCAACAGGCTCACAGCCACATAAATGTTTATAGCAACACAATTCATAATAGATAAACTGTGGAACCAATCTAGATGCCCTTCAGTAGATGAATGTATAAAGAAAGTATGGTGTACATACAGAGTGGAATATTACTCAGCAATAAAAGAGAATAAAATCATGGCATTTGCAGGTAAATGGATGGACCTGGAGAATATAATGCTAAGTGAATTTAGCCAATCCCAAAAAACTAAATGCTGAATGTTTTCTCTGATATAAGGAGGCTGATTCGTAGTGGGGTTGGGAGGGGGATCATGGGAGGCATAGAAGAATTCTTGATAAGGGAAAGGTATAGAATCAAAAGGGAGGGGGGATAGGGGTAGAAAAGATGGTGGAATGAGATTGACACCATAACCTGACTACATGTATAGAGATGCAAACATGGTATAAATATACTTTGTACACAACCAGAGATATAAAAAATTGTTCTGTATATGTGTATTATGAATTGTAATTCATTATGATGTCATATATAACATCTAAAATATATTTTTAAAATTTTTTAAAAAGAACTTCACTATTTATAAATAAGGCATCAAATTCTGGTTTATTTTAGTGGCCCACCATAAATATCTCCCATTACACAATTCTTTTAGAATCTGTAAAAAGCAAAACCAAAAAAACTCACAAAATTATATTAATAGTAAAAATAATAAAATTATCAATTATCACCAGTAAAAGAGGTACAGCTCAGAAGTAAAAACCCATCAAGTCAATAACCATTATATAATTATAATTCTCTATATAACAATGTTTGATTTCAATTATTAATTATTCATAATTTTATACATGAAATAATATTTTAGCAGTGATCAATGTCTATGCATCAGGAAAGAGCAATTGTACTTGCAAATTAGACACTTAATTCTTTAAATGCATTGTCTTTAAAAGAGTATCATTGAGTTAAGCATGTAAACATCCCTGATATGTCTGCAGATTGCCATATAAGAGTTTGCTGTATTTTGTTCTATTATTTGCTTTTTTAAACTTCTAAATCTTAGACTTATGTAAACCATACCTGTGAATAATAGAATTCAGAGGTCCTGTTTCAAGTGGTAGCTGTAAAAGTTAAAAGTTTTAAAAATGAGTTTTCTTGCACTGTAAAAAATATTTTCAAACTTAATTTCAATTTTTAATCTTCCAAAGCTTTAGAACATAATAATAAAGTTATTTTATTTTATTTTTGTCATAATATCAACCTTGGTTAAAATAATAATCTGTATTTTAAGTGCTCTTATTCAGTAATCTTAGAACTTGCACTTGTTTTAAAATTAACAGAGAAAGGGATTATAGTGGTAACTTAATATTCTCATTTAATTGGTTTATTCTTCCTATGAATAACCAGTGTATGCATGCAAACATACAGTAATTCACAGCTCAGCTTTAGTGAATGGGTGAGCTCTAGCAATCTGAGCATAAGTGATCATTTCTTTTGATTTCTACATCACCTTCTGTCACCCGGACTCACAATGAACATACAATTTCAGTGTATGATCATTTTCATGTTAGTGTCTTTGTGCAATATTTAAATCATTCCATATATGTGTAGCTTAATTCAATGTTAATTTAATATGCACAATGTAATGATAGAATAGATTTAGTGTTATGTTGTGTGCTTATTTTCTTCATTGTTATTTGTTGCTTTTAGATGCACATAAAAGTATGGTATATTTTGAACATTATACATATATGGGGAGTAATTAATTACAATTTTGATCCCATTCTTGTGGTTGAACATGATGAGTAGTTATACTAGTCATTTATTCGTATATGACTTAAGAAAACTCATGCATGAGCCATTCTTTTGTCTTCCCTATTCTCATTCCCCTCCTTTCCCTTATTTTTTTTTGTCTAATCCAATGAACTTCTATACTTCCCCTCCCTACTCTCCCTTGCTGTGGGTTGGCATCTGTGTATCAGAGAAAGCATTTGGCCTTTGAATTTTGGGGACTGGTATAGTCACACTGATCATTTCATATAATTTGTTTTATGTTGCTTGGTGTAAAGTGTTTAAATATTCTGAGTTGATATTTGTAGATAAAGAATAGGATAATCAAAAGAAAAATCTGTATGTGCTGGGGGATTTGGCTACACTTATGAAGAATAAGAGAATTAAATATATTGATCAGCAATGAAGTGATGAAAAAAATGTCTTTCTCTTTCTGAATTGAAGGGAAAGTGGAGCTTGGCCTGTGGAAAAAAAATAATCTGCAGAAAATTAATAGTCATTGCAGTTGAGAGTACCATGTGTAGGTAGAGAAATAGTTTTTTATTAAAACTACAGAAAATCACAAAGGGACCTACATTGCCTATCCTCATAGGTTGAGTAAAGAAGGAAGGAAACAAGAAAGAAAGAAAGGAGAAAATAATTATTAAAATGTAATATATTAAAATTTATAAATTTAAATGACTTGATAATGCAAACATTTGGTGTTTTAATTAATATTAAAATAATCTATTAATCAGAAAGTGTAAATTATGTATTTCAATCATTATATTATCACTTTCATAAATAAGATATATTAGACTGCACAATGTATACAATTTCTCTTTTCACAGAAAAAAATTGCTTCATTTTTAATCCTGTTTATATTTAATTACAAACTGTGATAGAGCTGAAAAGTACCAACCTATCATGAGTTGAGTTTCATTCCTAAGTATGGAAGTTTCTAAGCCCTAAATGGCACTTGTTGATTATCCTGGGATCTAGGACTTCAAAATTATAAAAACATATTCAACATCTCTATCAGTTAGAGAAATGAAAATGAAAACTACACTGATATTTTATCTCTCTCTAATCAGAATGACAATCATCAAGAATAGACACAATAATGTTGGTGAGGATGTTGGGAAAAAAGTACACTCCTATGCTGCTGGTGGGTCAGCAACTGGGGCGACCATTCTGAAAAGCATTATTTAGATTCCTTAGAAAACTTGAAATAGAACCGCAATTTGACCAAATTATCTCACTCCTCAGTTCATACCCAAGGAATTTAATAGCAACTACATTTCATAGCCACATCAATGTTTATTGCAGCTTCATTCATAATAGCCAAGCTTTGGAAGCAGCCTAGTTGCCCTTCAACTAATAAAGTAATAAAAAAAAATGTGGTGTATATACACAGTGGAATACTTCTCAGCCATAGGATAAATGAAATTATGACATTTTCAGGTAAATGGATGGAACTGGAGACTATCTAAGTGAAATAAGCCAATCCCCCACGAACACAAAGGTCAAAAGTTCTCCCTGATATGTGGTTGCTAACTCACAAAAAGCATGAGGGGAGGTAGGAAAGAATAGAATTTTATTAGATTAGAAAAAGGGCAATGGAGGGAAGGAAGTGGGAATGGGAATAGGAAAGATAATAGAATTAATCAGACATTATTTTACTATGTGTATATATGAATACAAAAAATGTACAACCAGAAAAAGGAAAGTTAGACTCTATATATTTATAATGTCATGATGCATTCTTCTTTCATCTATAAATAATAAGAACAAATAAAATATAATATAAAACATAGAGTTTTTTAAAATTCAGGATATGATTTACTTCATCAGTTGAAATCATAGGACCCTTGTGAAATACACTGAGTATTATTGAACAAATATGAACAAAAGGCTGATTGATATTCATGTCTAAACTGCCTGCACACCTGCCAGGGCCTAGGAGACAATGCATTTTTATCCATGTCTGAAGACATTCATGAGTTTTGCAATTTGAGTCCCTTCAGTGCTTCCATCCTCTATGGAATTGCATGTAGCCAATGGTGGCAGAGCTGCTATTTGGTTGTGACTGACACATAGTCATAATCCTCAGTCTAACTTGCTGACAGTAAAAGTAAAAAATATGTGAACTGAGAAAGCTAAAAATCATGCATACAAGTGTCTTCTAAATAGCATCAAATAGCTTCTCATAAGATTTTGCAACTGAGTTCCTTGCCAAGCCGAATGTGAAAGGTCCTGTGGAACAGTCTTTGTGCTGTGGATAAATGTGATGGCACCCTGCAAGCTAATAAAACCATAAAATTTATGTTCACCTGTTTAAATCTGATCTGAGAAAAAAAATATATCAAAGATACCATCTTAGACCTGTCTAAGGAGGAATCAAGAAAACTATGAACAAATTCACCATGAGGAGTCTGAGGATAGGAAAAAGGTCATTCTGAGGTAATGGGGAGAACACAGAAGGGGCTCATTGGCCTGCCTCCTAGGCAGAGGCATTGGGGATGAGGACTGTCTCATGTGATTTTTTTTTAAAGAGAGAATGAGAGAGAGAGAGAGAGAGAGAGAGAGAGAGAGAGAGAGAGAGAGAGAGAATTTTTTAATTTTTTTTTTTTAAGTTCTCGGCAGACACAACATCTTTGTTGGTATGTGGTGCTGAGGATCAAACCCGGGCCGCACGCATGCCAGGCGAGCGTGCTACCGCTTGAGCCACATCCCCAGCCCCTCATGTGATTTTGATCAGAATGTAACAGGATGATGTTTTTGAGCTTGGACAACAGGGGGCACTGCACACTGCAGACCAGTTAATAGGGGTCAGGAAGGAACCACTAGTGTAATAAGCCACCTGACCCTGCCTGATGCTCTCTTGTTAGGGCTCATAGCTGTGACGTCCAACACCCCTAAGCCAGGCCTACTCCACTGCACACCCACATGTCATCTTTACATACTGGAGTCTGAATCAGGGCCCAGGATGTAATCAAGAAAGCTGGAGGAATTTAATTTGCATGCATGGACCCTCCCCTTCTCAGAGTGTTAAGAGGTCATGTGAGAGACTTTGGTGAAACTCTTCTCAGCTTTGGGAACAGTAAACAGAGCTCAGGAAGACCTTCACCATGGCTTGGGCCTATCTCCTCCTCACATTCCTTGTTCAGTGCACAGGTGAGAAGATATGGAGAAGGAATAGGGTGTGGTATAATAGTCCTCTGATATGGGCCCTGATTCTACTCTTGTTTCTAGACAAAACTTATGCTCTCCATGTTTTCTCACTTCCAGATGGCTATACTGTGCAGTGGTACCAGCAGCTCCCAGAAACAGCCCCCAAACTCCTCATCTATAGTAATAGTAATCGACCCTCAGGGGTCCCTGACCGTTTCTCTGGCTCCAGATCTGGAAACTCTGGTTCACTGACCATTACTGGGCTTCTGCTTGAGGATGAGGCTGACTATTACTGCCAGTATTATGACAAAAGTCTTAAGGCTCCACAGTGCTCCAGGCTCATGGGGAAGTAAGACAAGAACCCCTTTACCAGCTGTGGGGGGTGGGTAACACAGCATAGCTTTACTCAGGTCTGCCCTGTGGCTTGTTCTGCTAGCTCTACTATATGCCCAGCTGAATCTTCTCATGCTTCTTTTAGATGCTCTTGCACTCTGTACCCAGAGACATTCCGGGTAGCATGTTCCTAGGAAAATGTCTCTATATAAACATAAATTTTTGTTCCTCTATAGCTTGAGGAGCTGAACCAGATTGTGTAGTCTCTTTTTACTGAAAATTAGGTGGTGAAGCAGCCAGTGCACCCCAGTCATCTTAGATGACATCTGATGGGGAATACTGTGGTTCCATCTGCCATTCTTCTTGATTTCCAGATTTCTTGAACTGTGCATTTTTTCCCTTATCCCTCATTATGTATATGTGTGATTCATGTTTTTGCCTAATTTGAGATAACTTTTCTAACAGAAAATATTTGGAAGACATTAAAACACCTCTATGTGAAAAGTTTGATAAATTTTGAGATATTTTTACACCTTTGGGAACATCAACACAATCAGACAAAAGAATCCATGCCAATGTCAACAAGCCTCCTTTGCCTACTCATCAGGACCCATCAATTATACTTACAAATTAGACATTGAATTTTTTAAATTCATTGTCTTTAAAATAGATTCATCGAGCTAAACATCCTTACATCTCTGAAGATTGACATGTAAGAGCTTGTTTCATTTTGTCTTTTTATTTGCTTTTTCTTGAGGGGTGGTATCAGTGATCGAACTCAGGAGTACGTGAACACTGAGCCACATCTTCTGCCCTATTTTGCATTTTATTTTGAGACAGGATCTCACTGAGTTGCTAGTACTTCACTTTTACTAAGGCTGGCTTTGAACTTGTGATCCTCCTGCCTCAGCTTTCTGAGTCGCTGGAATTACAGGCATGTGCCACCACTCCTGGCTTATTTACTTTTATAAAAAACTCTTTAATCTTAGACTAATTTAAATTGCACAAATAATAGTATTTAGATGTTCTGCTTCAAGTGGAAGTAGTAAAAATGAATAGTGTTAAAAGTAAATTTTCTTGCTCTGTATGAGATATTTTTCAAACAATTTCAAATTTCAATATTCAAAAGCGATAGAAAAAATGATAAAATGATTTTTCTAATGCTTATTTTTTAGTTGTAGTTGGACACAATACCTATATTTTATTTAGTTAGTTTTTATGTGGTGTTCAGGATTGAATTCAGTGCCTCACACGTGCTAGATAGTGGTCTATTTCTGAGCCACAACCCCAGTCCTAAATTGGGCTTTTTACTTTTGTGATAATATGAATTCTGGTTGATAAAACAGTGTGCATTTTAAGTCTTTCAGATCAGTAATCTTATAACTTGCACTTGTGTTTAAATTAATGAATACAGGAATAATTATAGTCAGATAATGTCCTCATTTAAGTAGTTTATTCTTCCTATTAATAACCAGTGTTTTTATGCATCTATGCAGTAGTCCACAGATGGCTTTAGTAAATGGGTGAGTCCATGTTAGCAGAGCATAAGTCATCATTTTTTGTGATTTCCACATCACCTTCAGGCACCTGAATTCACAATGAACATACAATTTTAGTATAGGTCTATTTTCACGTCAATGACTTTGTGGAATATTTAAACCATTTCATAGTTGTGTAGCTCACTTAATTACTACCTCAATATGCACACTCAACAGATAGATAAGATTTAGTGTTTATCATGTGCTTATTTTTTATTTGTTGTTTTTAGATATACAAGCCTGTAGGGTATATTTTGACATAATATACATATATGAGGTACAACCCATTAAAATTTTGATCCCATTCTGTGGTTAAACATCATATGAACACAGAGAAGCTATGTCTGTTTCATTCTATTATTCTATTGGCTTTCTTATTCTCATCTCTCCTTTACTTTATTCCTCATTTGTCTAATCCACCCTCCCTGCTCTCCTTTGCTCTAGGTTAGCATCCACACATCATAGAGAAAAATTCAATCTTTGGTTTTTGGTAAGAGTTTATTTCTCTTAGAATGATAGTCTTCCGTTCTATTCATTTATCTGCAAATGCCATAATTCCATTTATCCTTTTGGATAAGTAATAGTCCATTGTATATGTATAACACATTTTCTTTTTCCATTGATCTGTTGAAAAGCACCTGAGTGGGTTCCATAGCTTGGCTATTGTGAAATGAGCTGCTATAAATATTGATGTGGCTGCATCACTGTACAATGCTGATTTTCCATGCTTTGGGTACCCATGTTGAGAAATGGTATAAGTAGGTCATTCCATTTCATGTTTGCTAAGGAATCTCCATACTGCTTTCCAAAGTGATTGCACCAGTTTCCAGTTCTTACATCGTGTGATAATTTTCTATCTGCATTTTTCTTTCTGAAACATTCATTATTTCATATAATTTGTTTCATATTGCTTCATGTAAAGAGTTTAAATATCTTGGGTTTATATTTGAAGATAAAATTAGAGAAAAAAATTATCAAAGGAAAACTCTGAATGTGCTGATGCATTTTTGCACACTCATGAAGAAGAAGAGAATTAAGTCTCCTGATTAGTAAGGAATAGAGAAAACATGTTTTTCTTGCTCTTCCTTAATTGAAGGGCAAGTGGAGTTTGGCTTGTGGAAAGAAAGAAACTTCATAAAATTAACAGTCATTAAAGTTGAGAGAATGATGTGAAGGTAAAGAAATAAATTTTCATTAAAACTAAAGAAAATCACAGGGTACCTATATTTCCTATCTTTTACAGGTAGATAAATGAAGGAAGGAAGAAAGAAAGAAGAAAATAATTATTAAAATTTCATATATTAAACTTATGAATTTGAAGTACTTGATAATACACAAATTCCATGTATAATTTATTTTAAAATAATTTGTTAATTAGAAATGTAGTTATATGTTTCAATATCTGTACTATCACTTTCATAAATATGAAAAAGTTAGATTCCACAATGTACACAATTCCTCTTATCACAGAAAAAAAAATAATTGCACAATTTTATATGTCTATATTCAATTACAAATTGTGTTGGAGTTGAAAAGTACCAAACTATTATGAGGTGAGTTACATTCCTAAGTATGAAAGTTTCTAGGCTCTAAAATGTAGCTTGTTACCTATCTTTGGATCCAGAATTGTCAAAATTATGAAAAAAATCAAAATATCTAACAATAGAGAAATGCAATTTAAAACCACACTGAAATTCAATCTCACTGCAGTCCAAATAGCAATCAACAAGAACACAAGCAACAGTAAATGTTGGCAATGTTCTGGGGAAAACAGTACCCTCATTCATTGCTGGTGGGACTGCAAGTTGGTGTAATAACTCTGGAAAGCAGTATGGGGATTTCTCAGAAAACTTGGAATGGAACAACCATTTGACCAGCTATCCCACTCCTCAGTTTATACTCAAGAACTTAAAATCAGCATACTACAGTGATGCAGACACATCAATGTTTATAGTGTTTTAATTCACAATAGCTAAATCATAGAACCAGCCTAAGCACCCTTCAAAAGATAAATGGAGAAATAAAATGTGGTGTATATACACAATGGAATATTTCTCAATAATAAAGAGAAAGGAAATTATGGCATTTCCAAGTAAATGGATTGAACTGGAGACTATCATGCTAAGTTAAAAAAGGAAATCCCTCCAAAACAGAGTGAATGTTCTCTCTGATATGTGGATGCTAAGTTACAATAAGGGAAGGTGGGAAGAAACAAATAGAAGTACTTTTATTAGACAAAAGAAAATGAAGGGAATGAAGGGCTATTGGAATAGGAAATATAGTAGAATTAATCAGGCATTACTTTCCTATGTGCATATATGAATACACAACCAATATAATTCTACATCATGTACAACCAGAGAATGCAAAATTATACCCCATTTATGTATAATATGTTAAATGCATTCTGCTGTCATCTATAACTAATAAAAACAAATGAAACAAACTGAAAGGAAATAAAAATTTGTAAATATTCAGAATATGATTTACATCTTCAGTTGGAACCATGGGGCTCTTGTGAAATACACTGAATCATAATGAATAAATATAAATAAAGGCTGATATTCATGCTGATACCACATGCTTCCCTGCTAGTGCCTAGGAGAAAGTGAATTTTTATCCATGTCTGAAGACATTTATGATTCCTGCAATTTGAGTCCTTTCAGCCCCTGAGGCATTCCATGTAGCCAATGGTGGCTAAAGTGCTGTATGGCTGTGAGTGACATAGTCACAACCTTCAGTCTTACTTGCTGAAGGGTTACAAACACATGAACTGAGAAAGTTTAAAAACATGCATAAAATTTCTTCTAAATGGCATCAAATGGCTACTCATAAAATTTTGCAACTGAGTCCCTTGCCACATCTAAGCTGAAATGACCTTTGGAGCACAGTTCTTTTGCTGGGTATAACCTAGATGGTACCTTTCAAGCTAATAAGACCAGAAATTTTATGTTCACCTGCTTAATCCTGAATTGAAAAGAATTTATATGAAAGACAGCATACTAGACCTATCTAGGGAGAAGTCAAACAAACTGCATAAATTCACCAAAAAAAGTCTTTGGAAAGCAGAAAGGGCATTCTGAGGTAATGGGGAGGCCACATGAGAGTTTTATTGGCCTTCTCCCTAGGCAGAGGAAGTAGAAATGTAGGACGGTCTCAGGGGTTCTGACCAAAATATAACATGACCATGCTTATGGGCTTGGACCACAGTGGGCATCACAGACTAGTCAAGATGGGTCAGAAAGTAACCAGATCAGTAATGAGCCAACAGTAATGGCTCACAACTGTGGCCTCCTATGTGGACAAGTTCATGGAGTACTGCATACATGGCATAAATTAAAGGTGTCTTGAGTGGCATGCCACTTCCCTCGTGCTAGGCCTGTGAGCAGCAGGCAGCTTACCCCATAGGCACAGCCGTGGGTGTGAAGTCATGTGTTGCAGTCCCTGCACTTGATCCACAGCCCACTTCTCAATTGGTCGCTGCAAGGACAGTTAGCAGAAATTGCATACGTGGCTGCCTGTAATCTGCTTAGCTACTGCCTGAGTTTATATATATGGTAACTGCATAATAAAATCAGATCTGCTACCTGCTTGGTCTCCAGACGTCTTGATTAGTGAGTCCACAACCACACTCTCCTCTACCCTTTTCTATGGATCTTCTCACTGGAAAAGAGAGAGCCCACATAACCTCCCACACTTATGAGCCAACCCCACTGCAGCCCTGCACACCCACATGGAATCTTTATGTACAGGAGTGTGAACCAGGGCCCAGGGTGCCATCAGGAAACCTGAAGGGATCTAATTTGCATATACAGACCCTTCTCTTCTCAGAATATGAAGAGGGCAAGGGAGAGACTTGGAGGAACCTCTGCTTAGCATCAGGAATAGAAGTAAGAATAAAGGATGACCTTTACCATGGCTTGGTTCTCTCCTCTTTGCTTTTCTCCTATTCAGTGCACAGGTGACATGATATTAATGAGGGATACAGTGTGGGAGTCCTCTCATATGGGCCCTATTTCTACTTTTGTTTTTAGACAAAATTACCCTCTCTGTGTCTCTGCCATTTCTAGGTTATGAACCCCTGTGCTGACTCAATTGCCTTAACTGTCTGGAACTCCAAGAAAGACAGTCATCATCTCCTTTGTTGAAGGCAGCACCAATATTAAGGGTGGCTGGAATGTGAACTGGTACCAATAGTCCCTAGAAATGACCCTAAACTCCTCATTTAGGGTAATAATAATTTACCCTATGGGATCCCTGATAATTTCTCTGGCTCTAAATGTGGCAACTATACTTCAATGACCATCACTGGGCTCCAGCCTGAGGAACAGGCTGACTATTTCTGTCAGTCTTATGACAATAGCTTCAATTCTTACACAGTGCACCAGGCTCATGAGGAAGAGAATCCTTTCTCCATTTGTCAGGAGGGCAAACACTCATTAGCTTTGCTCAGAGATGTTTTCTGGCTTCTTCTGCTAGCACTACTAAAGGCCCAGCTGAATCTATGGGCACTTCTTTGAGTGAGAGGCCAATTGTACTCTATCCTCAGGGTCATTCAGAGCAGTATGTCCCTAGGAAAATGTCTCTATATAAACATAAATTTGTGTTCCTCTTTAGATTGAAGAGCTGAACAGGATTCTGTGGCCTCTTTTCCCTGAAATTCAGGTATTGAAGCATCCAGTGGAACTCTGATTATCTCATATTTGACCTCTGATTGTGATTCCTGTGGTTCCATCCTCCATTTTTTCCTAATTCCAGGAATTCTAGAACTTTGTCTTCTTCTCTTTAACCCTCATTATGTATATCTGTTATTCATGTTTTAGCCTAATTATATATATATTTTCTAATATGAAATATCTGATAGAATATAAAACACACAGAAGTGAAAACTTTGACAAATTTGAGATAGTTTTACCCCTTTATGAACATTAGCACAAGAAGGCAAAATAATTCATGCCCCTGCCCACAATCTTCCCTTGCCCTTTGGGTATCCTCCCTCTATCTCTTCTCACAGAATCTCTCAGGAAACCACTGACCCTCTCTGTGACTCTTGGTAGGGTTTTCTTTTATGTTCAGATACACGTAGCAGATATTCCTTCTTGAGTGGTTTCTTTCCCTCTATAAATTCCCTTTGAGACCCTTCCGCATTTAATTGAATTTCTCTTTATTATCCTGAGGACAGACACATCATGACCTGGTCCAAATTTTTTTCTGTGTTGATAGACACTTTTTTTCGGACCACATATGCATTAAAATTTTATTTTAACTCCATCAGTATAGTTAGCAATATAATGCAGGCTTCATTATATTCATTGTATTACTGACCTCCTGATCTAAAATATTTTCTTCAAAAATCCATGGAAAACAATCAGAAATACTGTTCTTTTGTCATCTTCTCACTGTTCACTGGGATAAACATCTCCTAATTGTGCCTGTGGGCATGTCTAGCTGTACCTTTTCCTTCCTCACTTTGGAGAATGATTCTCGTAATCCAGGGCTTCTGGTGGGACTGAGAAGAAAGGCTAGAAGGCTGACATTCAAAATTCTGAGGGAGTTACTTTGAAGCAGTATATCATTGGGAAGGAAAGGCTCCTGCCCTGTGAACTCAGGTCATAGTTTTGAGGGTGTCTGTTACATTGCCAGAACATCTACAACTGACACACATTTCCTGGATCCCATTTGAGAATGAGAATAATCCTAAGAAAATTGTGTCCTCTTCATAATCTGATAATAAGAATGGAAACATCAGAGAAGTCAGGACAGTTACAGGTGGTGAAGGTGTGGATTTCCAGTAGTGTCTAGGACTGTAGAATGTCCATGAGAAAATATGCAAAAGACATTTTGGTATATGGACTGCCTGTGGAGCCTCCAAATGATGTTTCTCAATTTCAGTGAGTTAAATGAGAAATGAGTGACTTTCATGTTTTCATCTTAATCCCATGTCACCTGAGATTCCCAGTGATTATTATCAATATCTGACAAATACCTCATCTTCCAAGGGGATGTGTTAGGACATCCAAGGTGGATGGCAAAGATGACAAGATCTTTAAGCCCTTCAGGGACAAAAAGTGAAATTAGGTAGTTGCAGCTAAGAGAAAAAAGTTTAAAAAATCCAGGTGGTCTAAATGCCACCCTGTTTTCTATGTTTTGTGTATTCTCTCACTTTAACACCTACCAGAAGAAATTCAAGGGACATATATTGAGGCCCAAATTGTCCCTTTCAGATTTGGCACACAATAATCAAATGTTTGAAAAATCAAAAAAGAAAGAGGACTCTCACCATGAGGTGGCCAGGGTAAAAAGAGAACTGGTGCATCCAGAGCTTGCTCTGTACTAAAAACTGGATGGAGGTAAAGGTCAAGAGAGTGCTTATATATTTTCACCTGGTAGAAGGTGAACATTATTGAAGCAAGCTAGCCAGGAAAAGCTTGACAACCACCCATGAAAACCACAAGAAAATCCTTGTGCAAACTCAACAGTAAGTCTATTTGTATGAATACTCAAAGAACTGATCTGGGTGAGCTATTGGTTAGGATTCAGCTCTCTCTGCCAAGGCCCAAATTTAATTTATGGTCAGGAAAGTGTTTCTTTTAATGGCTCTGGTGGTACATGCCTGTAATTTCAGACACTCAGGAGGCTGAGAGAGTGAGTTAACAACTTAGAGGCAACCTTCAACAACTGAGGGACAACCTGTCCCCCAAACAAAAATAAACAAAATAACAAAAACCACAACAAAATACCACAGAGGAGCCATTCATCCTAATATTCAACTTGAAGTATTGAAGTTCTTTCTGATTATCAATGATTGTGGACTTTGCTTTTGTGAACAACTTATAAGGTGTTCAGTAATTGGGTGGATATAGAACTCTGCATCAGATGTTGCACATATAGCATCATGATTTCCAAATTTCCCAGTCAAAATTCTGGGAATCATGGAATCATGCCCCTTAAATGATGCCTTGGTTCAGGGTTTATTTTGCCCTATAATGTAGAATCAGAAGAGGCCTGTGCTACAACTGGACAATAGCAAGATAAGTTGAAGAGCTACTGCCGTTTTTGTTTTCTCCACATTTTCTTCTGCATGTTTACAAGAACTATCGCAAGGAGTGACCCTGTATTGATTTAGTAACAGAATGAAAATAAATACATGGTGAATCACCATTCATCACATGCATTTGATAAGGTGTGACCAAGAATTTTGCATGTTATTTCACATCACAGAGTTGCAATTTTGTTCATCCAGAATGACAAAACTATCTGACCTGATAACAAAGCAAAATTACTAAGTCTATGCATGTTACTGCCAATTAATAATGTGTCTTCAGTAGGTTTCTAATTCAGTATAAAGGTCTACTTGCTCCACAGTATGTACATCAGCAAGACTGATTTTAAGAGAGGCAGATGCAAGCAGACAACTGGAAAACTGCTCACCCTGATCAGCAGTGTGAAAAACAGTGCCCTAACATGTATGATACTCTTCTTAAACTGTCACCCACTTTAACAATTGGAGCTTAGGAACATTCTTCTCAATTAAATATGAATTCATTGGCAGGGTGAATTATATATTAGAGGAAGGAGTTACTCTAGTTTAATTCTAAATAAAATAAAATTTAAAAATTTAAAAAAGTTGTTCTCTCTTGGTAGAGTCACTAACATTTATAAATCTCCCAGAAACAATGCATGCTATAATGCATGCATTACTGTCAAACAGGAAAACCTCAAAAGCTGGGTGTAGTGGTGCACATCTGTAATTTTAGCAGCTTGAAAGGCTGAGGGAGGAGAATTACAATTTGAAAACCAGTCTCAGCAACTTTGCAAGAATCTAAGCATCTTAGCAAAACACATTTTCTTAAAAGCAAAAAAAAATGGGGATAGTGGTGACTGGTGTGATTGAACTCCTATGTGTTCAATCACTGGTAACAAAATAACAAAAGAGTTTATAAAAAAAAAGAAATAAGATAGCTTATCAGAGCTTTGAATTTTTTTTGAGTAGTGTGGTTATATAGACCTGGTTTATCATCTGTATAACTGATTTATCTTCAATAAACTCGTTAAAAAAGTTAAAATGGCAAGAAAAGGAAATTTAATTCTCCATTATGGAGCATTTTCTCTTTCTGCTTTCTTTTTATCCCCATAGAATAATTACTAAAATAAATTTTCACTTAAGACTTCTCTACATCCGATGAGAAGATCAAACTCAACAATCTTATCAGAAATTTGGTCATGAAATCAATTCCTATACTCAATCATATCACATGATTTTATTACTTTTTCTCTTAGTAACATTTGCTCATGAAAACAGAACTGGATCCTTGAAGGGAGAAATGTTCAATAGAGAAGGAAGATCCGGGAGAGGGAGAAAAGAGGTGACAGGCAGGTCCTGTGAAAGGACACCAAACAAATGATGCTATGTGTAAGTACCAATACATCACAATAAATCCCAATTTTATTAATACTTTCAATGTACTAATTAAAGAACAATTGAAATTAGACCAGAAGAGTAGAGAAGCAGGTTTAGGGGAGGGTATAAGGGAGTGACAGGTAGAATACTGGGGAATAAAATTGATGAAATTAGTATTCCTTTATGTTTAATTATGTGTACAGTGAACACCACTATCATCATACAATTATAATAAAACAATGAAGCATTTTACAAAATACATACAAGTATGTTAATTATAAAAAATTCATAATAGTTGAAGACCATGCAACACTACAATTAAATGGCACACAATTGGGAATGATTTCAACAAACAAACAAAAACAGATAAATAGATATAAGCAGGAATGCTCAAAGAAAACTCAATTAATGAATGTGAGACAGACTTGGAAATACAGTGTCAATGTAATACAAATACTTCAACTGTTCTTTATTCAAATGGGAACATATAGCTTTATACCAAAAAGCCTCCAGGGGGAACTGGGGCCATTTGCTGAAAACTGGTAGAAACTCAAGTGGTTTAGCTTCATTGGATTCTGAACAGTTGCTCAGTGAACCATGCACAATACTAGGGCAGCTGCTTCCTCCAATGGGAAAAATCTACAGCACAAAGCCACCCTGTGTCTACTTCTGAAAATCTAAGTGTTATCATAATGTAGGACCATGTTTTGTTAGTTGATGGTAAAGTGCTCAGATTTATATAAAACACAACATAAATCTGACCCCTACATCCAGGTAGTTCAATGGGAATTCATGGTCCATCAGGAAGTGTGGCCTAAATGTTAGGGCATGGGAATCCTCCCAAAATGCATACCACAGCCTGGACATGTCTTCTTCTCTTCATCAACAGTGTTCAGTATGATAAAGACTTCGGATTCCAGCCATTGTAGTGGCCCTGTGTTGTCCTTCCTCATTCTAGACGTGCTTTGTTCAGATTTTAGGGTCCACTTCTCAGGTTTTGAGACTCAGGAGCCATCACTGACCACCTGCTCAGGAGAGACGGTCACCCTCATCTGTGGCTCCAGAACTGTTTTGGTCACCAACAATCACTTCTCATACTTGTTGCTTCAGAAGTCTAGAAAAGTGCCAGGACCCTAATTTAAAATACAAACAATAGACATTCTTGGTCACCTTCCTGGTTCTCAGACTCCCTTGTTGAGAGAAAAACTACCTGATACATCAAAATGATGCTCAGCACAGCCAGTCCCACGTGGGCAACAGAGGTATAAACTTGCACATGACTTAGCCTGGATAGAAACATGATCACAGGATATTGGAATTATAAGACTGGACATTGACCTCTCTAATAGCCCAATGATGAATGCCCCTAGAGAATGGCTAAGATAAGGAGTTGGTTAATTTCTATTTCTGATTAAGTCCAAAATGGAGCATTTATGTGAATTGTTTATGAGAAAATATTCCAAAAAGTGGGGATTCAATGATTTTATCTTCCAAAAAAGAAAGTATCACTTGAATCTGGTTTGAAGACCAAGGTCAAATCATTTTTTCCAGTGGTTAGCATGTCCAGTGATGTTCATTTTGCAATCAATCAAAGCAAAAGATATACTTTTTTGTGTGTATGTGTGTGAGTGTGTGTGTTTTGTGTATATGGTATTTACTGTTTGGGAAGCAACTTCTTCACTTTTATAATTTTGAACTTATTTGAGTGGATTTATTAAGTTATATTTTTTTCCCAAACTGCTTATTTTTTTTAAAAAAAAAGCATTTATTTATCTACAAAAAAAAACATTTTCTCTTGAAATATTTTTTCTCAGTACTAGGAAGTTTTTTTTTTTAATTTTTTTTTTGAGTTGGGAGCCTTTGAGAAACAGATGCAAGATATTCAGATAAGAATGTGGTTTGGGAGCAGGTGAATATTGGTGATCACAACTGGAAAGTACCTAGAGGACTACAAGTGACTTCAGAACATGGCTCTGATATCTGTGGCAACATCAAGGTGAGAAAGAATTAGATAGAAAAAAAAAAATCCCCAAACACAGACAGATCTGAATTTCTCTGTAGGCTAAGTGGCTCCTAGATCCTGGGTGTCCACAAGAAGGAGGCTACTTCCTCCAGAATGATGTGTCAGTAGTCAATCCAGAGTTCAGCATTGCCTGTGGCCTGACCAAGAAGGGACTGCCAATCAGCAGTTTCCACCTATAGTATTCCCTGGAAGACATATGAAGAGTACATCCTGGTCCACTAGCCCTGGAATTTAGTGATCCATTCAGGGGATGTTTCCTGCTCTCTTGGCCTTCTGCTTCAGCTGGACCTCCCAAAATTCAAGGTTGAGGTTTTTCAGAGGTTCAGAGTTCGTGCTACCTACAAGCCTTGCAGCCACATAGACACTCCCTCTTTTCTGATCTTCATGTGCAGGAGATCCTCAGAACTGCAATATCCTCTAAGCCAATCTATGAACTCCTGTGCTGATAATTGCTATCACATGTCTTGGGAAACTCCTAGAATCTCATATATATTTCTAATGTTTCATGCATGTGCAATATCACTAATCATATTGTTTCAAATATATCTATTTATTTATTTTTATGTGGTGTGAAAATCTAACCCAGTACCTTGCACTCAGCACTCTCCTATTAAGATAAAGCCCTAGCCCCCTCTAATCATATCTTAAAAATGTATGAGTGACAAGAACAAAAATCAACAAAAATACATGAATGAAATAATAAATAGTTGACAATTTTAAGTCCACTATTGGTGGTTATTTTAACTCCTGTCTTACTCATGTGGTGGGAGAAAATGCAACCCTGATTGTCTCTGAAACTACTATATGATTTTCACCTATTCATACTATGGCCACCAAATGGGAAATAGACATCAACATCCCCAACAGTCCCTCAGACCTGTTCTTCACCTAGTCTTACCTTGTCAGTCTCATCAGAGGTGTTACCTCCATCTACCTTACACTATGATATATTTGTCCTCTCACTTGAAGTTCAGTGGGCCCAGGTGTCCCATCTAAAAGGCATGTGACATTTCATCTGCAATCATAACAGCTACTCATAAATATTCTCTATTGGGTCTTTTTTCCCCTATTTTCTTCTACCATGTCCCACCTTAAAAGAGACAATACTCTAACATAAGGCATAATAATTGGCACAATCAGGATTGTTAAATATACCTAGGTCAATGAGGAAGACATCTGAAGGATCTAAATATAAATCTGCTCTACCCTGTGTGCTTCCCCGCTCTGCACCCATAGCTGCGACAGCTCTGTTTTATTATTTTCTCTGCTCTAGAAAATGTGTACATTCCTTATACATCATTGTCTCCCCTGTGAACATCTGTTTCACCCTCAGTGAACTTCATTCCAACTCAGAATCCAAAGCAAATGCCTCCTCCTCAGAGACGTTCATCTTAACAGATCAGCTCTGTTTCTGATCCAGGCATTTTGTCTTCAGATTCAGAGTGGTTTGAATATTCTTCAAAGACATATTTCCATGTTCACCACCCCCACTTGTTCAGTACCCACAGAGGAAGATGTCAGTTATGGCAACCTTAGAACTGTGCCTCCACAGCAGTCCAGCTGAAGCAGAAGTCCAATATCTGCTAGATATTTCATTTAAGTGATACAAACAAGAGTCTGAGAAATAAGGTGGAGGTGTTATTGGTCCATTGTCAAAGAAGTTTGTTCTGAGATGAGTAGGTGGCATGGTTAGACCATCTCTGTGGGCAGTAGGGTCCACAGGAGAAAACTCACAGGTGGCTAGCAGGAGGGTCCAGGGCTACTTTCTTTGGTTCCTGTGTGCTTGGTACACAGGTACCTAGAAAATTCACAGAGTCCCATGTACATAAGCCTAGATGAGGATGTGGGACAGAAACCTCCAGTCCCTGAGATTCTGAGCTAATGTCACATTTATTACTGTAAATAAGAACCTCACTTATAATAAAATAACTCAAGATATGGATGTCTGGTTTCTGTGGTGCCATACCATTATTGTCTTCCATTAACTCCCATATAAATTCTAAAAAGTAAAAATGAAAAAAATATATATGTATTATCAACACACAAATATTTGCATTTCTTAACAATTTCTACTAGTAAAGAAACTGTGGCACAGAGGTGAAATTCATCCAGATGATAACCCATAATCATTATCCCTCTACAGTATAAAAATGTATTTAAATCGAAGGTATACATGTGTACTATATATTACATACAGTAACATTTCAGCAGAGATCAATATCTTTTACCAGGACTAAGTATTTTTTCCTATAAATTATACAATGAGTTCTCGGCATTGTCTTTAAAATAAAAAACATATCATGAGGTAAATACAAACATAAAGTAAAATATGACATAAAAGACACATTTTTGACACATGCCTACAAATACAGAAATTTGGGAGATTGAGGCAGGAGAACCACAAGTTTACAGCCAGCCTCAGCAACTTTCCTAGCAAATTAAATAAAATAAAAATTACTGGGGATGTATGGGGTGTAGCTCAGTGGTAGTGTAAATCCAAGTTTAATGCCCAATATCACATACACACACACACATACAACGACATCATAAAATAAAAAAAAATGGAATCTTAGAAGTCTTTTTTGTATTAATGAAGTTAGGGAAATATTTTTTAAAAACGTGTACAGACGGCAACAGTCTTGGATACTTTTAGCACTGAGAAATGAGCACAGAACCTCAAAATGCTGGGCAAACTTTATACAAATAAGTTAAATCCCCAGCCCTTGTGGGTGAGCTTCTTAAAATTTTCAATAGTGAAACCATATCAGTCCTTTACAAACTCTTCTAGCAAATCAGAAAAGAGGGTATATTCCCAGCTGCTTCTGTGCTAATGACTCGGATTTTTAATTAAATGCAATATGAGGAAGATCAATTACAATCTTACCTAAGTTTAAATATTCTAGATAAAATTCTAGCAAAAGGAACAGTTTTTTGAAACATTAGTAATTTGTTTTCATCCCAGGAATGCAGGGGTGTTTTGCTATCAGGAATCTCTTGTGCAGTAGTATGAGAACAGCACTGAATTTGAGGACAAGGAGCTGACCTATGGAATTCTGTTTCAGTCATACCTCAGGATGTTTTCTCCTTAGAATATTACCTGACTTCTTTATCTTTACTTCCCTGGTCTGTAGAACAATATCATCTTCATTGCAGAACTTTTATGAAGTTTAAATGATTTTTGTGAAGTGCTTAGAATAGCACTGGGCACACAGAAAGTCTGTATAAATCACTGTTAATTTTGCTACCCATACAAATAATTTCTACTGTTACATTAATGGAATTAAATACAAGGTCACCTAAAAATATACTTGATTATAAGAAATAAAGTTCATAGCAGAGATAGTAATTAAAGAGCATTTTTCTTAGCCTGGTAAAGACCATCTGCTAAAAACACTAAGAGCTATCTTTATTCCAAGTGGGAAAGTATTAGAAATAAACGCTTTAAAATCATGGTGCAGCATTGATTGATTCCTATACCACTTCTGTTCAAGATTGTGGTTCTCAGAGCCAGAGCTGTGGTATATATAGAAAAGGACAGGAGAAAGAACATTATTGCTATTTGAAGAAAGTATACCTGAATACAAAACCAAAAGAAACTGTATACAAATCAGAAATTTAAAATGGGAAATTTGGCAGAATGGCTAGATTTAGAATCAATATTTAAACTCAGTTGAATTCCTCTACACCAAATAGGCAATTTGCTTTGTTTAAAAAAATAGCAACATTATAAATAGCAACATAAGCCATAAAGACTAGAATAAATTCTATACATGAATTTAGTTTGAAGCATGTAGAATGCTTACTTAAGGATGTTAAATGATAGTCTACCTAAATGCAGAGAGCTCAGCTACCTCCACAGGGGATACTTTTTATTATAAAAATAGTCATTATAAACAAATATGTAGATAAATGTGCATTCAGTTCTGAAATTTATATAGAAAAACAAAGAAACAAAAATATCCAGAACATTGTGTGTGTGTGTGTGTGTGTGTGTGTGTGTGTGTGTGTGTGTTGCTGTGGATGTAACCCAAGGCCTGCTGTATTCTAGGCAAGCACTCACTGAAATACCTCTCAAACCTTTCAAGACACTTGTTTAAAAGAAGTATATAAGAAAAAATCCTCTACAAAAATAAAAAAAGACTTATTGTAAATGTACAGAAGTTAAAGTGTCATAGTATTTGGTCTAGATTGATGTATTGACCAACAAAATAGAATGCAGAACTCAGAAATGGTCCAATATACATCGAAAGAGTGATAGTAAAAACTACCTGTTATATACTTATAGATCTATTAGCTTAATAACTAAAACTAAAACAAATATTTGGCTTTATGTAAGAAAGATCTTGATAAAAGATCTTTGTTTCACATCATTGGCAAAACAAAAACATGGATTAAAAATATCCAAAGTGCATTTATAATAAATGTGAATAAATATTTTTCTTACCTTATAGGAGATTACTTAAGACTCAAAGTATTTATAATAATAGAAAAATTGGTAAATTAAAATGTATTAATATTAAGGAAATTTTAAAATATTTGTTTTAGTTGCAGGTATCCACAATAACCTTTATTTTATTTTTATGAAGGTTAAGGCTCAGTCCAACCAGGACAGGTCCCCCAAGCTTCTTTGAGTGCCCCCTCTACATGGGAAATGCACAAGCCTCTGGAATCACTTGTCCTCGGCCAGGTTGTTCACCACCACACCAGCTCCTCCATCATGGAGGCCTCCACCTGGATGTGGCTGGGCTCTGATGGCTCCTCTTAGATCCACCCTCCCACCTCCAGCACTAGTGTGACCCTTTTCCCAAGACTGTGAATTGCAGCTTCTGCACTTCCTTTCAGGCCCTCTCCTAGAATATTTATTGGCTTGGCTCCACAGCTACTGGTCCCCTTTGTGGCCACCATAATGGGCACAGATTTGCCTTTTCAGGCCTTCTTCTTGGGGCCTCCACCTAGCTCAGGTAGGAGTTTCCTCCACTCTCCCTCAGTCTCAAACCCCAATAAGACCTACACAGCCTCGGGCATCAACATCTCCAGCCCACCGTCTTCAAGGATCTGGCAACACACTCCACATCTGAAGCAGCTTTCATCCCTGGAGCCACCATTCAGCCCATTCATGGGGTCCTGATGAAAAAAAATATCCTGGGCCCTGACTGAAGCCAGCTGTATACATTTTGGACATCTGGAAGCTCCCCATACAAATTTAGCCCTAATCTTACTCTTGGCTATAGGTCCCCAATCCTTGGACAGACCACTCAGCCACTGGGGCTTACACATCCAGATATTCCTTCTTGGATATCCATGCCTACACCAGAAACTTTCTGCTGTCACCTAGGCTGCATGGTCCTCTGTTGCCTAAAGTGCATCTGCCTCTGCCTCTGTAGCTGCCACCCAAAGGCAAATGCCTATGGCCTGTGTTTGGCTAAAGAATAGGCAGCCCCAGTCAACATGGGCCAACCAAAGTTTTATTATCCTCAAGGCTGGCAGTCTCAATGACCTTAATGTCAACTGGGAGGATAGAATTTTCCCCAGATCTGACATCTGGCATAATGGCAATGAACATATTTTCACTAAACAGAGGAAACCCATGAACCAGAGAGCACTGTGGGGCAAGCATGGGCTTGAACACCTATGGTCTCCTAACCAGAGAACTTCTATGAAGATGAAGAGACACAAGAAAAAGAGCAAACAGGGGTTAGGATTAGGGTTAGGACTTAGAAGCAGCATACTATAGTAACAGAGCCAAATAAATGTTTGTAGCAGCTCAACTCACAGTAGTCAAGCTATGGAAACAATCTAGGTGAATAAATATATTTTTTTTAAATGTGGCATATATACACCATGGAATATTACTCATCCATAAAGAAGAATGAAATTATGGCATTTGCTGGTAAATGTATGGACCTGAAGAATATCATTTTAAGTGAGATATGGTAATACCCCAAACCCAAAGACCAAATGTTCTCTCTTACTTGTGGATGATAACCCCAAACAAGTCAGGTTGGGGAGGAAAATGATATAAATATATTGGACTAGACAAAGAGTAACAAAGGGCAGGAGAGAGGATGGAAATAGGAAAGACAGTAGAATGAATTGGCCATAACTTTCCTAACCCTGTATTTATATACCTGACCATAGTAATACCACATGTACAACCACAAGAGTGGGAACCTAATAAAATAAGTTACACTTTATGTACGTATATTCTGCCAGAATACATTTTGCTGTCATGTATAACTAAAAATAATAAAGATTTCCTCTAGTTTCATGTCTGTGCCCATGACACTAATGGGATCTTGGAGAATGGCTTGCCCTAGATCTGATGTCTGTCTTTAGGGCTATGTGCATCTTCTTTCAAGTACCACACAGGACCAGTGGGCAAGCTTGGGCCTGAATTCTTTTTTTTTTTAAAGAGAGAGTGAGAGGGGAGAGAGAGAGAGAGAGAATTTTTTTTTAATATTTATTTTTTAGTTCTCGGCGGACACAACATCTTTGTTGGTATGTGGTGCTGAGGATCGAACCCGGGCCGCACGCATGCCAGGCGAGCACGCTACCGCTTGAGCCACATCCCCAGCCCCTGGGCCTGAATTCTTGCAGAACCATTAACCACAGCATGACCATGATGACCATGTTACACTGGAAAAAGGGCAACTGTGTTCTGGGAGCCACAAGTACCATTCCTTTAAGTACCATTGCCAATGGACCACCCAAGCAGAAACTCACAAGTTCACCTCAGGGCACCAGCATCTAGGTGCACATAAGTGCTGGCTTCTTACCCTGAATGCTCTGCTTCTCATGGGTGCACAGTGAACAGGAACCTGTCATTAATTACCCATTCTCATCTGTCTAGGGCTATGCTGGATCCAGGAGGACTGGGCCAGCTGCCAGATCCTTCTTCTCCAGGTCAGAGAGAAGTGGGGTTCAGGTGAAACATGCTACCCTAAGGCAACATACACCTCTATTACAGGACCCTGATGAGTTGTATACAACAGATCTTGCTCTGACCTCTGGGATCCTTGGGTACATTGGAGGCTCAGAGACACAGCATTTTATTCCCACCTACTTCCTAGAGAATTTCTTCCTGAAACGTGGCTAGTAGGAGCCTGGGATCTTATTTGGGCTCACTGATTTTTGTTCTCACAAACACAGACAATTGCACTTGGCCAGGCCCTGTTTTGTATCCTTGTGATTTGTAATTCTTTTGAGCTCATTGAATGTCAGCCATTTTCATGATCAGGGAAAGTGGAAATGGGCAGATTTGTTGTATTAGAGAGTAAAAAGAGATAGAAGTTAAACAGAGGAAGAAGGCTATGGGGAGATCTCTAGAGTTATTTGTAATGTGGTCAATTCTGAACTCACACTACCAGGAAGTTCTCTGCAGAACACTGTGTTTTGTTTGTTTGTTTGTTTGTTTGTTTTTAGAATATGATAAAATTCATAAGTGACTTCATCTGGACCTGAGCTTTTCTTTGTAAGAAGAATTTAGTCCTGCTGCAATCTCCAAGGTCAGCCAACTGGTTCTTTCTTAACCTATACCTCCCATCATCTTCCTGTATGCTAAACATGAAGAACTCTGTTTACTATGATGACTCTCAGAAGTGGTGGAATCCCTTTTGAACCTCCTTGTCATCTGCCAACCCCTTATATCTTATAAGCTTATACCAGAATCATCTTCAGAATTTTCACTGACTCTTCTGCTTGTAGCTCTTAATCTATGAGCAAGAAAAAAAGATGACTGCTTGCTAAAACATAGCATGGCATAGGTATGTGATTGACATAAAGTCATGGGTAACTGAGTGATTATTTTGTAGCTTGAATTTTGGGTGAAAGATTAGGAAAGTGGGAAGAATATCATGTTCTAAACTTTTGTACTTTTGTGTAATCAAGACTCTTCTCATGATGCAAAGGTATTGGGCACCAAAAGAGAGGCCTCTGTGGAACAATAGAGATGTTGAAGGGGAAGATAGAATAATGATAATTTCTTTAAGCTGTGAAGCTCCCCAGATTTTAATAATCCTCTTCTCCCCTCAGTTGGGCCTCAGCCAGCCTGGCTTCCAGTAAGCAGGGCCACTGGAGCATCCTACCACCTCTGACATAGAATGGTAAATCTGGAATGCTCTGCCCCTTGAAGACTTGTCAGGGCACTCAGTTTGCCCTGGGCACTCACCACAGAATCACAGCCTCCCCCACACCACACTAAAACAATTGCCCATGGGATCAATACCAAGGTCAGCCAACTGGTTCTCTCTCACCCTATAACCCCCATCATCTTCCTGTCTTCTAAACATGAAGAACTCTGATTACTATGATGACCCTCAGAAATGGTGGAATCCCTTTTGAATATCTTTGTAATCTGTGAAACCCTTTTATCTTATAAGCTTATGGCCATCTTCTCTTCAATACGTCCCAAGGAGACTCTAAGATCCTTCACCAAGCTGACTTACCAAACATTCCCCAGTCCAGCAATAGTTCCCATCAAAAAAGCAAATCTAATCAGATTGAACCTGTTACAGGAACTGCAGGAAATCCCCAGGAGTGGGTCTTCTGCAGTCTCTGAAGACCACTTAGGAGACCTGAACTGCTTCTCTATCTACCTCAATACCTGGTTTCACTCCTGGGCAAGGATATCCACCTATTATTGTTCTTCTCATAGTTACATTTCTCTAATGGTCAGGTTTTAAATGAGGGTCCTTCTGGCCTTGCATACTGAGTGTAGATGAATTCCTTCATTTCTGGGTTATGGTAGATTGAGGAACACTGCAGTTAGTGTTTTTTTTTCTTTTTTTTAAGAATCTGGTAAAATTCATAAGTGACTTCATCTGGACCTGAACATTTCTTTGTCAGAAGAATTTAGTCCTGTTTCAGTCTCCTTGCTTATTACTCATATTATTTATATGTTTATTTCTTCTTTATTCAATGAGTTTCCTAAATTTGCCTCTTTCTTCTAGATTTTCCAAATACTAGCATACAGTTTTTCAAAACACTCCCTAATGATCCTTTGAGTTTCCTTGGCATCTATTGTAAAACTTCCTTTTTCAAGTCTTATTTTATTGTTTTGCATCTAATCTTTTGTTAATTTAGCTAAAGTCCTGACAATTCTTTTTTATCCTTTCAAAGAAGTACTTTTTTTTCCCTTGATCTTTGGTGGCATTCTTCTAGTCTATATTCCATTTATTTCTGCTTTGATTTTATTATTTCTTTCCTGATTCTGATTTTAGACCATGGTTTGTTTTCATTTTCCTAAGACATGGTGATGCATTTTTAGGCAATTTATTTGAAGTCTCTCTCTTTTAACTTATAGGTACATATTTCTACAAATTTTTCTCTTAGTTGTGCTTCTTCTGAATCACACAGGTTCTAGTATGTTGTGTTTCCATATTCTTGTGATTTTTCAATTGTTTGGTAGCTTTGCCTGGGTCATATTCAATTGTTTTTGAGATTTCTGTAGGTTCCCTTACTCTTGATTTCCAGTTTAAATTTATTGTAATTGGAAAGGATATAATTGAAATTGAAATTATTTCAAAATGGGGCTATTTCTAAACATTTGCTTAATGGCCAATATGTGATATACCTTGGTGAATGTTTCTTGTTCTGATGAGTGGAATGTGTATACACTGCTGTCACATAAAATATTCTGTAGATGTCTGTTAAGTCCATTTTATCTACACTGGGACTTAACTTATCTCTGTTCTGCTGGTCAAGTAGTCATAAATTCCATTAGTTTTTTTGTTTGTTTGTTTTTATCTTGAAAAGTCTTTCTTTTTCCCCCAATTCTGAAAACAATACCTTGCTGTGTACATTAATCTAGATTAGCACCCCTGTCTTTTTAGTGCTTGAAAAACATCAGTTTAGACCCTCCTGGCCTTGAGAGTTTCTGATAAGAAATGTACTATTTTGCATATAGATTTGCCTTTCAATGTGACCTGGCACTCCTCTCTTGTGGCTTGTAATATTAAATATTTCTTGTCTTATCTTTTCTGCAATTGAATTATCAGTAGTGTAGATGGTTTCTGTGCACATTGCTATTTGGTGTTCTAAATGCATCCCAAATATGCACAACTAACATATTGCCCCAGAGTTAGTAAATGTTCTGTTATGACTTTCCCTAAAATGTCTTCTATTCCCTTAGGCTTAGGTCTTCTCCCCATGACATGCCAAGTATTCAGATATTTGACTTCTTAATGGTGTCCCTTAGGTCTTTTATGTTTCCTGAATTCTTCCCTATTGTTGGTCCTCAGTGCTGTCTGAATGTACAATTTTAGCACATCTGTTCTCAAGCATTGATATTCTGTCTTTTGCTTGATCTGAGCTGTCATTGAAGCTTTCAACTGAGGCTTTATGTGACATTTTGAGCTTCTCCTTTTCAAGATTTCAATTTAGTTCTTTTTCAAAATATTTATCTCTAGATTCAGCTGCTCGCTCATATTTTGCAGCAACCTCTTTAATTTTTCCAACTTTTATTTCCATTCTCTTGGATTTAATTGATCTTTTAAAAATATCATTATTTTGAGTGCCTTGTCTGGCATTTCATTCACTTTGAAAACGTTGGCACCAGTGCCAAGAAAGTTATAAACTATAGGATGAGTCAAATTGCCTTATTTTAAGAATCTTGTGTTTGTTTTGAAATTTGCACTACTGATAAGATGTAGGTATCACTTCTTGGTTTTTGTGAATTTTTAAAAATATTTTCCATCTCTCTCTCTCTCTATTTCTCTCTATCTCTCTCTCTTTCTCTTGTTGAAGTAATGAACCCAGGGGTGCTTAAATTCTGAGTATCCCCAGAACATTATTATTATTATTATTATTATTATTATTATTATTATTATCATCATCATCATCATTATTTTGAGACAGGGTGTCATTAAATTGCTTAGGGCTTGTCAAAGTTGCTGAGTCTGGCTTTAAACTTGTAATTATCCTGCTTCAGTCTCCAAATCCTCTGCTATTAAAGGCATGCATCACTAAGCCTTGATCTCTTTACAACTTTACTTGATGCCTCTCTTAGTAAGCAGTTTTCTCTTAGTGCTGTAACCTGGAGACTGAGTTGTTGTGAAGTGTTGAGTTTAATTTCAGATGCACTTTATTGCCTCTTTTCCCTGTTTCATCTCTGGCTGTGACTAGTGAGGACTAACCCTAGACATTTAGTTCATATTTTGAGGGTCTCAATCTCTGTATGTGTCAATGGAATGGGCAGGGCCCATTCCAGGTGGTGTTATGCAGTCAGAGTATATTTGTATGCCCTCTGCACTTAGTCCTACAATGGGAAAAGAAGGACATAACAAGAGTTGGAACTTTCCTGCAGTTGGGCCCTGCAGTTATTGGCTGTGTTCCTTGTAATCAGTTCTTTTAATTCCTTTTCCCATTGTGGTGTGGGATCTTGAATTTTTATGCTCTGTAGACATGGATGAATCTCAAGTTAGAATACAAGGAGAAGCAGGAAATAGGGTCACAGCTGCCCTTCTGTGGTGCTTATCTCTAGTCTCATTGACTATGTGTGACCTCACAGGGTAAGGGGATGCTGTGGGTCCCTCTAGGTGGTCTGCTAAAAAGAATTCCTAACATCCCAACTGGATGGTGAGTGTCAAAGAGAAAGACTTATGCCCACTCTTGGGGATGGTGTGTGGTGGGACATTATTACCTCTTACATTCTTTAAATTGAAATATATAGCAAGGGTAGAGCGGGATTGGTTCCTAGCTGCAGAAATATGCTTTTTTTCTCTGCTGGTCCAGGAGCAGAGCCCAGCTTCAGCTGCACACCAAACATGCACAAAGTGCTGCACTGCACTCAGTACCCAGCACCACAAAGAAAATAGAGACAAATGCAAAACTTGAGGTAAGGAACTGATGTAAAAAGCAAACAAAAATAATATAGACAACACCATCAACAACAGAAAACACAGGATGAAATGACATGGAGGGAAATAAAAGTTTAAAACCTATTAGGATTAATAAGTACATTTAAAGGAGAAAAGGTAGAAGAATAAAAGAAAACAAAAGAGAAGGAAAAAGGAAAGAAGCAAGACAAAATCCAACAATTACCAAAAAGAGAAATGAGGCAATAGGGTATTTAAGTAATAAATACAAGTGAGAAAAAAAATGGAGAAATGTAGCAGGCTTCAGTCCTAGCTGGCTAGAGTCCCTTTTTGCCTAAGTTCCAAGAGATTGTCATGGATCTTTTACTTCTTAGCTACTCTTTATTTTTATATTATAATGCATATGTTTGGCTCCTGTCCATTGAACCTTCTTGTATAATTTATATCCTCTCACTTAGAGTTGATTCAGCTACAGATAGTCATACAAATGCAACCCAGGATTAAAATAAATAAATAAATAAATTCCATCTGCCTGGGGCCCTCAGATAGGTCACTGCAGGAAAACTCTGATTGCCTTTCACTTTCCAATGCCCCATTTGAGCTTCAAGTAGCCAGAACAATTGTTACTCCTTTTGCTAACAGCATTTAAGGACAGTTTTTCAGAGGTGAGAAATGATGACAGGGTGGACAATAAAACAGGCAGTTAGGATAATGGACTTCAAAACATCTTATCTAAAGGAAAGGCCACTCCATGATATTAACTTGCAGAAACATTCCAGAAATTCCAGCTAACCTTTGTTCTAGGACCAGTGGGAATATGGAAGTGATGGTGGACCTGAGTAGAGACTATAGGAAAGTTCAAACTCAAGAGCTAAAAGGACACAGCCAAACAGAAGTTCCTGGGCTGAACCAATAGCGTTGGCCTTTGTCCAGTTCCTATTTAGCATAGATATTGACCAGTAACCTTAACCTGATAGCTATATTTAACACGAGACAAATCACACCTAAATGGAAGTCTGTTATCAGTTCTACTCTAACCCAGTGAACACTCTGCTTATTTTCTTTTCACTTAAATAAATCCTCTTCTTTTCACTCTTGGAAAAGAAATTAAAAAGGTAACATCAAACATGAGAGAGAGAGAGGGGAGGAAGAAAATTCGAATATTCAAGAGAAGAGAAAAGGGGGAGAAGCACGTAAACACAAAATAGCAGAAACAAAAAGGATTAACAAAATAATACAAAATTAACAAAATAATATTATTAAACAAAATAATAAAAAAGGTATTTGTATGAAATAACAAACTCCTCTTTGCTCATTGTACAATGGGCAAAATTGCAAGATTGCAAACTGGGACATTCAAAACACCTTTCCTTGTCTTTTTAGGGTACAACCCCCTTGGAAAAGTTACAAGCTGGTGCCATTCAGGCCCCTTCCTATTCTATTCTGGGGGTGCTCATGAGGTGACCTGCAGAAATTAATGGTGACTGGAGCAAGTCATTATCCTTCTAATCTGCTTTGCACACCAGAAGGAGATAG
Organism: Ictidomys tridecemlineatus; assembly: GCF_052094955.1. Lineage (NCBI taxonomy): Eukaryota > Metazoa > Chordata > Mammalia > Rodentia > Sciuridae > Ictidomys > Ictidomys tridecemlineatus. Next base: position 109,920,490 of record NC_135478.1, on the reverse strand, counting down.
AGCAGGATACAGAAATTACCAGATAAAGGTTGGGGCTACTTGAGCCAGGCCTTTCAGGAGCAGGAGGCACATCTTTGTTGGGGTGTGTCAGTGAGCTAGTGCACAATGCTAAACACCAAAAGTTGTCTCCCTGTAGCTTTTTCTACTATGCACTCAGAAGATGAGGTAAGAGCAAACATGTGTGATGATGCCAGATGCCCTCATATTAGGGAAAGGAATCAGTTCTGTGAAGTGGGACCCTGGAGAAAGACAGAAGTCTCCAAATGTGCACAACTATTAACCCCCTGTTGAGTTTGTGAGAGAGCATCTCCCTCAAGGGTTAATTGAATCTGAGATACCATCCACTGAGCCAATACAGCAATATTTCCAATGGGTCCCAGAGATTAAAAATTCAGGGGTCCTTAACTTCCAGATCAGGGCATTTGGACAACAGGGCCCCTCTTGTAATAGCTCCCTCTTATAGCACCATGGGAACATGCAGTGAAGTGCAGAGGAAAACCCCAGAAGCAGTTCACCATCCATACCCCTATTCTGTCATCTGTTTAGACTACATTGCTGCAGAGTTCTATGTCCTATGCCTGCATTGCCTTTGGGATGTGTTTACATTCATCTCTACCCTTGCTGATGAGGTATTTCCCTAGTCCAGTTGAGCCCATGATCTGTGCTGGAAATTCTCTTTCACAATCCTCTGGAGTATGATGTGCTTCTCATACCTGTTAAACTGCAGCATTCTTCAATTGTGGAATACCACAATGAATCATGATTTTATTCCATCTGTGGACAAGTAGGCAAGTTCTGGGTGCCTCTAATCTACCATATTGCTCCTCTTGTATAAATTTGATTGAACAACATTTCCCACTGAATATTTGGAAGAAAATGCTAAGAGAACTCAAGGATGGTGTTTTCAGCAGTTGGAAACCTCTGAAACTGCAAGGTGAATTCTCACAGAGTTGGTTTATTTTTTACTAGAAACCTTAGATTTGTCATAGTTGATAATATTCACCAAGTCTCTCATTATGAGCCATGTGTTTACAGAATTTACCAGACCAAATTTCAGAGGACTGGCGTTGCTCTTGGCAATAAAGAGGTGGCCCAAAGTTGTAACTCTGTGCCCAAAACAGCCTGCCAAATTGTGGTGGGGCCCATTTTGAAGGCCATAACCTTTTGAAGATTAGACAGTGAACTGCACTCAAATACCCAAGGGAAGTGAAAACATTAAAAAGGTCAATTTTTTAGCAACACTTTTTCTAGCTGTGTTGAGTCATAGCCCTCAAGACGGAAAATGGCCTCAAAAGTGCCTTTGAGACTGACTGACTTCAGACAGTGACATCAAGTAGAATATATATGACTCTAATTAATGTAATTATGTTCATGCCTTGTCTAAAAAGTGATTAAACAGCTGAGTAAATTTTGAGGTTCAATGAATGCTGTATACTGTCGTGATATATTAATCAACAAAAAAACACAGAAAGACGAGCCAAATCCCAAAAATGAGGTAGGGAAAAGAGCTAGAGTAGGCAGATAGAGGTCATGAATCCCACCAAGGTCAGATTTCTGTCAACAAAATAACACAGTGTTACAGAATAGAAAGACCACAGATGCGAATGTGAACCAAAAAAAAAAAAAAACTGAGAGTGAGACATCTGTGACTCAGTGCCCAGAATCTCTCTAAAAATGGACACACTACAACTCAGAAACCTTAACCTGACTGTACCAAAGGGTTCAAGAAGAGCTCATGGACATAGCATGCCTTACCCAGGATTGGGTCAGGGGCTGACTTCCTTAATCCAATACGTTCATATAAACCCTGAGAAAACAGTCATTCTCTTGCAACCCTCTCTTGAAACGCCTCCCCTGCAATAGTTCTGCTTCTTTCTATTACTTTAACAAATTTTGTTACTCTACCCTAACTCTTCCACTATTTGTGTCTGTGAAATTTATTTCTTTAATTTGCAAGACAAAGAACCCTCTAAATTCCATGGTCTGGTTACAAAATGACTCTAGCAAAAAATGTGTCAGGAAAACTAATCTGATTTAAGAAAAGATGTCGCCTACTCTCTTTCTCTGGACCCTAGAATTGGGCTAAAATTGACCCCTTATGAGATTACATACAGAAGGCCCTTTCAGACCTCACTAAATAAAATGAATTCTCCACATTTATAATATCAAGAGAGAATCAAATATTCTCTACAACAGATGAGAAACATCCAAAACTTCATGTAGGTGTTTCCTTCCTCTAGGACAATGCCCTACTCTCAGGATCCTACACATTCTTTCCTTCCAGAAGACTCAAGTCTGTTGAAGAAATGGGAAAAAAATTAAAAAACAAGAAACAGAGGAGCATCTCATGGAAAAGTGAACTGTCTCTAACAATGTACTCCTAACTATGCAGTTGTCTCTGAACCTCACAGGCATTAAAGCACAGTTTATCACATCTAAGAAGGAAAGGCACCACCAGAATATGACTCCACTCTTGAACCTGGGGATCCACAGTCATATGGCTAGCTGGAAACCCCACTAGACGACTTCATGTATCTCTTCAGAAGATAAGCCCCAGATGGGACATCTCAACTAATCATGGTTTTAAGTTTTGTTCCTCTTGACCATCTGTACTCTTCCTAATCTCCCACTAGACTCACTTTAACCAAGTTACAGTTTAGACTCTCAGTTTCTGAGATCTATCACCAGGTTGATGGCTGGGGGAGTGGAAAGGTCCCCATGATGACCACTGACCCACAGATGTGGAAAATTCAGGCCACCAATCTAAGTGCATGGCAGAAGTTTTCTAATTGGATCAAGAACTAGATCGACTGCATTCTACCAAGCCTAATAGAAAATTTTTCCTTCCAAGCAGAAGAGCCTTGAGATGTGCAAAATCAAGGCTGAGACAAGACAACACTTGTTGTAGGATGAGAAAAGGTTCACACCACTCTGGACAAAAGCTATAGAGTTGGCAATAAAGCCATATGTCTATTGGCAGAAAAAGCTCAATTGGATGAGAGAGTGGCCTAATATACTGATGTACTAAGTTATTTTCATGGAACTCCAAAGGGAATAGATTTGACTCACTAATAGATGTTGTTTAGTCAGCTATTTCACTGCGGTGACTTAAAGACAAAACCAAAGAAAAACTTGTAGAGGAGGAAAAGTTTATTTGAGGGCTCACAATTTCAGAGCCCATAGAAGGCAAGTTCTATTGGTCTGGGTCTGAGGTGAGGCTGAATATCATGGTAGAATAGTCTGGTGTATGGAAGCAACTCACATTCTGATCAGGATGAAGGGAGAGTCCGCTAGCCAGATACAACTTTATACCCAAAACACACCCCAATTTACCCCATCTCTAGCTATATCCAACAACTTTATTTAATACTCTGTTAATCTTATCAGGGGGATGAATCACTAATTGGATTAAGGCTTTGATGGCCCAATCATTTCTCCTCTGAACCTTTTTGCATTGTTTCATATGTGAGCTTTTGGAGACACCACACCTCCAAAGAATAACATGTGTAAAATGCCACTGTCACTCCAATAAAGACCATGTGCCTTGGCCTATAGAAGCATTCTTGAAAAACAAAAGCATCTTCTGTGCTGACATATTTTAAAATGTTTCTCATGTTGAAATGATTGTGGTCCAGGTTTCAAGGCACACATTGGAAGAGTAAAAGAAAGAGGGCTGGGGATGTGGCTCAAGCGGTAGCGCACGCCTGGCATGCGTGCGGCCCGGGTTCGATCCTCAGAACCACATACAAACAAAGATGTTGTGTCCACCGAGAACTAAAAAAAATAAAATATTAAAAATTCTCTCTCTCTCTCCTCTCTCACTCTTTCTTAAAAAAAGAAAAAAAGAAAAAGAAAGACTCACTCTTGCTGTCAGAGCTGCCACTCCTCGCCCACCTCCCTGGCCTGGAGAGGGGCATATCTCCTGTCAAATCAATCTGGGGTCCCTACTGCACATATTATATTTTTCATTTGTGATCACTATTATGCTTTTTGCCATTAGGAGTCTTGGTCCAATTCCCCATATGAATATTTCATATCTCAGAGAACACAGGCTTGGCAACAAAACATCTGGAACAGGAAAAACAAGAATAATAAACTCACTTTTTTGACAAGGAAAAAAAGGGGGTTGTTTTGTTCTTGTTTTTTAACATAGGGAGGCATAAATTCAACGCTTAAATGATTGAAATGGAAATGACAGTGTAATAAATTTGACTTTACTGTGGACATATATAAATACACTACATGTATATCTCCACATCATGTACAATATTGGGATAATAATTAGAATAATTAGCATAAATATGTCAAAATATACTGTGGAGTCATGAATAACTAAAAAGAACAAATTCTTAAAGCTTTTAAAAAGAATATACTGAGATGTTTATTCCCCACCTATTATCTCATTTCCATGAGGAAAAATTAAAACTTCCTATCACCTAGCAAAAAAATAAAAAATATAGAGGGTTTGAAACTCAATATCAAGGATAAGTTCTCCATTTGGTCATCACCTCTAGGTTTTCCAGCTGTCATTTATCTTGACTTACAAATTCCCATTTCTACAGGGACAGCTAATATAGAGAGAGCCACATATCTGCCCTAGAAGCCTACACCTTGCTAAAGATTAGTGCAGACAATTTTTGTGCCTTCTAGAATTTTATCACACAAATACCTGTGACTATTCTTTTATCTTAAAGGGTAGGCTGATTTATACTTCCTTGTAACTGTGGTTATACATGAATTCTGATGACTTTCAGTTATAGAGAGCTGTTCAATTCTCAGGGTTGTTGTGAGAATCAAAATGGGATTTCCTAAAACGTCTCATATCTTTCCCATATTTTTATTGGTGCATTATAGCTATACACAATGATGGGATTTCTGCTTACATATTGATCTATACACAAAATATAACAATACAATTTGACCAATACCACTCCCTGGCACCCTTAATTCCTTCCACCCTTGTTCACTTTTTCCTAATGATGTCCCTTTCATTTCCATAGTATGCATCACCATACTATTCTTTTTCTTTTCCTTATAAACTTTCATACATGAGATAAAACATAAATACTGTATTTTTTCCATCTATGTTCAACATGAATATTGGTCTTTTGTTTTGTTTTGTTTTATCCTTGACTGGTCCTTATCTGGTTTTGGTATAAGTGATATAAGGCTTCTTAGAGTGAATTTGAAATTGTTCCTTCCCGTTCAATTTTAGAATAATTTAAGGAATATTGGCACTATGTATTCTTTAGTGGTTTGGAAGATCTCAGCTGGGGATCCACTCATTCCTGGATTTTTTTTGTTGGAATGTGTTTTATTACTGCTTCTATCTCATTACAAGTTATTGATCTGTTTATGTTTTCTATTTCCTTTTGATTCGTTTTTCAGATCATGTTTATCTAGAAATGTATCCATTTCTTCTGGATTTTTTTAAATTTTTTAATTTATTGGAGTACAAATTTTCAGAAGAGTCCCAAATGACCCAGTTGATTTCTGTGACATTTATGGTGATTTCTGTTTTTTTGTTTGTTTGTTTTTACCAGGGATTGTATTTTATTTTGTGTTTTATTTACAGACAGAATCTCATTATACCATTGCTGAAGCTGGCTTTGAAATTTCAATCATCCTGATTCAGCCTCCTGAGTAGCTGAGATTACAAGTGTGTGCCACCACACCCAGCTTGATTTCTCCTTTTTGTCTCCATTTCTTAACTCTTTTTCTATTGGTTATGTTTGCCTAAGGGCTTATGAATAATGTTTATCTTTTACAAGAACCAACTCTGTTTCATTAATCCTTTTATTGCTTTTTTATTATTAACTTGACTGACCTAGGATCTGATCTTAATTATCTTCTTCCTTCTACTTGATCTTCTTTTTCAATAGACTTGAGACACATCAGTAGTTTTGTTTATTTGAGATCTTTCTGATTTTATTATCTAGGTACTAATATATCTAAAATTTCTTCATAGCATCCCAGAGGTTCTTTTTTGTGTACCATTAGGCTCATTGGAGTCCAAAGAGTTTTTAATATTTTTCCTTTTATTTCTTCTATCACCCATTCCTCATTCAAAGATACACTGTTCAATCTCCAAGTGTTTCTATAGGTTCTGCTGAGCTTTATAATGTGAATTACTAATTTTCTTCCATAATGATCTGATGAGATGCAAATAATTCTCAAGTTTTTTCTGTGTTTCCTAAGTGTTGTTTTGTGGCCTAAAGTATGATCTATTTTGAATAATGTTTCCTGAGCCAGTAAGAAAGTGTATTCAGTTGTTGTTGGATGAATATTCTATAGATGTTTGTTAAGTCCATTTGATGAAAATTTTTTAAAGTATCTTGACAGTGTCTAGATGACTTTTCTAATGGTGAGGGTGATGTGTTGAAATCACTCAGTATTATGGTACTGAGGTCTATTTGAGTCTTCAATTTGAGTAGTTTCTCTTTTATGTAACTAATTGTGCCCATGTTTGGACATACATATTTATTATTGTTATATCTTTTTAATGAATTGCTCCCTTTACCAGTATGAAGTAACTTTCTTTGTCTATTCTTATCAGTTTTGGTTTTAAAACTGCTTTTTCAGATGTAAGTGTAAGATACTGCTGTATCTTTTCAGGCTCCAGTAACATGGCATATCAGACACTAGCCTTTCACTTTCAGCCTGTAACTATCATTGTTGAAAAGTGTACATATTGCAAACAAAATACTGGCAGATTTTATTTTTAACCCATTATGACAGCTATGCCTTTTAATTGTAGAGTTGAAGCCATTTACATTCATTGACATTCTAGAGAAATGTTTATTAATTCCTCTCACTTTAATTTATATATAATGTTTTCCTTGGTCCTGTTTTTTATTTGCTTAGCTACTCTTCAAATGAGATCTGTTTATTTGTGAGATCAGGTGTTTATTTTTATTTTTCTATGTAGAGTATTTAAGTAAAGTCTGTAATGCCAGTTTAGTTGTCAAAAATTTTTACTTTCCACTTATCTTGGAAAATGTTTATATCCTATTTGAATTTGTAGAATGGATTTTGGTTATATAGCAGTTTGGGTCTTTACTTTTATTTTTAAATTTATTGGATCATTTTAGTTATGCCTGACAATAGAATCTATTTAGAAATAATTATAAGACATGGGATATATCTTGTTCTAAATCAGTCCCAGTACCTCTCATTCCCCCTCACTTCTTACACCTCCTGACCTCTTCTCTCTACTGATCTTTCTGCCGTTTACCTGTAGTTTTTATTAATTAATTTCTTCTGGATGAACACAGTGATGAGATTCACTGGGGAAATTCATATATCTACACAAGAAAGTTATGTCAGAATTATTTCATGGTCTTTTTATTCCCCATTCTTCCTCTATTTCCTTCATCCCCCTTTGTCTACTACACAGAACTTCTATTATTGTTTTCTTATCCTACCTTATTATGGAAAATATTTCACAAATTAGAAAACACATTTTACAATTTGCTTTGGTGGGCTGGCTTATTTCAATTAGTATATTAGTTTCCTAATTCATCCATTTACCAGCAAATGTCATAGAGTCATTGTTAGTAATGGTTCTATAATATCCCTTGAGTATTTTCTTAATCTATTCATTTGCTGAAGGGCACCTCAATTGGCTCCAAAGCTTAGCTATTTTAAATTGTACTGCTATAAACATTGATGTGGCTGCATGAATGTAGTGAGCTAATGTTAAATCCTTTGTATATATGCTAAGAGGTGGGATAACAGGATCAAATATTGGTTCCATTTCTAGTTTTTTGATGAATCTCAATACAGCTTTCTAGCATGATTTTTTGATGTGCATCTCTCTGCTCTATTTTTATTATTATCATTATTATTTTTTTTCAAAACATTACAATGCTCTTGACATATCATATTTCATACATTTGATTCAAGTGGGTTATGAACTCCCATTTTTACCACGTGTACAGATTGCAGAATCACATTGGTTACACATCCAAGTTTATACATACTGTCATACTAGTGTCTGTTATATTTTGCTGCCTTTCCTATCCCCTACTGTCTACCCTCCCCACCCCTCCCCTCCTCTCCCTTCTTCTCTACCGCATCTACTGTAATTCATTTCTCTCTCTCGTTTTTCACCCTTTCCCCTCAGCTCCTCTTATATGTAATTTTGTATACCAATGTGGATCTCCTTTCATTTCCATGCAATTCCCCTTCTCTCTCCCTTTCCCTCCCACCTCTTGTCCTTGTTTAATGGTAATCTTCTTCTCATGCTCTTCCTCCCTGCTCTTTTGAGTTGCTCTCCTTATACAGAAGACATTCAGCATTTGTTTTTAAGGGATTGGCTAGCTTCACTTAGCATAATCTGCTCTAATGCCATCCATTTCCCAGAAAATGCCATGATTTTGTTATTTTTTAGTGCTTAGTAATATCCATTGTGTATAGATGCCACATTTTTTATCCATTCATCTATTGAAGAACATCTAGGTTGGTTCCACAGTCTCACTATTGTGAATTGTGCTGCTATGAACATTAATGTATCTCTATAGTACACTCTTTTTTAGGTCTTTGGGGAATAGTTATTCCCAAGAAGGGGAATAACTGTGTCGAATGGTGGTTCCATTCCCAGCTTTACAAGGAATCTCCATACTGCTTTCCAGATTGGCTGAACCAATTTGCAGTCCCACCAGCAATGTATAAGAGTACCCTTTTCCCCACATCCTTGCCAGCACTTGTTATTGTTTGACTTCATAATGGCTGCCATTCTCACTGGAGTGAGATGGTATCTTAGAGTGGTTTTAATTTGCATTTCTCTGACTGCTAGAGATGGTGAGCATTTTTTTCGTGTATTTGTTCATTAATTGTATATCCTTCTCTGAGAAGTGTCTCTTCAGATCCTTGGCCCATTTGTTGATTCGGTTATTTGTTTTCTTGTTGTTTAATTTTTAGAGTTCTTTGTATACTCTGGATATTAGGGCTCTATCTAAAATGTGAGGAATAAAAATTTGTTCCCAGGATGTAAGCTCCCTATTTACCTCCCTTATTGTTTCTCTTGCCGAGAAAAAACTTTTTAGTTTGAGTATGTCCCATTTGTTGATTCTTATTTTAAACTCTTGTGCTATAGGTGTCCTATTAAGGAATTTGAAGCCCGACCCCACTAGATGTAGATAAGAGTCAACTTTTTCTTCTATCAGATGCAGAGTTTCTGGTTTGAAGTCAAGCTCCTTGATCCATTTTGAGTTAACTTTTGTGCATGGCGAGAGAAAGGGATTTAGTTTCATTTTGTTGCATATGAATTTCCAATTTTCCTAACATCATTTGTTGAAGGTGCTCTCCTTTCTCCATTGCATGCTTTTAGCAACTTTGTCAAATATAAGGTAGTTGTAATTTTGTGGATTGGTCTCTGAGACCTCTGTTCTGTACTATTGGTCCACCCACCTGTTTTGGTACCAGTACTATGCTGTTTTTGTTACTATTGCTCTGTAGTATAGTTTGAAGTCTGGTATCACTATACCGCCTGATTCACTCTTCTTGCTTAGAATTGCTTTCGCTATTCTGGGTCTTTTATTTTTGCAGATGAATTTCATGATTATTTTATCTATTTCTACAAGAAATGCTGTTGGGATTTTGATTGGCATTGCATTAAACCTATAGAGTACTTTTGTTAATATTGCCATTTTGATGTTGTTAGTTCTGCCTATCCATGAACAGGGTATATTTTTCCATCTTCTAAGATCTTCTTCTATTTCTCTCTTTAGGGTTCTGAAGTTTTCATTGTATAAATCTTTCACCTCTTTTGTAAGGTTGATTTCCAAGTATTTTATTTTTTTGAGGATATTGTGAATGGGGTGGTTGTCCTCATTTCCATTTCAGAAGATTTGTCACTGATAAACAGGAATGTGTTTGATTTATGCATGCTGATTTTATATCCTGCCATTTGCTGAATTCATTTAGTAGCTCTAGAAGTTTCTTTGTAGACCCTTTTGGTTCTGCTAGGTATAGGATCATGTCATCTGCAAATAGTGCCAATTTAAGTTCCTCTTTTCTTATCTTTAGCCTTTAATCTCTTTTGTCTAATTTCTTTGGCCAGTGTTTCGAGAACTATGTTGAATAGATGTGGTGAGAGAGGGAATCCCTGTCTTGTTCCAGATTTTAGAGGGAATGCCTTTAATTTTTCTCCATTTAGAATGTTGCTAGCCTGAGGCTTAGCATAGATAGCTTTTACAATGTTGAGGTAAGTTCCTGTTATCCCTAGATTTTCTAGTGTTTTGAGCATAAATGGATGCTGTACTTTGTCAAACACTTTTTCTGGATCTATCGAGATGATCATATGGTTCTTTTCTTTAAGTCTATTGATGTGGTGAATAACATTTATTGATTTCCATATATTCAACCAGCCTTGGATTAATCCTACTTGGTCATGGTGCACAATTTTTTTGATATGTTTTTGTATCTGATTCACCAGAATTTTATTGAGGATTTTTGCATCTATGTTCATTAGGGTTAATGGTCTTACTTTTCTTTATTTGAAGTGTCTTTGTCTGGTTTCAGAATCAGGGTGATGTTGGTCTCATAGAATGAATTTAGAACTTCTCCCTCTTTTTCTATTTTCTGAAATAACTTGAAAAGTATTGGTATTAGTTCTTCTTTAAAGGTTTTGTTAAACTCCACTATATACACATCCAGTCCTGGGTTTTCCTTGGTTGGTAGTCTTTTGATGTCCTCCTGACTCAATCTTGGCAAATTATATAACTTAAGAAATTTATCTATGTCTTCGCTATCTTCTATTTTATTGGAATATAGCGTTTCAAAATAATCTTGAATTATCTTCTGTATTTCTGTAGTGTCTTTTGTGATATTACATTTTTTATCCCTTATGTTAGTAATTTGAGTTCTCTCTCTTCTTCTCTTCATTAGCATGGCTAAGGGTCTGTCAATCTTATTTATTTTTTAGAAGAACCAACTTTTAGTTTTGTCAATTTTTTGAATTGTGTCTTTTGTTTCAATTTCATTGATTTCAGCTCTGATTTTAATTATTTCTCATTTTCTACTACTTTTGCTGTTGTTTTTCTCTTCTTTTTCTAGGGTTTTGAGATGAAATGTGAGATTATTTATTTGTTTTTTTTCTTTTTCTTTCTTTTCTTTCTTTCTTTTTCTTTTTTTTTTTTTTTTGAGGAATGAACTCCAGGCAATGAATTTCCCTCTTAAAACTACTTTCATTGTGTCCCATAGATCCCATATGTTGTGTCTGTATATTCATTTATCTCTAAGAATTTTTTATTTCCTCTTTTATGTGTTCTGCAACCCATTGATTATTCAATAATATATTGTTCATTTTCCAAGTGATGTAGGATTTTTCCTAACTTCTTTTATCGTTGATTTCCAGTTTCATTTCATTATGATAAAATAAGATGCATGGTATTATCTCCACACCTTTATAATTTCTAAGGGTTGCCCTATGGCATAATATATGGTCTATTTTTGAGAAGGATCCATGTGCTGCTGAGAAAAAAGTATATCCACTTGATGATGGTTGATATACTCTATATATGTCGGTTATTAATCGTGTTTTTGAGTTCTATAGTTTCTGTATTCACATTTTGTTTGGAGGATCTGTCCAATGGTGAGAGAGGTGTGTTGAAGTCACACATAATTATTGTGTTGTGGTCTATTTGACTCTTGAACTTGAGTAGAGTTTGTTTTATGAATGTTGCAGCACCATTATTTGGTGCATAAATATTGATAATTGTTATGTCTTGTTGGTGAATGGTTCTCTTTAACTGTATATAGTGTCCTTCCTTATCCCTTTTGATTAACTTAGTCTTGAAGTTGATTTTATTCAATGAGGATGGCCACCCCTGCTTGCTTCTGAGGACTGTGTGAGTGGTTTGATTTTTCCCAACCTTTCACCTTCAGCCTGTGTATGTCTTTTCCAATCAGATGTGTCTCCTGAAGGCAGAAAATTGTTGGATCTGGTTTTTTTTTAATCCAGGTTGCCAGCCTATGTTGCTTTATTGGTGAGTTTAAGCCATTAACGTTTAGGGTTACTATTGATATATGGTTTGTACCTCCAGTCATGTTTGATTATTTATCTATTTATTTATTTTTAATTTGGTTTGTTTCTCTTTGATTAGTTTTTTCCCACCCTTGCTTTACTGAGGTACTTCCCATTGTAGGTTTTGGTTGTTGTTTTTCATTTCCTCCTTGTGTAGTGTTTTGCCTATCATACCTGAAGCTTGATTTTGCTGGATTCAAAATTCTTTGTTGGCATACATTATCTTTCAGTGTTTGAAATACTTTGTTCCAGGATTTTCTCACTTTCAGTGTCTGTGATGAAAAATCAGCCATTAACCTAATTGGTTCACCCCTTAATGTAATCTGCCTCCATTCTCTTGTAGCTTTTAATATTCTCTCTTTGTTCTGTATATTGGATATCTTCATAAAAATTTGTCTTGGAGTTGGTCTACTGTGATTTTGTATGCTTGAGGTCCTGTATGCATCTATAATTTGTACATCCATTTCCTTTTTCGTATCTGGAAAGTTTTCTAAAATTATTTCATTCAAAAGTTCACTCATTTCCTTGGTTTGAACCTCTATACCTTCCCTTTATCCCGAAGACTCTTAAATTTGTCTTTTATTAATGTTATTCCATATCTCTTGGATGTTTTGCTCATGGTTTCTTACCAACCTTTCTGAGTTGACTAGACTCTTTTTGAGATGATATATTTTGTCTTCATTGTCTGACGTTCTGACCTCTACTTGATCCACTCTACTAATGATACTCTCGTTTTAGTTTTCTATTTGGTTTATAGTTTCCTTCATTTCTAGGATTATTGTTTGTTTGTTTTATAATCTCTATCTCCTGGTAAATTTGCTTATTGGCTTCTTGAATCTGTTCATGTAATTCATTTTCAATGTGTTCTTTCATTGTTTGAATTTGCTGCCTAATGACCTCTTTAAGATTCCATTCCATCTGCGTAAGGTATTCCTTGAGATCTGACCATTTTTATCTGACCATTTTTCTGATGCCTCTAGGTTCTCCTGTAGATTCAGGCTGTCCTACATTGTTTGTACTCCTTTTCTTCCTTGTTTTTTTCATAATGCTTATGTTACTTCTGGTTCTGTTTGACGGCTGTGTTACTGTTTATTTCTATAAATTTATTTTGGTTTTGTGTATCACCAGGGTCTCTTCTTTGTGATGGAAGATTATGTCTAGAGATGTTGAGTTTTACTGTAATTTAAAGTGGATTCATTCATTTCATAAAATGCTTATGGATTCTGATGGCATATAGTGATCTGCAGTTTGGTCTTGGGACTTATGTTTAGGTCGGGTGATGTGATGGTATAGAGATTGGTATATCTTGGCAACCTTGGAAGATTGCTCTACTGAAGGGGGATATTAACAGGAGAATGATCTAGAGTATTTGGGGTTAGCTAGGGACTTGGGAGCACTATATATCCCCTCAGAACATTGATCTATAAACATTTAGTAAATTACACATAAACAGAATCTTAATGCTTGGGAGAAAAGATATGAGAAGAGGAAGGAAGAAGTCACTAAGGATAATGAGAGAAAATAGGTAGAATTCAAGAATAGGGAAAAAGGAAATTTGAAAAGAAATGGAAAAAAATAAAGATAAATGCAGTCTTAAAGTTCGATTAACTTCTCTTCCAGTAGGTGGAACTGTGCCCACCAGGCCAAGCTTCTCCTCTCTATATGCAGGAAACAATCCCTGTGGGGCAGCTCTTCCTCTCCCACTGGGCGGCCCTCCAATCCTGGTCACTCAGGGCCTTTCCTGGACTTCAGCCACCTCACTGCTTCTCCTCCAGCCAGGCCTCACTCACCGGTGGTGTTCTCCACAGAACTAGCTATACCCTGGGCCTGTAGCTCCTGGGTGCTCTATTTTCTTGAACAACTGGGAACTCTCTCTGTTTGCCATACACCCAAAACTCAAGGTTGTGGAGCGTGAGGCTGGGAACCATCAGCTTATTTTGCCTGATTGCCTCTGGTAGCCATACCCCTAGGAGTTGGTGCAAGAGACCTTGGTTGTCAGTGCTGTTGGGAGTAATAGCCTGGGATCAGGCACCTCTCCTGACTCCCTCAGGTCCAATAGTCACATTCACAGAGAGATGAGGAGGGGCCCTTGAGATTATCCCGGTGTGTAGAGAGGGAGGGGGCACAGGGGTCACACACCTGCAGTCCTGTTCTTGCTGAAGAGTGATCCCGTCCCCTGAATTCCGGTGACATCAGTTCTGTGTCATGGTGAACGCCTGTCTCTGATGGGATATCTGATGTGAAGCGTGGGTCCGGTCAGTCACTCCCCAGTCCCACCTCAGCTCTCGGCCCGCTGGCCTATGGAGGCTTGGTTGGCATCACCTCAAAAGGTTCACAGAGGAACCTAAGAGTTGATTCTCTATTCCAATGGAGCATCTCTGTAGCACTGAGTCACGGCAGTTTGGCAACAGGATAAAAGCAGTCAGCCAGCAACTCTGCACTCGGGGCAGTCTGACTTCACCCATGCGGAGCCCATTGTAGCCTACGAGAGGTTCAAACTGCTCGTCCTAGATCAACTTCACCCCAGCATTGTCAAATGTTCCTGAGAAAAGAGCATTCAGTTGGTTGAAGTCTCTCTTAACCAGTGGCACAGCTGAAGAGGTCACAGGATTGATCTCTCCATGCCGAAGGCCATCTTTGAATCCTCTAGCATGATTTTTGAAGTGAGTAAAAGGAAGAAAATAAGAGCCCAAATCAATAAATTTTAGAATAAAAAATACAAAATGATCAATGAAGTAAAGGGTTGGTCCTTTGGGGGAAAAAAAAGATTTATAAGCCATTAGCCAAAATAACCAAAATATCCAAAAGAAAAAAAGAAAATCCAAATTAATAAACTTAGACATGAAAAAGGGAAAAAAATCCCCTTGGAAATTTAGCCAATCAATAGGACTTATTTTGAAAACTTATTTTTCAAAAATTGGAAAACTAGGAAGAAATGGTTGTAATTCTAGAGAAAAAATAGTCTGCCAAAACCAAATCAAGAGTATATTCAAAATATGAACAATTCAAAATATGAACAGAGCAGTAACTTGTAATGAGGCAGAAGTAGTAACAAAAAGCCTTCAAAAAGAGAAAAGCCCAGGACCAGGTGGATTCTCTGCTGATTTCTATCAAATCATTAAAGAAGAAATAAAGCAATGTTAATCACATTATTGTATGAAGTAGAAAGGGATGCAGAACTCCGAAATTTATCCTATCATGACATTATCACACTCAGCAACACCATATAGGGACACATGAAGGAAAGAAAACTGCTTAGCAAGATCACAGATAAACTTAGATGCACAAAAACTTGGTAAAACATCAGCCAATCTTGTTAAACATATTAAGAAGATTGTACACCATTACCAAATTGGTTTTGTTCCAGATATGCAAGGATGGTTCAATATATGCAAATCAATAAATGTAATTATGCACCTAAATATAATTAAAGACAAAAATACGTGATCATGTCAATAGATGCAGAGAATGTCTTTGACAAAATTTAGACTAGATTTATAATGAAAGCCTTGAAAAAACTAGCGATAGAAGAAACCTATCTCAACATCATAAAGGCTATATATGAGAAACCCTAAGCCAACCTCAAAGTAAATGGGGAAAGTCAGAAAGCATTTCCTTTAAAATCTGGGGTAGGACAAAGATGTCCACTCTTACCACTTTTATGTAATATAGTGCTTGAAGTTCTAGCCAGAGCAATTAGACAAGAGAATAAAGTAAAAATGATAAAAACAGGAAAGAAAGAAGTCAAATTATCATGGTTTGCAGATGCAGATGATATGATCCTACACAGAGAAGATCCAAAAACTCCACTTAAAGATTGCTAATGCAAATGAAATTGAAAAAATGGCAGGTTACTAATTCAACATACAAAAACCAATAGTGATGTGTGTGTGTGTGAGTGTGTGTGTGTGTGTGTGTATATATATATACATATATATATGTATGTATATATATATATATATATAAACAATGAAGCCAACTGAGAAATAAATTAGGTAAACATTCCCATTCATAATATCCTTAAAAAATACACCAAGGAAAAAATTCCAACCAAGATGGGGAAATAAAAAGATAAATGCAGTCTTAAAGTTTGATTAACTTCTCTTCCAGTAGGTCGAGCTGTAGCCACCAGGCCAAGCTTCTCCTCTCTATACACAAGAAAATAAAAATTATAGAACATTGAAAAAAGAAACTGCAGAGTATTTAAAAAAATGGAAAGACCTCCTATGTTCATGGATAGGAAGAATTAATATTGTTAATATGGCTGTAGTACCATAAGTAATATACAAATTCAATAAAATCCCCATAAAAATACCAATGACATTCTTCAAAGAACTACCATGGTGCTAAAATTAATTTAAAAGAAGAAAAGATCAGGATAGCCAAAGCAATTTTAAGCCAAAAAATCAATGCTGGAGGCATTACAGTATGTGAATTCAAATTTTACTACAGAGCCATAGAGACAAAAATGGCAATGGCAATGGAATAAAAATACATAGACCAATGGTACAGAATTAAAGATAGAGATAACCCCATATGTCCACAGTCATAAGATCCCTGACTTGCTTGTTAAAAACATACACTGGAGGAAAAATAATTTGAAACAAATGGTGATTGAACAGCTGGATATTCACATGTAGAAAAATAAAAAACAGACTCTTACCTCTCACCCTGCATGAAAATAAAATCAAAATGTATCAAAGACCTTGGACTCTGCTTTCTGACAATGGAATGAGCCATCTCCCCACCAACACCACCACACTCTTCTGCCATGATGTTCTGCCTTACCTCAATCTCCAGGAAAATCCAGATGTCTACGGACTGAGACCTCTGAAACCCAAAAGCTTGCCAGACCCCCACCCATGCCAAGACACCATACTAGATCCCCACCCACACCCATATGGACCTTGCCATATGCTGTCTCCCCATCAAATTTTGCAATTCAAGACTCTCCCAGCCTTCTCCAACTTGGGATACTATAACTACTGCCATAATCCCCTCCATGTGGTAGCCTGCACCAAGGGACACTGGACAGGGTGTCGAGACAGTCACCAATTGCAGCAATGCATGCCACAGTGCTGAATCTCCAAACATACTGTACAATGCCAGTAGATGGCCTGACCTTACTGCCCCATCTCTGAAAGTAGTCACCTCCACATTGGGATACCTTTGTAGCCATCTTGGGTTACCTCCACTGATGCCACTACCACCTTTAGTTGGGGAAATTCCTATCTTGGGACACCGTTGGGTGCTAGAAGCAATATCAAGGTAGCTATAATCCCCTAACACCCTCTCACACAGCCACCAACCTGGCACAGTGCATTCCCTCACAACACAGGGATGCCCTCTTTCACCACTTCTATTCAACATCATCTTGGAAACTCTAGCAGGGGAACTTAGACAGAAAAAATAAATTAAAGAGATACAAATAGGTAAAGAAGAATTCAAAATATTTCTGTTTGCTGTTGACATGATTTTATATAGAGGATCCAAAAATCCTCCAGAAAAAAAAATCTAGAACTAATAAATGAATTCATCAATGGAGCAGATATAAAATCAACACCTATAAATCAAATGCATTTCTGTACATCAGTGATAAATCTTCTAAAAGGGAAATTAGGGAAACTACCCCATTCATAATAGCCTAAAAAAACACTTAAGAATCAACCTAACAAAAGAGGTGAAAGAACTCTACAATGAAAACTGCAGAACACTAAAGGAAGAAATTAAAGTAGACTTTAGGAGATGGAAAGATCACACATGCTCCTGCATAGGCAGAATTATTATTGTCAAAACGCCATACTATCAAAAGAGCTATACTGACTCAATGCATTTCCAATTAAAATCTCAACATCATTCCTCATAAAAATGGAAATAGGCAATCATGAAATTGATTTGGAAAAATGAAAGACCCAGAATAGCCAAAGCATCCTTAACAGGAAAAGTGGAGCAGGAGGCATCACAATCCCACAGGTTAAACTATACTAAAAAAGATCTAGTAACAAAAATGGCATGGTATTGGCACCAAAATACACATGTAGACCACTGGTACAGAATAGAAGATACAGAGAAAAAAATGTATGGATACAGTTATCTCATATTAGACAAAGGCACCAAAAGCACACATTGGAGAAAAGAGAGTCTCTTCAACAAATGGTGCTGGGAAAACTAGAAATCCATCTATGAAAATGAAGCTAAACACATATCTCTCACCACTCACAAAATAAAACTTGAAGTAAATCAAGAACCTAGGAATTCTACTAGGCCTTATGCCTAATAGAAGAAAAAGTAGGCCAAAATCTTCATCATGTTGTATTAGGCTCCAACTTCCTTAACAAGACTCCTGAAGGGCATGAAATAAAATCAAGAATCAACAAATAAGATGGATTGAAGCTAAAAAAAACTTCTCCTCAGCAAAAGAAACAATGAGGTGAAGAAAGCTTATATTTTGGGAGCAATTATTTTTTGCCAGACACACACCACACAGAGCACTAATCTCCAGGTTATATAAAGAATTCACAAAAACACAATGGAGGAAGTAATAACCTGGGGGGTGTGCCTTTCAGGTTTATAAGAGAGAGCCTTTGAGCTATCTGTGTTGATTCCCTGAAAACCCATGGTAGAAAAGGACACAGTCCTGGACAACATGTCACCAAATTCAGTGATAATCTAGCCTACTGATTCATTTGGCTTCAATATGGTCCTGCAGACCATAACACTGCTGAAAGTTAGGTCTTGCCTTGATAAATTTACATCAGGGAACCAGGAAGCACTTCCATACTCCTTTTGTAATTTGATGGATTCCTGCTGTCCTCGGTTTTCCTTCAATGTTGATACTTTAATATCAAACAGATGAATTAAATTTTTTTAATCAAACCATCATCATTTAATCTAAGTGAACAGGGCCTGGAGAAGGAATCATGTCTCTTCACAGTCATGATGGAACAGTACCATCACTGTGGATGGGATCATTATTCAACTATTCCCTGAAACATCCCCTTTCATTTGCTGCAGTATTGTGTGAGTATGTTACAATATACTTTCAGAAACCTGAAATTAGTAAATGCAGGTTATCCATCCATGACTTATCCATCCATGATTCTCTATGTCAGGAAGCAGCAACAGAGATACACAGTGTGAAAACAAAATCACCAAGTAAATGCAAGTCTCTAAAAGTGATAAATTCTCTCAGTGCAGAGAACCCTGGTTTATTTGATTTGTAGAATGATAATCTTGTTAATGATAATTTTATACCACCAGTAGAAATTTGGCATTTTTAATTTTTCCTCAAGCAAGACCTCATTTCCACTGAGTTCAGAATATAGTCATCTCCCTCTCTGATCCCTATGGAAGGAGCAATTGAATCATTACTTCCAGAATCCTCTACATTCTCACCACACTGCAATCTCCTCACACTGCAAAATTGTCATATTTTCCTTCTCCTCCTAACCCCAAATTTCTGAATGGCAAATTGTGTTTATTAACATCGGGTTATGTTTATTAACATCGGGTTATGTTGGGACAGAGCAGAGACATGGTCATGGGTATCTGTGGACTGACAACAATCAGCCTTCAGGTTGATGCCATTAATATAATTTGCACTGAGACAATGAGTCTGCCCAGTGAGCAGCAGGTGGAGCTGTGGGACTGTCTCCATCTGCACAGCTGTGCATTTCTTAAACACTAAGATGGATGATGGAGCTGCACTTTGTGGTGCAAATGCAGCAGTTTTGTTCTATCTGAGGGTGGTCCTAGGACTACCTCTTGAGGTGCTTCCTGCCAGACTCCCATCAACCAGCACCTGAATGAACACATGCAGAGGGGTAGGACAGGAAATGGATAGGACCATGTTTGCCTCAATAACTCCTCCCTTTGAGACCAGTGAAGAGGATAAGAGATGCCAGTTTGGACCTCAGTGGGGATGTGTCCACAATGGCCAGGGGTTCTATTCTTCTGATCTTGTCTCATTTCTCATGAAGGGGTTTTATCCTCACTTGAGTCAGATCCCATCACCTTAAATCTTACAGCAACTGAAATTTTGATCCCATATAGTCAACCTTGAGTATCTATGTTTGCAGTTTCCTTGTCTTAGTCTAGGCTGTCTCAGCCCCTCTTCCTCTCCACAAGATTCACATGTACCCTGAGACTTGGCTTCAGTGCTGGTGACTTTGGAATACACTAGTACCAGTAGAAGCCAGGAAGCCCATCCCACATTTCCAATGTCTCCTATATTACTACTCAGACTCAAATAAACAGCAGAGCTTCAGGATCACCAGCCACTCCTCTGGACTAAATGATACCTCAGCTAATGAAGGTGTTCTGCACATCTGTAGGCTGCGTAATGAAGATGGGACTATTATTGTAATATTTGACATGACAATTCCAAGCCTTACACAGTGTTCCAGACCCTTGGAGAAGAGAGACTAAACCCTGCAATGAATTCTCTCTGCTTGGTACAGTCACTGTTGCACTGCTTGGGACTACATCTAGCTTAGGTGATGGCTTTTGTTCTCATAAATTCAATCAGCAACCAATTTTCCTAGGATCAATGTGTGGGAACTGTCTTCCTCTTTTCTTCATTTTAAGAAATTGATTTAATCAAATGGTAATAACTTCCTATCTTATAATATTATTTCTTAGATTTCAGTTTCTCTCCAGGGAGTAAACAGATAAGGAAAAAGGTGGTTGGCCCGCGTTTTCTCTACCAGAATCTAGACCTGACTCAGAAGCATATGGGGTCTGAAAGCATCTGGGAAGCACTAGGTGTAGCACACTCTAAGTGCAGCCCTACTTATCAGCTCCATGTGTGAGGTTACCTTCCCTTGCACCTGCTAGTTCCAGTCAGTCTCTGAGAACTATTCTCTCTATAAGCTCATAAAAGTCAAGCTCTGTTTCTTCAATGATGCTGAACAAACAGTTTTTTGACAGTGAGATGATACTGTGTCTGTACTATGTGAGCCAAGAGACTCCTAACAACAGACACACCACTTACAGGCTCTAAAGTAACCATCTCTGTTCTGCACAAAAATAGACTTCTGCTTATACCTGGACTTCAGTGAGATAAGGAGCATACTCAAATAAAGAAGACCCATCCTACAAGTGTGTTGAACGAAGATCAGAAAGTTGCTGGATGCTGTGTCCTAACCCTGGTGGAAGCTAAGAAAGATAACTTAAAGGACACCATGCCAAAGTCTGGTCTCCCTTCTTTACACCTCTCTCTTCAAAAGTGACTGAATATAGGGAATTATGGATGTGCATTATCTGGAGTACTTTTCTTCACCTAAGATAATCTTCACTGTCCTGTGCTCTTACACAAGCATCATATCCCATCCAGGTTTCTCTATCAAGATACCCAAAACTGATGTGCTTATAAACAACAGATAACTAAGTTTTACTCTTAATGGAGGCTGGTAACTCCAAGACCCAAGTGTTGGTATATTTGGTGTCTACTAGTGAGCCACTCTCTAGTTCACAGATGGCTTCTTCTCCTTGCATTTACACATGGTACACAGCCACCTTCTCAATCCTCTTCTTTAAGGACACCAATCACTGTGGCTGGGGATGTGGCTCAAGCGGTAGCGCGCTCGCTGGCATGCGTGCAACCTGGGTTCAATCCTCAGCACCACATACAAACAAAGATGTTGTGTCTGCCAAAAACTAAAATAAATAAATAAATACATAAATATTTAAAAAAGGACACCAATCACACTCATGCGGGATCTGCCCCCTAAAGGGCCCTTTTTCATAAAGCAATGAGTCATTGTATTGTGATTACAATATGTACATTTTCTGGGGAACCAAAACATTTTTATCATGGCATATAGTAACCTCAACTTTCCACGATGACTCCAAGGATGGGGACACTGATTCTGTTCTTGAGCCATGTATCTCCTCTAACGATCTGGGGATCTTCCTACCCAGTACTATTGCTTGCATGGAATTTTACCCACTTAGTTTAAGAAAAAATAGACTATTTTTGTGAGGTGAAGGGGACTTCACCTAAAGCATAGGCCTTTAATTTACTCAGATTCCCTGGCCCAGCCCTAGTCTTCACATTGGGATGATTTGAATACAGAAAATTTTCTATCCTTGCTGAGTTCCTTCTTGTAAATACAACTATGAAGTCTTACCAATGTGGACAGCACAGGACACGGTGATATTTGCATTGTATATGGTACACAATAAGGGCAATCACTATTCTGGAATTTATACATTTTTCTATGATGGGCCAGCTAAGTAAATATGGAGACGGGAGTCATCTCTCTTATGTTGATGGACAGCTCATTTTGTTGGGATGGTAACTGACCATGTGATGATGAGTCTTTGTTGAGTATCACAAAGCCCCAAATACTTAAGTGTGCAGGGAACATTGGATTGAGATCAGCTGTGCTCTTTTTGATTCTCTTCACTATGTAGACACTGTTTGAAAACATGTTGGGCCCTATCATTATGGATGGACATCATTACTCTTTGAATCTGAAGACTGTCCTCAGGTGAGGCACAGCTCAGAGGATCATGGAAGGAACATTGTGTTCATATACCAGCACTGAGGGACTACTTTGGGCTACAAAAGTAACTGCAGCACTACATCCAGGGTACTGTCAATTGGAGACACTTGTGTGTGCACCTTTGGTGGGTTATTGTCCTGAAAATAAAGAGAGACTTCTTTCTACAAGTGTCAATTTCCCCAGACTGAGGAAGATAACACAGCAGAGAATTCTAAGGGAGAAAGGTCTTGACTTTGATCCTCAGCCTGTAGGTATCAAATAGAATAGATTTGGAGGGTCTCTATATTTCTTGTTCCACAGACAGAAATCTGACAAATGGAGTATCATATCACCTAAAACAAATAGTTCATCAAAAATTACATAACTGACACAATTTGTGCGCGCGTGTGTGTATACTAATTAGAATAAGACATATTCCATGTTTACATAAATATATCAAAATATCTGTAATACTGTATTTCCTGTATATTTAAAAATAAAAAGAATTAAAATAAATTAAAAACATTACAACCCATGAATTCCACTTCTTCATAATATAATACTTTATCTGCTGAAATTTTAATGTAATTGGCATAAACTAATTAATTTTTTAAAAATTATATTCACAGTTTATGCAGTCACACATTTTCTGGCATAAGAAAATTTTCCAGGTTCTATAAACTGAAAGGGACTATTACTCTGGAGGAACAGAGGTTGTGAATTTGTGCTATAGGTGTTTATTACCTCTTAGTATCTCTATAGGTTCTTATTTAAACATCAAAGCTGAGAATCAAATTTGTAGCATAGAACCACTGACAAGGCCAACAATAATATCAGAGGTTCCCTGGATTAAATTTATCTTGAGGTCAAGTAAGAAACTGATGCCATATCAATAATTTTGAAAATTTGTGACATATTATTGTAGATTTAAAAGATCCACAATCTAAGAAAATAATTCTAGATAGTAGACAGTGTCACTTTCTACAGTCATGATGGCATAAGAAATTGTGCAGTCCTCCCATCTCAAAGAATAACAATATGGATATAATGTATAGCACAACCTTTGAGAATTCAGGAAACCCAATAGCACAGCAGACATGGGGATAAAAAGAGTGGCTTAGTGGAAGTGACACAGCATTTCCCTGCAAGTGGAAGTGAGGAAGGAAGGCAGAGACCTAATATCAAGACAGGTGGAGCATCTGATTGATACACATATGATAGAGAAAGAAATCAGGCATAGTTCCTTAATCAACTATTTAATCCCTCAAATACCCTTGTTTAGAAATGTTGAGACGAAATATTGATGGATTTCTTCTGAGTCCATAGAAACAAAATATATCTGCATGTGGACTGGACGAAGGAGGTTGACTACTAAGTGTCCAAGAATGCATGTCCCAGGTTGTATTTTATTCTATTACAATCTGGCACAACAGGAGAACTGCACCTGTAAGTCTTAAGATTCACTGTGCTTTCTAACATTATATAGTTAATTTAACAGTTAAAAGGGCTTAAAGAAGGAGATTAAAATGCAGCTCAATTAGGTGGCAATCATGGGAATTGGTTTATTTATAAACAAATATTACAAAACTGTAAAAATATATGTATATGGTAGATTATATACCCATGAAGTCATATAGAGTTTGTAGCCTCTTCAATGGGAGACCTAATTCCTTAAGTTATCATTTTTTCCATGATTTTGTGCTTTCCATAATACAGAAAACCTTCTGAGAGGGAGAGGAAATGAAAGAATATCAAAATTGCAGTATTTAGGAATCCAACCCTCAATATATAGACAGTTACTGATGAACTACTGTGATACCTGCAGGGGACACAATGAGACTATCCTGTGGTCCCTACACAGCTGCTCAGTAAGGACCATTCACTCATCTAGTCCTAGCCTGGAGGAGGGGCCCTTAGTTAACTGAAGGGGATTTACCAGTGTGTTAACTCTTTCATAGCAGGGTCCCCTGGGAAGAGAACTATGTCTTCTTTCAGCAGTTCTTCAACCTAAGTTTCCCCCAAGTGGTAAAGAAAACCTTTATTCTCTTTAGTCTGTAGTTTAAGCTAAACTCCAGCACCTGGCTGGGGTGGGGTGAGGTGCCTGGGACAGTCATGATGGAAACATTTGCATGAAAAGCCCCTCCTCTGCAGAAAGGGGGAAAGAAAAGGAGATCTGTGGCAGCTCACCTCCACTGTGGGTCACAGGAAGTTGTGCCTACCATGGCCTGGACTCCTTTTCTCATCCTGCTGCTTTCTCACTGCATAGGTAAAAAAGATCCTCAGTAAGCAGTTCTCTATTCACTGTTTGCATCAACTCTTCAGGTATGAACATAAGAGAACTTTTACCATGGACACTATCCTATCTATTTTTCTCTGTTTGTAGGTTCCCTCTCCCAGCCTGTGCTGACTCAACTGCCATCTCTCTCTGCATCTCCGGGAGCAACTTCCAAACTCACCTGCACTCTGAGCAGTGGCTTCAGTATTGGTAGCTACAGGATATATTGGTACCAGCAGAAGCCAGGGAGTCCTCCCAAGTATCTCCTGAACTACCACACAGAGTCAGATAAGCACCAGGGTTCTGGGGTCCCCAGTCGTTTCTCTGGATCCAAAGATACCTCAGCCAATGCAGGTGTTCTGCAGATATCTGGGCTCCAACTTGAAGATGAGGCTGACTATTACTGTGCATTGTGGCACAGTGGTGCTTTTCACAGTGAAACAGGCAAATGGGGAAGTGGGACAAAAACCAATTTGCCACAGGCTCTGACCTATGCACTCATGTTTTGATATTAAAATACATTAATTTATACAACTATAAATCTCTCTCACACTGCACTTCTTTCCCAGTGTTTCATAAATAATTTTAAAGATTGAAATAATCCTCTAACCAATGCAAAAAAATGAGCTATTATCTGAACACTATTTTATTAGCATCCTATATATGAGATCAAATTCTGCCATATCCAGAAGGCAGCCCCCAGTGAAGTCTTCTTCAGTTCTTGAGGGTGCCAATGTGCATCCTACACTCCAGCACCCCCTTCCCAACTTTTAGACATCACACTGATTCCAAGGACCTTTCTTGATACCACTCAAGGTTCACAGCAGGGACAGCACCAGGCCTTTCTCAGAGTACTCTGGAAAAATAAAACTAAATAAAGGTAAGATTTAAATATGATTAGTGTGGGAGGAAAAAGATCAAGGGATATCTGACTCAAAGTGGTGAAGTTTAAAGATTTTGTCATCTAATAGTTTGTCAAATACAGTCCAGTCAGGAGAACCTGCTCTCAGGTATAGGGAGTTGATGTAGACTCAGGAAAGTCTGTAGGCAGAATGTGCACACCCTTGATGTTGATATCCTGTGAAAGGTGAGAGGCCCTCAGCAGTCAGGAGTGATAACTTTGTGTCTATGTTTCTCTTTCATCATTCATTGTTATTCACTGCTAGAAACTGAGTTACTTGAGAATTTTGGCTTTTTTTCTTATTTATCACTGCCTTCTAAACAGCCTGATGGCTGCCACAAAGCACAAAGTCAAGGAGTGTCTGTAAAATGAATATTCACCTAGAAAGAAATCCCAAGGGTGAGAGTAGATTTGAGGCAAAAGTCTTGATTTGTGGATATTCTTGGTTTCAGTTGTTTGAAGAAGAGATGTTAAATAAGAAACTTAACCTCATAAGATGGAGAACAGGAGAGGGATATGGAGGACTGAATCCTGTTTATGGTGACCTGTAGGAAAGACTAGATCATATGAGTTCATGTGGAGACAGTGAAGGAGGACTTGTTGTGTTTTCAGGTTCTGAGTAAAGAAATCATAAAAGCAGGTGGATAATGGAGATTACTCTGAGCAGAGAGGACAAATCCTGTGAGCCAATGCAGCACATAGCAGGGAATGATATATGAACACCTACTAACTTTGAAATTATTTAAGAGCTACTGAGTTATGCATCAACAAAATGTTAAACACAGATATTAAATTATTTGTTACAATATAATTAAATCTAATATTCAACCAGTCAATTCACAATCCCACAAAAAATTCTCATAGGTTAATTTTAGAAAAAGAAGTTTGTGAGCTTGCCATCCACAGAACAGATGATTTTGTACTGGATAGAGGGGCTGGTTGAATCAATGAATGATTGGTAGAGAATGGATTTGCTAGTGTATACTTGGTTATTATATAACATGATTACACCCTGCATCAGCAAACAGTACATTGTATTGTGCTTTTGTTCACTTTACCAAATATTAAAACAGCCAAATTCACTGAAACGTGGAAGATATAAATACAAATCAATTGACATTTAAGTGGTTTAAGTCCATTTATGAATTCAGAATGAATAAAACATGAAAAATATCTGCATGTTTTAAAATTTATTCTAGAAAGCTACACTTATTTCCCCCTTTAAAAACACATCTTCACATATAGAGTAACAGAACTAGGATTGCTATTTATATATTAAGTCCTCTTTTTTGAAAAAATCTAAAAGAAATGACAGGTTAATAGAGGCCACAGGATATATGGGAATTCTCTTCTTTCTATAAAATTTTCCTGTTAATCTAAAACTATTTTCAAAAATAAAGTGTACTAATTCAAACTAAATATGATGATAGATATGTAGACTTTCTGGAACATGTATCCATGAAGAGATTTGAATTACACAGCATATTTTTTAGGCAAGCTAAATTTTATGATATCATTCACATATGTTTGCACATCCAATAGACAGGACTGTTTTGAGAGTGAGAAAGCACAGTAATAATTAATGAATAAGAATCAGATTGTCTTAGAAACATACCATGAGGCTTTTAAATAGAAACAATAACCTGATGAGCTGCAAAAACCAGTTGAGTTCCCAGGTCTCAAGTCCATAGTAAGAAAAAAGTTGGGTTTTCAAGTTTCTAGGTCATAGTGTTTGGTGCATCCTGTGACCAGCAGGGGATCCTATAGGGAGGCATGTAATCCCTACCTGTCTACTTAGTAGGCCCATTTATTCAGAAGATAACTAGCTTTGCAACTGTTCCCTGTGACAACTGATGCGGACTCTCAGAGGCTGTCCCCTCTCTGGTCTGGCACAGTTCCCTGAGCAGCAACTTTTATCTTCTCAAGAGACTTGGAAAATCATGAACCTGACATTTGCAAAAAGAGTCTCTGATAGAGAGTGGGAAAAGAAAGGAGGACTGGGACAATTCAGCCTCACTGAAGGGATTAGGGGGATATTTCCTCCATGACCTGAGTTCCTCTCCTCTTGCTGTTCTTCTCTTAGTGAATAGGTAGGAACAGGCCTCAAGTGTCCAGATTCACCTCCTGAGCTTGTGTCAGTCCCCTTTAGCTTTTATCCGCAGTCTGGCTGGGCACAATTCAGGAGCCACTTGTCAAAAGAAACTAACTTTATTTTTAGGACTACAAACGCCAAGCAAAACAGCTCCTCAGGAAAAAAAAAAAAAAACCCTCAGAGCCCAACTGCCACCACCGGCTTCCACAAGCCTCTCACCCACACAAACCTCACCACCTCCCACAATCCTCCTGCTCTTGAGGCCGATTGGCTGGGTCGCGTGGGCGGAGCCAAAGAAGTCCCCCAATGAGCAGCTCCGTGGTCTGAAAGGGCAGGGAAACAGCCCAATGAGCAGCTCCGTGGAGGACCCAATCAGCTAGATGTTGCTGGGGCCGCTGTGAGCCAATCATCAGCTGGCAGTCTGAAGGGCAGGGAAACAGCCCAATGAACATCACCACAGAGGAGACATTCAGCTAGATGTTGCTGGGGCTGCTGTGAGCCAATCATCAGCTGGGAGTCTGAAGGGCAGGGAAACAGCCCAATGAACATCACCACAGAGGAGACAATCAGCTAGATGTTGCTGGGGCCGCTGTGAGCCAATCATCAGCTGGCAGCTGGAAGTTTGCTGGCAGCTGAAAGTTTGCTGGGGCCCCTTTGGCTGTGGCTCTCAACAGAGCTTAACTCCAGTTCTAGCCTCATTTACCATGACTGTGTCTATTTGCAGGTTCCCCATTACAGCATGTGCCAATTCATTGAGGAAGATCTCTGTATTTAAGAAACATCAGCTAGACTCACCTGAATTTGACCATTCATGTCATTGTTGGAAAGTACTGGATATATTGGTAACAGCAAAGCCAATTAGCCCTTTGTGGCATCACCTGGTTTCAAGTCAGACTCAGTCAAACAACAGGGCTGCAACATCCCTAGAAACTTCTCTGAAACTAAAGATGCCTTGGCCAATGCACAAATGAAGCTCATCTACTGGCTATAGACTGAGAATAATGTTATTACTTTACCATATAGAAGAACTGACACTGTGCTCTACATCCATGTGAGGAATAAAGCTCCCCTCTGCTGTCTGGGCCTGTTAGAGTCTCTGATCCTTCTCCAGATCTCCAGCCAGCACCTGATGTTCCCCCAGACAAGTATATATGAAATTATAGATTACTTTATAGATCAATTTTGATTAACTTATAGATTAATTCACTGCTCATGTAATCTCAATTTACTAATTTTTATATCAGCAGAAGTGACTTGGTTGAACATAAAATTTTTTTCAGTATATAAATTGGAGAAAGTTTACAGAGATTATTTTGGCCATGCCCAGCTCAGAGTCTAGAAGTGACTCAGAGATGAATCTGGGCTAAAATTTTCAGCTGAGGTTCAAGATACAGTACCAATATGGAAAAGGAATGATGTCCTTTATTCTAATAACACAGGTTCATGAAGTTTAAAATAAGAGCAATGTAGTTTATATTATCACCACTTTAAAGTAATTCAGAGCATATCAGAAAATATCTAAAAGTATTTAAACAAAATTCCCAGGTGCTGACACATCAAGGAAGGCCACCTAACCAACCCCCCTCCCCACATGGTTTACTGATGGCAGCTCATTTATGTGGGAAGGAGAAAGACGGGTGGGATATGGTATTGTATCTCTGTCAGAGGTAGTGGAAGCTAAACCTCTACCTCAAAACACCAACAATCAATAGTCAGAACTAATAGCAGTAACCCGAGCCTTCCAACTGGCTGCTGATCACTCCTTCAATTCTGAATATGACTTTCAGATTTTTATCTCCCATTTGGCCATATGAAAGCAAAAAGGTTTACTAACGACAAAGGGATCCCCCATCACAAATGCAAAGTTCATCTCAGCCCTTCAGGTTCTTTGCTACCATCAAAGGTTTGGATCACCCACTCTAGGGCTTACCAGTCAGATTACTCACCTATAACCCTGAGTAATTTCAAAACTGCCAGGCAAGCTTCCATGTCATGTCACATACTCCAGCTATTGCTATGATTTCCCCTCACCAGGTCCTCACTACTTCTTGCTCTAGACATGACCTATTCTCTTACCTACATTCTTTATTCCACACCAGCCCTCAAAAACATCAAACTTTTCCTGCAGACTTTCTTCTCACCCCGACGACGTAATTGTCCTCCATCACCTCAATTCCAGCTGCACCATTTTTCAGAAGACTAACCCTAATATTCCCTTCAGATTGGGCTGCTTCCCCACCCACCAGGCCCAAGGGCAATTCCTGGGGACCAACTGCCAGGTACTCTTCACTCAAATGCCCGAGGCCAAAAGATATCTTTACCTTTTAGTCTTTGTGGACACCATCTCAGGGTGAGTGGAGGCCTTTCCTACTCCAACAAAAGGGCCTCCACAAAGCTTCCATCCTACTCTCTGAGCTCATCCCCAGATTAGAATTCTCACCTCACTACAGTCAGACAACAGCCCTGAGTTTGCATCATAGATTAAAAAAAATAAACATATCACAGAAGCCCTCCAAATCCTATGGCACTTGCACATACCATGCCATCCCACCTCATCAGGCAAGGTTAAATGCACAAACCAGGCACTAAAGGAGGCCAAGCTTTCTCTTAAATTATTTACAGATTGAGTTAAAACTTCTACCTGTGGATGTGTTCCACCTCCAGGTACTCCCAAGAAAACCTACTTTGCTCTCTCCCTTTGAGGTGATGTATGGGAGACCTGCTTTACCCCCTGGCATCACGCCCTCCTCCAGCTCTCTTCTGGAATCTCTCACTACTCCTCTCCTCACCTTCATCTGGACACGTGTATGAGAACATCAAGAGGCCTTATCACCAGACCCTTCCAGGTCATACATCTCTTTCCCCTTAACCCCAGGTGACTGAGTACATTTCTCTCTTCCTTCTGGTGACATGCCTGCCCTGACACCTAAATGAAAGGGTCCTCTAAGTGTTACCTAGTGTCCTCTCACCACTGCCAACCTATAGGAATCCCCAGGCAAACTGATCACATGGATTCACATTTCCAGGCTGAAACTGGCCCCTTGCCTCCAACCAAGGAAACCCAGATTGACTGTCCATTTTTCTCCTCCCACAAATACATCTGCTCCACCACTCCTGAGAATCCTTTAAAGCTCCACAAGTCATTCCTGAAGGTTCCTTCCCCCCTACACTGGAAGTATTTTCTTCAACCCAAGAAACCCTCACAATAACATGCCTCAATCTAGCCCACTCCTCCTTTTGTCACCCTACTGGTGTCCCCTTCACTCACACTTATTTTGTCTGTCTCATCTAGCATCTCTCATTGCCACTATAACTGTGGGAGTTGGAGGCAGAGAGTTCACTTTATAACATACAACTATGTTCAAGCAAGTTGTTACTCTCAGGCAACTCTAGTGAGCCATTAACCAATGAGGAGTTTAGTTGTATTGAGCTGGAAACAAGAGGAATAAATATTGGACAGGTAAAGCAGAGCCTAAATCTGGACTGAGCCAATGCCATTCCAAATGGTACAGAGATGTTGTCTATTGTTGGGACTTACCAGACTCACCTTGGAATGGCAGACAGGGGAGGGATTCAAGATAAGGCCCGCCACCAGTACCTTTATACAAAGCTACCCCAGGTATTACATAATATCTTCCATTCACCAAAAAGCTGTTAAATCGTCATTCAGGTGGAAGCCTTTGCCCAAGGACTCCCTCCTAATCCAGATAATTAACACCACTCATCATCTGCTAAACCTGACTAACCTTACATTGGCTCATGGATGCTGACTACGCCTCAAGGCAGGATTCTCTCATCTTGTTTCCAGCTCAATACAACTAAACTCTTCATTGGTCAATGGCTCACTAATCCTCAATGAAACCACTTCCATAACAGTTTACTTCTCTCAAAAAATTTCAGGAATTCCCCTTTATCAGGTTGCTGACCTATGTCTTAGCTCCTCTGGGAACAGGACGGTTGGTAACTTACAGGATAAACAATGTGCTCAAATAATTACCTATGAAATACCTTCCAAGCCTTCTTGTCCAGCAATCCCTGAGTAATATTTTTTATGTGGGACATCTGTGTACCACTAGTTGTCCCAAGATGGAGAGGCACATGCACCCTAACCCATTTATTCCTATCCATAGAGGTTGTCTCAGGAAACAAGGGTACTCCTATCCCCCTTACAGCTCATATAAACCCCTATCATGGACAAGCCATCCAACTTATTCCCTTACTGGCTACTTTGGGAGTAACAGCAGGATTGGCCACAGGAACAGCAGGAATAACAACCTCCCTTACCTGCTACCACCAGCTATCTAGTCAATTGACAGGGGATATACAACAGGTAGCTAAAATCTATCTTCACCCTCCAAAGCCAGATAGATTCTTTAGTCGCCATGGTCTTACAAAACCTCCACAGATTAGACTTGTTTACAGTGGAGAAGGGAGAACTTTGCCGAGATCTTTAAGAAGAATGCTGTTTTTATGTTAATCAATCAGGAGTGGTAAAAAACAAGATCAAAACACCTTCAAGAGCAATTATAGAAAAAGAAAGTAACAGTTAGCCCAATCCTTTCTATGGAATATGTTTCCAGGCTCCATTTTTGGTTGGGTCCTCCTAATACTTGGCCCACTAGTTGGGATTATTTTTGTTCCATGCCTCTCTAACCTGTATCACGAAATTCATACAAAATCAAATAGGCAAAATATCTAATCAAACTTTTAACCAGCTTCTCCTCAGGGATTACCAGCTACTTGCTACCTCAGTAGACACCCATTCCTCACGTGAAAGCCCCACCAACCGCTGATGGAACATCATCACTTCTGATATGGAGCTACAAAATGGAAATACAACTGGAGGAACTTCACTAGCCTGTAACCCAGGGTTCCTAACCCCATTTGCCTTCATGTGCCTCCTCATGGCTGTTGGCCTTTTCTCAACCAGTCCCTTTTGGTGGACCACCAGCCAGAAGCTAATGTTGTGTCTCCTCTTTCTTCTCCTTCTTATTGCCTTTGGGTTTCTTGGTGTCTTTAGGCTCATCATGTGGCTTACCCGATTCAAAGAATTCATGGAGGCTCTTCAATAGGACAGCTGGCTGATCCTACAATTTACAGTGACATGGATTTGGTTGATACTATCTACAATCTATGGCTTCAGGGAGCTTTCATGGATTTCAGTACAGAGGAAATTTATAGCTTTGGAACCTGGGTCTTCATGATAATGCTTCTTCTCTCCTCTGTTTCCAGACATCTCTACCCTCCTTTTCCTATGTTGCCCCACTTCAGCAAGAAATATCCAGATGAATTAAATGTCCCATCTCCCATTTACAGAAAAAAAATGGAGGAATTTTAAGTACAAGGTAGTTTTCAATTTCTCTGACTATGCTAAAGTTTTCCTTTCCAGGAGGACGCCTTACTCCCTCCTACTCCACGATCCATTCCCACCCAGCAACACAATTTAGTGCTTCTCCCAGCCTGCCCTCCAACCACCAATATCAGGATCCCATGAGAGAGCCTGCCTTTCACCTGCCAATAGCAGAACCCAGTGAGAGAGCAAGAGAGCATTGCCCCTTTTGAAATTTCAGGCTCAACCAGGTTGCACTCCATCCTATTAATTAACCTACTTAACCCAGTACTGGTGGGTGCACAGCTGCTGTCCCCATTCAGGCTGGTGGGCAGCCATTCATGGCTTCCAATAAATCTCTTTGTTGAACCTCTATTTTTGTGTGATTTATCTGCTTTCAATGTCTACTGAAGGGTATACTATCCCTTATGACCCAGTTCTTTGTTACAGCAGAAGCTGGGTCATCTTTTATCAGAATATGCTCTTGAGCAGTTCCTTAATTTCCAGATACAGGAGAAAAACCACCTACTGATTATAGCATGACTTGTGTTCTTTCAACCTGATAATTTTATCAGGTTAACCCCATGAAACATCCTGCCCCACTTGTTGGTTGGAATGATGTTGAAATTCATCACAATTCTTTAGGAACTAGTGGAATAAAAATCATACACCAGAGAAAGATCTCACCTGGTCAACCAGTATCCAATAACGCTACCTCTCTGTTTCTTTCCTTGTGGTGATAGGCTCCTATAACCTTGTGTTCTTCTGTCATATCCAGTTTATGAACCCATTGTTCACTGATTACAAGGGGATGGGAAGAAGGGAAATAGAAGATAGTTGGTATATAGGTTTAAAGATTATTTGGGGGAATTATACAGAAAACACTCACCATAAATTTTGTAGATTCTCTCTTAGCATCTACATCTAAGAATATGATTGTGGCAACAAAATTCTGATGCTCATGGAAATTTAGGCTTAGCTATATGAAAAGACTTTCTCTGGCTGGGCCCAAAGCTGATATATAAAGAGGCAAGATAGAAGTTCAGCTTTGTGTGGCCCAGGAAGATTGATACTGTTCAGAGTCTCAATCTCTGCAATGTGGGATTCCTGAAAACATCTTTGGGAAAAGAATTTACTGGATTACGTAAAAATACAAATTGGTCTGCACACTGGATGTTCTGGGGAAGAGGTTAGAGGACAGAAATTGGGCCAGAGGTGACAAAGTCTTCACATAGGTTGGAGACTGTCTATTGTGACAATTAGCAATTAGGGGGAGGACACACGGAGAGCAGAAAGTGAATGAAGATTAAAAAGGAAGATAGAGACTATGATTTAAGTTTGTGAAAAAAGGTCCACATTCTATAGAGAGATCATGGTGTTAAAGAGAGGAGTGAAGTCAGTGGGACCAGCTGGGTTATTGGAAGATATCTATTTGTAAATGTTTTTATGGAAGGTGGGACTGAGACATTATGAAATAGGAACCATTAAGAAATATAGTTCAATTTTGACTTAAATGAAAAGTGCACTGGTGCTGGAAAGGTTCATGGACAGTGGTGTTGGGTTGGTCTCCACTCAAACTCATCACCATGCTGCAAATTCTGTCATCAGCCCCCAACTTTACTCAGTGATGACAGTAAGTTCCTCATCATAAGTGAGGAATCTTATTCTATTATATATTTGAGATGGACCTTCTCCACAAACTCTTCTCTGATTTCCAGATAACAAGCCACATTAGCTCTTATCCAGGGACAATAATTTGGTAGACTGAGTAGAGGTAAAACATCAAAACAGAAAAAAAAAAAGAAAAGAATGGAAAAAATGCATCACCATTTTCCTTAAGTAATAAGGGTATAGGAGGTTCAATAAATTTTACATTGGCTCACCTGCCCTTCAGTTCTGGTGCTTCATCTTCATGTTCCTCAGGGGAAGTTCAAACCCAAGTCTCAGCACAAGTGTCTCTCCTGTGACCACACCTTCCATGTGACTCCTCCTTCTTCTCCTACCCCAGCAAAACTGATTAACGGAAATTCTCCACGTCACTGCTTAGATTCTCCACCTTCTGGGTCCTGTTCACAGAGGTGCTGTCTCAGGACTCTCAATGGCTGGTCTATGTCATGGTCTGTGGCCAAGTCACAGTGACTTGGCCAGAGATCAGGACATAGACCAGCCATTGAGAGTCCTGAACAAACTCTCCTAGTTTCTGCACCAAGAACTTCCCAGTTCCTGCCTGGGTTGCTCGTCATTACCCAATAAAATGTAATATACTCAGTTCTGTAAACTTTGCTTTTAAAATTATATAATCCCATTAGATTCTCGTTCACTTTCCTAGCTTCTGTACACTGAAGACCCCAATATTCATCTCTACATCATTATCTTATAATGGGGAATAAAAATAAAAATAAAAATCTTTGGAGCAGTGAAAGAAAATATATCTTATTTGTTTGGAAACATACCAGGACCCTAAAAAGAATCTTTGACATTAAAGGGAATTCTTTTATCAAATACAGTGGAATATCCTATATATCCCTCCAGGTTATCTCAGTGAATAAGGCAGTATAAGGAGTGACTATTTTGTTCAAAAATAAGCATATGATTTATACTAAATATATAAGTAACAAATATCGAATATTTTATTCAGTTGATATATCATGAAAAGCAAAATAAGATGGTAATGTTTTATAAAGTACTCTTTTAAAAATACAGTAAATACAGACCAAGAGTGAAGGACCTTTGAAATATATTTATGTGCTGGTAATAAACTGGATGATATCCCTCATCTGGTTAAAACCACAAACTTTATGTTCATCTCCTTGGTACTAATGTATGAAAAATTATGTAGGAGAAATCACATAAGTCCTAACCAATGAACAGTCAAAGGAGCTGTCAACAGGTTGCACAGAGGATTCTGGCTAGATCAAGAAGAATGTCCTGAGGTACAACATCATGCAGTAGGTATGGTTTCCTAAGTTAGGAAAGGAATTCGAGTATTCTATTGGGTGGGCTTATGGATGAGAATCCTACTAACAAACCTGGAGACAGTATAAAACATGTAAAACAAAACTAAACAATAGACAAAGTGTGGCTATACTTTATACAATGTTGACAGCTCTTGGGAAATCCTCATTTCTACCACTTAATTTTATTTTGTTGATTTATTTTTTATGGACAGCTTCTTATTGTGAGCAGAGGCTTTTATTGCAGCACTTGGTTCTGTCTGAAATACTTTTTTAGGCTGCAAAGAAAGTTCAGGATCCAGAAGTTGTGAAGAGAAATATGATTTAGGAGACAAGAAGCATGGCATTTATCAAGAAAGTCTTAATACAGAGAAAGGGAAAAGGTGAGGGCACTTCATTAAAATAGAAGAAACATGGAATGATCTGTGTACTAGATGAAGGAAATAGGGTAGATGAGAAGAGATGGAAAAAGAAAAGAACAGTAAAATGAATCTAACCTAACTTCCCTACATAACATATATGAATCTCACTGTTACTGTCTCCACAAGATAGTAACTAAAAAACTAAATGAAACTAAACCAAAACTAAACCAAAAATAAACAGTAAAAAGATCAGTAGAGTAAATGGAAGTACTTTCCCTCCCTTTTTCCCTCCTCCTGTCCCCTTCCCTTTACTCTACTGACCTCTCACAATGTTTACATGGAGTCATACAGGAACCAATTTACTACCTCATTTTCCTGAGCATGAGGCTGAGGGTAATAAGGAGGAGGACCTGACTGAGGAGGAAGAAGAGGTGGAGGAAATGCACAAGGCCCAGTGTGGGCATGGGCAATGTAGTTGGAGATGAATGGATGGCTTCAGTGGCTGGTCAGCAAATTAGTGGCATGATGATCCTGGGCCTGAGGCCTCCACCACCAATCCCTCTCCTCCAACTGCCACAGGTGATGCCAGTTTAGGTGGGTGCTCCCCCCTCCCATATACAGCAAAAAGAGCCAAATAGAAGCATATAAGAGACCTGCTCAGCAATTTCTATGTAAAATAATTTCTAAGGGGAAAATGGTAAAAGGGGAACCATGGGGAATACAAAAAGAAAAGAAAAGAGGGATAAGAAAAAAATTAAGAGAGAGAGGCTGCTGAGTTAGCTTTCTGGGAAGTCTGGGAGGAGAGAGCCAATTATCGTAGTTTTAATTGAATCAGAGCTTATATAACTGAAGCAGTTCCATCATCAATTTGTACAGGAAAACCATCAGAGTGATCAATTAACATTGGGAATAAATGAGCAGTATAAAAAAAAAAACAATAGATGGACCAAACATGTGAAAGAGACACTATGGCATAGGAACCCCTTAGATGGTGTGAAAAATCTCTGACATATTCCCAGGGGTCTCAAATACCACTTGCTTGTTCCTGGGCTATCTGCATACACAAGGAAGAAGGGGAAAGAACTTAAGCTCTCTCCTCTGGTTGAAATCGCATCTTTGCTAGGATGATGTGAAGGACAAGACAGAGGAATAAAATGATGCTAAATAAATTAAAGACAAATGTTAAAATTGTACCCCAACACTTACCAAAGGCTGAGAGATATATTGCTTCTATGCATCTGTGGAAATATTTGTTTAATAATTAGCTAACCACTAATGTCATTAAACACAGATGTTAGCCATTACACATGCAAATAATTCAGTTAAAGAAATAAGCCAGAGGGGCTGTGGTTGTGGCTCAGTGGCAGAGCACTAGCCTAGCACATGTGAGGCCCTGGGTTCAATCCTCAGCACTACATAAAAATAAATAAAATAAAGGAATTGTGTCCAATCTCACCAAAAAGTTAAAAAATGAAAAAAGTACCCCAGAAAATCACAAACCTATGCATCCTCATGACAATAACACCTACAACAGAAATAGCAGTGATAATAATAACAACAAAATTAAAACTCTCCTGGTAAGGGCTTTGATTTCCAGAGTTATTACATTATAATACTCCAATCCATTTTTTAAATAAGATTATGAAGCAATAACAAGAAAATTTAGCCCATACATAGTGAAATCAGCAAAGTAAATACACACAAACCACAAAACAGAAACTATAGATAAAAACTATCCATGAGGAAACAAAATCATTCAGAGTACTATACAAAAACTGCTTTATTGAACTGTAATAAATATGCTAATAGAAATAAAGAAAACCATGAAAATAATTTTAAAGAATATTATGGGACAAATGGCTCATTAAATATAAATAGGTAAGCAAGGAAGAATACCTGGATTAAAGTTTAGATCAAATTATATTATGTTGTCCATGAAAGGGAAAGAAATAAATAACAAAAAAATGTGCCAAGCCTAAGGGACCTGTGTTACAGCTTCAGGCAAAGAAAAATACACTTTATGACAGTTCCAGAAAGATGGGTGTGTACAAAGGTATAAAAATTTTTTTTGAAAAACTATCAAGAAAATCTTTCTAAATTTGATGAAAACAAAATCTGTACATCTACAAACTTTATACTAAAAGAACTTTATCACAGCTCATATCTATACAGTCTATGGAAAGCAACATGAAGGGACAAAATTTACAATTCCTAAAAACACAAATTGGCAGAGAATTATACAAAGAATATGTGAATTTGAATCTTCACTTTTGAAGCTAGGATACACAATATGCCCAGCCCTCCAGGATGCACAACTGTTAAGACGGATCAAATTCATGCAATGCCTCTTTCCACATACTCAACATTGGCAGATCCAGACTCTGTGTCCTCAGAGAAAGGAAGCACATGAAAGTAATCCACAAATGTGTATGCATGCACATGCAAACACGACACATGCAATGAATAAACACATTTAAATCATATTTACACACACACACACACACACACACACAGAAAAGCATTCATACTCATATACTTACACAACATGCATGCACATACACACACACACAAATGAGCCCACCAGTTGTCCCCAATTTCTTTATGGGTGGTCACCAATTACAGCTGCTAATGCAAAGGCCCCACAGGCACCTCAGTTGGCCCCAGTCATCAAAGGGATACAAGAGGCAATGTGGGAAAAATCATTGGGGTAAATACTTAATGTTGCATACTTATAAATATGTGGTCATCACAGGGCCAAAAATCAGAATAAAACATTTAGACATAAAACAAGATTTAACATTGGAATTCATCTTCTCACCACTTGCTCCAAGAAACTTTGCTGCATGAAAAGTTCCAACCTGCCTTGTTTGGAGGATGTGAGAGAATGTGAGTGAATCTAGCCTCTGCATAGATATCTGAATGAAAGAGCTCAGGAAAGCTCCACCATGGCCTGGTTGCTCTTTAACATCCTCACTGTCTAACCTCCATAGAGAACAGCCTCCCAGATACCAAATCCTGTCCTTTCCCCTCCAATAACAATTCTTACTTGCCTCAGATCTAGAGCCTTAACGAGGCTTTCTGTTTCCAGGGTCCCAATCTAGCCATTGCTAACTCAGCTGCCCTCTGCACTGACTTCCCTAAGAAAAACAGTCAAGCTTACCTGCATTCTCAGTAGTGGTTACAAGCAGACTGGCACCAGGAAGGCCAAGAGAAGTGCCCATGATATGGGTGGGCAGTCATGATGTTGTGGGATCCATGGTGATAGGATCCTCAATCAGTTTTCAGCAGAAATGATCAATTCACCATTTTATGAATGAAAATGTGTGTTCACCTGAGTATAACTCTCAGGAAGAGGCAATGACCATGAAGCTGTGACTTATATTATTTTGAATTTATTTTTAGTGCTGTAAAAGGGGAAATACGATGAGGCTGGGGATTCAGCTCAGTGGTAGAACATTGATTAACATGTGTGAGATCCTGGAATAGATCCCTGGTACTTTAAGAAAAAAGAAGAAGAAGAATGGAAGAAAGCAAGACAGACAGAAAGAGAGGAAGGGTGGAAGTGTGGAAGGTATGGAGGGAAAGAAGAAGAAAGGAGGAAGGAAGGAAGGAAAGAAAGAAGGAAGGAAGGAAGGAAGGTAGAAAGGGAGGGAGGGAGGGAAGGAGATGTTAAATAAGAAGCTTTACTTCTGACTGTAGAGACCAGGAAATTAACATGGGCTTCATGCCTGAGGGTGGATTGGATCATATGGGTGAATGTGGAGACAGGGAAAAGGCTGTGTCATGGCTGCAGGTACTGAATAAAGAAACCAGAGGAGCAGTTGGACTGTGGTACAGCCTCCATGAGTACATGCACTACAGAGCAGGGTGACTTGTAAGAACATCTAGTAGCATTTAAATTAAATAAGAGAGAATGAGTCATGTATCAATAAAATGTTAAATTCAGAGCTGAAAAAGCTATTATTTATACCAAATATATGTATCTATATGTGTGTGTGTGTATATATATATATATATATATATATATTTAGAGAGAGAATATATATATATTTATATATATATATATAAATATATATATATTTAGAGAGAGAAAGTGTGTACACACACACACAATATTTAACCCTTCAACCCACAATCCCACAAGCCATACTCAAAAAAATGTATGAGTGTTTTGTGAGCTCAAGTCCAAAAAAGACAATTCCATACTGGGTCAAGGGAATGAAGAAAGGAAATAAGTGATTTTTAGAGAAGATATGTTCCAATCTGGATGGCATTCATTTACAACATGCCATGGCAGCTGCAAAAAATACACTGTATACATAGTACTTCCTTCACTTCATCAAATACTAAAACAATTAAATTGGCTAAAATACCTAAGATCAAAACACATATATATTTATATGAGCATAGTTGAAATCTTGGTGAACACTTAAATATATTCTGTGGAGACAAGTGCATGGGATACTGCATACATGGCATATGTTAATTGTGCCTAAGTGACAAATCACTGCACTTGTGCTAGGCGTGTAAGTGGAAAACTGCTCACCCCATAGGCCCAACCCTGGGCCTGAGCCATGTGTTGTGGTACCAGTGTTTGCTCCATGTCCCACTCCTAAATTGGTTGCCACAAGGACATTTGGCAAGAAATTGTATTGGTGGCTGTCTAATCTCCCAGCCACTTCCCAAGTACATATACATGGTAACTGCTCAATAAAATTAGACCTGCTTCCAGCTTGGTTTTCAGAGGTATTGAATAGTGACGGCAGCCACACTCTTCTCCACCCTGTTCCATGGAACTCCTCACTGGATGAGAAAGAGCTCATGCAATATTCCAAATTGTACTGAAGTCATATAAGATTTATAGAATGTATATGAAGAGAACTAACATTTTTAATTGACATCTATGTATGAACATGTGACATTACATTGTGCCACCAATAGGCACTATGTAAGTAAGAAATGACAGTAATTGCAGATAGTGTGTTGCAGTTTGTACCGCAGTCCGGCTGCAGCAAAATAACTGGGGGGTGACGAGCAACTTGTGTAGATTGATACAGCTGGAGTGGGAGCCGTTTATTGTAGGACCGGAGGGGTATATATATATATTACACACAGTTTATCTTAATTAACATAAACTAGATACAGCAGTCAACCAATCAGGAATCTCCACACTTAATGGCTCGCTGGTGTTACTTCACAAACCACTCCCCCAGGCAAAATGACAGGTACCATCTTGACTTGTTTACAGACCCTAACAGTTTGAAACACAGACCATCCATGTATGAATAGACTCAGTGACTTTATTCTCTTCAATCTGAAATATGTGGTGAGCTCCAATACCAGGGCTTAGCAAGGGGCTTGGCAACCATGATGGGAAACACAGTTGCATGACTAGCCTTCCATTAGAAGGATGGTGCAAAATTTAAAAAGGCCTGGAGCAGCCCATCCCCAATGTGAGAATCAGGGTCTGTGTCCACTATGACTTGGACAACACCTGCTGCTCCACTCTTAATGCTCAGGTTAACAGTGGTTTTTAACAGATCTCGATTCTTTCTTCACATCAACCACTCAGTCCCAGAACCCATGAGAAATTTTTCCCTTGCTCTTACCTCACCTATTTCTATCTGTGTTTGCAGGTTCTCTCTCCTAGGTTGTATTGAGTCAATGGCCCTCCATATCTGCAACTCCTGGATCACCTGCCAGGCTCACCTGTACTCTGAACAATTCTTTAGTGTCAGCAGATACTACATACAATAATACCAATAGATCCAGGGAGACTTCCCTGTGTCTTCTATGCTGCTCAGACTCATGT
Organism: Ictidomys tridecemlineatus; assembly: GCF_052094955.1. NCBI lineage: Eukaryota > Metazoa > Chordata > Mammalia > Rodentia > Sciuridae > Ictidomys > Ictidomys tridecemlineatus. The sequence continues at coordinate 109,878,250 of NC_135478.1, read as the reverse complement.
ATCATAATTCTGGGCTACCAGAAACTTCCTGAGACCAAAGATGCCTTGGCAAATACAGGTATTCTTCACATCTCTGAGCTGCAGCCTGAGGATAAGCTGATTATTACTATAGTAAATGGCATGATGGCTCTAAGTTTTACATGATGCTATTAACCCACAAGGAAAGGAGAGAAAATCCTACTCTGTTACATATGGTGTTAAAAAGCCACAAAACCATAATATCAAAATTCACTATGTATATTCTCAGGGTATTCTGATATATATAATGATAACATAATAATATAAATTATATATAATTATAAAGTAGTCAATGTATGATAAAGAATCATATATGTGTAATGAAAACACAGAACCCCAAATTTCCTTTGCTTCTGCCTTTTTGATGTCTTATTATGTTTTCAATTAGTACGCATAAATGGTTAAAAGTTCCCTTGAGAAGACATGCATGCCCTAATCCCTGTTAGGAAGTATGATAAAGTGATAATAAATTATATGTAGAAATAATGTTAATTACCAGCTCACATGAAGATCAGGAGATAATCTTGGAATATACCTGGAGAAATAGGAATCATGAGGATCCTTAAAAGTGAAATAGAATGTTAGACGTAGCCAGAGTGGCATGATATGAGAAAGTATCCATTTACTGTTACTAGCTTTGAAGAAAGAGGAAGTGACCACCAGCCAAGGAATGTGGGTGACCCCTAGAATCTGGAAAAAGCAAAAAAATGGTTTCTCCCCTGGAGCCTCCAGAAAATAGCATAGCCCTGTCAACACCCTGATTTCACTCTGAGATTAGCCCAGTGAAATCCATGTCATACTTCTGACCTCAGCAAATGTGAGATAAGTAATTTGTGTTGGTTAGTACCTCCTAATTTATAGTCTTTTGTATATATATATATATATATATATATATATATATATATATATATATATATATATATCACAATTTTTCCCTAAGACAAATGGCCCAATGTTTATAGGTAAATATAATTCTTTTGATCAGGGTAATCTAAACTCTGGAGCTTGAGCTCTGATATGTTTTTGTGCAAGTATCTTACCCAGCTGAGCCAACTCCCACTCTGAGAAAATTGAGCATGATTATATAACTAAATAAAAGTTTTACTATGACTCTGTGAGTTAGTTTTTCTAGTGAATGCAAGCATTGAGGATATCCAGTTCTATTCTTCTGTATCATGGCACTTTCATATTTGGTTATTGATTTATAGTAAATTTCCCTTGGAAACAACAGACCCCCAAAGCATATAGAGTCTACATACAGTGGTAATATTAATCTGGGCAAATCGCTTGACATACAATTATCTCCATCAATATTTCTAGGATTAAAATGAAAAGGTGGAGTTAAAACCCCAGAGGACACTATTCTTTTATATGTTATCTTCCAGAAACATATGGAACACTTTCTGGAGTCCCATAAAATATGTTCATAGATGGAGATATTTTCACATGAATAAACATCTCAATAGGGTTGGATAGAGAAAGTGAACCCTTTGTCACTAATGTGGGCTCAGCAACTGTGATCTTCTGTTTAGTCCTAGGACCTCCTTCCTTTCACATTTTGCCCATCAGGAAAATGAAAGCATCACTACCCTCCAGATTTGGTCTTGCATCATTCCAGGCTCAGAAGAAGTGCAGACCATAAGAGAAAATGAGTGGAGACACTTCTGCATGAGCTGTTCCTCCTTAAGGCCAGTGGACAGAGAAAAGAAAGGCTGCAGGCAGCCCACACCTGCTCTGGAACTCAGGAAACTGTGTCCAAAATGATCAGGACTCTTCTCCTCCTGATGATGCTCACTCACTGCCCAGGTAGGGACGGACCTCTGTGCTCCATGGCAGACCCCTATTCTGAGTCTATTCTCATGGCCTCAGATCCCCAAACACATGAACCCAAGCTCTCCCTTTCACTGTGATGTGTCTGTTTACAGAGTCCCTCTCCCAAACTATGCTGATACAACCACTCTCTGCTTCTGCCTCTCTGTGAAAAACAGTCAAACTCACCTATACCTTGAGCAGTTGCTATAGTAATTACAAGGTGAACTAGTACCGGCAAAACCCAGGAAGAGCCCACAGTTTGTGATGCAAGCGGGCAGTAGTGGCACTGTGGGATCCAAGGGGGATGGGATTCCTGATCAGATCTCAGACTCGGGATCTAGCTGGGATCAGAATATCCAGGAAATCCAGGAAAAAGATGAGAATGTCTACCACTGTGTAACAGACCATGGCAGAGGGAGCAGCTACATGTAATACACAGTGACACAGGCAGAGGGGAAAGTAGGCAAAACCTGTTGCACTTCATTTCCTAGGGTCCCGACTCACAGGTCAGAAGGAGCCTCCTTGACCCTTAACAATAATTTCTACCTTCCCAGATATTTTATAAATTTAATTTACATTAAATATCCCCTATATTAAAATATGTTCTTAGCAGTGTTTGAAATATTGAGTCTCTATTTGGGCATGTGTGGTTGTTTCCAGTCATAACACTTCTGATAGAATTTTATTTTAGAGATTATAAAGCCTTTTGCAGAAGACTCCTTTTGTCACCATCTTTTCTTACATTTGTACATATTCAGCAATTATGAATATTCCATAAAAGATGGGCTATGAATATTTCCCTTGAAATTCTAGATCTTGACCCCAACTAATACCGTAACATGTGCATCTGTGGTCCACCTTAGCTTCACCCACCTTGTCACCTTCTACTAGTTACTTGGGCACAGAGCTCTCAGAGTATTTATTTCTGTTAGAGAAAGCACCAGAAACAGAGGAAACTGATGGAACCCCCAGGATGGGGATTCTGAGCCTGCTGTATATCTGAGATGGCTTTGGGAGTTGCCCCATTGCTATTCATACAATAAGTTTATTTGTGTTTAGGTAAAATTATTGTGATGTATTTAAATTACCTAAATCAAGAGCAGCTCTCACAGGTTAATACTGACTTTTCTTGAGACACCAGGCATTTTCAGGGGAAGAGACAAACTACAGTTAGTGTCAATTCATGACAAGTTGTGGAATTCCCATGAACAACTCAGGCTTGGGGATTCATAACAATTAGTCACAGAAAAAAAATTAAAGTTCTATTTTTACAAGACTGCAGTCTTATAATAAAGAATACAAGTCATATCAAGTCAGTTAAAGACACAGAGAGGGCCACATCAGAGAGTTCACAGACTTGAAACATCCTTACATTCAGGATGCCTTTCTCTGGTAATAGTTTTTTATAGAATAACCCAGAAGAGAAAATCACTCAGTAAATGAGATTCCAGAGTAGTTATTTGGTCTTTATTCTTTAAACACTTCAACATAATTCTATTGAATTAAACTCAATCTCCAGCCCCCTCAAATTTATGAAAATCAGGAGATTGTTCTGATAGGATGCACTCAAACTCCAAATTTCAAGTCATCTACTTGGTTTTATTAGGATGGTCTTTCTCCTTTCTTAAACTATCTAGGGACAAACCTTGAATCAGCACCTGAGCATGAATGCAGGTGTGATCTCTGAGAAACATACCAGAATTATCCACCAGGGGCCAAAAAAAAAAAAAAAGGCCACACTTTTCCTTCCTTAATGTTAAATCTTATGTGCATGTATCTACACACACACACACACACACACACACACTAATGAGAGTACATTTGGCTATATGTGATAGGACATGACCCTTGCTCTAAATGGCTTTTAAGGTCCAAGGCCTGGTAACTTTAACCAGAGTGGAATCAAGACAGGATGGATTGCAAAGGGAGGACACTCAGGGTTAGTTTTAGGATAGAATTCTCTCACACCTGATCTCCTCTGTGACTACTCAGAAGATGTCAGGTGTTAGAGCGTCTGCATATGTTAATTTGTGCTCAGACATCAAATCACATGTTAAATTTAATTTTCTCATTATCTCTTATTCTTACACAAAAATTAAGGTCTTATAGAAATACATAAGACAATAAAATTTTATCTGATAACAACACTTTTGAGCTGAAAGTCAGTTTCAGATGATGGACTTTACTATCTGGGTATAGGTTGAGTGTGAAGTTTAAACCACTTATATGAGGAAGAATTAACTTTCCATAACAAAATTTTCACATTATACTATCCCTCAGTATCTCTGGTGAAATATTTCTCAAAATTGTTCATGATTGAAATCAATGTTGTATTCAAATGCATTAGAATCTATAGTAATTGTTGATTCTGGATAACTGATTACAATCAAAGTGATATTCTTGTCATTTAACATTAGAAATTAAATAATTAAAGAAAATGATGATAAAATGTGCAATAGTCACATCAAGTGTACATTTTTGCAGTCAACCAAGTACAAAAAGAATAGGTGAAATTGTACCCTAATTTTTTGCTGTGAATTTATTTGTTTAAATTTTAGTCATGGAAATATTGGCAATGGCAAAAGAGGTTAAATTTTATGTTTAGAAATTTTCTCACATGGTAATAGCATGAAAGTAAATGTCCATCCAACTCATGGTAATATGGATTTCTCTAATAGATTATTTGGAGCCTAGTCATAAGTAAAGATAGTTGGGTAGGGGAAGAAAGAGCAGAAGGACTCAGAGACAAAGTTAGTCTGTGGTCCAGAAATACGAATTCTCTTTGAAATAGAATCTGCTTGTGGTTCTATGCAGAGTATCAGAGGAGGAGTTGAGTTACGATGCCTGGGAAGAAGCAAAATAAGAGTTTGCCAAAATGAATGTTTGTTTGTTTGTTTAATTCTTGATTTGGAAAAGAATCTACAAGGGTTTCTTTAGGTAGAAAAAACATTTTTTATCATACACATATATGTGAAATAGCTTAATGAATACTATGTATGTAATTTTAAAAAGAGAAAATAAAGAAGAAAGAAGGTAGAGAAAAGCCACCCAGGAACTATGCATGACTTGGGTGAGTTGTGCATCTGGAGGAGGACAGGGAGGTACATAGTGAGGGAAGGATATGGACACCATGTGGAGATATTCTCTGCTGATGTTCTGTGGGAGTCAAAAGGCTCTCATCAGTCAGAAGTGGTCTCTTAATGCTATGGGTGGGCATGTTTTGGGTGGTGTCAGTCACATGAGGAAAATTCACTGTGACACTGTTCACTGTGTATTTCTCCACTAGAAAATAAGTTCATTCAGAAGAGAAATTGTGTTTTGTTTTGGCACTTCTGTATATACAGAACACAGAACTCAACCTGACAAAAAGAAATAACTGTGTGAGTATCCAGATTGACCTTGTGAATTCACCAGAAGAGGAAAACCAGAGAGAAAAATACAAAACTCATGTTCTAAGGCTTAGAACATGATTGATGCCGATTTCTATACATTTAAACTTGAGATACTAAATTGATTCAAGATGAAGTGTCAAATGAGAAATTTGAATTTAGGTCTAACCAAGAGCTAAGGAATATGGCTTTAGTGAGGAGAAGGTTACCAGTGGGATCAATTAGATTCCATGTTTTTATGTGAAGACACTACCAAAGCATATGATAGTTCTCCAGGACATGAGCAAAGAAACCACAGAAGTAGGTGGATTATGGTAAAACTACTGACTAGAGAAGATGCATCCATGAGCAAATGTGTTGCAGAGCAGGGTGAGTTGTATGAATATTTAGCAACCTTTATATTAACTAAGAGCTGGTGAGATATTCATTAACAAAATATCAAGTCCATAGGTCAAAACCCATCATGTTACTCTCACTAATTGCAAATTCAAGACTTCAACCCACAATCCCACAAATGATTCTGATGCAAGAACTTGTATATAAGGAATGAAGGGCTTTGGGGCTTGTGGTCAGCAGAAGAGTTGTTTCTGCACTGAATTAAGTGTGTAAAGGAAGGAAATAATTGATTGGCAGAAAAGGTATGTGCAGGACTGGAATTCATTCTTTAAAAATATGGCATGGGAAGAGCCCACCTGTTGAAAACCCTTCATTCCCTTGTTCTTCTATCAGTTTATTCAGTACTGAAACTATTGGATTACCAAAAATATAGATCAAAGCACACATCAGTTTATATTATAGTAGCTAGAATCCAACTACTGATTCACAGTGTGTGAAGCACCAAGTATGTGTACTCATTCTAAATTATCATAGAATGATATTTTTACTACATCTTCAATGACTTGCTAACACTTTATATCATACTTAATTGTATGTTTACACGTCCTAAAGACAAACACAGCTTCTTGAAGTGGAAAAATACAATATTCACAGTCAAAGAATTGGTAGAAAATTATATAGAATTCAGACCATACTTGTGTTTATAGAGATGGACCTAGTAAATTGCAGAAATCAGCTGATCTCATCTCTAGGCCAAGAGGAGCTCTGTGTTCTGTGACCTGTAGAGTTCACTGGGAAATTGCCCTGTTGTCCCCTACACAGATGCTCACTAAGGACCTTTCACTCAGTCCATCCCTGGTCTGAGTTCCACCCTCACAGATGGAAATTCTGGCAGATCCCCTGAATAAGGATATGGGATTTTTTTTTTCACCAGGGTTCCCTCAAGAGGCATCCTCCTGAGTCTGCAATCTGAGCTGAGCTTCAGTACCATGGCTCAAGGAGAGTCTGGGGAAGCCATAATGGAAATACATTTGCATAAACAGCCCCTCCTTTCCAGAAGGTGAGAAGGAAAAGGGGAACTGGGGCTCAGCAGTTCCACTCTAAGACTCAGGGGGCTGTGTCCCCATAGATTGGACTCCTTCTGTTGCTATTATTTCACTGCTCAGATGAGGACATGCTTTATGGTTTTTAATCAGCTTCTCTGTTACTTTCATCCCTCTAGTTCAGACTCCCAATAACTTAAATGTGGACTCTGCTTCAGCACCAATGTTTACCTTTTTTTTATTTTTGCAGTTTTGCTCTCCCAGCCTGTACTGACTCAACAGCACCCCCAAACCCTGGAGCATCTGCCAGACTCACCAGCTCCCTGAGCAGTGGCTTCAGTATTGGTGACTATGGGAAAATCTGGTACCAGCAGAAATTGGGAATCCTCTCCAGTATCTTCTCAGCTACCACTCAGACTCAATTAACTATGAGGGACCTGAAGCCCCCAGCTGCTTCTCTGAATACAAATAGGCAAAAGCAAATGCAAGAAATTTGCTCATATCTGGGCTGGTCCAAAGGATGAGGCTGATTATTACTGTGCTAGAGCTCATGGCAGTGGAATCAGCTATCACTGAGAAGCTTCTGTGGAGGTGCCTGTTAGGAAGACTTTTCTGCTGCAGGATGTGTTCTTGAACAGGAGACAGAAATCCATGTCATACCTGTAAACTGAGACAAAATAGGATATCTCAAGGAGGCACAGGTGAATGAGAAAATAGAACCTAAGGACATATCCCAATTGTCTCTGCAGTAAATAAATAAGAATAGATAATGTACTCAGCAATTAGAAATACAGATGAATGTAGACATGTTCATCCACAAAGCAATTTCATGAGCATATTCCATAATGTATGAATTATGTCTATGTCAAAGCATAATGTAATGGCCCTTGCACTGGTCATAAATTTCCCACTGTCTGAACCAGCCCACAGGTCCAGTGGACACAACCTTGAGGACTTGTACTGATGCCATCTCTCAGACGCTCCCTTCCTGTCTCTCTTCTGATCTTTCCTCCATCAGGCCTCTGTCTGGCAGTGTCAGATCATCACCAATCTCCCTATTGGGTTTTAGAGACACATGAAATGTTTCAGTGTAGTTTCATTCTCCAATTTTCATTTTTAGGGAGGAGGATCACCAGAATTTGGACCACCATAAAAACCTCCAATTTTATTCATATGCTTGTCACTTTCCTGAATTTCCCTTCTCTTTAATATGATCATATAATTAATTTATTTCCAAAAAAGGTATTTTTGTTTATCTACTAAGTACCTCCATCTAGAGGCTGTTGACTTTTTTCTTCCTTTAAGTTTTGCCTATTTTATCTTACTTTTCCCATTTTTTCTTTCTCTGTGTGCACTAAGGCCCTACACCAGGTGAGTTTTGAACTAATCAACAGAGGAAGATGGGAAGCATCTCTTATATAGCACATTATTTTTCTTCAGCCCCAGAGTCTCTGTTTACAAAGATAACTTAAGACAAAACTGCCCTCACTGCAGTCATTTTTCTGAGGTCTGTGAGGTTCCATTCTTTAGTGATCTTGCAAAATATAAGTAAAGGATCTCTTCTAGTCCCCAGAAGACATAGGGGGACTCGAGGGCCACAGTAGTTCATCAATGTTGAATTGAGAAAAGGAAAGAGGAATATAAGGGATGTGGTTTGAATGCCTATCCTGAGCTTCTAAGCCCTGAGGCCCCTGCACCTGTGGGTCTTGTGCCTGTATCCCACACTTACACTTAGGATGAGGGTAGGCATCTCTCACTCCACAGAGTATGTTCTCCAAGGAGAATTTGTAGCATGTGGCTATCTGGGTCCAAAGCTCTCCTCTACACTTACAGTAAACTCTTCTTCAATGGAAATAGGCTTCAAAACACTGGGTCGATTTTTTTAATTTCGGCTCCAGTATCCTTGAGGGTCTTACAAAGCATCATCACCAGGGACTGCTTTGCAAGGAGAGCCAGGTCTCAGAGTGTGCAGAGTCATAAGAAGGTTGGGGGCCACTGAAACTCATACTCTTCCTCAGAGGGTGGAAATGAGTTCATGAAGGAACATAAACTTATTTCAGGGCCATGGCCCCATGACACCAGAATGCAACTCTTATTGTCACCACCTCTACAGGCTGAGCTCTGGCTTCTTTAACAGAATGTCAGGATCCACTTGGCCTTAGTGTGATACATCATTCTTCTTCTCATAGGTGGCACAAAGGAGAGATTCTCCATCCTGCTGTGGGAGGAAAGAAGAAAGGGACCTGCATCAGCACCTACCCCAGAGATCAATCTGGCCCCCAAATTCCTGGAAGCTTTCTCTGTCCCCTCAGTCCAGTCAGCCCACATCCATTTTCTTTCTGCTTAAATTTCCAGTCAGCTATCTTCAGATTTTTTTTTGGTATTATAAATTACATGCAAAAGAATGTTATGTTGCAATATTAGTGCATGTAGGTATACATGTTATAAATATGAAACAACTTCTAGTAATATCCAGTGACATCTGTAGGGAACTACTGATATGAATAGAAGCAGGAATTATGGTCAGAATTGTGGAATGATTGAGGCAAAATTATTGGATCTACTCAAATTCTGAAATGTGTGTTTATTGCTGAGGAGTAAAATTTCAGCAAAACAAATAGTAATATTCATATTTTATCCACATGTCCTTGATTTGATGAAATAAAATGTCATTTATTGAAATAATGTAATGAAACATACTTCATTTGCACAGAAAACGAGATTATCATTTTGTTATATTTTTTGTTGTTGTTGTTCCTGACTGGCAAAGTACAACATGAGACATTTTGTAAGGGAAGAATACATGTTTGACACCAGTAAGCTTAGCTGTTCCAGATTTTACACTTTTCTATGAATTATAAAAAAATTCAGCTTGGGTTTCTGGAAAATTTCCTTCTGAGTCAGGAGTGTGATTTCCTCCACATTGGGCTGAAGATAGAGTAAGAATCACGGTGTGTCTTTTCTTCACTTCTTGCATTCAAAGGACTAATGACAGTAACAATTCATTTAGACAATCTGGAGAGTTGAACCTGGGGATCATTTGATTTCAATTCATGGGAATATTCATATGCAGTCATTCATAGACTCAGGCTGGGCTAACAGCAAATTTGTGACATATATATGAAAATTACAGTATCTCCCTCAATTAATGAAACAGTAATTGGCAGTCAGAAAGCATGAGGCACCATTAAATATATTTAGTCATTTAACAAATCCGTGTGGGACCCAATCCTGTCTTCATAGAAACTTTAAATCCAAATGCAAAGATCTACACAAGGTTTGATAATAGGAAAACTACAAGCTGTAGGGTGAGTAGTTACCAAAATTCAAACAAGGATGAGTTAGATTCAGATTCAACTTGTCACCATATAGTTTAAATTGGGGTCACCCAAAAGACAAACCAGAGTGATTTTGAAGAAGTGGTGAACTATTATAATTTGAAGAAAAGCTAATACATTTTATTACACTAAAATTGCACAAAGGTTTCAGGTGACCCAGTTATGAAGCTGCATGAAAAGTTGGTCCAAGCTATACAGTACAAGCTTCCCCTACTCATAAGCATAGACATAAGATGGAAGGATACCCAGCAAACATCATCATTAGCAAGACATGAAGGCTTGTGAATAAATCTCTTCTTCTTTTCTATGAATTATAAAAAAATTCAGCTTGGGTTTCTGGAAAATTTCAAATGAAATTTTCTAGGAAATGATATGGTACATGCTATTCCCATATTTCAGAGGTTCCTGAAAATGTAGTGAACCCTAGATGTTCCTTTTACTGTATGGCCTCCTCCTCCCAAGAGTTCTGTGTGCTTCCTGTGAGTTCCACCAGGAACAAAATTATACCTTTCAAACAAATCATCATAGTGCTTTGGTTTGGAGAAGTGTCCCTCTAAGTCCCATGTGGTACAGGCTTGACACCCAATTCATCACAGTAGGACTTTTAAGAGGCAGAAATTGGTGAGGGCTAAGGGATATTAGCTGCACTATTAACTTGATTTATCACTGTAGGTTTAATACTAGGGAAAGAATTAAAATTATATCAGGGAAGAGAAAGGAGGAAACAACATTTAATAGAGAAGACATTTACTATATTTGAATAAATGAGGAAAAATGCAAGATTGTCCCTGAGACTTTTGTGAGAGAAGTTGTTTTAAATTTTTGTGACATGTGGACATATGCCTTTTTCTCTCAGGTACATTGAGTAAATTGGGTTGATAAAACATTGATGAGTGTTGATTCGAAATAATGTGGGATTTAAAAAAAACACAGTCAATGAAGCCACAAAAGAGCATAAAGCAAGAGAAACTTCAGGAAAGTTTTTACTAATGAGGAAAAAAATGAACTTGAGAATTTGAGCAGGTACAGGGAGGGTGAAAATTTATTACCATTTTCTTCTGAGATCCAGGATTTTCTTCATTCCCATTCTCTTTCTTACTCTTGCTGTCTGAACCACTATAGCCTAAACTGGATGCTGTCCACTTATCTACCTTGATGGCACATCTCGGTGTTGCTACCCAGGAATGTAATGTCTGCAGATGCCACATCTGAACTCCGCTTCAATCCTTCCTGTAGCCTCTGTTTGGGCCAAAGAAGTGCTAAGTCTCTCCTAAACCTACAATCACCTAATCAATTGGAGTGCATATCTCAAGATACCACATTGTTAATAAACATACTGTGTGAATGCTTCAAAAATGCACATATAATGAGTAAAAATGCACACATAATTGACAGCCAGCTTTAACTGATAAAATGATTTCAGGATTATTGTACCTTTAACTTCTTAATTGAATGCAGCTACCATGGTTTTATACCCAACTCTTCTCTCTTCATAAAATGCACATCAATTACACACCCTACACTGCCTGGACCCCATCTTCAACACCAAGAAGAGAGCATGACACTAGAAAATAACATAGTCAACTGTTTCTGAAATGATGAGCCAAAATTTGTGACTCTTAGCAAGCATTTAATTATTTTATGCAGAAATAAAACATCTAATCACATAATTTTCCACAGTACTCAACAATGATACCACCTGCCTGGTTATTCAAACAAGAAATGTCTGCTTCTTAATATATCCTCCTTTGAACCCTCACAGGTCATTTTGGTTAACACATTATGAAGACTCCACCCTTGAACAGAGTTTCCATGAATCCCCCCATCCTTTCTCTTCTCATTGTTTCTCTATGGACAAATTAACTTCTTGAAAATCTTTTTCAGAATCCCCAGCAATTTTCAAAAGAAAATTGTTTTTGTCAAGGGAAAACAAGAGCATAGAGGATCAAGTCAAAGCATAAAATACTCATTCCCTAATAATATTATATTCTCAGAGGGAAAAGATATCTGAAGCCAAGGCCTGTATATTTGGGTGTGGAAGAACACAAGAGAGAATACAGCATGAGACTCTCAGAAAAGCAGCAACCTGAAAATAAGTAAACCTGTAAGAGGAACACAGGCAGAAGTACTACTACTTGTGCTCTCCTGAACTTTAGGCTTTAAACTTTGTTCAAAAATTTCTAGACTGAGTGTGACCCAAACTACATGGTTGAAACAAAGTCAAATACCAGGTAATTTTGAAATATGTGGTACCATATACAGTGCATTTGGAGTTCGGGTAAATCATTAGAAACTGAAACAAAACTAAACAAAGTCTCAAGACACAAAAAAACAGGGTGGTTTGACTGTCAGGGGAATAAAATGAGAAAGGTCCATTTATAACAGTCAGTTATCCTTCCAGAATCTCTGCCAGATTATAAGAAGGGTTCAAGAACCAGGATCAGAGGCCAGCAGGGGGTGATGTTGGACTATTCCTGATAGGACAGGGCTCTGCAGCAGACCACAATGGGAAATATTGGCTTCACACCTCTGTGATAAAGAGTCCTCAACAAAGTGTGCTATTCTTACACCTGGGTTCCCTGGGGCCACATGAGCATGGGGATCTGACCCACACCCTGGCTTCCTATTTCATCCTCCATCCCTCATGGATTGATTGTTTAAGCCTATTTTCTAGGCAGAATGGAAGTAAAGTCACAGAACAGAAAGAAAATTAAATGTAGAACAAACAAGGAGACTAAAAAGAAAATGAGTCAAAAATCAGAAGAGTAGATCTTAATACTGAAAGTAAGAAATCAAGAATCTCTTTTATTTTATGAACAAAAATGCAAAAACTTCTCAGTATGAGTTTAGTTGCTTTGCTTAATAAAACAACATAGTAAACAAAGGACATATAAAAAGTAAAGAGAGGTATATATTTGTTTATGGATATGAAAGTTTAAGCCTGGGATGTCTAGCTTCATGTGTTAGGGACACTGGTGAAGGTATGATAAGATGGGAAAAGGTGACCCAAGGTGAATGGTCACATATTATCCCAGGATATTGAGAGAGATGGGGAGTGGAAAGCAAGAGGGAGGACAGGGTCGTGTATAACCACCATATGTGTAGACATGTCTTTAATGACCTGAGGCTCTCTCACAAGTTGTTACCACCTCTTACAAGGGACCATCATCAGATAGCACATTCTGGTACTACCACCTTACCACCCCGGGAGAAAGCCTCTATGTATGGAACTTTGGCAGAGACTACAATTGCATGCACATTTTAGCAGTATGTTAGGAAATAGAATTCATGGTAGACTGAGTATGATTTATTTTGATCAACAGAAAGGATTTGGACTGCAAATATGACTCTTTTTTTTTTGAGGTCTCCAAAGGATGCCAAACATGGACTTTGAAGGGTGGGCAGGTACAAGAGTTATGAGACAATGTCTGATGTCACAATCACCTCTAAGTTCTCAGCATTGGGACTGGAGTCACTGTAGGGGAGAAAGATAGAATTACAGGACCCACTTCAGTGGGACTTTAATGGGACTAATAAGTACACTGTGGATTCTCACAGTGTACAGCATATATCACTAGGGTCCTTCAGGGTCAAAATGCACAGTCCAAAATAAACCCTTACCTGGATTAAGCAGTATCATCTCCATCCACAGCAAGCTGCTTTTGGTTCAATGACATGAACTACTGGAACCCCAGGATCTTCTCTGTTCATAGGTTTCCTATGTATTGTTTTCCCTTTGGCTCCTAATTGCCAAGTCAACATCCCAAGAGAAAAAAAAAACTGTTCATTCATGTAAACTTGAGAATGTCTGAGAAAATTTCAAATGTATCACAGGGCTCAGTACATAAATTAGGATTAGTTGGGGGTCACTGAGTTCTTAATTCACATGTATTTAAATATGTGATAAACACTTTAATTCATTGTTTTTCCTGATTTTATATTTCATCTGAATAATTTGTGGTAATGTTTTTCAGTGAATTTTAACATAAATGATAGAACTGATGTTATTATAGTTTTAATGTATTAAAATTAGCAATTCTGTTTCCTTCTCAAATTTCAGATCCTCCTCTTTTTGTATTACAAATAAACATGTGTAAACAAATATATGTATAGACACTCTATTGGACAGTTTTGACTACTGATCATAACATATTGTATTATGAGCCTTTATTCATCATATGAGTAAATCTCTTAAAACATCTAAAGTAAATGATTTGGAAAGAAATTATAATATTAATGAAAATTTAATAAAATAATTTTGAAATTGTATTTAGTTTGGAGTTATAAATATTATTTTAAAAAATAAAACCTTATTTCACAAAGAAATTGAAGAAGTTTCTAAACTCCCCAAATATCCTTATCTAGCATTTCTAATCATCTTCAAACGTGAAAGTGTCTTAAAATGGTAGAGATATTCACACTAATGTGATGAGAAATATTCTTTATTTTATTTTCAAGTATGATGAATATGGTTTTATGTCTTCTTCTTTTTTATATTGGGAAGAATATCCTAATCTCTCTCAAATTATACATTTCCACTAGTGGTAAAGCCATTTAACTAATGACTTCTTAGAGTGGAAGCAAGTGGCATTCCCAGCCCTGTTGTACTGCTGTCTGTATCTACAGTCTCAACCCTGGGCTCCACTGAGGCTGCTTGAGAGAGTCCCCAGGATTCAGTCAGTGGAAGAAGATGCCTGTCTCTGGAACTGGCCAGGAGTATCAAAATAGGCCCTATGAGGAGGAAGAAGGGCCTGATAATTAACCCAAGGGGAAAAACACACTCATTTCATGGACAGGAAAGAAATATTTACCAATAAGGGCTGAGTTTGAAATAAAATAGATGAACCAGGTAGATATGGAGAAATCATCCTTGTTTTTCTTTCCATCTCTGAATTTTAAGACATTAAATTTATTCATGTGATGAATAAATGTGGGGCACCTGATCCGGGAAAAGGCATCAACTAAAATTCATGTGTCTCAGCTCCCCTATAGTCATTGATCTATGTGAGTTCCCAGCATCTGCCTCTTTCATGATGTCCTCCAGGGAAATTCAGGTGAACACTGGGACAGGAAGGGAAAGGAAATTATATTTGCATAAAAAATTCTCCTCTGGATCTGAAGAGGCATGAAAGTTTCTTGAGAACACCAAACTCACAGTGAGGAGTGTGAGGACACCAAGTACTAGTGAGGATCCCCAACATGGCTGAGATGATTGCTCTACTAGTGCTCCTCTCTTATGGTTCAGGTCCGAGAGGGGAACTGCATCCTGGGATACATAAAAGCAGTGTCTCAGGGTGACCTTTGTCTTAATAACCATAACTGTCTCTCTGATTGTTTTTAGTGGCAGATTCTCAGATCTTTGTGATCCAGGAGGCCTCACTTTCTGTGTCTCCAGGTGACATGTTGACACTCAGCTGTGGGCTCCCCTCATACTTCTACTGTCTTTCCTATTGTCATCCCTCTCCATTATCTTTATTCTCCTTTGTCTAATAAAAGTAATTCTATACTTACCCTCCTTACTCTTCCTTGCTATGGATTAGCACTCACATATCAGAAAGAGCATTTGGCCTTTGGCTTTGGGGGACTGGCTTATTTCATTTTGCACGATATTCTCAAGTTCCATCCATTTACCCACAAATGCCATAATTTCATTTATCTTTATGGCTGAGTATTATCCCATTTTGTATGTACACCACATTTTATTTATACATTCATCTGTCGAAGGACATCTAGTTTGGTTCCATGGTTTAGCTATTGTGAATTGAGCTGCTATCAAAATTGATGTGGCTGCATCACTCTAGTGTGCTAATTCTAAGTGCTTGGGCTTTAAATCGAGGAGTGAGATAGCCTCATCAAATCATAGTTGCAGTCCAAGTTTTCTGAGAAACCTTCACACCACTTTCCAGAGTATGGAGACTATTATGGTAAGTGAAATAAGGCAAAACCAAAGGCTGTAAGGGTTCTGAGTGTGGAAATGTAGAAGACAGCAAGTTTTCTCTGGTTGCAAAGAAAAATGACAGAGAATGGCAGAATAGTGTTGAAGATTGGGACAGTACTGACCTACTATGAGGGGAGTTAAGGTCCTAAGTATAGAAGTTTCTAGACCCTAGAATGACAATTGTTGCCTATCTTGGGATGTGGAAGTGAAAGAATTATTTTTAAAAATTCAATATCTCTAACACTTAAGAGAATGCAAATTAAAACTACACTGAAATTCCATCTCAGACCAGTCAGAATGAAAATTATCAAGAATACAAGCAACAATAAATGTTGGTGTGAATGTTGGAACAAATGTACACTCATACATTGTTGGTGGGACTGCATATTTGTGGAACCTCTCTGGAAAGCAGTATGGAGATTCCTCAGGAAACTTGGAATGGAAACACCATCTCTCCGGTTTTCCATTTTTCAGTTTATACCCAAAGATCTTAAATTTAGCATACTATAGTAATGCAGCCGCATATTTACGGCAGTTAACCTCATAAGAGCTAAACTATGGAACCAGCTTAGGTGCTCTTCACAGATAAATGTCTAAAGAAAATGTGGTATGCATACGTAATGGAATATTACTCAGTCATAAAGACAAATAAAATTATGGCATTTGCTAGTAAATGAATGGAACTGGAGACTATTATGGTAAGTTAAATAAGGCAAAACCAAAGGCTTAAGGGTTCTGAGTGTGGAAATGGAGAAGACAACAAGTTTTCTCTGGTTGCAAACAAAAATGACAGAGAATGGCAAAACAGTGTTGAAGATTGGGGCCTCTGATGACTTTATGGCTGTAGCATGCTCAGTGCCTGGAAAAAATTTCTGTGAAAAGTTGCAGGATGCCTAGCTGCTGTGTAATGCCCTTCATGAGAAGGCTGTATGCTAGAGTCTTATAAGCCTCAACATTGATCTGAGACACACAGCTCCTGGGAATAAAGAAAATCTCTTTTTAGACAACCACAATGTTTCACCAAGCTCTGTGGTGCCTGAACCTATCCACATAGCTGTAATTTTAAACAATGGACTTTCTTGAGAGCTACATAAAGCTTCTAACTTTGCAATTCCAAATGTAACTGAGGAATAAGCTGCATATTATTGCTAACTCTGTAATCTGCCTAATGATACAATGAACAATGAACACTATTGATGCCAGCAACCTAATGTAACCTATTGATATAAATAAAGACAGCAGCTTGGATGAGCAGCTATTTTGAATCTGCACCTTGTTTCTATATCCTTTTGATTTCTTTACAAATGCCTGAATGTTCTCCCTGATACATGGATGCTAAATTATAATAAAGATATGAGGGAAGAATAGAAGAAGTACTTTTATTAGATGAAGGGGCACAAAAGGAGGGGAAATGACCATAGGAAATATAATAGAATGAATCAGACATTACTTTCCTATGTGCATATATGAATACATAACTAATATAATTTTATATCATATACAAACAGAAGAATGGGAAGTTATAGTCCATATATGTATAATAGGTTAAAGTACATTCTACTATCATCTATAACTGGTAAGAACAAATAAAAATAAATTAAAAGGAAACAAAATTTTTAAAAATTCAGAATATGATTTAATTCTTTAGGTGGTATCATGGGACACTTGTGAAATACACTGAATCATATTGAACAAATTTGAACAAAAGGCTGATATTTACACCCAGATCACCTCCATCCCTGACAGTGCCTAGGAGAGTGCATTTTCATCCATATCTGAAAATATTCATGAGTCCTGAAGTCTGAGTCCTTTCTGTGTCTCCAGTTCCTGTGGTATTTTATGTAGCCAATGATGGCTGAAGTGCTATATGGCTGTAACTGATTCATAAACACTACCCTCAGTCTTACTTGCTGACAATAATGGTTCCAAATATGTGACCTGAGAAAGCTTGAAAACATGCATAAGAGTATCTTCTACATAGCATCAAATGGCTACTCTTAAGATTTGACAAATGAGTTCTTACCAAGTCCAAGGTAAAAGGACCTTTGAAACAAAGCTTTTGTGTTGTATATAAAATAGAGAGTGGATAACCTGCAAGGTAATAAAACCAGGAACTTTATGTTCACCTGATTAACCCTGGTTTGTGAAAAATTTATATCAAAGACATCATCTTAGTGCTGTACAGGGAGCATTCAAGTGAACTATGCACAAATTTACCATGAGAAAACTAAGGAAATCAAGAAGGCCATCTTGAGATAATGGGGAGGCCACATAAGGGGCTCACTGGTCTGCCTGTAGGAAGAGGCAGTGGGGATGTAGGACTGTCTGGATCTGATCAGAATGTCACATAATAATGTATACGGGGTTGCACAACAGGGGGAACTGCAGACCAGACAAGAGAGGTCAGGAAGGAGCCATAACTGTAATGAGCCACCTGGCCCTGCCTGATGCTCTCTTGTTAGGCCTCACAGCTGTGACAACCCACATCCCTCAGCCAACTCCACCCCCACACAACCATTTGACATATGGGGAACCTAATTTACATGGAGAGACCCTCCCCTTCTCAGAGTATGAAGAGGACAAGGGAGACACTTGTGGAAACATCTGCTCAGCTTCAGGAAGAGAAGGCAGAGCTCAAGATGACCTCCACCATGGCCTGGACCTGTCTCTCCCTCATATTCCTTGTTCAGTGCACAGGTGACTTGAAATGGAGGAGGAATAGCATCTGGGAGTCCTCTGATATCTTCCCTGATTCTACTCTTATTTCTAGATGAACATCACCTTCTCCATGTCTCTCTCTGTCTTCCAGGGTCCTGGGCCCAGTCTGTGCTGACACAGCAGCCCTCTCTTTCTGGGACTCCAGGACAGAGGGTCACCATCTCCTGCACTGGAAGCAGCAACAATATTGGTAGCTATAATGTGCATTGGTACCAGCAGCTCCCAGAAACAGTCCCTAAACTCCTCATCTATCATAACAGTAATCGACCCTCAGGGGTCTCTGATCGCTTCTCCGGCTCCAAGTCTGGCAACTCTGCTTCACTGACCATCACTGGGCTCCAGCCTGAGGATGAAGCTGACTATTACTGTCAGTCTCATGACAGTAGCCTTGGTGCTCACACAGTTGTCCAGGCTCATGGGGAAGTAAGACAAAAACCCCTTTACTATCTGTCAGGTGGTCAAACACCCAGCAGTTTTGTTCAAGTCTAGTCTTTTGCTTTTTCTGCTACCACTAATATAGACCCAGAAGAATCTACTGGCACTCCCTTGAGTGAGTATTCTCTTGTCCTCTGTCCTCAGAGTCATTCATAGTAGGATGTTTCTAGGAAAATGTCTCCATATAAACAGAAATTTCTGCTCCTTTGTAGCTTGAAGACCTGAACATTTAGGATGCTCAGTCTTATTGTCTTGAATTTCAGGTTATGAAGCAGCCAGTGCAACCCTGATCATCTCAAACTTGACATCTCATGGAAAATACTGCAATTACATCATCTATTTTTTCCTATTTCCAGGAATTCTAGAACTGTGTTTTCTTCCCCTTAGCCTTCATTTCCTGTGATTTATGTTTTATCCTAATTTTATATAAATTTTCTAGCATGGAATATTTGGCAGAAGTGAAAACGTTGATAAATTTTGAGATACTTTCATACATTTGGGAATGTCAGCACAATCAGGCCAAGGAATCTCCCATCAGTCCACAAGCCTCCTTTGACCTTGGAGAATCCTCCCTCCATCTCTGTTCACAGAAAGTCCCAGGCAACCACTAATTTCCTCTGTGAATATTGGTCAGGTTTCCTTGTATATTTATAACACAGAGAAGATATTGCTTTTTGAATGACATCTTTCACTCTATAAATACATTTTCAGACTCTTTCACATTTTGTTAAATTTCCATTGATTCTACTGAGGACACATGATTACCTTTGTGGTCCCTGGATATTGCTGTGTTGATGCACACTTTTCTCTGCTCACATGTGTATTAAAATTTCATTTTATGACTCCATCAGTATAAGGAGCGATATAATCTAGCTTTGATTGTGTTGGTTAAATTATTGACCTCCTGTTCTAAGATCTTTTCTTTAAAAATAGACAGAAAACAAGCAGAAATGCTTTTCATTTGTTATCTGCTCACTGTTCAATGAGCTAAGCATCTCCTCATGGGGCAGTAGGCATTTCTAGCTCTATTCTTCCCCTTCTCACTTTGGAGAGTGACTGTCTTAATTCAGGGCTTGTGATGGGACTGAGATTAAAGACAAGAGTACTGACATGCATGACTTCCAAGGAGTTACTTGGAATCAGAAGACCATTGGAGGGAAAGATTCCTGCCCTATGTGCTCAGAGTTTTGAGGGTGTCTCTTACATTGCTAGGAACTCTGCAAGGACACCTGCAACTGCACTACAATTTCTAGAGCCCATCTGTTGACAAGAATCCTTATAAGACCATTATCACCCTATGCTGATTACAACAGCTGACACATCAGAGAAGCTCAGGACAGGGAGAAATGGGGGAAGACATGGATTTCTAGGTGTGTCCATGCTTCTGGCATATTTATGAGAAAACATTCAAAAGCCATTTTCATACATGGAAATTTGGAGTCCTATTTATCCTCCAAATCAGGTTTCTGAAGTTCAGTGAGTTAAATAAGAAATGAGTGTCTTTCATAATTCCTTCTTAATCTTATGCCTGCTGAGATTCTAAGTGGTTATGTCCAATCTCTTACAAACACCTCATCTTCCTGGGACATGTGCTAGGACATCTAAGGAGAATTGCAAAGATGGTAAGATCTTGACCTGAGACACTTACATTAGATTCCTTCAGGGACAAAAAGTGGATTTGTGTAATTGTAGCTAAGAGACAAAACATTTAAAAAATCCAAGCCATCTGAGTGCCACCATGTGCTTTATCTTACTTTAAAACCTACTGAAGGGAATTCAAGGGACATACACCAGAGCCCAGACTGTCCCTTGCAGACTTGAGACACAACAGTCAAATATTTGAACAATCACAAAAAAAAAATGAAATTATCATGAGATGGGAAGAGTGTGACAGAACTGGAGCTTACTCTATACAACAACTAGCTGGAGAAAAAAGACAAGTGAGCGCCGCTCCCTGAGGCCCCTCCCCTTCACTCCCTGCCCATGTACATAAGGTAAACATTGGGCAAGACAGCTATCCAGGAAAAATTGACTACTGCCCCTGAGAACCACAAGAGGGCCCTTGTGTGAACTCAAGAGCAGGTCCATTTGTTGAGAGCTGCTCTGAGTGTTCTAGTGATTAGGATTCAGTTCTCTCACTACCATTGCCCAAATTTGATTTCTGGTCAGGGAAGACTTTCTTTTGCCATTTGTGGTGGTATGTGCCTCTAATCCCAGATACTTAGGATGGTGAGGCAATGGATAACAAGTTGGAGGCAAGCTTCAACAACTGAGGGATAACTTGTCTGAAAAACAAAACGAAACAACAACAACAAAATACCATAAAGAAGCCATTCATCCTAATACTCAGCTTGGGACATCGAAGTTGTCTGATTATCAATGTTTATGAACATCTCTTTGGTGAGCAACTTAAAAGGTGTTTGGGAACTGGGTGGGTTCTGCATCCGATGTGTTCACATATAGTGTCATGGTTTCCAAATTCCCAGGTCCTTTGAAATGCCAGACATAATTTTCTACCTTCTTGAAGGCTGCCTTGCCTCAAGTGTTTTTTGTCCAAAAAAAGTAGAATCAGAGGAGGCCTGTGCTGCATCTGAATAATAGCATGATAAGTTGAAGAACTACTGCCCTCTTTCTCCCCTGAGAGTTTCCTTCTGGAGGCTGATAAAAATTATCCCAGTGAGTGATCCCATATTGAGTAAGTAACAGAATGAAAGTGAACACATGGAGAATCACCATTCATCACATGCAGTGAAAAAGGTGTTAGAGTAAGAATTTTGCCATGTTATTTCACATCACAGAGTAGCAATTTTGTTCATTCAGAATGCCAAAAAGTATCTGGTTTAATAACAAAGTAATATTGCTAATTCTGTGAATCTCAATGCCAATAGATAATGTATTTCAGTGGGTTTCTGATTCGATATAAAGCTCTACCTGCTCCACAGCATGTAGATTAGGAAGATTGATTTTAAGAGAGCCAGATGCAAGCAGACAACCAAAAAACTGCTCACCCAGATCATCAGTGTGGGAAACAGTGTCCTAACTAATATACATCTCTTCTCATATTGTTACCCACATTAGTGATTGGATTTAAGAAACACTCTTTTTCTTTGGGGGAGGGACACAATATCTTTATTTTTATTTTATTTTTTTCCATGTGGTGCTGAGGATCAAACCCAGGGCCTTTCACATGCTATATGAGTGCTCTACCGCTGAGCTAAAACCCCAGCCCAGAAACATTCTTCTCAATTGAACATAGATTTATTGGCAGGGTAGTTTAAATGTTAGTCCATAAAATAGGTCTTGAGAAATTGAAGAGGAGGGAGTTCTTTTAATCTTATTCTAAGACACTGGTTGTTCTCTCCTGGGAGTTTCATTGACATCGATAACTCTTTTATAAACAATGAGTGCTATCATGCATACATTATTGTCAATCAGCATAACCTTAAAAGCTGGGAGTGATGGCATACACCTGTAATCTCACAGTTTTGGAGACTGAGGCAGGAGATTCACAATTTCAAAACCAGCCTCAGCAACTCAGCAAGGTCTAAACAACTTAAAAAGACCCTATGTCTAAAAAAATAGGAAACTGGGGATGTGGTTTAGTGAATAAGACCTTCTGGGTTCAATTCCAGAAACCAAAAAAAATCAGAAAACAAAAAAACAAAAACAATCAAACAAAAAACAGTAAAGCTCTTCTATTTTGATTAGTGTGGTCATGTAGACCTGGTTGACCATCTACATACTGGACTTTATATCTGCAGAATGACTTAAAAAAGTGAAAATGGAAAGAAAAAAATTTAACCTTCTAACATGGAGCATTTCCTCTCATTTTTCTTTTTAACACTGTAGATTAAATTAATAAAATAATTTTCAACTTAAGCTTTCTCTACATCCAATGAGAAGTTCAAAATCAGCTACATTACCATCAAGTTGGTCATGAACACAATTCCTTTACTCATTCAAAACATTCATGAAATGAGATGGATATCATTACTCTAAGTACATGTATGTAGACACAAATGGTGTCCCTCTTCATTGTGTACAACCAGTGGTATAAAAAATTGTGCTATATATGTATGATATGAATGGAACACATTCTGCTGTCATATATAACAAATTAGAATAAATTTTAAAAACTAAAAATAAAAACATTCATGAGTGAGGTCCCATATTTATTACTTTTTCTCTTGGTAACTTCCACATATGACAGAAAGAACTGGATCCTTGAAAGGAGAAATGTTGAACAGAGGAGGAAGATCTAGGAGAGGGAGAAAACCAAGAGATGGGCAGGTACTGTGGAAGAACATCAAATAAATGATGTTATGTGCAAATACCAATATATCACAGTGAATCTCAATTTTATTAATAATTACAATGTAGCAAGTAAAGAAAAACAGAAATAAAACCAGTAGAAAAACAGGTTTAGGAAAGGGTGTAAGTGAGGGAAAGGGAGAATATTGGGGAATGAATTGATAAAATAATGTTTCCTATATATATGATTATGTGTACAGTTAATCCCACTATTAACATACAATTATAATAAACCAATGAAGCACTATACAAAATAAATGCAAGTATGCTATGATAAGAAAATTCCAATAAGTTTAAGAACATGCAACACTAAAACTGAATTGCACACAATGGGGAATAATTTCATTAAACATACAAAACAGATAAATAGATATAAACAGGAATGCTCAAAGAAAACTCTAGTAATGAATGAGAGACAGTTTTGGAAATACAGTGGCAATGTCATTCAAACAATTTCTTTAGACCAATAGGCCTCCAGGTGGCACTGTGTACATTTGTAGAAAACTGATGGAAACTCAAGTGGTTTAGCTTTACTGGATCATGAACAGTTGCTCAGTGGACTATGCACAGTGCTAGAGCAGCTGCTTCCTCCCATGGGGAATACCCACAGCACACAGCCACTCTGGGGCTACCTCTGAAAATCTAAGTTCTCTGAAGACAATGGACTATGTTTTAGAAGTTGACTGTAAAGGGCTCATATTTATATAATATACCACACAAACACACTCCCTTCAGCAGGCAGTCCGTAAGAAGTCATGGACCATCAGAAATTTTGGCCTAAATTTTAGGGCCCAGTGATCCTTCCAAAATGCATATCACAACCTGGATATGTACCCTTCTTCTCCACATTCAGTGTTAAACATAAAACTCAATATGGATTCCAGGCATTGTAGTAGAATTCTGTTTTCCTTCCTCATTCTAGACATGTGTGTTTGGGTTTAGGGTCCACTTCTTAGGTTGCAGGACTCAAGAGATCACACTGACCACTTGCTCAGGAGGGACAGTCGCTCTCATCTGTGGCTCCAGCAGTTTTGGTCACCAATGATCACTTCTCATACTGGTTGCAGCAGAAGTTGAGTCAAGTGCCAAGACCCTGATTTGAAACGCAAACAGCAGACAGTCTTGGTCACCTCCTGGTTCTCAGGCTCCCTTGATGAGGGAAAAACTGCCTGCTTCTCTCATGTGCCCACCTGAGGTTAAAACAGGCACAATGTGTGATACATTACTATGATGCTCGGCACAGTCAGACCCAGATGAGCAACAGAGATATAAACCTTGCCATGACTTAGTCTGGATAGAAACATGATCACAGGATATGAAAATCATAAGACCAGACACTGATAAATCTGGCAGCCCAATGATGACTTAATCTAGAGAAAGGCTAAGGAAAGGGTCTGGTTAGGTTCTGTTTCTTTTTAAGTCCATAAGGAAGGATATCTGTCAATTGTTTGTAAGGAAATGATCCACAAAATAAATATTAAATTATTATATCTTCCAAAAGGGACAAAACTTCTGAATCTGATCTGAAGACTAAGGTCAAAGCATTTCTTCCAGGGATTAGCAGCTCTAATGATGTTCATTTTGCAATAAATCAAAGGGAGGAGACCAACTTTCACATAATAATAAAATTCATTAATTTATACTTAACTGTTGTACAATGAAAAGACATGTCATGACATTTTAAAATATACTGAAGGACACACACTTCCTGAGTTGTCCATCAGCTTCTTTTATGTTGCCGTTGTGAGTGACCTTCGGTTGAGTGTTATGCTATGGTGTGCCTACCCAACAATCACAGTGCATGCCCTGTCCTCTGAATGATGCCTAAGTCTACAGATCACCTCCAAGGCAGTTTCATTAAAATCAGGGAATGGAAAACAGCCTGTGTACCCATAGGATTGCTTTATGAGATATTCTGTGTACTACTGTCAGGGCCAAATCCTGTGGGCCTTTAGCCATGACTCCAAGCAGTGGTGCATACCCACAACTAGTTTTCCTAAACAAGAAATATATTATCTCTCAACTAATGTAGTCACTGGCATTTATTATTGGTCAGCATTGGAAGTGGGGGTATCCATAAGATGGTTGGGAGCATAGAGCAAAACCATACTATAATAATACGTAGAAGATCTTTTATCAGAAAAGTCATGAAATGTTTTCAACATCTTTCCTTGAAATTCATCTTTTATTTTTTTTGGTGAACTCTACTATAAAAACCTCAGATCAGCTGATTTCCTTTACAAGCCCATTAGTAATTTTTCTTTCTAGCTCCTGTGCTTTCCTCGTTTCTAATG
The DNA here is from genome assembly GCF_052094955.1 of Ictidomys tridecemlineatus. Lineage (NCBI taxonomy): Eukaryota > Metazoa > Chordata > Mammalia > Rodentia > Sciuridae > Ictidomys > Ictidomys tridecemlineatus. Next base: position 109,852,618 of record NC_135478.1, on the reverse strand, counting down.
AATTTTAAATTCCCAAACACTAATCCATAAAGACTTTATGCAGCAATTTTAGGAGGAATCAGGTAGGGAGAGAGAACCCTAGATTCACAAAGAGACTCCAAAGTGGGTTTAGAGCTGACCTGTCTCCAGTCTTCACTTTCAGGCTTATGTATTTTTCATTGTATGTGGAGTTTGTATATAAGAGCCTCCTTCTCCTGCAAATGCCATAGAAAATTGGTTGTATTGTGTTTCCTACTTCTATGGAATGTGTGTGGCAGGGAATCACTCAATCTTGGGCTGGGAGCAGGCAGTGCTGAAGTACTTGTGGCAGGCAGGAGCCTCTGTCAGGACCACCTGTTACCTGGACACAGACATGACTGACCTAAGTCTGGGCAATGTGGAAAATGTAAGTCTTCCATTGGGAGGTTTTGGGCTCAAAGGTGAGAACCTTGATACCTGCCCTCTTGTCTTGGCACAGAACTCATTCTTTCCACAAACTAGAAACTCTCTAGGTACCTATAAAGTCTCAGGTTAGGCATACTACATGCAAACTTCCCCTAGAAAAGACACACTGACAGGAAGGTGTGTGGGTTCTCTCTTGTCCATCAAGGAGATCTAATGAACAGGATAGAGAAGAATGAGGCTTTAGAGTTGCTAATCAAGACCTCCAGGGACTGGAAGCAGGTCTGACTTTTATTGCACAGTTGCCATGTACATATACACAAGCAGTAGCTAGGCAGATAATAGGCAGCCACCAATACAATTTCTGGCCAACTGTTTTTGCAGAGACCAATTAAGGAATGGGCTATGGAGCAAGCACAGAAACTGCATGCAACACATGGCCTCATGCCCAGGGCTGTGCCTACAGAGAAAGCAGTTAGCCTCTTACATGCCTAGCACGAGGGAGTGGTTTGTAACTCAGACACCCTTAATGTGTGTCATGCATTCAGTACTCCATGCACTTGTCCCCATAGGGTAGAGCCTGTTGGCCTATGTAAGTGGCATAGATTTCCATGAATAGATCCTCTTGTTTCTTGGGGTTTTGAGGGTTAATAAGAGAGTCCTGGGGCCTGTCTGCTTCTGCAGAACTCTGGGGTGCGTATACCATGGCCTGGACCCTAGTCCCCTTATTCAGCCACCACCTGTACTGCACAGGTCAGCATTGTCCTCAGCATTCTGCCTCCTGCCATAAATGTCCTTTCTTTGTATGCTTTTTCCAGAATATAATTATTTTTTAATGTGTTTTTAGGTTTTGTCTCCCAGCCTGTGCTGACTCAGTCACCCTCTGCATCTGCCTCCCTGGGAGCCTCAGTCAAACTCCTGTGCACCCTGAGTAGTCAGCACAGCACCTACTACATTTCCTGATATCAGGAACATCCAGGAAAAGCCCCACTGTATGTCATAGATGTTAACAGTGATGGAAGCTCTGGAAAGGGGAATAGCATTCCTGATCTCTTCTCAAGCTCCAGATCAGGACCTGACAGCTACTTAAGAATCTCCAACATCTAGGAGGATGAAACTGACTATATCTGTGGTGTATCATATAGCATTGGTGTATCATTTGAGTAAATCACAGTGACACAGATCCATGCAGAAGAGAGACAAAAACTCCTCTCTATTCAACTAGTGAGAATGCCACATGGCTCTTAGAAAGTCTCTGGAGTCCAAAGAATATGAGTTGTTGATTAAAATTTTACACGAAGTGACCCAGGAATTGTGTCCACATATATATATATATCACACACACACACACACACTATACAATATCTTTATTTTATTTATTTATTTTTAGGTGGTGTTTGGATAAAACCCAGTGCCTCATGTGTGCTAGGTGAGCACTCTACCACTGAGCCACAGCCCCAGCCCCCCCAGATGCATTTTTATTCTTGCCACAAGTGCATTGGAAAACATTTCACTGGGAAAGACTCCTATGAAGTCAAGAAATCTGTGGCAATGTGTGAATACTGTGGCAGATGTCACTTCCCATACTGGTGCATTTTCTCCACGGTATGGCATGCCATTGTCCTTTCTAGATTTTAATTGTGGAATTCAGTACATATATTACTGTGTCACATTGAGTTTGATTTATTATAATTTTTCAAATTATTATCATATGTTTATGAAGTACAATGTAGATGATGATGATGATGATGATGATGATGATTAGAGCTTAGTAGTTATTCATAGTAGTTGTTTTTATCCCATCAAATACACATGTATGGAAATCAATTTCAATTCATGATGCCCCACTTTTTAACTTTTTTTAATTTTAATTTTGTTTTTTATATGTTCTAAGTTAGGTATAAATGACAGCAAAATGTATTTCTTTTCATTGTGCACTAATGTAGCACAGCTTTTTATTTCTCTGGTAGTATAGATTTCCACCATATATACAATCATACATATAACTAGGATAATGATATCCATCTCATTCCACCATCTTTTCTATCCCCATGTCTCTTCTCCTGCCCTCCCTGCTTTGCCCAATCAAAGTTTTTCAATACTTCCTATGCCTCCCTGCTGTTATGGATCATCATACACTTATCAGTGATATCATTCAGTCTTTGCTTTTTGGGGACTCTCATAGCATGATATTTTCCAACTCCATCCAGTTCCCTGAAAATGCCATAGTTTTATTATATATATTTCTTTATCCATTCATCTATTGAAGGACATCTAGGTTGATTCCATAGTTTAGCTACTGTGAATTTAGCTGCTATAAACATTAATGTGTCTGCATCACTATACCATGCTGATGTTAAGTCCTTTAGATAGAAACCAAGGAGTGGGATAGCAGGGTCAAATGATGGTTCCATCACAAGATTTTTAAGGAATATCCCTACTGTTTCCAATGTGGTTGCATCAGTTTGCAGTGCCACCAACAATGTATGAATGTACCTTTTCCCCCACATCCTCACCAACACTTATTTTTGCTTGTATTATTGATAATTGCCATTCTGATTGGAGTGAGATGGAATCTTAGAATAGTTTTGATTTGCATTTCTCTAATTACTAGTGAAGTTGAACATTTTTTCTTATATTTGTTGATCAATTGTATACTTTTTTCTGTGAAGTGTCTGTTCATTTTCTCAACCCATTTATTGATTGGATTATTTATTCTTTGGTGTTGATTTTTTGGAGTTCTTTGTATATCCTGGAAATTAGTGCTCTATCTAATGTGCATGAAGCAAAGGCACTCTCCTACCCTGTGGGTTGTCTCTTCACATTCATGATTGTTTCCTCTGCTGAGAAGCAGATTTTTACTTTGAATCCATTCCATTTATTAATTCTTGATTTTATTTCTTGTACTTCAGGAGTCTCTTTAAGGAAATCAGGACCTAATCTGACAAGATGAAGATATTGACCTACTTTTTCTTCTATTAGGTGCAGGGTCTGTTGTCTAATTTCAAGGTCCCTTGATCCACTTTGAGTTGAGTTTTGTGTAAGGTGAGAGAGAGAGGTTTAATTTCAATTTGCTGTGTAAGGATTTTCAGTTTTCCCAGAACCATGTGTTGAAGAGGCTATCTTTTTCTCAATGTATGTTTTCAGTGCATTTGGATTCCCCACTTTTCCCTCCCTCTATTTCCTCCTGTCCTCTCTCAGCTGGAGAAATACCACTCTTAATGTGCTCAGAATCTCATTTTATATAGGGTAGAGAGAAAGTGAGGCAGTGAAAATATTTAACACTGATGGAGATGTTGGGGCTATATGACTCCTTGTCCTATCCAGTGGTTCCTGGACATGTGACTTACTTTGTCCCTCCCAAAGTATATATGTTATTCAGTGTTGCTCCTTCTACATTGGGCTTTATTTCTAACTCTGTTTGTGACAACAATCAGAGGGGTTCTCCTCCAAAATTTGTAAAACATGAAGGAGATACAGAGTTCTCTCCCCTACTTTTAAGACCATTCACATTCAAAATATTAAGAAATTGTTGTTAATTCTTTCTCATTAATTGATTTTATTATTGAGATCTAATTAATACTCAGTTTCCTTTAAAATGGAAGTATTACCTGGGAACTACAAAGAAGTGCAATTTACCAACCTACATCTTGATGTAGACAACTGCCTTGCTGCTCAAGAAATTATATTAACAAGCTACCAGAAAATTTGTATGACAATTGCTAATTGGGTAGTTATTTTACTTTTATACTTATGAACTTATTTTTCTGAATTTATGTATAATATGCAGTCAGAATAATCATTAATCACTAAGTTACTCCCATGTTGCAATTGATAATACCCAAAATATTCAGAAAGAAATTTAAAACATCAAGCCAATGCAAAAAAAAAAAAATGACTTAATTTCAATCTGCAGTCAAAAAATGGGAGAAATTTCTGCAAACACGACTCTTTAGAATATTGTCAGGGTTGACATAAATATCTGAATTACAGGAAAACTATCCTAGGTATGATTTCCTTCCAGTCACATTTTTATCACCCAGTTAGCTGACTCTTCTGATGCAGGACACAAAGATACAGATCTGGTGTTTGTATCTTGATATGGAGGGGCCCTAATGCATTCAGCACTGGTTGAGCAGATTAAGGGGACAACATGTGAAAAATCAGTATTAATTATTTTTTTCTATTTTATCCATAGTAAATAATATTATAAACTATGAGGTTGAAGAAATATACAATAATAAGGAAACAAATCATCCTACAGGAAATTATTGATATGAAAATATTATTAATATGCTATACTGCTTTTACTAACTTTTTGAAATCTAAATTTATCTTTTTGTGATTTAAATAAATAATGCAACTGATATAAAAATTCCCTCATAATTTTTATTTGAAAGTGAAATAACAAGGCAAAAATGCAAATTGATTTATCCAGTTTATTTCCTAGTCGAGAAAGGTAATTTAGTAGAGTTCCCTATCAGTCTTGGAAACACAGCATCTTCTGGAAAAGGTTGAGACACTTTCCTTCATTGCAGAGAGAAAACATCAGGTACAATGTATGGCCTCCCCCTGAAGTGATAATGCTGGCAGGGTGCAAAATACATTTTAGAAGAAACAGGCCAGAGGGAGGATATGTGCTCTGTGGATCCTGATCCATGGTCAAGACTTGTGGTTGCTCAAATCAAATCACTGAGGATATGATTCCAACAATGCCTCCAGTTGCTGGGAAAATATGAAGTGGTAACAGGATATTATACAATAATGTAATTTATTTATGATACCCCTTAAGAAATGCCCAGTTCCACAATGGCCTTTGAGATCTACGTATTTGTTTTTAATTAATTTATATAGAAAGAAGTACATACAGAAGGAACATGGTAATACCTACAATTCATAAAACTCATTACATTTTTTATTCTCTTTCTTTTTCTTTATCTATGTGTGAGATTGTAATATATATATATATATATATTACTGTTTGGGAATCAACTTTGCTTTTATAATTATGAACTATTTGTGTGAATTCATTAAATTATTTTTTTACCAAAACTTTTTAAAATTATCAATCTATCAAAAAGAAACACATTTTTACCTTGAAATATTTTTTTCTCTCAAAACTAGGATGTTTTTTTAATTTGATGCCTTTGAGAAGGAGATGCATGGTGTTCAAATACTATGTGGTTTGGGAAGAGGGGAATGTTGGTGAACACAAACTGAAAAGGACCTGGAGGACAGCAGATGACTTCAGACCACAGCTCTGACACCTGTGACAGCATCAGCTTGAGGAAGAATCAGATAAGAAGAACCTCTAATCACAGACAGACCTGAGAGTTTCTCCTCAGGCTGAGTGGCTCTTGGATCCCTGTGTGGCCATTAGACAGATGCTAGTTCCTACAGAATTACCTTGCAGTAATCTCCCCAGAGTCTATCATTGCCAGTGGCCAGCCCAAAAAGGAACTGTCAAGCAGAAGTTGTCCCCCTGCAGTATTCCCTGGAAGATGTGTGAAGAGCACTTTTTGTGGACTACCCTTGGCCTTTAGTGATCTATTCATCCTTAGGACAGAGAAAGTTCCCAGCTCTCTTTGGTTGCTACTCCACCTCAACCGCAAATGAATTCAAAGCTGAGGTTTGAATCAGGGGTCCAGATTCCTTGCTATCTACAATCCTTGCAGCCACTTAGACACTCCCTCTTCTGTGACTTGCATGGGAAAGAGGTCCTCAGGCCTGCAGCATCCTCTTATACCACTATATCCCCTCCTGTGCCCAATTCTTGCTGATCACATAACTTGGGATAGTCCTCAAATTCTATATATATCTCTAATGTCTCATGCATGTGAGACATCTCTAATCATATCTTAAAAATGCATGAGTAACCACTACAAAAATCAAAAAATTAATATGAATGACAGAATAAATAAATGATTGTTCTATGTCCCCTATGTCCACTATTGGTATTTTTTTTTTAACTTTTGCACTTTTTACATGTGGGAGAAAATGCAACCCTGATTACCTCTGAATGTACTAAATAATTTTCACCTTTTCATACCATGGTCACAAAATGACAAATATGCATCCATATCCCAGCAGTTCTTCAGACCAGATATCTAGCCTTACCTTTGTCAGTCTCAGCAGAGGTGTTGCTTCCACCTACCTTATACTCTGGTCTATTTGTCCTCTCTCACCTGAGTTTCAGTGATCCCAGGTGTCCCACCTGAAAGCCATGTGCCTTTTTATTTTGCTTCTAGCCATAACAACTACACAGAAATGTTCTCTGTTGGCTCTTTCTTCCCCTATTATCTTCTAGAATGCCCCCCCGAAACACTAACCAGAGCCAATACTCTAAAAGAGACTAATAATGGATACAGACCTGGTTATACATCTCCAGGTAATTGAGGAAGTCACCTGAAGGACCTAAATCTTGTTTCTTCTGTACCCTGAGCCTTGCCCACCTTTGCACCCACAGTTGCCACTCTCTGAATGTTGCTCTAGAAAAAGTAAACAATTCTAGTGCTTTATTGTCTTCCTCATGAACATCTGTTTCACCCTCAGTGAACTTCATTCCCACTCAGAATCCAGAGAAAATGCCCCTTCCTCAGAGACCTTCACATGAACATATCTTCTCTATTTCTGCTCCAGGCATTTTGTTCTCAGATTCATAGTGGTTTGAAGGCTCTTCTGAGTCATTTTTCCATGTTTGCCATGCAAACTAGTTCAGCACATACAGAGGAAGGTATAAGTGATGGCTACCTCAGGATTGTGCCTCCGTTGTCCTTGCTAGATATTTAAGTGATAAAAAAAGGCATCCAAGTAGCAAACTGGAGGCACATTTGGTTTATTGTGAAAGAAGTTTGCTTTGAGACCAGAAGGTGGCATGACAAGACCATCTCTTAGGGCAAGAGGATTCACAGGAGATAAATCACAGCTGGGCAGCCTTCAACTGACTTGAGGTCCCAGGGCTGGGCCCTTTGGTTCCTGGGTTACTTGGTACACAGTTCCCTCAAGACCGGGCAGAGAGCTTATGCACATACCCCCAGGTGTGGTTCCGTCAGTTGGTTCCTCTTAAGTTCACTTATTAGGCAAATTAGTGCACCACGCAAGCCTTCCTCGGACTAGGACCCATGAGGGAGAGACAAAGGATCAGAACACATTTGCATGAGCTTCCCCTCCTCTGTGATACCAGTGAGGCTGGTATAAGACAGGCCTGGGTAGCCCTACCACAGACGGGAGGCTGAAGAAGAGGCTATGTCCACCATGGTCTTGAATCCTCTCTTCATCCTGCTTTTCTCTCAATGTACAGGTAGGGACAGTCTTCAGAAGCCCAATAGAGACCCTCAACCTGGGTCATTAGCTTCTGACTCAGATCCTCAACCCACTGCCCTCTGGCTTTTCCCTTTACTATATTGTGTCTGTGTTCACAGGTTCCCTGTCTCAGCCTGTGCTGACTCAGCCACCATACATCTCTGCATCCCCGGGATCAACAGCCAAACTCACCTGCACCCTGAGCAGTGACCTCAGTGTTAGTGGTAAAAGCATGTATTGGTACCAGCAGAAGCCAGGGAGCCCTCCCCAGTTCTACCTGTACTACTACTCAGACTCAAGCAAGCAACTGGGGCCAGGGGTCCCCAATAGATTCTCTGGATCCAAAGATACTTCAACCAACGCAGCATTTTTGCACATTTCTGGGCTCCAGCCTGAGGATGAGGCAGATTACTACTGTCAGGTGTATCAAAGCAGTGCTATCACAGTGGTACAGACAGATAAGGAAGTGGGACAAAAACCCTCAGCCACTGAAATTCTGAGCTTATGTCACTTTTACTAGGATAAATAAGAACCTCACTGATTTCAAAGTAACACAAGATATTGGAATCTGGTTTCCATGGTGCCACAAAGGTGAAAAACATCCAGATTATAATCTGTAATTATTATCCCTCTATATTATAAAAATGTATTTAAATTTTAAAGTATGCATATGTACTATATATTACATGTATCACCATTTCAACAGACTCAGTGGTTTTTCCTGTAAATTATGCAATGAATTCTCTTTGGGAAAAAAGGCACCAGGAAATAAACATGTAAACAGTCATAATGCCACTGCAGAATGACCCCCAGGGACCTGTTTAGTTTTGTATTTTTGTTTGCTTTTTAAAATTTCTTAATTTTACAGTCATGCAAATAATCCATCTGAATAAAAAAATTCAGATGTTTTGGTCCAAATACTTTGCTCCAAAGTAAAAGGAAGAAGAGTTTTAAGCATGAGTTTTCTTGCTCTTTATATTTTCAAACCCTAATGTTAACATATTTAAATATGCCAAAGCCTCAAAACATGAGAAGTATAAAATAGATTTATTTTACTTATCTAATAATTTTAAATCTGCTTGAAATAATACTATCTTTTTAATTCCTCCAGCTCAATGATCTTAGAAACTGCACTTTAATTCAATGAGGGGTCATTAAAATTGTAGGTTCATATCCTCACATGGCTTATCCCTCCTTTCAAGAAAGAGTTTTTGAATGTTTCAGTGCAGGAAAGTACAGCTGGGCTTTAGTGAATAATTGACCATGTTCTACCTTAAACACTTTCAATATTTTTTTTTATTTCCATGTTAACTTTCAGGCATGTAGACTTACAGTGAACCACAGCTTCAGAATTTTTTTTAATTTTCATGTCAGTATCATCATGGACTATCTTAATCATTCCAGTAGGTAATCTCATTGCTGTTGTAATAGGCATGCTTAGTGGCAGGTGACCTGAGGACTTCTTCTTTTGCACCTAGAGCTGCCAGCATCCAGAAATGTTTATCTTCCATCTGAAGTCTTCTTTCCTGAATGTTAGTCATTTTAGAAAAGTTAAAGCTGAGTTTTAAGAGTTCTTCATGTGTTTTTGGTTCATATTTGGAGATACAAATAGAGAAAATGGATAATCAAAACAAGACTGTCTCTATCTATTGGTGGATTTGGGCCCAGTTGTTCCATGCAGAAGAAGAGAATTTAACTTCCTAATCTGCATTTAAGTGGAGAAAACACCCTTGTCCAGCTCTTTTTTACACTGAAGGACAGGTGGAGCTTGACCTGTGGAAAGAAAGAATCTGCAGAAATTTGAACAGTTGTTCCAATTGTGATAACCGTCAGTAAAATTGGAGAGATACATTCTCATTAAAAATCAAGCAAGCCACAAGGGGAGCTACATTACAGCTAAAGAAGGAAGAAATGAAGAAAGACAAGGATGGAGCAAGGGAGTGAAGGGGGAAAGTCTTCCTGATTTAGAAAACATAGTCTCTTTTTCCAGTTCCTATTTTCTCTGAAGTAATAATTCCTAATGAGGATGTTCTCTCTAATAATGTTCTTTCTTCTGTGTCTTTCAAGACCACCATGCAGTTTCTGCTTCTGGGCCCCAGGAATCCCTGGACTGGCTTTGAATGCTGTTGGCAGACCTCATGACTTAGAAAAAAATGGGAGGCAATGGACTGAGCCCTGTATTCCTTCCTTGGTCCATAGAACCCCTATCTTTATAGTCATTCAAACCTGAGAGCTTGCAGTCATATTTTATTCCCTTTTTTCCCTGTGCTCACAGCAGAGGTGGTCGTCATATTGACAGAGCCCCCTCCCTCAGGACCTCTCTTCATTCTTCCTGGTTGTTACACTGCCTTGTACTTCTTCACAACCTCCTGTGATCTTTCTATCTGGTTGACTAATACTTTAGCCATCAGATTTCTGCCTCAAGACAAGCTGTCTGAAAAGAGGAAAATCTCCTTGGACCCCATATCATCAGTCTCTGAAGTCCTGCTCTAAGCTGAGTTAGGTTCCAGCAGGACATCAGCCCCTCTAGGAGTTGCACTCCTACGGGGCTTACTCTGGAGCTACCATGAAAGGTACCTCCTTCATGGTTGATATTCTTCTTCCCTGGGGACCACCCTCTTTCTTTTCTCAGTTTACCCCTGGGATCTTCATACACACCTGTAAGGAAGCAGGTACTCTCCGAGGCCTATGTGAGCCCATGTGGAATGGTTTCCTCGTGTTTCTGTTCCACAGCAATCTACACAATCACACACCACTCCACAGCCAAGGCCACTTGTTACTCTGTGTCTGTTCTTTCACTAGAACTAAATTACTGACTAAGTTGGGAGCACATTTAACATTGATATTAAAACTACCTTCACTATGACTGAATGTGAAAATTAATGCAAGGGATGAATAAGGCCAAACATGAATTCATGTCCTCTGTATTTCAAAATTTGAGACTTTTCTACTAGAGATGGTTCCTTTGTGAGCAGATAACAACTACAGATCCGATGCTAACTCTTTAGGAGTCTTCAAAATCCAAATTGCAATATTTAATTATAGCAGATAACCTAAACAATATAATATGTGTTTGAAAAAAGATTGCCTCAGATAATTGACTATTTTGTAAATTTAAGGTATATCTATATGTTTAGTATATTTGGGTTTATAGTACTTATATATCTTACAATATAAACAAATATTAATGTGAAAACACTGATTACAAATTAATATATTAAACTTTTATAAAATGGAATAACTAAATAATATAATCCAGGTATGATTTCAATTTAAAGTAGTCATAAATTACTCAATCAACTGGTAAATTTATGTTTTCAAATCCGTATGTGCATTATAATTTTTATAGCTATGAATGTTATATCAAATTTCCAAGCGTATTATCCTTCTTATTCCTAAAATGTAATTACTGTTGTTCAATGTTTATTTTTATTTTCTGGTCCTGAGGATTGTACTCAGGGATGCTTTACCACTCAGCTACATTCTCGTTTCTTTTTATTTTTCATTTTGAGACAGGATCTCACTACATTTCTGAGACTGGCCACTGGCCTTGAACTTTAAATCCTCTTGCCTTAAACATTTGAGATGTTGGGGTTACAGATGTGTGTCATGTACCCTGACTATGTAATTTAAAATTCTGTCTATATTTGCTTTCCAATTGTATTAGAGTTGAAAAATACACATGTCATGAAGTAATTTATATTTCTAAATAATGAAGTTTCTAGGCAGGCAGTTGTGGCCTATGGTGCACGTAGAGCTGCCAACATCCAGAAAATTATTTACTTTCTCAATTAGAACAACAGACACTTGGGAAATTCACTGACTTTTTCATCAAACATAAACAAGACTGATTTTCCTGACAGACCATCTGCATCCCCACCAGTGGCTAGAACAATAAGCATTTTCATTCATTTCTGAATATTTTCATGAGTCCTGCTACCTGAGGTCCTTCCAGGGCCTCTTATCCATGTGGCACTGCACATAGTCAATGGTGGTTGATGTGGCTGTGACTGTCTCATGTTCACAAAACTGTGTCATGTGCTGACAATAAATGTTAAGATCAATTCAACTGAGTAAGTAGAAAAGAAAGTGTCCACATATCTTGTCCTAAATGGCAGCAAATGGCAACCCACAAGATTTGCCAACTCATCTCCTTTCCAAGTCCAAGCTGAAAAGATCCTTGTTTGGAACAAGATTTTGTTATGAGGATTATATGACAGATTCTGTGCAAGCTAATAAAGCCAAAAACTTTACGTTCACCTTTTTTGATCTTGATCTTTGAGGAATTATATCACACACAACACTTCAGTACTGAAAAGGGAGCAGTCAAGGAATTCATGCGCAGATTCACCACTGCCTCAAGGTAATATTGAGGCAGGCTGTCTCTGAGGTGCTCGGGTCAACTGATCCCAGGATGGTGTGTTTGGATGTAGATACTAGGGAGTGTGTTTATTGAGAAGTCAGGAGTTAAGCAGAGATTTAATAAGCTGCCTGGCCCTTCCTGATGCTTTCTTCTCAGAGATAGTAGCTGTGACCTCCCACACCATCAGTATCCACCTAGACCCACCCCAAAACACCTCCTGAGCGTCCCCAATTAGAGGGTGCTGATCTAGGGCCTAGGATGCAGTCAGGAGTCTCTCTTCACTGCTCTGGCTCCAAGTCTGGCAGTGCAGGCTTGCTGACAAGAACTGAACTCCAGCCTGAGGATGAGTCTGCCTCCTCCTGTCAGTCTTATGACAAAAGCATCAGTGGCCCAGGCCCATGGGGAAGAGACAAAAAAAGCCCCTTCTTCATCTACCAAAAGAACTAACATGCAGCATGTTGCTTCTCTTCAGGCCAGGCCTTTGCCTTCTTCTCCTGCCATTATTGAGGGCTTCCCTGAGTCTCCAGGCACTGCCTGGGAATGCGAAGCCTTCTTTCCTCTGTCCTAGATTCATTCACGGCAACATTTTCTTAGGAAATGTTCTCCATAGAAACAGAAAGTCCTGCTTTTCTTTAACTTGATGAGCACAACTGGATCCAATGATCTCTTTAACTCGAAGTTTAGGTGATGAGGCAGCCAGACCAACCGTGGTCAAGTCAGACTTTACCTCTGATGAGGAATCCATTCTTCCCTGTTTCCAGGAGTTCCAGAGCTGTGTCGTCCTCTGCTTGGCCCTCATTATGTCCTCCAGTGATTCTTGTTGTAGACTATGTTTTATATGACTTTTCTTATTGTGGAATATTTGACAGACAATGAACCACCCAGGACTGAAAGGTTATACAAACTTCGAGATATGTTCACACATTTGAAAACATCAGCACATAAAGTCAAGAAATCCACCCCACCACACAGGCCTCCTGTTCCCTTTGGCCAGCCTCCATCTATCTCTTTTAACAACACCTCCCAGGCATCCAGTGACTTGCTATCTGTGATATTTGATCAGTTTTTACTTTATTAAAGTTTTATAAATGGAATCATACAGTAGATATTCCTTCCTCAATGTCTTCCTCCACCCCACAAACTGCTTTTGAGTGTCTTCCATGATGAGTTGAATTGCACTTCATCCTACTGAGGACACATCATGATGTTTGTGGTCCCTGCACGCTTCTTTCTTCATGGATCTTTATGTAGCTCACATGTAAGTCAAAATATATTTTATGACTCATCAGAATAGAAGAAAATATAATTCATCCTGATTACATTCATATTTCTTCTGGTTAGGAAATAAATATTTTGTTAAAGCCCCAGAAACTATTCAGTCCCCCAGGCTCTTGTTCTTCCTGCTCTGATGGATGATCAGACCTGTTTACATATTACTCCATTTTTATTCACATTTAAGCAGTGCTAAACTGTTATTGCTAATTTCTAGGGGTCATTTTTTGGATACTGGTGATTGATCTCAGGGGACCTTATCGCAGAGCTATATTCACCAGCACTATTTAATTTTATACTGAGTCAAAGTCATTCATTCTATTGCTTAGGACATTGTTAAGTTCCTGAAGCTATTCTGTAACTTGTGGTCCTCCTGCCTCAGACTCCCAAGTCACCACCATGCCTGGCTAGAGGTCATCATGTGTTAATTATTTTAGTGTTGTAATGACAGTGCCACAGGCTACTTAAATTATGAGCACTATAAGTGTACATGTTTCAGCATAACAACTGGCATCTTGGAATGCTTTTGTGCTGTGTCATAATAGGTAGAAGAGAAAATGGGGACACAAAGAGAAAATTGGCCTGAATTACTTCTTTCTATCTGACACCTTTTCTGCCATAACTAATCACATTCTTTTACTTTTATTTTTTTTACGTATACACACATATATACATATGATTATATATAATTTCTTATATTTGTTCCTTTTAGTTATACATGACAGTATAACATATTTTGACATGTCATAAATAAATAAAGTTAAATTTCCTTTGTTTGTGGTTGTAATTAAGGAGGAGTTACACTGGTGTATTCATATATGAACATAGGAAAGTTTGGTCTTTCCCATTCCTATTTTTCATCCTTTCTACCCACTCTCCTCTGTTCAATCCAGTGAACCTCCACTTCTCTCTCCCCATTACTTATTTTGTGTTAGTATCCACATGTCAGAGAATATTCAGCCTTTGGATTTTTGATTTTGGCTTATTTCACGTGGCATGATGGTCTCCAATTCCTTCCACATACCAGTAACTGCCATAATTTCATTTTCCTTCATGACTGAGTAATATTCCATTGTGTACATGTACCACATTTTTTTCTTTTTTCTGGGGAAGGGTACTGGGCATTAAACTCAGGGGCATTCAACCACCAAGCCACATTCTAACTCCATTTTGTATTTTCTTTAGAGACAGAGTCTCACTGAATTACTTAGCACTTTGATTTTGCTGAGGCTGGCTCTGAACATGTGATCCTTTTGCCTCAGCTTCCCAAGCTGCTGGAATCACAGGTGTGCACCACCACACCCAAGTTGTACCACATGTTTTTTATCCATTCATTGTTAAAAGGCACTCGTTTTGGTTTCATACCTTAGCTATTGTGAATTGAGCTGCTATAAATATTGATGTGGCTGTATTACTATAGTATGCTGATTCTAAGTCCTTTGGGTATATGCCAAGGAGTGGGATAATTGGGTCAAATTGTGGTTCCATTCCAAGTTTTCTAAAGAATCTTCAAACTGCTTTGCAAAGTGGTTGCACCCATTTGAAGTACCACTAGCAATGTATGAGTGTACCTTTTTGGCAATATCCTCACCAAAATTTAATATTATTGTATTCTTGATAAATGCTATTCTGACTGGAGTAAGATGAAATCTCAGTGTAGTTTTAATTTGCATTTCTCTAATTGATAGTGATGTGGAACATATTTTTTATATATTTGTTTCCCAATCACATTTTCTTTCTGTGATGTGTCTGTTCAGTTCATTTACAAATTTATTGATTGGGTTATTTGTTTGTTTGTTTGTTTGTTTGTTTTTGTGTGTGTATTACATTTGTTGAGTTCTATATATATCATGGAAATTCATGTTCTATCTGAGTTAGAGGTGGCAAAGATTTTCTCTGATTCTCAAAGTTCTCTCTTCATTTTCTTGTTTCCTTTGATATGAAGGTTTTTAGTTTGATACCACCCCATTTGTTTATTCTTAATTTTACTTCTTGTGCTTTAGGAGTCTTGAGGAATTTGATTCCTCAGCTGACAGGATGGAGAGTTATGCTTAATTTGTTTTCTAATAGGCACAGGGTCTCTGTTCTAATGCCAAAATCCATCATGCACTTTGAGTTTTGTGCAGGTGAGAGATAGGGATTTAATTTCATTTTGATGCATATGGATTTTCAGTTTTTCCAGTACCACTTTTTGAAGAGGCTATCTTTTTTTAGGGATTTATTTTTTTTTATTTAGAAGAGGCTTTCTTTTCTCCAATGTATGTTTATGGTGAGTTTGTCTAATATGAGATAACTATATTTATCTGGATTTTTATGTGTGTATTTTGTTCTGTACCATTGGTCTTCATGTTTGTTTTAGTGCCAATACAATGCCATTTTTGTTACTATAGTTCTGTAGACTAAAGTAAGGTTTGATATTTTGATGCCTTCTTCAGTTTTCTGAGAATTTCTTTGGCTATTATAGGCCTTTTATGTCTCCAAATGAATTTTATGACAGTTTTTTTATTTGTATTATAAACATAATTGTGATTTTAATAAAAATGCCTTAAAATTTACATATATTTTTTGTAGTATGGCTATTTTGACAATATTATTTCTGCCTATCTGAGAACATTGGAAGCCTTTCCATTTCTAAGATCTTTTTTCAAGTTTTTTTTCTTTAGTGTTCTGTAGTTTTAATTGTAGACATCTTTTACCTCTTTTGTTTTATTCTCAAGTATTTGATTTTATATTATTTTTAAGTATATTGTGAATGGTATAATTTTCATGATTTCTCTTTCAGATGATTCATCATTAGTGTGTAGAAATGTAATTGATTATGGGTGTTAATTTTATATCCTGCTGCTTTTATGAATTTGTTTATGAGTTCTAGAGGATTTCTAGTGAAGTTTTGGGGGGGTTCTAAATATAAAATCATGTCTTCAGCAAATAAAGTTAGTTTAATTCTTTTCCTTTTCATATCCCTTTGATAATTTCTTCTAATTGCTCTGAATAGGGGTTCAAAGACTATGTTGAATAGAAGTGGTGAAAAAGGGAATCTATGTGTTTTTTTAGTTTTTAGAGGAAATGATTTCAGTTTTTCTTTATTCAGAATGATGTTGGCCTTGGTTTTAGAATTTATATTGTTTTTACAATGTTGATTTATAGTCCTATTATCCTACGTTTTTGCAGTGCTTTGAACATGAATAGATGCTGAATTATGTCCAATGTCTTTTCTTCATTCATTGAGATAATCATGTGACTATTGTCTTTAAGTCTATTGAGGTGATAATTTACATTAATTGATTTCCATATGTTGAACCAACCTTGCATCCTGGGCTGAACCCAAATTCATCATTGTGCACTACCTTTTAATACGTTTTTGTATTTTGCCTGTATTTTATGAAGGATTTGTGCTTCTATGTTAATCAGGGATATTGGTCTAAAATTTTCTTGATGTTTTTTGTTTTGTTTTTGTTTTTTAAATCAGGGCTATTCTAGCTTTATAGAATGTGTTTTGAAGGGTCTTTCTTTTCTTTATCATGAAATAATTTGAGGAGGTTAATGTTAGTTCTTGGAGGTCTGGTAGTATTGGCTGAGAATCAATCTCGTTCTGGGCTTGTATTTTTAGGTAGGCTTTGGATGGTATTTTCAACTTCATTGCTTGAAATTTATCCATTTAATTTTGGTATGTCCTCCTGATTCAATCTGGTTATATCATAAATACCTAGAAATTGGACGATCTCTTCATGATTTTCTATTTTACTGGATTATAGATTTTAAAAGGAATTTATAATTATCATGTGTATTTAATAATGTCCATCCTGATATACATTTTTTTTCATCACAAATTTTAATTATTTGGTTTTTTCTCTTTTCTTCATTATCTTGCCTAAGTGTTAACTAATTTTATTTATTTTTTTAAATAAATAACTTTTTGTATCTTCTATTTTTAGATTATTTTAATTTTATTGATTTGAATCTTATTTTAATTATTTTCTGTTTTCTATTGCTTTTATGTTGATTTGTTCTTCTTTTTCCATGGCTTTGTGATGGAATGTTAGATTATTTGGTGACTTTCTATTCTTTTACAGAATATGCTCAATGATATGAACTTTTCTCTTAGAACCAACTTCATAGTGTCCCAGAGACTTTGATAAGTTGTGTAACAATTCTCACTTATGTCTACAAATTTTTATTTTATCCCTATTTTCTTTTACTATCTTTTATTCATTCAATACATAACATTTTCCCCCAGGTGTTAGAGTAGCTTCTATTTTTTGTTTTATCACTGATTTCTTATTTCATTCTATTACGATCTGATCAAATGCAAGTTGTTGTCTTTTTTTTTTTTTTGTATTTGTTAAAGAGTTGTTTTGTGGCCTATGGTCTTTTTTTTCTTTTTTAGTTTAGGATCCATGTGCCACTGAGAAAAAAATATATTATTTAGTTATTGATGGATTAAATATTCTATATATGCCCATTAAGTCTAAATTGTTAATTTTATTCTTTTCTTCTGTAGTTTTTTTTTATTTAGTTACTTATTTTTATTTTTATTATTATTATTTGTGTGTGTGTGTGTGTGTGTGTGAATACACCCAGTGGTGTGAGAGGTGTGTTAAAGTCATCCAGTATTTTTGTCTTGTGGTTTATTTGAGTTTTGAAATTATGAAGGATTTGTTTGATGTACATAGGTGCTCCACTGTTTGGGACATAAATATAGTTTTTATGTCTTGTTGATATATATATTTCCCTTAAGCAGTATAATATGTTCTCGGTCCCTTTGATCATCTTTGGATTGAAGTCTACTTAATTTGAGATGAGAATAGAAACCCCTACTTTTTTTTTTAAACAACATCTATGTAAAGAATATATTTTCCCATTCTTTTACCTTCAATCTCTGAATGTCTTTGCTTATGTAGTGAGTCTCTTGGAGGCAGCATATTGTTGAGTTTTGTTTTTGTAATTCAATCTGCCAGTCTATGGCTTCTGATTGAAGAGCTTAGTACATTTACATTCAATATTATTATTGAGGTTTGATTTTTGTTCCCTGTCAATTTGATTTTTTTGTTGTTGTTTTTACCCTGTCCTCACTGATCTCTGTGTCATTTTATTTTGCAGGATCTTGGGCCCAACTAGCATCTGTTTTTTGGGTACACTGTTACCCTGTTCTTCCCCAGCAACACTGGAAACATTGGGGGCTACTCTGGGAACTATTACCAGCAGAGATTAATCAGTGCCTCTGCCATGCCATAATCAGGAATATTCTAAACAACTCTAGGTTCTCTGGGGCCATCAACACTTCCTCCAACTCAGCCTCCATGTCCATCAGTAATCTGCAACCTGACAATTACTTTCAGCTATAGGGTAAAAGCATCATTAACACAGTGACACAGGCTCATGGGGAAGTGAAAAGAACACTCCTTGGATCATCTCACCCTTAGCCCTGAGTCTATCCCTAATCAGGAGGGTTAACCCTTTTTTTCCCCCACCCAAATCCTGAAGATAGGAGTGTCCACTCTCTATTTACTCTATTTTGTTTTCTCAATAACAATATCTTTTTAAAAAATGTTTTGGTTCCTTATAGTTATACATGATAGTACCAATGTATTTTGCCATATTATACATACATGGAGTACAACTTATTGTAATTAGGATCCCATTATGTGGTTGTATATGAGGTGTAGTTACCTTGGTTGTGTATTCAATGACAAAGCTAGGAAAGTTATGTCTGATTAATTACACTATCTTTTCTACTTTCATCCCTCCCCCCTTCCCTTAATTCTCTGCTGTCTAATACAAAGTACTTTTAGTCTTCCCTCTCTATTCTCACTTGTTGTGGGCTAAGATACACATATTAGAGAGAACATATGGCCTTTAGTTTTGGGGGATTGACATCTCTTTCAACATGATACTCTCCAGTTCCATTGGAACTGGAGAGTATCATGTTGAAAGTAATATTCCATTGAAAGTAATATTCCATTGTGTATATATATACCACATTTTTTAATCATTCATCCATTGAAGGACATCTAGGTTTGTTCCACTGCTTTACTGTTGTGAATTGAGATGCTGTGAACATTGATATGGCTGTGTCACTGTGGTATGTGATTTTAAGTCCTTTGGTTATGAGTGGGATAACTTCATAAAACTGTGGTTCCCTTCCAAGATATCTAAGAAATCTCCATCCTGCTTTCCATAGTGGTGCCAGAAATTTGCAGTTCCACCAACAGTTTATGAGAGAAAATTTTCCCCCACATTCTTGCCAACATCTATTGTTACTTGTGTTCTTGATATTTGCCATTGTGACTGGAGTGAGGAGAAATCTCAATGTAGTTTTAATTTGCATTTCTCTAATTGCTGGAGATGTGGAATATTTTTTTCATATATATTTTTGACCATTTGTATTTCTTTTTCTGACGAACCTGTTCATTTCCTTTGCCTGTTTATTAATTAGATTATTTGCTTTGTTGGTGTTAACTTATTTTAGTTCTTTGTATAATCTGGAGATCAATGCTGTATCTGAGGTACAGGTGGCAAAGATGTTCTCCCATTCTGTAGATCCTCTGTTCACATTCTTTATTGTTTTGTTTGAAGTGATGAAACTTTTTAGATTAGTACCATCCCATGTATTGATTCTTGATTGTACTTCTTGCACTTTAGCTGTTTTGTTGAGGAAGTCAGTAGCTAAGCCAACATGATGGAGAGTTGAGCTTACTTTAATGCCTTGGTCCTTGATCCACTTTGATTGAGTTTTGTTCAGGGTGACAGTTAGGGATTTTATTTTATTTTACTACATACAAATTTCCACTTTTCCCAGCACCATTTGTTGAAGAGGCTATCTTTTTTTCCAATATATGTTAATGACAACTTTGTTTAAAATGAGGCAACTGTATTTGTGGGGGTATGTCTCTGTTTATTTTGTCTCATTGGTCTTTATGTCTCTTTTGGTGTCAATACAATGCTGTTTTGGTTACTGTGTCTGAAGTAAAAATTAATGTCTGGTATTGTGATGCCTCCTGCATCACTTTTCTAACTAAAGATTGCTTTTTCTATTCTAGACCTATTATTTTTCTAAATGAACTTCATGATTACTTTTTCTGTTTCCATGAAGAACATAATTTGGATTTTAAAAGAAATTTCATTAAATCTAATTGGTGCCTTTGGTAATTTGGTTATTTTGGCAATATTAATTATGTTTCACCAAGAACATGAGAGATCTTACCATATTCTAAGGTCTTCTTTAACTCCTTTCTTTAATTTTGTATAATTTTACATTTTAAAGTCCTTCAATCTCTTTTGTTAGATTGATTCCCAAGTATTTTTTTTTTTGAGGCTATTGTGAAGGGGATACTTTTCCTGACTTCTCTTTTACATGACTCATCATTGGTGTATAGGAATATAACTGATTTATTGGTGTTAATTTCATACCCTGCAACTTTACTGAATTCATTTATGAGTTTAAAAAACATTTTAGTGTAGTTTTGGGGTCCTAAAAGTATAGAATCATGTCATTTCCAAATAGGAATAATTTGAGATTTTCTTTTCCTATTTATGTGCCTCCAATTTTCTTCTTTTTTTCTAAGTGGTCTGACTAGGGTTTTAAGGACTGTGTAGAATAGGAATGATAAAAGAGGATATTCTGTCTTGTTCCAGATTTCAGGAGGAATTCTTTCATTTTTTTCTCCATTTAGAATAATGTTTCCCTTGGTTTTAGAGTATGTTGTTTTACCACGTTGAGGTACATTTTTAATATCCCAGGTTTTTCTAGTGTTTTTAGTGTGAATAAATTTTGCCTATGGCATTTTCTAAATATTGATATAATCATGTGGGTCCTGTCTTTAAGTATATTGATGTTATGAGTTTTGTTTTTTGATATCTGTATGTTGAAAGAAACTTGCGTCCCTGGAATGAAACACATTTGATGTTACTACAGTAACTTTTAATATGTTTTTGTAACTGTTTTGCCAAAATTTTATTGAGAATTCTTGCACCTATGTTTATCAGGGATACTGGTCTTAAATTTTCTTTCCTTGATGTATTTTTATCTGTTTGGTGTCAGGTTCATACTAGCTTCTTAGAATGAGTTTGGAAGTTTCCGCCCACCCTTCTATTTTATTGAATATTGTGTGTATTGTTGTAAGGTTTTCTTTGAAGGTCTGGTAAAACTTGGCTGAGAATTCATCTAGTCCTGGGTTTTTCTTTGTTGGTAAGCTTCTGATGATATCTTCAATTTTATTTTTTTGTAATTGATCTGTTTAAAATTTTATGTCTTCTAAACTCAATTTGGTAGATCAAATGTCTCTAGAAAATTTTCTATGACTTCAAGATTTTATCTTTTATTGGAGTAAAGATTTTTAAAATAGCTTCTGATTATCATCTGTATTTCAATGTTGTTCATGTTGATATTTCCTTTTTCATCACCAACTTTAGTAATTTGGGTTTTCTCTCTTTTCTTCTTTGTTAGCTTGACTAAGGGTTTATCAATTGTATTTAATTTTCAAAGAGCAAATTTTTTGTTTCATCACTTCTTTTCAATTCCATTTATTTTGGCTCTGATTTTAATTATTTTCTGTCTTCTTCTGGTTTTGGTGTTGGTTTGTTATTTCTTTTTTAGGCTTGGGATGTAAAGTAAAGTTTTTTTTTTATTTGGTGATTTTCTATTCTTTATAGGAATCATCTAAATGCACTGAAATTACCTCTTAGAATTTCCTTCAGAGTTCCCTAGATATTTTGATGTGGTTTGTTGCTCTTCTCAAGAAGTATCTTCTTATTTCATCCTTGATTTTTTTCAGCTATCCATTGTTCACTCGATAGTGTATTATTTAGTCTCCAGGATTTAAGGGAGGTTTATTTTTATTTTTTCATTGGTTTATAATTTTTTAAAATTATTTTCTGAAAAAATGAAATGTATTTGCTCTGTATTATTTATATTTGCTACAAATTGCTTTGAAGCCTTACATGTGATCTATTTAGAGGATGAACCAAGTGCTACTGAGAAGAAAGTACATTGAGTAACTTTTGTATGAAATAGTTCTCAAATGTATTTTATGTCTAAATTAGTAATTGTATTTTTTAGTTCTATAGCTTTTTTATTTACTTCTGTTTTGAAGATCTATCATTTGGCGAGAGAAGTAGGTTGAAGTCACACAATATTGTTATACTGTGATCTATTTGATTCTTGAGATTGTGAAAGGTTTATTTGATGTATACAAATGCTTCATTGATTTGGGTATAAATATTTAAGATTTTTTTGCATTTTTTATGTACAACTTCCTTAAGCAGTAGAAAATGCCCTTTTTTGTTCTTTCTGATTGATTTTGAATAAAAATCCACTTAATCTGAGAGAAGAATAGGAACCTCTCCTTGATTTCAAAATTCATATGAATGTTAAGTTTTTTGCCATCCTTTCACTTTAAGTCTGTTGATGTCCTCCTTGCCTATTAGGTAAGGCTCTTGAAGACAGTTTATTGTTGGGTATTGTTTTTTTAATCCAATCTTCTAGCCTATGACTTTTGATTATTGAGTTTAGGCCATTTACATTTAGTGTTATTATTGAGAAATTATTTTATTCCTGCTATTTTAAATTATTTCTTTTTTAAAATATGAGTTAGCTTTTCTTTTGTTTGACTATTCTATGCCTTTAGTGTAGTTCCTCTCTTTGCTAGTTTTTAGTTTTATTTTTAATTTCTTCTTCATGAAATACTTTGTAAAGAATGTTTTGTAGTTTAGACATTGTAGTTGTAAATTATTTTAACTTTTCTTTATCATGAAAAGTTATTATTTTATTTTCAAAATTGACATTTAGTTTCGCAGGATATAGTGTTCTTGGTTGGCATCCATTTCTTTCAGAATCTGGTATGTTATTCTAAGACTTCCCAGCTTTATGAGTTTAGGTTGAAAATCAGCTGAGTTGTGTTATGAATTTGATGTTTTTCTCTGGCAGCCTTTAGAATTCTATCTTTATTCTTTGTTAGGCATTTGCATAATAATGTGCTTTCATATGAGTCTGTTGTAATTTTGCATATTTGTATGCTTCTTGTATGTAATTTTTTATTTCATGCCTAAGGTTTGAAAATTTTTCAAATATTTTTTTTATTGAAAATATTGTTCATGTCTCTGGTTTGTATCTCTGAGACTTTATCTATCTCAATAAATGTTATGATTGTTTTTGTTTTTATTTTATCCTGTATTTCTTGGAAGTTATCTCATGGTCTCTTAATATCTTTTCTCTGTAGTCAACAGTATTTTCAAGATTATATATTTCATCTTCATTGCCTGAGACTCTGTCTTCCAAGTGATCTAGTCTGCTGGTGATACTTTACAATGACTGTTTTATTTGTTTTATTGATCTCTTGTTTTGAGTATGTCTTCTTGATTTTTTCAGTGTATCTATCTCTTTATTGAAGTGATATTTTGCTTTTTGTATTTTCTCCCTTACATCATCTTTTACTTTGCAGATCAATTTAACTTTGAATAATCTAAAATTATTCTCTGATATTTATTCCACTGTTATGTCAATGGATTCTATTTTGACATATTTTGATTTGTTTGAGATGATTTTTTCTCTTGCTTTTTCATGTTGTTTGTATGCCTAACTAGTAGTTGTTATTGGGGCAGTAGTGTTTCTACTTTGTGGAATTATAGTGTCCCTGAATATTTCCCGTACCTCACGACTTACAGGTAACAGATAATACTAATAACTAATAAAAACAATTTATCACATTACGCCAAATAGCTATAGCAATAAAATCTGCAATGTTGAGTGTTAACGATACTCAGAAATGACATAATCAGTTATTGCCCATGGTAAAATGGCCAGTTTTACACAAGGGTTTAAAGTTTTACATGATGACCAAAAATAAAAGAGAAGTGATGTAGGTTGTAATGAATATGATGGAGGAAGAGAAAAATAGAGGTGAAAATAAAGAAATAATGGAGGAAAGAACAATAGAGATTGGCTATAAGCAGAGGAAGAGAGAGCAAGTGTCATTGGGAAACCAATAAGTGAGAGAAAAAACTGTAATATATATATATATATATATATATATATATATATATATATAGAGAGAGAGAGAGAGAGAGAGAGAGAGAGAGAGAAATTAAGAGAAGAAAAAGAAAAATATGAAAAAGAAAAAAGTTTACAAGAACAAAATTGGTATATACTAATTGAACAGCTTAGACTTCAAAGTGTTGATCCAGGAAAAAATAGTACCTTTAAATAAAATTGTAGAAATAAGAATAGAGATATATGAAAATGTATAAGTTTCCAATTAAAGAAAGAGGTATTTAAGAGGAAAAACAGAAAAAGAAAAGATGGGGCAGTAGAGAAGGGTTTGTGTATTGAAGAGGTGAGTATATGAAGAGGCAACACAGGATGTTTATAGGAGGGGGAACAAAAAATAGAAGTAAAATAATTAAAGGAAAAGTGATAGAGAAAAAATAGTGTTTGGCTGTTTGCAAGAAAAAGATAAGTAGAAAAAAAGAAAGACAGAATTGTAAAAGGGTCTATAGAAAGTCAATCCAAAATATACTAATTAAAAATCTAACCATTAAAAAATACAGAGCAAAAAAATAAAATAGCTATCTTCAAGAAATGCTAAAAACAACCAAAAACAAAAAACAAATATGTGTGTGTGCAAATATATAAATGTCCATCATATGTCAATCAGTACACATTCAAAAAAATCAAAACATAATACTAACAACAAAAACAAAATAGCAAAATTGTCAATGAGAGCTTTTCTTGCTGTCTGTGCCAAACTGCCTTCCTGTTTCTCAGCTTCCCTTCTCAGTGAGATGGCATAAGGAGCTGTTCAAGATGTGTGAAGCTTGAATTCCTGGGTATTGTTGTCTTTGGAATCTGTGTAATGAATTGCTGAAAATGAAGCTCCCAGGGATAGAGATTTGGCCTGATATTACCTATGGTGTTTTATTATGTGGGGAGTTTTCTGGCATCAATCAACCAATCAACACATGTTTAGGACTGTATTCCACTACTCTCTGCGATGGAGGAATTTGTTCTTCACCAGCTGTGTTTTTTGGGGATACTGCATATTTTTAGAGGGTGGGGCTTCTCAAGACTGGGTTAAATCTTTCAACCCTGTTCAGTTACTCCCTGCAAGTGGTCATATATACTGCTGATTCAATGAAGGGGATGGAGGAATGGGATTTCTCTGGCCTCCTGTATAAAAAAAAAAGAGCCCCCAGACAGTATTTAGTATATACCTCCCAAGGGCTTGTGACTAATCCTGATATTCAAATTCTGGGAAGATGGTTTCTTTAAGCAGCCGTGGAATGTTGCTTGATTATTAATTAGTTTGATGACTGCTGAACCATGTAATCACAACTCTTACATGTAGAAACAGAATAGGCATCTGCTTTTTCTTCTCAGCTCACTACTGTTCCACATTGCCTGTGAAAACACCCTGTCAGGAGAAAAGCATTGGAAGTAGCTGTAATGATTTTGATACTTTCTAAGTTACATGAATATATTTTAAAAAACCTCTAGGTGTGGCCATTATTCAATGAAAATTTTAAATCTCTGCATAGGCATATAATTCTTGAATGCAGGAAAGAATCTCTCTCGGGTCTATAGTGGTAAGAGGAAGAAAATTTGGTTCATGCACAGCTGCAGAGGTGACAGTGGCTTGGGCTCCGGGAACTTAGTGTGGTCACCTGTAGATAGCATAATTCATGCTCTGTTCCTCTCACTGTCCCTCTAAGATTTCAAGCTCTTTTATGATTATGGTTCCTAACTCATCCAGGTAAATTATTTTATGTTAAATAAAATAATTTTTTAATGTTAAAAAATATATAACAATGGATTTGGAAAATATCTGGAGATATTGGAATCCTCAAGCATTCTCTTGGAAATGTCAAATGTTGCATTCCACATGGATGGAAATTAGCAGATCCTTAGAAATTTAATATAGAATTTCTATGTGACTCAACAATTTTACTGTAGATATATGCTCCCCCAGATATGGAAACATGCATTTGACCCCAAATTTGTATGTAAATGTTCATAATGACACTATGCATAAAAAGTAAAATAGATGTGATTTAAATTTCATCAGAAAATAAATGGATAAATATTATGACCTGCACAGCTGAACCCCAGAAACTGGTGAGTGGAGATCGGGGACTAAGAAAAACACAAAAACATTTAGAGATAAAAGCAGGATCATGTGGTAATCTGATTTCTGATTGAGAGCAGTGACCCTGAACTGGCTCCACACATTTATTATATAATTTTACACCAGAAGTTACTTTTGAGAAAGTTTCTACAAGGCAGACAGGCTTAAAGGTAACAGTACTGATGAGGCATTATGCTTATCTTGCTATGCTAAGAATCCTCTATCCCTGGGAGTTGGTGTCTTAGTTTCCTGGTTAAACTGTTAATTCTGAGCATTTTTCCAGAGTGACCATGGGCCAGCATCACCATAGTAACTGGAAAATGTTAACCCATACTTTCGCTCAGGGAAATCTCTGTACAAGCACACGACAAACATGAGACAAGCAGACACCTTGAATTCCATCACCACTCCTCAAAGATAAATAAAATGTGACATATACACACAGGAGAATACAAATTTGCCATGAATTTCTAAAATGGAGATTTACCTTGAGAAAATCATGCTCAGTTCAACATCAAAAGTCACACTATGTATGATCCTATGTACCTGAATTTTCAAGAATATGGAAATATATACAGCCCAAAAGAAGTTTATTGATGGCCAAAGACTGCAGAAAAGTGAGATGCAATGTTTAGTTAATGGAATAAATTTTACTTTGAAAACAGTGAAAATATTTTAGTACTAAAAAGAGTGACATCATGGATATACTGAGTGCCAATAAATTTTATACCTTCCAATGGTTGTTTTTATGCTCAACTCATTAATTTTAAAAGTACATTGGAATCTGCATTCTGGGCCCAATTTGTTTTACAAGTTTTAGTCTAGAGAATGGTGTAAAATACATATTATTCCCCAACCAAAAATAAACCAACATGTACATGCAAGTGACAAAGTGCATTGTGTCCCAATTCTGTGTGTTCAGGTGTCCCTAGACTTTAAAACATTAAATTAAAAAAACACAGCCCATTAGTCCTATCTCAGGCTAATAACACATGGTTTTGTCCAAGGATCCTAGGCGTAGCCTTCTGTTTCTTAGAGATGAACACACAATGGACAATGTAATCTCTCTGTCACTATTCCTGAGGGTCTCTTTTCAATAATTTTCTGTTACCATCATTTATGCAGAATGGAGATGGATGAAGGTGAAGGTGGGGAACACCCTCCTCAAATGGTCTAAAGTGGGGAGAAAAGAGAAAAGCTGCATTTCAGGTCCTTTCAAATACAGTAATATCCCCTTCTCCATGGTTTCAATTTGTACTGTTTCAGATATAGGCAGTCATCCAAGATCTGAAAATACTAAGTGGAAAAAAATTCAAAACTAAACAATCCATAAATTTTAGAAACAATGTACATCATACATCTCACACCATCCTGCTTCAATCTGCCTAGGATAGGACATGAATCATCCCTCTGTCAATCTATCCATACTGTGTGCCTTTATACATCTCTTATTGTCCCCATTATTATTTTAATAATCCTCTAATTTGTCAGATGTATTTTGAGGCATCAGAGTGATTATGCTCAAGGAAACTCATTTTCTTCAATAACAGCACCAACACAAAACAGTTGTGATGCTGGCGATTCAGGTTATACGAAAAGGGAATCCTAAGGTGCTTTCTTTAAGTAAAATGGTAAAAATTGAGTAAGATATTTAGGGAGAGTTGACATTGTCTACATAAATTTTATTATAGTATGTTGTTATGATTATTACATTTCTTGATAAGTTTGTATTGCTAATTTCACTGTGCCTAATTTACTAATTATACTTTATAATAAGCATATATATGTAGGAAAAAATAGAGTTTAGTACAATTAGCAGTTTCAGGCATCCACTGATATAGGTGTTTTAGAAAGGATATCCCGCTGATAAGTGAGAGACACTGTAATAGTTCTTGCCTTGCAGGTCACTGTCCTCTGTCCTCCTTCTGTGCCAGCTTCTGAAAAAATTCATGGTGGATAAATGAGCACAATTATGAACTACTTAAGAGACCACATTACTGCAATTGGTGCTTAGCCAAAGTCAAAAAAGAAGGCTATTAGATAGTGAAAATATCTTTCTTAGGGGCAAGGGTTTAGTGTGTAGGAAAGAATGTTCTTCCTCCATGGTCCTCTACTGTGCATGTCAGATCTGATTGATCTTTCTCTAAGGTAGCAGGGAACACTGTAGGCCTGCTTATGTAGTCATCAGCCAACAGCTCCTGTTGGGCAGCATTATGCTCACTGTTTCTTGTGATAAACCAACTGCTTAGTTCCATCCATGAGAAACTCATGACAGCTTCTGCTCAGATATAAGCAAAGAAATCTCAAAGCTTAGGGTGCTGAAGGTCAGTTATGGGGAAGGCCATAATTTGCTTAAAAGGCTCCTGGGAAGTTCAGATGCTGCTCTGGAACCTCAGGAAACAAGTCTATGCAGGAATCTCCACCATGGCCAGGGGCTTTCTTCTCCTCATCTTCCTACCTCTACTCAGGTAACTAGCTGTAGAAAGCAGAAGAGATTATGCAGGCACATGGGGCTTCTTTTCTCTTTTATGTTCGAAAAATTATGTGGGATATGACCCTAGAATCATCTGTAGATGTTTCCACTTCCTCTATACAAGGGTCCTGGTCTTACTCAGGAAGCTTCAATGTCAGTGTCTATGGAACAGAGGGTCACCCTCTTCTGCACTGGAAGCTCTACTGTGGGCTGGTACTAAGACTTCTGATGCTACAGCAAAAGTGTGATGATTGGAAGTTCTCAGCCCTCAGGGATCCCCAATTATTTCGCCAGCTTTAATTGTGGCAACATAGAGTTTCTAAGCATCTCAGGCCTTCAGTCTGAAAAACAGGCTCATTACTATTGTTCAACATGGGACAGAAACATCAAGGTTCCCACTGTGCTCCATAATCATGGGGAGGTGTTACAAAAACATGTCCTAGGTCTAATGTGAGACTGACCATCCCACAACTGATTATCACAAACCAAAGGATATACTCATGGGCCCTGCAGTGTCCATGTCTGGAGTTCTGACTCTCAGATTACAGATGGAGGGGCAATGCCATTAATCACTACCATATAATTTTTAGAAATGTTTTCATTGAGCTATAATTTACATACAATAAAGTGTAACTGTATAAAATGTACAATTAAATGTCATTAATTTTCAAGTTGGAAATCATGCCTAATGTTACTATGAACACTTTCTGTGGACACATATTATTTTATTTTTCATGGTAGATAATTTGTAAAGAAATTTCTGGGCCTCATGGTAACTTGATTTGAGAAATGTTAAACTACTTTACAAAGTTACTGTTCTAGTCACTATTTCTCAGAGCAATATATAATTTTGCAAATACTCCACATTGTTTTTGGTATTGGTGATTGAATTCAGGAGCACTTAATCACTCAGCTACATCCCAAGATCTTTTTCTTTTTTCTTTTTTTTTACATTTTATTTAGAAACAGAGTCTCACTTGGTTTTCTAGGACCTTTTTAGGTTGCTGAGGCTGGCTTGAACTTATGATCCTTCTACTTCAGCCTCCCAAGTCACTGGTATTACAGGCATGTTCCACTGTACCCAGCTAATACTTTACATTCTTAATAACTCTTATTCTCTGTATTTTGTAATAGTTTTCATTCTAGTGAGTAGTGAAGTGGTAGTGTGCTATTATTTTTATTTTTATTTTCCTATTGGAATTTATTTAAACATAATCCATTAATCAGAAAATGTATATTATCCAAACTCTTTACTAACACTTTCATAAATATAAAAAAATACATTCCTCAAGGTACACAATTCCTTTTATCACAGAAATAAACATAATTACTTGATTTTTAATGCTGTCTATATTTAATTACAAATTATGATGGAGTTGAAAAGTACCAACTTACCATGAGGTGAGGTCAATTCCTAACTATGGAAGTTTCTAGATCCTAGAACGGCACTTGTTATGTATATTGATATCCAGATGTCAAAATTATGAAAAAATATTGAATGTCTCTAGCAAATAGAGAAAGCAAATTGAAACTAAACTGAGATTCCATCTCACTCCAGTCAGAATGGCAATTATCAAAAATTCAAGAAACAGTAAATGTTGGTGAGGATGTTGGGGAAAGGTACACTCAAAATTTCTGATGGGTTTGCAACTCAGTACAACCATTCAGGAAAGCAGTATGGAGATTCCTCAGAAAACTTGTAGTAGAACCACAATTTGACCCAGCTATTCCATTCCTTGGTTATACTCAAAAGATTGAAAAGAGCACACTACAGAGACATAGCCACATCAATGTACATCAATGTATATAGCAGTTTAATGCACAGTATCTACAGTATAGAACCAGTCTGGGTGCCCTTCAACAGATAAATGGATAAAGACAATGTGGTACATACACACAATGAAATATTACTAAGCCATAAAGAGGAAGAAAATTATGACATTTGCTGGTAAATAGATAAAACTGGAGACTATTATGCTATGTGAAATAAGCCAACCCCAAAAAACAAAGGCTGAATGTTCTCTCTGATATATGCATGCTAACTCATAAATTATAT
Source organism: Ictidomys tridecemlineatus (assembly GCF_052094955.1). Classification (NCBI taxonomy): domain Eukaryota; kingdom Metazoa; phylum Chordata; class Mammalia; order Rodentia; family Sciuridae; genus Ictidomys; species Ictidomys tridecemlineatus. Next base: position 109,821,653 of record NC_135478.1, on the reverse strand, counting down.
AATAAGGGGATGGGTATAGGGAAGAATAGAAGTACTTTGGATTAGTCAATGGTAATGAATGGAAGGAAGAGGGAAAGGGGTTAGAAAACATAGTGGAATGAATCAGACATTATATTTCTATTTACATATATGAATACATTACCAATGTAATTATACATTGTGTGTAACATATAAAATGAGATGTTTTACTCTATGTATGTAAAATATGTCAAAATACATTCTACTTTCATCTATAATAAACAAGAACAAATAAAAATTAAAGAAATGAAAACATTTTAGAAAATTCAGAATATAATTCACTTCCTCAGCTGGAACCATGAAACCTTTGTAAAATACACTGAATCATATTGAACAAATATGAACAAAGATTCATTCCCAGCCCACATGCATCCTTGCCAATGCCTAGGAGAAATTCATTTTCATAAATAAAACATTCATAAGTCCTGCAATCTGAGTTCTCTCAGGGTCTTCAGTCCTATGGCGTTCCATGCAGCCAGTGGTGACTAAAGTGCTATATGGTTGTGATTGAATCTAGTCATAACCCTCAGTCTCACTTGATGAAAATAAAGGTTACAAATCTGTGAACTGAGAAAGCTTGAAAACATGCACATGTGTATCATCTGAATGGCAACACATAAGATTTTGCAACTGAGTTCCTTGCCAAGTCCTATGTGAAAGGACCTCTGAAACAAATTTTTTGTGTTGTGGATAAACTAGATGGTATCCTGCAAGCTAATAAAACCAGAAACTTTATGTTCACCTGCTTAATCCTGACCTAAGAAGAACTGATATCAAAAAAAACTATTTTAGTCCTGAAAACAGGGGGGTGTCAAGTGAACTATGCATGAATTCACCACAAGGGGTCTGAGGAAAGTAAGAAGGCCATTCTGAGGTAATGGAGAAACCACAGAAGAGGTTCCCTGGGCTGGCCCATAGACAGAATGAGAGGGGATGAGGTGAGGATGTAGGACTGTCTCGGGAGGTCTGATCACAATGTCACATAATGATGTGTATGAGCTTGGACAATAGGGGGCACTGCAGACCAATTAATAGAGGTAAGGAAGTAACCAAACTTGTAATAAGTTACTTGGCCCTTGCCTGATATTCTGTCGTTGGAGGTTACAGCTGTGACTTTCCACAGCTCTGAGCCAACTCAACTCAACCCTGCACAAGAAATTGGCATCTTTATGTACAGGAGTCTGAACTAGGGCCCAGGGTGCAATCAGAAATCGTGGAGGAACCTAATTTGCATAGATAGACCCTCCCCTTCTCAGACTATGAATAAGGCAAGAGAGAGACTTGGGGGAAACTCTGCTCAGCATCAGAAACAGAAGGCACAACTCAGGATGACTTTCATCATGGCTTGGTCCTGTCTGCTCTTCACATTCCTCATTCAGTGCACAGGTGACATGATATGAAGGAGGGTTAGGGTGTGTGAGTACACTGATATGGGCCCTGATTCTACTCTTGTTTCTAGACAAAAATCACCCTCTCTATGTCTCTCTCACTTCCAGGGTCCTGGGCCCAGTCTGTGCTGACTCAGCCGCCCTCAGTATCTGGGACTCCAGGAGCGACAGTCACCATCTCCTGCAAAGGAAGCAGCAACAATATTGGCAGTAATTATGTGCACTGGTACCAACAGCTCCAAGAAAAGGCTCCCCAACTCCTCATCTATGATAATAGTGATCGACCCTCTGGGGTCCCAGATCGCTTCTCTGGCTCCAAGTCTGGCAATTCTGCTTCACTGACCATCACTGGGCTTCAGCCAGATGATGAGGCTATCTATCACTGTCATTCTTATGATGACAGCCTCAGTGCTCGCACAGTGCTCCAGGCTTATGGGGAAGTAAGACAAGAACCCCATTACCATATGTCATGAGGGGAAACACCAGGCAGCTTTGCTCAGGTCTACTCTCTGGCTGCTTCTGCTACCACTACTATAGGCCCAGCTGAACCTACTGGCACTTCTTTGAGTGAGAAGCCTCTTGTCCTCTGCCCTCAGAGTCATTCACAGCAGCATATTCCTAGGAAATGTCTTCATATAAAAAGAAATTCCTAATTCTTGTTAGCTTGAGAAGCTAAATTTTCAGGATACTTTTGTCTCTTTACCCTGAAGTTCAAGTGTTGAGGCAGCCAGTGCAACCCTGGTCATCCCAGACTTGACATCGGATGGGGAATCCTGTGGTTTCATCCTCCATTCTTCCCTATTTTCAGAAATATGTTATTTGTGTCTGTGATTCATGTCATAGTCTAATTTTTATATAAGTTTTCTAACATGAAATATTTGGAAAACAATAAAACACACATAAGTGAAAACTTTGACAGATTTTGTGATATTTTCACACCTTTAGGAACATCATCACTTCAGGCAAAAGAATTCATGCCCCTCCCCACAAACATCCTTTGCCCTTTGGATATCCTACCTCCATTGCTGCTCAAAGAACCTCCCAGGCAACCACTGACTTTCTCTCAGTGAATATTGATCATGTTTCTTTTTATATTCCAAAACACACAGCAGATGTTTCTTCTTGTATGACTTCTTCCACTTTATAAATTCTTTTTTTATTCGTTGTTCAAAACATTACAAAGCTCTTGACATATTATATTTCATACATTAGATTCAAGTGGGTTATGAACTCCCATTTTTACCCCAAATACATATTGCAGAATCACATTGGTTACACATCCACATTTTTACATAATGCCCTATTAGTAACAGTTGTATTCTGCTACCTTCCCTATCCTCTACTATCCCCCCTCCCCTCCCCTTCCATCTTCTCTCTCTACCCCATCTACTGTAATTCATTTCTCTCCTTGTTTATTTTCCCATTCCCCTCACAACCTCTTATATGTAATTTTGTATAACAATGAGGGTCTCCTTCCATTTCCATGCAATTTCCCTTTTCTCTCCCTTTCCCTCCCACCTCATGTCTCTTTGTAATGTTAAACTTTTCCTCCTGCTCTTCCTCCCTGCTCTGTTCTTAGTTGCTCTCATTATATCAAAGAAGACATTTGGCATTTGTTTTTTTAGGGATTGGCTAGCTTCACTTGGCATAATCTGCTCTGGTGCCACCCATTTCCCTGCACATGCCATGATTTTGTCAATTTTTAGTGCTGCATGTGTAATACTCCATGGTGTATAAATGCCAAATTTTTTTATCCATTCACCTAATTGAAGGGCATCTGGGTTGGTTCCACAGTCTAGCTATTGTGAATTGTGCTGCTATGAACATCCATGTGGCAGTATCCCTGTAGTACGCTCTTTTAATGTCTTTAGGGAATAGTCTGAGAAGGGAAATAGATGTGTCAAATGGTGGTTCCATTCCCAGCTTTCCCAGAAATCTCCATACTGCTTTCCAAATTGGCTGCACCAATTTGCAGTCCCACCAGCAATGTACAAGAGTACCCTTTTCCCCACATCCTCGCCAGCACTTGTTGTTGTTTGACTTCAGAATGGCTGCCAATAAATTCCTTTTAAGACACTTTCACATTATGTTTCATTTCCCTTGATTCAACTGAGGACAAATCATGACCTTTGTGAACTGTGTTTATTTGTGTGTTGATGGATATTTTTCTCTGATCACGTGTGTATTTACATTTTTTATAACTTTATCACTATGAATGGCAATATAATACAGCCTTTGTTGTGTTCATTGTATTATTAGAATTCTAAGATATTTTCTTTAAAAATGGATGGAAAACTTTAAGAAATACTAGTCATTTATTTTTCATTCACTGTTCAATGCACTTAACATCTCCTTATGGGGGCTTTGGGCATAATTAGCCAGGCCCTTCTCCTCCTCACTTTGGAGAACAACTCTCCTAATTCAGGGCTTGTGTTGGGACTGAGATAAAAGTCAAGAGAATTGATATGCATGACTCCTAGAGAATTACTTGGAAGCAGAAGACCATTGGGGGGGGCAGGGCTCCTACCCTGTGTGCTCAGGTCAGAGTTTTGGGGATGATGATTCTTACATTGTCATGACGTCTGCAAGGGCCTTTGGAACTGCATCACATTTCCTGGAGCTTATGTGATGACAAGAATAATCCTAAGAAAATTGTGATATCTCCATGTGATGATTACAACAGTTGACACAACAGAGAGGCTCAGGACAGGGACAGGTGATAAAAGTATGCATTTTTAGCTGTGTCTAGGACTGTGGCACATCCATGAGGAAAAATGGTAAAAGTCTTGTAGGTAAGAATTTTGCCTGTGGAGCCTCCAAATAATGTTTCTGAATTCCAGTGAGTTAAATAAGAAATGAGTAACTTTCATGTTTCCCTCTTAATCTCATGTCAGCTGAGATTCCCAGTGGTATAGCCAATGTCTGGCAGACACCTCAGCCTCCAAGTAGATGTGCTAAAACATCTAAAGTGAATGGCAAAGATGGCAAGCTCTGGATCTGAGATAATTTTGCTTAGATCCATTTAGGGAAACAAATGGATTTGGGTTGTTGCAGCTAAGAGACAAAAAGTTTTAAAAATCCAGGTGGTCTGAGTGCCACCAGGTTTTCTCTGTGGTTGTGCCTTCTCTCACCTTAAATCCACTGAAAGGAACTCAAGGGACATACTTGGGAGCACAGATTGTCCCTTGCACATCCATGGCAAAATCGTCAGATGTTTGAACAATCCAAAAAAGAAAAGGGCTGTCACCATGAGGTAGCCAGATGGGGAGTGGAACTGGCTGCATTTAGGGCTTGCTTTGTATAAGAAAAAGCTCAGGAAAAGGTCAAGTGAATGTTTTCCCCCTATGGACATAAGGTAAATTTGGGGGAAGACAGATAGCCAGGAAAAGCTTGACTACTGCTCATGAGAACCAGAGGAGGTACCTTAGGAGAATGCAACAGTAGGTCTATTTATTTTATTATTATTTTTATTTTTTTGTAGTTGTAGATGGACAGAATGCCTTTATTTTATTTATTTTTATGTGGTGATGAGGATCTAGTCCATTACTCACACAGACTAGGCAAATACTCTGCCACTGAGCTATATCCCCAGCCCCAGCCTCAGTAGGTCTATTTGTATGAATACATGGAAAGCTGCTCTGGGTGATCTACTGGTTAGGATTCAGTTCTCTCACTATCATGGCCCAAGTTTGATTTCTGTTCAGGGAAGACTTTCTTTTGCCCACTGGGGTGGTGTATACCCCTAATCCCAGATATTCAGGAGGGTGAGACAGTAGGATAACAATTTGGAGATAAGCTTCAACAACTGAGGGACAACCTATCTAAAAATTAATCAGCAAAAATACCACAAAGAAGTCATTCATCCTAATACTCAACTTGGGACATTGAATGTGTTTCTGATCTTCAATGGTTATGAACATTGCTTTGGTGAGCAACTTAAAAAGTGTCCTGGAATTGGGGGGACATAAAACTCTGCATCAGATATGTGTCATGGTTTCCAAATTTTCTTCTCACGAAGACATAATTCTCTGTCTCCTTGAAAGATGCCAGGGCTTAGGGTCTACTTCTTCCAATAAAGTAGAATCAGAGCTACTGCCCTTCTTCTCCCTTGCATGTTTTCTTTTGCATGCTGACAAGAATTATCCCGTCGAATGATACTGTATTGAGTTACTAACAGAATGCAAATGAACACATAGTGAATAACCATTCATCACATGCAGTACAAAAGATGTGTGAACAATAATTTTTCCATATTATTTCACATCATAGAGTTGCAATTTTGTTCATCCAGAATGACTATCTGGTCTAATAACAAAGTAAAATTGTTAATTCTACACATCTCAATGCTAATTGAGAATGTGTCTTCAGTGGTTGTCTGATTCAGTATAAAACTCCACTTGCTCCACAGCAGGTAGATCAGCAAGAGTGATTTTAGGAGAGGCAGATGCAAGCAAACAACTGGAAAACTGCTCACCCTGATCATCAGTGTGGGAAACAGTATTCTAACTTATATGAAGCTCTTCTCAGAATGTCACTCACATTAACCACTGGAGCTTAGGAACATTCTTCTCAATTAAACATAGATTTATTGGCAGGGTCGATTACATGTTAAGACACAAAACAAGTCCTAAAAAATTGAAGAGGAGAGAGTTATTCTAATCTTATTCTAAGAAGCCAGTTGTTCTCTCCTGTAGATTCACTGACATTGATAACTCTCCTGTAAACACTGTGTGCTGTTATGCACACAGCATTATCAATCAGGAAGACCCTATAAGCTGGGAGTGGTGGTGTACACCTGTAATTCCAGCAGCTTGGGATGCTGAAGCCGGTTGATCACAAGTTTAAAACCAGCCTCAGAAACTCAGCAAAATCCTAAGAAACTTAGCAAGATAATCTCTCTAAAACAAAGATAGGGGCTGGATATGTGGCTCAGTGATTAAGACACTCTGTGTTCAATCCCTGATAATAATAATAATAATAAGAAGAAGAAGAAGAAGAAGAAGAAGAAGAAGAAGATGATGAAGAAAAATATAATTCCTCCAAAGTTTGCTGTATTTTTAATAATGTGGTCATGTAGATATGCTTGACCATCTACATTGCTGACTTTATCTCCACTGAAGTAGTTTAAAAAAAAAAAGAAAATGGAAAGAAAAGGAAATTAACCCTCTAACATGGAAAATGTTCTTTCTTCTTTGTTTTTCATGCTCTAGAACAAATTACTAAAATAATTTTCAACTTAAGCCTTCTCTTTATTCAATGAGAAGCTCATAATCAATAACCTTATCAGCAAGTTGGTCATGAAAACAATTGCTTTACTCATTCAAAACACTGATGAGTGAGGAACCTTCTTTATTATTTTTTCTCTTGATAGCTTCCATTTATGAAGTAAAATACTGAATCCTTGAAGAGAGAAATGTTGAATATATCCAGGAAAGGGAGGACACAGGGGATGGGCAGGTACTGTGGAATGACATCAAACAAATGATGCCATTTGCAAGTACCAATATATCACAAAGAATCCCAATTTCATTAATAATTCCAGTGCACCAATTAATAAAAAATAAGAATGAGACCAGTTGAGTATACAAAGAGGTTTAGGGGAGAGTGTCAGGTAGGAAAAGGGAGAATACTGGGGAACAGAATTGATTAAATTATGTGTCCTCTATGTATGACTATGGGTACAGTTAATCCCACTATTAACATACAATCATAATAAACAAGTGAAGCATTATACAAAATAAATTCAAGTATGTTATGATTTTAAAAATTCAGGTAAGGTTAAGACTATGGAACACTAAAATTGATTTGCCCACAATTTCAATAAACAAACAAACAAAACAGATAAATAGATATAAATAGGAATGCTCAAATAAAACTCAAATAATGAATGTGAGACAGTCTTGGAATTACAGTGGCAATTTCATACAAACAATTCAACTGGTCTTTATCAAAAGAGACCCTATACTCTTAGATCAAAAGGCCTCCAGTGGGCACTGTGGATATTTATAGAACATTGGTAGAAACTCAAGTGGTTCAGCTTTATTGGATCATGAACAGTTGCTCAGTGAACCATGCACAGTGCTAGAGCAGCTGCTTCCTCCCAAGGGGAAAATCCACAGCACACAGCCACCCTGGGTCTACCTCTGAAAATCTAAGTGTTCTCAGGATTGAGGACTGGCCTTGAAAGTTGATGATATACGGCTTATATTTATATAATACACCACATAAACATTCCCTTTCATGCAGGCAGTTCAGTAAGAAATCATGGATCATCAAGATATCTGGCCTCAACTTTAGGCCCAGGGAATCCTTCAAAAACACATACCACAGCCTGGACATGTCTCTTCTCCTCCTCATTCAGTATTCAGAATAATAGAGACTTGGATTCCAAGCATTGTAGGGTACTCTGTCATCTGTCCTCATTCTAGACATGTTTTGTTTGGGTTTTACGGTCTACTTCTCAGACTGCAGGACTCAGGAGCCCTCACTGACCACTTGCTTAGGAGAGACAGGCACTCTCATCTGTGGCTCCAGCACAGTTTTGGTCAACAATGATCATTTCTCATACTTGTTGCAGCAGAAGTCTAGCCAAGTCTAGGATCCTGATTTGAAATGCAAACAGTAGATACTCTTGGTCACATTCCTGGTTCTCAGGCTCCCTTGTTGGAAGAAAAGCTGCCTGACCCTCTCATATGTCCAACCTCAGGGTAAAATCAGTTCAATGTGTGATAAATTACAGTGATGCTCAGCACAGTCAGACCCACATGGACAACAGAGAACTAAACTTGCACATTACTGAGCATTGATAGAAACGTGATTAGAGGTTACGGGAATCATAAGACTGGACCCTGACCTCTCAGGCACCTTAGTGATAACTGTCCCAAAAGACAGGTTAAGGAAAAGGTTTTTTTTGGTTTCTTTCCTGTTTAAATCCAAAAATTGAGAATATCTGTAAATTGTTTTTGAGGAAATATTTCACAAAGAATGGATTTAATTATTTTATCTTCCAAAAGGGACAGTTATTTCTGAATCTGATCTGAAGCCTGAGGTCAAAGCATTTCTTTGAGTGGTTAGCATCTCCATTTTCACTTTTCAATAAATCAAAGGGAAGAGACCTACTTTTTGTAGTAATAAAATTCATTTCATTATATTTAATTTTTGTACATTGAAGGGACATGCCATAACTTCTTAAAATATCGTAAAAGACACGTGCTTCCTAACAACTTAGAAACTTAGTCCATCAGCTTTTGTTATGTCACCATTGTAAGAAACGTGCCCTTGTGTGTTGTGCTGTGGTGTTCCTACCGAACAAGCAGAGCTCATGCCCTGTTCTCTGCATGATGCCTAACTCCAGGAAATGCCTCCAAGCAGCTTTTTCATAAGCAGGGACTGGAAAGCCTGTGTACCCAGAGGATTGCTCATGAGAAACCTGTATACTACTGCCAGAGCCAAATCCTGTGGTCCTTTAGCCGTGACTACAAGCAGGAATGCATTCCCTTGGCTAATTTTCTTGAGTAAGAAGTATATTATCTTTCAATTAATTACCCACTGGCATTTATTTTGGGTCAGTTTGGAAGTGAGGATATCCATATTATGATGGCAACCATAGGATGGAACCATACTATAATAATATGAAAAAGTTATTTCTATCAGAAAGGTCATAGAATGTTTTAGGCATCTTTCCTTGAAAATCCATCCTTTGTTCTTTCTTGGAACCTACTACAAAAGGCCAAAGTATGCAGATTTCTTTTTCAAGCCCACTGGTAACATTCCTTTCTATGTCCTGTGTTTTACTTTTTTCTATTGAATACAGTGAGTTATACACTGTTTTAAAATCCCAAACACTAACCCTTAAGCCCATATGCACCAATTTCAGAGGAATCAGAGAAAGAGAACCCTAGTTTCACAAGGAGCTACAGAAGTGGGTTCAGAGATGAACTGTTCCCATTTTTCTTTCCCAGCTTATGTATTTATTTATTTCATGTAGAGTTTGTATATAAGACCCCCTTCCCCTGTGAATGCCATAGAAAATGGGTTAAATTATGTGTCCTATTTTCAAATAGAAAAATAAAGACTTAGATAAGAAGCTAGCCCTGGGAAATGTCCTGACTCTATCTGTAGGTTGGGAGCAGGCAGAGCTGAAGGACTTATGGGAGGCAGGAGTCTTTGTCAGAACCACATGTTACCTGGACACAGATATGATGGACTTAAGTCTGGGAAATATGGGAAAATGTAGGTTTTCTATTGAGAGGTTTTGTTATCCAAGATGCAAACCTTAACACCTACTCCCTGGTCTCAGGAGAGATCTCTCTAGGCAAGTCTCAGACCAGGCCCACTTCTCTCAGAAAAGACACATAGCCACGGAGGGGCTTGTTGGCCTATGTAAGAGGCACATGTTTGTATGATTGAATTCTCTTTTGTCCTCTGGAGTTTGAGGGTGAATAAGAGAGTCCTGGGGCATGTCTGCTTCAGCAGAACTCTGGGGTGTGTATACCATGGTCTGGACCCCAGTCCTCTTCTTCAGTCTCTTTTTATATTTCACAGGTCAGCATTGTCCTCAGCATCCTGACTCATGCCATGAATGTTCTTTCTTTGTGGGCTTTTTTCTGAATGAATTTCTTTGTTTTTAGGTTCTCTATCCAAGCTTGTGGTGACTCAATCACCCTCTGTATCTACTTCCTTGGGAGCCTCAGTCAAATTCACCTCCACCCTGAGTAGTTTGCACAGAACCTACTACATTTCCTGGTACCAGCAATAACCTGGAAAGACTCCACTCTATGGCAAGTAATGTTAAGACTGTTGGAAGCCATGACAAGGGAGATGGAATACCTAATTGCTTCTCAGGCTCCAGCTTAGGGCCTTACTGCTACTTGAGCATCTCCAACATCCATAATGAGGTTGAAACTGACTGTATCTGTGGTGTATCACATATCATCAGTGTCCCATTTAGGTAAACCACAGTGACTCAGGTTAATGGGGAAGAGAGACAAAAACTTTTCTCTATTCAACTAGCGAGGATGCCACTAGCTCTCAAAAAGTCTATGGTGTCCAAAGAATCTGAAATGCTGATTAAAATCTTACAAGAAGTGACCCAGATACATTTTTACTCTTAGCAAAAGTTCCTTGGAAAACAGTTCACTGGGCAAGAGTGAAGAAATCTGTAACAATGTGCAAATTGTGTGACAGATCCCTCTTCCTTTGCTGGTGCATTTCCTCCATAGCATGCTTTAAAGATCACCTACCTCCTTTATAGATTTTACTGAATTCCATGGAACTCTGTATATTCATCACACTGAAGTTGATATATTGTTATTATTTTCTCAATTATAATCATATATGTTTATGGGTTACAGTGTGGTTTATAATTATTATTATTTGGATTTATCCCATCAAACTCACATATGCATGGAAATCAATTTCAGCTCATGATCACCCACATTTTCCTCCCTCCTTTCCCTCCTGTCCTCCTTCAGATGAAGAAATATAGATCTTGATGTTCCAGAATCTTATTTTATAGAGGGTGGAGAGAAATCGTGGCAGTGAAAGCGTTGAACACTGTTATAGAGAAGTTGAGGTTGCATGACTCCTTATCCTATCCAGTGGTTCATGGCCATGTGACTGACTTTGTCCCTTTCAGGGTGTGTCCATCAAGTATTGCTCCTCCTTCACTGGGCTCCTTTTCTACCTCTTTGTTTGTGACAACAATCAGAGTGAGCTCTCCTCCAACATATGTAAACTATAAGGAAGATTCAATGTTCTATTTCCTACTTTTAAGATCCAGAACATTCAAAATATTAAAAATGTAATGGTTAATTCTTTCTCATACATTGATTTTATTATTGAGATCAAATTAATACTTAATTTCATTTAAAATGAAAGTTTTACCTTGGAACAAGTTTAGAAATGCAATTGCCCAACCATCTCTTGATTTAGACAAGTGTCTGGATGGTCAAAGAATTATATTGGGCTGGGGATTTGGCTTAATCAGAAGCACGTGCACCTGGCATGCACGGGGCACTGGGTACGATCCTCAGCACCACATAAAAATAATTTTTAAAAGATGTTGTGTCCACTGAAAACTAAAAAAATAAATATTAAAAAATTTATTTCTCTCTCTCTCAAAACAATTATATTAACAATTCACCAAAAATTTTGTATGACAATTAATATTTGGAAAGCAATTTTGCTTTTATACTTATGAACTTATTATGTGAATTGATATTTAACATGTAGTAAGACTAGCCATCCATTACTAAGTTGTTCTCATATTGCAACTGATAATTCCCAAAACATTCAGAAAGAAAATTTAAAAATCTACAGCCAAAAGAGGGAAGGAATTTCTGCAAACATGTCTTTTTAGAATATTGTCAGAGATCACATGAATATATGCAATATCCCAGGTAGGATTTGCTTCCAAACAAACTCTTATCATGCACTGAGCTGACACTTCTAATGCAGGACACAAAGATGCAAAGCTGGTGTTTATATTTTGACATGTATGAGTCCTAAGGCATTCAGCACTGGTTGAGCAGATGAAGACACAATATGCAAAAAAATCAGCATGATTTAGTTTTCTGCTTTATCCACATAAAATTATATTAAAAAGTGGTGTTAAATGAATACTGGTGTTAAAGAGAAGAAAAGAAAGCATCACATAGGAAATTAATAATAAATAAATATTATTGATATGTTATATTGCTTTTATTAACCTTTTGAAATCTAAATTTATCCTTTGTGATTTAAATAAATAATGCAACTGATGCAAAAATTTCCTCATGAGTGAGTGTGGTTTTAAAGTACTCACATTGCAAGGCAAAATGCAAATAGATTTATCCAGTTTATTTCCTAGATCTGAAAGGCAATTTAGTAGAGCTCCCTAGCAGTGTCTGAAGCACAGCATCTCCTGGAAAAGACTGAGACTTTCCTTCATTGCAGAGAGAAAACATCAGGAGAACATCAAATTTTTGGCATCCCCATGAAGTGCTAATGCTGACAGGATGTACAATACATTTAAGGAGAAACAGGCTAGAGGGAGAGTATGTGCTCCGTGAATCCTGATGCATGGTCAAGACTTGTGGTTGCCCAAATGGGATCACTGAGGATATGTCTCCAGTTGCTGGGTAAATATATAGAGGTAATAGGATACTATAAAATGTGTTTTATTTCTGTGCTCCATTAAGAAGTAGCCATTTCTGCTGGCCTTGGAAATCTATTTATTTTATCTGAATTAATTTATACAAAAGGAAGTACTCATAATGAAACATGTAATATTTATGATACAAAAACTAATTGATATTCTTTTATTCTCTTTCTTGTTTTTCATCTCTCTCTGTGTGTGTGTGTGTGTGTGTGTGTGTGTGTTGTAAATATGGTATGTAGTCTTTAGGATTTATAATTATGAGCTTATTATATAATATATTATATAATAAGTTCACATAATTATGAGCTTATTAGGGTGAGTCACAGGGTAGTCAGCTGTTCCTCCCAACCTGGCCTGCTCTTCCACTCAGCTGTCACCCTAACCAGACACTTGATGGTACCTGCACTTCTGTTCCAGGGGCTGTACCCTCTCATGCTCCTAGGACACAAATGCTCTGATCTTGAAGCTACCTCCTGATGCAATTACTGCTGGGCTAGGAACCCTGCTCCTAAATGGTTGCTCATAAGCAGGGTGTGGACAATTCCTGACTACCCCCTGACAGCTATGGAGCCTAGCCATCAGTGGATGGATTCTTGCCATTGCAATACCTACTTACACTTAAACCCAACATCTTTCACCCTCCCCAGGAGATCAGGAAACTTCACTGATTCAGCTTGTAGGATAGTGGTATTTGGATCCACAGCCTCAGCAACAGTGCTCCATATTTCCCCCCAACCCCATGCATGCACTCAAGCACATAGTCCCCACTCCTCTCCCTTTTGCAATAGGTACATGCACATGAACCTTGCATGTCTTTGTCCCTTCTTGGCATGACCAAGACTCATGTATTGGTGGCTGGTTTTCTGAATTAATATTTATTAATAATAATAAATAATCAATTGCAGCTCAATTGTCAAGAATAGCTTGATGATGTTGTTTTTGGTTGTTATTTACCATATTGACTGCCATCGAGGTATAATTGATTTTTTTTATCATAGCACAGGCCAATTTCATTTTTTTTTGTAAGCCCCAACATCCAATCCAGGGATACTGACTAAGGACAATGCTAGAGCCTCAAATTCTGTTTTCAAGAGAAGGCTTAATGAATCATCACAGTTTTCATCAAGGGGGATAGTTCTTCAATGGTGGCCTATAAAATCCTGTAAGGATGATATAAACACAGTCAATCAGCTAAGACAACAATGGATACCATGATACATTAGCAGATGTAGAGTTTCAGGTATATGCTCCACAAGAAAAGAACCATCCTGGTGGTAAGGGGATATAACCATTTTCAGACACAGTGGGCTCCTCCTGGGTATAGGGATGTCCCAAAGAAACACATTAGTGTACAGTTTTGAACCTCGGTGCAAGTGTCAGTTGTGTTTAAGGCAACAGTGGGTGTAAGTAACACATAGTATTGGAAGGCGTAGAATACTGAGGACTTCTCCAATTATAAGAATCTTCATAGGATATTGGCTTTTGGATGCCTTTTTTTGGAGAACATTGTCATATTTGTAATTTTGTGTACAGGACAGCACATAGGATGAAGACAGGAGCGAAATACACTTCCCATATCAACACTCTAATAGATACAAATTGACAATTTCAGCCAGGCAAACCTAGATATTATAATGGGCTTTAGAAGTTAAGGAGTCTGATTTTACTGGATTTTCTACAGCTGGGGTACAACACCAAAACAACATTATAATAGGAATCAAGACATTTATAGAATCTTGTGTAAGTTTAGCAAACAAAGCAGTAGCCAAACTTTTCAGAGTGCATTCTAAACCCACTTGAGCCAACAACTGTTGAGCTGAGGCTGTAAATGATTTTATATCTCCCCAAGTCACCAGAAGTCGAGTATCTGGGGACCCTTTTGTGGTGTTACGTCTTTTTTGAGGAGAGTGGTAATCCTTTTGAATGGTGGAATCCTCCTCATTCAGAACAAAGTGAAACTTGGTGATTGGGTTGTGAAGTCCCTGATGCTATCTCATGATTGACAGGTCTCACACACACTGGGCTGGAAGTCACACAGAACCTGTTGGTATAAGCATGGCAGCATAGCATTTCCCCTGTGTGATCAGAGGCACAGAGTCTCACAATCCTGGGTCTGACAGAACCCTGTATTTTACATAAATTTTTGACAATTGTTGTTTGGGAATAAAATGTCTATCCAAAGCAGATGACAAATTGTGAGGACTAACTTTGTATTGCATGTTTAATTCCTTTACCGTTATGTGTAACTAATTAAAACAAATTTAAAAATGTAAATAAATCAATATTTAAGTCATTATTAACATGAGAGAGGCTAGGTCCCCTTTTTTGTGTTTGTGTTAAAAGGCCTGTTTTAAGAGTATAATGTGTTTGTTCACCCAATGCTTGTCTGGTAGGATCATGAGGAATTCCATGGGTAAAAATTATATTTAAATGGGTACAAAATTGTACAAAAGCATGGGATGTATATGTAGCAGCATTATTCATTTATAAACAAATAGGCTCATCCATAGTGGCAAAGCAAAGTAATAAATGAGAAATATAAGCAGATACCTTTTTCTTTAGACCCACGGATGCTAGTCCAAATAAACCTACAAAGAGTATCAATGGAAACAGAAAGAAAGGAGTAAGGATGAAAAAGAGGGTAATAGGAAACATCTGTTTATCAAAGTGTATTAGAATGTAGGACTTGTGGATTGACAGTTTACAATATAGGGGCCTGGAAGGAATAATAAAAAATGTATTTGATTATTCAAATTCTAATAAAGGTAAGGTAGGGGGATGGAAATAGGGAAGACAATAGAATTAATTGGTCATAACTTTTCTAGCCTTGTATTTATACACACAACCAGGGTAATTCCACATATACAACAACATGTACAGCACATATCAATTTGGGGTCCTAAAGGCATTCTAAACATGCATAACTAATATGTTCCCCCAGATTCAATAAATGCTCTGTTGTGACTTCTAAAAATATGTTTTCTTTACTCCTATAAATTTATTTTATGCTTGGGAGGAAAGGTATTAGAAGGGAAGGGAAGAAGTCACTAAAGAGAATGAGAGTAAGCAGGTAGAATTCAAGGAAGGGGGAATGAGAAAATTGAAAAGAAATGAAAAGACAAAAGAAGAAAAAAATAGGAAATAAAAAAAGAAAAAAAAATAGAAATAATAATAATAATAAAAAAAATTAAAATTAGAAAAAAATTTAAAAATTTAAAAAATTTAAAAAACAACAAGAAATAAAAATGAAAATGAAAAAAAAAACAAATCAAAAAAAAAGAAAAAAATAATAATAAATGCAGTCTTAGAGTTTGATAAACTTCTCTTCCAGTAGGTGGTGCTGTGCCCACCAGGCCAAGCTTCTCCTGTCAATATGCAGGAACCAATCACTGTGCAGCAACTCCTCCTCTCAGACTGGGCGAGTCTCCAGTCCTGAGTGCCTAGGGCCTCCTCCTGTGTCTAGTCACTTCCCCACTTTTCCTCTAGCCAGGCCCCTCTCACCGATGCTGCTCACCACAATACTGGCTACTTGCCAGGTCTGCTGCTCCCGGGAGCCTTGTTTTCATGAACGACTGGGCACACTCTCCCTGTTTGCCATAAATACTGAAAATTGTTATGTCTTGTTGGTGAATGGTTCCTTTTAACAGTATATAATGTCCTTCCTTATCCCTTTTGATTAACTTAGTCTTGAAGTCGATTTTATTCGATATGAGGATGGCCACCCCTGCTTTCTTATGAGGACCATGTGCGTGGTATATTTATTCCCATAATTTCACCTTCAGCCTGTGTACATCTTTTCCAATCAGATGTGTCTCCTGGAGGCAACATATTGTTGGATTTGTTTTTTTAATCCATGATACCAGCCTATGTCGCTTTATTGGAGAGTTTAAGCCATTAATATTTAGAGTTACTATTGATACATGGTTTGTATGTCCAGCCATGTTTGATTATTTATCCTTTTTTAAAAAAAAGAACTCAAAAAAATAACAATAACAAAAAAATCAATGAATACATGGGCTAAGTATCTTAATAGATAATTCTCAGAAGAAGATATAAAATCAATCAACAAATACATATATAAAAAAGTTCAATATCTCTAGTAATCAGAGAAATGAAAATCAAAACTACTCTAAGATTTCATCTTATGCCAATAAGAATGGCAGTTATCAAGAATAGAAACAATAAGTGTTGGCAAGGATGTGTAGGGAAAGGCACACTCATACATTGCTGGTGGGACTGCAAATTGCTGCAGCCACTATGGAAAACAGTATGAAGATTCTTTAGAAAACTTGGAATGGAACCACCATTTGACCCAGTTATTCCCACTCCTCAGTCTATACCCAAAAGACTTAAAATCAGCATGCTATAGTAACAAAGTCACATCAATGTTTATAGCAGCTCAACTCAAATTAGCTAAATTGTGGAAGCAATAAATTGTGGTATATATACACAATGGAATATTACTCAGCATTAAAAGAGGATAAAATATGGTATTTGCAGGTAAATTGTTAGAGTTGAAGAATATCATGCTAAGTGAAGTAGGCCAATCTCCACCACCACCCCAAATAAACAAAGGCTGAATATTCTCTCTGATTCATGGATGCTGATCCATAATGTGGATGTGGGGGCATAGGAAAAATGGAGGAACTCTGATTTGGCAAGGGGGAGGCAAGGGAGGAGAGGAGGTATGGGGAAAGAAAAGATGCTGGAATGAGATGTCCATTGTTACCCTAGGTACATATATGATTATATGGCGTGACACTACATTGTGTACAGAGAAATGAAGAGTTGGGATGTAATTGTGTAAAATGAATCAAAAATGCATACTGCTCTCATATATACTTAATTAAAATAAATTAATTATTTTTAAAAAATATATAAAAATTATAATTATCATATAAAAAATTCAAGGGTCTTTGACTTTCAGAGCAGTAGGTTTGAAAAACAGGGCCCCCTTTTTAATGGCTTTCACTTACTGCATCATGAGAACATGCAGTGAAGTGAAGAGAACATCCCCAGAGCCAGTTCACCATACACACCCCTGGTCTATTATCTGTCTAGACTACTTTGCCACAGATTTCTAAGTCCTTTGTCTGTAATGCTCCTGAGTCTTTCCTTTTTATCACCTCAACCCTTGCTGATGAGTTACTTCCCTAGCTCTGCTGAACCCATGATCAGTGCTGGACATGCTCTTTCATAATCAAGTGTACTATATGCTCCCCCAGGTCTGTGCCTGTCCTCTTTAAACTAAAGCATTCTCCCATGGTCGAATACCACCATGGGCAGCCTCTCTACAGCTGATTTGATTCCATTTCTGGACAAGTACACAAATGCTGGGTGCCTCTAATCCACCACATTGCCCCTCTCATTTAAATTTGATTGTACTACATTTCCCCCTGAATATTTGAGAACTCAAGGCTGGGGTTTTCAGAAGTTGGGAACCTCGGAAACTGCAAGTTGAATCCTCACAGAGGTATTTTTTTTTAACCAGGAACTTTGGATTTGTCATAGTTGATTCTATTCACCAAGCCTCTTATTATGGGCCAGGTATGTTTACAGACGTTACGAGACCAAACCTCAGAGGACTGGGGTTGCTCTTGGAAATAAAAAAGGTGGCCCAAAGTTGCAACTCTGTGCCCAAAATGGCCTGCAAAAAAAAGAGGTGGAGCCAAATTTGAAGGCCATATCATTTTAAATATTAACCAGTGAACTTCACTCAAATAAAGATAGGTGAAAACATGAAAAATTTTGAGTTTTCAAAACACTTTCTCTAGTTTTGTTGCATCATAGCCCTCAAGAATGAAAAGGCCTCAGAAGTGCCTTGAGACTGACTGACTTTAGACAGTGACATCAAGTGAGCACATGTGTCTCTATTAAGTTCTCACCTTATCTCCAATGTAATCAACAGCTGAGTAAATCTTGAGGAGTTCTTTGGATACTGTGTGTTGTCTTGATACATCAATCAACAAGAAAGACAGAAAAATGAGCCACATCCTGAAACTAAGGTACAGAAAAGAGCTGAAATAGGCAGATAGGAGACTTGGGCATCAAGGTCAGACTTCCGTTAACAGAAATACCACAGTTTAACAGAATAGAAAGACCACAGATACAAATGTAAGCCTAACAAAAACTAAGAGATCTCTCTAAAAGGGGACAAACTGCAGTGTAGTAATCTTAACCTGACTGGAACAAAGAACACATGAAGAGCTCATGGACATTGAATGTCTTACCCAGAACTGGGTCAGGGGCTGACTTCTTTAATCCCATACATTCATGCAATCCTGAGAAATCTGTCACTCACTGGCAACCCTCTCTTGTAACCCCTCCTCTGCAGGAGTTCTGCTTCTTTCTATTACTTTAATAAATTCTGTTACTCTGCCCTAACTCTTCCACTATTTGTTTCTGTGAAATTCATCTGTTGAATTTGCAAAACAAAGTGTCAGAAAACAAGCCTGATTTAAGAAAAATTATTGCTTACTGTTCTTCTATGCATAACTGTGGACCCAGAATTGGGCTAAAATTGAATGCCTATGAGATTACACATAGGAGACCCTTTTAGATCTCATTAAGAAGAATGAATTCTCCACATTGAAAATACAAAGAGAGCATATTCTGTACAACAACTGAGAAAAATTTTAACCTCCATATAAGAGTTTCCTTTTTCTAGGACAATGACCTACCCTCAAGACCTTATACATTCTTCTTTCAGAAGACTTTATCCTGCTGAAAAAAAAATGGAAAAACCAGGGAACAGAGGAGAAATTCATGGAAAAGTGGACAGTCGCTAGTAATGAACTCCTAACTGCTCAGACATGTCTAAACCTCACAGGTAAAAAAGTACAGTTTACCACATCTCAAGAGGAAAGGCACCATCAGAAGATGATTCCCCTGCTAAACCTGGGTATCCATAGTCATATGGCTAGCTGGAGAACCTCACATATCTCTTCGGGAGACAGGCCCCAGATGGAACATCTCAACCAATCATGGGTTCAATTATTGTTCCTCTTGGCCATCTGTATCTCTTCCTAAACTCCCTTTACATGCTTTTAAACTCAGTTACAGATTAGGCTCTCAGTTTCTGAGCTCTATCATCAGGTTGATGGCTGAGAATGTGGGAGATCTCCCCATGCTGACCGCAGGCCTACTGTCTTGGAAAATACAGGCCACCAATCTAACATCATGGCAGTAGTTTTCTAATTGGCTCAAGAACTATATGGAATACATTCTTGCATGCCTCGTGGAAAATTCTTGCTTATTTCTTCTAAGCAGAAGAACTCTTTGCATTGTCTCACATGTGAGCTTTTGGGGGACACCTAACATCCAAACCATAACAGATGTGAAATGGAACTCTTATTCCAACAGCAACCATGTGTCTTGGACTATATAAACATTCTTGAAAAACAAATGCATCTTCTTATTAAATTCTTTTTTGTGTTAAAGGAGCACTCACTGGAAGACTAAAGGGAAGACTCACTATTGCTGTCAGAACTGCCACTTCTCACATAACTCCCTTGCCTGGAGAGGGCTACATCATCTGTAATATTCACCATTGCATACATTTATCTTTTTCATAGGTGGCCACCATTTTTTATGCTTTTTGCTATTAGTGAGTCTTAGGCCAATCCCTCACATGAACATCTCATCAAGAGAATACAGTCTTGGCATCAAAATACCTGGAACAGGAGAAACAAGAACAGTAAACTAGTTTTTTGACATAGGAATAAAAGGATTTTGTTCTTGTTTTTGTTTTTAACACAGGAAGACATTAATTCAAGAATTAATATATTCTTATGTGATTAGAATAGGAAAGACTCTCACTCATGACCTGCACAGGTGATGGAATAATGGAAAGAGTTCCTCTTGGTGGAATGGGCTGGCTGTGGAATAAAGACTGAAAAAGAGAAAACAGTAGGAAAAAATATAACACAAAAAGTAATTTTAAAAAGCAAGGGCAGGACAATCTAGCTGATCTTAGGTAATGAACTTCCACACTGAAAAGAAAAAATCAAGATAGAGTCTATTCTTGCTTTATTTATATCAGGAAACATCAAAGGTTTTCCATGGAATATTCTTTGCCAAATAAGGTAGGAGGTGAGCTGCCCAGTTGCCAATGGATTACATCCAACTCCAGAGTTATGAGAGCAGTCTTCCTTATTGAGCAAAGATAGAGTTCACGTGCATTGGGCAATCTATTGAGTGGGAGGAGCCAAAAAATAGTTTACAATGCCAAATCTAAATCTCCCTGGTTTCCAAACTGAGTGAAGACCCTCAAGAAATTAATGGGTAGCTTCTTGCAAAAGATAGTGGAATAAATTTAACTATACTTTCTTATGTACACATATGAATACACTACATGTATATCTTCACATCAAGTACAATACAAGACTGGGATCCCAATTAGAATAATTAGCATAAATAAGTCAAAATATACTCTAATATACAAAATATGCAGACATGTACAACTAAAAAGAACAAATTTTAAAAGCTTTAATAAAGAATATACTAAGATGTTTATTTTCTACTTATTATCTCATTTCCATGAGAAAAAAAATTAAAACTTCCTATCCCCTAGCAAAAAGGGGAAAAAATTGGGTGGGTGGAGAGTGATGAAGTTCAGTACCAAAGATTAGCTCTCTGTTTGGCTGTCACCTCTAGGTTTTTCAACTTTCATTTATCTTGACTTATATATTTCCACTTCTACAGAGACAGTATGTTTACAGACAGCTGCATACCTGCCCCAGAAGGCTACCACTTGGTAAAGATTAATGCAGTTGTTCTTTCTGTGCCTTCTAGGATTTAATCACACAAATACCTTGTGACCATCCTCTTATCTTAAATGGTAGGCTGATTAACACTCCCCCACACATAACAGAAGTGACATATGAATTCTGATGACTCAGTTTTAGAGAGCTGTCCTGTTCTCAAGATTGTGGGGAGAATTAACATAAAACTTACTGGAAAGCCTTATCTATTTTTCCCATACTTCTTACCGGTGCATTATAGCTATATATAATGGTGGGATTTGTTTTTACATATTTAGGTATACACACAATATAACAATATTAATTTGGCCATTTTCACTCCATGACACCCCTAATACCTCCCACCTTTGGTCACTTTTCTCTACTAATCTCCTCTTCATTTGCACAGGATGCACCATCATTTTTTTTTCCTTTTTTCAATATACCTTCCACATATGAGAGAAAACATATATACTGTACTTTTTATCTAAGTTCATTTTTTTAACTATTGGTCTGTAGTTTTGTTTTGATTTGTTTTGTTTCTCTTGACTTGTTAATATCTAATTTTGTTATAAGTGTTATACTGGCTTCTTAGAAGAAATTTCCTTTCCTTTCTATTTCATGTAATAATTTGAGGAGTACTGACATTAATTCTTCTTTAGAGGTTTGGTAGATCTCAGATGGGGATCTACTCAGTCCTGGGTTTTTTATTTGTTGAAAGACTTTTTATTACTTCTTCTATTTCATTACAAGTCATTGGTCTGTTTAAGGTTTTCTATTTCCTTTTGATTCAGTATTTTTTCAGATCATATTTATCTAGAAATATAGCCATTTCTTCTAGATTTTTCAATCCTTTGGAATACAAGTTTTCAGAATAGTCCCAAATGATACATTATATTTCTGTGACATCTGTGGTGATTTCTCCTTTTTTTAATTAACATCTTTTAACTTGGCTTTTTTTTTCTTTTTCTATTGGTTGTGTTTGGCTGAGGGCTTATCAATATTCTCTATCTTTTCCAAAAACCAACTGTTTCATTTATGTTTTTATTACTATTTTATTTATTTATTTTAGAATAGAAAAACCATTTGTCCCCATTATCCCACTCCTCAGCATATACCCAAAGGACTTAAAGTCAACATACTAGAGTGACACAGACACATCAATTTTTATAGCAGCTCAATTTACAATAGCCAAGCTATGGAATCAACCTAGGTTCCCTTTAGCAGATGAATGGATAAAGAAAATGGGGCATATATGCACAATGGAATATTACTCAGCCTTAAAGAAAAATAAGATTTTGGCATTTTTAAGTAAATGGATAGAAATGGAGAGAAGTTAAGTGAAATATGACTATCCCAAAATACCAAAGACCAAATATTCTTTCTGTTATGTGGACAATAACCATAACAAGGGAGGATAGGGAGGGGAAAATATAATTTTACTGGATTAGACAAATAGTAATGAAGGAAAAGAAAAGGAAGGGGACAGTAAATACAGTAAAATTAATTGGAAATATTTTTCCTATCCTTGTATATTAATACATGAATAGGGTAACACCACAACACATACAAACACAAGAATAGAATTCTAATTTGAATAAGTTATATTTCATAAATGTATAATATACCAAAATACACTCTATTGTGATGTGTGTGTAAAAAGAACAAATAATAAATAAATAAACCACATTTCTTTCATACAATCTTGCCTATTTATATCTAGCAAATTCTGAAGTAGCAAAAAGATTCAGTAAAATATTAAAAGATTTGAAGATTAAAAAAAAAACAAGAGAAGATATTTCAATTTTCCAAATCTTTTATCCTTTCCCACTGGAGTGATAGACAATGCAAGGGAATGCTAAACCCTCTAGACCATAATGTGGACTTTAATAATGAAATGTTTTCAACCAGGAAAGCTCACCCTAGTTTTGCATTCAGAATATTTTGAGGGGCTTTCTCACATAAACTCATTGACCATATGCAAGACTGAATTTAACTTCCAATTAAATGGAAAAAAACTCATTTTAATTCTACATCTTTGAACAATTTCTTTTTAAATTCTCTAAATTAGTAAAATAATTCTCACTTAAACCAGATGTAAGTAGGTTGACTGCATGCCCCAGGGTTTAATAGGTAGCACCAGTAATTGGTTCTCAGGAGTGCCTGCCCATTTCTCAGGCTCCCTGCTTGGAGAAAGGCTGCCCTCCCCATCATGGGGGCCCAGACTGAGGATGAGGCCACATATTACTGTGCTCTGTGGTTCAGCAACCATTTCCACAGTGACACATGTAGATAGGGAAGTGAGAGACAAACACCATAGCTCAGCCTCACTCTTGGCTCCTAATATCTCAATATTTTTGCAATAAATCTACATTGAACTAATGTGGGCTCACTCAGTACACATCTTCTCCATTGTTCCAGAAAAGTCCATCAAATCTATTGTTAATACCTCCAAAATATTTGGTTTTAACACGTTTTTATCATAAAGATGAATTCTTGAATGTCAATGTATAAATATTATCTGCTGCACAATAATGGACAGGAGAGGCAAAATAAATACATATACACACTGATTTGAGCAGCATTCTTTTGCCAAGAGAAAAGTTTGGTGATAAGATACACAGTTATGATTATATTCATATAAAGATAGCAGAGGTTTATATAATGTAAAACGTAGAATAAATGTCATTCAAACTGGGAAACAATACATTTCCTTCTCACCAAATTTTTGAAAAGTATAAAGAGATCTAAAATGGACAAAAAAGATTCAAAGAAAAGTGATCTGAAATTAAAAGAAAAGATCCAAAGAAAAAGAATTAATTAGCTTTCAAAATTTAATAATAAGTGTAAATTTCCAGGTAAGTGTACCTGTACCTGTATAGGAATACTCAATACTCTACTCAATGCAGTTTTCTCCCCAATGTTTAGCTAATTTACCAAAACTCATCCTCCCTGTGTGAAAGAGGAAATCCTGAGTCATTGAGCTGACACTTTATCCTCTCTGCCTGCAGTGAATGTTTCCAAAACAGACTCCACAGGACCCTGCAGTATTTGCTGAGAGTTCTGAAGCACAGGCTTAAAATGGTAGGTTGACTGCATGTCACAGGACCAAAGTCTGCCAGGCAGGGATATTAGAGTACAAGGTTCATTCTTCTCAAATTCAAGTCTACTTCACATGTGAATTACCTTTATTCTTCCCCTCCAAAAAAAATTCCATTAAAAGAAACTCAAAGGTAGGAGATCCCATGAAATTCAAAGAGATATTAGTACAGTATAGAAAAGGAACCAGGGGGAGAGAGGAGGAAGGGAAAGGGGAAATATTTGGAAAAACATTGGTCAAATTATATTGTTATATTTCGTGCATATATGAATATGTAACAAAAAATCCCACATTTATGTACAAATATAATTCACCAATTAAAAATAATCTCAAAGATATATTTGAAAGTATAAAACATGTGAGCAAATATTTTCTAGAGGAAAATAATTGTGATATATTCAAAAAACATTTTAAATATTTGAACATATAAATTTTATCCTAATTTCTTTAAAATTTAGTAAAGGAGAAATCCCACAACATTCATACCTTCTAAAGGGATGTCATCCCTTATAACCCACAGCAGAAGCTGAATCATCTTTTTCAGAACATACCCTATAGCAGCTCCTTTATTCTCACAAACAGGAGAAACATACCTACTGATTCTAACATGGCTCATGTTTTCTCAACCTGATAATTTTGGCAACACGTAAGATTTTGCAACTGAGTTCCTTGACAAGTCCTATGTGAAAGGACCTCTGAAACAAATTTTTTTGTGTTGTGGACAAACTAGATGGTATCCTGCAAGCTAATAAAACCAGAAACTTTATGTTCACCTGCTTAATCCTGACCTGAGAAGAACTGATATCAAAAAAACTATTTTAGTCCTGAAAACAGGGGGGTGTCAAGTGAACTATGCATGAATTCACCACAAGGGGTCTGAGGAAAGTAAGAAGGCCATTCTGAGGTAATGGAGAAACCAAAGAAGAGGTTCCCTTTATTCTCAGGAACAGGAGAAACATACCTATTGATTCTAACATGGCTCATGTTTTCTCAACCTGATAATTTTACCAGGTTAATCTCATGAGTCATCTTGCCCCACTAATTTGGTTGGGATTGTGTTGAAATGCATCACAGTTCTCTAGGAACTAGTAGAATAAATATCATACCCCAAAGGAAGCTCTGACCTGATCAAGCAGAATCTCCCAAGCTACCTCTATGCTTCATCCCCCATGGTGATAGGCTCCTGTAACCTTGTGTTCTGCCATATCCAGTTTATAAATCCATTGTCCACTGGTTACAAGGGGATGGGAAGAGGGGAGATAGAGGATAATTTGTTAATAAGTTAGGAGATTATTAGGGTGATTATACAGAAAACACCATAAATTTTGTAGATCATTTTTCAGTATCTGCCGCAACAAAATTCTGAAGCTCATGGAAATTTGGGCTCAACAATATGAAAAAGAATTTCTCTGGCTTGCCCCAGAGCTGATATAGAAAGAGTCAAGAAATAAGTTCTGCTTTGTGTGGCCCAGAAAGAGTTATGCTGTTCAGGGGCTCAGTCTGTGCAATGTGGGATTCTAGAAAACATCTTTAGGAAAGCTGAGTTTGCTGGATTATGCAAAACACAAATTGGGCTGCACACTAGATGGTCTGTGGAGGAGGTCAAAGGACAGAGATGGTAAAGTCTTCATATAATGTGGAGATTGCCTATTGTGACAATTAGGGGAAGAACACATAAAAAGTAGAGAGTGAACAAAAATTAAAAAGAAAGATAACAAGCATGATTTAAGTTTGTGAAGAAAAGTCCAGAGTGCTCATCATGGTAGAAGGAAGAGTGAAGTTAGTGGGACCAGCTGGGTTATTGGAACAGATTTGACTGCAAATGTTTTTGTTAAAAAAAATGAGACTGAGGCATTACAGAATGTCATCCATTAAGAAATATGATTCATTGTTGGCCTTCAATGAGACCGGATGGAAGTAAGCTGCACTGGTGCAGGAAAGGTTCATGGAGAGTGGTGTAGGGTTGAGTCCCCACTCAAGCTCATCACCATGCTACAGATATTGTCAGTAGCCTCCAACCTTGCTCAGTGATAACAGAAGATTCCTTATCACATGTGAGGAATCTTATTCTAAGCTTTATTTGAGACGCATCTTCTCCATAAACTGGTCCCTGCATTCTCCCTTAACAAGATACACTCGTAATCATTCAGGTATATTAATTTAAATTTAGTAAATTCAGTAAAGTTAAATGCCAAAAAAATAAATGAATAAATACTCCTTAAGGCCCAAACACTTTCCAAAAGTAAGAAGGGTAGAGAAAATTCCAAAAACCTAGCTTTGGCTCCCTGCCAACCACATCTGGATGCCCCTTCTATACTTCCCTTAGGGGAAGACCAAACCCTGGGCTCAGTACAAATGTGTCTCTGGCCACATGTTCCAAGTGACACCTCCTTTTTCTCACATCTCAGCACAATTGCTCCCCAGGAATACTCAATAGCACTGCTTAGATTCTCTACCTCATGAACCCTGGTCATAGAGGTGCTGTTTCAGATACCTCCTCCTGGTATGATAGGAGCTGGGGTAGAGTGAGCCTGAATTTGAGTCTTCTGTGACTTCACCCTAAACCAGGACACAGAACAGCTATTGGGAGTGCTGAATAAATTTTCCTGGTGGCCCTACCTAGGAATTTCCTTCTCAGGACCTACTGGGTTGCTTTGCCATTACTCAGTAACGTATAATATACTCAGGCTTCGAAACTTCATTTTTCAAATTATATAACCCCGTTAGGTTCTCATCTACTTTCCCAGCTCCTGTATACTGAAGACCCCAATATTCATCTCTATCTCATTATTTTATAACAGGTAAGGATCTCTAGAAAGCCTTGGGAGCAATGAATGTAAATATATATTATCTGTTGGGAAACATGCCAGGACCCAAAAAAGAATCACTGACATTAAACTAAGTTCTTTCTTCAAATACTGTGGAATGTCCTGTGTATCTCTTTGGGTCATTTCAGTGAATAAAGTAGCAAAGGGGGAGGGGAGAATATTTTGTTCAAAAATAAGCCCATGATTCATGTTAAATATATAAGTAACAAGTATCAAATATTTTATTCAACTTATCTAGCACAAGGAGAAATATAAGATGGCAAAGCTTTGTAAAGGACTATTTTTTTTTAAATACAGACCAAGAAGGAAGAATCTTTCAAACAGATTTTTGTGCTGGTAATAAACTGGATGACATCCCTCATCTTGTTAAAACCACAAACTTTATGTTCATCCCCTTGATCCTAATGTATAAAAATTTATATAAGAGAAACCACATCAATCATAACCAATGAGCAGTTAAAAGAGTTTTCAACAGGTTGCCCCTCAGGAGTCTGACCAGAGCAAGAAGAATGCCCCAGGGTACAACATCATGCAGTAGGTATGATTTTCTAAATTAGAAAAAGAACAGTAATATTCTATTGGTTTGGCTTATGTATTAAAAAAAAGATTAACAAACCTGGAGAAAGGGAAAAAACAGCTAAAAACAAAAACTAAACAATAGACAAAGTATGGCTACTCTTTAAACAAGGTTGACAGTTCTTGGGAAATCTTCATCCCTACCATTTATCTGAACTTTATTTCATTGATTTTTTTTTATGAACAGTTTTTTATTGTGACCAGAGTCTTTTATTGCAATACATGGTTCTGTCCACAATAATTTTTTTAGGCTGCAAAGAAAGTTCAGAATTCAGAAGTTGTCAAAAGAAATGTAGTTTAGAAGACAAGGAGCATAACTTTTAATAAAGTAAGTCCTAATACAGAGAAAGGGAAAAGGTAGGCGGATTTCATTAAAATAGAGGATGGCATGAGTTGTCGAGTAAATGAAAAGGTTGAGGGAGAGGAAGATGTGGGATGGAATAAGAAAAGAGCAGTGAATGAATCTAAACTAATTTCATATGTACATATATGAATATCACTGTTATGTATCTCCCCAAGGTATTAACTAAAAAACAAAACTAAACTGTATTAAAAGCAAGTAGCAGAAATATCAATAGAACTGAGGGAAGGAAACAGGGAAAGGTAAGAGGGAAGGTAAAGCAAAAGTATGGAGAACTTAATTAAAGAAAATATATATTCCATGCTTCTATCAAAATCAATTCTATTGTTATGTGTAACTAAAAAGAACAAATAAGAGAATTTTCTAATAGCTTAACATAAAACTAGTAAACTAAATTTAGTTATTACATGTTACAGATTCAAATCCAATTTAGTTATTGCATGTTACAGACTCAAATCTAAAAAAAAAAATTAGACTGTATTTCCAATTGATTATAAATGACTGAAAATATCATTATTAAAAAATCTAATATACATTATATACATTTTTGTTGAGCACCATGATATAGCAACTTTATCCCAAATTATTTTACATAACTAGCAAAAATGCTTTCATCAAATTTAAGTATCCTAATGGCATGCCATTTTAAACTTCTATTCAAACAAAAATGAAAAAATATTTTGTTTTTAACCTCTGAAAATTGAAATGATACAAAATTAATGTGGTCATTTAATAACTTCTTTTACTACACCCTCTGATTTGTATAGGAAAATTCTGAAATACCTTTCCAGACAAATTGGAATTTGAATCTTGAATTAAGCACAGATATCACACTAAAAGAATCAGTTCATTAAATTGCTTTAAAAAAATTTAGGGGTGTCTATTCAGTGGAAGCCAAAGTATACAGATTAACATGCATAAAATTTATTATGTATGCAATGGAGAAACAAGCAAAAGCAACAGGAAAAATAGCTTAGAATTCTGGGAACAAGGTTTTCTAGTTATCATTATTGAAAGATTTTTTTTTTCGGAAAATTAAATGTAAATTTTTTTGACATGGAACCAAAACTACATAAAAATTTTGCCTATGCAATAATAAAAAAAAGAGGAGAACTGACATTCTTGTATATAGCTCTCTATAGCCTTTCCTTCTTTTGCATATTCTCATTTCCACAGCAGGCAAGCTTATTTTTCAGCAAATGGTAACAGTTGTTTAAACTACATGACTCAAACAGGCTGCAAAGGTAGAAATGGGGAAGCACAGTGTTCTTGCCTTGATAAATCAGTGCCATACTGTTGGGCTTGTGAACTAGAAAGCAGCTTACAATGCCTTTGTGAGAGGATCTTAGGGCTTAGCACACTGGGTCCAGATATTTGTGGTTTGGAACACTGACAATGACTAGCCGCATCACCTTGGTAACCTGGCCACCCTCAAGTGCATAGTGTGTTCCTTTTCCTTCTGCTGTGTACCACTGTCCTTTTAGGCCATTGGTTGCCAATAGTAAGGGTATTGCTAGCTCATTGGATTAATATGGCCCTCAGGTAAATTTGCCTGGTAACAGGCTGCACACAAAAAGTTTGCCTATGCAATAATAAAGTGGATTGGGTTCTCTGAAACTGGTCTCTGGGGGTATCTTTTCAACTCCCTCCCAGCCATACCCTCTTCATCTTTTTGTTGGACTTCAGCTGGACTAAGTGAGCCCACACCACACAGAACTCACATTTTCTACAGCATTATCTTTTTTTATAGAGCCATTTGATTCCACTAGAGAAGTCACCCACTTCCCTTTCCTCTACTTAATATTTGGCATAAGAATGTTTCCATCCACTGGCAGCTGGGAGATGATGATAAAATATTGCTTTAATTCTGTCTGACACTGTAGCTTGATGTTGTGCTTGGAGAAATCTGGTCCTGAGACAGACACAGGAAGGATATAATTTGGTTGTTCCTTTGTCTCAAGTCACCAGGGTATGCTTGAGGGGATGGTAGATATACAAGGAATTTAGAGTCAGGGAAGACTGCAGAGTAGAAAGGTAACCTGCCACAAGCTCCTGAGAGTGGATCAACTGAAGCTATTTATTTGTGCTTTCTGAAGCAGTTCAATTGTAATAGGAAGCCAGTGAGGAATGAGTTTCTCCATTTCCAACTAACCAGGGCAAGAGTACGCATGGACCCTTTGACATGCAGGCAATTCAGTTGGTTGATAAGGAAAGCAAGTATTTTGATGGGTTCAATTTGGGCAAACTAAAAAGTTAACTAAGGCCTCACTGACACTGCACTGCCATGGAAAATGTGGAAAAAAATCCAAATGTGGCTGTGTGAAGACCCCAGTTTGATGTATCCAGAATAATTCTCTTCAGTCTCAAAATTTCACATGCTCAAAATTTCATGAGAAACATCCACAGAAACTTTTTCTTGCAAATGGAAGGAAATCCACATGTGGTTGTATGAAGATCTCAGTTCAACAGATCCACAGAAACTGTCTCTTGCCAATGCCTTCAGTATTGAAATTCTTTCATCCTCTTCAACAGTCTTTGCAGCTAGGGAAAAAATATGATGGTCAAAAATCTCAAATATTTTGGGTGGGCCTTTGTAGTAGCTAAAAGCCTGCCCAGAAGGATCCTAACAAAAACAAATGTTTGGGGATAAAGGTTTAACTTGTAATTGGGTTTGGCCAGCCACTAAATTACCCCATCTCTCTGTATGAGAAGTATTTCAATTCATTTGTAGACATTTTTCACACATTCACTTCTACATGTGGGCTTCCTTAGAGATTGTCTTTCTAATTGGAAAGCCTATCTGGTTTTCCAAAGATCCTGGAAACTTCATGATACCCTTTGGAGCTGTGTGCCGCCCAACTCTTCTGCTTCTTTCTCCTCTTTCCCAGAAGAGCTATAAGCCTTATAATATTGACATGGGGTCATCCAGGAGCCAATTTACCATCTCATTTTCTTCAGCATGAAGGGTAATATGGAGGAGGACCTGGCAGACTGAGGAGAGAAAAGAGGAGGATAAATTCCCCAAGGCTTGGTATGGGCAGGGACAACATACTGGAGACAGATGCATGACTTCAGTGGGTAGCCAGTGAATTAGTTGTATGATGAACTTCACCATCAATCCCTCTCCTCCAACTGCCACAGCTGATGCCAGGTTAAGAGGGGGCTCCCTCTCCCATAGAGCAGCAACAGCCAAAGAGAGGCCTGGGAGAGAGCTGCTCATCTCCTCCCAGGTGAAGTGCCTCCAAGAGGGAAATGGTGAAAGGGAGAAAACAGAGAATACAGAAAAAAAGGAAAGAGGAATATGAAAAAACAAGAGAGAGGGGCTTCTGAGTCAGCTTTCTGGGAATTCTGGGGAGGTAGCACTATTTTAATTTTAATTGACTCAGAGCTTATTTAAATGAAGCAGCTACATCTCAATGAATATGCTAAAACCATCAGAGTTATCCATTAACATCAGAAATAAGTGAGGCAGTATAAAAAATTAAAATAAGAGACTTACCAAACATAAGAAAGAAAAACTAGAGCATAGGAACTTCTTGGATGGTTTTAAAAATCTCTGACATATTCCTAGGTATCTAGAAAATCACTTGCTTTTTCCTGGGCTATCTATCAGGTAGAAAGAGAAAAGACCTTAAGTTCTCTTCTCTGGTTGAAATTGCATCTTTGGTAGATGAAGTGAAGGACAAGGTAGAAGTGTAAACAGATGCTCTATTAATTAAAGTCAAGTGTTAAAGGTGTATCCCAATACTCAGCAAAGACTGAAAAAAAAGTATTGCTTTTGTGCATTTTTGGAAATATCTGTTTAATAATTAGCTAACCACTAATGTTTTTACATGCAGAAGTTAGCCAATACATATGCAAATAATTCAGTTAAAATTATAGCCCAGAATATCACAAAGCAATGCATCATCAGTGACAATAATACCTACAACGGAAATAGCAGTGACAAAAACAACAATAAAATTAAAGCCCTCCTAGTAAGAGCTCTAATTTCCAGTCATTACATTGTAATACCCTAAGTCCATGTTTTTCAAACCAAATGATGAGGCAGTAACAGGAAAGTTTAATCCAAATATATTGAAGCCAGGAAAGTAAATTCAAACACACACCAGAATCCCACAAAAAACAGTTGATAGAAACTATTCATGAGGAACCAAAGACATTGGGATTATTAGACAAAGACCTCATTTTTGAACTATAATAAATATGTTAATACAAATAAAGCAAACCATGGCAATAATTTTAATGGAAATTTTTAAATAAATGTGTCATCAAATATAGAATACATAAGAAAGGAATAATTGGTGAACTAAAGTTCAGATCAAATTATATTGTCCAAGGAAGCAAAAAATAAATAACAAAAACATTTGCTAAGCCTACAGGATCTATGTTGCACCTTCAAGCAAACAAAAATACACATTCCAAATATTCTAGAAAGATATGTATGGGCAAAAGTACAATTTTTTGGAAAAATTATCAAGAAAATATTTCCAAATTTGATGAAAAAATAATAATCTATACATCTACAAACTTAATATTAAAAGACCTTTATCACAGTTTATATCTTTATAGTCTATGGAAAGCACCATGAAGGGACAAAACTTACTAGATCCTAAAAACTCAAATAGGCAGACAATTTTACAAAGAATATGTAAAATTCAATTGCCATTTCTGAAGCAATGATTCTCAATAGGCCCAGCCCTCCAAAATGCACAACTGTTAAGACAGATCAAATTTATGCAATGCCTCTCTTCATACATTCTACATTAGCAGATCCAAACTCTGTGTCCTCAGAGAAAGGAAGCACATGTGTGTTTATACAATGAAAAGAAAACACAAATGTGTATGCATGCACATGCAAACACACACACACACACACACACACACACACAAATGAGCCCAACAGTGGCCACCAATTACTTTTTGGGAACAACTGCTGATCCAGAAGGAGGTTCAGAGGCAAAGGCCCAGGAGGCCCCCAAGTTGGCTCCAGTCATCAAATGAATACATGAGGCAATGGGGGAACAAACAGCGGAAGAGATATATGATGTTGCATACTTATAATATATAAATCCTAGGTATCACAGAGCCAGAAAACAGGAGGAAACACTTAGAAGTAAAACAAGGTTTAACATTGGAATCAAACTTCTCACCATTTGCTCTGAGAAGCTCAACTGCCTTAAAAGTTCCAACCTGCCTTGTTTGGAGGATGTGAGAGAATTAGGAGTCCAGCCTCTGCAGGGGGATCTGAATGACAGAGCTCAGAGAGGCTCCATCATGGCCTGGTTGCTCTTTGACCTCCTCGCTGTCCTAACCTCCACAGAGATCAGCGTCTCAGATACCAAACCCTGTTCTTTCCCCTCTGGTAATAATTCTTAATTGTCTCTCATCTAGAGCCTTAATGAGGCTCCTATTTCCAGGGTTCCACTCTGACACTTTGCTGACTCAGCTGCCCTCTGAATCTGCTTTTCTAAGTCAAAGGGTAAATATTACCTGCATTCTGAACAATGCTTACAGTACATACTGGTATACTGGAGGGCCCAGGAAAATGCCCTCAGTTCATGATATGGGTGGGGAAGTCATGGTGTTATAGGATCTATGGTGATGAGATCTTTGATCAGTTTTCAACAGAAAGGACCAATTTGCCATGTGTTTATAGAACAAATATATGTGTTCACCTGAGTAGGACTCTCAGGAAGAGGCAATGACCATGATTTCTGTGCCTTGTACATTTTTTAATTTGGGTTTTGTGCTTTTCGAGATGAAATATTATGGGGGCTGGGGATTCAGCTCAGTGGTAGAACATCTGTTTTACATATGGGAAAAACTGGGATAGATCTCTGGTACCAAAATAAATAAAGAATGAGAGAGAGAGAGAGAGAGAGAGAGAGAGAGAGAGAGAGAGATTGATTAAATAAGAAGCTTTGCTGTGTATTGTAGAGAACAGGAAGTGTACATGGGCTTTATCCCTGAGTGTGGACTGGATCATATGGGTGAATGTAGAGCCAGGGAGAAGGATGTGCTATGGCTCTAGGTACTGAGTAAAGAAACCACAGGAGCACTTGGATGGAGGTACAGCCTCCACATATACTACGGAATAGGCGAGTTGTAATAACATATAACAATATTTAAATTAAATAAGAGAGAATGAGTATGTATCAACAAAATGTTAAATTCAGAGCTCAAAATCTACCATTTGAACAAAAAAAATATAGAACATTTAACCCCTCAACCCACAATCCTACAAACCATACAAGTGGGGGAACTCATTTAAAAAGTATGAAAACTTTGTGAGCTCAGTATCCACAAAACAGACAATTCTTTACTGGGTCAATTGGATACAGGAAGAAAATAAATGATTTTTAGAGAAGGTATGTTCTGAACTGGATCGAATTCTGATGCAATATGCCATGGCAGCTGCAAACCATACTTTCCATTCAGTTTATACCTAGTACTTCCTTTACTTAATCAAATATTGAAACAATTAAATAGGCTAAAATGCTTAAGATCCAAACACATCTATAGTTGGAATCTAAGGAACACTTAAGATGTATGTATATTCTAAACTGTTATGAAGATATACAAGTTTTATAGAATCTATATGAAGAGAACTAAAATTTTTAATTGACATCTATATATGTAAACGTGACTTTACATAGTGTCACCAATAGGCACTATTTAAGTAAGAAATTACAGTAATTATATATAGTGTGTATTAGTCTGCAACCCAGACAATCCATGTGTGAATAGACTCAGTGACCTGCAGAGCTGCAGAATCAAGGTGAAATCTCAGATCCTGGGACCAACAGAAGGTATGTGTTCTGAGACCACCAGAGGGCACTTTGGGACTGCTGAGGGGCGCCAACAAAGCAGTTTTAGTTAGAAGCATTCACCCCAAGAAACCCTGGTCTTGCAGGTGGGCACTCTGTTCACTGATGGAGACTCAGCAGCTGTGTTTTGTCTGACCTGACTGAATCCCTGGAGGAGAGACCTTTGTCTCGTCCCATCAGGTGTTTCCTTCCAAGGGTCCCCCAAGGTGGAAAGCAAAACTTCATTCTCCTCAGTCTGAAATGTGTGTTGGACTCCTGCACTAGGGCTTAGCAAGAGGCTGGGCAGCCATGATGAAAACACAGTTGCATGACCAGCCTTCCATTAGCAGGATGGTGCAGAATTAAAGAAGGCCTGGAATAGCCCATTCCTATTGTGAGAATCAGGGTCTGTGTCCACTATGACTTGTACTCCCCTTGCTGTTCCA
Source organism: Ictidomys tridecemlineatus (assembly GCF_052094955.1). Classification (NCBI taxonomy): domain Eukaryota; kingdom Metazoa; phylum Chordata; class Mammalia; order Rodentia; family Sciuridae; genus Ictidomys; species Ictidomys tridecemlineatus. The sequence goes on along the minus strand of NC_135478.1, from coordinate 109,786,246 downwards.
CATTTATTGCTCAGGTTAACAGTGGTCTTTAGCAAGTCTCAATTATTTCTTCACATCAACCACTCAGTCTCAGAATCAATGAGAAATTTTTATCCTGCCCTTACTTCACCTTCTACTCCTATCTGTGTTTGCAGGTTCCCTCTCCTAGGGTGTATTCAGTCAACTGTCCTCCATCTCTGAAACTCCTGGATCACCAGTATTCTGAACCATGGCTTTAGTGTCAGCAGATCCCACATACAATGATGCCAACAGACTACAGGGAACCCTCCCTGGTATCTTTCATGCTACTCAGACTCAAGATAAGAATCAGGATTCTGAGCAATCAGATAATTTCCAAGATCAAAAATGCCTTGACAAATACAGATATTCTTCATATCCCTGATCTGCAACTGTAGGATAAGCTGATTAACATTGTAGTACAAGGTATGATGGTTCTAAGTCTTACACAGGGCTATTAACCCACAGAGAAGGGACAGTAAATTCTACTTTCTATATGGTGCTAAAAGTCACAAAACCAGAATAATATTCATGATATATATTCTCAGGGAATTCTGATGCATAATAATAAAATTGTAGTATAAATTGTATATAATTATAAATTATCCAATGTGTTATGAAGTATCATACATGTGTAATAAAACACAAAACTCCAAATTTTATTTCTTTCTGCATTTTTAGTGATGTCTTATTATGTTTTCAATGAGTATGCATAAATGATTAAAAGTTCCCTTGAGAAGAGCACTGTGGTTAGCAGAATAATGGACACCAAAGACATACATGCCCTAAACCCTGTTAGGAAGCATGATAAAGTGATAATACATTACATGTGTAATTAATGTTATTTATCAACTCACATTAAGAGAAGAGATAATCCTGGAATTTACCTGCACACAGAGAGATCATGAGGGTCCTTAAAAGTAAAATAGAAAATTGCAAGTGGCCAGAGAGATGTGATATGAAAAAGTTTCAATTACTGTTTCTAGCTTTCAAGATGGAAGACGTGACCACCATCCAAGGAATGTGGGTGACTCCTAGAATCTGGAAAGAGCAAAAATATGGTTTCTCCCCGGAGGCTCCAGAAGAGAGCATCGCCCTGTCAACCCCCTGAGGTTAGCCCAGTGAAATCCATGTCACTCTTCTGATTTCAGCAAATGTAAGACAAGTAGTTTGTATTGGTTCATGCCTCTTAATTTATAGTCATTTTAATATAGATGTGTATCATAATTTTCCCCTTAGTCCAAAGGCTTAATGTTTATGAGTAAATATTATTCATTTGATCAGGGTGATCTAAACTCTGGAACTTGTGCTCTTTTATGTCTTTGGGCAAGTGTCTTACCAGATCAGCCAAATTCCTCTGTGGAAAAATGGACATGATAATATAATATAAGCAAAAGCTTTATTATGACTCTATGAGTTTGTTTTCTAATGACTGTAAGCAGTGAGAATGTCCAGCTCTATTCTGTTTCATGGCACTTTTATATTTGGTTATCAATTTCTGCTGAATTTTCCTGGGAAACAACAGGTCCCCCAAATCATAGAGTGTCCACATACAGTGGTAATATTAATCTGGGAACATTGCTTGACACACAAATATCTCCATCAGTATTTCTAGGAAAAAATTTTAAAAAAAGATGGAGTCAGGAACCAACAGGAGACTAAACTTTTACATGTAATCTTCAGGAAACTCCATGGAACACTTTCTGGGGGCCCATAAAAAATTTTCACAGATGAAGATGTCCCCACAGGACTCCACATCTCAATAGGGGTAGACAGAGGAAGTTATCTCTATGACACTAATGTGGGCTCAGCAACTGTGATCTTCTGTGTAATCCCAGGACCTGCTTAATGCTAGGTTCTGCCTGTCAGGCAAATGAAAATATCACCACCCTCCAGACTGGGTCTTGCATCATTCCAGGCCCAGAAGTGCAACCAGTGAGAGGCAGTGGGTGGAGGCACATTTGCATGACCTGCTCCTCCTTAAGGCCAGTGGGGAGGAATAAGAAAGGCTGGGGTAGCCCACACCTGCTCTGGAACTCAGGAAACTGTGTCCAACATGGTCAGGACTCTTCTCCTTCTTATCATGCTCACTCACTGCCCAGGTATGAACAGACCTCTGTGCCCCATGGAAGTCCCCTGTCCTGAGTCTGTCCTCACTGGCTCAGATCCCCAAAGACATGTACCCTGGCCCTGACTTCCTCTGTGATGTGTCTGCTTTTACAGGGTCCTTTTCCCAACCTGTGCTGACTCAGCCACCCTCTACATCTGCCTCCCTGGGACAAACCACTAAACTCACCTGCACCCTGAGCAGTGGCTACAGTAACTACTATGTGGACTGGTACCAGCAAAGCCCAGGGAAGAGCCCCCGGTTTGTGATGGAAGTGGGCAGTAGTGGAAATGTGGGATCCAAGGGGGATGGGATTCCTGATCGCTTTTCAGGCTCAGGCTCGGGCCTGGATCGGTACCTGACCATCCAGAACACTCAGGAAGAGGATGAGAGTGTCTACTACTGTGGGGCAAACCATGGCAGTGGGAGCAGCTACGTGTAACACACAATGACACAGGCAGAGGGGAAGTAATACAAAAATCACCAGGCTGATGGGCCCTGTTACACTTCACTTCCTAGTGTCCTGACTCATAGTTCATAAGGAGCCTCCTGACCCTGATTAATAATTTCTACCTTCCCAGATATTTTATAAATTTAAATCACATTAATTATCCCCCATATGCAAATATGTTTTTAGTAGTGTTCAAAATATTGAGTCTGTATTTGGAGATGTGTGTTTGTTTCCAATCATGAGTTTCCTGGTGTAATTTTATTTTAGAGATTGTAAAGTTGTTTACATATTTGTACATCATACAGTCCTTTTGGCACCATCTTCTGTTACTTTTGCCCATATTCAGCAATTATAAGTATTCTTCACAGTGATGGGATATGAATAGTTCCCTTGAAATTCCATATCTTGACCCTGATTAATGGGATAACATGTGCATAGAGGGTCCACCTGGGCTTCACCCACATTGCCACCTTCCACCGCTTGCATCTGTTTGTTCCTGTTAAACATAGCACCAGAAACAAATAGAACTGAAGCAACACCTAGGATGGGGGTTCTGAGCCTGCCCTATACCTGAGGCAGCTTGGAGAGTTATCCCATTGCTATTCATAGAGTGAATTTTTTCATGTGCAGGTAAGATCACTCTGATGTGTTTATTAACTAATTATCTGGATCAAGGGCATCTCTCACAGATGTAGAACTTCTGTGTTTGGGATTGGGGTCTCTGGTGATGTTGTTATTGTGGCATCCTTTGTGGCTAGAAAGTTTCTGTACAAAGACACAGAACACCTGACTGCTGGGAAAACTTTGTGCAAAGACACAGCCTAGCTGCTGTAGCAATGCCTTGCATGAGGAGGTTCTGTGCTAGAGTATTATTAGACAGAACCTTGATCTCAGGCACACAGCTCCTTGGAATAAAGAAACTCTCTTATTAGACAACCATAACATTTTACCAAGCAATAGTAATTTCAGACAATGGACTTTCTTGAGAGTTACACAAAGCTCCTAACATTGCATATTGTAACCATAGAATGTAACTGCAAAATAAGCAACCTCACTGATACAATTGTCCTTCTCCTTTCTTAAACTATCTGGGGACAGACCATGAATCAGCTCATGAGCATAAACTTAAGTGTGGTCCCTGAGGAAATCCCAAGACAAGAAGGGATCAAGATAAAGGTGAGACTTATCCTTGTATAATGTTAACTCTTCATTAATTCATATTCATATTCATTCTCTCTCTCTCTCTCTCTCTCTCTCTCTCTCTCTCTCTCTCTCTCTCTCTCTCTCTCTCATATTTGACCACACACGACAGGACATGACCCTTGCTCTGAATGGCTGTCATGGTCTCTGGCCTAGGAAGTTTCAACAGGGTGAAATGAAGATGGAAAGGATTTCAAGGAGAGACCCCTCAGGGTTGGTTATAGTGTGGAATTTCTTTTACTACTCAGAAAAGGCCAGATGTTAGAGAGTATATATATGTTAATTTGTGCTCAGACATGGAGTCATATGTTACATTTAATTTTCTCATTGTCTCTTATTCCTACATGAAGAATTCATATCTTATAGAAATCCATAAGGCAATAAAATTTTATCTAGATAACAACATAAGTATAGACTTTTAAGCTGAAAAGCAAGTTTGAGATCATATTCTTTACTATCTGGTGTAACCCAGGGAGGTTTAGTGTGATATTTAAACCACTTACCTGAGGAAAAACCAGCTTTCCTTAACAAAATTTTCTTGTTAAACTATTTTAAGAAAGTCTTTCAGGATCTCTGGTGAGACACTTCTCAAAGCTGTTCATGATTAAAGTCAATGTTGACAAATACATTAAAATCTATAAGATTTGTTGAATCTGGATAACTGATTATAATCAAAGTGATACTGTTCTCATTCAATGTCAGAATATTAAATAGTTTTAAAGAAAATAATGGTAAAATATATAATAGTCATATCAAATATAAATTTTTACAGTTAATTGAATTTAAAAATAATGGATGGAATTGTACCCTTATTCTTTGCTGTGAATTTCTGTGTTTAAATTTTGATTATGGAAATATTGGCAATGGCAAAAGTGGTTAAAGTTTTTGGTTTAGAAATTTCCTCATACAGTGTTACCATGAAAGCAAATGTCCATCCAACTCATGGTAGTAAGTATTTTTCTAGTCGATTATTTGAATTCTGATCATACACAAAGATAGTGAGGTAGGGGCAGGAGCACAAGAAGGACTCAGAGACAAAGAGATCCTGTGGTCCAGAAATATGAATCCTCTTTGCAAATAAAATCTACTTGTGGTTCTGTACAGGGTATGGGAGGAGTTGAGGTAGGATGCCTAGGAAGAAGCTCAAAGAGATTTTGAATGTGAAAATAAATCTTTATCTTATCTTGACATAGTAAATAATCTAAAAGAGTTTATTTAGCTAGAAAAATGCTTTTATCATACACATGTATGTGATTTATCCCCATGGATACCATGTATGCAATTTTTTAAAAGACAAGATAAAGAAGAAAGGGGACCGAAGAAAAGCTAGCCAGAGACTTTGCATAACTCAGATGAGCAGTGCACATAAGGCAGGACAGGGAGATACCCAGTGGTGGGAGGTTATGAACAGAATGTGAAGATGTTCAGTACTGATGTCCTGTGAGAGGCAAAGGGCTCTCTGCCATCAGAAATGGGCTCCAGATGCTCAGGGTGAGCATGGTCAGGTGGTGCCAGCCACATGAGGGCAATTCACTGTGACTCTTCTCATTGTGTGTTTCTCCACTAGGAACTGAGTTCATTCAAAACAGAAATTCTGTTTTGTTTTGACACTTCTGTATATACAGAGCCCAGAACACAGCCTGACAAAAAGAAATAACTGCATGAGTATCCAGATTGACCTCATGAATTCACCAGAAGAGGAAACCCAGAGAAAAATAGAAGTAAGGCAAAGATCATGATTGATGCTCATTTCTAGACATTTAAAGTTGGGGTATTAAATTAATTCAAAAGGAGAAATTTGATCTTAGGTCTATGGAAGAGGTAAGTAATGTGGCCTTGAATGAGGGAAAGGTAACTAGTAGGATAGACTGGATTTCGTGGGTTTATGTGAAGACAGTACAGAACACATGATGGTTCTCCAGGTCCTGAGTAAAGAAACCACAGGGGCTGGTTGATGGGGGTAAAAAATTCTAAACACAGCAGATGGATTTCATGAACAAGTGCATTGCAGAGCAGGGTGAGTTGTATGATTACCTAGCAACATTTATATTAATTAAGAGCTTTTGAGATATTCATTAACAAAATGTCAAATCCAGAGGTCAAAATCCATCATGTGACTCCTCCAAATTGCAACTTTCAAGATCTCAACTCATGGTTCCACAAATGATTCCAATGCAAGACCTTGTGCATAAAGATTGAAGGATTTTTGGGCTTGCTGTCAACAGTAGAGCTCCTTCTGCACTGAATAAAGTGTATAAAGTAAGGAAATAATTGATTGGCAGAAAAGGTATGTGCTAAACTAGAATTCATTCTGCACAATATGGCATGTGAATAGCTCAGCAGATATAACCCTTCTTGTTCCCTTGTACTTCTGTTTATTAAATACTAAAACTGCTGTATTATCTAACATATAGATCAAAGCACACATTAGTTTATATTACAGTAGTTGGAATCCAATTATTGTTTCACAATGGTGAAGCACTAAGTATGTGTCTGATTCTAAATTTATTTATTAGTAAAAGGATATCACTTTTACATCTTCAATGAGTTACTAACACTGTATATTGTCACTTAATTGTATATTTACACCTCCTAAAGACGGACACAACTTCTTGAACTGGCAAAATACAGTATTTACACTCAATAAATTGGTCGCAAATTATACAAGGTTCAGACTATGCTTGTGTGTATGGAGACGGTGACCTGGTGAATTGTAGAAACCAGCTGAGGTCTCAGGGCTCTGAGCCAAGAGGGGTTCTGTGTCCCGTGACCTGTAAAGTACACTGTGGAACTGCCCTACATAGCCCCTACATAGCTCGTTAGTAAGGATCATTCATTCAAAGGAACCCTGGTCTGAGTGTTGGGTGCTACCTTCACTTTTTCATTTTTTTTTTCCAACAGGTAATACCTTGCCAAGAGCCATCCATGAAATGTGCATGAACCCAATCTACATGGAAGCCATTGGGTAGGAATGTCTGGAATCTGGGAACTCCCAGAGGTAATTCTGCTAGTTTGAGGCTGCCCACTATTTGTAACTTCCTACTCAGCTCTGTCAGGTTCAGCACTGCACTGTAAATGGGAAAACCCACTGGAGCTACACATTCACACAGCCTCTCAGAGACGGGTGTGGCTTCCCAAGATGGCAATCAACTTGTTTGCAGTGGGATAAGGTCCCATTGAAACCTTATTTCTGCCTTTGATACACTCCCCTTAAATAAAGAACCAAAGCCATTTTGTAGTTGTTCAGTTCCAGCTCTTAACAGGATTGAAGAATCTATCAGGTGCTCCTCTTTGAACCTCATTTCTGTCTCTTTCTCTTGTTTCTTTACTAATTGTTTCAGACTGTCTTTTTCTTAGGTGTCTAACAACCTTCTGAGAAGGAAACTACCCTGGCGAGGCTAGACACCCTGTGATATCTTGTGCCTAAATGTGGGGCAGCTCTGAAGGAAATTAAGAGGAAAGACAAGTTTAGATGAGCCAACCCCCCCCAAATCAGAGGGTGAACCCCAATTTAGAAAGAGAGTGGAGGTGGGGAAACGGTTCCACCAAAAGTTCTTACCAAAAAAAAAAAAAATATTTTTTCTCTCCATTCTTTCCAGAACTAACCAGCCAAGTTAAGAGAAGAATTTTAAGGTTAAAAAATATGTTCTAATTATGCTTTCTAATAGATTATTTTTTTGTTTTATAAGGATGATACTAAAAATAAGTCTGAAAATTATTAAAACAAGAAGCTGATAATCTGAAATATTTTATTTAACAATATTTTCATAGTTTTCAGATGTAATTTATCTATTAAAGCAAGCCTGTTTTATAACTAAATCATATAAAAATTAATTAACTGTATTTTGAATTCCTAAATAGGTTAAATCAAATAAAAGTTCTGATAAGTATTTGAATCATATGGTGGACTTCCACTTACAAAATTTATAAAAATATTTTTCCTTTTATCTATTTGTCTGATTTGTAAATGTGTAGACACAATGGTTATATTTACATTAAGACTGAATTTCATGATATCAAAATTGGCCTAAATTAATAAGTGCACTCATAATCTAAAATTAAAATAAAAATAGATACAAACACCTTTCCTTCATATTATTTAATAAAATTCTATTTAAGTTTGGTAACCAAATGAAAATACAGATGTCTTTAAAATTATTAATCTGATTTTTCCAGTTGGTTAAATAATTAATCAAGTCACTAATTCCTATACTGTATAAAATTTATGTCCATTTGCTTCTAACAATTTTCTTCAAAGGAAAAACATACCAAATACTGTTACCTACATTTGCTTGATGCCCTGACTTCTACAGTTAAAACTAAATGAATTAAATTTAAGGTAAATGGAATTAATTACATAAATCATTATAACAAGAAATACTTATTAAATTACAAAGTTAAGATGGTAACTGTTAAATGTAACATCAAGTATTCTTAACTCTTTTTTATTAGAGAGAGAGAGAGAGAGAGAAATATCTTTTTTGTAGATGAACACAACACAATGCCTTTATTTTCATGTGGTTTTATGCGAATCAAACCCTGGTGCGACGAGCACTCTACCACTGAGCACAATCCCAGCCCAGGTATTCTAAACTCTTTAATTTCCATGGGGTAGCATACATAAACATTATTGATGTTTTCATAGATTGGTAAAAAAGAGAGATTTAAAATTGTTTTATGTCATTACTAAAAACACGGTTACTAAGAGATGAAACCCAACAAGTATATTTCTATATACAAAAGGGTCCAAAATTTTTGACTACATTTCAATTAAAATATTTCATCTTATTAAAATAAAACAGTTTAACTAAATTCAGAAATTTACAAGGTTATTTCAAATATGAACAAAAAGAATGTTTTTCAGATAGGAAAGAGGAATTAGAAGGCTCTAAAAAAAAGAAATGTTTCTGGGTTATAAAATGTCTTTATATTGTGCAGACTTTAACAGAAATAAAAATGAAGATATTTCTGGATAAGAAAGGTTTTTTTTAATTTTTCTTTTTTTTTTTAGTGGTGCTAAAAATCGAACCAATTGCCTCACTCACGCAAATCAAGCACTCTATCACTAAGCCACAGCCCCAACTCCAAGAAAGCTTTTATATGGTGATACACAAGAGTGTCTAATGTAAATGACAAAGAAGGTCTGAGTAAGTAGAGGACAAGTTTGTATGTGATTAACTTGGAGATATGGATAGATAGATAGATAGATAGATAGATAGATAGATAGATAGATATAGAGATAGATAGATATACCAATTGAAACTATCTGAGATTTTTCACTAAGATTAAATATTGATATGCTTACATAAACTGAAGTTTAATCTATGCATTGAGAAAATAAGGATTTATTAAAACATTAATCTACTCCCATTCCAATAGAATAATTTCTTATGTCTGATGAGTTTTAAAAAAGTTTCTGATGAGTTTCAAAAAAGCTAATTTAAAAAAAAATAAGGTTTACACAATTTTGACTAAACAATAACTTATTTTAAAGTACCATTTTGCATTCCAGATTTCAAAGTTTTATTTAAACACTCTTTATGATTAATATGAAAACATCAGTGTAATTATGAAAAATTATTACTAATTTTTTATATATCAATTGTATCTCTGTTTCCTTAGTATATAAATCTTTAAAATATTATGGGGACAAGTGCATGGAGTACTGCATACGTGGTATATGTTAAGGGCATCTGAGTGGCAAACCACTCCCTTGTGCTAGGCATGTGATGGAAAACCGCTTACCCCATAGGCACAGCCTTGGGCATAAAGGCCACTTGTTGTAGTCCCTATGCTTGCTTCACGGCCCATTCCTCCATTGGTCGCTGCAAGGAGTATTTGCCAGAAATAGTATTGGTGGCTGCCTATAATCTGCTTAGCTACTGCCTGCCTATGTATACATAGTATCCGCACAATAAAATCAGACCTGCTTGGTATCTGGGGGTCTTGATTAGCAACTCCCCAGCCACACTCTCCTCTACACTGTTCCGTAGACCTCCTCCCTGGATGAGAGAGAGCCCACACAAAGTATAAGATTTAAGAGAACATTTTACTAAGCTGATACTCTCCAACCTAAAGTTTTCTACAAAAATGATCTCTTGCAAACTTACATAATTATAACAAATTAATTAAATTTTTAATTATGTAATTTGATACTTTATAATTAAATAAATGTTATTAAAACATTGTTCCTCTCTACACTGAGAAGTAAACTTAACTATATTTCTAAAAGGCAATTAAGAAACAGTAGCTTTTTAAAAGGATAACAATGTGAGATATAAAAATGTTTCAACACCTTCCCTACAGAGGGGATTAAAATTTCTCTTAACTTGTCTGTTTCATGTTTCAGATATAATATTAAATTATGTTAACTAATTTATATTAATCAAAAGTTATATATAAAAATTTTTATGAAGTAACATTTAAATAAGAAAGTAAGTTTAGTTTCAAAATTAAAACATCATACCTAACTTTTGCCAAGAGACCCATTTTATTTTATTTATTTTTTTAATTGTTCTTATTTTTAAAATACATAACAGTGGAATGCATCGCAATTCTTATTACACATATAGAACACAATTTTTCATATCTCTGTATATAAACTATGTTCAAACCAATTCATGTCTTCACACATGTACTTTGGATAATGATGTCTATCATATTCCACCATCATTTCTAACCCCCTGCCCCCTCCCATCCACTCCCACCCCTCTGCGCTATCTAGAGTTAATCTATTCTTCCCATGCTATCTCTCCCTACCCCGCTATGAATCAGTCACCTAATATCAGAGAAAACATTTGGCATTTGTTTTTGGGGGATTGGCTAACTTCACTTAGCATTATCTTTTGCAGCACCATCCATTTACCTGAAAATGCCATGATTTTATTCTCTTTTATTGCTGAGTAATATTCCATTTTGTATATATGCCACATTTTTTAATCTATTCATCTACTGAAGGGCATTTAGGTTGGTTCTACAGTTTAGCTACTGTGAATTGTGCTGCTATAAACATTGATGTGGCTGTGTCTCTTTAGTATGCTGTTTTTAAGTCCTTTAAATATAGACCGAGGAGAGGGATAACTGGGTCAAATGGTGTTTCCATTCTAAATTTTCCATGGAATCTCCATACTGCTTTCCAGATTGGTTGCACCAATTTGCAGTCCCACCAGCAGTGTATGAATGTGCCTTTTTCCCCACATCCTCTTCAACAAGTATTGTTGTTTATCTTCATAATAGCTGCCACTCTCACTGGAGTGAGATGGTATCTTAGTTTTGATTTGCATTTCTCTAATTGCTAGAGATGATGAATATTTTTTCATATATTTATTTATTGGATGAATATTCTCTTATGAAAAGTGTCTGTTCATATGATTGGCCCATTTATTGACTGGGTTATTAATTAATTAATTAACTATTTAGCTTTTTGAGTTCTTTATATACCCTAGAGATTAGTACTCTATCTGATATGTGAGGGGTAAAAATTTGCTCCCAAGATGTAGGCTCTCTATTCATCTCACAGATTGTTTCTTTTGCTGAGAAGAAACTTTTTAGTTTGGTTCCATCCCATTTATTGATTCTTGGTTTTAATTCTTGTGCTATAGGAATCTTATTAAGGAAATTGAACCTAATCTCACATGATGAAGATCAGGACCTACTTTTAAGATACTCCTTTTAAAAAAAAAATTAAGAAGTGTACATAAGAATCTCTTAAAATTCTACTATCCAGAGATAATTACTATTAACAATTAGTATAGAGCTTTCTGATCTGTTTTCTATGCATATATTCATAGATACACATGTTTTATAAATATATAATCATATTAATATTTTTAAAACTTATAAAATTATTTAAATTACTCATAATTAATATTCCTTTACAAATTACTTTTATTGTCAAAAATTCTTCATCATTGGGGCTGGGGCTATGGCTCAGTGGGGAAACACTCGCCTGGCACATGTGGGACCCTGGGGTTCGATATTCAGCACCACATAGAAATAGATGGATAGAATGAAGGTGTTATGTCCAATTGCAACTAAAAACATAAATTAAAAAATTCTTCAACAGATAGTTCATTTATCCAAAACTTTATATTGTACATTTAAATTGTTTTTTATTACTTTAAAAGCAAACCTATTAAGAACATTCATGTAGCTATATCTTTATACATAAAAATGATTTTTAACAGAAATCCCTTAAGATATCATTGCTAAATCTATGACAATTACAATTCTAAGACTTTTAAGTAATTTATTAAATCACTGTCCTGAAAGATACTGCCAATTCACATCTACCCAACAAATTTTAAAGATGCAAATGCCCCATATGTCAATCATCATTAAATTTGATGGTAATGAAATGTTTTCCTTAATTGGTAGGTAAAAACTATTTGTTCCTTCACTTTATTTTTTAATTATTAATAAATAAAAAATATTTTCCTATGCTTACTAAACACATGTGTTTCTTATTTTGGAAAGATATCTATTTATATCTTCCATATACTTTATAGAGGCTACCTCTCCTAAGTTAAAACTACCTCTCACCTCATTCCAGGTTAAACAATCATTAAAGTGACATTCAAAAGATAAATTTTTATTTACTATATTCCTAAATGTACTATATTCCTAAAATAAACAAAAAGACTATATATAAAAAGGTCAATTATATAAAATTATATTCCTTAATTCATAGTTATTATAATAATCACATATATTTTTACTCTTGTTAATTTTATATGGTATTTTCCTTATAAACCTTACAATTATTGTTTTTAACGCCTTATACAATTACCAAATATAATATAACAACTAAGTCAATTTAAGATAATAGGGCTATTATGTATAGGACAAACAAGTTGTAAAACTGACTTTCAACATTTGTAATGACCTAATTTTATACTTTTTTTTGTTCATCCTGTTACTAGAGACAAAATCAAATCATACACTTTTGGTTAAAAACTAGGCTTTTTTTTTTTTTCTGTAATGCCTCTTAAGCTTAATAACATTGAATTTAATCTGGAATGAGGTGAGAGGCAGCTTTAACTTAAGAGAGGCGGCTTCTCCATGACTCTGAAGTTTATAGAAAGAAGACCTTGCTGGGTTTCCCTGAGTACCCATCACCGCTTTCTGATGTACAGGTCTAGATTCATCACACCTCAATCTAAAACTTTAAGTTATTTTAGAAAAAAAAATATTCTATGGAACTGATAGAAGACTTAAGTTTTCCATTACTTTTTGATCTTGCTAACCATATTTTCCACCAATATTCTCTTATCAAGAAGGATAATTATGATGAAGATTTACAGGGCAGCATGGTGAGGCAGAGCTCTGACTCCCCTTACCCAAGTGCTGGACATGAGTTCTATGAAGAACCTGCTGCAGCCACTGGGTGCTGCCTCTATGGTAAGGAGGAGGAAGAGGAGAACCAGCTCACAGGTCCAAGTACATAAATAAAGAATATTTTTTTCTGAAACAAATCTTTAATTAAATATAACATTTTTATATTTGTTATTTAGATCCCTTGGTGCCCTCACTGTGCCAGCAACAACTGTAGATAGGAGCCAAAGAATTCGTAAAGTTTGGGCTTATAAACTGGATTAAGAGAAGAGAAAATTTGTCATTATTTGAAAATATAATTTTGTTGCTGAAAACACCAAATTTTCAGGTGTAGTTGCAAGACCCATTGAAGTTTTCGGGTGTAATGACAAACATCAACACCAACTATTGCAGTGTCATGTAAACTTTTTAAAGATAATTGAGCTAGGACTGACATTTAAAAATGAACAAGTATGAAAATGATATGTCATGAGCTTTGTAATGTTTTGAACAACCAATAAAAATAGAACAATGGCCTTCAGAAACTTCACTCTGACAGTTTAATTTTGAATTTAATTTGATACAGGACATATATGCCCCCAAATCTGTAGAACTACTAATATTATCTGATATCTAGTCTAAAAAGAAACATAAAGAGGAAAGAATTCAGACCCAGTATTTGCATAACTTCTTATGACTTTGAGAGTGGTCCTCTATAAAGGGGTTAAATGATAATCATTTCTCAATGGTTAGGACTTTGGCTATATAATAAAAATCCTGAGCAACTCTAATTTTCCCAAAAAAAAAAAACTTGACATTTTTGAGATCCTTCAATTATTTTTTCTGTCATTTATGATGTGAATATTTCATAAAGAGCTGAAAAAAATCTTAAAGGTGGATTACAGGAAGTTGCTGAACAATTAGAGTTGACACAGATAGGACACAACATCAGGCAGGATCTGATTTGTTGCTTACTGCAATGGCCTTTTTCAAAGTGAGAGATATTCTTTGAAGATGATACCAGATATTGTGGTCATTTGTATGACTTTTATTCTAGTTCATCCTATGTATAAAGTGCATATAAAGAGGAATCCAACAAGCAGTCTTGACATGAAAGAGTTACTTTATTTTATTTTAGGTACACACATGCTTGTATATAGGTTTTATATCTGGTTGAATACCTTGAACAATAGATACCCACACCACCACCACCCACACTGTGGCCCATCTTGCTTTTGGCTTTTCACTGCTAAGTATGATCACTCCTGTCACAGATCTCAATAAACAGAAGTATATCCAGGTTAAATTTTACCTTAATCTAATATACTTGCTAGTAAGCATGAGTGACAGAATAGCTAAAGCTACATCATATTGACTACTTTGGTAATAATAATAATGAGACAATTTGATACCTACTTTAGCTCGTTTTTTTCCCCTTTCCTAGCACTGTCTGCGATTTATTTCCAAGTTTCATGTCTCTCCCTTCAATTCTGCAAGAGTTTTATCTATTTGAGATTGTAGACGATCAGTTTTGCACCTTAGAGAATGATCTCATCTCTCAGTTTTATCAGAAATTGTGTTTTTTTTTTGCTCCTAGTTAGAAAAATTACACCTTTCAAATTTATACAGTTTTTTTAACCTATAGAACATAGAATGTACACTGTGCAAACTGTCAATTCAACAAAACTAACAAAAAACACCTAAGAAATTACTAAGGTGTCTGTTCATTTTCTTAGCCCATTTGTTGATTAGATTATTTGTGGTTTTGTTGTTATTGTTTGTTTTGTTGTTATTGTTTGTTTTGTTTTGTTTTGTTTGGGGCTGAATGTTTTTAGTTCTGTATATATCCTGGAGATTAATGATCTGAGGTTCATATGGTAAAGATTTTCTCCCATTCTGTAGGCTCTCACTTCATATTATTGATTATTTTCTTTGCTGAAAAAAAAAAGCTTTTCTTTAATTTGAATCCATCCCATTTTTTGATTTTGATTTTACTTCTTCTGCTTTAGGATTATTGTTAAGAAAATCACCCTACTTTTTCTTCTATTAGGTTAAGGGTCTCTGTACTAGTGCCTAAGTCTTTGATGCACTTTGAGTTGATTTTTGTGCAGGGTGAGAGATAGGGGTTTAATTTCATTTTTTTTCATTTGGATTTCCAGTTTTCCCAGAACCATTTGTTGAGGAGGCTACCTTTTATCCTATGAATATTTGGGGGGATTTGTCTAGGATGAGATAATTATATTTATGTGGTTTCTCTCTGTGTCTTCTGTTCTCTACAATTGGTCTATGTGTCTGTTTTGGTACCAATACCTCGCTGTTTTTATTACTATAGCTCCATATTATAAATTAAGATCTGGTGTTGTGTTGCCTCCTAGTACACTCTTCTTGCTAAGGATTGCTTTGGTTATTCTGGATCTCTTATTTTTTCCAAATAAATTTTTGGAAAAAAATTGTTATTTTCTATTTCTATAAATAATGTCATTGGGGTTGGGGTTGGGGTTGGGGTTCAGTTGTAGAGTGCTTGTCTTAGCACACATGAGGCACTGGGTTCAATCCTCAGCACCAGATAAAAACGAAATAAAGATATTGTGTGTCCACCTTCAACTAAAAAATGAATATTAAATCCCATTGGGATTTCCATATAGGAATTGCATAAAATCTGCATTACAATTTTGGAAGTATGGCCATTTTGAAAATATTAATTAAGCCTATGGGAGATATTTCCATCTTCTAAGATCTTCTTCAATTTCTTTAGTGTTCTGTAGTTTTCACTGTAAAAGTTTTTCACCTCTTTTGCTAATCTATTCCTGAGTATCTGATTTTTTTTGAGACTATTATGAATGGGGTAGTTTCCTAATTTCTTTTTCAGTGGATTCATCACTGATGTATAGGAATGTATTTGATTTATGGGTGTTGATTTTATATCCTGCTACTTTGAATTCATTTATTAATTCTTGAAGCTTTTTCCTGATGGAATTTCTTGGATCTTCTAAATATAAAATTATGTTGTTGAAAAATAGTGATAGTTTGAGGTCTTCTTTTACTATTCATAAACCTTTAATTTCTTTCATCTGTCTTATAGCTTTGGATTCAGTTTCCAGGACCATATTAAAAAGAAGTGTGTCTTCTTCCACATTTTAGAGGGAATGCTTTCAGTATTTCCCATTTAGAATGAAGTTGGCCTTGGGTTTAGCATAGATAGGTTTTACAATGTTGAGATATATTCCTAAGATCCCTAGTTTTTCTAGTGTTGTAAACATAGAAGAGTGCCATATTTTATCAAATGCTTTTTCTACGTCTATTGAGATATCATATGATTCTTGTCTTTAAGTCTATAGAATCACATTTATTGACCAAACTTGCATCTCTGTGATAAACCCCATTTGATCATGGTGCATTATGTTTTTAATGTTTTCATATATAATTTGCCAAAATTTCATTGAGATTTTTTTGAGTCTATGTGATGAATCAGGGATATTGGTCTTTCTTTTATATGTCTTTTTCTAGTTTGGATATCAGGGTAATACTAGCCTCACAGAATAAGTTTGGAAGGATTCTCTACTTTTCAATTTTATGGAATAATTTGAGGAGTATTAGTGGTTCTTCTTTGAAGATCTTATAGAACTCAATTGATAATTCATCTGGTCCTGGGCTTTTCTTGGTCGATAGGCTTTTGATGGCATCTTCTATTTCATTGTTTGAAATTAATCTATTTAAATTATGTATGTCCTCCTGATTCAGTTTGTGTAGGTCATATGTCTCTATAAATTTGTTTCTGTGTCGAGATTTTCTATTTTATTGGAGTATAAATTTTCAAAATGTTTTCTAAGTGTCTTCTATATTCAGTAGTGTCCTTTTGTATTCTGTCACCACCAGAGAGCACTGCAGGACTGCCTTGTGGTTCCCACACAACTGTTCAGTTAGGACCATTCACTCAAATGAGCCCTAATCTCATCTCTGGACCCACTGTGCTCTGATGGGGACTTAGCAGCTGTGTTCTGTCAGGCTTGACTAAGTCCCTGGAGAAGAGACCTTTGTCTCATCTCATCAGGTGCTTCCTGCCAGGGTTCCCTCAAGGAGGAAACTAACTTCATTCTTTCTCACTCTGCAGTGTGTGCTGCATTCCAACACCAGGGCTCAGCAAGAGCCTGGGGCAACCATCATGGAAAAAGAGTTGCATTAACATCCCTCCTCTACCATAGGGTGAAAAATTAAAGGACACCTAGAATAGCTCAGCCTCACTATGAGAATTGGGGAGTGTGTCCACTAAAAACTAGAGTTCTCTTACACCTCATTACTGCATTAACATCAATCTTCAGCATCTCAATTATTAGTTCACATCAATCACTCAGTCTCAGAACCCATGAGAAAAATTTCTCCCCCCATTATCTTATCCTATACTCCTATCTGTGTTTGAAAGTTTCCTCTCAAGCTTGTATTGAGTCAATTACCCTCTGTCTCTACATCTCCTGAAGCACCTGCCAGACTCACCTACCCCTGGAACAGTGGCTCTACTTTCAGCAGCTCTTACATACAGTGATACCAATAGATTACATGCAACCTGTCCTGGTGTCTTCTATGCTACTCAGACTCATGAAAAGTATCAGGATTCTGGTTTTCCCATAAATTTACCTGGAAAAAAGATGCCTGGACAAGCACACATTTGTTCTGAATATGTCTGAGCTATAGCCTGAGCTGATTTTTATGTAATTCATGGCATAATAGCCCTAAGATTTACTCAGTGCTGCTAACTCACAGGGGAAGAAGAGATAACTCTACTCTGTGTTATACATGGTGCTAAAGTCATAAACCAGAAAATCAAATTCATGATGTATGTTCACAGGACATTCTTAGTGGCTTTCTGATGTACATAATAATGAAATCATAGCACAAATCATATATATATATGTATATATATATATATATATATGCAAATCATATATATATATATATGATTTAATTATAAACTACCCAATGTGCTATGAAGAATCATACATGTGTAATGTAAAAGCACAACAAAGCACAACTTTATATGTTTGTGCCTTTTAGGTGATGTCTTCTTATATTTTTAATAAGTATTCATAAATGGTTAAAAGTCCCCCTGAAAAGAACAGTGTAGCAGAAAAAATTGTGCACACCCTAATCCCTGGATTCTATGAATATGCTAGTGTATACAATAACGTGATAATAAATTACACATAAAATTAATGTTACTAATCTGCTCATATTAAGGTCAGGAGGAGGTAATCCTGAAATTTATCTGGAGTCAGTGGGATCATGAGGGTCCTTAAAAGTGGAAGAAAAGGTTAGAAGAATCAACTAGAGTGGTGTGATTTGAGAAGGTCTCCATTTAGGATTTCTGGTTTGAAGATGGATACAGGGACCAGCCAAGGAATGTGGGTAATACCTAGTTTTTAGAAAATGCAAGAAAATAGTATCTCTCCTGGAGCCTGCAGAAGGCAGTGCAACACTGTCAACATGCTGAAGTTAACCCAGTGAGATTTGTGTCCTCTTCTGACCTATGCAAATGAAAGATAAATAATTTCTGTTGATTTATTCTTCTTAATTTGTAGTCATTTCAATTATAGGTATATATGCCAAATTTTCCTCTTTGCCCAGTAGCTCGGTATTTATGAGAAAATGTCATTCATTTGATCAGGTTCACACAAACTCTAATGTGGGGTGCTGGATGTATCTTTGGGCAAGTGTCTTACCCAGTTCAGCCAACTTATATTTGGAAAGAAGGATATAATGATAGAACATGAAAAAACAGTTTAATTATGACCACCTGAGTTGGTTTTCCAAAATGACCCTAAGCAGTGAGAACATTGAGCTCTATGCTCCTTTTTCATGATACTTTTCATATTTGATTATTGGTTTCTGGTGAATTTTTGGTGGAAAACAAACTCTCAAATTACCACATGCAGTGAATTATTACACTGCATGTGGTAATTCACTGAGCACAATAACTGACAGAGAAATATCTTCATCAGTATTTTTAATATTCAAATGAAAAGGTAAAAAGTCAGAGTCAGGATCCAAGAGAAGATTAAACTTTTACGTGTAATTTTCAGGAGATCATGGAACACTTTCTTGGAGACACTTGAAGAATGTTCACAGATTGAGATGTCCCCGGAGGACTTCACATCTAAACAGGGGTGGGCAGAGGAGATGAACCCTGTGTCACTGATGTGGGCTCAGCAGAGCCCCACCACTTGCTTCCTCCCAGGTTCTGCCCATCAGGCAAACGAAAGCATCACAACAGCCCAGATTTCCTTTTACATCATTCCAGGCCTAGAAAAGCAGCCAGTGAGAGGTAGTGGGTGGAGTCACATTTGCATGAGCTGCTCCACCCTGAGGCCAGTGGGGAGGGATAAGAAAGGCTGAGGGCAGCCCACAGCAGCTCTGGACTCATGAAACTGTCCAACATGGTCAGGACTCTTCTTCTCCTTGTGATGCTCACTAACTGCTCAGGTAGGGATAGATCTCTGTGCCCCATGGCAGACCCCTTTTCTGAGTTTATCCTCACTGGTTTAGATCCCCAAACACATGTATAGTGGCTCTGTTTTCTACCATGATGTGTCTATGTTTACAGGGTCCCTCTCCCAACCTGTGCTGACTCAGCCTCCCTCTGCATCTGCCTCCCTGGGACAAACAGCCAAACTCACCTGCACCCTGAGCAGTGGCTACAATAGTTATGTGGTGAACTGGTTCCAGCAAAGCCCAGGGAAGAGCCCCCATTTTGTGATGCATGTGGGCAGTAGTGGCATTGTGGGATCCAAGGGGGATGGAATTCCTGATCGCTTCTCAGGCTCAGGCTCTGGCCTGGATCGGTACCTGACCATCCAGAACATCCAGGAAGAAGATGAGAATGTCTACTACTATGGGGCAGACCATGGCAGTGGGAGCAGCTTCATGTAATGCACAGTGACACAGGCAAGGGGGAAATAAGACAAAAACTCCTAGGAGCTTCCTTATCATGACTAATAATATCTAACTTCCCATATATTTCATAAATTTAATTCACATTAAATATTCCTCATATAAAAATACATTCTTAGCAGTAGTTGAAATATTGATTCTGATTTGGAGATGTGTGTTTATTCCCAGTCGTGAGTATGCTGTTGTAATTTTATTTTAGAGATTTTAATGCTCTTTACATATATGTACATCATATAATTCATTTTGTCACCATCTTCTGTTTCTTTTGTCCATATTCAAAAAAATATGAGTATTGCACACAGTGGTGGGATCTGAATATTTCCCTTGAAATTCCAGATCTTGACCCTGACTAATAGGGTAACATACACAAATTTTCCACCTGGGCTTCACCCACCTTGCTACCTTCCACCACTTACTTGTGCACAGAACTCTCAAGGTGTGTATTTCTGACTTTTATAGACAGGTAAAAACAGAGAGAACTGATACAACACCCAAGATAGGGTATTCTAAGCCTTCTCTGCATCCAGGGTGCCTTTGGGATTTGCCTCATTGCCATCCTTTTAGTCAATTTATTTGTGTGCATGTAAAATCACTCTGCAATGTGTTTCTGTTTCTAATTACCTAGATCAAAATCAAATCTTGAGGTTAATACTGACTTTGCTTGAGACATCAGTCATTTTCAGAGGTACCAGACAGATTATATTTAGGGTCACTTCACCACAAGCTGAGGAATTTCCATGAACACTTCACATTTTCTGATTCATAACAGTTAGTCACAGAACAAAATGAAAACTCTATTTTTTAAAAGGTTACAGTATTATTATAGAGAATACAAATCATAACAATTCAGTTAAAGAGACCAAAAAGTCTGCTTCTTGGAGTTTGCTGATTTTAAGCATCTTTATCCTCAGGATTCCCCCACTCTCTTGATATTTTCATAGAATTAACAAGCACAAAAGTTTATTCAGAAAATGTGAGTTCATGGTATTTGTTGAGTCTTTATTCCTTAAACACATAAATATAATTCTAATAAATTAAACTCAATCTCCAATCTCCTCAACTTCATGAAGGTGAGGAGAATTTTTTGTAGAATGCAGTCAACACTCCAAATTTCTAATGATCTCTTGTCTTTCTAGTATAGCCATCCTGCTTTCTTAAACCACCTGAATGATCTGATAAGCATAAACTTGGGGGTGGTCTGTTCTAACCCAGCAGGGGCCAGGAGAAAAACCAGACTTGTAATTCCACAATATCAACACTTAACACACACACACACACACACACACACACACACACACATTACAGTGCATTTGGACATTTATGTCAGAACATGACCCTTTCTCTGAATGATAAGGCCTTGGAAGTTCTGCTAGTATGAAATGAAGACAGGAAGCATGGCAAGGAGCAGTCCCTCAGGGTCGGTTGCTAGGGTAGAATACTCTGGTGAGACACTTTCAAAGTTGTTCTTGATTATAGTCAATGCTTTATTCAAATACTTTAGAAATGATATTAATCATTATTGATTACAAATAACTGATAACAATCAAAGTGATACCCTTCTCTTTCAATGTTAAAATATTAAGTATTTTTAAAAATAGATAGCAATAGATATATCACATGTAAATATGTACAGTAAATCAAATATTAAAAATGAGGAAAATTATATTCATTCTCTTTTTAATCCATATTATTTTAGATATTTTTAATGTATAATTTTGATTATGTTTTTAAATGATAATACAATCTACTATTGGGATTGATGAATTGGCTTTTCATTACATTTAAAATCCCTTGGTCTGGTATAATTATGGTAGGATTCATTTGTCCAAAGTTTTCATTATCAAGCAAGACATTTAATACAATGTCCTATACAGAGCTTCCTTTCCTATGAAATAAAGGGAGAATCTGGGAACTTTTCATGAATATTCTCCAAAAATAAGAAGAAAAGACCTTTCAAAAATAGAATATATAATTGATACTTTAAATTTTTGCTCTAAGAAAATTTGAAAGAAACTTTTGGGGCTTTTTAAATTATTTGTTCTTTTTAGAAATACATTACCATACAGTGTAATTTGAAATATTATACATACATGGAATATCACTTATTCTAACCCCATTCTTGCAGTTGTACATGATGTGGAGTTTCACAGATCATGTATTTATTTATGAACATAAAAAAGTTCTGTCTTGTTCATTATATTTTCTTTTCTACTCCCATCATCCTCCCTTCCTGTCATTCCTCTTTATCTAATACAATAAACTTCTATTTTTTTTTTCTCCCACCACCTTATTGTGTGTCAGTATCCACATATCAAAGAGAACATTCAGCCTTTGGTTTGGGGGATTGGTGTATTTCAGGTTAGTGTGACAGTCTTCAGTTCAACCAGCAAAGGCCATAATTTCATTATTCATTATATCTGTGTACTCTTATTCTTTGATGAAAATTTTTATGTTTAAATTTTAGTTATGGAAGTATTGGAAAAACTATGTTTATTTCTTAGGTTTAAAAATTGTCCTATTTGCAATAAATTGATGACCACCCAAGTCCTCATGGTAGAACTTCTATAGTAGATAATTTGGAGCCTAGTCATAAATAAACATAGAAGGGGATGAGCAGAAGGACCAAAAGGATTCAGAGACAAGGGAATCTTGTGGTCCAGGAATAAGAATCATCTTTACAAATGGAATCTATTTGTGGTTCTGTACAGGCTATAGGAGGAGGAGTTAAGGTAGAATGGCAGGGGAAAAGCTCACAAAGACTTTGAATGTGAAAACAAATGTTTATTTACTCGTAATGTGGAAAAGAAATATAGAGTTTAGGTAGAAAAATCGTTTTATCACAAACATGTATGTGAAATATCCCATCAAATACCATGATTGTAATGAAATAAAAATGAGAAAAATGGTGGAGAAAAACTCCCCAGGGACTCTGTATGACTCAGGTGAGCAGTGTACCTGGAGAAGGAACAGGAAAATACACAGCAAGGGGAGGTTTTAGACAGTCTGTGGAGATGTTCAATGCTATTGTCTTATGAAAGGAAACAGGCTCTCAGCTATCAGACATGAATTCTAGATGCTCAGGGTGAGCCTGGTTACTGTAGTGTCAGCCACATGATACTTCTGGGTGACTCTGCTCACTCTATTGGGTGCTTCTCCACTAGGCGCTAAGCTCATTAAAAAGGCAATTTTGACACTTCTGAATATACTGAGCTCAGGAGACAGTCTGGCAAATGGAAAAAACTATATGGGAGCTCATATTGACCTGTGAATTCACCAGCAGAGGAAACCCAGGGGAACAGGATTAAGGCAAAGGTCATGATTGAACCTGATTTGTAGACATTTAAATTTGAGGTTCCAAATTGATTCAAGAGAAAGTCAAATAAGAAATTTGACCTTAAGTGCTGGGGTTGTGGGTCAGGGGTTGTGGCATAGTGCCTGGCATGTGTAAGGTACTGGGTTTGATTCTCAGCACCACATACAAATGAATAAAATAAAGGTACACTGACAACTAAAACATGAAAGAAGAAAGAAAGAAAGAGAGAGAGAGAGAGAGAGAGAGAGAGAGAGAGAGAGAGAGAGAGAGAGAAAGAAAGAAAAAAAGAAAGAAAGAAAGAAAGAAAGAAAGAAAGAAAGAAAGAAAGAAAAAAAGAAAGAAAGAAATTTGACTTTAGGGCCCAGATAAGAGTTGAAGAAAATCAACTTTAGCATAGTGAAGGTGACCAGTAGGATGGACTAGATTTCAAGAGTTTATGTGGAGACAGTGAAAAAGGATATAATGGGCCCCTACATCCTGAATAAAGAAAACACAGGAGTGGGTGGTAGGCAGTACAAACTCTGAGCAGAGAAGACAAACTCCATGAGCAAATGTACTGCAGAGCAGGATGAGTTGTATGAACTTCTAGCAACATTTATATTAAGTAAGAGCCAGTGTGTTATCCATCAACAAAATGTGAACCCCCCAGGTCAAAATCTATGATGTGACCCCGCAACACACAACTGAAACATTAAAGGCCTCAACCCAAAATCTCACAAATAATTCTGGTGGGAGAATTTGTGCATAAATAATGAAGGATTTTTGAGACACCTGCTGGAGCTCAGCTTCCAGCATAGGACCTCCCTTATGACCAAAAGACTACCACATGAGGCCAGGCCCCATTTCAGATCTCCCTACAGCAGCCTGCTCAGGACCCAGGTTCACAGTAGGCCCAAGTCCATTCCTCTACCTGCAGACACCCACCAGAGCCCAGCCTCCAGCACAGGACTGCCCCTTCCATCCACCAGGCTACCACAGGGAGGTCAGTCCCAGTTCAGGTCTTCCCACATCAGCTGTGTGAGAACCAGGTCCATGGTAGGTCTAAGTTCACCCCCCAACACCTGAGAGCCTAAGCCTAACCTACTTCCATCTTGGTACACTGAAGTCATCACTATAGCCTTCCCTACACAGTAGCCCCTACCTTTTTGACAATAGGCAGGGCCCAGGAGCAGTTGCATATCAGAGAAGGCATACCAAAGAGAGTTTGAGGCTCATCTCTTCAGCCCCATCTCTGTAAGACATTGCATCCATCTTGGGGCACCTCAACTATTATCTCAAGTTACCTTGGCTATTGCCGCCACCACCTTTAGTTGCTGTAGCATACATTGAGGGAAACCAACAGGGTCTGGAAGCCCAAAATCAAGGTGAGGAAAAGACAATCTGCATGAATAATACAAGGATATAGGTTAGAAACTATAATATCTCAGATCCACTCTGAAAGAAAGGAAGACACATAGACAACACGAATAAACAATGGAGGAAATTTCCCCAAACAAACCAGGACGCTATAATAACTGAAACCATGGACAGCAAAGTTGATGAAATGTCAGAGAAGGAGTTTAGAAGGTTCATAATTAAAATGATCTGTGAATTAAAGAATGACCTAAATGAGCAAATACAGGAAAAAAATTGATCAGTCCAACAATGAGATAAGAGAGGAAATACAGATAGCAAAAAATTACTTTAAGAAAGAGATAGAGACTGTGGGAAAAAAACACTCAGAAATCCTTGAAATGAAGGATACAATAAACCAAATTAAAAACTCAATAGAAAGCATAACCAACAGAGAAGATCACTTGTAAGAAAGAACGTCAGATAATGATGACAAAGTACACAATCTGGAAAATAAAGTTGATCACACAGTGAAGATAATAAGAAACCATGAACAGGACATGCAAAGATTATGGAACAGCATCAAAAGATCAAATCTAAGCATTATTGGGATAGAGAAAAGCACATACTTTCAATCCAAATGAATGCAATAAGATAATATGAGAAAATTTCCCAAGCATGAAGAATGAATTGAAAAAACAAATACAAGAAGCTTACAGGATATCAAATGTACAAAATTACAACAGATCTACACAAAAGCTAGCATACAGAATAAGGATAAAATCTTAAAAGCCACAAGAGAGAGGAATCGGATCACATATAGGGAGAGACAAATTTGTACCTCAGCAGATTTTCAACCCAGACTGTCAAAGCCAGGAAATTCTGGAACACCATATACCAAGCTCTGAAAGAAAATGTATGTCAACCAAGAATCTTATATCCAGTAAAATTAAGCTTTACATTTGATGATGAAATAAAAATCTTCCACTCAGTTAATTCTATCATGGATTAATTCATGGAGTAAGTTAAGGCTAAAACCCAATCACTTCTCCTCCAGACTTTCTTGCATTATCTCACCCATGAGCTTTGGGGGAACATTCAAACCATAACACTCTGGCAGTGTCAAGTTTTCATCAACTTTCCTTTAGGTTTTAGAAATACATGAAAAGTTTGACAGTTTTTACTTCATGGTTTTAAATAATATTTCAAAACTACACTAATCAAGATGTGATGCAAGCATATGAATAAACACATCATTAAGTCCACACATTTCTAGTCAATTTATTTTTAATAATGTTACCAATTGAATATGATAAATAAAATATAAAGTTATTGGTTTTTCAGGAAATATTCTTTTTGTGTGTCTACGTGAAACCATCACATAGACACACAAAAAAGAATAAATTTAGACCCCTGTTGCACAAATATTCAAAGATTAAATCAAAATATATTAAAAACCTATATACAATGGGTGAAACCATAAATTAACCCTTATAATAAAAGTATTAGGGAAAAAAAATTTGAGAAACAGGTATATAAATGGATTGTTGGATGTGACCAAAAAAAATATGACAAAGGAAAAAATTTGAATATCATCTTATTAGAATTAAAACAACAAAAAATATGGTCACATCTACAGACATGTCAAGACAATGAAAAGTCAACATATAAATGGGAGAAATATGTGCAAATTATATAGATGAGAAAGCTCTAACATCTAGAATATTCAAGAAACTTACAACTGAACAACAAAAGGTGGGTAACACTACAAAAATCAGCAAAGATTGAACAGAATTTTCTTTAAAAAAGATGGACAGGTGAAAAAGAGGCACATGAAAATGCTCTCAAAATCATCAATTATAAGGGAAATGCAGGTCAAAACCATAATTATGCACCATTTCATTGCCATTTGTTTGGCTATTATTTTCATAAACAAGAAATATTTCAAGTTTCAGCAAAGGTTTAAAGAATTTGGAAACTTAAAATTTTGCAGTTCAATGTAAACTGTTTTACCCAATATTTTAGTTTTTTTTTCGCTGCTGTGACTAAAGGATATGACCAGAGGGAGGAAAAGTGTATTTTAGGGCTCACAATTTCAGGGGTCTTAGTCCATAGAAGGCCAGTTCCATACCTCAGGCTTGAGGTGAGGCAAAAATATCATGGCAGTGGAATGTGGCAAAGGAGAAATCTCACATGTCAATCAGAAAGCAGAGAGAGAATCCACTTGCCAGATAAAAATTTGTACCCAAAGCCATGCCCAATTTCCACCTCCTCCAGCCACACCCTACCATTTCAATTACCACTCAGTTAATCCCTATCCAGGGATTAAATCACTGATTGGGTTAAGACTGTTACAACCCAACCATTTTCCCCTGAGCCTTCTTGCATGGTATCATGAGTGAGCTTTTGGGGGACACCTCACATCCAAACCATAACACCCAAATTAGAAAATAAATGTCAATTATTCAAATAATTAACATATAATTACCATGTGGATCTATATCACCATTCTAGGTACATACCCTTAACAATTGGAAACATGAATTTAATTAACAAATTATATGCATAGCAGTCATTGTGGTGAGTGCCTATAATACTGGGGAATAGGAGGTAAAGGAGATAGGATCAAAGTTTGAGTTCAGCCTCTGCAATTTAGCAAAACTTTGTCCCCCAAAATTAAAAGGCCTAAGGATGTAGCTCAGTGTAAAGTACCTGTATATTCAATCCTCAATATCAATTTTTTTAAAAAAAAATTTAAATTTTATGCATATATTTGTAATAATATTCACAATTGCAAAAAAGAATAATGGACACAAATGTTTATCACAAGTTAATAGATATGTGCATACAGTGGAATATGGTTCAGCAATGAAACCCTACAATGTAAATAAACCTGGAAGAAATTATGCTAAGTGAACTATCAAGGACAGATAAATCTCCAGAGACAGAAAATAGACTGGTGTTTGCCAAGGGATGAAGAGAGCAGGAAGTGAAGAGTATTCCTTCATGGATTAATCCATTTATGGATACATGGATTAATGAATTTGGGGAGAGAGTCTTTATTATATAAAAGCACTCTCTCTTTTCTTCCTGGCTACTATGAGATAAGCAGCATTGCTTCCTGCCATAATGTTCTGCCTCACCTCTGGCCCAGAAAGAATGGAGTCAAGTGATTATAGATTAAAACATCTGAAATCATGAGCCAAAATAAATAATTTCCTACTGCATGGTGATTTTTCTTGGATATTTTGTCATAACAAGGCAAAAAAACAAAATAACAACAACAACAACAAAAACTGGTTAAGACTGTGGGTGTATGTTTACCTTTCAAGTTGATGCAAGTGTTTTAGGACTAGAAAGAGACAAATAATTGCCCAACATTATGAATAAACTGATAAATATCATTGATTTTCACACCTTAAATTGTTAATTTTACATTAATTTCAACCCATTAACAAAAAGAAACTGAATTGAAATCTATGCTGTGAGCCAGATTTGTCCACAAGCCTTACTCTAGGCCTGTTTTAGGGGAAGATATAAAATATTCATTATTTCTTCCTCCCTGTTTTACCTCGGTGCATGTACAGGAGAGGAGTGCATGGTGCCTGGAATTCTTTCTTTCTTTTTCACTTTTGATTATGCTTATACCTGCACCCCAATTCTATTTGCCAAAGTGTCACCAAAATTTAGACATGATCAGCCTTTTAGTACCACTTTAGGCTAAGGATACTGGCCTACATCCAAATAGGGTATCCTAGTGTACCTCAGAGCTAAGTCCCCACAAGGCAAACCAAGCTCTTTGAATAACTCTGTGTTTCTCATCCTTTATGAAGAAAGGGTATGGAGGAGGGCTAAGGGGCTAAACTTCCACCTGTCATGGTAGAAAGGGGACAGAAGATAAGGGAAAGCCAGGTTCCAGTCTTTTCCAGCAAAAAGCTTTTGGCTAGTCAATAAGTTTCATTTGTCTCTAGTGTGTTGACTCCAGAACAAGTCCACAATAGAAGAAAAGGCCAGAATGATAAAATACTTGAGGATGGGCACATCTCTCTCCAGGGTCCCCCAGTGTCTGTCTAACACCTGAAGTAAATCCATCCCTAAGGGAGGAGAGGGTACTGTGGTCCTGCTCTCCTGGAAGCCAACTACTGACTTCCTCTTCATTGCCTGAAGCACAGAGTTCTTCACAACAAACCAACTGTTGAATCTCAGCCCTGGGAGACAAAGGACAGTTTCTGCCCAGCCCCATGCAGAAAGAACTCAGAGCTCAGGGTATGGAAAGACATCCACAGGGAGGATGTCTTTTGATTTGTATGGAAGTATCCTCCATCTCCTTTAGTGGGAATATAAGTACAAAGACACTGGGAAGCTCTAATACAGCTGTTAATCCTCAGGAATCAAGACTTCTGCAGGAATTTCCACCATGGCCTATGCTCCTCTGTTCTGCTCCTCATCCTGCTCACTCTCTGATCAGGTGACTGACTTTGAAAAACAGAAGGGATTATGGGGGTCCCCTGGGGTTGATATTTCCCTTTCATTTGGGGAATATAGTATGGGAAATAACCACAGACTACTTTGTCTGTATTTTTTACGTTCTCTTTCAGGGTTCTGATCATTAACACTCTTCCTTAAATGTATAAGAGATTTGAGACTCTTCTTGATTTTTGCTAGTACTGCTAAACTCTACAAGCCTGTAATTATTTATGGATTCTTAATTTTATTAAAATTAAACCTAGTTAATATAAGACATCTGTGTAATTGTGATGCTATTAGTTCTTCTTTGTATTTTACATATATTCATGGTCTTCTAGGATACAAGTTTTAAAATATGAAGCTTAGGAGAGCACTTTATCAAGCTGGTGTTCTCCAAACTAAAGTTGTATGTAATGGTATTTTTAGACTTAGAGCAAATTTGACTGGGGATTTATTTATGTTATTTAATGTTTTATAATTGAACATGTTAATAATAAGATGAATGTAAAATCTTATGTTACCTTTTACACTTCGGTGGAAATTTTAAATGCATTTTTAAAAGATAATGAGAGCCTTATCTGTTTAAAGGTTCATATTGTGAAACATAAAAACATTTGCCACTTTCTCACAAAGGTTAAAATCTCTCTTAGTTTTTGTTTGATTCATGTTTCAGATGAAATGTTGTATTCTGTTAACTAACATTCATATAGTCTCAAAAAACTGTATATTAAAACATTGAAAATGGTATTTAAGAAAGAGGCAAATATCAGCTTCAGAGATTAAAACACTTTATGTAAGATTTGTTTAACCCCACCTCAGCTAAGTTTTAAGACTCTTCACCTTACTTCATGTTAAGATAATTTAAAAATATGCTAGACTTAAGCTCACTAAATTATATTTTAAGGATTAATTTTCGTTGTAAAAATTACTGTGATCTCAAAACAATCAGGGAATATAATATATAACTAAGTAAGGTTTGAAATTATGAAAGTTATGTTATTTGGATTATAAATATTATGCAAACTGAATGTTTTTAATTTAGTTAATTTTATTTTGTATTTTCTTTGTAAAGTTTATAACTAATATCTGTTAGTGTTTTGCAGAGGTATTGCTTCTAATAGAAAAAAAACTGAGAATTAATTAAAAATGAGAGGGGACCCAACATGGCGGCCGGCGAGGAAGCAGCGATTCTAACGTCTCCACTTTAACCAGATAAGAAAGACCCATCGGAACAGCGGCAGCCTACCTACGGAGGAACTTCTAGCATAATTCCCTGAAGAAGAGAGCTGCCGTGAACTGGTAGGTTTATTGGAAGTGACAGTTTGTCCCAGAGAAGTGGATTTTGGACGGCCACGCGGGCACAGAAATCTAGTCCCACAGACATCAGCTGCTCCCGCAAGCGGCTCCCCCGGGAGGTTTAGCTCTCGCTCTGGGAGGAGCCGCATCACCCACCCGGTTCCTAACCACGCGGCCACAGCTACCCGAATAGACAGGTGGCCCCGCGGCGGGTGCAGAAATCATCTTCCGTAAACAGCAGCCGTTCTTTACAAGCAGCGGACACCCGGAGCGGCTTGGCCCGCCCCGCCCGAACCGGAATTCGGCCTCCGCCATCCGGGCTCCCCCTGGGAGGCCTAGTGCTCGCTCTGGGAGCAGTCTCATCACCCACCCGGTTCCTAACCACGCGGCCACAGCTACCCGAATAGACAGGTGGCCCCGCGGCGGGTGCAGAAATCATCTTCTGTAAACAGCAGCCGTTCTTTGCAAGCGGCGGACACCCGGAGCGGCTTGGCCCGCCCCGCCCGAACCGGAATTCGGCCTCCGCCATCCGGGCTCCCCCTGGGAGGCCTAGTGCTCGCTCTGGAGGCAGCCGCATCACCCATCCGGTCCCTAACCACGTGGTCGCAGCTTCCCGGCTCTACAGGTGGCCCCTCCGGCGGGCACAGAGGTCCAATCCCGCAACCACCAGCAGCTTCTGAAAGCAGCGGCCGCCCGGAGCGGAGTGGCAGCCCAAACCGGCAGACGCCTCCGCCATATCGGCTCTCCTGGGAGGCCCTGCTCTCGCTCAGCGAACAGCCAAACCACCCGCTCGGATCTTAACCACGCAGACACAGCTACCCCGCTCTTCACATGGCTCCCGGTGGCCCGACTCAGCTAGAAGGATCCCCGCATGGCCCCGTACATGGCCATGCCCTCCGGGCTCTGCTAATAGCCCCACACACCTGGCGAACAACCGGGAAACTTCAAAATCTCTCTGTGGGCGTGACCACAAGGACCAAAGGACTCTCGACACCCAACTCCCCTTACTGCCAGAGTCAGGCAGACCTGAGACCCACCAACGGAAAAGGCCTAGAGGCCTGCCAGCATGGTAGATACGCCACTCCATTTGGAGTAGGGGGGCAGAGCAGAGCAGCCGCCCGCATCCGGATCAGGCCCAACGACGCGAGGGGGTGATAGTCATATCGCCACAATTGGAGGGGGGACAGAGCAGAGCCGCCACCCGCTCCCGCAGGGTGGGCAGACCTGCGAACAACCGGCAGAGCAGGCCTAGCGGCCTGCCAGCGCGGTATTGAGATCACCCCAACTAGAGAAGGAGCACAGCTACTACCCACCCTGCAAGGGAGATTTTTCAACTATACAAGAGCAATATAAATAATTAGGGGGAAAAACTCATAATCACAACAGTTTCACCAAGCAGAAAGAAACGTGAGCAGCATGAAAAGACAAGGAAAGAAAGGACCACAAGCAATGCAGGTCAACTCAACTTTCGAAGAGGTAATAGCTGCAACAGATGGAATGTCTGATAAAGAGTTCAGGATATATATGCTTCAGATGATCTGGAGTCTCAAGGAAGACATGAGACAGCAAAATCAGACAATGAAAGATCACATTGACAAACAAATCCAGGAAGTAAAAGATCAATTTCACAGGGAGATAGAAGTAATAAAAAACAAACAAATTGAAATCCTAGAAATGCAGGAATCATTAAACCAACTTAAAAACTCAATTGAGAATACTACCAGCAGATTAGATCACTTAGAAGAGAGAACATCAGACAATGAAGACAAAGTATTTCAACTGGAAAAGAACATAGACAGCTCAGCAAGTCTGCTAAGAAACCATGAGCAGAACATCCAAGAATTATGGGACAATATCAAAAGACCAAATTTAAGAGTCATTGGGATACAGGAAGGCACAGAGCTCCAAACTAAAGGAATAAACAGACTATTCAGTGAGATTATACAAGAAAACTTCCCAGACTTGAAGAATGAGACAGAATCACAAATCCTAGAAGCCTACAGGACGCCGAATGTGCAAAATCATAAGAGATCCACACCTAGACACATTATAATGAAGATGTCCAACATACAGAATAAGGAGAGAATTTTAAAAGCTGCAAGAGAAAGAAAGCAGATTACATTTAGGGGCAAACCAATCAGGATGACAGCCGATCTCTCAACACAGACCCTGAAAGCTAGAAGATCCTGGAATAACATATTTCAAACACTGAAAGAAAATGGGTTCCAACCAAGAATCATGTATCCGGCGAAATTAAGCTTCAGGATAGAAGATGAAACTAAAACCTTCCATGATAAACAAAAGTTAAAAGAATTCGCAGCTAGAAAACCATCTCTTCAAAAAATCCTTGGCAAAACATTACAGGAAGAGGAAATGGAAAATAACATTGAAAACCAACAATGGGAGATAAGACAGTAAAAGGGGGGAAAATAGTCAAAGAGGATAACAAATCAGGTTTAGAAACATCAATAAACAAATATGGCTAGAAGAACAAATCATATCTCAATAATAACCCTAAATGTTAATGGCTTAAATTCACCAATTAAGAGACACAGGCTAGTAGAATGGATCACAAAAGAAGACCCAACAATATGCTGCCTACAGGAGACGCATCTGATAGAAAAAGATATTCATAGACTGAAGGTGAAAGGTTGGGAAAAATCATACCACTCATATGGAATGCGGAAACAAGCAGGAGTGTCCATACTCATATCTAATAAAATAGATTTCAAGCCAAAGTTAATCAAAAGGGATAAAGAAGGACACTTCATACTGCTCAAGGGAACCATACACCAACAAGACATAACAATCATAAATATATATGCCCCAAATAATGGTGCAGCTGTGTTCATCAAGCAAACTCTCCTCAAGTTCAAGAGTCTAATAGACCACCATACAATAATCATGGGAGACTTCAACACACCTCTCTCACCACTAGACAGATCTTACAAACAAAAGTTAAATAAAGAAACTATAGAACTCAATAACACAATTAACAACCTAGACTTAATTGACATATATAGACTATACCACCCAAAATCAAGTAGTTACACTTTTTTCTCAGCAGCACACGGAACCTTCTCAAAAATAGACCATATATTATGTCACAGGGCAACTCTTAGACAATATAAAGGGGTAGAGATAATACCATGCATCTTATCTGATCATAATGGAATAAAACTGAAAATCAACGATAAAAGAAGGAAGGAAAAATCAAGCATCACTTGGAGAATAAACAATAGGTTGCTGAATGATCAATGGGTTTTAGAAGACATCAAGGAGGAAATTAAAAAATTCCTAGTGTTAAATGAAAACACAGACACAACATATCAGAATCTATGGGACACATTAAAAGCAGTTCTAAGAGGAAAATTCATTGCTTGGAGTTCATTCCTCAAAAAAAGAAAAAAACCAACAAATAAATGATCTCATACTTCATCTCAAAATCCTAGAAAAAGAAGAGCAAAACAACAGCAAAAGAAGTAGAAGGCAAGAAATAATTAAAATCAGAGCTGAAATAAATGAAATTGAAACAAAAGAAACAATTGAAAAAATTGACAAGACTAAAAGTTGGTTCTTTGAAAAAATAAATAAAATTGACAGACCCTTAGCCATGCTAACGAAGAGAAGAAGAGAGAGAACTCAAATTACTAACATACGGGATGAAAAAGGTAATATCACAACAGACACTTCAGAAATACAGAAGATAATCAGAAATTATTTTGAATCCTTATACTCCAATAAAATAGAAGATAGTGAAGGCATAGATAAATTCCTTAAGTCTTATGACCTGCCCAGATTGAGTCAGGAGGATATAGCCAACTTAAACAGACCAATAACAATAGAGGAAATAGAAGAAACCATCAAAAGATTACCAACTAAGAAAAGCCCAGGACCGGATGGGTATACAGCAGAGTTTTACAAAACCTTTAAAGAGGAACTAACACCAATACTTTTCAAGCTATTTCAGGAAATAGAAAAAGAGGGAGAACTTCCAAATTCATTCTACGAGGCCAACATCACCCTGATTCCGAAACCAGACAAAGACACTTCAAAGAAAGAAAACTACAGACCAATATCTCTAATGAACCTTGATGCAAAAATCCTCAATAAAATTCTGGCGAATCGGATTCAAATACATACCAAAAAAATTATACATCATGATCAAGTAGGATTCATCCCTGGGATGCAAGGCTGGTTCAATATACGGAAATCAATAAATGTTATTCACCACATCAATAGACTTAAAAATAAGAACCATATGATCATCTCGATAGATGCAGAAAAAGCATTCGACAAAGTACAGCATCCCTTTATGTTCAAAACTCTAGAAAAATTAGGGATAACTGGAACATACCTCAACATTGTAAAAGCAATCTACGATAAGCCACAGGCCAGCATCATTCTGAATGGAGAAAAATTGAAGGCATTCCCTCTAAGATCTGGTACAAGACAGGGATGCCCTCTCTCACCACTTCTGTTCAACATAGTCCTCGAAACACTGGCCAGAGCAATTAGACAGACAAAAGAAATTAAAGGCATAAAAATAGGAAAAGAAGAACTTAAATTATCACTATTTGCAGATGATATGATCCTATACCTAGCAGACCCAAAAGGGTCTACAAAGAAGCTATTAGAGCTAATAAATGAATTCAGCAAAGTGGCAGGATATAAGATCAACACGCATAAATCAAAGGCATTCCTGTATATCAGTGACAAATCCTCTGAAACGGAAATGAGGACAACTACTCCATTCACAATATCCCCCCAAAAAATAAAATACTTGGGAATCAACCTAACAAAAGAGGTGAAAGATTTATATAATGAAAATTATAGAACCCTAAAGAAAGATATAGAAGAAGACCTTAGAAGATGGAAAAATATACCCTGCTCATGGATAGGTAGAACTAACATCATCAAAATGGCGATATTACCAAAAGTTCTCTATAAGTTCAATGCAATGCCAATCAAAATCCCAATGGAATTTCTTGTAGAAATAGATAAAAGAATCATGAAATTCATATGGAATAATAAAAGACCCAGAATAGCAAAAACAATGCTAAGCAGGAAGTGTGAATCAGGCGGTATAGCGATACCAGACTTCAAACTATACTACAGAGCAATAGTAACAAAAACAGCATGGTACTGGTACCAAAACAGGCGGGTGGACCAATGGTACAGAATAGAGGACACAGAAACCAATCCACAAAACTACAACTATCTTATATTTGATAAAGGGGCTAAAAGCATGCAATGGAGGAAGGATAGCATCTTCAACAAATGGTGCTGGGAAAACTGGAAATCCATTTGCATCAAAATGAATCTGAACCCCTATCTCTCACCATGCACAAAAGTTAACTCAAAATGGATTAAGGAGCTTGATATTAAATCAGAGACACGGCATCTGATAGAAGAAAAAGTTGGTTATGATCTACATACTGTGGGATCGGGCCCCAAATTCCTCAATAGGACACCCATAGCGCAAGAGTTAACAACTAGAATCAACAAATGGGACTTACTCAAACTAAAAAGTTTTTTCTCAGCAAAAGAAACAATAAGAGAGATAAACAGGGAGCCTACATCCTGGGAACAAATCTTTAATCCACACACTTCAGATAGAGCCCTAATAACCAGAATATACAAAGAACTCAAAAAATTAGACAATAAGATAACAAATAACCCAATCAATAAATGGGCCAAGGACCTGAACAGACAGTTCTCAGAGGAGGACATACAATCAATAAATAAGTACATGAAAAAATGCTCACCATCGCTAGCAGTTAGAGAAATGCAAATCAAAACTACCCTAAGATACCACCTCACTCCAGTAAGATTGGCAGCCATTAGGAAGTCAAACAACAATAAGTGCTGGAGAGGATGCGGGGAAAAGGGCACTCTTGTTCATTGCTGGTGGGACTGCAAATTGGTGCAGCCAATTTGGAAAGCAGTATGGAAATTTCTTGGAAAGCTGGGAATGGAACCACCATTTGACCCAGCTATTCCCCTTCTCGGTCTATTCCCTAAAGACCTAATAAGAGCATGTTACAGAGACACTGCTACAACGATGTTCATAGCAGCACAATTCACTATAGCAAGATTATGGAATCAGCCTAGATGCCCTTCAATAGATGAATGGATAAAAAAAATGTGGCATTTATACACAATGGAGTATTACTCTGCATTAAGGAACGACAAAATCATAGAATTTGGAGGGAAATGGATGGCATTAGAGCAGATTATGCTAAGTGAAGCTAGTCAATCGTTAAAAAACAAATACCAAATGACCCCTTTGATATAAGGGGAGTAAACAAGGACAGGGTAAGGACGAAGAGCTTGAGAAGAAGATTTACATTAAACAGGGATGAGAAAAGGGGAGGGGAGGGGAGGGGAGGGGGGATAGTAGAGAATAGGACAGACAGCAGAATACATCAGACACTAGAAAGGCAATATGTCAATCAATGGAAGGGTAACTGATGTGATACAGCAATTTCTATACGGGGTAAAGTTGGGAGTTCATAACCCACTTGAATCAAACTGTGAAAGATGATGTATTAAGAACTGTGTAATGTTTTGAACGACCAACAATAAAAAAAAGAAAAAAAACTGAGTTAATTTGAGATAATAAGCCATTATCTATAGGACAGACAGCATATAATGCAACATTACAGAGCTAATATTGACCCCCCAATTAAATGGAAAGAGTAACTATAAAATTAAAACCCACTACTCCCATAAAAAGACTGTTAAAACTAGTCTACTAGGTGCTTAAAAGCAAAAACTTGGAGGCCAAAGTCAAGGAAGTAAAAGAGTCATGGAAAAAGCAGCCAGTATTTGGCTCTTGCCCTCTAAAGTTAGCCAGGATGCAGAGAATAATGGGACTTGTCTAGGGGCCCTGAAAACTTGGTGACTCACCTGCCAATAAGCCATTACCTGTAGGACAGACAACATATAAGGAGATTGAGAGAACCCTAGAAAACAGGAAGCCAACCAGTACACATTCTGCAAAGAGGAGGGTCATTGGAAATGGAAATGTCCCTGATGCTTCCATGAGAAGCCACATGTAGTCAGCAGGACCCTGACCCATCCTGGAAGATAATACTGCTGGTAGAGAAAAACTAAAGGATCCAAGAGTCTTCACACACATTCCCAATTGTGATCTCTGAGGAATCTGAGCTATTAAGAGTAGACAGGAACAAGATCAGCTTTGACCAACTTAGACTTAAACACCTAGCAGGAAAGTATAGCCATAGCACAGTCTACATGAATATTTAAAATAAAAACAATGTTTGTTTGTTTTAGTGCAATTTAAGATGTACACTTCTGACAAGCCTACCAAATTAAGTAAAACTGGAGTCTGTAAAAAAAGAGTTCTTGTGGGAATGCGTAATACATAACTATCACAAAGGACTCTAGAGACATAAGCTTTTTCTGCACTTCAGAGACTGGTTGAAATTCTAATTTCTTTTGTATTAATTGTTCACAACAAAAGTAATGTTTTGCTGTCAGGTTTATTATTGTCCTATCAGGATCTTTGCCTTATGTATGCATTTTCTAGTCAACTGCCAACTGCCATCTGCCACCATGAACCTCTGGACTGCTGTGATGTTGAATATCCCTAACTGTGCACACCTCATTTAACATATAAATAAATAAATAGATAGATAGATAGATAAATAAATAAACTGTGCTTTATTTTCTCTTGAGATTAGTCTCTGGAGTAGCTTTGTATCCCAGAAGAAAAATGAATCCTCCCCACTAAGGACATATTTTTCAGACCTCTCCCATGCTCATTTTTCTCTGTTAGATCTCATACTTTATAATATTATAAATATTCTATGTATTCTTCAGTTGAAATGATGTTGGATATATATCAGGGTTTTTTTTGGGGGGGGGACCTAAACTTCATAAACCTACACACTTTTAAATTTATGGCGCTTTCAATGAAAGAACTTGACTAGGAACACTTCTGCTGAAATAAAAATTCACAAGAGTTGCTTAGTGGAGGAAAGATAGGAGGATCAGTATAACAGTAATTTATATTTATAGCAAAGTTATTTTACATTAATATTCATACTGAATAAAGATAAAACCTGAATAAAGTAATTTACATCAGAGTAAAAATAAAATTGTTTTTGCCAGGCAAACATTCAAGGGAAAATTAGAGCACAGAGAAGCAAAGCAGTGAAACACACTTTCTCACTGATAATATTATATTCCCATAGAGAAAACAGATATCCAAAGCCAAGCGCTGTAGAGTGGGGTGATGGTGAACACAACAGGAGACTCTCACCAAAGCAGCACCTGCAAATAAGTAAATCTGTAAGAGGAACACAGGCAGAATTACTTCCACTCATGTTCTCTGCTGAACTTTGGGTTTAAACTTTGTTAAAAAATTCAGAGACTGGCTGTGACCTCAAGTACCTGGTTGAAGCAAAGTCAAATACCAGGTAATTATGCATTTAGAAACAGTGAATTCAGAGTTCTGGAGATTATTAGGGATTGGGGTGGGGGGAAGTCTTAGGACAAAACACCAGGGTAGTTTTAACATATAGGGAAATTACATGAGGAAGTTCCATTTGTTACAGTTAGGTTCTCTGCCAGGTCATCAGAGGCCAAAAACCCAGGATAAGAGGCCAGCAGGGGGCAATGTTGGACTACTCATGACAGTACAGGGCTCTGTACCAGGCCACATAGGAATATACTGGCTTCACATACCTGGGAAGGCAGGTCCTCACCAAAGTGTGATTTTGCTGCACCTGGGCCCCTAGGAGCCTCATGAGCACTTAGATTACTTAGATTTGACCCACATTCTTGCTTCTTATATTATCTCCATCCTTCATGGATTGATCGTTCAGACCAGATGTCCAGGCAGAACGGAAGAATGGTCACAGAGCAGGAAGAAATTTAGATTAAGAAACTAGCAGGAAGACTGTCTGCAGAGAAAAATGAGAAAAAATCAGGCAAGAGTAGATCTCAATACTAAAAATAAGGAATTAGCAAGTTCATTTAATTTGTGAACAAAAATGCAAAAATTTCTCAATATGAGTATTAGTTGACTTTGTGTTAATAAAACAACACACCTAACACAGACTACTTATAAAGTAGAAAACTTTGTTTTGGCTCATGGATACGGAGATTTAAGCCTAGAATTGGGAGCCCCATATGTTTGTGACAGTGGTGAAGGTATGTAAGATGGGGAAGGATGAGTCAGGGTGAATGGGTACATCTTGAGCCAGGAAGTAGAGATAGGGAAGACCATCATCTTTGTGAACATGCCTCTGATGACCTAAGGCCCTATCTTTTAAGGGCTCACAGCATCTCCTGGTAAGAACATGCTGGAATAAAGACCTTATGTGTAAACATTTAGAAATCATTGAAATTGCACCCATAGATTTAGTAGTATGTTAAGAAGTAGGATTCATATTAGACTGAGAAAGATTTACCTTAACTAACAGGAAGGGTTTGACCTGAAAGCAGGACTTGTTTGGTTTGGTGTAGTTTGTTAGGTTTCGTTTGTTTGTTTGTTTGTTTGTTTTTTGGTTGTTTGAGTTCTGTGAAGGATACTGAATGTGGACTTTGAAGGTTGAAGAGATATAAGAATGGCTGGGACAAATGTCAGATGTCACAATAAGGGAAACAGTCTTTAAGCCCTAAGCTGTGAGAAATTGACTCATTGTAGGACAAAAAGATGGAATCACAGGACCCACTTCAATGACTCATCTATATGGATTCCCATGGTGGGTAGCATATTTCAATATGGTCCTTTGGGGATAAAATGCACAGCCCAAATGAAGCTCTTACTTGCATCAGTGTCTTACTTGCATCACCTTTATTCACAAGGAAGATGCTTCTAGTTCTCTAATATAAGCTTCTGGTACCCCAGAATCTTATCCATTCCTATTCCTCATTTTGCATCTGGTTCCTTATTGCCAAGTGGACATGTCAGGATTGATTTGCAGTACATTGAGAATGTCTGAGACATTTTCAGAGGTAGCATAGGACTCACTGAAGAGTTTAGGATTATTTGCTGGTCACTATGACTTCCTGATTCATCTGTGTTTAAGTATGTAATAAAAGTTTTAACCCATTGTTTTTCCTGTTTTTATATTGCGTATGAATCATTTGTTGTCATTTTCTTTCATAGAATTTTCATGTAAATGATATAAAATGATATAAGGTTTTGTGTGTTAAAATTAGCATTTCTATTTTTTTATCATGTAAATTTCAGCCCATCCTCTTTACTTCTGTATCACACACACACAATCGAATCTATGTATAGACACTCTGTCAGATACTTTTGACTATTAGCTATAACATACTTTAATGTGAATCTTTATTTTTGATATAAGTTGATCTACTAAAACATAAAAACAATGAATTATCTGTAAGAAAACATAATAATAATAATAATTTAATAAACAATTAGGACCAATTTAGAAAAGAGTATGAAATTATATTTTAATTTGCAGTTATAAACATCATTTTTAAAAAAGAAGCTACTGCAGACATTTCCAAGAATAAATGGGAGATCCCTGTTTCTGGAAATGAAGGGATAGATGCCCACAGACCAAGCTCTGTGGAGTCAAAATGGGATCTGTTTTGAGGAAAAATAGCCTGTTGTACCTCAAAAGTGACCAATACCTATTTCACTGGAAAGGAAATAAATGTTCACCAGGGAGAGTTGGATTTGCAATAAAATATATGAACCCAGTAGACATGGAGAATTACCCTTGTTTTCATTCCATCTCTGACTTTCCAAAGATTACATCTATACCTGAGTCGCTGAAGTGTGAGGAAGCTAATCTGGTGAAAGACATCAACGAAAATTCATGTGATCTTAGTTCCCCTCTAGTCACTGATCTATGTGAGTTCCCTTCATCTGCTTCTTTTTTCATTTCCTCCAGTGGACATCAGAGTGAGCACTGGGGCAGGAAGAGAAATAAAGTTGATTTGCATAAAAAACCTTCCTCTGGGCCTGGAGAGGCATTAAAATGCCCAGAGGATACCAAGATCAAGGTAAGGAGTATAAGGACACCAAGTGTGTGTGAAGGACCCAACCATGGCCTGGATGATGATTCTACTCATGCTCCTCTCTTATGGATCAGGTCAGAGGAAAGGACCCTGAATCCTTGAAGTGCCTGAATCAAGCTGGCCTTTATCTTCATAACAATAACTATCTCTCTTACTGGTTTTAGGGGTGGATCCTCAGAATATGGTGACCCAGGAGCCCTCACTCTCTGTGTCTTCCAATGGAACAGTCACACTCACCTGTGGCCTTAGCTCTGGATCAGTCTCCACAGGTTACTACCCCAAATGGTGCCAGCAGATGCAAGGACATGCTCCCTACACAATTATCTACAACACAAACACCCGCCCCTCTGGGGTCCCTGATCGATTCTCTGGTTCCATCCTTGGAAACAAAGCTGCCCTCACCATCACAGGGGCTCAGATTGATGACGAAGCTGATTATTACTGTGCACTCTTTATGGGTAATGGCATTCACACAGTGATCTAAACCCATGGAGAAGATAACCAAAACCTCTTCAGTGCTCAGAATATCTCATGCTTTACATGCTGGAGAGAGACCGAGAGGGTGAAAATGTTCCACACTTTCATGGGAAGATGAGGCTGCATTTTTCAGAAATTTTTTAGAAACTTTTCCAGAAATACTACCCATCTTTCAGCTGCAGTTTGCAATGAGATCATTGATCTTTTCAATGACTCTATATTTTTAATCAGTTTCTGAATGTTTTAGGGATTATAGTTGCAACATTGGAGTAATTAGGATATGGATGGTGGGTCTGAGTGCACATTAATCATAAATAACAAATAAATTCAGAACAAAATTATAGAAGTAGAGTTGCTTCCCAAACAGTTATATTCATACAATTTCCTGGTTCTTTGTAAATATAGATTCTTGAGCACCAAGACATTTTTCTGAATCAGGAGCTGGGATGGGGAATTGCATTTGTAACTAGTTTCCAAGAAGTGCTTCCATTTTATAGAAAATTAATCATTAATCTGACCTCCATAATCAAATTAATGTATGAGAAAGGATTAATCTTAATTTTTTAATGTTTTGAATGAGAAGAGTCTTAAAGGTTCTCTGATTCTTCCTGACGGTTACATATTTGGAAAAGAGCTCCTCTGCTCATCGTCCCAACCAAAGAGGGAGAATAGAAGCCTAGTGTAGCAGGCACCCTGAGAAATGGATACAGCATAGGAGAGAGTTTGGCGCACATGGCATGTACCACTGGTATGACAAGAGAGATAAAAGTAATCTTACTTCATTGAAAAAGCACAAACTGATTTCTCCTGTTCATTTGCTAGTCTGAAAAAGGTGATTTAGTGGATCTCTCAGTCAGTCTTTCAAAGCATGGACTCTCCTGGCAAACCCAAAGGGTTTTCCTCTTGTAGAGAGAATACCTCAGGTGTAATCTGTGACCTCCCCATGTAGCCCTAAAGTTAGCTGCTGTGCAGGATGCATTTTGGAAGAAATAAGTCAGTGGAAGGTTATGAGTGCCCCGTGGAAAAAGATTTGTAGTCAAGACCTGAGGTTGCCTAAATGGAAGGGCTGGGCTCATGTTTCCTCAATGCCTTCAGATGCTGGGTATCT
Source organism: Ictidomys tridecemlineatus (assembly GCF_052094955.1). Classification (NCBI taxonomy): domain Eukaryota; kingdom Metazoa; phylum Chordata; class Mammalia; order Rodentia; family Sciuridae; genus Ictidomys; species Ictidomys tridecemlineatus. The sequence continues at coordinate 109,743,213 of NC_135478.1, read as the reverse complement.
ATGAAGTGATAACAAGAAATCATAAAATAATATATATTATTTCAGTGCCTGGTTGAGATGTTGTCTCAAATACTGGTCTTTGAGATATATTTTATTGATCTGAATTAACTCATATAGAAGGAGGTACCTGCATGGAAAACTGGGACCAATCCTTGAATTCCTTACATAACTCTAGTGTCTGGTGATGTGAAGCAACTCTAATTATTTCTCTTTTTTAAAAATTTTAGTTGTAGAAGAACACAATATCTTTATTTTATTTATGTATGTGGTGCTGAAGATCAAACCGAGTACCTCACGCACGCATGTGAGGCAAGCACTCTACCACTAAGCTAAGCCCCACCCCTCTAATTATTTCTTAAAAAATTAATGAGTAAAAGAAGAAACTGAAAACTCCTCTGAGTTCCCTATTGATGGTTAATAGCAGTCGACATCCAATAGAGGGGGGAAATGATTTCCTGTAGCACTGATTGTCTCTGAAATTACTAAGTCATTTCCACCTTTTCATACCATGGTCTCAGTATGACAAATATACAACAAAATCCCCTCCAATGTGCTCTTTCACCTGGCCTAAACTTTGTGAGTCTGAACACAGGTATTGCTTTCCCCTCCCCGCTGCCCCTCTCCCACATGAGGTTCATTCAGATGTCACACCTAAGAGACACTTGTCATTTCACTTCTTTCCTATTTCCTCTGCTCCCATCTTACACTACACACCAAAACAAAGTCTCCTGCCAGATGTCTTTGTTTCAATTTTGTTTTACAATACCCCTAGAGCTGATGCTCTAATATGAGATATAATGGTGAGCACAATCCTGGTTAAATATGTTCTGGTCAATGGAGAAGTAACCTTAACTTATACAGAGGTAGAGATGGGATTTCCAAAGAGTTACTGCTGAATGTATCATTGTTTTGTGTTCATATAGGAACCACCTCAAGGAATGCCCTCAATAAAAACAACCCTCAAATTTATAAATACAGAGGGTGTGAATTCTCATTTGACTTTATTCATCCATTGGGTGTATTTTTAATTTTAGCTATAATAAGGAGGTTTTACAATTATTTAAAAATATGCTTCCTTTTTAGGCAACAATTCACATTCAGTGAGTGAAAAAAACAGTTATGTTCATACTGAACTACACACAGCACCAGCTCTGGAGAGGTGTGGGATGGTGCAAATTGCTATGGAATAGAAACATGAGAAAATCATTCTACATGGGGTAACATAGACCTCACAGAAGACCTTCATCTTGACAAGTGAGTACAACTGCCACAAGGGTAAACTGAGGTAGGGAGGTCCTGGCAGAGGGGAGGAAAGGGAGTTTGTCCCTAGGGGGGAAGAAGAACAAGGACGATGGAGGAGGGACCTGCTGTAGCAGCTGCAGAGTTGACACCACAGAAGGTATTACCCAAACAGGTGAGGGAGTGGTGTCCTCCTGGGGCCTAACTCTGCCCTGAACAGAACTTCAGAGCCTGAAGATTGGGGTCCATGGTGACTTTTATCCAATCAGACAGCTTGAGGCAGAATTCTAATTACTAAGTTTGAATCATACCAGAAGATCATAGGATGATGTGAGGAAGTACAGGGCTATGTAAAAACCAGGCACAATAAAGAGGAGTCTGGAGGAAGGGGCTCCATCAGACTGATGACCACCTCTATCTGTGAGCCGAAGGAAAGGCAGAATAATATGACTGTAAGCTCTTAGGATGGGTGACTGAGAGGAATATGGTGGTTCTGCAAACTAAAGAAAACACAGCACTCAGGATGCTCACATTGCTGCCTCCCTTTCTTCTCCTCAGCTATTGAAATCTGTCAGTGGCATTTGAGGCTAGTCTCAGTTTCCTGAAATCCAGAAGCAGAAACTGCAGAGTATTTTTGAAAGACACAGAAGGAACAGGGTCATTAGAGAAGGACATTCATGTCAGGAATTATTACCTCAAGGGGGAAAAAAAAAGAATTTCACGGGGTAGTCCAAATTTCTCATATTAGGGAAATCCTTCCTCCTTCCTTCCCTCTTTACCTTCCCACTCCTACCTTTTTTCCTTCTTCCCTTCCTCCCTTCTTCCTTCCTCTAACTGTGAGGAATAGGCAAAATAGGTCCCCTTGTGGTTTTCTTCGGATTTAATTAAAATTTATTTCTCTACCTTCACATGTTTCTCTCAACTTCAATGACCTCTCAACTTAGATTCTTTCTTTCCTCAGCCCAAGCTCCAATTGCCCTTCAATTGAGAAAGGGGAAAAAAAAAGAAATACCTGCTCTAATCCACAGCAGATCAGTAAGTCTTTTCTTCATGACTAAGCCCAATTCCACCAGCATATACAGAGTTTTCTTTTGACTATCCTTTTCTCTAATTTTATCTCTAAATGTGAAGCAAGAATATTTGGAATCTTTACACCAAGCAACATAAATCAAATTTCATAAAATGGCCAACGTTTAAGAAAGAGTATGTATGCTTGTATCAGTAGCTCTCAGAAAGAGTTCCAAACTTATCTGTGATAATAGCAGTCGACATCCAGGGGTCTGATTGCTTCTCTGGCTCTAAGTCAGGAAACTCAACCTTGCTCATCACTGGGCTCCAGCTTAAGGATTAGGCTATTACTGTCAGTCCTATGACAGCAATCCCAGTGCTCCAGGCTCACGGGAAAGTTAGACAAGAACCCCTTTATCATATCTCAGGAGAACAAATGCCCAGCAACTCTGGCCAGGTGGCTTCTGCTACCTCTACATGGGCTCAGCTGAATCTACTGGCACTGCTTTGAAGGAGAAGCACTCCCTCCTCTATCATCAGAATTATCCACAGCAGCTTGTTCCTAGGAAAATGACTCTGTATAAACAGAGAGTACCGAGTACTGATCCTCTTTAAATTGAGGATTGGAATGGATGCTGCGGTCTCTTGCCTTAAAATTCAGGTAATGAGGCAGCCAGTTCAACCCTGGTCATCTCAGACTTATCCTCTCATGGGGAATTCTGTGACTCCATATCCATTGTTCCTTGTTTTCAGGAAATCTATAGCTGTGTCATCCTCTCCTTGGGCCTATTGTGTACATCTGTGATTCACGTTTTAGGTTAATTTTATATACATTTTTCTAACATGGAATATTTTATAGATAATAAAACAAACATGAGTGAAAACTTTGATGAATTTTTAGATATTTTCACACCTTTGGAATCATCAGCACAATCAGGCCAAGGAATCCACCCCACAGCCTGCAAGCCTCCTTTGCCATTTGGGAATCCCCCCTTTATCTCAGCTCACATCTCTTCCCAGGCAACCACTTACTTTCTCTTTGTGACTGAGGGTCAGTTTTCCTTTTTGATAAAATGTACAATTGGGAAAAAAACAGTAGAATTTCTCTCTTGAATGACTTCTTCCACTGCGTAAATTCCTTTTGAGACTCTTCCACCTTGTGTTGAATTTCACTTGATTCTACTGATGAAACATCATGATCTTTGTGGTCCCTGGACACTTCTGTTTTCATGAAAAATTTCTCTGATGCCATGCATATTAAAACTGTCTTATCGATGTTCATAGCAGCACAATTCACAATAGCTAGACTATGGAACCAACCCAGATGCCCTTCAATAGATGAATGGATAAAAAAAATGTGGCATCTATACACAATGGAGTACTATGCAGCAATAAAAAATGACAAAATCATAGAATTTGCAGGGAAATGGATGGCACTAGAGCAGATTATGCTTAGTGAAGCTAGTCAATCCCTAAAAAACAAATACCAAATGTCTTCTTTGATATAATGAGAGCAACTATGAACAGAGCAAGGAGGAAGAGCAGGAAGAAAAGACTAACATTTAACAGAGTCATGAGATGGGAGGGAAAGGGAGAGAAAAGGGAAATTGCATGGAAATGAAGGGAGACCCTCATTGCTATACAAAATTACATATAAGAGGTTGTGAGGGGAATGGGAAAATAAACAAGGAGAGTAATGAATTACAGTAGATGGGGTAAAGAGAGAAGAAAGGAGGGGAGGGGGGATAGTAGGGGATAGGAAAGGTAGCAGAATACAACAATTACTAATTGGGCATTATGTAAAATTGTGGATGTATAACCGACGTGATTCTGCAATCTGCATTTGGGGTAAAATTGGGAGTTCATAACCCACTTCAATCTAATGTATGAAATATGATATGTCAAGAGCTTTGTAATGTTGTGAACAACCAATAAAAAAAAATTAAAAATTAAAAAAAAATAATAAACACCAAAAAAAACTGTCTTTTCTAACTTCATCAGAATAGAAAGATATATAATTAAGCCTATATTGCATTCATATTATTTATTATTTAAAATTAGCTATAGTAAATTCTCTTGGGGCCCTAAGACTGTTGGGTCTTCTTAACACATTCTTTTCTGCTTTGATGGATGCCCAGAATCTCTTGCTTTCTATACTATTGTTTATTATTCATTTTAACCAATGCTTACAATATTATTTTTCTAATTTTGTTAAGACAATGTTTTAATTCATTTGGAATTTGCTATGACAGAAAATGATGAAATGGGTAAAATATAAACAGTATATGTTCATATGGCTCATGAGTCTAGAGACTGGGAAGTCCAGCAATATGGCACTGGCCTCTGGATATGGCTTTTGTGCTTTACTATAACAGACAGAAACACAACTGGGTCAATTTAATTCTTTATCTCAGGGCCAGCTTCCTGCAATAAGCAATCACTCTTTAAATATAATCACAAGTTAATAGAGGGTATGGTTAATTACCAATAATTGCTTAATCATTAACCACATCTTAGTGATAATAATTTGCTGTGCATGTTCACATCTCAAGGGCCCAATCTGAAAAATATTATGACAGCAATTGAACTCAATCTGATTTTTGGAGGAACTTCCAATCATACAAGAGTTAAAATACCAACTTAGTATATATGTAAGTTGCCTCTTTCACCACCTTGTTTCCTGACCCTTTGATTTCTGCAGTAGACATGATGATCTATGTAGATGCTTATAAATATCCATATGGCCTGGGTATGTATGAAAAATATAAAAAAACATATTAGGATCTGTCTATTTATTTTTTAATTAAAATTCCTAAGTTAACATCTATGGAATAGTTTTATTGGTTCTTTATTTGTCATACATGACAGTAGAATCCATTTTGATATGATTATCTAAGTATGTGACATTATTGAATCCTAACAGGTCTATTATTTCTTCCCATGTAGTAGACACAGACAAGGTCTGACACCAAAGGAGGATTTATTTGGCTGAAGCCAGGTTCAGAGGGAAAAGCTTTCACTATAATCAATAAATTCCCCTGAACCCCAAGTTCAGGAAGTTTTAGAAATTTATACCCAGTATATAGGGGGACAAACTCAGAGGTTGACAATCTACAGAACTTTTCATAACAACAGGTTTTTCCTTCATTGTTCTGGGCAAATTAACTCCTCTAAGACACTTTTTTTTTTTTTGCAAGAATCAGTGCCTGAGAAAGGGAGAGCTTATTCTTCCCTTTTTTCCCCCTCCCCCTGCCAGCTGTTACCATGAAGCCCTATTAGTAAAATGTTCTCTTACCTTTAAAATGCATAAGGATATCTAAAATGATGGTAAAGATGGCAAGGTCTGACCTGAGACACTTTCCCTTAGATCCCTTCAGGGTCACAAGGTGGATTCAGGCATTGCAGCCAAAAGAGAAAAAGTTTAAGAAAGCCATGTCCTCTGAGTGCCACCATGCTTTCTCTTGTGTTGTGCAACCCCTCATTTTTAAACCTGCTAGAGGGAATTCAAGGGACACTCATAGGAGCCCAAATTGTCCCTTACAGATTAGGGGCACAATGATCATATATGTGAACAATCAAAAGAAAGAAAGACAAGACAAGACAGAGGGCTCTCTTATGAGTTTGCCAGGTGAAAAGGGAACTGGCCATATCCACATTTTGCTCAGTACAACAACTAGCTGGGGGAAAAGGTCAAGTTATAGTTTTGGTTTTGGTTTTGGTTTTGGTTTTTCTGACATTATGTGATCGATGGGGAGGAGTGTCAGCCAGGAAAACTTGACTACTCTTCATGAGACTCACAAGAGGGCCCTGTGTGAACTCAACAGGAGTTCTATTTGTATAAATACACAGATCAGGGTGGTCTAATGGTTTGGATTCAGCTCTCTTACTGCCATGGCCTAAGTTTGATTTCTAGCCAAGGAAACTTTTCTTCTGATGGCTTTAGTGGAGCATGCCAGCTACTTATGTGCCTGACTCAGTAGGATCACAGGTTGGAGGCCAGCTTCAAGAATTTAGGGACATCCTGTCTTAAACAAACTTGTCCCAAGAGGCCAGTCATCTTCTCTTGGTGGAAACATAAATATTAATAACTCTTTGGCAACATTGTGGCAAATCATGCATACAGCATTGCCAACCAGGAAAATCTACCCAAACTTGGTGTTTTCCCATGGGTGTGGTAATGTAGACCTGCATGAATGACTTTAGTCATCACAGGACTGGTAAAAGTAAAAGAAGAAGAAGGAGGAGGAGGAAGAGGAGAGAGGGAGTAGAAGAGAAAAGTAAAGAATTTTACCCCTTGGACATGGAGAATATCTTTTTCTGTTTATTTTTAGCACTCAAAATTAAATTATTAAAACAATCTTTTCACTTAATTCTTCTGTACATCCAATGAGAAGCTCAAAATAAATAACCTTCTTAGCAAGTTAGCCATGATAACCATTCCTTTACTCATTCAAAACAGCCATATGAAGGAGGCCCCATCTTTAGTTCTTTTTTCTGTTCATAATTTCCACTTATGAAAGAAAGAAGTGAATTCTTAAAGGGAGAACTGTAGAATATAGAAAGATGATTTAGGACAAGGGAAAAAGAGAGGAAATGTGGCAGGAACTGGGAAATGAAATCAACCAAATTATCCTATGTGCATGGACCAATATATCACAGTGAACCCCAAATTTATTCATGATTTCAATGCACAAATTTAAAAAAAAAAACCAATGAGACCAGTAGAGACAAGGAACAAGTTCACAGAAGGGTACGAGAGAGAAAGGGCAAATACTGGGGAATGAATTTGATCAAATTATGTTTTCTATATGTATGAATGTTTGTACAGTGAATGTCACTATTACATATATTGAAATAAACCAATGAAACATGTTTACCAAATTAATACAATTATGATAAAGATTACCAAAAAAATCAGATAAGGTTAAGACCATGCAACACTAAAATTGAATTGGAAACAATTGAGAAGGATTTCAACAAACATACAAAAACAGAGAAGTAGATATGAACAGGAATCCTCAAAGAAAATTGCAGCAATGAATGTGAGACAGTTTTGGAAATAAAGCAGCAATGTCATTCAAATAATTTAGTAGTTCTTTATCAAATGAGACCTTATAGCTTTAGACAAAAGACCTGCAGGGGGCACTGTGGATGTTCATACAAGATTGGCAGAAACAAGTGGTTTAGCTTTATTGGTCATGAACAGCTGCTCACTGGACCATACCCATGTTAGAGCAGCTGCTTCCTCCCAAGGGGAAAATCCACAACACACAGCCACCCTGGGTCTACCTCTGAAAATCTAAGTGCTCTCAGGACTAAGGACCAGATTTTGAAAGAATTTGTAAAGTCCTCCTATTCATATAATATACCACACATATATTGCCATATCAATCTAGGTGGTTCAGTAGAAAATAGTGGGCCATCAGGAAGTCTGGCCTGAATTAAGGGACAGGAGATTCTTCCAAAATGCACATCACTGAGAGGACCCATCTTCTTCTCCTCATCACTCAGTGTTCAGGATAACAGGCCATTTTAGTGGCTCTGTCTTCCTCATTCAAAACTTGTTTGGTTTGGGTTTAATGGTTCATTACTCAGGCTGTGGGACTGGGGAATCCCTCGCTGACCACATGCCCCAAAAGCAACACTCAATCTCACCTGTGGCTCCAGCAGAGTTTTGGTCACCAAGGAACACTTTCCATACTGGTTGCAGCAGAAGTCTAGCCAAGAACACTGGTGTATAACACAAACCACAGACACTCTTTTTTCACCTTCCTTGTGCTCAGGCTCCTTTGTTTGAGGCAAAGCTGCCTTACCCTCTTAGGTGCCCAGCCTGAGGGGAGACTAAGGATCAATGTGTGGTACAGTAGAGTGATACTCAGCACAGCGAGAACAAGATGGGCAACAGAGACTGAGACCTACACGTGAGTTAGCCTGGATAGAAACATAGTCACAGGACATGGGAATCACAAGACCAGACACTGACCTCTCTGGCAGTCTAATGATGACTGACACTAAAGCAAAATTAAGGAAAGGAACTGATGAGTTTCTATCTCCATTTAAATGCAAAATGGAGGATATTTGTGGATTCTTTCTGAGGAAATGTTCCTCAAAATAGGGAATTCAGTTCTTTTGTTTTTCAAAAGGGATAGTAACAGTTGAATCTGATGTGAAGACATAGGTCAAAGCAATTCTTTCAGTGATTATCAACTCCATTGATATTTTTTTGAAACTAAAACAAAATGGAGAGGCATACTTTTATGCAGCAATAAAATTCATTTCATGATACTTAATTTTAGTATAATGCAAAAACATTCCATAAAATTTTAAAATATATCAAAGGAGATATGTTGGAGTCGTTAGGGACACCTGCCTCCTCTCTTCCCCCTCCCGGCGGGAACCCACCATCACAGCGCACCTGGGCGCAGCGGGGCCTGGGAACACGTGGAACCCTCGGCCTCCAGGCAGCAGTGGGAGGCAGGGTGGAGCGCAGCGGGCAGCCCAGGTTCCCTGGGGACGCCACCTGGTCATTAAAATAACCATCCCCGAGAGCTGGGGTTGTGGTCCAGTGGTGGAGCGCTCGATCCTCAGCACCATATAAAAATAAATAAATAAAATAAAGGTATTGTGTCCAACTACAACTGAAAAAAAAAAAAAAGGAGATATGCTTCCTGAGTTGTCCAATAGCTTTGTTGGTTCATCTGTGTGGGTGTGAGAAACTGATGTGACTCCATTTTTGAGAAACCAGCCTCTACCTCAGAGCAAAGCCTGTTTAAGGAAGGGGGCATGACCCTTGTCCTTGGAAAAACCCACAGAGCACTCTTAAGTACATACCCACCTTGCTGAGTTGTTTATCTACAAAAAACAGGAGAGATCTGTGGCATCAGGTGTCCCTGACTCAGTCAGGCTAGGTGAGGACCCATAGCAACCCCCTAGCAACCACCAATCAGCATGAGACAGGGAAAATACCTGGGATGCCAGATGACCTGCCCAGTAGTTTATGGTGGTTGATAACATGTTGGGAAACCATGTAGTTTAGCATTACACCCCTTGTGGCTTAAATCAATCAGTTCAAACTAATTCCCTTCTTGTACTAACCAATCACCCTTATCCAACATGTTCCTGCAGGTGAATGTGCTAATCATGTTTTAGAGTTGTTTTATGATTTTCCCGCAGTATGTGATGATTTGCTAAGAGATGCTATGATGTATGCGAAGTCCCTGCCTTCCCCAAAGAGTGTATAAAACTGCTGCAAACTCTGGGCTCAGAGCCTCTCAGTGTCATCAGTCTGTGTGGTATGAGCTGTGCCTTCACAGAGAACAAGATGGGCAACAGAGACCTAAACCTACACGTGACTTAGCCTGGATAGAAACATAATCACAGGACATAGGAATCACAAGACCACAGCCACCAGAGCTGTTGCCCTATCCTATGAATGATGCCCAAGTCCAGGCAATGCCTCTAAAGCAGCTCTAACAAATACAAAGCCTGACAGGAAGCCAAGGTATTCATAGAATTGTTTCAGAAACCTGTGGTCTTCTGCTAACACAAAAATTTTAGCCTTCTGCCATGACTCTAAGCAGCTGTGTACACTCACACCTAATTTTCACAAACAAGCAGTATATTATTTTCAAACGATGTATCCATTGGCATTTACTTTTGATAATTGTTGGAAGTCGGGTTATCCATATGATGGTGGTGAGCGTAGAATGGAATGTTATTATAACAATATAAAAAAGATCTTCCTATCAGAAAAGTCATGGGCTGTTTTTGACATCTTTTTTAGAAAATCCATCCTCTGATCTCAAACCCTACTAAAAAGTCAGATAGCATGCTTTCTTTTTCAAGCCCAGTGGTAACTTTATTTTCTATCTCCTGTTTCCCTCATTTCTAATGAATCCAGTGAATCACACACTGTACAATTTTAAAGTCCCAAACACTAACCCATTAGGCCCATATGCACCAATTTTGAATCAGAGAGGGAGAACTCTGGTTTCACAAGGAGCTTGGTAAGTGGATTTAGAACAGATCTCAGTTTTTCATTCTCGGCTTATGTATTTTTCAATTCATGTAGAGCTTGTGTATAAGACACTTCTTCCACTGAGAATGCCATAGAAAATTGGTTGAAATGGGTTTCCTTTTTCCATGGTTTGGGGAGAAAATAAAAATTATAGATTTACATGAGTTAGGAAGCTAGCCCTGGGGATGGTTATCATTCTATCTGTAATTAGAGGTCAAATAGTACTGAAGGATTTCTGGGAGGCTGTCAGGACCTCCTGTCACCTGGACACACATATGATGGACCTGAATCTGGGCAATGTGGACAATGTAGGCCCGACACTGAGAGGTAGTGGACTCTACCATGAGAACCTTAATATCTGCCCTCTGGTAGGGCTCACAGCTCACAATTACCACAGGCAAGGACCTCCTCCCTCTTAGGCACCTAGATAGTCTCAGTCTAGGTACACTCTTCCCAGAAAGGATAGCCATCTAGGGAGGAGGGAAGGATACAATATCATAAAGATATAGGAAAGAACAGTAGTGAAGAAGGAGGATATCAAGAGGCAGAGTGAAGGGATGGGAAAGGGGCAGGCAATGTGGAATAAATTCTTTAAAAACCAAATTATGTGCAAAATTAACAAACCACAGTAAATTTTGCCTTTATGCATAAGTTAAAAAGACCAATAAAATATAAATAAATAGATGAGCAATAGAAAAGCTAGCAGAATAGAGAAAGGAGAACAAGAGAGAGGAGGGTAGGAGGGAGATAATAAACTGAAATTCAATTCCTTGCATATATAAGTTTGACAAAGTAAACCCAAATACTATGCATAACTATAAATTTCAGATAAAAAGAAGATAACAATTTAACATACAAAGTGTTATTGCCTGAAAATTATGATTCTAAGATATCACATTTTGGGCAGGCACAGTAGCTCACACCTGTAATTCCAGTGACTTGGAAGGCTGAGACAGGAGGATCTTGAGATCAAAGTTAACCTCAGCAACAGTGAGGCACTAAGCAATTCAGTGAGATCCTGTCTCTAAATAAAATACAAAATAGGTAGAGCTGGGGATATAGTTAAGTGGTCAAGTGTCCCTGAGTTCAATTCTTGATATCAACTGCCGAAGTCTGGCTTGGCACAAATCAGGAGCCACTTGTCAAAAGAAACTAACTTTATTTTTAGAACTACAAAAGCCAAACAAAACAGCTCCTCAGGGAAAAAACCCTCAGAGCCCAACTGCCACCACTGGCTTCCACAAGCCTCTCACCCCCACACCAGCCTCTCAACCTCCCACAATCCTCCTGCTCTTGAGGCCAATTGGCTGGGTTGTGTGGGCAGAGCCAAAGAAGTCCCCCAATGAGCAGCTCCGTGGAGGAGCCAATCAGCTAGATATTGCTGGGGACGCTGTGAGCCAATCATCAGCTGGAAGTCTGAAGGGCAGGGAAACAGCCCAATGAACATCACCGCAAAGGAGCCAATCAGCTAGATGTTGCTGGGGCCACTGTGAGCCAATCATCAGCTGGAAGTCTGAAGGGCAGGGAAACAGCCCAATGAACATCACCACAGAGGAGCCAATCAGCTAGATGTTGCTGGGGCCGCTGTGAGCCAATCATCAGCTGGCAGTCTGAAGGGCAGGGAAACAGCCCAATGAACATCACCGCAGAGGAGCCAATCAGCTAGATGTTGCTGGGGCCACTGTGAGCCAATCATCAGCTGGCAGTCTGAAGGGCAGGGAAACAGCCCAATGAACATCACCGCAGAGGAGCCAATCAGCTAGATGTTGCTGGGGCCACTGTGAACCAATCATCAGCCGGCAGCTGGAAGTTTGCTGGCAGCTGGATCATCAGCCGGCAGCTGGAAGTTTGCTGGCAGCTAGAAGTTTGCTGGGGCCCCTTTGGCTGTGGCTCTCAACATCTCCCCCTCTCTGTTTAAACAACAAGCATGTGGCTTAGGGACCGTGCCTGCCTTAGGTTGTCCAATACTACATATGGTCCTTACCCATCTTCGGATGAGCTGACCTCAGGGCATCAGCCTCCTGTCTTAGGTTGGTACCATTGTAATTGGATCTTACCCGTCATTGACTACAGGTCCAGTATACAGCAACACCTGTGGAGAGGTCTTTGTACCAGCGGGGGGGTGAGGTTCTTTGCCTCATCTCTGTAGCTGAACAATCATGACAAGCAGAAGGGAGGAAGATATACCAAGCCAATTGACGGCTCCTTTTGGGAAAATTGTACCACCGATGACATCATCAGCAAAAATACCCCAATATTATCACAAGTTGCTGCACCAACAGATAGTTCACATACAAGTGAGTTCACAATGCATACAAGTGACACATAGTTTAGGCAAGTTCTGCAAGCAGTTCAGTGATGGCTATTGAAGAAGCTGTAGATTAGTTTTATCTTTGTCTTCAGCGGCACAGGGATGAAGATAGGAATTCTGGCAATAATGGCTAGAGAAAAAATTATGTAACATTCCAGAAGGCACTAAAAGAAAACAATTTTCTTAACAATTTACATTGTCTTGAAGAGAATTATTAAATATAATGAAAAGGAAAGGTGAAAGTAAACAAACAGATCTGTTAACCTTTTTTTTTTTTACAAATTAAAACAATTCTTAGCAGTTATTTACACAATTTAAATTAAAGTATTTAAATCATGTGAATAAAAAAATATTTGGATCCATTTTTTCATGAGCGCTCATCATATATGATATATGGACATACATACATTCAAACATATAACACAAAACACAAGTGTGCACACATAATATAATACATACAACACATAACATAATAATAAAGGCTTTATAACTTTTTACAGGTAAAATCTCTATTGCAATGTTTAAAAACTCTATAGTAAAAAAAAAATAGAACTGATCAGCAAAACATTAACCTAGGTCTGTATGAGCTCAAAAAAAACAAAATAGAACTTCATGATATGGGAAAGGGCAATAATAAAATAGATATTGAAAAAAGCATCCTGGTTCTGTCACAGATGTAAGGATAGCCAAATTGGAGTTTTGGATATCAGCTGTTATAGATTTGAGCTAAATCATCTTCTTTTTGGTCTGTAGAAATCGCTTTAGTTAATCTCTCTGGAATCCAAATTGGCTGCTGTTCTTCCTGTGGAAACACACAAACAGACCCCCGACTCCAGACAATTACTGGGTCAAGACCTTTCCATTGTCCTGTTAGAATATTTTTCCAAAGTACCTTGGGCTTATGTACATTTTTTGGACACATATGCCTTTCTGCAGCACTAAGTCCTGATGAATCCAAATTTAAAAAGTTTAGAGTAAAAAGGGTTATTTTAAGTTTATCTTTGGGGAATATATACCCCTTCCCAATTCCGTCTTTTTGCTTTAATAAGTACATTTTAATAGTTTGATGAGTTCTTTCAACTATGCCTTGTCCCTGTGGATTGTATGGGATTCCTGTTATATGAGTAATGCCAAATGATGAGCAAAATTGTTTAAAAGAAGTAGACGTATAACCAGGGGCATTATCTGATTTTAACTGTTTTGGAATGCCCACAGTGGCAAAATTTTGTAAGCAATGAGCTATAACATCTTTAGTTTTTTCTCCGGCATGAAGTGAGCCCATCAAAAATCCAGAAGAAGTATCAACTGTAACATGCAAATATTTTAATTTTCCAAATTCTGGCAAGTGTGTGACGTCCATCTGCCAAATATGGTTAGGTATCTATCCTCTAGGATAGACTCCAAGATTAACTTGTGGTAAAACGGTCACACAATTTTGACATTGTTTTATTATTTGTCTAGCTTGTTCCTTAGTTATTTTTAAACACTTTTGTAAAGTATTAGCATTGACATGGAATCTTTTATGAAAATTTAGAGCTTCTTCTAGTGTAGAGAAAATATGTATGTCATGTGTAGTTTTATCTGCTAAATCATTACCCAAACTAAGGGCTCCAGGCAATCCTGTATGTGCCCTGATATGTCCTATAAAGAATGGATCTTTTCTGTCCCAGATTAAACTTTGTATAGTGGAAAATAAAGAGAAAACAGTAGAAGAAGGGGAAATCCTACCAGCATCTTCAAGGGATATTATAGCATTAACTATATACTGACTATCAGAAAATAAATTAAATACCGAATCTTTAAACATCACAAAAGTTTGTAATACTGCATTAAGCTCTACCTTTTGAGCTGATTGTTTGGGTACTAAAAATGTAAAACTTTGATCAGGTGTAATTATTGCTGCTGTACCATTATTTGACCCATCAGTGAATATATTTGGAGCATTCATGATAGGTGTTTTTCTTGTCATTTTTGGAAAAATTACAGGATGCAATGACCAAAAAGACAATAAAGGATTAGATGGTAAGTGGTTATCAAATGAAACATTAGATTTGCACATGATTATTGCCCAAGTATTTAACTCATTAGCTAATTCATCAAGTTGATTCAGAGTATATGGAGTAATAATTTTATTGGGAGAAATTCCAAACACTCCCTTTGCTGCTTTTATTCCTTTGAGTATTAATTTTCCTACAGCCTCAGGATACCTAGTAAGAATAGTGTTAGGAGAATAAGATAAATGTATCCATAATAATGGACATTCTTGCCAAAATACTCCGGTAGGAATATTTTTTGTTGGTAGTACAATAAATAATAAAGGCAAACTTATATCAATTCTATCCAAATGCATATTTTCCATATATGTTTCAATGATTTTTAATGCCTTTCTTGCTTCAGGCGTTAACATTTGAGGTGAATTTGGATCTGATGGACCTTTTAGGATATCAAATAAAGGTCCCAATTCTCCTGTTGGAATACCTAGATAAGGCCTTATCCAATTTATGTCTCCTAATAACTTTTGAAAGTCATTAAGTGATTTGAGTTGATCTACTTGTATTTGAATTTTTGGTGGATGGACCATGGTTGAGGATAATAGAACTCCTAAATAATTAATTGGAAAATTTAATTGTACTTTATCTATTGCTATCTCTAGATTATAATTTTTTAATAAGTTTGTAAGTGTGGCATAACATTCTAGCAACGTGTTTTTAGCTTTGTGTGCTAATAATACATCATCCATATAATGAAATATTTGTAGTTCAGGATTTTGATTTCTAAGTGGCTGGATTACTTTGTTAACATAAATTTGACACATAGTTGGGCTGTTAGCCATCCCTTGAGGGAGTACTTTCCATTCATATCTCTGATCAGGACCTTCATGATTTAGTGCAGGGATAGTAAATGCAAAAATTGGACTATCTTCAGGATGAATTGGAATTGAAAAAAAACAATCTTTAATATCTATAACTAAAACATACCAAGTTTTTGGCAAAGCAGACAATTGAGGAATCCCCGATTGAGCAGGTCCCATAATGACCATTTCATTATTAATGGCTCTTAAATCTTGCAATAATCTCCATTTACCAGATTTCTTTTTGATGACAAAAATGGGAGTATTATGGGGAGATACAGAAGGTTGTATATGTCCTTCCGCTAATTGTTGTTTGACCAGATCATGGGCTACTTGTATCTTTTCTTTAGTTAAGGGCCACTGAGGAACCCATACTGGTCTTTCTGATTTCCATGTAATTTTTATTGTCTCAGTGGCCCTTTGTGAAAATCCAACCCATGTCTGTCTGTTCCTTGATCTATTTGTATTGGTGCTGCTATACCTTCTTCTTGTTCCTTTCCTAAAACCTTGTCTAGCCATAATAGTGGGTGCATTTTCATTGATATTATTTGTTAATGTCAAACCTAATTGATCTAGGACATCTCGTCCCCATAAATTTACGGGAAGATGATCCAATACATATGGCTGTATAGTTCCTTCACATCCTTCAGGATCCTTCCAATCTAATACCATTGCACTTCTATCGGGATTAGTCGCCACTCCTAGGCCTCGAAGCGTTTGAGTGGCTTGTTGTAATGGCCAATGTTTTGGCCATTCTTGATGAGAGATAATGCTAAGGTCTGCACCTGTATCCAGTAGCCCATTAAATTCATGTCCTTGAATATTTAGTTTTAGCATGGGGCGAGAATCTAAATTTAAAGAAAGCATAGCCCAATCCACACCTGTGGAGCCTAATCCCTTGGAACCTCTTTCTACAGCATGAATGGAAAATTTATCATGTAGGCTTGGTATTATTAGTAACTGTGCTATTCTATCTCCTGGTGAAATTATTGATATACCCTTTGGAGAACTGGCTATAATTTTTATTTCACCTTCATAATCGGGATCAATTACCCCAGGACTTATCATAAGTCCTTTTAGAGTAGAAGAGCTGCGTCCCAATAATAAGCCTACTGTTCCTTTGGGAAGAGGTCCTTTTACCCCTGTGGGAATGATTTGAATTCCCATCTCTGGAGTTAGTACTGATTTGGTGGAGGCGCAGATGTCCAACCCTGCGCTCCCTCTGGTTTGTCTGATGAGGGATCTGATGTCCTGGGCACTTCCCTGATGGGGTTGCTGGGGTTGCTGGGTTCCTCTAGTGCTCCATATATTTGTGGTTTGGGGCCCCGGAGCATTGGGGCCCCCTGTCCATTTTTTGGCAATGGAGCCCGATGCCTTTGTCCACAATATTGTGGATAAACACCTTGTCCTTGTTCGTTTTTTGATAATGGAGTACCCTCTATGGTGGTTTGAGAACGGCATTCATTAGCCCAATGTCTCCCTCTACGGCATCGTGGGCAAATACCCGGTATTCTACTCCTTTGATACCTAGTTTTGTTAAACCCTCCTCCCATGGGGCAATTCCTTTTAAAATGTCCTGTTTGTTCACAATTGTAGCATGTTCTTGGCCTGGAATCTAAAGCCTGTTTTACTGCAGCTGCCACAATTTGCCCTTGTTCATTAATGTCTCTGGCATCTAAAGCCTGTTTTACTGCAGCTGCCACAATTTGCCCTTGTTCATTAATGTCTCTGGCAACTAAAGCCTGTTTTACTGCAGCTGCCATGACTTGCTCTTGTTCATTAATGTCTCTACATAATTTAATATATGTGTTTAAATCTTCCTGTTTCCGTGGTCTAATGATATCTCTGCACCATCGATTCACTTGGTCATAAGCCAGTTGTTTTATTAATGGCATTGCTTGTTCTGTATTCCCAAAAACTCTGGTAGCTGTTTGAATAAGCCTATCTACAAATTCAGCGTAAGGTTCATTAGCTCCTTGTATTATCTTAGATAATTGACCTTGTAAACCTCCATGTCCTTGTAAAGTCTTCCATGCCTTAACTGCATCTACAGCAATTTGTGAATATACACCAGGATCATATGCATTTTGTTCCTGCCGATCCTCATAAAGTCCCTTTCCTAACAACATATCTAGATTTCTCTGAGGATAACCAGCTGCTGCATTTTGACTAGCCGTCTCCTTGCAAAATTCCTCATTGGCAACCTTCCATAACAGGTATTGTCCTCCATTTAGCACAGCTTTACACATATTAGCCCAATCTGCTGGCATCATGCTTAAGTTGGTAATGGATTTGACCAAGCTTACAGTGAAGGGTGCTTGAGGACCATAGGTTGTTACAGCCTCTTTTAGCTCCTTCACTGATTTGAAATTTAAACCCTGGTGAATTCGCTGCCCTCCTACCTCAAATACAGGGCATACTTGAGATCCTGTCTCAGGATCCCAACTATCAACTGCGGGGGTTGGGGGTCTCCTAGCATATTGAGGTGGTGCTGTTGATTGGACACTTATGCCCTCTGGTGATAGAATGCTGTTAGTAGCAGTCTCCTGTAGAGGTGGTGCTGTTGGTTGGACACTTTCGCTCTCTGATAGAAAGGTGTTATTAGCAGTCTCCTGTTGTAACTTTTCCCCTGATGGCTTTTTCTGCTCTAAACTTTCTTCCTCTGTCTCACTAGCTCGAAAGACCTTCTCTTGTACTTGAATCTTTTCCTCTTTCTGACTAACTTGAGAGACCTTCTCTTTTACTTGAATCAATATGTCTTCTCCTTCCTCTACCTTTGTCTGAACTGAAGGCTTTGGACTAAGCAAACCAGATACATTCGTCCACAATGGCAATGTGCCAACTGGCAGAGTCCCTGGGTTGTTCTTTTCTATTCTTTTAAAATCTTCACCATGATGGTTCCATTGTGATATATCTAACAACTCCTCCTTAAAAAGCCATGGGCTATATTTTTGTATTATATCAACATATGCCCGGACTGCTCTTGATTTTACTGGGAAGCCTCCTTGCTCTAACAATTTACTTAACACTCTTTCGGTTTGTTTTTTACTAATTGCTGATCCCGTATTTCTACTATAATACAACCCAACAAGATGATGCCAAACAAAACCGAGACAGAATGCAATAAAAATGGAACCACACAAAATCATTATATCAGCCTTTCTATCCTCCTGACATGGAACCTGACATATGCATCCGTCCTTTCTCCCTATCTGTTCCTCAGACACAAATAGTTTTTCCTCAAATGTGAGTTGTTTTTCTTCCCTCTCACTCATCTCCAGGGACAGGCAAGTTAAAACAAAAATGAAGCAAAACAAAAGAGTAAACTTAGAATGGCTACCCATCCTCTCGCCCTGCCCTCAGGGGCGGGCAGTTTACTTACCCTCAGCCGCTCCCCGTGTGAGCCACCAAATGCCGAAGTCTGGCTTGGCACAAATCAGGAGCCACTTGTCAAAAGAAACTAACTTTATTTTTAGAACTACAAATGCCAAACAAAACAGCTCCTCAGGGAAAAAACCCTCAGAGCCCAACTGCCACCACCGGCTTCCACAAGCCTCTCACCCCCACACCAGCCTCTCAACCTCCCACAATCCTCCTGCTCTTGAGGCCGATTGGCTGGGTTGCATGGGCAGAGCCAAAGAAGTCCCCCAATGAGCAGCTCCGTGGAGGAGCCAATCAGCTAGATATTGCTGGGGCCGCTGTGAGCCAATCATCAGCTGGAAGTCTGAAGGGCAGGGAAACAGCCCAATGAACATCACCGCAGAGGAGCCAATCAGCTAGATGTTGCTGGGGCCACTGTGAGCCAATCATCAGCTGGCAGTCTGAAGGGCAGGGAAACAGCCCAATGAACATCACCGCAGAGAAGCCAATCAGCTAGATGTTGCTGGGGCCACTGTGAGCCAATCATCACCCAGCAGCTGGAAGTTTGCTGGCAGCTAGAAGTTTGCTGGGGCCCCTTGGGCTGTGGCTCTCAACAGATCAAAGTTAACCTCAGCAACAGTGAGGCACTAAGCAATTCAGTGAGATCCTGTCTCTAAATAAAATACAAAATAGGTAGTGCTGGGGATATAGTTAAGTGGTCAAGTGTCCCTGAGTTCAATTCTTGATATCAACAATAACAAAAAAAAAGATATCACATATTTCTCCTGTACCTGATTTATTAGTAGTGAAAAATAGGGCTAATCAACTTGCAGTCGTTGCTATTCCAATTTCAAATGATAAAGGAAATTATTTTCAACTAAATTGAATTGTTTCTGATATCTTAATGAATAAGATGTGTGTCAAATGATCACTTCTGTTCACTCATCTGTTATAATCGCACACACACTGTTCAAGTCCAAGTGCCTTCATTCACGTATTCTCATAAATAACTCTTTCTTCAAGACACAAACTACTGTAAAAAATGTCTGGTGTTAAAATGCTTTTGCTCAGTAGTACATGTTCTTGTTAGAGCATATGACCCATCTGCCTCCAGTCCTTGTAGACCTCTCTCAGTCCTAATGGGACTCTATTATGGTTTAGATATGAAGTGTCCCCCAAAATCTCATATGTAAGACAATGAAAGAATGTTAAGAGGTGAAATGATTGGGCCATGGGAACCTTAAGTAATCAGTGCATTTATTTGCTTTTATGGATTAACTGGGTGGTAATTGTAGGCAGGTATAGAGTGGCCAGAAGAAGGAATTTCCTGTGTGGGGGGTGTGCTTTTGGGGTTTATATTTTGTCCCTGGTGAGTAAAGCTTTCTTTGCTTCCTGTTGCATGTACTGAGCTGCTTTTTCCTCTACCATGGCTTTGTTGAACCCATGACAAAAAGAAAAGACCACTGACCCCAATTTTAAATCAAATTAAAACAAGCTTATATTGTGTAGACAAGAGTGCTAACCAGCAACTGCCTCACCCAAATGCAGAGACAGAAGACAGCCCTGGTCTAAGGGAGAGGGCTTTTTATAACAAAAATTTACATAGGCAAGTGTCTTGGAACAAACAGCTAACAGGGTTGTGTAAAACATAATACAAGGGCAGATAGCAGATTAATGATCCATGTGGCTTAATATTTCAAGGTAGGGAGTAAGTTCAGCTTCCAAGATCAGAATATATGAGGCACAACTGAAGTTTCAGTGAGAGATGTTATCTTGCCAGGGAGAGCCAGGAATGGACGTTTTCAAAGCACAGGAAGAAATTTTAAACAAGTGTAAATACCAAAATATGGTCAGGCCAAATACAACTCTCACTACTTTACAGTAAAAGAGAAATGAACTTTTCATAATTTTGTGATGAAATGGTTCCCAGTCTTAAAATGGAATTACACTGGTTCATCAGCTGTCCACCATGATGTTCTGCCTCATCTTTGGTTCAAACTATGGAGTTGAACGTATATGGACCAATACCTCTGAAACTATGAACCAAAATAAACATGTCTTCTCTACATTATTCTGGTCAGGTCTTTTAGTCACAGCCATTAAAAAGCTAACTAAAATGGACTCTCAGAACACTGTTTCTTGAGGGATTGGAGCTGGTAGACCCCATCATGTAGATGCAGATGTGATAGAGGGAAGAGCGCTTCTGAAAGACAGGGGATTAGAATTTAAAGCACTTCTGCAGGCACTCTTGAGGCTCTTATTCAACTCTCACACTACCAGGGAAATCCTAATTCAGTCAAGAAAATATGAGGATTAGTATCTCCTGCCATTTGTGAAAAGACAGAAAAGCCACTGTATCCCCACAACTTACATTTTCATGTACTCTAGCTACCTGGTCCTGATCTTGTAGTGCTTGAGGTAGAAGACAGTGGAAGGACTGAAAGTGTTACAAAACCTAATGCTCTTACTATGTGTAAGATATCACATCTCATTGAGATTTATTTGGGGTTTTACCAGTGTTTAGGATAAAATAAAATCTTTAGTGAGATCACCATTACAAACTATATGTGGCTCTCTTGGCAAATATTGCTTATTAGTCTACTCAGAATGTGGCCTGTGCCTTACTGAGTCATCCTTGAGACAAGTGCAGTCATTAGTATTCCATATACCATTTCTAGTTAATCTTCACTGAACTTTTCTAGCCACAAATATGATTTCCTCATTTCTCCTAAAATTCATGATACAAAAGTGTAAAGGCACTTGATGAGTAACTAACTACTAAATGAGATGTTCACTTGATGCTTACATGTAGAAAAGGTAATATCTTTATCTAGTTGTCTCATAAATACATGATATTTATAGAATAAATATAAGTAAATTTCATTATAAAATGTATAATTGCAACATGGCAATGACTGTTGATCCTTAATGCATCTCAGTGGCCACATAAATCATGAGATACACACATTTCTGGTCAGCCAGTTGGTATGGAAAGTTTTGGTTGATTGAATTAAATCTGGGAGTAGACCCACTCAAGAGGCTGATGTCTGAATGGACAGCAAATACCATTATCCTCTAATGAGGTGTTACCTCTAATTTTCTACCATGGGGAATGAGAAAGATATAACATTAATACTTTTTCCCTCATGCTCAGAAAACTCTAATCTGGGAAATATTTTTATATAGAGATCTGGGACGATAAGACAGGTAAACCCAGTCAGCAAGAACTCCAAACTCTCTATGATGGTATTTTGTAACTAAGGGAAAAAAATGTCTTTTAGCCAGGGAACAACAAAATCTCATCTTGTAAACTTGAATTTCTTCCCCTAAATGTCTGGAAATTCATGAATCTAAAAACTGTTCTCTCACTGGAGCTCTCACAAGAGCACTCCTGGTTTGTTACAGAGTGAGAACTGTCCTTTCACTTTCCCATTCAGTCATCTCCATTCCATATATAATCCTTCAAATGAGTTCCAGTGTTTCTTTCTGTTTCCCTCTTTCTTCTTCCTCCCTCCTCTAAACCTCCTGATTCCATCTATTTCCACAACTTCTAATTACCGTTCTGGACTCTACCCAAAGAAGAAGCTAGAGTTTCCTCAGGAACCTCAGAAAGCAAAGCTCACTAGGGCACTCAAAGTTGCCCTGACAATAATTTTGCTTCTCCTTGTTTACTTTATGTGATATGGTGTCCTTGAACACACATTTCATGAAATGAAATAAAGACCAAAGCAGTGGGTCAGGGGAAAAAGTCCATCTTGAAACCTGGGGTCAGGGAATAAAGGGACAGTAATGCTGATGATCTAAAAGATAGCTTCCTTTAGTGCCACCTCCTCTATCTATGCTGGATGCAGGACAGATTGTCCAACAGAAGAGTATCATAATCCCCAGATCTATGTTCATATAAAGTGATGGAATTTTTTCTGGAAATTCCCATGTTGACATGGAATAACTTTCAATGAAGAACTGAGGTATGCAAATGAAGGTAAAGGAGAAATGACCTAGAAATAAGGATCATTTAAGGCCCTTCAAGGGTGAGGTCTGTGGACAAGGCTATGAAGATGACAAATTTCTCTCTGGAGGCATCAGCATATTAGTGCCAACATGGAGGAATCCCTGACTCAGACAGCAGAGGGTACTGTAGCAGAGCACATGCAGGATCTGGTGGGTGTGTTCTCAACTGCACAAACAGAAACCTTATGCCCAAACTTATTTCCTCTGCCTTATGCTCCTTGGAGACACTGAAGTCCCACTATGGTATGGACTCCGATCTTTTTGTTTTCCTCCTTCTTCATACAGATTCCTGGATTTTCACAGTCTGGCAACCTGATCACATAAGGAGTTAGAGGACTCCCTTTTCCTTGGTGTCTTGTTTGCAGATGAAACCTCACACTTACCTTGCTATGTCTTTTTTTCTTTCTTTCTTTAGGGTTCTGCACATGGCCTGGCCTGACCCAGGAAGTCCTGGTGTCATTCCTTGGCCAGCCTGGCCAGGACTTTGTGTCCTCATTCCCTTATATCTGTTGGTCATGGCTTTACTTCTACCTAAGTGGACTAATGTGTATGTCTCCCCAAAATTCATAGAATGGAATCCTAATTTCCAAAATGAAGGTATTAAGACAAGGAGCCATAGGGAAGTGATCAGGTGAGGAGTACCTTATGAAAAAAGATCCTCCACCGCTTCTGTAGATGGCTATCTATAGAGTAGGCCCTTGTCCCACACAGAGTCTGCCAACTTTGGGTTTCCTACTTTCCAGATTGTGTGATGTGTAATTCCATTTTAATAATACACATAATACAGCATATTTTTATATCATTTCAAACTGACTGAGGCTCCTACTCAGCCTATTTCCTCTTGACAGAATGACTAATTTAATAGCATGTGAACAAAAAGTTCATTCTCTAAAAATTTTCCTTTAAATGTCCATGGTAGTGACTGCCATCCTCTTTTATGAAAAATTATACATTCACTGTCTTATTCATTCCTTGTGGGCTATTCATTTGAAAAAGCAAACCCCTCAAGAACAGAGATACTATTAGTATTAGTGATAGAGAGCTAAGCCCAGTGCTGAACACAAAAATACCTGTCAATAGGCATGGAGTATTTTTTTGTTTGTTTACAATATATATATATATATATATATATATATATATATATATATATATATATATATATAAAATGTGGTGCTGAGGATCTAACCCAGTGCCTCACACATTTGAGGCAGGTGCTGTACCACTGAGCTACAGCCCCAGCCCCTGCATGGAGTCTTAATGGAAACATACATGATCTAAGGATGCCTCAGCCAATGCAGGAGTTTTACTCATCTCTGACCTTCAGCAAGAAGACGAAGCTGATTATTACTGTCTAATGCTTCATACTAACAGTGGCACTTGCTCAGTGCTCCAGATCAAGGAGGAACTGAGATTAAAACTTCCCTTTGTTTTCTCCCTGACTTGTGCTCTCATAGGGGCATTCTTTGAGACTAAGTCTAAACTAGGTAGTGACTTCTTAACTTTTGGGGAGAGGCAGGCAATACAGTCTTCAATAATTAAAAATATGGAAATCCCTTCTCTTTTTTAGGGAAAATCTTAGTTTCATATATTACAAGTAATTTCTCCTTACCTTGACATTTTAATGGCATAAGTCACTTCTATGGGCTGTTTTATTCCAGCTGTATCCAATGCAGCATCTAGGCCTGACATATAGACTTGTATGATCTGAGAGCACTTCATCAGTCACAGGTTCAATCTGCCTCAAATCCATCCCCACTTATCAGCTCCAAGAGTGATGTTGCCTTCTCTTCATATGCTAGTTCCAGCTAGTATTGATTTGAATCTGAAAAAATTCTTCCAAAAACCCAGTTGTTAAAGGATTGGTCTGCAGCAAGAGGTGCTCTGAGGTGGTGAAACTCTTAGGATGTGAGGTCTTTCCAAGAAAATTAGGTTATTTGGGGTGTTCCCTTGAACAGGATATTAGAACTTTGGCCTCTCTCCTCTCCTTCTTTGCTTCAGACCAGCCATGAAGTAAACAGAACTTCGCCACTGTGCATTCTACCATGATATCATATGCCACCTTAGACTCAAGTGATATGGACTTGAGAAACTGATGTAACTCCATTTTTGAGAAACCAGCCTCTACCTCAGAGCAAAGCCTGTCCAAGGAAGGAAGCATGACCCTTGTCCTTGGAAAAACCCACAGAGCACTCCTAGGCACATACCCACACTTCTCAGTTGTTTGTCTACAAATAACAGGAGAGATCTGCATCATCAGGTATCCCTGACTCAGTTAGGCTAGGTAAAGACCCATAGTGACCCCCTAGCAACCATCAATCAGCATGAGACAGGGAAAATACCTGGAATGCCAGATGACCCCCCAGTAGTTTATGGTGGTTGATAACATGTTGGGAAACCATGCAGTTTAGCACATACATCCCTCATGGCTTAAACCAATCATTTCAAAGGAATCCCCCTTTTGTACTAACCAATCACCCCTACCCAACTTTTTCCCACCAGTGAATGTGCTAATCAATGTTAAGAGTTGTTGTTTGACTTTCCCGTGTGATATGGAATGATTTGCTGTGTGATGTTGTGATGCATACAATATTCCCCCAAAATCTGTAAGATCTCACTGGACAAAGGACTGGGACTCATTCCCTGGGACTGCTGCATTGGGAAGATTCTTGCGTGATTGCATCCGATTTAGCTCCTGGAGGTCTATTGGGGTTCCATGAATCTGATGTTACAGACTGAAGGCTATGAATCTGTAGGCTAGAATATACCTTTTTTCCTTATGTCTTCCTTTATTTGTAGTTATTTGGCACAGCAATGGAAATCTAATTAACATACTCAATGGAGACACCTTTTCTTCTGGAAACGCAGAAGAAGTGGCTCTCTATGAAATCAGGGATGCTGAGCTAACAGAATCTCCTCCATGATGTGCTATGACTATGGCTATGATCTTTCATTGAGCACAGGTGACCTATAGCATCAGTATTTCACCCCACTCAGTCAGGCTCTACAAAAATATCAACTCCTCTGTACCTTAAAATATCTGCTTCTCATACTGGTACTTCAATGTAGCTGGAGACTGTTAGACCAGGACACAAGAAAAAAATGACTCCAATTAAAATCAAATTAAAGCAAGCTTATTATTTCAACTGGCCGGGCTGCCTCTCCCAACAAAAACTGTGGGAACAAGACAGCACTGCATCTTTCTTGTAGCCCATATTTATAGTCCAGAAAGTTACAAAACGGGGGGGGGGTACAGATAACAAAACTCTGACTAGCATAAAACAAAGGCTGGTTTACATTTTTGCTGGCCCTGACATCAGAATTCATGAAGGTCATTACAGCCTCAAAGAGGGTCATTATCTGGCCAGGGAAGGCCAAGATTTATGAGGCATTACTAAAGTTTCAGAGAGAGAGAGCTGCTATATGGGTGAGTTCAAGGCAATGGCAGGCATTCTAAGCAAGTTCAGAATTTTCAGTAATTTATAGTAAAGCTGAAATTAGCTTTTCATGGCTTTGTGGTGAGATGGTTCCCAATTTTAAGAGGGAACCAGACTGGGTCTATCAGAGATGCTCAGGAATTATTGACATGCTCAAATAAGAATAACTTTCAGCACAAAGGTTGAAAGAGAATCAGAGATGATGTAGCTATGTCCATACTCTAGAATTTCAGGAAGTTGACTCTGGGTACACTCTGTCCTGGTCTGGCTTCAATCTCACCCTTTCTCTACACATGTGATGTGCTGATGGATTTATAGAAATGGCTTATCAAGAGCACCTTCACTGTCCAACTTTCCATGCCCTGATACAGTGTGGCCTTTATCCTGACTTCAAAAAATACAGTGAAACAAAATACTCTGAGGAGGACTCCAGAGTCTCAGGTTGGTCCATCCTGAATTAGCCTTGACTCCCTTCTGCTCCTCCCCTACTGTCTTAGTCCATTAAGGTGGCTGATTCTCCAGAGAATGAGGGTTTCAATGATAGAAAAAAATTCAAGGCACAGGCATCTCTGGGTTTATCAAACTGGACCATGAGATACTGTGCTAGCAATTTTGGTGAAACTAATTCTAATGAAAAATGATATATTCATATACATAGGTATAGATATATACATAAGCATATGTATGTTTATTCATATGATTATCATACAATATCAGTTGTGGATTAGGTCACTAGAGGCAGTAATGATATTAGTATCTTTAATGTGAGTTGAAAACTATCAGACACAGAGTAAGAGCTACAGAAGATCTGTTGACTAGTCAAAAATAATATGAAACTATGACACAGAGCTCAGAGAGACTGGGAAAATTCTGGGAAATCTCTTTATCTTTCTTTACAACTTCAGCCCTTCTCCACTTGTGCAAGTTTCACTCCACCCTGATGTGCATGACCCATATGATAAGGGAGACCATGGGCCCTGGATTCCACCCTGAGGCTCTGACTATGGAATGCCTCCTGGGAAGCTTGTATCCTCCATCACCTTCCCAGATGGAAGAGGATAGAATCAGAAGCATTTTCTGTCTATAATAATAAATAAATTTTCTTGAGGAGCCCTCTTTGTGTTTTTATTCATGAACACTGTTTCATCTAGTGTGACTATGATACAGTGAAATGGGCTAAGGAGATTGGCCTGCCATCGTGGAATGAGGTATGTGATGAGAGAGAGAGACAACAGATTCCATTTGGCCCATAGAGAAGTCATGGAGGGATTCTTAATGGTCCCTGCTGTTTTGCTTGAGAGCAAGATATGTTCCTTCTGAGGTTCACTCACCTGTTGCTCCAATCACAGGATAATCTGAATAGTCAAAGGACAGTTTGATGTCATTTTTCTTAGTTATCTTCTGAGGAAGGCATGTTTTTGAAATTTAATTAGCACCTACCAGCACAATAAGGAGCCCTTAGATTATATAACACTCTACCCCTCTGTGGGTACTGATAAGTGCAGGGCAATGCTGTGTTCTGGGGTATCTCTAGAAAATACCAGAACATTCAACCCGGTTGAATAAACCCTGGCACCTGATGGCCTTGTGAGGTCTCAGCTGGGAAGCCAACCCCTGAAGTTCTGTACTATGCCCTTTGCTCTGTGGTCTGTGGCCCCAGCAGCTCTGTCCTCTGGGATCTCAGGAGAGGCACCACTCTATACTTGGCTTTCACCACACTTGGGCTCAGAAGTATCAGGGGGAGGGAGATGATTTGCATGAAGAGTTTCTTTTCCATACTCACATAAGGGACAAAAATAAGAGACTGTGAGCAGTTCTGCTCAGCTGTGTGTGGGGAAGCAGATCCTGGAGCATCTCCACCATGGTCTGGACCCATCTCCTTCTCACCCTCCTCACTCTCTGTTCAGGTGACTTGCTATAGAAAGCAAAAGGGATGGTGGGACAACTTGGGTCCATCTTTTCCTTTTGGGGGTTAACAGTACAGGTAGTAACCCCAGGTTCATCTCTTTATGCTCCTACTTTTTCTGTTCCAGGGTCCCAGGTACACTCTGAGTTGATCCAAGAATCTTCAATGTCAGCATCTAAAGGGGAGAAGGTCACTCTCTCCTGCACTGGAAATAGCAACAATGTTGGAACTTATTATACAGGCTGGTATCAACAGATTCTAGGTTCTGCCCCCAAAACTGTGATGCTTGGAACTACTAGGCCTCCAGGAATCTCTGATCGCTTCTCTGGCTCCCATTCTGGCAACACAGCCACCCTGACCATCACTGGGCTCCAAGAGGAGGATGAGGCCAATTATTACTGTGAAGCATGGGACAAAAGCCTCAATGCTCACACAGTGCTTCAGATGCATGGGGAACTGAGACAAAAACCTGCCCTTGCCCTCATGAGAGGCTGACCATTCTATTGATGCCAGAATTAGATAGGCAGTCAGGGTAGATAAGTAAATTGAGTCAGGTGGGATCAAGGATGCCAATTTTGAGTGAGTTTGGGAAGTTGGAGACTGTCCCCTGAGGGATCTTATGAAGAACCTGCCAATTTTGAATGAGTCTGGGAAGTTGGAGACTGTGTCCTGAGGAATTATACCAAGAACCTGCCCCTGCTCCAATCTGTTGCCAAGGTAACCTGTCCCAGAATTTTTCCCTCCCTACAGGGAGGTATAAGGTTGTTAATGTCTTTGGCTACTCCACCCTTCCCTTCTCCCCTTTCCAGATTCCCACCGTTTGGCCCTCCCACCTAGCATTGCTGGGCCTAGTCACATATGCAGAAAGGAGAAAGATAAGGGGGAAAAGACAGGAGAACAAATGAAGCCTAGGACATATAAAAGAGCAGAACACCTCACCTCTTGGGATACCAGGATACCAGCTATGGCCCCCTTCTCCCTCACAAGAGAAGTCTATGTTACACCTTTTTAAATAAAACTTGCTTTATATTCTTTCTTGGTGTGCTTCTCTAACGTTCAAACTTCAATACTTGGGGAAGCAGGACTTGTCAACAATAACCCATGGAATCACTATGAGAAAGAGGGTGACTGTTGCACACTGCACTTGCAAGGTATGACTCTCATAGCATTGAAAAAACCAGCCTCTACCTCAGAGAAAAGCCTGTCCAAGGAAGGGAGCCTGACCCTTGTCTTTGGAAAGCACTCCTAGGCATATACCCACCCTGCTGAGTTGTTAATCTACAAATAACAGGAGAGATCTGCTGTGCCAGATGTCCTTGACTCAGTCATGCTAAATGGGGACTCATAGCAACCTTCTAGCAACCATCAATCAGCATGAGACAGGGAAAATACCTGGGATACCAGATTATCCCTCAGTAGTTTATGGTAGTTGATAAAATGTTGGGAAATTATATAGTTTAGCATGTACTCCCCTCATGGTTTAAACCAATCAGTTCAAACAAATCCCCCTCTTGTACTAGCCAATCACACTTACCCAACTTGTTCCTGCCAGCAAATGTGCTAATCATGTTTTAGAGTTGTTTTATGATTTTTCCGTGCTGTGTGATGATTTGCTAAGAGATGCTATGATGTATGTGAAGCCCCTGCCTTCCCCAAAGTGTGTATAAAACTGCTGCAAACCCTGGGCTCAGAGCTTCTCAGTGTCATCAGTTGCTGTGTGCACACGGAGGACCCAGCTAGCTCGCGATAAATACCTCTTTGCTGCTTACATCGATCTTGGTCTCTGGTGGTCTTTGGGGGTCCCAAATTCGAGCATAACAGCATAAGCCCAAATGAAAGAGTCCATCATTGGGCCAGGGATGGTGGCTCATGCTTATATTCTCAGCAGTTCAGAAGGCTGAGGCAGAAGAATTAGTTGCAAGTTCCAAGCTAGTCTCAGCAACTGAGCAAGGCCCTAAGCAACTTTGTGAGGTTCTGTCTCAAACTTAAAAAAATAAATAAATAAAAGGGCTGAGGATATGTCTTAATGGTTAAGCACCTCTAGGTTCAATACCTGGTAACAACAAACAAATTTTAAAAGTCATTGTTAATCACTGTTGTGTTGTTTTGTTAGACCAGGATGCAAGAAAAGACCACTGACTCCAATTAAAATCAAATTAAAGCAAGCTTATTATTTCGACCGGCCACACTGCCTTTTCCTCCCAAAATGGTGGGAACAAGACAGCAGCCCCACTTTTTCTACAGCCCAGCTTTATAGCCCAGAAAGTTACACAAAAGGGGGGGGTTACAGATAACAGAACTCTGACAAGCATCACACTAATGGTAGTTTACATTTTTTGCTGGCCCCAACATCAGAATTTATGAAGACCATTAGAGCCTCAGAGAGGGTCATTGTCTGGCCAGGGAAGGCCAATATTTATGAGGTGTCACTAAAGTTTCAGAGAGGGCTGCTATCTGGTCAGAGAGCCAGGCATGGGTGAGTTCAAGGCACGGGCAGGCATTCCAAGCAGGTTCAGAGTTTGCAGTAATTTATAGTAAAGCGGAAATTAGCTTTTCATGGCTTTGTGGCAAGATGGCTCCCATGAGCTTGCAATTTAATAAAAGATCAGGTTGGGTCTAACAGTTTTTAAAACAGCTTTACTATCACAAA
The DNA here is from genome assembly GCF_052094955.1 of Ictidomys tridecemlineatus. Taxonomy (NCBI): domain Eukaryota; kingdom Metazoa; phylum Chordata; class Mammalia; order Rodentia; family Sciuridae; genus Ictidomys; species Ictidomys tridecemlineatus. Next base: position 109,712,426 of record NC_135478.1, on the reverse strand, counting down.
ATGTACCATAAAGTGCACCTGATTGAAGTCAGATTTAAAGATAGTTAGTTATTGTAGTTAGGTAAATAGGGTCTCATATTGAGTAAAATGTATAAAATGAAGGCTATTATTGAGAATGAAATCTAGGAACAGCACTTGGGGGAATTGAAATGTTAATGTCCTCAAGGCACAGAGCACATCCCAAGGAAATGTTAATGAAGCAGCTCCCAGCAAACATGGAGATGCTAATCCAAAAGCCCTTCTGGCCTAGATTACTCCTACAGCCCACCTGTCCCCCACCATTTGGGCCTCCCCACCTACATTCCATCACTGCAAGATAACAGAGAATGAAGGACAGGAATGCCACAAGAAAGTGGGAAAGCTGAAAGTAGACTTTAGCTATATAATCCCTTCCACGAATTTTTTTTGGGTCCCCTTCTTCCTTCAGGAGAAGTCTTTTCTCCTGTCCTTTAATAAAGCTTCTACTTTCCACTCTACACTTGCCTCCGTGTGCTTCTCTGGTATTATACTTCAGCATTTGGGGAAGCAAGGACTAGTCACCGGTAAAGAGCGGTAACATGATCAAAGAATATATTCAAGATTTTAGGGCATTTACAAAGTTGTGTGATTGTCAGTACTATTTGTTTTAATCACCTTTTTTGAAATTGCAAGCAAAAGATCTGAAAAGAACAATTTTAGAGGGTGAAAATTTATTTGAGTTTCATGATTCCTGAAGTCTCAGTCCACAGATGGCCAACTCAATTGCTCTGGGCTAGAAGTAAAAAAGAACATCATGGCAGCAGTGTATGCAGAGGAAAGGAGCTCAGGACATTGTACCTTGAAGCAAAGACAAAAGTAATTTCACTCTGGGATAGAACAACACAATGAAACAACTGTTTTTCAAAACTGAAAGGCAAGTGACCCAACCAAGATGGAGATTCGACCAAGATATTTATTGGGGGGGGGGGCTGCCTGAAGGTGAAGAAAAGGAGAGACAGAGAGATGAGAGGAGGGCAGAGAGAAAGAGAGTAGAGAGAGGAGAGAAAGAAGAGGAAGAGGAAGGAGGAAGGCAGAGAGCATGAGCTTGCAAGCTTCAGCTTAAGAAGGGTTGCTTGGCAGGTGCTGATTGGCAGGGTGACTCGGGAACAGCAAGCGGACACTGTGTCCTGCAAGGATTGGTCAAGAAAACTTTTTAAGTTGGAGCCCTTCGAAGAGGAGAGGAAGGGTAAGGGATTCCATTATATTTTTGTGAGACAGAAATTTAACTTCAGCAGGGAGTCTCCCACATACCCAACAAGAACACAACATTGAAAAACTAGAAGGTAAAGGCTATGTGACCTCAGAAAAAGCTCGTATGCATAAATACACAAACACAAAAACTCATGCACAAATACAGAAGCCTCAAGTTGCACACCAATGATCACACTGTTTTAGGGACAAATGAGGCAAGGCACCAAAGATAGCAGGAAACAATTTTATTTGGCTGCAGCCAGGTTCAGAGAGCACAGCTTTTGCTGTAATCAATTAATCCCCTGAACCCTGAGTTCAGGGAGTTTCACAGTTTTATACCCAGCATGTAAGAGGAGGGGCTCAGAAGTTCACAGTCTGCAAAAGCTCACATAAAAGCAGCTTTTTCTTTCACTGTTCTTGGCATGTTAACACTTCAAGGACAACACCCGAGAAGGAGAGAGTTTCTTCTCCCCTTTCTATTCTCCCCTGCCAGCTGTTACCATGGAACTCAGTTGGTAACTTCTCTTATCTTAAAAATATAGACATCTCTGTGAAACCCAACTCAAGGCCAGGGGCCTTGTTTTCACATTTCTTCAAAGTACTATACTGGATATGTTTGTGAAAAACTAGTAAGGGGGTGTCCAGCACCTGCAGTGCTGGTATATTCTCCACCAGTGACCAAGTAAACAGGGCAACATGAAAATAGAAAGTTTATCTACGTTCAACTCTCTTGCAGAAACTCTTTCGGTGACAGTCCTAAAATCAGTCTGGGTGAAGATTTCTGGAGAGGCCCAGTTAAGAATTTTAAGTGGAGAAAGGGGGTGCCACTTCAACACAAGAGGTCAAAGATTTCTTCCTGGTGGCATTTTCTTGCTCCTGCTGATCCTGAGGATCTTAAAGACCTGAGGAAACAGAGAAGTCAGAGTTGCAGAGATGGCAGGGATTCTCAGTCTAGGATACCAGAGAGCAGGTAGCAGCACAGATCAAGCTCTCTGTATCTTTTATATGAATCTTTGACTGAGTAAAACATGGAAACATGCAGAAAGATTCAAACTTGGAGACTAGGCCTTGGGGGAAGAGAAATAATCCTGCTGCTTTTATTTTTCTGCTTCTCCTGATGTTTCAATATGGGGATAATTGCAAATATTCTCCCAGTTCCAGTTTTTATATTAACCATATTTACTATATTTTTTATATTTATATATTATGTTATATAAGTCATATATAATATATACTATATTATATATGTTTTGCTGTTATGTATTTTTAACTATATTTACTATACTTCACATATATAATTACAAGCATTGTCATTCCTGCCCAAGCCTAGAAGAGGTAACTCCCAAAGGATTACAACTTCAGTGAGCCTGCAGATGCTATTATAATGCCAGATTCGTGGGACCCCAATAGACCTCCTGGAGCTGAATCCAATGCAATCATACAAGAGTCTTTATTGCAAGCTTGAGCCTGGACTCACAACCGTTTCTGATGCAGTGGTCCCAGGAAATGAGTCCCAGTCCTTTGTCTAGTGAGATTTTACAGATTTGGGGGCAATACTCTATACACCACAACATCACACAGCAAATCATTCTATACCGTGGGAAAGTCAAACAACAACTCTTAACAGTGATTAGCACATTCACTGGTGGGAAAAAGTTTGGTAGGAGTGATTGGTTAGTACAAGAGGGGGATTCCTTTGAAATGATTGGTTTAAGCCATGAGGGATGTACGTGCAAAACTACATAGTTTCTCAACATGTTATCAACCACCATAAACTACTGGGAAGGTCATCTAGCATCCCAGGTATTTTCCCTGTCTCATGCTGATTGGTGGTTGCTAGGGGTTGCTTTGGGTCCTCACCTAGCCTAACTGAGTTAGGAACACCTGGCACCACAGATCTCCCTTGTTATATGTAAACAAACAACTCAGCAGGGTGGGTATGTGCCTAGGAGTACTCTATGGGTTTTTCCAAGGACAAGGGTCACACCCACTTCTTTGGACAGGCTTTGCTCTGAGGTAGAGGCTGGTTTCCCAAAAATGGAGTCATATCAGTTTCTCATTCCCCTCTTTGTCTGGAAACTTGGGAACCAATCATGGTTCCCTCAATTGAGGATCTATTTGGGCAGGCCCTACATCTTGGTAGAGTAAACAGTAACCCTCAGGAGACAGTCTTCAACTTCTCAGACTCATTCAAAATTGGCCTCCTAGACCCAACCTGATTTGATTTACCTATCTACACTGTCTATCTATTTCTGGCTTCATCCCCCCCACCCCGGCACGCGACCAGCACACTAGCTTCACACTAGAGGTTCAAAACATAGAAGTTAACTAGTGAGATAAGATTAAAGACACATAAAACTCAATTTACCTTTTTTCTTTTTTTTATTGGTTGTTCAAAACATTACAAAGCTCATGATATATCATCTTTCATACGTTTGACTCAATTGGGTTATGAACTCCCATTTCTACCCCAAATACAAATTGCAGAATCACATTGGTTACACACTCACGTTTTTACATAATGGCACATTAGTGACTGTTGTATTCTGCTACCATTCCTTTCCTCTACTATCCCCCCTCCCCTCCCCTCTCATCTTTCCTCTCTACCTCATCTGCTGTTTTTCAATTCTCTTCCTTGTTTCCCCCCCTTTTCCCTCACAACCTCTTATATGTAATTTTGTGTAACATTGAGGGTCTCCTACCATTTCCATATGCTTTCCCTTCTCTCTCCCTTTCTCTCACCCCACTCATCTCTCTTTAATGTTAATCTTTTCCTCACACTCTTCCTCCCTGTTCTGTTCTTAGTTGCTCTCTTTATATCAAGGAAGACATTTGGCATTTTTTTTAAGGATTCGCTAGCTTCGCTTAGCATAATCTGTTCTAATGCCATCCATTTCCCTGCAAATTCTATGATTTTGTCATTTTTTAGTGCTGCATAATACTCCATTGTGTATAGATGCCACATTTTTTTATCCATTTATCTATTGAAGGGCATCTAGGTTGGTTTCACAGTCTAGCTATTGTGAATTGTGCCGCTATGATCATTGATGTGGCAGTATCCCTATAATACACTATTTTAAGATCCTCAGGGAATAGTACAAGAAGGATGATAGCTGGGTCAAATGGGGGATCCATTCCCAGCTTTCCCAGGAATCTCCATACTGCTTTGCAATCACCAATTTGCAATCCGACCAGCAGTGTACAAGTGTACCCTTTTCCCCACATCCTTGCCAACACTTATTGTTGTTGGACTTCATAAAGGCTGCCAATTTTACTGGAGTAAGATGGTATCTTAGGGTGGTTTTCACTTGCATTTCTCTGACTGCTAGAGATGGTGAGCATTTTTTCATGTACTTGTTGATTGATTCTATGTACTTCTCTGTGAAGTGTCTGTTCAGATCCTTGGCCCATTTGTTGATTGGGTTATTTGTTATCTTATTGTTTAATTTTTTGAATTCTTTGTATATTCGGGATATTAAGACTCTATCTGAAGTGTGAGGGGTAAAAATTTGTTCCCAGGATGTAGGCTCTCTATTTACCTCTCTTATTGTTTCTCTTGCTGAGAAAAAAACTTTTTAGTTTAAGTAAGTCCCATTTGTTGATTCTTGTTATTAACTCTTGGGCTATGGGAATCCTATTAAGGAATTTGGAGCCTGACCCCACAGTATGTAGATCGTAGCCAACTTTTTCTTCTATCAGATGCAGTGTCTCTGATTTGATATCAAGCTCCTTGATCCATTTTCAGTTAACTTTTGTGCATGGCGAGAGAAAGGGATTCAGTTTCATTTTGTTGCATATGGATTTCCAATTTTCCCAGTACCATTTGTTGAAGATGCTATCCTTCCTCCATTGCATGCTTCTAGCCCTTTTATCAAATATAAGAAATTTGTAATTTTGTGGGTTGGTTTCTGTGTCCTCTATTCTGTATCATTGGTCCACCTGCCTGTTTTGGTACCAGTACCATGCTGTTTTTGTTACTATTGCTTTGTAGTACAGTTTGAACTCTGGTATCACTATACCTCCAGATTCATACTTCCTGCTTAGAATTGCTTTTGCTATTCTGGGTCTTTTGTTTTTCCATATGAATTTCATGATTGCTTTATCTATTTCTACAAGAATTGCCATTGGAATTTTGATTGGCATCGCATTAAACCTGTGGAGAACTTTGGGTAATATTGCAATTTTGATAATGTTAGTTCTGTCTATCCATGAACAAGGTACATTTTTCCATCTTCTAAGATCTTCTTCTATCTCTCACTTTAGGGTTTTGTAGTTTTCATTGTATAAATCTTTCACCTCTTTTGTTAGGTTGTTCCCAAGTATCTTATTTTCTTTGAGGATATTGTGAATGAAGTGGTTTTCCTCATTTCCATTTCAGAAGTTTTGTTGCTGATATACAGGAATGCCTTTGATTTATGTGTGTTAATTTTATATCTTGCCACTGTGCTGAATTCATTTATTAACTCTAGTAGTTTCTTTGTAGACCCTTTTGGGTCTGTTAAATGTATTTTCATGTCATCCACAATAGTGATAATTTAAGTTCTTCTTTTCCTATTTTTATGCCTTTAATTTCTTTTGTCTGTCTAATTGCTCTGGCTAGTATTTCAAGAACTATATTGAATAGAAGTGGTAATAGAGGGCATCCCTGTCTTGTTCCAGATTTTAGAGGGAATGCCTTCAGTTTTTCTCCATTTAGGATGATGCTAGCTTGAGGTTTAGCATATATAGCTTTTACCATGTTGAGGTAAGTTCCTGTTATCCCTAGTTTTTCTAGAGTTTTGAACATAAAGGGATGCTGTAGTTTGTCAAATGCTTTTTCTGCATCTATTGAGATGATCATATGGTTCTTATCTTTAAGTCTATTGATGTGGTGAATAACATTTATTGGTTTCTGTATATTGAACCAGCCTTGCATCCCAGGGATGAATCCTACTTGATCATGGTGCACAATTTCTTTGATATGCTTTTGTATTTGATTCACCAGGATTTTATTGAGAATTTTTGCATCCAAGTTCATTAGAGATATTGTTCTGTAGTTTTCTTTCTTTGAAGTGTCTTTGTCTGGTTTCAGGATCAGGGTGATGTTGGCCTCATAGAATAAATTTGGAAAAACTCCTTCTTTTTCTATTTCTTGAAATAGCTTGAAAAGTATTTGTATTAATTCTTCTTTGAAGGTTTTATAGAATTCCGCTGTATACCCATTCGGTACAGGGCGTTCTTTTGGTTGGTAGTCTTTTGATGGCTTCTTCTATTTCCTTCCTTTGTTATTGGTCTGTTTAAATTGTGTGTTTCTTCCTGCCTCAATCTGGGCAGATCGTATGACTTAAGAAATTTATCGATATCTTCATTATCTTCTATTTTATTGGAATATAGGGTTTCAAAATACTCTCTATCTTCTGTATTTCTGTAGCATCTGTTGTGATATTGCTTTTTTCATCCCGTATGTTAGTAATTTGAGTTCTCTCTCTCTTCTTCTCTTTGTTAGCATGGCTAAGGGCCTGTCGATCTTATTTATTTTTTCAAAGACCCAACTTTTAGTTTTTTCAATTTTTTCAATGTTTTTTTTTGTTTCAATTTCGTTGATTTCTGCTCTGATTTTAATTATTTATTGTCTTCTATTACATTTGCTGCTGTTTTGCTCTTTTTTTCTAGGTTTTTGAGGTGTAGTGTGAGTTCATTTATTTGTTGATTTTTTTTTTTTGAGGAAAGAACTTCCAAAAATGAATTTCCCTCTTAAACCTGCTTTCATTGTGTCCCATGGATTCCAGTATGTTGTGCCTGTATTGTCATTTGTCTCTAAGAATTTTTTTATCTCCTTCTTTATGTCTTCTGTAACCCATTGATCATTCAGTAACATATTGTTCATTTTCCATGTGATGTAGGATTTTTCCTTCCTTCTTTTATCATTGATTTCCAGTTTCATTCCATTATAATCAGATATGGTGCATGATGTTTTCTCCATGACTTTATATTTACTAAGAGTTGCCCTATGGCATAATATATGGTCTATCTTTGAGTAGGATCCATGTGCTGCTGAGAAGAACATGTATCCACTTGATGATTGTTGGTATATTCTATATATGTCAGTTAAGTCTAGGTTATTGATTGCGCTATTGAGTTCTATATTTTATTTATTCAGCTTTTGTCTAGAGGATCTGTCTAATGGCGAGAGGGGTGTGTTGAAGTCACTCATAATTATTGTGTTGTAGTCTATTTGACTCTTGAACTTGAGGAGAGTTTGTTTTATGAATGTTTTAGCACCATTGTTTGGTGCATACAAATTGATAATTGTTATGTCTTGTTGGTGGATGGTTCCTTTTAACAGTATATAGTGTCCGTCTTTATCCCTTTTGATTAACTTAGGTTTGAAGTTGATTTTATTCTATATGAGTATGGCCACTCCTGCTTGCTTCTGAGGGCCATGTGAGTGGTATGATTTTTCCCAACCTTTTACCTTCAGCCTGTGTAAGTCTTTTCCTATCATATGAGTCTCCTGAAGGCAGCATATTGTTGGATTTGTTTTTTTGATCCAGTTTGCTAGCCTATGTCTCTTGATTGGTGAGTTTAGGCCATTAACATTTAAGGTTTCAATTGAAATATGATTTGTACTTCCAGTCATGTTTATTTATTTATTTATTTTAGTTTGGATAGTTTTTACTTTTTGGTGATTTTCCTCCTCCTTTATTGAGATACCTCCCACTGTTAGTTTTGGGCACTGTTTTGCAATTCCTCTTCTTGTAGTATTTTGCTCAAAATGCTTTGCAGTGTTGGTTTTCTGGCTGCGAATTCTTTTAGCTTTTGTTTATCGTGGAAGATTTTAATTTCATTGTCAAATCTGAAGCTTAATTTTGCTGGATACAGTATTCTCAGTTGGAATCCATTATTTTTCAGCATTTGAAATACATTGTTGCAGGATCTTCTTGCTTTCAATGTCTGTGATGAAAAATTAGTCATTAACCTAATTGGTTTACCCCTGAATGTAATCTGCCTCCCTTCTCTCGTAGCTTTTAATATTCTCTCCTTGTTCTGTATGTTGGCTATCTTCATAATTATATGTCTTGGAGTTGGTCTGTTACAGTTTTGAATGTTTGGGATCCTGTAGGCTTCCAGGATTTGGCAATCCATTCCATCTTTCATCTCTGGGAAGTTTTCTAGAATTATTTCATTTAATTGGTTGTCCATTCCTTTGGTTTGATTCTCTATGCCTTCTTCTATCCCAATGACTGTCAAATTTGTTTTTTTTTATGACATCCCATATCTCCTGAATAGATTGCTCATGGGATTTAAGCATCTTTTCTGTGTTGACTATATTCTTTTCAAGTTGAAAAACTTTGTCTTCATTATCTGATGTTCTGACTTCTACTTGATCTAGTCTATTTGTAATATTCTCGTTTGAGTTTTTAAGTTGGTTTATAGTTTCCTGCATTTCTAGGATTACTGTTTGATTTTTTTAAGATCTCTATCTCCTGTTAAAGCTTATTCTTTGCCATTTGAATTTGTTTTTTCAATTCATGTTCAAAATATACTTTTTATTGCTTGGACTTGCTGTCTCATGTCTTCTCTAATATTCCTTTCCATCTGAGTTAGGTATGCCTTGAGTTCTTTCCCTATTCATGTTTCTGATGCTTCTAGGTCCTCCTGTAGATTTAAGTTGTCCTGCATTGTTTGTACTCCTTTTTTCCCTTGTTTTTTCATGATGTTCACATTACTTTCCAGCTCTGTTTGATTGCTGTGTTTCTGCTCTCTTCTATAGATTTGTTTTGGCTTTGATATCTCTGTTGTCTCTCCTTTGTGTTGGTAGACTATGCTTGCTAAAGTGGATTCCACTGAGAAGGAATTCCGATGACCGAACTCCAGTGTCGTCACCTCTCTGCTATGGCAGGCACCAGGCTCCTTGCCAGGGTGTCCAAATGGGGAGGGTGGGACTGGACTGTCTCTGGTTGGTTTCAGCTCCAGGTCGCCGGAGGGCAATCTCCAGCCACCCAGTCACGCGGCCACCTCAGAGAAGGCTTCTCCCAGCTCCTGCCTTGAGCCACCTCGCAGCAGCGAGGTTTACACAAAGGCCAGCAAGAGAGAGGAAGAATCATGCCAGAGAGTGGGCTTTTATTGGGAAACAAAAAATTCAGGGGAAAATTCCATCCAATGAAGGTCGAGGGAGACAGCATTTCAGTCAGTGTTAGTGATTGGTTTCCAGGTCAATGGTCAGCCACACCATTACACTGGACAAGCCCTAGCATCTGGAAAGGGTGGGGAAAGCTCTGACATAGCTGTTCTGTGCACGTCACACCCAGTCAGGGAGGTATCTCAGTCACGTGCGAGAACAGCTTCCTACACCTCCCTCTAATTTTAGGAACTCCTTATTGCTGTAAGAAGAAGGGGTAATGGCTCATCTGGCTGCTTCAGAGCTGAGAGGGGGTGTGGAACATGAGGGGGATTGAGGAGGAGGGATGACGGGGGGACAAGAGTTCCCTTTTAGAAATTGCTCAATTTGAAGTCTGGTTGGGGAAGAACAAGTTGTAAAGTCATCTGGGGATGGGTGTTTCTATGAGAGAAACAAAAACCATGAGTACTGAATAAATGTTGCAGCAGCTGGAACATGTCACGGTGCAGAAGTTCCCTCACCAGGCTTTAACATCCCCAGTTATCAGGACTGTAAACATAACATTTAACTTTTAGTGTTACAGATGTCCTTCCCCATAAGATACAGTTTAATAATTTAATTTCATCTGATCTTGCAAAACCCTTTTACTAGTATAACCTATGTGTCTAATAGAGAAACCTTTAATTCTGTTATTTAGGGCTGCATAATCATACTAGCACACACCAAGCCTACCTGTGTAGGTTATGAATATCTGTAGAACTTAAACTAAAGCTATCCACTAACTACCTGAAAAACACGTGTTAAAAGGTATAAAAATAAAGGTCCCTCTAGGGCAGCAGGATTTCTTCTGGAGGCTGATCCTAACTTGCAACATGTCATCCCAATTCTTCTTCTTTCACTGACACCACTTCTCCTTTAGGACCCCTGGGATCCCCGCCACTCCTCCTTCAGGACCACTGGAACCCCCACCAGATGTGTGAAAAAGATAATGACCCATGAAGTGCAGAAAGAGCTGGGCTCTTATGTCCTGGGCCATGGGGAGCTGTGTGACCTCTGACCAACTAGGAGCACTGTAGGACTCTAATATATCTATGCACAGCTCTTTTTTTTATTTCTTTTTTTTTAAATTTTTTATTTTTTTATTGGTTGTTCACAATATTACAAAGCTCTTGACATATCATATTTCATACATTAGATTGAAGTGGGTTATGAACTCCCAATTTTACCCCAAATGCAGATTGCAGAATCACGTCGGTTACACATCCACAATTTTACATAATGCCCAATTAGTAATTGTTGTATTCTGCTACCTTTCCTATCCCCTACTATCCCCCCTCCCCTCCCCTCCCATCTTCTCTCTCTACCCCATCTACTGTAATTCATTACTCTCCTTGTTTATTTTCCCATTCCCCTCACAACCTTTTATATGTAATTTTGTATAGCAATGAGGGTCTCCCTTCATTTCCATGCAATTTCCCTTTACTCTTCCTTTCCCTCCCATCTCATAACTCTGTTTAATGTTAGTCTTTTCTTCCTGCTCTTCCTCCTTGCTCTGTTCATAGTCGCTCTCATTATATCAAAGAAGACATTTGGTATTTGTTTTTTAGGGATTGACTAGCTTCACTAAGCATAATCTGCTCTAGTGCCATCCATTTCCCTGCAAATTCTATGATTTTGTCATTTTTTATTGCTGCATAGTACTCCATTGTGTATAGATGCCACATTTTTTTAATCCATTCATCTATTGAAGGGCATCTGGGTTGGTTCCACAGTCTAGCTATTGTGAATTGTGCTGCTATGAACATCGATGTGGCAGCATCCCTGTAGCATGCTCTTTTAAGGTCTTCAGGGAATAGTCCGAGAAGGGCAATAGCAGGGTCAAATGGTGGTTCCATTCCCAGCTTTCCCAGGAATCTCCAAACTGCTTTCCAAATTGGCCGCACCAATTTGCAGTCCCACCACCAATGTACAAGAGTACCCTTTTCTCCACATCCTCACCAGCACTTGTTGTTGTTTGACTTCATAGTGGCTGCCAATCTTACTGGAGTGAGATGGTGTCTTAGGGTGGTTTTGATTTGCATTTCTCTGACTTCTAGAGATGGTGAGCATTTTTTCATGTACTTGTTGATTGATTGTATGTCCTCCTCTGAGAAGTGTCTGTTCAGATCCTTGGCCCATTTGTTGATTGGGTTATTTGTTATCTTATTGTTTAATTTTTTGAATTCTTTGTATATTCGGGATATTAAGACTCTATCTGAAGTGTGAGGGGTAAAAATTTGTTCCCAGGATGTAGGCTCTCTATTTACCTCTCTTATTGTTTCTCTTGCTGAGAAAAAAACTTTTTAGTTTAAGTAAGTCCCATTTGTTGATTCTTGTTATTAACTCTTGGGCTATGGGAATCCTATTAAGGAATTTGGAGCCTGACCCCACAGTATGTAGATCGTAGCCAACTTTTTCTTCTATCAGATGCAGTGTCTCTGATTTGATATCAAGCTCCTTGATCCATTTTCAGTTAACTTTTGTGCATGGCGAGAGAAAGGGATTCAGTTTCATTTTGTTGCATATGGATTTCCAATTTTCCCAGTACCATTTGTTGAAGATGCTATCCTTCCTCCATTGCATGCTTCTAGCCCTTTTATCAAATATAAGAAATTTGTAATTTTGTGGGTTGGTTTCTGTGTCCTCTATTCTGTATCATTGGTCCACCTGCCTGTTTTGGTACCAGTACCATGCTGTTTTTGTTACTATTGCTTTGTAGTACAGTTTGAACTCTGGTATCACTATACCTCCAGATTCATACTTCCTGCTTAGAATTGCTTTTGCTATTCTGGGTCTTTTGTTTTTCCATATGAATTTCATGATTGCTTTATCTATTTCTACAAGAATTGCCATTGGAATTTTGATTGGCATTGCATTAAACCTATAGAGAACTTTTGGTAATATCGCAATTTTGATAATGTTAGTTCTGCCTATCCATGAACAGGGTATATTTTTTCATCTTCTAAGATCTTCTTCTACTTCTCTTTTTAGGGTTCTGTAGTTTTCATTGTATAAATCTTTCACCTCTTTTGTTAGGTTGATTCCCAAGTATTTTATTTTTTTGGAGGATATTGTGAATGGAGTGTTTTTCCTCATTTCCGTTTCAGAAGTTTTGTTGCTGATATACAGAAATGCCTTTGATTTATGTGTGTTGATTTTATATCCTGCCACTTTGCTGAATTCATTTATTAGTTCTAGTAGTTTCTTTGTAGACCCTTTTGGGTCTTCTAAGTATAGAATCATGTCATCTGCAAATAGTGATAATTTAAGTTCTTCTTTTCCTATTTTTATGCCTTTAATTTCTTTCGTCTGTCTAATTGCTCTGGCCAGTGTTTCGAGAACTATATTGAATAGAAGTGGTGATAGAGGGCATCCCTGTCTTGTTCCAGATTTTAGAGGGAATGCCTTCAACTTTTGTCCATTCAGAATGATGCTAGCCTGAGGCTTAGCATAGATAGCTTTTACAATGTCAAGGTACGTTCCTGTTATCCCTAGTTTTTCAAGTGTTTTGAACATAAAGGGATGCTGTACTTTGTCGAATGCTTTCTCTGCGTCTATTGAGATGATCATATGGTTCTTATCTTTAAGTCTATTGATGTGGTGAATAACATTTATTGATTTCCATATATTGAACCAGCCTTGCATACCAGGGATGAATCCTACTTGATCATGGTGCACAATTTTTTGATGTGTTTTTGTATTCGATTCGCCAGAATTTTATTGAGGATTTTTGCATCTAGGTTCATTAGAGATATTGTTCTGTAGTTTTCTTTCTTTGAGGTGTCTTTGTCTGGTTTAGGAATCAGGGTGATGTTGGCCTCATAGAATGAATTTGGAAGAGCTCCCTCTTTTTCTATTTCCTGAAATAACTTGAAAAGTATTGGTATTAATTCTTCTTTAAAGGTTTTGTAAAACTCCGTTGTATACCCAACCGGTCCTGGGCTTTTCTTGGTTGGTAGTCTTTTGATGGCTTCTTCTATTTCCTTCCTTTGTCATTGGTCTGTTCAAGTTGTGTGTATCCTCCTGACTCAGTCTGGGCAAATCATATGACTTAAGAAATTTATCGATGTCTTCACTATCTTCTATTTTATTGGAATATAGATTTTCAAAATAATTTCTAATTGTCTTCTGTATTTCTGTAGCATCTGTTGTGATATTGCCTTTTTCATCCCGTATGTTAGTAATTTGAGTTCTCTCTCTTCTTCTCTTTGTTAGCATGGCTAAAGGTCTGTCAATCTTATTTATTTTTTCAAAGAACCAACTTTTAGTTTTGTTAATTTTTTCAATAGTTTCTTTTGTTTCAATTTCATTAATTTCCGCTCTGATTTTAATTATTTCTTGCCTTCTGCTACATTTGCTGTTGTTTTGCTCTTCCTTTTCTAGGGCTTTGAGATGAAGTGTGAGCTCATTTATTTGTTGGTTTTTTCTTTTTTTGAGGAATGACCACCAGGCGATGAATTTTCCTCTTAAAACTGCTTTCATTGCTATGCACAGCTCTTAAAAGACCATTTACTCAAAGGAGTCCAGGCTTGGGTGTTGGTGTTGTACCTACTCTAGAGGAATCAGTAGCTTGTGCCCACTGCAATTTGGCACAGTCTCCTTATGAGGAACATTTATCTAATCTCAGCAGGTGTCTCCTCCCAGAGTTCCCTGTAATATGAGCAGACCTCCAGAACTAGGGCTCAGGGAGGGGATCAGCCTTATAATATAAATCTATTTGCATGAACAGCCTATCCTCTGAAGAAGGTGGGGAAAAGGAAAGGAGGCCCGAGATTTCCCAGCACAGCTAACGGGATCCAGGCTCTGGGCCTACTTTCTCTTGGACACCTCTTTCTCTTGCTCCTTTCTCACTGTATAGGTAAAGGCAAGCTTCAGAACTATTGGGAAGTTTCAAAGACTACTTCTGTCTCTTTTTTCTCATAATTTTGTGAAAACCTTCCCTTGTCAGTGTCACATCATTCTTGTCTTTCTGTGTTTTCAGGTTCTCTCATCTTGCCAGTGGTGACTCAGCTGCCTTCCATCTCCAGGAACTTCTGAGAGACTCACCTGCAACCTTAGCACTAGTTTCAGTTTTGAGGACTATGTAATAAGGTGAAATAAACAGGAAGCCCTTGTAGGTTTCTTCTATACCACCACACAGACTCAGATAAGGATCAGGGCTCAGGGGTGCCCAGCCACTTCTCTGGATCAAAAGATATATCATCCAGGGCAGAGCTTCTCCTAATCTCTGGCCTACAGGCAGGAGATGAGGCTGACTATTACTGTCAGATATGACACAGTGACAGACTGAGGGGGATGTTGGACAAAAACCCAGCCTGCTCAGTGACCTGGCCTTTGGCTCTTCTTCAATTTTAACATAGCTTGCACCTTCACTAAATACACTTGCATGCAGATTCACATTCACAGTATTATTCCTTCTAATTTCCAATTTGATGTTTCTTAACTCTAAGATAATTAAAAAGGAAAACAACAAAAATATCTGATGTTATCAGAATGGTGCCCAGAAACTCAATTGCTAACAAAGAAAGACTGGAGCTCACCACCTTTAAAAAAAAAAAAAAAAAAACCTGGGCCTATCTTGATTTAATCAGATCCCAAGGGCCACCACAGAAGGTGAACAGTTTTTTTATAGCATAGACTCTGCTGTTTTAGGGGTCAAAGCAGATATACCCCTTTTCCTCTCAAGTCATCTCTGCTTAGGGCAGCACACTGCTTACTCTGACCTGGGGATGAAGCACTTAATATGAAAAACTGTCTGAAGATACAGATCCAGAAAGAATACCAAGCACAGAACTGAGGTAATCTAACTCATTTTTAGGTTCCAGTTACCTTTGAATGTGATGTCAAAGAGGGCATAGGTAAGGAAGAGGTTAGGTGCCGAGGACAGAAAACCTCCTTGTGCAACATGAATAATGGAGGGAAGGCTGCACCACTAGTGAGAAAATGTTTACACTTCTCCCAGGACGTTGAGTGAAGTAGTTCCATGTATGTGACTTTCTTATGGATGACATTATTCAGGATCCTAAAAGTTCTTATTTTTGGCCTTCTTGACCTTACAAGAACTGTGCCCTTCATTCCTCTTTTATTCTGAGTTTTCCAGCAAGTCAATCGATATGGGTTTACCTGAGCAATATAACTGAGCAGAAAATTCCTAATTATTGGTTCAATTAACTCCTCACCTAAAACTCTTAAAAAACCCAGATATCAAAGTGAACTTCTAGACAAGGAGCAGAAGAGTAAATGGAGTTTACCATGGTAATTGGAAACCTAAGTGAATTTTTAAAGGCTCCAAAGAATATTGTGATCTAGCATGACAATGATCAACTTACAGGTATCCCAGTCTGATTCTCCATCTCTGGACTTACCAATGAGACCTCCTTTACCACCTCTGTGGTCCACCCTGAGCACAGGGCTTATCATCATTGACACACACCTGGCCATAACCTCCACATCACAAAGAGTTCTTGCTCATGTGGAGGTGAAAAATAAAATCACTTTTGCTTTTCATGTCTGACCCATTCCTCTCAGGCCTGCTCTGACTAACACCATCTTCTGATGAAGCTTCCTGGAGTACTCCTGCTACTAGAGCAGAATTTGCATTTAACAAAAATAACTAATTTTCTTATGCTGGGAGCCATAGCACACCCCACCTATAATTCCAGTGGCTTGGGAGGCTGAGGCAGGAGAATTGCAAGTTCAAAGGCAGCCTCAGCAATGGTCAGGCACTAAGAAACTCAGTGAGACCCTGTCTCTAAATAAAATATAAAATAGGGCTGGGGACGTGACTCAGGATTTGAGTGCTTCCAAGTTAAATCTCTGCTACGAAACAAAACAAAAACCTCATTTTCTTAATTATCCACTTGCTTCCAGAAGCAAAAGGTGCTACCCACCACAGTATCCTCAAAAATATAAAACACTTGGGAATCAACTTAACAAAAGGGGTGAAAAATCTATACAATGACAACAATAAAGATATACCTTGCTCATGAATAGGCAGAATTAATATTATTAAAATGGCCATATTACCAAAAGCACTATACAGATTCACCGTGATTCAAATCAAAATCCCAATGGCATTCCTCACAGAAATAGAAAAAAAAACAATTAAGAAATTCATTTGGAAAAATAAGAGACCCAGAATACCTAAAGCAATTCTAAGCAGGAAGAGGGGAACAGGTGGTATTGTGATAACAGATCTTAAACTATACTACAGAGCAATAATAATAAAAACAGCATGGTACTGGTACCAAAACAGGTGGGTAGACCAATGGTACAGAATAGAGGACACAGAGACCAATCCACAAAATTACAACAACCTTATATTAGACAAAGGTGCTAAAAGCATGCAATGGAGAAAGGATAGCATCTTCAACAAATAGTGCTGGGAGAACTGGAAATCCACATGCAACAAAATGATATTGAATCCCTATCTTTCACCATGCACAAAAGTTATCTCAAAATGGATCAAGGATCTAGGAATCAAACCAGAGATTCTGTGTCTAATAGAAGAAAAAGTAAGCCCTAATCTCCATTATTTGGGGTTACGCCCCAAGTTCCTTAATAAGATGCCCATAACACAAGAATTAAAACCAAGAATCAACAAATGGGAAGAATTCAAACTAAATGTTTTTTCTCAGCAAGAGAAATAATATGTGAAGTGAAGAGGAAACCTATATCCTGGGAACAAATTTTTACCCCTCACACATCAGATAGAGCTCTAATCACTAGAGTGTATAATGAACTCAAAAAGTTAAACAACAAAAAAAAAACAAATAATCCAATCAACAAATGGGCCAAGGACCTAAACAGACACTTCTCAGAAGAGGATATACAATCAATCAACAAATACATGAAAAAATGCTCACCATCGCTAGCAATCAGAGAAATGCAAATTAAAACTACTCTAAGATACCCTCTCACTCCAGTAAGAATGGCAGCCATTATGAAGTCAAACAAGAAGTGCTGGCGAGGATGCAGGGGGTGGGAGGGGGAAGGAACACTCATACATTGCTGGTGGGGCTGCAAATTGGTGCAGCCAATTTGGAAAGCAGTGTGGAGATTCTTTGGAAAACTGGGAATGGAACCACCATTTGACCCAGCTATTCCTCTTCTCAGACTATACTCAAAAGACCTAAAAATGGCATATTACAGGGACACAGCCACATGAATGTTTATAGCAGCACAATTCACAATAGCTAGACTGTGGAGCCAACCTAGATGCCCTTCAGTGGATGAATGGATAAAAAAAAAATGTGGCATTTATACACAATGGAATATTACTCAGCATTAAAAAATAGCAAGATCATGGCATTTGCAGGGAAATGGATGGCATTAGAGCAGATTATGCTAAGTGAAGTTAACCAATCCCCCCAAAAAACAAATGCTGAATGTCTTCTCTGATATAAGAGACATGACTCAAAAAGGGATAGGGAGGAAGAGCATGAGAAGGAAATTACCTCTAGATGGGGAAGAGAGGTGGGAGGAAAATGGAGGGAGATTGGGAATTGCATGGAAGAGGGAAGGAGACCCCCTTCATTATACAGAATACAGGTATGATGATGTGAGGGGGGAAAAAAGAAGAAGAAGTGGGTCACATTAGATTGGGTAGAGAGAAGTGATGGGAGGGGAGGGGAGAGGATGGAGGGAATGGAACGACAGTAAAATAAAATAGACATTATTATTGCTGTGGGTATATATGTGACTACATGACCAATGTGATTCTGAAACCTGTGCACTCAGAAAAATGAGAAACTATATCCCATCTGACTCAATTGTATGATATGTCAAGATCATTGTACTGTCATGTGTAACTAATTAAAACAAATAAAAAATAACAAAAAAGTAAACTATAAAACTATTTTTATTTAATGTTCAAAAAAAAGGTGCTACCCACATATGATGGATCCGAATGACCTGGGGGTGGTGATGAAAAGGAAGAATTTAGTATGTGAAATCCAGAGATCTAGGTGTCTTTGGCCTGATATATGTATATCCCCTCCTCCTGTCTAAGGTTTTTTAGCATTGCTGATCTCTGAATCCTTAGTAGGTATGAGTTTATGCATTTCTTTTAAGGTTACACTCTCAAAAATATTCTAAACTTAGATAAAGGATAAAACTTCCCTGTGAAGAAGATAGTTCTCCAAACCATCATGTTCTTTAATTTCATCTCAGAGTTTAGATATGAGGCAAGTCCCAAAAGCTCATGTGAGGCAATGTTCAGAGGTGAAATGTTTAAATATGAGAGCTAGTTGGAAAATTAATCATGTTATAGATTAATAAATTAATAATATAAATGGATTTCTCAGTGGTAACTGCATGAGTTCAGGTGGGATGTGACTGGAAGAAGCAGATCACTGGAAACACATCTTTAGTGTTTATAATTTGTCCTACACACCTTGCTTTCTCTCTATACTTCCCATTCACCATGAGTTGAGCAGCTTTCTTTCACCAACCCTTCTTCTATGATGTTTTTCCTCACCTAAAGCCCAACAATGTAATTGGCCAACCAAGTCTCTTTAGAAAAAAATCTTCTAAAACCATGAGCTCAAAATCAATTTTTCTTCCTCTATATTGTGCTTATCAGGTATTTTTGTCACAGTGGTGAAAATCTGACTAATATAGGAACCTTAATGTTTTTCACCCATGTTCCTCTGTTTCGGATGATATTTGACAAAACTCGGTCATTTGGGGAATGCAGCACATGGTCTTAGTCCCTATAAATACAGATAACATAAATAGTATATACATATTTCCAGAAAATTCTGTTTTTCCTCAGTGTCAATATGTACAGCATTTATAAAATAAACAGAATCAGGACTTACAGTATGGCAAAGAATAAGCCATGGGGACCACTAATCCAAGTATAGCAAAAGACCTCCATAAGCGGGGGATCCTTTCATATATCAATCTATGTACACAGAACAATTATAAAAATAAATTAATATACATTAACTGTATCAGAGTGAGATTCACAATAACTTAATGTACTGCCAGGGTAACTATAAAAAAAATTAAAATCCAGAGTGGAAAACAAATGAGGAGGACACATTTTCCTAATATTATAAAGATATTTTTTTCCTAATATTATTCCAAGACCTGTACCATAGGGGCTTGGGCAGCCTAATAGAAGACCTTCAAAACAACAAGAAGTTAAAGTACTAATGTAATTTGTGGAGAAATATTCTCACTTATTAACTTAGATATGCTTTGGGGAAATTTTAATCTTCAAACCTGGGTTATTATGATCCTACATTGATGACTCTAGGAACACAGTAAGAGTGAACTCAAAGGCCAGGTTATGCTGACATATCTGACCTATAATTACTGCACAATACACCATGTATTTAGTTGATTAGATATCAATAAGGACCAGGAACAACTATGCCTGACCCAAACCCTTGGGAGAACACATATCCATCTTTTAATCATTGGAGATGCAGGTTCTTCAGGGACAAATTAAAGGATACTTATGGTCACACTTTCATTGCCTCCTCCTTCTGGCATTTAGACACAAGTGATGGGTCATCCCATTTTTCCCCATTCTCAGTGTCCTTCATCAAACTGTGAAGCCTCCATCAGTCATGTGTCTAGGTTTCTAAGGTGTCTAAACACATGTCCAAGTCATATGGAATCATAAAGTGTCCTACCAAAAATGCATGAAATTATTCCAAATACTTAAAACAGGGCACAAAACCAAACTTGTTTATAATACTAGAAAAATAATGACAACCAACCAATAGGAACAGTGTTATATATGAAAAGTAATTTTTGCCATATATTCAAATATTCAGTCAAAAATATACTATTTGACAGGTATCTGGATGTTATTTAACATTTTTAAGGAATGTAGATAGAAAGAGAAAATAAGTCATATGTCATCCTCCCCAATAGAAGCCTTAAGCTCTCTGTGCTATTTTCTCATACACTTTCTTATTGAGTTACTGTGGGAATAATTGACAGTGTATCCCACATTAAGCAGCATACATTAACATAGTCCTTCAAAGACAGAAAGAACAGTGCGACAAAGTTCTTACCTAGGTCAAGGAGAATATCCCAAGAACTACATAGAGGCTTCTCTCTTGTGTCTTCTACTAGCTGTACTGGGGAAGGAGAGGAACTACAGAATAAAATTAACCAAATCATGCTATATGGATGTATGAATATATTGTAATTAATTCCACTTGTATGTATACCTATAATGCACCAATTAAAAACCAATAAATAAATTGAGGGAGGAATACACTAGAGGGAAAGAATCAGGGGAATGGAGAAGGGGAGGAAAGAGTAAGTACTAGGGATTGGAATGGAGCCAATTATGTTTATATGCATTTAGAATATGTCAAAATGAATCCCACTATTACAATTAACTATAATAAAATAAAACAAAAGAAAATATAAAAGATTTGAAAAAAACAATGTTTATGTAAACAAAATATCAATACTAAACCAATAACTTTAATTTAAGTTAGTATCTTTTAGGTGACTTCTTATATGAATGAGATTAATGTCTGTTATAGATTGGAATTTGTGTAGTAGTAGAAATATATATTGGTGAGATGTAAAAAAAAATGACATTTGTACAGTATTGGTATTCATTTCAATTACTACAGCTATTTTGGAGAAAAGTATAGGTAGTAGTTTAAAAAATAAAAATAGAACTGCTATGTGGTGCATCAATCCCACTTACATATAAAAATACACAAAATATAAGAATATATAGAGACATATTTTAGAATGTATATCACTATATATTAGTAAATGTATATATATATATAGAGAGAGAGAGATGTACAAATACATATATATAATAAACATATTTTAGAATGTATATCACTATATATTAGTAAATGTATATATATGTAGATGTAACAATATATATATAATAAATATACAAATGAAGATAACATAAATATATATATATATATATATATATGTGTGTGTGTGTGTGTGTGTATACATACATATACACACAAACACACGCATATCTCTACCTAAAGTTTTTATTTCTCCTTTCCAATATACTGAGTGTTCATTTTAGTGCAAATTTTGATTTCTTCTCTCAATTTTAAACACCCTCATAGCAAGCAGTCTGGAATATAAATCATATTTTTTCCTTAGACTCCTATTTGGAATTGTTGATCCCAATAATTATAACATAAAAGGCTCATTTGGGGTTAAGCACTGTTTGAAGATCACAATGGTGGTGTCTCATGTGGAGACTTGGGTGCATGCATAGACCATTCCTCTTCTCAGAGTATGGAGACAGCAAGCGAGGTATTTGGGAAATCTCTGCTCAGCTGTGAGGCACAGAAGACAGAACTCAGAGATGACCTACACCACAGCTTGGTTCCTTCATATCCTCACCCTACTCACTTGTTGTAAATATGACAACATACAGGACAGAGTAAGGACCTGGAAAGACATAGGGCTAGGATTTCTCCTCTTATTTATATACTCAGAATCAATCTCTTTGGAACTCTCCCTCTTCCAGTGTCCAGTGCTCATTCTTTGATATTCCAAACACCCTCAGTGTCTGAGACACCAGGAAAGAGGGTCATCATCTCCTGCACTGGAAGCAGCATTAACATTGGTGGCTATGATGTGCTCTGGTTCCAACAGCTCTCAGGAACAGCCCCCAAACTTCTAATCTATGGTGATTGCATTTAATCCTCATGAAATCCTGACCATTTGTTTGGCTCCAAGTCTGGCAACTCAGCCTCTCTGCCCATTACTGGGTTCCCACATGACAGCTGATTATCTTTGTCAGTCCTATGACAGCAGCCTCAATGCTCCCACCGTGCTCCAGGTCCACAGGTAACTAAGACAAGAACCATTCCTCGTCAGCCAGAAGGTCAACACATATCAGCTCTTACTCAGGCTTTCTATGAGGATTTTGCCACTATGAGCCTTGGCACATCCATGGACAATTCCTAGGGTGAGGTGCCTCCTCTTGTTCTTTCATGATATTCACTCACAGCAGCCATTATTAAAGGGTCTCCAAGGAAACAAGTTCTGATCTCCACAGAATTCCTTAGCAATGACTTTCAGTGGCTAAGGTGATTGGTCCAGTCATGACTATCTCAGACATCACTCTGAGAAGATTTCTGCATCTCCACCATCCACACTTTTCTTGTATCCAGGAGATTGAGAACTGTTTCCTTCTGTCATTAGTCCTCACTGGGAAACTCTCAAATTTTTCACCCAACCTTTCAGGTAATTCTCATTGAAAGATAATAGACATACAAAAAACCCACAATATTTTAAGTGCCCCATTTCCTATGTTTTGAGATATTTACACACATTTAAAACATCACCAAATTAGGTCCCTGAACCCATGACTGAACCCCAAATCCTCCTCATTTCCCCTGGGAATCCTCCCTCCACCCAGGCCAAGTGTAGAATCCTAGATAACCACTCATGCACCTTAAATAACTATGGATCTGCTTTTATTTCCTATGATTTTAAACAGAATCATACGGTATATGTTACTTCCTGTCTTAATGGCTTCATTGCCTCTGAAGACTACTTTAGAGACCTTCACACACTGTGCTGACCTATATGTGATCCTACAAAGGACACATCTTGAACTTTGCAGTCCCTGAGTACTTTTGCTTGTGCAGTCCTTCTCCTATAACGCATAGGTATTAAAATTCTATTTAATGATCCATCCAAATAGATGTAACCTATCTGTAATCATACCTGCATCACATTCATGTTACTTCTGATATTGAATAAATTAATATATTTTCTTGGGTTCCTAAAAGTACGGAGATCTCTGGGCACTGTTTCTTTTATCTCTGAAGTATGCTCAGAACTGCTTGCATCTTCTTAAAATTTTAAAAAAATATTAAATAAGTAATAGTTTGTGAAGTTCAATTTGATTAAAACTGCCCCAATTACTGCACCCTGAAAAGCAAAGGTTCATCATTGGAGATTAAAATACACACACAAGTAGAAGTGGCAAAAATGAGGTGATTTATTGCAAGTTACTGCTAGCTTATATAGAAAATGAAAGTCAGTTATCTTAAAACAGGAAGCCCCCAGGGCCAATCATAGTAAAGGTCAGGTCATCATCTATGGTGCACACACGTCCACCCTGTATGAGATTCATGTGGGGCACAAGCTGTCCACGAGCACAGAAGACGCATGGACCAATTGGAAAGTTTTCAAAACAACTTGTTATCTGCCCATTGTCAATCTTCCCGCCGCCATGTTACATTAGGGGCCCACTACTATATCAAAAGCCCGGGGAATCCGTAGGGGAACTCCCAACATCCCCCCTCTTTGTTATTATATGAAAAGTTACACCAATTCATTCTGGCTACTTCCTGCTGAGTGGGGGCATCACCAGGGAAAGGATCTGAAGGAGGGAAGTTAGGAATCCCCATAAGAGAGCTGCAAAGATCGGTATATGGTCGGATGATGTTCCCCATAGCAAAAGGTCCATTATCGCCTCAATCCAATTGGTATAAGTTTCTATGGGGGGTACAAGCCGGGCATCATCAGATATGGATCTCAAGAAGGTATCCCAGGAATCCTTGAAGGGTTTCTCAGCATTGTGAAGAATGTTTTCTGGAGAAGGAAGTTGATTCATCTGTGGCCAGAAGCTGATAATTTCTAAGTAGAAACTGGTTAAAAGTTTGGTTAGAGATTTTACCTACTTGGGTTTGAATAAACTTTATAATACATGGTAAAAACAGACACATTAAGAAGACCACACATAGTTGTCCAAGGATAGGCCATACCCATGCCAGAAGAGCAGTGGTATTAAGAAAGAGAAAAGGCTTTGACTTGTTGGAGTTCTTAAGGTATCTGCCAAGTCAGTGAGCCCAATAATATTGTTTTCTATAAGACCCAATTCATTAATATAATAACAACATTCTTCCTTAAGGAAAAGACAGGTTTCATCCTTTTCGGCGGTGAGTAAATCTAGGGCCCTGCAATTCTGAAGGGTGACTTGTGTCAACGAGGTGACGTGTTTTTGTAGGGATGCTAGACATTCTGCTATGGAAGTAGGTACTCCTTCAAATTTTGAATTAATGTCTTTGATAGCCCATAGGGAACGACCTAAGGCCCTTCCTGATAACCCTGTGCTTGCCACTGAGGCTGTTAATGAAATGCCCACGACCACTAGAAGGAATGCAGCCCATTTTTTCACATTTTGGAGGATTTCAGATGAATTTTATTTCAGAGCTACTATAGAGAGTGAGCTGTGGAACTATGGTGACTAGTAGGCATGGGCTAGACATGTTGGAGAACATTATGGCAGTGAGAGTGTCATTGAACCAGAAGAAGAGACCTGGTGGGGAATAGGTGGTGGTGTTGATGATTAGGTTATGATGGCAAAAATCTGTTAGAAGGGAATTGGAACTTGCACATCCCAGAAGGCAAACCTGAGGAATTATAGTGTGGTCATTCTCCTCAGGTTCCCATAAAGGAATATTTTGCAGAGGTTTGATAGGATCCTTTTTGTAGGATGAGGTGGGCAAGCTGCAAACATTTATCGGAACTGTGGAAAGTAGGAGCCATGCCAGGGAAGTGCATAGAAAGCAATTTGCTGGACTGGTAGTGGGGAAAGTTCAGTTTAGAAAAGACAATATGTCGATGATGATCTGTAATCAGGTATAGATCGGTGAAGTCTGAGAGTCTGAAGTGTGTTGGCTTTCTAGGGATGTGAGCAGCCATTGTTCTGAGTGTCTTATGTTGGTCAAGACAAGGGAGACTGGTGAACCTATGGAAACATACTCCTGGGAAATATACAAAGAACCACAGGGGGGTAGAAACATACCCTTTGTAGTAAAAGGAAGCATTTACCCCTGATGCCCCAGTGTGGGTTCCAAGGGTCTGGAATGGCCATATTGTACTGTTGGGAGGCAGACTCATATTTGAATCTTTCTATATTTAATTGTCCTGAATATGCATCATGAATTTTACATGACCAGTAGGGTCAGCCCCCATAGGTATCTGGCCACCATTTACAGTGATCCTTATTTTGGTCATATAGGAAGCATAAGTAAGGGTGGCTGGCTTGTTTAATAAGCTCAGAGGAAGAGGAAGAAACTACAATATAGATGGCTGAGGAGCATCCTGTCAGAGGACAGTTAGAAGTAGCAGCCAAAGGAGTGGTCCGAGTGTTCTTTTGTGTATATGTTTCTCTCACCCTGAATTTCCAGACATATGATGGTGAAGGCATTAGACTTGGGGTGAGGATGAGGATAAGAATCAGAGAGTTAAGGTACATTTTCAGATATGTTTTCAGCTATGGGTGTGAGGGCAAAGATGCAAGAGAGGAAAAATTTTAAAGGGTCACTAGGGTGGAGAGAGCAAGAGTATGTAGGTGTGGATTCCTGGGAGTCTTCACTAAGGTGGGGAGAGCAAGAGTATGTAGGTGTGAATTCCTGCAAGTCTTCCAGTCCGATGTTGCCAGAATCAGTTTCCCAGATGCATAGTTTGAGCCTGGAAATGTGAATCCATAGAGTTAATTGATTATTTGTGAGTTTGAGTTTCGCTGCCAAGGGAGTGCACATGATGACCGAGGTGGGGCCCTCCCATTTGGGGTGCAGTTGGGGTCTTTCACCTGGGGGACAGTAATATACCTGTTGGCCGGGTGTTAGGGTGAGGGGGTTTTGAGTAATGGTTGGGTCAGGTGGCAGCCAGTCCTGGTATTTCCTCCAGGGCATAGATGGAAGAGGAGAGGTAGAGCATTGGAATCAGGTATAGGTAATTGTTCAGTCTGTATTCTGGGAGGTAAGAGTGAACAGCCGTACATAACCTCAAATGGAGAAAGGTTGGATGGTTTCTTTGGTAAAGCTCTGAGATGCAACAGGGCCAAGGGGAGGACCTTAGTCCAGTCTAGGCTTAATTCCATGGTGAGTTTGGTGACGGTTTCTTTGAGAGACCTATTAATTCTCTCAACTTTCCCGGAAGCTTGGGGACAGTAAGAGCAATGGAAATGCCAAGGGACTGATAGTGCACTAGCTAGCCCTTGAGTTATCTGTGAGGTAAATTCTAAGCCATTATCCAATTGGATGGAAATGCGCATCTCAAAACATGGGATTATGTCAGATATCATCCTGTCCACAACTGTGGATGCCCACTTATTGGATGTGGGAAATGCCTCTATCCACCCTGAGAATGAGTCCACCAGGACTAAGAGATTTTTGATGTTTTTTTTTACCCTGGGCATGTTAGTGAAATCAATTTGCCAATCAGCTCCCAGGATGTGACCACAGGCCTGATGAGAAGGATAGGGTCTAGGTTTTAAGGGGGTGTTGGTATTGGTCCTTTGGCAGACTTGGCATGTGGATGTAACCTGTTGCAGAAAGGTCCGATCATTGGAGGAAAGAGGGAAAAAAGTTTGAAGGAAAGTCGATAAGCTTTAGGGGCTAGGGTGAAACAGTGAATGGAGGAATCTAAAGAGCTGGTGAGGGTCAGGAGGTCATTCCCCAGAGGAACAGTGAGAGTCAGGATGTCAATCCTCAGAGGAAGAATGGAGTAACAAGGAAGAGGATGGTGTCTTCAGGGCCGCTGATTGGGCTGCCTGATCAGCTTTAGAGTTGCCCACCATAGCAGAAGAAGAGTTGGTCTGATGAGTTTTACAATAAACTATTCCTAGCTGCAGTGGCAGCATGGAAGCCCACAGCAGGTTAGAAATAAGGCTGGCATTTATAATGGAAGTCCCTTTAGTAGTTATAATGGCAGTCCCTTTAGTAGTTAGGAGTCCCCTCTCCTTCCAGATAGCCACATGAGAAACTAGTATATGAAAGTCATACTTGGAATCAGTGTATAGGGAATTTTTTTCCCCTTTTGCCAGTTCACATGCTCTTGTGGTGGCTATAAGTTCTGCCTGTTGGTTGGTTGTGTTGGGCGGCAAAGGATTAGCCTCAATGATGGAAGAGAGTGATACGACAGCGTAACCAGCTACTTTAACATCCCCATGAAAGTAGGAGCTTCTGTCGGAAAACCAGATGAGATCTGATTAGGGAAGGGGCCCTTCAGAAATAGGGGCTGGATGGGACAAGAGTGCCTCTAGTACTTCAGAGCATTTATAGGTAGGAGGCTCTAGAGGGGCACATGGAAGGAGGGAAGCAGAGTTGAGTGGGAAACAGGGTTGGAAAGAGATAGTGGGGTTTTGTAGAAAGGAGACAAGAACAGATAGAATCCTCAATGGGGGAAGAGACTGCAATCCCATGTATGTTAAGAAACCTCTTCCCACATCAGTTAATGGTGAGACAAAGTGAGTTTGTATGCTTCCTTCTGAAGATCGTGAGCAGCAGCTAAAGTCCTGAGACATGGTGGCCAACCCCTAACAGTGGGGTCAAGCTGTTTGGATAGGTATGCCTTGGGTGCAAAGGTTGGGCTGTGGTTTTGCCCCAGTACCCCTAAGTTTTGTCCTTGTTTTTCATGTAGGAAGAAGGGCTGAGAGAGAGATTGGGGAGGTGTAAGGCAGGTGCCTGGAGAAGGGCCTTTCTTAGAATGGTGAAGGGCTATCCGACAGTTGAAGAAAAGGGGCTCATCTTGGGAGCCTTTTGCCACATCGTATAATGATTTGGCAAGTACGGAGAAGTTGGGGATCCATGCCCTAAAGTATCCTGCCAATCCCAAAAAGGAAAGTATTTTATCTTTGGTTTTGGGTGTGGGCAAAAATCTGATATGCTGTTTTCTGTCCAATGTGATAAATTTCTTCCTCTGGGAAATAGAAAAACCCAAATATGTGACTGTGATAGCTACCAGTTGAGCTTTGTGAGGGGAAACTCCTTGTTGTGCCAAAAATTAAGTAAATCAACACTATCATTTTTGAGTGGTTTTTAGAAGGACTACAGAGAAGGAGATCATCGAGGTATTGGAGGAGGGTGGATGAGGAGCAATAGGAGCCGAAGGTCTGCAGATCAGAGACCAGAACCTGACCAAAGAGATGAGGGCTGTCCCTAAACCCTTGAGGAAGAATGGTCCAAGTGAATGTCTAGTATCTGGGTCTGTCTAGGTGAAGGCAAAGAGGTCTTGAGAGTCGGGAGCCAACGGAATGGAAAAGAAAGCATCCTTTAGGTCAATGACAGAAAAGTGGGTGACATCTGAAGGGACCTGGGATAAAAGTGTGTAGGGGTTGGGGACTAGGGGGTGTATAGGCCTCACAGCTGCATTAATGAGTCATAGGTCTTGAACAAGGCAATAGGAGCCAATAGGCTTGCAAACTGCCAGGATGGGAGTGTTATATGGAGAGTGAGTGGGGTGGAGGTACCCCTTAGAAAGAAAGTATTGGATCATAGGCTGTAAGTCACAGAGTGCCTTAGTAGATAATGGGTACTGCTCCTGGCTGGGGAACTTATTAGGATCTTTGAGATGTATGGATACCGGGTGACAGGAAAAAGTGGAGGGAGTTTCCATGTCCCAAATTTGAGGATCAGTTAAGTTCATTGATATGGGCTCATGACTGGGTTCAAGGGATGGTTTAGTTAACTTGTTTGTCTATTGATTCAATGGAGGAGGTTAAGTTTTCAGCTAACATGGCCATAAAGGAGGAGGTAGTTAGACCTGATGCTATGTTATGGCTGGGGGCTTGAATACTGATGGTGGTGTGGAGCCTAGAAAGTATGTCCTGACCCAGCAGAGGAACAGGGCATTGGGGCATGACCAGGAAGGACTGTGAGAACGGGAAGCCATCTATGGAGCAAAGTAATAAGGGTTTTTCTTTTTTCTTTCTTTTTTTTTTTTTTTTGGATAAATGGTTTTCCCTCCTACCCCAACAATAGGAGAAGTGGATGGTATCGTTTGTCCCCAAAACTCTGTCAGCATGGAGAATGTAGCCCCTGTCAAGGAGGAAATCAATCTTATGCCCATCCACCTGAATTTGCACCCTAGGTTCTTGCCTGTTGATCTTTAAGGCCGGGGACAAGGACTCAAGGCACCATCAATCCTCAGACATGATGCCCAAAAGGTTGGAGGACTCTTTGGCTATAGGATCCCTGCCAGCCCTAGGACAATTGGAACCCCAGTGACCCAGCTGCTGGCATTTGGGATGGGGGTCCGTGGATCATGTGGGGCAGGGCAGGCTCTTTCCCAATGTCCATCCTTACCGCATTTAAAACAGGCACCCGGGGGAGATCTGGATTGTGTTGGCAGGTGTCGAGGCAAATTATTGCCCTGTAGGTTTTGGGCAAGCATCTGAAATTTAGTTAGTTCTGCCTTGTGGTGGTGTCATTCGATTTCCTCAACTTGGTTATGAAAGATCTTAAAGGCTACAGCTAGTATCTTCATCTGAGGAGTTGCAGGATCTTGCTCTAATTTCTTAAGTTTAGCCCTCATGTTGGGGTAACTTTGAGAAAGAAAATAAGTCATGAGAACATGTTGCCCATCTGGAGTCTCAGGGTCCAAATTGGTATATTGCTGGAGAGCTTTTGTAAACCGATCTAAGAACTCCAATGGAGTTTCTTCACGTTTTTGAATGATTTCCTGTAATTTTTGAAAATTGACTGCTTTTCTTGCTGCCTTTTTTAGCCCAGCAATAATGCAAGCAGAGAGGCAGTCCCTATTTCTAATTCCAATCTCAGTATTATCATCCCATCCAGGGTCCTGCTCTGGAGCTGCTAGGAGCCCTGGGGGATGTGCCTGATCAACCCTGTGGACCTCACCCACATGGGCTCTGGTGAATTCCCAAACTTGAGTGCACTCCTCTGGGAGAGATTGTTAGCCAAAAGCATATGTATGTATATGTATGACTATATATATAATGGTGAGTGAGGCTATAGGCCTGCAGGACTCATTGGAATTCCTTGATATAGATGGTAGGATCAGTGGAAAAGAAACCTAGCCTCTTTTCCAGTTATGTAAGGTCTGACATCAAGAAGAGAATATGTATACTCGAATGATGCCCTCAGGTCCAGCAACCTTGCGCAGAGAGGCCATGGTTTTTTGGTGCAGCAGAATGGGACTGAATAAGAGGGGGACTAAAAGAGCCAGTGGGAGTGGTGTTATTATCATAATTTCCTGGGGGGTTGGCAGGGACAGAAGGGGGAGGTCGATAAGGTGTGGGTTCATCTGCAGGATCAAGAGGAGAGTCTGAAAGCTCAGAAGGGGAAGGCTTACAAGCTAAAAGGACCTGGTGAGGACTACAGGAGGAGCATAGTTCAGGGTGGGAGTGAAGGAGGGAAAAGGCCTCTACATAAGGGATCTCCTTCCACTTTTTTGAGTGCTCACCAGAAGTTAAAAAGGTCACAAAGAATTTGAGTATCTAGAGACCCCTCTGGGGGCCATCGGTTTTGGTTGTCTAATTGGTAATATGGCCAATTCTGTGTACTGAATGTGATGAAAAGTTTGGGTTTGATGTCAAGGGTGAGGGACAACAGGTTAAGATGAGCCAGGAGGCATTTGAGAGGGGAATCAGCGGGGAGGGAAGAAGAGGCTCCCATAATGACTCTCGACAGAAAGAGAAGAGGTGAATGGCCTGGACTGGAGCAGATTTTGGTTGAGTTTCCCACAGGCATCCCTGAAAGGAGAAGTCAACCAAAGAGACTTAGGAGAGTCAGAGCCAGAAGAGCAAATGAGTCATCATCCAAGAGCCCAGCCAGTGGGGCCTCGGAAGGCCGGGAGTCACAGGCCGCCTGACATCAGTACTTTTACAGGAAAGGGGAAGGAAAAATTAGGTAAAGAGAGTCAGAGAGTACCTATTCTTCTGTCCCTTATAGCTCATCAACCATGAAATGGGCATCTAGAGAGTCTACCATAACTGTGAAAGTTGTGGTGAGTTGCATTCTCCCCTCCAAACTAAGCATCCAGAGACTTGCTGGACGTTCACAGTCAAGGCCTTTGCATATCTCCATTTGGAGATGGATTCCCAAAGAGGGGGAGGGGAACTCACCAACTGTGGATCAGAAGGAATGACCTATTGGAGAGCTGATGTTGGGTAGAATGCAACAGCGCTCAAAAAGGTGAACAAGGATGGTGAACCTTGAGAGAGGGAGTCCTCAGAATGAGGAATCTCCCTCCCGGGTTTTGGCACCAATGAAAAGCCAAGGTTCGTCGTTGGAGTTTAAAATGCACACACAGGTAGCAGTGGCAAAAATGAGGTGCTTTATTGCAAGTTACCGCTAGCTTATATAGAAAATTAAAGTTATCTTAAAACAGGAATCCCCCAGGGCCAATCACAGTAAAGGTCAGGTCATCATCTACAGTGCATACACACGTCCGCCCTGTATGAGACTCATGTGTGGCACTAACTTTCCATGAGCACGGAAGATGGGTGGACCAATTGGAAAGTTTTCAAAACAACTTGTTATCTGCCCATTGGCAATCTGCCCGCTGCCATGTTACATTAGGGGACCACTACTATATAAAAGCCTGAGGAATCCGTAGGGGAACTCCCAACACACCCTCTCTGTGAAACATTTTTCTTCCATATGGAAGTACTCCTCTATCTTCAGCACTTTCACAGAGCCCATCTGACATGAGCAGCATCCTGGAGAGAATAGGGACAGCCATGTGTGTGGACAGCAACAGTTGAAAGCAGAAGGGGACTCAGTGCAGGGATGGGTGGGGTCAGGTTAGAGTTCCAAGTTGTGCTCAGGTCTGCAGTGATGCTTTCTCTATGGAAACCATTTGTAGACTATCTTATCTCTAGACTCTCCAAATCAGTTTTGAGATTAAATAGGTTGGGTAATTAAAGAGTGGCTTTAATTAATTTGTCCCTCCACATGGCATAACAGCTGAGGTTCCCTGTAGTTATAATCTACCATGTGACAAACATTCCATTTTCCAAAAAGACCTACTGGTCATGTTAATTGGATTGCAAAAAATGCCAAGATCTGCAGCTGAGAAATGTATCTTTTTATCTACCCAGTGGCATGAAACAGACTAAGACTGAAGCACCCATGACAGAAAATACATTTTGGGGAGAAATATCAGGTGCTCTGAGTGTCATGTGATCCCATGCTGGGCAGGAGCTTCTCCCAATGTTTGCAAAGAACATTCAAGACACTCAGAGTAGTAGAATTCATCCCCTAGATGCAAACTGGAAGTATAGGATAGATGCCTTATCAATATAAAAAAAGGGGGACTCTCATTAGGGTGTGGCCTGAGTGAGGAAGGAACTGGCTACACTGGGAAGTCCCTTGAACAGCCATCCACTGTGGGATGGCTTGTCTCTGCTGTGAACTACAGGGAAGAGAGCCAGCTTTAAGTCCTGCTTCAAAGAACAACCAGAGAGTATCTGTGTGAACTCAATTGGGAGTTCTAATGATAAGAATATGCAAAGAACTCTTTCATTCTAAAACTCAACTGTGGGCATTGCAGTTGTTTCCAATTATTTGTGTTTGCAAACATTGATGTGGTGAGCAGACATCAAAGTGTCAACTTCAAAACTGACATAGTGCTCAGCAGCAGGACAGTGCACAGGTTGTGTCATTGTTCCTCAATGTCAAGGTGATTTTCACCAGCAGATAGAATTCTGCATCTCCTTGAAGTTGGTCTTCCTTTACTATCCTGCATTGGCCCATAATGTAATCAGTGGCCTGTGCTACTCCTGGACTACAGGAGTAGTAGCCATATTTACCCTTGTAATCTTTGTCTGTCTTCCTACCACCTCAATGAGAATTATCCCCACAATGCCCCTTTGTGTTTTCATAAACATGCACTCTGAAATGAACACCCATCACCTGTAGCAGACAAGCCTGAGAGCATAAATTTAGCCTGGTGGTTTTAATTAACTGATTTGTGGATATTTGTTACTTAACACCCCATGGGTTTTTCAACTTGGTATAACATAAATTTTCTAAAATTATGCACCTTCAACTCTAGTATAGATTGCCAAAATGTATTTTCCAGTGAGCGGACAATTCAGTTTAAGTTCCTAATTTTTCTTCATTGGATGGGTCTCAGGATCAATTCAGACAGGTGGGACACAAGTCAGAAAGCTGGGAAACTGTGATCCTTCTTCAGTGTATGGGCAGTGTTCTCCTTGATATGAGAGTTTTCTCACCTTTGACCCCACCTTACCCACATGAACCTTAGGTACATTCTTCTCACATGAACTTGGGTTAGTTTCCAGGATAGATCATATATTAAACTACAAGTACCAAAAAGGCCAAAGTCCTGTTAAACTTAATAGGAGGAAATGCTTCCTAAACTCCAAATCTAATGCTGGGTGTCCTCTCCCAGTGGAATGATAGGCAATGCTAGAGAATGCTAACACCCGCTGGAAATAATGTAGGATCTCACAATGGAACATTTTTAACCAGGAAAGCTCCCCATGTTTGACATTCAGAATGTTTTGAAGGGCTTTTGTGAGATGCAGTTTAAGTTAAAATGAAGTGGCAATAAAAATTTTAGCCCTACATCTTTGAATGTTTTCTTTGTTTACTTCTCAAAAGTACTGAAATAATTCTCACTTAAACCAAATGTACATACAATATGAGTTTCAAAATAGATGTCATGCATCAATTGGTCATGAAAACAATTCTCTTTATTCATTCAAAACATGCAAGTAAGTTTGAGATCCTGCAAAAATGAAATTGCATTACATTTATAGAGGGATTTCAACCAATGCTAGAAAAAATGTATGTGAACAGGAATAAGCAAAGAAGAGACAAGCAATAAATGTTAGTCAGACTGGATAATGTCAATAAAATAAATTAACAGTTGTTTATTAAATGATTGAGATCACGTGCCTTCAGACAATGAAGATACTAGGGAAAGCTCTAAATATTCTCAGAGGATTTAAGAGATATCAAGTAACCAATGTACTGGATCATATAGCATTGCTTACTAGTCCATGAACAATATTAGAAAAGTCACTTCTTCCCATGGGGTAAATCCACAGCACACAGCCTCCCTGGTCCACTTCTGACAGTGTAACTGCTATCAGGGCCAAGCACCAGGCAAAGAAGGATTTGGTTAGGGGTTCATGTTGGCATAATTCACCATGAAAACACCCCCATGGTAGAGAAGACTCCTCTGGTAGTGAGAAACTACAGTAATCACATACAAAATATGAGAATCACTGCATTTAGGAATCAGACTAGGAATGCGTGGATAGAGCCAGTGACCTGATGAGTAGCAGAAACCATATAGCTAGGCTGTCAGGTCTCTAGGCCAGGCTTAGTGTATGCACTGTGACCAGCAGGGGGAGCTGTGGGACTACTCTGTAGTTCCTACACTGCCAGGTGCACAGTAAAGACTGTTCAGTTGAAGGGATCCCTGGCTTGAGGGCTGAGCCCCTTGCTCTCTGATTAGAACTCTCCAGCTGTGTCTTCTCTGGCCTGGCAAGGTACCCCGAGCAAGGACTTTGGTCTTGAAACAGTGGGTGTTTTTCCTCCAATGCCCTCTGCAATGGCCACTGACATATCTTCTTTGGTGAAGTAACAAGTTTGTTGAAGAGATAAATAAAGTAAAAAGTCACTTCCCCATGTTTAATTTAATAATCCACTGTCACTTTGTAATACCTTTCTCATTTGGTCCTTTACATTGATGTCAATGTACACCAGGCTTCTTGTTTCACATAGGGAAAGACATGCGGGAGTATAGGGTCCCTTGTTGAAACCCTCTAGAAAATTAAAGGGCACTGCAGGTCAAGCTCTAGGGGGAAAAAAGGCAGCTTGAAAATTGGCCTCCAGGCCATGGTTCTGGACAATGGTCACTGATGTATGAAACCTCAATAGCTGCGAAATAGATGAGTTGCCCTTGAAGAAGAGCTCATTTGAACGAGAGTCCCACCCTTTCAACCTTACCAAACAGGTGTTAAGAATTATAATAAAAGCTGTGGAGCTGCCTGTATAATGAACAGACTTGAAAAGCTCAGCCTTGGACTGTCTGCAGCCATGACCTGGGCTCCTCTCCTGGTCACACTTCTGGCTCACTGCGCAGGTCGGGGGAAACTTTCTGGGCTGGAGTTGGGGGTGGGGAAGGCAACACTAAATCTTCATGCCACAAATCCTCTCCTGAACATTGGGTTTCTCTATACTCAGGCTCCACTTCCCAGGAGTGGTGACTCAGGAAACTTCACTGCCCACAACTCCAGGAGGGACAGTGACACTCACCTGTGTCTCCAGTACTAGGGCCATCACCACCAGTAACTATGCAGGCTGGGTCCAACAGAAGCCCTACCAGGTATCCCAGGGTTTAATAGGTAGCACCAGTAATCAGTTCCCAGGAGTGCCTGCCAATTATTCAGGCTCTCTGCTTGGAGACAAGGCGTCCCTCACTATCATGGGGACCCAGACTGAGGATGAGGCCACGTATTATTGTGCTCTGTGGTTCAGCAACCATTTCCACAGTGACACATACAGATGGGGAAGTGAGACACACAAACACCCTGACACAGACTCACTCTTGTTCCTAACACCTCTCTTCTGCATTGAGCTAGTGTGTTCTCAGTACAATTTTTTCAATTTCTCCAGAAAAAGCCATAACACTATTGTTCAAGGCTCTAAAATGTTTTAATACCTATTTTGTCAAAAAAAATGTATTCTTGAAAGTCTGTTTATTAATCTTTCATGTGTTGCACAATTATGGATAGGAGTGGCAAAAAATACAGGCATACACACACACACACACACACACACACACACACACATACAAAAACAAACACACTCAGATTTGAGTTTATCAGCATTTTGTTGCCAAGAGAAAAGTTTGGTATTATAGTGGTACAACACATAGTTATGATTATATGTGTATAAAGATAGAAGAGGATTATATAAAGTAGGATAAACATCATTGAAACAAGGTAACATCACATGTTCTTCTCACCACATTTTTAGAAGAGTATAAAATGATCTAAAATGGACAAAAATAGATCCAAAGGAAAGTGACCTAAAATTCACAGGAAATGATCCAAAGAGGTTGCTTCCAAAATTTAATACAGAATGTAAATTTCCAGGTAAGTGTACCTGTACATGTACTTCAGCCAATGCAGCTTTTTTCCACAATCTTAATCTGATTTACCAAAACTCATCCTCCCTGTGTGAAAGAGGAAAACCTGGGTTAAAACATTGAGATAAAACTCGGGCTCCTGTGCCTGTAGTGAATGCTCTCCACGGAGACGCCACAGATCCCTGCAGTGTGTGCTGAGGGCTCTGTAGCACAGGCTTGGAATGGCAGGTTGACTTCATGTCACAGAACAAGGGTCTGCAGGGGAGGGCTGTTAGGGGACAAGGCTCATGCCTCTTGAAGACAATCCTACTTTCCATGTGAATTATCTTTTTTCTTCTCTCCAAAAATTTCACTAAAAAAAATTCAAAGGTAGGGGACCTCATGAGAATCAAAGGGAGATCACTACAGTAGAAGAATAGAACCAGGAGAGAGAGCGAGGAGGTGAAAGGGAAAGAGGAAATGCTGGGGAATGATATTGCTCAAAGTATATTGTAATATTGTGTGCATATATGAATATGGAACAACAAATCCCGCTATTATGCACAACTATAATGCACCAATAAAAATATGGAAAAAAGAACTCAAAGTTATGTTTGAAATTATAAAAGAAGACATTAAAGATATTGTAGAAGAGAATAGTTTTGATATACTCTGCCAAACAATTTTAAATATTTGAACTACAAATTTCTTACAAATTTACTGAGATAGAAATCCAACTTTCATTTATTACAAAGGGTATTCCATCCCTTATGACCCAGTCCTCCCTTACTGCATAAGATGGTCATTTATTTCAGAATAATGCACTCTAGAGAAGCTCCTAGATTTCCAGGACAAACCCACTTACTGATTATATTATGCCTCATGTTCTCTAAACCTGATAAGTTTACCAGGTTAATCCCATGAATCATCCTGCCCTACTTGTTGCTTGAGATGATGTTGAGATGCATCACAGATCTTTTTGGACTAGAGGAATAAAAATCATACCCCAAAGGAAGCTCTCACCTGGTCAAGCACATCTCCCAAGCTATCTCTCTGCTTCTTCTCTCATGGCAATAAACTCCTGAAACCTTGCATTCTTCTGCCATATCCAGTTTATAAATCCATTGTTCACTGGTTACATGGGGATGGGTAGAGGAAAGATATAGTATAATTGGTTAATAGATTTAAAGATTATTGGGAGGAATCTTATTCTAAGCCTTATTTGAGATGTACCTTCTCCATAAACTGCTGTATTCCCCCATAACAAGCCACACTAGCTCTCATCGATTGACATTAATCTAAATTCATTAGACTCAATAGAGGAAAAATAGCAAAACCATGAAAATAAACACTGCTAAATGCCCCACCAGTTTCCAGAAGTAAGAAAGGTACAGACAAATCAAGAAACCTAACATTGACTCCCTTTCCACCACATCCTGGTGCCCCTTCTCCACTTCCCTTAGGGGAAGGTCAAACCCAGCATATCAGGGCTCAGCATGTCTTTCCTTTGGCCATGCCTTCCATGTGACATTCTTTTCTCCAATTTCATCATAATTGCTCCCAGGGTCGCTTCTTAGATTCTCCATCTCAGGGGCCTTGGTCACAGGTGCTGTCTTAGTCACCTCCTCCAGGTGTGCTAGGAGCTGAGATACAGTGAGCCTGACTCTGGGTCTTTTGTGACTTGGCATCACCAGCTACTGAGAGTCCTGAATAAACTCCCCCTGACTTCCCTGCCTGGCACTTCCCTTCTCAGTTCCTACCTAAATTGCTCTGTCATTACCTAGAAAGGTGTCATATATTGAGACCTAGAAACTTCAATTTTCAAAATGTATCCCCATTAGGTTCTCACCCACTTTCCTGGCTCCTGTACACTGTCTCTAATATTTATTCATATCTCGTGGTCTTATTCTTGGAAAGGCTCTTTAGACAATCTTGGGGCCAAAAATGTACATGTGTAGCATCTGTTCTAAAACCCCCAAAATGAATCTCTGACATTATTTCCTCAAAAGCAGTAGAATGTCTTGTATATCTCTCCGGATCATTTCGGTAAATAAGATAGAAGGGGGAGGGGTTTTTTTCTAACAGTAAGCAAATTGTTTTTATTAAATATATAAATAACAGGTATTAAATATGTTATTCAACTGATATGTTGTGAGAAAAAAATAAGATGATAAATCAAGGACAAGTATTCTTTTTAAAATCAGTATATGCAGTCCAAGGGCAAGGAACATTTGAATCCGATTTCTGTGCTGGTAGGATTCTGTCCCTCATATTATTAAAACAACAAACTTTATTTTCATTTTCATACCATTGGTTCTAATGTATGAAAATTTATATAAGAGAAACCACATCAGTTCTAACCAATGAGCAATAAAGGAAGCCATGCAAAGGTTGCCTCTGAGGAGTCATAAACAATGCCCTGAGTAATAAGGAGGCCACAGAAGGGTGTGACCAGCCTGGTCTTACATGGGAGCAGTGGACAGAGCAGTAGGTATACAGGGCTGTGTGTGAGGGACACTGATCACCATGTCACATGATGGTGTTTTTGGTCCTATACACCAGGGGGTGGTGGAGATCAGGGGGTGGTCCATGAGGGTCTGGGGATGATTACAGCTGGGATGAATACCTGGCCCACCCTAGTGGCCTATGCTCAGGGCTCGCAGCTGTGACCTCACCTGAGCTCACCCAGCCATATCCCTGTCACATCCCTGACATCCTCAGTCACAGGGGGCAATGGAGTGTCCAGGGTAGCATCAGAAAGTAGAAGGATTCTAATATGCATGCATAGGCCAAGCCCTCTGAGATTATGAACAAGGCAAGGGAGAGACTTCAGGGAAGCTCTGCTCAGCTTTGTGGCACATTAAACTGAACTCAAGGATGACATGCACCATGGCTTGGCCCCCTCTTCTTACCTTCCCTACTCATCACACAGATGTCTACATAAGGGATAATGAAAGAGCCTGGAAGAACATGGGACCTGCTTTTTCCTGCTATCTATATACTCACAATTGTCATCTCCTGCTTCCAGAATCTGGGTTTAATCTGTGCTGACTCAGCCACCATCAGTGTCTAGAACGATGGGACAGGGGGCCACCATCTTCGCTGGAAGCAGCATGAACATTGGTGGCTATTATGTGAACTGGTGCCAATAGCTCCCAGGAACAGCCACCAAACTCCTCGTCTGTGATGATAACATCTGCCCCTTAGGTGTCCCTGATCGCTTCTCTGGCTCTGAGTCTGGCAACTCAGTCTATGATCTCTGACAGATAATCTCTGTCAGGGTTATGACAGTAGCCTCAGTGCTTTCCCATTGACAGAAGACCCTGTGGAAGTGAGAAAAGGACTCCTTCCCTGTCTGCCAGGAGAATGAATGTCCAGTAGCTCCTGCTCAGGCCTCACCTGCAGCATCTGGGGCTGCTGCCACTGTGAACCAGCAGCAACCATAGGCACCACCTGGAAGAGAAGATACTCCTGGTTCCTAGGAGTATCCTAGGAGAAGCAACTGTTACCTAGGAAAAAGGATCTCAAGCAAATGGAAATTCCTACTCTTTCTAAATTTCAACAGATTAAGAGGATTCTGCTATCCCTTTTCTCTGAACTTTCACTGATGGAGAGGCAAATGCAACTGTGTTCTTCTCCTACATAACTGGGGATTTCTGGGTCTTCATCATTCATTATTTTCCTATTTCCAGAGCTCCAGAGCTTTGTCATCCTTTCCTAGGTTCTCACTGTGAATCCTTGTTCACTTTCTTGCAATCTATTTCTTACATAAATCATCTTAATGTTGAATAATTGATATACAATAAACCACCTGTATTTGAAGAATCCCATTTACATTTACAGTTTTAATATATTTATACACCTATGACAACAACACCACAATCAGATCAGTGAACCCATCTACCAACCTGCAAGCCTCTTCCTGACCCTTGAAAATACTCCTGACATCCCTGTTCAGAACACTTC
The DNA here is from genome assembly GCF_052094955.1 of Ictidomys tridecemlineatus. Lineage (NCBI taxonomy): Eukaryota > Metazoa > Chordata > Mammalia > Rodentia > Sciuridae > Ictidomys > Ictidomys tridecemlineatus. Next base: position 109,672,273 of record NC_135478.1, on the reverse strand, counting down.
CCAGGTAATTGCTGATCTACTCTCAGTGACTATTCATCAGTTTACCTTTCCTAAGATTTATGAAGAAAAAACACAGTATGGGTCTAGTTTCATTTCCACTGAAGACTCCCTCTGAGACCGTTTCAGGCTGTTTTGAATTGTACTTTTTCTTATAGAGTAGGCATCTTGACCTTTGTGACCCTGGGCATTCCTGCTTTGTGAGCTCTTATGCTACAATACATAAGTATTAAATTTTTATTTTCTGACTCCTTCAAAATAAACAGAAATATTATCCCACATGAATTCCATTGATTATACCTCTGATTCTAAAAGAAATCAATATATTTCTTTTGGCCTCTTAATATCTTGCATCCTCAAAGGCCTGGGCCTTCTGTCTCTGAGGGATGCTCAGCCATAACTGCATCTTATATTATCATATACTCTATTTAATCAGTCCTGATAATTTTATTAAATTTTATAAAATAAATTGACATTAATAGTGAGATGCAAAAAAAATATATTAGTAAAAATGTACCTCCTATTTCTCCTACATCTTTTCTCCTGACCCTTTCTTTTCATCTGTGGCCAGTACTCTTCTACCTCCAGCAAATCTCTCAACTCAGTCAATGTCAAGAAACATTGGGAAAGAATGTTGGAAGATTCATCTGCTGAGATTAATTGCTGCCCCTGCAGGGTACTCACTGATGTGACAGGTGGGGAAGGTGTGGCATTGTGTCTTTGCCTGTGGAACTATGGGAACTTCTTGGAAACATGTCTGAGAAAGCGTTTCACTGTGTTCTGCCTGTGACTCCAAATCAGTACTCTGAGAATCAATGAGTTCAATAAGTTAAATCAGTGACTTCAACTTGATATGTCCTTCCCAATCTTGTTTCAGCTGAAGTTACCAGTGGTTATGTCTTAACACATGGCACATGCTCCATCTTCAAAGGAAACAACTATACATATAAGAAAAAATGCACAGATATCAAGAACTAGGCTGAGATCTCTCCTGTTATATATACTTAGGAGCACAAAATGGGTTAAGGCTAAAGCAGGTAAGATAAAAAGCATATTTTGGAAATACTCATCAAGAGCTCTAAGTGCTACTCCACCCCACATGGAGGTTCCCTTTATTCTACAACCTACTAAAATGTATTCAAGGGACATTCATAGAAGTCAGACTATTCCCTGTTCCACTGTGGACTTGAGGCAGTCTGGACAGATGCTTGAAGAACATAAAAGCATACTGAGCTCTAAGCAGGAACTGTCCTGAATGAGGCAATAGGAGTGTCTTCTCAAATGTTCACATGTCAGACAATGTAGGAATTCTCAGGGTGAATTTATATCAATTTCATAATTATATTATAAAAATGGATGACACCCAATTTTGGATTGATAATTTGAGGAGACTACTAAGTGATAACAGGGAGAGATGAGGTGTGGCAGGAGGAAGTAATTCACTTCTGCCTTGATCCTGGCTCTTTATGCACACACTATCTTTCTGCTTCTTTCATATCATAAGATGAGCAGCCTTCCTCCACACCACACCTCTCTGCCATGATGTTCTACCTCACCTCTGGCCATGTTATGTATTTTGTCACAGTAATGAAAAGTTGACTAAAACACTCTGCATGCCCACTACCTGTGAAAACAGATTTTGTGCATGTTATTTTTTCCCTCTGAGTCTGATGCTGAACACTGCAGAGAAAAGCACACTGGAAAAGCCTTATATCCTGCCCATTAGAACCACTAGCCTGGGGTGGTTGTGTGAAATAAACAGACAGGGTCATTTGTATCATGAATCACAAATAATTCTTAATCTGGTCTCTGAAAATTGAAGTCATTTTCAATTATTGGTGATTAGCAACATTGATGGGATGAACCACCATAAAGGTGTCCAGGTTGGATGTGTTATATGTTGATAAAGGCCTCTTCACCTGGAATGTGTGCAGATTATATCACTGTTTCCCCATATCCAAGTCCTGTTCAGTGATGATTATAATATTTCGTCCCCTGAAGTGTGCTTAAGACAGCTGTCTTTTTTTTTTGCCCAATGAAATATAATTTCTGGATGCCTTCTGTACTTCCATGGAATATGGTTAAGATCCAACACTCACCTTGACCCCCTCAACTTTCATTCTGCCATCCTAACCAGATTTATACAAAAGGGTAAACTTTTCTTGACTTTAGGACGGGAATGACACTGAGCACCTACAGAGTAATTGCCCACACATGCAGTGAAAAATTTATCAGGCTAAGAATTTAGCTTCTATGGATTTAAGTCACTGAATTTGTGTTATTACTCAGAATAATTAGGATTTCACTGAAAAAGACTAGAACTGCCAAGATTATGCATCTTCAATTGGTATAAATATGGCCAAAATGTGTCTCCATTAAGAGGACCATTACATTAGGGTTCCCAGTTCTTCCACAACATTAACTTCAGATGATCCTCTACCTTGGGTGGCTCACAACTAAGGGTTTTCTTGAATATTCTGTGCTGAAACCAGAAAAAATCCAAATAAACAAGAACAAGCTATCTGCCCTATAATAGTTTAATATATTCCATGAGCTTCATTGCAAATTAAACACCCAATAACTCAAGTATAGAATGGCTCTATTCAATTCATTTTAAAAAGAAAACAGTTGTAAATCTAATTTGATGGCTAATGTCCAACATTTAGCAATAATAAAATTGTCTTTCACTTTTTTACCACAAAGTATGGTAGTTTTGCTTATGTTTTTAACAAGCTCTGTTTGTTGTTATTGTTAATATTCAATACTTTTTTGTTGTTTTAGAGATTTTATTTAATTATGTCTAGACCCATGTGCTATACAAAATTAAAAGTTTTGGCAACCTTTTCATCATCTTGTTTTGGGGCTTTCATTACTTAATATGATCATCCCTTTCTTAGAACTTAATAACAGAAGTATATCCAGGTTAAATTTGAAATTATTCTAATATAAACGCTATCAAGCATGTGTGACAGAATAGCTAAGTCTACGTCATATTGAATACTTTGATAATAATAATAATTGGACAATTTTATATCTACTTGAGCTTGGGTGTTTTGTTTCCCTTTTTCATAAATTAACTAGAGTTGACTAATATATTTCCTAGTTTCATGTCTCTCCCTTCCATTTGGCAGGAGTTTTAGCTATTTAAGATTGTGGACCATCAATTTTGCACTTAAGTTGCCCTAGTCCTCTGTTTTATCCGAAATTGTGTTTTTTCTTACTCTCAGCTAGAAAAATGACCATCTGCCAATTTTATAGAGTATGTGGTTTTTTTTGACCTACAGAAAATAGCACATACATTGACAAACCTGATGAATCACAAAACTAACAAAAAAATCACATAAGAAATTGCTGCAGTGTCTTTATAGATTCTTAGCCTGTTTATTGATATGGTTATTTGGGTTGTTGTTGTTGTTGAGGTTTTGAGGTTTTTTGTTCTGTTTTGCTTTTGCTTTAGAGTTCTTTATATATCCTGTAGATTAATGCAGCATCTGAGGTCCCTGTGGTAAAGATTTTCTCCCATTCTGTAGGCTCTCTCTTCATGTAATTGTTTCCTTTGCTGAAGCTTTTTAGTTTGAATTCATTCCTTTCATTGATTCTTTTTTTTAACTTTTATTTTTTACACAAATGGAGCATGACTTTTTATTTCTCTGCTTCTACATGAAGTAGAGTCATACCATCTTGCAATTATACCCATATATAGGGTAATAATGTCCATATTCGTTCAACATCTTCTGGGACCCTATTCCCCCTCCACTTCTCTCCCTTCCCTCTGCCCAATCCAATGTTCCTCCATTATTCCCTCCCCAACAATATTATGGATCAGCATCCATTCATCAGAGAAAACATTTGGCCTTTTTTTTAATTGGCTTGCTTTGCTTAGCATGATATTCTCTAGTTCCATCCATTTACCTGTAAATGCCATAATTTCGTTCTTCATTAAGGTTGAGTAATATTCCATTATGTATATATACCACAGTTTCTTTATCCATTCATATATTGAAGGGCATATAGGTTGGCTCCACAGTTGAGCTATTGTGGATTGAGCTGCTATAAACATTGAGATGGCTGCACCATTGTAGTATGCTGATTTTAAGTTGTTTGTGTATTGACAGAGGAGTGGGATAGATGAATCAAACTGTGTCTCCATTTCAAATTTTCTAAGGAATCTCCATACTGATTTCCAAAGTGGCTTCACCATTTTGCTGTCCCACCAACAATAAATCAGCACACCTATTCCCCACTTCTTTTCCAGTACTTATTGTTCACTAAATTCTTGATAATTGCTATTCTGACTGGAGTGAGATGAAATCTCAGAGTAGTTTTGATTTGCATTTCTCTAATTGATAGAAGTGTTGAATATTTTTCATATATTTGTTTATCGATTAAATTTCTTCTTCTGTGAAGTTTCTGCTCATTCCATTTATTGATTTATTTGTTGTTGTTGTTGTTGGTGGTGGTGGTGGTGTTACTTTTTTTTAGTTCTTTATATATCCTGGAGATTAGTGCTCTATCTGTTGTACATGTGGTAAAGGTTTTCTCCTATTCTTTTGGCTCTTTTGGCTCTCTCTTCACATCATTCATTGTTTCCTTTGCTGCAAAAAAAAATAGTTTGAATCCATCCCATTTACTGATTCTTGACTCTATTTCTTGTGATTTAGGAGTATTGTTAAGGAAGTCAGGTATTAGCTGACATAATGAAGACTTGGGCCTACTTTTTGTTCTATTAGGTGCAGATTCTCTGTTCTAGTGCCTAAGTCTTTTATCCACTTTGAGTTGAGTTTTTTGCAGGGTTAGAGATAGAGGTTTAATTACACTTTGTTACATAAAGATTTCTACTTTGCTCAACACCATTTGTTGAAGAGGCTATCTTTTCTCCAATGAATATTTTTGGAGATTTGTCTAGTATGAAATAATTGTATTTATGTGGGTTTGTCTCTGTGTCTTCTATTTTGTACCATGAGTTTACATTTCTGTTTTGGTGCCAATATCATGCCATTTTTTTTCTTTTATTTTGTTTTGTTTGATGGTCCTTGGATTAAATACAAGGCCTTGTGCATGCAAGGCAAGCACTCTACCAACTAAGCTACATCCAAAGCCCCTATGCCATTTTTGTTACTATGGCTCTGTAGTATAGTTTAAGGTCTGGTATTGTGTTGCCTCCTTCTTCACTCCTCTTGCTAAGGATTGCTTGGCTATTCTGGGTCTCCTGTTGTTCCAAATGAATTTCATGATTACTTTTTGTAGATTTATGCAGAATGTCATTGGAATTTTCATGGGAATTGCACAAAATATGTATAACTCTTTTGATAGTATGGCCATTTTGATAATATTTAATTACGCCTATGGAAGATTTTTCCATCTTCTAAGGTTGTCTTCAGTTTCTTTAGTGTTTTCATTATAAAGGTCTTTCACCTCTTTCTTAAGATTGATCCCCAGTTATATTTTTTTTTATTTTGAGGCTATTATGAATGAGGTAGTTTTTCTAATTTTTCTTTTAGTGGATTCATCACTGATGTATAGGAACACATTTGATTATGGGTGTTGATTTTATATCCTACTACTTTGCTGAATTCATTTGTTAATTCTAGAATTTTTCCTGGTAGAATTTTTTGGGTTTTCTAAATATAGAATCATGACCTTGGAAAATAGTGATAGGTTGAGTTGTTTTATTGCTATTCATATCCCTTTAATTTCTTTCATCTGTCTAATTTGCTTTGCTACATTTTTCAAGAATATGCAGAATCAAAGTGATCCTTGTCCTGTTCTAGTTTTTCAGGGTGAACTCTTTCAGTATTTCCCATTTATAATGATGTTGTCCCTGGATTTAACATAAACAGCTTATATCATATTGAGGTATGTTTCTGCTATCCCTACTTATTCTACATCTATTAAAATAATTATATGATTCTTATCTTTAGGTTTATTGAATTTATTTATTGGTTTCTGTAAATTGAACCAAAATGGCAACACTGTGATGATGAACCCCACTTGAACACTGTCTTTTTAGATTTGTTTTACTATGTGGTTTTCCAGAAGTTTATTGAGAATTTTTGCATCTATATTCATCAGAAATATTGGTATTTTCTTGTTGTGTCTTTGGTATTGGTATCAGGGTGATACTAGCCCCACAGATGAATTTGAAAGGATTCACTCCTTTTTGATTTCATAAAATAACTTGAGGAGTATTGGTGTTAATTCTTCTTTGAAGGTCCTGTAGAACTTAGGTGAGAATCCATGTGTTCTGGTCTTTTATTGGTTGGTAGGCACTTAATGGCTTCTAATCTTCTAATTCATTGCTTAAAATTTATCTATTTAAATTGTGTGTGTCCTCCTGATTCTGTTTGGATATATTATATGTCTTGAGAAATTTCTGAATGTCTTCAAAATTTTTTTGGAGTATGAATTTTGAAATTAGTTTCTAATTTTCTTCTGAATTTCAATAGTGTCCTTATGTGTTCTGTCACCACCAGATGGTGCTGTAGGATTGCCTTGTTGTCCCCACACAACTGTTCAGTTAGGATCATTCACTCAAAGGAGCTTTAATCTTGCTGGTGGAACCTTTGTGCTCTGATGAGAACTCAGCAGCTGTGTTCTGTCTGGTTGGACTGAGTCCCTGGAGCAGAAGATGTTGTCTCATCTTATCAGGTGCTTCCTGCCAGTGTTCCCCCAGGAGGAAAGCAATTCATTTTTTCTCACTCTGCACTGAGTGCTGTCCTCAAGCACCAGGGCTGAGAGAGAGACTGGGGCAACCATGATGGAGACAGAGCTGTATGAACAGCCCTACTCTAGCAGAGGGTGAAAAATTAAATGACCCCTACAGCATCCCAGCACCAATGTGACAATCAAAGTCTGTGTCCACTGTGAACTGGAGTCCTCCTGCACCTCTTCAATGTTGCTGTTGTTAACATCAGTCTTCAGCGGGTCTCAATTCTTAGTTCACATCAATCACTCCATCACAGACCCATAAGAATTTTTTCTCCTTCCTCTTATCTCATTCACTACTCCTATCTGTGTTTGCATGTTCCCTTTCAAGGTTATATTGAGTAAACTGCACTCCATCTGTGCATCTCCTGAATCATCTGCCAGTTTCACCTACTCCTGGAATAGCAGCTTTAGTGTCAACAGATCCTACATACAATGGTAATATGTATGCTACTCAGCTTCAAAAAAAATATCAGGGTTCTGGGGTCCCGAGGCACTTGCCTGGAACACAGATGCCTGAACAAGTACACATGTGTTCTGCACATCTCTGAGCTGCAACCTTATGATAAGCTGATTATTATTTAGTGCATGACATGACAGCTCTAAGGTTTGCTCTGTGTTATATATGGTGCTAAAAAGTCACAAACCAGAATATCAAATGAATGATGTGTGTTCACAAGACGATGTTAGTGGATTTCTGATACACATAATAATTAAATCATAGTATAAAACATATATAATTATAAATTACTCAATGTTCTATGAATATCATATATGCGAAATGTAAAAGCACAACAAATCCAAACTTCACATGCTTGTGACTTTTGGGTGATGCCTTATTATATTTTCAATGAATATGCATAAAGGGTTACAAGTTCCTGTGACAAAAGCCATGTGGCTAGCTGATAATAGATCACAAAGTTGTGCACACACTAATCTCTAAATTCTATGAATATCCTAGGATGCATGATAAAATGATAAAAAATTAGTCATGGAATTAATGTTACTAATCAGTTCACATTAGGGTAAGGAGATACTCCTGGAATTTACCTGGAGACAGTGGGATTATGAGGGTTCTTAGGGTGGAAAAGAAACATGAAGCAACTTGTGTGATGCATTATGAGAAAGTATCCATTCAGGATTTCTGGCTTTTAAGATGGAAGCAGTCACCACCAGCCAAGGAATGTGGGTGACCTAGAATTTGGAAAATGAAAGAAGACAGTTTTTCCCCTAGAGCCTCCAGAAGGTAGCACAGCCCTGCTACCATCCTGAAGTTAGCCCAGGGAGACCCCTGTCACTCTACTGACCTCTGCAAATGAAAGATAAATAATTTGTGTGAGTCCTTGCCTCCTAACTTGTAATCATTTCAATTGTAGATACATATTTCCAAATTTCCCATTAGCCTAATGGACCACTATTTATGAGAAAAGTCATTCATTTGATCAGATTTATGTAAACTCTAACTTGGGGTGCTGGGTCTGTATTTGGGCAAGTGACTTACCCAACTCAGCCAACTTGCATCCTGGAATGATGGACATAATGAGACAACATGAAAGAAACACTAATTATGAACATCTGAGTTGATTTTCCTAACTGATCCCAAGCAGTGGAAATGTTCAGCTCCATGTTATTTTTCATGACACTTTTCATATTTGATTATTGATTTCTGGTGAATTTTTGGCAGAAAAAACAAACACCCTAGTTACCACATGCAGTAGTGATATTGATCTGAGCACAGTATTTGACACAAAAATATCTCCATCAGTATTTCTACGATTCAAATGAAAAGGTAAAAAGGCAGAGTCCATACCCAAGACAAATCTAAACTTCCACAAGTAATTTTTAGGAGACATCATGGAACACATTTTGGGGACCCTTGAAGCATGTCCACAGATTGAGATGTACCCAGAGGATTCCACATTTGAACAGGGGTGAGCAGAGGAGTGAACCCTGTATCACTAAGGTGGACTCAGCAATTTTGCTCTTCTGCAGAGCCCCAGCACCTGCTTCCTCCCAGGTTCTGCCCATCAGGCAAATAAAAGCATCCCCACCCTCCACACTTTGTCTTACATCATTCCAGGCCCAGAAGAAGATCAGCCAGTGAAGGGCAGTGGGTGGAGGCACATTTGCATGAGCTGCTCCACCTTGAGGCCAGTGGGGAGGGATAAGAAAGGCTGGGGGCAGCCCACACCAGCTCTGGAACTCAGGAAACTGTCCAACATGGTTGGGACTCTTCTCCTCTTTATCATGCTCACTCACTGCCCAGGTAGGGATAGACTTCTGAGCCCCATGGCAGACCCCTGTCCTGAGTCTCTCCTCATGGACTCAGATCCCCAAACACATGCAGCCTGGCTCTGACTTCCACTATGATGTGTCTTGTGTTAACAGGGTCCCTCTCCCAACCTGTGCTGACTCAGCCACCCTCTGCATCTGCCTCCCTGGGACAAACCACCAAACTCACCTGCACCCTGAGCAGTGGCTACAATAGTTATTGGGTGGACTGGTTCCAGCAAAGCCCAGGGAAGAGCCCCAGGTTTGTGATGAGAGTGGGCAGTAGTGGCATTGTGGGATCCAAGGGGGATGGGATTCCTGATCGCTTCTCGGGCTCAGGCTCTGGCCTGGATCGGTACCTGACCATCCAGAGCATCCAGGAAGAGGATGAGAGTGTCTACTACTGTGGGGCAGCCCATGGCAGCTACGTGTAACTCACAGTGACACAGGCAGAGGGGAAGTAAGACAAAAACCTCCAGACTGATGGGCCCTGTTATACTTCACTTCCCAGTGTCCTGACTCAGAAGGAGCCTCCTGACCCTGATTAATAATTTCTACCTTCCCAGATATTTTATAAATTTAATTAACATTAAATATCCCCCATATACAAATATGATCTTATTAGTGTTTGGAATATTAAGTGTATTTGGACATGTGTGTTTGTTCCCAGTCATGAATCTGCTGATGGATTTTATTTTGGAGATTGTAAAGCTGTTTACAGATGTGTACATCACACATTCCTTTTGTCACCGTTTTATGTTAGTTTTGTCCATATTCAGCAGTTAGGAGTATTCCACATAGTGATGGGATTTGAATATTTCCCTTGAAATTCCAGATCTTGACCCCGACATGGGTAACATAGTCACACATGGTTCATCTGGGCTTCACCCACTTTGCTACCTTCATACACTTACATATACACAGAGTTCTCAGGGTGTTTGCTTCTGACAGAGGGAGAAAGTGCCAGAAACAGAGAGAAAGTGTGCAACACCCAGGATGTGGATTTGAGCCTGCCCTGTAACTGAGGCACCTTTGGGAGATGCCCCTTTGTTCTCCATACAGTAAATTTATTTGCATGCAGAAAAATTACTCTGCAGCAGGTTTATGCTGCTAATCACCTAGACCAAGGTAGATATCACAGGTTAATACTGACTTTTCTGAGATTCCAGTCACATTCAGGAGTTCCAGACAAACTGCACTTAGTATCAATTCACCCCAACTTGAGGAGTTCCCATAAACACCTCAGCTTTGCAAATTCATAACAATTAATTACAGAACAAAATGAAAGCTCTGTTCTTTAGAAGATCACAGTCTTATTATACAGAAAGCAAATCATATCAGGTCAGATAAAGGGACAGAGAAGTCCACTTCTGGTAGTTCACAGCTTGAAGCATTCTTATATTCAGGTTGCCTCACTCTGCTAATAGATTTATAAAATTACCCATCATAGATGATCACTCAGGAAATGAAGATCTAGAGTAGTTATTGAGTCTTTATTCCTTAAACATAATTCTGTTGAAGTAAACTCAACATCCATCCCCCTCCACTTCATGAAGATAAGGATTGTTCTGATAGAGTGCACTCAAAGCTCCAAGTTTGTAGTAATCTACTTGGTCTTTCTAGAATTGTCATTCTTCTTTCTTAACCTATTTGAGGACAGACCATAAATCAGTTCGTGAGCATAAACTCATGTGGGGTCCCTGAGGGAATTCCTAAGATGAGAGCCAGGAAAAAGCCAAACTTCACTTTTCATTATGTTAACACTTCATGTACACATTTTCTCTCTAATTAAACCACATTTGGCCACACATGACAGAACATGACCCTTGCTCTGAATAGCTGTCATGATCCATGATCTGTGAAGATTCACCAGGATGAAAAGAAGATGGCAAGTGAAGGATGCCTCTCTCTCACTGCTCAGAGGAGACCATGAGTGAGCAAATATGTATGTGTTCATTTGTGCTCAGACATAGAGTCATATATTAAATTTAATTTCCTCATAATCTTTTATTCCTATACAAAGAACTAAGGTCTTATAGAAATTTATAGGACAATAAAGTTTATCTTGTTAATGGCAAAAATTTGGAGTTTTGACTCAGAAAGTCAATTTTTGATTATGTACTTTGCTATCTGGTTTAACCTAAGGAGGTTGACTGTGATGTTTAAATCACCTGAGAAGAACTAACTTTCCTTATCAAAATTTTAAGTTAATCTCTCTTAATAAATAGTTTTTCAGGATATCTGGTGAGATAATTCTCAATGTTGTTCATGATACAAGTGTATGTCGTACTCAAATGCATTAAAATCTGTAGTGTTGATTCTGGTAATTGATCACAATCAAAGTAATACTCTTCTCTTTCAATTTTAGAATATTAGACAGTTAAAGAAAATGATAAAATATGCAATCGTCACATCAATTATAAATTTTTACAGTCAATTGAATATGAAAATAATAGGTAGAATCATCCCCTTATTTTTTGCTATGAATTTCTATGTTTAAATTTTAGTTATGTAAATATTGAAAAAACTAGTTAAAGTTTTAGGTTTAAAAATTTCCTCATACAGTATTATCATGAAAGCAAAAGTCCACCCAACTCATGATGGTAAGAACTCTTCTAGTAGATGATATGGAGCTTGGTCATCAGTAAAGATAGTGAGGTAGGAGCAAAAGGACCAGAAGGACCAGAAGGACTCAGAGACAACATGGACCTGTGGTCCAGGAATAAGAATCCTCTTTGCAAGTAGAATCTACTAGTGGTTGTGTTCAGGGTATAGGAGGAGGAGTTGAGGTAGGGTGGCTGGGAAGAAACACAATGAGATTTTAAATGGGAAATTAATGTTTATTTTATCTTGATGTAGAAAAGAATCTAAAGGAGTTTATTTAGGTAGAAAATTATTTTATCATACACATGTAAAAAAATATCCTTCTGAATACTGTGTATGCAATTTTAAGAGAGAGAGAGAGAGAGAGAGAGAGAGAGAGAGAGAGAGAATAAAGAAGAAAGAACGTAGAGAACAGCTAGCCAGGATGTCTGCATGACTCAGGTGGGCAGTGCACCTGGACAGTACAGGGAGGTACTCGTGAGGAAAGCTAATGCACAGTATGTGGAAATGTTCAGTCCTGATGTCTTGTGGAAGAAAAAGGGCCCTCAGCAGTCAGAAGTGGGCTCCAGAAGCCCAGGATGAGCATGGTCAGGTGTTATCAGTCATATGAGGACAAATCACCAGGACTCTGCTCACTATGTGTTTCTCCACTAGGAACTCTGTTTGTTCAGAAGAGAAATTTTGTTTTGTTTTGGAACTTCTGTATATACAGACCCCAGAATACAGCCTAACAACAAGCAAAAATTGCACGAGTATCCAGATTGATCATTTTGTTTTAGTTTTTTGTTGATGTTGTTTTAATTAGTTATATATGACAGTAGAATATGTTTATGCATTTTGATATGTCATACATAGATGGGATATAATTTCATTTTCCTGAGTGTACATGTTCAGAATCATATTGGTCATGTTATCACATATATACATATAGTAATAATGTCTGTTTTCTTCTACTATCTTTCCTATCCCCACATCCTCTCCCCTCCTGTCCCACCACTTCCCTCTACCTAATCTAACATTATTCTTTCGTACTGCCCCCACACACACCTTATTGTGAATTATCATCTGCATATTAGAGAAAATATTCGACCTTTGGTTTGTGAGATTGGCTTATTTCACTTAGCATGATATTCTCCAACTCCAACCCTTTACTGGCAACTGCCATAATTTCACTCTTATTTAGAGCTGAGTAATATTCCATTGAATATATATACCATGCTTTCTTCATCCATTCATCTATTGAGGGATACCTAGGTTGGTTCTATAGTCTAGCTATTGTGAATTGAGCTGCTATAAACATTGATGTGGCTGTTACTATGTATACTGACTTTAAGTCCTTTGGGTGTAAACCAAGGAGTGGGATAGCAGGGTAAAATGATGGTTCCATTCCCAGCTTTCTGAGGAATCATCATACTGCTTTCCATAGTGGTTGCACTAATTGGCATTCCCACCAGCATCCTAGCCAATATTTACTGTTGCCTGTATTCTTTATTATTACCATTCTGATAGGAGTGAGATGAAATTTGATTTGATTTCTTTAATTGCTAGAGACATTGAACACCTTTTCATATATTTATTGATCAATTATATTTCTTCTGTGAAGTGTCTGTACAGTTTCTTAGCCCATTTATTGATTGGGTTATTTGTTATTATGGTGTTAAGTTTTTGAGCTCTTTATATATCTTAGAGATTAATGCTTTATCAGAAGTGCATGTGGTAAAGATTTTCTCCCAGTATGTAGGCTCTCTCCTCACATTATTAATTGTTTCCTTTTCTGAGAAGAAGCTTTTGAATTTGAATCCATTACATTTACTGATTCTTGATTTTCCTTCTTGAGCTTTAGGAGCCTTGTTAAGGAAGTCAGATCCTAAGCTGATGTGGTAAAGATTTGGGCCTATTTTTCCTTCTATTAAGTGAAGGGTCTCTATTCTAATGCCTAAATCTTTGATCCACTTTGAGGTGATTTTTGTGCAGGGTGAGACTTAGAGATTTAATTTCATTTTGCTATATATGGATTTTCAGTTTTGCCAGCACCATCTGTTGAATAGGCTATCTTTTCCTCAGTGAATGATTTTGGCACCCTTGTCTAGTATGAGATAACCAGATTCATGTGGGTTTCTCTCTGTGTCCTCAGATTGAACTTTTGAATTCACCAGAGGCAGAAACACAGAAAAAAAAAAGGAGGACTTAGGCAAAGATTATGATTGATGCTCATTTCTAGATATTTACAGTTGAGAGACTAAATTGATTAAAGACAAAGGGTCAAATGAGAAACTTGATCTTAGGTTTAGCAAGAGGTAAGAAACATGGCCTTGAGTGAGGGGAAATTGACCTATTAGGATGGACTGGATTCTATGGGTTTATGAGAAGACAATACAGAAGCACATGATCACTCACCAATTCCTGAATTAAAAAAAAAAACACAGAAGCAGGTGGTAAAAATTCTGAGCACAGAAGATTGACTCCTTGGGCAAATACATTGAATAGCAGAGTGAGTTGTATAACTTTCTAGCAACATCTATATGAACTAAGAGCTGGTGAGATATTCATTAACAAAATGTCAAATCCACAGGTCAAAATCCATCATGGGACTTCCCAAAACTGCAACATTCAAGACCTCAACCCACACTTCCACAAATGATTCTGAGGTGAGAACTTTTGCATACAGAATGAGGGACTTTGGGGCTTGTTGCAAATGAAGAGCTGCTTCTGCAGTAAATGAAGTGCTTAAAGGAAGAAAAATATTGATGGCCAGAAAAGGTGTGTGCTAGACTGGAACTCATTCTGTACAATATGGCATGGGAAGAGCACACCAACTATAACCATTCTGTTCTCTTATGCTTCTGTCAGTTTATGAAATACTAACACTATTACATTAAATTAAACTACTTAGTATAGTTTAATTATAATATAATTATAATTGTAATATAATTAAACTTATTAAAATATACTTCAAAGTACACATCATTTTACATTTTAATAGTGAGAATCCAACTACTAATTCTGAATAGGTGAAGAATCAAGTATGTGTACTTCTTCTAAATTATTTATCAATAAGTGAATATAATTTTTACAATGTCTTCAATAAGTTGCTAACACTTTATTTTGTCACTTATTTGTATGATTATACATCCTCATGATGGATAACTTCTTGAAATGACAAAATACAGTATTTACACTCAATTAATTGGCAGCAAATTATCCAAGACTTAGACCACACTTGTGTGAACAGACCTGGTGAGCTGCAGAGACCAGCTAGGCTCTGAAGTCTCTGGGCCAAGGGAAGCTTTGAGTCCTGTGACCTTCAGGGTACACCTTGGAAGTGCTTAGTTGTCTCTATACAGCTGCTTGGTAAGGACAATTTACTCAAAGGAGCCCTCACAGTTGGAAATTCTGGCAGAGTCCCTGAATAAGGACCTTGGCACGTTTTTAGCTGATGATTCCTCCCAGGATTCCTCCAAGGGGCATCTTCCTGAGTCTACAATGTGAGCTGAGCTCTAGCACTGTGGCACATGGTAAGGCTGTAGAAGTCATGATGGAAACACATTTGCATGAACAACTTTTCCTCTCCAGAGAGTGGGGAAAAAAGAAGACGATTTCGGGCTCACAGGTTCCAATATAGAACTCAGGGGTCTATTCCACCATGGCCTGGACTCCTCTTTTCCTGTTGCTGCTTTTTCACTGCTCAGATGGGGGCATGCTTCTTAGTCCTCAATCAGCTTCTCTGTTAGTTCCATCTGTCTAGTTCAGACTCCAAATAACTTAAATCTGGGCTCTGGTCTAACACCAATTTTATCTTTGTTGGCAGGCTCTCTCTCCCAGCCTGTGCTGACTCAGCAGCCCCTCTTCCCCACTGAACTCCAAGAGCATCTGTCAGACTCACCTGCTCCCTGAGCATTGACTTCATTGTTGAAGACTACTGGAATGCCCGGTACCAGCAGAAACCTGGGAACTCTCCCCAGTATCTTCCCAGCTACTACTCAGACTCAGTTAAGAATTAGGGACCTGATTTTTCCAGCTGCTTCTCTGTATTCAAAAATACAATACCCAAGGCAGGGAATTTGCTCATTTGGGGGCTGTAGCCAGAGAATGGGGCTGATTATTACTGTGCCATAGCTCATGACAGCAGAAGGAGCTATCCTTTCTCATAGTGTTTCAGATAATGAGTAAATGATTCAAAACCCATGGGTCCCCAGACTTTTACCCTTTCTCTCTTCAGTGAGAAGCTTCTGTGGAGGTGCCTGTAGCTTAGACTCCTCTGTAGTAGGAAACATCCAAGAACATCAGATAGAAATATATAGGTTATACCTGTAAACTAACACACAAAAGGACATCTCAGGAAGGACAAAATGAATGAGCAAACAGATCCTAAAGGCATATCACTATAGTCTCTGCAATGAAGAAACAAGAATAGATATATAGACAGCAACTAAAAACACAAATTAGTACCTATATGTTCATTCATAAAATAGTCCCATCAGCATAATACACAAAGTGAGAACCTTGTCCTACTAGTATTCTATCAAAGCCTAATGCAGTGACCCTTACCCTAGTCACACATTTTCCACTCTCTGAACCAACTCACCAGTCCAGTGGACACACCTCATTATACTCTCACTGACCTCCTCAGACCTCCTCCTGTCTCTCCTCTGCCCTTTCCTCCATCAGGCCTCTCTCTGGCAGTGTCAGGTCTACGTCAATTTCACCACTAGGTATTAGAGACACATAAAATGTTTCTGGTGCAGTTTCCATCCTCCAATGTCAACCTCTAGGGCACAGGGTCACTAAGATTCAGACCACTATGGAAACCTTAAAATCTTATTCTAATTGTTGTCACATCCCTGAATTTCTCTTACCTCTAACCTCAATATTTTCTTTAATATGGCAATATAATTAAATTCTTTCCTACAAATGGTATTTTAATTCAGCTATTGAAGGTATACATGTAGAAGCTATTCATTTTTTTTCTTTTAATCCTTGTCCCTTTTTTGTAATTTTCCTATTTTCTCCCTCTGTGTGCACTAATGGCCTATACAAAGCCTATACAGCTGCTTGGTAAGAACAATTAACTCAAAGGAGTAAAGTGAGTCTTAATCCTATCAACAGGGAAGCATCTCTTATCTATGCCATTATTCTTCTCCAGACCCCAAATCTATGTTTGCTAAGACCTGCCAGAACAGAATCCCAGCCACTGAAATTCTTTTTCTGAGGTCTCTGAGATCTTGCAGAATAAAAGTAAAAAAATCTCTCTCTTACTCCCAAGATACATCTGAGGACTCCAGGGCTACAGTAGGTCATGGTTTTTAAATTTCAGGCAGGGTATAGGAATATAAAGAATCTATGTTGAACACCTGTCCTGAGCTTCAAAGCCCTGAGGGTCCTGAGCTTCTAAGCCCTGAGGATCCTGCACCTCTAGGTTTTGTACCTGCATCCCACACCTGCACTTAGGATGAGGAAAGTTATCCCTCACTCTACAAGGTGTGTTCTCTAAGTGGAATTTATAGCACATGGCTATCTGGGTCCAAAGATCTAGTCTACCCTTAAAATAAACCCTGCTCCAAAGGAAACAGGCTTCTAAACACTGGATCATCTTTAGATGCAGGCTCTAGAAACCTGGAGGATTTTACAGAGCATCATCACCAGGGACTGCTTTGCAAGGACAGCCAGATCTCAGAGTGTGCAGAGGTTTGAGAAGGATCAGGGTCACTGGAACACATATTCTTGCTCAGAGTGTGAAATTGACTTGCTGAGGGAACACAGACATATTTATTCATTCTCTGTGTTTCTATCACACACATGCGCGCGCGCACACACACACACACACACACACACACACACACACACACACACTTTCTTCTAGGTTTAGACTACTCTGGACACTTTGGATTCTGGGTTCTCTGTCCTATCCAGGCCCACATCCCCACATCCCCATAAAACCAGAATGCAGCCTTTTTTCAGATGTGGCTCCTTTGAAAGAAATCTCAGGATCCACTTGTTCTTAGTGTGATTATACTTTATTCTTCCATTCACAGGTGGCACAAAGGACATCTTCTCCATCCTGAAGTGGCAAGAGAGAGGAGAAGGGGCTGCATCTGTGCCCACCCCAGAGATCAGTCAGACCCCAAAATGGCTGAGTCCTGGATGGTCTTTCTGTCCTATCAGGCTGGTCAATCCACATTCTTCCTACTCAAATCTGTAGTCAGCTATCTTCAGATTTGTTTTTAAATGTAGATTTTTTCCCACTATGTAATGACCTCTACCATCTGGGTTCTGAATTCCATGAAGAAGATGATTCTGAAGTCATAGAAAGGAGGCCCTCCTGAATTTCCCTGGACACACATCACTGCTTTCCTTTGTACATGTCTAGATCCATTATATCTGACACAAAAACTTGTTCTTTTGGAAAAAGATAATATGTTACATGGAATTATACAGCAGCAGACATGAGTTTTCCATTATTTTTCCATCTTGCCAATCATATTTTACACCAATATTCTCTCATCCAGAAGCATAATCATGGTGAAAAGCTGTGGTGCAGCATGGTGAGGCCAAGCTCTGGCTCCCTTTTCGCAATTACTGAACAGAGTGTCTATGGGGCACCTGCTGAAGGTATTGGGTGCTGCCTCTGTGGTAAGGAGGAGGAGCCTGAGCTCAGAGAAACAAATAAACAAATAAGGTTTAAATTTTTTCTGAAACAAATGTTCAATGAAATATAACATTTTGATAATCAGTATCTAGATTCCCTGATACCTTAACTGTGCCAGCAGCAACAGTAGATCAGAGCCAAAGAATTTGAGAAGTTTAGGCTTGTAACTGGGTAAAGAAATGAGAAGATTCATCATTATTCAAAAATATAATTATGTTGCTGTGGAAATAAAGTTTTCAGGTGTGGGTGCAAGACCGACAGAAGTTTTCAGATATAATGCCAAAATAAACCAACTATTACAGCATCATGTAAACTTGATAATTGAGCTAGGGCTGAATTTATGAATGAACAAGGAGAATGCTTTCCTGGAACTTCACTCTGACAGTTTCATTTTACATTTAATTTGATGGAGGACATGTATGCACCAAAATCTGCACAGCTGCTAACATCATCTGGTATCCAGTTCAAAAAACATAAGGAGGAAAGACTCAGTACTTTTCAGAACTTCTTGTGACTTCCAGAGTGGTTCTCTATGAAGGCGTCAATTGATAATCATTTCTCAGTGGTTAGGACTTTGGCAATTTAATAAAAATCCTGACCAACTATAATTTGCCCAAAGAAGAACAGGACTTCTTTGAGATTCTTTCAATTGTACTTCTCCTGTTATTTATGATGTGAATACTTCAAGGAGAGCTGAGAAAAATCTTAACAGTGGATTACAAGAGTTCTGAACAGCTAGAGCTGAAACAGGTAGGACATAACATCAGGCAGGACCAAATTTGTTGTTTTCAGCAATGGTCTTTTTCAAAAAGAGAGAAATGTTCTTTGAAGATCATATCAGTGAGACAGATATTATGGTCATTTGTGTGGCCGTGATCCTAGTTCATTCCATGTACAAAGTGGCACAGGGAATGCATAGGAAGAGGAAGCCAACAAGCAGTCATGACAAGAAATAGTCCTTTGTATTTTATTTGAGCTACACACGTGCTTGTATATAGGTTTTATCTCTGCTTGAATCCTTTGAACAATACACATATTCCCGCCCCACTGCCTGTATTTTGGCCCACCTTGTATTTGGACTTTCATTATTTAATATGATCATTCCTTTCTCAGACCTTAATAACAGAAGTATATCCAGATTAAATTGAACTAATTCTAATATATGTTAGTAAGCATGTGTGACAAAATGGCTAAAGCTGCATCATATGGAATACTTTGAAAATAATAACAATTGGACAAAGTACTTGAAATTGGAATTTTCCCCCCTTTCCTAAATTAACTAGCATTGACTGTAATTTATTTCCCAGTTTCATGTCTCTCCCTTCCATTCTGCAGGAGTTTTTACTGTTTAAGATTGTGGACCACCAATTTTTCACATTAGTGACACCAGTCTTTGTTTTTTCAGAAATTGTGTTTTTTCTTGCTCTTAGCTAACAAAAAGACCACCTGCCAAATTTATATAGTATGTATTCCTTTATGACCTACAGAAGCACATACATGCATTGTGAAACCTGTTGAATCACAAAACTAACAAAAAACACATAAGAATTACTGCAATGTCTTTATAGATCCTTAGCCCATTTATTGGTTGGGTAATTTGGGTTGTGTTGTTGTTGGATTTGGAGTTTTTTGTTTTTGTCTTTTTTTGATGTGGAGTTTTTGAGTTCTTTATATATCCTGTAGATTAATGCTGTTCTGTCCTATTCTGTAGGTTCTCTCTTCATGTTATTGTTATTGTTTCCTTTGCTGAAGCTTTTTAGTTTGAATTCGTCCATTTCATTAATTTTTTTAAATTTAATTTTATTTTTTACACAAATGGAACATGACTTTTTAGTTCTGTGGTTATACATGATGTAGACTCTCACCATTTTTGCAATTAGATCTGTACTAGGGTAATAATGTTCATATAAGTCCAACATCCATTTATCAGAGAAAATATTTGGCCTTTGGTTTTTTGGAATTGGCTTACTTTGCTTAGCAAGATATTCTCTAGTTCCATTCATTTACCTGTAAATGCCATGATTTCTTTCTTCTTTAAGGTTGAGTAATATTCCATTGTGTATATATATCACAGTTTCTTTATCCATTCATCAATCCAAGAGAATCTTGGTTGGTTCCACTGTTCAGCTATTGAGAATTGAGCTGCTATAAACATTGAGGTGACTTCATTCCTATTGTATACTGATGTTAAGTCATTTGTGGATCACCTGAGGAGTGGGATAGGTGGATTAATTGGTGGTTTTATTCTAGGTTTTCTAAAGAATCTCATACTGCTTTTCAAAGTGGCTGCATGATTTTACAATCCCACCAGCAATGAATCAATATATCTTTTTCTCCAGCACTTACTCACCAGCAGTTGAATTCTTGGTAATTGCTCTTCTGACTGGAGTGAGATGAAATCTCAGAGAAATTTTGATTTGTATTGCTCTAATTGCTAGATATATTGAACATTTTTCATATATTTGTTGATAGATTGTATTTCTTCTTCAGTGAAGGTGTCTGCTAATTCCATTTATCAACTGAGTTATTTGTTGTTGGTGGTGTTGTTTTTGGTGTTAAATTTTTTGAGTTCTTTATATATCATGGAGATTAATGCTCCATCTGTTCTGCATGTGGTAAAGATTTTCTCTCATCCTTTTGACTCTTTTGGCTCTCTCTTCACGTCATTCATTGTTTCTTTTGCTACAAAATATTATTTTGAATCAATTTCCATTTATTGATTCTTGACTTTATTTATTGTGCTTTAGAAATATTGTTAAGGAAGTCGGGTATTAGCTGACATGATGAAGATTTGGGCCTACTTTTTCTTCTATTAGGTGCACGGTCTCTGTTCTAGTGCCTAAGTCTGTAATCCAATTTGAGTTGAGTATTTTGCAGGGTGAGAGATAGGAGTTTAATAGAAGTTTAATATCACTTTGCTACATAAGGATTTCTACTTTTCCTAACACCATTTATTGTAGAGGATATCTTTTCTCCAATGCATACTTTTGGTGTTTTGTCTAGTATGAGATAACTGTATTTATGTGGGTTTGATTCTGTGTCTTCTATTCTGTACCATGGGTCCACAGGTGTGTTTTGGTGCCAATACCATGCTGGGTTTTGTTGTTGTTGTTGTTTTGTTTTGTTTTGTATTGTTTTTGTTTTTTTTTTTGTTTTTTTGTTTTGTTTTGTTTTTAGTAATGCTGAAGATTAAACCCAGGCCCTTGTGCATGCAAGGCAAGCGCACTACCAACTGAGCTACATCCCCAGTCCCCATGCCATTTTTGTTACAAGGGCTCTGCAGTATAGTTTAAGGTCTGGTATTGTTTTGCTTTCTGCTTTACTCTTCTTGCCAAGGATTTCTTTGGCTATTCTGAGTCTCCTATTGTTCCAAATGAATTTCACGATTGCTCTTTGTAGTTCTTTGAAGAATGTCATTGGGATTTTCATAGGAATATCACAAAATCTATATAACCATTTAATAGTATGGCCATTTTGATGATATATAATCATGCATATGGGAGATTTTTCCAGATTCTAAGGTTCTCTTCAATTTATTGAAGAGAACCTTTATTTAGTGTTTTCATTATAGAGGTATTTTACCTCTTTCTTAGATTGATTCCCCAAGTATTTTTTAATGCTACAATTAATAGCATAGTTTTCTTAATTTTTCTTTCAGTGTATTCATCACTCATGTGTAGGAATACATTTGATTTTTATACTCTGCTACTTTGCTGAATACATTAGTTAATTCTAGAATTTATCTTGATGGAATTTTTTTGATCTTCTAAATATAAAATCCATGACCATGGCAAATAGTGATAACTTGAGTAGTTCTTTTCCTATTCATATCCCTTTAATTTCTTTCATTTGTCTAATTGCTCTGGCTACAGTTTCCATGAATATGCTGAATAGAAGTGATGGTAGAGGGCATCTTTATCTTGTTCTAGAGTTTAGAAGGGATTCTTTCAGTATTTCCCATTTAAAATGATGTTTTTCTTGATTTAGCATAAATAGGTTTTACCATGTTGAAGTATGTTTTTACTATCCCTACCTATTCTCGTGTTTTGCACATAAAAAGGTGCTGTAAAAAAATCACATGGTCCACATTAAAACATGCTGACCAAATTCAAGATATCTGTATTTTAAAGATTTTTTTAATGTTTAATTCATATTCAATAAAAATATAATGTTATCAGTTTCAAAAAAAGGTGCTGTATTTTTTCAAATGCTTTTTCTACATCTATTGAGATGATCACATGATTCTTGTCTTAAGGTTATTGAATTTATTTACTCATTTCTGTAGGTTGAACCAAAATTGCATCCCTATGGTGAACCCCAATTGATCATGGTACACTATCTTTTTAATTTGTTTGAGTATGTGATTTGCCAGAATTTTGTGGAGAACTTTTGATCTATGTTCATCAGTGATATTGGTATTTCTTGTTGTGTCTTTGTCTCCTGTTGGTTTCAGGTGAGCCTAGCCTCACAGAATTAGTTTGGAAGGGTTCTCTCCTTTTCTACTTAATAGAATTATCTGAGGAGTACTTGTGCTAAATCTTCTTTGGAGTCCTTGAGGGTGATAATCCATGTGTTCTGGGCTTTTTATTTTTGGTAGGCTATTAATGGCATCTTCTAATTCATTACTTAAAATTGATCTATTTAAATTGTGTCTGTCCAGAGAAAGATATACAATCAATCAACAAATACATGAAAAAATGCTCACCATCTCTAGCAATCAGAGAAATGCAAATTAAAACCACTCTAAGGAACCATCTCACCCCAGTAAGAAAGGCAGCCATTATGAAGTCAAACTACAAGTGCTGGCGAGGATGTGGGGAAAAAGGTACACTTGTACATTGCTGGTGGGACTGCAAAGTGGTGTGGCCAATTTGGAAATCAGTATGGAGATTCTTTGGAAAGCTGGTAATGAAATCACCATTCGACTCAGCTATTCCCTTCTCAGACTATTCCCAAAAGACCTAAAAAGTGCATACTACAGGGATACCGGGTCATCAATGTTCATAGCAGCACAATACACAATATCTAGACTGTGGAACCAACCTAGATGCCCTGCAATAGATGAATGGATAAAAAAATGTGGCATATATACACAATGGAATATTACTCAGCACTAAAAAATAACAAAATCATGGCATTTGCAGGGAAATGGATGGCATTAGAGCAGGTTATGCTAAGTGAAGTCAGCCAATCCCTTAAAAACAAATGCTGAATGTCTTCTTTGATTTAAGGGGGGTGACTCAAAACAGAGCAGGGAGGAAGAGCATGAGAAGAAGATTACCATCAAATAGGAACAAGAGGTGGGAGGGAATGGGCGAGAGAGGGGGAATTGCATGGAAGATGGAAGGAGACCCGCATTGTTATACGAAAATACATATAAGAGGATGTGAGGTGAAGGGGAGGAAAAAAAAATAAGAGAGAGAGAGGGAAATTATTTATGGTAGATGAAGTAGAGGGAGGGGAGGGGAGAGGAGGGGAGAGGAGAGGAAGGGAGTGGGGATAGGAAAGGCATAGGAAGGGCAGCAGAATACAACAGACACTAGTATGGCAGTATGTATAAACGTGGCTGTATAATCAATGTGATCCTGCAATCTGTACATGTGGGAATAATAAGAATTCATACCTCATTTGAAGTAAATGTATGATATATTGCCGCAGTCTGGATGGGCACAATCACGAGCCACTGAAGTAGGAACAAACTTTATTTCTGAACTCCACCAGCACACTCCACACACACTCCCGGGAACTCCCCCGAACACACCGCGCCTCCTCCAAGAACCAGCAACCAGAAATATCCCCCCTCTGGCACCTCCCCAACCAATGGGAACTCTCTGGGAATCCCCGCAAGAGCTCAAGAGGAACTCAACAGGAACTCCGCCAGAACTCAAAAGTAATCATCTTAATGGCTCGCTAGCGTCACCTCTCAACCACTACTTCTGGCAAAAAATGCCATGTGTCATCCCGACTCGGCTGTGGCCCTCAACAATATATGATATGTCAAGATCAATGTAATGTTTTGAGCAACTAATAAATTTCTGATGTTTAAATAAATAATAAATAAATAAATAAATAAATAAATAAATAAATAAATAAATAAATAAGTGTGTCTGACCTTCTGGTACAGTTTGGATAGATTATATGTCTCTAGAAATTGGTGAATATCTTTGAGATTTTCTATTTTATTGGAGCACGAATTTTCAAAATAGTTTCTAATTATCTTCTGTATTTCAGTAGTGTTCTGTCACCACTAGAGAGTCTTGTAGGACTTCCTTGTTGCCTGACACAACTGTTCAGTTAAGACCATTGACTCAAAGGAGCCTTAATTTTGCTTATAGGCCCTCTGTTCACTGATGGGGACTCAGCAGTTGTGTTCTGTCTGGTTTGACTGAGTCCCTGGAGCAGAGGATTTTGTCTCATCTCATCAAATGCTTCCTGCCAGGGTTAACCCAGGAGGAAAGCAAGTTCATTCTTTCTTACTCTGCACTGTGTGCTACACTCCAACATCAGGGCTCAGAAGAGGCTGGGGCAACCATTATGGAGACACAGCTACATGAACAGTTCTCTAGCATAGGGTGAACAATTAAAGGATACCTACAGCAGCCCAGCCCCAATTTGACAATCAAAGACTGTGTCCACTATGAACAGAAGTCTTCCTGCAGCTCCTCATTACTGCTCTGGTTGATATAAGTCTTTAGCAAGTCTCAATTCTTAGTTGAAATCAACCACTCAGTCTCAGAATAAAGAGAAATTTTTCTCCTCCCCTTACCTCATCCCCTATTCCTAACTGTGTTTGGATATTTCCTTTCAAGGTTGTATTGAGTCAACTGCACCCTTTTTTTTAAAGACACATTTATTCAGCATCATGTTCAGACTATTACATTTAGCAATCAACAGCATGGGTGCAAAAAAAAAAAGTCTACATTAAACCCTTTGTTGGAATGCTTTACACTTTCCACAGAATAGAAACTAAAATAACCTGTTATACAATTAGTCACAAATACAGTCCTCAAGTTTTTTTGCCCATACACATGAGTATTGTATAAACCATGTCTTCTTTGTAGCAGCTAGGCCCTGCCACCACTGTGCTTGGCTGAGTTTACAAACATGTTGTAACCTGTAGCTTCCCTGTCAGTTCTCTGGCTCTCCTCTCTTGCTAAGCTTTGTTTCCTGGCAGTATTAAAACCTTCTGCTACTGCCATAGCTACTGCTTCTGCTGGAACCGCCATAGCCACCTTGGTTTCATGGTTTGGCAAAATATTGGCCTCCACCACCGTAAAGGTCCAGAGCTTCTGCCTCCAAAGTTTCCACCCTTCATGGGTCCCAAATTTGATGACTGATTGTTGTAACTGCCAAAATCATTGTAGCTTCGACCACCTCCAAAATTGCTTTCATCATTACCAAATTGTAGCCATCCCTGCTGTCACCATATCCACCACCACCACGACTACCACCAAAGTCACCACGACCACTGAAGTTCCCTCCATGAGCAAAATTGTCATTTCCACCCAAACCACCTTCACGACCACCACCCAAGTTTCCAGAACCACTTCGACCTCTTTGGCTAGATGAGGCACAGGCCATCTCTTGCTTTGACAGGGCTTTCCTCACTTCACAGTTGTGGCCATTCACAGTATGGTATTTCTGAATGACAATCTTATCCACAGAGTCATGGTCATCAAAAGTTACAAAAGCAAAGCCCCTTTTCTTTCCACTGCCTTGGTCAGTCATGATTTCAATAACTTCAATTTTCCCATACTGTTCAAAATAATCTCTTAGGTGATGTTCTTCATTGTCTTCTTTAATGCCACCAACAAAGATCTTTTTCACAGTTAAGTGGGCCCCTGTTCTTTGATAATCTTCTCGTGAGAGAGCTCTTTTGGGTTCCACAACTCTTCCATCCACTTTGTGTGGTCTTGCATTCATGGCTGCATCCACTTTCTCCACAGCGGCATAAGTGACAAACCCAAAGTCTCTGGAGTGCTTGGATTACCACAGAGTCTGTGAGTGTTCCCCATTGCTCAAAATGGCTTCTCAGACTCTCATCAGTTGTTTCAAAGCTCAGCCCTCCAATGAATAGCTTCCTCAGCTGTTCAGACTCTTTAGGGGACTCTGATTTAGACAGACAGCAGCAGGAAGACAGACTTTAATGATGCTTTCTCTGTGGCATCCATGGGCAGAAAGGAGTAAGCTAACAAATGTATCCAGAGTCAACTGCACTCTATCTCTGCATCTCTTGAACCATCTCCCAGACTCATCTACTCCAGGATTATCAGCTTTAGTCCAGTAGATCCTACATTCAATGGTACTATGCAACTCAGCCTCATGAAAAATATCAGGGTTCTTGGGTCCTCAGGCATTTGCCTAGAACGCAAATGCCTGAACAAGTACACATATGTTCTGCACATTTCTGAAACTGAGGATAAACTAGTCATTGTGTAGTGCATGGCATGACAGCTCTAAGATTCACTCAGTGCTATTAGCCCACACAGAAAAGAGAGATAACCCTACTCAGTATTAGAGATGGTGCTGAAAAGTCACAAACTAGAATATCAAATGCATGATGTATGTTCACAGAACATTCTTACTGACATTCTGAGGTACATAATAATGAAATCATAGTATAAATCTTATATAATTATAAATTATAAAATGTTCTATGAAAATCATATATGTGCAATATAAAAGCACACAAAAAACAAATTCATATGCTTGTTACTTTTGGGTGATGCCTTATTATATTTTCAATGAGTATGCATAAATGGTTACAAGGTTCAGTGGCAAGATCTGTGTGATTAGCTAACAATGGACCACAAAGTTGTGCACACAATAACCCTTGGATTCTATGAATAAGCTAGGGTGTATGATAAAGTGATACTAAATTAGTCATAGAATTAATGTTAATTATCAACTCACATTAACCATATGAGATAATCCTGGAATTTACCTGGAAACAGTGGGATCATGAGGGTCCCTGGAGTAGAAGAGAAAGATAAAGCAACTAGTGTGGTATCTTATGAAAATTTATCTATTCAGGATTTCTGGCTTTGAAGATGGAGGCAGTGATGTCCAGCCAAGGAATGTGGGTGACCCTAGAATTTGGAAAATGAAAGAAGACAGTTTTTACCCTACAGCACAACCCTGACACCACCCTGAAGTTAGCCCAGGGAGATCCCTGTCACTCTATGGACCTCTGCAAATGGAAGATAAGTAATTTTGGTTGGTTTATGCCTTCTAACTTGTAGTCATTTCAATTATACATAAATATCCCCAAATTTCCCCTTATCCCAATGGACCAGTATTTTTTAGAAAAGTCATTCATTTGATCAGTTTTATCTAAAACTCTAACTTGGGGTGCTTGGTGTGTCTTTTGGCAAGTGATTTACCAAACTCAACCAACTTACATCCTGGAAGGATGGACATAAGGAGAGGACATAAACAAAAGATTTATTATGATCCTCTGGCTTAATCCTCCTAAATTATATCAAGCAGTGAGAATATCTAGCTCAATGCTTGTTTTTCATGATACTTTCATATTCAATTACTGATTCCTGGTGAATTTTTGATGGAAAAAAACAGATACCCAAATTACCCCATGCAGTCGTGATATGAATCTGAGCACAGTACTTGATAAAGAAATATTTCCATCAGTATTTCTAGTATTCAAATGAAAAGGTAAAAAGGCAGAGTCCATACTGAAGAGAAGTCTAACTTCTACATGTAATTTTCAGGAGATCATGGAACACTTTTGGTGGACCCTTAAAAGTATGTTCACAGATTGAGAAATCCCAAGAAAATTGTACATATGAACAGGGGTGGGCAGAGGAGTGAACCCTGTGTCACTAAGGTAGACTCAGCAACTTGGCTCTTCTGCACAGTCCGAGCACTGCTTCCTCCCAGGTTCTGCCCATTAGCAAATAAAATCATCACCACCATCCACACTTTGTCTTGAGTCATTCCAGGCTCAAAGAAGTGCAGCCAGTGAGGGGGCAGTAGGTGGAGAAATATTTGCATGAGCAGCTCCATCCTAAGTACAGTGGAGAGAGATAAGAAAGGCTGAGGGCAGCCCAAACCAGCTCTGGAACTGAAGAAACTGTCCAACATGGTCAGGAAGCTTCTCCTTCTTATGATGCTTGCTCACTGCCCAGGTAGGGACAGACCTCTGTGCCCCATGGCAGACATCTGTCCTGAGCTTATCCTCACTGGCTCAGGTCCCCAAACACATGCACCCTTGGTCCCTCTCCCAACCTGTGCTGACTCAGCCACTCTCTGCACTGCCTCCCTGGAACAAACCGCTAAACTCACCTGCACCCTGAGCAGTGGCTACAGTAATTACAAGATGAACTGGTACCAGCAAAGCCCAGGGAAGAGCCACAGGTTTGTGATTCGAGTGAGCACTAGTGGCATTGTGGGATCCAAGGGGAATGGGATTCCTGATCGATTCTCAGGCTTAGGCTCTAGCCTGGATCGGTACCTGACCATCCAGAACATCCAGGAAGAAGATGAAATGTCTACCACTGTAGGTAACCCAAGGTAGTGAGAGCACAGTGACATAGGAAGACGGGAAGTAAGACAAAAGCTTCCAGGCTTATGGGCCCTGTTACACTTCACTTCCCGGTGTCCTGACTCAAAGGTCATAAGGAGTCTCCTGACCCTGATTAATAATTTCTACCTTCCCAGATATTTTATAAATTTATTTCACATTAATTATCCCTTTGCTCTTAGTAGTGTTTGAAATATTTAGTCTGTATTTGGACATGTGTGTTTGTTCCCAATCATAAATCTGCTGATGGAATTTTATTTTAGACACTGTAAAGCTATTTACAGATGTGTATATCATACAGCCCTTTTGCCACCATCTTGTGCTACTTTTGTCCATATTCAGCAATTAGTAGCATTCCACACAGTGACTAGATTTGAATATTTCCCTTGAAATTCCAGATCTTGACCCCAAGGTAAGGTAACACATGCATGAATGGTCCATCTAGGCTTCACCCAATTTGCCACCTTTGTACACTGACATGTACACAGAGATCTCAGGGAGTTTGTTTTTGACTCTCAGAGACAATGCTAGAAATAGAGAAAACTAATACAGCACCCAGAATGTGAATTTCAGCCTGTTCTGTAACACCTTTGGGAGCTGCCCCTTTGCTGTCCACACAGTGAATTTATTCATGTGCAAGAAAATCATTCTGCAGCATGTTTATGCTGCTAATTACCTGGATCTAGGGGAGATCTCACAGGTTAATATTGACTTTGCTTGAGACACCATATTCAGGGATTCCAGACAAACTACACTTAGGATCATTTCACCTCAAATTGAGGAGTTCCCATGAACACCTCAGGTTTGCAGATGCATGACAATCAGAGAATAAATTGAAAGCTCTATTTTTTAGAAGATTGCAGTCTTATTTTAAAGAAGTAAAGTCATGTCAAGTCAGTTAAAGAGACAGAGAAGTCTATTTCGGGGAGTTCACAGATTGAAGCATCCTTAAACTCAAGATGCCTTGCTCTGCTGATAGTTTTGAAGGATTACCCACCACAGATGATCATTCAGAAATTGAGAATCCAGACCAGTTATTGGGTCCTTATACCTTAAACACATCAATATAATTCTGTTGACATAAACTCAATATCCAGCCCCCTCAACTCCATGAAGATGAGGAGGTTGTTCTGATAGAATGCACCCAAAGCTCCAAATTTGTAATCATCTCCGTGGGCTTTCTAGTATGGTCATTCTTCTTTCTTAAACTATCTGTGAGAACAGACCATGAATCACCTCCTGAGCATAAACTCATGAGGGGTCCCTGAGGAAATTCCCAGGATGAGGAGGTTACCCATCAGGGGCCAGGACAAAGCCAGACTTCTCCTTCCATAATGTCAACTCTTCATGCAAACACTCTATCTCTCTAATTAAAGCACATTTGGCTATACATGACAGGACATGACCCTTGCTCTGAATAACTGTCATGGTCCATAGCCTGATAACTTTCACCAGGATGCAATAAAGATGGGAAGAGTGGCAAGGAGAGGCCCTTCAGGGTTGGTTTTAAGGTAGCATTCTCTAAAACATGGGCTCTTCTGTCACTGCTCAGAGGAGACATAGAATTAGCAAGTATGCATGTGTTCATTTGTGCTCAGAAATAAAGTCATATGTTCAATTTAATTTCCTCATAATATTTTAGCCCTACGTGTTAAATGTTAGAGATTGTAAATAAGTCAGGATGGCGCCTGGCAAATGTTAGTCTGTAAACAAGTCTGGATGGCACCTGGCATTTTGCCAGAGGGAGTGGTTTGTGAAGTAATGCCAGTGAGCCATTAAGTGTGGAAATTCCTTATTGGTTGACTACTGTATCGAGTTTATGTTAATTAAGATGAACTGTGTGGAATGTATAAATACTTCTGTTGTCCTACAATAAATGGCTCCCTCTCCTGCTGTATCAATGTACACAAGTTGTTCGTCACCCCCTGGTTATTTTGCTGCAGCAGGACTGCAGCAGATGGTGGCCCGTTACAGGGAGCCCCAAGACACTCGGGGGTAAGTGATGAAAAAAAAGCTGCCTGTCCATAAATAAGATGGGAGCAAATCTGCTTGTCCCTAGACAAATAGGGCGAGAGGAAAAATGGCCATTTTGAGAAAATGGAAAAGATTGATACAGTATGTTTGTGTCTTGTTTGTCTCAGTGTATTGTATTGTCTTTGTCATGAAAATATGGAAGGGGTGTTAAGTAAATTGATAAGGGAAAGAGACACCCCAATGGAACCAAAAATAGTTAGGGCATATATTGATAGAAGCCCAGGAACTCTAGTCAGAAAGAAAAAGAAAGTTCAGAAGAAGAAGGATTATCAGGAAAAAAG
Source organism: Ictidomys tridecemlineatus (assembly GCF_052094955.1). Taxonomy (NCBI): domain Eukaryota; kingdom Metazoa; phylum Chordata; class Mammalia; order Rodentia; family Sciuridae; genus Ictidomys; species Ictidomys tridecemlineatus. Next base: position 109,641,195 of record NC_135478.1, on the reverse strand, counting down.
TTGCAGCAAAAGGCTATTACTGAATACTTTTCATTACTGGAGGGTGCGTGGATCCGTGCAGCGGCTGCCACATGCGCAAGCTGGTCATGGTGCAGCAAGGACTTTCCAAGCTGCGGCAGCCGGCTCTTCTCCACCCCCCACCTGGGGAGCAGGACGGCTCTTCTCCACCCCCCACCCGAGGAGTAGGACGCCACTGCGAGAGCCCAAATCCAAACCTGACCTGGAGGCACAATCTTGCAGGCTCTTGCTCCCTGTGCCCAAAAGCAGTTTGAGTCCCAAACTCTCCCCGGGGCCATTTGGGGATACCCTGGATGCTACAGGAGGAAGACTGCCCTCGTCCCTGAAGTTTGATCATTTCCAAGGCCAATAACTAAGCTACTATGGTTCTCCCACACCTAGAAGCTAATGAGTAATGAGCACTATTAAGGCTTATTGCAAATGTAAAAAACCTTGAGATAATGTACTAAATTGTTCAGAAGGTTGTTTTATTAGTACAATGCTACAGGATTTTCTTTAACATCATTGCTGGAGTTCCTGCCTTCTTCCCAGTGCCGGTGAAGATGAGGGTGAAAGAATTTCCAGTGTTGGAGAACCAGAGGAGACTTTGGCTGAGAACCGGATGAAACTTCGGCTAAAAAACGGACGAGGCTTCAGATCAAGCTAGCTGCCTGCAGAACTTACCTAGACTGTGATTTAAGCTAGCTGCCTGTAGAACTTACCTGGACTGTGATTTACCTGGACTGTGAGTTAATCTATTGAGACACTGTTTTACCTGGACTAAGACAACAAACTGTAATCTACAACAAATTGTAACTCTATATCTTTGCTAACAGTGTCATTGCTGGTATAATTTTTCCAAGGGCTTCTTGCATGGAGCCATCAATTGGCTTGGTATTGTGGCATTTTGTATCCTCCCCTTCTGCATGTAGCAGATTATTTATGGTGTTTGTGTAAAAACCACTATGGTCGTTATTTAAATTAAACAAAAGGGGGAAATGTTAGTGCCGCAGTCTGCCTGGGCACAATTCAGGAGCCACTTGTCAAAAGAAACTAACTTTATTTTTAGAACTACAAACGCCAAGCAAAACAGCTCCTCAGGAAAAAAACCCTTCAGAGCCCAACTGCCACCACCGGCTTCCACAAGCCTCTCACCCACACAAGCCTCCCCACCTCCCACAATCCTCCTGCTCTTGAGGCCGATTGGCTGGGCCGTGTGGGTGGAGCCAAAGAAGTCCACCAATGAGCAGTTTCGTAGTCTGAAGGGCAGGGAAACAGCCCAATGAACATCACCACAGAGGAGCCAATCAGCTAGATGTTGCTGGGGCCGCTGTGAGCCAATCATCAGCTGGCAGTCTGAAGGGCAGGGAAACAGCCCAATGAACATCACCGCAGAGGAGCCAATCAGCTAGATGTTGCTGGGGCCGCTGTGAGCCAATCATCAGCCAGCAGCTGGAAGTTTGCTGGCAGCTGGAAGTTTGCTGGGGCCCCTTTGGCTGTGGCTCTCAACAATTAGAGTCTGTAAACAAGTCAGGATGGCGCCTGGCAAATGTTAGTCTGTAAACAAGTCTGGATGGCACCTGGCATTTTGCCAGAGGGAGTGGTTTGTGAAGTAATGCCAGAGAGCCATTAAGTGTGGAGATTCCTTATTGGTTGGCTACTGTATTGAGTTTATGTTAATTAAGATAAGCTGTGTGGAATGTATAAATACCTCTGTTGTCCTACAATAAATGGCTCCCTCTCCTGCTGTATCAATGTACACAAGTTGTTCGTCACCCCCTGGTTATTTTTGGTGCAGCCAGACTGCGGCACCTATACCAAGAACTGAGGGCTTATAGAAATCCATAAGACAATAAATTTTATCTGTATAATGGCAAAACTTTGGTGTTTTGAGCTAGAAAGTTGATTTCTAATTATATATTTTACTATCTGATGGCAGTTGACTGTGATGTTTAAATCACTTACCTGACAAGAAGTAAATTTCCTTATCAAATTTTTTTAAATTTAAACTCTCTTAATAAATAGTCCTTCAGGATCTCTGGTTAGACATACAGAGTTTTCTTTTGATTATACCTTCCTGTAATATTATCTATAAATGTGAACCAGAATATTTGAGCTCTTTACACCAAGTAACACAGAAAAAAATTTATAAAATTGCTAACGTTTTAGAAAGAAGATTATGTGCACTGGTATCTGTAGCTCTCAGGAACAGTGCCCAAACTCCTCATCTGTGATGATAGCAATCCACATTCAGGGGTTCCTGATCTCTACTCTGTCTCCTAGTCAGGAAACTCAGCCTTGCTGACCATCACTGGGCTGCAGCCCGAAGAAGAGGTATTACTATCAGTCCTATAACAACAATCTCAGTGCTCTAGGCTCATGGGAAAGTTACACAAAAATCCCTTTACCATCTCTCAGGAGGGATAATGCCCAACACCTCTACTCAGGCCTGGCCAGTTGCTTCTGCTACCACTACTGTGGGCCCAGCTGAATCTACTGGCAACACTTTGAGTGAGAAGCATCCTCTCCTCTATCCTCAGAGTCATCTGTAGCAGCCCATTCCTAGGAAAAGAATTTGACATAAAAAGAAAGTTCTGATTCTCTTTAGATTGAGGATCTGAGAAGGATGCTATGGTCTCATTCCCTGAAGTTCAGGTGATGAGGCAGCCAGTGCAACCCTAGTTATCTCAGACTTGACCTCTGTTGGAGAATTCAGTGACTCCATCATCCATTGATTCCCTGTTTCCAGGAATTCTAGAGCTGTGTCATCTTCTCCTTGGGTCTACTGTGTACATCTGTGATTCATATTTTAGCTTAATTTTATATACATTTTCTAACATGGAATATTTGGCAGATAATAAAACACATAAGTGAAAACTTTGACAGATTTTGAGATATTTTCACACCTTTGGGAACATCAGCACGATCAAGAAAGGAATCCACCACCACCCCAAGCCCACAAGCCTCCTTTGCCCATTGGGAATCCTTCCTTCATTCCAGCTCACATCTCTTCTCAGGTTACCACTGAGTTTCTCTTTCTGACTGTTGGTCAGTGTTCCTTTTTGCTAAAATGTTCAATTGGAAAAGAACAGTAGAATTTCCCTCTTGAATGACTCTCCCACCCTATAAATTCCTTTTGAGACCCTTCCACATTATGTTGCATTTCACTTGATTCTACTGAGGACACATAATGATGTTTGTGGTCCCTGGACACTTCTGTTTTATGGACAATTTCTCTGATGCCATGCATATTAAACTGTATTTTCTGACTCCATCAGAATAGAAATATATATATATAATTAAGCCTATATTGCATTTATATTATTTATCATTTTAAATTAGTTATATTAACTTCTCTTAGGGCCTCTGTTTCTGGTTTGATGGATGCCCAGAATCCCTTGATTTTTATACTATTATTTGTTCACTTTAACCAAAATTTGGCAAATTTTTCCTAATTTGGTAAAGACGGAGTCTTAATTTATTTGGAGCTGGTATAACAGAATATGATGAACTGGGTAAAATATAAATAGTCTATGTTCCTATGGCTCATGATTCTAGAGACTTGGAAGCCCAGCAGCATGAAATTGGCCTCTGGATGTGGCTTTTGTGCTTTATTATAACAGACAGAAAAACAACTGGCCCAATTTAATTCTTTATATCAGGGCCAGCTTCCTGCAATAACCAATCACCTTTTAAACATAATCACATATTAATAGTGATTATGGTTAATCACCAAACATTGCTTAATTACTAATCATCTCTTAGCAATAATCATTTCTTGTGGATGTTCACATCTCAAAGGCCTAATCTCTTAAAAATATTATGGCAGCAATTGAATTCAACCTGAGTTTTGGAGGAACCTTCAATCATAGAAGGGGTAAAATACCAACTTTGTATATATGTAAGTCACCTCTTTCACCTCCACTTTGTTTCCTGACCCTTTGACTTATGCAGTGGAGTGACCAACCATGTGGATGCCTATAAGAATCCACACAACCATGGGTGTGTATGAAAAACATATTAGTGTCTATGAGTCTGCATGTCTACATTATATTTTTAAATAAAATTCCTAATTTAGTACTTATGGAATGTTTTTATTGGTCCTCTTTAGTTACACATGACAGTAGAATCCATTTTGATATAATTATCTGAGTATTTTCCATAGCAACACTGAATAGGGACAAAGCCAAAGATCTGGGTCAGGGCTCCACATTTGGACGCAGGGTCTAAGATCTTATCTTCAGAAATTGATAGAAGGCAAATCCAAAACCCTCCACCATTGTTACTGTCTCACTACTCACTGAGCTCAGCATCTCCCCACAAGGCCTCTGGGCATGTTTGGCCTGATCCTTTCCATCCCCACCTCAGAAAATGATTGTCCCAATTCAAGCCTTGTGGTGGGGCTAAGACACAAGGCAAGAGGTTTGACATGAATGGTGCTGTCTTCCATCATTAGGGAGTCACTGGGGAATAAGAGAGTCTTTGGGAGTCAGGCATATTCTCTTGGTGCTTTTCTCACAATGTTGTGAGTGTCTCCTCTATGGCCATGACCCCTATAATACTAGTACCTTACTCAGAGTCCACCTGATGATATGAAAAATTCTAAGAGAATTATGGCAGCTCCATATGCTGATAACAGCAGCTGATACTGCAGAGGGCTCAATAGAGGGACATGTGGGGAAAATGTGGAGTTTCAGCTCTATATACAGGATTGTAGTACTTCCATGGGAAAAGATGAAAAAGCCATTTGGTAATATGTTCTCTCTATAGGTCTCTAAACCACTTTTCGGAATTCAGATAGTTAAATAAGTTACTGAGTGACCTTAATGTTTCCCTGTTCAAAAAATCTCAGCTGAGATTCCCAGCAGTTATAACCACTGTCAAACACTTCATCTGCTACAGAGATGCACAAGGACACCTAATGAGGATGGTGAATATGGCAAAGTCTGGACCTGAGGAACTTCCCCTTAGATCCCTTCAGGGTCACAAAGTGGATTCAGACATTGCAGCCAAAAGAGAAAAATTTAATAAAGTCACATCCTCTGAGTGCCACTGTACTTTTACTTGTGTTGTGCAACCCCTCACTTTTAAACCTGCAAGAGTGAATTCAAGGGACACTCATAGGAGCCCAAATTGTCCCTTACAGATTAGGGGCACAATGGTCATATGTGTGAACAATAAGAAAAAAATGACTGTCATCATGAGTTTGCCAGAGTGGGAAAAGAACTGACCACATCCAGAGTTTGCTCAGTACAAAAACCAACTGGAGGAAAAGGTCAAATGATTGGTGTTTTTTGTTGTTGTTGTTGTTGTTTTTGTTGTTTCTGACATGTTTTGAACAATGAGGAAGCAAATCCAAAGCCCTCCACCATTGTCACCATCTCACTACTCACTGGGCTCAGCATCTCCCCACAAGGCCTCTGGGCATGTTTGACCTGACTCTTCCCATCCCCACCTCAGAAAATGACTGTGCCAATTAAAGATGGGTCTGAGATATAAGGCAAGAGGGCTGACATGAATGGTGCTGTCTTCCATCACGAGGGAGTCACTGGGGACTTCCCCTTAGATCCTTTCAGAGTTCAAAGTGGATTCAGGCATTGCAGACGAAAGAGAAAAAGTTTAACAAAGTCACATCCTCTGAGTTCCTCTGTGCTTTCTCTTGTGTTGTGTAACCCCTCACTTTTAAACCTTCTAGAGGGTATTCAAGGGACACTCATACGAGCCAGAAAAAAAGCTGATTACTGCCCATGAGACCCACCAGAGGGTCCTATGTGAACTAAACAGAAGTTCTATTTATTTGAATACACAGATCTGGGTGGTCTTGTGGTTAAGATTCAGCTCTTTTATTGTTAGAGCCTAGGTTTATTTCTAGTCAAGGAAGCCTTTCTTCTGATGGCTATGGTAGTGCATGCCAGATACTCATGAGGCAGACTCAGTTGGATCATAAGTTGGAGGCCAGCTTCAATAATTTAGGGACAACCTGCTTTAATGAAACTTGTTCTAATTTGGCCAGTCATCCTCTCCTGGCAGCAATAGAAGCTGATAAGTTTATTAAATGTCATGAAATAAGTTTACATTAATGAGAAGCAAAATAAAAATTAGTAAAAATATACTTCCTATTCCTCCACATCCTTTCTACTGACCCTTTTTTTTTTCATCTGTGGCCAATACTCTTCTACCTCCAGCAAATCTACCAAACTCAGTCAATGACAAGAAACATTGGGAGATAAAGTTGGCAGATACATCTGCTGACAATAATTGCTGCCCCTGCAGGGTACTCACTTCTGTGACAGGTGGGAAGGTGTGGTATTCTGTCTCTGCCTGTGGAACTATGGGAACTTCTTGGAAACATGCCTGAGAAAGCATTTAGCTGTGTTCTGCCTATGGAGTCTCCAAATCAGCACTCTGAGAATCAATGAGTTCGATAAGTTAAATGAGTGACTTCAACTTGCTATGTCCTTCCCAATCTTGTTTCAGCTGAAGTTCCCATTGGTTATGTCCCAACATGTGGTACATGCTCCATCTTCCAAGGAAACAACTCTCCATCTAAGCAAGAATGTACAGATGTCAAGAACTAGGCTGAGATCTTTCCAGTTATATATACTCAAGGGCACAAAATGAGTTAAGGCTGAAGCAGCTAAGATAAAAAATATGTATTTCGAAATACACATCAGGAGCTCTAATTGATACTCCACCCCATATGGAGATTTCCTTCATGCTACAACCTACTAAGAAGTATTCAAAGGGCATTCATAGAAGTCGGTCTATTCCCTATTCCACTGTGGATTTGAGGCACTCTGGACAGATTCTTGAAGAAAATAAAAGAATACAAAGCTCTAAGCAGGAAGTGTCCTGCATGAGGCTACAGAAGTGTCTCCTCAAATATTCAATGTAGGAATTTTCAGTGGTGACATGATTAGATAATATTATAAAAATGATGACTCCCAATTTTGGATTAATAATTTGAAGAGACTACTGAGTGGTAACTGGGAGAGATGAAGTGTGACTGGAGGAAGTAATTCACTTCCACTTTGTTCCCGGCTCTTTATGCACACACTTTATCTTTCTACTTCCTACATATCACAAGATGAACAGCCTTCCTCCACAACCCATCTTTCTTCCATGATGTTCTATCACACCTTAGGCCCACAGCAATGGAGTCAATGGACTGAGACCTCTCAAACCATAAACCCAAATAAAGTTTTCTCATTTAAGTTGTTCTTGTCATGTCACACTAATGAAAAGTTTACCAAAACAATCTGCATTTCGTCCAAATGTGAAAACAGATTTTGTGCATGTTATTTTTTCCCTCTGGGTCTGATGCCAAACACTGGTAAGAAAAGCAGAATGGAAAAACTTTATATCCTGCCCATTAAAACCACTAGCCTGGGGTGGTTTTGTGAAATCAACAGGCAGAGTCATTTGTAACATAAATCACAAATCATTCATACAGGCAGTGAAAGAATACTTTGACAAGGAACTACATAAACTAATACAGGAAGCATAAGATCACCTCAAGAGGGAGATAGAGGTTCTAAAAAAGAAATCAAACAGAAATCCTTGAAATGAAAGAAACAATAAACCAAATTAAAAGCTCAAATAAAAGCATCACCAACAGAGTAGACCCCTTGGAAGATAGGACATCAGACAATGAAGACAAAACATATAATCTTGAAAAGAACATAGACCATCCAGTGATAATGGTTTTAAAAAAAAATTAGCAGAACATTCAAGAAATATGAGATAGCAAAAAAAGACCAAATTTCAGAGTTAATGAAATAGAGGAAGGCATAGAGATGCATACCAAAGGAATGAACAATTTATTCAATGAACTAATATTAGAAAACTTTCCAAACATGAATAATGAATTGGAAATCTAAATTTAAGAAGCCTACAGAATGCTGAATGTACAAATCACATACCAAGATCCATACCAAGGCACATCATAATAAAAATTCCCAACATACAGAAGAAGGAAAGAATTTCAAAAGCCAAGAGATAAAGAATCAGATTACATAGAGAGGGAAACCAATTAGGATAACAGCATATTTTTCAACACAGAACCTGAAAGCAAGAAAATCCTGGAACAACATATAATCATGTATCCAGCAAAATTAAGCTTCAGATTTGAAGATGAAATAAAAATCTTCCATGATAAACAAAATTAAATGAATTTAGAGCTAGAAAACTGGCACTACAAAACATCCTTGAAAAAAATTTCATGAAGAGGAAATGAAAAACAACAATGAAAATCAGCAGAGGGTGGGAGTATCCTAAAGAAAAAATAATCAAAGAAAAAAATCAAGTAAAATAACAAAAATAAACAAATATGGCTAGGAATACAAACTATGTCTCAATAATAACCCTGAATGTTAATGGCTTAAACTCACCAATCAAAAGACACAGGCTAATCCATAAACAAATATATGAAGAAATGTTCATCATCTCTATCAGTTAGAGAAATGCCAATCAAATCTACTCTAAGATATCATCTCACTACAGTCAGAATGACAGCTATTATGAAACAAAAATAAGTGTTGGCGAGGATGTGGGGGAAAGGTACACTCATACATTGCTGGTGGAACTGAAAATTGGTGTAATCAATATGGAAAGCAGTATGGAGATTCCTTGGAAAACTGGAAATGGAACCACCATTTGACTGAGCTATCCTTCTCCTTGGTCTATACCCAAAGAAGTTAAAAATAGCATAATACAGCCTCATCAATGTTTATAGCAGCATAATTCACAATAGCTTAACTGTGGAATCAACCTAGATGCCCTTCACTTCATGTTGCCCAAGAGCAACAGTCAATCTCACTTGTGGTTCCAGCACAGTTCATGAATAAATTAAAAAAAAATATGGGCGTCTGATAGAAGAAAATGTTGGCTCTGATATACATATTGTGGGGTAGGGCTCCAAATTCCTTAATAGGACACCCATAGCTCAAGAGTTAATAACAAGAATCAACAAATGGGACTTACTTAAACTAAAAAGTTTTTTTCTCAGAAAGGGAAACAATAAGAGAGGTAAACAGGGAGCCTACATCATGGGAACAAATTTTTACTCCTCACACTTCAGATAGAGCCCTAATATCCAGAGTATACAAAGGACTCAAAAAATTAAACAATAAGAAAACAAACAACCCAATCAACAAATGGGCCAAAGACCTGAACAGACACTTCTCAGAGGAGGCCATACAATCAATCAACAAGTACATGAAGAAAATGCTCACCATCTCTAGCAGTCAGAGAAATGCAAATCGAAACCACCCTAAGATACCATCTCACTCCAGTAAGATTGGCAGCCATTATGAAGTCAAACAACAACAAGTGCTGGTGAGGATGTGGGGAAAAGGGTACTCTTGTACATTGCTGGTGGGACTGCAAATTCGTGTGGCCAATTTGGAAAGCAGTATGGAGATTCCTGGGAAAGCTGGGAATGGAACCACCATTTGACCCAGCTAATGCCCTTCTCAGACTATTCCCTGAAGACCTTAAAAGAGCGTACTACAGAGATACTGCCACATCGATGTTCATAGCAGCACAATTCACAATAGCTAGACTGTGGAACCAACCCAGATACCCTTCAATAGATGAATGGATAAAAAAAAAATGTGGCATTTATAGACAATGGAGTACTATGCAGCACTAAAAAATGACAAATCATGGAATTTGCAGGGAAATGGATGGCATTAGAGCAGATTATGCTAAGTGAAGTTAGCCAATCCCTAAAAAACAAATGCCAAATGTCTTCTTTGATATAATGAGAGCAACTAAGAACAGAGCAGGGAAGAAGAGCAGGAGGAAAAGATTAACATTAAATAGAGACATGAGGTGGGAGGGAAAGGGAGAGAAAAGGGAAATTGCATGGAAATGAAAGGAGACCCTCATTGTTATACAAAATTGCATATAAGAGGTTGTGAGGGGGATGGGAAAAAAAGCCAAGGAGAGAAATGAATTACAGTAGATGGGGTAGAGAGAGAAGATGGGAGGGGAGGGGAGGGGGGATAGTAGAGGATAGGAAAGGTAGCAGAATACAACGGTTACTAATATGGCATTATGTAAAAATGTGGATATGTAACCGATGTGATTCTGCAATCTTTGTAATGTTTTGAACAACCAATGAAAAAAAAGAACCAAATGAGGGGCTGGGGATGTGGCTCAAGTGGTAGCATGCTCGCCTGGCATGCGTGAGGCCCAGTTCGATCCTCAGCACCACATACAAAGATGTTGTGTCCGCTGAAAACTAAAAAATAAATATTAAAAAAATGTGGCATATGCTGGGTTCGTTTCTCACCAACACATAAAAAAATAAAATAAATGTATTATGTCCAACTACAGCAAAATATTTTTAAAAATGTGGGATTTATACCCAATGGAATATTATTCAGTGATTAAAACTGATTAAAGAGAATAAAATCATGGCATTTGCAGGTAATTGGATGGCATTGGAGAAGATAATACTAAGTGAAGTTAGCCAATCCCCACAAAAAAAAAATGCCAAATGTTTTCTCGATATCAGGTGAATATTCATAGAAGACTTGCAGAAACAAGTGCTTTAGCTTTATTGGATCATGAATAGTTACTCACTTGACCATACCCATATTAGAGCAGCTGCTTTCTCCCAGAAGGAAAATCCACAGCACGCAGCCATCACAGGTCTACCTCTGAAAATCTAAGTGTTCTCTGGACTGACAACCAGGTTTTGAAAGAAGATAGTAAAGGCTCTTATACATATAATACACCACATATGCATGCCATCTCAGTCCAGGTGATTCACTAGGAAATGATGGACCATCAGGATGTCTGTCCTAAATTTAGAGACAGAAAATTCTTCTAAAATGCACACCACAGACAGGATACAACTTCTCTTCATCATTCAGTGCTCAGGATAACAGGCCATTTTAGTGGTCCTGTCTTCCTAATTCAAAACTCGTTTTGTTTCGGTTTCATGGTTCATTACTCAGGCTGTGGAACTGGGGAATCCCTCATGCCCAAGAGCAACAGTCAATCTCACTTGTTGTTCCAGCACAGTGTTGGTCACCAACTAACACTTTCCATACTGGTTGCAGCAGAAGTCTAGCCAAGTGCCCAGAACACTGGTGCATAACACAATCAGCAGACACTCTTTTTTACCTTCCTGGTGCTCAGTCTCTTTTGTTGGGGCAAAGGTGCCTCACCCTCTTAGGTGCCCAGCCTGAGGGTGAGACTAGGATCAATGTGTGATACAGTAGGGTGATACTCAGCACAGAGTGAACAAGATGGGCAACAGAGACCTAAACACACGTGACTTAGCCTGGAGAGAGACATAGTCACAGGACATGGGAATCACAAGACCAGACACTGACGACTCTGGCAGTCTAATGATGACTGTCCTGAAAGCAAAGTTAAGGAAAGGAACTGATAAGGTTTTATCTCCATTTAAATGCAAAATGGAAGATATTTGTGGATTATTTCTGAGAAAAATGTTCCTCAAAATAGAGAATTCAATTATTTTCTTTTTCAAATGAGATAGTAATAGCTAAATCTGATCTGAAGACATAGGTCAAAGCATTTCTTCCAGTAATTATCAACTCCATTAATATTCTTTTGCAACTAAAACAAAATGAAGAGAAACACTTTTATGTAGTAATAAAGTTCATTTCATGATACTTAATTTTAGTACAATGCAAAAGCATTTCATAACATTTTAAAATATATTAAATGAGACATGCTTCCTGAGTTGTCCAATCGCTTTGTTGTGTCAACAGTGTGGGTGGCCTAGAGCTATGTGTTGTGTGAGGTGTGCCTCCACAGCCACCAGAGCTCTTGCCCTATTCTATTAATGATGCCCAAGTCCAGGCAATGTTTTTAAAGAAGCTCTAACAGAAACAAAGCCTGACAGGCAGCACAGGTAGCCAGAGAATTGCATCAGAAACCTATGTTTTTCTGCCAACACAAAAATTAATAGGCCTTCTGCCATGACTCTAAGCAGCTGTATACACCCACAGCAAATTTTCATGAACAAGCAGTGCATTATCTCCCAAGAGATGTATCCACTGGCATTTATTTTTGATCACTATTGGAAGTGGGGATATCCATAAGATGGTGGTAAGCATACGTCGGAATGATACTATAACAATATAAAAAAAGATCTTTCTATCAGAAAAGTCATGCACTGTTTTTGACATCTTTCCTTGAAAATCCATCCTCTTGTCTTTTTTGAGCCCTACTAAGTAGTTACAGACACCATGCTTTCATTTTCAAGCCTAGTAGTAACTTTATTTTCTATCTCCAGGTTTTTTTCTCATTTCTAATGAATCCAGTGAATCACACACTGTACAATTTCAAAGTCCCAAAGATTAATCAATTAGGCCCATATTCACCAATTTTGGGAGTAATCAGGGAGAACTCTGGCTTCACAAGGAGCTTGGCGAGTGGATTTAGAGAAGATCTGTCTCAGTTTTTCATTCTCAGCTTATATATTTTTCATTTCATGTAGAGCTTATATATAAGACACTTCTTCTCCTGATAATGCCATAGAAAATGGGTTGAAATGTGTTTCCTGTTTCCATGGTTTGGGGAGAAAATAGAAAATTAAAGACTTAGATGAGCTAGGAAGTTAGCCCTGGGGATGGTCCTCATTGTCTCTATAATTAGAGGTCAAGCAGTGCTGAGGAGCACTTGTTGGAGGTGGTTAGAAGAACCTCCTGTCACCTGGACACAGATATGATGGACCTGAATCTGTGCAATGTGGACAATGTAGGCCTGACACTGACAGGTTTTGGGCTCTAATGTGAGAACCTTAATACCTGCCCTCTGATCTCTACTCACAGCTCACTATTCCAGAGGAAAGAACCCTCTTAGGCACCTAGTCTCAGTCCAGGCCCACTCCTCCCAGAAAGGACAGCCTTCCAGGGAGGGTTTGTTGGCCTATGTAAGGGACACAAATTTGCATGAATAGAACTTCTTTTGTCCTCTGGCCTGTGAAGGTGATTGAGAGACTTGGGCCATGGCTGCTTCAGCAGAACTCTGGGTCATCTATACCATTGCCTGGACCCTAGTCCTCCTCTCCTTCACCCGCCTTCTGTACTGCACAGATCCACATAGTCCTTTTTTCTTTTTTTGATGGTGATAAGGATTGAACCCAGGGCTTTGGGCATGTGAGGCAAGCACTCTACTAACTGAGCTATATGCCCAGCCCAATATCCTGATCCCTAGATGACCTGTACTGCTTTCTAAACTCATGCCGTAAATGTATTTTCTTTGGGTGCTTTCTTGAAATATAATAAATATCTGTGATATTGAAGCTAAGATTAGATAGGCAAGGGTCATATCTAGAGAAGAGAGAAATTGAAATATTAATTCTTTCAGAGCCCTCCCTCTACCCTATCAACATAACCTTCCCAAGCTCCAACCTGTTGCTAAGGTAAAGTATCCAACAAATTGACCCTACCTGTAGGGATTTATAAAGTTAATAATTAATGTGTCCTGGGCTGCTCCATCTGCCACCCTCCACCATTGGCTTCTTATCATTCAGTCATATCACAAACCATCTCCTAGACCTAGTATACAGGAAGGAGAGAGATGAGGGGAAGAGAACAGGAGAACAAAGGAAGCCTAGGACATATAAAAGGCAAAACACTCTCGCTTTTGGGGATACCAGGATACCACCTATGGCCTCCTATGTTTCCCGTTCTAATTAAATAACCCTTGCTTTATATTATTTCCTCAGTGTGCTTCTCTAATGTGCTTCTTCAACGTTTAAGGGAGCAGATCTCTCCATCCATAACTGGTGATATCATTTTCAGGGTCCCTTTCCCAGCTCATACTGACTCAGTAACCCTCTGCATCTGCTCCCTCCTTCAGTAATCTCACCAGTAACCTCAGAAGTCAGAAAAGCAATTACTACATTTGCTGGTACCAGCAACAGCCAAGGAAGGCCCCACTATATGTCATGTAAGACTGATGGAAACTATGTTGAGAGGAACAGGATCCCTGATTGCTCCTCAGGCTTCAGCTCAGGGCTTGATGAATACTTAAGTATCTCCAACATCCAACATGAAGCTGAATCTGACTATATCTATAGGGAACCTAATAACATTAGTAACATTTGAGTAAACCAGAGACTCAGGTAAATGGAGAAGTGGAATAAAAACTTTTGTTTACTCTACAAACAAGGCTGTAACATGGTTTCCAAAAAGGTTCTGGTGTCTAAAAAAATCTGAAATTCTGATTAAAAATTTACAAGAGGAGACCCAGATGCATTTTTATTCTTGCTTAGTGTTTCCTGGGAAGCAGGTCACCTGTTGAGGCTCCTACAGAGTGCAGAGATCAGTAATCATAGGCAAATACTATGACAGATACATTCCCCATAGTGGTGCAATTTTTCTATGGGGGTACCATGACATTCTCCTTTTTAGATTTAAACCCCAGGACTCCATGCACATATCATTGTGCGACACTAAGACTGATTTAAATGATCAACTTTAGAATATAACTATAATTTTAAAAATTTTGGTTGTCTAACAACATGCTAGAAATCATACTCTATCTAATTAGAGATAAGATTATGAATTTAGGTAGGAATATTTTAAACAATTTAGTTTTTTTTTTTGAAGTTTTCCTAATATATTCAGTGCATGGATTTGGGGGGTTAGAAACAAGGAGGAGAAACAATCACCACCACAATAAAGAAGGCAACTAATATGAAATAACCTACCATAGAGGGAGGTAAAAGGGTTTGACATTAATGTCATCATAACAGAACTGAAGTTGAATGTTAAGATTCTACTTTCTCATAGCTTTTAAATGTGCAATTCAATAAATAATTTTGGAATGGTGGAATGATAAACTCAGAATACATGATCCACCATACATCAATAATAACATGGGGAAAGTCCTCAGATCTGTAGAAATTGACCAAAATTATTCAAAATTCTGGAAGGCTTTACAAATTTCAATTCCCTGTGAGAATTGTAAATCATATGGTATATTTACTATCCCCATTTCTGTAATTTTGAGAGTCAATGTAATACCTTTCACTGAAGTGACCTAATAACAGATTTGGAATTCTCCCAAAAAAGCTCTCTACCAAGACAACTTTCACTATTTGAGCTGTGAGCACATGGAAAATCTACATTCTCCTCACTTGTCTTAGTTTTAATTGACTCAAAGAGATGCATATCTGCATTGAGAATGGATGTTGAAGGCTGATTTATGAATGTCTGAGGATGTCTGTGCCAGGTTGGACTGTAATACAATATGGCACACAGGGAGCCCCACAACTGCAGAACTTAACATGGATTTATCATGCCTCCTTCACTTTAATAAAAAATATATTGATTCCAATATAAAAAATATGGGAAATTGAAACAAAATTAAATTCAGGTGACAACAGTTGAAAAATATTTGTTTAATGAACACGGATTATAGGAGAATAATATATGTATGTGTTTAATTATGTACCAATGAAATGATATAATGCTTGTACAACCTCTTGCTGGAGAACTAACATCTCACTTAGTCCAAGGTTCATTCTGGGATTGAGGCATTCAGGGAAACACCAAAAGAAAAGAAAACAAAAGCATTTAAGAATTGTACCATGGATGTGTAGAGAGAGACTGATCTGGGAATCTCTGGACAAACCAACTGGGTGCCTATGATTCTGGGACATGGTAAGATTTACATCCTGTCACCAGCAGGTGGCACCTGGGACTGCCCTATAGTCTTTACATAGCTTCTCAGGACCATTCACTTAAAGGAACTCTGGCCTTGGGGTTCGCCCTTTTGCACATCACTGGGGTCCAGCAGGAGGATCACAACTTTGAGGCCTGCCTGTCAAACTAGCAAAATCCTGTCTCAAGTCATAAATAAAAATAAAATAAAATAAAGGATGGGAGTGGTAATATAGCTGAGAAGTAAAGTGCCCCTGGATTAATTCCCAGTAGTGAAAAGAAAGAAAGGAGTGGGAATATATATATACTGCTAGTATTAAAAAGGAAAAACCTTCAGAAAAATGTTCCAAGTTTTTCACCAAAACATGAAGAGTTAAATCTTACAACAAAACAACCAAAGAAATTATCAAATCAACATGTTACACAATTGAAATAATCTTAAAGGAATTCATGCTGCTAAATTATACTTGAATGTGAAATACAGTAATGTCCCAATGGCACCATACAACTCAGTATCATGTCTGTTGGACAAGTGAGCATACCAGTGTCTTCCACCTAGGAGCTCCTGTAAGCTCCGAGAGTCCAAGGTAGCCCAAATAGCAGGTACAGAGCCAGACCTTGCCTAAGACTTCTGAAATTGTAACTGCAAGAATTTTCATTTAGTTTGAGGGTGGATATCGGTTGTAAAGATAAGAAGCAACTGAAACTGTGATGGTGAAAATAACTGAGTTTTATCATCTTTAGTTTAGATAGCCAAATAGGGTTCAATTTATGAGAAGGTTATTCTTCATCCCTCATAATTCTTCCAATGAGGTTTTACATATGTACTAAAACAGATTAAAATTATAAAGTTCACATCATATAAATCTCTAATTACACGTTTATACATGGAAAACATGAAAAATAAGCCCAAGGACTTTTTTTCCTAGGCTTTTGTCGTTTAAAATCCCAAGCCTCAACCACAGCAAAAAAAAAAAAAAAAAAAAACAACAACAAAAAAAAAAAACTCCAACCTGACTGGTACCTGAAATTCCACCCTGATGGGTCAACTGACCCCAATACAATAAGCCCCTATTCACATTCCTGTCCCACCCTAATGAATTAGCAGCAGGATCTCAATACAATGAACCCTAGTAATTTCATTCCTGTCCCACACTAAACTAAGCCTAGATAACCAGACTCTTGCTCCAGCCCACTGTCATTTTCTGCCCTGAAAATGAGCCACTCCATGTTTCCACCAATTATCTCCAGTATTAAGTAGAATAGAGAAAGACTTTGCTTCCCATCTCTCATCTTCCCATCTTGCTTTGCCTTCATCATGTGTCTCTCATTTGTCCTAAGAATACATGTTATAAAACCATGATATTTCTTTGTATTTAATGAATTTTAACATTAAATTATGGCATATACAGGAAAAAACAGTTTATGCTCATGGAAAATTCATTTATAATGTAAAATACATCACTGTGGTGAACATTAGTACTGTAACTGAAACTCATTCCTTGTCCTCAATGCCAGTATTAATTTGCCAATTTAATAATGAGGACAGAGTTTTGAGATCAAGGAAAAAATTGTTTTATTTCTTTGCTACTAAAGAATAAACAGAGGAGACTCTTGTGCCAGAGGCAGTGATTATGCCCATCAGGGAAGACAGAGTACTTTTTTTAAGAGAGAGAAAGAGAGAGGGGGGGGAGGGAGAGAGAGAGAGAATTTTTTAATTTTATTAACATTCCACATTTATTTTTTAGTTTTCAGTGGACACAACATTTTTATTTTATTTTTATGTGGTGCTGAGGATCAAACCCAGCACCCCTCACATGCCAGGCAAACACGCTACCACTTGAGCCACATCCCCAGCCCAAGTCAGAGTACTTTTAAAGGAGCTATTCAAAGGCCACATTCCATATGTGCTTTGATTGGGGGTCCCAAAATTGATGGATGGTGTTGATGAACCCAGCCTAATTCCATTTTAAGATTAGGACCCATTTTGTCACAAATTCATGAAAACCTTATTTCTGTTTTACTATAAAATACTGAGATTTCTAAACTTGTTTGGCATTTTTGCCTGTTCTATGAACTTACCATGCCTGGCTTCCCATTAGCAGATAACAACCCCCTCTAAAATCTTAGTGGTGCTTCATAAATTCTGGCCCCCACTAACCAGAAAACAACCCTCTCTGAAACCTCAGTGGTACCACAGAAATTCTGATATTGGGATCTAAACATACCCACTACCTTGAAACATTATGCCATGTAGATCTTTTATCTGCTATCTGCCCTTGTATTATGTTTGTCAGAACCCTGTTAGCTCTAAGTTGCCAAGACATGCCCCTTTGTATCTTTCTGTGCTATATAAACCTTTTCTTCCCTGAGACCTGGGCTGTTCACCAACACAGCTTTGGTGAGACAGCCACTGGCCAGCTAGCTCTCTTGTGTACAAATATAAGCTTGCTTTAATTAAAATTGGAGTCTGTGGCCTTTTCTTTGTGTTGTGGGTTCAACAGTGTATTAGGATTCATTTGATTATTTGGGAGATATTCACTTCCTGGATCTTTTAGCAGATATTTCCTTCCTATGGAGCATAGATAACTCTAGATAATTTTGTTCTCCAACCACAGGTAAGGAAGGAGGAGAGAAAAAAAGAGGAATAGGAAAACTTGACCATTTTAAAAATAAGCCTCAGAGCTATATTTAAAAGGTGAAATGGACCACTGTTACAGTTCTAAACTCAAATGTGAGATGATTTTGAAACATATAATAGAAGATTATTCACAATAAAAACTAGAGTTAAATAAAGGAAAGGTGTAGGGAAGAATAGGATAACATTTAGATATAGGGAAAAACAGCAGTGAACATGAAGGAGATCCACAAACAAAGTGGAGGAGTGGAAAAGGGCAGACAATATGGAATGAATTCTTAAAAAACCATATTTTCTTGAAAAATTAACATTCCACATGGAATTTCACCTTTTATGTATAAGTAAAAAGAACCAATAAAATATAAATAAATAGATGAGCAAAAGAAAGACTGGCAGAGTAGAGGAAAGAGAACAGGGAGGGGAGGGAAGGAAGAGGATAGTGAGGGAAATTCAATTTAATGCATATAAGAGTTTTTCAGAATGAACCCAACTTCCATGCATAACTAAAAGTTCAAATAAAAAATAAGATAAAAATTTAAAAGACAAAGTGTCATTGCCTGAAAATTATGATTCTAAGATATCACACATTGGCCAGGTACAGTGGAGCATGCCTGGAATCCCAGCAGCCTTGGAGGCTGAGACAGGAGGATCTAGAGTTCAAAAACAGCCTCAGCAACAATGAGGCACTAAGCAACTCAGTGAGACTCTGTTTCTAAATAAAATACAAAGTAGGGCTGTGGATGTGGCTCAGTGGTTGATTGCCCCTTACTTCAATTCCTGGTACCAAAAAAAGAAAAAAAAGATATATTTCTTCAGTACCTGATTAATTACTAGTGAAAATAGGTCTAATGAAATTGTAGTCTTTGATAATCCAATTTCAAATGATAAAGAAAATGATTTTTAACTAAATTGAATTGTTACTGGAATCTGAATGGAAAAGATGTGTGTCAAATGATCACTTCTGTTCACTCATCTGTTAGAATGGCACACTCACTGAATGACTTCATTCATTTACTCTCAGGAAAAACTCTTTGAGACACAAACCACTGGAAAATAATGTCTAGTGTTAATATGCTTTTGTTCGATAGTATGTGTTCTTGGTAGCGCATATGCCCCATCTGCCTCCAGCCATTGTAGACCTCACTCAGGCCTAGTGGGACTCTACTATGGTTTAGAAATAAGGTGTTCCCCAAAAGCTCATGTGTTAGACAATGCAAGAATGCTCAGAGGTGAAATGATTGGGCTATGGGAGCCTTAATTAACCACAGTATTCATTAATTTGCTTATATGTATTAACTGGGTGGTAATTGTAGGTAGGTATAGAGTGGCCAAAAGAAAGAATTTCCTGGGTGGGGGGTGTGCCTTTGGGGTTTATATTTTGTCCCTGGTGAGTAAAGCATTCCTTGCTTCTTGTTGCCTTGTACTGAGCTGCTTTTTCCTGTACCATGGTTTTCTTTTAGTCACAACCATTAAAAAGCTGACTAAAATAGACTCTCAGAGCACTCTTGCTTGAGGAATTGGAGCTGGCAGACCCCATCATATAGACGTAGCTGTGATTGAGAAAAGAGCCCTTTTGAAAGACAGGTGACCAGAATTTAAAGCATTTCTGCAGTCACTCTTCAGGTTCTTATTCAACTCTCACACTACCAGGAAAATCCTAATTTGATCAATAAAATATGAGGATTAGTATCTCCTGCCATTTGTGAGAAGACAGTAAAGCCACTGTATCCCCACAACTTACGTTTTCATATCCTCTAGCTACCTGGTCCTGATCTTGTGGTGCTTGAGGTAGAAGACAATGAAAAGACTGGAAGTGTTACAAAGCATAAGGCTCTTACTATGGGTAAAATATAACATCTCATTGAGATTGATTTTGGCTTTTACCAGTGTTTAGATAAAATAGAATCTTTAGTGAGCTAACCAGTACAAACTATTTATTTTTGGTTTTTTTGGCAAATATTGCTTATTGGTCTACTCAGAATGTGGCCTGTGCCTTACTGAGTCATCCTTGAGCCAAGTGTAGTCATAAATACTCCATATACTATTTCTATTTAATCTTCACTGAACTTTTCTGGACACAACTATGATTTCCTCATTTCACCTAAAATTCATGATACAAAAGTGTAAAAGACACTGGATGAGTAACTACTAAATGAGATGTTCACTTGATGCTTACATGGTAGGAAAGGTAATATCTTTATCTAGTTGTCTCATGAATACATTATATTTGCACAATAAATATAAGTAAATTTCCATTAAACTATAAGCCAATTTGGGAATAACCAACCTCTTTATAATTTGAGTCTACCAATACATAGCCAGGATATACCTCTTGAATCAACTGTTCTTAACTTATTCCAATCATGTTATTTTATATTAAAAGTCTTATCTCTTTAAGAATACTTGAAGATGTTAGATATTTTAAATGATAATAAAAATAATAATTTCCTTAAAAAAAATATAAGTAAATTTCATTATAAAATGTATAAGTGCCACATGGCAATGACTGTTTATTCTTGATACATCTCAGTGGTCTCATAAATTATGAGATATACATATACATTTCCCGTCGGCCAGGTGGTATGGAAAGTTCTAGTTGATTCAATTAAATTTGAGAGTAGACCACTCAAGAGGCTGATGTCTGAATGGACAGAAAACAACATTCTTAAAACAGAGATTCTTATGGCTATATATATATATATATATATATATATATATATATATATTACTGCATTACCAATGTGATTCTGCAACCTGTACACTCAGAAAAATGAGAAATTATACCCCATCTGATTCAAATATATGATATGTCAAGATCATTGTACTGTCATGTGTAATTAATTAAAACAAATAAAAAATAAAACACCATTCATCCACAAGTGAGGTGTTTTTCTTCAAATTTTCCACCATGGGGCATGAGAAAGGTATGACATTAATAATTCTTCCCACATGCTCAGAAAACTCTAATCTGGGAAATATTTTTATAGAGATCTAGGGAGGAAAGACAGGTAAACCCAGTCAGCAAGAACTCCAAACTCTCTATGATGGTCTTTTGTAACTAAGAAAAATGTCTTTTTGCCAGGGAACTACAAAAACTCATCTTGTAAACTTGCATTTCTTCCCCTAAATGTCTGAAAATTTATGAATCTAAAGTCTGTTCTCTCCCTGGAGCTCTCACAAAGTGCAGTCCTAGTTTGTTACAGAGTGAGGACTGTCATTTCACTTTCCCATTTAGTCATCTACATTCCATATATACTCTTTCAAATGAGTTCCGCTCTTTCTCCTTCCTCCCCCTCTTTGAACCCCCTGATTCCAACTCACTCCACAACTTCTAGTTTTCTGGACTCCACCTAAAGAAGGAGCTGGAGTTTCCTCAGGAAGCTCAGAAAGCAAAGCTCACTAGGGCACTCAAAGTTGCACTGTCAATAATTGTGCTTCTCTTTGTCTGCTTCATGTTGTATGGTGTCCTTGAACACATATTTCATGAAAGTAAATAAAAACACAAGCAGTGAATCAGGGGACAAAGTCCATCTTGAGACCTGGGGTCAGAGGAACAAAGGGGCAGTGATGTTGATGATCTAAAAGATAGCTTCCTTTAGTGCCACCTCCTCTATCTATGCTGGATGCAGGACAGACTGTCCAAGAGAAGAGTATAATAACCCCAGCCCCATGCTCATATAAAATGATGGAATTATATTCTGGAAATTTCCATGCTGACATGGAATAATTTTGAACTAAGAACTGAGGTATGCAAATGAAGGTGAAGAAGAGATGAACTAGAGATAAGGCCCTTTTAGGATCCTTCAAGGGTGAGGCCTATGGACAAGGCTGTAAAGATGGTAAATTTCTCTCTGGAGGCATCAAGCATCTTAGCACCAATCTGGAGGAATCCTTGACTCAGACAGCAGAGGGTATTGTAGCAGAGCACATGCAGGATCTGGTAGGTGTGTTCTCAACTGCACAAACAGAAACCTTATGCCCAAATGTATTTTTCTGCCTTATGCTCCCTGGGAACACTGTAGAGTATCAGGCCACAAATTTCTTATCATTTAGCCCCTCACAGGAGGAACATCCAAAAGAAGAGTCAGTCTCAGGGCACAAGAAGGACTCAAACTGTGATTGAAGCAATAGATTTGCAGGAAGCTCACCTCATTCTTCTGTGCTTGCAGAAAGGATAAAAGTGATTAGTGTTCTCTGAACACACAGACTGCAGAAATGGGGCGTGAGGAGAATCCCACTATGGCCTGGATTCTGATCTTTTTGTTTTCCTCCTTCTTCATAGAGATGTCGGGATCCTCACAGTCTGGGAACATAAGAAGTTAGAGAACTCCCTTTTCCTTGGTGTCCTGTTTGGGGATGAAACCTCACACTTACCTTGCCTAAGTCTTTTTCCTTTCCTTCATTTGGGTTTTGAACATGGCCTGGCCTGGCCCAGGAAGTCCTGGTGTCATTCCTTGGCCAGTCTGGCCAGGACTTTGTGTCCTCATTCCCTTATATCTGTTGGTCATGCCTTTACTTCTACCTAAGTGGACTAATGTACATGTCTTCGGAAAATTCATAGAATAGAATCCTAATTTCCAAAATGAAGGTATTAAGACAAGGAGCCCTAGGGAAGTGATCAGGTGAGGAGTGCATGGATTAGTGACCTTATGAAAGAAGCCCTGAAGAGATCCTCCACCTCTTCTGTTCATGGCTGTCTATAGAGTAGGCCCTTGCCCAACACAGAGTCTGCCAACTTTGGGTTTCCCAGTTTCCAGATGGTGAGATGTGTAATTCTCTTTTTAATAATCCACATAATACAGCATATTTTTGTAACAGTTCAAAATAACTGAGCCTCCTACAACATCTATTTTCTCTTAACAAAACAAACATTTTAATAGCACGTCAACAAAAGTTCATTCTCTAAGAATTTTATTATAAATGTCCATGGTAGTGACATGTCTATGACTGCCCTTCTCTTTTATGGAAAAATTGTACATTCACTGTCTTATTCGTTCCTTGTGGGCTTTTCATTTGAAAAAGCAAACCCCTCAAGAACAGGGATACTATTAGTATTAGTGATAGAGAGCTGAGCTCAGTGCTGAACACAATAACATCTGTCAATAGGCATGGAGTCTTTGTTTGTTTGCTTGTTTGTTTATACAATATCTTTATTTATTCATTTCTACTTGGTGCTGAGGACCCAGTGCCTCACACAAGCAAGGCAGGTGCTCTACCACTGAGCTACAGCCCCAGCCCTTCCATGGAGTCTTAATGGAAACATGCATGAAAAAGAAAAATAGGACAGAGAAGGAATAGGAAATGATTTCTATGGAAACAGAGTATGCTCAAAGATGGAGAAGTCCACACAGATCCCAAATTTAGGTGAAGGTGGCAGAGGAAAGTGAATCCAGTGTAACTCAGGGTGGAATCCGAATTTGTGTTCTGTGTTGTTCCAGCACCCTGTTGTTATATCACCCCCTCTGGAGATGCTAAATGCTACACCTCCATGTCTACAAACACTGAATAAGTGGTGCATAAAAAGGCTGTAGGTGGGAATATATTTGCATAATTGTCACCTTCTCTAAGTCAACAGGGAAGGGATAAGAGAGGCCTAGAATGGTCCACACCAGGTCTGGACTCCAGAACGGTTGTATTCACCATGGCCAGGGTCCCCCTTTTTCTCCTACTGTTGTGTCACTTCTCAGATAGGGACAATCCTCACATATCTAGGAAAAGGTCCCTGGCCTAAGTCAGTCCTCTAGCCAGACTCTATCAACAGCTCTAACTTTGTCCTTGACTGCTTACCCATGACTCTCTGTGTTCACAGGTTCCCTCTCCCAGCCTGTGTTGACTCAGCTGCCCTCCATCTCTGCATATTCTGGAGCAACTGTCAGACTCTCTTGCACCCTGAGCAGTGGTGATATCATTACTGGCTATCATACAACCTGGTCCTAGCAGAAGCCAGAGAACGAGTCCCAGTTTCTGCTAAGATACCACTTAGACTCTGAAAAGAACCAGGGTTCTGGAGTTCTCAGCCCCTTCTCTGGATCTAAAGATGCCTCAGCCAATGCTGGATTTTTACTCATCTCAGGCCTTCACCAAGAGGGTAAGGCTGATTATTACTGTCTAATGCTTCATACTAACAGTAGCACTTGCACAGTGATCCAGACCAAGGAAGAAATGAGATTTAAAACTCCCCTTGTTTTCTCCCTGACTTGTGCTCTCATAGGTGCATTCTTTAAGACTAAGTCTAAACCAGATGGTGACTTCTTAACATTTTGGGGGACATCCAATAGAGTTTCTACTAATTATAAATGTGCAAATCTCTTATCTTTTTCCTTAGAGAAAATCTTAAAACCATATATTACAAATAACTTCTTCTTACCTTGACATTTTTTTTTCAATGGTGTAAATAACTTCTTTGGGCTGTTTTCTTCCAGCTGTGTCCAATGCAGCAACTAGGCCTGACACACAGACTTGTATGATCTGAGAGCACCTCATCAGTCACAGGTTCAATCTGCCACAAATCTAGCCCCACTTATCAGCTCCAAGAGTGGGGTTGCATTCTCTTCATATGTTAGTCATTTGAATCTAAAAAATTCCTCCAAAAACCCAATTGTTAAAAGCTTGGTCTGCAGCAAGAGGTGCTCTTGGAGGTGGTGAAACATTTATGATGTGAGGCCTTTCCAAGAAAATTAGATCATTTGGGCTGTTCCCTTGAACAGGATGTTAGAACTTTGGCACTTTCCTCTCTTTCTTTGCTTCAGAGCTGCCATGAAGTAAACAGAACTTCTCCACTATGCATTCTACCATGATATCATATGCCACTGCAGACTCAAGTGACATGGACTGAAGTCTATGAATCTGTAGGCTAGAATGTACCATTTTTCCTTATCTCTTCTAGTTAATTACTAGAAATGGAAATCTAATTAACACACTCTCTGGGGACATATTTTCTCATGGAGACTCAGAAGAAGTGGTTCTCTATGGAATCAGGGATGCTGAGCTAATGGAATCTCCTCCATAATGCATTGTGACTGTGGCTGTGATCTCTCATTGAGCACAGTGACTTGCAGCATCAGTCTTTCACCCCATTCCATCAGGCTCAACAAAATATCTACTCTCTGTACCTTAAAATATCTGCTGCTCATACTGGTACTTCAATGTAGCTGGAGATACTCAGGAATTATTGACATACTCACATAAGAATCACTTTCAACAAAAGAGTGGAGAGAGAATCAGAGATGCTGTAGCTATGTCCATACTCTGGAATTTCAGGAAGTTGACTGAGGGAACACTCTATCCTGGTCTGGCTTCAACTCCTCACCCTTTCTCTATGCATTTGATATGCTGAAGGATTTATGGAAATGGTCATCAGGAACACCTTCACTGTCTAACTTTCCATGCCCTGGTACAGTGTGGCCTTTATCCTGACTTCAAAAAATAGAGTGAAACAAAATACCCTGAAGAGGACTCCAGAGTCTCAGGTTGACCCATCCTGAATTAGCCTTGACTGCCTTCTGCTCCTCCCCTAAAGTCTTAGCCCATTGAGGTGGCTGATTCTCCAGAGAATTGGGGTTTCAATGATGGAAAAATTCAAGGCACAGGCATCTCTGGGTTTATCAGACTCACCATGAGATACTGTGCTAATGATTTTGGTGACAAATTCTAAATGAAAATCATATATTCATATGTACATGCATAAGTATAGATATATACATAAGCATATGTATGTTTATTCATATGATTATCATACAATATCAGTTGTGGATTAGGTCACTAGAGGCAGTAATGATATTAGTATCTTTAATGTGAGTTGAAAACTATCAGACACACAGTAAGAGCTACAGAAGATCTGATGACTAGTCAAAAATAATATGACACTCTGACACAGAGCTCAGACAGACCAGGAAAATTCTGGGAAATATTTTTCTCTCTCTTTACAATGCCAGCCCTTCTGGGCTTCTGCTTGAGTTTTACTCCACCCTGATGTACATGACCCATCTGATGAGGGAGACCATGGGCCCTGGATTCCACCCTGAGGCTCTGGCTATGGGATGCCTCCTGGCAAGCGTTTGCCTTCCATCACCTCCCCAGGTGGAAGAGAATAGGATCAGCAGCACTTTCTGTCTATAATGAGAAAGGAATTGTCTTGAGGAGTCCTCTTTGTGTTTTTATTCATGAACACTGTCCATCTAGGATGACTATGGTACAGTGAAATAGGCTAAGGAGACTGGCCTGCCATAGTGGGGGGAGGTATGTGATGAGAGAGGGATACAACAGATTCCATTTGGCTCATGCAGAAGTCATGGAGGGGTTCTTAATGGCCCCGGATGTTTTGCCTGACAGCAAGATATGTCCCTTCTGAGGTTCACTCACCTGTCCCTCCCATCACACAATAATCTGAACAGTCAAAGGACAGTTTGATGTCATTCTTCTTATATGTCTTCTGAGGAAGCCAGGACTTTGAAATGTAATGAGCACCCAGCAGCATAATAAGGAGCACCTAGGTGATATGACACTCTATCCCTCGGCAGGTACTGATAAGTGCAGGGCAATGCTGGTTTCCAGGATATCTCTGGGAAACTCCAGAACATTCACCCCGGGTGAATAAACCCTGGCACCTGATGGCCTGTGGGAGTTCTCAGCTGGAAAGCCAGGCCCTTTGCTCTGTGGTCATTAGTCCCAGCAGCTCTGTCCTCTGGGATCTCAGGAGAGGCACCACTCTATACTCTGCTTAGACCACACTCAGTCTAAGAAGTATCAGGGGGAGGGTGATGATTTGCATAAAAGTTTTCATTTCTGTCCTCACAAGAGTGACAAAATAAGAGACTGTGGGCAGTTCTGCTCAGCTGTGTGTGGGGGAAGCAGATCCTGGAGCATCTCCACCATGGTCTGGGCCCATCTCCTTCTCACCCTCCTCGCTCTCTGTTCAGGTGACTCGCCATGGAAAGCAAAAGGGATGGTGGGACAACTTGGGTCCATCTTTTCTTTTTAGGGGGTAACCATAGTACAGGTAGTAACCCCAGGCTCATCTCTCTGTGTAACTACTTTCTCTGTTCTAGGGTCCCAGGCACAGTCTAAGTTGATTCAAGAATCTTCGATGTCAGCATCTAAAGGGGAGAAGGTCAGTCTCTCCTGTGTTGGAAATAGCAACAATGTTGGAACTTATTATGCAGGCTGGTATCAACAGATTCTAGGTTCTGCCCCAAAAACTGTGATGCTTGGTACTACAAGGCCTTCAGGGATCCCTGATCGCTTCTCTGGCTCCCATTCTGGCAACACAGCCACCCTGACCATCACTGGGCTCCAAGAGGAGGACGAGGCTGATTACTACTGTTTAACATGGGACAGTAGCCTCAGTGCTCACACAGTGCTTCAGATGCATGGGGAACTGAGACAAAAACCTGCCCTTGCCCTCATGAGAGGCTGACCATCTCATAAAAAAGAGGTGACTCTTGCATACTGCACATGCAAGGTCTGACTCTCATAGCATAAGCTCACCTGAAAGAGTCCATCATTGGGCCAGGTATGGTGGATCATGACTATATTCCCAGCAGTTCAAAAGACTGAGGCAGAAGAATTAGCTGCAAGTTCCAAGCTAGTCTCAGCAACTTATTAAGGTCCTAAGCATTTCGTAAAGTTTGTCTCAAAATTTTAAAAAAAATAAAAATAACATGGACTGGGGATATGGATCAATGTTTAAGTACCTCTAGGTTCAATCCCTGGTAACAACAAACAAACAATAAAAAGAGTCAGTTATTGTTAATCACTTTTGTGTTGTTTTTAAAACAGCTTTACTATCACATAGTGTATATACCATAAAGTGCACTTGATCAAAGAGTTATATTCAAGATGTTAGTGTATTTATCAAGTTGTGTGATCATCAATAATATAGGTTTTAATCAGCTTTTTCAACATTGCAAGCAAAAGATCTGAAAAAATCAATTTTAGAGGAAGAAAATTTATTTGTGTCTCATGGTTTCTGAAGTCTCAGTGCTTAGATGGCCAACTCAATCATTCTGGGCTAGAAGTGAAAAAGAACTTCATGACATCAGGGTATGAAGAGGAAAGCAACTCAGGACATTGCACCTGGAAGCAAAGAGAGAAAAAGTTCCACTCTGGGATAGAACCACACAATGAAACAACTGTTTTTCAGAACAACATTGGAAAACTAGAAAACCACGTGTACTCAGAACTAGCATTTATGCAAAAATGCACAAACAAAACTCATGCACAAATGCAGAAGCTTTCAGTTGCACACCAATGATCACACAAGAGGTCAGAGATTTCTTTCTGGTGGCATTTTCTTGGTTCTGCTGATCCTGAGGATCTTACAGATCTGAGGAAGCAGAGATGAGAAGTCAGAGGTACAGAGATGGCAGGGATTCTCAGTCTAGGATACCGAGAGAAGGTAGCAGCACAGATCAAGCTCTCTGTATCTTTTATATGTTTCTTTGGGCTGAGTAAAACATAGAAACATGCAGGAATATTCAGACTTGGAGACTAGGCCTTGGAGGAAGAGAAATAAACATTCTGCCTTTAATTTTCTGCTTCTCCTGATGTTTCAATAGGGGATAATTGCAAATATTCTTCTGGTCCCAGTTTTTATATTTACCATATTTACTATATTTTTATATTTATATATTTTTATATTTATTATATTATGTATGCTATATATAATAAACATATTATTTATAATTTATATATATTTGGTATTTATATACTTTTTATTATGCTTACTTATATTTCCCATATTTTATATACTTTTTACTATGTTTACTTATATTTATATTATATTTCCCATATATTACATTTCCAATATATTTCCCATTCTGACCACGACTGTGACGAATTCCTTGGCAATGGGATTGGCTCCATATAATCAATGGTGACATAGGCAGATGACAGTGATACCAAGAACTCTAACTGATCTCCCCTGTGCTTGCTTCCCTCCCATCATCCTCACTCACTTTAGAGGAAGCCCCTTGACCCTACCTTGAGAGTTATCAATCCCCTAGTTATTTTTGTAATCCCCCATATATGTAAGAGAATGGTATGTGTCTTTTATATTCTACCAGGTTTTCACCCACAGCAAATATCCTTGTGTTTCCTTTGACTCTCAGCAAACATGGCAGTTTATATCTGAACATACATGGTTGTCCCTACTCACCTCTTGGGCATTTAAATTCCAGGCTAAAGAAACATTCAAAGGAGCACTCAAGGCACAGTCACAAAAATCACATGCTCTTTTACCTTTATATTCCATCAACAAAGACAAACTGCCACAAATGTCAGAAATCTCGGGACCCAAGACCTTGATCCTGACCCACATGGTCACATTCACACAGCTGTTGCACCTGAATGCTACCTACCTTTCATCACAACAATACACATAGGTCTCAATGTGTGTGAAATACAGTTTTTTCAAATGAAAGAATAAAATGATGGTTGGACACGATCTTCCCTTGAGGACCTGGGAGAGGTATGGACCTTTGCTGCCTTTCAGAGACAAATTATATATATATATATATATAATATTTATATATTTATAAATATATTTATACCACTCTTATTACATGAACAGTAAATGAAGACAACCCTAATTTATTTTATCTTTATGTTTATGGGTTTTTTTTTCTACTCTCAACATAAGAAAACTGACACCCCACAAATTACCAGAAAATTGGGTTTTATTTATTCTGAGAGGGGCCATTACAGTTCCATTCACTGATTTCTCTCAGGTCCTCCCTGTCCACCTCCCCCATCAATACACCCCAGGTGCTAAATAAATGTATGTGATGGTATAGTGTCAGGTAATAGATAGGACCTCTTTTGCACTAAAATCCCCTTCTCTGAGGGGCCAGTGGAGATTATAATAAATTTTAATTGGGTAAGTTTAGGCTACACTAAGGAAAACACTGTCTATCATGGTGTGTATCCCTCTACCCCTCATGCTCTTCTCTCATTCCCCCACGAATAACAGGCTTACATGATCAACAGCCCACTCTCCAGCCTGAGACCACAGCCTCTCATCTGTATCCACCAGAAGCTCCAATTTTGTCCCTGCTTGACCCCCGAAGACTATCTGTTGTTTGCAGTTTCCCTCTCCCAACCTCTGGTGGCTCAGCCATCATCCCTTTATGCATCTCCTGGAGGACCTTTCAAACTCACCAGAACCTGATTACAGGTGACTTCAGAATACGTAAGTGCCAGAAGAAACCAGGGATCTCTCCCCTATTTATCTCATACTACTGCTCAGAATCATGCATGTACCAGGGCTCTAGAGTTTCTAATCATTCCTCTGGACCTGAAGATTGCTCAATAAAAGCAGGGTTTTTGATTATCCCTGGACACCAATCTAAAGTTCAGGCTAATACTGTCAAATATACAAAAGCAAACCTAAGACTTACACAGTGCTTTAGGACCAGAAAGATGTGAGTAAACAGTTTCCCTGCATTCTTCCTGCCTGGTACACTCACTGCTGCACTGCCTGGGACAAAGTCTAGCACAGGAAGTGGCTCATGTATTTCTGCAGTCAGAATTCAAGCATTTTCATCTATCTCCTTACTATAGCCCCAATGAGAATCTGTTTTTAGTGTTCTTCTTGAAGCCTGTGGTGACTCAGCCACCTTCTTCATCTATCTCTAGAGTACAAACAAACTCACCTGCACCCTGAGTTGTAAATACAGCTACAACGTTTCCTTGGATTTATGGATATGAAACCCTCTTCTTTTTCTTCATTAAGATGTTAGTTTGGTCTTTGGCTAAGGCATTCTCACCCTGATCATGTGTACTATGGAATAAATCAATTCCCAGGTCTTAGTGTATTCCTACAAAGAGATGATAGATGGGGAAGAAAATTATTGACCCCCTGTGACCAGCTCAATGTCAAGGCCTGAATCAAAGACATAAGGATGTTGTCTGAGCACTTCAGTTTTTTCAGTTGAGTCCATAGTGTCCCAAGCGCTGCTCAAATGACTAGCTTCAAGCATGAGCTCACCTTCCCCTGTATCTTCTAGTTCCAATTTGTCTCTAGAAACTATCCCTTCATTCTGAATCTAAAGTACAGCAGTCTCTGTGACTGCAATGATGCTCTGCAAAGAATTTTTCCACAATGAAATGAGATTGTGAACTGCCAGTGAACACAGAGGCCCAGTATCAGGAAGCTCCACCTCATAAAGGGCCCCACTGCTGACTCTATCACCTTGGAGAATTGGAATTTAACATATGTAGTCTGAGAGGACACAATCTCACAGAACACAGAATCTAGTAACCTCATTTTTTTCTAAATTCTTCAGGAACATGAACACTGATTTCAGTCTTGGCCATTTATCTCCCCAGAACTTCTGTAGATTCTTCCTCCCTATCAATCATCCTATCATGGTTTGTTGTCCACTTACTTTGTTGAAGGATAGACCATCTAGTGAAACCTATCCTGGTGCATAGCACTCAAGTCCACCCAGCTGCCCTGATTCAGCCTACTTCTGCCTCTCATGAGAGGGTAGAAGAACTGCAAAGACTGCTCAGTACATTCCTACAAGTATATGAATAAAGTCTGAGTGTTGCAAACACCAGATGACATTGAAGATTCCCCATTTGCAGATGGCACCCAATATGTACAATTAACTCCCCTGAATATGGCTTTTGGAATCTTTTTGTTTGTTTGTTTGTTTGTTTTTTCATATTTATTTTTTAAAAAATCCAGAATGGATCAAAAAGAACAATCTCAAGGATGTAGGTGCCAGATGCGCCAGAGGGTAGCTAGAAAAGTATGCCTTAGGAACATTAGGGATTTAAGAACTACCTTATTTTAAGCTACCTAACATAAATAGCTTAGTTTTCAACTGACCAGCTTCCTCTGTCCCACCTATTACAACTGTAGCACAGCTAGCTCTCTTGCACTGCAAGGCCTCAGCCGAAGGACCCCGAGTACACATCGGCTATTACAGCAGTGCTCTGGCTTTTGGAATCTTGAACTTGATGTGCTATCATGTTCTGTAATGGGATAGTTACTTGGGATTTTCACTGAACATGTGGTGATGGATTACATTGAGAGTCAGAAGAATCCAGGTCCCATAAGTTTGATGGGGACATTAAATCAAGATTAAATGTAATCTCTTTAATCCTTCTCACTATTTATGCATCCTTATAGCCTTCTGCAGGCCACTGTCCTCTAACCTCTGTACTCTAAAGCCTGCCACCATGAATGTGGTGCTATTGTTTTTCTGGAGCACTTCATGGAATCCATCACATTTTAGAGAAACTTGTCTGTGTGGCTTCTTCCTCCACTTCAGCAATGTATCCTTGGCTGAGAAATGCAGGAGTTGAACAAATGATAAATTCCTGTGAAAGGATTGCCTTTAATCCTCAGTCTCAAGGTACCAAGAGAAATTTCATGGTTTGGGGGGCTTCACTGTTTTTTGTTCCAGTGATTAAAGATCTGAAGTGCAGTGGATTTTCAATTAAGACCTAACTATTTCTAAAATAATATCTTAGAAATTTTAGTTCTGGATGGTACAGTACTTTTTATCCTAAGAAATATTATGCCAATGACAGAATACAAATTAAAATTTGTAAGTAAAAATTACAGATCATGCAATTCTGCAGAGTTTTAGGTTTTGTTTTCACCTGTGCAGGATTTTATTCCCTATAGGAATTATCAAAATCAGTAGCTCATAAGAGCAGAGGATCACTGTTAAGTCCAGAGAAAAGATCAGAACTGGGGTAGATTAGAATTTTCAGTGAGTAAAGTAAGAGGTTTAGTATATGTGAAGAATGTTGTTCAATATTGTGGAATTTGGGGAATGAGTACAGTTGAGATTCAGAATCTGAGAGAAAGGTTCTGAAAATTAGATTATTTCATTGCCTTCAGCTACAATGGAATGAGAGGTAACAGGTATCCTCCCATCTCAAAGAACAGGAAACTAGACACAATATACAACACGAACTTTCTATGATACAAGAAATTCATTAGCACAAGACAATGCCTTCACACCAATGAAAAATGATTGAGCTTTATAAATGCTCTGGTAATCTGTGGAAAACATATTCAAGAATAGAGCTCAAAGGGTGAGAAGAACAAGATGGCCAACAACAAGAGGGAAAATGTCAGAGACAACTTCAATGCAGATGGAACAGTTGGTATTTGTGCAGTAAATTTAAAGCAGTCAGGAAAAGCTCATGGTCAACTCTTGTTGAGATCTTTGTGAGAAAATCTAGTAGAAATAATAATGTGATTTTAGAAAAGCTACCACCTTGTTTGGGAATTTATACACATTTTTCTACCTGCCTAGTGAGAATGATGTATTTAGTAACAAATCAAAGGACCTCAAAATC
The DNA here is from genome assembly GCF_052094955.1 of Ictidomys tridecemlineatus. Taxonomy (NCBI): domain Eukaryota; kingdom Metazoa; phylum Chordata; class Mammalia; order Rodentia; family Sciuridae; genus Ictidomys; species Ictidomys tridecemlineatus. The sequence continues at coordinate 109,607,583 of NC_135478.1, read as the reverse complement.
AGAGCATTTTTAAGTATCAGATCATGGATGTAAGAAAAAAGTCAATAACCTCATGAAGTGCAGAAAGAGCTGGGCTCTTTTGTCTCTGGGCTATGGGGAGGTGTGTGTCCTCTGACCAGCTGGGAGCATAATAGGACTCTAATGAATTTATGCAAATCTCTTGAAGGACCATTTACTCAAAGGAATCATGGCTTGGGTGTTGGTGATATACCTACTATAGAGGAATCAGTAGCTTGTGCCCACTGTAATTTGGCAGAGTCCCCACATGAGGGACATTTGTCTCATTTCAGCCGGTGTCTCCTCCCAGAGTCCTGTCAAGGGGGAAAAGAAACCTTCATCTTGTTCAATCTGCAATATGAGCAGACCTCAAGCACCAGAGCTCAAGGAGGGGCTCATCAGTTATAATGGAAATATATTTGCATGAACAGCCCCTCCCCTGGAAAAGATGGGGAGAAGAAAAGGAGGCCTGAGGCAGCTCAGCACAACTGAAGGAACCCAGGGTCTGTGCCCACTTTTACCTGGACATCTCTTTCTTACTGTACAGGTAGACACAAGCCTCAGAGATATTGGGCAGTCTCAAAACCTGCTTTTGTCTCTTTCTTCTCATACTTTTGTGAATTCCTTCCCTTGTCAGTGTCACATCATCTTTGGCTTTGTGTTTTCAGGTTCTCTCACCTTGCCAGTGGTGACTCAGCTGCCTTACATCTCTTCATCTCCAGGAACTTCTGTGAGACTCACCTGCACCCTTAGCATTGGCTTCAGTATTGGGGACTATGTAATAAGGTGGTATAAACAGGAAGCCCTCCTAGGTTTCTTCTATACTACCATACAGACTCAGATAAGGACTAGGGCTCTGGAGTGCCCAGCCACTTCACTGGATCATAAGATTATATCATCAAGTGAAGAGTTTCTCCAAATATCTAGCCTGCATGCAGGAGATAAGGCTAAGTATTACTGTCAGATATGACACAGTGGTATTCACACAGTGACACTGAGGGGGATATTGAACAAAAACCCAGCCTGCTCAGTGTCCTGGACTATGGCTCTTTTTCAATTGTAACATAACTTGCACCTTCACTAAATACATTTTCAGGCAGCTTCACATTAAAAGCATCAATCCTTCTAATTTCCCATTCAATTTTCCTTAACTCTCAGATAACTAAAAAGGAACCAACAAATAACTCTCTTGTAATCAGAAGAATGCCCAGAAACTCAGTTGCTAACAATGAAAGGCTATGGAGCTCACCAATCATTTTTTTCTGAAACAACTTGGCCTTGTCTTGATGTCATCAGATCCCAGTGGCCACCACAGAAGGTCAACAGTTCTCTACAGAATAGACTCTGCTGTTTAAGGGTCAGAGCATATATGCCTCTTTTCCTCTCAAATCATCTCTGCTTAGGGCAGCACCCTGCTTACTCTGACCTGAGGGTGAAGCACTAAATATGAAAAAAAGTGTCTGAAGACACAGATTGAGAAGGAATACCAAGCACAGAGCTGAGCTGACCTAACTCATTTTGGGGTTTCATTAGCTTTCAGTGTGATGTAAAAGAGTGGGTAGACAAGGAAGAGGTTGGGGGCTGAGGACGGCAAACCTCCTTGTGCAATGTGAATAATGAAGGGAAGGCTGCACCACTGCTGAGAAGTGTTTACGCCTCTCCCAGGATGTTGAGTGAAGTAGGTTCCATGTATGTGACTTTCTTATGGATGACATCATTCAGGACCCTAAAAGTTCTTATTGTTGGCCTTCTTGGCCCTGCAAAGACTGGGCCCTTCATCCCTCTTTCTCTCTGAGTTTTCCAACAAGTCAATTGATATGGGTTGACCTGAGCTATATAAATGAGCAGAAAATTCCTCATTATTGTTTCAGTTAACTTCTCACCTAAAACTCTTGACAAAAAACAGATATCAAAGTGAACTTCTAGATAAGGAGCAGCAGAGTGAGTGGGGGTTACCATAGCAACTGTAAACCTAAGTGGGTTTTTAAGGGCTAAAAGGAATATTATGACCTAGCATGGCAATGATCAACTTACAGGTATCCCAGTCTGATTTTCCATCTCTAGGTTTGCCAATAAGGCCTCCTTTACCAACTGTGGGGTCCACCCTGAGCACAGTGTTGGTTATCACTGATACCTACCCGGTTATAACCTTCACATCACAAACAGCTCTTATCTTTATGGAGTACTTCTGCTACTAAAGCAGAATTTGGATTTAACAAAAATAACTCATTTTCTTATTCTGGAAGCTACAGTGCACAGCTGTAATCCCAGTGGCTTGGGAGGCTGAGGCAGAAGGATTGCGAGTTCAAAGCCAGCCTCAGCAATGATGAGTCACTGAGCAACTCAGTGAGACCCTGTCTCTAAATAAAATACAAAATAGGGCTGGGAATGTGGCTCAGGGATCGAGTGTTCCTGAGTTCAATCTCTGCTACAAAACAAAACAAAACAAAAAGCTTATTTTCTTAATAATCCATTTGTTTCTAGAAGCAAAAGGTGCTACCCACATATCCTTAGTAGATATATGAGTTTCTGCATTTCTTCTAATGTTACACTCTCAAAAATATTCTAAACTTTTAGATAAAGGATAAAACTTCCCTGTGAAGGAGATGGTTTTCCAAACTATCAAATGCTCATGTTCTCCAGTTTCATCTCAGCGTTTAGATATGAGGCGAGTCCCAAAAGCTCATGTGAAGCAATTTTCAGAGGTGAAATGTTTAGATATGAGAGCTAGTTGGCGAATTAATCATGTTATAGATTAATAATTTAAATGGCCTTATCAGTGGTAACTACATGCAGGTCAGGTGGGATGTTACTGGAAGAAGTAGATCACTGGAAGCACATCTTTAGGGTTTATAATTTGTCCCTGGTACCTCGCTTCCTCTCTACACTTCCCAGCCACCATGACTTGAGCAGTTTTCCTTCACCCTGCCCTTCTCCCATGTTGTTTTTCCTCACCTCAAGTCCAACAATGGAATTGGCCAACCATGAAAAGAGACTTCTAAAACCATGAGTTCAAAATAAATTTTTCTTCCTCTATAATGGTCTTACTGGGAATTTTGGTCACAGTGGTGAAAATCTGAGTAACATAGAAGCCTTAACTGTTTATCACCCATATTTCTCTGTTTGGGATTACATTTGACAAAATTCAGTCATTTGGAGGATGTAGCATATGGTCCTCATCCATATTATTACAGATAACATAAATATGTACATAATATATATATTTTTTTTCCAGAAAATTCTGTTTTTCTTCAGTGTCACTCAGTAGAGCATTTATGAAATAGCCAGAATCGGGACTTATAGCACAGAGAAGAATAAACCATGGAGACCACTAATCCAAGTACAGCAAAAGACCTCACAATTGGGGGATCCTTTCATATATCAATCTATGTACACAGAACATTTATAAAAATAGATTAATACACATTAAGTATATCAGAATGAGATTCACAATAGCGTAATGTATTGCCAGGGTAACTATGAAAAACAAAATCCAGAGTGAGAAACAATCAAGGAGGACACATTTTCTTAATATTATAAAGATAATTTTCCTAACATTATTCCTAATGTTCTAAAAACACAGACATCAAATTCCAGGGCCTATACCATAAGGGCTGGGGGAGCCTAACAGAAGACCTTCAAAATGGCAATAAGTTAAATTCTTTTTTTTTTTTTTGAGAGAGAGAGAGAGAGAGAGAGTTTTTTAATATTTATTTTTTAGTTTTCAGTGGACAGAGCATCTTTTATTTTTTTATTTGTATGTGGTGCTGAGGATCAAACCCAGCACCCTGCTCATGCCAGGTGAATGTGTTACTGCTTGAGCCACATCCCCAGCCCAGAAGTTAAATTCTTAATGTAACCTGTGGAGAAATATTCTCACCTATTAACCTAGAGATGCTTTGGGGAAATTTTAATCTTTGAACTTGGGTGGTTATGATCCTATATTGATGACTCCAGGAACACAGTAAGAGCAAACTCAAAGGCCAGGGTATGCTGAAATAGCTGATCCTATAAGTACTGCACAATACATAATTTATTTAGCAGTCTAGAGATCAGTAAGGACCAGGAACAACTAATGCCTGCCCAAACCCTTGGGAGGACTCATATTCATCTTTTAATCAGTGGAGATGCAGGTTCTTGGGGATAAATTAAAGGATACTTATGCTCACCCTTTCATTGCCACTTCCTGCTGACATTTAGACAAAAGTGATGGGTCATACCATTTTTCCCCATTCTCAGTGTCATTCATCAAACTGTGATGCCTCCACCAGTCATGTGTCTAGGTTTGTAAGGTGTCTAATACATGTCCGAGTCATGTGGCATCATAAGTGTTTTACCAAAAATGCAAGAAAGTATTTCAAATACTTAAAACAGCACACAAAACCAAATTTGTTCATAATACTAGAAAAATAATGACAACCAACCAATAGGAACAGTATTATATATGAAAAGTATACAGCAATGTCATTTTCACCATATATTCAAATATTCTTCTGCACATTAGCACATAGAATACATGTTCTGTTGCTGAAATTCCCCTTGACTATCAGGGAGAAATTGGGTCAAAAATAGAACATTTGACAGGTATCTGGAGGTTATTTAATTAAAAACAATAACTAAATTGAGGGAGGAACACAATAGAGGGAAAGAATCATGGGAATGGAGAAGGGGAGGAAAGAGTAAGTAGTAGGGATTGAAATGGAGCCAATTATATTTATATGCATTTAGAATAGGTCACATTGAATTCCACTATTATGGTTAACTATTGTATACTAATAAAAACAAAAGAAAATATAAAAGATTTGAAAAAATCAGTGTTTATATAAACAAGATATCAACACTAAACCAATAACTTAAAGTTAGCATCTTTTAGGTGACTTACCTTATGAGTGTGATTCATGTCTGGTATGGATTGGAATTTGTGTAATGGTAGAAATATATATTGATGAGATGTTAAAAAAATGACATTTGTACAGTATTAGTACTCATTTCAATTCGTACAGCTATTCTGGAAAACAGTATAGATACTACTTAGAAAAATAAAAATAGAACCACTATGTGGTGCATCAATCTCAATTACATATAAAAATACACAGCATATAAAAATATATATACAGAGATATACTTTAGTATGTATATCATTATATATTTTGATATGTATATATATTTAGGTGTATAAATATATATAATAAATATACAAATGAAGATATATATAAAGATATATATATATGTGTATATACATACATATACACTAATGCATACATATAAATGCACACACACACACACACACACACACACACACACACACATCTTTACCTAAAGTTTTTATTTCTCTTTTCCAATATATTGAGTGTTCATTTTAGTGCAAATTTTGAATCTCTCTCTCAATTTTAAATATACCTCATAGCAAGCAAGCACTCTAGAATATAAATAATATTTTTTTCCTTAGACTCTTATTTGGAATTGTTGATCACAATAATTATAACATATTAGGTTCATTTGAGGTTAAGCATTGTTTGAAGATAAGAAAGTTGGGGGTCTCATGTGGAGACTTGGGTCCATGCATAGAACATTCCTCTTCTCACAGTATGGAGTCAGCAAGTGAGGTATTTGGGGAAAGTTCTGCTCAGCTGTGAGGCACAGAAGACAGAACTCAGAGATGACCTACACCACAGGTTGGTTCCCTCATATCCTCACCCTTTAAGTCTGGCAACTCTGCCTCTCTGACCCTTACTGGGCTCCCACATGACAGCGCATTATCTCTGTCAGTCCTATGACAGCAGTCTCAATGCTCCCAATGAGCTCCAGGTCAATAGGAAGTAAGATAAGAACCATTTCTCATCAGCCAGAAGGAGAACACATACCAGATCCTACTCAGGCTCTCTATGAGGCTTTTGCCAGCATGAACCTGGGCACATCCATTGACAATTCCTAGGATGAGAAGCCTCCTCTTATTCTTTCATGATAATCACTCACAGCAGCCATTATTAAAGGGTCTCCAAGAAAACAAGTTCTTATCTCCATCAACATGGGACACAGAATTGCTCATCAATGAAGTTTGGTGGCTGAGGTGACTGGTCCAGCCATGGCTATCTCAGACATCATTCTGAGGAGATTACTGCATCTCTACCATCCTCACTTTTCCTGTATCCAGGAGATTCAGGACTGTGTCCTTCTGTCATTAGTCCTCACTGGGAATCTCTGAAATTTTTATCCTACCCTTTTCATGTAATTCTTATTGAAGTGTAATAGACATACAGTAAACCACAAATATTTTAAGTGCTCCATTTCCAGTGTTTTGAGATATTTACATACATTTGAAAAACTCACTAAAGCAGGTCATTGAACCCATCACTTAACCCGAAATCCTACTTATTTCCCCTAGGAACCCTCCCTCCACCCAGGCCAATGGTAGAATCCTAGGTAACCACTTATCCACCGTAAATAACAATGGATCAGCTTTTATTTTATGATTTTAAACAGAATCATACAGTTTATGTTACTTCATATCTTAATGGTTTCTTTCACTCTGGAGACTCCTTTAGAAACCTTCACATGCCTTGTTGATCTGTATGTGATCCTACAAAGGACACATCTTCAAATTTGCGGTCCCTGAGCACTTCTGCCTGGAGGGCCCTTCTCTATAATGTATGTGCATTAAAATTTTATCTGATGAACCCATCTGAATAGATGTAATCTATCTGTAATCTTGCCTGGATCACATTCATGTTACTTCTGATATTCAATAAATTAAGATATTTTCTTGGGTTCCTAAAAGTATGGAGATTTCTTGGCACTGTTTCTTTTACCTCTGAAGTATGCTCAGCACTGCTTGCAACTTGTTAAATTTTTAAATAATATTAAATAAGTAATAGTCTGTGAAGTTCAATTTGATGAAAACTGCCTCACCTCCTGCATCCTCTCTGTGAAACTTTTTCTTCCACAGGGAAGGACTCCTCTATCTCCAGCACTTTCATAGAGCCCCTCTGACATGAGCAATATCCTGGAGAGAATAGAGGCAGCCATGTGTGCGGAGAACAACAATTGAAAGCAGAAGGGGATTCAGTGCAGGGGCAGGTGGAAACAGGTTAGATTTCCAAGTTGTGCCCAAGTCTGCAACTATACTTTCTCCATGGGAACTATTTGTAGATTATCTTATCTGTAGCCTCTCCAAATCAGTTCTGAGATTAAATGGATGGGGTAATTAAACAGTGGCTTTAATTAATGTGTCCCTCCACATGGCATAACAGCTGATGTTTCCTGTAGTTATAATCCACCATGTGACAGACATTCTGTTTTCCAAGAAGACCTACAGCCCATGTAAATAGGATGGCAAAAAAAAGGCCAAGATCTGCAGCTGAGAAATGTCCCTTGTTATCTACCCAGTGGCATGAAACAGATTAAGACTGAAGCACCCATGACAGAAAATACATTTTGGGAAGAAATATCATGTGCTCTGAGTGTTGTCATCCCCTGCTGGGTAAGAGCTTCCCCCGATGTTTACAAAGAACACTCAAGTCGTTCAGAGCAATAGAACTCATCCCCTGGATGCAAACTGGCAGTATAGGATAGATGCTGATAAATATGAAAAGAAGGGGGACTCTAATTAGGGTATGGCCTGAGTGAGGAAGGAACTAGCTTCACTGAGAGGTCCCTTGAACAGCCATCCACTGTGGGACAAGTTCAGGTGGAGATTTTTACTTTGTCTCTGCTGTGAACTACAGGGAAGAGAGCCAGCTTTAAGTCCTGCTTCAAAGAGGAACCTGAGAGTGTCTGTGTAAACATTCCTCAGCAGCAGTACAGTGCACAGATTGTGTCATTGTTTCCCAATATTTGGGTGCTTTTCACCAGCAGATAGAATTCTGTATCTCCTTGAAGGTGGCCTTCTTTTACTACCTTGCATTGGCCCGTAATGTAATCACTGGCCTGTGCCACTCCTGGACAACAAGAGTAGTAGCCATATTTACCCTTGTAAACTTTGTCTGTCTTCCTACCACCTCATTGAGAATTATCCCCATAATGCCCTTGTATTGTCTTCATGAAGGGAATGAAAACATGAAGGGAATGAGCAGACAAGCTTGAGCTCATAAATTTAGCCTGGTAGTTTTAATTAACTGATTTGTGGTTATTTGTTACTTAACATCACATGGATTATCCAGCCTGGTACAACATACATTTTCTAAAATTATGCACCTTCAACTCTAGTATAGATTGCCAAAATGTGTTTTCCAGTGAGTGGACAATTCAGTTTAAGTTCCCACATGTTCTTCAGTAAATGGGTCTCAGGATCAATTCAGACAGGTGGGACACAAGTCAGACAGCTGGGAAACTGCTGATCCTGCTCCATTGAATGGGCAGTGTTCTCCTTGATATGAGAGTTTTCTCACCTTTGACCCCACCTTACCCACATGAACCTAGGTACATTCTCCTCAAATGAACATGGGTTATTTTCCAAGATACCTCATATATTAAGCCACAAGTCCTACAAAGGCCAAAGTCCTGTCAAACTTAACAGGACAAAATGCTTCCTAACTCTAATCTGAAGCTAGTTGTCCTCTCCCAGTGGAATGAGAGGGCAATGCTAGAGAATTCTAACACTTACTGAATATAATGTAGGATTTCACAATGGAACCCTTTTACCGGGAAAGCTTCCCAATTTTGACATTCAGAATGTTTTGAAGGGCTTTCTCACATAGACTTAGTTGGCCATTTGTAAGACAGAGTTTAAGTTACAATGAAGTGGCAATAAAAATTTTAGCCCTACATCTTTGAACGTTTTCTTTTTTTTAATTCTCTAAAGTACTGAAATAATTCTCACTTAAACCAAATGTAAATACAAGATGAGATTCAAAATAGATAACTACATGTATCAGGTGGTCATAAAAACAATTGTCTTTATTCATTCAAAACAGGCAGGTAAGATTAAGACCATGCAAACATGATATTGCATTACACTTAGGGAAGGATTTCAACTAATGCTAGAAAAATGTATGTGAACAGTAAAAAACAAAGAAGAGACAAGCAATAAATGTGAGTCAGACTGGATAATATACTAGCAATGTCATAAAAATAAAAAACAGTTATTTGTTAAATATTTGAGATCATATGCCTTCAGACAATGAAGGCAAAAGGAAAAGTTGTGCATATTCTCAGAGAAATTAAGATACATAAAGTAATCAATGTCCTGGACCACGTGACATTGCTTACTAGTCCATGAACAATATTAGAGCAGTTGCTTCCTCCCATGAGGCAAATCCACAGCACACAGCCTCCCTGGTCCACTTCTGACAGTGTAACTATCAGGGCCAAGCACCGGGCAGGGAAGGACTTGGTTAGAGGTTCATGTTGACATAATGCACCATGAAAACACCCCCATGGAAGAGAAAACTCTTCTGATAGTGAGAAACTACAGTAACCACATACAAAATATGAGAATCACTATGTTTAGGAATCAGACTAGGAATATGTGGATAGAGCCAGTGACCTGATGAGTAGCACAAAACAAACCAGCTAGCTAAGCTGATAAGTCTCTAGGCCAGGCTTAGTGTATGAACTGTGACCAGCAGGGGGAGGTGCAGGACTACTCTGGGGTTCCTACACTGCCAGCTGCTCAGTAAACAGTGTTCAGTTGAAGGAATCCCTGGCCTGAGAGCTGAGCCCCTTTCTCACTGGTTAGAACTCACCAGCTGTGTCTTCTCTGGCCTGGCAAGGTTCCCTGAGCAAGGACCTTGGTCTTGAAGCAATAGGTGTTTTCTCCCAACTGCCTCTCCAATGACCACTGACATCTTCTTTTGGTGAAGACATAAATGAAGCACAAATCACTTCCCCATGTTTAATTTAGTAATCCACTGTCACTTTGTAATGCTTTTTTCATTCACTCCTTTACACTGAAGTCAATGTAGACCAGGCTTCTCGTTACAAATAGGGAAAGACCTGATGGAGTATAGAGTCCATTGCTGAAGCCCTCTAGAAAATACCAGGGCACTGTTGGTCAATCTATTAAAAACAAACAAACAAATAAATAAATAATAAAACGGCAGCTGGAACCTGGAACATTGGCCTCAACGCCCTGGACCTGGACAATGGTCATTGGTGTATGGAACCTCAGTAGCTGTGAACTTGCTGAGTTGCCCTTGGAGAGGAGCTCATTTAAATAAGAGTTCCACCCTATCCCCCACCAAACAGGTGTCAAGAGTTATAATAAAAGCTGTGGAGCTGCCTGTGTGATGAACAGACTTGAAAAGCTCAGCCCTGGCCTGTCTGCACCATGACCTGGGCTCCTCTCCTGCTCACACTTCTGGCTCACTGCACAGGTCAGGGGGAACTTTCAGGGCTGTAATTGGGGTGGGGAAGGCAACACTAAATCTTCATGCCACAAATCCTCTCCTGAACATTGGGTCTGTCTGTATTCTGGCTCCACTTCCCAGGCTGTGGTGACTCAGGAAACTTCACTGCCCACAACTCCAGGAGGGACAGTCACACTCACCTGTGGCTCCAGTACTGGGGCCGTCACCACCAGTAACTATGCAGGCTGGGTCCAACAGAAGCCCTACCAGGTACCTCAGGGTATAATAGGTGGCACCAGTAATCGGGTTCCAGGAGTCCCTGCCCGTTTCTCAGGCTTCCTGCTTAAAGGCAAGGCTGCCATCACCATCATAGGGGCCCAGACTGAGGATGAGTCCACATATTACTGTGCTCTGTGGTTCAGCAACCATTTCCACAGTGACAAATACAGATTGGGAAATGAGACACAAACACTCTGACTCAGATTCACTCTTGGTCCTACCACCTCTCTTCTTCTGACAATAATTCTGCAGTGAGCTAGTGTGGGCTAGGTACACCTTTTTTCAATTGCTCCAGAAAATGCCATCAAATTATTGTTCAATGCTCCAAAATATTTTAATACCTATTTTAACATAAAGATGTATTCTTGAAAGTCAGTGCATAATTCTGTCATGTGTTGTACAATATGGATAGAAGTGGCAAAAATTACAGACATATACATGTACACACACACACACACACACACACACACACACACACACACACACCCCTGATTTTAGCTTAGCAGAATTTTGTTGCCAAGAGAAAAGTTTGGTATTACAGTGATACAATACACAGTTATGATGATATGTGTATAAAGATAACTGTATTATATAAGTGAAATCTAGGATAAATATCATTGAAACAAGGTAACATTACATGTTCTTCTCATCACATTTTCAGAAAAATATAAAATGATTTAAAATGAACAACAACAAAAAAGATCCAAAGGAAAGTGATATAAAATGCACAGAAATGATCCAAAGGAAGGAACAGAAGTAGTTTTCACAATTTAATATGGAATGTAAACTTTCAGAAAAGTGTATCTGTACATGTACTTCAGCCAATGCAGCTTCTTTCCTCAATCTTAAGCTAATTTACCAAAACTCATCCTCCCTGTGAAACCTGAATCATTGAACTGAAACCCTGGTGCCTGTGCTTTCAGTGAATGCTCCCCAGGGTGACTCCACAGGACCCTGCAGTGTGTGCTGAGGGCTTTGGAGTACAGGTTTGGAATAGCAGGTTGACTACTATGTCACAGGACAAAGGTCTGCAAGGGAGGGCTGTTAGGGGACAAGGCTCATGCCTCTTGAAGTCAATCCTACTTTCCATGTGAATTATCTGTATTCTTCTTTCCAAAAATTCCACTGAAGGAAATTCAAATTTAGGGGATCTCATGAGAATCAAAGGGAGATCACTAGAGTAGAAGAATTAGGAACAGGAGAAGAAAAGAGGTGAAAGGGAAAGGGGAAATGCAAGGGAATTATATTGCTCAATGTATATCATATTCTGTGTATGTATGAATATGGAACAAAAAATCCAGCCATTGTACACAGCTATTATGCACCAATAAAAATATGAAAAAAATAAATTTCAAAATTATGTTTGAAATTATAAAAAACCACTTTAATGATATTGTAGAGGAGAATAGTTTTGATATATTCTGCCAAACCATTTTAGATATTTGAGCATACAAAGATTACCCTTATTTCTTACAAATTTATTGGGGTAAAACCCAACATTCATGTCTTTCAGAGGGTGTGCCATCCTTATGACCCAGTCCTCTTTTACCACAGAAGGGGGTCATCTTTTTCAGAATAATGCACCCTAGAGAAGCTGCTTAAATCCCATGTACAGGAGAAACCCACCTACTGATTATATTATGCCTCGTGTTCTCTAAACCTGATAAGTTTATCAAGTTAGTCCAATGAATCACCCTGCCCTACTTGTAACTTGAGATGATGTTGAGATGCATCACAGATCTTTTTGAACTATAGAAATAAATATCATACCCCAAAGGAAGCTCTCACCCAGTCAAGCAGCATCTCCCAAGCTACCTCTCTGCTTCTTCTCTCATGGTGCTAGGCTCCTGAAACCTTGTGCTCTTCTGCCATGTCCAGGTTTTGAATGGGGATGGGTAGAGAAAAGATAGAAGATAACTGGTTAATAGATTTAATGATTATTGGGAGGAATCTTATTCTAAGCTTTATTTGAGATGTGCCTTCTCCATAGACTGTTCTCTGCATCCCCCCATTACAAGCCACACTAGCTCTCATCCATTGACATTAATCTAAATTCAGTAGACTCAATAGAGGTAAAACAGCAAAACTATGAAAATAAATACTCCTAAAGGCCCCACCAGTTTCCAGATGTAAGAAGGGTAGAGAAATTCAGACACTTAACATTGACTCCCTGCCCACCACATCCTGGGGCCCCTTCTCCAGTTCCCTCAGGGCAAGGCCGAACCCAGGACTCACCATGTCTTTCAATTAGCAGTACTGGGATGCTCAGCCATACCTGTGTCTTATATTATCATATTATCATATACCCTAATCTATTTAACCAGTACTAATGATTTTATTAAATTTTATAAAATAAATTTACATTAATAATGAGATACGAAATAAAAATTAATTAAAAAGTACTTTCTATTCCTCCTGACCCTTTTTTCATCTGTGGCCAGTACTCTTCTACCTCCAGAAAATCTCCCAACTTAGTCAATGACAAGAAACATTGGGAGAAAATGTTGTCAGATTGATCTGCTGACAATAATTGCTACCCCTGCAGAGTACTCACTGCTGTGACAGGTGGGGAAGGTGTGGCATTCTGTCTCTACCTGTGGAACTATGATAACTTCTTGGAAACATACCTGAGAAAGCATTTTGTTGTGTTATGCCTGTGGAGTCTCCAAATCAGCACTCTGAGAATAAGTGAGTTCAATAAGTTAAATGAGTGACTTCAACTTGATATGTCCTTCCCAATCTTGTTTCAGGTGAAGTTCCCAGTGGTTATGTCCCAACAAGTGACACATGCTCCATCTTCAAAGGAAACAATGATACATCTAAGTAAGAATGCACAGATGTCAAGAACTAGGCTGACATCTTTTCTGTTGTATATACTCAGGGGCACAAAATGGGTTAAGGCTGAAGCAGCTAAGATAAAAAAATATATATTTTTGGAATGCACATCAGAAGTTCTAAGTGCTACTCCCCCCCCCACATAGAGGTTTCTTTCATTCTAAAACCTAGTAAAATGTATTCAAGGGACATTCATAGAGGTCAGACTATCCCCTATTACCTTGTGGATTTGAGACACCCTGGACAGATGCTTGAAGAACATAAAAAGAATACAGAGCTCTAAGCAGGAAGTGTCCTGAATGAGGCTATAGAAGTGTCTCCTCAAATGTTCACATGTCAGACAATGTAGGAATTTTCAGTGGTGACCTGATTAGGTAATGATATTATAAAAATGATGACACCCAATTTTGGACTTGATAATTTGAAGGCACTACTGAGTGGTAACAGGAAGAGATGAGGTGTGGCTGGAGGAAATAATTCACTTCTGTCTTGTTCCTGGCTTTTTATGCACACAATCTTTCTGCTTTCTGCATATCATGAGATGTGCAGCTTTCCTCCACACCACACATTTCTACCATGATGTTCTACCTCACCTCATGCCCAGAACAATGGAGTCAAATGACCATGGACTGAGACCTCTTAAACCATAAGCCCAGATAAATTTTTCTCCTTTAAGTTGTTCTTGCCATGTATTTTGTCATAGTAATGAAAAGTTTACTAAAACATTCTGTATGCCCACCACCTGTGAAAATAGGTTTTGTGCATGCTACTTTTTCCCTCTGGGTCTGATGCCAAACTGTGAAGAAAAGCACACTGGAAAAGCTTTATAATCTTCCCATTAGAGCCACTAACCTGAGATGGTTGTGTAAATTCAACAGGCAGGATCATTTGTATCATAAATCACAAATCGTTCTTAATCTGGTCTCTGAAAATTGAAGTCATTTTCAATGATTGGTGGTTAGGAACATTGATGGGGTGAACCACCATAAAGGTGTCCAGGTTGGATGTGGATATGTGGACAAAGGCCTCTTCACCTTGAATGTGTGCAGATTGTATCACTGTTTCCTCATATCAAAGTCCTGTTCAGTGGTAGAGTATAATATTTGGTTCCTTAAAGTGTGCTTAAGACTTTGTTTGCCCAATGAAATGTAATTTCTTGATGCCTGCTATACTTCCAAGGAGTATGGTTAAGATCACCTTGAACACCTCACCTTTCATTCTGCCACCCTGACCAGACTTATACAAAAGTGTAACATTTTCTTGACTTTAGGAATGGAATGACACTGAGCACATGCAGAGTGATTGTCCACACACGCAGTGAAAAACATACATGACCAAGAGATTAGCCTCTATGGACATAAGATGCTGAATTCAGGTTATACTGACAGAGAGTAGAATTGCCAAGACTATGCAGCTTTAATTGGTGTAAATATGGCCAAAATATATCTCCATTGAGTGGACCATTAGATAAGGGGTCCAAGTTGTTCCACAACATATGTTTTTGCAAGATTATTTGTGAGAGGAGGATGCAAGGGAGACAGTTGGGAAACTGATCACTCTCTTGGAATGGGGATACACAATGTCCTCACGGCTGTGAAAAGTTCCTGTAACCATCATCACCCTTTACTCACATGAGCCACTGCAGGGTTCTGTCACCCTGATTCTGACCCTCTCCCACAGTTTTCCATAGGCTACTCACTCTGAGACCAGTGTGGCCAAAACTAAGTCCACCTCAATGAAAATCAATACCAAGTTAGAGATTTCAGGTTTGAAGCAGAGTCCCCCAGTTGTCTCCAGTTGGCTGAGGACAAGGCTGAGTACCACTGCTGGCTGGTGTCAAGTGGTGTATCACACAGGGACAGTCACATGAGGAATATGATATAAACCAACCCTTGGCCCAGCCTGAGACTATAAATGCCCCTGGGACTGAAAACAAATGAGCCCTGTCTCAGCTCTCCAACCAGCTAAGTGACAGGAAAGTGAAGGAAAGACCCACCAACAATTCTTACTCCACCTTGTATCCAAAGTGGACAAAATCATATTCCTGACTTAGGAGGAGATTTTCCAGGAACTAGAGACCAATTCTTTCATAATTTACAGGAAAAGTGTAAAATCTGGATCAGCTGAAAAGGTGATCAAACATTTTTGTTTTCTTAGGAAAATGTCTCATGTTCTGTTTTGCCATCCAGGAACAATAACAACAACTAAAAGTACCCTCATTCACTGTGTAAATAAAGTTTAGCTTTCATTACATTATTTCAATAAAGGACATTATATTTTCTCAAATCTAGGAAATGTGGATATTACAGGTTTTTTTGTTGTGGTGGTTGTTTTTATATGTGTGTGTGTGCGTGCACACTGCTGAGGATTGAAGCCAGGGCCTTGTGCATGAAAGGTAAGCATATGTCTACAGCTCTACAATATGTTTGTTGTTGTGGTTGTTGTTGTTTGTTTTTGGGATTGAACTCAGGTACACTCAACCACCGAGCTACATCCGCAGCTCTATTTTGTATTTTATTTAGAAACAGTCTCACTGAGTTGCTCAGTGCCTTGCTTTTGCTGAGTCTGGCTTTGAACTCTTAATCCTCCTGCCTCAGCCTCCTGAGCCACAGGGATTACAGGTGTGAACCACCATGCCTGGATCCTACAATATGTTTATATGGAAGTTTGTGGCTTATAAACATATATACATTTCAGGATTTAAGTGCATCTAGTAATTTTTTGTCTCTCAATTGTTTCCACAATTCTGACCATTATACCTGCTTACCTCCAGACCACTAGTTATCTGCATTTATATATTACTATAAGTTATTTCATGTATCTTAACATGTGTATCTCTATGTGTAGGACTTGGGTGTAATTTCTAATACAATTTTGCATCATTGGTTATTTTTAATTTGTATTATTAATAAAAATATCTGCCATCTCAGATCTATACAATATTTTCCAACATAATAAAATTGTATTGATCGCTATTGAAACATTTACTTTCGATGATTCTCTACCTTGGGTGGCTCACAACCAAAGGATTTCTTGGATATACTGTGCTGAAACCAGCAAAACCCCAGATAAACAAGGACAAGCTATCTGCCCTATAATAGTTTAATATAGTCCATGTGCTTCACTGCAATTTAACAACTAATAAATCAGGTACAGAATGGCTCTATTCAATTCATTTTAAAAATAAAACATTTGTAAAACTAACTTGATGGCTAATGTCCAACATTTAGCAATAATAAATTTGTCATTTACTTTTCCAGCACAAAGTAGTGTATTTTATTTCTGTTTTAACAAGCTCTATTTGTTGTTATTGTTGGTATTCAATACATTTTCCTTGTTTTAGAGTTTATATTTAATGATGTCTAGACAAATGTGTTATAAAAAATAAAAAATTTTGAATTCATTCTAGATAGGGCAGATAGGTGGGAGGGAAAGGAAAGGGGCAGAGGATTAGCAATGATGGAGAAATGTGATAGACATCATTATCCAAAGTACATGTATGAAGACATGAATTGGTGTTAACATACTTTACATGCAACCAGAGATATGAATACATGTAATAAGAATTACAATGCACTCCACTGTAGTTTATTTTTAAAAAAAAATCAATAAAAAAAGAATCTATAGGTAACAAAATAAAAGTTTTGGCAACATTTTCATGCTCTTGTTTTTGGACTTTCATTACTTAGTATGATCATTCTTTTCTCAGACCTTAATAATAGAAGTGTTTCCAGATTAAATTTGAACTTATTCTATTATATATGCTAATAAACATGTGTGCCAAAATAGCTAAAGCCACATCACATTGAATACTTTGATAATAATAATAATTGGACAATTTGATACTTCTTAATCTTGGGTTCCATTCCTTTCCTAAATTAACTAGCACTGACTTTAATTTATTTCCCAATTTCATGTCTCTCCCTTCTATTCAGAAGAAATTTTAGCTATTTAAGATTGTGGACCATCAATTTTGCACTATAGTTACCCAATACTCTGTTTTATCAGAAATTGTGTTTTTTTCTTGCTCTTAGGTACCAAAATGACCATCTGCCAAATTTATACAGTATATGTTTCTTTTTGACCTACAGAATATAGTACATGTATTGTGAAACCTGTTGAATCACAAAACTAACAAAAAACACACAAGAAATTATTACAATGTTTTTATAGATCCTTAGACCATTTATTGGTTGGGTGATTTAGGTTATGGTTGGATTTGGGGACTTTTTTGGTTTTGTTTCTCTTTTGATGTGGAGTTTTTGAGTTCTTTATATATCCTGTAGATTAATACTGCATCTGTGGTGCCTGTGGTAAAGATTTTCTCCTTTTCTGGAGGCTCTCTCTTCAGGTTATTGCTTCCTTTGCTGAAACTTTTTATTTGAATTCATCCCTTCCATTTATTATTTTTGTATTATTTAATTTTATTTTTATACAAATGGAGCATGACTTTTAATTTCTCTGGTTGTGCATAATGTAGAGTTACACCATTCTTTCAATTATACCTGTACCTAGGGTAATAATGCCCGTGTCCATCCAAAATCTTCCCCATTTCACCTCCCCCTCCCCTTCTCTCCCTTCCCTGTGCCCAATTCAAAGTTATTCCATTCTACCCTCCTCCACCCCCATTATGGATCAGCATCCATTTATCATAGAAAACATTTGGCCTTTGGTTTTTAGAATTGGCTTCCTTTGCTTAGTATGATATTATCTAATTCTATCCATTTACCTGTAAATGCTATGATTTTATTTTTTTAAGGTTGAGTAATATTCCATCATGTAAATATATATCACTTTTTCTTAAGACAGAAGAGAAGAGGAAGAGAGAGGGAATTTTTTAGTATTTATTTTTCTTTATTCATTCCTCTATTGAAGGGCATCTGGGGTGGTTCCACACATTAGCTATAAACTTTGAGGTGGCTGCACCACTGTAGTATGCTGATTTTAAGTGGTTTCTGTATCAACGGAAGAGTGGGATAGCTGGATCAAATGGTGGTTCCATTCCAAGTTTTCTAAGGAATCTCAGACTGCTTTCCAAAGTGGCTGCACCATTTACAATCTCACCAGCAATTAATCAGTATACCATTTTCTGCAAATCCTTACCAGCCCTTATTGTTGCTTGAATGTTTGATAATTGCTATTCTGACTGGAGTGAGATGAAATCACAGAGTAGTTTTGATTTGTATTTCTCCAATTGCTATAGATGTTAAACATTTTTTCATATATTTGTTCATCAGTTGTATTTCATCTTCAGTGAAATGTCTGCTTATTCCATTTATCCACTGAGTTATTTGTTGTTGTTGTTTTGGTGTTAAATTTTTTGAGTTCTTTATATATCATGCAGATTAATGCTCCATCTGTTCTGCATGTGATAAAAATTTTCTCTCATCCTTTTGGCTCTTTTGGTTCTCCCTTCACAACATTCATTGCTTCTTTTGCTGCAAAAAGAAAGAAAGAAAGAAAGAAAGAAAGAAAGAAAGAAAGAAAGAAAGAAAGAAAGAAAGAAAGAAAGAAAGAAAGAAAGAAAGAAAAAAGAAAAAAAGAAACTTTTAGGTTGAATCTATCCCATTTATTGATTCTTGATTTTATTTCTTGTGCTTAGAAATATTGCTAAGAAAGTCAGGTATTAGCTGACATGATGAATATTTGGGCCTACTTTTTCTTCTATTGGGTGCAGAATCTCTGTTCTACTGTGAAAGTCTGTAATCCAATTTGAGTTCAGTTTTTTTTCAGGGTGAGAGTTAGAGGTTTAGTTTCACTTTGGTTCATAAGAATTTCTACTATGCCCAGCACCATTTGTTGTGGAGGATATCTTTTCTCCAATGAATACGTTTGGTGATTTGTCTAGTATGAGATAACTGTATTCATGTGGGCTTGATTCTGTGTCTTCTTTCTATACCATGGGTCTACATATCTGTTTTGGTGCCAATACTGTGCTCATTTGTTGTTGTTGTTGTTTTCTTTTTGTTTTGTTTTGTTTCATATTGTTTTTGGTAGTGCTGGGTATTAAACACAGGGCCTTGTGGATGCAAGTCAAGCCCTCCGACAACTGCACTACATTCCCCAGCCCCCATGCCATTTTTCTTGCTATGGCTCTGTAGCATAGTTTAAGGTCTCGTATTGTGTTGCCTTCTGCTTCACTCTTCTTGCTAAGGATTGCTTTGGCTATTCTGGGTCTCTTATTGTTCCAATGAATTTCATGATTGCTCTTAGTAGTTCTTTGAAGAATGTCATTGGGACTTTCATAGGAATTGCACAAAATCTGTATGACCATTTTGATATTATGGCCAGTTTGAAAATATTTAATTATGCCTATGGGAGATTTCTCCAGCTTCTAAGGTCGAATTATTTAGTGTTTTCATTATAGAAGTCTTTCACCTCTTTCTTTAGATTGATCCCAAAGTATTTGATTTTTTAAGCTATTATGAATAGGTAGTTTTCCTAATTTCTATTTCAGTGGATTCATCACTGATGTACAGGAATAAGTTTGATTTATGGGTGTTGATTTTATATCCTGCTACTTTGCTGAATTTATTTGTTAACTGGTAGAATTTTGTGGATCTTCTAAATATAGAATCATGACTTTGGCAAATAGTGATAGGTTGAGTTGTTCTTTTTCTATTTGTATCCCTTTAATTTCTTTCATCTGCCTAAATGCTCTGGCTACAGTTTCCAGGAATATGTTGAATAGAAGTGATGATAAAAGGCATCATTGCCTTGTTCTAGTTTTAGCTGGGATTCTTTCAGTATTTCCCATTTAGAATGATGTTGTCCTTGGAATAATATAAATTGGTTTTACCATGTTGAAGTATGTTTCTACTATTGCTAGTTTTTCTCATGTTTTGAACTTGAAGAGGTGCTGTACTTTGTCCTGCTTTTTCTGCATCTATTGAGATGTTCATATGATTCTTGTCTTTAAGTCTATTGAAATTATTTACTGATTTCTGTAGGTTGAACCAAAATTGCATCCTTGTGGTGAACTCCACTTGATCAATGTACACTATCTCTTTAATTTGTTTTAGTATGTGATTTGCCAAAATTTTATTAACAACTTTTGATTTATATTCATCAGTGATATTGGTATTTCCTTGTTATGTCTTTGTCTCATGTTGGTATCAGGGTGATAATAGCCTCATAGAATGAGTTTAGAAGGGTTCCCTTCTTTTCTATTTAATGGAATTATTTGAGGAGTATTGCTGTTAAATCTTCTTTGGGGGCCTTGAGGAACTCAGGTAGAATCCATGTGTTCTGGGGGTTAAATCTTCTTTGGGGGCCTTGAGGAACTCAGGTAGAATCCATGTGTTCTGGGGTTTTATTGGTTGGTAGGCTCTTAATGGCATCTTCTAATTCATTGCTTAAAATTGATCTATTTAAATTGTGTATGTCCTCCTGATTCACTTTGGATAGATATTACCTCTCAAGAAATTTTTCGATGTCTTTGAGATTTTCTATTTTATTGGAGTATAAATTTTAAAAATAGTTTCTTATTATCTTCTGTATTTCAGTGGTGTCCTGATGTACTCTGTCACCACCAGAGGGTGCTGTGGGACTGCCTTGTTGCCCCACACTACTGTTCAGTTAGGACTATTCACTCAAAGGAGACTTAATCTTGTTGGTGGATGCTGTGTTCCCTGATAAGGATCCAGCAGCTGTGTACTGTCTGGCTTGGCTGAGTACCTGGAGCAGAGGCTTTTCTTTCACCTCATCAGGTGCTTTCTGCCAGGGTCCTGCAAGGAGGAAAGCAACTTCATTCTTTCTCACTCTGCATTGTGTGCTGCACTCCAGCACCAGGGCTCAGAGAGCAACTGTGGGCAACTGTGATGGAGAAAGAATTGCATGAATAGCCCTCCTATAGCAGAGGGTAAACAATTAAAGGCCAGCAGCCCAGCCCCAATGCGACACTCAAGAACTGTGTCCACTCTAAACTGGAGTCCTCCTGCACCTCCTCATTACTGCTCTGGTTGACGTCAGTCTTTACCAAGTCTCAATTCTTAGTTGAAATCAACCATTCAGTCACAGAATAATGAGAAATTTTTCTCCTCCCCCTTACCTTATCCCCTACTCCTATCTGTTTGCAGTTTCCCTTTCAAGGTTGTATTGAGTCAACTCTACTCCATCTCTGCAACTCCTGAATCACCTGCTAGACTCACCTACTCCAGTATTAGCAGCTTTAGTGTCAGCAGATGCTACATAAAATGGTACCATGTTACTCAACCTCATGAAATGTATCAGGGTTCTGGGGTCCCCAGGCACTTGCCTGGAACACAGATGCCTGAAAAAGTACAAGTGTTCTGCACATCTCTGAGCTGCAACCTGAGGATAAGCTGATTATTATGCAGTGCATGGCATGACAGCTCTTAAGATTCACTCAGTGTTATTAGCCCACAAAGAAAAGAGAGATAACCCTATTCTGTGTTATACATGGTGCTAAAAAGTCACAAACTAGAATATCAAATACATGATGTATGTTCAGTGGACATTTTAAGTGGGTTTCTGATATATATAATAATTAAATCATAGTATAAATCATATATAATTGTAAATTACCCAAGGTTCTATGAAGATCATATGTGTGCAATGTAAAAGTACAACCAACCCCAACTTGATATGCTTATGACTTTAAAGTGATTCCTTGTTATATTTTCAATGAGTATATATAAATGGTTCCAAGTTCCCATGGCAAGAACAGTGTGATTTGCTGATAATGGACCACAAAGTTGTCCACACACTAAACTCTGAATTCTATGAATATGCAAGGATGTATGATAAAGTAATAATGAATCAGTCATGGAATTAATGTTACTAATAATCTCACATTAGGGTCATCAGATAATCCTGGAATTTACCTTGAGATCATGAGAGTCCTTAGGAGTGGAAGAGAAAGATGAAGCAACTAGTGTGGTATGTTATGAGAAGGTATCCATTCAGGATTTCTGGCTTTGAAGATGGAGGCAGTGACTACTAGCCAAGAAATGTGGGTGACCCTAGAATTTGGAAAATTAAATAAGACAAATTTTCCCCTGGAGCCTCCAGAAAGTAGCACAACCCTGGCACCACCCTGAAGTTAGCCCAGTGAGATCCCTGTCACTCTACTTACCTCAGCAAATGTAAAGTAAATATTTTTTGTTGGTTCATGCCTCCTATCTTACAGTCATTTCAATTATAGATATATACCCCAATTTTCCCCCATAGCCCAGTATTTGGAGAAAAGTCATTCATTTGATCAGGTTTATGTAAACTCTAACTTGGGGTGCTGGGTTGATCTTAGGTCAAGTGACTTAACCAACTCAGCCAACCTACATCCTGGAAATATGGACATAATGAGAGGACATGAAAGAAACATTTATTATGATCCTCTGAGTTGGGTTTCCTAAATGATCTCAAACAGTGAGAATGCCCAGCTCCATGTTCTTTTTCATGGCACTTTTTATATTCAATGATTGATACCTGGTAAATTTTTGGTGGAAAAAACAAACACCCAAATTACCACATCAATATTATTTTGTTAGTGAGATTGATCTAAGCACAGTACTTGACGCAGAAATATCTGCACCAGTATTTCTAAGATTCAAATGAAAAGGTAAAAAGGCAGAGTCACTACCCAAGAGAATTCTAAACTTCATCATAACAGGGGTGGGCAGAGGAGTGAACCTTGTGTCACTAAGGGGGGCTTAGCAACTGTGCTCTTCTGCAGCGTGCCAGAACCTGCTTCATCCCAGGTTCTGCCCATCAGGCAAATAAAAGTATCACCACCCTCCACACTTTGTCTTGGATTATTCCAGGCCCAGAAGAAGAGCAGCCAGTGAGGGTCAGTGGGTGGAGGGACATTTGCATGAGCTGCTCCACCTTGAGGCCAATGGGGAGGGATAAGAAAGGCTGGGGGCAGCCCACACCAGCTCTGGACTCAGGAAACTGTCCAACATGGTTGGAACTCTTCTTCTCCTTATTATGCTCACTCACTGCCCAGGTAGGGACATACTTCTGTGCCCCATGGCAGACCCCTGTCCTGAGTCTGTCTTCAAGGGCTCAGATCCCCAAACACATGCACCCTTTCTCTTCCTTCTACTATGATGTGTCTATTTTTACAGGATTCTTCTCTCAGCCTGTGCTGACTCAGCCACCCTCTGCATCTGCCTCCTTGGGACAAACAGTCAAACTCACCTGCACCCTGAGCAGTGGCTACAGTAATTACTATGTGGTCTGGTACCAGCAAAGCCCAGGGAAGAGCCTCCGGTTTGTGATGGTAGTGGGCACTAGTGGCATTGTGGGATCTAAGGGGGATGGGATTCCTGATCGCTTCTCAGGCTCAGGCTCTGGCCTGGATCGATACCTGACCATCCAGAACATCCAGGAAGAGGATGAGAGTGTCTACCACTGTGGGGCAGACCATGGCAGTGGGAGCAGCTACGTGTAACTCACAGTGACACAGGCAGAGGGGAAGTAAGACAAAAACCTCCAGGCTGATAGGCCCTGTTACACTTCACTTCCCAGTGTCCTGACTCACAGGTCAGAAGGAGCCTCCTAACCCTGATTAATAATTTCTACCTTCCCAGATATTTTATAAATTTAATTCACATTAATTATTCCCCACATACAAATAAGTTTTTAGTAGTGTTTGAAATATTTAGTGTATTTGGACATGTGTTATTCTCAATCATGAGTCTGATGATGAAAATTTATTTTGGAGATTGTAAAGCTTTATTCAGATGTGTACATCATACAGCCCTTTTGTCACTATTTTGTGTTACTTTTGTCCATAGAAGGCAATGAGGAATATTCCACACACTGATGGGATTTGAATATTTACCTTTAAATTCCAGATCTTTGCATTTATTTATGTATTTTGGTTCAAAATTTTTTATTGGTTTTATTTTTTAAAATACATGACAGCAGAATGCATCACAATTCTTATTACACACATAGAACAATTTTTCATATTGCTGTTTGTATATAAAGTATATTCACACTAATCCATGTCTTCATACATGTACTTTGGATAATGATGTCCATCACATTCCTCTATCATTGCTAACTCCCTGCTCCCTCACTTTCCCTCCCACCCCTCTGTCCTATCTAAAGTTCTCCAATTCCGCCCATGGTCCCTCTCCATACCCAACTATGAGACAGTCACCTTGTATCAGAGAAAAGATTCTCCATTTGTTTTTGGGGGGATTGCCTAACTTCACTTAGAATTATCTTCTCCAACTGTATCCATTTACCTGCAAATGCCATGATTTTATTTGCTTTTATTGCTGAGTAATATTCCATTGTGTATATGTGCCACATTTTTAATTTTAATTTTTTTTAATTTTTAAAAAATTTTTAAATTTTTTAATCTACTGAAGGGCATTTAGGTTGGTTCCACAGTTTCACTATTGTGAATTGTGCTGCTTCAAACATTGATGTGGCTGTGTCCCTGTAGTATGCTCTTTTAAGTCCTTTGAGTATAGACCCACCCGACATGGGGTAACACATGCATGCATGGTCCTCCTAGGCTTCATCCACCTTACCACGTTCCAAAACTGACATATACACAGAGATCTCAGGGAGTTTGTTTGTGACTATCAGAGAGAAACCCAGTGCCACATACAGAGAGAACCTGTGCAACACCCAGGATGTGGATAATCCACCAGGGACCAGGACAAAGGCCAGACTTCAACTTCCATAATGTTCACTCTTCATGCACACACACCCTCTCTCTAATTTAAGCACATTTGGTACACATGACAGCACATAACCCTTGCTATAAATGGCTGTTATGATCCCAGGTCTGGGAAGATTCACCAGCATGGAAAGAAGATGACAAGGATGTCACTGCTCAGAGGAGACCAGGAGTGAGCAAATATGCATGTGTTCATTTGTACTCAGACATAGAGTCATATGTTAAATTAAATTTTCTCATAATCTTTTATTTCTATACAAAGAAATGAGGTCTTATAGAAATTCATAAGACAATAAATTTTATCTGGTTAATGACAAAAATCTGGAGTTTTCAGCTAGAAAGTCAATTTTTGATTATATTCTTTGCTATCTGGTATAACCCAAAGAGGTTGACTATGATGTTTAATTTATCTACCTGAGAAGAACTAACTTTCCCTATCAAAATTTCTAAGTTAATCTCTCTTAATAAATAGTCTTTAAGGATCTCTGGTGAGACATTTATCAATGTTGCTCATGATATAAGTGAATGTTGTATTCAAATACATTAAAATCTATATTGTTGATTCTGGCAACTGATCACAATCAAAGTACTACTCTTTCAATGTTAGAATATTAAATAGTTAAAGAATATGATAAAATATGCAATATTCACATGAAATGTAAATATTTACACTCAATTGAATATGAAAAGAATAGATGGAGTCCTCCCAATATTTTGCTGTGAATTTCTGTGTTTAAATTTTAGATATGGAAATATTGAAAAAACTAGTTACATTTTTAGGTTTAGAAATTTCCTCATAAAGTATTATCAGGAAATCAAAAGTCCACCCAACTCATGGTGGTAAAGACTTCTCTACTAGATAATGTGGAACTTGGTCATCAGTAAAGATAGTGAGGTAGGGACAGAAGGACCAGAAGGATTCAGAGACAACATGACCCTGTGGTCCAGGAATAAGAATCCTCTTTGCAAAATGAATCTATTAGTGGTTGTGTTCAGAGTATAGGAGGAGGAGTTGAGATAGGGTGGCTGGGAAGAAGCTCAATGAGAGTTTAAATGGGAAATCAATGTTTATTTATCTTGATGTAGAAAAGAATCTACAGGAGATTATTTAGGTATAAAAATGCTTTTATCATACTCATAGAAAGGAAATATCCTTCTGAATACTCTGTATGTAATTTTAAAGACAGAGAGAGAGAGAGAGAGAGAGAGAGAGAGAGAGAGAGAGAGAGAGAGAGACAGAGAGACAGAGAGAGAGAGATATATAAAGAAGAAAGAATGTAGAGAACAGCTAGCCAGGGTGTCTGCATGACTCAGGTGAGCAGTGCACCTGGACAGTATAGGGAGGTACACAGTGAGGAAAGCTTATGGACAGTACGTGGAGATGTTCTGTGCTGATGTCCTGTGGGAGAAAAGGGGCCCTCAGCAGTCAGAAGTGGGCTCCAGCTGCTCAGGGTGAGCATGGTCAGGTGGTATCAGCCACATGAGGACAAATCACCAAGACTCTGCTCACTGTGTGTTTCTCCACTAGGAACTAGAACAGAATTTTGTTTTGTTTTGGCACTTCTGAATATACAGACCCCAGAACCCAGCTTGAAAACAAGCAAAAACTGCATGAATATCTAGATTCATCTTTTTTTTTAGTTTTTTTTAATTAGTTATATATGACAGTAGAATGTATTTATGCATGCTGATATGTCCTACATAGATGAGATATAATTTCATTTTTCTGAGTGTACATGTTCAGAATCATATTGGCCATGTAGTCATATACAGTAATAATGTCTGTTTCCTTCTACTATATTTCCTATCCCCACATCCTATCCCCTCCCCTCCCATCACTTTCCTCTAACTGATCTAAGGGAACATTATTCTTCCATACTGCCCCCCAACCTTATTGTGAATTAGCATCTGCATATTACAGAAAATAGTTGACCATTGGTTTTGTGGGATTGGCTTATTTCGCTTAGCATGATAATCTCCAACTCCAAATATTTACTGGCAAAAGCAATAATTTCACTCTTCTTTAAAGTGGAGTAATATTCCATTGAGTATATATACCACATTTTATTTATCCATTCATCTATTGAGAGATACCTAGGTTGGTTCCATAGTCTAGCTATTGTGAATTGAGCTGCTATAAACATTGATGTGGCTGTGTCACTAGAGTATGTTAATTTAAGTCCTTTGGGTATAAACCAAGGATGGGATAGCTGAGTCAAATGGTGGTTCCATTCCCAGTTTTCTGAAGAATCTTCATACTGCTTTCCATAGTGGTTGCACCAATTTGCATTCCCACCAGCAATGTATGAGGGTACCTTTTTCCCCACAACCTCACCAACATTTATTGTTGCCTATGTTCTTTATTATTACCATTCTGACAAGAGTGAGATGAAATTTTTGAGTAGTTTTGATTTACATTTCTTTAATTGCTAGAGACATGAACACTTTTTCATATATTTGTAGATTCATTGTATTTCTTCTGTGAAGTGTCTGTTCAGTTCCTCAGCCCATTTATTGTTTGGGTTATTTTGTTTGTTTGTTTGTTTTTGGTGTTAAGTTTTTTGAGCTCTTTATATATCTTAGAGATTAATGCCTTATTAGAAGTGCAGGTGGTAAAGATTTTCTCCCAGTCTGTAGGCTCTCTCCTCACATTATTAATTGTTCCACTTGCTGAGAAGAAGCTTTTGAATTTGAATGCATCCCATTTACTGATTTTTCTTCTTGAGCTTTAGGAGTTTTGTTAAGGAAGTCATGTCCTAGGCTGATATGGTGATGATTTGGGCCTATTTTTTTTTCTTCTAGTAAGTACAGGGTCTCTATTCTAATGCCTAAGTCTTTGATCCACTTTGAGTGGATTTTTGTGCAGGGTGAGACATAGAGGTTTAATTTCATTTTGCTACATATGAATTTTCAGTTTTGCCAGCACCATCTGTTGAATAGGCTGTCTTTTCTCCAGTGAATGATTTGGCACCCTTGTCTAGTATGAGATAACCAGATTCATGTGGGTTTCTATCTGTGTCCTCAGATTGAACTTTTGAATTCTCCAGAGGAGGAAACCCAGAGAAAACAGGAGGACTTAAGCAAAGATCATGATTGATGTTCATTTCTAGACATTTACAGTTGAGGGACTAAATTGATTCAGGACAAAGTGTCAAATGAGAAATTTGACCTTAGGTTTAGCAAGAGGTAAGGAACATGGCTTTTCATGAGGGGAAGTTGAACAGTAGGATAAACTGGATTCCATGGGTTTGGGGGAAGACAGTACAGAAGCACATGATCACTCTCCAGTTCCTGAGTAAAGAAATCACAAAAGTTGTTGGTAAAAATTCTGAGCACAGAAGATGGAGTCCATGGGCAAATGCATTGCAGAGCAGGATGAATTGTATGACTTTCTAGCAATATCTATATTAAATAAGAGCTGGTGAAATATTCATTAATATTCATTAACAAAATGTCAAATCCAGAGTCCAAATCCATCATGGGACTCAAAATCGTACCATTCAAAACCTCAATCCACACTCCAACAAATGATTCTGAGATGAGAAATTTTGCATACAGAATGAAGGAATTTGGGGCTTGTTGCAAATGAAGAGCTGCTTCTGCAGTAAATGAAGTGCTTAAAGGAAGGAAATTATTGATGGCCAGAAAAAGAATGTGCTGGACTGGATTTCATTCTGTACAATATGGCATGAGAAGAGCACAGCAACTATAACCCTTCTGTTCTCTTTTGCTTCTGTCACTTTATAAAATACTAAAACTATTCTATTAAATTAAACTATTTACAATAGTTGAATTATAAATATAATTATAATTGCAATATAATTAAACTATTAAAATATACTTCAAAGTACACATCATTTTACATTTTATTAGTGGGAATCCAACTATTGATTCTGAATAGGTGAAGAATCAAGCATGTGTACTTCTTCTAAATTATTTATCAATAAATTGATATTATTTTCACAACATCTTCAATAAGTTGCTAACACTTTATATTGTATGTTTAAGTATCCTTATGAAAGACACAACTTTTTGAAGTGGCAAAATACAGTATTTCCCTCAATGAATGAATTGGTAGCAAATTATCTAGGACTCAGACCACACTTGTGTGTACAGACTTGGTGAACTGTAGCAACCAGCTAGGTTCTGAAGTCTCTGGGACAAGGGAAGCTGTATGCCCTGTGACTTGCAGGGTACATTTTAGAAGTACTGGTTGTCTCTATACAGCTGCTCAGTAAGGACAATTTACTCAAAGGAGCTCTCACAGATGGAAATTCTGGCAGAGTCCCTGAATAAGGGCCTTGGCACAATTTTAGCAGGTGATTTTTCCCAGGGTTCCTCCAAGGAGCATCTTCCTGAGTCTACAATGTGAGCTGAGCTCTAGCACCATGGCACATGGTGAGGCTGTAGAAGTCATGATGGAAACACATTTGCATGAACAGCTCTTCCTCTCCAGAGGGTGGAAACAAAAAGAAGAATTGGGGCTCACCAGTTCCACTGTAGAACTCAGGGGCCTGTGTCCATCATGGCCTGGACTCCTCTTCTCCTGTTGATGCCTTTTCACTGCTCAGATAGGGACATGTTTCATAGTACTCAATCAGATTATCTGTTATTCCATCTGTCTGGTTCAGACTCCAAAAAACTTAAATCTGGGCTCTGCACTAGCACCCATGTTTTTCTTTGTTGCCAGGTTCTCTCTCACTGCCTGTCCTGACTCAGCAGCCCCTCTTCCCAACTGAACTCCAAGAGCATCTGCCAGACTCACCTGCTCCCTCAGCATTGACTTCACTGTTGAAGACTACTGGAATACCTGGTACCAGAAGAAACCTGAGAACTCTCCCCAGTATCTTCCCAGCTACTACTCAGACTCAGTTAAGAATTAGGGACCTGGGTTCCCCAGCTGCTTCTCTGGATACAAAAATACAATACCCAATGCAGGTAATTTGCTCATCCTTGGGCTACAGCCAGACAATGGGGCTGATTATTACAGTGCTACAGCTCATGGCAGCAAAAGGAGCTATCACTTCTCACAGTGTTTCAGATTATGAGGAAATGATACAAAAACCCATGGGTCCCCAGACCTTTGCCCTGTCTCTCTTCAGTGAGGAGCTTCTGTGGAGGTGCCAGTAGTGTAGACTCTTCTGTAGCAGGAAACTTCCATGAAGAGCAGACAGAAACACATAGGTTATACCTGTAACCTCACACACAACAGGACATCTCAGAAAGGACCAAATGAATGAGCAAACAGAGCCTAAAGGCATATCACTATAGTCTCGGCAGTGAAGAAATAAGATTAGAGACTACAGTCAGCAACTAAAAACACAAATCAGTACCGACATGTTCATTCATAAAGTAGTTTCACCAGCATATTCCATAATGTAAGAACCTTGTCTTACTAGTATTCTATCCAAGACTTATGCAGTGACCCTTACCTTATTCATACATTCTCCACTGTCTGATCCAGGCCACCGGTCCAGTGGACACACCTCATTGAACTCTCACTGATGTCAGACCCTCCTCCTTTCTCTCCTCTACTCTTTCCTCCATCAGGCCTCTCTCTGGCAGTGTCAGGTCTACACCAATTTTCCCACTAGGTACTAGAGACACATAAAGTATTTCTGGTGCAGTTTTCATTCTCCAATGTCCATCTCTAGGGAGGAGGGTCACCAAGGCTCAGACCACCTTGGAAACCTTCACAATCTGATTCCAATGCTTGTCACATCCCTGAATTTCTCTTCCCTCTAACCTTAATATTCTCTTTAATATGGCCATATAATTAAATTCTTTTCTACAAATGGTACTTCCATTCAGCTATTGGGTCCCTACATGCAGAAGCTATTGATTTTTTTTTCTTCTTTTAATCTTTGTCCCTTTTTGTACTTTTTCTGTTTTCTCCCTCTGTATGCACTACATAAGGTGAGTCTTAAACCTATCAACAGGGGAAGGTGGGAAGTGTCTCTCATCTAGACCATTATTCTTCTCCAGCCCCCAAATCTCTGTTTACTAAGACCACCCAGAACAGAACCCCAGCCACTGCAATCATTTTGCTGAGGTCTCTGTGGTTTCATGCATTAGATATCTTCCAAATAAAATTTTAAAATCCCTATTAATTCCCAAGATACATCTGGGGACTCCAGGGCCACAGTAGGTCATGGTTTTTAAATTTCAGGCAGGGTACAGAAATATAAAGAATCTATGTTGAAACCCTATCCTGAGCTTCTAAGCCCTGAGGATTCTGCACCTCTAGGTTTTGTGCCTATATTTCACACCTGCACTTAGGATGAGGGCAGTCATCCCTCGCTCCACAAGGTGTGTTCTCTAAGTGGAATTTATACCACATGGCTCTCTGGGTCCAAAGATCTGGTCTACACTTAACCCAAACCCTGCTCCAAAGGAAACAGGCTTCAAAATTCTGGGTCATCTTTAGCTGCAGACTCCAGAAGCCTGGAGAATTTTACAGAGTATCATCACCGGGGACTGTTTGCAAGGACAGCCAGATTACAGAATGAGCAAAGTCATGAGAAGGACAGGGGCCACTGGAATTCATGTTCTTACTCAGAGTGTGAAATTGACTTCTTGATGGAACACAGGCATATTTATTCATTCTCTGTCTCTGTTTCTTTCTTACAAACACACACACACACACACACACACACACACACACACACACACTTTCTTCTAGGTTTAGACTATCCTGAACACTTTGGGTTCTGGCTTCTCTGTCCTATCCAGGCCCACAGCTCCATAACACCATCATGTAGCCTTTATTCAGATGTGGCTCATTTGGAAGAAATCTCAGGATCCACTTGGCCTTAGTATGATGATACATTATTCTTCCATTCACTGGTGGCACAAAGGACATCTTCTTTATCTTGCAGTGGCAAGAAAGAGGAGAAGGGGATGCATCTGAGCCTACCCCAGAGATTAGTCTGACCCCAAAATGGCTCAGTCCTGGAAGGTCTCTCTGTCCTATCAAGGTGGTCAGTCCATATTCTTTCTACTCATATTTGTAGTCAGCTATCTTCAGATTTGATGTTAAATGTAGGTTTGTTTCCACTATGTAATGACCTCTATTATCTGGGTTCTGAATTTCATAAAGAAGATGATTCTGAACTTCATAGAAAGAAGGCCTTCCTGAATTTCCCTGGACACCTATCACTGCTTTCCTATGTATATGTCTAGATTCATTATATCTGACACAAAAACTTAAAGTTCTTTTAGAAAAAGATAATACATTACATGGAACTATACAGCAGCAAACATGAGTTTTCCATTACTTTTCCATCTTGCCAATCATATTTTCCAGCAATATTCTCTCATCCACAAGCACAATCATGGTGAAAAGCTATGGTGCAGCATGGTGAGGCCAAGCTCTGGCTCCCTTTTCGCAGTTACTGAACAGAGTGTCTATGGGGAATCTGCTGGAGCCATTGGGTGTTTCCTCTGAGAAGGAGGAGCCTGAGCTTAGAGAAACAAACAAATAAGGTTTAAATTGATTCCCTGGTGCCTTCACTGTGCTAGCAGCAACTGTAGATCAGAACCAAAGAATTTGAGAAATTTAGGCTTGTAACTGGATGAAGAGATGAGAAGATTCACCATTATTCAAAAATGTAATTATGTTGCTGTGGAAACCAAGATTTCAGGTGTGCGTACAAGACCCATTGAAGCTTTCAGATATAATGCCAAACATCAATACCAACTATTTCAGTGTCATGTAAACTTGATAATTGAGCTAGGACTGAATTTATGAATGAACAAGTAGAATGCTTTTCAAGAACTTCACTCTGAGTTTCATACATTTAATTTGATGGAGGACATGTGTACAGAAAAATCTGTACAGCTGCTAACATCATCTGGTATCCAGTTGAAAAATACAGACCCAGTACTTGCCAGAACTTCTTGTGACTTTCAGAGTGGTCCTCTATGAAGAGGTCAAATGATAATCATTTCTCAGTGGTTAGGACTTTGGCTATGTAATCAAAATCCCAACCAACTATAATTTGCCCAAAGAAGAACTTGACTTCTTTGAGAGTCTTTTGATTATTCTTCTCCTGCCATTTATGATGTGAATACCTCAAGAAGAGCTGAAAAAATCTTAACAGTGGATTACAACGAGTTTCTGAACAGCTAGAGATGAAAAAAAATAGGACATAGCATCAGGCAAGATCAAATTTGTTGTTTTCAGCAATGGCCTTATTCAAAAAGAGAGAAATGTTCTTTGAAGATTATGTCAATGATGTCAAATATTATGGTCATTTCTGTGGCCATGATTCTAGTTCATCCTAGTACAGAGTGGCATAGGGAATGCATAGGAAGAGGAAGCCAACAAGCAGTCATGACAAGAAATAGTCTTTTTATTTTACTTGAGCTACACATATGCTTGTATATATGTTTTATCTCTGCTTGAATCCCTTGAACAATACACACATTCTCACCTCACTGCCTGAATTTTGGCCCACCTTGTTTTTGGACTTTGATTACTTAGTATGATCATTCCTTTCTCAGGCCTTAATAACAGAAGTATATCCAGATTAAATTTGAATTTATTCTAATATACATGCAAGCATGTGTGACAAAATGGCTAAAGCTATGTTACATGGAATACTTTGAAAATAATAATAATAATTGGACAATTTGAGACCTACTTGAGTTTGGGATTTTTCCCCCTTTCCTGAATTAACTAGCACTGACTGTAATTTATTTCCCAGTTTCATGTCTCTCTCTTCTATTCTGCAGGAGTTTTAGCTATTTAAGATTGTGGACCATCAATTTTGCACTTTAGTGGCCCCAGTCCTTTGTATTCAGAAATTGTGTTTTATCTTGACCTTAGCTAACAAAATCACCATCTGCCAAATTTATATAGTATGCATTTCTTTTTGACCTACAGAATATAGCACATGCTTATAAAACCTATTGAATCACAAAACTAAAAAAAAAAACACATAAGAAATTACTACAATATTTTTATAGATCCTTAGCCTATTTATTGATTGGGTAACTTAGGTTGTTGTTGTTGGGTTTTGGGGTTTGGGGTTTTTGTCTTTTATTTAGTTATTTTTTGATGTGGAGTTTTTGAGTTCTTTATATATCCTGCAGATTAATGCTGCATCTGAGGTGCCTGTGGTAAAGATTTTCTCCAATTCTGTAGGCTGTCTCTTTGTGTTACTGTTTCCTTTGTTGAAGCTTTTTAGCTTGAATTCATCCTTTTCATTGATTTTTTTAAATTTAATTTAATTTTTTACACAAATGGTACATGATTTTTTATTTCTGTGGTTGTACATGATGTACAGTTACACTATTCTTGCAATTATACCTGTACCAAGGGAAATAATGTCCATAAAGTCCAACATCTTCCCAGTCCCTACTACCCCTCCCTTATCCTCCCTTCCCTTTGCCCAATTCAAAGTTCCTCCAATCTTTCCTCTCATCTCCCCCATTATGAATCAGCATCCATTTATTAGAGAAAATATTTGGCCTTTGGTTTTTTGGAATTGGCTTAATTTGCTTAGCATGATATTCTCTAGTTCCATCCATTTACCTGTAAATGTCATGATTTCATCCTTCTTTAAGATTGAGTAATATTCCATTGTGTATATATACTACAGTTTCTTTATCCATTTATCTATCAAAGGGCATCTGGATTGGTTCCACAGTTTAGCTACTGAGAATTGAGGTGCTATAAACATTGAGGTGACTTCACTACTATAGTATACTGATTTTAATTTGTTTTTATATAAACTGAGGAGTGGGAGAGGTTGATTAAATGGGGATATCTTCTAGGTTTTCTAAGGAATCTCAGAGTGTTTTCCAAAGTGGCTGCACCATTTTACAATCCCAACATCAATGAATCAGTGTATCTTTTTTCCTACTTCCCCACCAGCACTTGAATTTTTGATAATTGCTCTTCTGACTGGAGTGAGATGAAATCCCTGAGTACTTTTGACTTGCATTTCTCTAATTGCTAGATATGTTGACCATTTTTTCATATATTTGTTGATCGATTGTATTTCTTTTTCAGTAAAGGTGTTTGCTAATTCCATTTATGGACTGAGTTATTTGGTTTATTTATTTATTTGTTTGTTTGTTTGGTGTTAAATTTTTTTAATTCTTTACATATAATGGAGATTAATGCTCCATTGGTTCTGCATGTGGTAAAGACTTTCTACCCTCCTTTTGGCTCTTTTGGCTCTCTCTTCACATCATTCATTGTTTCTTTTGCTGCAAAAAAAAAAAATCTTTGTAGTTTGAATCCATCCTATTTATTGATTCTTGACTTTATTTCTTGTGCTTTAGAAATATTGTTAAGAAAGACAGGTATTAGTGACATGATGATGATTTGAGACTACTTTTTCTTCTATTAAGTGCAGGGTCTCTGTTCTAATACTTAAGTCTGTAATACAATTTGAATTGAGTTTTTTTGCAGGGTGAGAGATAGGGGTTTAATTTCACTTAGTTACATAAGGATATCCACTTTGCCCAGCACCATTTGTTGAGGAGGATATCTTTTTTCCAATGAATATTTTTGGTATTCTGTCTAGTATGAGATAACTGTATTTATGTGGGTTTCATTGTGTGTCTTCTATTCTGTACCATGGGTCTACATATCTGTTTTGGTGCCAATACCATGCTGGGTTTTGTTGTTGTTGTTGTTGTTGTTGTTTTGGTTTGGTTTTGGTAGTGCTGGGGATTGAATCTAGGGCCATCTGCATTCAAGGCAAGCACTCCACAAACTGAGCTACATTTCCAGACCCATGCCATTGTTGTTACTATGGCTCTGTAGTAAACTTTAAGGTCTGGTATTGTGTTGACTTCTGCTTCACTTTTCTTGCTTAGGATTGCTTTGAATATTCTGGGTCTCCTATTGTTCCAAATGAATTTTGTAATTGCTCTTTGTAGTTCTTTGAAGAATGTCATTGGGATTTTCATGGGAATTGCACAAAATCTGTATAACTTTTTTTGATAGTATGGCCATTTTGACAATATATAATTAGGCTGATGGGAGATTTTTCCATCTTCTAAGGTTGTCTTCGATTTCTTTAGTGTTTTTATTATAGAGATATTTCATCTATTTCTTTAGATTGATCCCCAAGTATATTTTTAAGGCTATTATGAATGGGGTAGTTTTAAAATTTCTCTTTCAGTAAATTCATCACTGATGTGTAGGAAAGCATTTGAGTTATGGGTGTTGATATTTATACCCTGCTACTTGCTAAATATATTTGTCAATTCTAGATTTTTTTCTGGTGAAATTTTTTGGGTCTTCTAAATGTAAAATCCATGACTTTCAAATCCTTGCCTTGTTCTACTTTTTATGGAGGATTCTTTCAGTGTATCCCATTTAGAATGACGATGTTCTTGTTTTAGCTAAATAGGTTTTATCATATTGAAATATGTCTCTACTATCCCTACTTTTCTCGTGTTTTGCACATGAAAAGGTGCTGTATTTTCTCAAGTGCTTTTTCTACTGAGATGATCATATGATTCTTGTCTTAAGGTTATTGAATTTATTTACTGATTTCTATAATTTGAACCAAAATTGCATCTCTAAGGTGAACACCAATTTATCATGGTACACTATCTTTTTAATTTGTTTTAGTATGTGATTTGCCAGAATTTTATTAAGAACTTTTGATCTATTTTCATCAGTTATATTGGTCTTTCCTTGTTGTGTCTTTGTCTCATGTTGGTATCAGGGTGATAGTAGCCTCACAGAATGAGTTTGGAAGGGTTCGCTCCTTTTCTACTTAATGAAATTGTTTGAGGATTACTGGTGTTAAATCTTCTTTGGAGTCCTTGAAGAACTCAGGTGAGAATCCATGTGATTCTTTTTATTGTTTGGTAGCCTCTTAATTCATTGCTTAAAATCAATCTATTTAAATTGTGTATGTCCTCCTGATTTACTTTGGACAGATTATATGTCTCAAGAAATTTGTCAATGTATTCAAGATTTTCTATTTTATTGGAGTATGAATTTTCAAACAGTTTTTAAGTATCTTCTATATTTCAGTAGTGTTCTTATGTGTTCTGTCACAACCAGAGGGTGTTGTATGACTTGTTGCCCCACACAACTGTTCAGTTAGGACCGTTCACACAAAGGAGCCTTAATTTTGCTGGTGGACCCTCTGTGCTCTGATGGGAACTCAGCAGCTGTGTTCTGTCTTTCGTAACTGAGCCTCTGGAGCAGAAGCTTTTCTCTCATCTCATCAGGTGCTTCCTGCCAGGATTCCTCCAGGAGGAAATAAATTTCATTCTTTCTCACTCTGCACTGTGTGCTGCACTCCAGCACCAGGGCTCAGAGAGAGCTGGGGCAACCACGATGGAGACAGAGTTGCATGAACAGCCCTTCTCTAGCAGAATGTGAAAAATTAAATGTCACCTACAACAGCCCAGCCCCAATGTGACAATCAAGGACTGTGTCCACTATAAACTAGAGTCCATCTGCACCTCCTCATTACTGCTCTGGTTAACATCAGTCTTTTTCAAGTCTCAATTCTTAGTTGAAATTATGAACCACTCAGGTTCAGAATAATGAGAAATTTTTCTCCTCCTCTTACCTCATCCCCTACTCCTATCTGTGTTTACAGGTTCCCTTTCAAGATTGTATTCAGTCAACTGCACTCCATCTCTGCATCTCCTGAATCACCTACCAGACTCACCTATTCCTGGAATAGCCGTTTTAGTGTCATCAAATCCTACATACAATGGTACTATGATACTCAGCTTCATGGAAAGTTTCAGGGTTGTAGGGTCCCTAGGCACTTGTCTGGAACACAGATGCCTGAACAAGTACACATGTGTTCTGCACATCTCTGAAACTGAGGATATGCTGATTATTATGTAGTGCATGGCATGATAGTTCTAAGATTTACTCAGTGCTATTAGTCCACACAGAAAATGTATAACACTCTGTGTTATACATGGTGCTAAAAAGATACAAACCAGAATGTCAAATTCATGATGTTTGTTCTCAGGACAATCTTAGTAGCTTTCCAATGTACATAATAATTAAATCATAGTATAAATAATATATAATTAGAAATTACACAATGTTCTATAAAGATCATATATGTGCAATATAATAGCACAACAAACCCCAACTTTACATGCTTTACTTTGGGGTGATGCCTTATTATATTTTCAATGAATATGCATAAATGGTTACAAGTTCCTGATAGAGTAGTGTGGCTAGCTGATAATGGACCACAAAGTTGTGTACACACTAAACCCTGAATTCTATGAATATGCTAGGATGAATGATAAAATGATAATAAAATAGTCATGGAATTAATGTTACTAATCAGTTCACATCAGGGTCAGAAGATAATCCTGGAATTTACCTGGAGACAGTGGGATCGTGAGGGTCCTTAAGAGTGGAAGAGAAAAATGAAGCAACTATGTGGTGTGTTATAAGAAGGTATCCATCCATTCAGGATTTTTTTCTTTGAAGATGGAGATAATGACAACCAGCCAAGGAATGCTGGTGACCCTAGAATTTAAAAAATGAAAAAAGATGATTTTTCCCCTGGAACCTCCAGAAGATAGCACAGACATGACACCATCCTGAAGTTAGCTCAGTGAGATCCTTGTCACTCTACTGACTTTTGCAAATGAAAGATAAGTAATTTGTGTTGGTTCATGTCTCCTAACTTGTAGTCATTTCATATATATCACGAAATTTCCACTTAGCCCAATGGACCAGTATTTATGATGAAAGTCATTCATTTGATCAGGTTTATGTGAACTCTAACTTAGGGTGTTGGGTCTGTATTTGGGAAAGTGACTTTCTCAATTCAGCCAACTCACATCCTGGAAAGATGGACATAATGAGAAGATATGAAAGAAAGATTAATTATGACCATCTGAGTTGATTTTCCCAAATGATCCCAAGCAGTGAGAATGTTCAGCTCCATGCTTCTTTTTCCTGACACTTTTATTATTTGATTATTGATTCCTAGTGAATTTTTGGCAGAAAAAATAAATACCTCATGCAGTAGTGATATTGATCTGAGCAAAGTACCTGACACAGAAATATCTTCATCAGTATTTCTAGGACTCAAATGAAAACATAAAAAACATAAAAAGGTTGAGTCCATACCCAAGAGAAGTCTAAACTTCTACAAGTAATTTTCAGGAGACATCATTGAACACTTTTTGG
This sequence comes from Ictidomys tridecemlineatus, assembly GCF_052094955.1. NCBI lineage: Eukaryota > Metazoa > Chordata > Mammalia > Rodentia > Sciuridae > Ictidomys > Ictidomys tridecemlineatus. The sequence goes on along the minus strand of NC_135478.1, from coordinate 109,568,369 downwards.
GAACCGTTGAAGTATGTTCACAAATTGAGATGTCCCCAGAGAACTCCACCTCTGAACAGGGGTGGGCAGAGGAACTGAACCCTGTGTCACTAAGGTGGACTCAGCAACTGTGTTCTTCTGCAAAGCCCCAGCACTTGCTTCTTTCCAGGTTCTGCCCATTAGGCATCACCACCCTCCACACTTTGATTTGCATGATTCTAGGCCCAGAAGAAGTGGAGCCAGTGAGGGTCAGTGGGTGGAGACATATTTGCATGAGCTGCTCCATCTTGAGGCCAGTGGGGAAGGATAAGAAAGGCTGAGGGCAGCCCACACCAACACTGGAACTCAGGAAACTGTCCAACATGGTTGGGACTCTTCTCCTCTTTATCATGCTCACTCACTGCCCAGGAAGGGACAGACTTCTGAGCCCCATGGCAGACCCCTATCCTGAGTCTATCCTCATGGGCTCAAATCCCCAAACACATGCAGCCTGGCTCTGACTTCCACTGTGATGTATCTGTGTTTACAGGGTCCCTCTCCCAACTTGTGCTGACTCAGCCACCCTCTGCATCTGCCTCTCTGGGACAAAACACCAAACTCACCTGCACCCTGAGCAGTGACTACAATAATTATGAAGTGGACTGGCACCAGCAAAACCCAGGGAAGAGCGCCCCGTTTTGTGATGCCAGTGGGAAGTAGTGGCATTGTGGGATCCAAGGGGCATGGGAATTTCTGATCACTTCTCAGTCTCAGGCTCTGGCCTGGATTAGTATCTGACAAACCATAACATCCAGGAAGAGGATGACAATGTCTACTACTGTGGGACAAACCATGGAAGTGGGAGCAGCTATGTGTAACTCACAGTGACACAGGCAGAGGGGAAGCAAGACAAAAACCACCAGGCTGATGGGCCTTGTTACACTTCACTTCCCAGTGAACTGACGCTCAGGTCATAAGGACCCTCCTAACCCTGATTAATAATTTCTACTTCCCCAGATATTTTATGAATTTAATTCACATTAAATATATTTTATATACAAATATACTCTTAGCAGTGTTTGAAACATTGAGTGTATTTGGACATAGGTGTTTGTTCCCAGTCATGAATCTGCTGATGGAATTTTATTTTAGAAACTGTAAAGCTGTCTACAAATGTGTACACCCTTTTGTCACCAACTTGTGCTACTTTTCCCGTATTCAGCAATTAGGAGTATTCCACACAATAATGAGATTTGAATATTTTCTTTAAAATTCCAGATCTTGACACTGACATGCACATTGTTCTCCTGGGCTTCACACATTTTGCCACATTTGTACACTGACATATACACAGAGATCTCAGGGAGTTGTTTCTGACTTTCAGAGAGAGAGACAGTTCTAGAAACAGAGAGAACTGATAAAGCACCCAGGATGAGGATTTGAGCCTGTATGTAAATGAGGCACCTTTGGGAGTTGCCCCTTTGCTATGCATACAGTGAATTTATTCGTGTGCAGGAAAATCACTCTGCAGCATGTTTATGCTGATAATTACCTGGATCTAGGGCAGATCTCACAGTTTAATATCAACTTTGCTTGAGACACCAGTCATATTCAGGGGTTCCAGACAAACTACACTTAGTATCAATTCACCTCGCCTTGAGAAGTTCCTATGAACACCTCAGGTTTGCAAATTCATGATTCTAGTTAGAGAATAAAATGAAAGCTCTACTCTTTAGAAGATTACAATTTTAGTATAAAGAATTCAAATCATGTCAAATCAGTTAAAGAGACAGAGAAGTCCATTTCAAGGAGTTTATACATTTGAAGCATTCTTATACTCAGGATGCCTTGCTCTGCTGATAGTTTTGAAGGATTATCCAGCACAGATGATCACTCAGGAAATGAGAATCCAGACTAGTTATTGGTCTTTTTATTCCTTAAACACATCAAATAATTTTGTTGAAGTAAACTCAATCAATATCCAGCCCCCTCCACTCCATGAAGATGAGGAGATTGTTCTGATAGAATGCACTCAAAGCTCCAAATTTGTAGTCATCTACTTGGTCTTTCTAGTATAGTCATTCTCCTTTCTTAAACTATCTGCGAACAGACCATGAATCAGCTCCTGAGAAAACACTCATGCACTCAGAGTCCCTGAGGAAATTCCCAAGATGAGGAGGTCACCCACCATGGGCCAGGACAAAGCCAGACTTCTCCTTCCATAATGTTAACTCTTCATGAACACACACTCTCTCTCTAATTAAAGCACATTTGGCTACACATGACGAAACATGACCCTTGCTCTGAATGGCTGACATGGTCTAAAGTCTAGGATGTTTCACCAGGATGGAATGAAGATGGGAAGGATGGCAAGAAGAGACATTTCAGAATTCATTTTAAGGTAGCATTCTCTAACACATGGCCTCCTTTGTCCCTGCTCAGAGAAGGGTGGGAATTAACAAACATGCTTGTGTTCATTTGTGCTCAGAAATAAAGTCATATTTTCAATTTAATATCCTCATAATATTTTATTCCTACACTAAGAATTGAGGTCTTATAGAAATCCATAATTCAATAAATTTTATCTAGATAATAGCAAAAATTTGGAGTTTGAAGCTAGAAAGTCAATTTCTGAATATGTAGTTTACTATCTGATGCAGTTTGTGGTGTTTAAATCATTTACCTCAAAAGTACTAAATTTCCTTATCAAAAATTTTAAGTTTAAACTCTCTTAGTAAATAGTCATTCAGGATCTCTGGTTAGACACAAAGAGTTTATTTTAATTATCCCTTACTTTAATTTTATCTCTAAATGTGAAGCCAGAATATTTGAACTCTCTAGACCAAGCAGCACACAACTAATATTATAAAATGGCCAAGGTTTCAGAAAGAAGATTATGGGCACTGGTATCTGTAGCTTTCAGAAACAGTCCCCAAACTCCTCATCTGTGATCATAGCAATCCACATTCAGGGGTTTCTGATTGCCGCTCTGTCTCCTAGTTAGGAAACTCAGCCTTGCTGACATCACTGGGCTCCAGCTTGTGGAGGAGGCTATATTATCAGTCCTATGACAGCAATCTCAGTGCTCCAGGCTCATAGGACAGTTAGACAAGAATCCCTTTACCATCTCTCAGAAGGGCAAATGCTCAATACCTCTGCTCAGGCCTGGCCAGTGCCTTCTGCTACTACTATTGTAGGCCCAGCTGAATCTACTGGCACCATTTTGAGTTAAGAAGCATCTTCTTCTCTAACTTCAGAATCATCCCAGCAGCCTGTTCCTAGGAAAAGGACTCTTCATAAAAAGAAAATCCTGATCCTCTTTAGCTTGAACATCTGAGCAGGATGCTATGGTCTCTTGCCCTGAACTTCTTGCAACCGTGGACACATCAGACTTGACCTCTGATGGGAAATTCTGTGACTCTATCATCCATTGTTCCCTGTTTCCTGGAATTCTAAAGCTGTGTCATCTTCTATTGTGTACATCTTTGGGCCTATTGTATATATCTTTGATTCATGTTTTAGCTTAGTTTCATACACATTTATTTTATTTTATTTTATTTTATTGGTTGTTCAAAACATCACAAAGCTCTTGACATATCATATTTCATACATTAGATTCAAGTGGGTTATGAACTCCCATTTTTACCCCATATACAGATTGCAGAATCACATTGGTTACACATCCACATTTTTACATAATGCCATATTAGTAACTGTTGTATTCTGCTACCTTTCCTATCCTCTACTATCCCCCCACAATACACATTTTTTAACATGGAACATTTGGCTGATAATAAAACACACATAAGTAAAACTTTTGACAGATTTTGAGATATTTTCACACCTTTGGTGTGAAATCAGCACAATCAGAGCAAGAAATCCACCCCCATGAGCCTTCTGCCATGACTCTAAGCAGCTGTGTACACCCACAGCAAATTTTCATGAATGAGCAGTGCATTATATTACAAGAGATGTATCCATTTGCATCTATTTTTGATCACTGTTAAAAGTGGGGATATTCATAAGATGGTGATACGTACAGGAGGGAATGATACTATAGCAATATAAAAAATCTTTCTATCAGAAAAGTCATGCACTGTTTTTGATATTTTTCCTTGAAAATCCATCCTCTGATCTTTCTTGAACCCTACTAAAAAGTCACAGACACCATGCTTTCTTTTTCAAACCCAGTAGTAACTTTATATTATATCTCCTGTTTCCCTTGTTTCTAATGAATCCAGTGAATCACACACTATACAATTTAAAAGTCCCAAAGATTAATCCATTAGGCCCATATTCACCAATTTTGGGAGGAATCAGGGAGAACTCTGATTTCACAAGGGAAGTGGATTTAGAGCAGATCTGAGTTTTTTATTCTCAGCTTATGTATTTTTCATTTCATGTAGAGCTTGTGTATAAGACACTTCTTCCCCTGAGAATGCTATAGAAAATGGGTTGAAATGTGTTTCCTTTTTCCATGGTTTGAGGAGAAAGTAGAAAATTAAAAACTTAGATGAGATAGGAAGATTGCCCTGGGGATGGTCCTCATTCTATCTGTAATTAGAGGTCAAGCAGTGCTGAAGGATTTGTGGGAGGCTGTCAGGACCTCCTGTCACCTGGACACAGATATGATGGACCTGAATCTGGGCGACACTGACAGGTTGTGGGCTCTAAATTGAGAACCTTAATACCTGCCCTCCGGTCTCTGCTCACAGCTCACTATTGCACAGGCAAGGACTGCCTCTTAGGCAACTAGATAGTCTCAGCCCAGGCACAGTCTTCCCAGAATGGACAGCCATCCAGGGAGGGTTTGTTGGCCTATGTAAGGGACACAAATTTGAATGAATGGATCTTCTTTTTTCCTCTGGGATGTGAAGGTGATTAAGGGAACTGGGACATGTCTGCTTCAGCAGAACTCTTGGGCATCTATACCACAGCCTGGACCCCAGTCCTCTCTTCCTTCACTTCCTCCTATATTGCACAGATCATTCTTTTATTTTATTTATTTATTTGTTTGTTTATTTAATTATTTATTTATTTTTGTGGTGCTGATGATGGAACCCAATGCTTTGGGCATGTGAGACAAGCACTCTACTAACTGAGCTATATCCCCAACCCAGTATCCTGATCCCCAGATGACCTGTACTGCTTTCCAAACTCATGCCATAAATATATTTTCTTTGGGTGCTTTTTTGAAATAGGTAGGGTGGGAGGAAAGCTGCCTGTCCCTAGAAATAGATAGGACAGGAGGAAAGCTGCTCACCGCTGGGGAACAGATAGGACAAGAGGATCGATGGCCATTTCAAGAAAATGGAAAAAATTGATACAGTGTGTTTTTGTTTCATTTTATCTTAGTGTGTTGTGTTGCCTTTGTTATGGAAATATGGGTTCAGAAGTTAGTAAAAATCAAACTGAAAGGGTGCTAAGTAAATTGCTAAAGGAAGGAGGCACCCCAGTAAAACCAAGAACAGTTAGGGCATACATTAAAGTTCAGAAGAGGAAGGACTATCAGGGAAGGAGTTACAACAAAAGGCTGCTTCATGGGAGGGTGCATGAGGCAGCCGCCGCATGCATAACCTGGTCGCTGCTGCCACTGGCTCTTCCCTACCCCTCGCCCCGGAGGAGGATGCCACTGTCAGGAGACAGTGGCCCGTGGCAGTTTGAGTCCGGGACACTCCCCGGGGCCATCTGAGGTTGCCAGGGGAAGGTGATAGGGAGAGAGAATGGCCTTCCAGTGCCACCTGAGAAAAACAGCTTCCTTCAAATTGGCAAAATGATGAAATGAAAAATTTGAACATTTTAGCTTTAAATGGGAGCATAAAAATTTGCCAGCAAGGAGCCAGCGGGGACTCAGAGGGCTACTAAGGAACTTGCCACCTTCCTTGAGAGGGTGGAAAAGAGCCTCCAAAGGAAATTCCCCCCAGGGTCCACTTCAGGATTGGCCCTGCTCTATACAAAAAAAGGGGGGGTGGGGGGGGCAACCCGCCATTCTCAAGCCTTCTGAGCTTTATAAATACAGGGTTAGCAATATCTCAAATCCATAACAGCTGAACTCCAGTTTTCAATTATGGTGATAGTATTTAACCTTCAGATGCTTTGGTATTTTACAAATTTCACCACAGCTGCATCAGCTTACAGTTATTATCATTATGGTTGGAAAACTGTTCAGGTGATAAGAAAAGAAAAATAAGCTGCTTACAGAACTTACCTGGACTGTGTATCACTTCTATGCATTATGATAATATTTCTCAAGCAGCTGATTTTTCCAAACAATTAGAAGCCATGCTTAATGGCACATGGAATGTAAACTCTCAAAATTTAACTAATCTATTGAGACAACAAATTGTAACTCTTAATAGCACCAAGGTATCTTTGCTGATGGTGTCATTGGTGGTACAATTTTTCTAAAGACTTCTCACTTGGAGCCGTCAATGGCTTGGTATCATGGCATTTTGTATTTTCCTCCTTCTGCTTGTGGCAGGTTGTTTATGGTGTTTGTATAGATTATACAGATCCACAAGTATGGCTAAATATATTGGGCCAGTAGTCAAAGACAGGTAAGATCCAATTACAATGGTACTAACCTAAGCCAGAAGGCTGACAATTTGAGGTCAGACCATCCAATGACGGGTAAGGACCATATGTAGTATTGGACAACCTAAAACAGGCACGGTCCCTAAACTACATACTTGTTGTTTAATAAAATAAAAGGGGGGAGATGTTGGGGGCCTCGATCAAGTCAAGATAGCGCCTAGCAGTTTGCAGGAGGAGTGGTTTGTGAGGCAACGCCACTGAGCCATTAAGATGGTGGGGATTCCTTATTGGCTGATTGCTGTATCTGGATGATGCTAATTAAGTCAAACTGTGTGTAATCAGTTAGGTATATATACCTCTGCTGTTCCACAATAAAGCAGTTCCCGTTTCAACCTTCAAGTTGCTTATCACCTTCCAGTTATTTTGACCAGCCGGACTGCAGCAGGTAACATTTGTGTAAACCAGAGACTCAGGTAAATGGAGAAGTGTAAAAGAAACTCTTTTTATTCTACTAGCAAGTCTGCCTCATGGTTTCCAAAAAGTTTCTGGTATCCAAAAGAATCTGAAATGCTGATTAAAAATTTATAAGAGGAGACCATGATGCATTTTTATTCTTGCTTAGTGTTCCCTGGGAAGCAGTTCATCTGTTGAGACTCCTATACAGTGCAGAGATCAGCAATAATAGGAAAATACTATGACAGATCCCTTTCTTATACTGGTGCACTTTTTCTATGAGGGTACCATGACCTTCTCCTTTCTAGATTCAAACCCCAGGAGTCTATGCACTATCACTGTGCCACACTAAGGATGATTTAAAGGATCAACTTTAGAAGATAACTCTGATCTAAAATTTTTTGGTTGTCTAACAACATTATAGAATTCACACTCTACCTAATTAGAGATAAGATTATGAAAATTTGGGGTAGGAATAAAAAATATTTTAAACAATTTTGTTGTTTTTGAAGGTTTCCTAAGATATTCAGTGCATGGATTTGGGGGGGTGAGAAACAATCACCACCACAATGAAGATGACAACTGATATAAAATAATCTTCATTAGAAGGATTTAAAAGGCATAGACATTAATGTCATCATAACAGCTCTGATGTTGAATGTCAAGATTCTACTTTCTCATAGATTTTTAAATATGGCAACTCCAGAAACAAGTTTGGAACACTGAGATGATAAACTCAGAATACCTGATCGACCATATATCAATAAAAACATGAGTAAAGTCCTCAGATGTGTAGAAATTGACCAAAATATCCAAAATTCTGGAAGGCTTTACAAATTTTAAGTCTCTGTGAGAATTGTAAATCATTTTTTATATTTGCTATCCCCATCTCTGTAATCTTGAGAATCAACCTAATACCTATCACTGAAGTGACCTAATAACAGATTTGGAATTCTTCCAAAATGCCCTCTACCAAGAAAATTTTCACTATTTCAGCTGTGAGCCCATGGAAAATCTACATTCTCCTCACTTGTTTTAGTTATAATTGACTCAAAGAGAGGCGTATCTGCACTGAGAATGGATGTTGAAGGCTGATTTATGAGTGTCTGAGGATGTCTGTGCCAGGTTGGACTGTAATACAATATGGCACACAGGGAGCCCCACAACTTCAGAACTTAACATGGATTTATCATGCCTGCTTCACTTTAACAACAAAAAAATTGATTACAACATAGAAAATATGGGAAATTGAAACAAAATTACATTCAGGTGACAGTAGTTAGAAAATATTTGTTTAATGAACATTGATTATAGGAGAACAATATATGAATGTGTTAAATAACGTACCAATGAAATGAAAGAATTCTTGTACAACCTCTTGTAAGAGAAATAACAGCTTCCTTAGTTTAAGGTTCATTCTGGGATTGAGATATTCAGGAAAACACCAAAAGGCAACATAACAAAAGCATTTAAGAATCAGACCATGGATGTGTAGATAGAGACTGACCTGAGAATCTGTGGACAGCTGGGTGTCTATGATTCTGGGACATGGTAAGATTTACTACCTGTAACCAGCAGGTAACACTTGGAGTGCCCTATGGTGTTTACATAGGTTCTCAGGACCATTCACTCAAAGAAACTCTGACCTTGGGGTTGGCCCTTTTGCATATCACTGGGGTCCAGCAGGAGGATCACAATTTTGAGGCCTGCCTGGGCAAATTAGAAAAATCCTTTCTCAAAGTAATGAATAAAAAGAAAATAAAGTATGGAAGTGGTAATATAACTGAGATGAAAAGTACCCATGGGTTAATTCCCAGAAGTAAAAAGAAAACAAGGGGTGGGAAATATCTATACTGCTATTATTAAAAAAGAAAAATGATCAGAAAAAATGTTCCCAGTTATTCTCCAAAGCATTAAGTGTTAAATCTAAAACAAAACAACCAAAGAAATTATCAAGGCAACATGTTACACTATTGAAATAATCTGAAAGAAATTCATGCTGCTAAATTATACTTGAATGTGAAATAGAGTAATGTCCCAATGGCACCATACAACTCAGTATCATGTCTGTTGGACAAGTGAGCATACCAGTGTCTTCCACCTAGGAGCTCCTGCAAGCTCAGAGAAGAACAGAGCCAGACCTTGACTAAGACTTCTGAAATTGTAACTCTGAGAATTTTCATTTAGTTTGAGTGTGGATATGGGTTGTAAAAATAAAAAGCAACTGAAACTGTGATGGTGAAAATAACTAGGTTTTATCAGTTTTTAGTTTAGATAGCAAATATGGTCTAAAGTTATGAGAAGATTATTTTTCAACTCTCATGATTCTTCCAGTGTGGTTTTGCATATGGACTAAAAAAATACAAATTATAAAGTTCACAAGCATATAAATCTCTAATTACACATTTATGCAGGAAGAACATGAAAAATAAGTCCCAGGACATTTTTTCTAAGCTTTTGTCATTTAAAATCCTAGGCCTCAGCCACAGCAAAGAAAAATAACTCCAACCTGACTGGCACCAGAAATCCCACCCTGATGGGTCAACTGACCCAATACAATAAGCCCCATGAATTTCCCTATTCATATTCCTGTCCCACTCTAATGAATCAGCAGCAGGATGCCAATAAAATGAACTCCAGTGATTTTATTCCTGTCCCACACTAAACTTGGCCTAGACAACCAGACTCTTGCTCTAGCCCACTTCCATTTTGTGCCCTGAAAATGAGCCACTTCTGATTTCCATCAAATGATTCCACTACAAAATACTGAATAGAGAAAGGCTTTGCTTCCCATCTCTCATCTTCCCATCTCTCTTTGCCTTCATAATGTGTGTACTATTTGTCCTAACAATACATGCTAGAAAAACATGATATTGCTTTGTATTTAATTAGTTTTAACATTAAATTATGGCATATACAGGGGAAAAAACAGTTTACTCTCATAGAAAATTCAATTATAATGTAAAATACATCACTGTGGTGAACATTGATACTGTGGTACTATAAGTGAAACTCAGTCCTTGTTCCCAATACCAACATTAATTTGACAGTTTAATAATGAGGACACAGTTTTGAGATCAAGGAAAAGTTGTTTTATCTCTTTGCTACCAAAGAAGTAACACAGGAGACTCCTGTCCCAGAGGAGTGATTATGCCCATCAGGGAAGTCAGAGTACTTTTAAAGGAGCAATTCAAAAGCCACATTCCAGATGTGCTTTGATAGGGGGTTCCAGGGTGGATGGATCATGTTGATGAATCCCAGCCTAATTCCATCTGAAGTTTGGGAGCCATCTTGGCACAAAGTCATGAAAAGCTTATTTTGGTTTTACTATAAAATACTGATATTTCTAAACTTGTTTGACATCCCTGCCTGTTCTCTGAACTCACCCATACCTGGCTCTCCACTAGCAGATAACAACTCCCTCTAAAATCTTAGTGGCACCTCATAAATTGTGGCTCCTCCTAACCAGAAAACAACCCTCTCTGAAACCTTAGTGGTGCCACAAAAATTCTGATTTGGGGATCTAAATTTACCCACGACCTTGAAACATCACAACATGTAGAACTTTTATCTGCTATCTGTCCTTGTAATATGTTAGTCAGAACCCTGTTAGTTGTAAGTTGCCAAGACATGCTCCTTTGTAACTTTCTGTGCTATATAAACCTTTTCTTTTCTGAGAGCTGGGCTGTTCTCCAGCCCAGCTTTGGTGAGACAGCCACTGGCCAGCTAGCTCTCTTGTGTACTCAATATAAGCTTGCTTTATTAAAATTGAAGTCAGTGGCATTTTCTTTGTGTTGTGCGTTCAACAGTGTGTTAGGATTCACTTGTGTATTTGGGAGATATTCACTTCCTAGATCTTCTGGAAGACATCTCCTTACTATGGACCATGGATAACCCAAGATAATTTTGTTCTCCAACTACAGGTTAGGAAGGAGGAGAGAAAGAAGGAGGAGAGAAAGAAGAGGAATATGAAAACTTGCTTATTTAAGAAATAAGCCTCAGAGCTATATTCAAAAGGTGAAGTGGACTTGTTGCAATTCTAAACTCAATAAAATGTGAGATGATTTTGAAACATATCATAGATTATTCACTGTAAAAACTAGAGTTAAATAACGGAAAGTTGGGGGTAAGAATTTATATATAGGAAAGATCAGCAGTGAGGATGAAGGAGACCCAGAGGCAGAGTGGAGGGGTTGGAAAGGGCAGACAATGTGGAATGAATACTTAAAAAACCATATTATGTGCAAAATTAACATTCCACAGGAAATTTCACCTTTATGTATAAGTAAAAAGAACCAATAAAATATAAATAAATAGATGAGCAAAAGGAAGACTGGTAGAGTAGAGGAAGGAGAACAAGGGAGGGGAGAGGAAGGAGGGGGATAGTGAACTGAAATTCAATTTCATGCATATATGAGTTTGTCAAAATGAACCCAAGGTCCATGCATAACTATAAAGTTTAAATTTAAAATAAGGTAAAAAATGTAAAAGACAAAGTGGTATTGCCTGAAAAATTATGATTCTAAGATATCACATATTAGCCAGGTGCAGTGGAGCATGCCTGTAAATCCCAGCATCCTGGGAGGCTGAGACAGGAGGATCTAGAGTACAGAGAAGTGACGGGAGGGGAGGGGAGGGGAAGGGGGGAATAGAAGGACATCAGAATAAAATAGACATTATTATTGCTGTTGTATATACGTGACCGTATGACTAATGTGATTCGGCAACCTGTACAATCAGAAAAATGAGAAATTATAACCCATCTGATTCAAATGTATGATAATGTCAAGATCACTATAATGTCATGTGTAACTAATTAAAACAAATTAAAAAGCAGCCTCAGCAACAGTGAGGAACTAAGAAACTCAGTGAGACCCTGTTTCTAAATAAAATACAAAGTAGGCCTGCGGAAGTGGTTCAGTGGTTGAGTGCCCCTTACTTCAATTTCTGGTACCAAAAAAGAAAAAAAAGATATCATATATTTCCTTCAGTACTGATTAATTACTTGTGAAAAATATGGCTAATGAACTTGCAGTCTTTGCTAATCCAATTTCAAATGATAAAGAAATTGAATTGTTACTAGAATATGAATGGACAAGATATGTGTCAAATGATCATTTCTGTTCACTCATCTGTTAGAATGGCACACATACTGAGTGATTTAATTCATTTACTCTCAGGAACAACTCTTACTTTGAGACACAAAACACTGGGGGAAAAAATGTCTGGTAATAATATGCTTTTGCTTAATAGTACATGTTCTTGGTAGAGCATATGCCCCATCTGCCTCAGTCCTTTTAGACCTCCCTCAAGCCTAGTGGGACTCTATTATGAGGTGTCCCTCAAAAGCTCATGTTTAAGACAATGAAAGAATTCTCAGAGGTAAAATGATTGGGTTATTGGCATCTCAATTAATCAGTGTATTAATTTGCTTATATGGATTAACTGGGTGGTAATTTTAGGCAGGTATAGAGTGGCCAGAAGAAGAAATTTCCTGTGTGAGGGGTATGCTTTTTGGGGTTTATATTTTGTCCCTGGTAAGTAAAGCTGTCTTTGCTTCCTAATGCCATGTACTGAGCTGCTTTTTCCTCTACCATGGCTTTGTTGAAACCATGACACAAAGACCACTGCCCCAATTTTAAATCAAATTAAAGCAAGCTTGTATTTTGTACACAAGAGTGCTGACCAGCAACTGCCTCACCCAAATGCAGAGACAGAGGACAGCCCTGGCCTAAGGAAAGAGGGCATATTATTACAAAAAAATTACAAAGGCAAGTTCTCCAAGAGGAACCTTACAGCTAACAGGGTTCTGGCAAACATAATACAAGAGCAGATAGCAGATTAATGAGCTATGTGGTTTAATATTTCAAGGCATGGAGTAAATTCAGATTCCAACATCAGAATTTATAAGGTGGCACTGGAGTTTCAGGGAGAATTTTTATCTTTCAGGGAGAATTAGGCATGAGTAAGTTCAAAGCACAATAGGAATTTCCAAAAAAAGTGTAAATATCAAAATATGGTCAGGTAAATAGAACTCTTACTACTTTACAGTAAAAGAGAAATGAACTTTTCATAACTTTGTGATGAGATGGCTCCCAAACTTAAGATGGAATTTGGCTGGGTTCATCAGCTTTCCACCATGATGTTCTGCCTCACTTTTGGTTCAAATCTATGGAGTTGAACATATATAAACCAAGACCTCTGAAACTGTGAGCCAAAATAAACATTCCTTCTCTATATTTTTCTGGTGAGGTCTTTTAGTCATAGTCATTTAAAAGCTGACTAAAATAGACTCTCAGGGCACTCTTGCTTGAGGGATTGGAGCTGGTAGACGCCATCATATAGATGCGGCTGTGATAGAGGGAAGAGCCCTTCTGAAAGAGAGGTGACCAGAATTTAAAGCATTTCTGCAGGCACTCTTGAGGTTCTTATTCAACCCTCACACTATCAGGGAAATCATAATTCTATCAATAAAATATGATGATTAGTATCTCCTGACATTTTTGAGAAGACAGTAAAGCCACTGTATCCCCACTACTTAGACTTTTATGTCTTCTAGCTACCTGGTCTTGATCTTGTGGTGCTTGAGGTAGAAGACAGAGAAAGGACTGGCAGTGTTACAAAGCCTAATGTTCTTTTTTTTTAAGAGAGAGTGAGAGGGGAGAGAGAGAGAGAGAATTTTTAATATTTATTTTTTAGTTCTCGGCGGACACAACATCTTTGTTTGTAAGTGGTGCTGAGGATCGAACCCGGGCCGCACGCATGCCAGGCGAGGGCACTACCGCTTGAGCCACATCCCCAGCCCCCTAATGTTCTTACTATGTGTAAGATGTCACAACTCATTGAGATTGATTTGGGGTTTTACCAGTGTTTAGGATAAAATAAAATCTTTATTGAGATCACTAGTACAAACTATTTTTTGTTCTGTTGGCAAATATTGCTTATTGGTCTACTCAGAATATGGCCTGTGCCTTACTGAGTCAACCTTGAGCCAAGTGTAGTCATAAAGGACTCCATATACCATTTCTAATTAATCTTCACTGAACTTTTCTGGCCACAAATATGATTTCCTCATTTCACCTAAAATTTATGATACAAAAGTATAAAAGGTACTCGATGAGTAACTACTAAATGAGATGTTCACTTGTGCTTACATGGTAGGAAAGGTAATATCTTTGTCTAGTTGTCTCATGAATACATTATATTTACACAATAAATATAAGTAAATTTTATTGTAAAATGTATAATTGCCACATGGCAATGGCTGTTTATCCCTGATACATCTCAGTGGCCTCATAAATCATGAGATATACACATACATTTCCAGTCAGCCAGGTGGTATGGAAAGTTCTGGTTGATTCAATTAAATCTTGGAGTAGACCCACTCTAGATAATGATGTCTGAGTGAACAGCATACACCATTCTTCCTCTAATGGTGTGTCTTACCTCAAAATTTTCACCATAGGGCATGAGAAATGTTTGACATTAATAATTCTTCACATGCTCAGAAAATTCTAATCTTGGAAATATTATTAGAGAGATCTGGGGAGGTAAGACAGGTAAACTGAGTCAGCAAGAACTCCAAACTCTCTATGATGATCTTTTGTAACTAAGAAAAAAAATGCCTTTTGCCAGAGAACTACAAAAACTCATCTTGTAAACTTGAATTTCTTCCCCTAAATGTCTGAAAGTTTATGAAACTAAAGTCTATTCTCTCACTGGAGCTCTCACAAGAGCACTCCTGGTTTGTTACAGAGTGAGGACTGTCCTTTCACTGCCCCATTCAGTCATCTACATTCCATATATACTCCTTCAAATGAGTTCCAGTGTTTCTTTCTGTTTACCTCTTTCTCCTTCCTCCCCCTCTCTGAACCTCCTGATTCCATCTCACTCCACAACTTCTAGGCACTGTTCGGGACTCCACCCAAAGGAGGAGATGGAGTTTCCTAAGGAACCTCAGAAAGCAAAGCTCACTACAGCACTCAAAGTTGTACTTTCAATAATTTTGCATCTACATGTCAGCTTCATGTTTTGTAGTGTCCTTGAACATATATTTCATAAAAGTAAAGAAAGACAAAAACAGTGAATCAGGCAACAAAGTCCATCTTGAAACCTAGCGGTCAGAGGAACAAAGGGACAGTGATATTGATGATCTATGGACAGCCTCCTTTAGTGCCACAGTGTCCTCTATCTATGCTGAATGCAGGACAGACTGTACAACAGAAGAATACCTTAATCCCCATCCCTATGCTCATATAAAATGATGGAATTTTATTCTGGAAATTTTCATGCTGACATGGAAGAACTTTGAACTAAAGACTGAGGTATGCAAATGAATGTGAAGAAGAGCTGAAGGAGAGATAAGGCCCATTTAGGGTCCTTCAAGGGTGATGTCTGTGGACAAGGCTGTGAAGATGACAAATTTCTCTGTGGAGGCACCAGGCATCTTAGTGCCAATCTGGAGGAATCCCTGACTCAGACAGCAGAGGGTACTGTAGCAGAGCACCTGCAGGATCTGGTGGGTGTGTTCTCAACTGCACAAACAAAAATCTTATGCCCAAACTTATTTCCTCTGCCTTATGCTCCCTAGGAGACACTGTAGAGTACCAGGCCACAAACTTCTTACCATTTAACCTCTCACAGGAGCAACATCCAAAAAAACAGGGTCAGTCTCAGGGTACAAGAAGGACTCAAACTGTGAATTAAAACAATAGATTTGCAGGAAGTTCACCTCACTCTTCTTTGCTTGGGAAAAGGATAAAAGTGATAAGTCTTCTCTGAACACATGGAGAGACTGCTGAAATGGGGCCCAATGAGTATCCCACTATGGTCTGGACTCTGATCTTTTTGTTTTCCTCCTTTTTCATACAGATACCTTGATCCTCACAGTCTGGGAACCTGATCACATAAGGAGTTAGAGGACTCCCTTTTTCTTGGTGACTTGTTTGCAGATGGGACCTCACAATTACTCTGCCTATGTCTTTTTTTTTCTTTTCTTCATTGGGGTTCTGAACACAGCCTGGCCTGACCCAGGAAGTCCTGGTGTCATTCCTTGGCCAGCCTGGCCAGGACTTTGTGTCCTCATTTTCTTATATCTGTTGGTCATGGCTTTACTTCTACCTAAGTGTACTAATGTGTATGTCTCCCTAAAATTCATAGAATGGAATCCTAATTTCCAAAATGAAGGCATTCAGACAAGGAGCCATAGGGAGTGATCAGGTGAGGAGTGCATGGATTAGAGACCTTATGAAAGAAGCTCTGCAGAGATCCTCCATACCTTCTGTAGATGGCTATCTATAGAGTAGGCCCTTGCATGACACAGAGTCTGCCAACCTTGGGTTTCCCAGGTTCCAGATTGTGAGATGTGTAATTCTCTTTTTAATAATCCACATAATACAGCATATTTTTGTAACAGTTCAAAATAACTGAGCCTCCTACACCGTCTATTTTCTCTTAACAAAATGAATATTTTAATAGCATGTGAACAAAAGTTCATTCTCTAAGAATTTTCTTTTAAATGTCCATGGTAGTGACATGCCTATGAATGCCCTTCTCTTTTATGGAAAATTTTACATTCACTGTCTTATTCATTCCTTGTAGGCTTTTCATTTGAAACAGCAAACCCCTCAAGAACAGAGATACTATTTCCATTAGTGATAGGGAGCTGAGCCCAGTGCTGAACACAAAAACACTGTCAATAGGCATTGAGTCTTTGTTTGTTTGCTTGTTTGTTTATACAATATCTTTATTTATTCATTTTTATGTGATGTTGAGGACCAGTGCCTCACACATGCAAGGTAGGTGCTCTATCACTAAACTACAGCCCCAGCCCCTGAATGGAGTCTTAATAGAAACATGCATGAAAAAGAAAAATAAGGCAGAGAAGGGGACAGAAAATGGTTTCTATGGAAACATACAGTGTGCTCAAAGATGGAGAAATCCCCAAAGATCCCAAATTCAGGTGAAGGTGACAGAGAAAAGTAGACTGGTGTCACTCAGGCTGGAATCCGAATTTGTGTTCTGTGTTGTTCCAGCACCAGGTTGTTCCATCACCCCCTCTGGAGATGCTAGCTGCTACACCTCCATGTCTACAAACACTGAATAAGTGGTACATAAAGAGGCTGTAGGTGGAAACATATTTGCATAATTGTCACCTTCTCTAAGTCAGCAGGGAAGGGATAAGAGAGGCCTAGAGCAGTCCACACCAGGTCTGGGCTCCAGAAGGGTTGTATTCACCATGGCCAGTACCCCCCTTCTTCTCCTGCTATTGTGTCACTTCTCAGGTAGGGACAATTCTCACATATCTAGGACCAGGTCCTTGGCCTAAACCTGTCCTCTAGCTAGACTCTATCAGCAGCTCTAACTTTGTCCTTGACTGCTTACCCATGACTCTCTGTGTTCACAGATTCTCTCTCCCAGCCTGTGCTGAATCAGCTGCCCTCCATCTCTGCAACTTCTGGAGCAACTGTCAGATTCTCCTGCACCCTGAGCAGTGATTATGTTGTTACTGGCTATCACATATGGAATCATGGATGCTGAACTAACAGAATCTCCTCCATGACGCATTGTGACTGTGGCTGTGATCTCTCATTGAGCACAGTGATCTGCAGCATCAGTCTTTCACCCCACTCAGTCAGGCTCTACAAAAATCTCTACTCTCTGTACCTTAAAATATCTGCTGCTCATACTGGTACTTCAATGTAGCTGGAGACACTCAGGAATTATTGACATACTCACATAAGAATCACTTTCAACAACAGTTGAGAGAGAATCAGAGATGCTGTAGCTATGTCCATACTCTGGAATTTCAGGAAGTTGACTCAGGGGACACTCTGTCCTGGTCTGTCTTCAACTCCTGACCCTTTCTCTACACATGTGATATGCTGAAGGATTTATGGAAATGGCTCATCAGGAACACTTTCACTGTCTAACTTTCCATGCCCTGGTACAGTGTGGTTTTTATCCTGACATCAAAAAATACAGTAAAACAAAACACTCAGAGGGGACTCCAGAGTCTCAGGTTGAGCCATCCTGAATTAGCCTTGACTGCCTTCTGCTCCTCCCCTACTGTCTTAGCCCATTGAGGAGGCTGATTCTCCAGAGAATTGGGGTTTCAATGATGGAAAAATTCAAGGCCACAGGCATCTCTGGGTTTATCAGACTCACCATAAGATACTGTGCTAATGATTTTGGTGACTAATTCTAAATGAAAATCATATATTCATGTGTACATACATAGGTATAGATGTACAGATATGCATATGTATGTTTATTCATATAATTTTTATACACTATCAGCTATGGATTAGGCCACTAGAGACATAATGATATTAGTATCTTTAATGTGAGTTGAAAACCATCAGACACACAGTAAAAGCTACAGAAGATCTGATGACTATCAAAAATACTATGACACTATGACACAGAGCTCAGACAGACCGGGAAAATTCTGGGAAATCATTCTCTCTTTCTTTACAACACCAGCCCTTCTGCACTTCTGCAAGTGTTACTCCACCCTGATGGGCATGACCCATCTGATGAGGGAGACCACAGGGCCTGGTTTCTACCCTGAGGCTCTGGCTGTGACCATGGGCCCTGGATTCCACCCTGAGGCTCTGGCTATGGGATGCTTCCTGGCAAGCGTTTGCCTTCCATCACCTCCCCAGGTGGAAGAGAATAGGATCAGCAGCACTTTCTGTCTATAATAAGAAAGGAGTTTTCTTGAGGAGCCTTCTTTGTGTTTTTATTCATGAACACAGTCCATCTAGGAAGACTATGGTACAGTGAAATGGGCTAAGGAGACTGGCCTGCCATAGTGGGGGGAGGTATGTGATGAGAGAGGGAGACAACTGATTCCATTTGGCTCATGCAGAACTCATGGAGGGGTTCTTAATGGCCCCTGCTGTTTTGCCTGACAGCAAGAT
The DNA here is from genome assembly GCF_052094955.1 of Ictidomys tridecemlineatus. Classification (NCBI taxonomy): domain Eukaryota; kingdom Metazoa; phylum Chordata; class Mammalia; order Rodentia; family Sciuridae; genus Ictidomys; species Ictidomys tridecemlineatus. Next base: position 109,549,500 of record NC_135478.1, on the reverse strand, counting down.
ATGTTCCTTCTGAGGTTCACTCACCTATCCCTCCAATCACACAATAATCTGAACAGTCAAAGCACAGTTTGATGTCATTCTTCTTAGATGTCTTCTGAGGAAGCCAGGACTTTGAAATGTAATGAGCACCCAGCAGCATAATAAGGAGCACCTAGGTGATATAACACTCTACTCCTCTGTGGGTACTAATAAGGCAGGGCAATGCTGGTTTCCAGGATATCTCTGGGAACTCCAGAACATTCACCCCGGGTGAATAAACCCTGGCACCTGATGGCCTGTGGGAGTTCTCAACTGGAAAGCCAGGCCCTTTGCTCTGTGGTCATTAGTCCCAGCAGCTCTGTCCTCTGGGATCTCAGGAGAGGCACCACTCTATACTCTGCTTAGACCACACTCAGGCTAAGAAGTATCAGGGGGAGGGTAATGATTTGCATAAAAGTTTTTATTTCTGTCCTCACATGAGTGACAAAATAAGAGACTGTGGGCAGTTTTGCTCAGCTGTGTGTGGGGGAAGCAGATCCTGGAGCATCTCCACCATGGTCTGGGCCCATCTCCTTCTCACCCTCCTCACTCTCTGTTCAGGTGACTCACTATGGAAAGCAAAAGGGATGGTGGGACAACTTGGGTCCATCTTTTCTTTTTAGGGGGTAAACAAAGCACAGGTAGTAACCCCAGGCTCATCTCTCTATGTAACTACTTTCTCTGTTCTAGGGTCCCAGGCACAGTCTAAGTTGATTCAAGAATCTTCGATGTCAGCATCTAAAGGGGAGAAGGTCACTCTCTCCTGTGCTGGAAATAGCAACAATGTTGGAGCTTATTATGCAGGCTGGTATCAACAGATTCTAGGTTCTGCCCCCAAAACTGTGATGCTTGGAACTAGTAGGCCTTCAGGAATCCCTGATCACTTCTCTGGCTCCCGTTCTGGCAACACAGCCACCCTGACCATCACTGGGCTCCAAGAGGAGGACGAGGCTGATTACTACTGTTCAACATGGGACAAAAGCCTCAATGCTCACACAGTGCTTCAAATGCATGGGGAACTGAGACAAATACTTGCCCTTGCCCTCAGGAGAGGCTGACCATCCTATGAAAACACTGCACATGCAAGGTCTAACTCTCATAGCATAAGCCCACCTGAAACAGTCCATCATGGGCCAGGTATGGTGGCTCATGACTGTATTCCCAGCAGTTCAGAAGACTGAGGCAGAAGAATTAGCTGCTAGTTTCAAGCTATTCTTAAAAGCTTAGCAAGGCCCTAAGCATCTTTGTAAGGTTTTGTCTCAAAATTAAAAAAAATAAATAAATATAAAAACAAGGGCTCAATGTTTAAGCACCTCTGGGCTCAATCCCTGGTAACAACAAACAAACAAATTAAAACAGTCAGTTTTTGTTAATCACTTTTGTGTTGTTTTTAAACAGCTTTACTATCACATAATGTATATTCCATAAAGTGCACCTGATCAAAGAGTATATTCAAGATGTTAGTATATTTATCAACTTGTGTGATCATCATTATTAGTATAGGTTTTAATCAGCTTTTTTGATATCGTGAGCAAAAGATCTGAAAAGAACAATTGTAGAGGAAGAAAATTTATCTGGGTCTCATGGTTTCTGAAGTCTCAGTCCCTAGATAGCCAACTCAATTGTTCTGGGCTAGAAGTGTAAAAGAACATCATGACATCAGGGTATGCAGAAGAAAGCAGCTCAGGAAATTGCACCTGGAAGCAAAGAGAGAAAGAATTCCATGATAAAACACGATAAAACAACTGGTTTTCAGAACACAACATTGGAAAACTAGAAGATAAAGGCAAAGTGATCTCAGAAATAGCACTTACACAAAAATACACAAACAAAACTCATGCACAATTACACAAGCCTTCAGTTGCACACCAATGATCACACAAGAGGTCAAAGATTTCTTTCTGGTGGCATTTTCTTGGCCCTGCTGATGCTGAGAATCTTATGGACCTGAGGAAGCAGACAGTAGAAGTCAGAGGTACAGAGATGGCAGGGATTCTCAGTCTAGGATACCAGAGATCAGATAGCAGCACAGATCAAGCTCTCTGTATGTTTATATGTTTTTTTGGGCTGAGCAAACCATGGAAAAAGCTTGAGACAAAAACTTGCCCTTGCTCTTGCATAAAAGTTTTCATTTCTGTCCTCACATGAGTGACAAAATAAGAGACTGTGGGAAGTTCTACTCAGCTATGTGTGGGGGAAGCAGATCCTGGAGCACCTCCACCAAGGTCTGGTTCCATCTCCTTCTCACCCTCCTCATTCTCTGTTCAGGTGACTCACTATGGAAAGCAAAAGGGATTGTGGGACAACTTGGGTCCATCTTTTCTTTTTACGGGGTAAAATTCAAACTTGGAGACTAGGCCTTGGAGGAAGAGAAGTAAACATGCTGCCTTTAACTTTCTGCTTCTCTGGTTGTTTCAATAAGAAGATAATTGCAAATATTCTTCTGGTCTCAGTTTTTATATTTACCATATTTATTATATTTTTATATTTATATATTTATTATATTATGTATGTTATATATAATATACATATTATATTATATGTATTTGGTATTTATATACTTTTTACTATGCTTACTATATTTCCCATTCTGACCAAAACTTTGAGGAATTCCTTAATGGGTTTGGCTCCATATAACCAACAGTGATATAGGCAGATGACAGTGACATCGAGAACTCTAATTGATCTTTCCTGCGCTTGCTTCCCTTCCATCATCCTCACTCACTTTGGAGGAAGATCTTTGACCCTACCTTGAAAGTTATCAATCCCCCAGGTATTTTTTTGTAATTCCCCATATATGTAAGAGAATGGTATGTCTATTTTATATTCTACCAGGTTTTCACCCATAGCAAATATCCTTGTGTTTCCTTTGTCTCTCAGAAAACATGGAAGTTTGTATCTAAACATACATGGTTGTCCCTACTGATCTCGTGGGCATTTAAATTCCAGGCTAGAGAAACATTTAAAGGAGCACTCAAGGCACAGTCACAAAATCACATGCTCTTTTACCTTCATATTCCATCAACGAAGACGAACTGCCACAAATGTCAGAATTCTAGGCACCCAAGACCTTAATCCTGACCCACATGGTCACATTTACACAGCTGTTGCACCTAAATGCCACCCGCCTTCCATCACAAAAATACACATAGGTCTCAGGGTATGTGAAATAAAGACTTTTTCAGAATAAGGAATTTAAAGATGGTTGGGCAAACTCTTCCCTTGAGGATGTGGCAGGTATGGAACTCTGCTGTCTTTCAGACACACATGAATATAAATATTACTATTATTACAAGAACAATAAATGAATGCAACCCTAACTTATTTTACCTTCATATTTATGGGTTTTTTTCCTACTCTCAACATGAGAAAACTGACTCCCCACCAATTACTATAAAATTTGAAACAAAATTGTGTTTTATTTATTCAGAGAGGGGCCATTACAATTCCATTAGCTGACTTCTCCCAGGTCCTGCCTGTCCAACTCCCCCATCCACCAGGGCCAGATGCTGAATATATGTGATAGTACAGAGTCAGGTAATAGATATGACACCTTTTGCACTAATAACCCCTTCTCTCTGGGGCCAGTGGAGATTATAAGAGAAATTTGAATTGGATAAGTTTAGGTTACACTAAGGAAGATAGTGTCCATCATGGCCTGCATCCCTCTACCCTTCTTGCTCTTCTCTCATTTCTCCATGAATAACAGGCTTACATGATCAGCACCCCACTCCCCAGCCTGAGTCCACAGCCTCTGGTTTGTATCCACTAGAAACTCCAGTGGATAGTCTTGCTCCCCCAAGACTATACGTTGTTTGCCTGTTCCCTATCCCAACCTGTGCTGGCTAAGCCACCATCCCTTTATGCATCTCCTGGAGGACACTTTAAACTCACCTGAACCTGATTATAGGTGACTTCAGAATTTGCAAGCACCAGAAGAAACCAGGGAGCTCTCCCCTATTTATCTTGTATTACTGCTCAGAATCCAGCATGTACAAGGGCTCTAGAGTTTCCAATCATTTCTCTGGACCTAAGGACCACTCATTAAATGCAGGGCTTTTGATTATCTCTGGACACCAATCTAAAGTTCAGGCTATTAATGTCAAATATACAAAAGCAAACCTAGGACTTACATAGTGTATTAGGCCCAGAAAGATGTGAGTAAACAGTTTCCCCTGCATTCTTCCTGCCTGGTACACTCATTGCTGCACTGCCTAGGATAAAGTCTACCCACAGAAGGTGGCTCATGTCTTTCTGGAGGCAGAATGCAAGCATTTTCATCTGTCTCCTATCTATAGCACCAATGAGTGTCTGAGTTTAGAGTCCCTCTTGTAGCCTGTGATGACTCAGCCACCCTCTTCATCTATCTCTATAGTGCAAACTCACCTGCACCATGAGTTGGAGATACAGCTACAACTTTTCCTTGGATTTAAGGATATGAAATCATCTTTTCTCATTAAAATGTTAGTTTAGTCTTTTGCTAACGCATTCTCACCCTGATCATGTCTACTATGGCCTAAATCAGTCCCCAGGTCTTAGTATTCCTATAGAGAGATGTTAGATAGGGAAGAAAATTACTGACCCCCGGTGGCCTGTTCAATGTCAAGGCCTGAATCAAAGACACAAGTATATGATCTGAGCACTTCAGGTTTGTCAACTGAGTCCATAGTTCCCAAGCTCAGCTTAAACAAACAGCTTCAAGCATGAGGTCACCTTCTCCTGTATCTTCTAGTTCCAAGTTTTCCCTAGAAACTGTCCTTTCATTCTGAGTCTCAAGTAGAGTAGTCTCTGTGGCTCCAATGATGCTCTGCAAAGAATTCTTCCACAATGAGATGAGATTGTGAACTGCCAGTGAACACAGAGGCCCACAGCATCAGGAAGCTCCACCTCACAAAGGGCTCCCACTGCTGATTCCATCACCTTGGAGAATTAGACTTCAACGTCTGTAGTCTGAGAGGACACAATCTCACAGAACACAGAATGTAGTAATCTCATTTTTTTTCTAAATTCTTCAGGAGCATGAACACTGATTCCAGTCTTGGCCATGTATCTCCTCTGACCATCTGTAGATTCTTCCTTCCTATCACCCATCCTATCATGATTTGTTGTCCACTTACTTTGTTGAAGGATAGACCATCTAGTGAGACATATCCTGGTGAATTCCAATCAAGTCCACCTAGCTGCCCTGATTCAGCCTATTTCTGCCTCTCATGAGAGGGTATAGGAACTACAAAGACTTCTTAGTACATTCCTATAAATGTATGAATACACTCTGAAGGATGCCAACACCAAATGACATTGAAGTTTTCCCATTTGCAGATGGCACCCAAAATGTACAATTAACTCCCCTGAATGTGGCTTTTGAAATCTTGAACTTGATGTGCTATTATGTTCTGTAGTGGGATAGTTACTTGGGATTTTCACCGAACACATGGTGATGGATTACATTGAGAGTCAGAAGAATCCAGGTCCCGTGAATTGGTGGGGACATTAATTCAAGATTAAATGTAATCTCTTTAATCCTTCTCACTATTTATGCATCCTTTCAGTCTTCTGCAGGACACTGTCCTCTAACCTCTGTGCTCTAAAGCCATGAATGTGGTGCTATTGTTTTTCTGGAGCACTGCATAGAATCTGTCACACTTTAGAGAAAATTGTCTGTGTAGCTTGGAGATGTCAGTCTTCTCCCTCCACTTTATCATTTGTCCTTGGCTGAGAAATGCAGGAGTTGAACAAATGATGACTGCCTGTGAAAGGACTGTCTTTGATCCTCAGTCTCAGGGTACCAAGAGGAGCTGTATGGGTTTGGGGGCTTCACCATTTTTTGTTCCAGTGATGAAAGATCTGAAGTGTACCAGATTGTCAATTAAGACTTAAATATTTCTAAAGTAAAATCTCAGAAATTTTAGTTCTGGATGGTACCAAACATTTTCTCCTGAGAAATATTATGCCAATGAAAAAATTAAAATTAAAATTTGTAAGTAAAAATTACAGATCATGCAATTATGCAGAGTTGTAAGTTTTGTTTTCACCACTGCAGGTGTTTATTCAATATAGGAATTATCAGAATCAACATCTCAGACCAGCAGGAGCGGTTCAGCAGTTATAATGGAAATATATTTGCATGAACAGCCCCTCCTCTGAAAAAGGTGAGGAAAACAAAAGGAGGCCTGAGATAGCCCAGCACAACAAAAGGGATCCAGGATCTCTGCCCACTTTTTCCTGGACACCTCCTTCTTTTGCTCCATTCTCATTGTACAGGTAGAGGCAAGCCTCTGAGCTATTGGGCAATTTCAAAGCCTACTTCTGTCTCTTTTTCTCATATTTTTGTGAAAACCTTCCCTTGTCAATGTCATATGACCCTTGACTTTCTGTATTTTCAGGTTCTCTCACCTTGCCAGTGGTGACTCAGCTTCCTTCCATCTCTGTCTGTATCTCCAGGAACTTCTGTGAGACTCACCCTTAGCAGTGGCTTCAATGTTGGAGACTATGTAATAAGGTGGTATAAACAGGAAGCCCTCCTAGGTTTTTTCTGTAGTACCATACAGACTCAGATAAGGACAAGGGCTCTGGAGTGCCCAGCCACTTGGCTGGATCGAAAGATATATCATCAAGTGCAGAGCTTCTCCTAATCTCTGGCCTGCAGGCAGGAGATGAGCTGGACCATTACTGTCAGATATGACACAGTGGTATTCACACTGTGACACAGGTTGAGGGGGATATTGGACAAAAACCCAGCCGGCTCAGTGTTCTGGACTATGGCTCTTCTTCAATTATAACATAGCTTGCACCTTCACTAAATACATTTGCAGGCAGCTTCACATTAACAGCATCACTCCTTCTAATTTCCCATTCAATGTTCTTTAACTCTCAGATAATTAAAAGGGAAACAATAAAAATCTTGTAATCAGAAAGATGCCCAGAAACTCAGTTGCTAACAATGAAAGTCTATGGAGCTCACCACTTTTTTTCCTGAAACAAATTGGCCTTGTCTTGATTTCATCAGATCCCCGGGCCACCACAGAAGGTGGACAGTTCTCTACAGCATAGACTCTGCTGTTTGAGGAGTCAGAGCCTCTTTTCCTCTCAAGTCATCTCTGCTTAGGGCAGCACCCTGCTTACTCTGACCTGAGGATGAAGCACTAAATATGAAAAACTGTCTGAAGACACAGATCTGGAAGGAATACCAAGCACACAGCTGAGCTGATTTTATGATGAGCTGAGATCATTTTTGGATTCTGGTACCTTAGAATGTGATGTCAAAGAGGAGTTAGGCAAATAAGAGGTTGGGGGCTGAGGACAGCAAACCTCCTTGTGCAATGTGAATAATGAAGAGAAGGCTGCACCATTGCTGAGAAAATGTTTACGCCTCTCCAGGAATGTTGAATGAAGTAGGTCCCATGTATGTGACTTTCTTACAGCTGACATCATTCAGGACCTTAAAAGTTTTTATTGTTGGCCTTCTTAACCTTGCAACGACTGTGCCCTCCATCCCTCTTTCACTCTGAGTTTTCTAACAAGTCAATTGATAGGGGTTGACCAGAATGATATAACTGAGCAGAAAACTCCTAATTATTGCTTCAATGACCTCCTCACCTAAAACACTTGATAAAACCCAGATATTAAAGTGAACTTCTGGACAAGGGGCAGGAGAGTGAGTGGGGGTTACCATAGCAACTGGAAAACTACATGAATTTTTAAGGACTCCAAAGAACATTGTGACCTAGCATGCAAAGGTCAATTTACAGGTGTCCCAGTCTGATTCTCTATCTCTGGGTTTGCCAATCAGGCCTCCTTTTCCACGTGTGGTGTCCACCCTGAGCACAGGGTTGATTATCACTGACACACACCTGGCTATAACCTTCACATCACAAACAGCTCTTGCTCATGGGGAGATAATAAAATCATTTCTTGTTTTTCATGTCTGACCCATTACTCCCAGGCCTGCTCTGACCAAATTCTGATGAAGCTTTCTGGAGTACTTCTGATACTAAAGCAGAATTTTGATTAACAAAAGTAACTCATTTTCTTATGCCAGGAGCCATGGCACACACCTGTAATCCCAGTGGTTAGGGAGGCTAGGCTGGAGGATTTCAAGTTCAATGCCAGCCTCAGCAATGGTGAAGCACTAAGCAACTCAGTGACACCCTGTCTCTACATAAAATACAAAATAGGGCTGGGGATGTGGCTCAGATGTTGAGTGCTCCTGAGTTTAATCTCTGCTACAAAACAAAACAAAAACCTCATTTTCTTAACAATCCATTTGTTTCCAGAAGCAAAAAGTGCTGCCCACATAAGATGGATCTGGATAACCTGGGGGTGGTATTGAAAAGAAAGAATTCAATATGTGAAACTCAGTGATCCAGGTTCCTTAGGCCTGATCTTCCTATAACCCCTCCTCCTGTCTAAGGTTTGCCTAGCATTGCCTGTCCCCTGAATCCTTAGTAGGTATGAGTTTCTACATTTCTTCTAGTGTTACACTCCCCAAAATATTCTAAACTTTCAGATAAAGAATAAAACTTCTCTCTGAAGGAGATAGTTCTCCAAACCATCACATGCTCATGTTCTCCGGTTTCATCTCAATGTTTCAATATGAGGCGAGTCCCAAAAGCTCATGTGAGATAATGTTCAGAGGTGAAATGGTTAGATATGAGAGCTAGTTGGCAAATTAATCATGTGATAGATTAATAATTTAAATGGATTTTTCAGTGGTAACTGCATGCAGGTCAGGTAAGATGTGACTGGAAGAAGCACATCACTGTAAGCACATAATTAGGGTTTGTTTCAAGGGAGCAAAATTGCGACATACGAAGTCAGGAGAAATAAAGAATGTCCACATGCTTCTGCCTCTTTCAATGCTTTATTCAATCAAATTTTTTTCACTCTATATGTTCTTCATCAACAAGATGACAATTCTTAATGCTAGGCACTGCAATAGACATAATCAATTCACAGTAAACAATTCTAGATTAATTCTAAGCACTGCAGAACACATTTAATCATGATAGGCTAATGACAGACATTTCCTCTGCAAGCTAAGTTCACAAGTCTTAAGCCTTAGGCTTTATGTCCAGCAAATGCACACTCACTTAGATTGCTGTGACCAGGTCTGGAACCAAGGCAGGCTTTTTCTGATGTGGAATGGGTGATTGGTTTAGGAGAGAGTCTTAGGGAGAAGTTGCAGGTCTCACCAGGGTTCAGTCGAGGCAGCAGAGTTTGAGAGCGGTTCACGAAGATCATGCAGAGGATCAGGAAATGATGACAAATGATGGGATGTCAGGTTCTCATCAGGCTCTCTAACTAGAGTGCATCCTTGTTTCGACTGGCTAAATCCCTGTTCATTTGCTCTATTATTTATACTAAATATTTTTGGGGGGTTGACCCCCCCTTTCATCCTTATCAGCTACCACCAGACTTCTCAGTGACATCATTTACCCTGGGGTCAGAAACATCTGGTCTGGTGGTCTCCACCCTGATCTTCTTGCCTTTCCTTTCCTTCTTATCAGGAGAGGATAGCCTGCCAGGGGCTTCACTCTGTTTATCAGGGTGAGGAGAAGTAACTTGTTTGACCATACACTGGAAGGCTCTGTGGGTGTGCCTGGTGAAACTGCAGGTTTCAACCTGGAGTTTTTAAAATGCAATTGCTTGGATTCAGGCCTAAGGCCATCCTAACAGAGTTTATAATCTATCCCTTGTATCTCACTTCACTTTTTTTCCTCACCTCAAACCCAACAATGAAATTGGCCAACCAGAAAAAGAAACTTGTAAAACCTTGAGCTCAAAATCAATTTTTCTTCCTCTATATTGTTCTTATCAGGTATTTTGGTCACAGTGGTGAAAATCTGAATAATTTAAGAGCATTAATGTTTTTCAAACATGTTTCTCTGTTTGGGATGACATTTGACAAAACTCAGTCATTTAGGGGATGTAGCATATGCTCTTAGTCTATATTAATACAGAAAACATAAATACTATATACATATTTTCAGAAAATTCTGTTTTTCTTCAGTGTCATTCTGTAGAGCATTTATGAAATAAACAGAATCAGGACTTACAGTATGCAGAAAAATAATCCATGGAAACCACTAATCCAAGTATAGCAAAAGACCTCCACAAGTGGGGGATCCTTTTATATATCAATCTATGTACACAGAACAATTATAAAAATAGATTAATGCACATTAAGTATATCAAAGTGAGATTCACAACACCCTAATGTACTTCCAGGGTAACAAATTAAAATTCAGGGTGGGAAACAAGTGAGGAAGACACATTTTCCTAATATTATAAAGACACTTTTTTCTAATATTATTCCTAATATTCTAAAAACACAGCATCAAATTCCTGGGCCTGTACCATAGGGGCTGGGGGAGCCTAACAGAAGACCTCAAAACAACAAGAAGTTAAAGTCTTAATGTAACTTGTGAAGAATTATTCTCACCTATTAACCTACAGCTGCTTTGGAGAAATTTTAATCTTTGAACCTGGATGATTATGATCCTGAATTGGTGACTCTAGGAACACAGAAAGAGCAAACTTAAAGTCCAGGTTAGGCTGATATATCTGATTCTGTAAGTACTGCAATATACATCATGTATTTAGCAGACTAGTGATCAGTAAGGATCAGAAACAACAAATGCTTGATCCAAATCCTTGGGAGGACACATATTTATCTTTGGGGACAAATTAAAGGATACTTATGGTCACACTTTCACTGTCCCTTCCTGCTGGCATTTATACACAAATGATGATTTGATGGGTCATTCCATTTTTCCCCATTCTCAGTGTCCTTCATCAAATTATGAGGCCTCCGCCAGTCATGTGTCTAGGTTTCTAAGGTATCTAAATGCATGTCTGAGTCATGTGGCATCATAAGTGACCTATCAAAAATGCAAGAAAGTACTTCAAATACTTAAAACAGCACACAAATCCAACTTGTTTATAACACTAGAAAAATAATGAGAACTAACCAATAGGAACAGTATTATATATGAAAAGTACAGGGCAATCTTATTTTTACCAAATATTCAATTATTCTTCTGCACAGTAGCACATAGAATCCATGTTCTTTTGCTGAAATTCCCCTTCACTGATGGGGAGGAATTGGCTCAAAAATAGTATATTTGACAGGTATCTGGAAGTTGTTTAATATTTTTAATGAAGAAAGAGGTAATAAGTTATATGTCACCCTCCCTAATAAAATCCTTGGGTTCTCTGTGCTATATTCTCATTCATTTTGTTATTGAATTACTGTGGGAATAATTGACAGTGTATCCCAGGTTGGGCAGCATACATAACATGGTCCTTCAGAGACAGAAAGAACAGTGTGATAAAGTTCTTACCTAGGTCAAGGAGAATATCCCAAGAACCACCAAAGTGGCTTCTCTCTGGTCTCCTCTATGTGCTGTACTGGAGAAGGAGAGGAACTAAAGAATAAAATTAACCAAATCATTTTATGTGCATGTATGAATATATTGTAATTAATTCCACTTTTATGTATAACTATAATGCACCAATTAAGAAACAAAAAATAAATTGAGGGAGGAATATACTAGAGAGAAAGAATGAGGGGAATAAAGAAGGGGAGGAAAGAGAAAGTACGAGGGATTGGAATGGAGCCAATTATGTTTATGTGCATTTAGAATATGTCAAAGTGAACCCCACTATTATAATTGGCTATAATACAATAAAACAAAAAAAGAATAACCATTGTTTATGTAAACAAAATATCAATATTAAAACAATAACTTTAAGTTAGTAACTTTTAGGTGACTTAGCTTATGAATGTGATTCATGTCTGGTATGGATTGGAATTTGTGTAATGGTAGAAATGTATATTGGTGAGATGTGGAAAAATTATGCTTGTACAGTATTGGTATTCATTTCAATTAGTACAGCTATTTTGGAAAACAGTATAGATAGGACGTAAATAACTAAAAGTAGAACTGCTATGTGATGCATCAATCCCACTTACATATAAAACTACACAACATGTAAAAATATATATAGACATACCTTAGTATGTATATCCTTATATATTAGTATATGTATATATGTAGATGTACAAATACAAATATATATATAATAAATACACATGTGAAGATATATACAAAGGTATATGTGTGTATATAGACCTATATACACACAAATACACTCACATATTTTTATCTAAAATTTTGATTTCTGTTTTCCTATATACTGAGTGTTCATTTTGGTGCAAATTTTTAATTCCTCTCTCAATTTTAAACATTCCCCATAGCTAGCACTCTGGAATATAAATTATATTTTTCCTTAGACCCCTATTTGGAATGGTTGATCTCAATAATTATAACATATTAGGCTCATTTGGAGTTGAGCACTATTTGAAGATCAGAAAGGTAGGGTCTCGTGTAAAAACTTGGGTGCAAGCATAGACCATTCCTCTTCTCACAGTATGGAGTCAGCAAGCAAAATATTTGGGGAAAGTTCTGCTCAGATGTGAGGCACAGAAGACAGGACTCCAGAGATGACCTCTACCACAGCCTGGTCACCTCTTCTCACCCTCCTCACTTGTTGTAGGGATGACTACATACAGGGCAGGGTAAGGACCTGGAAAAAGCATGGGGCTAGGATTTCTCCTCTTATTTGTAGACCCAGAATCAACCTTTTTGGTCTCTCTCACTTCCAGGGTCCAGTGCTCATTCTTGGCACCAGGATAGAGGGTCACCATCTCCTGCACTAGAAGCAGCACTAACATTGGTGGCTATGATTTGCCCTGGTCCAACAGCTCCCATGAACAGCCCCAAACTTCTAATCTATGGTGAATACATTTCACCTTCATAAATTCCTGACCATTTGTCTGGCTTCAAGTCTGACAACTCGGCCTCTCTGCCCATTACTGGGCTCCCACATGAGAGGTGATATCTCTGTCAGTCCTATGACAGCAGTCCCAATGCTCCCTCAGAGCTCCAAATCTGCAGGGAAGTAAGACAAGAATATTCCTCATCAGCCAGAAGGTGAACACATATCAGCTCCCACTCAGGATTTCTATGAGGATTTTGCCACCATGGGCCTGGGCACATCCATGGACAATTCCTAGGGTGAGGTGCCTCCTCTTGTTCTTTCATGATATTCACTCACAGCAGCCATTATTAAAGGGTCTCCAAGGAAACAAGTTCTGATCTCAACCAGCTTGGATCACAGAATTCCTTAGCAATGACTTTCAGTGGCTAAGGTGATTGGTCCAGTCATGACTATCTCAGACATCACTCTGAGAAGATTCCTGCATCTCCACCATCCACAGTTTTCCTGTATCCAGGAGATTCAGAACTGTTTCCTTCTGTCATTAATCCTCACTGGGAAACTCAAATTTTTCACCCAACCTTTCAGGTAATTCTCATTGAAAGATAATAGACATACAAAAAAACCCACAATATTTTAAGTGCCCCATTTACTATGTTTTGAGATATTTACACACATTTAAAACATCACCAAATAAGGTCCCTGAACCCATGACTGAACCCCAAATCCTCCTCATTTCCCCTGGGAATCCTCCTTCCACCCAGGCCAATTGTAGAATCCTAGGTAACCACTCATGCACCTTAAATAACTATGGATCTGCTTTTATTTCCTATGATTTTAAACAGAATCATACAGTATATGTTACTTCCTGTCTTAATGGCTTCATTCCCTCTGAAGACTACTTTAGAGACCTTCACACACTGTGCTGACCTATATGTGATCCTACAAAGGACACATCTTGAACTTTGCAGTCCCTGAGCACTTTTGCTTGTACAGTCCTTCTCCTATAATGCATAGGTATTAAAATTCTATTTAATGATCCATCCAAATAGATGAAACCTATCTGTAATCATGCCTGCATCACATTCATGTTACTTCTGATATTGAATAAATTAATATATTTTCTTGGGTTCCTAAAAGTACGGAGATCTCTGGGCACTGTTTCTTTTATCTCTGAAGTATGCTCAGAACTGCTTGCATCTTCTTAAAATTTAAAAAAATATATATTAAATAAGTAATAGTTTGTGAAGTTCAATTTGATTAAAACTGCCCCACTTACTGCACCCTGAAAAGCAAAGGTTCGTCGCTGGAGATTAAAATACACACACAGGTAGAAGTGGCAAAAATGAGGTGATTTATTGCAAGTTACTGCTAGCTTATATAGAAAATCAAAGTCAGTTATCTTAAAACAGGAAGCCCCCAGGGCCAATCATAGTAAAGGTCAGATCATCATCTATGGTGCACACACGTCCACCCTGTATGAGATTCATGTGGGGCACAAGCTGTCCACGAGCACGGAAGACGCATGGACCAATTGGAAAGTTTTCAAAACAACTTGTTATCTGCCCATTGTCAATCTTCCAGCCGCCATGTTACACTAGGGGCCCACTACTATATCAAAAGCCTGGGGAATCCGTAGGGGAACTCTCAACATCCCCCCTCTTGGTTATTATATGAAAAGGGACACCAATTCATTCTGGCTACTTCTTGCAGAGTGGGGGCATCACCAGGGAAAGGATCTGAAGGAGGGAAGTTAGGAATCCCCATAGGAGAACTGCAAAGATCGGTATATGGTCGGATGATGTTCCCCATAGCCAAAGGTCCATTATCACCTTAATCCAATTGGTATAAGTTTCTATTGGGGGTACAAGCCAGGCATCATCAGATATGGATATCAAGAAGGTATCCCAGGAATCCTTGAAGGGTGTTTCTCAGCATTGTGAAGGATGTTTTCTGGAGAAGGAAGTTGATTCATCTGTGGCCAGAAGCTGATAATTTCTAAGTAGAAGCTGGTTAAAAGTTTGGTTAGAGATTTTACCTACTTGGGTTTGAATAAACTTTAGAATACATGGTAAAAACAGACACATTAAGAAGACCACACGTAGTTGTCCAAGGATAGGCCATACCCATGCCAGAAGAGCAGTGGTATTAAGAAAGAGAAAAGGCTTTGACTTGTTGGAGTTCTTAAGGTATCTGTCAAGTCAATGAGCCTAATAATATTGTTTTCTACAAGACCCAATATATTGATATAATAACAACATTCTTCCTTAATGAAAAAACAGGTTCCACCCTTTTCGGCAGTGAGAAAATCTAGGGCCCTGCGATTCTGAAGGGTGACTTGTGTCAACGAAGTGACCTGTTTTTGTAGGGATGCTAGACATTCTGCTATGGAAGTAAGCACTCCTTCAAGTTTTGAATTAATGTCTTTGACAGCCCATAGGGAATGACCTAAGGCCCTTCCTGATAACCCTGTGCTTGCCGCTGAGGCTGTTAATGAGATGCTCACGACCACTGGAAGGAATGCAGCCCATTTTTTCACGTTTTGGATGAATTCAGATGAATTTTATTTCAGAGCTACTATAGAGAGTGAGCTGTGGAACTATGGTGACTAGTAGGCATGGGCTAGACATGTTGGAGAACATTATGGCTGTGAGAGTGCCATTGCACCAGAAAAAGAGACCTGATGGGGAATAGATGGTGTTGTTGATGGTTAGGTTATGGTGGCAAAAACCTGTTAGAAGGGAATTGGAAGTTGCACATTCCAGAAGGCAAACCTGAGGGATTATAGTGTGGTCATTCTCCTCAGGTTCCCATAAAGGAATATTTTGCAGAGTTTTTATAGGATCCTTTTTGTAGGATGAGGTGGGCAAGCTGGAAACATTTATTGGAACTGTGGCAAGTAGGAGCCATGCCAGGGAAGTGCATAGAAAGCAATTTGCTGGACTGGCAGTGGGGAAAGTTTAGTTTAGATAAGACAATGTGTTGGTGATGATCTGTAACCAGGTATAGATCAGTGAAGCCTGAGAGTCTGAAGTGTGTTGGCTTTCTAGGGATGTGAGCAGCCATTGTTCTGAGTGTCTTATGTTGGTCAAGACAAGGGAGACTGGTGAACCTATGGAAATATACTCCTGGGAAATATACAAAGAACCACAGGGGGGTAGAAACATACCCTTTGTAGTAAAAGGAAGCATTTACCCCTGATGCCCCAGTGTGGGTTCCAAGGGTCTGGAATGGCCATATTGTACTGTTGGGAGGCAGATTCATATTTGAATCTTCCTATATTTAATTGCCCTGAATATGCCTCATGAATTTTATATGACCAGTAGTGTCAGCCCCCATAGGTAACTGGCCACTATTTATAGTGATCCTTATTTTGGTCATATAGGAAGCATAAGTAAGGGTGGCTGGCTTGTTTAATAAGCTCAGAGGAAGAGGAAGAAACTACAATATAGATGGCTGAGGAGCATCCGGTCAGAGGACAGTTAGAAGTAGCAGCCAAGGGAGTGGTCCAAGTGTTCTTTTGTGTATATGTTTCTCTCACCCTGAATTTCCAGACATACGATGGTGAAGGCATTAGACTTGGGGTGAGGATGAGGATAAGAATCAGAGAGTTAAGGTACATTTTCAGATATGTTTTCAGCTATGGGTGTAAGGACAAAGATGCAAGAGAAGCAAAATTTTAAAGGGTCACTAGGGTGGGGAGAGCAAGGGTATGTAGGTGTGGATTCCTGTGAGTCTTCACTAGGGTGAGGAGAGCTAGAATATGTAGGTGTGAATTCCTGCAAGTCTTCCAGTCCGAAGTTGCCAGAATCAGTTTCCCAGATGCATAGTTTGAGCCTGAAAATGTGAATCCATGGAGTTAATTGATTACTTGTGAGTTTGAGTTTTGCTGCCAAGGGAGTGAACATGATGACCGAGGTGGGGCCCTCCCATTTGGGGTGCAGTTGGGGTCTTTCACCTGGGGGACAGTAATATACCTGTTGGCCGGGTGTTAGGGTGAGGGGGTTTTGAGTAATGGTTGGGTCAGGTAGAAGCCAGTCCTGGTATTTCCTCCAGGGCATAGATGGAAGAGGAGAGGTAGAGCATTGGAATCAGGTACAGGTAATTGTTCAGTCTGTATTCTAGGAGGTGAGAGTGAACAGTTGTATACAACCTCAAATGTAGAAAGGTTGGATGGTTTCTTTGGTAAAGCTCTGAGATGCAACAGGGCCAAGGGGAGAATTAAGCCTAGACCTTAGTCCAGTCTAGGCTTAATTCCATGGTGAGTTTGGTGACGGTTTCTTTGAGAGACCTATTGATTCTCTCAACTTTCCCGGAAGCTCGGGGACAGTAAGGGCAATGGAAATGCCAACCGACTGATAGTGCACTAGCTAGCCCTTGAGTTATCTGTGAGGTAAATTCTGGGCCATTATCCAATTGGATGGAAATGCGCATCTCAAAACATGGGATTATGTCAGATATCATCCTGTCCACAACTTTGGATGCCCACTTATTGAATGTGGGAAATGCCTCTATCCACCCTGAGAATGAGTCCACCAGGACTAAGAGATATTTGATGTTTTTTTTACCCTGGGCATGTTAGTGAAATCAATTTGCCAATCAGCTCCCAGGATGTGACCACAGGCCTGATGAGAAGGATAGGGTCTAGGTTTTAAGGGGGTGTTGGTATTGGTCCTCTGGCAGACTTGGCATGTGGATGTAACCTGTTGCAGAAAGGTCCGATCATTGGAGGAAAGAGGAAAAAACGTTTGAAGGAAAGTCGATTAGCTTTGGGGGCTAGGGTGGAACAGTGAATGGAGGAATCTAAAGAGCTGGTGAGGGTCAGGAGGTCATTCCCCAGAGGAACAGTGAGAGTCAGGATGTCAATCCTCAGAGGAAGAATGGAGTAACAAGGAAGAGGATGGTGTCTTCAGGGCCGCTGATTGGGCTGCCTGATCAGCTTTAGAGTTGCCCACCATAGCAGAAGAAGAGTCGGTCTGATGAGTTTTACAATGAACTTTTCCTAGCTGCAGTGGCAGCATGGAAGCCCGCAGCAGGTTAGATATAAGGCTGGCATTTATAATGGCAGTCCCTTTAGTAGTTATAATGACAGTCCCTTTAGTAGTTATAATGGCAGTCCCTTTAGTAGTTAGGAGTCCTCTCTCCTTCCAGATAGCCACATGAGAAACCAGTATATGAAAGTCATACTTGGAATCAGTGTATAGGGAACTTTTTTTTCCCCTTTTGCCAGTTCACATGCTCTTGTGGTGGCTATAAGTTCTGCCTGTTGGTTGGTTGTGTTGGGCAGCAAAGGATTAGCCTCAATGATGGAAGAGAGTGATACGACAGCGTAACCAGCTACTTTAACATGCCCATGAAAGTAGGAGCTTCTGGGCTGGGGATGTGGCTCAAGCGGTAGCGTGCTCGCCTGGCATGCGTGCGGCCCAGGTTCGATCCTCAGCACCACATACCAACAAAGATGTTGTGTCCGCCGAGAAATAAAATATTAAAAATTCTCTCTCTCTCTCTCTCTCTCTCTCTCTCTCTCTCTCTCTCTCTCTCTCTCTCTCTCTCTCTTTAAAAAAAAAAAAAGAAAGAAAGTAGGAGCTTCTGTCAGAAAACCAGATGAGATCTGATTAGGGAAGGGGCCCTTCAGAAATAGTGGCTGGATGGGACAAGAGTGCCTCTAGTACTTCAGAGCATTTATAGGTAGGAGGCTCTAGAGGGGCACATGAAAGGAAGGAGGCAGAGTTGAGTGGGAAACAGGGTTGGAAAGAGATAGTGGGGTTTTGTAGAAAGGAGACAATAAGAGATAGAATCCTCAATGGGGGAAGAGACTGCAATCCCATGTATGTTAAGAAATCTCTTCCCACATCAGTTAATGGTGAGCCAAGGTGACTTTGTATGATTCCTTCTGAAGATCGTGAGCAGCAGCTAAAGTCCTGAGACATGGTGGCCAACCCCTAACGGTGGGGTCAAGCTGTTTGGATAGGTATGCCTTGGGCGCAAAGGTTGGGCTGTGGTTTTGCCCCAGTACCCCTAAGTTTTGTCCTTGTTTTTCATGTACGTGTAGGAAGAAGGGCTGAGAGAGAGATTGGGGAGGTGTAAGGCAGGTGCCTGGAGAAGGGCCTTTCTTAGCATGGTGAAGGGCTATCCGACAGTTGAAGAAAAGGGGCTCATGTTGGGAGCCTTTTGCCACATCGTATAATGATTTGGCAAGTAGGGAGAAGTTGGGGATCCATGCCCTAAAGTATCCTGCCAATTCCAAAAAGGAAAGTATTTTATCTTTGGTTTTGGGTGTGGGCAAGGATCTGATATGCTGTTTTCTGTCCAATGTGATAAATTTCTTCCTCTGGGAAATAGAAAAACCCAAATATGTGACTGTGGTAGCTACCAGTTGAGCTTTGTGAGGGGAAACTCGGTATCCTTGTTGTGCCAAAAATTTAAGTAAATCAACACTATCATTTTTTGAGTGGTTTTTAGAAGGACTACAGAGAAGGAGATCATTGACGTATTGGAGGAGGGTGGATGAGGAGCAATAGGAGCCGAAGGTCTGCAGATCAGAGACCAGAACCTGACCAAAGAGATGAGGGCTGTCCCTAAACCCTTGAGGAAGAATGGTCCAAGTGAATGTCTAGTATCTGGGTCTGTCTAGGTGAAGGCAAAGAGGTCTTGAGAGTTGGGAGCCAACAGAATGGAAAAGAAAGCATCCTTTAGGTCATGACAGAAAAGTGAGTGGCATCTGAAGGGACCTGGGATAAAAGTGTGTAGGGGTTGGGGAATAGGGGGTGTATAGGCCTCACAGCTGCATTAATGAGTCGTAGGTCTTGAACAAGGCAATAGGAGCCAATAGGCTTGCAAAATGCCAGGATGGGAGTGTTATATGGAGAGTGAGCGGGGTGGAGGTACCCCTTAGAAAGAAGGTATTGGATCATAGGCTGTAAGTCACGGAGTGCCTTAGTAGATAATGGGTACTGCTCCTGGCTGGGGAACTTATTAGGATCTTTGAGATGTATGGCTACTGGATGACAGGAAACAGGAACATTAGGGGACCACTACTATACAAAAGCCTGAGGAATCCCTAGGGGAACTCCCAACACACCCTCTCTGTGAAACATTTTTCTTCCATATGGAAGTACTCCTCTAACTTCAGCACTTTCACAGAGCCCATCTGACATGAGCAGCATCCTGGAGATAATATGGACAGCCATGTGTGTGGACAGCAACAGTTGAATGCAGAAGGGGACTCAGTGCAGGGATGGGTGGGGTCAGGTTAGAGTTCCAAGTTGTGCCCAGGTCAGCAGCAATGCTTTCTCTATGGGAACCATTTGTAGATTGTCTTATCTCTAGACTCTCCAAATCAGTTCTGAGATTAAATAGGTTGGGTAATTAAAGAGTGGCTTTAATTAATTTGTCCCTCCACATGGCATAACAGCTGAGGTTCCCTGTAATTGTAATCTACCATGTGACAAACATTCCATTTTCCAAAAAGAGCTACTGGTCATGTTAATTGGATTGCAAAAAATGCCAAGATCTGCAGCTGAGAAATGTCCCTTGTTATCTACCCAGTGGCATGAAACAGACTAAGACTGAAGCACCCATGACAGAAAATACATTTTGGGGAGAAATATCAGGTGCTCTGAGTGTCATGTGATCCCATGCTGGGCAGGAGCTTCTCCCAATGTTTGCAAAGAACATTCAAGACACTCAAAGTAGCAGAATTTATCCCCTGGATGCAAACTGGAAGTATTGGATAGATGCCTGATCAATATAAAAAAAAGGGGGACTCTCATTAGGGTGTGGCCTGAGTGAGGAAGGAACTGGCTACACTGGGAGGTCCCTTGAACTGCCATCCACTGTGGGATGGCTTGTCTCTGCTGTGAACTACAGGGAAGAGAGCCAGCTTTAAGTCCTGCTTCAAAGAACAACCAGAGAGTATCTGTGTGAACTCAATGGGGAGTTCTAATGATAAGAATATGCAAAGAACTCTTTCATTCTAAAACTCAACTGTGGGCATTGCAGTTGTTTCCAATTATTTGTGTTTGCAAACATTGATGTGGTTAGCAGACATCAAAGTGTCAACTTCAAAACTGACATAGTGCTCAGCAGCAGGACAGTGCACAGGTTGTGTCATTGTTCCCCAATATCAAGGTGGTTTTCACCAGCAGATAGAATTCTGCATCTCCTTGAAGTTGGTCTTCCTTTACTATCCTGCATTGGCCCATAATGTAATCAGTGGCCTGTGCTACTCCTGGACAACAGGAGTAGTAGCCATATCTACCCTTGTAATCTTTGTCTGTCTTCCTACCACCTCAATGAGAATTATCCCCACAACGTCCCTTTGTGTTTTCATCAACATGCACTCTGAAATGAACACCCATCACCTGTAGCAGACAAGCCTGAGAGCATGAATTTACCCTGGTGGTTTTAATTAACTGATTTGTGGCTATTTGTTACTTAACACCCCATGGATTTTTCATCCTGGTATAACATAAATTTTCTAAAATTATGCATCTTCAACTCTAGTATAGATTGCCAAAATGTATTTTCCAGTGAGCGGACAATTCAGTTTAAGTTCCTAATTGTTCTTCATTGGATGGGTCTCAGGATCAATTCACAGGTGGGACACAAGTCAGACAGCTGGGAAACTGTGATCCTTCTTCAGTGTATGGGCAGTGTTCTCCTTGATATGAGAGTTTTCTCACCTTTGACCCCACCTTACCCACATGAACCTTAGGTACATTCTTCTCACATGAACTTGGGTTATTTTCCAGGATAGATCATATATTAAACTACAAGTACCAAAAAGGCCAAAGTCCTGTCAAACTTAATAGGAGGAAATGCTTCCTAAACTTCAAATCTAATGCTGGGTGTCCTCTCCCAGTGGAATGATAGGCAACGCTAGAGAATGCTAACACCCCCTGGAAATAATGTAGGATCTCACAATGGAACATTTTTAACCAGGAAAGCTCCCCACGTTTGACATTCAGAATGTTTTGAAGTGCTTTTGTGAGATGCAGTTTAAGTTAAAATGAAGTTGCAATAAAAATTTTAGCCCTACATCTTTGAATGTTTTCTTTGTTTACTTCTCTAAAGTACTGAAATAATTCTCACTTAAACCAAATGTACATACAATATGAGTTTCAAAATAGATGTCATGCATCAGTTGGTCATGAAAACAATTCTTTTTATTCATTCAAAACATGCAAGTAAGTTTGAGACCCTGCAAAAATGAAATTGCATTACATTTATAGAGGGATTTCAAAAAATGCTAGAAAAAATGTATGTGAACAGGAATAAGCAAAGAAGAGACAAGCAATAAATGTTAGTCAGACTGGATAATGTCAATAAAATAAATTAACAGTTATTTATTAAATAATTGAGATCACTTGGCTTCAGACAATGAAGACACTAGGGAAAGCTCTAAATATTCTCAGAGGATTTAAGAGATATAAAGTAATCAATGTACTGGATCATATAGCATTGCTTACTAGTCCATGAACAATATTGGAGAAGTCACTTCTTCCCATGGGGTAAATCCACAGCACACAGCCTCCCTGGTCCACTTCTGACAGCGTAACTGCTATCAGGGCCAAGCACCAGGCAAGGAAGGATTTGGTTAGGGGTTCATGTTGGCATAATTCACCATGAAAATACCCCCATGGTAGAGAAGACTCCTCTGGAAGTGAGAAACTACAGTAATCACATACAAAATATGAGAATGACTGCATTTAGGATCAGACTAGGAATGGGTGGATAGAGCCAGTGACCTGATGAGTAGCAGAAACCATATAGCTAGGCTGTCAGGTCTCTAGGCCAGGCGTAGTGTATGCACTGTGACCAGCAGGGGGAGCTGTGGGACTACTCTGTAGTTCCTACACTGCAGGGTGCACAGTAAAGACTGTTCAGTTGAAGGGATCCCTGGCTTGAGGGCTGAGCCCCTTGCTCTCTGATTAGAACTCTCCAGCTGTGTCTTCTCTGGCCTGGCAAGGTACCCTGAGCAAGGACTTTGGTCTTGAAACAGTGGGTGTTTTTCCTCCAATGCCCTCTGCAATGGCCACTGACATATCTTCTTTGGTGAAGTAACAAGTTTGTTGAAGAGATAAATAAAGTAAAAAGTCACTTCCCCATGTTTAATTTAATAATCCACTGTCACTTTGTAATACCTTTCTCATTTGGTCCTTTACATTGATGTCAATGTAGACCAGGCTTCTTGTTTCACATAGGGAAAGACATGCGGGAGTATAGGGTCCCTGGTTGAAACCCTCTAGAAAATAACAGGGCACTGCAGGTCAAGCTCTAGGGGGAAAAAGGCAGCTTGAAAATTGGCCTCCAGGGGCAGAATGGAGCTTCCACCTGCGCCCAGAGCAGGCCAAGTGACCCGCCGGCGTGGTATCATGAAACCCCAAATGCAGCTGGGGCTGAAGAGAGAAGCCGCCCACGCCTAGAATAGGACCAGCGACCCACTGGCAAGACAGGCCAGGTAGCTTGCCAACGTGGTGGACACGTAACACTGAGGCAGTCGCGTCACACTGGTTGGAGTGGGGGTGGAGCAGGGTCGCCGCCCGGGTCCGGAGGGGGCTCAGCAACCCGTTGGAGAGGTAGTCAGGTACCCCCATTGGGAGTGGGGGCTGTGCAGAACTGCGACCCACCGGCCTAGAGGTCTGCCAGCGTGGTAGACACATCACACCAATTGGAGTGGGGGCACAGCAGAGCCGCCACCCACATCCAGATCAGGACCAACGACCCCAGGGCATGGTAGTTATGTTACCACAATTGGAGTGGGGTCAGAGCAGAACAGCCACCAGTGCCTGCAGTGGGGGCAGACCTGCGACCAATTAGCATGGTAGACAGACCACCCTAATTAGGGGAGGAGCACAGCCACTACCCGGCCTGCAAGGGAGACTTCCCAACTATACAAGAGCAATATAAATAAATAGGAGGTAAATTTCAAAAACACAACAGTTGCACCAAGCAGAAAGAAACGCGAGCAGTATGAAAAGACAAGGAAAGAAAGGACCACAAGCAATGCAGGTCAACTCAACTTTAGAAGAGGTAATAGCTGCAATAGACGGAATGTCAGATAAAGAGTACAGGATATATATGCTTCAGATGATCTGGAGTCTCAAGGAAGACATGAGACAGCAAAATCAGACAATGAAAGATCACATTGACAAACAAATCCAGGAAGTAAAAGATCAATTTCACAGGGAGATAGAGGTAATAAAAAACAAACAAATTGAAATCCTAGGAATGCAGGAATCATTAAACCAATTTAAAAACTCAATTGAGAATACTACCAGCAGATTAGATCACTTAGAAGAGAGAACATCAGACAATGAAGACAAAGTATTTCAACTGGAAAAGAACATAGACAGCTCAGCAAGTCTGCTAAGAAACCATGATCAGAACATCCAAGAATTATGGGACAATATCAAAAGACCAAATTTAAGAGTCATTGGGATACAGGAAGGCACAGAGCTCCAAACTAAAGGAATAAACAGACTATTCAGTGAGATTATACAAGAAAACTTCCCAGACTTGAAGAATGAGACAGAAACACAAATCCTAGAAGCCTACAGGACGCCGAATGTGCAAAATCATAAGAGATCCACACCTAGACACATTATAATGAAGATGTCCAACATACAGAATAAGGAGAGAATTTTAAAAGCTGCAAGAGAAAGAAAGCAGATTACATTTAGGGGCAAACCAATCAGGATAACAGCTGATCTCTCAACACAGACCCTGAAAGCTAGAAGATCCTGGAATAACATATTTCAAACACTGGAAGAAAATGGGTTCCAACCAAGAATCATGTATCCTGCGAAATTAAGCTTCAGGATAGAAGATTAAATTAAAACCTTCCATGATAAACAAAAGTTAAAAGAATTCGCAGCTAGAAAACCATCTCTTCAAAAAATCCTTGGCAAAACATTACAGGAAGAGGAAATGGAAAATAACATTGAAAACCAACAATGGGAGATAGGACAGTAAAGGGGGAAAAATAGTCAAAGAGAATAACAAATCAGGTTTAGAAACATCAATAAACAAATATGGCTAGAAGAACAAATCATATCTCAATAATAACCCTAAATGTTAATGGCTTAAATTCACCAATTAAGAGACACAGGCTAGTAGAATGGATCACAAAAGAAGACCCAACAATATGCTGCCTACAAGAGACGCATCTGATAGAAAAAGATATTCATAGACTGAAGGTGAAAGGTTGGGAAAAATCATACCACTCATATGGAATGCGGAAACAAGCAGGAGTGTCCATACTCATATCTAATAAAATAGATTTCAAGCCAAAGTTAATCAAAAGGGATAAAGAAGGACACTTCATACTGCTCAAGGGAACCATACACCAACAAGACATAACAATCATAAATATATATGCCCCAAATAATGGTGCGGCTGTGTTCATCAAGCAAACTCTCCTCAAGTTCAAGAGTCTAATAGACCACCATACAATAATCATGGGATACTTCAACACACCTCTCTCACCACTGGACAGATCTTACAAACAAAAGTTAAATAAAGAAACTATAGAACTCAATAACACAATTAACAACCTAGACTTAATTGACATATATAGACTATACCACCCAAAATCAAGTAGTTACACTTTTTTCTCAGCAGCACATGGAACCTTCTCAAAAATAGACCATATATTATGTCACAGGGCAACTCTTAGACAATATAAAGGGGTAGAGATAATACCATGCATCTTATCTGATCATAATGGAATAAAACTGAAAATCAATGATAAAAGAATGAAGGAAAAATCAAGCATCACTTGGAGAATGAACAATAGGTTGCTGAATGATCAATGGGTTTTAGAAGACATCAAGGAGGAAATTAAAAAATTCCTAGAGTTAAATGAAAACACAGACACAACATATCGGAATCTATGGCACACATTGAAAGCAGTTCTAAGAGGAAAATTCATTGCTTGGAGTTCATTCCTCAAAAAAAGAAAAAACCAACAAATAAATGATCTCATACTTCATCTCAAAATCCTAGAAAAAGAAGAGCAAAACAATAGCAAAAGAAGTAGAAGGCAAGAAATAATTAAAATCAGAGCTGAAATAAATGAAATTGAAACAAAAGAAACAATTGAAAAAATTGACAAGACTAAAAGTTGGTTCTTTGAAAAAATAAATAAAATTGACAGACCCTTAGCCATGCTAACGAAGAGAAGAAGAGAGAGAACTCCAATTACTAACATACGGGATGAAAAAGGTAATATCACAACAGACACTTCAGAAATACAGAAGATAATCAGAAATTATTTTGAATCCTTTTACTCCAATAAAATAGAAGATAGTGAAGGCATAGATAAATTCCTTAAGTCTTATGACCTGCCCAGATTGAGTCAGGAGGATATAGACAACCTAAACAGACCAATAACAATAGAGGAAATAGAAGAAACCATCAAAAGATTACCAACTAAGAAAAGCCCAGGACCGGATGGGTATACAGCAGAGTTTTACAAAACCTTTAAAGAGGAACTAACACCAATACTTTTCAAGCTATTTCAGGAAATAGAAAAAGATGGAGAACTTCCAAATTCATTCTACGAGGCCAACATCACCCTGATTCCGAAACCAGACAAAGACACTTCAAAGAAAGAAAACTACAGACCAATATCTCTAATGAACCTTGACGCAAAAATTCTCAATAAAATTCTGGCGAATCGGATTCAAATACATATCAAAAAAATTATACATCATGATCAAGTAGGATTCATCCCTGGGATGCAAGGCTGGTTCAATATACGGAAATCAATAAATGTTATTCACCACATCAATAGACTTAAAAATAAGAACCATATGATCATCTCGATAGATGCAGAAAAAGCATTCGACAAAGTACAGCATCCCTTTATGTTCAAAACTCTAGAAAAATTAGGGATAACTGGAACATACCTCAACATTGTAAAAGCAATCTACGATAAGCCACAGGCCAGCATCATTCTGAATGGAGAAAAATTGAAGGCATTCCCTCTAAGATCTGGTACAAGACAGGGATGCCCTCTCTCACCACTTCTGTTCAACATAGTCCTCGAAACACTGGCCAGAGCAATTAGACAGACGAAAGAAATTAAAGGCATAAAAATAGGAAAAGAAGAACTTAAATTATCACTATTTGCAGATGATATGATCCTATACCTAGCAGACCCAAAAGGGTCTACAAAGAAGCTATTAGAGCTAATAAATGAATTCAGCAAAGTGGCAGGATATAAGATCAACACGCATAAATCAAAGGCATTCCTGTATATCAGTGACAAATCCTCTGAAACGGAAATGAGGACAACTACTCCATTCACAATATCCCCCCAAAAAATAAAATACTTGGGAATCAACCTAACAAAAGAGGTGAAAGATTTATATAATGAAAATTATAGAACCCTAAAGAAAGATATAGAAGAAGACCTTAGAAGATGGAAAAATATACCCTGCTCATGGATAGGTAGAACTAACATCATCAAAATGGCGATATTACCAAAAGTTCTCTATAAGTTCAATGCAATGCCAATCAAAATCCCAATGGAATTTCTTGTAGAAATAGATAAAAGAATCATGAAATTTATATGGAATAATAAAAGACCCAGAATAGCAAAAACAATGCTAAGCAGGAAGTGTGAATCAGGCGGTATAGCGATACCAGACTTCAAACTATACTACAGAGCAATAGTAACAAAAACAGCATGGTACTGGTACCAAAACAGGCGGGTGGACCAATGGTACAGAATAGAGGACACAGAAACCAATCCACAAAACTACAACTATCTTATATTTGATAAAGGGGCTAAAAGCATGCAATGGAGGAAGGATAGCATCTTCAACAAATGGTGCTGGGAAAACTGGAAATCCATTTGCATCAAAATGAATCTGAACCCCTATCTCTCGCCATGCACAAAAGTTAACTCAAAATGGATTAAGGAGCTTGATATAAAATCAGAGACACGGCATCTGATAGAAGAAAAAGTTGGCAAACTAAAAAGTTTTTTCTCAGCAAAAGAAACAATAAGAGAGATAAACAGGGAGCCTACATCCTGGGAACAAATCTTTAATCCACACACTTCAGATAGAGCCCTAATAACCAGAATATACAAAGAACTCAAAAAATTAGACAATAAGATAACAAATAACCCAATCAATAAATGGGCCAAGGACCTGAACAGACAGTTCTCAGAGGAGGACATACAATCAATCAATAAATACATGAAAAAATGCTCACCATCGCTAGCAGTTAGAGAAATGCAAATCAAAACTACCCTAAGATACCACCTCACTCCAGTAAGATTGGCAGCCATTAGGAAGTCAAACAACAATAAGTGCTGGAGAGGATGCGGGGAAAAGGGCACTCTTGTTCATTGCTGGTGGGACTGCAAATTGGTACAGCCAATTTGGAAAGCAGTATGGAGATTTCTTGGAAAGCTGGGAATGGAACCACCATTTGACCCAGCTATTCCCCTTCTCGGTCTATTCCCTAAAGACCTAATAAGAGCATGTTACAGAGACACTGCTACAACGATGTTCATAGCAGCACAATTCACTATAGCAAGATTATGGAATCAGCCTAGATTCCCTTCAATAGATGAATGGATTAAAAAAATGTGGCATTTATACACAATGGAGTATTACTCTGCATTAAGGAACGACAAAATCATAGAATTTGGAGGGAAATGGATGGCATTAGAGCAGATTATGCTAAGTGAAGCTAGTCAATCGTTAAAAAACAAATACCAAATGACCCCTTTGATATAAGGGGAGTAAACAAGGACAGGGTAAGGACGAAGAGCTTGAGAAGAAGATTTACATTAAACAGGGATGAGAAAAGGGGAGGGGAGGGGAGGGGAGGGGAGGGGGGATAGTAGAGAATAGGACAGACAGCAGAATACATCAGACACTAGAAAGGCAATATGTCAATCAATGTAAGGGTAACTGATGTGAAACAGCAATCTGTATACGGGGTAAAGTTGGGAGTTCATAACCCACTTGAATCAAACTGTGAAAGATGATGTATTAAGAACTGTGTAATGTTTTGAACGACCAACAATAAAAAAAAAAAGAAAAAAGAAAATTGGCCTCCAGGCCATGGTTCTGGACAATGGTCACTGATGTATGAAACCTCAATATCTGCGAAATAGATGAGTTGCCCTTGAAGAGGAGCTCATTTGAATGAGAGTCCCACCCTTTCAACCCTACCAAACAGGTGTTAAAAATTATAATAAAAGCTGAGGAGCTGCCTGTATAATGAACAGACTTGAAAAGCTCAGCCTTGGACTGTCTGCAGCCATGACCTGGGCTCCTCTCCTGCTCACACTTCTGGCTCACTGCGCAGGTCGGGGGGAACTTTCTGGGCTGGAGTTCGGGGTGGGGAAGGCAACACTGAATCTTAATGCCACAAATCCTCTCCTGAACATTGGGTTTCTCTATACTCAGGCTCCACTTCCCAGGAGTGGTGACTCAGGAAACTTCACTGACCACAACTCCAGGAGGGACAGTCACACTCACCTGTGGCTCCAGTACTGGGGCCATCACCACCAGTAACTATGCAGGCTGGGTCCAACAGAAGCCCTACCAGGTGCCCCAGGGTTTAATAGGTAGCACCAGTAATCAGTTCCCAGGAGTGCCTGCCAGTTATTCAGGCTCTCTGCTTGGAGACAAGGCGTCCCTCACTATCATGGGGACCCAGACTGAGGATGAGGCCACGTATTATTGTGCTCTGTGGTTCAGCAATCATTTCCACAGTGACACATACAGATGGGGAAGTGAGACACACAAACACCCTGACACAGACTCACTCTTGTTCCTAACACCTCTCTTCTGCATTGAGCTAGTGTGTTCTCAGTACAATTTTTTCAATTTCTCCAGAAAAAGCCATAACACTATTGTTCAAGGCTCTAAAATGTTTTAATAACTATTTTGTCAAAAAAAATGTATTCTTGAAAGTCTGCTTATTAATCTTTCATGTGTTGCACAATTATGGATAGGAGTGGCAAAAAATACAGGCATACACACACACACACACACACACACACACACACACACATACAAAAACACACTCAGATTTGAGTTTATCAGCATTTTGTTGCCAAGAGAAAAGTTTGGTATTATAGTGGTACAACACACAGTTATGATAATATGTGTATAAAGATAGAAGAGGATTATATAAAGTGAAATGTAGGATAAACATCATTGAAACAAGGTAACATTACATGTTCTTCTCACCACATTTTTAGAAGAGTATAAAATGATCTAAAATGGACAAAAATAGATCCAAAGGAAAGTGACCTAAAATTCACAGGAAATGATCCAAAGGAACAGAGGTTGCTTCCAAAATTTAATGCAGAATGTAAATTTCCAGGTAAGTGTACCTGTACATGTACTTCAGCCAATGCAGCTTTTTTCCACAATCTTAATCTGATTTACCAAAACTCATCCTCCCTGTGTGAAAGAGGAAAACCTGGGTTAAAACATTGAGATAAAACTCGGGCTCCTGTGCCTGTAGTGAATGCTCTCCACGGAGACTCCACAGATCCCTGCAGTGTGTGCTGAGGGCTCTGTAGCACAGGCTTGGAATGGCAGGTTGACTTCATGTCACAGAACAAGGGTCTGCAGGGGAGGGCTGTTAGGGGACAAGGCTCATGCCTCTTGAAGACAATCCTACTTTCCATGTGAATTATCTTTTTTCTTCTCTCCAAAAATTTCTCTAAAAAAAATTCAAAGGTAGGGGACCTCATGAGAATCAAAGGGAGATCACTACAGTAGAAGAATAGAACCAGGAGAGAGAGCGAGGAGGTGAAAGGGAAAGATGAAATGCTGGGGAATGATATTGCTCAAAGTATATTGTTATATTGTGTGCATATATGAATATGGAACAACAAATCCCGCTATTGTGCACAACTATAATGCACCAATAAAAATATAACAAAAAAGAACTCAAAGTTATGTTTGAAATTATAAAAGAAGACATTAAAGATATTGTAGAAGAGAATAGTTTTGATATACTCTGCCAAACAATTTTAAATATTTGAACTACAAATTTCTTACAAATTTATTGAGATAGAAATCCAACTTTCATTTCTTACAAAGGGTATTCCATCCCTTATGACCTAGTCCTCCCTTACTGCATAAGATGGTCATTTATTTCAGAATAATGCACTCTAGAGAAGCTCCTAGATTTCCAGGAGAAACCCACCTACTGATTATATTATGCCTCATGTTCTCTAAACCTGATAAGTTTACCAGGTTAATCCCATGAATCATCCTGCCCTACTTGTTGCTTGAGATGATGTTGAGATGCATCACAGATCTTTTTGGACTCGAGGAATAAAAATCATACCCCAAAGGAAGCTCTCACCTGGTCAAGCACATCTCCCAAGCTACCTCTCTGCTTCTTCTCTCATGGCAATAGGCTCCTGAAACCTTGCATTCTTCTGCCATATCCAGTTTATAAATCCATTGTTCACTGGTTACATGGGGATGGGTAGAGGAAAGATATAGTATAATCGGTTAATAGATTTAAAGATTATTGGGAGGAATCTTATTCTAAGCCTTATTTGAGATGTACCTTCTCCATAAACTGCTGTATTCCCCCATAACAAGCCACACTAGCTCTCATCGATTGACATTAATCTAAATTCATTAGACTCAATAGAGGGAAAACAGCAAAACCATGAAAATAAATACTGCTAAATGCCCCACCAGTTTCCAGAAGTAAGAAAGGTACAGACAAATCAAGAAACTTAACATTGACTCCCTTTCCACCACATCCTGGTGCCTCTTCTCCACTTCCCTTAGGGGAAGGTCAAACCCAGCATATCAGGGCTCAGCATGTCTTTCCTTTGGCCATGCCTTCCATGTGACATTTTTTTTCTCCAATTCCATCATAATTGCTCCCAGGGTCGCTTCTTAGATTCTCCATCTCAGGGGCCTTGGTCACAGGTGCTGTCTTAGTCACCTCCTCCAGGTGTGCTAGGAGCTGAGATACAGTGAGCCTGACTCTGGGTCTTTTGTGACTTGGCATCACCAGCTACTGAGAGTCCTGAATAAACTCCCCCTGACTTCTCTGCCTGGCACTTCCCTTCTCAGTTCCTACCTAAATTGCTCTGTCATTAGCTAGAAAGGTGTCATATATTGAGACATAGAAACTTCAATTTTCAAAATATCTCCCCATTAGGTTCTCACCCACTTTCCTGGCTCCTTTACACTGTCTCTAATATTTATTCATGTGTCGTGGTCTTATTCTTGGAAAGGCTCTTTAGATAATCTTGGGGCCAAAATTTTACACGTGTAGCATCTGTTCTAAAACCCCCAAAATGAATCTCTGACATTATTTCCTCAAAAGCAGTAGAATGTCTTGTGTATCTCTCCGGATCATTTCGGTCAATAAGATAGAAGGGGGAGGGTTTTTTTTTCCAAAAGTAAGCAAATTGTTTTTGTTAAATATATAAATAACAGGTATTAAATATGTTATTCAACTGATATGTTGTGAGAAAAAAATAAAATGATAAATCAAGGACAAGTATTCTTTTTAAAATCAGTATATGCAGTCCAAGTGCAAGAAACATTTGAATCCGATTTCTGTGCTGGTAGGATTCTGTCCCTCATATTATTAAAACAACAAACTTTATTTTAATTTTCATACCATTGGTTCTAATGTATGAAAATTTATATAAGAGAAACCACATCAGTTCTAACCAATGAGCAATAAAGGAAGCCATGCAAAGGTTGCCTCTGAGGAGTCATAAACAATGCCCTGAGTAATAAGGAGGCCACAGAAGGGTGTGACCAGCCTCGTCTTACATGGGAGCAGTGGACAGAGCAGTAGGTATACAGGGCTGTGTGTGAGGGACACTGATCACCATGTCACATGATGGTGTTTTTGGTCCTATATGCCAGGGGGTGGTGAAGATCAGGGGGTGGTCCATGAGGGTCTGGGGGTGATTAGAGCTTGGATGAATACCTGGCCCACCCTAGTGGCCTATGCTCAGGGCTTGCAGCTGTGACCTTACCTGAGCTCACCCAGCCATATCCCTGTCACATCCCTGATGTCCTCAGTCACAGGGGGCAATGGAGTGTCCAGGGTAGCATCAGAAAGTAGAAGGATTCTCATATGCATGCATAGGCCAAGCCCTCTGAGATTATGAACAAGGCAAGGGAGAGACTTCAGGGAAGCTCTGCTCAGCTTTGTGGCACATTAAACTGAACTCAAGGATGACATGCACCATGGCTTGGCCCCCTCTTCTTACCTTCCCTACTCATCACACAGATGTCTACATAAGGGATAATGAAAGAGCCTGGAAGAACATGGGACCTGCTTTTTCCTGCTATCTATATACTCACAATTGTCATCTCCTGCTTCCAGAATCTGGGTTTAATCTGTGCTGACTCAGCCACCTTCAGTGTCTAGAATGATGGGACAGGGGGCCACCATCTTCACTGGAAGCAGCATGAACATTGGTAGCTATTATGTGAACTGGTGTCAATAGCTCCCAGGAACAGCCACCAAACTCCTCGTCTGTGATGATAACATCTGCCCCTTAGGTGTCCCTGATCGCTTCTCTGGCTCTGAGTCTGACAACTCAGTCTATGATCCGACAGATAATCTCTGTCAGGGTTATGACAGTAGCCTCAGTGCTTTCCCATTGACAGCAGACCCTGTGGAAGTGAGAAAAGGACTCCTTCCCTGTCTGCCAGGAGAATGAATGTCCAGTAGCTCCTGCTCAGGCCTCACCTGCAGCATCTGGGGCTGCTGCCACTGTGAACCAGCAGCAACCATAGGCACCACCTGGAAGAGAAGATACTCCTGGTTCCTAGGAGTATCCTAGGAGTAGCAACTGGTACCTAGGAAAAAGGATCTCAAGCAAATGGAAATTCCTACTCTTTCTAAATTTCAACAGGTTAAGAGGATTCTGCTATCCCTTTTCTCTGAACTGTCACTGATGGAGAGGCAAATGCAACTGTGTTCTTCTCCTACATAACTGGGGATTTCTGGGTCTTCATCATTCATTATTTTCCTATTTCCAGAGCTCCAGAGCTTTGTCATCCTTTCCTAGGTTCTCACTGTGAATCCTTGTTCACTTTCTTGCAATCTATTTCTTACATAAATCATCTTAATGTTGAATAATTGATATACAATAAACCACCTGTATTTGAAGAATCCCATTTACATTTACAGTTTTAAGATATTTATACACCTATGACAACAACACCACAATCAGATCAGTGAACCCATCTACCAACCTGCAAGCCTCCTCCTGACCCTTGAAAATACTCCTGACATCCCTGTTCAGAACACTTCCCAGGTAATGGCTGATCTACTCTCAGTGACTATTCATCAGTTTACCTTTCCTAAGATTTATGAAGAAAAAACACAGTATGGGTCTAGTTTCATTTCCACTGAAGACTCCCTCTGAGACCGTTTCAGGCTGTGTTGAATTGTACTTTTTCTTATAGAGTAGGCATCTTGACCTTTGTGACCCTGGGCATTCCTGCTTTGTGAGCTCTTAAGCTACAATACATAAGTATTAAATTTTTATTTTCTGACTCCTTCAAAATAAACAGAAATATTATCCCACATGAATTCCATTGATTTTACCTCTTATTCTAAAAGAAATCAATATATTTCATTTGGCCTCTTAATATCTTGCATCCTCAAAGGCCTGAGCCTTCTGTCTCTGAGGGATGCTCAGCCATACCTGCATCTTATATTATCATATACTCTATTTAATCAGTCCAGATAATTTTATTAAATTTTATAAAATAAATGTACATTAATAGTGAGATGCAAAAAAAATATATTAGTAAAAATGTACCTCCTATTTCTCCTACATCTTTTCTCCTGACCCTTTCTTTTCATCTGTGGCCAGTACTCTTCTACCTCCAGCAAATCTCTCAACTCAGTCAATGTCAAGAAACATTTGGAAAGAATGTTGGAAGATTCATCTGCTGAGATTAATTGCTGTCCCTGCAGGGTACTCACTGATGTGACAGGTGGGGAAGGTGTGGCATTGTGTCTTTGCCTGTGGAACTATGGGAACTTCTTGGAAACATGTCTGAGAAAGCATTTCACTGTGTTCTGCCTGTGACTCCAAATCAGTACTCTGAGAATCAATGAGTTCAATAAGTTAAATCAGTGACTTCAACTTGATATGTCCTTCCCAATCTTGTTTCAGCTGAAGTTACCAGTGGTTATGTCTTAACACGTGGCACATGCTCCATCTTCAAAGGAAACAACTATACATGTAAGAAAAAATGCACAGATATCAAGAACTAGGCTGAGATCTCTCCTGTTATATATACTTAGGAGCACAAAATGGGTTAAGGCTAAAGCAGGTAAGATAAAAAGCATATTTTGGGAATACTCATCAAGAGCTCTAAGTGCTACTCCACCCCACATGGAGGTTCCCTTTATTCTACAACCTACTAAAATGTATTCAAGGGACATTCATAGAAGTCAGACTATTCCCTGTTCCACTGTGGACTTGAGGCAGTCTGGACAGATGCTTGAAGAACATAAAAGCATACTGAGCTCTAAGCAGGAACTGTCCTGAATGAGGCAATAGGAGTGTCTTCTCAAATGTTCACATGTCAGACAATGTAGGAATTCTCAGGGTGAATTTATATCAATTTCATAATTATATTATAAAAATGGATGACACCCAATTTTGGATTGATAATTTGAGGAGACTACTAAGTGGTAACAGGGAGAGATGAGGTGTGGCAGGAGGAAGTAATTCACTTCTGCCTTGATCCTGGCTCTTTATGCACACACTATCTTTCTGCTTCTTTCATATCATAAGATGAGCAGCCTTCCTCCACACCACACCTATCTGCCATGATGTTCTACCTCACCTCAGGCCATGTCATGTATTTGGTCACAGTAATGAAAAGTTGACTAAAACACTCTGCATGCCCACCACCTGTGAAAACAGATTTTGTGCATGTTATTTTTTCCCTCTGAGTCTCATGCTGAACACTTCGGAGAAAAGCACACTGGAAAAGCCTTATATCCTGCCCATTAGAACCACTAGCCTGGGGTGGTTGTGTGAAATAAACAGACAGGGTCATTTGTATCATGAATCACAAATAATTCTTAATCTGGTCTCTGAAAATTGAAGTCATTTTCAATTATTGGTGATTAGCAACATTGATGGGATGAACCACCATAAAGGTGTCCAGGTTGGATGTGTTATATGTTGATAAAGGCCTCTTCACCTGGAATGTGTGCAGATTATATCACTGTTTCCCCATATCCAAGTCCTGTTCAGTGATGATTATAATATTTCGTCCCCTGAAGTGTGCTTAAGACAGCTGTCTTTTTTTTTTTTGCCCAATGAAATATAATTTCTGGATGCCTTCTGTACTTCCATGGAGTATGGTTAAGATCCAACACTCACTTTGACCCCCTCAACTTTCATTCTGCCATCCTAACCAGATTTATACAAAAGGGTAAACTTTTCTTGACTTTAGGACGGGAATGACACTGAGCACCTACAGAGTAATTGCCCACACACGCAGTGAAAAATATATCAGGCTAAGAATTTAGCTTCTATGGATTTAAGTCACTGAATTTGTGTTATTACTCAGAATAATTAGGATTTCACTGAAAAAGACTAGAACTGCCAAGATTATGCATCTTCAATTGGTATAAATATGGCCAAAATGTGTCTCCATTAAGAGGACCATTACATTAGGGTTCCCAGTTCTTCCACAACATTAACTTCAGATGATCCTCTACCTTGGGTGGCTCACAACTAAGGGTTTTCTTGAATATTCTGTGCTGAAACCAGAAAAAATCCAAATAAACAAGAACAAGCTATCTGCCCTATAATAGTTTAATATATTCCATGAGCTTCATTGCAAATTAAACACCCAATAACTCAAGTATAGAATGGCTCTATTCAATTCATTTTAAAAAGAAAACAGTTGTAAATCTAATTTGATGGCTAATGTCCAACATTTAGCAATAATAAAATTGTCTTTCACTTTTTTACCACAAAGTATGGTAGTTTTGCTTATGTTTTTAACAAGCTCTGTTTGTTGTTATTGTTAATATTCAATACTTTTTTGTTGTTTTTGAGATTTTATTTAATTATGTCTAGACCCATGTGCTATACAAAATTAAAAGTTTTGGCAACCTTTTCATCATCTTGTTTTGGGGCTTTCATTACTTAATATGATCATCCCTTTCTTAGAACTTAATAACAGAAGTATATCCAGGTTAAATTTGAAATTATTCTAATATAAACGCTATCAAGCATGTGTGACAGAATAGCTAAGTCTACGTCATATTGAATACTTTGATAATAATAATAATTGGACAATTTTATATCTACTTGAGCTTGGGTGTTTTGTTTCCCTTTTTCATAAATTAACTAGAGTTGACTAATATATTTCCTAGTTTCATGTCTCTCCCTTCCATTTGGCAGGAGTTTTAGCTATTTAAGATTGTGGACCATCAATTTTGCACTTAAGTTGCCCTAGTCCTCTGTTTTATCCGAAATTGTGTTTTTTCTTACTCTCAGCTAGAAAAATGACCATCTGCCAATTTTATAGAGTATGTGTTTCTTTTTGACCTACAGAAAATAGCACATACATTGACAAACCTGATGAATCACAAAACTAACAAAAAAAATCACATAAGAAATTGCTGCAGTGTCTTTATAGATCCTTAGCCTGTTTATTGATATGGTTATTTGGGTTGTTGTTGTTTTTCAGGTTTTGAGGTTCTTTGTTCTGTTTTGCTTTTGCTTTTGGAGTTCTTTATATATCCTGTAGATTAATGCAGCATCTGAGGTCCCTGTGGTAAAGATTTTCTCCCATTCTGTAGGCTCTCTCTTCATGTAATTGTTTCCTTTGCTGAAGCTTTTTAGTTTGAATTCATTCCTTTCATTGATTCTTTTTTTAACTTTTATTTTTTACACAAATGGAGCATGACTTTTTATTTCTCTGCTTCTACATGAAGTAGAGTCATACCATCTTGCAATTATACCCTTATATAGGGTAATAATGTCCATATTCGTTCAACATCTTCTGGGACCCTATTCCCCCTCCACTTCTCTCCCTTCCCTCTGCCCAATCCAATGTTCCTCCATTCTTCCCTCCCCAACAATATTATGGATCAGCATCCATTCATCAGAGAAAACATTTGGCCTTTTTTTTAATTGGCTTGCTTTGCTTAGCATGATATTCTCTAGTTCCATCCATTTACCTGTAAATGCCATAATTTCGTTCTTCATTAAGTTTGAGTAATATTCCATTATGTATATATACCACAGTTTCTTTATCCATTCATATATTGAAGGGCATATAGGTTGGCTCCACAGTTGAGCTATTGTGGATTGAGCTGCTATAAACATTGAGATGGCTGCACCACTGTAGTATGCTGATTTTAAGTTGTTTGTGTATTGACAGAGGAGTGGGATAGATGAATCAAACTGTGTCTCCATTTCAAATTTTCTAAGGAATCTCCATACTGATTTCCAAAGTGGCTTCACCATTTTGCTGTCCCACCAACAATAAATCAGCACACCTATTCCCCACTTGTTTTCCAGTACTTATTGTTCACTGAATTCTTGATAATTGCTATTCTGACTGGAGTGAGATGAAATCTCAGAGTAGTTTTGATTTGCATTTCTCTAATTGCTAGAAATGTTGAATATTTTTCATATATTTGTTTATCGATTAAATTTCTTCTTCTGTGAAGTTTCTGCTCATTCCATTTATTGATTTATTTGTTGTTGTTGTTGTTGGTGGTGGTGGTGTTACTTTTTTTTAGTTCTTTATATATCCTGGAGATTACTGCTCTATCTGTTGTACATGTGGTAAAGGTTTTCTCCTATTCTTTTGGCTCTTTTGGCTCTCTCTTCACATCACTCATTGTTTCCTTTGCTGCAAAAAAAAAAAAATTAGTTTGAATCCATCCCATTTACTGATTCTTGACTCTATTTCTTGTGATTTAGGAGTATTGTTAAGGAAGTCAGATATTAGCTGACATAATGAAGGCTTGAGCCTACTTTTTGTTCTATTAGGTGCAGATTCTCTGTTCTAGTGCCTAAGTCTTTTATCCACTTTGAGTTGAGTTTTTTGCAGGGTTAGAGATAGAGGTTTAATTACACTTTGTTACATAAAGATTTCTACTTTGCTCAACACCATTTGTTGAAGAGGCTATCTTTTCTCCAATGAATATTTTTGGAGATTTGTCTAGTATGAAATAATTGCATTTATGTGGGTTTGTCTCTGTGTCTTCTATTTTGTACCATGAGTTTACATTTCTGTTTTGGTGCCAATATCATGCCATTTTTTTCTTTTCTTTTGTTTTGTTTGATGGTCCTTGGATTAAATACAAGGCCTTGTGCATGCAAGGCAAGCACTCTACCAACTAAGTTACATCCAAAGCCCCTATGCCATTTTTGTTACTATGGCTCTGTAGTATAGTTTAAGGTCTGGTATTGTGTTGCCTCCTTCTTCACTCCTCTTGCTAAGGATTGCTTGGCTATTCTGGGTCTCCTGTTGTTCCAAATGAATTTCATGATTACTTTTTGTAGTTTTATGCAGAATGTCATTGGAATTTTCATGGGAATTGCACAAAATATGTATAACACTTTTGATAGTATGGCCATTTTGATAATATTTAATTACGCCTATGGAAGATTTTTCCATCTTCTAAGGTTGTCTTCAGTTTCTTTAGTGTTTTCATTATAAAGGTCTTTCACCTCTTTCTTAAGATTGATCCCCAGTTATATTTTTTTATTTTGAGGCTATTATGAATGAGGTAGTTTTTCTAATTTTTCTTTTAGTGGATTCATCACTGATGTATAGGAACACATTTGATTATGGGTGTTGATTTTATATCCTACTACTTTGCTGAATTCATTTGTTAATTCTAGAATTTTTCCTGGTAGAATTTTTTGGGTTTTCTAAATATAGAATCATGACCTTGGAAAATAGTGATAGGTTGAGTTGTTTTTTTGCTATTCATATCCCTTTAATTTCTTTCATCTGTCTAATTTGCTTTGCTACATTTTTCAAGAATATGCAGAATCAAAGTGATCCCTGTCCTGTTCTAGTTTTTTAGGGTGAACTCTTTCAGTATTTCCCATTTATAATGATGTTGTCCCTGGATTTAACATAAACAGCTTATATCATATTGAGGTATGTTTCTGCTATCCCGACTTATTCTACATCTATTAAAATAATTATATGATTCTTAT
The DNA here is from genome assembly GCF_052094955.1 of Ictidomys tridecemlineatus. Lineage (NCBI taxonomy): Eukaryota > Metazoa > Chordata > Mammalia > Rodentia > Sciuridae > Ictidomys > Ictidomys tridecemlineatus. Next base: position 109,509,488 of record NC_135478.1, on the reverse strand, counting down.
CTTTAGGTTTATTGAATTTATT